>NC_142034.1:75783577-78183577 GCF_982192425.1 Myodes glareolus | reverse complement strand
ATTAAACTCTCCATGTCAGAACTCACAGGGAAATGTACAACAGTAAGAAGCAGACAGCACCGTGACAGGCTGACCACTCTTCACATGACAGAGAGACAAGCAGACACTGTGTGGCTTCTGTGTAATGTGATAGGGAGCAACGAAACCACCCACACGGATGCCTTGTGTAGAGAGAAAAGAGTCACGTATGAGTCTGGTCAGAGCTCTAGATCTAAATCTGAGCTGCCAGGAAGCTCAAGAGATGAAGGAACTTGGCAAAGAACAGGGAGGGATGTAACTGGGCAAGTCCAGAATATACCAAATGCCAAGGACAAATGACCCAGGATCCCCAACAAATAAAGTGGGTGGGAACCTACAGACTAGAAGAAGACCTTAGGAGATGTTTCCAACGTGGGGGGAATTTGGATTCAGAGCCAAACAAATCGACTGTATAAAGGGGCTTATGAGCCATCTTGGGGCATTTAAACCCTGGGAGGAAACTGAGGACACTGCTGACTGAAAAGAGTGATCTCCACAGGTGTGTACTAAATGATTGATAAAAAGATCACATCTGAGATCTGCTTTATTATAATGCAATGGAGGCCAGGGAGGAGAAGTGGGTGAAAAAATGGTGTTCCTGGGTGGACAATGACTGTGGCTGGGTGATGGACACCGGGGCTGTTATTGTAGTCCTTACACTAGCATCTGTTTGAAGTTTCTATAAGGGACACTTCAAAAGACTCAGTCCAGTTCTGTCGATGATCAAAACTCTAAGCACAGAGCTGGAGAAATGGCTCAGCAGTTAAAGGCATGCACTGTTCTTGAAGAGGACCCAGTTTGGTTTCCAGGATCTAGGACAGACGCTCACAAATCCAACTTCAAGCCATCAGGCAACCTTGTCTGGACTCCATGGGCATCTGTACTTACATTTACATATCCACGCAAAGAAACACATGCATGCTTGCATGCATGCTCACACGTGCACACACACACAGACACACACACAGAGTGAAGGGGGCAGGCCTGCACACAGGCACTAGAATAAAAGGCAACAGAAAACTCTGAACACATAGCCCACATACTGCTCTTCTTCAGCATCAGCTGGGCTTGCTTTGGCAAACACACTGACTTTCCCACTGTCTGTGTTCTACCTCTTGAGGAGGCTCCCTCAGGCACCGCCGGGATTTCTGCTGCGCTTCTTCAGGCTCTGGCTGGCAGGAAGAAGAAAGGGAAGCACAGGCATGGAACTCAACATGATAACAGGGGCGATCCTGGGCTGGCACCCTCAGGATGTGATGTAGACACACCATGTTTCTTTTCTTTGTAGCAAACTCTAGTCCCACGTCTTGTTGTTTTCAAGATTTTTCTGCTGAGGGCTCTTTGGAAGTTCGCTGGTCCCACTCCCTGCTGTTCTCTGACTTTTACATCTCTGCCTGCGACTCCAACACTCCTGCCTTGTCACTGCAGATAGACACATGTCCCAAGGAACCCCCTTCTCTCTGATGACAAACATCCCTACCACAAGCTTTTGCTATTGTCTTACTGGGTTTTAGATATGACTTTTACATTTCCAAGGCTCAATGAGTCTACTTTTAAAGGCCCTGTTCCTTGGCTTCTGGGGAAATACAAGCATTCAGGACTCTTCCCTCTGACTGGAGATAAGAAGACACTTATAGTACCTCAAGTACTCCGTTCCCTGATTCTTTAAGCCCTGGCTTCTGAGAGTTGGAGGTGGGCGGACATTTACCAGCAGAACTGGTTTTCCCTCTTCCTGTGTCTTAGCGGATGAGACAGCACCCCTATGTTAGAATGTAGAAATAGTTCACTCCTTTAGTTATAATTTTTATGAGCCTTTGGAACCACAGATGAATTGAGAAAGCCTTTCTTACTATCAAGAAAGAGAGAGAGAAAAAGAGAGAGTGGGGGGGGGACAATTCAACTTAATTCTGTGGGGCCCAGGTACTCCACAAAAACATCTGCAATTTAGCTTGCCATTCCTTGGTTCTATGTTGGCTTCTATTTACCAGAACTGTCCTCAGTGGCACAAAAATGGTTGCCAGGAGTAATCGTCTGACATTTTACTATGAGAACAGGATTTTTTTTTTCCTAATAGTTCCAGAAAGCATCTCAGAGAGACTAAATGAAAAAAGCCTAGATGCTCATTAACAGATGAATGAATAAAGAAATATGTACATAATACACACACACACACATACACACACACACACAATGGGACTTTATTTAGCAGTAAAGAAAAGAAACATTTACAGGGAAACTGATGGAACTGAAAATCGCTATGTTAAAAAATGAGCCAGATTTATAAAAATGTGTGACAAATGCCACATAATTTTTTTCTCATAAGTGAATCCTAGATTTAAATCGGTATGTGTGGGAGGTATGAGAGGTGCAGGCCATGAACCTAGGAGAGGAACCATGAGAGAAGATCTAAGAGGAGGAGGGTAATGAGCACATGTGACCTGAAGGCAGAAGGGCTATTAGGGAGGTGGGAGACAGGGACCAGCAAGAAGCACAGGCAGGCACGCAGGAGGACGGGAGATGAATAAGAACACGGTAGGTGTGAGAAGGCCACGAAGAGACCATTAATTTGTAAACTGAGTTGGAAAACTCACTTTTCAGGAAAGAAGAGTCCCAGTGATACAGAAGAGGAGGACCTTCATCTCCGTGGGACACTGGGTAGGGTCTATGCTAACATCATTGCTAGTGTTAATCAGGGATACCGGGTAGGGTCTATGCTAACATCATTGCTAGTGTTAATCAGGGACACCGGGTAGGGTCTATGCCAACATCATTGCTAGTGTTAATCAGGGACACCGGGTAGGGTCTATGCTAACATCATTGCTAGTGTTAATCAGGCTTTCTCGAGTTCTCACTGCAAGCACTTCCATATTCATTTCCATGGGGACCACAGAGCAACTTAACTTCCAAACTTACAACTGTTGCTCTTTTCCTAGCGGCCCTGAGCAAAAAGACTGTCAGTTAAATAGCCACCTGGGCTGCCCTTCTGCCAGCAGCAGCTCTTCTGAACACGGTACAGATGCCACGAGGAAACCACACAGCAGTCATAGCTGCTTGCTCTGCTTCTTGGAGGGGTAGCTCCTGCCCAGGGCTGTACAATGTGTACCACGCTTTTTGCTCTCACGAGCCTTGATGAATGCCAGATGGTTTTTAATCCTTTCCACCTCGGCCAGGGAGGGAAAGCACTGACCATAGTGGCCGAGTGCTGTAGCTGGTACAAAGGGTGGTGCTGTGATTGGTGCAGACGCAAGCAAGCCTTCATTTGCGTGGGAAATTAGCTGTGAGTGGGGCACATCCCCAGGCTGAGCTATGTAAGCAAGCTCTTAACCTCACTTGGAGAGCGGACTGGTAAGTGTCCGCTGAGTTGCTTTTTCTGGTGCTGCAACACTGAGCCCCACAACGGTTGTTTGCGGTGGTCTTTTCTTGACCGCTTCTAGGAGTGCACCGAGCTGAGCGGCAACCATGAAGGCTGCAAAGCAACAGCACCGTGACATCAGAGTAGCTTCCAGGCCGAGTTGCAGAACCAACAAGCTTAGCAGCTGAAACGGGGGTAGAGCCACAAGACTGACGGACAGCAGCCTCTTAGATGGTGGCCACTGTGACAAGAGCTACAGCATCAAGAGGAGGCCGGACATTTTGAGAGACCTTCCTGGGAAGTACCAATAGGGCAGAGGACCGGAAAAGAGAAACTGCGGGCCCTAGATGCTGGAAGAATTGCGGAGAGCTCTCAAGCCTTTGGGGCCAAGTGGCTCAGATACACCAGACCTGGAAACTGTAACATTGGTCACTTGTAAGAGCTGAGGAATCCTGACTTCTAAGGCTTAGGCAAGAGCTGTAATACCTGTAGAGCTAAGGGCCCAACTACCAGAGGTCTGCATGGGAGCTGTAACACTAGAGGGTGCCTCCTGCTGCTGCCCCATCCGCCTGCTGCTGTCAAATGCTGAGGGACACAGAGCTGCTGGAGCCCTGAGCTTGAGGGCTTCTCTGTGACTACCTGTGATTTCTATCTGTGATTCTACCTGTGATTTCTATCTGTGATTCTACCTGTGATTTCTATCTGGGTAGAGCAAAAGGACCCTATCCAGCTGGTTTGATAACTCCAGTATTTTCAGCCATTGGCTTAGCTTGGGGAGGGTGCTTATATAGACCAGAGTCAGTACAGCCAAGGCAATGGAATTTGGATGTTGAAATTCTAGACCTTCCTGAATTTGGGGTGGCATAGGATTGAGGGGGGGAGGTGTGACTCTCTAAGTCACACCAGAGTTCTGCTAGCAGAGGAAGGAGAACATACACACACAAACATAAACACACATACACATAAGCATACACATACACACATACATACATACATACACACACACACACACACACACGTCAAACATTTATTTTGCAAGCATACTTCTAACAAATGGGACCAGATAGCTTTACATACTGGAAAAATACTGTTGCTAAGGTATTTAAATTTCTAATTGAAAATAAAAGAATAAAGTGTCCTTTATCAGAAATCTTCAGATTTATTAGAAGTCAGTGATAGGGGCTGGGGAGACGGCTCAGTGACTTAGTGCTTGTTGCTCTTCCAGAGGACCCGAGTACTGTTCTCAGCTCACGCACCAGGCAGCTCATGACTGCTTGTAACTCCAGCTCCATGGAGTTACCTCTTCTGACCTCCATGGCCATCCGTACACAGTCACACAGGTACACAGTACACATAAGAGAAGGAGAAAGGGGTCAGGGGAGGAGGAGGAGGAAGAAGAGGTTATTGTCAGTACTAATGGGAAATGGCCAGAGAGCTTAGCGTTTTTATTTTAATTAAAAAATTATTTGTTTTATTTTATTTTACTTTTGAGACAAGGTTTCAGAATGTAATCCTGACTGTTCTGGAACCTGCTATGTAGACCAGGCTAGCTTCAAATTCACAGAGATCCTCCAGCTTCTGCCTCCCGAATGCTGGAATTAAAGGGGTTCGTGCAATACAAGTCTAACTGGGACTGGAGAGCTGGCTTACCTATTAAGATCAATAGCTGCTTTGCCAGAGAACCCAGGTTCAATGAAAACAAAATCTAAATACAAATCTAGTTTAAAAAGTGTTTCATATTTTTGGTAAAAATCAAGTCAGTAAATGAAATTTAAAATCATTTCATACCAACGTTAATGTTTTACACTTCCTGATTTTCTTTCAAGAATTAAACGATTTACTTGCATCGTTTTATACCAGATCCTGGATCACTCACATCCCTACCTCTCAGTAGCTTGTTTTATCTGTAATGTGATTGTGCGTGCATGTGTGCGTGCGTGCAAGCGTGATTATGTGCGAGTGTGTGTATGCATGTGTATTTAGCTGCAGTCTTGTTCATTGTTAACACCAAATAAAGACACATGAGACTTGTGGTGGGATAGCTCACCCTGCATGAACAGAACCAAGTGGGAAGTTTGGGGAAGTGTCCTAAGACTCAGCTGAGCAGGGGAGAATTTCGACTGAGAGTGCAGCCGAGTACAGTGGAGCCAGGCTGAAGGAAGGCAGAGGAGGGAGACAGCTGGAGTACAATATTAAACAACACAACTCTTTTGATCAGCTGCAGCTGTCTTGTACACCAGCTTCTTTCCTCTCAGCCCAAGGGCAGGAGCAAGGTGATTTGCATGCTGACCCTCAGGGGAAGATTCAGGTATCTGTGGTCTTTCCAGACAGCAAGATGGCAAAGCAGAAATCAAGTTGACTTCCTCAAGTCCTGGTGCCCAAGGCAAACCACAGCTCATCCCACGCCACCCACCGTGCAGCACCCAACATGAAAGTACTGTGGATTATATTTTAGGCCTGGGGATTTACCCGGTAGGTACGTATTGTGTATAGTATGGAAATCTCCCCACCCTCACATCCTGCCTAGCATACAACATCCCCTCGCTAGGCTGCAGACTCATTGAAAAGGCTATATATAGCAGCTTCTGTCCTGCTGATCAAAATAATAATGGGGAACAAATTCTATTAACTTGTAACCTCTTTTCACAGTAAACGTTCAGATTCCTGTTGTTTGTAACCATGCATGTCTATACTTAATATGTGCACATGATTTTGTCCTCTGATGCTTTACTCTCTTGTACCTTAGCCTGATTTAAAATGTATAGACAAGTAATCTTAGAATCTGTTTTTGATGGTATTCCTTCTTACAAAAAGTTATTGTTGATTTTAACTAAATACAGTGATAAATATTAGATGTACCTGCTGGTCTACTCATCCACTATTATTCTACCATCTATCTGTCTCCCTGTTTTCTCCGTGTCTTTTAAGAATGTTCTGCAGTTTGTGGACTCTCTCAACTTAGATCACAGCACATACATGCACCACAACATTCCTTTTAAAGAAAAAACACATTAAAAACATGTAGAATAGACAATTTGTACCTGCTTTGTCTTATTAAAGTTTATTTAACATTCCCACCTAAAAGTTGTTTAATTATTTCATAGAAGGAATGAAAATGCCATAGCACTGATTATTTAAGAATTAGGTATTGTATTCTATTATCACTTTTTTTTAAGAATAACATGATTTTAAGAATAACATTGGGGGCCAAGGAGATGGCTCAGCAGGCAAAGGTGCTTACTGTGTAAGCTTGGGGACCTGAGTTGTCCTCTGACTGCCACATGCATGCCATGGCATATGTGTGCCCACATTTATTTACATGAATGCACATTACACACTGCATACACACATTGTATATGCACACACATACTCTGATACACATGCCCACAGGGGTGGGTAGAGGGAGACACACTAAGTTTAGAGCTTTCATATATAAGTTGTTTAGCTAAAACAAAACATACATGAATAGTTATCAGCTATTTTTAAGTAAGATATTTCTTACATGCCAAGAAGTTGAAGCAGTGGAAGTATGCATTTCAACTGTTTTTAGCATATTCATGACATTGCATAGCTGTCACACTTCAACCTCCTGGGAAGGCTACATATTACTGATTAAAGTTTCAGTTCTATTAAGCTTCTAATAACCAGCAGACTTTCATTTGAGAGACACAAATGATTTCTGCTCAGCAGAAAGGGCATCAACACAAGCGCACAGTTTCAGTGCATCGGAGATAATGCACTACCTACAGAGCCTGGTAACATCACTCAGAAATGTTTTCCCCTAATGCCAGCTTTTTTCTCTAATTCTCACGTGAACCAGATCTCAACGTCCTAAAAATTCCCCCATTAGTGAATGACACTGATGCCTCTGTTTGCATAAGAGGCATGGTTCATTAGTCTGATTACAGGGGAGAAGCCCCTGGCAGTAGGACCAGGATCTATCCCTGGTGCATGAGCTAGCTTGTTGGAGCCCATTCCCTATGGTGGGATGCCTTGCTCAGCCTTAGCACAGGAGGGAGGGACTTGGACCTGCCTCAACTTAATGTGCCAGACTTTGTTGACTCTCCATGGGAGTCCTTGCCCTTTAGGAGGAGTGGATGTGAGGTGGGAAGGGCGGGGGGGGGGGGGGGACTGTGGCTAGAATGTAAAATGAAATTTAAAAAAAGAAAAAAAATGAGTCATGGTTCATACTTTCTGAAATGTGTTTTGACAACCTGCACACTCTTGGCACAATGATGGGCATAGCATGGTGGGCAATCAATAAGTGTATTTAAAAATCAGGAGGTTAATTTGGGTATGACTTTGGGCTTTCATTTTCAGGTTATGGAATTCTGTGCCAGAGTCAGATCTGAATAAAACACTTTCGTTTGTTTGTTGTATCTAGGCTTGAATTGCTACTGTTCTAAGGATGTTCTTGAAAATCTGTGAACCGGAAGTATTACTTCGTTTTGTGTAAGATCTAGGTGCAGTGGAACAGAACGTGTCCACCTAACCTTTGCCGACAGGTCTGTTGGGGACTGTGGACCCCAAGACCCAGAATCTCTTGTAAACAACTTGTTATGCTTGCAGCTGCTCTGAGCAAAACAATTTGTCTTCCTGTGCCTGCAGTTGCTCTGAGCAAGAGACCCTCATGAGTTCCTGATGGCAGGGGAGTGAATTCTGGTGGGGTTTACAGCTGAAAATCCCAAGAGCTGGGCTGTGGCTATCAGTTAAGGATCCCTATATAAGCTGCCCTGGAATAAAATAAAGTGGGCATTCTTGGTGTTCTTGTATCAAGGATGACACCCGTGTCCCTGTGTCTGTCTGTCTGTGTGTGTGTGTTTTTAAATCTCCAGACCTAGTGCTCGAAGCTCGCGGACCACACCGAAGCACATAGAGCAGACACAGCGCGACACTTTGCACAAGTCAAACTCTGAGGCAGGATAAAAAGAAGGGAAAATTAGGAGGGCATGGGAAGAGAAAGGAGCCCCTCACCCTGGAATCTGGATGTGAGTCTGAAACTTTAACACAACAAATGCAACTGAAGCTGCTGACAGAGACAGCACCTAGCATCCTGAAACACACAAACAAGGATGTTAAAGGGTCACCTAGTGCCAGAACGTTCTGTAACCTTGAGTCTGTCGTGCTAGCCCTAAATGCCAATGATGTACTTTATTTACCTCACAATTCATTTTAAAAAGAAAATCTATTAAGAGAAAAAAAAATAATAAACAAGGGCCCAGAGAGATGGCCCAGTGGGTAAGAGCGCCTGCTGCCAAGCCCGATGACCTGAATTTGACTTCAACAATGAAAGAAGGGAGCTGATTCCTGAAAGTTGTCCTCTGACCTCTACATGTGAAGTGGCTAATGGGCACATGCACACAAGTACACAAACAAACACAAGTAAATAAGTAAATAAATAGTCACAGGATCACAGGTACAATGACTGCAACGGCACCTAAGCATGGCCCACTCTTGACAAGCCTTACCACGTCTTGGATTATGTGCTGTTCTTTTCCTGAGTGACTCCTGACTTAACAAGCCCACTACCTTTGCTCACGATGGCTCCCCCTGAACACCTTCTGTGCAGTCAGTGACGCAGACTGATGTGACCGGGGAGGGAAGCACTCGGGCTGCAGCAACAGCACGGCCAATAACCCTCCTGGTAGTTTGCCCTTTGACGATCTGCCTCTCAGCCTCAACTCCAACCCCTTTACCAGCTTCACTCTATCCCTGGCCCCGAATCTCCTTGGAGTTTCCTTAAACATGTCAAGCATGTTCTGGCTGCAGGGCCGTGGTTAACTGCTCTGCCTCTACCAGGCTCTTCCTCCAGCTTGACTGCTGCTGGTTTCCCAAGCCTCTTTATGCCTTTGCTGAAAGGTCATTTCTCCTTCTCCTTCCTCCTCCTCCTTCTCCTCATCCTTCTCCTCTTATTCATCTTTCTTCCTTTATTAAAAATAGATTTTTTTCCCATACAGTATAGTCTGATTATGGTTTCCCACCCCTATACTTTTCCCAGTCTCTTCCTATCTCCCCTCCCATCTGGATCCAACCTAATGATCTGTCTCTCATTAGGAAAAAAAATCAGGCATCTAAGGAACAATAAAATAAGTAAAAAGAAACAAATCAGAAGATAACAAAAGCACCAAACAAGCAAAGAGTCAAAGAAAAAGCACAAGAGATGCACGCAGGTGCGGAGACACACATCTGCATGCTTGGGTCCTGTTGGGCCGCGTCTCTAGTGCGCTGCTCTGGCTCCTCCTGGCAGCACTTCTGCCCTGCATGCCCACTTCTCCTTCTTCACAGTTCTCACCAGCACTGGGCACACTGCACCACACACTTGCTCACCGTATCTACAGAGCTCCACCAGGTACGCCTGCCTGTTTCATCCACTGCTGCTTTCCTCAGGACAGGGCGCAGCGCAGTGTGGTGTGCTGCTGAAGAGGGTAAAGTGGGTCACTTTCGGTAAAGTAAAGGTCACATTTACCTTTCACTAGCGTGGCCTAATCTAGGATAATTTCAACCATTGGATGTCTGGGGACTTGCATTCTTTTCACCCCATTGTGACCTTGGTGAAGTTACCTAACCTCTCTGAGCCTTGATTTCACGCCCCTCCGCTGCCCATACATTTTAAAGGGATATTCTGACAAAAAATCTTTTCTTAACATAAACCGATTAGGACCATGCTTGGTTTACAGCAAGTTCTCATAACACAACCATTATTTGTCTCAGTTTTTGAGTTGTTTACTCTTATTAGTTGTGTGTGTGTGTGTGTGTGTGTGTGTGTGTGTGTATGGACATCATGATGAACGCGTGGAGGTCAGAGGGCAACTTTTGGTAGTTGGTTCTCTCTCCTTCTACCATGTGGGTTCCTGGGATCAAACTCAAGTCACCAGGTTTAGCGACAGAGGTCTTTGCCTACTGAATGATCTGATCAGCTGTGTCTCAATTAAAAAAGAAATAGGAAAAACTCTCAGGACTAGAGATCCAACTCAAGAGTTTCATACATGCTAGACAATCTCTCATTCTAGTAATATATCTGTGATGGACTTATGACAATACACATTTTATAATATGTTATAGTAAAATATAAAATATATATTATATGGGAATATGCCCCAAGCAGGAGAAAGTGAGTAAGGAGGGAGACAGAACTATTTCTTAGTCAATAAGATCTAATATTAACTTTTAATCATTACCTCCTTACAAGTCACTGTGCTACTTTTTTGGGAGAAATAACTCAATATCTTTGGAAAAAGTATTTTAGTTCTTCTGTGGTAAAGGACTTTTTCCAAGGTCTTTCCCTTATTAGTAATGAACAAAACGTTTGTTGATTATATTTTCAGCTGCATAAATGCATGGAAGAGTGCGCCTCAGTAGACACAGGTCCAAAGTCACTGAAAAGCTACGCTGCACACTGAACTGAGGTGAATATGAGCACAGAACAAAGATTTTTCTCTACACAGTAATCACTGGGCGTGGGGGATGGGTGTGGGTTTATTTCAGAAGTACTGCTCTAACTGGAGGAGGGGGATTTTAGCTGCATCACCTTCTGCCAAGTAAAGGAAAAACTCCAGAATGATACGTCTGCTGCGATTTCTCTGAAAAGCTATTCAAAGAACCCAGACACCAGTGGTTTACCAGGCAGGCATCAGGATGAAGAGGCAGGCACATCATTGCGGGAAATCCGACTGTGATTCTAGCACCTGCGAATCCTGCAGTTCCCAGTAACACCCGGCCCCACACACTGCTGACCACCAACCCTCTTGTGTGTGGAAGGCAGGAGTCGGAAAGGTTCATAGCCTGACTTGAAGAAAGCTTTTGTAGCAGTGACGAGACAGGCTTAGAATCCAGTCCTGAACTCTGACCCCAAGCAAGATAACCTGTAGCCTTGATTTCCTTGCTGCAACTTAAAGCTTTGAAAAATTAACTTTGCCTAAATGAAAAAATGGCCAAGAAAGCTGTACTGAGAGCCTGCCTGAATTGTGCTGTTCCACACCGAGGCCTTGATGAATCAGAATCCAGATGGGGTCTTGCCTTTAGCAAACTCCATTCCATCACTAGGACTGTAACCCCAGGAGGTCATTCAGTGGAAGAAAAAAATGTGTTCACAGGAAGGTGGTCCTTATTCGAGTGTCTGTAATAAGACCAACACCAGAACTAGAGATAAACATCTTAGATGCTGACAAAGGCAGAATGGCTTATGTCCTAAGCATTCAACAGTCTGCTTTTTAAAAATGTCCAGCACACCTACATATACATTCTGGCCCTCTGAAGGTGGTGGTGTGGCTGGGGTCGGAGGAGGCTGCTGACCTGGCTTTGAGGGGTGACTGCTTGGACGCCAGGACAAAGGGGTGTGTGCTGGTGACAGGTCACAAAGGACAGCATGGGATAACTGTGGAGGTGTGAGGAGATGTGGGCAGAAATCTTGCTGGGAGATGGGCCATTGCCTTCGCTCCCTCCCTCTCTTGGGGACACGATTTGTGACTGGCAGCCATGCCTGGAATGAAGAGAACTATGAGCAGTGAGTGTCTGTTACCTTACTACACCGCCCACAGCTACCGGTCCATGGGCGTGTTCAACACCTCCATGGGGAATCTACAGCGGCAACTGTACAAGGGGGGAGAGTATGATATTTTCAAGTATGCGCCGATGTTTGAGAGTGACTTTATCCAGATTAGCAAAAAAGGAGAGGTGATTGATGTTCACAACCGCGTCCGAATGGTGACTGTATGCATCGCATCCACTAGTCCGGTCCTCCCACTACCCGATGTCATGCTGCTGGCCCGACCAGCTAAAGTCTGTGATGAACATGCCAGGCGGGCCCGGTTCAACAAGGAGAGAGGTCGCAAGCCTCCAAAGACATTAGAGCTCACCAGGCTGCTGCCTTTGAAGTTTGTCAAGATCTCCATTCACGATCGTGAAAAACAGCAGCTGCGCCTGAAGCTTGCCACGGGCCGGACTTTTTACCTGCAGCTGTGTCCCTCTTCTGATGCACGAGAAGACCTCTTTTGCTATTGGGAAAAGCTTGTCTATCTCCTGAGGCCACCAACGGACAGCTGCAGCAGTGGCCCAACGCTTCACACTGGTGACGCAAGTACCCCTGAGGACAAAAGCCTACTGGTAAGTTTCTAAAGACTTAAATAACCTGGGGAGATTTGGGGAACATCTCAGAGCAGATGCCACAGAGACAAAGGTGCCTGTTTAGGCCCACCTGGGAAATGTGTTATATTTGAAAGGATTCTGTGCCACCACTAGGGACTTAACTATCACTCTGGGAAGTTGAACTACTTCTCCAAAATGTCTTATAAGGCTTAATGTCAGAGGCCTGAATTATCAATTATTCTGCCTCATATCCAAGACTGTAGGTGAACCTTTTAACTTCCTGATGGCTCAGTCTTAAACTCTTTATATACCAACTCAGCCTCCTACGTTATGGAATGTTATATAATCTATAAAATGAAGGGAATATACTATATATATTTTCTTCTTTTGGATGTAAGATCTCAAGATGTATCCCAGCACGGCCTGGAACTCACCCACCATGTAACTTAGGCTGGCCTTGAATTGTTTCCTGCTTCAGCCTCTCGTGCTGAGATTGATGACAGGTGCTATCACACCTGATCAAATTACATTTTTAATTTTAATTGATATGTATTAATTGTACATATTGATATGTTACAGTGTGCCATTGATATTTTATTTAATATGTAGTGATGATACTTGGGTGGCTGGCATGTCTATCACCCCAGATATTGATCATTTCCTTGTGCTAGGAATAGGGAGAATCCTCTTGATTTGTTATTGAGATAAGATTAATGGCCGCCAATCATAGTTATCCTTCGGGAACATAAGCCACAGGAAGTTACTCCTCTTACCTAACTATCTATTAGCCATATTCTCTACATTCCTGCTCCCCAGTAGCCCTCCCAGATCCTGGTGACCACTAATCTGAGACCAGCTTTTTAGTGTAGAATGATTTTAGTTCTATAGAACTAAATGTTCTCAGAAACATACCCTTCCCTGAGCCATAATCTGTCACCCTGTGCCTATTATATGATATTTTTTTAAAAAATAAGCACAGTCCCCACGTGTGTACTTGCACAACTGGTTTCAAGACCATCAATATGCCTAGTGTATCCCTGACCCAACAATTCCATTTGTAGAGCTGTGCCCTGCAAAGACAAACACACAACGCAAACCCAAAATGTGGAAAACATTCTAAAGTAGTGCTTCCCCTTGCCCTAGAACTGCCCAGGTGAAACTGAGGGGCCGTTGACTGAAGTGCAGTGGGAGGGATCTTGTAATAAATGGGAATTCGGATACGATTATCTCAATAAGAAGTCCCTGGGTTACTGAGCTCTGGGGTGAGTGAGGAACTGAGCATGCTAGCCCGTCACCTCAATTTCACTGTCTATTCTCCCCTTGACACAGGGCTCAGAGGTCCGTGGAGAAGGGGATCAGGATTCGGGGCGTCAAAAGCTCCGAGATGTGTCAGGAGCCACCTCTGCTGCCTTCGCGGGAGGAGAAGGGACACGGCCAGCTACTATAGCCACTGCAGTCGTTGGTACTCGAGATGCCAAAGGGGTAGCAGTAGGGGCAGCAGGTGGCACAGTGGCTGCAGGAGTAATAACCGGCTCCTTAGCAGGGGTGGCAAAAGTGGGGACAGCTACAAGCTCTGCCTCTGATACTGTCAGCATGGCAACGACCAAGTCTCCAGGCTCAGGACAGGTAGCCGCAGCTCTGGCAGGAACAGTCAGTCAAGTTTCAGGAGGAAGTGGATCCAGCAAGGCCCTGGCAGCTGTTGCAAACATATCCTCAGATGGTATAGACGTAGTCTTGGCAGGAGCTGCTAGCTCCTCCTCGGAGTCCACTGCCGCATCTGGGACTGTCAGTGTTACCCAAGACAGCAACCTGAGTGTGGCGTTTGCAGGCACCATGACGACCAAGGGGCCTGCAGCAGACAAACCTGAAGCTCCACTCGTGTCAACCCTACAGAGTGAAGGCTACATGTGTGAAAGGGATGGAAGCCAGAAGGTCTCACACACTGGCTCTGAACCCCGGAAGGAAAAACGGGAGAGACGAGAAAAGGACAGAAATGCCAGCCGGAAAAGATCCCATCACCACAGGTCAGGGGCAAGTCACCGAAGCTCAGGCAAGGACAAGACCCGGAAATCATCTTCCCACCGGTCCTCCGTATCCGGCCATGGGAAAACAAGAGAAGGCAAAAAAGGAAAAGGGCACAGCAACTTAAGGGGCAAGAGACATGGCTCCTCTCGCAAGAGTGAGTCCAGGACTGCTCGCAAACCCAGGAAGATCCAATCCACAGCTAGCTCAGTGTCTGTGGTTAAGAAGTCCAGTAAGATTGGCTCTTTTTTGAGGAACTTTCTAATACGGCCTACTTCAAAACCAGGTGTCCCCTCACGTGATAGAGCGGTGGACGTGACAAAGACGGTGGAGAAGCACAACGTAGAGACGAAAATGGAGAAAGGCAAGGAGTTAGAGTTCAGCGGTATGGTAACCGAGACAACGGAGAGGATCATCTTCGAAGCCAAATCCATTTAATAAGATCCAGAGTAGGAAGATGCAACAGAGACCAGGGCTCAGGAGAGCAGCCCTGGTGGGACAATTCCAGCTTCCCTAAAGGCAGTTTCAATAATAAAGGTCACATAACTCAAAAAGAATTCTGCCTTCTGTTTGCACTTCTGTGTGTGCACTCTGGCAGTGACTTCACAGTGGCTTCTGTGACATCCACTGCTCTGGTGAGGTAGAGCCTCCCACCCACAGGTCCAGATGAGCCAAGGCTGAAGCAACAGCATTATCCCCTTTCAGTCTTTGGTTCCCTAAGTACAGGCCATCAGCCACTGGGGGAACTTTGTACCCATTCTCCCGCCTTCCCAAAAGGCCATTCGCGAGTGGGAACATTCAGTCTATTCCATATTTGAGGGAGGGCAAGAAGATACAGTGGCCTTACCAGGCAATTGGCACAGGGAAGTCTATGAACTAAAGGCGTCTTAAACTATGTGTACAAATCCTAAAGGCAGGGCGGCAAACAAACAAACAAAATCATTTGCAACAGTTAAAGCTTTCTCAACTTACAAAAAACCAAAAAATTCAAGATGAGAATAACAAAGCAGAGATGACTTTGTCAGAGCAGCCGTGGCTCTGAACACACAATCCACACACTACACATGCGCACACTAGCACAGCATGCCAGTCAAAGGTGTCCGGAACACCTCTCAGGATAAAAGTCACTGTAAGTCACTGAAGTGTTTTTACAACAGGTTTCAGCTGTCATAAAAACAATGGTTTAATTACGGAAAACAAATACCTTTAATTGTTTTCTATCTCCATCCTTCAGCATGGATCTCTGACTGCCCCGTGTGAGCATGCATGATTTCGAAGTGATATTTGAGTGGCTGGTAAGAGTTATAAAAAAAAAAAAAAAGGTTAAATGTACATTGGCTTGAGATCAGGACCAGTTTCCCACAATTTCTGAAACAGCCCTGAACTTACTTCTATCATTTTGTAGTATGTATTTATGAGCAATGCTCATTATAAAATCAAAGTATTGGTCAAGTCCGAAAAATGCTGAAAATGTCCCATATCCTGCAGTATCAAATACTCGGGCAAGATCTGACTTTTTAGAGATCTGTTTTCATTATTTTAAATCATGTGTGTCTACTTGTAGGTATGTGCATATGTGTACAGGTGTACTTGGCTGCTAGAGGCATCAAATCCTCCTAGATGGAGTTTCAGGCAGTTGTGAGCTACCCAACGTGAGTGCTGGGGTCTGGACACAGGTCCTTTGCAAAAGCAGGGTAACTTTACGCATTGTGTCATCTCTCCAGGCTCAGTATTTAATTTCTACGTAAAAATAAATATATGCATCTCATTGATATGCAAATGTGTTCTCCTCTCTAACAAACAGTACAATTAAATGTATCCCAAAGAACTTTTAAATATCATGTTTAATTTTCTTTTCTCTTGAGAGTTTCTATAATGACATCTATCCCCTATTTTATCCTCCAACATCCCTCATATCAACAGGTCACCCTCTCAACTTTTCCTTACTTAAATATGTATATTTTATATATATACAAAATCTAGGAAGTTTAGTTAGTGCTGCCCATATCTGTGTAGGTGTGGGTCATCCCTCAGAGCATGGGAAACCTACCAGTGCCCACATCCTCCAATGATAATGATCTTTCCTCTCCAAGCACCCAGCAGCTGCCGAGAGCTCCCAACAAGGAATGAGGCCTGGAGATCACAAACCCCACCTATCTATTGCTCAGACTGGGCGGCTTGATCCCACAGCTGTTGTGTGTTTACAGTGTGACGATCCCACAGCTGTTGTGTGTTTAAAGTGTGGCAGCCATGCCACATACAGAAGGCAGCACATGACAGCACTCCTCCCATCCTCCAGCTCCTGTGTTCTTCCCTCTCCTTTACACGGTGCTCCCTGAGCACTAGTGGTGGACTGAATATAGATGTCGTATTTAGGGCAAAACACAAGGAACTCTTATTCTGAGCATTTTAACTAGCTGGGCATCTCTGCGTTGGCCACTGCCCACTCCACAAAGGAGCTTCTCTGAGCAAGGTGGAAAGCAGCCCAGGTCTATGGGTATGAACATAAATGTGTAGAAGGATCCTGGGCAGCATGAGCCTTTAGCCACGGTTCTTCCCTAGGACCTCCCCAGACTTTGAACAAGACTGGTCCAGTGCAAAAAATGTGAAAATGCCCTTCTTTAGTTACTTTTCGATTGTTGTCATCAAACACCACGACCAAGGAAACTTCTAGCAGGAAGGGGTTATTTGGGACTTACAGTTTCAGAGGGATAGGAGTCCCTCGATGTCATGGTGGGGAGCAGGGCAACAGACAGGCACATCCTGATCCACAAAAAGAAATAGAAAGGACGCTGGGGAAGGCAGCAGTCTTTTGAAAGCTGATGCCCACCTTCAGTGACACACTTTCAACACGGTCACACTTCCTTATCCTTCCCAACAGTTCCAATAGCTTGGGACCAAGTAGTAAATATAAGAGCTTATGAGGGCCATTCTCATTTCAAATACCACAGCTCTTTCAGATTATTTATATAATGGATTACATTGATAGATTTTTGTATGTTGAACCAGCCCTGAATCTATGGGATGAAGCCTACTTGATCATAATTTTTTTTTTTTTGGTGTGTTCTTGGATTTGGTTTGCCAGTATTTTATTGAGAATTTTTGCATCAATGTTCATGAGTGAGACTGATCTGTAATTCTCTTTCTTGGCTGAATCTTTGTGCAGTTTTGGTATCAGGGTAACTGTGGCTTCATAAAAAGAGTTTGGCAATGACCCTTCTGTTTCTATTATGTGGAACACATTGAGGAATATAGGTATTAGCTCTTCTTGGAAGTTCTGGTAAAATTCTGCACTAAAACCATCCAGCCCTGGGCTTTTTTTGGTTGGGAGGTTTTTGATGACAGCTTCTATTTCCTCGCAACATAAAGGTCTATTTAAATTGCTCACCTGATCTTGATTTAATTTTGGTATATGGTATCTATCTATAAAAAAGTCCATTTCTTTTACATTTTCCAATTTTGTGGAGTACAGGTTTTTGTAGTAAAACCTAATGATTCTCTGAATTTCCAAAAAAAGAAAATGCCACATCTCTCCTGTGGATCAGATCTCAAATGCTGTCAAAAACCAATTAGTCACTCTGTAACAAATGTAGAGCTATTGCAGCAGTGTGGACATCTTGCCTGGAAAGTGAGTTACTGCAGCATGCAGGGTCCAGTGCTGGGTAAGAACACTGATGTCTTTTCTCTCCTGGCAGCCTGGGTAGCCCTCCAGGTAATAGACAAGCTACCCAACACAGCGGAAGTTTGAGAATGATTTCTCTGTGTCCTGTAGCCAAAGTATGGCATTTTCAGCGGTAGGGCCTTACCATGTAGCTATGAAAGACAACCAAGGGCAACGGCAATAGTCTGTCACTTAGGAGACCTCTGGGACTTCCCTGAGCCATGACTTGAAGGGCTTGTGCCTTGTGCTATGGTTTGCCTTCAAAACCTTTGTCTTCTAAGAGCAACGCTGTCCACCAATGCAGGGCAATTCCATGAATACCTTTTAAATTTAAATTTTTGAAATGATCTTACAAACCCATGGGTTTCCAGAAGGCTTTTCACACATCCTTAGTTTGGTTTACCATACTGTATTTGTCACTTTTCTGCTGCTATGATGAAATGCCATGGCTAAAACCAGCTAATGGAGAGAGTTTGTCTAGGCTTACCTTTCTAGAGGGACAGTCACCATAAGGGCAAGGAAGGCACAGAATCACATCTTTCATCCACACACGGGAAGCAAGGAGAGGGAGAGCAGAGAATGAGGCAAGGCTGTTAAATCTTAAAATCCTACTCCAAGAGATGAACTTTCTCTAGCAAGTATCTACCTCTTAAAAGTTCCATGACAGTGCTTCCCAAACAGCACTGCCAATGAGAGAAGGAATGTTCAAATGCATGAGCCTGTGAGGGCAATTTCTCCATCAACTCACCATCCCTACCTACAACTAAAGGAAATTTGCTTAAGAATTATTTTTTTTGCAAAATTTTTATTTGTATACCCATTTTAAACCTATATATCGGAAGTCTCCTAAGAGACTTTGGGCAAAATGCAGAAAGAGTTAAGAAGGTTTCATCTACATTGGGATTGGCAGGCTATGTTCAGATGACCAAATCTTGCAGACTGAATGAAAAAAAAAACCAACCAAACAAACAAAAAGACATGACTGCTCCTAGGGATGGTAGAGGAGAAGGTTTATTGTGGATACGAGGGAAAGTATAGTGAGAGGCAGAGACATCTGGGAGAGACCAGAGTAACTCTGACCCTGAGTCATGTGAGGAGAAAGGGGAGGGTAAAGGAGAGAGCCAGGAAACCAGGAGGGTGAACCAAGTTTGTGTGCGCATGTGTAAGTGTGAACACACGTGTGCATGTGTGTGGGGGCTGAAGTTTGATGTCTTCCTCACTCTTCCTCACACAGTGAGACAGTGCGTCTCACTGAAACTGAAGCTCATGTGTTCAGCTAGACTAGCAGCTGGCCAATGAACCTGAGGGATCTCCCTGTCTGGGCACCAGGTATTCATGTGTTTGTTGGTCCTCATGCGAGTGCAGCGAGCACTCTACTGACCGAGTCCGTCTCCCCGGCCCTGAATAATAATGTTTGGTTGGAACACGGGGGTAGCCGGTGTTGTCCATGCAGTTTTTATGTTAAAATGAAAGGTCTGAGCAGCTGCACAGATTAGACAGCCCACGAGGTTTACATATTTACCCTCTTACCCTTTAGAGAAGAAGGCCTGTTGTCCCCTGGGCTAGAAGATGTCAACAGTTCTCCTTCCTCTGATATCTACACACTTTGGAGAAACTCTGAGAAACACTTATCAGAAGCAAGCCAGACAAATGCTTGTGGAAAGACACTCTGTATTAACAAGACCCTGGATGGAGCCCAACTGTTCATCAGACAGGAAAGCTCATGAACTGTGATATAAGGCTGCCGGGCCCTATTTTTGGCACTGAAAACGAACATCAGCTATGCCCGCTAGCATGGATGAATTTTATATAACATGGTGAATAAAATTCAGACAGAATGATTATAGGGGATTCCATTTGTAGCACAGCTGAAACAAGAGCGGCGGCTAGAGAGACGGCCCAGCTGGTTAAGAGCACTGGCTGCTCTTTCAGAAGACTCTGGTTCAATTCCCAGCATGCAGATGGCAGCTCATGACCATCTGTAACTCCAGTTCCAGGTGATCTGCCCTCTTCTGACCTCTGCAGGCACCAGGCATGCATGCGGTCGACAAACACACCGGCAAAACACCCACATCCATAAAATAAAAAAAGCAAGAGTAGACAAACCTTGGAAGAGTGTGTTTGCTGAAAGCATATAGAAAAAAAAACAAAGAAATAATGAACATGAAATTCAGGAAAGAGATGGTTTTCAGAGGTAAAAGCAGGGATGTGTGATGTGAGAGGCACACGCAGAAGTTTTCAGCAGTGCAAACATCCTATTTCTTAGGCAAGAGGATGTGCCAGGTAAGCTGGTCCACTTTGGATATGTTGAAGAGAGCTTTATGACAAAACACACTATCTGGAAATAGGTCTTTCAATAAACATAAAATGAAAAATTTCATTGATATTATAAAGGAGTGATCATAATACGAAGACATGGAAACTATTTCAATATATTTATACAGGACAAGATGGGCCTGGAAATAAAGTTCAGAGGTATAACACTTGCCTAGCATGAATGAATGAAGTTCTGGGATCAATTCATAAAGCTCAAAAAAAAAAGGAAAGAAAAAGGAAACAGAATATTCTACAATAACATATATGTATCCTAATTAACTATATAAATTACATATACAGCACAATTAAGTCCAAAAGTTTAAAGATATGTTATATTATATATAAAGTTATGAAATTCAAACATTATAAAAATGAAATAGTACTACAGAACTGCCTTGTTACTTAATTTTTAAACAGATGATAAACTCATGATTCTACATGAAATCAGATATTAAACAAAAGATGATAAAAGTTTAATTGAGAAAAATTGTGGAACTCATGTGTGCTTATATTGTTTGTATGGTGAAGTTGGGTTTCTAGGGACACCTGGGGGCCTTCTCTGAAGAGCAAATGTGTTACGGCTGGAAAAATGGCTTTAAGAGTGCTTGTTCTTGAAGTGGACCCAGGCCTAGTTCTCAGCACTCATATAGTATCTCACAACCATCTGTGACTCCAGTTCCGGCGGGTTCAACACCCTCTTCTGACTTC
The DNA here is from genome assembly GCF_982192425.1 of Myodes glareolus. Taxonomy (NCBI): domain Eukaryota; kingdom Metazoa; phylum Chordata; class Mammalia; order Rodentia; family Cricetidae; genus Myodes; species Myodes glareolus. Next base: position 78,162,416 of record NC_142034.1, on the reverse strand, counting down.
TGAGGGCACTACATGGGAGACAGATGTACTTTTATACAAAAGCAGCGCTTCTCAACATATGGGTCATGAACCTTTTGAGTTCAAATGACCCTTTCAGAAAACTATCAGAAAACGCAAATATTTATATTACAATTCATAACAGTAGCAAAATTATTTATGAAATAGCAACAAATTTTGAGGGGGTCACCATAACATGACAAACTGTATTAAAAGGTTACAGCATTGATAGGGTTGAGGTGTAGATTTGTGCAGCAGTAAAAATGAGGTCCTTCCCACCTCCTATTAGGATAATGTCATAGGATGCTCATTAAAAGAATGTATAAATAAAACCTATGGTATCATAACATAGTGGAATAATTTCCTGTCTTAACCAAAAATACCATATGTTAACCAAGAAGTAGAAAGACCTGTGGATAGATGAAGAAAAGACCTACCAAATGCCTCAATGACAGAGAAGTCAGAATTGTCTGACATGTATTTTAAAGCATCCTTGACTAAGCAATTGGGGAAGTTCTTGAGACAAATGAAAAACTAGAAACCCCCGGCAAAGAAACCAAATATGAAAGGGGAACCAAGTGGAAGCTTTAGAACTGGAGCTACAGCAGCAGAGCGAGGGGCTGAGGAGATTCGCTAAGCAGCTAAGAACGTCACAGCTCTTGTAGGGAACCCAAGTTTGCTTTCCTGCACAGACCTAACGTGCACACATACACACACGGAGAGTGTAAAAAATAATAAATCTTCATAGCTGAAAAAAAGCTGTGGGTGGGCTCCACAGTCGATTAAATAAGGAAGAGGGAATAATTAGTGAACTGAAAGAGAAAGTGACAGACATGGTGAGATTGGAACAACCAGAGCAAACTGGGAAAAATGAACAGGGCCTCAGGGGCCTGTGAAAGCAGACCAGAAGACCTACCATTGCGTCACCGAGTCCTGAGGTGGGAACAAGGGGAGGCTATAGGAATACTAGAAGAAGTAACAGCTGAAAGGCCTAAAGTGTAATAAAAGAGGATCTACAGACCCAGTTAGCTAACTGAATAAAAATGGATAAATGCAAAGAAAAATATATGCAGACAAATCATAGGCTCTGTAAACAAAAATACTGAAAACCACTACAACTACAGGGAAAATAAACTCAAATGACTACTTTCTTATCTGAAACAGTGGAAGACATAAACAAGTGGCACGATCATTTTCAAATGCTTAAATAAAACAATTAAAAATACCCATCCTTTCTTTTTTGCAAGAAATTTGTTCTTCATAAATGAACATGAAATCAAAGCACTCCCCTCATCCCTCCCTGTCTCTCTCTGTGGGTTTTGTTTGGATTTTCAAGAGGGGGTTTCTCTGTGTAGCTTTGGTTGTCCTGGAACTCACTTCTGTAGACCAAGCTGGTCTCAGAGACCCACCTGCCTCTGCCTCCTGAGTACTGGGATTAAAGGCATGCACCACCTCCCAGAAAGACATTCTCAATCGAAGGAAAACACACACACACACACACACACACACACACGGAGGAGGAAGGGAGGGGAGGGTAGGAAGGAGAGAGAGAGACTCATCCAGAAAACCTGTTTTTAAAGACCCACAGGACATATTGGTGACATAGAACAGTAATCTCAACACCTGGAGGTAGACACAGATCAGAAGTTCCAGGTCATCCTCCCTTACGCAGTGTGGTGGTTTGAATGAGATTGGCCCTATAGGTTCATATATTTTCATGCTTAGTCCCCAGTTGGTGAACTTATTTGAGAAGGACTAGGAGATGCGTGGTCCTGTTGGAGGGGTTCTGTCACTAGAGGTGGCTTTGAGGTTTCAAAAGTCGTGCCAGGTCCAGTGTCTCCCGTTTTCCTCTGTGGATCAGGAGGTAGCACTCTCAGCTACGTCTCCAGTACCATGTCTCCTAGTTGCCACCATGTTCCCCACCCTGATGATAAAGGACTAACCCTCTGAAACTGGAAGTAAGTCACTAATTTCTTCTGTAGAGTCAAAGACACCACAAGAGAACCCACAGAATCAACTAACTTGAGCTCATAGGGGATCACAGAGACTGAATCAATGACCATGCAGCCTGAAAGCCCCTCCCCCCTCACATATATGTGACAGCTGTGCAGCTTGGTCTTGTGAGGTTCCTAACAGTGAGAGTAGGGGCTCTCTCTGACTCTTTTGCCAGCTTTTGGGGCCCTTTTTCCCCCTACTGGGTTGTCTCACTCAGCTTTAATAGGAGGGAAAGTACCTATTTTAGTTTGCAGTATTTTACTGCAACTTGATATGCCATGCTTGCTTGATATCCACGGGAGGTCTGCCCTTTTCCGAAGAGAAATAAGAGAAACAGAGGAGAAATGGATGGGGGTGTAGGGAGAGGGGAGGTGAGGGGGGAGAAGCTTGGAGTAGAGGAGGGAGGGGAAACTGTAGTCAGGATGTTAAAGAATAATAGATTTTAAAAAAAGAAGAAAATGCTTTCTTCTGTAAGCCACCTTGGTTATAATGTCTCTACAATGACAGAACAAATAAAACACAGAGTGAGCCTGAGAGGCTCAAAATGATTCATTTAAATATTTGTGGCTAGATATTAAAAGATGGAAGAACACAATAAACAAAAATATAGGAAAATATATATAGGTTTTCCTTCGGTAAGATTTTTCTAAATTGTGTTTGACACCTTCGGGAGAAAATTATTATGCTTTCTGTTTGATATAATTGTTTATAAAGGAAATATCTAAGACCATTATATTCTAAGTGGAGAAGAGGAAAGGGATATAAAGAAACGTAAGGTTTCTGTATTTCACCTAAACCATTAAAATGACAACAGCAGACTGTGAAAAGATATGTATATATGTTATACCTATGGTGGCATCATCAAAGTGCTTGAAAAGAGATCCAATTGGGGCGGGAGAGATGGCCGAGCAACGAAGAGCACTTACTGCTCTTCTAGAGGACCAGAGTTCTCAGAGCCCATGTCAGGTGGCTCACACCTCCTACAGCTCCAGCTCTTCAACAGTCTGCTGCCTTTGGCCTTGTCAGGCACCTGCACTCATAGGCACACCCCCAATCCTGCCGTGCACGTAAACATAATAAAGAAAATCCAACACTTTAAAAAAGAATTAAACTGGGCGGTAGTGGCGCTCACCTTTAATCCCAGCACTCAGGAAGCAGAGGCAGGTGGATCTCTGTGAGTTCGAGACCAGCCTGGTCTACAAGAGCTAGTTCCAGGATAAGCTCCAAAAGCTACAGCAAAACCCTGACTTGAAAAACCAAAAAAAAAGTATTAAAATATTATAGGTAAATCAAAATGAATCTCTAGAAAATATTAGCATAATCCACAGGAAAAAGAAACTATAAACAAAAACACAGAAAACAAAATGGCATATGTAAGTTCTGGCATATTAATAAACATATTAAACATAAATACTCTGCATATACCTATTCAAAAAGCATGATGCAATTATATGTTATCTATAAAAACCCTCACAATATCCTCTAAAAAAATCTCTGATGACAGAAAAATATTAAAGGCAAAAGAAAGAAAACTGTATCATGAAAACATTAAAGACAACAAAAAGAGTTATATTAATATCATTAAGTAGACTACAGAGCAGTGAAAACCATCATGAACAAGAAAGACACATCATGTTGTGATTAAGAAAGACATTAAATTGTGAGGTGAACCTGAGGTTGCGGGGGATCATGAGTTCAGAGCCATACTAGGATACATTGTGAGATGTGGTAGGAGGGAAAGAGACAGGGGGTATTAAAGGGACCAAGAAAATAGCAACCATATGAGTGTATTCACCCCACAGAAAAGGTGTGAAAGGAGAAGGCCTGAGGCAGTGAACTCCACAGAAGCACGAGTGGATTCAGACCAAGGACATTTACGGAAACAGGACTGAGCCAGTGACCTAGGCCAGAACAGGCCTGAGACAGTGAACACCACAGGAGCAGAGCAAAGCCTGGGAGCACAGAGTGACCTCAAGGAACACAGAGTGACCAACGAGGTGACTGGAACCGTGGCACTGACTGCACCACAAGGAGCAACCATCTGAGTCTTGGATCCACTGGCACCTGGAAAATTTTTTCACCAGAGTCACAGACATCCCCAACTACACCAATACAGGGAAAAGATGGGTAGACAAGGTAAGAACACATGCAACACCACAAAGAGCAACATGATACCAGTAAAAACTAATCACCCTACAATAGCAAGACTTGAACAACCAAATATAGATATAGCAGAAGAAAATGACCTAAAAATAACTTTAGGAGAATATTTGAGGTCCTTAAAGAGGAAATATAAAATTCCCTCAAAGAAATGGAGGGAAAGACAAACAAAAAATTGGAAGACAACAACAAATCCCTTAAAGAAAACAAAGAAAAAGGCAATCAAACATATAAAAGAAACTATTCAAGACTTGAAAATTGAAGTAGAGACAATAAAGAAAACACAAGCCAAGGAAATTATTGAAACAGAAATCATGAGAAAATGTTCAGGAACCACAAATGCAAACATAAACAGCAGAATACAAGAGATAGAAAAGAGACTCTCAAGCACTGAAGATATAATAGAAGAAATAGACTCATCAGTCAAAGAAAACCTTAAATCTAATAAAAGCTTAACACAAAATATCCAGGAAATATGGGGCACCATGAAAATGCCAAACCTAAGAATAATATGTATAGAAGAAGAAGAAGTTCAACTCAAAAGCATAGAAAATATATTTATAAAATCATAGAAGAAAACTTTCCTATCCTAAAGAAAGACATAAGAAATGTACAGAACACCAAATAGAGTGGATTGAAAAAAAGTCCCCTTGCAATATAATAATCAAAACACTAAACATACAGAAAAATGAAAGAATATTAAGAGCTGCAAAGAAAAAAGACCAAGTAACATATAAAGACACACGTATCAAAATTACACCTGACTTCTCATTGGAGACAATGAAAGCCAGAAGGTTGTGGTCAAGTGTTATGTAGACATTAAGAGACCACGGATACCAGCCCAGACTACTATACCCAGGAAAACTTTCAATCAACATAGAAGGACAAAATAAGATATTCCATGACAAAACCAGATTTCACCAATACCTAGCCACAAACCCAGACCTACACAAAGTACTAGAAGGAAAACTCCAACCCAAGGAAGTTAGTCACATCAACAAAAACACAGACAATTGATGATCTCATAGCAGCAAATCTCAAAAAAGGGAAAAACACACAAATTAACATCACCAACAATGAAAACTAAATTAAGAGGAGATAACAATCACTAGTCATTAATATCCTTTTATATAAGTGAACTCAACTCACCTATAAAAAGACACAGGCTAACAGTCTGAATATGAAAACAGAATCCAACCTTCTGCTGCATACAAAAACATACCTCAACCTCAAAGACAGACATCACCTCAGATTAAAGAGTTGGGAAAAAAATTCCAATCAAATGGACCTAAGAAGAAAGCTGGTATAGCTATCCTAAACTGAAATCAATCAAAAGAGACAAAGAAGGACATTTCATATTAGTCATAGGAAAAAATCCATCAAGAGGAAATCTCAATACTGAACATTTATGCCCCAAATACAAGGGCACCCTCACATGTAAAAGAAACACTTCTAAAGCTTAAATCATACATTAAACCCCACACACTAACAGTGGTAGACTTCAACATTCCACTGTCACCACAAGTCAGTCAGACAAAAAATTAACAGAGAAATAAGGGAACTAACAGATGTTATATCTCAAATGGACTTAACCGACATCTATAGAACATTCCATCCAAACATAAAAGAATATACCTTCTTCTCAGCACCTCATAGAACCTTCTCAAAAATTGACCACATAGTCAGCAACAAAACAAACCTCAACAGATACCAAAAAATTGAATATTCCCATGTATCTTATTAGTTCATCATGGCTTAAAATTAGAATTCAACAGGAGAACTAATTCCAGAAAGCCCTCAAACACATGGAAATTAAACAATGCTCACCTGAATCATCAGTGGGTCAAGGAAGAAATAAAGGGAGAAATTAAAGAATTCCTAAAATTCAATGAAAATGCCCACACAACATACCCGAATTTATGGGACACAATGCAAGCAGTGTTAAGAGGAAAGTTCATAACACTAAATGCCTACATAAAGAAGCTGGAAAAACTCCACACTAGTGTATTAAGAGAACATTTGAAAACTTTAGAACAAAAAGAAGCAAACTCATCCAAGAGAACTAGATGGCAGGAAATAATCAAATTGAAAACTAAGATCAACAAATTAGAAACAAAACAATACAAAGAATCAATGAGACAAAGAGTTGGTTCTTGGAGAAAATCAACAAAACAGACAAACCTTTATCCAAACTAACCAAAAGCCAGAGAGAGAATATTCAAATTAACAAAATCAGAAATGAAAAGGGGGACATAACAACAGACACAGAGGAAATACAGAGAGTCATCAGGTCATATTTCAGAAACCTGTACTCCATAAAATTGGAAATTTAAAGGAAATGGACAACTTTATGGATAAATATAACTTACCAAAATTAAATCAAGACCAGATAAGCAAATTAAACAGACCTATAACTGCTGAGGAAATAGAAACAGTCATCAAATCCTCCCAACAACAACAACAAAAGAGTCCAGGACCAAGATGGTTTCAGTTCAGAATTCTACAAGATTTTCAAAAAAGAACTAATACCAATACTCCTGAAATTGTTCCACATAATAGAAACAAAAGGAACATTGCCAAACTCTTTTTATGAGGCTACAATTACCCTGATACCCAAACCATAGAAAGACGTTACTAAGAAAGAGAATTACAGACCAATCTCACTCATGAACATTGATGCAAAAATACTAAATAAAATGCCGGAAAATCGAATCAAAGAACACATCAGAACCATCATCCACCATGATCAAGTCAGCTTCATCCTAGTGATACAGGGATGGTTCAACATATGAAAATCTGCCAACGTAATCCACCACATAAACAAACTGAAAAATAAAAACCACATGATAATTTCATTAGATGCTGAAAAAGCATTTGACAAAATACAACATCCCTTCACAATAAAGGTCTTAGAGAGAGCAGGGATATAAGGAACATACCTAAACATAATAAAGGCAATATACAGCAAGCCAACAGCCAACATCAAACTAAATGGAGAAAAACTCCCAGCGATCCCACTGAAATCAGGAACAAGACAAGATTGTCCACTCTCTCCATATCTATTCAATATAGTTCTTGATGTCCTAGCTAGAGCAATAAGACACCAAAAAGAGATCAAGGGAATACAAATCGGAAAAGAAGTCAAACTATCACTATTTGCTGAGGATATGATAGTTTACATAAGTGACCCCAAAAATTCTACCAAAGAACTTCTACAACTCATAAACACTTTCACTAATGTAGCAGGAAACAAGATTATCTCAAAAAATCAGTAGCCGTCCTTTACACAGATGATAAATGGGCTGAGAAAGAAATCAGAGAAACATCACCCTTCACTATAGCCACAAATAGCATAAAATATCTCGGAGTAACTCTAACCAAACAAGTGGAAGTTCTTGTGACAAGAACTTTAAATCTTTGAAGAAAGAAATTGAAGAAGACACCAGAAAGTGGAAAGATCTCCCATGCTCTTGGGTAGGTAGAATTAACATTGTAAAAATGGCAATATTACCAAAAGCAATCTACAGATTCAATGCAATGCCCATCAAAATCCCAGCCAAATTCTTCACAGACCTCAAAAGAATGGTACTCAACTTCATATGGAAAAACAAAAAAGCAAAAATCAAACAAACAAACAAAATTAAAAAAAAAACAAAATCAAAACAAAAAACCAGATAGCCAAAACAATCCTGCACAATTAAGGAACTTTTGGAGGCATCACAATCCCTGACTTCAAACTCTACTACAGAGCTACAATACTGAAAACAGCCTGGTATTGGCATAAGAATAGACAGGAGGACCAATGGAACCAAATTGAAGACCCAGATAATAATCCACACACCTACAAATACCTGATTTTAACAAAGAAGCAAAAAATATCAAATGGAAAAATGAAAGCATATTTAAGTGCTGGCATAACTGGATATCAGTATGTAGAAGAATGAAAATAGATCCATATCTATCATCATGAAACTCAAGTCCAAATGGATCAAAAACTTCAACATAAACCCAGTCACACTGAACTTCTTAGAAGAGAATGTAGGAAGTACACTTGAACGCATTGGCACAAGAGACCACTTCCTAAATAGAACCCCAGTAGCACAGACACCAAGAGAATCAATTAATAAATGAGACCTCCTGAAACTGAGAAGCTTCTGTAAAGAAAAGGACATGGTTAACAAGACAAAATGGCAGCCTACAGAATGGGAAAAGATCTTCACTAAACCCACATTGGACAGAGGGTTGATCTCCAAAATATACAAAGAACTCAAGAAACTGGACATCAAAAAAACCCAAATAATCCAATAAAAATGAGGTACAGATCTAAACAGAGAACTCTCAACAGAGGAATCTAAAATGGCTGAAAGACATTTAAGGAAATGTTCAACATCCTTAGCCATCAGAGAAATGTAAATCAAAACTACTCTGAGATTCCATCTTACACCTGTAAGAATGGCCAAGATCAAAAACACTGATGACAACTTATGCTGGAGAAGATGTGAGATAAAGGGAACACTTCTGCATTGCTGGTGGGAGTGCAAACTGGTATAGCCCCTTTGGATATCAATATGGTGGTTTCTCAGAAAATTAGGAAACAACCTACCTCAAGACCCAGCAATACCACTTTTGGGTATATCATACCACAAAGGAAATGCGCTCAGCTATGTTCCTAGCAGCATTGTTTGTCATAGCCAGAACCTGGAAACAACCTAAATGCCCCTAGACTGAAGAATGGATAAGGAAAATGTAGTACATTTGCACAATGTAGTATTACATGGCACAAAAAAATAATGACATCTTGAAATCTGTGGGTAAATGGATGGATCTAGAAAACTTTAATTGAGTGAAGTAACCCAAATCCAGAAAGACAAATATCATATGTGCTCACTCATAACTGGCTTTTAGACATAAAACAAAGAAAACCAGACCACAAATCACAATTCCAGAGAACCTAGGCAACAATGAGGACCCTAAGAGAAACATACATGGATCTAATCTCCATGAGGAGTAGTAAAATACAAGATCTCCTGAGTAAACTGGGAGCATGGGGACCATGGGAGAGGGCAGAAGGGGAGGGGAGAGGAAGGAATGGAAGCATAGAAAAATGTATAGCTTAATAAAATCAATTTTAAAAAAGAATGAAAGATTAAAAAGTCCTGAGGCAAAATGTGGATGAAGAAAAATTTCTTTTTTAAAAAAAGAAAAGGTATGAAAGATGGGAAGCAAAAACTGACTGTATGTAAGAAACAAATCCACAGTGGTATTTGGAGTTAGAGTTGTAGTTCCACATACCTCTCTCAGCAATATAATGAGCAGCTAGACAAAGATTGGCAACCATACAGAATACGTCAATGATGCTCTCTACCGAGGTGGTCCAGGTAGTGTTTTCCAAACACTCCACTCACCATTGGCAGAAACGCATTCTTCTCAAGTTGTTGTATTAAAACATTCATATTCCAAGTCTTAGAGATGACCTCAAGGGACCTAACAAAGTTGAAATTATACTGTGTATCATCTGACTTCAGTGGGAGCAAGCCAGAGATCAATAACAGAAAGATTACAGGAACCAGACACTCCGAATAGTAAAAGTCTTCACAGTGCACTTCTAACTCCCTAAGATCATAAAGGAAATCTAAGGCCCAGGTTTTTTTGTATTTGTTTTTAGTGCTAGAGACTGAATTTATTCTACAACTGAGCTACATCCTCGGTCTTCATAAAGTTCAAAGGGAAATAAGAAATGCATAGATATGAAAATAAAAATAATACTGATAATTGTGGAATATAGCTAAACCAGTGTGTAGACAAAAGAACACATCTTCTGCATATACAACAGAAGATTGAAGTCTCAATTAAGTGATTTAAATTCTCATCCTAAGACTAAAATTGTAAGAGAAAAGCCCAAAGCAAACAAATTAAAGTCAAGATGAAACAGAGAAGAAATAGGATGACCAAAGCAGAAAAAAAATCAATGAAATTTAAAATGAGAAAATACATTAAAGAGCTGGTTGTTTGAAAGAAAAATTGACAAACCTATAGTAAAATGAACAAAGGAAGAACAGGAAAGACACACATTGCTAGTATCCCAGAGGAAAATCAGAAATCCTCACACAGACCCTGAGGACATGAAAAGGGGGTCTAAAGGGACCCTGCAAGCAGGGCTACCACAGAGCTTCAGAACTTACATAAAGTGTACCAGTTTCCTCAAAGAACAAAACCCTCATAAATGTACAAACACAGAGAGATATGAAATTTCAATTTAACTCCCTCTAAAAACAAACCTAATCAAGATGGTTTCAGTGGTAAATTCTACCTCCAGCTAAAAGAAAGAAACACTGAGCACAGTAGTAACCACCTGCCATTGTAGCACTCTGGAGGTTGAGGGGGACGGGAGGAGGAGTGGAGGGGAGGGAAGACCACCTTAACACGATGCCTTCTAGAAGGTAGAATACCTGTTCATTCATCTCATAAAGCTAGTAGTGTTCTGATTCCAAAAGCAAAGAAACTAATAAGAAGAAGGACTAGGTATGGCTAGACATATGTGTAATCCCAGCACCAAGGGGACGAAGGCATCAAGATATTGAATTAAAGGACAGGGATACACAGTGGGACCTTGTCTCAAGAAACTATTAAAGGAGCTGGAGAGATGGCTCAAGGGTTAAGAGCACTTGTTGCTCTTCTAGAAGATTTCAGTTTGGTTTTCAGTATCCACATGCCAGCTCACAACCCTTCAAAATTCTAGTATAAGTGGATAGGATACCTCCTCTGACTTTGGCAGGCACTAGACATGTATGTATGTGATGCACTCACATGTAAGTGGGCAAAACATTCAAACACATAAAATTTTAAAAATTTCCAAAAAAAAGTAAAACAATATTTTTAAAGATGAAAAAAGGAGAAAGAAGAAAGCAGTGGATTAATGTCCCTCATGAGTATAAGACAAAGATCTCCAGCAAAATAATAGCAAACAGAATTCTGCAATGTCTAAAAATAATTATATACTACAACCAAGTGGGTTTTATCCCAGAGTATCTTAAATCAATTGATATAATCACCACATTTGGAGAGGCTACAGAAGAAAAATCACATTAATCTGTGAAAAAGTAAATGACAAATCCAACACCTAGTCACAATGAAACATCTCCTGTAACAGAAAGAAAACGTCAATATGAAACAGCGCAAAAAAATTGAGTTCACATTTTACAGAGTGATGAAAGTCCACACTTCTCTAAGGCCAAGAGCAAAGCAAGAATGTCCACTCATCGCATGTACCCAGCAGAGTGCCAGGAGCTGTGGGCAGTGCCCTAGCAACAGCATAAAATCAAAAATATACAGATGAAAAAGCGAGAAACACAACTCTCCTTAGGCGGAGATAACAAGAGCGCTATACAGGAACTCCCTAGGTATTTACAATAAAGTTCCAAGAACTGATAAGTGAGTTCCCCAAGCTCACAGAATACAAAACATAGATATTTACATGTAAATCTAAAAACTTGTACACAGCATTGAGGGAAGAAATCAAGAAGCTGTAAGTCAACGGAAAGATATATCCAGTTTACGAATTTGAAGTTTCAGTATTTTTGTCTTCCCCACAGCGACTTATAGGTATAATGTGCTATCAGATAAAACTCAATAAGATATTTTTGTAAAGACAAAATCATGAGAAAAAAAATCATATGTATGAGAAATAAACACAAGTATCCAGAATAACTACAAATAAAACCAATTATTAGGGATACGTCTCCCCAATTTCAAGGCACTGCACCGTGGTAGTCACCAAGACTATGTGGCCTAAGTGGAGGAAGACATACTGCTGAAGGGAACACAATGGGAAACTCTGAAGCGTGTTATGTAGAGATGGCTGGCATAGTCCTTATGACGGTGCAGAAGTGACTCAATGGGAGAAAGAGCCTTTCAACATACGGTCCTGGGTAGTGACAAACCACAAAATAAATACATTTGATTTAGCCTTGAACCTTATTAAAAGGAACTCAAAGTGAGTCAAAGATTTATTCAAGATTTACCTAAAGAAAACAAAATTACAAGAAATGTAAGAAGAAACCATAGGAGATGTTAAAAATGTAGTTCATAAAGAAAAACAAATTGTTCATTTGCACATCTTCAAAATTCAAGACACTAAGTTCTTTGAATGATCTTGTTAATCAAATAAAAACAGGTTGAAAATCCAAAAAATATTAATATTTGCAAATCAAATGGCCCACAGAGGAACAGTTTCTATGTTGTAAAACTATCAAATGTCAGCATTTGGCTCCTCAGTTAAGAGCACACACTGACCAAAGAGAAGATCTGAGTTTGGTTCCAGGCACTCGCATCAGATGGCTCACAACCACTGCCAACTGCAGCTTCAAGGGATCTGATGCCCTCTTCTGGCCTCCATGGGCACTGCACACATATGCATACCCCCCCTTACACACACATAACCAAAAATAAAAAAAAATTAAAAAATAAACAAACAATCCAGTCAAAAAAATGGGCAAAAGTTATCCAGATAATAAAAAGATTAAATAAGATAAATTCATTTGAGGAAATGCTAATTAAAATCACAATGGTCTATGAAAATAGTTAAAAAATAATAAATAGGGAAATACAAAAGCCTGATTCAGAGCAGGAGAAACTATGTCACTCATCTGTGTTTGCTGATAGCGGACATGTAAAGAGGCACAGTCATTACGGAAAATGGTTTAGTAGTTTCTCTAATACTAAATATGCAGATGTTTTATAGGAATTTTACCCCTCGTTATTTATCTCTGAGAAACAAAAATGTATCTCAATATAAAAATCCTTACACAAATGTTTATGGTAGCTTTTTACATAATAAAAAACAGCCCTGGATGACTCCTTCAGTGGTTAAAATATCCTTTTCACATCCGTGTTATACAATAATATCCAGGAAAAAAGGATATGCTATTAAACAACCTACCTGACTCTCCAGGTAACTGTTCTGATTGGGAAAGCTAGCCCCAGAGGTTACATACTGATTGGTTCCATTTATGCAATGTTGCTGACCTAAAATGTTATAGAAAGGACATAGGGTAGTGGTTACCAGGAGTTATGGGAAATGGATATATAAAAGGGCACCATGAGAGGTGACGGAAAGGTACCTTGACTGTGCTATATCATGGCTGTAATAACTATTCTCCACTATCATTCTGCAAGATGTACCACCAGGATAAACTGGACACCGCATGCAAGGAATCTCTCTGCATTGCTTCATGTAATTACCTACAACTGCCTCCCATTTTAATAACTAGTTTACCTAGGGGGTTTCTGTGTGGATACTAACAAACAGATTCTAAAGTTTATAAGGAAAGGCACGAAGTCTAGAAGGCACCCAGTACAATCCTGGGGAAAATAAAGCCAAACGGCTAACAGGACCAGACTTTAAGATTTATCACAAATTACTCTGATAGCACAAAGCATCATTGTTGAAACTGTTGATGAACCAAAGGAAGGGAAGTGAAAGCCCAGAAAGAAACTGACTTGGCAAAGAAGGAGAAGCAGTTCACTGGAGGCAGGATAGTTTTATCAGTAAACAGAGACAACCAGACATCCAAGACCTTAACCTACCACAAAAACGAGCACAAACAAGTCATAGGCCTGCCTGTAAAATGTGAAACTGTATCACCAACAAACACATAATCCATGGAAACATGAGCCAGTCTTGATTAAAACAACAACCACCCCATCTGTTCTATGAAAGACACCGTTGAAAAACGAGAAGATAAGCTCCAGAGTGGGATATTTTACAAAAGACATATCTGATAAAGGTTATTACCCGAAATAGTCAAAGAACTCTTATAAGCAAACACTAAGCATGGGTGAGAGATGGCTCAGCAGGTAAAGGTGCTGTAGCCCACAGAGACACAGAAGGAGAGAACCAGCTTCACAAAGTTGTCCTCTGACCTCCGCGTGTTAAGAAGGTATGTCCACGTGATGAAATGTTATTAAATGGTTTTTTTAAAAAAAGAAAAGATACAGTTACAAAAGAAATGGAAGAATCCTTAAGTAGAAGAAAACTCTATGCATGACTCCAACGACATGACATTTTAGGAAAGGTCACATCGGTCTGATAGTTAAAAGGTCAATGAATTTCAGAGACCTGTGGGGAGGGAGAGATGACTGGGAGAGTTTGGGGGATTTTTAGGACAGAGAGCCTGGCTATCCAAACAGAGGATGAGAAATAGCACACAACACCATGCACACAGCAGCCTGGCAGTGCCTTATATGTAACAGATGGGAAGTGGGAGACAGTGAGGGAAATTAGCACAGAAGCCCCAGGGCCTGAATGTAGCTGAGCCGGTTACTGCTGCCCCCTGCTGGCATAAAAAATGTGAACCACAAAGCAAACTACCCCTCCCACCAATGGCTGTACTAGGCCTGGGTTGCTGAGTTGTTGTTGTTGGTGGTACCTTTGTTCACACCAATAAAGCAACAAGAACACGAACCAAAAAAAAATGGTTATTAGGGATTGAAGTTATACCGTAGATTTCATAGGAAAATTCATTAGCATTGATTTTCATTGGAAGTGCTTCCTTTAGGTTACAGATCTTCGAATGTATGTATATGTATATAGACAAATGCACACACACATATATACACTGTTACTGTATATACTATATTATATCCTATGAATAAGAAGATACTGCAACCAACTATTTCATTTGCTAGCTTCCAATTCTTCTCCTGAGACTGAGTAACAGGCTGAAAATGCAAACTGACTGACAACCCAAAGATTATTGTATATGAATCTTTCTACCAATAGCACTATAATATTAGCAGTCAGTGAAGTGCTGGAAAAGTTATATTTCTATATACAAAAGTAACAAATGATTGGAACCCAGATTCTTATCTAAACTATATATGAAAACAAATCCACCCAAAGTTAGAAATCTCAAAGTAACACTTAAAATCATAAAAAAACCCCACAATCCCTTACAATGTTTGGTTAAGCAAAGATTCTTGGATAAGATACATGAAGTATGAGCCACGAAAGGGCATAATTGATAGGATGGATCTGGTTCAGCAGGTAAGAGCACCCATTGTTCTTGCAGAAGACCTGGGTCTGATTTCCAACACCCACATGGTGGCTCCCACCATCTGTATCTCTAGTCCCAGGAAGTCCAAAACCCTTTTCTGGCTCCTGTGGGCACCAGGCACACATGTGTTGTGCATACAAATGTGTAGGCAAAACACTCTTAGTAAAATAAGCAAAAGATAAGTAAATCTAAAAAATAAGAATTGATAGCACTTCGCAGAAGCTAAGACCTCCTGCTGTTTTAAAGATACTATAGGGAAAGTTAAAAGATCAGCCGTAAGTTCTTAAAAAAATGCTGTGGGAGTTCCTTCCGCTCCTTCAGCCAATTGCCGCTGAGTTACCAGCCCACTGGGGCGTGGTCTCGCTCTCTTTAAAAAAAGCAGCGGCTTACTTAAACAAAAGGGGGAAATGATGCGGGAGAATTGTCTGTATTCTGTCAATCATATTTTAATAAAACGCTGATTGGCCAGGCAGGCAGTATAGGCGGGAAAACCAGACAGGAAGTAGAGGTGATGCAGGAGAACAGGAGAATTCTGGGAAGCAGAGAGGTTCCTCTGGCACTCCTGCACAGACCACGGAAGAGGCAGCATGTAACTTGCCCAGCTGAGAAAGGTACGGAGCCATTGTGGCTAATGTAGATAAGGATAATGGGGTAACATAAGTTATAAGAGCTAATAAGTAGCCTGACCTAATGAGCCAATCAGTTTATAATCTTATGAAGTCTTGTGAGTGATTTTCTTTGGGCTTGCCGGTTGTGGGGTACTGGGCGGGACAGATACCCCAACAAGCTGGCCCTCATGCTACAAAAAAATATTTATGAGACATATATCTAGTAAATAACTTATTATACACAGCGCACGCTCACACAACTCAACAGAGAAGACAAGCTAATTTTTAAAAAGTATAAAAACTCAAGCAGCTCACTGGAGAAAAGACGCTTATGACAGAAAACTGAAGAACAGACTGCTAGCATCAAATGACAGCAGATTAAAGCACTGCTCATCCTTTGGGATGGCAAAGCAGAAACAACTAACAAGGACAGACTGAGGATGCAGAGCAGTTACAACCCAAAGGTTTGTAACACTACATTCGCTTACTTCTGTGAGCGTGGCAGGACACAGGAGAAGGTGCACACTACAAGGTAGGTGCGCTCGGTTACTTTCCAGCTCCAGCTAAAGACCATCATGGAGACCTCGATATTGTTCCAACTGCTGTTTCCATTACCCCTGCAACAGTCACCTCTCTCCATTATTCATAGTTGACACCCAAGGTCACCATCTGTCACTCCCCTAAGCAGCTGGCCTTAGCCCACAATGTGACTGCATTACTTTGTCCCCACAGCCCTTTTCGGTATTTGAGATTCCTATGTTTGCATCCTGTTGTCTACATCTCTCCATCAGAAGGTTGGACATGGTCTTTAACCTTCTAGAAGTGTGCCTGGCATGATGGACACACCATAAAGAAGTGCTGAAGAAATGTATTCTGCGACACGCACTCCTTGTCCAGCAAGAAGGAACGATCACAAAATCAAGAATCCTTCTCAATCACAATTTATTGGAGCACTCGGTTGAAAAGGGGAATGGGGAAAAGGGATGACGAGAGAGAGTGAAAAACCCAAAGGCAGCCGCTTTTCTAGGGTGAGAGGCTCGAATGTTGATTGGTTGATGCCATTCTGCTAGGGCCCAAGGCCACAGGACCAAGGCTCTGAAATGCAAAACAAGGCCCCAAGCACACTGGCCTGTGCGGCAGCATCAAAGGACCGCTGGCACTATCTCGCCAAGGCGACATCCTGGCGGCTCCTAACAGTATTCCTTGTTAAACTTAAGGCATACATTTTCCATTCAGACCTTGCAGATACAGTCAACAACAGATCAAATAAGTGTTTATCACACCCATGTTTTCACTAGCTTCTATCACGACATGAACTTCACAGCCACTATTCATTTGGGTTTTACTAGAAAGAATACCAAAATGAGAATCAAGAGGTTGACAGTCTACCTTGATTAGGTCACTAGCTGTAAGACAAGTACAGTTTGGACCTTCTAGAAATTAATCTCAGTTGGGAAAGTGAGTGCACAACAAGCGTGAACTGAAAAGTTCACAATCTAGATGTTTTGACAGTTAATATTGTGAGGAAAGTACTGTCACACAGCAGAGCTATGGCTATGTAGACCATGGTCTACCTATTAGCATCACTATACGGCCGTATAGTAGTCCTTGTTTATCGAAGGTTTTGTTTTCAATTGTCCATGGACAAATATGGCATAAAGACACTAGTTGGAAAATTCCAGAGATAAATTTATAGTATGCTTTAAAGTGTGCATCTGTTTGAACAGAATGGTACAGACTATTCAGTTCTGGCCTGCCAATGTTGTGAATTACTCCTTTGTCCAGAGTACAGATATTATATATGCTACCTGCCCTGCAGTCTCTTAGTAGACACCATCAGTTAGAGATTTTCTGTTACATTATTGCTGGATTTTTGCTCAAGTAATCTTTATTTTACGTACAAGAGGAATCAATCTTGCTATTCATGTATATCAATGGGAAGTCATAAAGTATTTCCTAAAAGTGAATTAGTGATAGGATACTTAAAGACCACACTCACAAAATTTTATTACATATGTTCTCATAAATATTCTATTCATTAGTTACTGTAGTTCATTTTACTGCACTTATTTATAAATTAAACTTTATTATAGGTGGGAATAATAAAGCTGTATACTATGTACAGGGTTAGGAGCAATCTGTGCCTTCAGAGTACTCACTAGTGATCATGGAATACGTTCCCCAGAGTTACAGGAGACAGAGTCATTCTGCTATTTATTCAATAAATATTTCTTGAGTTCTTGCCCATCTCAGACATTGTTCTAGGTGCTGACAACAGTGAATGAAACAGGAAGATGTTCTATGCTCATAAACTTGTATTCTGATGAGGAAGGCAATAAACCAATACGCTACATGAATGTGATTTTAGTTGAAGACAAAAAAAACCCTATGAAGGATGTTTAGTACATTTTAAAATGTTTGGGGGACTATCATCTTGTAGAGCTTTCTATAGGCCATGGTAGGGGCATTAGATTTCATTTTCCATGTGATAGAAACGGCCTTGGAGAACTTTGAACAGAGCTCAGTCTTCTACTTCAGCACAGTGTGGGAAGCAGGATAAGGGAGGATGATGTGGGAGAATTGTCTGTATTCTGTCAATCATGTATTTTAATAAAACGCTGATTGGCCAGGCAGGAAGTATAGGTGGGTCAACCAGACAAGAAGTAGAGGCGGGGCGATGAGAACAGGAATATTCTGGAAAGCAGGAAGCTCCCTCTGCAGTTCTGCCCAGACCACCGGAGAGGAAAGATGTAAGCTGCCCTGCTGGAAAAGGTACTGAGCCATGTGGCTAACGTAGGTAAGGATAATGGGGTAATATAAGTTACAAGGGCTAATAAGAAGCCTGACCTAATGGGCCAATCAGTTTATAATCTTATGAAGTCTTGTGTGTGATTTTCTTTGTTGCTTGCCGGTTGTGGGGTACTGGGTAGAACAGATACCCCAACAAGTCAGTCCTCATGTTACAGATGGCGCCCATGTGGATAACTGAATCCACAGAAAGCTTGAGAAAGCTTGGGAAAGAATAGAGTAAAGCATGTTTTCTTGGTAGCAGCAATTTCTCAGTCTGCTCTGCTTGCTAGAGGCAAGCAAGCACTCTCATCTAAGAGAGGCTTCCTGACTCAGCTTTAGCTGCAAAACTTTGTAGTTCCTTTAAGAGGTCCTGCCACAAAATACTTAAATGGTGTTGATGAAAAGCTGAATGCATGCTTTTCAGTTTTCAGCCGTAGCAGGAAAAAAGCTGAGCTGTTTTAAAATGCCAGCTTTCTGGGCTGTCCTGCTAGGGTAAATTCTGACTCTTTCAGGCAGGTAGTCCGACTGAGTGTGGTCTGTGAGCAGAATGATGCAGCTTGCTTGCTGGCAAGGACCTTGAAACGCCATAGAGTTGTGACAGTGAACACAGCTCTGGCTGGTATCTCAGCCATGAGGCTGGAAAGCTAAGGGATGGGTTGGATCTAACTGTCAAAGCTACGGCTTTCGTCCTACCCATTGAAGACTTGTGTGGTCAGAAAAAGAGAGATATACAGTAAAGAGATTCAAAGAGGAAGAAAACCTCTAAATGGTTTACAGTGTGTTAAAAATATATGCAGGCTAAAAGTTAAAGTTCTAAAAGTAAAAAGAAAGAAAGAGAGTAGTTGGGTGTGGTGGTACACATCTTTAATCCCAATGCCTGGGAGGCAGAGGCATATTGACCTCTATGACTTCAAGGGGTAGAGGTGGATTGACCTCTGTGACTTCAAGGTGTGGTAGCACACACTTTTAATCCCAGTGCCTGGGAGGCAGAGACGGATCTCTGTGAGTTCAAGGTGTGGTAGCATACACCTTTAATCCCAGCACTGGGGAAGCAGAAACAGGAGAATCTCTGTGAGTTCAAGGACAGCCTGGTCTACAGTGTTATTCCAGGACAAAGATATACAGAGAACCTGTCTCAAAAAGTTAAAAGTAAAAATAAAAGAAATAGAAGTTGAAATAAAGCTGCATAAAGATGGAAAATAAACAGAGAATCTTGATACTGTATGTTATTATGCACTCTTTGAATTGTTTGAATGCTGAGAAAGGAGAAACAGCTGCTAAAAGACTTTTGTTTATAAATGCTGCTGAACTAACCCAAGATAGGTATTTTGAAGTCAATATTTTGAAGTCAAAAGGTATGTTACTCTGGAGAAAAGATTTTGCTTTTGTTTCCACAGGAAATGAGGAATAGTCCTATGGGTATACGAAGAAATAAAAAGCCTTACCTTACAGAGTTACACACTGTCCTGGAGATGAAATGATGTTGAGCAAGGAACCGTTAAAGTTGATGATCAGTACTTTCACTTTTAGCCTGCAATTCTCCACGTATTTAAAGAAAGAATTGTGAAGCAGAGCTGTTTTTATCAGAAGAACATTCTTACCTTACTTTTAATATTCAGTGTGCATCCTTAAGACTCCCATGAATTTGGACACTTGTGTGGGAGAGCAAAAAAAAAAACCCATAAACAAAATGGTCATTGGGAAGTTTTCTTGCTGGGCCTGATGGCATATTGCTGTACTCTTTTGAGGCTGGGAAGGGACATTTGCGGCCAGTCTGGGCTATACGGTGAAATCGCCCCCTCCCTTCATTTAAAAAATTACATCAGATTAATTTTTTTTCATTTGTCAATTTGTGGAAGAATTGTAATAGACATCTTTGAATTCCTGAGAGAAAATAAAAGTGAACGGAGGGGGGAGGGCACAGGTTTAGGATTTTCTTCTTAATCATGTTCACAAATATGTCCATATTATTTGCAAATGGTTATATACATATATATGTATATATATGTTTATTACGGAGTATAATCTTATTAAAACAGTTTTGATGGTGAGGTTAGCTTCCATAGAATATTTTAATATATTGCTTATCCGTATTTTCTGACTTTTTACATAAGGCAAGTGGATTCTTCGTTAAGAGTCTCATTTGAAAGTGGGAGGGGCGAGGAATGGAATTAATAGGCAGTACTATCCTGACCTGACCTAGGCGGGTGGGTGCTGGGTAGGGCGACATCCCTGCGAAAACCCTGGGGCGAAGAACGGGAGATGCGGCAGTGCGCAGGCGCAAGATCTTTAGGGCGGGAGTAAGACCTGTCACAGGACATCCTCGGTAGCCAATTAAAGGCCAGCGTCAGAGGCTTCTTCCTGAGAAGGCAACCGGAACTTGTGCTTCCGCTGCGCTGAGGAAAGTCGCTACCGGAACAGCAAGCGCAGCGGTGAGCGGCGGCCGCGCTTGGCGACCGCAGCCTGAGCTTCTCTCTCCGCCCCCGCGGCTGCGTCTCCCCGAGCGTGGAGCGCCGAGGTCCGGAGCGGGGCATCCTGGGAATCCCGGGATCGCGTGCCCCGGCTCCCAGCCTAGCTCCGCGGAGTCTGCCCGCGGCCGAAGGTGAGCCGCGTGCGGGACAAGCCGTATTCGGGAGGCCCGAGTTCTCGTCCCCACGCCGACTGCTTTTGAACCGCTGTAGCCAGGACTGTGCCCCGTCGCCATCGGTAAAATGAGAAAAGCCACCTGGGACGGCGGGGGCTGGCGGGAGGGGCGCGAGAACTCCGAGCGGATCCCGAGTCCTCATTTACCAGACTTTCCGAGGGGTCTCAGGTACAGGGGACAAAGTGAACCGAGTCTCTGAACTTGCGACGCTTTCCCTCATCCAAAACAAACACTAGAAAGTGTGGGTTTTGCTAGTGCTAGTCAATTACGACCTCCAGCGGCTTTGAAAAGTTCAGTTTAAACCGGTGATGGGCGGATCCCGTCCCGTGGCAGGCTGTGCCGTGGATGCTTCGCGACTTAGTGAAGCTCGGGCATTTGTACTTTGGCGCAAAAAAAACTAGCAAACTCGGGAGTAAGAATTCCCGTTGCATCATTTGCCAGGCTTTTGATCTGATGTAACCAGTTTTGCACGTTGGGGATTGCCTTTCTTGTTTCTGAAATGAAGATCAATGTCGGCTTGCTATGGTTGCCAGAGAACATTCGTGTTTTAGGACTATACTGAAGTACTTAGGGGAAGAGGAGTGGAAAAAAAAAGAAGCAAATGGGGTGTGTGTGGGATGACCAAACAGTTGGAAACCTGAAGAGTTTGAAGAGGCTACCCTCAGATTAACGATTCTAGGTGTAACACTGGTACAGAACCCGTGTGTTACTGGCCCCGGTTGATGTTGGAAGATGGTGTATCCTGAAATTCAGATCACTGCGAAAAAGCACTCGGGGAATCTCCTCCTTGGATAATACACTTGGACTCAGATTGGAATAGGCAGAGGTTATTTTGACCATATATGTTGCAGTGTTCGGGTTTATAGAATGCTAATGTGTTGATAAAACTGTACCATACTCTTAAGATGGGGCTTCCTCCAGAAACCTTGGATAATAATAGAAGTTTGAAATTTAACAATGCTTTGGGTTTGCTTGTTTGTTTTTTGTCCAAATGTTAGAGTTTTAAGTGTTTGGTTTTGGAAACTATTGTGCAATAGAAAGCGAAGGTGATTGTGATCGTAGATTGGTAAACACCATATGTAGTTTCACTGTGGGAAAGAGTAATAAGTAAGGCATAGGACATTTGCATATAAGTGTTCTTTTTCCCAGAGTAGGTTCCAGCATGCACCTACCAAAAAAAAAAGAATCAAATATATCATGTGCCATACAAAGGCTCCACAAATAAAGACCCTCTACTCTTAGGTTTTCGAATATATATTTTGTTTTTTGAAAATTTTATAACACACATTGCTTACCCACTCCTTCCCCTCTGATACCCTGCAGACCATCACCGTGTCTCATTCCCAACTTCATGTACTTCTAAAATATTTACTAGTTTTTAAAGATCACTTTTGCTTTCTATTATACACTGTTTTCCAAAACCAAACACTTAAAACTCTAAACATTTTGACAGCATTGTTAAATTTCAAACTTCTGCTATCCAAGGTTTCTGGAGAAAGTCCCATCTTAAGCGTATGGTGTCTTTACTTAGTCTGGACAACAAGCATGCCTTTTAACAGGTGATAAAGACTTGAAGAGATTGAAATAACTGTAAGGTTTCCAAATGACACTGCTTTGTGTTCTCAGAATTTCCTTCACAGATCAAGTTTACACAGCTCTGGGTGTATTTTTAGTTGATAGAGATTGTTTCACTGCTCTCATTGCAGTGCCCATGATGCCTGCAGCATTTAGGTCTGATTCAGATAAGCACCAAGCCATCTGACGCAAGCCTGCAGGCTTGTGGGTGAATGGTCAGTCACTAGAACGGAGCAGGCACTGTGAGGAGGATGTAGGACCAGGAGAGTCAGTGACTAAGTAGGTTTAAATGGGAAAAGGCAAAACATTTCCATGTAAGGGGATTTTGCCAGTGTCCACCATCAGTTACAGAACCTGCCTTTATACTTGACACAGAAGTCTGTGCAATGTGGTTTTTCTGCCCTGTTCCATAAACCTAACTAGTTCTTGTCAGTTCATCCACGAAACCACAGCTTTGCTTTTTTTTTTCTTCCTCCTTTGCCAGGGTCACTAGTCCTCTAGCGTGAAATTAGCACATCTCTTGTCTTGACTGCCTAACAGAATCTCAACTTTCAAGGCATACTTACTACCATCAGGAAGCTTGAAGATAGTATGGTGTGAATTGACAGTGGACTTCTGAACATCAAAGTTGTGTTGACCAGGCTGCCTGGTTGTAGGTTGGTAACTTTTTCCCTCATCAGTGAAGCTTCATGATACAGTGTCATATGTCACAAGAGCTCCCCTCCCCCAGCACCCTTTTATTTTCAGTATACTTTGCCTAGGTCTGTCTTTGAGAAATTGACAGGAGCTGGGGGTCTTTTGTGCTCTGGAAGTTCTTTCTCTTTTTCTCTCAATGTCATTACTGTAATTATGGGTGTCTGAACCTTCTGCTGTAGTAGCATGGTCTCTGGATGTCTCTGCTGCACAGGCACCCCGCCCCCAACACCCTAGGGTAGGGGGTGGTGGCAACAGGAGATCCTAGGCACAAAGCAGAAACAACACCCTGCATATCCATCTGTAGGCTTTCTTTTGCCTCAGCAGACACCCAGCTGATGTGGGGCTGCCACAGCTTCCAGTTCCCTCAGATTGTCGTTATAGATGAGAAAGTCTAATTTTTGTTTATTTAACTGCCCTTGAAAGCATCAAGGACATAAAGGAAAATATATGGCTGTTAACATAATCTTTAATTAGGAAATAATTGATAGCCAGTCCCTTTTGTAAATGTTAATTTTAATATCCAAGATCATCTTGTCTTTTACTCTGTCCTGTCAGAAGTAAGAACATACTTGGAAGTCACTTATGGGGGTTGGGATTGTGTTTTATAGTTCTGTTCTGAATCTATGTTCTGCTTCTTTAGGTTCTTGATTGTCCACAATGGGTGAGCCACAGCAAGTGAGTGCACTTCCACCACCGCCCATGCAGTACATCAAGGAGTACACAGATGAAAATATTCAGGAAGGCTTAGCTCCCAAGCCTCCCCCTCCGATTAAAGACAGTTACATGATGTTTGGCAACCAGTTCCAGTGTGATGATCTTATCATTCGCCCTTTGGAAAGTCAGGGCATCGAACGGCTTCATCCTATGCAGTTTGATCACAAGAAAGAACTGAGAAAACTCAATATGTCTATACTGGTTAATTTCTTGGACCTTTTAGATATCTTAATTAGGAGCCCTGGGAGTATAAAACGAGAAGAGAAGCTGGAAGATCTTAAGCTGCTTTTTGTACATGTGCACCATCTTATAAATGAGTATCGACCCCACCAAGCGAGAGAGACCTTGAGAGTCATGATGGAGGTCCAGAAACGGCAACGTCTGGAAACAGCAGAGAGGTTTCAGAAACACCTGGAACGAGTAATTGAAATGATTCAAAATTGCCTTGCTTCTTTGCCTGATGATTTGCCCCATTCAGAAGCAGGGATGAGAGTTAAAACTGAGCCAATGGATACTGATGATAACAGCAATTGTACTGGACAGAATGAACAACAAAGAGAGAATTCAGGTCACAGGAGGGACCAGATTATAGAAAAAGATGCTGCCTTATGTGACCTAGTTGATGAAATGAATGAAAGACCATGAAGACTATCTTTTTTTCTTTTAGTGAGTAGCATCATATATTAGTTTATTTTCTCTTGGACTGTCTTAAGAGGTATAACTAAAAATATAAAGGGACTTTTTTCTCAGTTGAAATGCTGTAGGTGATAATTTAACAGTAAGCATAGGCAAACAAGTATATTTGAGTAATGACCATAAAAAAGCAGAATGTTTGCCATTGTATGGGATAGTCCTATTTTTGGAGTTGGAATAAAAATTTGAAGTAATAACGGACTGTCATTCTTGGGGGAAAAAAGTTATTTGCTTTAAGACTAATAAAGGGCAAC
Organism: Myodes glareolus; assembly: GCF_982192425.1. NCBI lineage: Eukaryota > Metazoa > Chordata > Mammalia > Rodentia > Cricetidae > Myodes > Myodes glareolus. The sequence continues at coordinate 78,137,236 of NC_142034.1, read as the reverse complement.
TAACTGTACATAAGAAATTATAAAATGTTTAGACTTCTTCCAAAACAATACAGAAACTTTTATTTTTCTGATGACTGTTCAAACTCGGCATCACAGCCTTTTTTCCTCCTCATGTTCCATAGAATATTTGTTAGGGGCTCTCCCTTCCCCCAGTCAAGTAATCAGTTTTAGTCACTAAGTTAATTTGCTCATTTTAGTCGTTAAGATAGCTCTGTGCTAACTATACATTTCCTTGTCCCCCCCCCCATATCTGTCCATGTAAGTGTGAGTGCAGTGCCCGCAGAGGCTAAAGGGGAGTTGACTTTGGGAGCTGGAGTGAAGGTGGTTGTAAGCCATTTCTGTGGATGCTGAGAACCAAACTGGTACTGTACAGGAGCAGTACATACTTGGGCCACCGAACCGTCTCTCCAGCCCCTACATTAGCCCTTTTAAAGCTGATCTCAGGTCTTAAGTCTGGGGGAAAAAAAACAAACTGCTAAACGTTTATCAAATGTTCTTGTTTTCTTTTGAGTTACTTTGCTGACTGGCCACGTACCACATTTCCCCGCAGAGTGCTGTTAATCTATGTGAGGCCATGTGACTATTCTAGTCTACTTAAGACGGCAAAAGTTAAGTTTGAGTCCTTGCTTTGAATGACAGAGGTCTTTTCATCAGCTGTATTTCTTAACTAATTTGATTTTATGTGAACAAGAGAAATCTTCGGAGGATTTATTTATGTATTTATTTATTTTTGCACTTTCTTCTGACTTTTCAACCAAGGTCTTAAGAGGGTAGCTTTGTTATCAAAGGCTGCCTGCCTGTTGTTCTCTTAATGTGGGCTAGTGACTTTCAGAATATAACTGGACCTGTAACATAACTTCTCTTGGGGTCCTATTAGAAATGCAAAGTCTCTCATGCCACACCTGAACCAGAATCCCTTGAAATAGCATAAGCAAGCCTTTTGTGTGATTCTGATGTAACCTCAAAATGAAAGCCCACCCATAGATGTAATGCATTTGGTTTCCCAGGTAACCACTTAGAATTTCTCTCTCAGCCTCTGCTTTGAGCAAAAGTATTTTTTCTGTCAAGGTCGTATTAGTCCTGGAGCTGGCAAAGCTCAGTTTAAAATGGTTATGGTCCAGCTCTATGAGAAATGTACCTTCTTTGCCTTCACAAATGGATATAGGCTTTTCTCGAGTAGATAACGCTATTGAGCAACTGTTCTCAGTCTCAGCAGTTTTGTTTTTTTGTTTTGTTTTCTGGTATGTGTTTAGTAAGATTGTATCTTAGTCACTGGGCCATTATAACACCCTCAGAAGAGTCTTCCTTCCAAGATAGCCTACTCAACACCTTGCCCACATTGTCTCCTTTTGCAAATACGTATGGTATGTTGGTAGCACTGTTCTGATCACATAAAAGTTATCCACAACCAACCCATTTTCATTCATAAATGAGGAAGTAGAGGTTCAAAGAACTTGACTTAACCAAGATCACAGAAATAAATGACAGAATTGGGTTAAAAAATAGATATTCTGTGCTAGGCAGTAGTGGCACACTGTCTTCTCTTGTTTAGAGACACCATGACCAGGCAACTTTTATAAATAAAACATTTAGTTGGAGTGGCTTACAGTTAAGAGGTTCAGTCTGTTATCATGGCAGGACATGGGGACATGCAGGCAGACATGGTTATTGAGAAGAAGCTGAGAGCCCTACATCTTGCAAGCAACAGGAAGTGGTCTGAGACACTGGGTAGTATCTTGAGCATGGAAAGCCTCAAAGCCTGCCCCCCACAGTGACACGTTTCCTCTATCAAGGCCATACCTCCTAATGCCACTACCTATGAGATTATGGGGACCAATTATGTTCAAATTACCTTTAATTCCAGCACTAAGAAGGTAGAGGCTGGTGGATCTTTGTGAATTCAAGGCCAGCCTCATCTACAAAGCAAGTACCAGGACTGCCAGGGCTATTATACAGAGAAACCTTGCCTTGAAAAACAAAGTAGGTATTCTGTTTCATAGCCACAGCACTGGACTTCAGTCTGGTCTCTAGTTTGTCATACTGTTAAGTCATATATGTAAAGAGGCTACAGTTTTATACTCCTGAAATCTATGCTTGTAAATACCTCAGACTACATAGGAAATATTTGTAGATTCAGAGAGGCTTCATTTGAACATCCTAAGGCATGTGTTGGTTAAGACATCTGTATCCTGAGATGTTCTTCAGACTCAAGAAAGTTGAAGCTTAAAGTTTATGGTTTCTTTGGGCTGGAGTCCATGTGGTAAGACGCTGGCAAAAGTGGTTTTTTTTTTTTTAATTTTTTTTGGTTTTTTTGTACTTTTTTTTTCCTTTTTCATTTTCTTTCTTTATTGCTTCCTTGTCTTCATTGGTGGTAAGCTTTTACTGTAAGTCCAGTTAATAGGCGTTGAGGACCATCCAACTTGTTTCATATACTTGAGCGCTGTGGCATGACAGCAGTCATAGACAGTGAGTAAATGAAAGCACTATGTTCTAGCCCAAAGTTTTATATATGAACAGCAGGAATAAAATAAGGACACTGAAAATTGAGTTTCACTTACTGAAACATTTTCTGAAGTATTTTGAGTTTTTGGACCACTTAAATGTAAGATTCTATGTGGGTTTAACATCAGACAGTAGATTGAATTTGGCTGGTGGGATTTATTTTACATCTCAGTATCGTCACAGAGAGTAGTGTAGGGCCGGTTGGATGACTCCGTTGGTAAAGGTGCTTGCTCAGAATTTGTCGAGGGAGAGAATGGACTCTGGGAGTTGTCCTCTAACTTCTACATACGTCACATATACTGATAGTAGTCATAAATAGGCTACAGAAATAATGTCAAAAAGGAAAAACAAACGTTGGGTGGTGGGAGTAGACACCTTTAATCCAGCACTCAGGGGAGTCAGGCAGGCAGATAGCAGAGTTCAAGGCCAACTTGGTCTCAGAGTGAGTTCCAGGACAGCCAAGGCTACACGGAGAAACCCTGTCTTGGAATACAACAACAAACAAAAAAGACAAAGTAATTTTTATAGCTACAGTGTATTATGCAGTAGTACTTAAAAAGCTGTGGATATGAGCTACTGTTCTCCCCAATATTCTCTTTGTAAAAGTTTTACTTTATTTTTCATATTTTGAGACAGGGTCTTAGGTAGCCCTGGCTGACCTGGAACACACTATGTAGACCAGGCTAGCCTCAGACTTTCAGGGTTCTTGCTGCTTCAGCCTCCTGAGTGTTTGCGTTCCAGGCAGGTGTCACCACATTCAACTTCTGTTTATGTTTTTCATTTGAAAATAACTTGCATATATTTACGGAGAAGAGTACACTTCCACTCAAGTGTGCTCTCTCTGCTGTTTGTCTTCCGCAAACTGTTAACATTTACCATTGAAGGTTTAAGGCCAGGCTTCATACTGTAATGTGACGATGCTACCAATAAGTGGCAGTCTTACTTAAGTGTCAGGCTGTAGGCAGTAGCAGTGAGGACCGAAAGGAAACCTAGAGGCACTGCTTGTGAACTGCTCACTTAACTCTCATTCAGAAGTGAATTAGGCCTTTACAGCTCACTGATATCTGTTGAATCAGAGATGGCTGTTGAAACACACCCATAATGCAACTGGGAGTAGTGGCTAATACCAGGTATCTCATTCTGGAGGGTGAAGTGGGTAAGAGGGTCGATTTCCAGACTACCTTGCAAGACCTACCTTGCAAGACTTTATCTCAAAGAACATAGTACAACACACACAAAAGCCACCCCCCAACAAACAAAAACAACCTTGAGTTTTAGAATTTGGGCTCTTAACTATCACTGTGTATCATTGGTTTGGCTTATTAGTGTCTATGAAAACTCATTTTCATTAACCCGGGTAATCACAGTAGTTGTCCCAGAGTATAATCCTGACAGTGAAAGACAGCACTCACCCTAATTTCTTTTGAAACCAATTTGACGCCAGGAAATATACTCCAGCGAACTAGGCATGTGTGCAGAGCATTTGATCTGAAAGGGCTTGTTGGATACCCCAGAGGCTAGGTGGTGCTGGAACCTGGGGCCATTGGGGATGGGGAACAAAAAATAGAAGGAAAGCACAAATAATAGAAGCAAAAAAGGGAGATTATTATAGATATAGATAGTAAGTAACAAAAGATGGATAACTTTATTCTAATGCATTTGAAAATTTAGGGAAAGTGGGCAGATTATTAGGAAATTATCAGTATTGATAGAAAACCCCAATAATTCTCTAAGGATTAAGAAAAATGAACCAAATGTGAAGATCTTACAAAGAATGTTTCAAGTTCAGATAGTTTCTGTTGCAAACAAGCCTGATAAACATTGCCAGTATAAACAGACCACCACGTGTACTTGTGTGTATACACAAAGAATAAGACAGTTTTAATTTTTTGCAGACTGTGAAGAGGATAGAAAAAAAAAACATTTCCCAATTCTTATAAAGCTAGTATAAGCAAAATATGCTGAGACCTGCAATATGTTTTTTTTCAAAAAGAATGTTTATGACCAATTTATACTTAACTGAAGAATGTGGAATAGGGAATTAATGGAGCCTGCCAAATAATGGATTTAGGAAGAAAAATCACTTTTCACAATAGATGTGAAAGTCATCTTTGAAATTTAGTATCCATTCATAAAAAAGAAAAAGAGCTTGCATATCAAGAATAGAAGGAAATTTCCTTAATATAAAATATAAACAGTAGCTCTTAAAAACAGAAAACAAACAAAACAAAAACCTGTAGCATGTTTTATACCCAAGGTAATATCCTGAGACCTTTTCTTTGAGAACAGAAATAAAATAAGAATGCCTGCTATTAAAGCTTTAAGTCCATACTAAATTCCCTAACCAGCATAGAACAAAAAATATTGAAAAGGGAGGAACTAAGCTTTCACTACATAATAGAAAATAATCCTCAGCATAAACAATCTTATATAATCTAAAGATAATGGATTAGTAAACATTTACTAATTGCTGAAGAAATGTTTAAAAAGTTGCAGAAATCAAAAAAATACATTTTACTTCGGTATTTGATCAACCAAAATAAATATGATACTATATAAAATAGCTTCAATAATATGAAACACCTCGAAAACACTATAAACAAATTCTTATAGAGAATACATTTTATTAAGATAATTTAAAAAAAATCAACCTAAATATAAGTAGAGCCAAAACATGTTTGTGGATTGGACCAGTGAGCTTGTAAAGAGGCCAAATTTGTCCTGATTTCATTTGTAGTTCTACTACAAGTTAATAGTTCTCTACCATACTCTAACATTTGAAAAACTGATTCCAGGCTTTGTTAAAAGAACTGAGAGAGCCATACTGCCCTTGAAGAAGAATAAAGGAAAGGATTTCTCCTGCATGATACCAATGTCTCTCATTGTGCTGCTGCCAGGAAAGGAAAATGTTGTGTTGACAGAGACACAGACAATTGGGACAGAAATCCATGTCTGTGTATCGTGATGAAGCACCATGGAGATGACGCTACGAAGTGAGGGAAAAGGCTGGAATTTCAATAGCTGGGGTTGGAATAGAACATGCAAAACTCAGCTCCCGGAGAATTAAAGATTTACCTACAAAGCACACTATTATTTTTAAGCAAGTTATTTATGCCTTAATAAAAAATGGAATCACAATTGGGAGAGATGACTCAGCAGGCAAAGGTGCTCTCCCCTAAACCTGACTACCTGAATCCAATACCTGGACCCCATGTGGTGGAAAGAGAGAGCTAACTACCTCCTAAAAGTTGTCCTCAGACTTTGATGTGTCAGGAGAGCCCAACTGGACCAAGAAGCCAGCTGGCTTTAACATGCTTCAGGCCGTCGTCTTTGCTCCTTTTCATATTAGTCAAGTATTTGAACTAATGTGGGCAAGTATTTTTTAAATCTCTGAATAAGAGAAGAAATACTAAAATAAAATACAAAAATGTACGATTCACAAGAGAAAAGATTGGTCTGTTTCATTACAACAAAATTAAATTGTGTACAGGAGATAGATGTCTCAGCAGTTAAAAGCACTTGTTGGACTAGAGGATCCTGGTTTGGTTCCCAGCACCAACATGGACTGACAAACATCTGTAACTCCAGTTCCAGGGGCATAATACTTTCTGACCTCTACAGGTACTAGGCGTGTACAAAGTGCACATGCATATGTGCAGGCAAACCACACATACACAAATCTGAAAGAGGGAGGGAGGGAGGGAGGGAGAGAGGAAGAGAGGGAGAGAGATTGTGTCCCATGCTGAAATGCTACAGTGTGGGAAAAAATATTTGCAACAGATGAAATCAGTAGAGGACTGACATTGAAAAGTTATAGATTAGTTGTATTAATCACTATGAGACACACAGAAACCCAACAGACTGGGTAAAGGACTTGAACAAGTATTTCCCTAAAATTAAATTCAAATTCTGTATAAACAAGAGGTGCCAGTTAGTCACTAGGGATATACAAGATAAAGTCATATGACATGTTCCCACATTCTTAACCAGTTTTTGAAAAACCATATAAATCAAAACCACAAACAAAAAGCCAATTCTGGCAATACTACAGCTCCAAAAGATCTGTATTTTTTCTTCTTCTTCTTTTTTTTTTTTTTTTTTTTTTTTTTTTTTTTTTTTTTTTTTTTGGTTTTTCGAGACAGGGTTTCTCTGTGGTTTTGGAGCCTGTCCTGGAACTAGCTCTTGTAGACCAGGCTGGCCTCGAACTCACCTAGATCCGCCTGCCTCTGCCTCCCGAGTGCTGGGATTAAAGGCATGCGCCACCACCGCCCGGCCCCTTTTTTTCTTCTTCTTGAGACAGGGTACTTGCTTTGTAACCCAGCCTGTCCTCAAATTGTGTTCCTTCTTCAGTCTCCCTGTTTGGATTACAGGTGTGCACTATGCCACCCAGCAAAATATATTCCATATGCTGTTGGTGAGAATCTTGGAAGCTAACTGAACATTATCTAACAAGATTTCAGGTTTTTGTGCCCTCTGATCCATTAACTCTATGTTTCCAAAGGCATTCCAAAAACTCGTGAATATCAGCATTATCGTATTCTCACATTATTATGCGAGAATTGTCCCGAGTGGCAGTGTGTGTCACTGAAATGAAAACGAAACGTCTAAAGCAGAAGGGACAGCGACTCTTTTGAGAAGTCCACACCCGTGTGCCTTAGTTTCGTCCTGAACACGGTTCATAGCTTAACCCTAGCACTTAAAACCTATTAAACTTCTTTTACTAAACACCCAACTGTGCTAAAAAAAAAAATAGATGTCCCCATCTGCCTAGCCTAAGTCCTATGCCAGCAGACCCTGGCTGCTTTCAACCTTGGTCAGAGAAGCATCTTTTCACAGTGGGCAGTGGTCAAATGGGTGATGTAGAATGGTCAAGATGCTGAGCGTGAGACTGAGTGCTCAGCTGTAAACGGAACATTTATGTTAACAACTTCACCCTCCCACCCCCAGGATCAGGGACAGAAAGAATGTAACAGTGGGAAGATGGGAGAAGTGTTGTGTGTGAGGTGCTGTCTTCTGGACCTGAGATGGCTGTGTAGTCATGAATTCCCAGCATCAGTGGGTACTTGTTAAAAGACCTACACAAGATCAAGCCAACCACAATCGCAGCGGAGATGAGGTAGATGGTCTCAGTTCCCACTCATCACAGAGTAGTCTTTGGCAGTAACTGAGAGAGGAACTATTAACTTTGCGGGAGATGTGATCACTGGTAAGTTTTCTATGTTCCTGTGGATGGCCTCACACCCATGCAGATAAAAACAGCACTAAATGGGCTTAATGGCTTACCAAACAAAACAGAAGCTCCATGAAGTTGGGGAGGAGTTGAAATAATGAGGAAGATAAAAGGGGAATACCATACTATTTCTTGTATACTTGTATGAAATTCTCAAAAATGAATAAAAGGAAATGGACAATTTGAGGTATATCTATTCCCAGAAAAGCTTTTCAATAGCAACTTACAAAGACACAAATAGCCAGGGAGGATCTTACAGATCCGCTGTCCAGTTAAATAGATGTAGATGACAAAACATCATAGTTCACATGGTTTCCTTCACAAATTGTTGAAAACCAAGAAGAGCTATATGCATAAATTTGAGAAGTGAAGTTTTTAAAAAGGTGGAGAGGGGACTGGTGGTGTGCCCAGTCGGTGGGGTGATAGTGTAGCACGCTAAAAGCGTTGGGTTTGGTGGTGCATATTTGTTTTAACCCCTGCAAAGGTGGAGAAAAGAAAATTTGAAGGTCATTTTAGGATACATAAAGTGTTAGAGGCCAGCCTAGGATACATAAAACTGCCAAAAAAAAAACTTTATCACAACAAAATTGCATTGTAATACCAAGGATAATACCTACTTAGAGGAGCAAAGTGTTGCGGTCAGGAAAGAACAGATGGCTTGGAGTTAGGCTTCAAATGGGCTTTAGCAGAGTGGCTGTAGTTTTGAATTCAGATTTGCTTGAATATTGCTTTATAAGTATTGCATAGTCCATAAATTTGTGTTTAGGCAGCATTCTACTATAGTTTCCATTAAACAAATTTTAAACCTTAAAGCCATATTGTGAAACCATCTCCCAGCCCTTTTATTGGAAAACTATTGTCTGACAAGAAGATTTTGACAAAGACATGGAGTATCAGAAGAATTCTTGCTGCCAATGAACATGTAAAGGGGGATTAGGCACTTTGGAAGGCAACTAAGCGTGGTCTTGTAAAGCGGATGTCTTTGATCAGAGAAAAATGAGCGCTCGGAGCAGGGATGAAGGCAGGAAGTAGTAAGATGAGATGAAAGCCTGAAAGGTACCTCATCAGGACGTGGTAAGTGTGTCTGTGAACTCGAGGAGAGCTTAGCTGTCTGACCCTGGGAAACTGTTAGTGAGCTGGCAGAAAGAAGAGAGTCGTACTGGAGAGCAGTATAAAGGGCAAGTCATACCACTTCCCATCTGCATGGCTTCTGTGGGCAACAGCGGATCTCCATTTTCAAGATGAGACTAGACAGGATTTTCCACAGTGAGTCACAGCTCAGCAGAACATTCTCGCTGGTGAGGGGTGTTCTCTTCACGGCCTTCTCCTCTCCGTGATGAGGACATTGGCTGTTTCAGAGAGAATCTGACTTCTCGTAGACCAGTGAATGTGACAGCTGAGAAGACGACTTGTCCTCACTGGGTCACTGTTTTCTTTGCTTCTGGGTAAAGAACGCTAGAGAGGGTGCTAAGTACTCTCGTATACGCTTGAATGTGACAGAAAGCTTAAGCACTCTATCATCCGTTCATAATTATCAGATATAAAACTCTACATCATCTCCTTAATTTTATCAAGTTCAAGTCCTTGTGAAGCACATACTTCATTCTATTTTACAAAGAACAAGATACATAATTTGTTTTGTTTTGTTTTTATTGTTTTTGAGACATTATCTCTTGTGTACTAGACTCGTCTTGAATTCTTTTTTTTTTTTTCATCCAACAAGAAGCCATAACTTTATTAGTGATAGAAACAGTACAAATTTCAAACCAAGCTGCAGTTCCACCTTTGAAACACCAAAAAGGGGGGAGGGGATGGGGAGTGTCCTTGCTGTCAAATAGTTACATTGTTAATTCCATAATAGCATTTACAATATCATTACTGTTGTTTTTCAGGGCTCGGACTGCCTTTGCTCTGGACACATTCGCCTGTGACATGACCAATTCTATGTCCTTAACTTCCACACCTGTTTCATCAACCTCTTCCTCCTCACTCTCCTCTTGTACTGTCGGAGTCTGAGTATTTTCTTGAATGTTTGAAACAGCTTCACCTTGAACTTTGAACTTCTCAGCAGCTGCTAACTGTGCTTGCTGAGACAAATCTTCAATCTTGGCTTCTCCAAATACGATGTAGGTGTCTGAAGCTGGGCTCTTGTAGACATCTGGTTTGGTGATGACGAAGAGGATATTTTTGGATTTCCGGATAGTGACTCTAGTAACCCCTGTAACCTGCCGAAGACCCAGTTTGGACATAGCCTTCCGTGCTTTCTTTTCACTCCGGCTCTGCTTTGCTTTACTGACTGGCTCTTCATCGATTTCAGCTGCTGCCGCCAGCTGGGCTTGTTGTGTGGCTGTCTGTGTGGAGTCTTGTTCCTCGAGCTCTGGTACTGACTCATCACTGTCAGATTCTGTTCCCGACCCTGTCTCAGCCTGGGGCTGTGGCAGCTCCTGCTCGGTGGCAGGGACGGTTTCTGTGGCTTCGCCAGGCATTTTGTGCGGAGGACACGGAACCTCGTCTTGAATTCTTGATACTCCTTTCTCTGCTTCCTAAGTTCTGGAATTACAAGCTTATGCTTGGTTTATTGGGTACTTGGGATAAAACCCAGGGCCTCATCTATGTTAGGCAAGCACTTTACCAACCTAGCTATATCTCTAGTCCAAGATCCATACTTATTTGGAAAGACAGTCATATTAGTGTCTGTCTTTGCTGGTGCAATAAAATACCCAACAAAAAACAACTTGAAGGAGAAAGTTTATTTTTGCTCAGTTTGAGGCTACAATCCAATACTTTTTTGAGATATACGGCATATCACCATTATCTCCAGCTAGCCCACATGCAGCAAGACACTGAAGCTTCTTACTCCCGCCCAACCATAACACAGGACCTACTGGCCAGCCTCTCCCTTTTCTCTCTGTCTCTCTGTAGCTTCTGGTATCCACTTTATTCTCAGTTTTCACTGTCACTGTTGTAAGATTCTACCTATGAGAGAGATGCAGCATTTACCATTCTGTGCCTGGTTTATTTCATTTAACACAACGACCTCCAACCCCATGCACAGCATTGCAAATGGCAGGGTTTTAGCATTCCATGGTGTATACATACCACATTTTTTCCATCCATCAACTGATAGATATTTAGGCTGTTTTCATTTCTTAGTTATTGTGAAGAGTTTTGGAATAACAAGGGTGTGCAGCTGTCTCTCTAATGATCCATTGCATTTCCCTTGAGTGTATACCCAGCAGTGGAATAACTGGGTCATAGAGTAGCTCTCTTTCAGCTTTTGAGGAGCCGCCGTACTTTTTTCTGTAAGACTGTACTCATTCACTTTCCCGCCAACAGTGTGCAAAAGTTTCCTTTTAGCCCCCCACTCGCGAGTAGTTTTAAAATAACTATAGTGAGATGCTATCTCTTTGTGATTTTGACTGGCATTTCTCTTATCAATTGTGTTGGACATGTTTCTTTCATTTTCTGTTTTGTCTTCAGATGTGTCTTTTTAGAACTGTTGTTAATCTTTGATTTGGATTATTTGGGAGAAAAGGTTGCTGTTGGGCTTTTAGAGTTCACAGTATATTCTGGAATCAGCCTCTTATTAGATGTGGAGTTTACAAATATTATAGATCATTCTGTAGGTTGTTTCTTCACTCTGTTGATTTTGCCCTTTGCTGTACAGACAATTTTTAGGTTTATATACACTCCCATTTGTCTATTTTTGCTTTTGTTCCCTGTGACTTTAGGGTCTTAACTAAATTTTTTTTGTTATTATTTCAAACATCTTAAAGCTTTTCTACTGTTTTGTTCTAAGACTCTCTTTCTCTCTCCCTCCCTTCCTCCCTCTCTCCCTGTGTATTTCTATGTAAATCTTAGACTTGTTTTCTCTAGTCCTGTTGAAAATATCATTGCCATTTTGATAGGGTTCCATTAATCTGAATTAGTATTAGCATATAACAACAGTATTGATTCTTCCAATCCAATTTATCAATGTTTCATAATTTTTATTATAGAGATATTTAACCACTGTGGTTAAATTTATTCTGAGATATTTATTCACTCATCTGTTTTGTAGCTATTATAAATGAGATTTCTTTCTTTAAATTATTTTTTTTGTTTTGAGACAGATTCTCCTCAAACTTCATATGAGGTCAAGGATAACTTGAACATTTGATCTTCTCGCCTCTATCTCCCAAGTCCTGGGATTACAGGTGTGTAATTTTTTTGTGGCACTGAGTATCAAGCCCAAAGCTTCAAACTTTCAAGACAAACATTGAGCCATATCCCCAGGCCTGAGACTTCTTGTTTTCTTCTTTTCTATTTCAGCCAACTTGTTCTGTTTTCAGAGTTACTCCCAAACCTGGGGTCACAGGTGAGCATCATCACATCCAGCTGTTTTGAGCATTGTGCTCACAAAGGACATTAGCCTGTAGCATTCTTTTTTTTTTTTGTTGTGTCCTCATCTGTTTTGGGTATGGGGTAATGCTGGTTTTGTGGAAGGTGTTTGGGAGAATTTCTTCCTATCCTATGTTTTGGAATCCTTTAAGGAAAATTGGTTATCAATTAAAATGTGTGCAGGTGCCCACAAAGGTCAAAAGAGGGCATCAAATCCGCTGGAGCAGGAGTTACAGGTGATTGTGAGTCATGTCCTTGTGTGTCCCATGCCTCCCCCCCCCCACTGAGTGTGTATGCTGGGAACCAAACCTGGAGAGACAAGGTTTCTTTGTGTAGCTTTGCAACCTGTCCTAGAACCAGGCTGGTGTCGAACTCACAGAGACCCGCCTGCTTCTGCCTCCTGAGTGCTGGGACTAAAGGCGACTACACACACTCCTAACTGCTGCACTATCATGTTAGCTCAATAAGTGGCTTCTTATTACCAAGTCAGTCTTGTTACTTGTTATTAATCCTCTCATCTTTTCAGTTTCTTTCTAGTTCTTGTATGGGTAAACTGTGTAGTTCTAGTAATTTCTCTGTTTCTTCAGTTATCACATTTGGTCTCTTATACAGCTTTCTTAACTCGTTTGTAGGTGCATGAATAGCTCTCTCTGTCAGTGTGTCTGTGGGGAGACAGGGCTGGAGGATCTCCTTTAACCATTGCCCCCCTGTATTGTTCTCACACTGCAGCTTTCATTTGAGAATGTCACTCTTGTACTGTTTTCAGGACCTTAGGTTTGGGGAGGTGGCTCAGGCGCCAGCCAATGAGCACTCTTTGTTGTTGTTTGTTTGTTTTGATTCTTTAGAGACTGTGATTGTGGAGAAATGAATGTGTGGTCAGGTTGGGCCTTTAAATAAAAGCAGATCACCTTATTTTCATGGAAGCAACCAAGTGATTGGTTTGGTTTTTTTTTTTTTTTCTTCAGTAAATTTGTGTTTCCTCGGAGCCAGTTTTAGTTGGGTTTTCTGTCATTTGCAGTGTTAAAAAAAGTGCTGAGTGTTGGTGAAGTAATGTTGGCAAATCAAGGCTGGAGTGTGCTGAAACCATACTCGGGGAGGTAGCTGCTGGCAAGGTGGGAGTTGTCTTTGTAATGTGTCTAAAACACCTTTTCCAGCACCCATGGAAAAAGCTAGGCATGGTGGTGCAAGCTTGGAATTGGAACCAAAGACGAAGGAACCTCGGTGAGTGGCCAGCCACTCTTGGTGAGCTCCAGGATAATGAGGGACCCTACCACAAAAGGCGCTCTTTCTAAAGGTGATGCCTGAGACTCTTCATCTGGTTCCACACTCAAGAAACACATCCCATATGTGCAAATGCGCTTGGACACACACATGCATCTATCGACACATAGACACGAATACACACACATTAATGGAATTTTTTAAAAAACGAGTTTTAAGGTACGTAGATGATATCAAGCACTTTTAAAGGGAATCACATGGCTTGTTGCCTTCTGGAAATCGAAAGATTCCTCTCTGTAATGATTGTTCTGTCTCTTTAAGGGACAAGCCATGACCACTCCCTCCTCCATCTGCTGAGGCAGGCTGATCTTCAGCTTCTGACCTGAGCTCTCTCTCTTTTCCACCTTCCTCTCAGAGAGGCAGATTCTCTCTCTCTCTCTCTCTCTCTCTCTCTCTCTCTCTCTCTCTCCTCTTCTCCCTTTCTCCCTTCCCCCTCTATAACTCCCTGAATAAATATCCAACCTCACTCTGAATGGTGTGCCTATCTATGTCTCTGTCTTGTTGGACTTTAGTGTCCAAACCAAGAAGGAGTCGCCCCCAGAGACCACCTCATATACCACACCCGATGCAAAAACATGAGGATTTTATTAATTCTGTCATGACAGGGTCCCTCAGCATTCGGGAAGCCGAGAGACCTCACATAGCTGGTACAGTCTACTTTTAAAGGAAAAGGCCCCATAGAAACAAGAGGGGTTGTTCCTTGACCATTATGATTGGCTTATTCGAAAAGGGCTAATACTAGTAATTGACTGGAGAACTATTGTCAGATCAGATGAGGTAAGAGGTCATTTTGACCCTGTTTCCCAGGGGATTGAGTCAAAACATACGTATATGGGTAATTGTTCAGGAACTGAGTACATGCATGTGTAGCTGTTAGGTCCTTGGTTCCCAGGGGAGGAGGGGAAGCACTGAGGCACAGAGGCTGAGAGGGTTTGGAATTGTCAGAAATGTCTTAAAGTCTTGCAGTCTCTTGCCTGCCCACCACATATCTCCCTGCCTGGGACCAGCCACCACTCAGGGACAGGGGGGACAGTGCTTAGAGGCACTCAGAATGGTCCAGCATTTTTAAATTTTCCATTACATTTGGTTCCGTAACTCGGATAGGCTCTCCTGCCCCAGACCTCTCTCCCAGGGTTGGGATCCTGAACCAGGTATTTTTTTTTCCACAACCACGTGTTCCATATGCCTGAGTGAGGTTTCTACAATGTGATTTTTACTCATACCACCAGCTTCGATTGGTGAGTTTCCCCTATTCTGCTATGGTTGCTTTCCCAGCTTAAATTGTGTTTGGAATGACCCAAGGCCAATCCACCTGTGACTGAGACCCAGGGTCCCTCAGATCCTTCTTTTTCTCTCTCTCTCTTTTTTTTTCCATTTCTTTTCTTTTCTTTTTTTCCCTTTACCGTAAAAGGCCGCTTGGAGTGGTCTCTGGCCTCTCTGGCTTCTGAGTCACCCCAACCAGATCCAGCCAGGCCATAGGACCCCACCCGGGGTCAGGGGACGCCTGTCCCACAGGTCCTGCGGTATTCGCGCTGATTTGCACCCCGCCTATAGGGGGAGAAGTCTCTGCTATAGGCCTTGTGGTGTTGCCGTTTCACGGGTTTTCACAATTTCAGCTGTGGGTAGCAAGCCATCCATGTCTATCCCCCCTGAGGTAGATGCCTTTTAGAGGCCCCCAAACCCCAGCCTTAATGCCCTACTTCTTCAGCTCTTACCCTCATTTGCCGGTGTCCCGCCAGCTCCACTTTTATGGGAGCTTTCTGACTACTGTCAGCGCACAGGCAAATGGACCCTGTCATGGTTACTGCTGCTAACAAGGTTGGTCAGATCCACGAGGTGGCTTTTTTCAATTCCAGCCTTTTACTCCCCGCTATGGCTTGTGGCATGGCGGCTCAGCGACAGGACAGATCATGCCTCTAGGTCTCTCTTATTATTAAACTCAAAATCCCTGCAGCTCAAAAATTGTGGCTTTTCCGTCTCTTATGAGCTTAAAACCCCTACAGCTCAAAAAGTGTGACTTTTTTCATACAACATGTGACTGCTGCCATTTTGACTGAGGTCATGTGACCTTACCACCATCTTAACTGAAGTCAGGTGATTTCACTGCCATCTTAACTGAGTGACTTTTTTCATGTACCATGTGACTGCTGCCATTTTGACTGGGGTCAGGTGACTTTGCTGCCATCTTGGCTGAGAGCCAGGTCAAGTGACCAAGTTCTCACATCTTTACAAAGCATGCCTGTCTTGTTCCCCGGTTTACTTATGTTTTTTTTCACTAAATTCCTCTTGTTGACTCTGTTGCATGTGTTTTGCACAGTGGCTTGTCTTTGGTAGGACCCACCAAGTGCATCCACTTTGCCCAATTCCTGTTCACTCTCTCTGTGTGTGAGCATACGTGTAACTTAATGTACCTGTGCTTAATGTTATAATTGTTCATTGCATGTCATTTCAAACTACAAAAACAATAAGTCTCATGGTTTAAACTGGTATGTACTTTTAAGTCTCTTACAAAAATACTTTATATTTAATCCAACCCTCATTTAAAATATATTAAGCTGTTCTCTACTATTGTCAGTTCTGCTGTTCACCTTCTATTGCAAGCAGTTTTTTCTTCTTTCTGTCTTTTTCGAGTGTAAATCTTACCTGTTAAGAGCCAGTACAGTCAAACTCAGACCCAGCTCCTCCAGGCAGAGTCTATATTGTAGTTTTACCTGATAAACAGCCCTTAACTGCTCAGAGATCTAGGAAATATGGCATTTAAATATTTAATTATTTAAAAAATGTTTCATAACAAAAGAGTAGGTTGGCTCCTAGCAGCAGCACTCTATTTCCTCCAAAGCAGACAGAAGACAAATGGGCACACAACAATGTCCATCTGCAATTCGCTTCAACCTGCCAAGCACTGACCATTGGGAAAAAACTGCCTTTCATCTAAACTAAAGATCTCCAGACATGGACAGAATTGCTGGAATCAACAGATTAGATGCTCAGGTCAAAGTAGGCTTGTCTTCCTACAGATTTTCTTAGCCCACAGGATCTTTCGGAGCCTGGCAGGCCCTGCGCTAAACAGCAGAAGGCAAATATGACCTTAAGCTACCATGGAGGACCCCGAGAAGGGGCTCTAGGTGCCAACCAAGTAAGTTCTATTTCATTTTTTAGTCAGTAACTCAAGTAAAAATTTTATCTTTCTCAAAAATCTCTGATGTAGTTTGACAGCTGAGAGGCTTTGTCAGTTTAAAAGGACAACCTCACCAAACAAATTTCAGTAAAATACAAATACAATACCTACAAGTTATAAAGGTATGAGGACAAATACAAGTTATCAAACTTCTCTTCTCATGCTGCCTTTCATAGTCCTTAAAAATACTTTTCATTGTGCAAAAATATCTGTCACAATCATTCTGACATAAATATGCTACTGTTTTATACAATGTATATGTCTAAAACTTCTGTTTTAACAAACCCAAAGAATTCTTGTAACTTCCAGGGAGCCAAAATGAAATTCACCTTAAACAGGTGTAAGAGACACCAGACATTTCCATAGCCACAATCACTGGGACAGGAGCAAAGAGACCAGCTATGCCAGGATGTGGCCAGCACCTAGCCTTCTCAGGTTCCCCCCCAAAGATGATGCCCACAAATAAGCAGGAAGCAGTCTAAGAATCTGCCGCCCCAATTCCTTTAACCTGTGGTGCCTAACCTCCCGCCTTTTTATTATAAAAAAGAGAAGGGAATGTAATGTTTGTTCTGTCTCTTTAAGGAACAAGCCACACCCACTCCCCCATCCACTGAGGCAGGCTGATCTTCATCTTCTGGCCTGAGCTCTCTCTTTTCTGTCTTCCTCTCAGAGAGGCAGCTTCTGCCTCTCTCCCCACTTCTCCCCCCCCCCCGTTTCTGTCTCTCTCTTCTCTCTCTCTCTCTCTCTCTCTCTCTCTGCTCTTCTTCCCTTCTCCCTTCCCCCTCCATAACCCCCTGAATAAATATCCCAACCTCACTCTGCATGGAGTGCCTATCCATGTATCTGTCTCTCTCTCCTGCCCGCTGCTGTCACATGGAGACCTGGAGAGCTGCCGCATGGTCTCATGCGCAGTCCCTGCTTAGACTGGCTGCTTACTGCAGCAAGCTGCCAGGGAGCCTACAGCAAATTCATTTCAATCTCAAGTTGCTTAGTTTACGATTTTATCCTTAATATCAACCTCCATAACTGTGAGATTCATTGTCCATGCAATCTCCTGATCTGATTTAAACAAATAGCTTGTTGATCTAAGTACGTAGTGTAGGAGCCCCGCCTTTAGTGATCGGGTCATTGTGTGGACTCTGCAGTCATGTACCCTAGACTCCTGACCAGTATGAGCTTGCCAGGCAGCCCTGTTGGGACCACACAACTTTCCTGTCTCCTGACCTGGATAAAATCTATAACTCCCTACCTTATGAATTCTGTCAAGTGGCCCTTTGTTATTTACTATTGTGTAATTCAAACTGGAGATGATTGGAGTATTTTCATTTGAAACTTGGAGGCTATCTTTCAGAAGTCTGAGGTTTTCCGCACTTTTCCTGGTAATTAAGGGATAAGCAGAGACTCATCCTTCATCTGCAGCAGAGTCCCCCTCCCTCACATACTCATAGCCCAGCACGCCCCAGCCGGCCGAGAACAGCTCTGGCGCAGCCTTCCTTGTTTCTCAGATGTTTGAGACAGGGCTTCACTACGTAGCTAGCTCACCGTGGCTGAGTTCACAAGCTTACCTTGTCCAGTTTAGGACACAATTTTAGAATATGATCAACTATAAAAGGCTTCAGTATCCAAAACCCATTCAAAGACTGTTTTCCAAACAACAGACTCCCAGAGCGCTTGGTTACAGAATCACGTTTATGGGTGGGTCTTTTATGATCGCCTTTGCAAATGAAGACAGGTGTGAAGTATGAATTTCAAAGGATCAACTTTTTGAGACTGGTTTCGTGGAGTTTAAGCTGGCCTTGGACTTGCTAGGTGGCAGAGGATGACCTTGAACTTCTGACCCTCCCCTGCCTCTACCTTCTAAACACTGGGATTAGTAGGTTTTTGTTTGTTTTTTCCGATTCAGGTTTTCTCTTTGTAGCCCTGTCTGTTTTGGTGCTAGCACTGTAGACCAGGCTGGCCTCAAACTCACAGCGATTTTCCAGCCTCTGCTCTCAAGTACTGGGATTAAAGGCGTGAGTCACCCACCATGCCCGGCTAGGATTACAGTTTTACAGCTGTCGGCCACCATTTGTGGCTCATGAAATGGTGAGGATCACGTAGGAAAGCACCCCTCCCTATGTCTCCCCCTTCCCCCCCCCCCACTGTTTGAGGCAGGATCTCATACAGTACTTCATGATGGTTTAGAAGGCACGATGTAACCCAAGGTAGTCTTGAACTCACGGTAATCCTTCTGCCTCAACTTCCTCAGTGCTGAGATTATCGGCATGAACCACTATGACCAGTTTATTTTCATCCAGTGGAATCCTTGTGTCTGTAGCAAAAAAATGAGACAACTCTATAGGAGATAACAGTTTTCAGAACCTCGTGCTGAAACTGAAAGCTGTGGGCTGACCAATTTGGTATCTCTAGCTATGCAGCAATCAGGCAGACATATGCAGCAATCAGGTAGGGGTGTTGCGATATCAAATACAGAGCAAGTATTTTTTTGTGAAGTATTACAAAAGAAAAAAGTCAGCCTGAAGCACACCAAACCTCTAGAACTAAACTTCCCTTGCAGGCACGCTAACAGAAACAGGAAGTGGAGTCCATGACACCACAAGGAAGCAGGCAAGCCCAGAATGCTGCCATTGCACAGAGAACTGGCTTCTAGAACCAGAAAGGGACTGGGAAATGCAGGACAGATTGTCATCAATGGAGAGAGCGGTCCCCGTAACACCCAGCTGCATGTGAACTCCTTGTCTGAGCCTGGATCAAAACAAATCAATTAAATAATATTTTGGAGATAGGAGAATTTGGTTACAGTCTAACATGAGGAATAGAAAATCATCCAGTTTTCTTTGTTTTGAGTGGCAGTGGTATCCTGGTTACACAGAAGGATTTCCTCTTTTTGGAAGGAGATCTACATTGCAGTCTGAGACGGTGGTGAAACATGTCTACGATTTTTTAAAAATTACTTTAGCAAATAAAAGACAAAAGATACAAGGAAGAAAAAGTGTTTTGATACACCATTTTGTCAAAACAAGGAAAGTCAGCTCAGTGGTTCACAGTGACTTCTGTGTGACCCTGACAATCCAAGTCGAATCCCAGGAGCCTACAGTGGAGGAGAGAACCCACTCCTGGAAGTGTCCTCTGACCTCTGCACACAGACAAGCTCCTTAGTCCCCCCTCCCCATCTCTGTCTGACACTCCCTCCCCTTCTCTTCTCTTTCTGTTCCCCTGTATCTCTCTCTTCCCTGCTCTCTCTCTCTCTCTCTCTCTCTCCTCTCTCTCTCTCTCTCTTCCACACACACACACACACACACACACACACACACACACACACACACTTAATGAGAAGGGGTAAGAATATAGTTTGATTTTTTTTTGTATGTTTCCAGAGACTTGAGGAAAGTAGGAATCTAAAGAATTGCAATTCATTCAAGGTTCCTAATGGAAGTTTTTCATGTTCCTGTAACTTTTTACCCATTTGAACATGTGTAGCTGGCCTGGATGTTCTTTGTTCTTCAGTTGTTTACATATTTGAAAGATGCTGAGGCCTTCAAGAGATGAAGCCAAGGGGAAATTGAATGGATCTCAGGGAGGACACCATTCTTAGAGGGGTGGAAAGTAGTTGTTACAGACGGGAGTTAGTTCCTGAGAGATGGCTGTTGCCCAGCGAGCAAGCCAGCCTCCTCATCTGACTTGCCGCTTCACCACGTGATCTCTCCCTCGGGCACCCCTGCCCTTCTCCGCGAGGTCATCCCAGAGCTGAACCAATATTGATGCCGTGACTTTGAGCCTCCAAAACTGTCCTAGATAAAACTCTTTTCTTACATTGCTTCATCTGAGTATCATTACAATAGAAAATGAACTACGGCCTGGGAGATGGCTTAGTGGGTAAAGGTACCACCAAGCCGAAAGGTCCGAGTTTGATACCTGGGACCCACGTGGGGGAAGGAGGGAACTGGCTCCAACCAGTTGCCCTGGAACCTTCATGTTAGCACTCTGTACCAAAAGAATAAGTGAATCAAAATGAAAACAACAACCAAAAGAAAATGAATTAAATTTTACTTGTTTTTCTTTAAAAAATTAATAACTCAGTAAAAGTATTTAGGCAATACTCATATGTTTAGGCAAAAATGCCCCCAAGGACTGTAATTTTGATTAGCTGTTTAACAGATTATTTCAGTTTCTGTTCTGTTTCTGTTCTGTGGAAACTATAACCTATCTCCACAGAGGGCTTTATTGTATTGTATTTCTGTTTTTTTCCCCTCTCATGTTGTTTATTGTTAAACATAGTCATTTATGATGCTGATCTTATGTTTTAACATAACAAAAAACTCATTAAGAGGTTAAAAAATTAACATGAAAAAAATCAGAAATGAGTCTCTTATTCACAAATAGAAAAAGGGGTAGGTGGATGGGGGATCTTTGCAGACTTTTTCATGGCTGCCTTTAATAAATTATATATATATCTCAAATTGGTGTTTTACAGAACTGCTCACAGAAATGGGCATGAGGGACCGTATGTACAATGCTAGATCTTAGGTAGCAGAGGCACGGAGGGTGAGAAGTTTGAGGCCAACCTGTCCTGGGCTACGCAGAGAGTTCTAGGTCAGCCTCGATTACATCAGACCTCCTGTCAAACAAAACAAAGCCAAGAAAGAAAAAGCAAGGCAGTAAAAGTTTTTCTCGGTTCTAGGGACTGCCACCGAATGGACGACACAGAACTGCAAGCTGGCGCTTTGGGGATCTTCCCCCAAGACCTTTGCAGAGTAAATATGGCTGGCCCTCAGCCCCAGGTTTAACCCTCTCTCCACTATACAGAAATACTTCCCGCAAGTTGCTAGTAGTGGTCCAGGTAAAGACATTAAATTCATGCAGCATAGTTTATAGTGCAAGTCTAGGACTCAGGGGGCTGATCTTACTCTACACTCTAAACACATACCTAGGGACTAGTCATTCTACTTGACTCTGTCTCGTCTGTAACATGAGGGAGTAAACAACATCTCTTGAATAGCCCCCATTCCATGGCACTGTGGAATTTCTCACACTGAACAAATTAGATATTTAGATTAAATGCCTGTAAGGCAAAGTGAGTAACGGGGAGCCAGGAAGGGCTGACTCAGCAAAAACCCAGTGAGTTTTCAGAAATCACACAGTCTGTAAATTGACTTCCCTCTGTGGCAAAGCTTTTGTTTTGAAGGTGTCTAGATAAATGTCATTCTTCAATGGCTGAGAATGCTGAAGTCTGACATGGTAGCTTGATCATAAATGGCATGGCTGAAACTTAACACATTCTGACAATTTCTGTTCATAGTCCCACCTCTCCTCCAGGGGAACAGAGATGGGATGGAATACTGAGGGCCACAAAGCTCTATCCAAATAGTGGGCAAGAGACATTGCTGAAGAAGTATGTGTTTGCTAAACGAAAGGTTTCGAAACTTTAAAGGTCAAAATCGGAATGATTTGGGGGCTTTGCATACATTGCTGACACAACTTTTCAGCACTGTTAACAGAGGGCACTCTGTGTAGCCCAGGCTGGCCTCCTATTCAGTGATCCTCCTAACTCACTCTCCTGAGAGCTGGAATTATAAAAGCATGCGGCACTTCTAATGGTATCCTGATCGTTTCCGTGTCTCATAATACCATTATAAACAAGGAAAGTCAGACACAATAAGCTTATAGATTACATTCTAAGATGTATTAGACCGAGGATTAGAACTGGGCTCTCGGTTGGCATGGAAGTAATTTATGCATGTAAAAATAAGAAATATAACATTCACTGCTTACTTATTTATTTATTTAGCCAGACAGGGTTTCTCTGTGTAGGCACTCCCGGAACTCCAGCTCTGTAGACAGGCTGGCCTTAAACTCTGAGATCCGCCTGCCTCTCTCTGCCTCCCAGCAGCTGGGATTAAAGGTGTGCTCTACACGTCCGGCTTCATTGCTTCAGCTCCCACTCCAGGCACTGCGGGCACAGCAGTCATGGGCTTGACTGATGGAGAGGGACCTGACAGCAAGAATACTGGAGTGACATGTTTATAATAGTTTTTGTTCCTCAGTAACCAGCTGGGTTTACACATGGACCGTCTCAGGCTGTTTTATCCGAGATGTTAGGAGACTCTTGCCGTGGCTAACACTTTTCTTTCCCTGAAGTACCGCTTCCTTTTTGTTGATTTCATGTGAAAAACGTCAGAGTGCCAGCAGGCTCTGCCTACTGTGACATGACGCAGAACAGGGACGTTCTCAGACGTGACTATACTAACACGGGAACCTCGTGTGGTCAGACACCCTGGGAAGTAGGTTGACCCTCAGTGGGTGTGGTCAGCCCTCATGATGCTGGGGTAGACAGAAGTTAGAGGAAGCACCATTTTAACTGGAGATCTAAGGCTGTGCCTACACTGAGCTGGCCTCTGCTTTTCTCTGCCAAGTACTAATGTTTTCACGTCTTATTTTCAACTGTGTCCTGCTGCTGTTGCTACTGCTACTTGCAAGTAAGTCTGGGCCGGTAACTTTTCAGATGGAGAAAGATGATTACACAGAGGGTAAGACAGAGATAGAGGAAGGGCGTAGTGATGCTATTTCTAATAGCAGATGTTGGAAAGTAACCCAGATGTCAACAGTGGGAGTCCGAGTAAGTAAATTAGACATATCCATGAGAGAAGCAGGGAGCCTAATTCAACAACCTGATACAGATGCTGAGAGTCACAATGCTACAGAGAGAACCAAGGTGCTCAATTATGTGTGTAAGCATTGCCAGGAGGCAGCAGTGTGTGGACATTTTTTAATGGTTGAGCTCCAGGAGGGGGAGCTGGGGGATGGGAAGAATCGGGAGAGGTGGTCCTGCTTTCATGCATCTTTTATGTGGTTTGAATACTTTATCATATAGGTGTATGTGTGTGTGTGTGTGTGTGTGTGTGTGTGTGTGTGTGTGTGTGTGTTGTTATAAAGGAATTTAAACTTCAGTACAACATTTGAAGAGTTTCAAAGCTACTAGTTTTATTTTATCAGAACTTTTATCTCAGAGAGAGGGAGAGAGAGAGAGAGAGAGAGAGAGAGAGAGAGAGAGAGAGTTTGAGAATTAGGTTACCTTTCCTTTGCTAATGAATAGACAGCTAGCCCACTCAGGTGGGCCATTTTCCTGACCAACAATTCTCATTTTTCTGAATGTTGATTCCATTAGCCCAGGTTTTTTAATCTTCAAAAAACTGTTCAGAGTTCTCTTTGAGGGCTGAAAAGTATGTGTTTGTGACAGGGTAGGGGTGGAGATCAAGGACCCACAACACATGGGAACTGAGAGACATGCAGGTTCTCATGTTCCTTCTCAGACCAATGGAGGCAGGCATTTTAGGGAATGAGCAGAGGTTGCCCACGCTGGCCTCAAACTCATTACATTTCTGCCACAGACTCCTCAGTACAGGGATTAAAGACAGTCATCACCGTTCAGACTGTTAATTTATTTTTTTGAGAGATGATTTCATCATGCAGGCTAGTTCGGGATCTTTCTGTCTCCACCTGCCAAGCTCCATGATTAGAGTCATGGGCCATCATAGTAAGTGTCTGAACAGGACTCTGCTTCCTCTGCCAATAGAGAATCCTCCTCCCAACAGGACAGCCAGAGTTCCCTCTTTAATTCTATGATGCATTACCAACAGAAATGGACCCACCGCCTCACTGTCTTACCCTCCTCCCCTTTCTGTGTAGGGTCTTTGGGAGATGCAGTTATAGTCGAGGTCGGTAAGAATGCGTATCTGCCCTGCGACTACACTCTATCTGCCCCTGGGACTCCTGTGCCTGTGTGCTGGGGCAAGGGACCCTGTCCTTGGTCACAGTGTGTCAATTGGGTGCTCGGCACTGATGAAAGAAATGTGACATATCAGAAATCCAGAAGATACCAGCTAAAGGGGAATTTCCTCAAAGGAGATGTGTCCCTGACCATAGAGAATGTGACTCTAGCTGACCGTGGGACCTACTGCTGCTGGGTACAATTCCCTGGTCTAGGGAATGATAAAAAAGTAAACGTGAAATTAGACATCAGACCAGGTGAGTAGACCTTCCGTGTCCTCTTTGTCTATAAGAATCACCCGTGGGTCATGATATCATAATACACATAGGGATTGTCATCACTTCTAGTTACAGTCCTGGGGGTGACATAGGAAGGCCCAGGGTGAAGAGGCCTCACCTGTGAAAGTCAATGATGTCCCTTCCATGTGCTTTCGTACTCAAGGATACAGCCTAGAGAAGGGGAAGAAAGGCCTAGACCAGAGAGAGGTTCAGGACCCTGACCGGTCATTAGGTCGTATGGAAACTTCCTTTCTTTAAATTAATTTTTGCAGCAGCTTGAGCCGTGGCTCAGCGGCTAGGAGTGCCTAACGCTCCGCTCTAGTGCCAAGGGACATGGGTTTGAATCCCGCCTGGTGATAATGATAACGATAATCGATCAATCGATAGGCTGCTATCGATAAATCGAAAAAAAATAAATCAATTTTTGCTTTAATTTTTTTCATACTATACATTTTGATCATACTCTTTCCCCTCCTCCAACTCTCACCAGATTCTCCCCACCTTTCTACCCACACAACTTCATATTCTTTCTATTTCTTAGACACAGACCTCCACATACACACAAAGCAAAACTAAACACACTGCCAACAGTCAGAACAGATGAGTAAAACCAAAATATGAAAAATATCAAACCTAAAAAGTGCCCACAGTCAAATGGAGTCTGCGTTGGCAGAGGGCCTGCTCTTGGGTGTGGCTGGGATACCCAGTGACACTCAGTTGGAGGACGCTGGACTGTCCCTGTCCCAGCTGGTGTCAATGCAAATAGCTTCTTAGTTAGGAGTGGGGATCCATGTCCACTTCCCCATCTCAGTGCTGGGATTTGTGCAGCTTGGGGCTTTGCATGTCTGTGAGCGCCGTCGTTGTGTCTGGGAGTTCATATGTGCAGCGGTCCTGTTTTGTCTGGAAGACTGCTTTCTTGGGTCCGTCTACCACCTCTGAGTCTTACTATCTTTCCACCTCCTTCCGGTGCCTGGGCCCCACCTGCAGAGCAGAGACACTGCTGTATCTGGAATAAATTCTGAATTTTCTTTTCTTTTTCTCTTTTCTTTTCTTTCTTTCTGCCTTTCTTTCTTTCTGCCTTTCTTTCTTTCTGCCTTTCTTTCTTTCTTTCTTTCTTTCTTTCTTTCTTTCTTTCTTTCTTTCTTTCTTTCTTAAACGTACTTCAGGTAAGTCAGGAATATAGGCCTCAGGTTCTACGTGCATTTTAAGGAGGTGTATATGTGCATATCCTTATGTTTTGAAGTTTATAATAGATAGGGTTAGGTATACAGCTCAGCAAAGAAAACCCTTTGTGGCCATCTGGAACAGAGTTCAAATCAACTGTTCTTACTAATTGTGTGACACTGGAGCATTACTTCATGTGTGACCTCTTCAGCTGTACGATGTAGTCAGCTATCACTGAAAAGATTCTACAGGGTGATGTGTATGCAGAGTTTTAGTGTGACTTCTCACGTGGCTGGTAGTTCCGTCACTGGTTAGACTGGGGCGACGGCAACCACGCCCTGCTGCGGTTACACATCTGAGGTGGGTGCTATCTCTCTGTGAATGTGACCAGGCCGGTTTGAAGGTGAGGGCATCTCTCTCTTCATTTCTCATCTGTCACGTGTTCTCTGCTGCTCACAAAGCCTCACTCCTTGGCTCAGTGTGTAAGCTCACCTACTGCCAAGGCTGATCCCCTGAGTTTTGTCTTTGTAACCCACACGGTGAAAGGAGAGAACTAACTGAAAATCCTGATCCTTAATATTTTTTTTCCGACTCAAGCCAAGATCGCCCCAGTTGTCCCTGCTCGTGGATACCCTACTCCAACTTCTCCGAGAACCCTAACCACCAAGGGAGATGGCTCAGGTGAGACATGAGCACAGGCGTGTGTGTTTAGCTCGGATCTCAGAGTTTAGAATATGATAAATAGCTAAGAAAATCACTTTTCGCACTTGAGATATTGTTTGAGGTGAGTGAGGTGGTGGCCACACATGTTGGTCCCTGGGTTAGGATTCTGTAGAAGTCACAAACTAGCCAAGTGACCTGGGCCAAGGCCTTTCGGTTCCCTGGGGCTCTGGTTCCTCTTGTTGTCCAAGGGGCGTGGCACAGAGACCTCTGGTTTTCCTGTCTCAGGAAAAAATAACATTGCCCTCATGGAGAACTTGATTAGGATGTGCACAGGTGTTGCTACACAAAAAAAGAGAACCATCTACCATCACCGTCATTTCATTTAGAAAGAGAGTCATTTGAGGCTGTAGAGATGGTTCAACTATTAGAGAGTAAGGTTCACTGTCAACTTAAAGTTTTAATTTTATTACATTTTAATAAATTAATCTCTCTCTCTCTCTCTCTCTCTCTCTCTCTCTCTCTCTCTCATCATGTGTCATGGATGGCATGTGGAGATAAGAGAGAAACTTAGAGGCACCTGCTCTCTCCTTGCCCTGTGTGAGATGAGGGGACTGGACTCAGGTCTCAGGGAAGTGCCCTTAAATGTGGGGTCATCTTACTGGCATTTATTTAAAATTTAATTAAAAAACTTTTAATAAGAAATGATTCTATTTTGGCTAGATATTAAGTAAACTTAGTGTGAAGGATTATTGTTTTTGTTATTTTCTGATTTACTCTGGGCTGGCGCTGTTGCTTATATCTGGAATAAGGAATTGATTCGGTGAAATTCGGGCTCTTTCTAGCTGAATGCTGACCACCAGCTTCCTCAGATGTCAGCCGCATAAGGAGGAGCTCAGTTCTGTCTAGGGTCAAGGTTAGAAGCTGTCCCAGGAGACGAATGAGACAGAAGAAGTTGACCCCAGGGCACACCGATCAAGGAGGTTAATCTCATCTCATTTCTGGGTAGAATTCTGCTCTTAAACTCTATGAGGCTCTTTTTGTTTTTCTGAAATGGGAGAGGAATATAGGTTAAGTTCCCTCTCATTATGTCATATAACTCACAAGCTCTGACTTCTAGGATTTCAATAAGAAAATGAGTCCATAATGGTTAGTCCAGTGTCTGGTCACAGTCTGTTCTCAGGGTACATTAGCTCTTGTCACCAATGCTGTTAGTAGGGCCAGAAGGCAGACTGAGAAAATGGTTCGGTACTGCAGTGAGAGTAAATGGGTTCTGAATTCAGTTCTCCTGGTCAGTTCTGGTCTCTGAAGTTTAGGTTTCGTGTGGCATGAGCAGAGTTCTCTAACATCCTGTTTCTGGCTTGGTGTGTTAGCGCAGCAGGTGAAGCCCCTTGCCACTAAAGCTGTCAACCTGGGTTAGATCCTAGGTCCCCAAATGGTGGAGAAGGATCCCCCAAAAATCTTCCTCTGACCTCCATATATACACCATAGCATGTCCCATGAGCACATACACACACTTACTTGTAGACACACATACATACATGAGCATTAAGATAAAGTAAAACTCTGTTTCTTTATTTGAAAACGGCAAAATAGTGGTACATACATATATACTTACATCACGCACATATATTTATATATAATTATTTTATTTATATTTATATATTTTAATTATAACACACACACACATATATATAATTAAGATTAGGGTCAGGCATGATGACACATGCCTTTAATTTTAGCACTTGGGAGGCAGAGGCAGAAGGATCTTTGTAAATTCCCATGCCAACTTGATCTATTTAGCAAGTTCCAGGACAGCCAAGGTTACTTAGAGAGACCCTGTCTCAAAAAAAGAAAGAAAGGAAGGAAAGAAAAAATGAAGGAAGGAAGGAAGGAAAAAAAAATCCAACCAAGTAACTATAAAAAAATTAATAGTGCTAAGAACCATTGCTGGCACCTCCGTGCCGAGTAGACAGTAACTGTGGCATCTATATACATTCATGGCCATTTTATTCCTCTTCCCTGCCACCTGTTTCTAGTGCAATCTTCAGTTCCCCAAGTAAAACAGAAAACGACATTACAGACATCTCTTGTTCTTGTTTACAGCGAAACAAAATGGAGGAGAAAAGTAAAGAGATCAGGGCTGGAGGTATTGCTTAACTGGCAGAGTCTATGTCTAGCCATGGAAGCCCTGAGTTTAATCCCCAGCAAGACATAAATCACACAAGCCTGCTATCCCTCACTCTGGAGGGGAAGGTAGGAGGATCTTCAGGAGTTCAAGGTCACCTGGCTACAGGTAGGGTTTGAAGGCAACCTGGACTACCTGAGACACAGTCTCAAAAAGGAAGAGAGAGACAGAGAGAAACAGACAGAGAGAGAGGGAGAGAGACACAGAGATATACACAGAGACAGACAGACACATACACAGAGGGAGAGAGAAAGAGAGAGAGAGAGAACAAGTCAGTCTTGCCACTTAGACCAAGAATCGCCATGATGGGGAAGCAGAAGTGACATTTCCATTTCAAATATTGCCTGTGATGAAGATTCCTGTTTACTCTGAAGTTCCACCCTGTGGTTTTCCTGCTTTAAGTTGCTTTCCCCCTAAATGATGTTAAGCCGAGTCCGTCTTTGCAATCTTTAAACCGCAGTCAGTTAGTTAGGCTCAGACTTGCTGAAAGCCTTTGAGCATCCTGAAGAATTTAGATTTAGAGGGTTCAGGAATGCGACAGACTTTTCACACTCTGGCTCAGGTGGCCAGATGAGTGGTTTTTCTTGGTTTTCTGGAGGCTGAGAGCTTCTTGCTTTCACAGTGTCTGCAGGCTCTCCTCCTGTCTTGCTGGCGGCCCTGTCCCCTCTACCTGGTATAAATTAGTACAGCCATTGGCCAGATGAGCAGATGAAGAAGTAAATACACTCGAAGGAGAGATGGAAGCTGGCAGATGAGCTACGTGACTCTCTTCATGTTGGTGACATTGTTGGGTGAAGTTGTTGAGGGCCTTGAAGTTACGAAAGTGGCTTTAAAGCCTTGTGAGCCTACAGGGGAAGGCATTCTTATTCATGAAGTAGGGCGTATCTCATTCTCAGATCCTTCCCTTGTCTAAAATGACTAACAACCTCTACTCTTTAGATCATATATTTTTAATTTATTTTTAAGTTTTGATTGGTGTCTATTCATTGTCTGTAGAACAGGTGTCCTAGAGACGTTTCTATTCAAGGCGGGTTATCCAGTCTGACAATATTCATCATTCTCTCCCTCTTCTCCCTACCCGTGCTACTGCACTTCCTTCTCAATATAACCTCACCTCTGTTTAACTCCATATGGATGATTTTATTCATCCATTCTAAACACTCCGACCAAAAACCCTTTGAGGAAGAAAGAGTTCATTTCAGCTACAAGTTTCCCAGGGATAGAGTTCATAATGCTTAGAAGGCATGATAGTAGGGTCAGGAAATAGAAAAACCACTTTATCTGTACACTGGAAATGGGGAGGGAGAGACAGAGAGAGACAGAGGAAGACAGAGACAGAGGGAGAGACAGAGAAAGACAGACAGAGAGAGACAGAAAGAGATGAAGACAGTGAGAAGAAATGGGGTGAGATTATACGCCCTCAGAACCCACCTCACAGTGACATACTTCCTCTAGCAAGGCTACACTTCCTAAAGGTTCCAATAATTTCCCCAAAATGTCACCACTGCCTGGGGCCCAAGCATGGGGAGTGGTGTAATTTCTCATCCAAACCACAGCAACATTTATATACCATCTAGTGTTCCCTAAAAAGAAAAAAACACAGTGTTTGTTTTTCTGAGTGTGTATGGGGGCTAATTTTATGATTGCCAGTTTACCATGGAGACCAAAAAATCGCCAGTTTCCTATAAATACCATACTTTCATTCTTCTTTGTGGTTGACCAATACTCCATTTTGTGTGTGTGTGTGTGTGTGTGCATGTGTGTGTGTACTATGTAATATTTTCTCTGTCCCTTCACGTGCTGATGGGCACCTAGGCTGACTCTGTAACTTGGCTCTTGTGACAAGCACAGTAATAAACACGGATGTGCAAGTTATCTCTGTGATGTGTTGGCTTAGAACCCTTGAACTGTTGCATCTTGTGGTAGTTCTATTTTTAGATTTTAGGGTTTTCTTTCTCTATTATTTATTTTTGAGGAACTCCTGTACTGATTTCCACAGAGACTGAATTAATTTACATGATCCAACAGTGTTAGGGGGTTCCGTTTTCCTCCTTACCCTAGCTAGCATTTGCTTATTTGTTTGTTTGCTTGTTTCTCTGTGTAGCGCTGGCTGTCCTGGAACTCACTCTATAGATCAGGCTGTCCTCTAACTCAAAGATATCTACCTGCCTCTGCCTTGGAAGTGCTGGGATTAAAGGCGTGGCCACCATCGCCTGTCCTTATTTATTTTCTTAATGTGGCCGTGCTGACTGAAATGACAGAATCTCACTGTTAGGCCAGCACTTTGCCACCAAGCCTGATGACTGAGTTTGGTTTCTGGAGCACACCTACATTCTGGAAGGAGAAATCTAAATCCTACAAGCTGTCCTCAGATACCCACAGGCATACCATGACATGTGAGTGCACACATGCACGCACGCGCACACACACATTAAATAAATAAATAAATACATAAAATAGATTAACAAGAGTCTCTATGTAGCTTTAATTTTTTTCATTTTTATTAGCCAAGTGTATTTGTCTTTTCATGTAAGGGACAGACACTAATCCATTGTTCATTAAGTTTTTTGTTGTTTTGTTAATTAGCTTTGACATTTTCTTTTTTTATATATTCTAGATATCAATCCTGTGAACTATATAGCTAGCAAAGATTACCTCTCATTCTGTCTTCTTTCTCTTCATTATAGAAACTTTCTATTTCGTGCAATCTCATCTGTCAGTTCTTGGTTTTATTACTATGATTGGAGGCCTTTTGAGAAAATTTTGTCTATACTGGTATCTGGAAGTATTTCCCTGGACGTTTTGAAGATTCACTTGTTATGTTAAGCTCTTGGACCCATTTTGAGTTGATTTTTGTACTGAATAAGAAATAAAGATCCGGTTTTGTCTTTTCACACGGAGAAAGCCAGTTTTCCCAGCCTCATTCACTAAGGAGGCTGTCTGTTCCCCCAGTGCGTGTGCTGGACATGGTTGTCAAAACTCCAGCTGTCTGTAGCTGCATGGCTTTGTTTGTTAGCCCTGCATCCTATTCAATTGAGCTACCTGCCTGTTTTGTGTTAGTTCAGTATTGCTTATCATGGGTCTCCATAAACAACTTGGGATCATGATTGCTAATCTCTTAGAGGTCTTTATAAGTTTGGGGATTGTTTTTCCATTGCTGAGAAGAATGAGATTTTGGTGGTTAGGTTTGTAGGGAACCTGTACCCTGTTTTGGGTAAGATAGATATTTTCATATTACTTCTGCTGCTCTATGAGAAGTCTTTCTGCATTCTGGTGGTTCCTTCACTTTCTTTGAAAATATTGATTATAGAGTTCTTTTACTTCCTTGGTAAGGTTTATGCATTTTAGTTTTGTTAAAAAAAGATTTATTTATATTTATTTTACGTGTGTAAGAGCTTTGCTAACATAGCTGTAAGTTCACTGCTTGCATGTCTGGTGTGAATGGAGGCTAGATGCAGGCTTCAGATCCTTTCCAACTAGAGTTATGGAAGATCATGAGCCACCACGTGGGTGCTGGAAATCAAACCCAGAACCTCCGCAAGAGCCGCAAGTGCTCTTAAGCCATCTCTCCTGCCCCTGTGTTATTTTGTTTTTAAAGACAGTGTCCTACTGTGTAGCCCTGGCTGTTCTGGAACTCACAGTATAGGTCGGAAGGGCTTGAACCCATAGAGATATCAAGCATGATTAATAAAGTGCAGAGACAGATATTGGAGTTCAATGAAGACCAGCAAAGCAAAGCAGCCAGCTACTAACTCTTACCTCGACCTCAGTCCAAAAATAGTGATTCTGCCTTCAGGAAACCCCAGAATGAGACTCTGACTGAGAGCTGTTGTGGAGGTTGCCGTTCCACGCCACCCACCTCCCACGAGTTCTATATTGTCCTAGGGGTTAAAACACAAGATGCACACACAGATACAGAGTTCGAGTCATCTTCAAGAAGAGAATGCCCAATTTATTCAACTTAATCCAGGGTTAAATACTTTTGGCCCCAGTAAAGAAAAACTCCTCCCACCCAGAGGGGGCTGGGGAAACTGGCGCCTGTGAGAGCTTCTCCCCAGGCAGGTGGTCGAGGGTGCAAGGCAGTGTCAGACAGGGTAGATGGGCCTTGGTGCCTGAGCTTCTTTCAGGCAGGTTGAGAAATTACCATTTTAAAGTAAAATAGACCCCTTAGGCTATTGTACCAGGCTGTAGCAGAAGCAAGCATGAAACTTAGCAGGAAGCTTAGCTGGTTAGTAAACATTACTTGCATCCTGTGTTTTGGCCTCAAGGAACAGGGAGGACAGGGCCTCACAAACTGTCTCCTCCCATTTTATAATCTTCTCTAGTTCTGGGATTAAGGGCGTGCACCACTACTGCCTGGTTGGTTTTTATGGCAAACTAGTGTGGTTACTGGGATTAAAGGTGTGTGTCATTGCTGCCTGGTCTGTAAGACTGGCCAGTGTGGCTGTTTTACTTTTCTGATCTTCAGGCAAGCTTTATTTATTAAAATACAAATGAAATGCCACTACAGAGACCCGCCTACCTCTGCTTTCCAAATGCTGGGAATAAAGGTGTGTGCCACTACACCAAGACAGTGTATTTTATTTTTCGAAGCTATTGTTAATGGATTGTTTTCCTGATTTCTTTTTCATCCAGTTTGTTGTTGGCATGTCAGAAAGCCATGCATTTTGTATATGGATTATGTATCTACAGCTTGCTGAGAGCATCAGCTCTAAGAATGTTCTGGTTCAGGCTTCAGTATTTCTTACATACACTATTGTGTTATCTGCAAATAGGAATATGTTGACTCCATTTTCAAATCCTATTCCTTTTGTTTCTTTTCCCTTTTCTTATTGTTCTAGCTAGGACTTGAAACATTATATTGAATAGTAATGGAGAAAGTAGACACCCTTTTCCAATTTCCGATTTTAGTTGAATGTTTTTTGAGTTTCTTCATTTATTACAATGTTGGCTGCAGGGTTTGTTGCACATAAACTTTATACTGAGGTATGTTCCTTCTCAAAGAGTTCTTTCTTTTTCCCTTGAAACAGAGTCCCATGTAGCTCAGGCTGTTCTCAAGCTTGCTATGTAGTCAGTGATGACCTTGAACTCCTGTCTCCTGAGTTCTGGGATCACAGGCACGGGCCATCATACTTAATTTATGCAGTGTTTGTGAGCAGACATGGGGTTTCTGTAAGTGCTAGGCATGTACTCTTTATCAACTGAGCAGCTCCTTCCACAGCCCCGGTGCCGAGGCATGTCCCTTCTAGTCCTAGTTTCTTCTCAGCTTCTTTTTAGCATAAAGGCATGCTAAACTTTGTCACCGGCCCTTCCTGAGCCTACTAAAAATGATCATCTGATTTTTGTCCTTAAATCTCTTTATGTGTACTGTGCCACGTCTTTGCCCAGCTCCAGGGACTTGGCTACTTACTGAAGTGGAGGGGAAATGAAGAAATGACAAAGACATAGACACGCAGAAAAGCTGGGATTGGGTGCACAGGGTTCTTGGATGGGGGAGCCTCAGCACCTGGGAAGCTCAGCATGTTTCTTATATAGAGTTGAAGAGGGAGGTGGGGCTATTGCATATGACTGAACAAGGAAGCAGGTTTTGCTAATCTGGGTAGAAGCAAGATCTGGAGGAGAGCTTTGGGCTGTGAACATCAGGCTGGGAGGAGGCTAAGGAGGATATTTTCTGAACACACCATCAACAATCATACTTGAATCCCTGAGGAAGGCTTTGGCAGCCCTGTGCCTCTTCCAAGGAAGGCTTTGTCACTCCCATGGGGCTGAGGCACTGGAGGAGCCCTTGACATTGCTGGACCCATGTTAACCGCACACATTCACTCAGGGCTTCCTTCACTGCCCTCAATGTACAATATTCAATCTTAGTCAAAAGTCCAGGGAAGCCATTTAATCTATTTATATGACTTATTATTATTATTGATTTACATATGCTGAACCATCCCTGCTTCTGTCGGTGAAAGCATTTTGATTACATTCGAGGTTTTTTTTAAATTATTGAATTTGGTTTTCTAGTTGTTTGTTGTTACTGTTGTTTTTGAGGCAAGGTTTCACTGTGTTGCCATGGCTCACTGGCCTGGAAGGTTTGCAGATATTTTATTGATGATTATTTTTGGAGTAATTTTCATCAGTAAGATTGACCTTCTGTTGCTGTTATGTCCTTTTCTGGTTTTGGTACCAGACTAGCCAAAATTAGCTCTCTACAATGATCTTGAGAGCAATTCTTCCATCTATATAGCTCATGAAATAATACAAGGAACATGGTTTTAGCTTTTTTATTTTATTTTTATCTTTTTTTTTTTTTACAAAGGTTTGGTGGAATTTAGCAGTGAAAACATCTGGGCTCTATTTAGTTGGATTAAAAAATTATCGCTTCTATTTCATTGTTTGCTATAAATCTGAAGTTGTTAAAGATTCTCTTGGTTTAGTTTTGGTCATATGTGTCTAGAAACCAGTTCGTTATTTTTGATGCTCAGTTTAGGTGGAATGTCTGTCTAAGGAGGTCATAATGATTTTCTAAATGCTGTGTTTTAGCAGTTGTAATGCCTCCCTTTTCCCCTCTAATTTTATGGATTTGGGTCTTTTTGTTTTCTCTTTTGGTTAATTTGGCCAAGAGTTTTCTGATTTTGTCCATCTTTCCATTGTTTTTATTTGTACTGGCACTATTTCCTACCCCAACGTCTGTTGTTTCCAGACGTTATGTTTAGGTTTAGTGGTTCTTGTTTTTCTAAGAACTTGAAGTTTCTCTGATGTTTTAAACGTTGACCTCTATGTAGCTAAAGCTTCCCTCTTCCCTCTAAAGCACATTCACTCCATTCTGCAGGCTATGCTATAATTCATTTTCAGTCAATTCGAGGAATTTGTGAATTTCCCTCCCAGTTTCTTTGATGACACATTCATGACTCAGTCACTCATTTTCTCCGAGTCTGTGTTTTTAGGGACAATTCTTTTCATACTGAACGAGGTAGTTCCTTAAAAGTGTTTGGCAAAATGCCTGACCCCTGGTAAACCGTAGCGATTGTTTCCATTTGAAAACAGCTAACTAAATACCGTGGCAAAGAATAAATGTTAAACTTTTTCCAGAGATTTGTGTCTTTGAAAGTCTAATTAGACTATGACCGAATGATATCAATATTACTTGTGGTGGGAGAGAAGGTTTATTGTAGATAGGAGGGAGAGCTTGCCAGAGGCAAAGACATCTGGGAGAGTCCAGAGTGGATGTGACCCTGAGTAGGACCACGTGAGGAGATGGGGGAGGAGAGGAGAAAGCCAGGAGACCAGGAAACTATGAGGCCACGGGAATAATGGGTAAAAAAGAAATGGCATAGCCCAAAGGGTTGGATTATATAGGGAAGGGCAACCCAGCTCCTGGACTAGAGAGTTCAGGGTAGGGGGTGGGGTATGCCTGCCATACCTTGTAACCTATAGGGACTGAGGGATGCTGGGAGAACTTGGCAGCCAGGTGAGCTTTGGTATGTTAAATCAGCACCTCAACCATTTGTCCTGGATTTAAGACCTAAGGGATAAAGAAGTTGATTATCTGTGTGGAAGGACATCACCCTGAGATTGGTTTGTATGCATTCAGTGTCTTTTGTTGGTCTTCTAATTATTGTGGAGCATAGGGAGACAAATTAGTAGTAACATGATTGCTAGTATGTTTAACTTTTTTCTTTGATCTGGAGTTAAAAACCATTCTTAACTATTGTCTACTTCCTCCCCTTTGTATATGTGTGTGACAGAGACACAGACTCTGGGGACCCTCCAGGATAAAAACCTAACGGTAAGTGACTTTGGTGTATGTGCTAACATTATGATCAGTTGTAGACTTCCTCCAGGCCACCCCTTTGGTGGGAAAGCTTGTGCCTTTCTTGGCTTCACACTCTGTGGCTTTCATGTCTTGACAGGTCTGACCATGTAGGCCTGTTATTGATAGAAGTTGGGTGTGAGTGTGAGATTTCTGGCACGTGTTAAGTGTGGAAAACCCCCCAAAAGAAAGAAACGTTTCATCTGTCTTTGCAAATGCCACTGCTATGTGTCACTGTGAAAGGTCCCTTGCCTTTCTTTTCAGGTTTTCCACTTCGAGCTTGTTGTGGCTTTGAGACAAGGTGTCAAGTAGCCCAGGCTGGTCCTAAACTTATTATGTAGCTAAGAAAGATAACGAACTCCCCATCTTCCTACCTCCTCCTCCACAGGGCTGGGGTGTCCAGCTTGTATTTTGCATTTTTTTAAAATTAATTTTTATGTAACAAGACATGACTCAGGAATACCCAGAGGCAAGAATTTATGTCCTGAACTACATGGGAAAAAAAAACACTAAAAAGCCAGCTAGCAGTAGCAACTTCAATGACTGGACATCGAGTTTCTCAGTGGATAAAGGCACTTGCCCCACAGCCTGACGACCTGAGTGTGATTCTTAGAACTCATGGTGGAAGGGGAAGACCTGACTCCTGAGAATGGTCCTCTAATCACCACGTACCACGGCATGGATGCATATGTATGCATGTGCACACACAAACCAATAATAAATAGGTAAGAATAATAAAACCAACTCTTTAAGGCTGTGTTTAGAGACCTGCATTCATCTAATTCAGTCCCTTGTTTGTGTGCTCACAGCCAGTGCCTGGCATCTTGTGTGCTTGTCTGTCTCCCCTCTTTGAGATAGAGAGCACCTTTAGAACCTCTGGTGCCCCAAGTGCTTAACACATAGGGCTTGTACACAGGCATCTTGCTTTTGCAGAAGTCACGTGTGGTGATTAAATGGAGGATTTAACCTCTGAGATTTTTTTGCTTTCGTTGTTTATGATTGGATTGTTTTTAAACGTAGTTTTTATTTAGTCTCAGGTTATTTTGTTCACAAATACAGTGTATTTCAATAAGATTCACTTCATCCCCCCTCCAACTCCTCCTAGATCCCTCTCATGTCTTCTCCATGTTCGTGTCTTCTTCTTGTTCATAACCTACTGAGTCTAATTAGTTTCCATATATACATGAGAGCTTTGGGTCTTTTTGAAATGGGGTCTCGATCTGTAGCCCAGGCTGGCCTCAATTTGCTTCTTTCCAGCCCTAGCCTCCTGAGTCCTAGGATTATGTATGTACGTTCACCACTATGGTTGGGAGGCTTATTTTATTTTAAAGTGTCTTTACTATGACTACCTTTGAAGGTGGGATGTGGACTTAAGTTTAGAAGTAGAAGGATGTTCTCTGTGACTCCTTGGTATCAGAACTAAAAGAAATAGCAGTAGTGTTTACCACTGAGGGAGTGCTCGTAAAGAAACAGGCACCATGCTAAATTTCTCAATCACTCCACAGGGTCACTGAGCTCTTGGGGATGTGGGATTAGAGGTGAGGCCTGTGTGGTTGCAAAATCCTGGCTCTTGTAAAACTGCTTTTCTGTGTGAATGTTGGTTTCCCTGAAGGACTTCCGGAACTCCCTCCCTCTGAACACACAATTTTGAGGCAGTAGGATCCACAATCCAGCCTCTGTAGGGATGCGGGCAGGTGGGCTGCAGAGTGACTTCTATACCCCAAGCACGGGAGGGGGGGTGCTTTATCTCCTTGTTACCTGCAAACATTGAGTTAACCCATTTCATTCCTCTGCTGACTGGGGCTAGTCTAGTAGAGGACAGATCAAGGGAGGCTTCATCACTCCTCAGCAATCCTGAGAGCCTATAAAGAAGAGTGGTCCTCCTCTTGAATCGCGAGACTTGCTGAGCACATGACCAGTTTCTGGGCTTCTCAAGCTTGACTCCTGTTCTCTGTCCCCCAGCAAACTTCTACATGGACCGAGGAAATGAAGGACTCTGCAGAAACCATCAGAACGGCTGTGTATATTGGAGTAGGAGTCTCTGCTGGGCTGGCCCTGGCCCTCATCCTTGGTGTTTTATTCCTTAAATGTAAGTTGTGGGTGGTGCTTCTTTTACTTTCTGATAGAGAATGGTTACTATAGGAGCAGTGCAAACCTAGATAGAAATACAAGTTTTAAAGCAAACCTGAAGGACACTCACTTGTCCTTCCACACATTGCCCGTAACATCACCGATAACTGGTGATCTTTCAAACTTCTACCCATGTGGCAGGTAGACACTGTGCTAAATGTTTTACAGACATCTTAGTCATCAACGGTTATAAACTAGGCGGTACTATTCCTTCCCAGTCTAGGGCAGAGGGAAGTAAAGCTTGCTGAGAGCAGCTGAGTTCTCCAAGTTTCACTGTGAGCAAGGTCCAAGTCTAGACTTTCAAGTGGGGCAGACAACCAGAATGGCTATCTTTAGATCCAAAAGCTAATCTTGGGGCTGGTGTGATGGCTTAGTGGGTTAAGGTGCCTGTCACAAGCCTGATGCTCTGAGTTTGATCTGAGAGACCCACGTGGTGGAAGAAGATAATGAATTTCTTCTCTCAGACTGTCCTCTGGCCTTATGTGAGTTGAAACATTTGGGTACCTCTCCTTTCTGCTCTTCCCCTCTCCTTCTTTCCCCTCCCCTCCCTTTGTCTCATCTCTCCCCCTCCCTACCCCAGTCCTTTCTTCTCTCTGTCTCTCTCTCACTCACTGAAAGAGCTACTCTATTTAAAATATAAATATACCCATGCTTATTAGGAAGCCCAACAATATAACCTCTCTCTGTGGGTTTCTATATTGCTTTCTCAGGCGCCTCCCTTTAACACTGAACCATGCCTGGGCTTCCAGACTGGGGTTTCTCCTCACAGTGCTCAGCAATAGAGCTATTTGTCTTTATTTAAATAGACAACTCGGGGTCTGGGCATGTAGTGCAGTTGTTAACGTATTTTTGTGGCATACAGGAAACACAAGAACCCCATAAAAGAAGGTATGGGGGTGTACTGTAAGTTCTGTAATCACAGAACTCTCTGGAGGTAGAAGCAGGAGGATAAGAAGTACAAGGCCATCGTCAGCTACACACTGAGTTCCAGGCCAGGGTGGGCTGCAGGAGACCCTGTTTCAGGGGAAAAGGTTTTTTTCAGTTTGGTTATTGTACTTGGAGGCCATTGTCACATTAAAGATCCAAATGTTCCCATAAGTCCAAAGCCTTCCACCATTTCATAATTGTGATATAGTCTCTCTGAGAGCTGAGAAGAAGGCGTTTCACCAGAGTGTAATGCATTATAACACCCTTTGTAAATGAAGACTGCACTTTGTTTCTCGGCTTCCCAGGCCCAAATAATCACACAGAAACCATATTAATTACAACGTCATTTGGCCTATTAACCCAGGCTTCTTTTTAAATAACCCTTACAACTTAAATTAATCCATCTCTATTAGTCTATGTATTGCCTCGTGACTGTGGTGTTTCCTCATTTTCAACATGTCTTGTTCCCTCAGTGACGGGCCAGAGTCTGCTTGACTCCACCTACTCTCTCTCTATCTCTGAATTTCCTGCCTGCCTTTACTCTGCTAAGTCACTGGCCAAAGCAACTTCTTTATTAACCAGTGGTAATAAAACATATTCACAGCATATAGAGGAGAATCCCACATCAAGCCTTTCTCCTGAACACACGACAGGGACTATCTATGTCAGGTCATTAGCCATCTCAGATTTTCACAAGGCTGAAGGAAGTTCCTAAAATGTGGAACTTCCATTGGTAAAACTGGGCCCATCTGAGAAAAACCAGGATTGCTCGGTCACCCTTACCGGGAACTTAAGTTGCCGAGGACTTTAAAGATGTTAGGTCCTTTAACTATGATATTAAATACAAAATATACTAGGACGATTGATACCTGGCTGGACAACCAGCATGCTGATGTGTTAATATGTTCAAATCCATACAGTTAATTGATGAATATAGGATTGAAATCAGCCTAATTTCTCCTGATTGATTTTCTACTTCTTGGTAAATGGGCTTTCCCAAGAAAGAAACAACCCCATATCCACTCACACGAGCTCGCCCAGAGGCTGCAGGAAACAGTGGGGACTGCTCAGTTGAACATGAGATCTGGAGACTGCTAAATGATCACAGCAGAAATAATAACTTGTGCTACGTTTTGAGTTCTTCCGGGACCTAGAAATTAGGGGCTTTTGTAATTTATGTAAAAGGTAAGAAGTTAGGTGGGTAGTCCTCCCTTGGAGTCCCTCCCCATGTTGGGAGTTATTTCTCTCTTCTGCTGAATAAGCCTATGCTCAATTCTTGTCTTTAAAAGAGGCATGGATGGAATCTAATGCACATATAACTCCTAACTTTCAGTGCACACGGGTTCCACATCTCTGGACTCAACCATAAAGTCAAAAATAATTGAAAATTATTTAGCCTTAACATGTATAGACATTTTAGTCCCCCAAAGAAAGAAGCAGCTATTTAAGTATAATGTTTATATCATGCTAGTTGTTACACGCTGCCTTGAGGTCCTTTAAAGTGTGTGAT
Organism: Myodes glareolus; assembly: GCF_982192425.1. Taxonomy (NCBI): domain Eukaryota; kingdom Metazoa; phylum Chordata; class Mammalia; order Rodentia; family Cricetidae; genus Myodes; species Myodes glareolus. Next base: position 78,096,236 of record NC_142034.1, on the reverse strand, counting down.
AGAATGTGACAGGTATTAATGGTGTTTTATATAAGGCACTTGAACACACTTTGGTGTTTGTAGGAGTTCCTTGATCAGCCACAGTGGATTTAGACGGGCAAGGGTCAACACAGAGGGTTGTTTTAAGGAATAGAACAAAATGTTCTGTTCAGTTTATAATTTTTTCCCCTAGATTTTGTGGGTAGCAATCTGACAGATGAGGTGGCCTGCTCTTAAGTCATGACATTAGAGCCACAAGCGGACCGGGAAGTGCCCATCAGTCCTCTGGCTTTCTGACTTAAATGATCACCCATGCTTCATTGCTTCTTAACCTCCTTCAACCCTCTCCCAACCAAGGAAACAGCAAAGGTCTGCTCCCTGTGCCAGTGTTTTCCTTCTGAACTGTCCTTCTCACTTCAATCCTTAAAGTGCCACAGACATAATTTTAGTCAGTCCCAAATTGCTTCCATTTTACTAGTGGTCACAGATAGCCTTGTCTTTGTTGTGGTTAGACTTTCTGCAATAATATCTATAAGGACAAAGAATCCATGCTTTGTCCTAAAATGTTCTCTTTTGGCTTTGGAAACACCATTTGTTGTATTTGACTGGCTGGCCCTTCCCATTGTTTACATGTTTCATCTGCTGCCTGGTGTTTGAAAGCTAAATTTCCTCAGGATTTGGCCTTTTACTCTTTGTGAAAAAAACGTTCTACTTTATACCATAAGTTCCATGGACTTAAATATTCACTGTAATCTTTTCAACTCTTAAAATGTTGATGCATCCTGTCTCTCTGTCCAGGTAATAGCTCCACTTTGAAGGTTCATACAGTCATGTCAGACACAAGGCTCCTGCTTCCAAATTCCACCCACCAGGACACAGCTGTCATGCCCTGGACATCTTCATTATTTCTCTCTCTCTCTCTCTCTCTCTCTCTCTCTCTCTCTCTATCTCTGGTTCCTTATGCCAGAAATGCAGAAGTCATCCCAGAATTTTTTTTCAACATCTCAATATGTAATCAGCATCAATTGCAGTCTCTGTGCAAAATAGATCTAAGACCGCTTCATTGTTCTGCATCTTGCTTGGTTATTGTTTTTTTTTTTTTAATTTCTCCTTTTAATTAGTTCTCTACAGAGTAACCAGATCATACTGTCATTCAATGGTGACCTACCGACCTTGCTGTCTCATACTGTCCAAATTCTTTTTGTTGTTGTTTAGTTGGTTTGTTTGGTTGAGATGGATCTCATGGATTGCTTGCTTGACTGAACACTTGATCCTCCTACCTCCGCATCCCAAAGGCTGGGATTACAAGATAATAACTGAAAAGGCCTTTGGGGCCAAGCCTCAGCTTACCTCTTAGATTGTTGGGGGCCACTCTTTTGCTCTCATTATTGTTTTGGTTTTGACACCGACTCAGATCTCTGCTGAGAGTTCTCTGTTCCTGAAGTATTTGCCCTCGCTCTTGACATAGGTGACTCATTCTGTTCTTTCCGAACAGACCTCAAAAGTCGCACCTTAATGTGCTCGCCTAACCTTCTCTGGTTCTGGTTTAGTATGGTGCTGGTTTCATTTTATAACACAGTGCAATTTGAAATTATTTGTTTCTGTCCTTCCTCTCCTCCTTCCCTCCCTCCACTCTTTCTTCCCTCCTTCCTTCTTTCCTCACTCAGAGGTATGCTTCATGGAGTCAGAACTCACAACTCTCCCTGTGTGTCCTCGGTGCCTACAAAACTGCAATGCACACAGAATAGTCCTCACAATTTTTGTTAAGTAAGAGCTCCACATTCTTATTGTTAACATCATCCTAAGATTGCTAACAGGTTGATTTAGTTTGTTCTAAGGCAAGACCAAATGTCACCGAGCCGCTCTCATCTCCAACCTGTCTATTTTGTTTCTTCTTTCAAATTGTCTTAGAAAAGTATTCATTGGTTTTTCTTCCACCTTTACCCAGGGTATTCTTATAAGAAAAAGAAGTTACAGAATTCAAGGTAAGAACACAGAAGAGGGAAAAGGGTAATGGGGATCCCTACCATCTTATGATTTTAGTCTTCCTCCGAGAAGTTCCTATTGGAAGCTTTGAAATCTTAGGTTAGACTTCCTCTGTTTATGAAATGAAAATTCAATATTTGTCCTCCTGTACATTTAGCTTCCTCAGTTCCAAAGCTGATGTGTATAGTTGACCTTATTACTAAAAAAAATTTGTCTCTAGTTTCCAGTGAACTGCACCTCTAGCTGAGTGCTTACTATTTTCATGGTGTTACCAGAATGAGAGAGAAAAACAAACAAATAATAACAACAACAAAAATCAAGCCGCTATGGTCAGGGTTTTATAGCCCTGCCTAGGCATGTCCGGCTGTGGCAGTGTGTTAGGATGTACTGGGCACTAATCCTGCAGATACAGGACACACCTAAAGGAACTGAATCAGGATCTTGGGGGATGGAGCCCGAGATGGTATTGTTCTCAAAACTCTTCAGGTGATGCTCATCATTACTCCACTCCTGACTGTTTAGTTACACACACACACACACACACACACACACACACACACACATCATGTGTGTGTGTGTGTGTGAGAGAGAGAGAGAGAGAGAGAGAGAGAGAGAGAGAGAGAGAGAAAGAGAGAGAAAGAGAGAGGGACAGAGACACACACACACAGAAACAGAGACAGAGGCAGAGGGGGGGATCTTACAGTTTTAGTAGGATTCCATACATGAAAAATTGTAATGTATTTCAATGGAAAATATAATTATCTGCTGAATATAGAAACCACCTCTTAATTCAGAAATCAAAAATTTTCAGAATGTTCCAAAGACAAGGTAATATAAAGTGAAAAGTCATATAAATCCAAATATAGTATCAGTACCATTATGATTCATCAGAAGGGAAACTGGAAACATATTCACAGGTAATGCTGACAGGCATCAATTCGTTATCCATGAAATGATGTGCTCAGTACTTAGCTCGACCTGGGACTGTAAGCCTATTGCGAACTAGGAACTAGAACGCTGTGTTTGACTGCTGTAACTCCAGCACAGTTTCTAACAAGTACCAGTGATCAGCTCTAAGGAGCGAATGATCCAGTGCTCCCCTCATCAGCCCTGCTGCACAGTTCTCACTTCCCTTCCTAGAGTTGAGAGAACTCAGGCAGAGGGTTTACTAAGTTAGATATCTATGGATATATGTACGTTGTTCGCTGTTGGAGTCTCCAGATGCACAGGACAGTGCGTAACTGTCTTGAAGACACATGGGTAACGTGAGAATCAATAGAAGAGTATTTGGGAAGAGAAGGGGGCACAGGAGATATTGATGAGGTGTGTGAATATGGGCAAAGCACAGAATATATGACTGTGGAAAGGTTGTCATGAAACCCTTATTTTGTACAAAAGTACTAAAAACATTTAAAACCCCAACCATATGAGCAACCAACCACACACACACACACACACACACACACACACACACACACACACACAAACAAATGCGTTCACCCAAGTCATGCTGTTGGGTGTTGGGAAGAAACACAGAATTCCAGCTCAAGCCTGATTGGTTCCTATTCCTTTTCAAACTGTTGGAGTTCACAGAGGGTTGAAACAGCAGCGCAAGGGACATTAAAGCACGCTACCTTCAACTCCTAATCAACACTTGGAACACCTATGTTTTTCTCAGTACGCACAGGGCTTTCTCTCAACCACTTGTAAAGATGTTGCAGGCATCTTGACACATCCCAAACCCTTCAGCCTACAACTCTTAAGAACAGGGACTAGGGTTTACATAGCTAAGAAAATTAAGAGTAATTACATATCCTTAATTGTTCCCCAAATTACTGCCTGGGTTTCTCTCAGTGCGCACCCCAGTGCAGGGTCCTGAGTGTCAGTTGGCTGCTGTCCTCAGTGAAGACGGCTCCTTTAACTCTGTTCTCTGTTCTCTGGGAATTCTGTCAACAGCATTCTTTTATCTTCACAGCCTCATCACACTGGCCAACCTCCCTCCAGTGGGGCTAACGAATGCGGGAGCAGGCAGAAACCGGTCAGAGGAAAACATCTATACCATCGAGGAGAACATCTATGAAATAGAGAACGCCAATGAGTACTATTGCTACGTCACCAGCGGGCAGCCATCTTGACCACCCCTGGGCTCGCACTTTTTAAGGCTCCCCTTCATTTTCGACTTTGCTATTTTCCGTTTTGAAAACTATGAGATATAACACCTGAAGAGTTTGGGAGGTTCTGGCCACCAAGAAAAGTGTCCCTGTTTTCTAGGGATAATTAGCTCAGAAGGGGATTCAGCTGTAACCTATGCTATATGGAAATGCATCGTTACCTCTTGAGTTCCAGGGACAGGATCTTCCCCCAACCCAGAGAGTGCTAATCATGGATGCTGAAGCTCACATGTGCCTTCACCCATTAGGAATGCTTAGTCTGGTGTCTCTGGAGTACCTGGACATTCAGGATTGTGGTGTGTCCCCAAAACTCTTCAACAGGTCAGAGGAATGTTAGGCTAAGTAAGGTAGATAGGTGCAGGTCTGTGTGGATGCAGGAAATATGAAGTGGCCACTAATTTTTCTAGAGATTTCGGACTTTGACCGATTAAGAAAAAGTCAGGTGGCACAGGTGGCACATGCTTATAATTACATAACTTATGTCTGAGGAAAGAGGATCGTGAGTTCAAGGCCACCCTGGGCTCTGATGATAGACTTTGTTTTAAAAACAGAAGAGAAAAAAAAATCAAGCAAACACACAGGGAGGCTGGAAAGATGGTTCAGACAGTGAAGCGCTTGTGCAAGCATGAGGAGCCGGAGTCTGATCCCAGAACCCACACGGAAAAGCTAGGCGTGCTAAATGCATGTCTGTAAACTCAGAGATGGGGAAGTGGAGACAGAGCAGGTCCCTGTGGCTTGGTTGCCAGGCAGCTTAACCTTGTTGGTGAGTTCCAAGTCACTGAGAGCCCCTGTCTCGAAATAAGGTGGACGGTGTTCCTGAGGAAAAACAATGGAGGTTGCCCTCTGATCTTCCCACACACATTTGAATGTGCATACGCACATATGTGGTCACACATGAGATAAATAAAGAAAGGAAGGATGAGAACAGGACGAGACAGTAATTAAGGTTCTCTCTGGACCTTCTGCCTATATGCAATGTTGTATCTTTACACGACCCGCCCCCATCTCAGTCCCAACAACTTCTGAGTGGGAGCGTGGTGGTGCAGACCTGTCATTAATTCCAGCCCTCAGAAGGCTGAAGTAGGAGCATGGAGAGTTTGTGAGCATTCTGTGCTATGGGGCCAGACCCCCCTTCACAACAAGCAAAGGTTCCTCACGGGCCTGCTGACTGTAAAAGGAAACTCCCCTTGCCGAAGTCCAACCTTGGCGGTTGTGTGCTCAGAGGGAAGCACCTCTGACAACTTCTCCATTCCCAGAGGAAACTGGGGCTGTGTTTCTCACAGAAGAAGAACCAGCACCTGGGATGCTCATGCTGTTTCCTAATTGAAAGAAGGAAGAGTCCTGGCTGCAGTCTGTGTCGTCAGCCTCAGACCTTCCACTACAAGGACAGTGGTCACAAAGCCAAATTTCTAAGCTGGTGGAGATCCATTTTGTCTGGCTTATGATGGTCCATTCAGTGCCTTGGTTTGTGTTGGTTCCCATATGTAACAGAACCTAATTAAATAGCCCAGAGTCAAAAAATTAAATGAGCAGAAAGATAGCTTTGTCGAAAGAATTTTGCACTGGAGATCGGAAGATATTTGTCAAAGGGGACACACGTATCTGGCTGTTTGTACAAGTTTTTCTTGTATGGATTTTGTTGTTTAGGCTGCATCTAGCTAGTTATGAGAGGTACTGGCTTTCTCAGGAGGGTATGGAAGGGAGGCCAGCTGACAAAATTCAGTTAGAAGCAGCGGCTCTCATGCAGGTGAGGAAAGTAGTAGCAGATGTTTTTAAGTTATAGACTGCACTGGGGAGGGTTTTGAGCACATTTAAACCAACCCAGTGGTTTCCTCCATCAGCGTTCTTATTGGGCAAAGTCTTTAAGCAAGGGCATGGATCCAAAGATGATACTGTGCTGGTATTTGCAGGGGACTTTTGACATCAATAGGGGGATGGTTGATTACGTGGTGTGACAGTTTCTAAGGATTGCTAACTTGACAGGATCTAAACATAACCTTGGAGATGACTCTCTGGCCAAGTCTGTGAGGCATTTAAGGGAGTTGAGGTGGGTGGAGTCATTCCACCGGGCGGTGTCTTGAACTGCGTGAAAAGAGAAAGCAAACTTAGCACCAGCATCCGTCTCTTTCTGCTGATGCCATGTGACCAGCCCACTCTTGTTCCTACTAGCATGTCTCACCACCGTGATGGACCATGTCCTCTTGACTGACAAGTCAAAATGAACTCTTTCCTTTTAAAGAGGCTTTGGTCAGGTATTTCGTCATAGCAACTGGAAAGCTAACTAACACACATGGTATGGGTATGGTTTTAAAAAGAACCAGGTAGCTTTGCTTAGAGCTGATGCTCTTTCTCTCTCTCTCTCTCTCTCTCTCTCTCTCTCTCTCTCTCTCTCTCTCTCTCTCTCTCTCTCTCTCTCCCTTTCAGGGTTTTTTTTTTTTTTTGGCTTTTGATTTGTGATAAGGTCTCACATATCCCAGGCTGCTCTTGAATTCACCAGGATGGCCTTGGACTCCTAATCCTTCTGCCTTTTTCTCCCAAGTGCTGTGTCTACCTTGCCCAGTGGCAAACACTTTTAAGTGGTTGCATTGTGCAGGCACTTTGGTACTGGGACAGTAGAATGAATCACATTTCTGGTCTTGTGAAAGTCTAATTGATCCAACAGGAGGAAGGATCTTATCTATTCATTCAGGAGATCTTTATTAGTGATTACTTCATGCTGGACACTGTTTAGTCTCTAGGGACAACAGGAAACACAATCAAAATCTCTACCACAGACTTTGTACTGTTGCCAGAAGATAATGCTACATTTTTAAGATAAGAAAGAAGGTCCTAGAATTTTATATTTCTCTGCTTAGCATATGGAAAAAATACCCAAATCAATAATGATACCATAGGTATTTCAGTTTTTCCTTTTACATACTTTACGAAAAATTGGAATATTTTTGTTTTTCTTTGTTTATAACAGTTAAATTAAGCATTATAATGATGTTCTCCCGTTTCTTGTCCTCATCAAAGAGAAATAGGTCAAGGTCAGGGCCACCAGAAGGTGGCAGCAAGTTGGATTTAGAACCCTTGGTTTTAGACCTGTGCCCACTTACTGTCACATGTTTGGGATGGAATTGGTGAGCGGCACAGGAAAAAATGAAGGACCAAAGGAGATAGTAGAAGAGGCCCAGGAAATGGCAAAGATGCAGCTTAACATCTTTGAAGGGAGAGGGCGGAGACATGGCGCGGTGGTTAAGAATGGCTACTGTGCATGCATGGACTAGAGTTTGGAACTCGGCTCCTGTGCAGTGAGACGGGGTCTACGGCATGCCTGCAGCCCTAGTAGAGAAGAGCAGAGATAAGAGGACGGCTGGAGCATCCTGGCTTCCAGCCTAGCAGAGAAGTAGGAGAATGGCTGATCATACAGTGTGATCGTTTTTGTTGATTTCTAACTTGACAGGTCTAAGTCACCTTGGAGAGGAAGCTCTGGCCATGTCTGTGAGGTGTTTTCTAGTTTAGGGGAATTGAGGTGGGAACACCTACCCTAGACGTGGGTGAGACCATTCCAAGTGCTGGTGTTCAGGGGCAGTCCCTGCTTCATGGAAACAGTAATAGAGGAGGACACAAGATTTCCTCTTCTAGTCTTTGTACATGTGCTTAGGCACATGTATTGCACACACATGTGCATGTATGCACACACACATACACACCACAACCTCAAATAAATCTTTAAAAATATAACACAAAATCCAATTCACAGAATATGAGAAATGTAAATAAATCAATATATAGATATGGAAATAAACCCAAGAGAGAGGAAGAGACAGGGCAGCCAAATTAAAAATGAATAAAAACAAGAAACCAAAACCAAAAAGGAAAAAGGGCTGGAGAATGACTAAGCATAGGTCTAGTGACCTGAGTTGGGTTTCTAAGCCCCTGTCAACTTCAGTTTGGTCCCTGGAACCATGGTGAAGGGAGTGAATGGACTCCTGAAAGTTGTCCTCCGATCTCTACAGTCCCACCGTGGCATTCATGAGCCTATGCTCACACATGGTCATCATATGTACACCATAAAATAAGTTAAATAAAGATGAAAAAATTCAAAGATTCTAACAAGTTCAAGCCTATCCGAGCTGCATGATACTTTATCTCAAAACAAAAACAAGAATACCCCCCCCCCCCAAAAAAAAAGCAAAAAATCAAAGGCTGGCTCGATGCCTCAGCAGTTAAACACATTTGTTCTATAATTATGAGAGCTGAAATTCAGAACCCAGCATGCATGTAACAAACTGAGTGTCTTGCGCATGTCTATAACCTCATCTCTGATTGTGCATGTATGCGTCTTGACGGGGATCACCTGGCCTTGCTAGCTTCCAACACAGCAGAGCAAATTTGAGACCCAAATTCTTGGAAAGGCTCTACCTCAGAAAGAACAAACAGAGGGGGATAAAGGAGGTTACCCAGTGATGTCTTCTAGCCTTCACTCATGTGCACAGACACAATCATCACATATGTGCTCGTGCATGCACCCATACATACATACACACACACACACATACACACACACACACACACACACACACACACACACACCCCAGTAAATAGACAAATAAATAGTTTTAAAAATCAAATGGTTGTCGGCCAGTTGTAGTTGCCTACTATGCACAAACCCTGTGTTGAGTGCCAGCGCTGCATACACGAGGTATGGTGGAGCACTTCCAGAATCCCAGCCCTGTCCCAGGGGAGAGAGGAAGAGAGAGAGAGAGAGAAAGAAAGAGAGAGAGAGAGAGAGAGAGAGAGAGAGAGAGAGAGAGAGAGAGAATGTGTAACTTGCTCTTACAAGTCCTTAGGAGTTTCCTATTAGACCAGACAGGTTCTGAGAAGGGAGGTTTCCCTGCCCATGATTTATAGATTTGAAATTCCCAAGACAGACATTGTAAGCTGTTCAATGGTTCTCCTGCTAACAGCAAGTCAGTTTATATGAATCATTTCCCCCCTTTAAAACAAATATAGCATGTGCTTGTAGAAATAGCTTGTTTCTATACAACTCATAATGGGATATATTCATTTCTAAGCTTATGACTCGAGTTCGAGAAACGTAGTCATTATATAATATCACTTCCAGCAACATCCAACATCACTATCAAACAGCAATAGGATTTGGTGACGCTCAAATGACTCTCATGCCTACTCCCAAAGGTGATTATCTATTGACTTACAGCAGAACCCAGTTAGACCCCAGATTTGTAGGCAAAAGGTCTGGATCCTTCTAGAGATGAACAGAGGTGCCCTAAAGTAGTCGTTCGAAGATCCTCCATCTTTCTGGTTTCAACTGAGAAGTGGGGAGAGCAGGAGGGAGGTGACCATTTTATCTTAGGATCATCAAGGCTGAGGAAAGCTTGGGTGTCAGTTGTTTTTCAGTGGGAGACCTGTACTAAGAGGAAGTATGAGTCAGAAGTGTTTCTTTCAGGCATCCAGATCCGCTGTGTCCTGTGTTAGCCCTGCCTAACGCCATTATAAACAAAGGTCACGTAGGCTAGCAAATGACGCAGTGGGTAAAAGCACAGGCTGCTAAACCGGGTGACTTGAGTTTGAGTCCAGGGGTCCATTTGATGGAAGGAGAGGGCTGATTGCCCTAAGCTGTGCGCTGACCCCCACATGTGCCCTGTGATACACACATAAAATATATAAATAAATAAGTGTAAAAGTTATTTCAAGTCACTTAGTTCTTATGTGGTCAATCTCTTTTGTACATTTGTATCCTAACTTCTTCTGCTTATATAATTTTTTCTTCCAGAAAAAAAAATGAGGGTTTTTAAAAATGGGTTTTTACGTGTTTGTATTCAGTAATGAGGCATCAGATTAAAGTTGTTCATTATTTTAACATGATAATGGTAGGTGTGTCACCTTTAAATTATTTTATTATGGCTTTCTATATTAGTCTTATAATTTATAAATTGACAAGTTGTTGTTTGTAATTTCTACCTATTATTTGAACTTTGATCCTCTTTTTTTCTTTTCTTCTTGTTTTTGGTGTGCTTAGTTTTTTGTTTGTTTGTTTGGTTGGTTTTTTTGTTTTGTTTTTTTGATGCAAGTCCTTGCTGTGTAGACTGGGCTGGACTGCAGTTTGCTTTGTGGTCCAGTTGGACCTCAGCTACTGTATTCCCTCTTCCTCTGCCTCCTGAGTGCTGGGTTCAGAAGCACGCCACACCACACTACGCCCTGTTCATTTCAAATCGTGCACACCCCTCCCAGGCTCGGCCTTCTCTGCTAAAGTCCCCTGGTCCCCCAAGGAATGACCCTTCACTTTGTTTTGTACTTCTAGACCAGCACTGTCCAGTAGAAGCACAATGGGAGGCTACATAGGTGAGTTTTGAACTTACAGTCAGATGTTTGTTTACTTCCTTTGGGTCAGCCACGAGGCAACCAAATACAGACAAAGTGGATATAGCTAACTTGTACCTGGTTATCACGTGGCTAGGCTGACCTTGAACTCAGAATGTAGTAGAAGGTGACCTTGAACTCTGGCTCTCCCTACCTCCACCTCCATTGTGGTGGTCCCGGTTGTACGTCACCAGGATGACTATAACAATTTCCCCATACAAAAACTGGCTAGATCCTGGCCAAACTCTCCTACTCTCCTGACCTGCTGTTGGCTGAGCTGTGGTGGAGGGAAGGCTCAGTGCAGAGGGTGAGGGACTTCAAGGCCTGTCTGCTCCAGGCCTCAGGGAATTCTCTGCAGTTTTCACTGTTCTTCCAACAATGACATCAACCAGGCTAAGAATTCCCAATACACACGCAACAGCCTCACCATCCTGGAAGCTCAGGTAAAGACTCTGACCCTGACATCCACACCCTTCTAGCAGCTTCTTTCCAGTCAGGCTGTTACAGGGACTCTCTGGGCAGGGCAGCCTGCTGGAAGCTAACTGCTTCCAGTGTTCCGGGAAGACACAGATCTCCTTGGATTGTTTATTTCCTTGTTGCTGTTGTTCAACTCTTTATCCTGAGATAATCTGGATCTGCAGCAGAATCGCAAGTGTCCCTAATGCTAGCCCCATACACACCATGGAGCCTTGATCAAAACGAAGAAACCAGCACGGTACTGCTAACTGAGCCCTGTTCCTGACTGGGAGTACTGGGGTTGGTTCCTCATGTGTGAATACTTTAGCCAGGTGTGGTTGCACATGACTGCACTTCTGGCACTAGGCAGGGGGATTGCTATTATGAGACCAGCCTGATAGTTATAAAAGATCCTGTCTCGAAAAACGACACAATAGCAGGAAAATAATGGTGAGAATATAGCTCAGTGGTATACATACATAAATAAGTAACACACAAAGACTATGCTAATCTATACTGAAATATTAAAAAATAAAAGTTACAGATTATGGTAGAAAAGACAAACATGGTGGTGTATATTTGAAATATAGCACCCTGGAACTGGAGCCAGGAAGGCCAGGAATCTAATAAAAGCCTCAGCTACCTGAATACTTGAGGTTCCTGAACTAAATGAGACTTAAAACAAAACAAATAAGCAAAAAATTCAGTCAAGCAAACGTCAAAAATATAGTTTATGTTTACACTGGAATTCCCCTAATCTCTGTCCTTCCCATCAACCCCCTCTCATTCCCCAGGAGTCGTCTGTGTGATTGCTCTGTACTTCTAGACCAAGAAGAAGTACGTGAGCAGTTTCAGTTTTCTGCTCTCTATATTAAAAAGAAACAATGACAACAGCCGGACTGAGCATCCCAGTCCCTACAGATGAAGACACCACTCTAAGGATACCCGAATCCCAGCTCTGGGAGTGGTGGGTAGAGACAGGGGAATTGCTCTACCTGTATGACTTCCAGTTTACTGAGAAAACTTGAGACCCGAGTTCATAGAGAGATACTGACTCAAAGGAATAGGCAGAGTGATACAAGAGGACACCAGATACCTTCTTTTGGCCTGTAGGTCCATGTTACATCCACACGAACACATGTATGTCCACAGAAACACACAAATATGGCCTGTAGGTCCATCTAACACATCCACATGAACACACGTGTGTCCACACAAACACACAAATAAATAATTAATTAATAAGATTTAAAAATAGAAATAGTTGATATTAATTTTAAGGATTTATTTTGTTTCACTTGATGCACTAAAAGAATCTATCTTATCTCAATATGGAATAGATTTTTTTAAAAAAAATCACTAGGGAGTGTTCACATTCTTTCCACTGTAAGTCCTACAAATTTAGGGTGCAGTAGGCATTCATAACTTTTCTCAACCCTGACCATCCACTTCTCGGGAGCTCAGCAGCCATGTGGGGGTAGGACATACTTCCTGTGACCCACGGCACACCTCCCATAAGTCTATGATTACATATTGCAAATTCCCATTTTCTTCTTGGATAACACACTTCATTTAGGTGGACATGTAGTTTAGGTGAAACAAAAATGTATGTGTTTTATTAAATCATTTCCTTATACACAGGTTTTGTTCCCCATTTCAAATATGTTGAAAGAAGTACACATTATACCAAAGCCTATATACATTTAAATGCTGTTGGGGATTAGAGTTGTAGGTGAAGCTGGTTTGTCAAAGAATGTGATCCTTTTAAAAATCCCATAACTTTGAAACAATAACATATTTTAAATAAACATAGCAATATGTATCTATATCTATCATCTATCCATCTTCTGTTATGCCCAGATCACATAGTCTCCCCCCCCCCCCCCCGCAATCAACTAGGAAACTGAGTCCTGTATGTAAAAGCAAAGAGCCTTTATTCTTACCCAGGTTTGCAAACTCAGCCTCTCTGTGAGTCCAACATATTGCAGTTGGGGTTGGGTTTTACAGTAGCATAGGTAGGGGTGAGGGATTTCTAAGGCTCAGGACCCCTGATTGGCTGACATTTGTCTAGGGGTGCCTGGTGAAAAGCAATGGGTGTGGGCTGGCAGGTGATCCTTTATACAACGGTTGTAACATTAGGAATTTCCTTTGGATGATCTATTCCCGGGTGAGCATGGGTGGTCTCAGTTTGTGGTCTTTCTTTGAACCAGGTATTGTCTTAGAGTAAACAGACTCAGCTCAGGCCTACCTTCCCGTTCGTCTATAGAGCCTGTCTTGGCAGGTGTGAACCAAACTGCCCTGGGTCCTACATTCTTCTGATGTTGGACTGAGGTAGAGGTAAGAGCCAGTGGCTGGTTGTTTTGCTTTCCTGACCTTCAGGTTATCTATCAATCATCTATTATTTATCTGCCTATCTATGCGCCTATCTATCTTCTGCTTCAAGTAAGCGCGTCAGAAAGCAAATGAAAACTGTGAGACTTGGTCCCTTGTTCCTCCTGCTGTCCCTGAAGTTCTTTTGTATTCACTGATGACCTTGAACTTCGAATCCTTCTGCCTTGACTTCCGAGTGCTGGGGGTCGCAGGTGTGCACCGCCACGCTGGGTGCTGAAGCAGAGCTTGGTCTATGCTGGACACTCTAGTGAGTTATACTCCAGTCCCTAAAAATATAAACTTTTATTTTGGCATGGTCCTTTCAATTTGGGCTTTGTTTTTTAAATTTGTCTGAAGAATCCAGTTCAACTGGCTGTGAGAGGACACATTTAAAATCAAGCTCCTTCACCTCTCACCTTCCCCGCCTCTCCCTCCTAGGAATCCTAACCTAACTTCCGGTTATCCGCCCCTTCACTCTGGCTCTCCTAACAGCGTATACTCCTCACATGGTGTCCTAAGTATTCCAGCTCTCGAGACTAACAAGAAAACAATTATCAATAAGATTGACCTGCTCTGTTGTTGAGGACCTTTCGCCCATTTCCTGGCGGAGGAGGGGAGGACGGCCTTTCTCCTGCCTTCGCCAGCCCCTCCTCATCTTCTCTGCTCCAGTCACACTGGCTGGCTTTCTGTCTGCTTCTAGGAGACCCTGAGTTCTCCTTGCCCCTCCTCTTATTCCATGCCGGTTCCCCGTCTCAGGACACTTCTCTGTGATGGTTTGAAGACCTGCCTCTCATCTTTCACTTTCCTTTTTAAGATCGTTGTCTATAGCAATGATCTCCTCATCCCTAGTCTGTTTATTTCTTGGGTAGCTTCTTATAACCTACCCCTCCTAACAGAACTAGTCACTAGTACTGTCTTCCACATAGGACAGGAAAGCTGTGTCCATGAAATGCATGGTGGCTAAACAGGACCTGAACAGTGGCAGCATATGACAATGTAGGTCAACAAGGACGACAGTTGACATACTAACATGGATGTGAGAAATCTGTGGAACATCTTCATCGCACCCCTCGATGAAGAGTTCCAGGCAACGAATAATTGCTGAAAGAATGACAATGAGTTTTTTCTCTGAATTATTTTCCTAATTAGTAACCCATTATGAAATGGTCAGCCATACAAACATACACCTATGAACAAAGCTAATCAGACTCAGCATGTTGCAATTATTTATTTTAAATCATTTTGTTTCATGTGTATGGGTATTTTGCCTGTACCATATATGTGCCTGGTAACCTTGGAAACCAGAAAAGGGCATAGGTTCCCCTGACCTGGAGTAACCATGTGGATACTGGGAATCAAACCTGGGTCGTCCAGAAGTACATTTGTTACTCTTCATAACTGTGCCATGTTTCCAACAGAGCAATTTGTAGTTACATATTTATATGTACATTTACATGAAGCAATAAACATTAAAGAAAAGTAAAAAAGTCAGAAATGTTTAAGTTTTTAATAAAACTAAATGAATTATCTTTTAGTGACATATTAATTAAATAACATCAATCCTGTTATACATGGATACTTATGAAGCCCAAATAATTATACTTTACATTAAGAAATTGAAAGCTTGAAATTGAACATACTATCTTCGCCCCACCAATGGGGTTCCAAAATTCTGCCTCTGGGGTTCTGGAAGGATTAGGTACTTGTGAGTAAGTAGCCTAGAATCCAGTTCACAGCAGAATCCCCAAAAGACTAAGCAAATGTACTTAGTGCTATTTAACAAAGGAGTAGATCAAGGCTTGGAGGGGTACCGCAACTCTCAGGGCTGCCCAGCTTTGTGGACAGGAAGGTTTGCATCCGTACCAAGTGCTTTTCTAGGTGTGTCTAGATATCTCTCAGGAAGATGTGGTCTCAGTCGCTGTGTGTGACAGCATGAGTGCTTAGCCACTGTGCTTCACCTTCCTGCTCAGTCCTTCTTGCTAATGATGAAATTGATTCAGACTTAGGGACCAACCGCGACTGAGCAGAACCAGCCTTGTCCACCAGAGGGCAAGTGCATCTTGTCATTAGAAGGCTCCATTGTCTTATCTCCGCCTTTCTCTCTGTGCTGCCTTATTTGTGCTAAGACCAAGGGTGACTATCGTGGCTATATGTGGGGAGGGACTGGTAAAGAAGAGACTGTATGGAGGACAGATTTTCATGTACTTGGGAAGGCTCAGAGCCCCACACCACTAGGGGCCAACAGAGCCCTGGAGAAGGATTTGAAAATGATTTTCTCGCAGTCCCATCAGAGCAGGTCACATGCTTCACATTATCAAGAAATGGGAAGTTGCCCCCTGAGAATTAAGACCTGACCACTGGAAGTTGCCCTCTGAGAATTAAGACCTGACCACATACCATGTGCTGAGTGCTGCATTCAACCAGAGTGTCTTCACGTTTTCCCTTTGGTCAACACCATGATGTGTCTTCAAGTCATCATTTCAGGTGTCATTCTGCTTCTCACAGGTAAGCGAGTAGGTGAGCTGGGAGTGCTTCAGACGCTAGAGCTGTCGGAGGGAAAACGGCATCCTATGGAGTTTACTGATTATGGGTTATAATCAACATAACTACAGTCAATATAATACTGCTACGGTGAGCAGAGAACCAGGACGATGCTGTAGTTACAAAGAACTTGCTGAACCTGTACTGATTTTGAAAATGATGGCTAAATAAACATGATCCATAAAAGTATGCCAGATAAGGGGCAATATGCATGCGATGGACAAGTAAGAGGGGAGTATGTACATGTATGTTATACTAGAGGATTCATAGGAAATAGTAGTAGTGTTTTCCATTTGAGGGATAAGGACAAGACGTCAAATGGACACTTTAGGCTTTATTTGACATGTTTGTGTCTTTAAAAATGGTCTTAATTATTTAATTAATAACATTTTAAGATGTGATGATAGTAAATTACGTTTTTTGAGACAAAGTCTAAGGTAGCTTGGATTGACTCCAGACTCCATATATAGTGGATGATCTCTCATGTCTGCTCTTCCTGACTCTACGTCCCAAGAGCTGAGCACCCACAAATGGCACACATCCTAAAATCTAATCTCTCTGGGATGTGGGATTGTGGAAGGAAGCTCATCCTTATCAAATGCTGCTCTAATTTATTGCAATAGCATGTATTTCACTTGTGATACTGAAAAGGTATCAGGCAAAGTCAAGTAATGTGCATCCCAGGAGAAAGCACTCATTTCATGCAACAAGGAATGTGCTTTTATCAACCACATTCCAAACTTGTAACCTTGACTTGCATATAGGTTAGTGAATCTGAGTTCATTGTTTCGTGTTCTTTGTGTGTTTGTTCCCATGCTGGGGATCTAACCCAGGGGTTGACACAGGACTAGGTAAGCATTGTATCATTTGTGTAAATTCTCGACCTGCAAAGTTCTTTTAAGGGCAAACTTAGAAGCAATTGGTAATACTTTATTCCCCCACATCATCAGATACGTATTAAAATTATTACTTTAGTTTTAAAAGTCACATGATTTAGTTCTTGATTTAATATTCTGATTTTGTGGTCTCACTTTATACGTGAGTATTGTTCCATTTCTAGAATTTTACCAACATACAAGACGAGATCCCTTCTCAAGTTTCTTTTTAACAGACTGATCCTAAAGCTTCAGCCCCTCCTAATTATATTCTAAATCCTCTTAAAAATTGATATTGAAGTTAGTGAAGTTTTGTCTTTAACCCAACAATGTAAACAAAATCTTGGCCCTACTCTTTGTATAGGAGAGGTGGGTAAAGAGTTAATAGTTTTGAGAGGGAGAGGAATGGGTGGTTTGAGATTAGATCTCACGTGACATAGGCTCGTCTTGAACTCCTGGTTTTCCTGCCTATATCTCCCAAGTTCTGGGTTTGCAACCCATCAACACGCATGCCAACACGACAAGCTGTTTGAAACTGTTAATAGTAGGTTTTTCCAAGCTTAATTCCTTTATATGTCTTTGTTCAAAGTTTCTGTTGGGCCAATAGGTCCACAAGTGAGCCAATGACTCTACCTTATCCTTTAACCACCATTTTTTTAAAAAATAATTTCTTGTGTTTTTAAAACATGGATCTTCTTCTTCAGCTGTCCTAGGACCCTCATCAGCTCTTTTGTACTTTTGCATCTACCTGGGAGAAAAACATCCCAGAGCAAGAAAAGCAAAGTTTCCCAGCTGGTGGCTTCTTTCCTGGTTGCTCTTCTAATGATTATTGCCTTGAGTGCTTCTTTCTCTGGGTGAGACATTTATTCTGTGCTCACAATCTAAAACCTTCTAGGCGTGATTAGATCGGGTCAGCCCATAGCCAGGGTAAGATCCTGTGATATGACAGACCCACTCACTGGTATGAATAGTTTTGTTGCAGCACAGCCACACCCATTCATTACCACATTGTTGCAGAGTGTTTCAAACTGGCTGAGGTACTTGCTACTACTGGACATGTGTTGTTGGGCTCCTGAGCTGACAATATTCACCATATGGCCCTTTACAAAAAAGGGGCTAGGTGGTCAGCAATATGGCTTAGCTCATAGGAGCACTAGATTCATCCCAGGAGTCTACATGGTAGGAGGAGAGAACCAGCTCTCTCAAGCGTCCTATCCCCTTTACATGTGGGCCATGGCATGCACCACACACACACACACACACACACACACACACACACACACACACGCACAAGCAATAAATGTAATTTAAAAATTTAAAGGGGTGTTGGTTTATTCTTTCACTAGTTTCCTACAAACAACAGGCACATACATCTCTTTCCTTCTTTCAAGGAAAAAAAAGACCAAGCTAGATTCCAAATTCCCTTGCATCCCTCCCTGAAAGAGAAGTTTTCAAAGGGATCAGCTCTAGTTCTCGGGTTTTTTCCTCTATGAGTAGAGTTAGGACTGAAGGGCGATGCTCACGGGAAAGCGTGCCAGCTGACAGAGCTCTGAGCGCTCCTGCTGGGGTTCTCACAGTTTCTCTCCACTCACTGCTTCCTCTCACTTCCAGTCTTGGGTCTCTGTGCACACTGGGACCACGAGTAATGTTGGGATCGACAGCACTTCTGAGGCTGTGAATTTGTGGGTTACAGGTTGACTCTGCCTAGTCCAGGCTCAGATCTTCAGAGCTCCAAGCGCAGACTTCATAATTCACATGGAGAATTCATTAGCATGAAATTTTCATGTACAGAGTTATCAAGAGTTTATAGCCTTCCCCTTAAGCGATATATGTAAAGTGTATGCATATGAATGCTACATCAATTCACATTTAGACTTGATCCTCATGCATATGAAATTAGGTACATACAAGTATGCAGAAAATTTCAGAAATACCCAAATCCTGAAACTCCTGGTACCAAGCATTTTTGGCCTGTATCTCTTAGGTTGGAAGAAGCTATGCATGACTATGTCTGCTCTCTATCCAAAAGTGCAAATCTTTTAGTTGGATCTTGCACGGGATCTCTCATAGGACAGTGGGCCTAGTTACACCTCCGCTAAGATGTAGGGTTGTATGGTATGCCCTCTCAAAGCACTGACTAAAATAAGCATGCTGTGTCTGGAAATTATGGATGAAGTCAGTCATCACTGAGAGCAGTCCTAGTCCCCTGTACCCTCTGAGTCTCACAGAGATGCTGAGAGATCTGAGGATCTGACATCTGTCATTTATAGTATGTCCTTAGGAACAGGGGCTCTGTTCTCATCTCCATGTTGTCAGTGCTACTGCCTCTGATTGGTGAGCTGTCTCCACAGCCCCGCCCTGCCACATCCTAATTGATCAACGAGAAAGAACAAAAGTCCGGGAGAAGAACCTCCCCGACTCCTTTTCCCACTGGGAACTGTTCCCACTGGGAACTGTTCCCACTGGGGACAGCCTCTCAGTGGTGCTACAGCAGAAGCTCTTGTCTCTTCTTGCTTGACTGATATTTTTTTTCTTCTTGATTTCTAAATCCAGGAATTCCAACAAGTCCTTCAAGGAGACTCAGAATGATCACAAGATCCACAAACTCTCCAACAAGACCCACAACTGCTACAAAACCCACAACTTAAAAAAAACCCACAAATACTTCAACAAGACCCACAGATGCTCCAAAATCAACCAGAATCTCTACCTCTATTCTTCTACTACCAACAGACACACAGACTCCCAAACCAGGTAAAAACCATGTATTTCAACAATCAGCGACCTTCTCATGGGATGCTGTAGGACACAGAGAACAGCAAGGCAGTCCTAAGTACAATCTAAGTGAAGGGTCCCTAGCTGGGTTCTGAACAATAACTTTTCAATGTCTGTGACTCTCCAGCCTTCTTATGTGTACCCTCTGCTGTGTAAGAACTTGGAGATGAAGGGCACCCATCTCTCTCTATCAGATTCCCAGGGGATTCACGCTAGCCGGACTTAGGTGAATCATTGATCTAAGAGAGCTGATGAGGGTGGTGGGAATCTGGATCAGCTCAGCATCACTTTCTGAGGAAACAGGGAATGATAGAAAGCTAGGGTCGGGGTAGGGAGCTCTGGATTCACTACTTCGATTCTGAAGCTGTGCCATGCAGCAGAGGCCATAGTCACTGTGACTAATGTTTAGTGTTTCCTAAGCACCAAGCCGTATGTTACACACTTTACAATACAAGACTTAATTCTCAGGACCACTATGTCTGATACAGCCATGATTCATCCCTATTTTATGGTGACAGTTACAAAGATTCAAAGTGGCTCAGAGTCCATCTACATTCACTTGAATTGGAAGCCAGTTCTTTCAGTAAAAACTTCAGGGCCAGGCCTTCTGCCACTAGCACAGATTTATGTTTGGAAGGTTTGCCCTGTGTGCAAATCCTCACTGAAGCAGACTTTGCAAGTCTGTTGTTTTAGGAGGAGTTGATGCTTTCTAATGCCTTGCTTCATGAATCTTTCAATTTATTCGTGTGGCATAGAAACTTTAAAACAATGTTCTTTATAGTGATAAAAATACACATCAAACCTTTAGTATTTAGGGATCTACAGTGCTTGTGCTGGAGATACGGATCGGTGGTTAAAAGCACGTACTCTCCCACCTGGAACCCTAGTCAGATCCAAGAACCCACATTGTGATTATTACAACCATAACTCCTGTTTCGGGAGACCTGATACTTCCAGTCTCCATGAACATACGCACTCAAGTGCAGAACACCACAAACAACCCACATGTAATTTAAAATAAAAGTAAGTTTAAAATGCTATGCTTTGGCTGATGCCACAAAGTGCACACTTCAAATTGAGCACGGATGAGAGTTTAGATTTAATAATAATAAATAATTCATTTCGGATGAGGGAAAAGCTTGTCACCCGAAAGACAAATTGAAACAAATCTTCTCTATCCCAAGAGTGAAACGGTAACTGGCAGAAAGATTCTCAAAGCTCTCAAAACTGTTAGTTCTTACATTGTTTTCATTCCAGCACCCACCAGACCTTCTCCACCTCAAACAACAGAACTCCGGTGGGCGGTGGTCGGTGGCCATGCCATCCTACAACTCTACAGGCACTCACCCCCCGGGACTCCCGAAAGATCCAGATCTTGATGACTCTGGTGTTGATTGAGAGCACACTCTGCCACAAGACAGACCTGGTATTATTGTCAGGTGGTAGGGACAGAGAGAACTTCATTCCATCCCCCACAGCAGCCTGAAGAGGTCTCTCTTCCCCCAAAGTTCTCCATTCTGGTCGAACTGTGCTATGTGGCTTCATTGAAGAAAAGTATTACAGGGAGAGTCAATGTGATGGAAAGTTGGCGACTTATTAAGAGACATTTTAACATAGTTCTTAAAAAACATGACAAAATGAAGAAAGAGGAAGCAAACCCTTTCATATGGAAGTTGGGCACAGCAGCCCAACAGGAGATAAACAGTTTCCGGAGCAGGCCACAAGAGTCAGAGACCTACTCGTTCTCATAGTCAGGAGTTCCATAAAAATCCTAAGCTAATGGCTGTACTATACAGATGATGACATGGTGCAGACCCATGGAGAGCCCGTCCTTGCCGCTCCAGTCCCTGTGAGCTCACATGCTCCTCGCTTTGTTCATCCAGGGGGCCATGTTCTCCTTGTATCCTCCATCCCGTCTGACTCTTACAATCTTTCCGCATTATACCCTGAATTCTTAGGGGAAAAGATTTGATGGAGACTTCCAATAAAGAGTCTCTCTCCATATAATGTCTGACTATGCGTCTCTGTTTCTGTTCCCATCTGCTGCTGGACGAAGCCTCTCTGATGATGACTGGATAAAGCATATGATCTATGAATAGTGTAGTATTCTGCTATAGTATAGCAGAATATCATGAGGAATCATTTTATTGATTTTTTATTTATTTACTTACTTGCTTACTTAGTTATTTTTTAGAGCAGTTTTTTTTCTCTCTACATTTCTGGGATATCTAGTCTTTGGTTCTTAGTTACCCAAACAGTGTCAAGTATGGGTTCCTTCTCATGGAGTGGGCCTTAAGTCAAATCAGACGTTGGTTGACTACTCACAAAGTTCTGTGCCACCATTCCTCTAGGGTATTTTGCATGTAGGACATATTATAGGTCAAAGGTTTTGTGACTGGGTTGGTATTATCTTTCAGTACCCTGCAGAGTACATTCCTGCACCAAGGTTCCATGTAGGCACCAACTCGACTTCTCCATGTCCAATGAGTTGTTTGGATGTTATCCTTGGCAATGGGGCACTGCTGTCATTTCAAGAGCAACCCTTTTTCTTAGCATCAGCCTGGATTGTTTAGAGATTTCCGCGAGATCCACTTGTTCAGCAATTCAGTTGAATGCAAGCCAGTCCCTCTACTGTAAGTCTTGCCTGACTATAAGGGATGGCCAGTTGAGGCTCTATATTCCCTATTACCAGGAGTCCTCCTTAGGATAACAATCATAGATTCACATTGGGCGCCATTCTGTAACATGAGGGCCAGGCTTGTTGGGGTTTCTGTCCCACCCGGTCCCCCAGCCATTTAGTCCCAGAGAAAAATCACACAGAGATCTCCATAAGTTATAAAACTGATTGGCCCATTAGCCCAGTCTTCTTATTAGCTCTTGTGGCTTATATTAACCCATTATTCTTATCTATGTTAGCCACATGGCTTGGTACCTTTCACAGTGGGGCAGGTCACATGTTGCTTCTTTGGTGATCTGGGCTGGACTGGGGAGAGCTTCCTTCTTCCCAGAATACTCCTGTTCTCATCACCGTGCCTCTACTTCCTGTCTGGTTGACTTGCCTATACTTCATACCTGGCCAATCAGGGTTTATTTAAAACATGATCGACAGAATACAGACAATTATCCCGCACCAAACACTTTCCACACCTTCCCCCCAATTCCAACCATCTCTCCCCATACTCTCTCCCTCCATCCCATCTCCCCACACCCTGATCCCTACCTCTTCTCTCCCCATGCATAAAATATATTCTATTTCCCCCTCCCAAGGCGATTCCTGTGTACCCCCTAGACTCCTCCTCTTTACCTGTAGCTTGGTTATCATTTCCTTAATGGCTAATAACCACTTATAAGTGAATACAAACCATAGTTGTTTTTCTGAGTCTGGGTTACCTCATGAAGGATAACTTTTTTCTAGCTCCATTCATTTATCTGCAAATTTCATGATGTCATTTTTGAAGCAGCTGAGTAATACTCCATTGTGTAAATGTTCCACATTTTGTTTATCCATTCTTCTGTTGAGGAACATATAAGATGGTTCCAATTTCTAGCTATTATGAATAAAGCCACAATAAACATGGTTGACCAAGTGTCCTTGCGGTAGGATGGAGTATCCTTTGGGTATATGCCCAAGAGTAGTACAGTTGGGTCTTGAGGTGTATATGTTTCCAATTTTCTGAGGAACTGCCATATTGGTTTTCCGTAGTGGCTGTCTGAATTTTCGTTCCTACCAGCAATAGAGGATTGTTCTCCTTGCTCTACATCCTTGTCAGCATGAGCTGTCATTCATGTTACTGATTTTAGCCATTCTAATGGGTATAAGATGGAATTCAAAATCATTTTGATTTTCATTTCTTTGATAACTAAGGATATTGAACATTTCTTAAGTGTTTCTCAGCCATTTGAGATTCCTGTATTGAGAATTCACTGTTTAAATCTGTGACTCATTTTAAAATTAAATTAATTGGTTTTTCGATATCTAATTTCTTGAATTCTTTATATATTTTGGATATTAGTTCTCTTTTGGACGTGAAATTCCCTGCCCCCCGGTCCAGCAGCTTCACCTGAATCTACTGTGATTTCAGTCAGTAACTGCAGAACCTCAGTTACTGGCCTGCTTCTCAGGAAGTGGTCTGGTGGGTTTATCTGCCTCCTACTGCTGCCACCAAATGTAGTTTTTTTAAACTAAATTGCTGCCATTCTGTTTACCAGTAAAGTGTCAGGAGTGAGAGGCTGGGTTGAAAACCTGTTAGTTCAGAGAGGCTGAGGAGTGACTATTTGATCTTCTACCTTCTCTGGCATCTCAAAAAGAGAACATCTCTTTTGTCCCTCCAAAACCAAAAAGGACTGCCACACCCAAAGTCCCTTCCTCCTACTTCCTGTGTGTCTCTCTGTCCATTTTCTGGACTCTCTCTGACTGTCTATGATTACTTTCTGTTAACTAGTTGCTGACTTTGCCTCCTGACCCAAGGTTGATTTTACTTAATTAACACCAACGCAAACCCAGGGTTCACAGTGTGATTATATATCCCACAACAGTTGTTAAAAACTTTTCCTCATTCTGTAGGCTGCTGCTTTATCCAGTTGATGATATTCTTTGCCTAGCAAAATCTTTTTAGTTTCATGAAGGTGCCATTTATTTATCTCTGATCTTAGTGCTTGCGTTATTGGTGTTCTGTTCAGAAAGTCATCTCCTGTGTCAAGGCATGCAAAGCTATTTCCCACTTCCTCTTCTTTCAGGCTCAGTGTATCTGGGTTTATGTTGAGGTCTTTGATCCACTTGGACTTGAGTTTTGTGCAGCGTGATAGATAATGGATCTATTTGCATTCATCTACCTGCAGATATCCAGTTTGACCAGCACCATTTATTAAAAGGAAGACAGTGTGTATTTCTGGCTTCTTTTCCAAAAATCAGGTGTCCATATATGTTTGGACTTAGGTCTGGGTCTGCAGTTCCCTTCATTAATCAATGTGTGTGTTTTTGCCCCAGTACCATGTGGGTTTTACTACTATCGCTCTTCAGTACGACTTGAAATCAGGGAAAAGGTGACTCCTCCAGCAGCTCTTTCCTTGTTCAGGATTGCTTTAGCTATCCTGTGATTTTTTTCCCATATGAAGTCAAGAATTGTCCTTTCAAGGTCTATAAACAATTGTGCTGGGATTTTGATGGGAACTGCATTGAATCTGTAGATTGCTTTTGGTAGGATGATCATTTTTACTACATTAATCTTACTGAACCATGAGCATGGGAGATATTTTTATCTTGATATCTTCTTCAATTTCTTGCTTCAAGGCCTTGAAGTTTTTTTTATAATGTTAAGTATTTCACTTGCTTGATTAGAGTTACTCCAAGATAATTTATAATATTGGAGGCTATTGTGAAAGGTATTGTTTCCCTGATTTCTTTCTTAGTCTGTCATTTGTATATAGGACTACTGATTTTTTGTTCTTGTTGTTACTGTTGTAACCCATCATCTTCAATAAAAGTGTTCAGTAACTGTAGGTGTTCCCTGGTGGATTTTTGTTTTGTTTTGTGAGACAGACTTTCTTTGTGTAGCAGACTTAGCTGTCCTAGAACTAGCTCTATAGACCAGGCTGGCCTTGAACTCACAGAGATCTACCTACCTCTGTCTCCCCAGTGCTGAGATTAAAGGTGTGCGGAACTACCACCTGGATCCCTGGTGGGTATTTTAAGGTCATTTATGTATGCTATTAAATCATCTGCAAGTAACAATACTTTGACTTCTTCTTTTCCAATTTGTAACTTTCTGATATCCTTCAGTTGTCCTATTGCTCTAGCTAAAACTTCAAGTATTATATTAAATAGATGGCGAAAGTGTACTACCTTGTCTTGTCCTGATTTCAGTGAATTTGCTTTGAGTTTATCTCCCTTTAATAAGGCTATAGGCCTTATGTGAATTGTTTTTATTATGTCTAGGTATGCCCCCCATGTCTCTAATTGCTCTAGGACTTTTATCATGAAAGAATGTTGAGTTTTGTCAAAGGCCTTTTATGCACCTAATGAGATGATCATGTGGTATTTTTTTCTTTCATTTCATGGATTATATTTACTGATTTTCCCATATTGAAACATCCCTGCATCTCTGGGATGAAGCCTAGTTGATTATGATAGATTTATTTTTTGTTGTGTTCTTGGATTTGGTTTATAAGTATTTTATTGAGTATTTTTGCAACTGTGTTCACGAGGTAAGTTTGTCTATAATTATCTTTATTGTTGAGTCTTTATGAGGTTTGAGTATCAGGGTAACTATGGCTTCATAAAATGAATTGGGCAATGCTTATATTTTGTGGGCTAATTTGAGGAGTTTTGGCATTAGCTATTTTTTAAAAGTCTGATAGAATTCTGTGCTAAAGGCATCTGACCTTCAGCCTTTTTTGGTTAGGGAGCTTTTGGTGACTGATTCTATTTTAGTAGGGGTTATAAGTCTACTTAAATTAATTCCCTGATCTTGATTTACCTTTGTTATGTGATACCTATGAAGAAAATTATCCATTTCTTTTAGATTTTCCAACTTGGTGGAATACAGGTTTTTAGCGTATGTTCTTATGGTTATCTGGATTTCCTCAGTGCCTTTTGTTATATCCCCCTTTTTGTTTGATTGCACTTCCTACTCACTCAGGTAACATTATTTCCCTTCTTGGATCTTCGATGGGGTTGAAGACTAGATAAGTGTAGTTACTTTCCTCTCATGACTTGGCCAAGTTATTTATTATACAAGACTTAAGCTAGTTAGAATAGGATATTTGTTCTTATTGTATATAATTTTGTATTAGGTTTAGAACTCTCTTATTTAAACAAAAGGGGTAGGTGCTAAGGGAAGGTTTACAACTAGTAATTACCCACCTACAGGGGCGTGGCCTAATACACTATTTACCCAGATGCCGAAGTGCATGCGTCCCCCTTCTCTTCTCTCCCCTGATTCCCATTTGCTCATTTGGATTGTTTTGGATTCCATCTTCATTCACCATTCAAACAGAGAATCCTGATTTGTAAGTTTGACCCCTTAATAAATGCCTATTTCTTATTTCTGAGCTAATGTGGGATTTCTTTTAAGTGTCCCAACTCTCCACCATCACTAGTTAGTATGGATAAGGGTTTGTTTATCTTGTTAATATTCTCAACGCACCAACTCTTTGTTTCATTGATCCTTTGTATTGTTCTCTTTGTTTCTATTTTATTAATGACAGTTTGATTATTTCTTGCCATAAGCTTTTCTTGGGTGTGGTTACTTCCTCTTGTTCTAGAGCTTTCAGGTGTGCTGTTAAGTTTCTAGTATGAGAACGCTCCAATTTTTTAAGGTAGGCACTTAATGCTATGGACTTTTATCTTAGCACTGCTTTCATTGTGCCCCGTAACTTTGAGTAGCCTGAGAATTCACTTTCATTGAATTCTAAAACGTCTTAAGTTTCTTTCTTTCTACCTTTTCCATTTTTCACTCAGTAGAGAGTTGTTCAGTTTCCATGAGTTTGTAGGCTTTCTGTTGTTGATGATCTTCACTTTTAATCTGTGATGGTCTGATAGGGTGCAGGGAGCTATTTCAGTTTTCTTCTATCTGTGGAGCCGAGTTTTGTGTCTGTTTCTGTGGCTAGTTTTGGAGAAAGTTCCATGAGGTGCTGAGAAGAAGGTATATTCTTTTGTGTTTGGGTGAAATGTTCTGTAAATATGTCAAGTCCATTTTATTTATAGCAACAGTTAGCTCGAGTATTTCTCTAGTTAGTTTTTGTCTGTATGACCAACATGTCCTTTGGGGAGAGTAGGGTACTGAAGTCTCCCACTATCATTGTCAGTATGTGATTAAAGCTGTAATAGCATTTCTTTTACAAACTTGGGTGCTCTTGTGTTTGGGGAAGAGATGTTAAGAATTGAAATGCCATCTTGGTGGACTTTTGCTTTGATGAGTATGTAGTGTCCTTCCCTGTCACTTTTGATTATTTTTGGTTTGAAATCTATTTTGTTGGATATTAAAATGGCTACCCAACTTGTTTGTTAGGACCATTTGCTTGGTATATCTTTTCCTAGCCCTTTCATCTGAGGTAAAGTCTATTCTTGATGTTTAAGTGTGTTTCTTGGATACAACAGAAGAATGGATCCTGTTTTCATATCCATTCTGTTAGTTTGTGTATTTTTATTGGAGAAATGAGATGGTTGATATAGAGAGATATCTATGACCAATGATTGTTGTTGCCTGTTATTTTCCTGTTGATGATGATAGTGGTGGGGGTGATGTGTGTGTGTGCTTCCCTTATTTTGATTTTTCTGGTCTTAGATGATTTGGTCCCTGTGTTTTCATGGTTGTAATTAATGACTTTAAGAATTTCCTTCTACAACCATCTTTAGGGCTGAATTTATAGATAGATACTGTTTAAATCTGGCTTTATCATGGAATATCTTGTTTCTCTATACATGGTGATTAAAAGTTTTGCTGGGTATAGAAGTTGGGGCTGGCATCTGTAGTCTCTTAGCATTTGCAGCACATCTGTCCAGGCCCTTCTGATGTTTAGAGTCCCCATTGAGAAGTCAGATGTGATTTTCATAGATCTTCCTTCATATGTTACTTGTCTTTTCCACTTGTAACCTTTAGCATAGTTCTTTGTTTTGTACAATTAGTGTTTTGATTATTGTACACTGAGGAGACTTTCTTCTCTGGTTTAATCTATTTGGTGTTCTATATACTTCTTACAACATTATAGGGATCTCATTCTTTAGATTAGGAACATTTTCTTCTAGTATTTTGTAGAAAATATTTTTTGGGACTTTGATCTTGGATTCTTTTCCTTCTTCTATTCCTATTATTCTTAGGTCTTTTCACAGTGTCCCAGATTCCTGATGTTTTGTGTCAGGAATTTTTTAGATTTAAGATTTCCTTTGATCAATGTATTTACTTCTTCTAGAGTATCACTAATACCTGAGATTCAGTCTTAACATTTCTTGTATTCTCTTGGTGATGTTTGCCTCTCTAGTTCCTGTTCTAAATTTCTAATTTAGAATTCTCTCAGTTTGTGTTTCCTTTTTGTTTTCTTTTTTCTTTTCTTTTGAGACAGGGTTCTCTGTATAGCAAGGGCCTGTTCTGGACCTTGCTCTGTAGACTAGGGTGGCCTCGAACTCACAGAGATCCACCTGTCTCTGCCTCCCAAGTGCTGGGATTAAAGGTGTGTGCCACCACTGCCTGGGTGGTGTTTTCCTTATTGTATCTATTTTCAGGTCTTGAACCTTTTTATTTGTTTTCTTCAGCTTTTTGCTTATGTTTGCTTGGCTTTCCTTAAGGGGTTTATTCATTTCCTCCATTTTTTGTGTGTTTTCCTGGATTTCTTTAAGGTATTTAATCATTTTCTCTTTAAAGACCTCTATCTTCTTCACATATTTGGTTTTAAGATCTTTTTCTTGTGCTTCAGTTATGCTGGAATATTCAGGGCCTACTGTACTGGAGAGCTGGGCTCTAGTGGAGATATATTGCCCTGGCTGTTATGTTCTTACTCCAGCATCTAGGTTTGGAATGATTATAGGTCTAGTTACTGATTTCTGGGTTTGTCTTTTGTGTCAGAGTTTTGTTCCTTGATTTCTGTGTCCTCTATGGATTTTCAGGATGTGTGATGGCTGTGATTGCCTGTTTTACTCACCTGCTCAACTGGTGTATTCACAGGGAATGCCTGCTGGTGTTGGAGCCTGGGATGAGCAGGAGGAAGGATGTTAAGAAGGAATGATCTGTGTGGACCACAGGAGATGTGGGCAGAGGGGAAAGGATGAGACTGAGGGACTGAGTCTAGGGGACAGGGAGATAGAAGAGAAGGTATGTGGGCCTTCTACCTGGGTTTCTGGCAGGTGTCTTACCATAGATCTTAAGCATGGGGTCATTACAAATAGAGGTGCTCAGGGAAAGAATTGGACACTGGGACACAAGTATGAGCTTCTCCGGGGAGCTGCTCCACTGTCGCAGCTGTATCTCTGGGATCCTTGAGACCAAATGCAATTCTGTGACTCTCTTAACTCCTGAAATCACATTACATAAGACACCTTGGCTTGCGGGTGATTTCTAATGCGATTCCAATCCAGGTAAATTCACCCTGACATATTAGGTGAGAACACACAGCAGCTGTGTGTCATTTTGTTTGTCATTATTGTTCTGGTCATACTGAGTAGAGTGAGTGGCTCTTTGGAAGTTCATGTGGTCTTTGTGCCCTTACCATCCTCAGGTTTTCTGGAAGTGTAGATTAGTTGGGATCTTCAATTGTTCCACAATTAGCTTCTTTGTTTTCCCCAAATTTGTAGATACACTTGGGCATATACATGCATACTTTTCCCATATAGATAGAACAAAAAGAGTCTATTTTCCACAAGGTAAGGACAGAATGGTTAAGATGCACAACTCTAAGGAAACTTATTAAATGCTGAATAGTTGGAGTGATGACTGAGACCGAGTGCCTGTAGTATTAAACTAAGTTATTTAGCTTTCAAGCCATCGCAGAAGGCAGTGTGAATATTTTTAGTGTCAGCAGGGGAAAAATCTAACACTTTTGTAAATATCATTAATTTTCCTTTTTAATTGAGCAGATTGGAACAGCTTTGTGACATCTACAGACCACCCTTAGGATAATCACACTGCAAGCACATCCCTCCCCTGTGTGAAGAGTGGGATTCACATGTCTACCTTCCTGGAAGCATGGGGGGCTGGCTTGAAAACCATGGCCTCCATGCCAGGCAAGATCTACATCTGTATAAACCATTCAGAAGAAGCTGCTCCTAGAACCAGCAAGGGACTGGGAAATGCAGGGCAGATAGTCATCAATGGAGAGAGAGGTCCTTGCAACACCCAGCAGCATGTGAACTCCTTGTCTGAGCCTGGATCAAAACAAATCAATTAAATAATATTTTGGAGATAGGAGAATTTGGTTACAGTCTAACATGAGGAATAGAAAATCATTGACACTTTTCTTTGTTTGGAGTGGCAGTGGTATCCTGGCTACACAGAAAGATTTCCTCTTTTTGGAAATAGATGTACTTTACAGTGTGAGACGGTGGTGAAACACATCTACAATTTTTAAAAATGACTTCAGCAAATCTAAGACAAAAGATACAAGAAATAAAAAGTGTTTTGATACACCATTTTGTCAAAACAAGAAAAGTCAGCTCAGTGGTTCACAGTGACTTCTGTGTGACCCTGACAATCCAAGTCGAATCCCAGGAGCCTACAGTGGAGGAGAGAACCAACTTCTGGACGTGTCCTCTGACCTCTGCACACAGACAAGCTCCTTAGTCCCCCTCCCCATCTCTGTCTGACACTCCCTCCCCTTCTCTTCTGTTTCTGTTCCCCTGTATCTCTGTATCTCTCTCTTCCCTTCTCTCTCTCTCTCTTTTACACACACACACACACACACACACACACACACACACACACACTTAATAAGAAGGGGTAAGAATATAGTTCGCTTTTTTTTGGATGTTTCCAGAGACTTGAGGAAAGTAGGAGTCTAAAGGGTTGCAATACATGGAGGGAGGGATGGGAACAAGGTTCCTAATATAAGTTTTTCATATTCCTGTAACTTTTTACCCATTTGAACATGTAACTGGCCTGGATGTTCTTTGTTCTTCAGTTGTTTACATATTTGGAAGATGCTGAGGTCTTCAAGAGATGAAGCCAAGGGGAAATTGAATAGGTCTCAGGGAGGACACCATTCTTAGAGGGACGGAAAGTAGTTGTTACAGACAATTCAAAATCGGAATGCTTTGGGGCCTTTGCATACAATGCTGACACAACTTCTTCACCATTGTTAACAGAGGGCACTCTGTGTAGCCCAGGCTGGCCTCCTACTCAGTGATCCTCCTAACTCAGCCTCCTGAGAACTGGAATTATAAAAGAACGCAGCACTTGGAATGGTGTCTTGATTATTTTCTTGTCTCAATACCATTATAAACAAAGTTAGTCAGACACAATAAGCTTATAGATTGCACTCTAAATTGTATTACCAAGTATTAGAACTGTACTCTCAATTGGCATAGAAATAATTTATACATGTAAAGATAAGAAATATAACATTCACTGTTTATTTATTTATTTATTTAGCCAGACAGGGTTTTCTGTATAGGCACTCCTGGAACTCCAGCTCTGTAGATCAGGCTGGCCTTAAACTCTGAGATCTGTCTGCCTCTCTCTGCCTCCCAGCTACTGGGATTAAAGGTGTGCTCTACACGTCCGGCTTCATTGCTTCAGCTCCCACTCCAGGCGCTGCGGGCACAGCAGTCACGGGCTTGACTGATGGAGAGGGACCTGACAGCATGAATACTGGAGTGACATGTTTATAGTTTTTGTTCCTCAGTAACCAGCTGGGTTTACACATGGACTGTCTCAGGCTATTTTATCTGAGATGTTAGGAGACTCTTGTTGTGACTAATACTTTTCTTTCCTTGAAGTATTGCTTCCTTTTTGTTGATTTCATGTGAAAAACGTCAGAGTGCCAGCAGGCTCTGCCTACTGTGACATGACACAGAACAGGGACGTTCTCAGTTGTGACTAGCTGTACTAACATGGGAACCTCGTGTGGTCAGACACCCTGGGAAGTAGGTTGACCCTCAGTGGGTGTGGTCAGCCCTCATAATGCTGTGGTAGACAGAAGTTAGAGGAAGCACCATTTTAACTGGAGATCTAAGGCTGTGCCTACACTGAGCTGGCCTCTGCTTTTCTCTGCCAAGTACTAATGTTTTCACGTCTTATTTTCAACTGTGTCCTGCTGCTGTTGCTACTGCTACTTGCAAGTAAGTCTGGGCCGGTAACTTTTCAGATGGAGAAAGATGATTACACAGAGGGCAAGACAGAGATAGAGGAAGGGTGTAGTGATGCTATTTCTAATAGCAGATGTTGGGAAGTAACCCAGATGTCAACAGTGGGAGTCCGAGTAAGTAAATTAGACATATCTATGAGAGAAGCAGGGAACCTAATTGAGCAACCTGATACAGATGCTGGGAATTGCAATGCTAGAGAGGATCAAGGTGCCCAATTATGCGTGTAAGCATTGCCAGGAGGCAGCAGTGTGCGGATGTTTTCAATGCTTGAGCTCCAGGAAGGGGAGCTGGGGGGAATGGGAAGAATTAGGAGAGGTGGTCCTGCTTTCATGTATCTTTTATGTGTTTTGAATACTTTTCATATAGATGTGTGTGTGTGTGTGTTGTTATAAAGTAATTTAAACTTCAGTACGACATTTAAAGAGTTTCAAATATGCAAGCTACTAGTTTTGTTTTGTCAGAACTTTTATTTCCTAAAGAGGGAGAGGGAGAGAGAGAGAGAGAGAGACAGACAGACAGACAGATTGAGAATTAGATTACCTTTCCTTTGCTAATGAACAGACAGCTAGCCCACTCAGGTGGGCCATTTTCCTGGCCAACAATTCTCATTTTTCTGAATGTTGATTCCATTTGCCCAGGTTTTTTAATCTTCAAAAAACTGTTCACAGTTCTCTTTGAGGGCTGAAAAGTATGTGTTTTTGTCAGAATGGGGGTGAGGATCAAGGGCCCACAACACATGGGAACTGAGAGACATGCAGGTTCTCATGTTCCTTCTCTGGCCAATGGAGGCAGGCATTTTAGGGATGCGCATAGGTTGCCCAAGCTGGCCTCAAACTCACTGCATTTCTGCCACAGACTCCTCAGTACAGGGATTCCAGGCAATCATCACTTTCCGGACTGCTAATTTGTTTTTTGAGAGATGATTTCATCGTGCAGGCTAGTTTGGGATCTTCCTGTCTCAGCCTGCCAAGCTCCAGGATTAGAGGCATGGGCCATCATAGTAAGTGTCTGAACAGGACTCTCTGCTTCCTCTGCCGACAGAGAATCATTGGCACCATCAATCCTCCTCCCGACAGGACAGCCAGAGTTCCCTCTTTAATTCTATGATGCATTACCAACAGAAATGGACTCACCCCCTCACCGTCTCGCCCTCCTCCCTTCTCTGTGTAGGGTCTTTGGGAGATGCAGTTATAGTCGAGGTCGGTAAGAATGCATATCTACCCTGTGACTACACTCTACCTGCCTATGGGACACCTGTGCCTGTGTGCTGGGGCAAGGGACCCTGTCCTTGGTCACAGTGTGTCAACTGGGTCCTTGGCACTGATGAAAGAAATGTGACATATCAGAAATCCAGAAGATACCAGCTAAAGGGGAATTTCCTCAAAGGAGATGTGTCCCTGACCATAGAGAATGTGACTCTAGCTGACCGTGGGACCTACTGCTGCAAGGTACAATTCCCTGGTCTAGGGAATGATAAAAAAGTAAACGTGAAATTAGACATCAGACCAGGTGAGTAGACCTTCCATGTCCTCTTTGTCTATAAGAATCACCCGTGGGTCATGATATCATAATACACATATAGATTATTATCACCTCTAGTTACAGTCCTGGGGGTGGCATGGAACAGCCTAGGATGAAGAGGCCTCACCTGTAAAGATCAATGATGTACCTGCCATGTGCTTTTGTACTCAAAAAATGCAGCCTAGAGAAGGGAACAATAGGCCTAGACCAGAGAGAGGTTCAGGACCCTGCCCGATCATTAGATTATGTGGAAACTTCCTTTCTTTAAATTAATTTTTGCTTTAATTTTTTCATACTATACATTTTGATCATACTCTTCCCCTCTTCCAACTCTCACCAGATTCTCCCCACCTTCCTACCCACACAACTTCATATTCTTTCTATCTCTCAGACACACACCGACACATACACACAAAGCAAAACCAAACACCCTGCCAACAGTCAGAACAGAGGAGTAAAATCAAAATATGAAAAATATCAAACCAAAAAGGTACCCAAAGTCAAATGGAGTCTGCACTGGCAGGGGGCCTGCTCTTGGGTGTGGCTGGGATACCCAGTGACACTCAGTTGGAGGACGCTGGACTGTCCCTGTCCCAGCTGGCGTTAATGCAAATAGTTTCTTAGTTAGAAGTGGGGATCCATGTCCACTTCGCTATCTCAGTGCTGGGATTTGTGTAGCTTAAGTCTTTGCATGTCTGTGAGCACTGTCGTTGTGTCTGTGAGTTCTTATGGGCAGCAGTCCCGTTTTGTCTGGAAGACTGCTTCCTTGGGTCCATCTACCACCTCTGAGTCTTACTATCTTTCCACCTCCTTCTGGTGCCTGGGCCCCACCTGCAGAGCAGAGACATTGCTGTATCTGGGATGAGTTCTGAATTTTCTTTTCTTTTCTTTTCTTTTTTTCTTTCTTTCTTTCTTTCTTTCTTCCTCTCTTTCTTTCTTTCTTTCTTTTTTTGCAAAAACGTACTTCAGGTAAGTCAGGAATATAGGCTATTGGGTTGTATGTGCGTCTTAAGGAGGTGTATATGTGCATATCCTTATGTTTTGAAGTTTATAATAGATAGGGTTAGGTATACAGCTCAGCAAAAAACCCTTTGTGGCCATCTGGAACAGAGTTCAAATCAACTATCCTTACTAATTGTGTAACACTGGAGCATTACTTCATGTGTGACCTCTTCAGCTGTACGATATAGTCAACTATCACTGAAAGGGTTCTACAAGGTGATGTGTATGCAGAGCTTCAGTGTGACCTGCCACGTGGCTGTTGGTTCCATCACTGATTAGACTGTAGCGATGGCAACCACGTCCTGCTGTGGTTATGTGTCTGAAGTGGGTGCTATCTCTCTGTGAATGTGGCCATGCCGGTTTGAAGGTGACAGCATCTGTCTCTTCATTTCTCATCTGTCACGTGTTCTCTGCTCGTAAAGCCTCACTCCTGGGCAAGCGAGAGGGCTCAGTGGGTAAGCTCACTTACCGCCAAGGTTGATCCCCTGAGTTTTGTCTTTGTAACCCACACGGTGAAAGGAGAGAACCGACTCCAGAAAGTTCTTCTCTGACCTTCACATATCCCTCTTTCCAATAAATAAATGTAAAAAGAAAAAAATCCTCATCCTTATTTTTTTTTTTCCTGAATCAAGCCAAGATTGCCCCAGTTGTCCCTGCTCGTGGATACCCTACTCCAACTTCTCCGAGAACCCTAACCACCAAGGGAAATGGCTCAGGTGAGACATAAGTACAGGCGTATGTGTTTAGCTCGGATCTCAGAGTTTAGAGTATGATAAATAGCTAAGAAAATCACTTTTCGCACTTGAAATGTTGTTTGAGGTGAGTGATGTGGTGACCACACATGTTGGTCCCTGAGTTAGGATTCTGTAGAAGTCACAAACTAGCCAAGTGACCTGGGCCAAGGCCTTTCAGTTCCCTAGGACTCTGGTTCCTCTTGTTGTCCAAGGGGTGTGGCAAAGAGACCTCTGGTTTTCCTCTCTCAGGAAAAATAACATTGCCCCCATGGAGAACTTGATTAGGATGTGCACAGGTTTTGCTACACAAAGAAAGAGAACCATCTACCATTGCCATCATGTCATTTAGAAAGAGTCATTTGGGGCTGTAGAGATGGTTCAGCTATTAGAGGGTAAGGTTCCCAGACAACATGGGCTTCCTCTTACTTAAAGTTTTAATTTTATTACATTTTAATATCTCTCTCTCTCTCTCTCTCTCTCTCTCTCTCTCTCTCTCTCTCTCTCTCTCCATGTTCCATGGATGACATGTGGAGATAAGAGAGAAACTTAGAGGCACCTGCTCTCCCCTTGTCCTATGTGAGATGAGGGGACTGGACTGAGGTCTCAGGGAAGTGCCATTATATGTGGGGCCATTTTGCTGGCATTTAATTAAAAAAACTTTCAATAAGAAATGATCCTATTTTGGTTAGATATTAAGTAAACTTAGTGTAAATGATTATTGTCTCATTTATATTCTGATTTACTCTGGGCTGGCACTGTTGTTTATATCTGGGATAAGGGATTGATTTGGTGAAATCAGGACCCTTTCTAGTTGAATGTCAACCATCAGCTTCCTCAGATGTCAGCTGCATAAGCAGGAGCTCAGTTCTTCATAGGGTCAAGGTTAGAAGCTGTCCCAGGAGACAAATGAGACAGAAAAAGCTGACCCCAGGGCACACTGATCAGGGAGGTTAATCTCATCTCATTTCTGGGTAGAATTCTGCTCTTAAACTCAATGAAGTTCTTTTCATTTTTCTGAAATGGGAGAGGAAAATAGGTGAAGTCCCCTCTCATTATGTCATATAACTCACAAGCTATGACTTTTAGGATTCAATAAGAAATTGAGACCATAATGGTTAGTCCAGTGTTTGGTCACAGTGTGTTCTCAGGGTACATTAGCGTCTGTCACCAATGCTGTTAGTATGGCCAGAAGGCAGACTGAGAAAATGGTTCGGTGCTGCAGTGAGAGTAAACTACATTCAGTTCTCCTGGCCAGTTCTGGTCTCAGTAGTTAGTGCTGCAACAATTCTCTGAAGTTTAGGCTTCATGTGTCATGAGCAGAGTTCTCTAACATCCTGTTTCTGGCTTGGTGTGTTAGCGCGGCAGGTGAAGCCCCTTGCCACCAAAGCTGTCAACCTGGGTTAGATCCTAGGTCCCCAAATGGTGGAGAAGGATCTCCCCAAAATCTTCCTCTGACCTCCATATATACACCATAGCATGTCCCATGAGCACATACACACACTTACTTGTAGGCACACATGCATACATGAACATTAAGATAAAGAAAACTCCTTTTCTTTATTTAAAAATGGCAAAATAGTGGCACATATTTAAATACATTACACACATATATTTATATATAACTATTTTATTTATATTTATATATTCTATTTATATCATATATATATATATATATATATATATATATATATATATATATATATATATATATATATATATTTAAAATGAAGATTAGGGTCAGGCATGATGACACATGCCTTTAATTTTAGCATTTTGGAGGCAGAGGCAGAAGGATCTTTGTAAATTCCCATGCCAACTTGATCTATATAGCAAGTTGCAGTACAGCCAGTGTTACATAGAGAGAGACCCCATCTTAAAAAAAAAAGAAAGAAAGAAAAAGAAAAAAAAAGAAAAAAGAAAGAAAGGAAGAAATCCAATGGAATAACTATAAAAAAAAGCTTAATAGTGCTAAGAACCATTGCTGGCACCTCCGTGCCGAGTAGACAGTAACTGTGGCATCTCTATACATTCATGGCCATTTTATTCCTCCTCCCTGCCGCCTGTTTCTAGTGCAATCTTCAGTTCTCCTAGTAAAACAGAAAACAACATTACAGACATCTCTTGTTCTTGTTTATAGCGAAACGAAATGGAGGAGAAAAGTAAATAGGTCAGGGCTGGAGGTACTGCTTACTGTCAGAGTCTTTGTCTAGCCATGGAAGCCCTGAGTTTAATCCCCAGCAAGACATAAATCACACAAGCCTGCTATCCCTCACTCTGGAGGGGAAGGTAGGAGGATCTTCAGGAGTTCAAGGTCACCTGGCTACAGGTAGGGTTTGAAGGCAACCTGGACTACCTGAGACACAGTCTCAAAAAGGAAGAGAGAGACAGAGAGAAAGAGACAGGGAGTGGGAGACATGGAGGCATATACACAGAGACAGACAGACACACACACACACACACACACACACACACACACACACACAGAGAGAGAGAGAGAGAGAGAGAGAGAGAGAGAGAACAAGTCAGTCTTGCCACTTAGACCAAGAATCGCCATGATGGGGAAGCAGAAGTGACATTTCCATTTCAAATATTGCCTGTGGTGAAGATTCCTGTTTACTCTGAAGTTCCACCCTGTGGTTTCCCTGTCTTTCATTCCTTTCAGGTAATGAAGACAAAGCTGGAACTCTTTCCCCCTAAATGATGTTAGGCTGAGATCGTCTTTGCAATCTTTAAACCACAGTCAGTTAGTTAGGCTCACATTTGCTAGTCCTACTTTCTTCTCAGCATCTTTTAGCACAAAGACATGTTAAACTTGGTCGCAGGCCCTTCCTGAGTCTATTATCATCTGATTTTTTTGTTCTTGAATCTCCTTATGTACTGCCATGTCTTTGCCCAGTTCCTGGGACTTGACCGCTTACTGAAGTGGAGAGAAATGAAAAAATTGCAAACACATAGGCACGCCCAAAAGCTGGGTTCTTAGATGGTAGAGCCTAAGCACCTGGGAATCTCAGCACATTTCTTATATGGAGTTGAACAGGGAGTTGGGGTTATTACATATGGCTGAACAAGGAGGCAGGTTTAGCTTGGTAGGGAGCAAACTCTGGAGGGGAGCATCAGGCTGTGAACATCAGGCCAGGAGAAAGACACAGGAGACAGTTTCTGAACATGCTACCAGCAATCATACTTGAATCCCTGAGGAAGGCTTTGGCAGTCCCAAGTCTCTTCCAAGGAAGGCTTTGGCTCACTCCCATGGGGCTGAGGCACTGGAGGAGCCCTTGACATTGCTGGACCCGTGTTAACCGCACACATTCACTCAGAGCTTCCTCTACTGCCCTCAATGTACTATATTCAATCTTATTCAAAAGTCCAGGGAAGCCATTTAATCTATTTATGTGACTTATTACTATTACTGTTTGGCATATGCTGAACCATCCCTGCTTCTGTTGATGAAGTCATTTTGATTACAATTTGAGGTTTTTTAAGATTATTTTTATTTATTTATTTATTAAAAATTTCCACCTCCTCCCATTTTCTTCCCACTCCCCGCTCCCCATCCCCCTTCCTCTTCAGTCCTAAGAGAAGTCAGGGTGCCCTGTCCTGTGGGAAGTCCAAGGCCCAATCCCCTCCATCCAGGTCTAGGAAGGTGAGCATCCAAACAGACTAGGCTCCCAAAAAGCCAGTACATGCAGTAGAATCAAAACCCAGTGCCATTGTCTTTGGCTCCTCAGTCAGCCCTCATTGTCAGCCACATTCAGAGAGTCCAGAATGATCACATGCTCCTTCAGTTCCAGTCCAATTGGCCTTGGTGAGCTCCCATTAGATCAGTCCCACCGTCTCAGTGGGTAGACGCACCCCTCGTGGTTCTGACTTCCTTGCTCATGTTCTCCCTCCTTCTGCTCTTCATCTGGACCTTGGGAGCTCAGTCCAGTGCTCCAATGTGGGTCTCTGTCTCTATCTCCATCCATCACTGGATGAAGGTTCTATGGTGATATGCAAGATATTCATCAGTGTGGCTATGGGATAAGGCCAGTTCAGGCACCCTCTCCTCGGCTGCCCAAAGACCTAGCTGGGGACATCTCCTTGGACACCTGGGAACCCCTGTAGAGTCAAGTCTCTTGTTTATTCTTTTCTTTGATCTGGAGTTAAAAACCATTCTTAAATATTGTCTACTTCCTCCCCTTTGTATATGTGTGTGACAGAGACACAGACTTTGGGAACCCTCCAGGATAAAAATCTAATGGTAAGTGACTTTGCTGTGTGTGCTAACATTATGATCAGTTGTAGACTTCCTCCAGGCCACCCCTTTGGTGGGAAAGCTTGTGCCTTTCTTGTCTTTACACTCTGTGGCTTTTATGTGTTGACAGGTCTGACCATGTAGGCCTGTTACTGATAGAAGTCGGGTGTGAGCGTGAGATTTCTGGCACGTGTTAAGTGTGGAAAACCCCCCAAAAGAAAGAAACGTTTCATCTGTCTTTGCAAATGCCACTACTATGTGTCACTGTGAAAGGTCCCTTGCCTTTCTTTTCATGTTTTTCATTTTGATCTTGTTGTAGCTTTGAGACAAGTTGTCATGTAGCCCAGACTGGTCCTAAACTTATTATGTAGCAAAGAATGATAAAGAACTTCCTGTCTTCCTACCTCCTCCTCCACATAGCTGCGGTGCCCAGCTTGTATTTTGCATTTTTTAAAATTCATTTTTATGTAACAAGACATGACTCAGGAATACCCAGAAGCAAGAATTTATGTCCTAAACTATTATGTCCTGAACTAGACAGAGGAAAAAAAACCACTAAAAAGCCAGCTAGCAGTAGCAACTTTAGTGACTGGATACTGAATTTCTCAGTGAGTAAAGGCACTTGCCCCACAACCTGACGACCTGAGTGTGATTCTTAGAACTCATTGTGGAGGCAAAGACCTGACTACTGAGAGTGGTTCCCTAATCACCATATACCACGGGATGTATGCACATGTATGTGTGTGTACACACAAACCAATGAGAAATAATAATAAATAGGTAAGACTAATAAAACCAACTTTTTAAGGCTGTGTCTAGAGGCCTGCATTCATCTAATTCAGTCCCTTGTTTATGTGCTCACAGTCAGTGCCTGGCATCTTGTGTGCTTGTCTCTCTCTCCCCTCTTTGAGATAGAGAGCACCTTTAGAACTTCTGTTGCCCCAAGTGCTTAACACATAGGGCTCGTACACAGGCATCTTGCTTTTGCAGAAGTCACGTGTAGTGATTAAATGGAGGATTTAACCTCTGAGATTTTTTTGCTTTCATTGTTTATTATTTTATTGTTTTTAAATGTAGTTTTTATTTAGCCTTAGATTATTTTGTTCACAAATACAGTGATTTCAATAAGATTCACTTCATCCCCACTCCAGCTCCTCCTAGTTCCCTCTCATGTCTCCTCCCACATCCGTGTCTTCTTCTTGTTCATAACTTACTGAGTCTAATTAGTTCCCATATATACAAGAGAGCCTTGGGTCTTTTTGAAATGGGGTCTTGATCTATACTCCAGGCTGGCCCCAATTTGCTTCTTTCCAGCCCTAGCCTCCTGAGTTCTGGGATTATGTATGTATATTCACCGCTATGGTTGGACGTCTTATTTTCTTTTAAAGTGTCTTTACTATTACTGCCTTTGAAGGTGGGATGTGGACTAACAGTTTAGAAATAGAAGGATGTTCTCTGCGACTCCTTGGTATCAGAACTAAGAGAAATAGTAGTAGTGTTTACCACTGACGGAGTGCTCATAAAGAAACAGGTTCCGTGCTAATTGTCTCAATCACTCCACAGGGTCCCTGAGCTCTTGGGGATATGGGATTAGAGGTGAGACCTGTGTGGTTGAAAAGTCCTGGCTCTTGTAAAACTGCTTTTCTGTGCGAATGGTGGTTTCCCTGAAGGACTTCCGGAACTCCCTCCCTCTGAACACACAATTTTGAGGCAGTAGGATCCAGAATCCAGCCTCTGTAGGGATGCAGGCAGGTGTGCTGCAGAGTGACTTCTATACCCCAAGCACGGGAGGGGGGGTGCTTTATCTCCTTGTTACCTGCAAACATTGAGCTAACCCATTTCATTCCTCTGCTGACTGGGACTAGTCTAGAAGAGGACAGATCAAGGGAGGCTTCATTATTCCTGCAATCCTGAGAGACCATGAAGAAGAGTGGTCCTCCTCTTGAATCACAAGACTTGTTGAGCATATGACCAGTTTCTGGGCTTCTCAAGCTTGATTCCTGTTCTCTGTCCCACAGCAAACTTCCACATGGACCAATGAAATGAAAGACTCTGGAGAAAACATCAGAACGGCTGTCCATATCGGAATAAGAGTCTCTGCTGGATTGGCTCTGACACTCATCTTTGGTGTTT
The DNA here is from genome assembly GCF_982192425.1 of Myodes glareolus. Lineage (NCBI taxonomy): Eukaryota > Metazoa > Chordata > Mammalia > Rodentia > Cricetidae > Myodes > Myodes glareolus. The sequence goes on along the minus strand of NC_142034.1, from coordinate 78,054,297 downwards.
TATTCCTTAAATGTAAGTTGCTGGATTGTAACATGAAGGGGCCTGCTTTTTTTGGGTTTCTGTCCCACCCGGTACCCCACAGCTGGCAAGTCCCAAAGAAAATCATACAGAGATCTCCATAAGTTATAAAACTGATTGACCCATTAGCTCAGACTACTTATTAGCTCTTGTAGCTTATATTAACCCATTATTCTTATCTATGCTAGCCCCATGGCTCAGTACTTTTCTCAGGTTACATCTTGCTTCTCAGTGGTCTGGGCAGGAATGGGGAGGGAGTTTCCTCTACTTCCTGTCTGGTTGACCCACCTATGCTTCCTGCCTGGCCAACAAGGGAAGTAGAGGTGGGGTGATGAGAACAGGAATATTCTGGGAAGCAGGAAGCTCCCTCTGCCATTCCTGCCCAGACCACCAAAGAGGTAACATGTGAGCTGACAGCTGAAAAAGGTACCAAGCCATATGGCTAACGTAGATAAGGATAATGGGACAACATAAGTTATAAGAGCTAATAAGTAGCCTGACCTATTGGGCCAATCAGTTTATAATTCTATGGAGTCTTGTGTGTGATTTTCTTTGGGAATTGCCGGTTGTGGGGTGCTAGGCGGGACAGATACCCCAAAAAGCTGGCTCCTCATGTTACAATGATTGACAGAATACAGACAATTCTCCCACACCACTCCCCCCTTTTTTTAACAAAGGAAAATATCCATAATCCATTTTTTGGGAATGTGGGCATAGTATTCCAGGCTACTTCCAGCTGGTTGGGGACTCTAATAATCTTATGGGGACCTAAAGAAAATTTAGAATTATCATCAAGTCCTGACTGGAGTATCCTATGAGCCTTGATCATCTCAGGCAGCAGTCTTGAATCTGTTCTGGATGCAGAACTCAGACATCTGTTCCTACTGGAGATTTCTCGGGTGGTCTTCCTTGATAAAATCTGATTTTTCTTAGCTCAGAATGAGTCCACAGCCTCTTATTTCCTGTGGAAACAAAAACAAATCCTCTTCTTCAAAGTAACATACACTTTGACTTGAATTTTGAAGTCAAGGTATTTTCAAAATACCTATCTTGGATTAATTCAGTAGCATTATTAAGCAAATATCTTTTAGCAGCTGTTGTTCCTTCCTCAGCATTCAAACAATTCACAAGGAGCATAATAACACACAGTATCAAGATTCTCTGTGTATTTTCCATCTTTATGTGGCTTTACTTTAACCTGTATTTCTTTTATTTTTACTTTTAATTTTTGGCTTTTTGAGATAGGTTCTCTGTGTATCTTTGTCCTAGAACTCCCTCTGTAGACCAGGCTATCCTTGAACTCACAGAAATTTGTCTATCTCTGCCTCCCCAGTGCTGGGATTAAAGGTGTGTGCTACCACACCTTGTATTCAGAGATCTATCTGTCACTGCCTCCCAGGCATTGAGATTAAAGGTGTGTGCTACCACACCTTGAAGTCACAGAGGTCAATCTACCTCTGCCTCCCAAGTGTTGGGATTGAAAATGTGTACCAACACACCCAACTACTCTTTTTTATTTTTAAGGACTTTAACCCTTTTTTTAAAGCCTGCATATATTTTTAACACACTGTAAACCATTTAGAGGTTTTTTCTTTAAATCTCTCTTTACTGTATTGCTCTTTCTTTTTTTGACCACATGAACCTTTAATTTACTAAGCAGTATGAAGAAGATTAAAACCGTGACTTTGATGGCTAGATCCAGCCCATTTCTTAGCTTTCTGAGATTTCAACCTCATGACTCAGGTGCTGACTGTACCACAACTCTATGGTGTTTCAAGGTCCCTGCCAGTAAGCAAGCTGCAACAGTGTGCTCAGAAACCACACTCAAAAGTCAGACTCCCTGCCTAAAAAAGTCAGAGTTTGCTCTGGAAGGATGGCCCAGAAAGCTGGCATTTTAAAAGGGTGCAGCTTTTTTCCTACTATGTTTGAAAACCAAAAAGAATGTGGTCAACTTTTCATCAACACCATTTAAGTGTTTAGTGGCAGGACCCTTTAAAAGAGCTGCAAGGTTTTGCAGCTAAAGCTGAGTCAGGAAGAGTCTCTTAGATGAAAGCACTTGCTTGCCTCTAGCAAGCAGAGCAGACCCGATAAATTGCTTCTACCAAGAAAACACGCTTTACTCTATTCTTTACCAAGCTTTCTCAGGCTTTCTGTGGATGCAGTTATCCATGTGGGTGCCAGATGTGTTGCTTTCATTGGTTAAATAAAGAGACTACCTTGGCCTTTTGATAGGACAGCAGCTTAGATAGACAGAGTAGACAGAAAAGAATGCTGGGAGAAAGAAAGCAGAGTAAGGCAGATGCCATGATTCTCCGGCCCTAGATGGACGTATGTTAGAATCTTCCTGGTAAGGCACAACCCCATGGTGATACACAGATTACTAGATATGGGTTAAAGCAAGATGTGAGAGTTAGCCAAGAAGAGGCTAGATATAGTGGGCTAGGCAGTGTTTAAATGAATACAGTTTCCGTGTAATTATTTCAGATAAAGCTAGCCAGTCAGCGGGAAGTGGCCTGCCGCTCCTTTTACAACACTGGATGGTGCTTCTTTTACTTTCTGATAGAGAATGGTTACCATAGGAGCAGTAAAAAACTAGATAGAGATACAACTTTCTAAGTAAACCTGAAGGACACTCACTTGTCTTTCCACACACTGCCCGTAACATCGCCCATAAATGGTGATCTTTTAAACTTCTACCTATGTGGTAGGTAGACACTATGCTAAATGTTTTACAGACATCTTAGTCATCAACAGTTATAAACTAGGAGGTACTATTCCTTCCCAGTCTAGGGCAGAGGGAAGTAAAGCTTTCTGAGAACAGCTGAGTTTTCCAAGTTTCACTGTGAGCAAGGCCCAAGTCTAGACTTTCAAGTGTGGCAGACAACCAGAATGGCTATGTGGGTGAGTGCATCAAACCATGAAAGCAGAGAAGACATTTCCTGCAGGCTACAGAAACAAAGTTCCCAAAAATACCAGAGGAGGGTTCAACTAAAGATAAAAATGATACCCTTGATTTAGAAAAGAACATCATGATGGTTTTTGATGGCGTGTTCAATTTCCCTTTTAACCTCTCTTGTATCGCCTTGCCCTAATTTAGAGTATTCCTATGTGAAAAATAAGCTGGGATCACTGAGGCAAGCTCGGGTCAGTTCCTTTTCTGCTCAGTCTTGTAGATCTCTGTTGTTTTTCTCCTCCTCCTCCTCTCCCCCCTTCTTCTCCCCACTTTTCTTCTCCCAGGCAGGGATACCTTGCTTGGCTCTCACTGTTCATCCTGGATTGTAAATCAGTTTTGGGAGCCCCTCTCTTGTTACCATGCCTTCTAGGGATGTATCAGCATTCTGATTTCCCAACCATTGTGTCTGAATTGTTACGGAAGGAGCACCTTGGCTCTGACAACTTGTAGCAAGAGCTGAATGGTAGATTTTGCTTTCTGGAGCTGGTATTGAAAGTATTGCTTTGATTTTAGCTGATGTGTCTCTCATTGGGTGCCTGTTATATTAAAGATAATGAAAGGGCTAGAGACACCCTGTGGTAATGCCTTTGCACAGACCCAAGCTCAGTTTCCAGCACCCACAACTGCCTGAAATTTCATTCCATATGGATAGGGATACACCAGTATTTACAGTGTATTTACATTCTGGATTCATGTGCACATATCCGTACATATACATACCCATATTGCATAATTAAAAATTAAAAATTAAAAACCAACAACCAAAGGGCATTTATGTGGCATACATATACACACATCCAGAAAGAACTCTAATATACTTAAAATAAATATAAAGGTATTAAAAATTGATGAATAAAATCAAAGATCATGCACGTTAATAGCCAGGTCCTTTTAGATGTTTTCAGGTAAGTACTGGACGTTTGAGTGGGTCCCATGAGAGCAGGGGATTTGGAGCTTGATAATTCCTGTCGAAGCAGAGGGTGCAAAGGAACGCTGGCAAGCAAGTGCCTCTACTGCTCATACCGAGTTCTCATTGCTCAATTATCGTAGTTATCTGCCTTGTAGGTTTTTTTAGTTGATCGTATTTCTGTATCTCTTTCATTCTCTCCTCTGAAAATCTCCTGTACCTTCTCTATAACATATAGTTATCTGCGTTGTTATAAAGTCATTTAGTCTGTTTTATTTGGTTCAATTTGCTCTACACAGGGCCATTTTTATATCAAACCCCTCACCCCTCTGGATACTGTCTGCTACACCTACTTCTCCTTTGTGTGTCTGAGTTAATCATGGGAGCCGATGTGTTTTCAGTGCTTTCTGGCACAAGTGCCCAGTACACTTGCCTGTTATTGCTTCCATCATTGTTCTTCCCAGTAATGAATATGTTACATACCATACACTATTATTCTACACACCCTACCGATTGGAAAAGCGGTTCCGAAAGGTGAAAGGGTGCCCCGGGTTACACTGTAGGGTTTAATGGTATTAGTCTGAGGAATTCATGCCCTGAATTCCTTTCACTAACTGCTTCTGAGACTGGACAGGAAATACTCCTTATAGGAAAATGTCACCACCCCAAACCCAATATCCGTTTAGCCCCTTGATTTATCATAGCGATAAAGTGTCTTTTTTCCTAAAGGTTTATTTCTAATTTTATTTTTATTGTGACTCGATAGGCTGGCAGTCAGTGAGCCTTAGTGATTCTCTTCTCCCCCCCCCTTTACACACACACACACACACACACACACACACACACACACACACACACACCCAACACCCAATTCACTGATTACTACACTCCGGGCACTTCCTCATGACTTTTTCTGTCACTTATATCACACTGACTGATCACAGCTTCTTGACCCTATACTGTTTCCATACATAGGATCTAGGGATCTAATTCAGGTTACCTGCCACTCCTAACACTTTCTAAAGGCTCACCGTGCAAAACTGTAAACATACCAGCCATCTAGTTCCTAGCCCAGTTCCCAAGCATACATCCTGATTAGATAACCAATTATGCTGCTTGATATCTGTCTTTTTATATCTTTCGCTTTTGTGAAGGATGCCAATATGAGCTGATGTTTTTAGAAATAGTTCTTGGCTTGTTTGATGTTTATTGAATGAACCTTTCCCTGACTTTATACCGGGGCTCTGTGTGGCGCTGTTGTTCACTGCTGCAGTTTTCTGAGTATTGGTTATAAATGAAAGCTCTGCTCAGACCTGAAAGGTGACTTCTTCTGCCTTCAACACCTCTTTTTCTCTTTCCAGCTTGGTAGATCACATTGGAGCTTTGCAAAACACAGTGGTCATGAGGCCCTGAGGTGAAGACAAGGTCTACATTATGGAAGACAGTCTTCATGTCAAGAATTAAGTCGCAGTTGCTCACTGAGGATCTTCCTCCTCGATTGCAGCAGACAGAAACTGGATATGACCATGCTGAACACCTTTTAATCTCCAGGGCCATTTTCTGTGTTGGTTCATCTGGTGTCCCCACTTTCTATTAGTTGAGAGGATGGCCCTCTTGCTCTCTGCTCACACTCGCTGTTGATATCATGCTTAGTCTTGCAAGTCACTGGGAAGTGTTCTCTCAAACATGGACACTTCAGAAATGAGTGTTTTCCTTAGACCTTGTGCCCATGAAAAACAATCTTTGGTAATTCAGGAAATGGATTTCTATCTTAGTTAACAAAACCACCTGTAAGAGAGGAATAGGATTATAAAATTAAATGGGGGGGGGAGTTCTTAATTTAGAAGTTAGAAGTACTCTGTGATTATGCCTTGTTTATTTTATTGTAACTCAAAATGCCACTTTCCTTACCTTCCCTGAGTGACTCAAATCCTGGGAAATCCAGGTTTTCATTTTTATAATAGATAAATAGATAGAAGTTGAGTCTAATGTCACCATTAGAGGCATGTATGTTTTCTCCTGTCTCTAGAAATATGGTTCATTGTTATGTGGTTTTATATATAACATGCATCAATACCTTCTATAATTCCACACGGCTATAATCCTGGAACTCAGGAACAGGAGAATTCAAAGGGTGAGGTCAAACTGAGCTACATAAGCAATTTCCAGGCCATTCTGAGCATTGATACATTTTCTCAAAAAACAAACATGTCAGGGATAGAGGTTCACACCAGTATTCCTAGCCCTCAGGAAACAAAGGCAGGAGGACAGCCATGATTTCCATCCTTCCCTGGGTTGCATAATAAGTTTAGGTCAAGCTGGGATACAGAGAATTGCAGGGCTTCTGGGCTATTTGGTTGGAGTCAGACTCTGTGAAGTTGCCTTTCTCTCAGTGCCCATGCATTGTGTCCTGAATCTTCCTGTTCAGAGCCACCATGATGGGGAGAATTGTAGATCAGTTCTGTGAACATGGAGCGACAGGGCTAAGGGAAGCTGACAGTCAGAAAAATGGGCGTTGTTGCCCGGAAAAATGGCCTACCTATCTGGGATTTGAGCAAGTGATCTGTTCTCTAGCCAAAAAGGAGCCTCTTAATCAATCAGTCTGTCTGTCTGTCTATCTATCTATCTATCTATCTATCTATCTATCTATCTATCTATCTATCTATCTATCTCTGTGTGGTTCCCGTTGTATGTGAGTCTTTATGTATCTCTGTCTCTCTCAACATAGTGAATAAACACACTTGACAAATAAGAAGCTTGTACATTTCAAACTACTTGGAGGTTGTTTTACTGTTTTACATTAATTACTTTATAATACATTTATATGCAAGAGGTGAAATAGGGAAGCAGTGAAGCCATCTAAGATGTGTGTGGAATCGTGATTTTCTTTCCCACCTCTTCCATTCCCATACTCCCTACCCCTATAGCCCCCAAATCAAAGCCTTCTGGACACTTTGTTGTTACTGGAAATACACACACCCTAAGGAGACTTTCTGCATGCACGGATCTGCACCTTGATTTTCTCCATAGCACTGTGGCTGAGCAAATTCCACACAGGGTGGATCGATCAGGTTCATCATTAATATCATGAATGCAGCATATTTACTTACCTAGCTCCTCACACATAGACATTTAGCATGCCACAGAACATGTGCTGTTACAACCATCATTGCTATGACCATCCCTGTATCTCCCTCCTGCCATCTGTGACATACTGATGTCGCCACTGCTCAGCTGTGAGCTGAGCTGGCACAGAAAGCTCTTCAGTAAAAAGTAAAAGGAACGGGGCAGCTCTGGGAAGACTGTTTCCTACCTGTTTGTTCTATAATAGATTTCTACATCAGTATCTCTGCTGGGCTGCAGCAATTTGGCTATGCCAAAGTTCACCATAGACTTTAGCCAAACTCCTCTGACCTGCCGTTGGCTGAGCTGTGGTGGAGGGAAGGCTCAGTGCAGAGGGTGAGGGGCTTCAAGGTCTGTCTGCTCCAGGCCTCGGGGAATGCTCTGCAGTTTTCACTGTTCTTCCAACAGTGATATCAACCATCCTCCCCAGGCTAAGAATTCCCAATACACACGCAGCAGCCTCACCATCCTGGAAGCTCAGGTAAAGACTCTGAACCTGACATCCACACCCTTCTAGCTGCTCCTTTCCAATCAGGCTGTCACAGGGACTCTCTGGGCAGGGCAGCCTGCTGGAAGCTAACTGCTTCCAATATTCTGGGAAGATACAGATTTCCTTGGATTGTTTATTTCCCTGTTGCTGTTGTTCAACTCTTTATCCTGAAATAATCTGGATCTGCGGCAAAACTGCTGTGTCCAGCTTCCTCTCATGCCAGCCCTGTACACACCATGGAGCCTTGATCAAAACAAAGAAATCAGCATGGTACCGCTAACTGAGCCCTGTTCCTGACTGGGAGACCTGGGATTGGTTCCTCAAGTGTGAATGCTTTAACTGGGTGTGGTTGCACACAAGTGTAGTTCCAGCACAGGAGTGAAATTCCAGCACGAGGCAGGGGGATTGCTGGTGTGATGTCAGCCTGGATTACAAAACAAGACTCTGTCTCCAAATAAAGACCAAGAGTGGGAATATACCTCCATATAGTACATAAATAAATGAAAGTAAGTAAGTAAATAGCATGCAAAGATGATGATAATCTATGTAAAATATTTAAAAAGTAAGTGAAAAAGAGAAACATGGGGGTGCATCCTTGAAATCTGGGCTTCAGAACAGGAAGACCAAGAGTCTAAGATCAGCCTCAGTTATGGAGAATGAGGTTCCTGAGCTATAAGAGACCTCTTCTCAAAATAAATAAACAAAAACCCAGTCAAGCAAACTTCAAAAGAGGTAGAGTTTAACTTTAACATTGGGATTTCCCCCTCTGTCTTTCCCATTTGGCATTCCTACACTTCCCAAGAGAGATCTGTGGAATTGCTCTGAACTTCTAAACCATGTTCAGCCCTAATACAATGAGGACTCCATGTAAGCATTTTTAATGTTCTACTATCCATTTTAGAAGAAGCAGCCAATAGTGCTGGAGAAATAGCCCAGGAGTTAGAGGTACTTACCGTACACTGTGAAGGCCAGACTGAGTGTCCCAGCACCCACATAAGAAGACTCAACCCCAAGAACATCTGAACCCCAATTTTAAAGTGGGGAGAGGAAGACAGATTGCTGGACTTTTCTGCCCTCCAGTCTGACCAAATTCAGGAAGCCCTGGTTGAGGGAGAGATCCTGCCTCAAAGGAATAGGCACTCGATACCCTCATCTGTTCTGCATCTGCACGAACCCACACCCACATGCACACACGTGCATCTACTCTCTTTTTAATACACACACAAATGAATAAATGTCTAAAAGCACAGAAACAGACGACATTACTTTTAAAAACAAACTTTATTTAACCCAGAGTGCATTGCAAGTCATGTCATCGCAACATGGAATAGACAGAAAATCCACTAGGAAGAATCCACATTCTGTCGTTGTAAGCATTGGGAACTCAGTGTGTGTTTTACATTTGTAATGTATCTCAACCATGACTAGCTGCTTCACAGGTCCACAGCAATGAATATGTGGTGTGACATGAAATAAACGCATGTGGTCTTTAAATCAATTACTTGTAGATATTTTGCTTTGTTCCATTTCAAATATGGTTGAATGATATATGCTATGTACGAATCCATGTGCATTTAAATGTTATTGAGGTTTAGAATTCTAGAGGTGAACTTGGTTTGTCAAAGAGTGTGGTACTTTCTAAAACGCTATAACTATGAAACAATAGCTTATTTTAAAGCAAATAGCAGTAAGTGGATACCTAGATGCGTATATTTTTAACCTGGTGATCATGTCAGAAAACAAACAAAAATTGTGAGACAGCGTCTCTTGTTCCTCCTGCTGTCCTGCTGTCCCTGAAGTTCTTTTGTAGTCACTGATGACCTTGAACTTCAGATCCTTCTGTCTCTACTTCTAAGTGCTGGGGATCGCAGGTGTGCTCTGCCAGGCTGGGTGTTGAAGTCAGAGCTTGGTCTATGCTGGACACTCTAGTGAGGTGCATTCCAGGCCCTAGAAATCTAAATTTTTATCTCGGCATGGTCCTTTCCATTTTGCTTTTGCTTTTCAAATTTGGTTGGAGAATCCAGCGAAACTGGACGTGAGACAGCGCCTGGGGTGTGAGGCTGTGCACCTGCGACCTAGCAGTCAGGAGGCTGGTGCGTGAGGAGCAGAGCTGGAGACCCAAACAAACACACAGCAAAAGCAACAGCCTCCAAAGCAGAGTCGCATTGAGTGAAGCATCCAGGCCAAGCAGTTCTCACCAGTTTTCTGTGATTTTTACATTCATCCATCTCATTCCTTACTTCTCTCCTCCTTCTTCTAGGAATCAGTGTCCTAACTGGAGGCCTCTTCTCCTCTCTCGGTTTTCTAATAGTCCATACTTGTCACATGATAGTCTAAGTATTCCAACTTCCTCTTTAAGATTATCAGTCGGATTCACCTGTCCTGTTGTTGAGAACCTTTCAGCCATTTCCTGGCGGAGGAGGGGAGGACTGCCTTTCTCCTGCCTTCGCCAGCCCCTCCTGATCCTCTCTCCTTCAGCCACACTGGCTGGCTTCCTGTCTGTTTCTAGGATAACCTGAGTTCTCCTTGCCCCTCCTCCTATTCCATGCCTGTTCCCTTTCTCAGGACACTTCTCTGTGATGGTTTGAAGACCTGCCTCTTATCTCTCACTTTCCATTTTCAAATCGTTGTCTATAGCACTGCTCTGCTCATCCCCAGTCCGGTTTATGTCTTGGGTAGCTTCTTATAACCTACCCCTCCTATCAGAACTAGTCACTGGTAGCATGCCATACCTTAGGAGGCCATACATGCATGCACTAAACCACAGACACACGTACACACACACACACAAAATCAAATAACTTTTTTTCAGAAATATAGAAGAGAGAATAGAGCTTCAAATTTCAAGTTTTTCTCCACCCTGCTACTCCACAAATACTTTGAAGAATCTGGTGAGTTTTTCCATGGCATTTAAACATACCAACACATGCATGCAAATGTGTTAGCCTGGGGTTATGATGATTTTACAAAAATGGGCTCCTGTGAAATAGATAATTAGTTTTTCACTTACATTTCTTGAAAATATTTTGTCATATAGTCCTAATAAAATGCTAATAGTCTTCATAAATACACATTGTTATTAAGCAGATTGGCCTTATTTAAAGACTCCATCCAAGACTATTTGACATAATACAATATAAACTTCATATGGATGTGGGCTGTTCAGCTTACGGCTCAGGAGCTATGGGAGGCCTTGGAGTCTAGACAGCGTTATATATAACACATTAAAGTATTTTATTCTCAGCATGGAATAGATACATAAATCATTAAGAAGGGTTCGCACTCCTTCACCTTAAGTGTGATGAAGTCAGTGTGCATTTTCCACTTGTTACACATTAGGAGACCTGAGTGAAGCATTGTGTAGGCCCCTAAGATACGGCATGCTATTAGTGACTACTTTTGAGATAAGGGTTATTTTGTGATGAGCTCTCTAGAACAGTAACTGGACTAGAGATTGGTTGTTATAGATAACACATGTAAACTGGAGACGGAAAGGAAGGCAGCTTTTTCAAGCCATCAGAGAGAAGTGCCCTAAGAAAGGGAAAAGCCATGGAAGGGATGCCTTGGCCGAGAGACATTCTAGAAGCAGAAGAGAGAAAGTCAGTGTGGCTGACACATAATACATGTTATAATCCAGGCTGTGACTGTAACTCAGTTTTAGGGGACTTTGCAGGCATGCATGAAGCCCTCCATTGGATCCTCAGCACAGCAGAAACCTGGGTAGGCAGCACACACCTGTGATCCAGTGGCAGTGGAGGAAGAGGGATCAGTTCACGATCATCTTTCACCACAAGGGAATCTCAGGCCAGCCTGTCTTACATAGTGAGACCCTGTTCAAACAAAAACAAAACAAACAAACCAAAAGACAAAAACCAAGAACCCAAACCAAACCAAAGAAAACAACAACAACAACAAAAACCCCCACAAAAAACAACACCCAGCTTAAAACCTAAATGATTGTCCTAACTTCTTTTAGTAAAACCTAATGTTATTGAGTCCCTGTGACCCATCTGTCTCCCCCAAATGGGTGTGGGGGCAGCATCTTATACCCACGCAGATGGTGATGGGCCAGAAGTTTTAGCTCCAAACAGATCTGTGACCTTGTTCTCAGTGTCTTAAGAAGACCACTCACAATTAGTTGATTGTTAGTTTATTACTTATTTGGTTTTTAGGAGTGAGGACACCCTCAAAACTCATAACTGTTAGAAACGCTTGCTTAACAACATATTATCCTCTAGTTGCCAAAGGGGAAGTAGTCGTACACAGGGGGCTGGATGTATTCTTTCATTTGTTCCATTCTAACTTAAGCTACTAGTAAACAATTTTACAAAGCTGTTACTTGGATGGTATCCAGTGGATATAATAAGAGCCAGGTGTTCCTTGTACTCTTGCTCCAGGGTCTCCTGTTCCCTACAGTTCAGTCTTCTTTCCCAAGTGTGGTTTATTCGCTGCAAATTGAGAGGGTTGGTCCAGGTGCTAAAGTCCCTTCATTCTCCAGTCTTCTCAAAAGCAGCATGGTCACACCTCAGGTGAAGATCTTTGCTGTGCTTGGGAACAAGCCCAGGGGCACATTAGCAAAGCTCCTACTCCCTTGAGTTCTCCTACAGTCTGTCCATGTCAGTGAGCAGATGCTATCTAGGAGGTGGATTGGAGAACTGGGGAGACTCAATCCTCACACAGAACAGGTGAAAGCGTGGCTGGAAGATAAGGGTGGAATTATAAGAGAGACTCCCTCTTTATCCGCAAATAGTTCTGGAAGCATCCATCAGCAGCAGAGGATGAGAAGGAGAAGCTGTAACATGAAGTTTCCACTCTCTTAAGTACCAGGTAAGCAGGGTCATCTACAGACTCACGTTAGAGAGATACAATCATCATAGTACTCTGTGCAGTTTCGGGACCATATGGAGTGACGGATGGGATGCTGTGGGATTGTGTGTGGCACATTAGGACAATGGGGAGTGAGTCTCTAACATTAGGGAAACTTAGTATCCAATAGAGTTCTTTGGAATCTTGAAAGATAAAGCCTCATTTAAAAGGACTTCCACAGATGAGCTACTAAAGCCTTCTTAAGCAAAGTTAACATGACAAATGAGAAAAAGAAGCTGTAGAAAAGAGTTTGCTACTCTTGGATTGAGCCCTAATTATTGAGGCCAGTGTCTGTAAGTAACACGTGATATTGCGTAATAATAGGTAAGGGAGACCAGGGAGAAGAGGGCATACATATACTTGCTGTGGTGTTCACTGAACTTTTTTTTGTTTGTGAATTAGGAAATTTTGAAAGAAATAGCTGTATGCAATGTGAAGACCCTCAGTTGGCTGTAGACTCTTGAGGTTTTGGGACACAAGGTGAAGTAGCCAAGGGCAGCAGTAACTACAGTTTGCTTTAGTTGAGATGTTGGAGATGGGAAGGGGTGGTCAGTCCAAGAAGAAGAGCGGCTTTTAGAAAGTCCATTTAAGCCGGACAGTCCAGGGTAACGTCACATCATACTCCGTCCAAACCTGCCACAAAAGCTCCCTTAGCTTGCTCTATGCTTTTTTTTTTTGATTCAGAGAATCAAAGGTCTTTTGACTCACTGATAGAGCGAAGACTCATAGAATCATGTATTTTGTTGAAGACAGTAAGCAGAGATATAAAATAAGTAAAATCTTAGTATTATGCTAGTGTTTACTATTCTAATTTTATACATGCATGATTTTAAAGTTGTTATAAGCATTTTACCATTTTTCAGAGGTCTATTTACGGTTTTAAATTTGCATGAGTCTATGTGTGGTGATGTTGTATTAGGGCAACAGTATCTGAAGAATGTTTGGGTCTGCTGCATCTCCAGGGGATAGTGGCTGTGAGCATCCCAACATGGGTTCTGGAACCTCTCCCAGGTTTTCTGTAAGAGCAGTGGGCACTCTTGACCAGGAGCCATTGCAGCAGCCTAATATTAATGTTCTAATATTAACATGAGAGTAATATTTGTTCATCCCCCCTCAGCCCTACTCTGCTAGTGCTTACAGTGAAACTAAAAGGAAAAACTCCAAAACCCTTGTCTTTGGCCTGTGTGAAACAATGCACTTAGTTTTTTTTTTTTTTTGAAAGTAATTTTATTAAATTATAAAAGTTTCCATTTCCGCCCCTCTTCCCAACACCCTCCCACTCCCCCCACTCCCTCTCCTCCTCCCTCTTTGTCCCTTAGGGCAGTCAGGGTTTGGAACAATGCACTTAGAAAGGCTTAGGGACCAGCCTCTCTGGGGCTTAAGCAGGAGCAGCCCAGAGTCCACCAGAGGGCAAGTGCACCGCCCTTGGAAGGCTGGTCCTTGCTTAGGGGTCTACCAAGGGAACACACTCTTATTTCTACCTTCAAGTTTCTGTTTGCCTTCTTATTTGTACCAAGACCAGGAGTTAGATTGATGCCTGTAGGTGGGGAAGGACCAGGAAGAAGAGGCTGGTTGGGAGGATAGTTAGCTTTCCTTGTCCATGGGAAGGCACAGAGCCCTAGCTGAAGTCTTTGATTGTGGGTTCCTCTCATTGTCGGCAGAGCAGACCCACATAAATCACCCCACCAGGATGCGATGATAAGCTGCCTTCTGAGAATTAAGACCTGCCCAGATTCCATGAGGCGAGGGACCAAGCCAACCAGGGTGTCTTGTCGTTGTCGACATCAGGATGCATCCACAAGTCCTCCTTTCAGGCCTCTTACTTCTTCTCCCAGGTAAGTGAGAGGTGAACTGGGGGATGGCTAGGAGGATAGGGGTTCAGAGAAAAAAAAGAACCAGGGTCCTGGGATCTGTATTACAGCAAAAACCAGGATGAAATTGTAGCTCCGTAGAAATTTCTTAACCTATCTGAGTTAAAAAATAATATCTGCAAGACTATCAAGTAAGTAGTAAATATGTGGACACACAGTCTACATTCAGGTAAGGGTGAGTACATGTACATGCATGTTGTAGTCAATGCAGGAGGGCTAAGAAAGGATATGAATAGGTAACCTAACCTTCATTTGGCCTATATGCTGTCAAAAAACATCCTCGTTTTCAATTATTTAATTAAAAATAGTAACTGAACACATTCTGTGATACAGGGGAAAATAGTGAATTGCATATTACATTATTTGGGGCAGGATCCATGATAGCCTTGGCTGCCCCAGACATAACAGACAGCAGAGAATGACCTCAAACCTCTGATCCTCCTATCCCTACCTCCCAAGGGCTGAGATTATAGGTGTGAGCCCCTACATCTGGTCCACATTCTAACTTTACAATCTAACCTCTGGGAAGTGGGATTGTGGTCATTAATTCTTTTCATAATTTCTAATATTCTATTATAATGCATATTATGTTTGTGACCCTAAAAAAATCACAAGGCAAAATGAAGTAATGAGTGTCCCAGTGAGAAATGCATTCTCGTTACACACTCGTTTTATAAAATAAGAAGTCTGCTTTCTCAGACCGTGTCCCAAACTCGTGACCTGAGCCTGAATATGGGTGACCACTTAGTGAATCTCTCGGGCCACTCTTGTGTGCGGTTTGCTTCTGTTTGCTCCTGTGCTGGGATCCAACCCAGGGGCTGGCATGAGTGAGGTGAGCATGGTCCCCTGAGCTGCATCTTCAGCCCACAGAGCTCCCTGACTTGGAAACAATTGGAGATAGGGATTTTAATCCATCATCTCAACAGATTCATACTAAAATTATTATTTTAGGTTTAAAAGTTGCATGGTTTAGTTCTTGATTTAATATTCTGATTTTGTGGTCACACTTTGTAACTGAATGTTGTTCAGTTTCTAGAATGTTACCAACATAGAAGCAGGGACCCTTGCTCTGTTTTGTTTTGTTTTTCCTCCGGGGAAACTAATCCTAAAGCCTCAGTCCTCTTGATGGTATTACAAGACCCATTCTGAGCTTGCCCTGGTGGTGCACATCCTTAATCCCAGCACTGGGAAGGTAGAGGCTGGCAGATCTCCATGAATTCAGACAGCCAGTTCTATTACAGAGTTTTAAATACTGAGGCTAGCCAAGGGTACATAAAGAGACTGTGTCTCAAAAAGACAGTGAAAAATCATATGAGCAAACAAAAGCCATTCTGAAAACTGATGTTGAAGTTCGTAAAGTTCTGCCTTTAAACCAGTAATGCTGTAAACAAAACCTGGGCATTACTCTTTGTATAGGAGAGGTGGGTAAAGTTAGTGGTTTCATTTTTGATAGCACTGAGGGGAGTTAGAGATGGTTTGAGACCGGGTCTCATAAGCCCAGGTTGGTCTTGAACTCACTATTTTCCTGACGTAACCTTCAAATTCTGGTTTGGCAGGAACACATACTTCATCATGTACAACGTATGGAAGAACAATTTTAAAATTTTAGGAATTAGATCTAATGTCAGTGGTACACATGTGTAGTCCCAGTTCTCAGGAGTCTGAGGCAGGAGAATAGTGAGTATGAGCCAGCCTGGGCAACAGAGCAACACCCTGTCTAAAAACAGACCAAGAGGTCAGGCATGGAGGTACATGCCTTTAATCTTGGCAGTCAGAAGGCAGAGTTAGCTGGTTTGTATGGGTTTCAGGCTAGCCTAGTCTACATAGAGAGTTCCAGGCCTGTGAGAACTACCTAGTGAGCTCTGTCTCAAAAAGGAAAAAGAATGAAGGAGAGAAAGAAACAAAGGACAGACAGAAAGAGAAATAAATATGAAAAGAAAAAGATACAGTGTGAACATTATAATATATATATGTATATATATGTTGCATTATCCATGTACACATAGCTGTTACATAATCACTCTGAAGAAGGGTAAGCTCACAAAAAATGGTTTTAGTAAAAATGTTAAACTATGAAAACTCTACAAACAAAAATGCAAAGAAAGACTTGGGCTGGAGCACAATGATTGAGAACTTATCTCCAACACCCCATGACCCAGGTTTAGTCCTCAGTTGAGCCAAAAGGAAAACTGGGAACGAAATGAAGAAGTAGAATCTATTGTATGAAACTGTTGAGCGCTCATTCTCCAATTTCACCTTCTTGTCACAGTGGCTGTGGGTTCTTTCCCAGAAGTACGTGGAGTGGTTGGCCACCCTGTGACACTGCCATGTTCTTATCCGGTGTCTGATGGGATCTCCTTCATGTGTTGGGACCGAGGGGAATGTGGGAATACATGCGGACAAACACTCATCTGGACCGATGGACACAGAGTCTACTATCGGGCAGACCGTCGCTACCAGCTGAGGGGACAGCTTCTTCAAGGAGATGTGTCCTTGATTATAGAGAATGCCACTGAGAGGGACAGTGGGCTCTACTGCTGTCGAGTGGAGAAGAAGGGATGGAATGACGTACAGAGACTGACCACCTCACTGCAAGTTCAGCCGGGTGAGTGTGCCTTGCTGCTTTATTTATGTCCTACAAGGGAGCATGCCAGGGAACCAAGGTTCTGTTTACTAGAGATTTGTTCTTTTCCTAGAACAAGGAAGTGAAGGTTTTTATAAACATGCTGATGATTAAATACTTGCTTTTTATTATTTTTTAATGACATAATCTCATGTATTGTGGGCTGTTCTTTAATGGTCCTGTCCTCCTGGTTTTCCAGCCTATAGCACTTTAGTCCTGATGATTCAGTTGTATATCACCTACTTGTTTATTTATTTGTAACTGCTAAGGTCAACCTAATTCAAGAAGACCATGGGCTCAGTCAGGATCCAGGTCCTAACTGTACTTGGGATCATCTTGTTGGTCCATGAAACTACATCCACTCTCCATCCTGAAAATCAGCGGGGAGCTTTTATCTAAGCTAGAGTGACCTGAATTAAAGGCTGTCCTCTTGTGGCATTAAGTCAGGTGTCCTCTACACTGTAAAAGTCCAGCAGCTCTAACCTGAAAAGCAGGCCACGCAGGGTGCTGCTGCACTGATGAGCTGACTTCGACAAGGGTCAGCTGACCTTGCTGAGCACGGGTCATATGTATAGGAGGACGAGAGTTCCACTCCAGGTCTGCCCTGCCTTGGGCTTTAAAAGAATCCTCACATCTTGTCTTTTGTACAAGGACATGGCCACGAGAGGAAGTGTTTCTTTTTCATTGCCTGTGCAGTGGGGACCAGTGGGAAGTTCATGAAAGCCCCAGTTCTTAAATCATCAGTTTCTGCTGTTATGCGGCATCATTTTCATAGCAAGAGTAGAGCCACGAGGATGCAGTTTCTTCTGCTGATACCCCTAATCTCCTTTGCTAAGGGCTCACACTGACAATCGACAGCAATTACAGCTTGTCTCTTCTTTTAAAATCCAGCTCATCTCCATTGTTTGTCGTTGTTCAGCCTTGGCAGTTTGTTCCTTGTTTTCTTACTGATCTGTTTGTTTTTGACCCGGAATCTCACGGCGTGGTGTGGACAGTGAGGATCTCTCAAGTAGACCAGACTATCCTTGAACTCACAGATCCAACTGCCTCTGTCTTTTGACAGATGGGCTCAAAAGCCTGTTTCACAGTGCCCAGCTGCTTGAAATTATGGGCCGTGCGCTGGTATCGAGCGTAGAAACCATTTCACAGTGTTGACAAGTCCTCTGTCTGGCTAGTTAAGGGGTTCAAAAGTGACTCTGTTTCATCCTTAACCATGACTTCTTGTGATTTCCTGTGTATTTTAACATACTGAGCTTCCTCTTCAGATGTCTTAGGACCCCCATCAGCTTCTTCGGGCTTTCCCATCTGCCTGGGAGAAAATTGCCCCAGAACAAGAAAAGCAAAGCTCCCAAGCTGGTGGCTTCTTTCCTGGTTGTTCTCATAGGGGTCTTAGGACTAGAATGTTCCCATGCTAGCATTTCTCTGTGAGAGATTCATTCTGTCCAGGGAAGGTTTGCATTGTGCTTAAACCTCTGCCCACACAGTAGAATCAATCACCAATCTGATAGTTTGAATTGAATAGTGTGAACAATTTGAATCAAATAGCATGAACAGTTTGAATATAATAGTGTGAACAGTTTTTTTTTGCAGCACAGTCGCACCCACTCCTTGCTATGTTATCAGCAGTGATTTTTAGTGTGACTGGCATGAATATGCACTCCTGAACACCTATGTTTCCGTTCCTGAGTCCAGGACTCGTAACTCTCAGGCCCTCTGTAGGAAAGGGGCTTGAGGACCAGTGAAATGGTTCAGTGGGTGTCTTAGTTATGGTTTCTGTTGCTGAGACACCATGACCATGGCAACTCTCACAAAGGAAATACTTTCACTTGGGTTGGCTACAGTTTCAGAGGTTCAGTCCATTACCCTCACAGTGCAACATGGTGAATACAGGCAGGCATGATGCTGGAGAAAGAGCTGAGAGTCCTACATCTCGACCCACAGGCAACAGGAAGTGAACTGTCTCGTGGGTATAGTTTGATCACACAAGACCTACAAGCCTGCATCCATATTAACTAACACACTTCCTCCAGAAAGACCACACCTACTCCAACAAAGGAACACTTCCTAATAGTGCCACTCCCTTTGGGGACATTTTCTTTCAAACCACAAGAGTGGGTAAAAGTGACTATGGCCAAGCTTGATTACCTAAATTCAGTTATTGCAACCTACATGGGAGAAGATGAGAACCAACTATCAAGCTGTTGTCTGACCTTAACACATTGGCCATGGAAAATTTTACACACACACACACACACACACACACACACACACACACACACACACACACACACCAGATAAAGAGAGAGAGACAGACAGAAAGAGAGAGACAGAGAACAACAGAAATGAATGAAGAAATACAATTTTTAAATTTTAACAGTGGGCTGGATTCTACTTCTACTAGCTTCCTGCATATAACAGGTAAACACATTTCTTTCCCTTCTTTGAAGGTAAAACCTGGCTCGATTCAAATGCCATCACATCTATAGAAGAGAAGAGTGTTCAAAGGAGTTGTTCCCAGTTCCTGGGGTTTATTTTGTAGTCAGTAGAGTTAGCATCACTCTTCTTCTGGACTCGGTCATGGGCTCTTTCCTTCAGGCACCGTTTCCCCTCAACTCCAGCCTTGGCGTTCTGTGCACTCCCTGAACATCAGTAAGCTGCTTGGATTCCTGCAGCATTTCTGATTTCTTTTCCTGATTTGTGAATTTCAGGTTAAAACTGCTTTGTCCCAGTATCAGATCTGCAGTGCTTTAAGATCTGAAACCTCTTGGGCGTGGCCTTGGTAATATACCTGAAAATTCAATGCCATGAAGTACTCATACACAGAATTATCAATAGTTTATAAACCTCCCTATAAGCTATGTATATAAAGTGTATACACACAATGAATGCTACATCTATCCATATTTAGACTTGAGCTCCATTGTGAGCTATATGTAAACTGCTAAAAAATTTTCAGAATTGTCAAAATTCTGAAACTGCTGGCACCAAAATTTTTTTCTCCCCCCCTTTATTTATTTATTTATTTTTTTGGCACCAAAATTTTTTAACTTTTATTTTTTAAAATTTATTTATTTATTAAAAATTTCCACCTCCTCCCTTCCTCCCATTTCCCTTTTACTCTCCCCTCTCCTCCTCCCTCTCCAGTCCTAAGAGAAGTCAGGGTACCCTGCCCTGTGGGAAGTCCAAGGCCCTCCCTCCTACATCCAGGTCTAGGAAGGTGAGCATCCAAATAGACTAGGCTCCCAGAAAGCCAGTATATGCAGTAGAATCAAAACCCAGTGCCATTATCATTGGCTTCTTAGTCAGCCCTCATTGTCAGCCATATTCAGAGAGTTCAGTCTGATCACATGCTTGTTCAGTCCCAGTCCAGCTGGCCTTGGTGAGCTCCCATTAGATCAGTCCCACCATCTCAGTGGGTGTGCACACCCCTCGTGGTCCTGACTTCCTTTCAATCCCTCCTTCTGCTCTTCATCTGGACCTTGGGAGTCCAGATGCCCCAGTGTGGTTCTCTGTCTTTTTCTCTATTCATCGCTAGATGAAGGTTCTATGGTGATATGCAAGATATTCATCAGTGTGGCTATGGGATAGGGCCAGTTCAGGCACCCAATCCTCTGCTGCTCAACGACCTAACTGGGCACATCTCCTTGGACACCTGGGAACCGCTATAGAGCCAAGTCTCTTGTCAACCCTAAAATGGCTCCCTTAGATAAGATATCTTCTTCCCTGCTCCCATATCCACTCTTCCTCCATCTCAATCATCCCATTCCCCCAAGCTCTCCCCAATCCTCCCCTTCTTCCTTCCCTCTCCCCACCTTCTCCTTACCCCACCTCCACTCCTATGCTCCCAACTTTTGCCTGGCAGTCTTGTCTACTTTCAATATCCAGGAGAATAAATACATGGTTTTCTTTGGGTTCACCTTCTTATTTAGCTTCTCTAGGATCATTATGGGCTCAATGTCCTTTGCTTATGGCTAAAATCCTCTTATTAAAGTGTATATGTTCCACACCTTCTTTATCCATTCTTCTATTGAAGGGCACCTAGGTTTTTTCCAGGTTCTGGCTATTACAAATAGTACTGCTATGAACATAGTTTAACAAATGCTTTTGTAGTATGATTGGGCTACTCTTGGGTATATTCTCAAGAGTGGAATTGCTGGATCCTGAGGTAGGTTGACTCCCAGTTTCCTGAGAAACTGCCACACTGATTTCTGTGGCTGCACAAGTTTGCATTCCCACCAACAATGGATGAGTCCCCTTACTCCACATCCTCTCCAGCATAGGCTATCTTTGATGTTTTTGATTTTAGCCATTTTGGCATGTATAAGATGGTATCTCAAAGTTGTTTTGATTTGCATTTCCCTGATTGCTAAGGAGGTTGAACATGACCTTAAGTTTTATTTGAACTTCTTCTGTTGAGAATTCTCTGTTCAGTTCAGTACCCCATTTTTAAATTGTGTTAATTAGAGTTTTAATGTTTAGTTTCTTGAGTTCTTTATATATTTTGGAGATCAGATCTTTGTCTGATGTGGGGTTGGTGAAGATCTTCTCCCATTCAGTAGGCTGCGTTTTTGTCTTAATGACAGTGTCGTTTGCTTTACAGAAGCTTCTCAGTTTCAGGAGGTCCCATTTATTCATTGTTGCTCTTATTGTCTGTGCTGGGGTTCTACTTAGGAAGTGGTCTCCTGTGCCCATGTGTTGCAGATTACTTTCCACTTTCTCTTCTATCAGGATCCGTGTGGTCAGATTTATATTGAGGTCTTTAATCCATTTGGTCTTGATTTTTGTGCATGGTGATAGATATGGATTTATTTTCTTTCTTCTACAGGTTGACATCCAGTTATGCCAGCATCATTTGTTAAAGATGCTTTCTTTCTTCCATTGTGTAATTTTAGCACCTTTGTCGAAAATCAGGAGTTCATCGGTTTGTAGGTTAATATCCGGGTCTTCGATTCAATTCCCTTGGTCAACATCTCTGTTTTTATGCCAATACCAGGCTGTTTTCATTACTGTAGCTCTGTAATAGAGTTTGAAGTCAGGGATAGTAATGCCTCCGGAAGTACTTTTATTGTATTGGATTGTTTTGGCTATCCTGGGTTTTTTGTTTTTCCATATAAAGTTGATTATTGTTCTCTCTAGGTCTGTGAAGAATTTTGTTGGGATTTTGATGGGGATTGCATTGAATCTATAGATTGCTTTTGGTAGAATTGCCATTTTTATGATGTTGATCCTACCAATCCACGAGCATGGGAGATCCTTCCATTTTCTGGTATCCTCTTCAATTTCTTTCTTCAAAGACTTAAAGCTCTTATCCAATATATATTTCACTTCCTTGGTTAGAGTTACCCCAAGATACTTTATACTATTTGTGGCTATCATGAAAGGTGATGTTTCTCTTATTTCCCTCTCTGCTTCTTTACTCTTTGTGTATAGGAGGGCTACTGATTTTTTGGAGTTGATCTTGTATCCAGCCACATTACTAAAGGTGCTTAACAGCTGTAGGGGTTCTTTGGTAGAGTTTTTGGGGTCACTTATGTACACTATCATATCATCTGCAAAGAACAAAAGCTTAACTTCTTCCTTTCTAATTCGAATCCCCTTGATTCCCTTATGTTGTCTTATTGCTATTGCTAGAACTTCAAGCACTATATTGAAGAGGTATGGAGAGAGTGGACAGTCTTGTCTTGTTCCTGATTTTAGTGGAATGGCTTTAAGTTTCTCTCCATTTAATTTGATGTTAGCTGTCAGCTTGCTGTATATTGCTTTTATTATATTTAGGTATGATCCTTATATCCCTAGTCTCTCCAAGACCTTTATCATAAAGGGGTGTTAAATTTTGTCAAATGCTTTTTCAGCATCTAATGAAATGATCATATGCTTTTTTCCCTTCAGTTTATTTATATGATGGATTACTTTGATAGATTTTCATATGTTGAACCAGTCCTGCATCTCTTGAGAGGAAGCCTACTTGATCATAATGGATAATTTTTGATGTGTTCTTGGATTCAGTTTGCCAGTATTTTATTGAGAATTGTTGCATCGATGTTCATGAGTGAGTTTGGTCTGTAATTCTCTTTCTTGGTTGAGTCTTTGTGTGGTTTTGGTATCAGGGTAACTGTATCTTCATAAAAAGAGTTTGGCAATGACTCTTCTGTTTCTATATTGTGAAATACCTTAAGGAGTATAGGTATCAGCTCTTCTTGGAAGTTCTGGTAAAATTCTGCATTAAACCCATCTGGTCCTGGGCTTTTTTTGGTTGGGAGGTTTTTTTTTTTTTTCTGATAGCTTCTATTTCCTCATGACTTATAGGTCTATTTAAATTGCTCTCCTGGTCTTGATTTAATTTTGGTATATGGTACTTATCTAAAGAAATGTCCATTTCTTTCACATTTTCCAGTTTTGGTGGCATATAAGCTTTTGTAGTAAGATCTGATGGTTCTCCGAATTTCTTCTGTGTCTGTGGTTGTGTCCCCCTTTTCGTTTCTGATCTTGTTAATTTTCATATTCTCTTTCTGCCGTTCGATTAGTTTGGATAGGGGTTTGTCAATCTTGTTGATTTTCTCCAAGAACCAGCTTTTTGTTTCATTGATTCTTTGGCCTGTTTTCTGTGTTTCTATTTTGTTGATTTCAGCCCTCAGTTTGATTATTTCCAGTCTTCTACTCCTCCTGGGTGAATCTGCTTCTTTTTTTCTAGAGCTTTCAGCTGTGCTGTTAAGTTTCTAATGTGAGCTTTCTCCGTTTTCTTTATGTGGGCACTTAGTGCTATGAACTTTCCTCTTAGCACTGCTTTCATTGTGTCCCATAGGTTTAAGTATGTTATGTCTTTATTTTCATTGAATTCAAGGAAGACTTTAATTTCTTTCTTTATTTCTTACTTGACCCAAGGGTGGTTCAGTAGTTGACTGTTCAGTTTCCATGAGTTTGTAGGCTTTCTGGTAGTAAAATTGTTGAATTCTAACTCTATTCCATGGTGATCAAATAGTACACAGGTGGTTACTACAATTTTTTTTTTGTATCTGTGGATGGATGTTTGCTTTGTTACTGAATATGTGATCAATTTTTGAGAAGGTTCCATGAGATGCTGAGAAGAAGGTATATTCTTTTCTGTTTGGGTGGAATGTTCTATAAATTTCTGTTAAGTCCATTTGGTTCATTACATCTGTTAATTCTCTTATTTCTCTGTTAAGTTTCTGTCTGGTTTGACCTGTCCATTGGTGAGAGAGGAGTGCTGAAATCTCCTACTATTAGAGTGTGGGGTTTGGTGTATGCTTTGAGTTCTAGTAATGTTTCTTTACATATGTGGGTGCTTTTATATTAGGGGCATAGATATTCAGGATTGAGACTTTCTCCTGATGAATTGTTCCTGTTATGAGTATAAAGTGTCGTTCTCTATCTCTTCTGATTGATTTTAGTTTGAAATCAATTTTGTTAGATATTAGTATAGCCACACCCACTTGTTTCTTTGGTCCATTTGATTGGAAAATCTTTTCCCAACCCTTTACTCTGAGGTAGTGTCTGTGTTTGAGGTTGAGATATGTTTCTTGTAAACAGCAGAATGTTGGATCCTGTTTTCGTATCCATTCTCTTAACCTGTTCCTTTTTATAGGTGAGTTGAGTCCATTGATATTAAGTGATATTAATGACCAGTGGTTGTTAACTCTGGTTAATTTTCGGTGGTAGTGTCTGTGTGTTTCCCTTCTTTGAATTGTGGTTGGTGGAGGGTTGTCAGATGCCTGCGTTATTATGGGTGTTGTTGGCTTCCTTGGCTTGTGGTTTTCCTTCTAGTATTTTCTGTAAGGCTGGGTTTGTGGCTACATATTGTTTAAATCTCTTTTTGTCCTGGAATATCTTGTTTTCTCCATCGATGGTGAATGCAAGCTTTGCTGGGTATAGTAGTCTGGGCTTTCATCCATGGTCTCTTAGAGTCTGTAGCACATCTATCTAAGACCTTCTGGCTTTCATGGTTTCCATTGAGAAGTCAGGTATAATTCTAATACGTTTCCCTTTATATATTACTTGACCTTTTCCCTTTGCAGCTCTTAATATTCTTTCTTTATTCTGTATGTTTTGTGCTTTTATTATTATATGGCAAGGGGATTTTTTTTTGTTTGTTTTTGATCCAGTCTATTTGGTGTTCTGTATGCTTCTTGTACCTTCATAAGAATATCCTTATTTAGGTTGGGAAAGTTTTCTTCTATAATTTTGTTGAATATATTTTCAAAGATGAATTACTTTGAGCTGTAATTCTTCTCCTTCTTCTACCCCTATTATTCTTAGGTTTGGTCTTTACATGGTGTCCCAGATTTCCTGGATGTTTTGTGTTAAGAATTTGTTGGATTTGTTATTTTCTTTAAACAATGAGTTTATTTTCTCTATAGTATCTTCACATCTGAGATTCTTTCTTCTAACTCTTGTATTCTGTTGGTTATACTTGTCTCTGTAGTTCTTGTTCATTTACCCAGATTTTCCATATCTAGTCTTCCCTCGGTTTGTATTTTCTTCATTACCACCATTTCAGTTTTCAAGTCTTGAACTGTTTCCATTACCTGTTTGATTGATTTTTCTTGGTTTTCTTGGGTATCTTTGAGAGATTTATTCATTTCTTCTACCTTTTTGTTTGTCTTCTCTGTTTCTTTAAAGCAGATTTTCTCATCCTGTTTAAGGTCCTCTATTATTTTCATAATGTTGCATTTAAAGTCGATTTCTTCTGCTTCTTCTTGGGGTGTTCAAGTCTTCTTGTGGCGTGATCCCTGGACTCTGGTGATGTAACGTTGCCTTTCAGGTTGTTGGAGGAATTCTTGCATTGGCACCTGCCCATCTCTTCCTTCAAATGCAGCCAGGAGAGTCTTGGCGTCTTGGTCCAAACTTTGCTGTGACTGACTCTCTGGGTAGATCTCCTGAGTGTAAGAGCAGGAACTGTTCCTAGGCCAAGGACCTCACAGACAATAGGGCAGGCTTGGGGGAGGCAGGGTCATGTGGAACAGAGAAGCCCCTGCAGCAGAAGCTGGAGGGGCCCTGTGCTCCTTTCCCAGACCGTCTACCCCACCCCCAGATGGCACCCACTCATCAGTCTCCAAAAATTTTTGACAAAGAATATTCACCCTGTTTCTCTTAGCTTGGAAGAATCCAGAGATGATTGTGTCTCTTCCCCATACAAAGATGCACATAACTTAGTGGTGGACCTTGCATGGGACTTCTTGTGGGCCAACTAGCCCAGTTAGCCTTATGATGCAGCACTGTGTGTGTGTGTCCTCTCTAGACTAGAACATGCTCAGAGTACAGTCTGTGGGTGAAGTCAGTCATCATTGAGAGAAACACACTCAGTCCCAGTTCCCAACACCTTCTCAGTGTCACAGAGATGCTGAGAGAGATGTGAGGATGTGACCCATCACTTAGAACATGTTTCAATAGGAACGTGGGCTCTTTTCTCATCTCCTTGTTGTCGGTGCAGCTGCCTCCTATTGATGAGCTGTCTTCACAGCCCCACCCTGCCATATCCTAGGTGGTCAATGACAAAGAAAAGAAGTTCAGGAGAAGAGCCTCTGCCTGGAGACAGCCTCTACCTGATATGCAAGGGAGGGATTGTATCTAAGGTTCTTCTTTCTTCTTGCTTGGCTGACCTTTGCTTTTATATTGATTTCTAAATCCAGGAGTTCCCACAAGTTCTTTAAGAAGAGTTACAATTACAAGTACATTCAAATCTATCAACAGACCCAGTACTACTCCTAGGAAAACCAGAACTACTCCCAGGAAACTCATCACTACTCCAAGGAAACCAGCAGCAACTAAAAAACCCACAGTTACCACAAGGAGACCCTCAACCACTCCAAAACACACAACTACTACAAGGAGACCCGCAACTACCACAAAACACACAACTACTACAAGGAGACCCTCAACTACTCCAAAACACACAACTACTACAAGAAGATCCTCAACCACTCCAAAACACACAACTACTACGAGGAGACCCTCAACTACCACAAAACTCACAACTACTACAAGGAGACCCTCAACTACTCCAAAACACACAACTACTACAAGGAGACCCACAACTACCACAAAACGCACAACTACTACAAGGAGACCCTCAGCTGCCACAAAACCCACAACTACTACAAGGAGACCCTCAGCTACCACAAAACCCACAATTACTACAAGGAGACCATCAACTACCACAAAGCCCACAAGTACTACAAGGAGACCCTTAACTGCCACAAACCCCACAATTACTACAAGGAGACCCTCAACTACCACAAAAACCACAACTACTACAAGGAGACCATCAACTACCACAAAACCCACAAGTACTACAAGGAGACCCTTAACTGCCACAAAACCCACAACTACTACAAAGAGACCATCAACTACTACAAACCCCACAACTACTCCAAGGAGACCCACAATTACCATAAACCCCACAACTACTCTGAGGAGAACAACATCAACCATAAAATTCACAACTACAAGAAGACCCACACCTCCTATAAAACCCACATCTACTCCAAGTAGACCTCCAACAACCATAAAACCCAAACCTACTTCAAGAAGACTCACACCTCCTCCACAGAAACCAGTAACTATGACAAAACACACAACTATTCCACAGAAAGCCTCAACTAACATAAAACTCACAACTGCTACAAGGAGACCATCAGCTACCACAAAACCCACAACTACTACAAAGAGACCATCAATTACTACAAACCCCACAACTACTCCAAGGAGACTCATAATTACCACAAACTCTACAACTATCTCAAGGAGACCATCAACAACTATAAAACCCATGACAACTCCAAGAAGACCCACACCTCCTATAAAACCCACATCTAATCCAAGTAGTTCCCCAACAACCATAAAACCCAAAATTACATCAAGAAGACCGATACCTCCTATAAAATCCACACCTACTCCACAGAGACCAGCAACTATGACAAACCCCACAACTACTCCAAGGAGACCCTCAACTGCCACAAAACCCACAACTACTACAAAGAGACCATCAACTACTACAAAACCCACAATTACTACAAAGAGATCATCAACTACTACAAACCCCACAACTACTCCAAGGAGACCCACAAATACCACAATCTCCACAACAATTCCAAGTAGACCTCCAACAACTGTAAAACCCACAATTACTACAACAAGACCCTCAACTACCATGAAACCCACAACTACTACAAGGAGATCCTCTACTACAACAAACTCTACAACTACTACAAGGAGACTCTCTACTATGACAAACCCCACAATTACAAAATGGAGATCCTCTGCTACCACAAAACCCACAACTACTACAAGGATACCATCAGCTACCACAAACCCAACAACTGCTACAAGGAAACCCTCAACTACCACAAGCCCCACAACTACTGCAGAACCTACAATCCCCACAACTATTCCAAGTAGACCCCCAACAACTGTAGAACCCAAAACTACTACAAAGAGACCCTCAATTACCATGAAACCCACAATTACTACAAAGAGACCTTCTACTACAACAGAACCCACAATTACTACAAGGAGAACTTCAGCTACCACAAAACCCACAACTACTACAAGGAAACCATTAGCTACCACAAACCCAACAACTTCTACAAGGAAACCCTCAACTACCACAAGCCCTAAAATGACTACAGAACCGACAATTACCACAATCCCCACAACTATTCCAAGTAGACCCCCAACAACCATAAAACCCACAATTACTACAAGGAGACCCTCAACTAACATGAAACCCACAACTCCTACAAAGAAACCATCAACTACTACAAACCCAACAACTATTACAAGGAGACCCTCTACTATGACAAACCCAACAACTACTACATGGAGATCCTCAGCTACCACAAACCCAACAACTACTACAAGGAAACACTCAACTACCACAAACCTAACATCTACTACAAGGAAACACTCAACTACCACAAACCCCACAACTATTACAGAACCCACAATTACTACAAGGAGACCCTCAACTACCACAAAACCTACAATTACTACAAGCAGTACTACAAAACCCACAACTACTACAAAGAGACCCTCAACTACTACAAACCACACAACTACTCCAATGAGACCCACAATTACCACAATCCCCACAACTATTCCAAGTAGACCCCCAACAATCGTAAAACCCACAGTTACTACAAGGAGACCCTCAACTACCATAAAACCCACAATTACTACAAAGAGACCATCAACTACTACAAACCCAATAACTACTACAAGGAGACCCTCTACTATGATAAACCCCACAACTACTACATGGAGATCCTTAGCTACCACAAAACTCACAACTATTACAAGGAAACCCTCAACTACCACAAGCCCCACAACTACTATAGAACCTACAATCACTACAATCCCCACAACTATTTCAAGTAGACCCCCAACAAGTGTAAAACCCACAGTTACTACAAAGAGACCCTCAACTACCACAGAACCAACAATTACTACAAGAAGAACTTCAGCTACCACAAAACCCATTACTACTACAAAGAGACCATCAACTACTGCAAACCCAACAACTACTACAAGGAGACCCTCTACTACGACAAACCCCACAACTGCTACATGGAGCTCCTCAGCTACCACAAAACCCACAACTACTACAAAGAGACCATCAACTACTGCAAACACCACAACTACTATAAGGAAATCCTCAGCTACCACAAAACCCACAATTACTTCAAGGAGAACATCAGCTACCACAAACCCAGCAACTACTACAAGGAAACCCTCAACTACCACAAAACCCACAACTACTACAGAACCCACAATAACTACAAGGAGACCCCCAACTACCACAAAACCCACAACTACTACAGAACCCACAATAACTACAAGGAGACCCTCAACCACCACAAACCGCACAACTACTACAAGGATACCCTCAGCTACTACAAAATCTACAACTACTACAGGGAGACCCTCAATTACCAGAAAACCCACAACTATTACAGTGAGACCCTCATCTATCCCAAAACCTGCAACTACTACAAAGAGACCCTCAACTACCACAAAACTCACAACTACTCCGAGGAGACCATCAACAACCATAAAACCCATGACTACTCCAGGAAGACCCATGCCTTCTATAAAACCCACATCTACTCCAAGTAGATCCCCAACAACCATAAAACCCAAACCTACTTCAATAAGACCCACCCCTTCTATAAAATTCACAACTCCTCCACAGAGACCAGTAACTATGACAAAACACACAACTATTCCACAGAGAACCTCGACTATTATCAACCCCACGACTACTACAAGGAGACCCTCAACTACCACAAAACCAACAATTACTACAAGGAAACCCACAAATACTCCAAAATCAACCAGAATCTCTACCTCTACTTCTCCACTACCAGTAGACACGCAGACTTCTGAACCAGGTAAAAGTCATGTGCTTTATCAGAGGCCTTCTCATGGGGTTCTGTAGGAGACACAGACAACAAGGCAGTCATAAGTATGATCCAGGTGAAGGAGTCTTAGCTTGGTTCTAAACAATGACTTTACTATGTCCATGATTCTCCAGTCTTTGTATGTGCACCACCTGTTCTGTAACAATTTGAACATGGAGGACGCCCATCTCTCTATATGAGATTTTCCAGGGATTCAATACTAGCCAGATGTAGGTGGATCATTGATCTAGATAGCTGACGAGTATGTTAGGAATCTGGGAGAGTGGGGCATGACTTTCTGATGAAAAAGTAAAGAAAGAATGACTGACAACTAGTGTCTGGGTAGGCAGACTCGAACCCTTTTCAGATATTCTGAAGTTGGGCCATCCAGCCAAGGCCATAGTGCAGTGAAGCTGACATTCAATGTTTCCTGAGCACTAGGCAGCATGCTACATGCTTTATGATGCAGTGTTTAATTCTCAGACACTTGTGTCCTATGTAGCTGTGATCTGTCCCTCTTATACAGCGACAGCAACTGGCAGAGTCAGAAAGTTCTGGGGGAAGTTATGGAGACAGAAAGTGACTTAGATTCTCTTCCTGTTTACTTGAGTTGGAAGCTGATTCTTCTGACTCTGGGGTCAGAACTCTGGCCACAGGCTCTGAGATTTATGTTTAGATAGTTTGTCCTGTATTCAGATCCTCACTGAAGAAGACTCCATTTCATGGACCGTTGATACTTTCTAAAGTTTTCCTTCTAGGATTTTTCAATTTATTTGTGAAGCAGAAAAATGCAAAAAGATGTCTTTTATACTGATGATTTATACATTGAATTAAAAGTCCTTAGGGATCTGACATATTCAAGCTTGGGCTGGAGAGATGACTCCATAGCTAAAAGCAAGCATTGCTGTTGAGGAGATCCTGAGTTGCTTCCAGGCATCCATGTTGAGCAGCTCACAAATGCCTGCATCAGGGAATGGGCTCATGGGCTGAGTTTGGAGAACAAGTATAAGTTCCTGACTCCATGGAAAACAGAGATTTAGAAAAGCAGTGACAGCTGACACGATCATGTGACCAGCTGGAGTGTTAGTAGTTGAATTTTATTTTGTTGAGCTAGAATCTCAACTTGGCTGGCATGGAATTCAGGATGTAGACAAGCTTGTCTGAAGTCACAGAGGTCTTCCTGCCTCTACTTCTAGTGATGAAAGGTGTTTGCCACCATGCCTGTCAGTGTTGAATTTAATTTATCTTTTTTTTATATATTGAGTCACTTTCTCCTATACTTGGAAGGTCATGCTTAAGATCCCAGGTCATAAATAGATTCTAGACTGTAGATGGTGCCTAAACCTAGTCATTGCCTTTGGTTCCTTGGGAGTGCGCCCCCAATGAGTAAAAATGGAAGGTGAGAATCAGGAGGCTATGGTCAACCAAGTGTACTTATGCTTGGCAGTGCCAGTTTGGCTGTAACTGAAAGTCCCATAGACCTGCAGCTATACCACTCACTGTTTGGGTATTGTGTGTGTGTATGTATGTATGCGTGTGTTTATGTGTGTTTGTATGTGTGTGTGTGTGTACACATGCACTTTCAGCAGATATTTCTGACATTTGCTAGAATTACAAATGTATAACCCTCTGATGTGTGTTTTTTCGAGAATAAAATGAAACAGGGCACTTTTAGGATGGAAAGCATTTGTTCATTGCTGTGTGACTCAGCAGAATGAGAATTCTGTACATACAGAATTCCAAAAAAGATATTTCAGAATACCCCAATATATGATAGAAGTTCAATGACTCTCCTGCCACACGAAATCCCAACCCTCACATCATGTGTGACACGTTGACTTGTGGGTGATATTATAGGTGATTTCTGAAACAATTCTGATCCAGGCCAAGGCAAACTGACACATTAGATAAGAACACAGAAGCTGTTCAGATGTCATGGTAGTTCCTCTCATTCCAAGTAGAGTCACCTTGACCTTTCAGTGTGTGTAAGGCCTTTGGGCACTTAGAATCCTCAGCTAATATGGAAGTAGAGAGGAGGTGGGACCGTGGGCTGTTCCAAATCTAAGTGCTCTGCTTCACCTAATTTATAGAAAAACATGGAATCATGTATTAGAGAGAGAGAGAGAGAGAGAGAGAGAGAGAGAGAGAGAGAGAGAGAACAGAACAGAAAGGTTACGGTATACAACTTTCTAGATAAATTTAACAAAATATTAGCATTTAGTCTGATACTATTGCTTATGATCATGTTATTTAACTTTTAATCCACCATCAAAGTTGGGATGAACATGTGTAGTGTCTATAATGAGAGTATAGCATTATTCTAATGACAATTTTCATTCTTTTCGACAGTTTACACTGAAACTGTGACATCTTCACACCGCCCTTGGAATAATCACACCGTAAGCAAACCCCTCTCTGTGTTAATAACGAGATTCACTGTCTACCTTCCTGAAATCATGTTGCCTTTAGAGACTTTGTAAATCAATTTACAGACTTTTGTCTCAAAAGAAGAAGAAGAAATAGAAGAAGAGAAAAAGAGTCGAACATAGTTGTTGCTTCCTTTATTGTAGGATTGAGGAAGCTGAAACAGGAGGTACTAAATTTGAGGATAGCCGGGACTACAAGGTCAGCTTGAGTCCACCATGAGAACTTGCCTCAAAAATCCAAGAGAGACCAAGATAGTATTAAATATGTAGTAAATTCCTTGAAAATAAGAGAATTTGACTCTAAAAAGAGTGTCAAGTTTATTTTGATGGGCAAGTTTGTCAGCATTGCACAATAAGTGATAAGCAATGGAGGGAGGCAAGGACACAGAGAGAGATTGATAAGAGTTTCTATGTTTAAAAGTTACATTAAAATAAAGAGAATGAATTAACTAGAAGAGACTAAATTAGCATACCATATTTGCATATCCTATTAAAATATTAGAAACCATCACACCGTGTCAAAAATATTGCTAATTGAGCAGATTTGTGCTGTTTTTAGCACAACCTTGCAAGGTATAGTTGTAACTGAGCTTGGTTAACTACAGAACAGTCAACTTTATCAGCAAGAAGAAACACTTTAGAATTAAACTCAAAACAAGAACTAGCAAATCTGGACTCTGAGGCTGTCAATATGGCTCTAGGTGCACTGAGAACCATGCACAGAGACACAGTTTTGTGTGCTGTGTCTAGATTTTTGATTTGTTTGTTTTGGGGACAGGGTCTCCTGGAGACCGGGTGGCCTTGAATTATCCATGGAGTTGAGAATGATCGTGAACTTCTGAACCCCCTGTCTCAACTTCTCAAGTTCTGGGATTGCAGGTGTGCACTCCCATGCCTAGCAATGGCAGCATACATCCTGAACCTGTAGATCAACTTTCTAGACTTCAACTCATGAAGAAGTTGAAAAAAATATTTGAAGATGTATGAGAAAAGATAACCCTTGCTGCCATTCCTAGTCAGGAAAGTGTTATGAAGTAAATGCTTATGTAGGCCTGATGAACTCACCTGTGATCCAGGTACTCAGGAGGTGTATGCAGGAGCATCAGAAGTTTTTTGTATTGGCTACATAGTGAGTACCAGGTCAGTTAGAATACTCGTGATACTGTCTCAAAACCAACACACATTACTTTATATACCTACAGTGTTTGTCAAGAAGTACCTGAGAATCCCTTTCCCAAGAATCCACTGAACATATTGTTTGAGGATGTAGAGACAGCACTCACAGAACTTAGCTAATTTGCCTATGGTCTCCCTGACTAAGCAGAGGAGCTGGGCTTGTGATATCAGAGACGAGGCTCATCCATGAACAAAGACCTGGTCTCTGATATCCCTTTCCTTACAGTTAGACCATCCGTGGGCTCTGTTTACAGTTAGTAGCTTAGTGCTAAGCTATTAGAGGGGCCTCACCTGCTGCCCAGTCTGTCTCCTGCTTATTCCAGAGTGTGCTGATCCCTGATCCCCTGCATCAGGGCAGTAGGAATATTCTGCATTTCTGTCTGATCATACAGTGGTAATTAGGCTGCATTGGGGCAGTTTCTTCTGAGTATTTTTTTAAAAAGCTGTAGATCTTGCTGAGCATGGTAGACCATGACTTTAATCCCAGCCATAAATAGGTAAAGTCTGGCCCATCTTTGTGAGTTCAATGACAGCCTGGTCTATACAGAGAGTTCAGCAGAGCTGTGACTGTGTAGTAAGAAGTAAGATCCTGTCTCAGGAAAAAACAAAACAAAACCAAAAATGAAAGAAAGAAAGAAAGAAAGAAAGAAAGAAAGAAAGAAAGAGAATCCAGAATTTTACAAGACAATTATGATTTATGAGGAAAGACCAGTCTAAGTAGCTGAGCACACACTGGGACCATCAGAACAAAAAATTAGACAGAAACCATTGTTTTTCCCAATAGAGGAATAACCTGATGAATATTAATGAAGATATAATCACTCACAAGACATGCAACCATGTTGTAACCTCAAACCACATAGAAAACATTTTCATCCTTCTCCTAGACACTTCGAAGTTTGTGTTTTCTCGAGTTGAACAACTTAGTACCAGCTCAGGTTGTTTGGTTTACTTGCGTGTTCTATTCTATTTTATTTAAATATGCGATCTCTCAAAGTGGTCCTGGCTGTCCCAGAACTGCTATGCAGACCAGGTTGTCTTGGAACTCTCAGATAATCTTCTGCCTCTGCCTCTCAAGTGCTGGGAATCAAGGTGCACACTCCACACACTTGCGTATTCTAGATTAGTCACAGAAAATGGAGGAAAACAATCTAGGTTGAGGTCTGGGGTGTGTTTTCTGCTCACCTCATTTGGCATCTCTTCAATGATTGATGTTTCCTTAGGAAGCGGTTCCCACACCACACTCCCTGATGATCCCCACTAAGGGCCTCTACATTGGAATCTCCGTGTCTGTTGGGCTGTTGCTTCTCACAGGCGTCCTGATGATCTTAAGTGAGTAGCTTTATCAAGGTCTCATTGTTAGGGATGGGAATGGGTCTCTCTGGGAAATCGTCACACAATCAAGGAAATTTGGCACAGCAAAATCTTTATACCTAGAATGTAGTGCAGAGCCTCTTTAAATCCACTGAGCAAAGTGGGGTCCTGCTGGGCCTTTAACTTTAAAGCAAAGAAGTCCTGTGCCTGCCTCTGCCTGCTCAGAGCTGGGCCTCACAGTCTAGGAGACTTGTCGTATAAAGCAGAGCAGTGACTAGGGAGAATGGTTCCGAGCACAGAATTTGACGGTAGGAAAATGCTTGCTCCACAGCTCTTCTTGCCTAATGGTGTCTTCTCACATTTCTTTCAAGATGGCATGTCCTCTGTCTTCTTTAGCCCTCTGGTAGAGGACAGTGCATTTCATGTCTGTTTCGCAGACATGAGCTAGAGCAAGGCTGCTCAGTCATTCTGACTGCCTGCAAGGAACTCCACATGTCATGGGGTTCACATTTCGCACGATTTCTATGTGTTCCCCAATCCAGGATACGTCTTGTAGTCCCTTCTGGATCCCAGGGATGTGTTAGGACCTACTGTACACTGAGATTCTAACACCTGGGACATGCTCAGTGAACACTGTTACAATATGTCATCAGGATTCCTTTTTCATATAATCTGTAAAGCTTAAATATTGGTTGCTCCTTTCCTAAGTATGATTGTTTGTTTGCTTTGTTTCTTTTGTAATTTCTGAGACCATCTGTCTTATATATCCCAGGCTGGCTTTGAACTTACAGCGTACCTGAGGCTGGTGTTGAAGTTCTTAGACTTCTCTCTCTGTATTTCGGCTGACAGCATATTCTTTATATTTCGATTGTTGGCCACCTCAAGAGAAAAATTGACATTTACCATAAAGAAATTGATTTGGGGGCTGAAGAGATGTTTCAGCACTTAGGTGGTTGACTGCTCTTATAGAGGATGTGAGAGCTATCCTAGAACATGAGTGGGTGACTCACAACTGCCTGTTATTACCTCCCCATGGGATGCCTCTAGATTTAGGCACTTTCTTTTTAGAGTACATATTCAAACACACACACCCACATGCAAGGGTGCATGCATATGCACATACACATACAATCATACATACAGAGAGAGAGAGAGAGAGAGAGAGAGAGAGAGAGAGAGAGAGGCCGAATAAATTTTTAAAGAAACAGGCTTGAGATCTGGAAGGCAAGAGGCCATTGTGAGACTTATAGTGTGTTTTCTTCCAGCCTGTAGATCTTTTTATTTGTCCCTGTGATGATATTATTGAATGTTCTGGAACATATTTAATAGAAGAAGCAAATAAGGCATTGGAGGGAAAACTGCATGACTAACCCTTGAACAGAATCCTTTGACAGTGGCACTAAGGCCTGCTTGATCTTTTCCTGCAGGGTTTGTGGGAATGCACAGGCACTTCTGTCTGTCTAGTCCATTCCCTAAATAAGAATGTCAGTCATTGTCATTTCAAGATACCACACATGAGCTCATTACTGACCTGTTTCACATGACTGTGTAGAAATTTGGGAATAAGAATACATGTGTCAAACATCAGGAAGTTTCTCTCTAATATTTAGAACCTGGTTATTCATAATGATTATTTAAGCTGGCCCTTGGGTGTATACCTATAATCCCAGGATGCAGACTACTGATATAGAAGAATCATAGGTTATGACTAGCTTAGAATTAAATAGTAAGATAATGTCTAAAAGAGGGGAATATAAATTTGTATAAATACAAATATGTTCACTTTCTTAGCCCAAAGTTGTTTATTCTCCCCTGAGGGTGGGTGACTACTGGGTGTCTAAAGATCTTTAACAGCAAGTTGGAGGAATACCTTAGTGGTGCACACTTCTGAAGAACATTGTGGAAGGAGCCACAGCCAGTATAGTGACATTTAAAAAATGGTCCTTGATGGAAGAAACCATTAGCAGGGCCGTGTGTCTCAGGTCACTTGGGGAGCCCATGTTTAGCTTGTTTCCAGCAACCAGTTTCAAACCCCAGACTTCATTTCTCTCAATGGAAGAATTTATCAGTGCCAGTCTAGCACATTAGGAATGGTATCTGGGTGAGTGCATCAAACCAAACAGGCAGAGGAGAGACTTTCTGTGTGGTAGAGGAACGGATGACCCTCCCACTTTACCAGGGAATGGTTCAATTATAAACAGAAACAATAGTCTTGCTTAGAAGAAAAGATCACGAGTGTTACTGATGACGTGTTTAATTTAATGTCACCTAACTTCCCCTTTGTTTCAGAGTGCAGACACACAAGAAAGAAGAAGAAACCAGAGGTGTAAGTTGTCACGCTGTGTCGATTGCTTTGGAGTTTGTAATCTTGTGGATTTCTCCTTGTTTCTTTCTTTCTTTTCCTTTTCTCCTCCTCTTTCTTCCATTCTTTCCCCTTCTTTTTTATTTACTTATTTTAAATTATTTTTTTCATATATATTTTGCTCATGTTCCTTTCCCTCTACCAACTCCTCTCAAGTCATGCCACTTCCCAACCCACCCAACGCCATGTTCTCCTTCTTTCAAAGAAAGAAAGAAAAGAAGGAAGGAAGGAAGGAAGGAAGGAAGGAAAAAAGGAAGGGAAGAAGAGCCAGATAAAACCCACAAAAATACAAAAATGAAGATCAAAATGAGAAAGTCCAAGATCTTTTTCTGTCAGTTGTCGCGTTGGCTCATCTGAGCTTTCTGACCCTAAGTTGTTTCCATACTTGGACATGTGATACTGAACTACACAAAGAAAAACTTGGTCCCATCTTC
Organism: Myodes glareolus; assembly: GCF_982192425.1. NCBI lineage: Eukaryota > Metazoa > Chordata > Mammalia > Rodentia > Cricetidae > Myodes > Myodes glareolus. The sequence continues at coordinate 78,016,319 of NC_142034.1, read as the reverse complement.
TTTGTAAATGACAGCACCTGTACTCTTCATGTGCCTAACTGGTTCTACATTTCAACACAAGAGATATGACTGATTGGTTCTACATTTCAGTTGTAGAGATGGCCAATGTTCAAACAAAACTCCACTCTGCCAAAACACCACCCACGAGTTAAAGTTAGCTGTTTTCTTCTCTGATTTGCTGCTTCATGACTTCTAGGAAGCTCACATAGCAGTCCACTGTGACTATCAGGGTAACCACCCCTCCTCATCTAATGAGAAAGGCCAGCTTCCAAACACCAGTAACTCTCTCCCAACATTAGTTCCTCTCCCTACAGTGCCTGATGTTTTTGTGCATGTGGTGTACACGCGTGTGCCCCAGACTGTACACTTTGCAACTGTTTCCCATACCACCAACCCCTGTGAAAAAGCCCTGCTTCATTGCTTTACACATTTCTTGTCTATGTTAGCATTAGAGTGTGCAGATGCTATGCAGATTTTAAAGGCATTTTTAACAATAGCTTACTTATTTTTTGTTGCAGCAGGAGATGTGGTGGGGTGGTGGTAGTGTGTTTGTGTGTACACATGCAGGCTCCATGGCACCTGTGAAGGTCAGAGAACAGCTTCTTCTACCTTTCTGTATATCCAGGGATCTAGCATGGGTCAGCAGGCCCTCCTAACCCTTTCTAAAGGGCCACAGTCCTAACCTGTAAATACAGCAGTCATCCAACACTTAAGCCAGTTCCTGCATGCACAGCCTAATTAGGTTACTCCCTATGATGTTAGGTATCTGCATTTTTAGATATTTGACTTTTGTGTTCTATTACGAGTATCCCGATGGATGCCAATATCAGCTCACTTTGTTAAATGTTTCTTTCTGTGTCTGATGTTTGTCAAGCAAATGTTTCTATGACTTTACTGCCGGGTCCCTGTGTGGTGCCATTCATTTCCTGTTACAGTTTTGTGTGGATGGGGCTCCTGCACTCATGAATACCCAGGCTTACTGAATCCTAAGTGAAATCTCTGCTCCGACCTGAAAAGTGACCGTCTTAATCTTTTTCAGCAACTCCCTTTACAGCTCATTCGTCTTCCATGCTTACATGAATGAAGCTTTCGAAAGTACACTGCAACTGTCCACTGAAGACATAGTGTACACGACTGAAGACAATTTCTATCCCTGGATAAACTCCCAGTGGCCCTCTAAGATGACATCATTCCAAGTCTGCAGATGAAAGCAATGGGGTATCGCCACGAGGGACACCCATTAAGCGACAGGACTATTTCCAGTGTCAGTTCTTCTGGTGTCCCTAGTTGCCAGCAACAGTGACAGAAGGTGGTCCTCTAGCTGTTCCTGCGCATAGTCACCGTTGATATAGTACCCAGTCCGGCCACACACACTAAAACATGAATACTTGAGAATTTCTTGGGTTTTTTTTTTTTTTGACTCCTTAAGTCTTGGATCCATGAAAGGCAATCATTGGTAATGCAGGAAATAACCTATCTTAGTTATTGAAAACCTCAAGAAGAGCAGAATAGAATTTAAAAATAAAAAACAAAAAATCAAAGGGAAGGCAAAACTTAATTTAAAAGTACTTCGTAATTATGTTTTATTTATTTTATTGTAATTCAAAAAGTTATTTTCCTCACTTTTTCCAAAAGGGCGTAAGTCATGGGAAGTACAGGTTTTAATTTCTATGTCACATAAACAGAAAGGAGCCTAAAAGTCTGCATGCTTTTTAATGGCTCATGACATATAAAATATGATGCATTGTTATATGCTTAATCTTAGGATAAGGATGGGTGTTTTATGTCAGGAGAGGTTACCACGGTGAGAATGGACCAGGGAAGAAAACAGTGGACCAAGGGACTGAGGTCATCAGTGCTGTTTCCCCACAGGCTGACTCGATACCCAGTGCTCCTATTCTCACCACTGAGCTCTGAATCAGGCGCTGGAAGAAGGCAATGCAGAGATGAAGGGGAAGGGGGAAGCAGGACACAGGCTCTGCCTGAGAGAAGTCCTATGCTAGGTGCAACAGCGTATGAGGCTACCATTGGTTTCAATCAGAGTTACAAATTTATAATTGTCTCCAGATCATAAATAAATTTTATCTAATTTATTTCAGAAAGGCAACGAGTTTTCATAGTGAATCAGTTTGTCAAATCAATCAAATATTTGCTTTTGCTAAGAGTTCACAGAGCTGTAGTATTGATATCTTCATTGACAGTTTGTTGGTAAGATCTGCTTTTCAAGGCAGTAATAATTTCTATATAAGTTTTCTGCCTCCTGAGTGCTGGCTCCCCGTAGTTGTCCTCTTATCTCCACATATTCTCCATTGAAACTGTGTACACACACACACACAGACACACACAGACACACACACACACACACACCTGCACATACATCCATACATACACGCACATCCATGCACACACATACAATGTATGTGTGTGCATGGTAAATAACTAAAGTGTAATAAACTTAAAATTTTAAAGAATAAAGTAGATTAAGGTAGAAAAGACCAATGGTTAAATGCCGATGGATTTATTTAGTGATTTACCTAAAGCACCGTTTGTACTATTTGTCAAGAATGACTTCACTTGTTACCTGCCACAGAACGGTCTGGAGGGAAAGCTGAAGCAATGGGTCATGGACCTTGACAGTGACCTTAACTGCTGACTGGCACATGTGCTTTTGTAAATTCTTTTGTAAATGCTTTTGTAAATTGCTTGCTTGACTGCCCAGTTTGTATTATTTTATTGTTGTTCTTTAAATGTGTAGTTGTTCTCTAACGAGAAAGAAATGGTGTGGATTTGGACTGGAGGGGAAATGGGGAGAATCTGAAGGAGTTTGGGGAGGGGGACAGTAATCAGAGTAGGTTGTATGGAAAAGACTATTTTCGATAGAAGAAAAGTAGATAAAATGAAAATTCCAACTGGACCCAGCCTTGAAGCCTTTTGGGAGCCAGGCAGGCTTTGGTTCATCAGTGCTGTATCCTGTCTTCTCGTTCTTGGTGCTCAAGTGCTTATTCTAGGGAGATTCCCACACAGGAAGACATGGATAATTGACTATCTTCTTAAATGAAATGATGTCCAAATCTTACATGGTAAAACTGAGGATATCCAAAATTATTTTGAAGCAAGAACTATTTTTCTGAAACAGAAAATCCAGAGGTTTGGGTGGTCGCCCTTGGATGGAAGAAGAACCAGAGACCCAGAGAAGGGAAAGGACTAATGAGAAATTGCTGTGGAACAGTCTCTGTACACTGTAAACATGCACGACTCTCACTGGTTAATATAAAGATGACTGGCCTATAGCTGGGCAAGAAGAGATTGGGCAGAAGAGCCAAGCTAGGAGGATACTGGGAAGAAGGGAGGAACCTGAGGAGATGCCATGAGACACAGTGAGCAAGATGGGAAGTACGTACATGAGATAAATCATTCTCGGGACAGTACATAGATTAATGGAAATTGATTAACTTAGGTTATACGAACTAGCTAAAAACAAACTTAAGCTATCGGCTGAGTGTTTATAATTAAGTGTCTGTGTGGTTATTTGGGGATCGGCTGGCAGGAAAGAAAAGTCTGCCTACTAGAAATCTAACACAAAGTATTTTTCCTCATCCCAATGTGATCAAAAAAGGGTGGTTGGCCAGGCAATGTGGTACACACCTTCAATCCTAGTCTCTGACATGTGAGGTCAGCAGTCTACCTCTGAATCACATTGCTAGCCCATGTGCTGTAAGTCTTCAAACAATAGAGCATGCATAAATACCCACCCACCACAAACTTATACAACCCAGGGGTTCCCAGTGCTGTCTGCACCTGAGGAGGAGATGTGGAAAAGGAGAACTCAGCTGTAACTACAGAGATGATGATGCTTCTGTTTGGAGGCAGGGCCTGAGCACTTCTTGCTATGACATTCCCCATGTGACCTTATGATAAGACTGGGTCTTGAACCTCTCTCTGGTCTAGGCCTTCTGTCCCCTTCTCTAGACTACGTCCTTGAGTTTGCAAGTACATGGAAGGTACATCCTTGGCCTTTACAGGTGAGCTTCTTCATCCTAGGCCTTCCCATGCCACCCCCAGGACTGTAGCTAGGGAAGTCAGAAGTGATAATAATCCATGTATTTATTATGATATCATGACCCACAGGTGATTCTTATGGACAAGGAGAACACGGGAAGGGTCTACTCATTTTGTCTAATGACTAGTTCCAGGTCTAATTTTTTATTAAATCATTCCCTGTACCAGAGAATTGTACCCAGCAGCATAGGTTCCACGGTCAGCTAGAGTCACATTCTCTATGGTCAGGGACACATCTCCTTTGAGGAAATTCCCCTTTAGCTGGTATCTTCTGGATTTCTGATATGTCACATTTCTTTCATCAGTGCCAAGCACTCAATTGACACACCGTGACCAAGGACAGGGTCCCTTGCCCCAGCACACAGGCACAGGAGTCCTAGGGGCAGATAGAGTGTAGTCGCAGGGCAGATACGCATTCTTACCGACCTGACTATAACTCCATCTTCCAAAGACCCTACACAGAGAGGGGAGGAGGGCGAGACGGTGAGGGGGTGGGTCCATTTCTGTTGGTAATGCATCATAGAATTAAAGAGGGTGCTCTGGCTGTCCTGTTGGGAGGAGGATTGACGGTACCAATGATTCTCTGTCGGCAGAGGAAGCAGAGAGTCTGTTCAGACACTTACTATGATTGCCCATGCCTCTAATTATGGAGCTTGGCAGGTGGAGACAGGAAGATCCCAAACTAGAGACCAGACTGAACTACAGAGCAAGTTCCAGGCCAGCCTGAGTGATAACACCATCTCTCAAAATATAAATTAGCAGTCCAGAAAGTGATGACTGCATTTAATCCCTGTACTGAGGAGTCTGTGGCAGAAATGCAGTGAGTTTGAGGCCAGAATGGGCAAACTCTGCTCATTCCCTAAAGTGCCTGCCTCCATTGACCTGAGAAGGAACATGAGAACCTGCATGTCTCTCAGTTCCCATGTGCTGTGTGTCCCTGACTCCTCACTCCCCAGTTGCAGAATCTTGGTTTTCAAAGAGAATAAGCGTCAACAGCTCTTTGAAAATAAAAGGTAGAGCCAATACTTAGAAAAAAAAATGGCCATTGTTGCCTCTTTTGATCAGGGATCTAAGCTAGTTGTCTGTTCATTACCATGGAATAGGTAACCGAATCACCACAATACAGTGAACAAAAACCTTGACAAATAAGAAGCCGGTACATTTCGAACTACTGGGGTCGCTTTAATGTTCAACATTAGTTCCTTTCAATACATTTATATGTACACATCTATGTAGGAAAGCAGTCAGTCATATCAAATGTGCTTGAAAACATGACTCCCTTTCCACACTCTTCCCAGTTCATGCTGCCCACCTTGAGTCCAAACATTAAAAAGTTCTCCACACACTGCTGTTGCCTGACATTGTGTACACACACAGATGCCTACTGTGCACACACAGAAGCCTACTGTGTGCATGAACCTGCACTTGATTTTCTCAGTGGCCTTGTGACTTCTGGAATTCTGTACCCAGACGATTAATCAGGCTCATGGCTTATATCGTGACTGCATCACATTTATTACCTAGCTTCCCACTGGTAGACATTTAGCATGCTGCCAAACGTGTGTTGTTACAACCATCCTTGTTATGATCATCTCTGTATCTCCCTCCTGCCATCTGTGATATACTGATGCCTCCACTGCTCAGCTGTAAGCTGAGCTGGCACAGAAAGCTCTTCAGTTAAAAGTAAAAAGAGTCAGGCAGATCTATGTGACTTTGAGGCCAGCCTGTTCTACCGAGCGAGTTCCAGGACAGGCTCCAAAAGCCACACAGAGAAACCCTGTCTCAAAAAACAAAAATAAACAAACAAAAAAGTAAAAGGAACTGGGCAGTTCTGGGAAGACTGTTTCCTACATGATTGTTCTAAAATAGATTTGTGCTTCAGCACCTCTGCTGGACTGGAGAAAATTCCCTTATGCCAAAGTTGACCATGAGATCCTAGCCAAACTCTCCTGACCTGCTGTTGGCTGAGCTGTGGTAGAGGGAAGGCAGTGCTGAGGGTGAGGGGCTTCAAGGCCTGTCTGCTCCAGGCCTCAGGGAATTCTCGGCAGTTTTCACTGTTCTTCCAACAATGACATCAACCATCCTCCCCAGGCTAAGAATTCCCAATACACATGCAGCAGCCTCACCATCACCATCCTAGAAGTTCAGGTAAAGACTGTGACCCTGACATCCACATCCTTCTAGCTGCTCCTTTCCAATCAGGCTGTCACAGGGACTCTCTGGGCAGGGCAGCCTGCTGGAGCTAACTGCTTCCAGTATTCTTGGAAGATACAGATCTCCTTGGATTGTTTATTTCCTTATTACCGTTATTTGACTTTTTATCCTGATTTGAATCTGAGGCCAAATCACAAGTGTCTCTGTAATCATCCCGTTTCCACCCGTGTTCTACCATCCCGTGTACACACCATGGAACCTTGAGCAAACCAAAGAAACTGGCATAATACTGTTAACTGAGCCCTGTTCCCAAGTGTGGGTGTGGGGTCCTTGGATTGGTTCCTCAAGTGTGAATACTTTAGTTGGGTATGAAATGCCAACTCGTGAGTGAAAATCCAGTACTGAGCAGAGAGATTGTTAATGTGCTGTCAGCCTGGTCTACATAACAAGACCCTGTCCCAAAAAACCAAAACCAAAGACAAGGGTGGGGGTATAGGTCAGTTTTATAAATAAATAAATTAAGTAAATAGATAGCTTGTAAAGATATGCTCATTTACTCTGAAATACTAAAAAATAAGACATACAGAAGAAAAGACAACATGGACTCTGGTAGCCCGGAACTAGAGTGGATGGAGAGTCTAAGACCAGGCTCGGCTACAGAGACTTGAGACTCCTGGGTTACATGAAACCTCATCTCCAAACAAATAAACAAAACTCCAGCCAGGCTGCACTAACACAAATAGAGTCTAAATTAAACACTGGACTTTCCTCATTCTCTCTTCATTGAGCATTCCCAGACTTCCCAGGAGAGATCAGCTTTGTACTTCTTGACCGGCACTGTCTGCTACTAATTCAATGAGGGCTACGTAAGCAGTTTTAATTTTCCACTACACATATTAAAAAGAAACAGATGATAGGGCTTGAGACATGGCTCAGCAGTTAGAAGTACTTGCTGTGTAATCATGGAGGCAAAACTGCTAAGGAGACACCACCCCAAGAGCACCTGACTCTCAGCCCTGAAATGGGGGAAGGGAAACAGAGGGTAATTCTAGTCTTAAGGCTTCCAGTTTACTGAGAAAACATGAGGTCCAGATTCAGGGAGAGATCCCGACTCATTGGACAAGGCCGAGAAAAAGAAGGGGACACCAGACACCCTCTTCTGTCCTGTGTGTTCATGTACGCATCCCAGCACAAACACACACTTGCACATTCACAGGGAAATGAAAATAATACGAAAGTAAAGCCTCCATTTAACACGTATTAATGCATTGGTGACTCTTCTCAAATACTCAAGTGGTACGTACAGATAGAACTTTAAGCCGGAGAGACGGCTCCATGGTTAGGAGTACTTCCTGCCCTTGTAGAGGATGCTTGTTAGGTTCTGGGCACCCACAGGATAACTCATCCCATTTATCTACAGTTCTACAGGATTCAAGTCCCTGTCTCGGTGCCTGTGGGCTCATCCATACACACGGTGCACGTCCATACACTCATCCCTCCCTACTCATATTGATATAATACATTTTTAAAAGATAAAAGATAGTTAAAATAATATAGACCTTTAAACTAAAAATCTTTTTATTTCATCCTGTTTATCTACTAGGGATGGAACATTCCTTCCTTCCTTCACTCTCTATCTCTCTGTCTCTGTCTCTATCTCTCTCTCTTTGTAGATAGGGTCTTACTATATCAAACTCTCTAAATAGGCTAGGCTAACTCTCTATATGGACCAGGCTAGCTTCAAACGCACAAGGATCTCCATCCTTCTGGCTTCTCAGTGCTCCCCAGTTTTCTTATGCCAAAGCTGACCACTAGATCCTGGTGAAACTCTTCCGACCTGGTGTTACTGAACCGTGGTGGAAGGTAAACACAGTGCTGAGGGTGAGGGGTGCCAAGGCCTGTCTGCCCCAGGCCTCAGGGAATTCTCTGCTGGTGTCATCATTTCGCCCCACACAGACAACAACCACCTTCCTTAGACAGTAAATTCCTGCTACAAGTGCATCAACCTCACCATCTTGGAAGTTCAGGTAAAGACTATAAAATCTGATATTCCACATGGTTCCAGCTTCTTCTTTTCAGTAACTCTGGGCAGGGCAGCCTGCTGGAAGTTAGGACCCAGCCTCAGCTTACTTCTGAGACTTTTTTTGGGGGGCCACCTTCTTGTTCTAGTTATAGTTTTGGTTTTGACACCCACACAGATCTTTATTGAGGTTCTCTGTTTCTGTCTTGTTGCTGCTAGGCCTTGACAGAGGTGACATATGCTCGTCTTTCAGAACAGACCTCAAAGGTCACTTCCCAGTCAGTGTGTCCCCCCCCATTTATGTTTGTGAGAACGGCTGCTCTAAAGCGTTCAGTTCCAGTGCCTGAGCCCTTGTCCTCTGAGAACTGAGACTATACTCAGCTTCACTATCGGGGAAGTGTGTGAGTTCTTAGGCTATTGGGAGTATTTAGATCTTCAATGTGGTGATGGCCTCCAAGTACAACCAAACTGGCTCTTTTTTTTTTTCAAGAGACAGGTTTTCCTGCAGCCCACCCTGGCCTGGAACTCACTGTGTAGCTGAGGATGACCCCAAACTTCTGATCCTACTGCTTCTACCTCCAGAGCGTGCTGCAATTACGGGTGTATGAGAGACGGGGGTTTCCTGTGCGCTACAAAAGCCACCTTACCCACTGAACTACACCTTCAGACCCTAAGTTATTTGTTCAAATAGACAAATAGCTGTGTGTGCCGAGCACTGTGAGGAGAAACCCCTGTCTAGAAGCCCAGGCATGGGTCAGTGTTAAAAAGAGGCACTTGAGAAAGCAACACAGAAATCCACACAGAGAGAGGTTGTGTTGTTGGACTTCCCTATAAGCATGGACGTATTTATAAATTAAAGAGTATTTTTACTTTTTCAATTAGTGTGTATGTGTATGTCATAGAAAGATCTGGATTTAAGACCCAGGTTACTCTTGCTGCAGTACTGAACCATTTTCTCATTCTGCCTTCTGGCATATTTAACAGTATCAAAGGCAGGGGTTAGTGGACCCCGAGAACACACTGTGACCAGACACTGGACTAACCATTATGGACTCATTTTCTTATTGAAATCCTACAAGTCGTAGCTTGTGAGTTATATGACATGATGAGAGGGGACTTAACCTACTTTTCTCTCCCATTACAGAAATGAAAAGAGCCACATAGAGTTTAAGAGCAGAACTCTACCCAGAAATGAGATGAGATTAACCTCCCTGATTGATGTGCCCTGAGGTCAGCTTCTTCTGTCTCATTTGTCTCCTGGGACATCTTCTAACCTTGGCCCTATGAAGAATTGAGCTCCTCCTTGTGCGGCTGACGTCTGAGGTAGCTGATGGTTGGCATTCAGCTAGAAAGGACCCTGATTTTACTTTATCAATCCTTTAGTTCTGATGTAAGCTAAAGTGCCAGCCCAGAGTAAATTAAAAAGTAATGAAGACAACAATTCATTACACTAAGTATACTTAATATCTAATTAAAATAGAGTCATTTCTTATTAAGCATTTTAAAGCTAAGGTTTAAGTAACAGTCAGCAGAATGGTCCTATGCATAAAGACACTTGCTTGAGACCTGAGTTCATTTCAAGGACTCACATGATAGAAAGAAAGAACTGCCTCTCCAAGGCGTCTTTTTATTTCAATGCCCTTGGTGGAAAGTGCACTCACAGATACACAGACAAACAGGCACACAGACACATACACCACAGATAGACAGACAGACACACACACACATATATATACAGAAAGAGAGGAAAGAGAGAGAGAGAGAGAGAGAGAGAGAGAGAGAGAGAAGAAAGAGACTAATTGAACTCTAATATTTGTAAAAGTTTTATGCAAGACATGGACTAAATGGCTATTTTTAATAAAATTATAATAGTAGTAAACATTTTTCTTTACTTATTTGGCCAAATCTGTGAATATTCAAGATTTTTATAGAGGCAGGAGGGCAGTTTCTGAGACAGGAAATCTAGAGGTCTCAGTGGCCACCTCTTGGACAGAAGGAGAGTCAGAGACTAACAGAAATCAAAGGGCTTGGATAATTTGTGACTTACACAGAATCTTAGGCCAGGGTGCCAACATGTGCGCCTATCCTCTTATTCAACCTCATACAGCATGCACCACACACACACACATTCACACTGGCATACACACACATTTATATATATATATATATTGAGATAGGGTCTTTCTATGTAGCCTTGGCTACCTGAAAGTCACTAAGTAGACCAAGCTGGTCTTGAACTTACAGAGAGACACCTGCCTTTGCCTCACAGCTGTTGAGACTAACAGCATGTACCACCATGCCTGGCCAAGCTGATATAATATTTCTACTGCAGAGAAACACCCATGCCTTTGCTTTTGTGTCTTTTCTCCCCATAGGCTGTGGTTACAGATACACACAGCCATATTGTGGGGGCCCACAAAAGTGAGTCTGCACCACCTTGACTGAAGGTCAGAGAGTTTAAACTTACTCTTTCAAAGTTATCAACAAGAGGTCTAACTTAAGGTATGGTTACAAACAAGATATCTTGACTTGGGTATGGTTACTTGACGTTTGGGGTACTGAGGTGGCCCACTGCGATGGATTCGGTCCACTCTGACCAAAGGTCGGAGAATTCAAGTCTATTCCTGCTCCTTCAAGGATATGACAGGAGGTTTGACCCAGGGAGTGGTTGCCTACAGGATGCTTGGTCTCAGGTGTGGTCATTACATGTCCTGCCTAAACAACAGAACGCTTAACTAAGGATATAATTGCTTGATGCTTCCTTTATTGAAGCAGGTAATTGCTCTGTTTGTTCAATGTATCATATTAAAGCAGTCTTTTGCCTCCCCACCCCTTTTGGATTGGAAAACAAACATAAGAGTATTCACTATTCACTGGATTGCTCTCCCAGTTCTGGCCTATGTCTCTGTATTTCTTTTGGATCTCTGTTCTGTCTGCTTGCCATTTCTAATCCACTTGTCCTAAGCCTGGAACTTGCAAACACTATCGAGACTGGACCCTGACATCATATCCTGCTTTTCACATGGGCTCTTTCTCATATTCAACTTCAGGTCCTCATTCTTAGGAAAATCCTTTTATCCACTGAGCCATCTCCCCAGCTTCCTTGACAACCTTTGATATATTTGTACACAAACTGGGAATATTCCATACAGCAAGTGAAAATGCCTAGCTCCAATGAACTAGTGAACATGAAAAAAATTGGCAAGTCATTTTTCAAAGAAACAATACTTTTATTTTTTAATTATTATTCTATCAGTGGATTATATGTCTGTTTTGCCTACAAGGATGCCTGTGAATCACAGACTTGAAGTTTCCATGGATGAATAAAGAAAGTGTTTGATTCCCTGGGAATGGAGTTCAGACAACTGCGAGTCACCTTAGGGGCTAGAGATCAATCCAAATCCTCTGGAAGAGCAGCTCACATGCTTAACCATTGAGCCACTGCATTTAATTAATGAATGTGCATACAATCAAGTGATGAAACTATCTTCTTCCAAGGCAGAGTGCAGGTAATGGAATCAACTGTGTCTTGGGAGATCAGTATTGAAACACCATTCAATATGATCAAACAAGGCTTATTCCAGGCAGGACACAGCTTCGGTCTCAGCATTCAGAAAGCAGAGGTAGGTGGGACTCTGCCAATTCCAGGCTAGCCTAATCTATAGAAGGAAATCCCAGGACAGTAGAGATTACTTAGCAAGATCTTGTCTCAAGAGAACAAAACAAGTCAGACTGGTCTATAGAGCTAGTTCCAGGACAGCTAGGATTGTTACACAGAGAAACCTTGTCTCAGGGGAGAGAGAGAGAGACAGACAGAGACAGACAGAGAGAGAGAGAGGAAGGAAGGAAAGAAACAAAATAAGGTAAAGCTAAAATCCAAAACACGGGTATTTCTTCACATTAATTAAATTCCTCTCCTTCTATCCTATTAATCCCAAATTAACAGGTTTTCCTATAGTGTGAGAAAATTATTAAACATTAAGTATTTCAAAGGAAAGCAATTCTTTAAAGAAAGTATCATATAAGAGGTCTCTGAATGTAACAAAAGTTAAGTCATTTATTGGGCACAAACTCCTGATCTCTTACTATCATGAAATCTACTGGGAGAAAATTTACACTCTGTAGGTTTTCCATCTTCAAAGAACTTTTTTTTTGTTTCTTAATATTTATTTGTATTATTGTACCAGTATGTGCTCACAGGGCCAGAAGGGAGGTGGCACATCCGCTGGAGCTGGAGTCCCAGGCAGATATAAAACTCCCACTGTCAGTGCTGGGACCCCGGCTCAGGTTCTCTGCAAGGGCAGCCTATACTCTTAGCCATGAGCCACCCCCACAATTCCTCAGAGACTCTCATGAGTAACATTTCGTTGCAATGATCACGACACATCAAGGTCAGTGTGGAAACATTAGCATCAAATTGATGGAGAGAAACAGAAACTCAGAACAGGTTACCCAGCTGTTGCCACTCAGTGTCAGGGTTAGAGCCCAGGCCTTGTTCTCCACCGAGTCCCAAATATTCAGTTTCACAGAATACACTAGACCATGTCTTTGACGGCAAGCAAGTTTGGGGAACAGGACAGACAGATTTCCGGTCCCCTTCACGCCTATCACACCTCTTTAGGAAGGCTGAAGAACAGTGCAGGCATCAAACTGCAGAACCCTGCAGTCACCAGGCAGGAATCATGAAACAGGCAGGAAGCGAAAGCCCTGCTTTGATGTATAAGTGCCTCAAATATAAGACAAAGAAAACACGGTGGTTTAAATAATCATTTTTTTAAGAGCAGAGGAAATCCCATTCAGCAAACCTTCAATGCAATTTTCCTTATCTGACCTTCCCAAGGAACCCCCAGTGAGAGACAGATTCATTTCCTAGAACTCTCTAGAACAGCGGTAGGATGTGGACTGAGATCCACCCCTGCTCTCCTATAGGCTGAGTGTCTCTAACCAGAGTCACTCAACCTGAAATAGAAATTAACACCCTCTAGCAACTCTGCCCTTTTCTTCAACCAAACTGGCAACAAATATACCAACACAACAGCCTTTGATAATTCCAGCAAAACTCAGTATTTCATTGATTGTGATGAACTGAATCACTATGAAAATGCTTTTTCTTTCTTAAATAATTTAAATATAAATATGACTTGGCAACCATTATAAATTTAGAACTCTGAAAGAAACCAGTGCTAGTCCCAACTCTGTCACACCTGGAGTAGGACGTCTCTCAGGTAGAGCCTGTGTCCTGCTCCCCCTTCTCCTTCATCTCTGCATTGCCTCCTTCCAGCTCCTGATTCACAGCCCAGTGGTGAGAATAGGAGCACTGGGCATCGAGTCAGCCTGCGGGGAAACAGCACCGATGACCTCAGTCCCTTGGTCCACTGTTTTCTTCCCTGATGTCTGCCTGGTCCTTTCTCACCGTGGTAACCTCTCCTGACACAAAACACCCATCCTTATCCTAAGATCAACCACCTAATGATGCATCATATTTCAAGATCCATAAGAAAGTATACACAACTCTAATGGTGATATTAGGTTCTCTTTTGTTTATCTCTGAAGGCAGTCCCCTGACTAGAGCCACAGTCAGGATAAGTGGCATTTTGAGTTATAATAAATATACATGACATTTTTATGAAGTGTTTCTAAATTAAATATCACCTGCCTTGCTTGTGTTTTACTTTATTTTTTTCCTTTTAATCTAATCCTCTCTCCTGGATGGTTTTAGCAACCAAGATAGGAATCCATTTCCTGCATTACCAGTGATTTCTTTTTCATGGACAAAAGAATCATGGGATCTAAAGGAATCCCCGAATGTTAAAGTGAGCATGTTTGAGAAAAGGTTCTGCTGTGAGCGGAGACCGGACATCATTTTAACAGTGAGAGTGGGGACAGACAGTGAGAGGACCATCTTTTCCACTCTCGCTGGAAAGCAGGAACTCCCCATGAAGCAACACAGAAAAGATTCCTGAAGCTTAAAGGGGTGTCCAGCTTGGTGACATCTCACTGTTGTCTTCCACTGCAACTTAATCTCGGACAGGAGGACCGTCTTCGATAATGTAGATATTCTCTTGGGCTCGTGGTCGCCTGCTCTCTATATTCTGTAAAGTTCCGGTCCTACAGACACGAAGTGCTACCAAGCTGCAGAGAGAGAGAGATGTTGAAGAAAACAGCGTGAGATCACCTTTCAGGCCCAAGCAGAGCTTTCATCTATGATGTATACTCAGGATTCAGGGAGCCTCTTTCACAAAAACAGTAACAGTCAACAGCACCACACAGAGCCCTAGTATTAAGTCATAGGGGAGTATGTTTAATAGGCATCAGGCTAACTAAGAATTATTTTTAAAACATCAGTTCATATTGGTATCCATCGGGGTATGCACACACAGTGGGAAAAGGCACCTAACATCAAGAGTAAGATACCTAACATCGAGCTGAGTTACCTAACCGAGAGGTGCACTTGGAGACTGGGCTAGGACCTGGATGACCGCTGGTTTGACAACTTTGCACTGTGACCCTTTAGAATGGGTTAGGAGCATCTGGTGGTCAAGTGAGATCCCTGGAGTCCATATAAAGGTAGAAGGAAAGAGCCAGCTCCACAAAGATGTCCTCTGACCTCCACAGGTGTCATGGAACCTGCACACACACACCTACCAACAATAAGTGATTTCTTATTTAAAAGAAGAAAGGGTTTTGAAATCTGCGTAGTGTCTACATTCCCTGACATTAAGCATGGAGTATGAACACATGTAAAAATGCAGTACCTTTTCACAAGAGCTGGTGGTCTATGACACCGTTTCAAAGACTACATGTATGACATTCGTATGACACAAGCACACAAATGTCGGGTATTTGAGATCAAGGAACTAATTTTGGGAGAGCACAGGTCGTGCCATCAACTATGGGAGGGGCTACACTTGGAGAGTTCATTCTGTGCCCATGCTAATCATGGTGGGCACAGTGGACTGATGTATGAGCTTCTAGAACTCATGAAGGAGCAAATCCGAGAAGAAAACAGATTAACTTTAACTCATGGGCTGCATTTCAACACAGTGGAGTTCTGACATTTGTACACAGTGACCATCTCTAATACTGAAATGTAGGACCAAAACGAACGTCTCTAGGCAGCCACACGAACAACACACCTACCCTGAGAATTACAAAGAACATGGACAAAGCTTTTATGCTTGGGCCAGTCACACCTGGACATGTGTGGAAACCATTTAGAATCAAGAACTCGGATGAACCAGTGCTGTATAACTGACAGAAAATATCATAACAAAATATCCGGAATTTGTCAAGTAGTGGGCTGGGTTTAGTTCTGTTGTTTTTGTTTTTACTGTTGTTGATAGAAGCCTAGTTTGGCCTCAAACTCAGCTTGTTTTTCTTTTTATATTACATTTTCTTCAGTATTTTAACATAATAATAATAATAATAATAATAATAATAATAAACAACCAATCCAAGATTTGGTGCTGGACACATGGCTTAGAGATAAGTGTGTTTGTTGCACAGAAGGAATATCAGAGTTCAGGCCCAACACCCATGTAACAAGTCAAGCATCTTCACATGCCTGTAACCCCAGCACTGGGGAGGATGGAGATAGGAAAATCAGTGAGGCTCACTCGCTGACAGCCCAGCGATACACACACTATCAGTTAGGGAGGGGCCCTGCCTCCATGGGAAAAGGCAGAGAGAGATAGAAATGGGCACTCAACACCCTTCTCTGTCTCTGTATGAAGACACGTGTATACAACAAACCCAAACGTTCTCTGTTTTCCTTCTTCCTTGTCTCTCTTTCTCTCTATCCTTCTCACACAAACACACACATACACAATAAAAAATAAGAATCAAAATATAAGTTTTTTTAAAATGATACAAAGTCACAAAGAGCAAGCAATGGGTTAAATGGATGTGCTTTTCATCTATAGGGAAAAATTTCCTTTTTATTATCAGAAGTTGTTAATGGAAATAATTCTAAACATGGGGTCATAAGAATGAGGCCTTTGTGCTCTACACAGGGTGATCTGGGACACTTCGTTCTGAGCCTGTTTTCCTAATATAAGATGCTTAGAATAACATTATTTGGCACATGATGTATTCATGTGTGGGCTAGGACAGAAACAAGAATAGCTAAATACACTGACTGTGGATTGGCTCATGTGATTAATTTAGACACAGAGAAGTCTTGATTGAAACGGGCCACAGAGGAGAACTGGGTGTGAAGGACAGTAGCCAGAGGGGTGTGAATTTTGGTTAATAAATGAAAAAGTCTCTGTATAGAGCCAGTCTTGAACAAAATGAAGCAGATTAGATGGCTTTACATCAATGCAGATAACTACATGGCATCCAGCGGGGAGAAACTGAAAGAGACTACAAGGTGACAGACAATGAGCACTCGGTACCAACAGCAGAGGCACTGCCTCTGGGGTTCCTTTGCACCCCTTGCCTCTACAGGAATTCTCCAAATCTGTTTCCTTGGGGCTCACTCACACAGACCACCACACCACCCTATCATCCCCACACTATTTGCCTGAAAGGTGTCCAAAAATGACCTGCCTAATAGCTCTTATGATTTCTGGTTTTTTTCATCAATTTTCTAGAAAATACCAATTTCTTTATTTAGTGTGTGTGCGCTTTGCTTGAGTGTATGTGAATAACATGTATATCAGTCAGTTGCTTTTCAAGATTTATTTTAAATAATGTATGTATAGTTATGTGTCTGTGTGGGGGTGCATATGTGCACACGAATGGAGATGCTACCCCCCACCCACACCCAAGGTGCTGGAAATGCAGCTATGTGATTCCTATGACATGGGTCCTATGGGCCAAGACTGGGTCCTGTGCAAGAGTGTAACTGCTGAGGGGGTCTCTCCCCTTTCACAAGCTTATAATACAATAGGCACCCAATGAACGAAGCATCAGGTCAGCTGAAAAGGGAAATCAAAGCAACTCATTCAATTCATCTCCCATGAGCAAAATCTACCATTCAGGCAGTCAATGATGAGAGGCTCCTTGGGTACCAGTTCAGACACAAAGGTAATGGAAATCAGAATGCTGACCCATCCCTGGTAGGTATGAGGAAAAGAGAGGGTCTCAGAAAACTAATTTTAGAATCAAGGTGGGCAATGGTAGCCAGGCAAAAATATCTTAGTCTAGAAAATAAGGGAGAAAGAGAAGGAGGAAGACAGGAGAGGAAAGGGATGGAGGAAGAGGGGGAAGTTGGGGGGGTGGAGAAGAAGAGGAGGAGAAAGGTGAGGAGGAAGGGGGAGAGGAGGGGAAGAAAGAAAGGAACAACAGCAAGAAAAATCTACAAGATTGTAAGTTCAAGAGCAATCGACACACGCCGTGCCAGCTTACCTTCGAGATCCCGACTTCCTTTTCATAAGGATGTACTCTAAATTTGGGTAAGAGGAGGCAGGGGAGATGAAAAGAGAATTGAACATAGCCTCAAAAACACTCATGGTGCTGTTTTCTTCTAATCAAGGATATCGTTTCTGTTTTTAGTTGACTCGTTCCCTGGTAACGTAGGGAGGTTCCTTCCTGCACCCCACAGAAAATATTGTCTCTGCGTTCATGGCTCGGTGCACTCACCCACATAGCCTCCCTAACGTGCTAGAATGGCATTGGTAAATTGTCCTTCAATGAGAGAAATGAAAAAGTTTAGGTTTTTAATTTTAACGTAGACTCTCCAAGGTGACCTGAGACGCAGGTCCTCTTGATGATCTCTTCCATCAAGGACCCTTTAAAAGCACTCGCTGAAGTGACACTGTATTGCCTTTTACTCCTTTCTCGGCACAGTTTAGGAGGTGTGTACCACTTGCTCCCCCACCCCTGTTAAAGACCTTATTCTCCCAGTAAACACCCTCCCTAGGGGAGAATAAGCGGTTTCGGCCTAAGGAAGGGAGCACATTTATAGTATTTTATGCAATTTCTAGCCCCTCTTTTATATATCACCTTGCTATTCTAGCCTATGAGCTGTGATTCTTTGGCCTCAGCAGCGCAAGTCCTGGAATTATAGGTGCATGCCACCAAAGCCAGCTGAAATAATCATTTTGGATATACAAGAGCTAAATAATTAGAGGGAAACCTCCTGAGGTTTGACAGGCAGAGTCTGATTCCCCATTTTTGACCCAGTCATGTGGAACAGATCAATAATGAGCTCATGTTCATTGTCTTAAAACAAAGGAAACACGCCTGTAAAGAAAAATAGACACACTGAGGCAGTTGCATTTAGGAATATATATGCATATGTATATACATACATGCATGTAACAATTTATGTATAAAGAGGTCATGAATTTGAAAGAGAGCACAGAGTGGCATATGAGAGAGTTTGGAGGGAGAAAAGGGGACGGGGAGATGATGTTATTATATTATAATCTCAAAAATTAAAAATAATAAAATTATTATATTATAATCTCATTTATACAGAAAAAATAAATGACTGAAACTAGAGACTTGACTCAGTGGTTAAGAGCACTTGCTGCTTTTGCAGAGAACACCCACTGGGTTCCTAGCACCCACATCGTGATGCAAAACCAAGGTCACAGAACGTTTCACAGATGTTAGGAATATTGTCAGAGACCAGTAGGTCCTAACACATCCCTCGGATCCAGAAGGGACTACAATATGTATCTTGCATTGGGGAACACAGAGAAGTCCTGTGAAATGTGAACCCCATGGCATGTGGAGTTCCTTGCAGGCAGTCAGAATGGCTGAGAAGCCTTGCTCTAGTTCCTCGGTCTGGGAAACAGACATGAAGTGCACTGTCTTCAACCACAGGGCTAAAGAAGACAGAGGACGTGCCATCTTGAAAGAAATGTGGGAAGACACCATTAGGCAAGAAGAGCTGTGGAGCAAGCACTTTCCTAAGCAAATTCTGTGCTCGGAACCATTCTCCCTAGTCACTGCTCTGCTTTATACGACAAGTCTCCTAGACTGTGAAGCCCAGCTCTGAGCACTCAGAGGCAGGCACAGAACTCTGTGATTTAGAGTTAAAGGCCCAGGGGAACCCCCACTGGGTGTGCTTGCTCTGTCGACTAAAGTGGCTTTGCCCCCCTATTTAGATGTAAAACCTTTTGCTTGGCAAAAATTCTTTGGTTTCTGTGATCATTTATTATTTACCATGTATCATTTGTCCTACCATTGGGAACCATTGTAAAATTACTTACTTGTGATAACCACTGTGCTCGCAAGAAGGAAAAACAGCAAGGTAATGGAGATTCCAATATAGAATCTTCTAGTCATGATCGTTGGTGGGTTCTGTGCTGGGTCGTTTTCTAGGGAAAGAGCAGTAAACGGAAGAGTCACCAAGTGAGATGATCAGAAAACACATCCTAGACCTTACCATAGATCCTTACTTACTTTTATTGGCCTCTGGTTAATCTAGCATATGCAGGAAGACTCAATGATCAGAGACAGTCGTGCACAGTTGAACTCAGACAATAAAGCATATTCCAGAATGATGGCAATGTGGTTTGTGGTTCTTTGGTTTTTGTTTTTTTGATTGGGGTGATTACATGGATGGGACATTGGCCCAATATGAACAGGCCCAATCTGCCTTAAGGTGTTTGGGTTTTTTGTTGTTGTTGTTGTTGTTGTTGTTGTTGTTGTCTTAGATGGAAGGTGTCCTGTCATATCCAAGAACCCAAGTCCTCGCATATGCTAACAAGGGCTCTGCCACACGCAGTCCTGAGTTAACCCTTTCAAAGTCACATATTCCTCACAACCTCCTATCTGGGTTCTTCTCTGACTCTCAACTTTGTTTCTTCTGTGTTCCTTACACACATTGAAGTGAAGGTTGCTTCTTCCCGGAGCCCAAAGAGACTGAAAATCTATTTGTATTTGTAGAGACAGAACTTGGACAAGCATTCCTTCATCTAGAACTCGTTGTAAAACAAGTCTAGAAGAATTCTGCAGAAACAAATCCAAGACCTTATTACCCTATGAGGAGGTGTGTGTATGAAAAACATTACCAGCGACTCAACACAGTGTGGTAAGTGGGTGGGTGGGCTGATTACCTGCCATTCAGTGGTAATGCCTGACTTCTACAGATTGCAGGCTCAGCACGCTCAATGCAGTCAGTTCTAAGAGTACACACCACACAGTCCTGGATCTTAGCTGAAGGTTAGCCCATGAGAGAGCCCATGCTAGGCTCAACACAAAGGATCTTCTACTTGGGTGTAGAATGGACATAGTCTTCCATTGTTTCTTCCAATCTAAGAGAAACAGGATGAATACCCCTTATCCAGAAATGCTTGGTTTTAGACATTTCAGAATTTGGGTATTTCTGAAACTTTTGTACTATTTGCATGTAGATAATATCTTATGGGTGGGGCTCAAGTCTAAGTACAAATTGACAGAACACATTCATATAGTTACCTAGGTTAATACTAGTAAGGCTATAAACTCTTGATAATTCTGTGTATGGAAATGACACGGTGTTGAATTTTCCAGATGTTTCATTAAGTTCTCGGATTCTGAAGCACTGCATGTTGGGTAACAGCCTCGCGTCATGAGGCACTGAGTCAGACTGTACTGGACAATAGGTCCTAAGCATAAAGAATTGAATAGCCCCATGCTGCCTGTTTAGTTCCCCCCTGCCCAAACAATATGCCTAGCTGGCTATTGTTAACAACCCACCCCACTCCTAGTCAAACCACAAAGTATAACTGTAACTTTCTGGTAGACACACACATTATGTGTGTGTGTGTGTGTGTGTGTGTGATTATATGTGTGTTCCTGTGTGTGTCTCAGTCCTCTAAAGTGCTCAGCCTTCGTCCCACAGAAAGGCCAGGGCCCCTCGCTGTTCTGGTAAAGCAATCTCAATCAGTTTTGAGATGGAGTCTGCTTCCCTGCCACATTTTTTCTTACGCTCAGACTTTGGATCCTCAGATTAGGCAGGCTTGATCAGTAATTCACAAGCCAAGAGAGTCAGGAGTGCTGCATCCAAACAGCTTACTGATTATCTGAGATCCAAGGGATCCAAGATGGGAATTAAGGGGAAACGATGCCTGGAAGGAAGTGAGTGGATGCCTCTAGCAGGAGCAGTGTTTTTGTGGCCTGGCGTGTCCCCCGTAAGGTTTCCTTCCATCCTAACTCTGCTAACTACAAAGTACAACCCTGGGGATTGAGAACAATTGGTTTGATTTTCTTTTCCCTCAAGGGTTAAAACGTAATTTGGACTCTAGATAACTTTTGCCTTGAAAGAAGGAAAAGAAATGTGTGTACCTATAATACGCAGGGAGGTAGTGAATACAGTGGTCAGTCGTGTGTGTGTATGTGTGTGTGTGTGTGTGCGCACTGTGGGTCATGTGTAGAGGTCAGAGGACAGCTTGAGAGAGCTGTTTCTCTCCTTCCACTATGTGGGTCCCAGGAATTGAACTCAGATCACTGGGCCTGACAATAAGTACCCTTACATGTTGAGCCATATCAATGGCTCCCAACCCCTGTTAAAGACCAAACAGTAAATGTTTTCAGCTAGGGAACCTAAAAGCACATTGTTCAGTAGCAAGCACACACCTCAACCAGTTTGAAAGTCACGGCTAACAGCACAGCAACGGGCCCCGTGGCTGTGCTTCAGTGAAACTATTCTCGCCCGTGAGTGGGTCTGCCACATAACCAGATCTGGGCCTGGCTATAGTTTGCTGACCAGTCTAATGTGTGGGCAGAGGCCTGAACACAATACAGATCATCCCTGGAAAGTAGCAGTCTCTGAGGTGGAGAGACAAGCAAGCACGGGAGCAATCTAGTCGGAAGATCACTAAGAGAACAACCAGGAAAGAAGCCACCAGCTCAGGAGCTTGGCTGTTCTTGCTCTGGGGTGTTATTTTCCCAGGGAGATGGGAAAGACCAAAGGAGCTGATGAGGACAGCTCAAGAGGAATCTCTGTGAGTTCAAATCATGAGAAAATGTAGACTTGGCTGTTAAGGATAAGGCAGAGTGTCACTTGTGGACCTATTGATCATTCAGTCAGAGGACTTTTAAACAGTGACCTGTGAAAGAATTTCTAAGCTTCATTAAAGCCCGCTATTAATAATTTCATGCAACTAGCCATGGTGACACAGGCTTTCAGTTCCATCACTCAGAAAGCAGGGGCAGTTGGGTGTGTGTGTTCGAGGCCAGTCTGATCTACGTGTGGGCATCCAGACCGACCATACTATACACTGGGATCCTGTATCAACAATAAATAAATAAGTTAAAGAAATAAAAAAATAGCAAAGAATAGAGCTGAGCAATTACAAAGTAATGGTCTGAATTTAAAAAGAATACAGACAGGTTACTATCGGCTTCTATTGTCAGTGTAAGCACTTAGGAAAGGGGATTAAGAAATAGCCTCGGAAGGAGGTTTACCCTCATTATTTAACTTTTAGTAAAAAGCTGAAAGAAAATCAGAATGTCCACAACGCAAATGAAATTGTAATGATTTAAGAACTGGGGCTTTCATGAGCTTCCCACTGGTCCCCACTGGACAGGCACTGGGAGAGAAACACTTCCCCTCGTGGCCACGTCCTTGTACAAAAGGATAATTTTGTGACAAGATGTGAGGACTCTTTTAAAGCCCAAGGCAGGGTAGACCTGGAGTGGAACTCTCGTCCTCCTATACACGAGGCCTGTGCTCAGCAAGGTCAGCTGACCCTTGTTGAAGCCAGCTCATCAGTGCAGCAGCACCCTGCGTGGCCTGCTTTTCAGGTTAGAGCTGCTGGGCTTTTACAGTGTAGAGGACAGGTGACTTAATGTCACAAGACATTGACTCCGAGGCAGAGGACAGCCTTTCCTTCAAGTCACTTCAGCTTAGATAAAGCTCCCCGCTGAGTTTCAGGACGGAGAGTGGATGCAGTTTCCTGGACCAACAAGATGGTCCCAAGTACAGTTAGGACCTGGAACCTGACTTAACCCATGGTCTTGAATTAAGGTTAATCTTAGGGCTTCATGCAAGCACATAAAAGGTATTCTGTGCCTCC
Source organism: Myodes glareolus (assembly GCF_982192425.1). NCBI lineage: Eukaryota > Metazoa > Chordata > Mammalia > Rodentia > Cricetidae > Myodes > Myodes glareolus. The sequence continues at coordinate 77,993,129 of NC_142034.1, read as the reverse complement.
AAAGGGAATATTAAGGCGCTGTGTGGTGAAACTTACTTGTGTTCTCAGGACTAGAGAGCTAGAGGCATGGGGATCAGGAGATCGTAGACGTCAAGATGCATGAGACTACATTTCTAAACAAAAGGAAGTGTTTAATAACAAAAATGTTTGAGTCTTCGTTTTCTGGTTCTAGGAAGAGAACAAATTATTAGCAAAGAGAGGAGTTGGCTCGCTTGCAATAAAGAAGCAAGGAAACAAGGCCAGCTTACCTGTATGAACTGTCAGCGAGACGATCAGGACAGCATTCCATTCCTTCATCTCCACTCGGCAGCAGTAGAAGCCACTGTCACTCTCAGTGACTGTCTCTATGGTCAAAGACACATTTCCTTGAAGAAGCGGCCCCTTGAGGTGGTAACGCTTGTTCCTCTTATAGGAGATGTTGTATCCATTGGTCAGGATAATACCATCTTTACACTGATCAGAAAAACGTGCCAATCGGCCCCAACACACGGGTGAGATTCCGCGAGATACCGGATAAGTACACGGCAGTGTCACAGGGTGGCCCACCACTCCACGCACTTCCAGGACAGATTCTACAGCAGCTGGGGTAAAGGAGGGGAAACAGAATGAGCGCTCCAACGGTTTCCTACAATTTTATTTTTATACCTGCATTTCTTCTCCATTTTTTTTTCTTTTTGTGCCAACCGAGGATCAAACATGGGTCATGATGCTTTGGAGAGATGCATTTGATCATAGCTTATTTCTCTCTCTCTCTCTCTCTCTCTCTCTCTCTCTCTCTCTCGTTTTTGGATGTTGTTAGTTTACTTTTCTTCTGTTTTCCTTTTTGAGCCAGAGCTCGCTATGTAGCTCTGGCAGGCTTAGAACCCACCTTCAAACTAGCAAGCCTGAAACTCTTGGAGCTCCTCCTCCCGCATCTGCCTCCTGAGTGCTGGGGTTAAAGTTCCCACCATGCCTGATCCATTGGCTTGTTTTTAATTCAGAGTCTTGCTCTGTAGCCTACATTTGCTTGCACTTACCATTCCCCTGCCTCAGATACCTGAGAGATGGGATTACATGTATGTGCCATTGAGACCAGATCTAATTTAATTTCTAAAAGTTATTTATTTTACTTTTTCTAGATCAGATGATGAGTACTTCATTTCTCCCTTTCCTATCCTCCTTTGAAACCCTAACATGCAGTTCTCTTTGCTCTTTTTCAAATTCATGGCCTCTGTTTTTTATTAGTTGTTGTTACATGTATACACACACACACACATATACACATATACATTACTCTCCCCTCCTCTACAAATAGCAAAGCCAAGTTTTTGTTTACTGCATTATTGGCTCAACATCAATTTCTCAGAAAGGATTTTAGAATACTATGCGGAGGAGTGAGGTTTTAGGACCAGTGCTTAAGAAGAAAAATCTAAGCAGGGATCCCTTGTTGTAAGAGGGCGGCATTCCAGAAACTGAGAATCAATCACACAGGAAGATACCAGGACTGGAGATTATTCAGCCCAGAATTAAAGTATGCAATTTCTAAAACTAAAACAAAAATTGAAATATGTGTCTTTTTGGATGGTGGAAGAAAACTTTTATTGTCATTTGCTTCCATGGTGACCTTTGAAGGAACTCTGAAGGCTGAGGATGGGAGCTCAAGGATACAGTGCTTGGTCAGCCCATGCTAGCCCCTGTGCTGGATCCCAGAACCGGCAATAAACAAATAAGCAAACAAAATCACAAAACATTGAATTGTAAGATTCACTTAACTAATCACCTATATGCAGCCCTAAGCTGTGAGTTTGGGACATGACCTGAAAAAAACACGGTCCTTGATGTATAAAAACGTGAGTGTATATTTCATACTGGGACACACATTACTTGATTTTGGACTAATATCGTTTCAGGATCACAAATGTAATACATGGTATTATAATGAAGTTATAGAAATATGTGATAAGAAATAACTTTATCCCATAATCTTACAGATACTTACCCCTTACTAGTCTATCATATGCATGTACATGTTCTCACCCCTTACCAGTCTATTACATACATATCCATGTTCTTACCCCTTGTCACATACACATCCATGTATTCACCCCTTACTAGTTTAACACATGCCTGTACATGTACTCTCTCTTCATATGTTCTTGTGGTTTTCATCAATTTTGAAATACATACAAGTAAATAATTTCTTCAAAGCTCCAATTTTACCTGGGTTCTCTCCTCTCTGCACAATTCACAACGAACAAATAGCGAGGAATTATTCTTCCTATGTCATATCCAACACTCCCCAGCTCACCTGTGCACTTACCTGGGAGAAGAAGTATGAGGCCTGGAATGAAGACTTGAAGATGCGTCATGGTGTTGACCTGGAGGACAATGAGAAGATGCTCTGGTTGGCTGTGGCACTCAGTACATGCTAGGTAGTCATGTCTTAATTCTCAGAAGGCAACTTATCTTTGATCCCTGACTATGTGAGTCATGTTGGGGCTGTTCTACTGGGCCACGAAAACCCATTCAAAGGTTTCAAGCAGGGCTCCGTAAGCTGCCGGTGTTGGAGGGTTGTGTGCTTTGGACAGGGAGAGCTGGCCTCCAAAACAGCCTTTTCTTTCCTGGTCCACCCCCACACGTAGCCATCAGTCCCACTCCTGGTCTTGGTGCGAACAAGGAAGCAAACAGAAAGGAAACTGGAGGCAGAAACAATAGTGTGTCTCCTGGGTACCACCCTAAGCAAGGACCAGCCTTCCGATGGTGAAGACGAGCTTGCCCTCCAGTGGACATGGAGCTGTTTCTGCTCAGTGGCCACAGTGGTTGGTCCCTAAGTCTCATCCAAGTCCATCACTAGCAAGATGGATTGAGCAAGAAAGTGAAGCATCACTCACGCTGCCATACATGTTAACCGAGACTGAATCTTCCCGGGCCATGTCTAGAGACACCCAGAAAAACTCTGGGCACAGATCAAAACTTTTTACCCACAAAGCCCCTTCATGCCTAGATTTTCTTCTAGGTAAAATAGCACTAATGTTTGCTCAGCTTTTGGAGAATCTGCTGTAAAGGAGACAATGGGCTGTTTACTCACAGGCACCGAATACTCAGAATCCCCAAGGCAACCGCTTTCAAGCCATTTATGAAGGATGCTGTGCGTGTTCAGATTCCAACTTCTAGTTTTCAGCTTTTGCTTTTAGCTGCTAAGCCCTAAGAATAGAAATAATCCTGCCTAGTACTTTGTCAACTCCACTCTGTTAAAAGATCCCACGACTTCCTCTCGGGCGGAGATGTGCACCCATTTTTAGTCTCTTGAGACCTGTGTCAGCTGTCATGAGGACAGCTGGAATGGCATCAGCATCCTCAGGCCTGGGACCCCACAGGGCTCACACTCACAGCCTCTCTACTTGGAAGGGATCAGGCCGCTAATGCTGCAAATGGCTGGCCAAACACTGAGACTATTTTGTATGAGAAAGTTTAAAAATTGTTACTTAATTAATCGACAGATTTTAGAAATATACAGCCCACAGGAGTATGGCTTTTTGCCAAATAAAGCAACTTGGCAGCACATGGCACCGACCATTCTGTTCCTTTCGAGTTCTGCTGAGGACAGGGCACATACAGACAATCACACACAGTGATACTTTCGTTTTTGTTTCGGCTACACAGGATTTTCTGTGTAGCCCTGGCTGTCCTGGAACTCACTCTGTAGACCAGGCTGACCTTGATCTCAGAGATCTGCCTGCCTCTGCTGCCAGAGTGCGAGGATTAAAGGCGCGCACCACCCTTGCTTGCTCATGATGCCTTCTTACCATGAGCTCACTGTCCCTGAACCATCCTGCAGCTGTCCTAGGTTCCTGCTTTACGCTTCATACAAATCATTTCGTACAAGTGTTTCTTAATCTGCACCCCACAAAAGCCAATGGATGGGACTGAAATCGTGGCTGTGCTCTCAGGTCCTGGCTCCCATCTTCCTATTATTTAGATAACATCACAAGTTACTCATATTATAGATACCACCTAAATAAATAGGGATTAATCCAGGAGTACCAGACTGTTTTCTACAGCTTTCTTCTTATTTCTCATGTTAATCTGTTTTAAGAAGGCTTTAATAGCTCAGCTATGAGCCAGGCAGTGGTGGCCCGTTCCTTTAATCCTAACACTCAGGAAGCAGAGGGAGGCAGATCTCTGTGAGTTTGAGGCTAGTCTGTTCTACAGAGTGAGTTTCAGGACAGCCAAGGCTGTGGAAAAAAAAAACAAAACAAAACCAAAACCAGACCAAACCAAACCAAACCAAAACAAAACAAAACAAAAACCAAACCAAAACAAAAAACCAAAAAACTACCTCAAAGATCCAAAATAAATAAAATAGATAAATTAATAAATAAGTAAATGAACAACTCTTCTACGAAAGTTTATTATCCCACTTAAAGGAAGATCTACCTCCAAGAATCCAAAGAACTGTATTGGATATTAAGTTGTCCTAATGCCTAGAGACTCAGTCATCATTGTCCGATAATCCCATATGTAATCCCGTAAATCCAATTACAACATCCTGATGGCTTCTCCCCAGCATGACTCTGTAGAAGACCGTGCTTACCAGTTAGGTAGGAGAGTCACAGCGTCTTGTTAGTTTTTCCTCGAAGGAGAAACTCCTCGGCTGCTGGTGGATTCTTCCAGAGCTGCCGGTAGATAACGACGGGACTCTCCCAGAATTCCATCCTTATTTCCCGGCCACACTTTCACCTGTTTTGTGTGAGGGTCAAGTCTGTCCAGTTCTCCAATCCACCTACGAGATAGCATCTACTCACTGGCGTAAACAGACTGTAGGAGAACTCAAGGGAATGGGAGCATGGCTAATGCGCCCCTGGGTTTCCAAAGCTGCGAAGATCTTCATCTGAGGTGTGACTCTAGGCCTGGGGACCCTGCTGCTTCTGAGAGGGCTGGAGACCGGGACCTTACCACCTGGACCAACACTCTCAATTTACAGTGAATAAACCACACTCGGGAAAGAAGACTGAACTGTAGGAACAGGAGTCCCTGGAGCAAGAGTAGAAGGGACACCTGACTCATTATATCCCCTGGATTCCATTCAACTTACATCTTTCTAAAAACTGTTTACTAGTAGCCCGTGCTCGGAATGAAACATGGAAGAATACATCCAGCCCAGCCACTGCTTCCCAGAGTTTAGGAGAGCCGGAGGTGGTGGTGCGCACCTTTGATCCCAGCACCGGGGAGCAGAAACAAGCAGATCCCTGTGCTGTACGGCAGCATGGTCTACAGAGAGTTCCAGGTCAGCCACGGCTGCGTGGTGAGATGAGATCTCTGAAACAGCTGAAGCCAAGCATCTCCATCCGCGGTTGCACCTTTCAGTTGTTACTGAGTTGTCTCTGGAGGCACCCAGAGTGTGGGCATTGAGTAAGATGGGAAACAGTGTGCTACTTCCCCGTCTGGCTACTAGAGGGCGCTATGTTGTTCGAACAAGAGCGTTTCCAGAAGGAACTATGAATTTGGAGGGTGTCCTCATTCCCCTAAACCAAATTATAAACTTACTAGCCAACATTGTATGGTCTTCCTAAAGATGCCTTGGACAGTTTTGAGGTGAGAATTGTACTGGATCGTCATCATCTCACTTGAGGTGTCCTTTTTTTTCCGAGGCAGGGTTTCTCTGTGTAGTCTTGGCCGTCCTGAAACTCACTCTGTGAACCGGGCTGGCCTTGAATTTAGAGATTTACTCACCTCTACCTCCTGAGTGCTGAGGTCAAAGGCGTGCACCACCACCACCCGGGGAGTTGGATGTAAAGGTGCTGCTTCCACACCCCTCTGTGGGAGAAAGAAGGATCCAGAAGATTTAAAAACATTAGGCTTTACCGAATGGATAAAGGATAGTCATTTAAGTCAGGGTAGTTCTTTAAGTTTTGATGTAGGTGTTGTTATTGCTGTCTGTATTTCTTGTTTCATTTTGAGACAGGGTCTCACTATGTAATGCAGGCTGGCCTTAAACTCTTTTGTCACCGAGCAGTCATTGAACTTGTGACTTTCTCTCCATGGTGCTGGGATCACAGGTGTGAGTATGACCCCTGGGTTCTGCTGTGCTGAGGATCCAACCCAGGGCTTCTTACACACTCGTCGAATATTCTAGAAGTGAGTTACATCCCCAGGCAGGATGATCATCTGATAAAGAACTGTTCCTGGGTCTGAATGGCCCTCGCCAAGAGCAGCTGTACAAAGCGTCTGGTGTATTTTGCACACCCCTACTCTGGGAATGGGTCGCCACACTCTTATTAAAAATGACAACTTTGTGGGGGGGAGGAAGACTTCAAAAATGTAAGTGAAAAGCAACACCTACTAGCTTGTTTCCAGGAACCCATCTTTGCAAAACACGGTAAATCAATAGCACCATATCTACATTCATATGTCTGTAGAACTGAAATGTGTGTGTGGGGGAGAAACCATAGGACTCTTCAAAGTACCTGGTAGAGGAACAGGGTGAAGCAAAATGACTTAAAGTTCTCTGTTTTAAAAAGTAATTTTCTTTTTAAACCTTTTTAATTTTTCGTATTAATATGAGTGGGAAGGACTGAGTGTATGTACATGCACCATGTGTATGAATGATCCCACAGGCACCAAAAGAGGGCATTGGATCCCCTGGAGCTGGAGCTACATGGGATGAGCTGTCATGTGGGTGCTGAGAACTTAACATAGATCCTCTACAAGGGCTGGAAGTATTCCTAACCACGGAACCATCTCTCTGACCTTGAAGTTCTACATTTATGTATTATTTGAGTATTTGAGAAGACTCACCAATATACTAATATATGTTAAATGGAGGCTTTACTTTCTTATTATTTTCATTTCTCTGTGGATGTGCAAGTATGTGTTTGTGTTGGGTTGTGTACATGAATACATGGGTCAGAAGAGGGTGTCTCGTGTCCTCTTCTATTTCTCTGCTTGTTATTTTGAGCCGGGATCTCTCTCTGAATCTGGACCTCATATTTTCTCGGTAAACTGGAAGCCATAAGACCACCATTTCCCTGGGTCCCCCTCCCCCCATTTCAGGGCTGGGAATCATGTGTCCTTGGTTTGGTGTCTTCTTAGGTGGGTGCTGGGATGCTCAGTCTGGCCTTTGTCATTGTGCAGCAAGTATGTCTGACTACTTAGCCATCTTGCAGCCCCTAGCACCTGTTTCTTTTTAGTATGTGTAGAGGAAAATTAAAACTGCTTACGTAGTCCTCATCGTATTAGTACCAAACAGTGCCAGTCAAGAAGTAGAAAGCAATTATGTAGATCTCTCCTGGGGAGTCTAATGCTCAATGAAGGGAGAATGAGGAAAGTCAGTGTTTAACTTAGACTCTATTTGTGTTAATGCAGCCTGGCTGGAGTTTTGTTTATTTGTTTGGAGATGAGGTTTCTTGTAACCCAGGAGTCTCAAGTCTCTGTAGCCGAGCCTGGTCTTAGACTCTCCATCCGCTCTAGTTCCGGGCCACCAGAGTCCATGTTGTCTTTTCTTCTCTATGTCTTATTTTTTAGTATTTCAGGATAGATGAGCATAATCTTTACATGCTATCTATTTACTTAGTTAATTTATTTATTTATACAACTGATCTGTATCCCCACCTACTTTTTTTTTCTTTTTTTGGGACAGGGTCTTGTTCTGTAGACCAGGATGAAAGCACATTGGCAATCTCCCTGCCCAGTACTGGATTTTCACTTGCCCGCTTTGAATTTCATTCATGAGCAACCACACCCAACTTAAGCATTCTAACTTGAGAAACCAATCCCTGGACTCCCAGTGAGAATTATGGATCATGCCAGTTTCCTTATTTTGATGAAGGTACGATGGTGTGTACACACTGCAGGCTTTAGAAAGAACTAGATGGCTACAGGGACACGTGATTCTGCCGCAGACCCAGATTATCTCAGGATAAAGAGCTGAACAACAGCAACAGGGAAATAAACAATCCAAGGAGATCTGTGTCTTCCAGGAATACTGGAAGCAGTTAGCTTCCAGCAGGCTGCCCTGCCCAGAGAGTCCTGTGACAGCCTGACTGGAAAGAAGCAGCTAGAAGGGTGTGGATGTCAGGTTCAGAGTCTTTACCTGAGCTTCCAGGATGGTGAGGCTTCTGCATGTGTATTGGGAATTCTTAGCCTGGGGAGGATGGTTGATATCACTTTTGGAAGAACAGTGAAAACTGCAGAGAAATCCCTGAGGCCTGGAGCAGACAGGCCTTGAAGCCCCTCACCCTCTGCACTGAGCCTACCTTCCACCACAGCTCAGCCAACAGCAGGTCGGGAGAGTTTGGCTAAGATCAAGTGATTAACTTTGGCATAACCATATTGCTGCAGCCCAGCAAAGGTGCTGATGTAGAAATCTATTATAGAACAAACAGGTAGGAAACAGTCTTCCCAGAGCTGCCCCGTTCCTTTTACTTTTTACTGAAGAGCTTTCTGTGCAAGCTCAGCTCACAGCTGAGCAGTGGTGACATCAGTAAGTCACAGATGGCAGGAGGGAGATACAGGGATGGTCATAGCAAGGATGGTTGGCAGCATGCTAAATGTCTACTGATGGGAAAGTAGGGAATAAATGTGATACATTCATGATATAAGCCATGGTCCTGATTAATCGTCTGGGTACAGAATGCCAGAAGTCACAGTGCTACTGAGAAAAATCAAGATGCAGGTTCGTGCACACAGTCAGCTTCTGTGTGTGCACACAATGTCAGGCAACAGCAGTGTGTGGAGAATGTTGTAATGTTTAGGCTTAGAGTGAAAAATATGGACTGGGAAGCGTATGGAAAGGGAGTCATGGTTTCATGCACATTTGATATGGCTGACTGCTTTCCTACATAGATGTGTACATACAAATGTATAGAAAGGAACTAATGTTGAACATTAAAGCGACCCCAGCAGTTTGAAATGTACCAGCTTATTTGTCAAGGTTAATGTTCACTGTATTGTGGTGTTTCATTCACTCCTCTCCTGGCTAATGAACAGGCACCTAGCTCAGACCCCAGCTAGATGAGATATTTTCATGGGCAACAGTGGCCATTTTTCTGATTGTCCATCTCCATTAGCTCGTGTTCACAGAAATGATCCATAGTTTTCCCCAATGGCAGTGGTTCTGTGCATGAATAAGCGAGACCCCAGTATACAGTTACTGGCAGCAAGACAACAGACTCCGCTTCCGACCACCTGAGCTGGAAGCTCTGCAATCCTCTGTATCCCAGGCTAGCCTCTAATTTACTATGCAGCCCAGGTTGGGCAGGAACTCATGGTAGTCCTCCTACTTCAGCCTCCTGAGTGCTGGGAGTACAGGTGTGGACCATCATCCTTGATTTGTTTGATTTTGGAGTCAGTGTCTCATTGCTCAGAATGACCTGTGACTGGCTTATGTAGCTCCTCTACCTTCAACTTTTTAATTCTCCCGTCTCCACCGGTCTTCTGAGCTCGAGGATACACAGAAGCTAAAGGAAGCACCATTTTAACTGGAGAGCCAAAGCTGCCCACACAGAGCTGGCCTTCGCTTTTCCCTGCCAACTCACATTTTCACATCTTTCCCGCTGCAGCTGCTTCTACTTACTAGTGAGTGCTGGCCCGGGCCTTTTCAGATGGAGGAGGGTTATTTCACAGAGATACACAGTGGGTGTAGTGATGATCTTTGTAATAGCTTACGTTTGGAAACAACCTAAATGCCAACAGTGGGAGACCGGGTAAGTAAATCTGAGGTATCTATGATATAAGTAGAGAGATCAATTGAACCACATGATGTAGGTGCTGGCAATCACAATGTTACAGAGAAAACCAAGGTGCCCAATTATGTGTGCAAGCATTGCCAGGGATCCGCAGTGTGTGGACACTTTTAAATGTTTGGGCTCTAGGAGAGGGAGCTGGGGAATAAGCAGAGTTGGTAGAGGGACTCCCAGCTTTCAAGTACCTTTCGTGTGGTTAGAACGCTTGATCATATAGATGAGTTATTATAGGGGAATTTATTTTAAACTTAAATACAACATATGACGAGTTTCAAGTATGCAAGCTACTCGGTCTGTATTTTAGGGGGTTTTATTCACTAGAGGGGGGAAAGAGAGGGAAAGAGGAAGAGAGGGAGGGAGAAAGAGAGAGAGAAAAAAGAGAGAGCATGAGGATGAGGTTATCTTTCCTTTGTTAATGAACAGACACCTAGTCCAAATAGGTGGACCATTTTCCTGGCCATGATGTCAATTTTTCTAAGTGTTGACTCCAATAGCCCTGGCTTTCTTCTTAAATGAACTGTTAACAATTCTCTTTGAGGCCTGTAGTTCTGAGAGTGGATGGGGAGTAAGGGACACACAACACATGGGAAATGAGAGACATTCAAATTCCCATGCTTCGCCTCAGACCAATGGAGGCAGACATTTTAGGGAATGAGTAAAGGTTGTCCACGCTGACCTCAAACTCACTGCAGTTCTGCCACAGACTCCTTGGGACAGGGGTTATAGGCATAAGTCACCATTTCTGGCCTGTTATTTTATTTTATTTTATTTTGAGAAACAAGTTCATCAATTAGGCTACCTGGAATTTGCTCTATAGTTCGGCCTGGTCTCTAATTTGGGATCTTCCTGTCTCCAGCTGCCAAACTCCAGGATTGGAGGCATGGGCAATGATAATAGGTGTTTGAACAGGACTCTCTGCTGCCTCTCAAGTTAGAGAATCTCGGCACAATCAATCCTCTTCCCAACAGGGCAGCCAGAGTTCCCTCTTTGATTCTATGATGTATTACCAACAGAAATGGACCCACTCCCTCACCGTCTCCCCCTCCCGCTCCTCTGTGTAGGGTCTTTGGAAGATGCAGTTATAGTCAGGTCTGTAAGAATGTGTATCTGCCCTGCGACTACACTCTACCTGCCCATGGGACACCTGTGCCTGTGTGCTGGGGCAAGGGACCCTGTCCTTGGTCACCGTGTGTCAATTGGGTGCTCGGCACTGATGAAAGAAATGTGACATATCAGGAATCCAGAAGATACCAGCTAAAGGGGAATTTCCTCAAAGGAGATGTGTCCCTGACCATAGAGAATGTGACTCTAGCTGACCGTGGGACCTACTCCTGCTGGGTGTAGGGAATGATAAAAAAAATTAAGCCTAAAATTGGTCATTAGACCAGGTGAGTAGGCCTTCCCATGTCCTCTTTGTCCCTAAGAATCACCTGAGGATCGTGTTATCATAATACACATATGGATTATTATCACCTCTGACTTCCCTAGCTACAGTCCTGGGGGTGGCATGCGAAGGCCTAGAATGAAGAGGCCTCATCTGTGAAGGTCAATGATGTACCTTCCATGTGCTTTCAAACACAAGGACGTAGTCTAGAGAAGGGAACAAAAGGCCTAGACCAGAGAGAGGTTCAAGACCCAGTCTTATCATGAGGTCACATGGGGAATGTCATAGCAAGAAGTGCTCAGGCCCTGACTCCAAACAGAAGCATCATCATCTCTGTAGTTACAGCTGAGTTCTCCTTTTCCACATCTCCTCCCCAGGTGCGGACAGCACTGGGAACCCCTGGGTTGTATAAGTTTGTGGTGGGTGTATATTTATGCATGCTCTATTGTTTGAAGACTTATAGCACACGGGCTAGCAATGTAATTGAGGGGTAGACTGCTGACCTCACATGCAACAGACTGGAATTGAAAGTATGTATCACATTGTCTGGCCAAACAAGCCTTTTTGATCATATTGGGAAATTATGTGCTAAGATTCTGCATTAGTCATGAACTAACCTGGTGACCTGGGTCAAGGCCTTTCCCTTCTCTGGTTCTCTGTTTCTTCTTCCATGTGAGGACGATCACGCAAACCTCTGACTTTCCTGTTTCAGGAAAATGTCCCCTGCCTCAAAATTAACTTTGGATGTCCACACGATATACCACATAAGATGTGGTACCATTTCATTTAAGAAGATAGCCACCTATCCATGTCTTGTTGTTGTGGGACTCTCCTTAGAATATGTACTTAAGCTCCAATGAAAGTGGAAGACAGGAGACGCCACTGAAGAACCAAAGGCTTCCTTGCTGGGTCCAGTTAGTAGTCTCATTTTTTTATTAAAAATATTTTTTTCTATACAATCTATTCTTATTAACATTTCTCCTCCCCCAACTCCCCTGTGATACTTCCAATCTCCCCTCCTATCCACATCCACACATTTTTTTTCTCTCTTGGGTAGAAAGCAACCAGACATTTACACAGTAATTATAAAATAATACAAACTGGGCAGACAAGCAAGCGAGAGTTTACAGAAACACAGGTGACAGTCCATAGGTTGTCAAGGCCAATGACCCATTGCATCAGTTGTTTGTCCAGATTGTTCTGTTGCGATGACAAGTGAAGTCATTCTTGGCAAATAGTACAAACGGTGCTTTAGGTAAATCATCAAATAAGTCAATAAATCAGCACTTAATCCTTGGTCTTTTCTACCTGATTCTACTTTATTATTTAAATTTTTAAATTTTATTACATTTTAGTTATTTAGTCTCTCTCTCTCTCTCTCTCTCTCTCTCTCTCTCTCTCTCTCTCTGTGTGTGTGTGTGTGTGTGTGTGTGTGTGTTCAGTGCCATGGAGGGCATGTGGAGATAAGAGGACAACTGGGGGGAGCCAGCACTCAGAAGGCAGAAAACTTATATAGAAATTAATACTGCCTTGGAAAGCAGATCTTACCAGCAGTCAGACTGTTAATGAAGATGTCAATACAACAGCCTTTGTTAACTCTTAGCAAAACCAAGTATTTCATTGATTGTGACGAAATGATTCACTATGAAAAGAACTTTGTCTTCCTGAAATAAATTTAATTATAAATATGACCTGGAGACAATTATAAATTTAGAACTCTGAATGAAGGCAGTGCTAGTCCCAACTCTGTCACACCTGGAGTAGGACGTCTCTCAGGCAGAGCCTGCGTCCTGCTCCCCCTTCCCCTTCATCTCTGCATTGCCTCCTTCCAGCTCCTGATTCAGAGCCCAGTGGTGAGAATAGGAGCACTGGGCATCAAGTCAGCCTGAGGCAATACCAATGATTGTTTCTCAAGGACACAACAATTTTGTCTTTGCTACATTTTAGGTTTTACAGGGTTATTTTTTAGGTCTAGTCAGCAACATTGACAGAAGGTACTGAATACTCCCCAGGTATACAGAGTACTCCCCAGGTATACAGAGTACTGCCAAGGGTGCTGAGAACTCCCCTGGTACAGAGTACTTCCCAGGGTGCTGAGTACTCCCTAGGATACAGAGTACTGACACATTGTACAGAGTACTGCCCAGGGTTCTGAGTACTCCCCAGGTACAGAGTACTGCCCAGGGTACTAAGTACTCCCCTGGTACAGAGTACTGCCCACAGCGCTGAGTACTCCCCAGGTACAGAGTACTGCCCAGAGTACTGAGTACTCCCCAGGTACAGAGTACTGCTAAGTATCTTAGACCTCAAGGACACAATTTATGGCAAGTGAAGAACACAAGAAATTCTGAAGTGTTCATGTTTGGCAAGACTGAGAACTATATTAACAGTGACTGTGCATATGGACAGCTACAGGGCCGCCCTCTTCACTCTTGCCCCTAGTAGGGCCATCGGATGAACCGCCACAGAAAGAACACAGCAGTGTGGTTATAACCCATTCCTTTCTTCCGCAGTCTCGGGATGATGACCCCTCAGAAGGCAGCTAGGGTTTACTCCTTGAATGAGAACTGTCATCAGTAATGACGAACTTGTCTTCCATTTGGGGGGGCACTGTGGACTGAAAAGTTTCGTTCTGATAAGCATGGAAGACGACTGAGCTGTGGAGAGAATCGTTGGGAAAAGAAGTCACGTTTCAGGTCTGTGCAGAGTTTCCATCTATGATCCAGCAAGACTGGGCATTCAGGACAGAAGCAGCCCCATTCCCAAAACTGTAACAGGGAATGAATGGCACCATACAGGGACCTGATATTTAATTCATAGAAAAGTTTGCTTAATAAACATCAGACAAATTAAGAAACACCAAAACAAAAAATAATTCATACTGGCATCCATCAGAATACTCAAGTAATAGAACACAAAAGAAGAAAGTCTAAAAAGACAGATACCTAACATCAGGCTAAGTTACCTAATTGGTGTGTATGTGGGAACTGGCTTAAGAGCTGGATGGATGACTGCTGTATTTACAGATTAGGACTGTGGCCCTTTAGAAACGGTTAGGAGGGCCTGGTGACCCATGCTAGATCCCTGGACCCACAGAAAGGCAGAAGGAGAGAATCAGCTTCACAAAGTTGTTCTCTGACTTTCACAGGTACCATGGAAACTGCGTGTGTGTACACAAACACACTACCACCACCACCTCCTACCACAACAAAATTTAAATAAGTTATTATTTAAAAAAAATGGTTTTGAAATCTACATAGCATCTGCACACTGTAACACTAACACAGAGAGGAAATGTATAAAGCAACAAAGCGGGGCCTTTTCTTCCACAGGAAACAGTTGCAAAGTGTACAGTCTGGGGCACACGTGTGTACACCATATGCACAAAATCATCAGGCACTGTAGGGAGAGGCCTGACAGGATTTGTGGTTCAGCCTTTTCCGTCACACACGGAATGTGCTTTCACTCTGGTAGTCACAGTGGACTGCTATGTGAGCTTCCTGGAACTCATGAAGCAGCAAATCAGAGAAGAAAACAGGCTAACTTTAACTCATGGGTGGTGTTTTGGCAGAGTGGAGTTTTGTCATTTGAACACTGGCCATCTCTACTGCTGAAATGTAGAATCGTCAGCCACGTCAGAGCGCCTGCGCCGTCATTTACAAAGAAGATGGGACAAAGTTTTTCTTGGCTTGGGTCAGTGTCACACGCAAATGTATGGGAACAATTTAGGGTCAGAAAGCTCAGATGAGCTAACGTGACAACTGACAGAAAGCAGTCTTTTTGTTTTGTGTTGATATTCGTTTTTGTATTATGGGCTTTATACGTTTTCTTTTCCTTTTATTGAAGGAAAGAGAAAACATAATGTAGGGCGGGTAGGAAGTGGTAAGATCCAAGAGGAGTTGTTGGGTGGAAGCGAACATGGTCAAAATAATGTAATAGGAAAAACACTTTAATTAAAAATAAGTAAATATCAAAAAAGAAGTGGAGAGGGAGAAAGAAGAGGAGAAAAGGAAAACAAAGATAAAAACATAAGGAATCTACAAGACTGCAATTTCCAAAGCAATCGACACAGTGCGACAACTTACATCTCTGGCTTCTTCTTTCTCATGTGTCGACACTCTGCAATGGAGAGGGGCAGTTAGGAAGAGATGAATTGAACATGTCATCAGTAATATGCATGATCTTTTCTCCTAATCAAGGCTATTGTTTCTGCTTTTGAATTGAACTGTTCCCTTGAGGGTCCTTCCTGTCCCGCAGGAAGTACCTTTTCTTCATCACGGATTGGTGCACTCCCGCACAGAGCATTCCTAATGTGCTAGAAGGGCACTGGGAAATGGGCTTTGGCTGAAACAATGAAGTCTAGTTTAGTCAATTTGCTGCTGGAGAACAAGCTAAACATGGAATCTCTAGGCAGCCTGAGACACAAGGCCCTGTTAATGATCTCTACGATCAAAGACCCTCTAAAAACTGTCACTAAAGGAGCTCTCTACTGGCTTTGGCTCCTGCCATAAGGTAATTCAGGAAGTGTGCACCACTTATTCCTCACCCTCCACTTCCTGTCAAAGACTTTAGACTCCCTGTAGCCACCTTCCCTCAGGGGAGAATAAACAACTTTGGGCTAAGGAAGTGAACGTATTTGCAGTATTTTTGCACAATTTATATTCCCCCTTTTAGACATTATCTTACTATTGTAGGCCAAGCTAACCATGTCCTGTGATCCTTTTGTATCAGATTATAGGTACACACCCCCAGGATCAGCTTAAATAATTATTATGGAATAACTGCATTCCAAACATTAGCGGGAATCATCCTGAAATCTGACAGCCATGTTCTTGTTTCCCATTTCCTGTCCAGCCGTGTGAAACAGGTCCGTGTGGTCTCTGGGACAGTCGATGACTGAGGGCCTTACACGGGGAGTGGACTGCACAGACAGGAACACTGTGTGTACTCCCACAGACTCAGCAGGAACGGGTCATGAGGTCTGGGAACTCTGCTTTCACATCAGCCATGTAATTTTCCTTCCCAATGTTTCATGTGCTTCTTCTATTAAATGTGTGTTCCAGAATGCTCATAAATATCCACATGGGGAGAAAGCCAGATTCCCAGGCTAGGAGAGAACATGCAATAGATCTTATATGGTCTTTGCCATCCATCCAGAGCTCAGATCTTACCCTGGGCAGCAAACTATTGTTCCATAGTTTTTCATTTCTTTTTCTTTAAAGATCTCTCTCTCTCTCTCTCTCTCTCTCTCTCTCTCTGGATTTGTGTGTGTGTGACTCTGTGTGTCTGTGTCTGTCTCTGTGTGAGCATGTACATTAGAGTCCAGCAACCCGCTAAACTGGAGCTGTCAGATGGAGCTGTGGTTACAGGCAGCTGTGAGTCACTCACCCAGGAGCTGGAATGGGGCTCACATCCTCTGTAAGCGCAGTACATGCTCATAAGTGCCGAACCATCTTCCCAGCCCCACATTAAATTTATTTATGGGAAATCTAAGTTTGATTTTCTCTTGAAGTGGCCAACAATTGAAGCATAAAACATATGCTTGTAAGCGCACCACATGGATGGTAGTGACAGGAGGAGAAAAAGGTCAACGCTGGCCTCAGCTACACTGTAAGTTCAAAGCCAGCCTGGGATGTACAAGATCCTGTCTCAAAAACTCCAAAGGATACAAATCAAACAAACAATGGTACTTAGGAAAGGAGCCACCAGTATATAAGCTTTACAAGTTACATGAAACAGGAATCCTGATGACATACTGTAACAGTGTTCACTGGGCATGTCCCAAGTTAGAATCCCAGTGCACAGTAGGTCCTAACACATCCCTGGGACCCAGAAGGAACTACAAGATGTATCCTGGATTGGGGAACACATAGAAATCGTGCGAAATGTGAACCCCATGGCATGTGGAGTTCCTTGCAGGCGGTCAGAGTGGCTGAGAAGCCTTGCTCTAGTTCCTCGGTCTGGGAAACAGACATGAAATGCACTATCTTTTACCACAGGGCTAAAGAAGATAGAGGAAGTGCCATCTTGAAAGAAATGTGGGAAGACACCATTAGGCAAGAAGAGCTGTGGAGCAAGCATTTTCCTACCATCAAATTCTGTGCTCGGAACCATTCTCCCTAGTCACTGCTCTGCTTTATATGACAAGTCTCCTAGCCTGTGAGGCCCAGCTCTGAGCAGGCAGAGGCAGGCACAGGACTTCTTTGCTTTAAAGTTAAAGGCCCAGCAGGACCCCACTTTGCTCAGTGGATTTAAAGAGGCCTTGCACTACATTCTAGGTATAAAGATTTTGCTCTGTCAAAATTCCTTGACTGTGTGACCATTTCCCAGGGAGACCCATTCCCATCCCTAACAATGAGACCTTGATAAAGCTACTCACTTAAGATCATCAGGACGCCTGTGAGAAGCAACAGCCCAACAGACACGGAGATTCCGATGTAGAGGCCCTTAGTGGGGATCATCAGGGCGTGTGGTGTGGGGACCGCTTCCTAAGGAAACATCAATCATCGAAGAGATGCCAAATGAGAAGAGCAGAAAACACACCCCAGACCTCAACCTAGACTGTTTTCCTCCATTTTCTGTGGCTAATCTGGAATATGCAAGCATGTGGAGTGTGCACCTTGATTCCCAGCACTTGAGAGGCAGAGGCAGAAGATTATCTGAGAGTTCCAAGACAGCCTGGTCTACATAGCAGTTCTGGGACAGCCAGGGCCACTTTGAGAGATGGCACATTTAAATAAAATAGAATAGACCATGCAAGTAAACCAAACAACCGGAGCTGGTACTACGTTGTTCAACTCGAGAAAACACAAACTTCAAAGTGTCTAGGAGAAGGATGAAAATGTTTTCTATGTGGTTTGATGTTACAACATGGTTGCATGTCTTGTGAGTGATTATAGCTGCATTAATATTCAGTAGGTTATTCCTCTATTGAGAAAAACAGTGGCTCCCTTCTTAGTCAATATTCTGATGTTCTCAGCCTGTGCTCAGCTCAGATACTGAGCCTGGTCTTTCGTCACAGATCCTAATAGTCTTGTAAAAGGCTGGATTCTATTTTTTTTTTTTGAGACTGTGTCCAATTCTCCTCTCCTCTCTCTCTCTCTCTCTCTCTCTCTCTCTCTCTCTCTCTCTCTCTCTCTCTCTCTCTCTCCCAGTCTGGCCTCTAATGCAGAGATGCATATGCTTCTGTCCCCCTGATGGCTGGGATTAAAGAGATGGGCCCACAAGCCTGACAAGATCTACATCTTTTTAAACCATTCAAAAGAAGCTGCTTCTGAATGCAGATGGTTTACCACCGTGTAATCAGACAGAAATGCAGAATCTCCCTTAGTGCCCTGGGGCAGGGGATCAGGGATCAGCACACACTGGAAAAGGCAGGAGATAGACTGGGCAGCAGGTGAGGCCCCTCTAATAGCTTAGCACTTAACCCTAAACAGAACCCACGGATGGTTTAACTGCAAGGAAAGGGAGATCAGAGACCAGGTGTGACCCATGTGTGAGCCTCGTCTCTGGAGTCACAAGCTCAGCCCCTCTGCATACTCAGAGAGAGCATGGACAAGTTAGTTAAACCCTATGAGTGCTGTCTCTATGTCCTCAAACAACATGTTCAGTGGGTTCTCAGGCAAGGGATTCTCAGGTACTTGACAAACACTGTGTGGATATATAGTAATGTCTGTTGGTTTTGAGACAGTGTCTCATGTACCCTAGGCTGGCCTGGAGCTCTCTCTGTAGCCAATATGATGAACTTCTGTTTCTCCTGCCTACATATTTCGAGTGCTTGGTTCACAGGTTGACCATGCCCATGTGAACATTTACTTCATGACATTGTCCTTATTGTGAATGGCAGCAATGGCTATCCTTTCTCATACATCTTCAAATATGTTATTTTCAATCTCTTCACGTGATAGAGTTCAGAAGGTTGATCTAGAGGTTCAGGATGCATGCTGCTGCTGCTAGGCATTGGGGTCCGCACCTGTAATCCCAGGACTTTAGAATTAGCGACAGGAGGTCCCGGGGTTCATGATCATAGGTCTCCAGCAGACCCTGTTTCATAAAGAAACAACTAAAAACCTAGACATAAGCACACAAGGTGTGTCTCTGTGCACTGCTCTCAATGCACCCTGAGCCAGATTGACAGCTTCAGAGTCCAGATTTGCTAATTCTCATTTTGACTTTAATTCTAAAGTATTTCTTCTTGCTGGTAAATATGACTATTCCGCAGTTAACCAAGTTCAGATACCACGCAAGGTTGTGCTAAACACAACACAAGTCTGCTCAATTAGCAATATTTTCAACATGGTGTGATGACTTCTGATATTGCACTAGGGTACCCAAATATGACATGTTAATTTATTCTTGTCTAGTTAGCTCATTCTTTTTATTCTAACCTGGCTTTTACCCATAGGAAATCATTCAATCTCTTGTCCTTGAATTGTATGTCCTTGCCTTGTAAAATATCATTTGTTGGGCATCTCTAACAAACTTGAACATCAAAATAAAATTAACACCCTCTTATTGTCAAATTATTCACTTCATAATGGAACTATTAACATAAATTTAGTATTGTCTTTGTGTTTCTGGGATTTTTAAGACACAGTCTCACTATAGAACTCAAGATGATCTGGTAGTCTAGGCTATCCCCAAGCTTGCTACCTCCTGTGGCAGCTTCCTGAATCCTATGACAAAGGAATAGACAATTATGCTCAAGTCTTTTTCTCTTCTTCTATCTCTTCTTCTTCTTTTGAGACAAAATACTGTGAACTAAATCGATTTACAAATTCTTTAAACTCAACATGACTCCAAGAAGATAGATGAGAATCTCATTATTAACACAGGAAGGGATTTGCTTACAGTGTGTTTATTCCAAGGGCATTGTGAAGATGTCACAGTTTCAGTGTAAACTGTCAAAAAAGAATGAAAATTGTCATTAGAATAATGCTATACTTTCATTATAGACGCTACACATGTTCATCCCAACTTCTATTGTGGATTATAAATTTAATCACAGGACCAAAAACCATAAGCAGGCAGAGCATCAGACTAAATACCAGTATTTTGTTAAATTTATCTAGGAAGTTATATATCTTAACCTTTCTGTTCTGGCATCGTAGAATATTCTCTCCAGGAACTCTCCTGCATTGATGGCGGGAGTGCAAGCAGGTACAGCCCCTTTGGATGTCAGTGTGGCGATTTCTCAGAAAATTAGGAAGCAACCTTCCTCAATACCCAGTAATACTATCTTTGGGTATATATCCCAAGGATGCTCAATCATGCCACAAAGATATATGCTCAACTATGTTCAAAGAAGCATTGTTTGTCATATCCAGATCCTGGAAACAACCTAAATCCCCTCGATCAAAGAATGGATAAGGAAAATGTGGTACATTTACACAATGGAGTACTACACAGAAAAAGACAAGATCTCCTGAGTAAATTGGGAGCACGGGGACCTTGGGAGAGGGCAGAAAGGAAGGGGAGAGGCAGGGAGGGGAGCAGAGAAATGTAGAGCTCAATAAAAATTGATAAAATTTTTAAGAAGAATATTCTCTCCTCTCTCTCTCTCTCCCTCCCTCTCTCCCCCCTCTCCCTCTCTTTCTCTCTCCCTCCCTCCCTCCCTTTCTCTCTGTCTCTCTGTCTCTGATCTCTCTGTCTCTCTGTCTCCCCCACACACACACACAAAGCCCAAACAGTGAATGGTACAGCTACAGGTCTATGGGACTCCCAGTTACTGCCAAAGCTGGCACTGCCAAGCATGAGTACACTTGGTTGACCATGGCCTCCTGATTCTCACCTTCCATTTTTACTCATTGTGGGCGCACTCCCAAGGAGTCAAAGGCAATGACTAGGTTTAGGCACCATCTACAGTCTAGAATCTGTTTGTGACCTCGGATCTTAAGCATGACCTTCCAGGTATAAGAGAAAGTGACTCAAATATGAAACAAGATAAATTAAATTCAACACTGACAGGCATGGTGGCAAACACCTTTCATCACTAGAAGTAGAGGCAGGAAGACCTGTGTGACTTCAGACAAACTTGGTCTACATCATGAGTTCCATGCCAGCCAAGCTGAGATCCTAGCTCAACAAAATGGAATTCAACCAATATCACTCCAGCTGGTCACATGATCATGTCAGCTGTCACTGCTTTTCTAAATCTCTGTTTTCCATGGAGTCAGGAACTTATACTTGTTCTCTCCAAACTCAGCCCATGAGCCCCATCCCCTGATGCAGGCACAAACTAAGTCTTGAAAAGTTCTGCCAATCTCGAGAGATCCTCGCAGTTGCCTGGAGCAAAATGGGTTCTCTCACAAATCCTTATGTTCTAACATTCCAGTTATCGCCTAGGGCCCTCTGCAAACTCGGCTTGTAGACCAGTACTTCAGAGCCCTCTTATTTAAGTGTACCCACAGGCCAATGGGAGGCAAGGAAATCAATACTTCCCATCAGATTGATCTAGCAAAACAAACCAAACAAAAATCTGTGACCCTTCTGCTGCTCGTCAGAATTCAGCCCCACACCAGAGGATGGACAGATGTAGGAAACTTTAAGTATCTCAGAGCTATTCTCTGCTCAGTGCTGGATGTAGAAGAATTGGACCGAATCTTGTCTTTGGATGTGAAGTTTTCCCCTTCTCTAACAAACTGTTAAAATTAAGTCTAAATTTATAATGTGCATATGTGAAGTTAAATTTTAGGGAGTCACACAAAGCATATGCATAACATTTTATATTAAATTTTGTGTATATGCATATGTAATCTGTGTGTACATTATTGCATTTAATTGCAAATGCTTATGGAGACCAGAGGCGTCAGATCCCCTGGAAGTGGAACAACAGGAATTTGAGAGCTGCTCAACATGGATGCCTGGAAGCAACTCAGGATCTCCTCAACAGCAATGCTTGCTTTTAGGTATGAAGCCATCTCTCCAGCCCAAGCTTGAACATGTCAGATCCCTAAGGACTTTTAATTCAATGTGAAAATCATCAGTATAAAAACCATCTTTTTACATTTTCCTGCTTTACAAATAAATTGAAAGATCCTTGAAGGAAAACTCTAGAAAGTATCAACTGCCCATGAAACGGAGTCTTCTTCAGTGAGGATCTGAATACAGGACAGATCTTTCAAACATAAATCTCAGAGCCTGTGGCTGGAGTTATGACTTCAGAGTCAGAAGAACCAGCTTCCAACTCAAGTGAACAGGGAGAGAGTCTGAGCCACTTTCTGGCTCCATAACTTCCACCATGAACTGTCAGTCCCTGTCACTATGAAAGAGGGACAGATCACAGCTATATAGAACACAAGTGTCTGAGAATTAAACATTGCATTGTGAAGCATGTAGCATGCAGCCTGGTGTTTAGGAAACATTGAATATCAGCTTCACTCCACTATGGCCTTGGCTGGATGGCCCAACTTCAGAATATCTGAAAAGGGTTCGAGTCTGCCTACCCAGACACTAGTTGTCAGTCATTCTTTCTTTAGTTTTTCATCAGAAAGTCATGCCCCACTCTCCCAGATTCCTAACATACTCATCAGCTATCCGAGATCAATGATTCACCTAAATCTGGCTAGTATTGAATCCCTGGAAAATCTCATATAGAGAGATGGGCGTCCTCCATGTTCAAATTGTTACAGAACAGGTGGTGCACATACAAAGACTGGAGAATCATGGACATAGTGAAGTCATTGTTTAGAACCCAGCTAAGACTCCTTCACCTGGATCATACTTATGACTGCCTTGTTGTCTGTATCTCCTACAGAACCCCATGAGAAGGCCTCTGATTGCTGAAACACATAATTTTTTTACCTGGTTTCGAAGTCTGCATGTCTGTTGGTCGTGGAGGAGTAGAAGTAGAGATTCTTGTTGATTTTGGAGCACTTGTGGATCTCCTTGTAATAGTTATGGGTTTTGAAGTCGCTGAGGGTCTCCTTTTAGTAGTTGTGGGTTTTGAAGTAGTTGAGGGTCTCCTTGTAGGAATTGTGGGTTTTGTGGTAGCTGAGGGTCTCCTTGTAGTAGTTGTGGGTTTTGAAGTAGTTGAGGGTCTCCTTGTAGGAATTGTGGGTTTTGTGGTAGCTGAGGGTCTCCTTTTAGTAGTTGTGCGTTTTGTGGTAGTTGTGGGTCTCCTGGTAGTAGTTGTGCGTTTTGTGGTAGTTGTGGGTCTCCTTGTAGTAGTTGTGCGTTTTGTGGTAGTTGTGGGTCTCCTTGGAGTAGTTGTGGGCTTTAGAGTGATTGAGGGTCTCCTTGTGGTAGCTGTGGGTTTTTTAGTTGTTGCTGGTTTCCTTGGAGTAGTGATGAGTTTCCTGGGTGTAGTTCTGGTTTGCCTTGGAGTAGTTCTGGGTCCATTGATAGGTTTGAATGTACTTGTAGTTGTAGCTCTTCTTGAAGAACTTGTTGGGGCTCCTGAATTTCGAAATCAATATAAAAGCAAGGGTCAGCCAAACAAGAAGAAAAAAGACCTTTCGATGCACCTCCTCCCTCACATATCAGGTAGAGGCTGTCTCCAGACAGAGGCTCCTCTCCTGAACTTCTGTTCTTTGTCATTGACCACCTAGGATGTGGCAGGGCAGGGCTGTGGAGACAGCTCATCAATAGGAGGCAGCTGTACCGACAGCATGGAGATGAGAACGGAGCCCACATTCCTACTGAAACATGTTCTAAGTGAAAGGTCACATCCTCACATCTCTCTCAGCGTCTCCGTGACACTGAGTGGGTGTTGGGAACTGGGACTGAGTGTGTTCCTCTCAATGGTGACTAACTTCACCCACAGACTGTACTCTGAGTATGTTCTAGTCTAGAGAGGACACACACACACAGTGCTACATCGCAAGGCTAACTAGGCTAGTTGGCCCACAAGAGGTTCCATGCAAGGCCCAACACTAAATGATGGGCGTATTTGTATAGGGAAGAGACAAATTTGTCTGTGGTTTCTTCCAAGCTAAGAGAAACAGGTTGAATATATCTTTTCAAAAAAAATGGTATGAGGAGTTTCAGAATTTGGGTAATTCTGAAAATTTTGTAACAGTTTATGTCTAGCTCACATATGGGGCTCATGTCTAAATATGGATAGATGTAGCACTCATACCCATATACTCTATATACATAGCATATAGGGAGGTTTATAAACTACTGATAATTCTGTGTATGAATACTTCAAGGCATTGAATTTTCTAGGTATATTATGAAGGTCACGCCCAAGAGATTTCAGATCTTAAAGCACTGCAGATCTGATACTGGGACAAAGCAGTTTTAACCTGAAATTCACAAATCAGGAAAAGAAATCAGAAATGCTGCAGGAATCCAAGCAGCTTACTGATGTTCAGGGGGTGCACAGAATGCCAAGACTGGAGTTGAGGGGAAATGGTGCCTGAAGGAAAGAGCCCATGACCGAGTCCAGAAGGAGCACACAGTGCTTGTGTCCGCTGACGGCTTCCACACAAGCAGCTCTTAGTGATGCTAACTCTGCTGACTACAAAATAAACCCCAGGAACTGGGAACAACTTCTCTGAACACTCTGCTCTGCAGTAGATGTGATGGCATTTGAATCGAGCCAGGTTTTACCTTCAAAGAAGGAAAAGAAATGTGTTTACCTGTTATATGCAGGAAGCTAGAAGTAGAATCCAGCCCACTGTTAAAATTTAAAAATTGTATTTCTTCATTCATTTCTGTTGTTCTCTGTCTCTCTCTTTCTGTCTGTCTGTCTGTCTCTCTCTCTGGTGTGTGTGTGTGTGTGTGTGTGTGTGTGTGTGTGTGTGTGTGTGTAATTTTCCATGGCCAATGTGTTAAGGTCAAACAACAGCTTGAGAGTTGGTTCTCATCTTCTCCCATGTAGGCTGCAATAACTGAATTTAGGTAATCAAGTTTGGCCATAGTCACTTTTACCCACTCTTGTGGTTTGAAAGAAAATGTCCCCAAAGGGAGTGGCACTATTAGGCAGTGTTCCTTTGTTGCAGTAGGTGTGGTCTTTCTGGAGGAAGTGTGTGAGTTAATATGGAGGCAGGCTTGTAGGTCTCGGGTGATCAAACTACACCCATGAGACAGTTCACTTCCTGTTGCCTGTGGGTCAAGATGTAGGACTCTCAGCTCTTTCTCCAGCATCATGCCTGCCTGTATTCACCATGTTGCACTGTGAGGGTAATGGACTGAACCTCTGAAACTGTAGCCAACCCAAGTGAAAGTTTTTCCTTTGTGAGAGTTGCCATGGTCATGGTGTCTCAGCAACAGTAACCATAACTAAGACACCCACTGAACCATTTCACTGGTCCTCAAGTCCCTTTCCTACAGAGGGCCTGAGAGTTACGTGTCCTGGACTCAGGAACCGAAACATAGGTGTTCAGGAGTGCATATTCATGCCAGTCACACTAAAAATCACTGCTGATAACATAGCAAGGAGTGGGTGCGACTGTGCTGCAAAAAACTGTTCACACTATTTCTATTCAAACTGTTCACACTATTTTATTCAAACTGTTCACACTATTCAATTCAAACTGTTCACACTATTTCTATTCAATCTGTTCACACTATTTTATTCAAACTGTTCACACTATTCAATTCAAATTGTTCACACTATTCAATCCAAACTGTTCACACTATTTGATTCAAACTGTTCACACTATTCTATTAAAATTGTTCATACTATTCGATTCAAACTGTTCACACTATTTGATTCAAATTGTTCACACTATTCAATTCAAACTATCAGATTGGTGATTGATTCTACTGTGTGGGCAGAGGTTTAAGCACAATACAAACCTTCCCTGGACAGAATGAATCTCTCACAGAGAAATGCTAGCATGGGAACATTCTAGTCCTAAGACCCCTATGAGAACAACCAGGAAAGAAGCCACAAGTTTGGGAGCTTTGCTTTTCTTGTTCTGGGGCATTTTTCTCCCAGGCAGATGGGAAAGCCCGAAGGAGCTGATGGGGGTCCTAAGATATCTGAAGAGGAAGCTCAGTATGTTAAAATACACAGGAAATCACAAGAAGTCGTGGTTAAGGATGAAACAGAGTCACTTTTGAACCCCTTAACTAGCCAGACAGAGGACTTGTCAACACTGTGAAATGGTTTCTACGCTCGATACCAGCGTACTGCCAATAATTTCAAGCAGCTGGGCACTGTGAAACAGGCTTTTGAGCTCATCTGTCAAAAGACAAAGGCAATTGGATCTGTGAGTTCAAGGATAGTCTGGTCTACTTGAGAGATCTTCACTGTCCACACCACGCCGTGAGATTCCAGGTCAAAAACAAACAGATCAGTAAGAAAACAAGGAACAAACTGCCAAGGCTGAGCAACGACAAACGATGGAGATGAGCTGAATTTTAAAAGAAGAGACAGCTGGAATTGCTGTCAATTGTCAGTGTGAGCCCTTCGCAAAGGAGATTAGGGGCATCAGCAGAAGAAACTGCATCCTCGTGGCTCTGCTCTTGCTATGAAAATGATGCCGCATAACAGTGGAAACTGTGATGATTTAAGAACTGGGGCTTTCATGACCTTCCCACTGGTCCCCACTGCACAGGCACTGGGAGAGAAACACTTCCCCTCGTGGCCACGTCCTTGTACAAAAGACAAGATGTGAGGATTCTTTTAAAGCCCAAGGCAGGGCAGACCTGGAGGGGAACTCTCGTCCTCCTATACACAAGGCCTGTGCTCAGCAAGGTCAGCTGACCCTTGTGGAAGCCAGCTCATCAGTGCAGCAGCACCCTGCGTGGCCTGCTTTTCAGGTTAGAGCTGCTGGGCTTTTACAGTGTAGAGGACAGGTGACTTAATGTCACAAGACATTGACTCCGAGGCAGAGGACAGCCTTTCCTTCAAGTCACTTCAGCTTAGATAAAGCTCCTCGGCAAGTTTCAGGACGGAGAGTGGATGCAGTTTCCTGGACCAACAAGAAGGTCCCAACTACACTTAGGACCTGGATCCTGACTTAGCCCATGGTCTTGCATTAGGTTGATCTTAGCCCTTGCAAATAAACAAGTAGGTGCTATACAACTGAATTATCAGGTACTAGAGTGCTATAGGCTGGAAAGACAGGAGGGCAGGGCCACCAAAATACAGCCCGAGATACACGAGATTATGTCATTAAAATAATAAAAGCAAGTGTTTAATCATCAGCATGTTTATAAACACCTTCATTTCCTTGTTCTAGGAAAAGAACAAATCTCTAGTAAACAGAACCTTGGTTCCCTAGCATGTTCCCTTGTAGGACATAAATAAAGCAGCAAGGCACACTCACCTGGCTGAACTTGCAGTAAGGTGGTCAGCCTCTGTACGCCATTCCATCCCTTCTTCGTCACTCGACAGCAGTAGAGCCCACTGTCCCTCTCAGTGGCATTCTCTATAGTCAAGGACACATTTCCTTGAAGAAGCTGCCCCCTCAGCTGGTAGCGACGGTCTGCCCTATAGTAGACTCTGTATCCATCGGTCCAGATGAGTGTTTGTCTGCATATATCCCTACATTCCCCTCGGTCCCAACACATGAAGGAGATCCCATCAGACACCGGATAAGAACATGGCAGTGTCACAGGGTGACCCACCACTCCACGCACTTCTGGGAAAGAACCCACAGCCGCTGTGATAAGAAGGTGAAATTGGAGAATGAGCACTCAACAGTTTCCTACAATGGATTCTACTTCTTCATTTCATTCCCAGTTTTCCTTTTGGCTCCACTGTGGTTAAACCCGGGGCATGGGGCATGGCAGGTGAGTGCTCTATCATTGTGCTCCAGCCCCAGCCTTTCTTTGTCTGTTTGTAGAGTTTTTATAGCTTATCATTTCACTATTTCAATGTCAGCCTATTCTTCAGCTGTGTGTGGGAAAAGCCACTTACTGCCCTGTATTATATTCACACTGTATCTTTTTCATTTTTTGTACTTATTTATTATTTATTTATTTATTCCCTTTCTTTCTCTCCTTCCTTCCTTTCATTCTATCTTTTATTCGTTTTTCTTTTTGAGACAGAGCTCACTAGGTAGTTCTCACAGGCCTAGATCTCTCTCTATGTAGACTAGGCTAGCCTGAAACCCATGCAGATCCAGCTAACTCTGCCTTCTGACTGCCAGGATTAAAGGTATGCACCACCATGCCTGACCTATTAGCTTAGTTTTAGACAGGGTGTTGCTCTAAACTACCAGGCTACCTCATAGTCTCTGTCCTCCTGTCTCCAACTCCTGAGAAATGAGACTACAAGCGTGTACTACTGACATAAATGTTAATTCTTAATATTTTAAAATTGCTCTTCCAGAGTCTGTGCCTGACAAGTTAAATTTCAAAGGTGAAATCAGGAAACTAGTGAGTTCAAGACCAACCTGGGCTTATGAGACTCGGTCTCAAACCAGAGTAAGTTCCCTGAATGCTACTGCAAATGAAATCACTAACTCTTTACCCACCTCTCCTTTACAAAGAGCAAAGCCAAGTTCTGTTTATAACATTGCTGGTTTAAAGGCAGAATTTTACAAACTTCAACATCAGTTTTCAGAATGCCTTTTATTTGCGCATATGGTTTTCACGGCCTTTTTGAGATACAGTCTCTCTATGTACTCTTGGCTAGCCTCAGTATTTAGAACTCTGTAATAGAACTGGCTGCCTGAATTCATGGAGATCTGCCAGCCTCTACCTCCTCAGTGCTGGGATTAAAGATGTGCACCACCAGGCAAACTCAGAATGGGTCTTGTAATACCATCAGGAGGACTGAGGCTTTAGGTTCAGTCCTTTAAACATTAAAAAAAAAAAAAACTAAACAAGGGTCCCTGTTTATGTGTTGGTGACATTCTAGAAACTGAACAACATTCAGTTACAAAGTGTGACCACAAAAATCAGAATATTAAATCAAGAACTAAACCATGCAACTTTTAAACCTAAAATAATAATTTTAATATGAATCTGTTGAGATGATGGATTGAAATCCCTATCACCAATTGCTTCCGAGTCAGGGAGCTCTGTGGGCTGAAGATGCAGCTCAGGGGACCTTGCTCACCTCACTCATGCCAGCCCCTGGGTTGGATCCCAGCACAGGAGCAAACAGAAGCAAACCGCACACAAAAGTGGACTGAGAGATTCACTAAGTAGTCACCCATATTCAGTCCTAGGCCATGAGTTTGGGACACGGTCTGAAAAAGCATGTTCTTTGTTCTATAAAATGAATATGTAATAGGTGTGTATTTCTCACTGGGACACTCATTACTTCATTTTTGCCTAATACATTTTTTTAGGATAACAAGAATAATACATACTATCTTAATAAAATTATAGAAATGTCTGATAAGAATTAATGATCTTTCACAATCCCAGTTCTTCTTCTTCTTCTTCTTCTTCTCCTTCTCCTTCTCCTTCTCCTTCTCCTTCTCCTTCTCCTCCTCCTCCTCCTCCTCCTCCTCCTCCCCCTCCTCCTCCTCCTCCTCCTCCTCCCCCTCCTCCCCCTCCTCCTCCTCCTCCCCCTCCTCCCCCTCCTCCTCCCCCTCCTCCTCCTCCTCCTCCTCCTCCTCCTCCTTCTTCTTCTTCTTTTGATTTTTCAAGATAGGGTTTCTCTGTAGCTTTGGAGCCTATCCTGGAACTAGCTCTTGTAGACCAGGTTGGCCTCGAACTCACAGAGATCCGCCTGCCTCTGCCTTCTAAGTGCTGGGATTAAAGGTGTGCATCACCACCACCCAGCCACACTTCCACTTGTTAGATGTTAGACTGTGAAATTTGGAATATACAGCAGATGATGGGGCTCACGCCTACAATCCCAGCTCTTGGGGAGCATTGTCTATCAAAAACTCTCAGTTGTCTATCGTGTGTGTATCCTTTTAGGCTACCTTAGACCTTGCTTGAAAAGAACTAATATTCAATTCACTATTTACCCCATATCATAATATTTTTTCAATTAGTATTTTTAAATAAATAATTGAAAAATGGGTGGAGATTTTTAAGGTTTTAGGTCAAGAGAATGTTTGGGTGCCCCTTCATCCCTTTCTTCAGCCCTCAGGCTTTGAATACAACATAAGTGTGCATGTGCTCAGCCTTACTTGAATATAACATGAATATACACATGTTCATCCCTTACTTGATGGTCCTGTGAATCTTATTTTTTTAGCCATAAATTTTGAAATTATGTAGCTTAAATTTCTTGGAGCTACGACTTCATTCCGGCTCTTTGTTCACTACGTAATTTGTAACACAGAGCCCAGGGAATGATTCATCCAAACCCCCATCCTCCTAACCATCCCCCAGATCACCTCTCACTTACCTGGGAGAAGGAGTAAGAGGCCTGAAACGAGGACTTGTGGATGCATCATGATGGTGACCTAAGGACAACGAGAAGACACTCTGATCGACTGTTCCTCACCACACTGTCTCTGAGAATGTCTTTCATCCTGAATGTACAAATCACATAGGCCTCTCTGCTAGGGTACCCTGTCCTCCCAAGCAGCCACTGTTTCCTGGTCCTTCCCCCATACAACCATCAGTCTCACTTCTGGTCTTGGCACAAATAAGATGACAGAGAAAACTTGAAGGCGGGCATAAGGTTGTGTTCCCTTGGGAGATCCCTAAGCAAGGACCAGCCTTCCAAGGGTGGTGCACTTACCCTCTGGGTGGACTCAGGGCTGTTCCTACTTCATAGCCACAGAGGTTGGTCCCTAAGCCTTAATCAACTTCATCATTAGCAACATGGACTGAGAAGAATGGAAGTGTTAAGCACAATGTCCCACATAGGCCAAAGACAAGGGTTTTGGGGATTTTCGTTTTGGTTTCACTGTAACCACAACCAGACTGGGGCTGAGGGAGGATGAACAAATATTGTTCTCACATTAATATTAAAACATTAATATTAGACTTATTGCAGAGGCTCCTGGTTAAGACTTCCCACTGCTTCTACAGGATACCTGAGCGAGGTTCCCAGCACCCACGCTGGGATGCTCACAGCCACTATCCGTGGAGATGCAGCAGACCCAAACATTCCTTGAACACCTGTGCTCTCACGCATATATCACCACACACAGACACAAACGATTAAAAAGAATAAATACAAATCTTAAAATGGTAATATGCTCATAATAACTTTGACATCACATATTTATCAAATTACCAGGCATCCAGTTTACTATAGAAAATGCTAATATAATACTAGAGTTTTATTCATTCTGTCCATTTGTTTGCTGTCTTCAACAGAGCACGTATGAGTCTATGAACCTAGACTCTAGCAATGAGTCAAAGACCTCGCATTTCATGTAGCTCGCAGCTATGTAGAAAAATAAGAGTTTGTTTATAAACCATAGAAACTACAGAATTCACCCTTAACCCGCATGAATGAACCCATGAACAGAGCAGGAAAATAGCAAGGAAACATAAAGGGAGTCAAGGGAGCGTTGGCAACAGGGCCGGAGGGGTAGACGCAGGCTTTGCTTGGGTTGCCAGACCTTACCGGACTTTCCAATAATCTCACAGAGAAGATGAAATTTGAACAAAGCTGAAGAAGATTTAGCCAACCAGAAAAAGGAGTCACAGGAGAAGAAACTGAGGGGAGACAAAGTTTCAGACGCAGGAGAGTGCCTGTGGCAGGGGAGCGGGCAGGGCAACTGGGACAGTGAGGGACAGCAAATCAGAAGAACAGGAGGGAGGCCAGCAACATCACCCAGGAGGCAACTCTTGAGGACTCTCCTTCTCACTAGGGCACAGGGGTCATTGCTGGGGTGGAGTGACAGGACGTGGTGTCCTCTGGGGACTGCAGTGACTGCTAGGCTGACAAGCAAGGACACTTAGGACACTTAGGGGTCTGTGGCAGGAATTCAATGTGAAAGAGACAACAGAAGGCAACATGTTCAATGAAACCAAGACACTCAGGTCTATGCGCCCAGAAGCAAAGCAAACTGGGCTTCCTATAGGCTGGGAGTCTAAATAGGATTCGTTACTCAAGCCTCAGCTGTGCATGACAGGAAGGGCTGTCAGCAGAGGATGGAGGAGCTGCTCCCACCTCTTGGAGGAGATATCCTGGGCTTTGGCCACGCTAGTGTGCAGTATCTTTGGAACTCAAAGCTGGGCTTGAACCCCTGATCCTGTGCCTCCATCTCCCGAGGGCTGGGACTGAGAGTATTTGCCAACGTGCTAAGGTTTCTTTCTTTGTTTGTTTAAATGATAGAAGTACCAGTGTGGGAGCTGGGTATATGAGCTGGTAGAGAGCTGCCTAGTGAGTGTGAGCCTCTCGTTCAATCACCCACATCAGACAAACCAGGAATTGTGGTGTATGGCTGTAATTCAAGAACTTAGGAAGTAGAGAATTAGAGGACTTCAAGGCCATCTTTAGGTGTCTGTCAATCTGGAGGCCAGCCCTAGATACATGAAGACATGTCTTAAGATAAAAGTATGAGACATAATAATTTTATGCATATCATATTAGCAATCAGTAGGCTAAGAAAAGAAGATTGCAGTGAGATCCAGACCAGTCTCGGCTACAGAGTAAGTTTCCAACTCAGAAATAAACAGAATTCCTATAACAGTGTGTGTATGAAGTATGATCTGAAAACTGTTCAAGTTGGGTATTGAATTCATCACCCTCCTGCCTCAGCTCTTGGGTTGCCTTCCTGACAAAGAGGAAGAAAAGTTTTTCTGAGCAACAAAAGGGTGGAGGCTCGCACCGCAGTAAATGGTGGCAGCTGAGACATGAGTTGGGTCCAATGGTGTCTGCAGAAACTGTGGGTTGATGGTGTCCACACTGAAGGAAGAAACAAAGAGCCAAAGAGATGGCTTAGTGGGTACCGTCACTTCCTGCTAAGCTTCCTAACCTGAGTTAGACACCATCCCCAGTACTAATTGGTAAAAGAATAGGATAGACTCCTGAAAGTTGTCCTTTGACCTACACACACACACACACACACACACACACACACACACACAATAAAAAAAGAAAGTTCAGAGGAAGACTTTACAATTTTGAGGATCTAACAGTATCCACTGAGGTATATTTACTATATTATCTGACTGTTGCTTTAAGGTCCCTGTGCACATAGGAGTTGGGTGTGGCGGTGGGAGGGGTTCAGAACAGTGAAAGAACAGTCAGCAACACCTGGGTGCTGTGAATCTCATGATCAGTACAGACAGACAGCCCAAGAAGGACCACAGCGTCCAGAAGCTCCAGCTTTGGGGAGGAGTGGAAGAACCCTTTAGCAGACATTAGCATCTTAAAAATCATCTTAAAGCTTTACCTAAATATTTCCCCCAGAGTTAAAGAGTTCGGTGACTTCCCACTCATTGAAGAACAAGTCCAAGTCTAAAAGCCGCTCATCATCCTGGACTGACCACTCCCTTCCCAACTCCAACACTCCAGCTAATGCAAATTTTAGTTACTCCTGACCTTGGCTCCCTCACCCCTAACACAAAACCTCAAATGTCTGTAGCCAACAGAAGGTAGTCTTCACACCACATACAGATATTTTGTTCAAAAATCTCCTAATATGAAAACTACAAGTCAGTGAAGGACACTGACAATATATCTATGTCCTCACCTCCTTGGTCCCATTTCTATGTTATATAATATTATATATTACTTACAGATACCAGGAGTACCAAACTATTTTCTACAGTTTTTTGTCTTGGTTTCTCATGTTAACTTTGCTTAAAAAAGACTTTAATCGCTCACCTATGTAAATCTATCATTCCATTTAAATGAAGATACACCTTCCAAGAAACCAGAACTCTATAGGATGCTAAATTGCTCTAATGTCTAGAGATTCACTCCCCATTGTCCTAATGTCTTGCACACAATCCCACAGCATCCCATATGTAACTCCATATGGTTCCAAAACTGCACAGGGCACTATTCTAATTGCATCTCTCTAACATGAGTCTGTAGAAGACCCTGCTTACCTGGTACTTAAGAGAGTGGAAACTTCATGTTACAGTTTCTTCTTCTAGTCCTCTGCTGCTGATGGATGCTTCCAGAACTATTTGTGGATAAAGAGGAACCTCCTTTATAAGTCCATCCTTATCTCCCAGCCACGCTTTCACCTGTTCTGTGTGAGCATTGAGTCTCTCCAGTTCTCCAATCCACCTCCTAGATAGCATCTACTCACTGACCTAGACTATACTAGAACTTAAGTGTATGGGAGCATTGTTAATATGCCTCCTGGGTTTCCAAAGCCGCAAAGATCGTCACCTGAGGTGTGACTCTAGGCCTGGGGACCCTGCTGCTTCTGATATGACAGGAGAGAAAAGAGACTTTAGCACCTGGACCAACCCTCTCAATTTACAGTGAATAAACCACACTCGGGAAAGAAGACTGAACTGTGGGAGCAGCAGTCCCTGGAGCAAGAACAAAAGGGACATCTAGCTCTTACAATATCCCCTGGGTGTCATTCAGCTCACGTCTTCCTAATAAATGTTTCCCAGAAGCCCATATTAGAACGAGGGAACTGAAAGACATAAACCTAATTCACACTGTTTCCAAAAGTTTCGGGAATGCAGGGTATGGCGGTATACACCTTTGACCTCGCACTGGGGAGGCAGAGGCAGATATTATACGGCAGAAGGGTTCCAGGCCAGCTGCATGGTGAGATGAGATGTGTAAAGAAGCCGAAGCCATGCTTCTCCATACCCAGGTGCACTTTTCAGTTGTCACTAAAATTCTCACAGAGGCTCCCAGAGTGCGGGAGTTGTATAAAACAGGAACCTGGGTATAACTGCTTTTTTTGTCTGGGAGTTAGAGGGTAATATGTCGTTCAAGCAGGTTTCTAGAAGCAAAGGTACATTCTGAGGATGCCCCCACTCCTACAAACCAAATAGGTAAATAAATTAATGACCAATCAACCAATCAACCGTCTTTAAGATACTGAGGGCAACATCACAGATCTGTTTGGGGCTAAAACGTCTGGCCCTTCACCGTCTGTGTGGGGGTAAGATGCTGACCCCACACCCATTTGAGGGAAGACAGATGGGTCATGGGAATTTAATAACATTAGACCTTTTTTTTAGTGAAGTTAGGGTGATCATTTCAGTTTTGATTTTGGGTGTTGTTTGTTTGTATTTCTACTTTTGTTTTGAGACAGAGTCTCATTATGTGATGTAGGATGGCTTGAAAGTCCCTTGTAGTCAAAGACAATAGTGAATTTCTAATCTTTCTTCCTCCACTGCGGCTGGATTCCAGGTGTGCGCTGCCTCCTGGGGTTTCTGCGGTGCTGAGGATCCAATCCAGGGCTTCATGCATGCCTGGAAAATCTTCTAAAACTGAGCTACATTCACAACCAGGATCACAGTGGTGTGTGTGTGTGTGTGTGTGTGTGTGTGTGTGTGTGTGTGTGTGTGTGTTTAAATTCATGTATCGTGTTCTTGTTATCACTGTTTCAGGCACACTGGCTTCCTGTCTACTTTTAGGCTATTCTGAGTTCTTTTGGTCAAGGCACCTAATGCAGGGCTCTTCCCCTTTCTTAGGACAATCTCAGTATAGATGGTTGTGAGCCGGGAATTGAACTCAGGACCTCTGGAGCAGTTACTGCTCTTAACCTTTGAGCCATCTCTCTAGCCCTCTTCAGCAAATCCTACCAGTGTGTACCACCACACGTTATTTCAACAGAATACCGCTCTCTGGCGGTTTAGAAAACGGCTCCCTAGCTTCCTGTCTCCAGTCGAAATTTGTAGTCAATAGCCCCAGTTCCTAGCTGTTCATTCCTAGTCTAGTTCCTGATTTGGATAGCTTATTACAAAATAATCCACTTAGGACCCTACACAATGCTTACTCAGGTGGGTTGACATTAATACCTGTGAAATGCACACTGATGTCATAAGACTTAAAATGAGAGAGTCCGAACTCTTGGTGTTTTTTTTTTTTCTGTTCATTTACTGTTGAGATAGGAAGACCTACAATGAATTGAGTTAAAGAAAATAAATTCTTACACTTAATGTCACTTATTTCTATTTTTTAAATGTTTGTGTGTATAAATGCACACGTGTGTGTATGTGGGTGGGGATACATGCAGATGCGGGACAGATGAGGACAGATGGTGTCCTCCTCAATCACTCTGCCTATTTCTTTGAGGCAGGATCTCTCCCTGAATTGGGGCCTCATGAGTCTTCTGTCAGACTGGAAGCCAGAAAACCACAGGAATTTCTGTGTTTCTCTCCTCACTTTGAGTGTGGGTTTCGGATGCTCTTGGGGTTGGGTCTTCTTATGTGGATGCTGGGATGCTCAGTCTGGCCTTCATCATTGTGCAGCAAGTATGTCTAACTGCTGAGCCATCTCTCAAGCCCTATGACTTGTTTCCTTTAAATACAGAGAGTAGAAAAATTGAAACTGCGTATGTAGTTCTTGCTGTATTAGTACTGCACAGTGCTGGTCAAGAAGTTCAAAGCAATTGCACTGCTCTCTGCTGGAGCGTGGGGAATGCTCAATGGAAAAGAGGGAACGGGGGAATCCCTGTGTTAAACACTGCTCTTTTTTTGATGCTTGCTTGGCTCATTTTGTGCTTATTTGTTTTGAGATGAGGTCTCTAGTGGCCCAGAAACTTTAAGTTTCTATGACTGAGACTGTCCTTAGATTCTTGATCTTCCCACTCTGAAGCTAGGATTCAAGTATGTATCACCGTGTTTGTCTTTTTCATTGTATATTTCATTGTATATGTAATTGACTATGTTCCTACCCTTGGTTGGTTGGCTTGTTTATTTGGAGACAGGGTCTTACTTTCTGAATCAGGCTGATCTCATATCAGCCATTCCCCTGCCTTGTGCTGGAACTATACTCAGGTGCAACCACACACCCAACTGAAGCATGACACTTAAGAATCAATCCCAGGATCCCCCACTAAGGAATGAGGCTCAGTTAACAGTATCACATCAGTTTCTTCATTTTGATCAAGCCTCCATGAAAACTGGATGATTTCAGGGACCCTCGTGATTTTGCTACAGATCCAAGTTCTTTCAGGAAAAAGAGATGAACAACAGCAACAGGGAAATAAACAATCCAAGGAGATCTGTGTCTTCCAGGAATACTTGAAGCAGTTAGCTTCCAGCAGGCTGCCCTGCCCAGAGAGTCCCTGTGACAGCCTGACTGGAAAGAAGCAGCTAGAAGGGTGTGGATGTCAGGTTCAGAGTCTTTACCTGAGCTTCCAGGATGGTGAGGCTGCTGCGTGTGTACTGGGAATTCTTAGCCTGAGGAGGACGGTTGATGTCCTTGTTGGAAGAACAGTGAAGACTTCAGAGAATTCCCTGAGGCCTGGAGCAGACAGGCCTTGAATGAAGGTCCTCACCCTCAGCACTGAGCCTTCCTTCCACCACAGCTCAGCCAACAGCAGGTCAGGAGAGTTTAGCTAAGATCTAGTGGTCAACTTTGGCACAAAGGAATTTTTTGAGCCCCGCAGGAAGGTGCACACCTTTGACCACAGCAACGGGAGTTGGTGGTAGGAAAATCAGTAGGTCAGAGTCACCTTACACTGCATTTCGGTTCATGGTCAGTCCAGATACATGAGACCCTGCTTTACTGGCTCTACTACCAATCTATATGAAAAATAAACTGACATAAAAATCTATCATAGGACAAACAAATTGCAAACAGTCTTTTTCCTTAGCCCACTAACTCTTACTTTTGACTGAGGAGTTGTATGAAGAAGTTTATCAAAGAGCTAACATCAATATTTCACAAGTGGCAAGGGAGAGACACAAGGATAGTCACAATGACATTGTTTATTTAAAAAAAATCACATGTTTGGCAGCATGCTAAATGTCTACCAGTGGGAACTTAGGTAAGTAAATATGTTGTATCCTTGCTATAAGCTATGAGCCTGATTGATCCGCCCACTGTGGAATACACTCAGCCTCAATGCTAACGGAGAAAATCAAGGTGCAGATCCATGCATGCAGAAAGGCTCCTCAGAGTGTGGGTATTTAATAGGAACAGCAAAATGTGCAGAGGGCTTTGATTTGGGGGCTCTAGGAGGGGGAGCACGGGAATGGAAGAGTAGTGGAAGGGAATCACAATTCCACACACAGCTGGCTCCACTGCTTTTCTGTTTAGTTTCTTACATATAAATGCATTATGAAGTAATTAATGTTAAACAATGAAACAACCTACAAGTAACTTGAAATGTACAGCTTATTTGTGAAGTGTGTTTTTCACTGTGATATATATATGTAAATAATACATATATATGTATATACATACACACATATAAATATGTGTATACACACATATATACATACACACACACACACACACACACACATATATATATATATATATATATATATATAGAGAGAGAGAGAGAGAGAGAGAGAGAGAGAGAGAGAAATACGGGGGGGATTACACCCCTCTTCTTGATAGAAAACAAGACCACCAGTTCAAATCCTAGATAGGCAGAGCAACAGTGCCAGCTTCCCTTACTCAAAAAGACTGATACATTTACAGGATTATTAACAAAATTCATCTTGGGTCTTTCTATAGATCCTTTCAATTGATGATTTTTTCTATAGTTTATTAAAAACACAAACTCCAACTATATCAAAAGGAAGCATGATTATTTTAAAGACAGATCACATACAAAATAGATTCCTAGTTATAATGGTACAAAAATCATTGGCTCAGGTCTTACTCAGCATCGGCTATTACTACAACACCTGCTGGGGTGGGGGTGTGCACTCTGGAATGTTACCACAGCTCAAAGACCTCTTACTGGGCACTTCATTGCAATGACCACTGTCCACCAAGGGAAGTGTGGACAGGATAACAGCAAACAGATGGGGAAAACAGACATAGCGGTTACCCTATTGCAACTACTGACAGTAATGGGAGCCCATGAATGTGACATGTCTTCCACTGAGTCCCACAGACTTTCACAGAATGTCACTAGTCACCATGTTCTTGAGTTCAAGCAAGTTTTGGAAATGCTAGGTGGGACAGACAAACAGATTTCCAGATCCCTTCATGTCTGTCATGCATCTCTGGGAAGCCTGAAGAACAGAGCAGACATCACAGTCTCAGAGCTCTGCAGCCACCAGGCAGGAACCAAGAAGGAGGCAGGAGAGGGCAGGGGCTGATGGCCCCCTCTGGTGGCCTCACCACTGATTTATCTTGACACAGCTTTCTAGAAAAGCTGCAAATCCAAGCTCTCACACCAAAAGTCCAGTTTTGATGTTCCGTGTTTTGAGAGTTGCCTAAAATTTCAGAAAAAAGAAAATTAAGAAATTAAAACATCACTATATACCAAAGAAATCCTGTCTTGGAAAACCAAAAAGAAAAAAATGATAATAGTTTAAACACAATCATTTTTAGAGCATAAAGGGAAGCCCCATTTGGCAAGCCTAGAATGCAGCATCCTACTATCTGACCTCCCCAAGAAACTCCCAATCAGACACGGACTCATTTCCTAGAACTCAACAGAACAGCGGTGGAATGTGGACTGAGATCCACCCCTGCTCTCCTACGAACTGAGTGTCTCTAACCGGACTCAGGGCTTACTCAGACTGAAAGAGGAATTAATACCCTCTAGCAACTCTGCTCTTCTCTACAACCAAACTGACAACGAATATACCAATACAACAGCCTTTGTCAACTCCAGCAAAACCCAATATTTCGTTGATTGTGACAAACTGGTGCACCATGAAGAATGCTTTGTCTTTCTGAAGTAAATTTATTTCTAAATACAATTTGGAAACAATTAGAAATTTAGAACTCTGAATGAAGGCAGTGCTAGTCCCAACTCTGTCACACCTGGAGTAGGACTTCTCTCAGGCAGAGCCTGTGTCCTGCTCCCCCTTCCCCTTCATCTCTGCATTCCGCCCTTCCAGCTCCTGATTCAGAGCCCAGTGGTGAGAATAGGAGCACTGGGCATCGAGTCAGCCTGCGGGGAAACAGCACCGATGACCTCAGTCCCTTGGTCCACTGTCTTCTTCCCTGATGTCTGCCTGGTCCTTTCTCACCGTGGTAACCTCTCCTGACATGAAACACCCATCCTTATCCTAAGATCAACCACATGACAGATGTATCATATTTCCAGAGCTAGGAGAAAGCATAACCAACTCTGATGGTAATATTAGAGTCCCTTCTACTAATTATTTATGAAGGAAATTAAAACCTGCATGTTCCCGTGATTTTACCCCTTGAGAAGAACAGGAAAAGTGACATTTCAAATTACAATATAAGAGATAAAACATGATCATGAAGTATTTCTAAATTTATATGC
Source organism: Myodes glareolus (assembly GCF_982192425.1). NCBI lineage: Eukaryota > Metazoa > Chordata > Mammalia > Rodentia > Cricetidae > Myodes > Myodes glareolus. The sequence goes on along the minus strand of NC_142034.1, from coordinate 77,952,897 downwards.
CCTCTCACCCACCCTTTCTCTCTCTCTCTCTCTCTCTCTCTCTCTCTCTTTTTAAAAAATCTTTCAATCCTATTCCTCTCTTAATGGTTTTAAGAATCAAGGCAGGAGTATTTCCTGTACTACCTACCGATGACTATAATGACTAAGGGAAACTCAAAATTCTAAAATGTTTGTTTGAAAGAATGTGCTGAAGTGAGTGAGAGACTGAGGCAGTGTTAATATAAGAATTAGGACGATGTGAACTGTGAGTTTGAGTATAAACAGCGGAGGGTCACCCCCCTCTACCACTGCTGGATGAACCGACACAGAACATAGCCCTGCAGCTGGAAAGGCTGTTTGCACTGTTAAATCTGGTTGCTGTCTTTGCAGTCTCAGGCAGAAGGCTCCTCAGAGAGCCAATGGGACTCATTCAGTAGAAATAAGAACTGTCTTCAATAATGGAGACGTTGTCTTCACCTCAGGGCCACACAATCTGTGTTTTGCAAAGCTCCAATCTTTGAGACACGAAAGGCCACCGAGCAGAACATTAATTTATGACATATACTCAGAACTCCAAGAGAACCATTCATAAAACTACAACAGCGAACAGGGCCCCTGGCATTAAAGTTGTAGAAAAGTTCTTTTTTTTTTTTTGCTGTTTTTACTTTTATAATAAGCATCAGACTAAGAGTTAATTTTTTTAAAATGTAGCTCATATTGGAATTATTTGATATACTAATGTAATAAAACTCAAAAGTAGGAGATCTAGAGAGACAGATATCTTGTCATCAAACCTAGGTATCTAGCCAGGATGCACATTTTGGACCTGGCTATCTCATGAATTTACTCTGCACTATGACACTTTAGAAAGACTTAGAAGAGCCTGGTGACCCGAGTGAGATCCCTGCAGTCCACGGAAAATGCAGAAGGGAGGAGCCAGCTCCGCAGTGTGTCCTCTGACCTTCACAGGTGCCACACATTACCCCCCTCAGAGATAAACATCATGCACACTGTAATGCAAAGTTTTCTTTATTGAAAACTAAAGAGTTTTGAAACCTGCATAGCATCTAGCCTCTTACATTAAGCATGGAATAGAAAACAGGTCAAGTCACAAAGCAGCCGTAACTGCTGGTCTGGGGCACAATTTCAAGACTGCTGTATGCCACACATGCGCAGACACAGCGTGCACACAAGAAGCAGGAACTGCACTGGAAGGAATTAGGGGAGAGCACAGCAGGTCTTTGCAGTTTGCCCATCCTGACAGCTGTAGGAGGGGCTGCAGTTGGGGAGCTCATTCTGTTACTCATGGTGGGCACAGGGAACTGATATTTGAGCTTCTAGAACTCATGGAGGAGCAAACCAGAGAAGAAAACAGACTAACTCAGGGGTGATGTTTTGACAGTGGGGTTTTGTCATTTGTGACCATTTCTACCACCGAAATGTAGAACCAAAATGAGTGTCTCCAGTCAGCCACATAGGAACGAACACCTGTGCTGAGAATTACACAGAACAAGAGAGCGCAATCTCATCTCTGCCTGGACAGTCACACATGTACGGAAACAGTAGGGTCAGGACTCTCATTCATGAGTCAGTGTGATGGAACTGAGAGGAAAAGTCACAAGAGAATGTCCAGAATGTATGTGTTATATAGTGATCAGTTTGGTTTACTGGCTTGCTTTCTAGCTTTTTATTTATTTTATTTATATTTTATTCAATCATTCATTCATTCATTTGGTTTAGTCAGGGTCTCACCATGTTTCCCTGGCTATCCTGTAACTCCCTACATAGACACACCTGGTCTGAATTCATAGAGTCCACCTGCCTCTGCCTGCTGAATTGGAATTAAAGGTGTGAGCCACCACACCTGGTGTTATTTACTTATTTTCAGATAGAATGTTACTAGAAGTCTGGGCTGGACTTAAACTTACAGTCCTCCTGTGTTAACTGATTGAGTGTTGAGATAGTAGTGTGTACCCCCTCACCCAACTTCTCCCCTCTTCTCTATATGTTGTGTTTTCTCCAGTTTTGCTTGCTTGTTTGTTTGTTTTAGATTAAGTGTGATTAAAAAGTAGTTTTGGGGACTGAAGAATTGATCAGCAGTTAAGGATGTTTGCTGTACAAACAGAACAAGAGTCCAAATGCTGCCCCATGTAACAGGAAGAACATCTCCTGCATACCTGTAACCCAGCATCGAGGGAGCTGGAGGCTGACACCTAACAAGAGCTCACACTTAATCAGGCACTTCTGATAGACTCAGTCTATGGCTCGGTTCTCTTGTTCAGCATAGACACAGGCAAGTCTATGAAAGGCAGCCAGAAGGACATGGGTTTTGACCTAAAGAAACGTACAGTCAATTTTTTTTGAGAAATTAAGAAGATTAGATCATTATAACCATGTAGCACAGGAGGTACAGTGGTCTTAAACTGGAGAGACTAACAGAGCTCCCCAAGTACAGTTAATTGATGAGCCTGCCAGGCTGACACCAGTGTCGTGAGTGAAGGTAAGAAATGTGGAGACCCTGGCCATACACAATTCCTTTACTCCCTGGCAACCTCAGAATGATCTTCCACTACATCTTCTCCCTTGGGCATCCTAGAACAGCTCACCATCTAGCCCTGTCATCCACCATAATCTTCCCTGAAAGCACCTAAAAGGACCTTTCTACCAGCTTATATGATATACATCATCGGATTTTTATAGACTAGGTGCTCAATGAAAGAAAACACTGAAGGAAACAAGAGTGGGCCAAAGCAACTCCTTCCATACCAGCTCCAGGAAGCAAAGCTTACAATTCAGTGTCCACCTATAAGAGATTAGGATCAAGGGGCCTTCTGTTCCTGTCCTACCATAAATACATAAATACAGAATGCAGAAAGTATCTCTGAGAAATAAGGGTAACAAGTAAGGGACTCATTAAAATTTATTTGGGGATCCAATGTACAGAATGAGGGTCAACCATTGTGGAACACACCTGTAATCCCAGAGTGAAAGACTCAGAGGTAGGAGGATTGTGAGTTCAGCCTGGCCTTGCTACCTAGCAGGTTCCAGGCCAGTCTGGACTACATAGTGAACGCTGTCTCAAATCAACCAACCCATCAATGAATCAATTACTAAAGAATGTTTTAGTAGCAACTAAAAGAGAGCATAGAGATATTCTCAAAATTGTTAGTTCAAAAAGAATCCACACAATTCATGCCAGCTTACCTTAGAGACCCCGACTTCTTTTTCATAAGGATGTAACCTAAATTGGGGTGAGAAGAGGTGGGAGAAGTTGAAGGGAGAATTGCCCATGTCATCAGAAACACTCATGATACATTCTCCTAATCGAGGATGTTGTCTCTATTTTTGGTTGAACCGTTCCCCCGTAACTTTGGGTAATCCTTCCTGTCCCCAAGAAGGATCTCCCTTCCGTTCATTCACTGTCTGGTGTATTCATCCACGTGGCCTAATGCACTAGAGTGAGGGTGGTGAACTTTTGTTCAGTGAGACAAACAAAAACTCTCGAATTTTCTTAATAGGCTGCTGGAGAACAAGTCCTTGAGGGGAGAATAAACAACTTTTGACTGCGGAAGGAAGGCACTTGTGGTATTTTACTCAATTTCCAAGTAATTCTCCCTTTTAAACACCAGCTCATATGCAGCCCATGCTAACGTCAGACTCAGAATGCTGGGATAGTAGGCACACGCTACTGGAGCCACCAAAAATAATCACTTCAGAAACACAAGTTCTGAATAACCAGAGGGAAACAGTCTGAATTGAATTGACAAGCATAGTCTTGAATTTTATTTTTATTTATTTATTTTTTAGTTTTTCAAGACAGGGTTTCTCTGGGTAGCCTTGGCTATCCTTGATTTGCTCTGTAGGCCAGGTTGGCCCCAAACTCAGAGACTTTTCTGCTTCTGTCTCCCAAACGCTGGGATTACAGGAACTGTGCCAATCACAGCCAAGAGACAGGCATATCCTTATTTCCTGTTTTCTGCCCAGTCACATGAAATGGGTCAGTAATGGACTTCTCTACAGTGTTTTGTAAAGTCCATGGCTGAAGTTCTTACACAAGGAATAGACTTCAGAGAGAAACACTGTGTACAGTTGCACAACTCGTGGAAAGAGTCATGTAGGCCTGGGTGCCACCTTCAGAGTCTGCTCCAGCATTAGTCAGGGAGCTTCCTATCAATGTCTCATTTGCCTCTTTTACTGAATATATTCCAGAACATTCAACAGTATCATTATGGGAAACAAGCGAGATCCCAAGGGTAGGACAGGAGAGAGCACCTCAATGGCCTGAAAGTGACCCAAGAATGTCAAGCCTATCCAATATCTGTTGTGTCATGGTGTTTCCTTTCTCTTATGGAGAATATAAATGTTTCCCATTAAATGGCAACAACTGAAAAACAAAGGACAGGGTTAGGAACAAGAGTGTTGCCAAGCACTGCAGCCCATTCCTGTGAGCCCAGTGCTGGGGTGTTGGAGGCCAGAGGATCTGGAGTTGGGGGGCATGATCAGCTATCAACTAAGGTCAGTACATGAGATCAAGTTTTACAGAATCTTTGGAGTCTTAGTAGCAATGGTTCAAGGTCACTGAGCAGAGCACTCACCATGTACCAGAAGTCATCCACAGAGTTTTCTGGGCCCTAACACATCCCTTGGGGAATAGAAGGTTTAACATGAGTGTCTTGGATCTAAGGATATGAAAGCCATGTGAACTCAAAAGCCCCCATGGCATGTCTGCACAGTGCTTGAGAGCCCTGGCTCTCCTTCCTCGGGGACAGCTATGAAATGACTTACTGGTGAAAACCGCGGTGCACAGAAGCAGCAGCAACAGCAGGGCAGCGGTGGAGATGCCGACATAGAAGTCCTTTGTCATGTTCTGTGCCATCCCTGAAGGGATTGATTCCTAAGGAAACAATAAATAAAATAACAATAGCAATAAATAAACAGCAGTAAACACAAGCGAGGGGCATCAAGTGAGAGGAGCAGAAAGCACATGCTTGACCTTAGCCTAGACGCTAGGTCCTAGAACTGCGTCTTTACTGACCTGTGACTAGTCCGGAATATGCAGGAAGACCCAAGGATCTGAGGTGTGGTAACAGGCAGTGGAACTCCGAGACAATGTGAAATCAGTGTCTTTGATGATGATGGAAACGTGGTCTACGTTGCTTGAGGTGATTACGCAGTAGATGCCTCAATCAAAATTCTAACCTCATGCTTAATGTGGGTTCAGACATGATATATGTGATTATGTCTGCTTTCCTAGTCTGTAGAAAAGAGTAGCTCACCTCTAAGTTAACTGGCTCTCTGTGTGCTCAGCCCATGGGCTGGTCCTTCAATACAGACCCTACTTGTCTTGTAAATGCAACTCAAGATTCCATATCTTTATAAACATCTAATACCAAATGGTCAGCATGGACATGTACACACAAATAGGATACATACTGAGCAGGTTATATTTAACTAGTATATACAGATTCTTTTCATAACTGCCAGACCAGTGGGTACTAATGCTAATTAAGTCATGATATTTTTAGTGTCAAGCTGGGCACGTGGCACAGGCCTGTAATCTCAGTATTCAGTAGGCTGAGGCAGGAAGATTATGAATTCTAGGCCAGCCTGAGGTGTGAAATGAGATGTCTTGGTGTGGACTGTCCTTGTCCTTCTGTATTTTAAAATATGCATTGCTTTTATTGGTTGATGAATAAAGCTGCTTAGGTTAATGGCCAGGCAGAATATAAGTAGATGGGAAATCCAAAAATAGATGCATAGAAAAGGAAGGTGGAGTAAAAGAGATGTCCTGTAACTGCCAAAGAAGCAACATACCAGGGCATTACCAGGATCCCACAACCACGTGGTGATGCAAAGATTAATAGAAATGGCGTAATTCACAGGTAGATCTAGCCAGTAAGTAGCTTGAGCCATTGGTCAAACAATTATAATTGATATTGAGCCTCTGAGTAATTATTTCACAAGGGCCTGCGGGGACCAAGCATGAAAGAAACTGGTCCAGAGGGCCAGCGGGACAGGAAAACCTTCCTTACAATTCTCAAAGATGGGGGGTTAGTTATGGTGGGTTTCATGCCTACAATTTCTTGAAAGACAGAGGCAGTGTCAGGAGTTCAGGGTCATCCCCAGTCATGCAGCAAGTTCAAGGACAACTGGACTGCATGAGAGACCCTTCTCAATAAAACAAGCAAAAGGAACTCACACCCAGTCTTTCCTTGTATGTTCTGTCAATAGGTATAAAAGCATCAGGCCGTTTGGCCCTATATAAATGTCCCCACCTTGTCTTGAGGGTTTCATTGTTGTTGAGTCATTTTTGGAAGCTCAAACCCAGTGACCTACACAAGCTCAAAGGAGCTCTGCAACTTCCAACAGTCAAATAATCTTCATAATCCCTACTGGGCGTTTTTCTCATTTCAACCACTATTTCTCCTGCACTTCTTACACAAACTAAAAATAACCTTGCTTCTTCCTGGAGCCAAAAGAGAAAAATTACTATTCAGCTGTTTACCTCTCCTATTTGGAAAAACTGAATTCTGACAAGAATCCTGCAACCGGAGTTCCTTAGATTTTTTTTCCTCAAGCTTACTATTGATAAAATCTAGGGGGAAAAATTATGCAAAAGTGAGAATGTTTAGGACACTAATACTTTATCTGGAGTTATGTGTGTGAAAAAAAATACTCGAGAGAGATGGTCAGTGGGTAGAAAAGCAATATTAGAGGACCCTAAATGAATATCTAGAATTCAAACATCCTTTGCAAGCGTCAAACTCTTAATTTCTTTGCTTTCATATATTTATTAACTTATTTATCTACAGCTTTTGAGACAGAGTCTCACCATGTAGTCCAAGAAACCTAGTGGTGCAGGCTCATCTCCAACTTCTTCTTTTTTGATGCAAATATCTATGAACTAATTTTACAGACATAATCTTCAAATGCAAATTGTTTTCTACAAGGCACACAAATGAACATAGCTAATAAATACGGGAGGAATATGCTTACAGTGTAATTATTCCAAGAGTCATCTGAGGATGTCACAGTGTTATTCCAATCTGCTCAAAAAAAGGAAAATAAATTATAAATACAAGAAATTAGATGTTTCTTTTACTACATCTGTAAATAATACCCCACAAGACTAATATGTCTTATGCCATGTAAGGGATGAGATTTTTATATGGCAGGAGATTCACTGAAGAATAAGTTTTGAACATTTAGAAATTTGAAGTGTATTTGAAATGTCTAATTTATAACAAGGAATCTATTCTTTTCATTGCTTTTATGCGTCCATGAATGAAACACAGAATCCTTTCCCCACTGATTTCAGACGTGTGTGTGTGTGTGTGTGTGTGTGTGTATGTATGTGTGTGTGATATAAGGGTTGTGACATCCTGACAAAGAACCTTTCACTGCATTTTACAGATAAAGTGGACAGATGACTTCATATTTCTAATTTCAGGACATGACAGGCATCTCAGCTGGCGATGTACACAGTGCCCACACAATGAGTGGGAACACTACAGATCTATGCAAGTCCCCAGCTACTACTAAAGCAGGCATTACCCAGCGTGAATAAAGTTGGATGATCCATAGATTTCCTCCTTTTCACATTACCGTGCTTACAGTTTGCTCATTCTGAGAGGTCTTCCAAGGAGCCAAACGCAGTGACTACGTTTAGGCAACATCTATGGTCTAGGCTCTGTTTGGGACTTAAGTAAGATCTTCCAGGAATAACAATGTAGAACCTGGAATTCAGAGCCCTCTCTCCCACTCCTGAACATAGACAAATATCCTTCCAAAACCTCCATCACAACACTGTTTGCGGAAGAAAACTAGTCAGATATGTTTTCTGTAAATTACATCTCAAAGTATTGTTTCCAAAGCGAAGCAGTAAGGGGATGGGGCACTTCTTACAAACCTCCAGAGATTCATCTTAAGAGCCCCCAATGTCACATGTACACTCAATGTAAAGACACCTAAGTGCTCTTCATGGAGAAGTCCATATGTGTGCTCCAGGGTGCCCTATTCCTTTCCTAAGGACCCCGTGCTTAGGATCTGAGTTAAATACTGATAAACCTTCAACACTCCATCACATTGACTGTCCCTGACATTCTTTCCTTCAAAGAAGCCACACAGCCTAGCTTGGCCTGAATGGAGGTGTTTGTGGAAAGGGACCTCTGGAGGGTGCTGTCAGGGGTGGGATGGAGCTGTGCCTCTGTCCCTGCCACCATTTACAATGTCAGATCTGCATTGCTGCAGAGGGCGTGTGTTCTCCAGCACCAGGTTTACCAATATGTGGACCTTCCAGGGAATCAGGCAGGGGAACATAGTTACCTGCAGGGGTGTAGGATGCGGTTTCTGTCACCTCGGCTGTAGTCTGACCTGGGTAAGATGTAGTAGGTTCTGGAATGAGAACAATGCAAGAACGGTTTCAGCTTTGGAGTTTGGACGCCACCAAGGAAAACAGATGCAAAACTTTTCATCACCTCCCCCAGTGCCTTCCTCAGCCTCCATAGCAGGTATGGCTCCTTCTTACTCATTTCCGCATCTGCTGACTCCTCAGAAATGTACCCAAAGGTGGGCACTGCCTGTCATGATCTCACTATCCTGACCAAGTGAGATGTGTGTTCTAATATTCTAGACAACTTTATTGATCTTCAGGATTGCTTCACACTTTCCATTCTAAACTCCTGAACTCCTCTGAAACATAGCTGATATGAACACGTGGAGAACCAGACACTCAGTTAAGATTATGGCTTATCAAGTCAAGGGGCATTTCACCTTCTAGGAAGGGCCTGGACGTTTCTCACCCCTCTTCACTGAGGCCTTAGTCAGGAACCAGATTCATCACACTTCTTTCAGGAAGATGCGCTCACTGGATAACGTGGACTAGATGGACCATTTCATCACTAAGATGTTCTCAAGGTAACAGCATCACACTGGTGATGGTTCCCACACTACAGCCTGCCTTGTGTTATGAAATTCTCCTCTCTCTTTCTCCATCTCTCTCATGGTTTGTTGACTGACTGAGTGATTAAGACAAGGTCTCATGCCCTCCAACCATTTCTTTACTAAGAGTGATTTCTGGTGTTTTCTGACTCATCTTCCGTTGTCCAAAGGCTTCCACGTGGAACACTCTAGTGCAGCCTGTGTTTCCCTTTCCTTCCTGGAGTCCCTACATTGTTCCCACCAAGAGCTCACTTCATATGCAGAGCTGAGCTCTTGCCTCTCCCGGAGTCCTTTCAATGCTTCCCTTTTCAGAACAGGAGAGGAACTTGGCTTAAGTTGGTTGTGTCCAGACAGGAATTAGTGTCTTTCCTGATTCCCCACCTCACTATAACCTGATCCTTACATCTGCACAACATGTGCACAACACCCTCCTGTTCTGCCCTACTGCCCTGTTTTACCCTGGTGCTCAAACATGTAAGAGGATGAGACCGCCCTTCTGAACAACAGGACAGCACAAACGTCAGGCGGTCACACGTTACCCAGTTCAGTTCTTGACAAAAGGCATCATGAGCTTAACTTGCTCCCCCAGCCTGGGTCCCTTTCTCCCCTGTTCTTACAACTTCCCACCCATGTTCCATGAACAGTGTCTGGGGCACCAGGATGAGCACAAGAAGTGGATGTGAGGAAACACGGCCTCATCTGACAGGAGCCAGAATGTTTGCCTTCTTCCTGGACTGGACTTTCAACCGTCAACTGCAATTCTTTAGGAAACTCAGAATAGAAAAACAAGATTACACTAAAACACCCTCAAGAGGTCATAAGGACTCATGAGTAAACACTTCTCTTTTATCTCGGTTTTCACTGAAGTCAATAACCTATCCATGTTCTCCAGACTCAGCCCGTGTGCCCATCCCCTGATGCAGGCAGAAACTAAGTCTTGGAAAGTTCTGTCAACCCTGAGAGATCCTCGCAGTTCTTCAGTGTGTGCAGCTGCCTGGAACAAAGGGATTGTCTCAAAACTTCTATGTTGCGCATAGGATGCTCATGACTGTGGAGTTCTGACCGTGGAGTCAGAAGAACCAGCTTCTAACTCAAGTGAACAGGGCCAGAGTCTGAGCCACTTTTTGTCTCCATAACTTCCACCATGAACTTTCTAACTCTGCCGGTTCCCGTCACTATAAAATAGGGACAGATCACAGCTATACAGGATGCAAGTGTCTGAGAATTCAACACTGCAACATAAAACATGTAGCATGCTTCCCGGTGATCAGGCAATGCTAAATGTCAAAATCCCTGAACGATGACCTCAGTTGGAGGCTCAATTTCAAAATGGATAAAAGGGGCAAGGGTCTCCCTAACTTGACCCTTGTTCTCAGTCAGTCCTTAGTTTTTCATCAGAAAATCGTATTCAACTGGGCCAGATCCCCACCATCGTCATCAGCTTTCCAAGATCAATGATGGACCTCAGTCTGGCTAGTGTGAGTCCCAGGGAATCTGATATAGAGAGATGGCGTCCTTCATGTTCAAGCTCTTACACACCAGAGGGTGAATGCAACTTAAGACTGGAAAATTACAGACTTTGTGAGGCTGTTGTTGGGACACAGCTAAGAACTCTTCACCTCTATTATACTTCTGTTTTGACTCAGTGTCTGTGTCCTACAAATGCTTATAAGAACTCTGGGTTCTGAACCACATTGAGTCTTACCTGGTGTGTGAGTCTGCATGTGCGCTGGTGTTGTAGGAGTAGAGGTGGAGACTCTGGGTGATGCTGGTACATGTGTGGGTCTTGTTGACAGAGTCAACAAGGGTCTTCCTGTAATTGTGGGTCTTTCTGTAGTTGTGGGTCTCCCTGTAGTTGTGGATCTTCTTGAAGTTGTGGGTCTTTCTGTAGTTGTGGGTCTTTCTATAGTTGTGAGTCTTCCTGAAGTTGTGGGTCTTTCTGTAGTTGTGGGTCTTGTGGGAATTTCTGGATTTGAAAATCAAGATGAAACAAGGATTATTCCAGCAAGAAGACGGAAGAGCTGCTACTGCAACACCAGCGAGAAGTTGTCCTCTCCTTTGTCTTTGACCAAGTAAGACAGGGCAGAGCAATGGAGACGCTCACCCATAAGAGTCAGCTGCACCAACAACATGGACATGAGAACAGAGCCTGTTCCTAAGGACACACTTTCTAAATGTCAGCCGTCAGGTCCTCAGATCTCCCAGCATCTCTGAGACTGAGAGGGCACGGGGGACTGGGACTTCTCTCATTGATGACTGATTTCACTCATAGTTCCCAGGCCCAGCATGTTCCCTTCAGTCAGTCCCGAGAAGACACAGCTTACAACCCTGCATCTTAACGCACACATCCCACATGAATCCTAGTACAAATGTGAATTACACATTTGGGTAGAGAGTGGACATTGTCTTCCATGGTTCCTTCCAATTTAAGCAAGACAAACTGAGTACCCCTTATCCAAAAATGCTTGGTTTCAGAATTTAGATCTTTCTTAAAAATTTGGAATATTTTCATATAGATATTATCATATAGAGGGGCCTCAAGTATAAACATAGATTGATATAGCATCCATGTACCTGTGCACACGTGCGTGCGAGCGCACACACATACACACACACATATATATATACATATATATATATACATATATGTGTGTGTATATATATATATTTATGTTAAAGGAAAGTTTAAAAGTTTTGATAATTCTACATGTGATAAATTCTTGGCATTGACTTTTCCAGGTGCATTATCAAGTTCATGCTCAGAAGATTCCAGATTTTGGAGCACTGTAGATGTGGGGTGTTTGGAACAGCAGGTTCAACCTACAATTTACCAATCAACAGCATCCAAAGGGCTGTAAGGATCCAAGCAGCTACTGATGGTCTCAGTGTGCAGAGGTCTAAGACAGGAACTAAGGCAAAGTGGTGCTGGAAAGTTAGCTAGACACTCATGCTTGAGTGTGTCAGCTGACTTATGTTCCCTGGAAGTAATTTCCCTTGATCTTAACTGTGCTAACTACAAAATTATACCGCGGCAATGAGGAAAAAATGCTTTGAAAACTCTTCTTCTTCACACGGAATACCGTGTGATTCCTCAATCCAGTGTGTTTACCTTGAAATGAAGAAAAACCTGTAGTGATCCTACGAAGTGTAGGGAGATGGATGTGGAGCATCGCCCCTAAATTCAATCCATGTATTTATTAATTTATTTGTTTGTTGGTGGGATGTCACAAATGTGGACGTCAGGGGATAACTCTGCAGAGTCTGTTCTCTTCTTCCGCCATATGGGCCCATGGATTGAACTCAGGTCACCAAGTTTAGCCCTGGGCATCGTTCCCCACAGAACCAACTCACTGGCCCTCCATCCCTTTCCTATAAAGAGCCAAATAGTGAAGTGTTTTGGGCTCAGGAACTAGGAAACAGGTGTTCAGGAGCAAGCACTATGCCCTTCAGTTTGAAAGTTACTTTGACAACACAGCGAGGAGTTGGTGTGACCGTGCTGCAATAAAACTATACACACCAGCGAGGAGTCTGGTTAGTTTGCTGATGCAGTCTAATGTGTGTGCATAGGCATGAGAATAATGCAAACCCTCCCTGCAGAGTAGAAATCCCTGCAGGAGAGAAAAGCAAGCATGGGAACAATCTAGGCAGAAGATCACTGTGAGACCAACTAGGAAGGAAGCAACATCTCAGGAGCTTTACTGTTCTTGCTTTGGGGTGTTATTCTCCCAGGTAGATGGGAAGTCCAAAGGAGCCATGAGGGTCCTAGGATAGCTAGAGATGGAGCTCCGGGTGTGTAAACCAAGAGAAAATGTAAACTTAGCTGTTCAAGGGTGAGGCAGAGTTGCTGGCTCACCCATGGACTCACTGAGTGGTCACAGTGTCTTTGTAAACACTGTTCTGTTATGAATTTCTTAGCTTCATAAAACCTTGAATTAATGAACTGAAATTAGTAATTTTATGCTATGATGCTATGCCTATCCCCCTTCTGGTGCTGGGAATCTAATCTCAAGGTTTTAGACAAGTGCCTTCCCAAGCTAAACATCAGCCCTTACTTGGTTATTGAGTTTGCAGCTCTAGGGACAGAAGCCAAGGCTTCAGACAGGCTAGAAAAATTTCTACACATCCCCTAGTGAGATTTTTCCTTAGCGATTTATCTCTCTCTCTCTCTCTCTCTCTCTCTGTGTGTGTGTGTGTGTGTGTGTGCGCGCGCGCATGTGTGTGTGTCTGTGTCTGTATCTGTATATGAAGCTATTTTCATGTGAGTGATTCCCGTTGGAGTCCAGAGTCATTCAACTTCAGTCAGGTAAATAATGCAATTTCACAACTGTGATGGGCACTCAGAATCTTATTGTCTCCTCCCCCCCAGCTGTCTCTATACATCATTCTTTGCACACTCTATGATCAGCTTCTTCTGGCTTTCCTACAACTCCCAGCCATACTTTTCAAGGCAGCTCCTTGCCCCATCAGAATGGACCTCATCCTAACAAGGTATGGTGGCACCTTCATTTAATCTCAACACTGGTGAGGCTAAGGGTATGGACAAGGAGATCCAGATCAGCCTGACTTACAAAGCAAGACCGAGTCTCAAAATCAATAAATCAATCAATGAACAGAGCCAGAATAATGGCTCAATGGGTAGAGGCACTTGACTTGCAATCATCGCCAACTGGTTTGTATCACTAGAACTCACATAAGAATATAAAGAGAGCACCGACCCCACAAGTGTTCCCTCTGACAAATTCACCATGGCATGCAAACCCACCAGACATGCATCATCCACAATAGCCACATAATAATAAATGCAGTTTAAAAAATCAAATTAAGCATAAAAGTAAATGAATGGATAAATAACAAAGTCTATAAGTTGGAATACTATAGAATAATATCCTTATTTTAAAAACATAGAGACAGATCAGTATTGATTTCTATTGGCTATATGAGCCCTTGGTAAGCAAATATTAGGAACTTCGCCAGAAGCCAGGAAGTCCTCATGAACCTACTCTTCTAGTCAATGCAAAGAAATCAGGATATGTACCTCAAGAAGGAGAATGTAAAGCCTGGTGGTGGTGGTACACTCTAATTCCAGCACCTCAGAGACAGAGGACCTAACCAAGATCTGAAGCCCCATACTCTGTCACTTATGCTATGGTGAACCTAAACACATGACAGGAAATGTCCCTCCTGAATGAAAAATGAAAGGAACTGAAGACATGACTACCTGACCTGCCTATGGTGGAGATGGTTTATTGTAAATATGAGGGAGAAAACAGAGGCACCTGGAAGGGTCCAGAGTGAACATAACCAGCAAATTGAACTGGCCATGTGAGGAGAGGGGAAGCCAGGAGCCAAGAGTGGTGACCAAGAGGTAGAGAACCCAAAAGGGCCTGTATAGTCAAAAGGGGTGGGCTATAATGGGAAGAGCAGCTGGCAGAAGTACAGCTAAGCTGAGTCCATGGGCTGGAGAATTGAGAGAAAGAGTGGGGTGCGCCAGGTACTGGCCTTGCTGAGAAAATGGCAGCCAGTGTCTGCTTTGATATGCTAGCAAACACCTTAGTTACCCTTTACCCTGAGACCTAGCACCTAGGACCTGTGCCACTAAAAGATTATAACAAGTCAGACTTTCCCTTGCTCTGGGGACCAGCCTGAGACTCCTCAGGGGGAATACTGAGAGGATTATCTTGTAGGCTGCTCTGTCTGCCCTGCCATTCCAGTAATGGCTGCTATCTCTAGTCCTCCTCATCTCTGTCTCCCTCCCACACTCCTGCTCTTAATGAAGCTCCTCTACAGGTTGCAAAGAAAAGGCCGTCCTTTCCTGGAAGCCTCTTCATACCCCATCAAGGGATGGGCCTCACAGATTGTATGGTTTCTGTCTAATGCTCTCCCTCCCAGCTGGAGGGCTGATCTCGGCCTTGAGGCCTCCTCATTCTAACAAAGCTCATTGGACAGAATTGTGTGTCTGCGTCCTTTAAGGACTAACCGCTGTTCCTCATGCTATTACACTGCCGAGTGACCATGAACAGATATTGGAGCGCACACTCTGCTCTCAGGACGTTTCCATTGTTCAAGCAAAAGCTTATGTGATATGATGTGAGACCTATTTTAAAAGTCCAAAGCAGACTTAGAACTCTCTTCATCATTAGAGAAAAACAGACAATATTAGCAAACAGAAGACTTAGTTCACTTGCAAGAAATGAACAAAGGAAACCAACAAAGCTTACCTGGTTTAACGTCCAATGAATAGGTCACATAACTAAAAGATCCAGGGATTTCCACTATGCAACAATAGGGACCACTGTCACTCTGAACAGCGTTTTCTATTGTCAAGGACATGTTTCCTTCTGAAATATTCCCCTTTAGCTGGTATCGGCTGCTCCTCTGATAGGTGACTCGGTATCCATCGGTCCAGATAAGTGTCCTGACACAATAAGAAGACTGACAGTCCCCGAGGCCCCAACATGTGTTAGCGATTCCGAGATGCGCTGAGTAAGTACACGGCAGTGTAACAGGGCCACCTGCGACCCCCTTCACTACTAAGGAAGAACCCACAATACCTGGAATGCACAAAAGTGGGGGAGAAATGGGAGAATTAGTACCCAACATTTTCCTAAAATTTTGATTTTATTCCTTTTCAGAAAAATTTTGGGGTGTTACTCTAGTGGAACTTAATTTAGGGTGTTATGAAACCGAGACAGGTGTTAGCCCACTGAACTACAGCTCCAGCCCTTCGATCTGGGACAATGCTCTTGTAAACTGTAAAGATTTGTCACTCATATTGGTTTAATAAAATGCTGATTGGCCAATAGTCAGGCAGGAAGTATAGGCGGGGAAACCAGACTAAGAGAATTCTGGGAAGAGGAAAGGCAGGGATGGAGTCAGTCAGATGCAGAGGAAGCAAGATGAGGATGCTGCACTGGGAAAAGTACCAAGTCACATGGCTAAACATAGACAAGAATTATGGGTTAATTTAAGTTGTAAGAGCTAGTTAATAATAAGCCCGAGCTAATAAGCCAGCCAGTTTATAATTAATTAAGCCTCTGGGACCAGGTGGAACAAAAACTTCTGTCTACAACCGTTCTTTATCATTGGTGGTCATCTGTGTGTGTGTGTGTGTGTGTGTGTGTGTGTGTGTGTGTGTGTTGGGATTGGAAGGAATGATACCATAAGGTTTGTTTTTTTTTAAAGATTTATTTATTATGCATACAGTGTTCTGTCTGTATGTGTGCCTAAAGACCAGAAGAGGGCACCAGATCTCATTATAGATGGTTGTGAGCCACCATGTGGTTGCTGGGAATTGAACTCAGGACCTCTAGAAGAATAGTCAGTGCTCTTAACCTCTGAGCCACCTCTCCAGCCCCCATAAGGTTTGTTGTTTATCCTTTGGTTTTCTGAGCCAGGATCTCACTTTGTATCCTTGGCTGCTCTGGAACTTGCTGCATAAACTGGGCTGACTGCAAACTCCCAGAGCTCCACTGCCTCTACCTCCCCAATCCTATGATTAAATATCCAGTTTTACTGCTTGAATTTGAAGTCTGTAAACCTTTTCCTGGTAGCATATTCTTCCTCAGTGTGATCACTTGATGGATACATTGGTGAGCAAAACAGCCTATCTTTGGTGTGATATTCACTTGCTCTTTTCCTTCTCTTTTCTTCTTTAGAGTGTGTGTTTCTTTTGGAGACAGGGTCTTGCTCTATGCCTCATGCTGACTGAAAATCACAATCCTCCCACCTCTGCCTCCTGAGTGCGGGGTACTTAACATATGACACTGAGACCAGCTCAAATGTTTCATCATTAAACATCTAAAACTTTATTTTAGAAGCTGGTCTCATGGCAACTCTTGTATACCCAGAAGTCATGTGTATACCCAGGACTCACTTGTAGTTACAGAACTCGGGAGGTAGAGGGAGGAAGATGAAGAATTCAAGGTCAGCTAACTAATGAGTTCAAGACAGGCCTAGGTTTTGGAGACTCTGTCTCAAACCATCTCCCCTCCTCCCCCACAGGGCTGTGACAACGAAATTGCTAACTCTTCCCCACTGCTCATCAAAAAGCAGAGCCAGGGCTTTCAAAAAGCACTGTTGGCTTCAAGGCAGAACTTTAACAACTTCAAAATCAATCGTCAGAAAGGGTTTGAGAAAACCATCAGGAGGGGCTGAGGCTTATTCTGAGCTTTATAATTAGACCTTAACACACACACATTACACACACACATTACACACACACACACACACACACACACACACACACACACACACCAGAGGTCCCTTCTTAAAAGTTGGTGACATTCCAGAACTTGAGCAAAACCTACTTGCCAAGTAAGACCACATAGTCAAGAAGTATGCAACCAAAAAATTAATGATGCAATTTAAAAAAACTGAAATAATTAAATATAATTATTTGGGGGATGATGGAATAGAATTCCCAATATCAATAGCTTCCGCAGTGGTCTTTAAAGCAACTCTGAGGGCTGAGGATGGAGTTCAATGATACAGGGCTTGGCCAACCCATGCTATTCCCTATGGTGGATCCTATAGCACTGGAGACAAAGAAACAAAGGAAAGCACAGAACAATGACCTGTGGTTTTCCCTAACTAATCACCTATGCAGATCTAGGCTGTGAGTTTGTTCTATACAATGAGTTTATTTCTTGCTAGGACACTAATTACTTGATTTTGCCAAACACTGTTATTGGTTGTTCTCTTGCGCTTTTGGCTCTTTTGCTCTTACGGGCCTACCACCAAGCTCCCAAATAAATCACACGAAGTCTTATTATTACTTATCAATGCCCAGCCTTTGCTTGGCTTATTTCTAGCCAGCTTTCCTTAACTTAAATTATCCCACCTATCTTTTGCCTCTGAGCTTTTTTTTTCCCTTCTGTATATCTTCCCTTCACTCTTACTTTGTGGCTGACTGTGTGGCTGGGTGTCTGGCCCCTAGCGTCCTCCTCTCCTTGTTCTCTTGCTCCTCTCTTTTTCTCCTTCTGTTAATTCTCTCTGCTTGCCAGCCCCGCCAATTCTTTCATCTGCCTATCTGTTGGCGGTTCAGCTCTTTATTAGACCAATCAGGTGTTTTAGACAGACAAAGTACCACAGCTTCACAGAGTTAAGCAGATGCAGCATAAAGGAATGAAACACATCTTGGCAGCATTAAATAAATGTCACACAGTGCAAACAAATGTAAGACATCTGAAGATAATACAATAAAACACCTTTTAGGATCACAGATGAAATTCATGCTATTTTAATTAAGTCATAGAAATCTTTTATTTCTCACCAGTGATTTCAGCTCTTTGGAGGTAGAGGCAAGAGGAGCAAACGTTTGAGGTAATCCTCAGCAACCTATGGAGTCTGAGGCCAGCCTGGACTAACTTAGAGCCTGCCTCAAAGACAATTATATTTGTTGTTCTTTTTTCTCCCTTTAAAAATAGAACACTTTGAATTGGAATTTTTTTTAAGTTAAATAGCTGAAAATGGTTTTAGAAAGAAAAATTGCACAAAGAAATGGCATGAAGACTGACTTTGAGCAGTCACCATGCATGGAAAGCTGTTTTTAATATTTTATGAACATTTGACTATAATACATGTGCATGTACAGTCACCTTGACTTCTCCATTACATGCAATCATGTAATCACAAGGACATGCAATCATCCTTACTTCTGTCACATGCATGCACGTGCACTCATCTCTACGTGTCCATCACATGAATGCATGTATTCTCACCCATTTGCTTGGCATGTTCTTGGGGATCATGTTTATCTAGTCATAAATTTTGTAACTCATACAGGTTAAACAAGTTCATTGGAGCTATAATTTACCTGGTTCTCTGCTCACTGCATAATCCATGATTAAAAAAAACCAAATTTTGAGGTTTGGCACCTCTGGCCTCCTCAGCATCCCCAGCTCATCCACTCACTTACCTGGGAGAAGTATGAGGCCAGAAATGAAGACTTGAGGCTGCATCATGGTGCTGACCTGGAGGACAATGAGGAGACGCTCTGGTTGCTGGGGCACTCAGCACACTGTACCCAGGCAGGGCTGCATTCTGACTGTGACTCACACAGGCCTCTCTGCCAGGGACCCCTGTCCTCCCCAACACCCTTTTCTTTCCTGGTCCTTCCTCACATACAGCCAGCAACCTCACTCCTGGTCATGACATAAATAAGGCAGCAAACAGAGAAAACTGGAGGCAGAGACAAGAGTGTGTTCTCTTGGTAGAACTCTAAGCAGAGACCAGCCCTCTAACAGCAAAGGTGCACTTGCCTCCCAGTGGACACAGCTGTTTCTGCCCAGTAAATACAGGGGTTAGTCCCTGAATCTTAACCACATTAATCACTAGCAAGATGTCTTGAGTAAAAATGCTGCTACACACAGTGTCTGAGACCACATCTTCCTGGGGGATGTCTAGAGACACCCAGAAAAGCACCAAGTACAGACCAAAACCTTCCATTCACAGAACCCCTCTGTCATGCCTAGACTTCCTCTTAGGTAAAATAGCACTGTTTGCTCAGCTTTTGGAATTGGCAGTGAAGGAGACAATGGGCTATTTACCCACAGTCACTGAATCCTCATGGGACCCCCTGAGGCAGCTACTTTTAAACCCATTCATGGTGGATGTTACATATCTTCAGATTCCAACATCTGGATTTCAATGTTTGTTTCTAAATTGGTACACACAAAAACATATGTAAATATGCCAGGTACTTTATTAACTCCACTTCTAGTCAGAAGATTCCATAAGTTCCTTTTCGAGAGGAAAGTGCATCCTGTTACCAGTCTTAAAGATGAGGTTAAAGAGTTTCCCCCTCCCCATTGTGCAGGGGGACGGCTGCAGGCAGACAGCTGTCTTAACCATCTTACTCCTGGATGAACAAATGAACAAAGGGGAAGACCCAGAAAGCCTACAGCAAGCGAGGGAGCTCTAGTGGTGCTGTGGAGGGGTATGCATGCAATTTCTACTTGGTTTCTCAGGGCCAAATGGACTTTCTAATACTTTCACAGAGAGGGTGGGGTTTGAGCAAAGCTGAGGAAGACTTAGCCAACCACAGAGAGCTGTCACAAGGTAAGAAACAGGGAGGGCAAAGGTCCAGAGGCAGGAGAGTGCCTGAGGGAGTGAAGGGACACCAGTACAAAGGAGCGAGGGACAGGTTGGAGCAGGGTCTCAGGAGACAATTCTTGAGGACTCTCCTTTCCACAAGGGCACACTGAGTCATTGCTGGGATGGGGTGGCAGGACCTGGTGCCCTCTGGGGACAGATAAGACTGGTTGGCTGACAACAAGGACTTCTTAGGGTCCATGGCAGGAAATCAGTGTGGAAGAGACAATAGAAGGCACACGATCAGTGAGACCAAGACACTCGTGTCTGTGGGCCCAGAAGGCAAAGCAAACTGGGCTTTCTGTAGGCTGGGAGTCTAAAGAGGGTGAGTTACTCAGGCCTCAGCTGTGCATGATAGCAGGGGCTGGCAGCAGAGGAGGGAGAAGCTGCTCCCACCACAGGGCTTGAAGGAGATAATATGGGTTTTGGTCATGTTCAATGTGAGATATTTGGGACCACAAAAAGAAGGAAGTTCTGGGATAAACATACACTTCGGAGTAACTGGCTTAGAAATGGGATTTGAAAGGCAGAAGACTGAATTAGACATTCAGGGAAATGGCTGTCCTGGGGGAACGCCTTTCTGAGGCTACTCATGTAGTTTTCTTGGAGGGTGGGCCATGTGTGGTGAGGCAAGGCGCTGGGGCCTCCTGGGGAGGGCTTTCTTTCAAAAGGGCAACAGAAGAGGTGCCCATACACAGACAGAATCAGCCCAAGGAGCAGGAAGAACATAAAGACAAGGAGAGCCTAAAAGTAAGGTCAAACAAATACAAAGGCACTGGCAGTGACCCCAAGTCAGAGCTGCAGAGGTCAGAGCTCAGGTTGGTCTGGGGGACCTTACAGCTGCAGGGCCAGTGACTTCCCATGTCAGAGACATCAGGGGAGATGGGTGTAAGGAAAAAGAAAGCAAGGTGACAGCTGGAAACCCAGAACTAAGTCTGTGAACTGACGCTGTCTACACAGCTGATGTCTAAGCATCTGGTTGTGGGCTCAAGACTCCTCAGACTGTGACCTTGATTGAGTAGAAGGGCGTCTTGATGCTGGAGAGAGAAAGAATGCTAAAGGTCAGAGCCAAAGTTTTCTCAAGGTGTCCAAGGTATCTTAGATCTTTGAATTGCCAATAGCTACTAAATTCTAAGTTTAGCTGCTGCTGCTGCTTCTTCTTCTTCTTCTTCTTCTTCTTCTTCTTCTTCTTCTTCTTCTTCTTCTTCTTCTTCTTCTTCTTCATTTATTTATATTTTATTTTATTTTTTTTTGGTTTTTTGAGACAGGATTTCTCTGTAGCTTTAAAACCTGTCCTGAAACTAGCTCTTGTAGACCAGGCTGGGCCTTCAACTCACAGAAATCCGCCTGCCTCTGCCTCCCAAGTGATGGGATTAAAGGTGTGCACCACCACCTTTAATCTCTAAACTCTAAATTCAGCTTCTAACAATCTGCTTTTAGATAAAACTTGAAATGCGGGCTGGATTGGCTTCAGCTAGCTTCACCCTCTCTGTGTCTGGGAAGACAATGAATGCAACATCTTATGGCCAGAAATCTGTTGCTTTGCTGTAGCCCCTGCCTCATGACCCACCAGTGGGGTTGGTTGGCTGGTTGGCCTTTTCATTTATTTAGTTATTTTTGTAGGGTCTTACTGAACCTGGAGCTTGTTTCATTTCAGGTTGGTCTCTCACTTATAGAGACCCTCCTCCTCAGAATGCTGGGATCACAGGCATGACCCAACACACCCAATCCTCGCTCTGTGCTTTGTATAAATACTGACTCCGGCTTCCATTTCTGGGACTGCCAAGGTCCACACTAGGCCTGGAAGTACAGGCCTGAAACTCCAATTTCTAGAGGCTGAGGCCGGAAAAACATGAGCTTAAGGCCTGTCTAGGCTCCCTGGGTAACTTTGTAAGACCTTGTCTCAAAATCAAAAGCGGGAAAATGAGTTTCGGAGACTCAAGGGCTGGGATTTGCCAACATGCTATGATTAAGGTGTTTTTAATGATAAAATAAAAATTATAGAAGCTGGGGGGCGGGGACAGTCCAACTAGAAGGCAACTTCCCCTGTAAGCAGGAAGGCCTAACTTTTATCATTTTCATCAGAGGAACTAAGCCAGGCAGTGTACTGTCTGTGAACATAGCAGCTGGGGAAAGGGAGGCTCGGAAGGTCAAGGTCATTGGCCATGCTGCTTCAATTCTGAAGAAAGCCTGAATTATGAGAGGCCCTGTCTCCCCAGGTGGTAGTGGCCCAGCACTCTGGGACAGAGGCAGCCAGACCTCTATAAATTCAAGGTCAGCCTGTTCCACCACCACTCCACTAGACCTGGAATGTGAGGGGAAATACCAGGTCAGACAGCCAGACAGCTTGAGGGGACAAAGTTCTCCAAATACAGGAAGCTGCATACTGGGGAAGGCGTGCACTGCTTCTCAACAAAAATAAATACATTTTAAAATCATCTCAAGCTTTTCTCTGAATATCTCTCCTAACAGTTAACAGAGCTCAGGGACTTCCCAGACATTGGAAAAGGGAATCCAGGAGCTGTAGAGTTGGTTCAGTGGTTAAGAGTGCTAGCAGCTGTTCCAGAGGACTCTGGCTCAATTCCCAGCACCCACATGGCAGTTGACAACTGTGTATAACTCCAATTCCAGGGGACCTGACACCCTCCCACGCGCATACAAGCAGACAAAATATCAATGCACATTAAATAAAAATAAATAAATCATTAATTTAAAAAGAAAAAAATGAACACCAAACTCCAAAACCTGCCCACCAGCCCACACGGGTCACGCCGTACCCCTCTCCAGCGCTCTACCTAAAGCAAACTTTTCTTCTGGCCTTGCCAAGCTCCCAAACCTGACACAGAACCTCAACTCCCAGCAGCTTTTGTGAGGCTTCCCCTTTATCCTCCAAACAAATTATTTCCTACAAACATTTTTACTTTGCAAGACTCCAAAGTAAGGACAGCACTGCAAATATATCTATGCCCTAACTTCCCCTGTCTCATTTTCACGTCATATACAATATTACACAGTACTCACAGACACCAGGAGTACCAGACTGTTTTCCACAGCTTTCTTCTTAATTTTCATGTTAACTTGGCTTAAGAAGGGCTTTCACAAACTTTGTAGACTCCCCCATGGGAGGCCTTACCCTTTCTGAGGAGTGAATGGGGGATTGGGTGGAAGGAAGGTGTGTGTGTGATAGGAGGGGGAGAACAGGAGGATGGAAAGGAGGGGGAACTGTGGTTGGTATGTAAATGAAAAAAAAGTTGCCTTAATATCTAGAGATTTGCCTCCCATTGTCCTTCACACAATCCCACAGCATCCCATGTGGTACAGAAACTCTAAGAGAACTATCCTGATTGCTTCTCTCCAGCATGAGTTTGTAGAAGATTGTACTTACCAGTTAGGTAGGAGAGCCACAGCTTCTTGTCACAGTCTCCCCTGCTAGTCCTCTGCTGCTGATGGAGTCTTCCAGATCTGCCCATGGATAGGCGAGTCTCTCCCAGAGTTCCATTTTTATCTCTTGGCCACGCCTTCAAGTATTTTGTTTGAAAACTGTTTCTCATTGGTTCTATAGTCTTTCACCAGATAGCATCTATTTACTGACCTAAAGAGACTTTAAGAAAATCCTTAAAATAGCATTCAGAGTGGCTAACGTGGTGCACGCCTTTAATCCCAGCACTTGGGAGGCAGAGGCAGGTAGATCTCTGTGAGTTTGAGACCAGCCTGGTCTACAAGAGCTAGGTCCAGGACAGGCACCAAAGTGACAGAGAAACCTCGTCTCTAAAAAAAAAATAATAAAAAAAAATAGAACTCAGTAAGCAGAGGCAGGCTGATCTTGTGAGTTCCAGACTAGCTTGGTCTATATAGAGATATCCTGTTTCCAAAACAAACACAAAAAACAAGAACCAAATCTTTGCTGGAATGTCTCTACAGCCTCAGCAAAGGTCCTCACCTGAGTTCAGACTCCAGGCCTGGAGATCATGCCGACTCTAAGATGGTTCCTGCATAAAGGGAACTTAAATACCTGGACAAAATTTGCAGAGGAATAAAGGGAAAGGCAGAAGAGGCACAGACTATAGATAGAGCCCCGTGGGGTCCCGGTGCAGAGGCAGAAGTGAAAGCTGACACCTTATACTCACTGCTCTGCCATTCAGCTGCCATCATCCTATCACATGTTCACTTAGAGCCCAAGTTATCAGTGGAAAAGTCTCAGCAAATGAAGCTAGAAGAGAGACTCTGCTTGCAGAAGTGAGGGAGACAGGATGCAACTTCCAAAGTTGAGCTTCTCTGAGCCTTAACACCATTTTCATGTCTGCTAACTGGCCTATGCAGGCTTCCAGCATTAGTTTTTTGTTTTGTTTTGTTTGTTTGTTTTTGAGACATGGTTTCTCTGTAGCTTTGGACTACAGAGTGGTCCAATTATACTAGTGGGTGTTCAGGATCCCAGTGTACCACAGAACCTCTCTCAGAGTGAGCCTGTAAGCACAAAAACCACGTCCTGGTTTGACACACTTCAGTAAACAAGAACAGTTAGCCAGAAGTGGAACTACAGAAACTGAAAAGCAAGGTCACAGCACTTAGAGACTTTCCCAGAACTGTGCATGTTGTGATGAATTAGGCCTTTTGTTAAATTGGGAGTTGCATTGCTCTGGACTCCAAATCCCAGCATGCCAGGTCATGATCCCTCCCTGGGGTAGGGGTCAGAATCACTCCCACAGGGTATTTAAGTGAGCTCCCAGAGGAGAAACATGTGGTTTTCCGGTCTATATGGGCTCCCTGCTGCCCTGTCTCCCTGCCATGTGCTCAGCCACCCGAGAGCGTCATTCTTAATAAAACAATGGACATTTTGATTTGGTTTTGATTCGACCTAATTGGATTTCTTGCACCAGCGGAGCTGCCTTCTTTTTCTTATCACCTTTGTTTTAGTTTTGGCAGGTGTCATTGTCTATGTTCTGAGATTTACAGCCTGAATGGCGCTTCCATCACGGAGTCAGTTGTGCTAAGGTCTCAGGGCCTACTAAGGTCTGGGGCCCTGTTACATTCCCCACTGGTCTTAGTGAATGAGTCTAATCATAGACTCATCCTGTTTGAAAGATGTGTTGTTGGTTCTAAGGACCAACTCAGAGCCACAAGAGTAGAGAGAATCACCATGTAGAGTCCTTTCCAAGTTGGTTTTATTTCCCCTTTTGCTACTCACTTGACCCAGACACTATCACTGGACTGGAACAAGGGGAAACTGGTGGTGGATTTGGAGATCAGATGGGTCTCTGGGGTATTCTAATGAACAGCCTGTGTGGAGGACTAGAGTGACTGGAGGGACAAAGGGATGGTTAGACAGTTCCGCTGGTCAAAGAGTCTGGGAAGCAGTGGGAGAGGTCTTTCCTACAGTCTCATAGGTGGTAAATCCCTCCCTGCCTGGTGGAGCAGTCAAAAGCAAAGCAAAGCAAAGCAAAGCAAAGCAAAGCAAAGCAAAGCAAAGCAAAGCAAAGCAAAGCAAAGCAAAGCAAAGCAAAGCAAAGAGGCCTATCCATCTTTTGTAGGACTGTAATGAGAGTTTTGTTAGTGTGTGTGTGTGTGTGTGTGTGTGTGTGTGTCAGTGTGTCTATATCTGTGTGTCTTTTTATCTGACCAGAACTCTGAGGTCTATATGCACAATAAAGTCTTTAATCTATGCTTAATTAAGCCTTAGCTATTATTTCAGACGTTTTGACTTTGAAAACCAGACCATTGTTGAACCTCATTGTCAGGTGGAGGCTAAAATAGGGGAACCAGTTCCTGGAGGAGCTTTTTAAGCTTGAGCAGTTTCAGTCCAGGTGAGGAATCCTTTTACCCACCCTGAAAAAGTGTATTTACTGTCCCTTTAAGAGAAAAGCCACACCCATGCCCACTTCCTTACTTTAAAGGTATGCTGATCTTCAGCTTCCAGCTGAGTCCTTTCTCTTTTCTATCTCCCTCTCTAAGAGGCAATGTCTGTCTCTCCCTACTTCTCCTCTTCACCCTTCTGTTTCTCTCTCTCTCTCTCTCTCTCTCTCTCTCTCTCTCTCTCTCTCTTTCTCTCTTTCCCCCTCTGCTCTTCTCCTTTCTCCCCTTCCCTTCCACAACTCACTAAATAAATATCCAACCTCACTCTTCATGGCATAACTATCCACGTCTCTGTCTCTTGCCTGCCGCATGTCTCCCTGCTTGGGACCAGCTACCTTTGGAGACCTGCAGCATGGCCTCTTGGTATGCCCATCCATCGTGGGACTTGCTGCCCCGCATGGCCCACTGCAGCCACTTGGAGAACTGTGCCGTCCCTGCCTGGGATTGGCTGCTCTCAGGAGAGAAAAAGAGGGCAGAGTCAAGGGAGTTGCAAGAGCCATAGCAGAAGCAAGATATTAGGTAACAAGTCACAAGCCCCAAGGTAAAATATAGAACAATAGAGATGAGTTGATTTAAGTTTTAAGAGCTAGTTAATAATAAGCCTGATCTAATTGGCCAAACAGTTTGTAATTAATATAAGCCTCTGAGTAGTAATTCAGGAACTGGTGGACAAGAAAGAAACTTCCAGTTACAGGGCTGTTTAGAGCAAGCTCAGGGCAGAGCAGGACAAATGCACACCTGGGGGAACTATTTCCCCCTTCCTGTGAGCACTCCACTTAGATGACAGGGGGCCTTGAATGAGAGGCCCAGGCCCTGGCTCTCCACAGCACCACACAGGAACCCACCTTGACCTTGAGCAGGAACCAAGCAAAAAACAGAGTTCCTGTTCCCAGAGCGGCACAGGTAGAGGATGTTTGGAGTTTCTCTGGGTGACCTGGCAATGCCAAAAGGATTTGGATAGGAGAGGACACAGGTCTTAAGCTGGGTGAGGGTAGGATCTCAAACAAGAAAAAAACACCTGCTCAATACAGGGAAACAAATCCACAGAAACAGATTGAAGGATACATACACAGACTTACATACAGACATACAAAGACACACACAGATTTACACAAACTTATACACACAGACATAAATACAGGCACACTAAAACACACACAGAGACTTATACATACACACACACACACAGACTTACATACAGACACAGAAATTCACAGACTTACATACAGACACGCAAACACACACAGACTTACACACACACACACACACACACACACACACACACAGTAAAAACAACCAGGGATGCTCAGCACACATTTATGCACCTGAACAAACAGAAGGATCAGTGATGTCTCATATGGATCCTGGACACTGGACTGTCAGGATTCCACTGACTTTTCGATCCTGCCTGGAAAGGAGAGTGAATGAAGACTGGAAGAGAAAAAAGACAAAAGACAAAAGACAAAAGACAAAAGATAGAGTCGGGAGGGCTCTCGGTGAATACTGCCGCCTTGAATTTAGTAGTAATATGTCATTTGTATTTTAATAAATAAAGTTTGCCTGAAGTTCAGAGAATAAAAGAGTTGCACTGATTGACTTTACAGACCAGGTAGTAGTGACACACCTTTAATCCCAATAGCCACACTAGTTTGCCTTAGAAACTAGGTGGTAGTGGTGCACACCTCTAATCTTAGAACTAGAGAGGAATACAAAATGGGAGGAGACAGCTTTCAGTTTCTTACATTGAGATTCTTGGAGGCAGGATGGCCATTTAGGACTGAAATAGAGCCAGTGGCTGGCTGTTTTGCTTTTCTGACCTTCAGGTTGAACTCAGTTTTTGTCTCTGGGTTTTTATTAATTATGCTATCAATTTATTACTCATAGTCCTTTTCTATCCAAAGCAAAAGGGAAGGGCAATAGACTTCCTTACCATGGTTCAAGGAACAAACAAGCATAATCAGCTTCTTAATTCTCAAAACATCTAATAAACATGCGTTTGGTCAAACATCCTGTTATTTGGCCTTGAGAAGCTTGAACTTTTCGACCTTGAGTCAAGATGGAAATAGTATCACTGTGGGCTCCCACCCTGGATTAGCAGTTAAGCCAGACATCTCCAATGTGCCCAACAGAAGGCATCTTAACCAGACTTACCTCTGAAGGTGACAGACCAGGCAACTTTCTAATTTATTTCCTTTTGAGTTCTTCAGACTTCTCTGAAGCATTAGGCAGTTATTGACCTGGAGTTCTGGGGACCTAGAATATCTCAGATTGAGTATGCCCTAGGAGTCTGCTGATCACCACACTCTTCCTTACTCCAAGGGGGTCCACGACCCCGGTGTCTTGAGGTCTAGTCTACAGGATTTTGCTGAGGCCTCCAGAAATTTTGTGAGGTATTCACCATAGAACACTGCTAAGACATGGGTTAATCGAATAGAAACTCTTTATTAGCCAACGTGGCAACTGCACTGGATGTTCGGGATCCCAGTGTAGCATGGACCCTTTTTCAGGATGAGCTTTTAAGCATAAAAACCATGTCCTGGGTTGACATACTTTAGTGAACAAGAATAGTTCACCAGAAGTGGACTTGCAGAAGCTAAAAAGCAAGCTAAGTACATTAAGAGACTTTCCCAGAATTATATAGATTCTGATGAATTAGACTTTATTTTGTTTTGGCAGGTGTTGTTGTCTATGTGCTGAGATTTACAGCCTGAATGGCGCTTCCATCATGGAGTCAGTTGTGCTAAGGTCTCAGGGTCTACTAAGGTCTGGGACCCTGTTACAACAGGAAAGTGGATGCGACCATTTTCTGTTCTGGCAATTAGAAGGTGCTACGTGGTTCAAAGCAAAATGTTTCCAGAAGGTATTGTCACTTTGCAGGGCTTCCTCGTCTCCCCCAACCAAAGAAATAATTAAATAAACCATGCATGGACTTCTTAAAGATGCTGAGGACAATGTCACAGATCTGCTTGGGACTCAAACTTCTCCTGAACCATCAGCATCTGAGTGGCTATAAGATGCTGCCCATACACCCATTTAGATGAGTCAGGGAATTTAATAACATTAGTTTTACCAAATGGACTTAGGATAATCATTTCAGTTTGGATGTACAGTGTTGCTGTTTGTTTTCCTTTCTTATTCTGAGACAGGATCTCATTATGTAATGCATGACAGCCTGAAACCCCTGTGTCGCCAAGCATGACTATAAACTTGCCATCCTCTTGCCTCCCCTTGTGCTGGCATCACAGGTGTGTGCCACCACACATGGGTTTCTGCTGTGCTGAGGTTACAACCCAGGACTCCATGCATGCTTGGCAGGTACACTGAAACTGACCTCCATCCACAGCCAGGATGGCCGTCTTACAATGAGCTCTACGCTCAAATCAAGATGTCCCACAGTCCCTGAGCACCAAGTGAACTGCCCATGCCAGGGGAGCTATATAAAATATGTGCTAAGTCTTGTCAATGTCCTTCTCTGGAGCTGTGACCTTAAACAATGTGGACTCCAGTGATTAACAGTGCGTGTTTATAGAGGATGGCAATATTTTACTAGAACTCTGTGGCTTGAAAAGATTTCCAAGAAGTACAATGTTTTAAAAAATTACAAGACAGCTTAGTCCATAGGAACTCATTTTAGCAAAAAACAAGAGACAATGACAATCTTTTTACAAGCATTTGTCTAGAGGTGGAAATGTGAAAGTCACCCATCATCACGTTCTCTCGGGTACAGAAACAGTTGCAATAGGAGGACTGTAGTTTGTAGCTGTATGCGTTTTATCTTTTTATCATTTGAGATTGTAAAAACTCACTAATGTATGTATATTAAAATAATTTTTGTTTGCTTAATTAAATTAGTTTATTATTTTATTTATTTATTTATTCATGTGTGTGTGTAGATGGGCAATGGATCCCCTGGAGCTAGAGTTACAAGTCATTATAACCCCTTTACATGGTGCT
The DNA here is from genome assembly GCF_982192425.1 of Myodes glareolus. NCBI lineage: Eukaryota > Metazoa > Chordata > Mammalia > Rodentia > Cricetidae > Myodes > Myodes glareolus. Next base: position 77,923,083 of record NC_142034.1, on the reverse strand, counting down.
AGGAAATTCATCCAGGTCCAGTGGAAGAGCCACAGGCACATAAACTGCTAACGCATCCCTGAAGTTTAATGTGTGGCATAAAAATTGGATGAAGGGGCAGGAGCGACACCCTGGAGCCTTGAACTGAATAAGGGCAGAAGCAGCTGAGCGGCAGCATTTGTCACCCTGCTTCCCGACTGTGCATGCAATGGCACCACCATTGTGTCTCATATTGCTGCTGCCACCATGGTCCCCACTATAATGGACTGTAACCTCAAACTGTGAGTCCAAATACACCCTTCCGCTGACTGAGAAGCCAAGGACAATGGCACTGGGTTTTGGTTCTACTGCATGCACTGACTTTCTGGGAGCCTGGTTTGTTTGGATGCTCACCTTTATAGACCTGGATGGAGGGGGAGGGCCTTGGACTTCCCATGGGGCAGGGAGCCCTGACTGCTCTTAGGAATAGAGAGGGAGGGTGAGGTGGGAAGGGGGAGGGAAGGGGGTGGTGGGGAGGAGGTGGAAATTTTTAATGAATAATCAATAAATTAAATAAAAATAAAAAATTTTTAAAAGAACATTATTGCATTTTATTTGAGAATAAAAGGACAGCATATTTTCAAAATACTTTCAAAATTTATTTTATATAAAAGTAAATTCCAATTGATTCACACACACACACACACACACATATATGGAAAAATATCAGAAGGAGAGGGAGGGAGAGAGGGAAGGAGGAGGCACAGGGAGAGGGAGAGAAAGGAGCAGGAGAGAACGAGAACAAATGTCTCATGTGACATAGACAGTATTTGAGTAGACCGCATTTGTATGTCCTTGGGGTTTTTTTACAAGTTAAATTATTTCAAACTACATGACTAAATGTATCTTTTGTTGTTTTCTCACTAATGAAACATAAAATGGTTTTATTTACTCTACACACCTAAAAAAACAAATACACCCTTCCGTCCTCAGAAGAGTTAACAGAAAGTAAATTTCTTTAAGGAAAACAAAACAAGTCTCCAAATTAGGTATTGTTACAAAGATGGAAGTATTTTAATTAACATGATTTTGTTTTTTAGGCTAATTACAACCTCCCTCCCTTCCTCCCTCCCTCCCTCCCTCCCTCCCTCCCTCCCTCCCTCCCTCCCTCCCTCCCTTCCTTCCTTCCATCTTTCTCTTAGTAAGACATATTGTCCCAGAAGGATGCCACCAAGGATTCTGAAGAATAGGAGACCACACGCATACAAATGCTCCACTAAGAAACACTTTCCCTCTAACAAGTTTGGTCACCATGGGTGGAGGGGTGGACATTAGATTCTGCCACACCTGCCAGTTCAGGAAATCACCAATTCCCACTTATGGAAAACCCACTCCATTGTGTCATTCCTTTTCAATAGGAGTCACTTGAATTTCTTGGAACCACGTTAAGCAAATTTAATATTAAAAGTTTGTATTTCCAGAGCAGGAGACAAGGACATGATAAAGAGCTCCTTCCCAGTGTCCTTCAGAATGCAGTGGCAGCGGCTCTGCTCCTGGCTCGCTGGGTCTTGCTGCTCCATTGCCTGGATATTAACCTATCCTGCTGCATTCTGAGTCCCCTGAAGAAAAACTCAAAACTCTATTTCCTTCTTTTTAAAAGTTTTAAAAAATATTTATGTGTATGGATATTTTGCCTACCTATGTGTGTCCGTGCACCACATGCGTGCCTGGTGCCTGAGGAGGCCAGAAAAGAGTCAGTCAGATCCTGGGGATTGGAGTCACACGCAGTTTTCAGCCAGCATGTGGGCATCGGGACTCAACCCCAGGTCCTCTGGAAGAGCAGCCTGCACAACTAACCTCTGAGGTTTCTCTCTAGCCCCTCTTCATGGGATTGCTATCCAGCAGGCACGTACCCATCCTTCCAATCACAGCACAGAACTCATTTTGCACCAACTATGAGTCAAACATTAAGTAGGCTCCTGATGTATAGTGGATATGATTAGCATTTACTCTCTGATAAGAGCTGGACTGGAATAAACTACCCAAGAAAAACTGACTAGGGACGAGAAGGATGTTTTCTGGACAACACATGTAATTGGGAATCTGAAAGCTACAAGGCAGCCCTGCAAACATCAGAGAGAAGCGTCCTAAGAAAGGGAACAGCCATGGCCTAGGAGCCAGGACCAGGAGAACTCAGACTCTCCTAGCAGCAGACAGGAAGCCAGTGTGACTGAAGCAGAGAATCAGGAAGGAGAGGTGGCTAAGGTGGAGAGAGGCAGTCCCCAGGCAATTGCTGACAGGCTCCTCCACAACAGAGCAGGTGGGCCCTACTGAGAATCTTAGAGAGCTGGAATTCCTGGGCTACCAGGTGCGGACTCTGGACTATTAGGAGAGCAAGAGCGGAGCAGAGGCCCCAGTTAGGACCCCGCTTCCCAGAAGGGAGAGGGAGGAAGGTGAGAGGTGAATGAGCATAAAAACCCCTGGGATTCCCAGAAGCCTCCTGGGAATTGCTTGAGCTCCTGCGGTTTGTTTAATCTGGTTCTGTTTTGTTTTGTTTGTTTGGTCTACAGCTCTGCTTGTCCTGCAGCAGCCTCCTGCCTGCTTGATTGTGGGCGTGTCCCGTCACACCCGATGATGAACTGGATTCTTCAGACACATTTAAAACAGGACCCAACTGATGGCCCCGTGCTTAAGTCAAAATACAGTATTCTTGGGGCCGAGGATGTAACTAGAGTGAAGTGTTTGGCTAGCCTGGACTGAGGCTTGGGTGTGAGTGCCTCACAGTGGAGAGATTAGATTCTGTGGAGATCTACTCAGCCCTCTTGCCTGTTTCCGTGTCCCGAATGTCATGACTGGGAAGCCAAGTCTGTCCCGACATCCCCTCCTCCGGATCAAAGAGTTGATTAATGGACCCGAATTGATGTCCCTTTCCATCTAATCCCTCATGTCCTGTAGTTCCTAGGAACTAGACTTCAGAAGTGGACCCTGTTCTAAGAGTCATAAAGTTGAAACGCACTGTCAAAATGCTGCCACAGAGTTTTAATCCCAGCACTCGAGTTTGAAAAGGTTTAAAAAGAAGTATAACTTTTAGTAATGTAATGAACTCTCCCACAGCTGGTGATCGGTGACAATCTCAATGGCGTCTGGAAAGTTGTAGAATAAAAGAAAATTTAATAATCTCAACAAGACTGATTTATCTGTGGGATTATTAACAAAATTCATCTTGGATCTTTCTATCGATCCTCTCAACTGGTGTTGATTTTTTTCCTCCGAGAATATAGCAAAAACACAAACAGCAACTCTATCAAAGGAAAACATGACCATTTTAAAGACTTATCAGATACATACAAAATAGATTCTCGGTTATAGTAATATGAAAACCATTGGCTGGACTCTAACTCGACATCGGCTATTACTGCAACATCTGCTAGGGCGCAGACGCGCACTCTGGAATGTTTCCACTGCTCAAAGAGTTCTCTCAGTCACCTCTTATTGCAATGACCCCTGTCCACCAGGGTCAGTGTGGACATGATAACAGCAAACAGGCGGGGAAAATAGGCGTTACCCATTGTTACTACTGATAGTATTGGAGCCCATATATGTGACATGTTTTCCCTTGAGTCCCACATACGTTTTACAGAAAGCCACTGGTCACCATATTCTTGCATTCAAGCAAAACTTGTAAACGCTAGGTGGGACAGTCAGCCAGATTTCCAGACCCCTTCATGTCTGTCATGCATCTCTGGGAAGACTGAAGAACAGAGCAGACATCACAGTCTCAGAGACCAGCAGCCACCAGGCAGGAATCAGGAGGCAGGAGAGTTCAGGGGATAGCCCCCTCTGGTGACCTCACCACTGTAGAACTGGCTTAACAAATCTTTCCTGAAAAGCTCCAAACCAGGGTAATTGTCGCCAAAGTCCTGCTGTGATCTGTAGTTGCTGCATATTTCGGAACCAGAAAACACTGTAGTTTAAACACAAATATTTTAGAACAGACAAGGGAAGCCCTGGAATTCAACCACATTATAATGGATCATATTTCCAGAACTATGAGAAAGCATAACCAACTCTAACGGTAATATTAGAGTTCCTTCTATTTGTCTGTGAGGGAAATTAAACTTGCATGCTTCCACGATTTTACGATCCCTTGGGGAGGGGAGAAAAAGTGATATTTCAAATTACAATAAAATAGATAAAACATGATCATGAAATACTTTTAAATTCAGGATGTGCCACCAGCTTGCCATCTTTGGTTTTTTTTTAACTTTTTCATTTTATACCTCTCTTAATGGTTTTAATGATCAAGACAGAAGTCTATTTCCTGTATTACCCATGATTATGTTGACTAAAGGAAACTCAAAATACTAAAATGTTTGCTTGAAAGAATGTGCTGAAGTGAGTGAGAGACTGAAGCAGTGTTAATATAAAAATTAGGATGATGTGAACTGTGAGTTTGAGTATAAACAACAGAGGGTCACCCTTTCCACAACTGCTGGATGAATCGACACAGAACATAGCCTTGCAGCTGGAAAGGCTGTTTGCGTTGTCAAATCCAGTTGCTGTCTTTGCAGTCTCAGGCAGAGGGCTCCTCAGAGGGCCACTGGGACTCATTTTGTAGGGTAAACACTGTCTTCAACTATGTTCAAGACATTGTCTTCAGCTTGAGACTGGACAATTGCTGTGGTTTGCCCAGGTTCATTCTTAGAGACTCGGAACACTACCAAGCTGCAGAGAAAGAAAGAGAGAGAGAGAGAGAGAGAGATGTTGAAGAAAGAACAAGAGTTTACCTTTCAGGTCTAAGCAGAGATTTCAATCAAGATATATGCTCAAGACTCCAGGACACCCATTGACAAAATTCTTAACAGTAAATGGCACTACACAGGGCCCTCCTATTAAGTCATAGAAAAGTTTGTCTAGTAGGCATCAGACTAACTAAAAATCATTTTTTGAAAAAAGCAGTTCATATTGGAGTCCTTCAAGATACTAATGCAATGAAACACAAAAGTTGGAGGTCAAAAGAGACGGATATCTAGGCAGCTAACAGAGGTACCTAATCAGCACGTGCATTTTGGAACTGGGCCAGGAACTGGATAACTCATGTATTTACTTTGCCCTGTGATGCTTTAGAAGTCTAAAGAGAACCTGGTAAATGGAGTGAGAGTCCTGGAACCCTGGGAAAAGGCAGAAGGAAAGAGCCAGCTCCATGGAGCTGTCCTCTGACCTCCTCAGGTGCCAGGGCCCTTCACAGCACCACACACATACCATGCACACAATAATACAAGATTTTCTTTATTGAGAAAGAAAGGGTCTTGAAACATTCAGAGCATCTAATCCTCTAACATTAAGCATGGAGGAGAAAAACATGCACAGTTCTGTTATACTCCTGGCAAACTCAGAAGTAATCTTTCTCTAAATCCTCTGCTCCCTTGGGGTGTCCTCAAACAGCCTACCTCCTAACCCTGTCATCCCCAGCACACTTCCCTAAAAGCACTTAAATGACCTTTCTACTAGCTTATATGCTCTGAGATATACTTCATCAGTTCTTAATAGAATAGGTACACAATGAAGGAAAACACTGAATGAAACAAGAATGGGTCAAACAATTCCTTCAGTACCAGCTCCAGGAAGCAAAGCTTGCACTTCAGTGTCCACCTATAAGAGACTGGGATCAAGGGGCCTTCTGTTCCTGTCCTACCATAAATACATAAACACAGAATGCAGAAAGTATCTCTGAGGAATAAGGGTAACAAGAAAGAGACTCATTAAACTTTATTTGGGGATCCAACCTACAAGAATAAAGGATAAGCATTTCGGAGGATATCTGGAATCCCAGAGTGAAAGAGCCTGAGGCAGGAGGATTGTGAGTTCCAGCCTGGCCTTGTTACATAGTAAGTTTCAGGCCAGTCTGAACTACATAGTGAAACCTGTCTCAAATCAACCAACCCAGCAATGAATCAATTAGTAATGAATGATTTAGTACAAAAGGGAGCATAGAGATATTCTCAAGATTGTTACTTCAAAAGGAATCCACACAATCCATGCTAGCTTACCTTCGAGATCCCGACTTCTTTTTCATAAGGATGTAACCTAAATTGGGGTGGGAAAAGGTGGGAGAAGTTGAAGGGAGAATTGCCCATGTCATCAGAAACACTCATGACACTTTTTCCTAATCAAGAATGTTGTCTCTGTTTATGATTGAAACGTCCCCAAGTAACTTTGGGTAATTCCTTTCTGTAACCTCAAGGAAAGATCCTTCCATTCAGTTTATTGTGTAATCATCCACATAGCCTAGTTTTCTTGAATAAGATTGGTAAATTTTTGCTCACTTAGACAAACAAAAAAATCTCGATTTTTTTTTAAAATGAGCTGTTAGAGAACAGTCCATAAGGGAAGAATAAATAACTTTGGACTAAACAAGTGAACACATTTGTGGTGTTTTGCTAAATTTCTAAGTAATTGCCTTTGGACGTTGTTTGATATGTAATCCAGACTAGCCACAGATTTGTAGAATGTTAATATTATAGGCCCATGGCGCTACAACCACTTTAAATAACCATTTTGGATGAACAGCTTTTAAATAATTAGAGGGAAACATCCAAAATCTGACAGGCATATCCTTATTCCCCATTTATTTCCTATGAAGTAGGTCAGTAATGTTTTGTAAAGTCCATGGCTAACATTCTGTACAGTTATACAACTCACGGAAAAGGCCATGTAGGCCTGGGTGTCACCTTCAAATAGTCTGTTCCAGCATTAGTCATGGGATTTCCTACCAATGTTTCACTTGCCTTTTTTAATAAATGCATTTAACAGTACACTCAAGAGAACATTCAACAGTATGACCATGAGAAACAAGAGAGATCCAAGGGAAGGACAGGAGAGAATACATCAAAGGTCTTATAGTGACCTAAAATGTCAAGTCTATCTGAAATGTCTTGTGTCATAGTATTTAATTTTTTTATGGAAAATATAATGTTTCCTTTTTGATGGCAACAACTGAAAGACAAAGGACATGATTAGGGAACAAGAGTGTTGCCAAGCACTGCATCCTGTGAACCCAGCACTGGGATATTGGAGGCCAGAGGATTTGGAGCCGGGGGCCATTCTCAGCTACCTAGTAAGGTCTGTACCAGTATGGAGTACATGAGATTAAGTTTTACAGAATAGGAGTCTTTGGAGACACAGTAGCAATGGTTCAAGGTCACTGAGCAGAGCACTCACCAAGCATCAGAAATCAGCCACAGAGTTTCGTGGGTCCTAACATAGACCTTGGGGAGTGGATGGTTTAACATGAGTGTGTTGGATCTGGGGATACTGAAGCCATGTGAACTCAAAGCCCCTGTGGCACGTGCACTTGCTTTAAAGACAGAGAGCCCTGGCTCTCCTTCCTCAGGGGCAGCTGTGAAATGACTTACTGGTGATCACCGCAGCGCACACAAGCAGCAGCAACAGCAGGGCAGCAGTTAAGACGCCAGTGGAGACGCTGTGACTCGTGGAGACGCTGTGACTCGTGGAGACGCTGTGACTCGTGTTCTTCAGCATCTCCCACAAAGAGACAGATTCCTAAGGAAGCAATAAATAACCAACGGTAAACACAGGGGAGGGGTACCAAGTGAGAGGAACAGAAAACAAATGCTTGGCCTTAACCTAGACCCAGACTCTAGGTCCTAGAACTTCATCTTTGTAGGGTGGTGGCTAGTCTGGTGGTCTCTGAGGTCGTAACAGGCAGTGGAATCAGTGCCTTTGATGATGATGGAAACATGTTCTATGTTGCTCGAGGTGATAATTACACAGTAGATGCCTCAGTCAAAATTCTAACTACATGCTTAATGTGGGTCCACACATCATGCATGTGATTATGTCTGTCTAATATTAGTCTGTAGGGTATTCTCTAAATGCATCATCTTATGATATTAAGAAAGAGAAAAAGAATAGCTTATCTGTAAGTTAACTTGCTCTCAGTGTGCTCAGCCCCTGACTGGTCCTTCATCACAGACCCTCCTTGCCTTGTAAATGTAACTCAAGATTGTATAACTTTATAAACATCTAATACCAAATGGCCAGTATGGGCAGGTTATATTAACATTTTAAGGAATACATTTATACATTAAATATGAATATATGTAATTCATTTTATATTTGATAGCTACATATTAATGATTATATATGATATATTAGTACTTTATATATTATATAGATTACGTATGCTAACATATTAATATATTAACAACTAATGGAACAGAGACCATGAATTAGAAATCAGGGAGAGGGTAAGTAGAAAGCTTTGAATGGAGTTGCAAAAAAAAAAGAAAACAATACAATTATATCCAATAACTTTCTAAAAATAGGAGGAGGATTCGGCTTAAGGATGCAGTCTGATTACTACTATGTGATCAGACCGGAATGCAGAATCTCCCTTAGTGCCCTGGTACAGGTAATGAGTGAGCTGTACATACTGGAAGAAGCAGGAGACAACAGGGCAACAGGTGAGGCCCCTCCAATAGCTTAGCACTAAGCTACTAATCTTAAACAGAGCCCACGGATGGTTCAACTGCAAGGAAAGGGAAGTCACAGACAAGGTCTTTGCCTGCCTGTGAGCCTCATCTATGGGGTCACAATCCAGGCTCCTCTGTTAAGTCAGGGAGACCATGGACAAGTTAGCCAAGCTCTGTCAGCGCTGTCTCTACGTCCTCAAGCAAGGGGTTCAGTGGGTTCCTGGGAAGAGATTCTCAGGTATTCTCGACAAACGCTGTGGGGAACACAAGGTTTGTTTGTTGTTCTGACAGGGTCTCCTGATCCCAGGCTGTTCTGAAACTCACTAGTTGACAATGACCTTGAACCTCTGATCCTCCTTCCTAAACCTCCTGAGACCTTGGACTGCCTACCGCGCCCATGGAACATTTACTTCAGAACATGTTCCCGATTATGAATGGCAGCACGCTTATCCTTTCTTTGTAATCTTCACAGATTTTGTTCAATTTCTTTTCATGAAATAGAGTCCTTGAACTTGATCTACTGGTTCAAGATGTAAACTACTATTGATAGGCCTGGGGGTGCACACCTCAATCCCAGGACCTGAGAGAAGCAGGAGGGTCAGGAGTTCCAGATCCTTCCTGCATATATAGCAAGGTCAAGCCTAGCCTGAGCTCCAAGGAATTCTGTCTCAAACAAATAAACAAATAAACAAACAGTTTGCTTAAAAACAAAACTGTGTGTTCTGTATATTGTTTTTGATGCACCTAGGGACAACTTCCAAGTCCAGAGTCACTACAGCTTATTTTGAATTCAACTCTAAGTTATTCCTCCGTGCTGCTAAGCATGACCGTTTCTCAGGTAACTGAGGCAAGAACAACCTTGACACGCAGTGCTGTTTGGTTTTATACAGAGTCATATGTCTGCTCCCTTAGCAGCACACACTTACTGGTGTCTGGTACTTAACTAGTACACACAGATTCTTTCCACAACTGCCAGACCACTGGGTGCTAATGTCAATTAAGTCCTGATATTTTTATTGTCAGGATGGGCATGTGACACAGGCCTGTAATCCCAGTACTCAGTAGGCTGAGGCGGAAGATTGTGAGTTCTAGGCCAGCCTGAGCTATGAAAATGAGATGATGTCTCAAAGGAGCGAGACAGTTATGGTGGGATTTACTCCTTTAATTTCAGTTCTTGAGGGACAGAGGTAGCAGGGTCAGGAGTTCAAGGTCATCCTCAGCTGTGCAGTTAAATTCAAGGACAGCTGAACTATGTGAGACCCTTCTCAAAAAACAAACAAAAGAAACTTGCTTTCAGCCTTTATGTGTTATGTTCTGACTGTCAATAGGTATAAACGCCTTAGGCCATTTGGCCATATACAGATATGATCACCTTGTCTTGAAGTGTCTTGTGGCTTGGTAGATTTGACAGTTCCAACCTGGGGTCTTACACATGCTAACAAAGGGCTCTGCTACTTCCAACAGCTAAATAATCCTCACAACCTCTATTTGGCTTTTTTTCTTATCTCAACCAACATATCTCCTACGCTAACTACACACATGAAAACAAACCTTGTTTCTTCCTGGAGACAAAATAGAAAAAAAAAACCTATTGATAAATTTACTTTGGCTATTTGTAGAGATAGAACTCTGGCAAGAATCCCAGAAGCAGAGTGCCTTTGTTTTTTCTCAAGCTTAGTATACAAAACTCTAGGAAAAATTCATGCAAAATTAAGACTGTCTAAGACCTAATACCCTCTGTGGAGGTTTGTGTGCGTAAAAAAAAATCACCAGTGGGCTCTACAGGGAATGGTCAGTGGGTAGAAAACAATATTTGGAGACTCTAAACGAACATCTTGAATTCAAACCTCCTTTGTAAGCATCTTATTCTTCTTTTTAATTTTTTTATTTTTATACTTTTATGAGTTTATTTATCTACAGTTTTTGAGACAGGGTCTCACTATGTGGCCCAAGTTGCCTAATGGTCTAGGCTAGTTTCAAACTTCTGGTATCTTGTTTTAACTTCTGGATTCCTAAGAAAAAGGAATATACCACCATCTCTGACTTTTTTCTTTTCTTCCTCTTTTTGATACAAATATCTATGACCTAATTTTACAGACAAAACCTTTAAATACAAATTGTTTCCCAGGTGATATACAAGTCAACATGGCTAATAAATTAGGGAGAAATATGCTTACAGTGTAATTATTCCAAGAGTCATCTGATGATGTCACAGTGTTATTCCAATCTGTTCAACAAGAGGGAAAATTAATTATAAATACAAGAATTTAGATGTTTTCACTACATCTGTAAATATTACCCACAAGGCCAATATGTCTTATACCATGTGAGGGTTGGGATTTAATATGGCAGGAGATTCACTGAACAGCATGTTTTGAAGATTTAAATAATCAAAGTATATTGGAAAAATCTATTTTATAACAAGGAATCTATTCTTTGCATTGTTTCTAAGTGTCTAGGACTGAAACACAGAGTCCCCTTTCTGCCTATATCTTACACAATATGAGGCTTGTACCATCCTGACAAGGAGCCCTCTTGCTGTATTTAAAGATGAAGAAGCATCCATCAGAAGACTCCATATTTATAATTTTAGCAAATGGCAGACATCTCTGCTGTCATTGTACACACATGACCACACAATGAGTTTCCACAATGAGTGGAAACACTACGGGTCTATGGGAGTCCCCAACAGCTGCCAAAGCTGACATCGCCCAGCACAAATAAGGTTGAATGACTCATAGCCCCCCTCATTCTCACTTGACTGTGTTTACAGTTCACTCTCTGTGAGAGCCTTACCAGGAGTCAAAGGCAATGACTAGGTGTAGGTAGCATCTACAGTCTGGGCTCTGTTTGTGAGCTAGGCCCTTAAGTAAGACCTTCCAGGAACAAGAGGGAGTGATTCAGGAAGGTGAAGCTGAATCAGACAAAACTTGAACTCAATACTGACCATATTCATTAGCAAAGTGACCTCGTAATCAAGGTGCTGCAATAAACACTTAGAAATGCACGCATGGTCACTCAGCACTGTTGGAAACATGGGTGATGTTATTATTGTTATGTGATGGAAGGAGCAGGAAGCAGGAGTGTGAACGCTGTGGAGTTCACTTTAGAAATATCGTACCGCTTGTGTAATGAGGGCCACTCAACAACTTCTCCAAAGAAGTGTGCCTGGAATAGGGGACAAATGGAAAGGTGTGTGTCTCAAAAAGGAACTAAAGAGTTCCCCCAATCTAGCAGTGATATAAATCACCATGAACTAATGAAATGGGATGGTGCCTAAGGCTCTTGGCGGCACAGCTACAAAAGGCAGGTGGTGGCCCATGTGACACCCAAATCCCTTTCAATCCTAATATTTCTTGTTTTTGCAGAATGTTCACCAAGGTAGAGATTCCATGAGCACAGTAAGAACTCACTCTGAGCCTCAAGTTACAAGGCCAAAATGCCAGCAGTCTCAAGGAAATCAGAGACCCAGCTGCTGCTGTTCTGCTCCACTCTGCAAAGCTCTCCTCTGACCAGGGTTAGGTGACATGACATTACAGAGTCTGAACCCCCTCCTTCCTTCTTCTTCACACCTGGGAACAGTGGCAGAGAGCAGCTCCTGCTGCCTTGTGTTTGGATCTAGTTTCATTTTGTTTTTCTGCCTGGAAACAGTACACATCAAGGATTTCCCTCTCAACATCCAGAGGTCACCATTACCTAATCCTTCCTGACACTGTGGGTTCACGGCACATGACTTTAAATTAAGTAGTAGTCAGGAAAGCCTAGGCAAAGGTCAGCCACATAGATGAGGAGACCACAGAGAAGCAACTTCTGAGAATATTGAGTCACACACTCACACGTTAGCACACCCATGCACACACACACACACACACACACACACACACACACACACACACACACGACCACCCAGAGTCCTGCAGGACTGGCCCTGTTAGGGAGGTACCTCAAGGACACGTGGGTCAGCTTGGCACCACAAAGGGCAGCTTGTGGCAGTCCCAGCTGATCACTGTTGATAGCAGGGAGCTGAGGAATATGGCAGAGCCCAGCATCTCCACAGCTGATCAAGCAACACACACCACTACAGTTTTAAGGAGAAGTATAGGACCCAACCAGAGTGTGAACAGTGGGGCAGAGTGTGCTGAGCGAGTGAGAATCGAGGTCTCAGCGCTGCACACCTATTTGGTGCTTCTGTTCGTATGCTCAACCCACCTTAGTCCATTTGGGTTGTCATTCTAAAATTGCTTAGAGTGAGTAAATTATAAACAAAAGAAATGCATTGGTCATAGTTCTAAAGGCTGGGAAGTCCCAGATCCAGATGCGAGCTGACTGAGTAGCTGCTGAGGGCTCCTTAGTTCAGAGATGATACTTCTTGTGTGTCCCCAAGGGAAGGGAAGGGAAAACCAGCCCCATCAGTCCTCTCACAAAGGATCTAACACTGCACACGAACATCTAACTTTTATATCCTAATCACCTTTCAGATGACCTCAGCACTTAATTACACATTACCAAAGGAATTTATGGGGATACATTCAGACCACAGTGCAATTTCAGATTTCCCATGTGAGCCTAAGACTGACAAGGCAGGAATATTCCCACCATCCTTATCTCCCTGGCTACTCCAAAGGGGCAGCTTCCCCCAGCTAATCCCTCTCTCCTGCTACGCCATCCCAGCTTTCTGCCTGGAACCCATACCCTCCCCTCTCCTTTTTTGGGGGCTTAAATTCCTCCATCTCAGCCGGGGTGGGCACCGTGGGCCAGGTCAGGCGGTGAGTGCAAAGGGACTGGAGTCCCTTTGTTCTGATAGCCGGCCTGCAGCAAGCCAAGACTGCAGGCAGGGGCACCTCTGACCAGCGAGGGGCTCTGATCCTGTGGAGGGGTAAGTGTATTGTTCCTGACCGCCACACAAGGCCGGTTAGGGAACACACAATATTCCCGCCATCCTTATCTCCCTGACTACTCCAAAGGGGCAGCTTCCCCAGGTAATCCCTCTCTCCTGCAACGCCATCCCAGCTTTCTGCCTGGAACCCATACCCTCCCCTCTCCTTTTTTCGGGGCTTAAATTCCTCCATCTCAGCCGGGGTGGGCACTGTGGGCCAGGTCAGGCGGTGAGTGCAAAGGGACTGGAGTCCCTTTGTTCTGATAGCCGGCCTGCAGCAAGCCAAGACTGCAGGCAGGGGCACCTCTGACCAGCGAGGGGCTCAGATCCTGTGGAGGGGTAAGTGTATTGTTCCTGACCGCCACACAAGGCCGGTTAGGGAATACACAATATTCCCGCCATCCTTATCTCCCTGGCTACTCCAAAGGGGCAGCTTCCCCCAGCTAATCCCTCTCTCCTGCTACGCCATCCCAGCTTTCTGCCTGGAACCCATACCCTCCCCTCTCCTGTTTTCGGGGCTTAAATTCCTCCATCTCAGCCGGGGTGGGCACAGCGGGCCAGGTCAAGCGGTGAGTGCAAAGGGATTGGAGTCCCTTTGTTCTGATAGCCGGCCTGCAGCAAGCCAAGACTGCAGGCAGGGGCACCTCTGACCAGCGAGGGGCTCTGATCCTGTGGAGGGGTAAGTGTATTGTTCCTGACCGCCACACAAGGCCGGTTAGGGAACACACAATATTCCCGCCATCCTTATCTCCCTGACTACTCCAAAGGGGCAGCTTCCCCAGGTAATCCCTCTCTCCTGCAACGCCATCCCAGCTTTCTGCCTGGAACCCATACCCTCCCCTCTCCCTTTTTCGGGGCTTAAATTCCTCCATCTCAGCCGGGGTGGGCACCGCGGGACGTACAGGCGGTGAGTGCAAAGGGACGGAAATCCCTTTGTTCTAATAGCCTGCCTGCAGCAAGCTAAGGCTGCAGGCAAAGTGATTCCTGGATAGCAAGGGGCACTAATCCAGTAGCAAAAGACCCAGTGGAGGGAAGAGCCATTGGAGGACATCTGAAGGAAGAGATGGGCAGGCGCCAAGGCAAGAATTCCTCCAACAATCTGAAAAACAACACGAAAACACCAGATCCCAGCGATCTTATGACAGAAGGACTTGAACACCCTATACCGGAAGAAGTGGAAAACAGTGTCATTATGAAAGCAATAGAGTCTCTTAAACAGGGTATGAATAACTCACTTAAAGAAATAGAAGAGAAATATAACAAAAAGATGGAAGAAATGAGTAAAGAAATGGAAGACAAATATAACAAAAAGTTTGAAGAAATGAGTAAATTCGTAAATGATACCCTGGGAAACCAAGAAAAAACAATCAAACAGGTAATGGAATCAGTTCAAGAATTGAAAACTGAAATGGAGGCAGTGAAGAAAACACAAACCAAGGACCGGCTGGATATGGAAAATCTAGGTAAACAAACAGAGACTTCAGGAACAAGCATAACCAATAGAATACAAGAGATAGAAGAACGAATCTCAGATTATGAAGACACCATAGAGAAAATAAATGCCCTGACCAAAGAAAACAGCAAATCCAATAAATTCTCATCACAAAACATTCAGGAAATATGGGACATAATAAAAAAACCAAATCTAAGAATAATAGGAGTAGAAGAAGGAGAAGAATTGCAGACCAAAGGTCCAGAAAATATATTCAACAAAATTATAGAAGAAAACTTTCCCATCCTAAAGAGTGATATTCCTATGAAGGTGCAAGAAGCATACAGAACACCGAATAGACTGGATCAGAAAAAAACATCCCCTCGCCATATAATAATCAAAACACAAAGCATTCAGATTAAAGAAAGGATATTAAGAGCTGCAAAGGAAAAAGGTCAAGTAACCTATAAAGGTAAACCTATCAGACTTACACCAGACTTCTCTATAGAAACCATGAAAGCCAGAAGGTCCTGGATAGAGGTACTGCAGAAACTAAGGGACCATGGATGCAAGCCCAGATTAATATACCCAGCCAAGCTTTCATTCACTATCAACGGAGAAAACAAAATATTCCAGGATAAAAACAAATTTAAACAATACGTAACTACTAATCCAGCCTTACAGAGAATATTAGAAGGAAAATTACATCCCAAGGAATCCAACATTGCCAACACTGACTACAATAACTCAGACATCTAGCGACCCCTCACTAGCACAACTCAAACAAGGAAAACACATACACTCTACTACCCAAAAAAAAAAAATGACTCGAGTCAACAACCACTGGTCATTAATATCTCTTAATATCAATGGACTCAATTCACCTATAAAGAGGCACAGACTTAGAGATTGGATACGAAAACAGGATCCAACATTCTGCTGTTTACAAGAAACACACCTCAACCACAAAGACAGACACCTACTCAGAGTAAAGGGTTGGGAAAAGGTTTTCCAAGCAAATGGACCTAAGAAACAAGCGGGTGTGGCCATTCTAATATCTAACAAAATCGATTTCAAACTAAAATCAATCAGAAGAGATGGAGATGGACATTTCATACTCATAACAGGAACAACTCATCAGGAAGAAGTCTCAATCCTGAATATCTATGCCCCTAATATAAAGGCACCCACTTATGTAAAAGAAACTCTTCTAGAGCTCAAGGCAGTCATCAAACCACACACGCTAATAGTAGGAGACTTTAACACTCCTCTCTCACCAATGGACAGGTCAATCAGACAGAAACCAAACAGAGAATTAAGAGATTTATTGGAGGTATTGAATCAAATGGACTTTACAGACATCTATAGAACACTCCACCCAAATAGGAAAGAATATACCTTCTTCTCTGCAGTTCATGGAACCTTCTCGAAGATTGACCACATACTCGGTAACAAAGCAAACTTCCACAGATACAAAAAAATATTAGTAACCACCTGTGTCTTGTCAGATCACCATGGATTAAAATTAGAATTCAACAACAATGCTAACCCCAGGAAGTCAACAAACTCATGGAAGTTGAACAGTCAACTACTAAATCACCCCTGGGTCAAGGATGAAATTAAGAAAGAAATTAAAGACTTCCTTGAATTTAATGAAAACAAAGACACAACATACTCAAACCTATGGGACACTATGAAAGCAGTGCTAAGAGGAAAGTTCATAGCAATAGGTGCCCAAATAAAGAAAACGGAGAAAGCATACATTGGAGACTTAACAGCACACTTGAAAGCTCTAGAAAAAAAAGAAGCTGATTCACCCAGGAGGAGTAGAAGACTGGAAATAATCAAACTGAGGGCTGAAATCAACAAAATAGAAACAGAGAAAACAATCCAAAGAATCAATGAATCAAAAAGCTGGTTCTTGGAGAAAATCAACAAGATTGACAAACCCCTATCCAAACTAATCAAACGGCAGAGAGAGAACATGCAAATTAATAGGATCAGAAATGAAAAGGGGGACATAACCACAGACACAGAGGAAATTCAGAGAATCATTAGATCTTACTACGAAAGTTTATATGCCACAAAGTTGGAAAATGTAAAAGAAATGGACATTTTTTTAGATAAGTACCATATACCAAAGTTGAACCAAGAACAGGTGAACAATCTAAATAGACCTGTTAGTCGCGAAGAATTAGAAGCTGTTATCAAAAATCTCCATACCAAAAAAAGCCCAGGACCAGATGGTTTCAATGCAGAATTCTACCAGAACTTCCAGGAAGAGCTAATACCTATACTCCTTAACGTATTCCACAATATAGAAACAGAAGAGTCATTGCCTAACTCCTTTTATGAAGCTACAGTTACCCTAATACCAAAACCACACAAAGACACAACCAAGAAAGAGAATTACAGGCCAATCTCACTGATGAACATCGACGCGAAAATTCTCAATAAAATACTGGCAAACCGTATCCAAGAGCACATTAGAAAAATTATCCATTATGATCAAGTCAGCTTCATTCCAGAGATGCAGGGCTGGTTCAACATACGTAAATCTATCAATGTAATCCATCATATAAATAAACGGAAAGAAAAAAACCATATGATCATCTCATTAGATGCTGAAAAAGCATTTGACAAAATTCAACACCCTTTTATGATAAAGGTGTTGGAGAGACTGGGGATACAAGGATCATACCTAAATATAATAGAAGCAATATACAGCAAGCCGACAGCTAACATCAAACTGAATGGAGAGAAACTCAAAGCCTTTCCACTAAAATCAGGAACGCAACAAGGCTGTCCACTCTCTCCATACCTTTTCAATATAGTGCTTGAAGTTCTAGCAATAGCAATAAGGCAACATAAGGAGATCAAGGGGATTCGTATTGGAAAGGATGAAGTCAAACTTTCGTTATTTGCTGACGATATGATAGTTTACATAAGTGACCCCAAAAACTCTACCAAAGAACTCCTACAGCTGATAAACACCTTTAGTAACATGGCAGGATACAAGATCAACTCCAAAAAATCAGTGGCCTTCCTATACACAAAGGATAAAGAAGCCGAGAGGGAAATCAGAGAAACATCACCTTTCATGATAGCCACAAATAGCATAAAATATCTTGGGGTTACTCTAACCAAGGAAGTGAAAGACCTATTTGACAAAAACTTTAAGTCTTTGAAGAAAGAAATTGAGGAGGATACCAGAAAATGGAAAGACCTCCCCTGCTCTTGGATTGGGAGACTCAACATAGTAAAAATGGCAATTCTACCAAAAGCAATCTATAGATTCAATGCAATCCCCATCAAAATCCCATCAAACTTCTTCACAGACCTTGAGAGAACAATAATCAAGTTTATATGGCAAAACAAAAAACCCAGGATAGCCAAAACAATCTTATACAATAAAGGAACTTCAGGAGGCATTACCATCCCTGACTTCAAACTCTATTACAGAGCTACAGTATTGAAAACAGCTTGGTATTGGCATAAGAACAGAGAAATCGACCTTTGGAATCGAATAGAAGACCCGGATATTAACCCACAAACCTATGAGCACCTAATTTTTGACAAGGGAGCTAAAGGTATACAATGGAAGAAGGAAAGCATCTTTAACAAATGGTGCTGGCATAACTGGATGTCAACCTGTAAAAAAATGAAAGTAGATCCATATCTATCACCATGCACAAAAATCAAGTCCAAATGGATTAAAGACATCAACATTAATCCGTCCACTTTGAACCTGATAGAAGAGAAAGTGGGAAGTAGTCTACAAGATATAGGCACAGGAGGCCTCTTCCTAAGTAGGACCCCAGCAGCACAGACAATAAGAGAAACAATGAATAAATGGGATCTACTGAAACTGAGAAGCTTCTGTAAAGCAAAGGACACTGTCAGTAGGACAAAAAGGCTCCCTTCTGACTGGGAGAAGATCTTCACCAACCCCTCATCAGACAAAGGTCTGATCTCCAAAATATACAAAGAACTCAAGAAACTAGGCACTAAATCTCTAATTAACCCAATTAAAAAATGGGACACTGAACTTAACAGAGAATTCACAACAGATGAACTTCGAATGGCCAGAAGACACTTAAGGTCATGCTCAACCTCCTTAGCGATCAGGGAAATGCAAATCAAAACCACTTTGAGATACCATCTTACACCGGTCAGAATAGCTAAAGTCAAAAACACCAACGATAGCCTATGCTGGAGAGGATGTGGGGTGAGGGGAACACTCATCCATTGTTGGTGGGAATGCAAACTTGTGCAGCCACTGTGGAAATCAGTGTGGCGGTTTCTCAGGAAACTGGGAGTCAACCTCCCTCAGGACCCAGCAATTCCACTCTTGGGAATATACCCTAAAGATTCCCTAACATACTACAAAAGCATTTGTTCTACTATGTTCATAGCAGCACTATTTGTAATAGCCAGAACCTGGAAACAACCTAGGTGCCCCTCAATAGAAGAATGGTTAAAAAAGGTGTGGAACATATACACATTAGAGTTTTACTCAGCGGTAAAAAACAATGACATCTTGAATTTTGCATGCAAATGGATGGAAATAGAAAACGCTTTACTGAGTGAGGTAAGCCAGACCCAAAAAGAGGAACACGTTATGTATTCACTCATAAGTGGATTCTTACCATAATTAAAGGTCTTTGAGCCTATTATTCGTGATCCTAGAGAAGCTAAATAAGAAGATGAACCTGATGAAGATTATTTAGCTATCCACCAGGAGGTAGGAAATAGACAAGAGTCCCAGGTAACCTCGGGTGCATGGGGGGGGGGTGGGAGGGTTGATGGAAGGGGAGAGGGTTAGAGAGAAGGGAGTAGGGGAGGAACGAGGAAAGCTTGGTGGCCTGGGATGGGGTGGGGGAGGAAGGATGAATATGGGATCAGGGAAGAATATATTTCAACTAAGGGAGTCATTTTAGGGTTTACAGGAGACTTGATTATATATGGGATCCCAGGTCCAAGGAGAGATCCCCCAGATTGTTCTCTGGACAGAGGAGAGGGTGCCTGAATCGGCCGTGGCCCATAACCATACTGATGTATATTTTGCTTGTCACCATAGATCCTTCATCTGGCGAAGGATGGCGATACAGTCGGAGACCCACATTGGAGCACCGGACTGAGCCCCCCGAGGTCCAAATGAGGAACAGAAGGAGGATGAACATGAAAAACGAAATCAGTACTGCGAGGGATGCTATCACCCACTGATACAATGGAACGGATCTAATGAGAGTTTACCAAGGCCAGTTGGACTGGGACTGAACGAGGAAGTGATCTAACCAGATTCTCGGAATTTGGCCGGATTCTCTGAATGTGGCTGGCCTGAAGTCTTTCTGAAAAGCCATTGACTATGATACCGGGACCTGTTTCCTCTGCATATACTGGATTTTGGGGATCAAGTCTGTTTGGACACTCACCTTCCTGGACCTGGAGGGAGGGGGGAGGAACTTGAACTTCCCACAGGGCAGGCAACCCTGACTGCCCTAAGGGACGAAGAGGGAGGAGGAGAGGGAGTGGGGGGAGTGGGAGGGTGTTGGGAAGAGGGGCGGAAATGGAAACTTTTATAATTTAATAAAATTTACTTTAAAAAAAAAGACTGACAAGGCAGAAGAGGAAACTCTTTGCTATCCTGGAGGAAGTACAAGTGGCATGTTAGTGTGGCCACCAGGGAGCTGGTCCACTGTTTTGAGTCCCAAACAACTAAACCCAGGGATGAGCCTGGGATCAAACTGAGTGATTTGCTTTGTAAAAGAGTCACACAGACATAGGTGCTCCCAAGTCATAGCAGCTACCCGTTGTGGAATATTCCTTTACACTGTGAGAAGAATGTGTCACTGTGACTGATTAAAGAGCCGAATGGTCAATAGCTAGGCAGGAAGAAGTTGGGGGGACTTCTCAGGACAGAGAGGACTCAGAGAGGAAGAAAGGTGAAGTCCCCAGTCAGACTGAGGGGAAGCAGGATGGGACTACAGAGCACAGATAACCGAGCCACATTAAAAGAAAAAACTAGATTAAAAGATATGTTTTAATTTAAGCTATAAGAACTGTTTAGAAACAGGCCTAAGCTAAGGCCGAACTTTCATAATTAATAATAAGTCTCCATGTTGTTTTTGGTGAGCTGGCACACCAAAGAAAAATCTGTACACAACTACCTGTGCCAATCCTCCGGGCACTATGCCTAACAGTGTAGGTGTTATCTACACTGCATCTGTCACTGATGCCCTTTGCAAATATGACCCAAGTCCCCCATCACATTTTGTAACCACAATATTCAATAAAAATTTATTACAATAAACTGACTTTACTTTTAAAAAGTGACATTATGTTCACTGAATAAATAATGTCGCAGATTCAAGAGAGTGGATATTTCTATAAGTCACACAACTGTTAGTTAAGACAGAGATAAAACAGGAAAGACAGGAGTCATCAATGAGCCCCAGAAGGGAAGTCTGAGGCGGGTGGGGAGGCAATGGCTCATTGTCCCATGGCAGACAAGGGGGTGGTTGTACTGCTTATTCTGTTAACACATTCAAGAAACTTTGGGGGAACCACTGATAAAAGACAAAATTTCCTATTGAGTCAATCTATGCTATTCGCAGACATTTTAAACCAAGTGGCCATAAGCAGCAAGCAAGCCACACTTGTTGAGGGTCAAATGCTGTGGAAACTCCTGTTCTAGCCCTTCCCTTCCATTCCTGAATATAAACAAACATCCCTCTGAAATCTGTATCCCAACATGGTTTATGGGAGAAAATGATTTAAATATAAGTTTGTTATAAGTTACATCTTGGAGCACTGTTTCTAAAACTACAGCACTGAGAGGGATGGGGCATTTCTTACAAACCTCCAGAGATCCAACTTGAGAGCCACCAACATCACATGTGCATTCAATTTAAAGACACCTCAGTGCTCTGCATGGAGAAGTCCATACATGTGCCCCAGTGTGTCCTATTCCTTTCTTAAGCATCTCTCTTCTTAGTGACCCTGTGCTTAGGATCTGAGTTCCAACACTCCATCACACTGACTGTGCCATACAATCTTTTCTTCAAAGAAGCCACACAGCCTAGCTTGGCCTGAATGGAGGTGCTTGTGGAAAGGGACCTCTGGAGGGTGCTGTCAGGGTGGAATGGAGCTGTGCCTCTGTTCCTGCTACTGCTTACAATGTCAGATCTGCATTGCTGCAGAGGGCGTGTGCTCCTCAACACCAGCTTTACCAAGATCAGGACCTTCCAGGGGATTGGGCAGGGGGACATAGTTACCTGCAGGGTTGTAGGATGTGGTTTCTGTCACCTCGGCTGTAGTCTGACCTGGGTAAGATGTAGTGGGTTCTGGAATGAGAACAATGTAAGAACTGTTTCAGCTTTGGAGTTTGGACGCCACCAAGGAAAACAGAAACAAAACTTACCATTGCCTCCCCCAATGCCTCCCCCAGCCTCCTAAACAGTAATGACTCCTTTCTACTAATTTCCACACCTGCTGACTCCTCTGAGCAATGTATCCAAAGATGGGCACTGTCTGTCATTGTCGCATTATCCTGAGCAAGTGAGGTGTGGGCTCTGATTTTCTGGACAACTTTATCAGGATTCAGAATAGCTTCACACTTCCCTTTCTACACCCCTGAACTCTAACTGGGGTGCATGCCTCTAGGTGCCAGCACTCATCGGCAGAGGAGAGTGAAATTCTGTGTAGGAGCAAACCTGGTATATAGAGCAAGTTCCAGAACAGCCAGGACTACACAGAGAAATCCTGTCTTCAAGAAACCAAAAACCAAATCCAAGACAAAACAAAAAATAGGCTTCTGAACTCCTCTGAAACACAGTTGATATGAACACATGGAGAACCACTCAGTTAAGATTAAGGTCTATCAAGTCAAGGTCATTTCACCTTCTAGGAAGGGCCTGGATGTTTCTCACCCCTCTTCACTGAGGCCTTAGTCAGGAACCAGATTCTTCACACTTCTTTCAGGGAGAAGAGCTCACCGGACAACATGGACTAGATGGACCATTTCATCACTGAGACCTTCTCAAGGTGGCAACATTACACTGGTGATGGTGTCCACACACAGTCTGCCTTGTGCTGTGGAATCCCCCCCATCTCTGTCTCGAGGTTGGTTGGTTGATTGATTGAGTGACTGAGACAAGGTCTCCTGCCCTCCAACCATTCCTTTACTAAGAGTGATTTCTGGTGTTTTCTGACTCATCTTCCGTTGCTCACCAAAGGCTTCCACGTGTGGAACACTCTAGTGCAGCCTGTATTTCCCTTTCCTTCCTAGAGTCCGTACATTGTTCCCACCAAGAGCTCACTTCACATGCAGAGCTGAGCTCTTGCCTCTCAGGGAGTCCTCTCGATGTTTTCAGAACAGGCGAGGATCTTGGAGTAAGTTGGTTATGGCCAGACAGGAATTCCTAAGTCTGGGTTTCCTCATGGACCCCTCAGTGTCTTTTAGGATCCTCACTACAACCTGATCCTTACATCTGCACAACACCCTCCTGTTCTGCACTACTGCCCTGTTTTGTCCTTGTGCTCAAACATGTGACCGCCCTTCTGAACAACAGGACAACACAAACGTCAGGCGGTCACATGTTACCCAATTCAGTTCTTGACAAAAGGCATCATGAGCTTAACTTGCTCCCCCAGCCTGGGTCCCTTTCTCCCCTGTTCTTACAGCATC
Organism: Myodes glareolus; assembly: GCF_982192425.1. Taxonomy (NCBI): domain Eukaryota; kingdom Metazoa; phylum Chordata; class Mammalia; order Rodentia; family Cricetidae; genus Myodes; species Myodes glareolus. The sequence continues at coordinate 77,899,633 of NC_142034.1, read as the reverse complement.
CTTCCATGTTCCACGAACAGTGTCTGGGCCACCAGGATGAGCACAAGAAGTGGACGTGAGGAAACACATCCCCATCTAACAGCAGCCAGAGCGTTTGCCTTCTCCCTGGACTGGACTTTCAACCCTCAACTGCAATTCTTCAGGAAACTCAGAATAGAAAACTCAGATTACACTAACACTAGGCGTGTGGCCCAGTCTTTCAGGGTCCTCCTGCTTGAAAGTACCTGAAAGCCAGTGAGAAGAGAGGGAAATAAATTCCTCCCATCAGGTTCATCTAACAACAGCGAAAACTCTGTGGCTTCTTCTCTTGTCAGAGTCCAGCCCTACCGCAGGAGATGGACAGGTTGTAGGAAGCCTTGAGAACCTGCTAAGAGCTTTTTACTCCTAGATGTAGAAGGTTTGAACCTAAACTTGCCTTCAGGATGACTGGCTTATCCCCATTTGGAAGTCAAGGTATTCCCATTAATACTAACTTTACCTGTAGGTGATCTGAAGTATGAACTAAAGGTCTCACTCAAAAGCATGAGCATGCAAAATCATTTCCAAAAATGTTGAATTTGATGTGTGTGTGCCTTTTATTACTAAAAAGGACTTAATATTGCTCTTCGCATGCTACACGAATAAATTGAAACCTCCTTAAAGCAATCAGTTCAAGGCATCGATTGCTCTTTAAAAGGGTGGTGTACAGTGTCTTTCCAGTGAGGATGTGGAAACAGTACAAACCCTCCAAACATCCCTGCTCATGGCCTGGGAGTCAGAAGAACCAGCTTCCAACTCAAGGGTCAGAGTCTGAGCCACTCTCTGTCTTCATCCCTTCCACCATGAACTGCCAGTCACTGTCACTATAAAAGAGGGACAGATCACTGCTATATAGGACATAATTGTCAGAGAATTAAGCACTGCATCATGGAGCATGGAGCATGCTTTCTGGGGATCAGGAAATGCTAAATATCAGCTTCCCTGAACTATGGCCTTAGCTGGATGGTCCAGTTTCAGAATGGATGTAAATGGGTCAAGAGTCTCCCTACTCTGACCCTTGTTCTCAGTCGGTCCTTAGTTTTTCAGCACAAAGTTGTGTCCAGCTGATCCCACCAGCCTCATCAACTCTCCTAGAGCCACCTCAGTCTGGCCAGGGTGAATCCCGGGGAACAGAGATGGTGTCCTCCATCTTCAGGCTCTTACTCAGCAGAGGGTGAATGCAACTTAAGACTGGAAAATTACAGACTTTGTGAAGCTGTTGTTGGGACACAGCTAAGAACTCTTCCCCTCTATTATACTTCTGTCTTGACTCAGTGTCTGTGTGTCCTACAGACGCTTATAAGAAGGTCTCTGGGTTCTGAACCACGTTGGGTTTTACCTGGTGTGTGAGTCTGCATGTGCGCTGGTGTTGTAGGAGTAGAGGTGGAGACTTTGGGTGATGCTGGTATATGTGTGGGTCTTGTTGACAGAGTTGTGGGTCTTCCTGTAGTTGTGGGTCTCCCTGTAGTTGTGGGTATCCTTATAGTTGTGGGTCTCCTTGTAGTTGTGGGTCTTGTTGGAGGACTTGTGGGAATTTCTGGGTATGGAAATCAAAATGAAATAAAGATGAGTCAACAAGAAGAGAGAAGAGCTTCTACTGTAGTGCCAGTGAGAGGCTTTCCCTACCAAAACTCCTCTCCTGAACTTCTCTTATTTGCCATTGACTAACTAGGATGTTGTGGGGTGGGGCATTAGAGACAGCTTCCCAATAGGAGGCAGCTCCCCAATAGGAGGCAGTTGTTCTGACAGCATGGAGATGAGAACAGAGCCCAGATTCCTAAGGACACACTTTATAAATGACAGCGGTCAGGTCCTCAGATCTCTCAGCATCTCTGAGACTGAGAGGGTACAGGGAACTAAAACTTCTCTCAGTAAAGACTGACTTCACTCACAGTTTCCAGGCCCAGCATGTTCCCTTCAGTTAGTCCTGAGAGGACACAGCGTACAGCCCTGCATCTTAGCGCACACATCCCACACAAATCCCAACACAAATGGGATTTGCACATTTGGATAGAGAATGGACATTGTCTTCTATGGTTTCTTACAATCTAACAGAAACAAGGTGAATACTCCTTATCAAAAAAAAAGTGCTTGGTTCCTGGAGTTAAAGTATTTAAATCTTCCTTAACAATTCAGAATAGTTGCATATAGATACTATCTTATGGGTCAGGCTCAAATATAACCATGATTTATATAGCATTCGTATAACTATACATTACATATATAGCTTAAAAGGTAACTTTAGAAACTGTGGATAATTGTGCACATTATAGTGTCTTGGCATTGAATTTTCCAGATGTATTTTCAAGTCCATGCTCAAAAGGTTCCAGATTTTGAATCTGGATTAGGCAGGTTCAACCTACAATTCACAAATCAACAGCATCTGTTGTATTAATTAAAACACTGCTTTGCCCATTAGCTTTAGCTTCTTATTGGCTAACTCTTACATCTTAATTTAACCCATTTCTATTAATCTGTGCATCACCACAAGGTCGTGGCCTACCAGCAAAGTTTGAGCATGCCTGACTCTGGCATTGGCTCCATAACATCTCTCTCTGATTCTGCCTTCTTCCTCCAAGCATTCCATTTAGTTTTCCCCACCTACCTATGCTATGCCCCATCAACAGGCCCAAGGCAATTTCTTTATTCATTAATGGTAATCACAGCATACAGAGGGAAATCCCACATCACCTCCCCTTTTTTGTTTAAATAAAAAGGCTTTAACATGGTAAAAATTACATAGAACAAAACAGTTATCAAGCAAGAATTATAGTTACAATATTTATATCTACTTTATCTTTTATTATAACTAGGGAAAACTATAATCATAACTATCTATTCTTTAACTCCATCAAAGACTCCAGAAGGATATGATATTACCTAAGTAAATAGGAAATACATTGTAAGCAACTTCCAAAACTCTAGGTTTGACAGAGACATCTGGCTACCTGGACAGTCACCCAGAGTTTATCTGCACCATTGAGGTATCCATCCTCAGCCTACAGGCCCATAGTATCCGACAGACTTGTACATGAAACAGGAAATTTTAAAGACAGTTCTGCCTATATTGACAGTTTGCCAGTCACTTTCTTCTGTATCCTGCTGAGTGTCTCGCAGACTCTTTCATGAAGCAGGAACCCCAAAGGATCATCTCACCTTTAGGCAAGTTCAGTAGTCATTTCTCTGTGGATCCTGCATGTCCACTTCATCGAACAAACTCCATAAGGAGCTTCTCCGATGCCCATCATCCTCTTGAAGTAGATTGGTGCTGCCAGGAGCAGATGTGTTTCACTGCCTTGAATTAAGATTCATTTTAGGACTTCATCTAAGCAAATAAAGTTGTCTGATGCCACCAAAGAGAATATTTAAGGCTGGGTTTGGTGGCACATGCCTGTGCTCTCAACACTGGAGTCGAGGCAGGAGGGTCAAGAGAGCATGGCAATCAGAGGACAGCCTGAGATACAGGAGAGTTTGTCTTTACACAACTCAAAAGCAAGCATCTAATCAAACATGTTCATAAGAACTTTGTGTTTCCTTGTTCTAGGAAGAGAACAAATTACTTGCAAACAGAGGATACAATTTACTTACAAGAAATAAAGAAAGAAAACAAAGAAAGCTTACCTGGCTTAACTTCCAATGAAAAGGTCACTTTTTGATCATTGAACCATCCACGAACCTCCACGCGGCAACAATATAGACCACTGTCACTCTGGACAGCGTTCTCTATAGTCAAGGACACATTTCCTCCCGAAATATTCCCCTTTAACTGGTATCTTCTGCTCCTCTGATAGGTAACTCGGTATCCATTGGTCCAGATAAGTGTGTTCGCACAATGAGAAGACGGGCATTCACCTTGGCCCCAGCATGTGTTAGAGTTTCCGAAAAATGTTGAGTAAGAACATGGCAGTGTGACAGGGTGACCCACTACCCCCTTCACTACTACATAAGAATCCACAGCACCTGTGATGTAAAGAAGGGGGGAGAAGGGAAGAAATGGAGAATTAGTACCCAAAATGTTTCCAAAATTTTATTGTTGTTTGTCAAAAAATTTATAGGGAGGTGGGGAGGGGGATCTCGAGTGGAGCCCCAGCTGTAGCCTTTCTTTTTCATTCCTTTGGTTGTTTGCTTTATTGTTTTAGTTCTGGAGGGTTTATTGTGGGTAGTCATAAAAGGGAATGGCAACTTAATTTTTGTTGTTATCCTTTGGTTTTCTGAGCCAGGATCTCACTTTGTATCCTTGGCTGCTCTGGAACTTGCTGCATAAACCAGGCTGACTTCAAACTTCCAGAGCTCTGCTGCCTCTACCTCCCCAATCCTATGATTAAATGTCCAGTTTTACTGCTTGAACTTGAAGACTGTAAACATTTTCCTGTTAGCATATTCTTCTCAGTGTGATCACTTAGTGGATACATTTGTGAGCAAAACAACCTATCTTTGGCATGATATTCACTTGCTTCTTCTTCTTCTTCTTCTTCTTCTTCTTCTTCTTCTTCTTCTTCTTCTTCTTCTTCTTCTTCTTCTTCCTCTTCCTCTTCCTCTTCCTCTTCCTCTTCCTCTTCCTCTTCCTCTTCTTCTTCTTCTTCTTTTTCTTCTTCTTCTTCGTTTCTTTTGTAGATTGGGTCTTGCTCTATGCCTCATGCTGGCTGACAATCACAATCCTCCCACCTCTGCCCTCTAAGTGTGGGATACTTAGCATATGCCACTGAGACCAGCTCAAATGTTTCATTATTAAACATGTAAAATTTTATTTCAGAAGACAGGACTATGGGCAACTCTTGTATACCCAGAATGCACTTGTGAACCCAGAACTCACTTGTAGTCCCAAAACTTGGGAGGTAAAGGAGGAAGATGAGGAATTCAAGGCCAGCTAACTAATGAGTTCAAGACATGCCTAGGTTTTGGAGACCCTGTCTCAAACCATCTCCCCTCCTCCCCCACAGGGCTGTGACAACAAAATCGCTAACTTTTCCCCACTGCTCATCAAAGAGCAGAGCCAGGGCTTTAGAAAAACACTGTTGGCTTCAAGGCAGAACTTTAGCAACTTCAAAATCAATCATCAGAAAGGGTTTGAGAAATCCATCAGGAGGGGCTGAGGCTTATTCTGAACTTTATGATTACCCCTTTATGAACAAAAAACCAAAACCAAAACCAGCCAACCAAACAAAAAGTACTAAGCAGAGGTTCCTTCTTATGAGTTGGTGACATAGCAGAACTTGAGTAAGACCCTTGTAAAGATCACATAACCAGAGAATATGCAACCAATAACTTTAATGATGCAATTTTAAAAACTAAAGTAATAAAATATATGATGGAATAGAATTTCTAATGCCAATAAGTTTCCAAGGGGACCTTTACAGGAACTCTGAGTGCTGAGGATGGAGCTCAAGGACATAGTGATTGGGCTAGCCCATGCTAGTTACTGTGTGGGATCAAAGCACCAGAAACTAACAATTAAGCAAATAAAAGCACAGAACAATGAGCTATGATATTCTCTAACTAGTCACCTACATGCAGGCCTAGGATATGAGTCTGAGACATGATCCAAGAAAACACAGTCTTAACTGTATAAAATGAGTATATTTGCCGGGCGGTGGTGGTCACGCCTTTAATCCCAGCACTCAGGAGGCAGAGGCAAGTGGATCACTGTGAGTTTGAGGCCAGCCTGGTCTACAAAAGCTAGTTCCAGGACAGGCTTGATAGCTACAAAAAACCCTGTCTCAAAAACCAGAAAAAGTAAAAGAGTGTATTTCTTTCTGGGACATACATTGCTTGATTTTGCCAAGTACCTTTTTTAGGATCACAAATAAAATGCATCCTATATTAATTAAGTCATAGAAATATATTTTATTTCTCACCAGTGATCTCCATTCTTGAGAGTTAGAGGCAGAGGAGGATCAAAAGTTTGAGGTGATCCTTAGCAACCTGAAGAGTTTGAGGCCAGTCTGGGCTAACTTAGACCCTGTCTCAAAGAAAAATTACCTTATTCCTTCTTTGCCCCTCCTCAGAGAGCACTTTGAATTAAAATGTTTTTAAGATAAACAATTGAAAGTGATTGAAATAAGCAAAAATGCACAAAAATGCAATGAAGGCTAATTATGACTAGCCATCCTACATGGAAATCTCTGGTTCTGATTTTTTAATTAACCATTCATTATCATAGCCATACATGAGTACTTACCCAATATTTGTCCATGACTGGCATGCATGTGTTCGCATCCCTTGCCTGACATTCTCTTTTAGATAATGTTTATTTAGCCATAAGTTTTGAAATTCATACAGGTTAAGCAAGTTCTTTGAAGCTATAATTTACCTGGTTCTCTGCTCATTACATAACCCATAATCAAAAAAGACCAAGGATTGTCATCTCTTCTGGCACCTCTGGCCTCCCCAGCATCCCCCAGCTCATCCACTCACTTACCTGGGAGAAGAAGTATGAGGCCTGAAATGAAGACTTGAGGCTGCATCATGGTGCTGACCTGGAGGACAATGAGAAGACGCTCTGGTAGCTGTGGCACTCAGTGCGCTGTACCCAGGCAGGTCTGCATTCTGACTGTGACTCACACAGGCCTCTCTGCCAGGGACCCTGCTCTCCCCAACACCCTCTTCTTTCCTGGTCCTTCCTCACATACAGCCATCAATCTCACTTCTGGTCATGACATAAATAAGGCAGCAAACAGAGAAAACTGGAGGCAGAGACAAGAGTGTGTTCTCTTGGTAGAACTCTAAGCAGAGACCAGCCCTCTAACAGCAAAGATGCACTTGCCTCCCAGTGGACACAGAGCTGTTTCTGCCCAGTAGATACAGGGGTTAGTTCCTGAATCTCAACTGCCTTACTCACAAGCAAGATGTCCTGGGTCAGAGTGCTGCTACATACAGTGTCTGATACCACATCTTCCTGGGGGATATTAAGGAGGATGTTACATGTCTTCAGATTCCAACATCTGGAATTCAATGTTCGTTTCTTAAACAGTAAGCCATAAAAGCATGAGTAAGCCTGCCTAGTACTTCATTAACTCCATTTCTTTCCATCACTTCCTCTCAGAGAGGAAAGTTTGCCCTGTTACCAGTCTTCAAGATGGAAATAACTATCTTACTTTTTTATCATGGTACCATTCTGTCCCTTTAGATTTCTGTTGACAAAGGGTTGTGTACTTGGGCATTCACTGTCTCACACAGTCTGCTACCCTTCTTGACACAAACTGTCACTGAGCCATCCCACAGGGTGTCCTATCACCTACTTGCTCATAAAATGAAGGGAACAGACAAGGATGGTTAATAGCTTTCCAGGTTCCCAAAGGAAACATTCTCCACATTCTGAATTCAACTGAGTAACTAGGTGAGCTCTAAAATGGAGTAAACACCTTGATGGTGGCTGGAAATCCTTTCATTTTCTGTCTTTCCATGCTTAAGAAGAACACTTGAGCTCATCTCAACTACTGAAGTTTGAGTTGTAGCTCCCTGTAGACACCTATGAAGATCCTACAGGGAGACTATGGAGGGGTGGAAAGTTGAAGATGACGAGCCACAAATAGCGTAAATTCTCTCTGTCCCCCTCAGTAGCCGTTTACTACCAACTCCTGCATCTCAGCTAACATCCTTGTGACAATCAGGAACAACTTCTGGAATGTATTGTTACATTTCCACAGAGTTAACTTTCACCAACTCTATAGCTAAGAATTATAGAACACTAGAAGTCTATAAAGAGATTCCTGGGTTCTGTTGTGTCACATCTGCCTGATGTTTTTATGAGGGTCCTTGGAAAATGCATCAATTTATGACTTCCTTTTGTCCTGGGACTGTAAACATTCATGTAGCCTCTTCTACAGCGGAGCATGAAATTGATAATAAAACAACCTGAGCCTTGGTCACTAAAAATTGGATCACAATAATCCCTATTTTTTTTAATAAGAGCAGCATTTTTCTAATTCACTAAAGATTATATTTAAATAGTTTTTGTGTCAGGCAGTGCATGTGCATGCCAGGGAACACACATGGTCAGAAGACAACTGTGGGTAGCTGGTTCTCTCCTTTTAAATGCAGGTTGTGGGGGTTGAACTCAGGATTGGTGAGAAACACCTTATCTACTCCAGGGCAGCATTTTGCACTGTCAAAAGCTAGGAGAACCAATGCTAAAGTGGCTCACACAGAATTAAACCATGCCTGCTTAGTTTCGCAAGACAAAATGTTATAATGCTAGATTTCCTATAACCTAGGATTAGGCCAAAGCCCAATGTCCATGGGAAGGATTTTTGAAAAGATTTTTATTTCAATGCAGTTACCATTAATAAACTAAGGATAGGGGAGTATGATTCAGCACAATAGGGATGTAAAGTATCTAGAATTGTGCAAGCAACTCACCACGGGAAAGTGAGCAACCAACAAATAAATTCACAAACAATGAGACAGCTGTAAATGTGTAATCAGACCATGTCACGTCCCTCTGACAGCCCTACCTCAACTCTCTCAAGGAGCAGAGAACCCAATTCTCTAACCAGAGATTTTGCAAATGTCCTGATTATCTAGTCCCTGACAATTTAGTCCCTGCCTAAGGCTCAGATTTGCTTCTCTGACCTGTGCCACAGTCACACGGGCTTTCTTTCTAATTCATCTCCTGAGGTCTTTGTCCAGGTGGTGCTCTGCCTTGGCTCTTCTTTTACCCCACAATTTTCACTTTTTCTTCCCTCCTACTGAACACTGTTTAATAGTCTGGGTTATTTCCCCTGGACCACTTGCACCCAGCCCCTCTCAGTTGCTCATGGCTATCATGTCCTCGTTTCCCCGAACACCCACCAGTGTGGGTGTGATGGCCTGGTCTCTGCATCTCTTCCCTCTTGGCCAGTGCCACCAAGTAGAAACTTTGTTGTTCTTACTCTTTGCTTTAGCAGAGCTGACATGAGTTCATTAAGGCAAAGAGAAAAGGAGATCCCAAGAGTAGAGGGGCCCCCAACGAGGAATACTGGAGTACTCTAGAACTCCCCCTTTTTGAGAGAGTTTTCTCCCAACCTCTCTCTCTCTCTGTCTCCTCTCTCTATCTCTCTATCAGTTAGTCTGTCTGTCTTTCTATCTATCTGTCTGTCTGTCTGTCTCTGTGTGTATGCATACATGGACACACACATTACATATAAATATAAATTAATATACATATATATGTCTCACCTGAAACACACTAAAAGTTCCACTTAACACTCTTGACAATCTTCCTGCCTCTCCCTCCAGCATGCTGAGAATACAGTAGTGTGCCACCATGTCCAGTCAATAGGCCCTTCTCCCACATGGGTGTTGTATAAATGAGCTCTGTGCAGTATTGTTGTGGCCACCAGGAATGATTTAGAACTTCAAATGTGGCTAGTACACGTGAGTAAAAATTTTCTTTTGAGACAGGTTCTCTATATGTATCCCTGGCTGTCCTAGAACTCACTCTGTGGACCAGAATGGCCTCAGACTCACAGAGATCTGCCTGCCTCTGCCTCTTAAGTGTTGGGATTAAATGCATGAGCCACCATAGCCAGTTAGATTGAGAAAAATTTTAAAAGATTTGTTTTTATTCTATCTTAAATTATAATGTCTCTGTGTGGCTCTGTGCACTTGGGTGCAGGTGCCTTCTGAGCCCAGAGACATCGGGTCCCCTCCCTAGAACTGGCTTTACAGGAGGCAGCTCTGAGTCATTTGATGTGGATGCTGGGAACTGAACACACATCCTCTCCAGGAGCAGTACAGGCTCTTAACTGCTGAGCCATCTCTCTAGTCCCCAGTTGAGTAGACTTCATTTTAGTTTTCCATCTAATTTGATTTTTAATTACTTAGATATCACACAAGGCTACAGTGCTGGATGGCACCCAAGCATAGGTTAGGTATTCCTCTGAGGTCATTTAAGAGTGGAGAGAAGACATGAACAAAAGGAAATTGAAGGCTGTGAGGAGAGACAACTCCCTCATGCAGGGTTAGCAGGGTAAGAGGATAGGAGACAATCTCTTAAAAATGGACATGTGACCTGGGCGGTGGTGGCACACGCCTTTAATCCCAGCACTCAGGAGGCAGAGGCAGGCAGATCTCTGTGAGTTCGAGACCAGCCTGGTCTACAAGAGCTAGTTCCAGGACAAGCTCCAAAGCTACAGACAAACCCTGTCTTGAAAAAAAAAAAAAGTGACATGTGAGAGTCAGGAGAGATAGATCCTGGCTGTGATCCCAGCACCTATAATGCTGAGGCGGGAGGGTTGCCATTCGTTTTAGGGTAGCCTGGACTACATAGTAAATATCAAGCTAGACAAGGCTATAGAGTAAGATGCTGTCAATAAAGGTAAAAGCAATGTGTGATATAGTTCTGTAATCACAGCAGTGGAGAGGTTGAGGTAAGAAGAATGACAATACTGAGCTATCCTGGGCAATAAAAGAAGAAAAATATAAAGAAGCAAAACCAAAGCATGTAACAGGAGATGCTAAGATCCTAAGGAATAGATGTGAAGGGCAGAAGTGTGGACAGGATGAAGATGGGAGCTGAGGAGCTGATGTATTAAATAGCCACAAATACTTAGGGTTCACTTTCTCCACCTTAGCTTATAGGCTCCCCCAAGACCAAGCACTGTATCCCAACATTTGCAGAGAACATAACCCAGTGGATATAAGTAAAACCTTATTATTTTATTTGTTACTCTTGTAATAAACTAACTGCTGTTGTCTGTGGATGGGCGCACACCATGGAACTATGGGAAGGAGAAAACACCTATCAGAAGTGGTTTCTCTCCTTCCACCATTGTTAGGATTCCAGGATCAACCCGGGTGTCCAGTTGACCAAACACTTTGATACCCTGAGCCTTCTCAGGGATAATGGGATTTTTTTTTCTTGTTATTGTTAATTTGAGCTTTGCCGTCTCCTGAGTCACTACATTTTAGGGTCAACCGTGGCATCCTTTAGAGGTTACTCCTCACTTGTAGGGGAGTACTGTGTGACAACAGGGCTCAGGAATGCACCAGAATTCCCAGTTCTTTACTAAAGAGCTTCATATGTGGGAAAATGGGGATCACACACCGCCTAAACCCACCTCAGCTGAGTCTCTGTTCTTTCTTGCTTCTGCCCACTGTGAAAGAGTTCAGCTGCTTGAATTCACTTTATTTTCACCAAAACAAGACACCATTGGTCCCCCTGCAATACTAGGTCCTCACTGAATCACTCCATTGTACCTCAACCCACCACTTCATGTTAGGACTCTATCCACGACCAGATCCTGAAATCCCCTCCAAATCGTCTCCTTATGTCCCAGAGCCCTCTGCCAACCCTGCTTACTATATCAGCTGGCCATTTCCCCTCACTTACTACTTACATTAAAACGCTAATATTAGGACTGGAGAGATGGCTCACAGTAAAGAGGGTCTGTTGTGGAATATTATTTATGGTGTGTTATGTTTGTTTATGCTGTGGAGCATTTGATTAATGATGGAAATCATTAATTTGTTGCTTTTGTTTATACAGCATCTGTTTAACTCTGTGAAGCCGTGATTTTTGCCTGTCTAAAACACCTGATGGTCTAATAAAGGGGTGAACGGCCAATAAAAAGGCAAGAGAAAGGCTACCTGGGGCTGGCAGGCAGAGAGAATAAATAGGAGGAGAAAACAGAAGGGAGGAGAAGGAGCAAGAAAAGGAGGCGAGGAGAACACGAGGGGCCAGTCGCCTGGCCGGCCATGAAGAGTGAAGGACAGATGAAGTAAAATAAGGAAAAAAATCCCACAGGAAAAGGATAGATACGTTAACTGAAGAACAGCTAGCTAGAAACAAGCCAAGCTAAGGCCGGGCTTTTATAATTAAGATTATACATGTGTGATTCGTTTGGAAGCTGGGTGGCAGCCCTCACAGAAGGGGAAAAGGGCGAAGGGTCAAAGAACCGAAAAGAACAACAAGAAGGGTTGGCTGCTCTGGCAGAGGACCAGAGTACGGCCCCAGCAGCCTCAGGTGGGTCACAGCGATCCTTAGCTCCAGCTCCAGAGAACGGGAGAAGGCTTCTGCACTAACATACACGGATCCATACAATCGCACTCATATACACGTAATTTAAAATAATTGTGAAATCAGAAAAATAGGTAAAACTGCAAGATATTCAGGTTTACTATAGCAAACACTACTAGAATACTAAATTGTTACTGATTTCACATTTATGGCCTAGCTACAATATATTGTAATGATACTATGAATTTTGAATACATCAGTGACTCAAAGATTCCTGGTATCATGAAGTTTGTATTTTTGTAGAAAATTAATATGTTAAGAAAAACATTTTAAAAACCTTCAATTTAGCAGAAACCTTCAATTTAGCAGAGAGGTTAAAGGGTTTCCCCCCAGTTGTGCAGGGGGACGGCTGCAGGCAGACAGCTGTCTTAACCATCTTCCTGGATGAACAGGTGAACAAAGGGGGAAGACATAGAAAGCCTACAGCAAGAGAGGGAGCACTAGTGGTGCCGTGGAGGGGTATGGGTGTGATTTCTACTTGGTTTCTCAGGGCCAAATGGACTTTCTAATACTTTCACAGAGAGGGTGGGGTTTGAGCAAAGCTGAAGAGGACTTAGCAAACCAGAGAGAGATGTCAAAATAAACAAACAAACAAAAAAACAAACAAACAACAGGGAGGGCAAATGTCCAGAGGCAGGAGAGTGTCTGTGACAGGGGAGAGAAACAGGGAGGGACACCAATGCGGAAGAACAAGGAGTGGGGGACAGCGACAAGCTCAGGGGTCACTTTGTGAGGACTGCTCTTTTCACAAGGAAACACAGTGTCATTGCTGGGGTGTGGAGGTGCCAGGACCTGGTGCACTCTGGGGACTGCTGTGACCACTAGGATGACAACCAAGGACACCATAGTGCAGGGGTTCTCAACCTGTGGGTTGCAACTCTTTTGGGGACAAAGGACCTTTTCACATTGATCGCATATCAGATATCTTACATATATAATTTTACACTGATTCATACAAACAGTAAAATTACACCTGTGAAGCAGCAATGATAGAATTTTAAGGTTGAGGAGGGTCACAACATGAGGTATTGTATCATAGTGTCATAGTATTAAAAAGGCAGCAAAACCAATGCTTTATTGTCTTGCAGACATTCATTGCAGAAGAGATAACAGAAGGCCACATGATCAATGAACCTAGCACAGTTTGCTCTGCCTTCTGAACCCAGCAGGGACTGTTTTGGTTTCATTGATCACATTGCCTTCTGTTGAAAGGCAGAAGGCTAAACTAGGTATTCTGGGGAATGCCTGTGCTGATGGGGAATCCTTTTTCTGGGTTTTTGTTTGTTTGTTTTGTTGGTTGGTTTTTTTTGTTTGTTTTTGTTTTGTTTGTGTGTGTGTGTGTGTGTGTGTGTGTGTGTGTGTGTGTGTGTGTGTGAGAGAGAGAGAGAGAGAGAGAGAGAGAGAGAGAGAGAGAGAGAGAGAGAAAGAGAGCTCATATGCTGAGCCAAGACCCCGGGGCCTCCTGGGGAGGGCCTTCCTTCAAAAGCTCAACAGAGAAGAGGTGCCCATACAAGGGCAGCATCAGCCTAAGGAGCAGGAAGAGCATAAGACAAGAAGGGCCTGAAAGTCAAGGTCAAACAAATGCAAAGGCACTGGCAGTGATCCCAAGTCAGAGCTACAGAAGTCAGAGCTCAGGTTGGTTCCTTACAGCTGCAGGGCCAGTGACTTCCCATGTCAGAGACATCAGTGGAAATGGTGTGAGGAAAAAGAAAGCAAGGTGACAGCTGGAAACCCAGAACTAAGTCTGTGAACTGACGCTGTCTACACAGCTGGTGTCTAAGCAGATGGACATAGTAGGCTCAAGACCCCCAAGACTATGACCCTGATTGAGCAGAAGGGCATCCTGATGCTGGAAGGATAGAACGCTGAAGGTTCTATCTCAGGTTATCTCAAGGTATCTTACATCTTTGAATAGCCCTTGACAACTAAGTTCAGCTTCAACAATGCACTTTTAGATAAAACTTGGAATGCAGGCTGGGTTGGCTTCAGCCAGCTTCGCCCACTCTGAGGCTGGGAAGGCAATAATGCAACATCTTATGACCAGAAGTCTCTTTGCCTTGCTGTAACCCCTGCCTCATGACCCACCGGTGGCGTTTGTTGGTAGGCTGGTTGTTCTGTTTGTTTATTTAGTTATTTTTGTAGTGTCTTATTGAACCTGGAACATGTTCTATCTCAGGTTGGTCTCTCACTTATAGAGACCCTCCTCCTCAGAATGCTGGGATTTACAGGCATGACTCAACACATCCAGTCCTCCCTCTGTGCTTTGTAAAAACACAAAACCGTGGTTTCCGCTTCTGGTACTATCAAAGTCCACACTTGGCCTGGAAGTACAGGCCTGGAACCTTAATTTCTAAAAGGCTGAGGCCGGAAGAACATGAGCTTAAGGCCTATCTAGGCTCCGTGAGCAACTTGGTAAGAATCTGCCTCCAAATCAAAAGCGAGAAAGCAAGTTTGGGAGACTGGAGTTGGAGGTCGGTGGCAGAGAGACCCTGGTGTCCATTGTTGGCCCACAGAAAAGACTAGTAACAGCAACAATAAAGATCCAGGCCTGGTGGCACATGCCTTTACTCCCTCAACCAGGACACAGGGATTCGCTGATTTCTGTGAGTTCCAGGTCAGCCAGAGCTATATTATATATGAGACCATGTCTCAAAAAATAAGTGAATAGATTAATACAAAAATAAATAGTTAGTAAAAAGGAATAAAATTTCCATTGTCAGATGTCACTCAGGATGAATTGATATCCTAATGCCAAGGTCACTCAAAATGGGATTATAATCAAATATTTTATTATCAACTTAAAGAAAAGTCTCTCTATATAATATTTGTTTGTTTGTTTTCGATACAGGGTTTCTCTGTAGCTTTGGGGCCTATCCTGGAACTAACTCTTTTAGACCAGGCTGGCCTTGCGCACACAGAGATCCTCTACCTTTGCCTGCCTAGTGCTGGGATTAAAGGCATGTGCCATGAATGTCTGGCTTGAAAAGTCCATATTTGTATATAGCCACAGTTTGATAACACACACACACACACACACACACACACACACACACACACACATTCACACTAATGGAAAGAAGCAAGATAGATAGCATAGTAAATACTCTTGGGTTTTTGATATTTTTAATTCAAATTCTCAATCATGAAGGCTAGCCTTTAACCCATCCTTTAGCAAAGGTGAACTTGAGCTCCTCCTACTCTCTCCCAAGGGTTGGAATTGCCAGTACTAGGATCACAAGTGTTTGCCAACATGTTGGAATTTGGGGTTCTTTTTTTTTTAATGATAAAATGAACAGGATAGAAGCTAAGGGAACAATTCAGCTGGTAGACAGCTTGCCTAGTGCGTGGGAAGCCCTGAGTCTGATCTTCCTCACCAGGGGAACTGGGCCTGTAAGCACAACACCTGGTGAAGGGAAGCTCAGAAGGTCAAGGTCATCCTCAGCAAGGCTTCCACGTGAGGAAAGCCTGGAACACGGTAGGCCACCTCTCCAGTAAGCTGCACGTGACAGTTTATGCACACAATCACGGGGGTGGGGGGTGGGGAGCAGTGGCACAGTGTTACAAGGACAAGACAATGCTTAGAGGACAGGACTTACTAAGCTGGCGGATCCCAAAATTTTAGTATAAAAATAGAATGAGTGCTCATTTTGATGTATTTCTTACATTTTCTGACTCGTGTCATATTTTTAACAGTTCACAGCTTAGATGGGGGGAGGAGCACAGGAGAGGGAAGGCACAACTGCCCCACAGCATCTGGAAGTGAGGGGAAGTAACAGGGTAACAGGTCAGACAGACAGACAGACAGATAGTTGAGAGGGTAAAACTGCAGTCTGGGGAGGGTTGCACCAGTTCTCGTCAATATAAATGCATGCATCTATAAATATCTCATGAGGATTTTTTCTAAATATCTCCCCAATATTTAAAGAATTTAATGACTGCCCAGTCATTGAAAAATGAATGCTAAAAGCTACTAACCAACCCACACTAGGAAACCCTATTCTCCTCCCCAACACTAAAGCAAAGCTTTCCTACTTCTGGTCAAGCTCCCAAACTTAGCACTGAAGAGTTCAGGCATAAGGAAATAAAAATGTAGATTCCAAAAATAAGAATGTAGAAATAAGGAAATATAAAGTTATAAGTCTAGGAAAATAAAAACAGACTATCAGCAGCCTTCTCAGCAGATCAAGGATCATTCATTCACAGTGAGTTATTTTCTCAGATGCTTGGGAAGCATAGGTCATTTTACAACTGGCTATTCTATTTACAAGGCCAGAGTGTCTCTCTACAAATTAAGATTAGTGTCCTGACCGTCCTTGATAAAGGCAGATGTGAACTGAGTTAACCTTTAGGAGACAGAGCTATGTGACCTCTGGGTTAGACATTGTCTCTGTTATGGGAAACTGGTGCCACCAGAGGAGAGGCATAAGACCCCAGTTTACACCCGGAGGTACCAGGAGAGAGTGGATAAATATAAAGGTTTAATTAGTGAGCTCTGATAATGGAGGTTGTAAAGTATGGCAGTCAGCATCTGAGTTTTACCTGGAAACAGTGTGAAAGGCTTTTCTTTTAAGTTCTCAGCCCAGGAACCAGTTTATCCTAATTTATTAACCTTAGTATTACAAGCAGCCCCTTTTCTGACTAATTGCTAAAGATATCTGTTTTCTCGCAATTAGTGATTTTAGTTGTAATCTCCCCTGAAACATTTCATGATGGCTGCCTAATTACTCATTGACATTAGCACTCACTCCTCTCTTTAGGGTCTCCGCTGACCAACCCAAGGGTCAGGGCAAGGTTGTAAAACTTCTCTTGTTCAGAGATAATGCCTGGTGCCCCTACTATAAAAAGTGGGTTCAGAAACCAGCCTTTTGCCACAACCTAACAAACACCATCTCTGGCTGTCGTCTCAGCTAGCTGATAAGCTTCTGTGCCCCGTGGTGTTTTATTTTTATTTTTTTATTTTTAAGTTTGCTTCTGGTTTTCCTAGGATCTGGATTCTGGAATAAAGTTTGCTTCTGGTTTACTAGACTTGGTGGTGTTCTCATCTTTGCGCAACGCCCCTGGACCCAACAAACACAGCAACCTCAACTCCCAGAAGCCCTTGTAAGGCTCTCTTTTCACCAAACAAATTGTTTCTTACAAATATTTTTACTTTACAAACCCCAAAAGTCAAGGAACAAGACTGCAAATATATCTATGCCTTCATGTCACTGGGCCCATTTCCATGTTATATACAATATTACACTTTACTTAGACAAGGGGCTAAATATATAGGGCTTAATCTAAAAGGACCAGACAATTTTCTACAGGTCTCTTATTTCACATATTAACTTTGCTTAAAGTCATTTTAATAACTTACCTATGAAAGTCTATTATTTTATTCCACCTTCCGAGAGTTCGAAGAACTCTATTGGATGCTAGCTTGCCCTAATGTCTAGAGACTCACTCCCCATTGTACTAATGTCCCACATACAATCACAGTTCACCTCATACATAATTCTATATAGTACAGAAATTGCAAATCCTAATTGCTACTCTCCTGCATGAGTCTGCAGAAGACTGTACTTACCAGTTAGGTAGGAGAGCCACAGCTTCTTGTCACAGTCTCTCCTGCTAGTCCTCTGCTGCTGATGGAGTCTTCCAGATCTGCCCATGGATAAAGGCAAGTCTTTCTTGTAACTCCATCTTTATCTCCTGGCCACACCTTCAAGTGTTTTGTTTGAAAATTGAGTCTCTAAAGTTCTACAATCTTTTGCCAGATAGCATCTATTCATTCATTTAGGGAGACCTCAAGAAAATAATTAAAATAGCACCCAGGAAGCAGAGGCAGGGTATCTTGTGAGTTGAAGCCAGTCTGATCTGCATTGTAAGGCCTTTTCTCCAAGACAGCAAAACAACAAGAAGAACCAAATTTCTGCTGCGGTGTCTCCAGAGCCTCAGCGAAGCTCTTCACCTGAGTTCATATTCCAGCCTGGAGATCGTGGCTACTCTGAGATGGTTCCTGGATATGGGGAACTGAAAGACCTGGAACAACTTTCTCACTTGCAGACGAATAAAGTGAAAGGCAGAAGAGGCACAGACTATAGATAGAGCCCCGTGAGGGTCCTGGAGCAGAGGCAGAAGTGAAAGCTGACACCTTATACTCACTGCTCTGCCATTCAGGTGCCATCATCCTAACACATGTTCACTTACCGCCCAAGTTATCAGTGGAAGAGTCTCAGCAAATGAAGCTAGAAGAGAGACTCTGCTTGCAGAAGTGAGGGAGAGAGGATGCAACGTCCAAAGCTGAGCTTCTCCATGTACCGATGCTCCCTTCCCGTGTACTAACTGGTCTATGTAACTTTCACAGTTAGGTACTTGTGCAAGACGGGAAACTGGATGTGACGATTTTCTGTTCTGGCAAATAGGAGGTGCTATATTTTCTGAGCAAATGTTTCCAGGAGGTATTGTAGTTTTCAGGGCTTCCTCTTCTCAAACCAAATAAATAACTAAATGCACCTTATGTGGACTCCATAAAGATGCTGAGGACAATGTCACAGATCTATCTGCTTGGGGCTAAAACTTCTGAACCATCAGCATCTGAGTGACTATAAGCTGCTGCCCTACACCCATTTAGGGAAAGATAGATGAATCGGGGAATTTAATATCATTAGGCTTTACTAAATGGACTTGGGATAATCATTTCAGTTTGGATTTGTAGTGTGTTGTTGTTTGTTTTCCTTTCTTGTTCTGAGACAGGATCTCACTGTGTAATGCAGGGTAGCCTGAAGCTCCTATGTAGCCAAGCATGACTATAAACTTGCCATCCTCTTGCCTCGCCTTGTGCTGGCATCGCAGGTGTGCGTGGGTTTCTGCTGTGCTGAGGTTACAACCCTGGACTCTGTGCATGCTTGGCAAGCACACTAAAGCTGGCCTCCATCCACAGCCAGGATGGTCATCTTACAGTTAATGTTAAACTTAAATCAAGATGTCCCACACTCCCTGGGCACCACGTGAACTGTCCATGCCAGAAAAGCTGTATAAAATTTGTGCTAAACCTTGTCAACATTCTACTTTGAGGTTGCGACCTTATACAGTATGGACTCTGGGTATTAACAGTGCATGTTTGCAAAGAAAAACAACATTTTATTGGAACTTCGTAACCTGAAAATATTTCCAAGAAATACTAATTTTTTTTTTTAAAGTACAAAACAATCTTAGTTGGCTTCATAGGAACCCATTTTGGCAAAAACTCAAGACAATGACAACTTATTTACCTGCATTTGTGTAGAGGTGGAAATGTCATGAAAAAGTCACCAGACTCCTCAGCATGCCTTTCAGGTAGAGAAGCAGCTGCAATAGGAGGACTGTAGTTTGTAGCTGTACGCATTTTATCTTTTATCATTTGAGTATCATAAAAGACTCATTAATATATGTTAAAAGGATTCTTTTGTTTGCTTTTAAATTTGTTTGGTATTTGTGTGTGTGTGTGTGTGTGTGTGTGTACATGTGAGTGTGTATACATGTGAGTGTAAGCCACATGCATTCCCGTGGAGACTAGAAGAGAGCAATGGATCCCCTGGAGCTAGGGTTATAGGTCATTATACGCTTCATGGGGGTGCTGGGAAATTCATCCAGGTCCAGTGGAAGAGCCACAGGCACTCTGAACTGCTGACACATCTTTCCAGCCACACGCTAAATGTGTGACATAAAATTAGATGAAGGAGCAGCAGGAGCCACAGCCTGAGCCTCGAACTGAGTAAGAAGAGGAAGCAGCTGAGCGACAGATTTATCGTCCTACTTCCTGACTGTGCACGCAATGGCACCACCATTGTGCCTCACGTTGCTGCTGCCATGGTCCCCACTATGATGGACAGTAACCTCAAAGGGTGAGCAAAAATACACCCTTCCTTCCTCGGAAGAGTTAACAGAAAATAAGGTTTCTTTTTAAGGAATACAAAGCAAAGCGACAAGTCTCCAATTATGAATTGTTATAAATGGAAGTACTTTCATTAGCATGATTTTATTTTCTCAGCATTATTACAGCCTTTCTTTCTTCCTTTATTTCATTTCTTCCTTCTCTTAATAAGACAGACCGTCCCAGAAGGATGCCACCAAGTATGTGGAAGGATAGAAGACCATACACATACAAATGCCACACTAAGAGCACCTTTCCCTCTACCAAGTACCACATTATGTGACGATGGGTCATGGGACGGACATTAGATTCTGTCACACGTGCCAGCTCATGAGATCACCAATTCCTACTTTGGAAAACCTACTCTATTTGTCTGCCTTATTCAATAGGAGTCCTTTGAATTTCGTAGAACTACTTTAAGCAAATGTGGTGCTAAAAGTTTGTATTTCCAGAGCAGGAGACAAAGACATGGTGAAGAGCTCCCTCCCAGTGCCCTTCAGAATGCAGTGGCAGCAGCTCTGCTCCTGGCTCCCTGGGTCTTGCTGCTCCACTGCCTGGATTTTGACCTAAGCTGCTGCCTTCTGATGCATTCTGACTTCCTTGAAAAAAAAATCATGAATCCTTTTCTTTCTTTTAAAAACTTTAAAAAATATTTTTTATTTCTTTTTATGTGTATGGATATTTTGCCTACCTATGTATGTCTGTGCACCACAAAAAAAACCCTCAGTTTTTTTTACTTAGAGAATATTTCTTGCAGCAATATTTGTAATATAAAAAAGTACACATACATTTGTTTCAGCTTACTACATATCTGCCTGTAATAAGTAAATACATACAAAAATAAAATGTGTTCACCAAGAAAAAGAAAGGAAGTTCCAATGTGCAATTGTTTACGAATAGGTAGAGAAACAACTCCTGGTGGGAGCTGTCCTGTTGCCACTGAGTGTCGCTGTGACGGCATGACTGGAAAGAAGCAGCTAGAAGGGTGTGGATGTCAGGTTCATAGTCTTTACCTGAGCTTCCAGGATGGTGAGGCTGCTGTGTGTGTATTGGGAATTCTTAGCCTGAGGAGGATGGTTGATGTCCTTGTTGGAAGAACAGTGAAAACTTCAGAGAATCCCCTGAGGCCTGGAGCAGAAAGGCCTTGAAGCCGCTCACCCTCGGCACTGAGCCTTCCCTTCACCACAGCTCAGCCAATGGCAGGTCAGGAGAGTTTGGCCAGCATCTTGTGGTCAACTGTGACATGAGGAAATTGGGGGGCCCTGGAAAGGCAGGAGGATGCAGATCCCTGTTAGTTTGAAGATAGCCTGGTCTATATAAGGAATAATTTAGCATGACTTAGCTAGAGAGTTTGCCATAATAAGACTTTCTCTAAAAATAAAGGTGGCGGGGGAAGGGGGGAGAAGAAAGAGTAAGAAATTGTTCCAGCCCTCCTGAATTGTGGTGCATACCTCTGACCACAACAATGGAGCCTGGAGACCGGAAGATCCGGAGGCAGTTGGCTCTCTGTTGATGAGGCCAGCCTGGTCTAGGTAATAAGCTTCAGACTAACCATGGTGACAGTGAGGCCCTCAAACAAACAAACAAACAAATAAATAAAACAAGCAAAAAGTCAAAAACAAGCAAGCAAATAAAATGAGAAAAGAATCAGCAGGTTCAAATAACAAAATGTAGAAATTACAATTATTGCTTTGCAGTCGCTATAAGAATAAGGTATAAAGCCATAGTGAAATAGCTCAAAGGAGACACAACAGCAATGATCATATTCAAACAATGCCTCTGCCTACTGAGTGCTGGGGGGATTAAAGATGTGCACCATCGTGAATGGCTGATTGCTTCTTTGTTTGTTTGTCTGTTTGGGGATTTTTTTTTCTGTTTTGTTTTTTGAGATAGTGTTTCTCCCTGTAACAGCTCTGGCTGTCCTGGAACTTACTTTGTAGACCAGGCTGGCCGCAAACACATAGAAATATCTGCCTGCTTCTGCCTCCCAAGTGCTGGGATGCTAGGATTAAAGGCGTGCACCACTACCACCCGGCCTGATTTTTTTTTTATACAAGGTTTTGTTATTCATCGTATGTTGGCCTGCAGTGTGCTCTGTAGTACTGGCTGCCTTCAAATTTGCATTCTTCCTTCCTCTGCCTCCAAAGGTCAGGGATTTCAGGCACGTACCACCACATCTGGTGGTTCCATTCATTTTAAATCTAGCTCATTTAAAATACCACTCTACCTTCTGTTCCCCATCTTTGCCACTAAAGCACCCCATCCTCCCTCCATATAAACTGTGATACAGCTTTGTGATTCTAGACCAGCCCTGCCCAGGACAACGCAGTGGGGACAATAAAAGTGACTTTGAATCTTGTAGCATCCAGCGTATTTTGGGTTGTTCCTGTTTTGCTTTGTTTGAGATGGTTTCGCTGTATATCCCTGACTGGTCTCAAAATCAGTTTGTAGACCAGGCTGGCCTTGAACTCACAGAGATTCACCTGCCTCTGACTCACAAAAGTTCCAACTGCTTTTTACACTCTGGTGTCTGTTTCCTTCCTTTGAATCAGCTCTGATGTAACCGAACGCGTACAGTTCAGCTCAGTCAGTGCAGCCCAGCTGGGTTATGAACTCATTCACACAGCTCTTGAGTAAAAGGGGCCAAGTACAGTGAGGCTGTTCCCTACTCATTTGCTTCAGGGATGGATTTCTGCATCAGTTTCGCTTTTGTTTTGTTTTGATGGCAGTGTTAATGTGGGAGGGAAGATTTAGTTGGATCTTATGTAATCAGTATTTTCTTGAACTTCTAATGTGGGCAAAGATGACCTTGACCTCTGGACCTACCTGCCTCTGACCCCATTATTGTGGTCACATGCAGGGCTGGAATCTCTCTCTCTCTCTCTTTCTCTCTCTCTCTCTCTCTCTCTCTCTCTCTCTCTCTCTGTCCTCTGTCTCTCTCCTTTCCTTCCTTTCTTTTTTGTTTTTAGATAGCATCTTCCTATGTCAATCTCTCTAGCCAGGTCATGCTAACTTACTCCAAATATAGACCAGACTGGCTTCAAACTCACAAGAATCTGCCTCCTCTTGCCTTCTCAGTGCTCCCCAGTTTTCTCATGCCAAAGTTGACCACTAAATCTTAGCCAGACTCTCCTGACCTGCCATTGGCTGAGCTGTGGTGGAGGGAAGGCTCAGTGCAGAGGGTGAGGGGCTTCAAGGCCTGTCTGCTCCAGGCCTCAGGGAATTCTCTGCAGATTTCACTGTTCTTCCAATAATGACATCAACCATCCTCCTCAGGGTAAAAATTCCCAGTACACACGCAGCAGCCTCACCATCCTGGAAGCTCGGGTAAAGACTCTGAAATCTGACATTTCACACCCTTTTAGTAGCTTCTTTCCAGTCAAGCCATTATAAGGACACTTCTCAGGGCAGCCTGCTGGAAGCTAATTGTTTTATGGTAGCCTAAAAAGATACAGATCTCCTTGGGTTATTTATTTCCTCGTTGCTCAACTTTTTATCCTAAAATAATTTAGAACTGCAGCAAAAATAGTGTACCTATAGTCATCCAATTTCCTCAAATGTCAGCAGCGTACACACCACGGGACCTTGACAGAAACAAAGAAACTGCCATGATACTATTAAGTGAGCCCTGTTCCTTGATGGGTGTACTGGAGTTGGTTCAAGTGTCAATGCTTTAACTGGGTGTGATTACACATGACTACAATCTTAGCTCATGACTGAAATTCCAGCACTAGGCAGGTAGAAAGTATGTTGTTTGTGTGAGGTTAATCTGATCTACATAGCAATAGTTTGTCTCAGAACACCAAGGGCTGTAATGTGGCTTAGGGGTAGAGTAATTGCCTAGCCTATCTGCAGGACCTTCATTTTTGATCTCCAGCACATAAAAATAAAATCTGATTAAAAAATATAATATATTGTACAGTACAGGGTCTTTACAGATGGCTCAGCAGTTAAGATTTCTTAATGCATTTCCAGAGGACCTGGGTTTGGTATCCAGCACCCCTTTTAGGCACCAAACAACTGCTTATAACTCCACCTTTGAGGGATCCTATGCCTTTTCCTGGACTCTGTGGGTGTGGATCTCGGGATTGTGTAGCAGGTGAACACACACACACACAGTGAGAGAGAGAGAGAGAGAGAGAGAGAGAGAGAGAGAGAGAGAGAGAGAGAGAAGACTCAACTACATATACATCAACAAAAAATACATAACTAGATAAGCAAGATAAAAAGACTGTTAATCTCTATTGAACTTTTAAAAATAAATAAAATGCAGCAGAAAGATGGGCATTGTGACGCATACCTGAAATCTAGTAATCTATACACAGAGGCAGAAAAGTCAGGAGCCTAAGGTCAGCCTTAGGTACCCTGGGAATTCTAGGCTAGCCAAGGCTACATGAGACTTTGTTCAAAACAAATAATAATGTACTGGCTGCTTTTATGTGTCGACTTGGCACAAGCTAGAGTCATCAGAGAGGAAGGAGCCTCAGTTGAGCAAATGCCTCCATGAGATCCAGCTGCAAGACATTTTCTCAACTAGTGATCAATGGGGGAAGGGCCAGCCCTCGGTGGGTGGTGCCATCCCTTGGCTGGGGGTACTGGATTCTATAAGAAAGCAGGTTGAGCAAGGCATGAGGGCCAAGCCAGTAAGCAGCTCCCCTCCATGGCCTCTGCATCAACTCTGCCTCCAGGTTCCTGCCCTTTCTGAGTTCCTTGTCCTGGTTTCAGTGATGAACAGCTATGTGCAAATGTAAGCCAAATAAACCTGTCCTCCCCAACATGGTGTTTTGGCACAGTAATAGAACCCTAACTAAGACAAACAGCAACCAACTCCAGCCAACCAACAGAAATGCCCCAGAGTTGACGTTTACGCTGGTATCCCCCATCCTGACTTTCCATTGAGCATTCCCACTTCCCCGGGGCTCATCCTTGTCATCCATGTAATTCCTTTCTACTTCTAAGTGGGTGCTGTCCAGTGCTGATACAATGAGAGCTACAGAAGTCATTTTTAATTTCTCTGCTACCTATATTCAAAACAAACAAACAAACAAACAAAATCCACCAAAAGATAGAGCTTGTGAGACTCAGTAGTTTAAAGCATTACTGTACAGTACTGAGACCTGTAGTGTAGAGCCCAGCACAGCATCCACCAAACAAGCCAATTGTCTCTCTCTTCTCTCTTCTCTCTCTCTCTCTCTCTCTCTCTCTCTCTCTCTCTCTCTCTCTCTCTCCCCTTCTCCTCCTCCCCACTCACTCAGAGAGCATCAGAGACAGAAGACTCATGGGAACCTGATATTCCCAATGAAGCTGAGAAAACATGAGTGGGCTTGGAAATATTACCATCTTTTTTTTTTTTTTTGGATACAGTTTTCATTGTGTAGCCCTGGCTGGCCATGAACTCGTAAAGATCTACCTCTTTGACTCACAAATGCTCCACCTGTGTGTTTACACTCAGATGTTTGTTTACTTTACCTCCACTCTGACATAGCCAATCACCTGCACAGCTCGGCCAGTGCAGATCAGCTATCGTGCACTGAACTTGTTCATGCAGCTCTTCATAAAGGGAGCCAAGTACAATGAGACTGTCTCCTACGTGTTTGTTCGTCCGGTGATTGATTTCTGCATCAGATTCAGAGGAGATCAGACCATGTCACAGGAATAGGCAGAGTAGTAGAAGAGGACACCAGACTCCCTCTTCTGGACTGTGTGTGCATGTACATGTTCCCATACACACAGGCACACACAGGCATGCAATCAACACACACACACACACACACACACACACACACACACAAATTTTTAAAATAGAAAAGGGTACATTGATGTTAAGAATTCCCTTTCCTTAGCTCAGTGCACTCTAACTCCTGTGATTTCAACACAGAATAGATAGAAAAATCACAAAGAAGAGTTCACACTCTTTCATTGCAAGTCTTAGGAACTCAGTGTGCATTTTTACATTTATTACACAGCACAGCCTGACTGCCAGTATCTCAGATGCTCAACAATCATGGGGGGAGGAGCTAATTCCTGTAACAACTCACAGTACAGCCCATCAGGCATTGTTTCTCTACCTTCTCCTAAATGATTGCTCAGTGTAAATTCCTTTTTTTTTTGTCTTGGATAACACACTTTATTTAAGTGGGTTTGTACTGTTAGGTGTAACAAATGCATGTGTGTGGTTAAGCCAATCTTCTATAGACAGCTATTTCTTTATCGCTTTTTTAGTATTTCAAACACGGCTGCAAGAATTATGAAAATAACAATAACAACAACAACAACAACAACCAAACAAAACAGAAACACCTACGTGGACATTACATGCTGTGACGGTAGAGAGTTTAAGTGTAAAGCTGATGGGTCAAAGCATGTGATCTTACTTGGAGTAACAAGACCAAAAGACAGTAACATATTTCAG
This sequence comes from Myodes glareolus, assembly GCF_982192425.1. Taxonomy (NCBI): domain Eukaryota; kingdom Metazoa; phylum Chordata; class Mammalia; order Rodentia; family Cricetidae; genus Myodes; species Myodes glareolus. Next base: position 77,873,311 of record NC_142034.1, on the reverse strand, counting down.
ATGACGTCAGTCAGTTACAGCTGTGCTGCTTCGTTTTCGTCAACAGAAAACTAGAGTCTCCTGGGAAGAGGAAACCTGGACTGAGGATTGACCTGTGGCGTGTCTGTGCACATTTCCAAGATTACTGATTGATGGGGGAGGGTCCAGGCCACAGTGGGCAGTGCCGCCTGGGCAGTGGTCTCCTGTGTGTAGACAGGCAGGCTGAGCAGACAGTAAGCAGCTTCCCTCCATGTTTTACCTCCACCCCAACTGAGCTCTTGTCCTGATTTCCCTCAAAGAGAGAGTGTCCAGGAAATCAAATAAACACATTCAGCCCAAATTTCTATTGGCCATGGCGTTTATCACAGCAATAGAAAGCAATCTAGGATAATAGCTAAACATACATTCTCTATTTCAAGGCAATTAATAAAAACAAACAAATGAATCATTATTTTTTTCTTTTTCGAGACAGGATCTCATGCAGCTGAGGCTGACCTCAAACACTCAAGGTAGGCAATGTTGACCCTTGAACTTGTGAATCCTCGCACTTCTGCACTTCTGTGTTTTGGCCTTGCCTGTGCACATTACCGTGCTGGGTGTTGAACTCAGGCCTCAGTTCAGGCTAGCCAAACACTCTACTCTAATTAAATCCTAGGCCCCAGGAATACTATTCTTTTAAATTTGTCTGAAGAATCCAGTTAAAAGGGTGTGAGTGGACACACCCACAATCAAGCAGGCAGGAGGCAGGTGCCTGACAGGCAGAGATTAAAACAGAACCAGATTAAGCAAACCACAGGAGCTCAATCTATTCCCAAGATGCTTCTGGGAAGCCCAGGGTTTTTATGCTCATTCACCTCTCACCTTCCTCCCTCTCTCTTCTGGGAATCCATGTCCTAACTGTGACCTCTGTTCCGCTCTTGCTCTCCTAATAGTCCAGAGTCCGCACCTGTAGCCCAGGAATCCCAGCTCTCTAATAGTCTCAGTAGGGCCCACCTGCTCTGTTGTGGAGGAGCCTGTCAGCCATTGCCTGGGGACTGCCTCTCTCCACCTTAGCCACCTCTCCTTCCTGATTCTCTGCTTCAGCCACCCTGGCTTCCTGTCTGCTGCTAGGAGAGTCTGAGTTCTCCTGGTCCTGGCTCCTAGGCCATGGCTGTTCCCTTTCTTAGGACGCTTCTCTCTGATGTTTGCAGGGCTGCCTTGTAGCTTTCAGATTCCCGATTACCTGTGTTGTCCAGAAAATATCCTTCTCGTCCCTAGTCAGTTTTTCTTGGGTAGTTTATTCCAGTCCAGCTCTTATCAGAGAGTAAATGCTAATCATACCCACTATACATCAGGAGCCTACTTAATGATTGACTCATAGTTGGTGCAAAATGAGTTCTGTGCTGTGATTGGAAGGATGGGTACGTGCCTGCTGGATAGCAATCCCATGAAGAGGGGCTAGAGAGAAACCTCAGAGGTTAGTTGTGCAGGCTGCCCTTCCAGAGGACCTGGGGTTGAGTCCCGATGCCCACATGCTGGCTGAAAACTGCGTGTGACTCCAGTCCCCAGGATCTGACTGACTCTTTTCTGGCCTCCTCAGGCACCAGGCATGCATGTGGTGCACGGACACACATAGGTAGGCAAAATATCCATACATAAAAAAAAATAAAGTATTTTTAAAAACTTTTTAAAAGAAGGAAATAGATTTTTGAGTTTTTCTTCAAGGAACTCAGAATGCAACAGGATAGGTCAATATCCAGGCAGTGGAGCAGCAAGACCCAGGGAGCCAGGAGCAGAGCTGCTGCCACTGCATTCTGAAGGACACTGGGAAGGAGCTCTTCACCATGTCTTTGTCTCCAGTTCTGGAAATACAAACTTTTAGCATTACATTTGCTTAAAGTAATTTTATGAAATTCAAATGACTTCTACTGAATACAGATGGTCCAATGGAGTGGGTTGTCCTTAAGTGGGAATCGGTGATCTCGTGAACTGGCACGTGTGGCAGAATCTAATATCCATTCCATGGCCCATGGTCACGTAATGTGGTATTTGGTAGAGGGAAAGATGTTCTATAGAGCATATGTATGTGTGTAGCCAACTATCCTTTCATATGCTTGGTGCATCCTTCTGGTACAATCTGTCTTATTAAGAGAAGAAAGAAATAAAGGAAGAAAGAGGCTATAATTAGGCTGAGAAAATCATGCTAATGAAAGTACTTCCATTTGTAACAATACATAATTGGAGACTTGTTGCCTTGCTTTATTTTCCTTTTTATAAAACCTTATTTTCTGTTAACTCTTTCGAGGAAGGAAGGCTGTATTTTTGCTCACCCTTTGAGGCTGCTGTCCATCATGGTGGGGACCATGGCAGCAGCAACGTGAGGCACAATGGTGGTGCCATTGTGTGCATAGTCAGGAAGCAGGGTGATAAATCTGTCGCTCAGCTGCTTCATCTCCTTACTCAGTTCAAGGCTCAGGCTGCAGCTCCTGCTGCCCCTTCGTCTAATTTTTATGTCACACGTTTCGTGTGGGGCTGGAGAGATGTGTCAGCAGTTCAGAGTGCCTGCGGCTCTTCCACTGGACCTGGATGAATTTCCAGCACCCCTGTGGAGGGGCTCTAATGACCTACAACTCTAGCTCCAGGGGATCCATTGCCCTCTTCTAGTCTCCAAGGGAATGCATGTGGTTTACACTCACATGTATATACACTCACACACACACAAATACCAAACAAATTTAAAAGCAAACAAAAGAATCTTAAATATATATTAATGAGTTTTTTACGATACTCAAATGATAAAAAGATAAAACACATACAGCTACAAACTACAGTCCTCCCATTGCAGCTGCTCTCTACCTGAGAGACACGATGGGGAGTCTGGTGACTTTTTCATGACATTTCCACCTCTACACAAATGCATGTACAAAGATTGTCATTGTCTCTTGTTTTTGCTAAAATGAGTTCCTATGGAATAGGTTGTCTTGTACCTTTTAAAATATTGTACTTCTTGGAAATATTTTCAGGCCACAGAATTCTAATAAAATGTTGCCATCCTCTATAAACATACAATATTAATCACCGGAGTCCACATTGTTTACAGTCACAGCCCCAGAGTAGGACATTGACAAGACTTAGCACATATTTTATATAGCTCCCCGGGCATGGGCAGTTCACTTGGTGCTCAGGGACTGTGGGACATCTTGATTTGAGCGTAGAGCTCATTGTAAGACGGTCATCCTGGCTGTGGATGGAGGCCAGTTTTAGTGTACTTGCCAAGCATGCATGGAGTCCTGGGTTGTAACCTCAGCACAGCAGAAACCCACTCACAATGGCACACACCTGTGATGCCAGCACAAGGGGAGGCAAGAGGATGGCAAGTTTATAGTCATGCTTGGCTACATAGGAGTTTCAGGCTACCCTGCATTACATAATGAGATCCTGTCTCAGAACAAGAAAGGAAACCAATCAACAACACTGTACATCCAAACTGAAATGACTATCCTACCTCCATTTGGTAAAACCCAATGTTATGATATCTCCCGGACTCTCTGTCCTCCCACAAATGGGAGTAGGGGCAGATGCTGATGGTGCAGGAGAAGCTTTAACCCCAAGAATATCTGTTACATTGTCCTCAGCATCTTTAAGAAGTCAATGCATGGTTTATTTAATTCTCTCTTTGGTCTTGGGAGACAAGGAAGACTTGCTAAGTGACAATGCCTTCTGGAAACATTTTGCTTTGACCAGTGTAGCAACTTATGGTTGCCAGAAAAGAAAATGATCGCAACTACTGAACTCTGGAAGCCTGTTTAGACCAGTTAGTAGACCTGAAAGTGGCGTCAGGGCATGGCGAAGCTTAACTTTGGAAGTTGCATCCTGTCTCCCTCACTTCTGCAAGCAGAGACTCTCGTCTACCTTCATTTACTGAGACTCACCCACTATTAACATGGGCTGTAAACAAACATGTATTAGGATGATGGTAGCTGAATGGCATACCAGTGAGTATAAGGAGTCAGCTTTCACTTCTGTCTCTGCACCGGGACCCTCTCCGGGCTCTATCTATATTCTAGGCTTCTGTGTTTCACTTTATTCGTCTGCAAGTTGAGAAATTTGTTCTAGGTATTTAAAATCCTATTATTAAAAAACCATATTAATGGTCAGCATGATCTCCAGGCCTGGAGTCTGCACTCAGGTGAAGAGTTTTGCTGAGTCTCTAGAAACAACCCAGCAGAAATTTGGTTCTTGTTTTTTGTTTTACTATGTCTTAGAAAAAAGGTCTTACTATATAGACCAGGCTGGACTGGAACTCACAAGATAAACCTGCCTCTGCTTTCTAGGTGCTATTTTAATTATTTTCTTAAGGTTTCCTGAAAAGAATGAATAGATGTTATCTGGCAAAAGTTGTTGAACTAGAGTGACTCAATTTTAAGACAAAATACTTAGAGGTGTGGCCAGGAGATAACCACGGAGTTACAAAAGAGACCTGCCTTTATCCATGGGCAGATCTGGAAGACTCCATCAGCTGCAGAGTCTCTCCTACGTAACTGGTAAGTACAGTCTCCTGCAGACTCATGCTGGAAGAAACAATCATGATTTGGAGTTTCTGTACCATATGGAATGATACATGGGATGGTGTGGGATTGTGTGCAGCACATAAGGACATTGGGGAGTGAGTCTCTAGATATCAGGGCAATTTAGCATCCAATAGAGTATTAGGACTCTTGGAAAGTGGAATGGAATAATGGACTTTCATAGATAAATTATTAAAATGATCTTAGGCAAAGTTAACATGAGAAATAAGAAGAAACCTATAGAAAACTGTCTGGTCCTTTTAGATTAAACCCTATATATTTAGCCCCGAGTCTAAGTAAAGTGTGATATTGTATATAACATGGAAATGGGCCCAGTGAGGTGATTGTAATTGAGCTGAGAGCATTGATATATCTGCAGTCTTGTTCCTTGATTTTGTGGTCCGCAAAGTAAAAATATTTGTAAGAAACAATTTGTTTGAAGGAAAGGGAGAGCCTCCCAGGAGCTGCAGGTCCCGTGCTAGGTGTGAGAGCTTGGTCAGAAGTAGGAAAGTTTTGCTTTAGTTGGAGTGTTGGAGAGTGGAAGCGGGTTTCCACTGTGGGTTGGTGAGCAACTTTTAGCATTTGTTTTTAATGACTGGGAATTCAATAAATTCTTTAAATATTGAGGGAGATGTCTAGAGAAAACCTTCATAAGGTTTTTGTAAATGTATGCATTTATGCTGAGGAGAATTGGTGCAATCCTCCCCCAGACTGTTTCATCCTCTCAGCTGTCTGTCTGTCTGTCTGACCTACTACTTCCCCTCACTTCCAGTTACTGTGGGGTGGTTGTGCCTTCCCTCTCCAGGGCCCATCCTGCAAGTCCCTCCTTCATTTAACCTGTGAACTATTATTCTGAGTTTCCCTTTCAAATGAGATGAAAAACTAAAATGAAGTCCATTCAGCTGGGGGCTGGAGAGATGGCTCAGCAGTTAAAAGCCTGTACTGCTCCGGTAGAGGATGTGTGTTCAGTTCCCAGCATCCACATCAGGTGGCTCAGAACCACCTGTAATGCCAGTTCTAGGGGATCTGATGTCTCTGGACTCCGCAAGCACCTGCACCCAAGTGCACAGAGCCACAGAGAGACATAGTATTTTAAGATATCATAAACAATTTTTTTAAAAAAATTACTAAATCTATCTGAGTGTGGTGGCACATAACTTCAGTCCCAATACTTGGAAGACTAAGACAAAAAAAAAAAAAGGTCTCTATGAGTTTAGAGTGAGTTCCGAAAACACAGCTAAGTGTACATATAAGACCCTGTCTCAAAAAATAATTTTTGAGTCACTTGTAGTAGCCGCATCTCAAGAGCTAAGTCAGGCTACGACACTGTCCAGAACTCAGACACAATGCCACCCTCATCTGGTGAGGATCTACTGATGGCCGGACAGAGTGGCACACACCTGTAATCTCAGCGTTCTGGATGTAGAGGCAGGAATATTGTCATCAATTTTCACTAAAACTCTGAGGGCTCTTTGTCTTCACCTTTCTACCCCTCCATAGTCTCCCTGCAGGACCTTCATAGGTATGGATTCTACAGGCAACTGTAACTCAAATGTGAGTAGTTGAGATGAACTCAAGTCTTCTTCTCAAGCATGGAAAGACAGAAAAAAATGGATTTCCAGCCACCAGCAAGGCACTTACTCCATTATAGAGCTACCTCGCTACTCAGTTGAATTCAGAATGTGGAGAAGGTTTCCTTTGGCAGCCTGGAAAGCTATTAACCATCCATGTCTTTCCCTTCATTTTATGAGCAAGTAGACTATAGGACACCCTGTGGGATGGCTCAGTGACAGTGTGTCAAGAAGGGTAGCAGACTGTGTGAGGCAGTGAATGCCCAAGGACACGACTCTTCCTCAATAGAAATCTAAAGGGACGGAATGGTCGGCACCTTATTCTACCAACTATTTTAGTTTGTCAAAATGTAGAGCTCATGGAGGCTCCACGACAGCTATTACCACCTTTATTTTCCTTTTTTCTTTTTTTCTTTCTTTCTTTTTTTGTGGGGGGGGGGCGGAGACACAATTTTTCTCTGTAGCTGTTGAGCCTGTCCTGGAACTTGCTCTGTAAATCATGCTGGTTTTGAACTCACAGAGATCTGCCTGTCTTTGCCACCCAAGTGCTGTGATTAAATGTGTGTGTCACCACTGCCCTGTGCTATGACCATCTTTAAGACTGACAACAGGGCAAAGTCTTCGCTGAAAGAAAGTCCTGGAATCTTCTGACTAGAAGTGGAGTTAATGAAGTACTTGGCAGGCTTTCTTGTGTTTTTATGGTTTATCAATTAAGAAGCCAACCTTGAAATTCAGATGTGAATTAATCTAAAGACATGTAACACTCACCATAAATGGGCTTAAAAGTAGCTGCCTTAGGGGGTTCCACAAGCATTCAATGCCTGTGAGTAAATAGCCCATTGTCTCCTTCACAGCAGATTCTCCAAAAGTTGAGCAAACATTAGTGCTATTTTGAAAAAACAAAATGAAATCTATGCCCTGGCAATGCTGAAGCATACATGGCAGCCCGTATGTGGCAGTTCTATTGAATTGTCTATATTGGGTTTCATGGTCTATGTTGATGAGGACGACTGACCAGGTCTCTTCCTCACTGACCTGGTTACCTAGGAATCAATCTAGGCATGGAGGGGCTCTGTGAATGGAAGGATTTGATCTGTACCTGGTGCTTTTCTGGGTGTCTCTAGACATCCCCAGAAAGACATGATCTCAGACACCATGTGTGGAAGCATGAGAGGTGCTTCATATTCTCTCTCAATCCATCTCGCTAGGGTTTTTTGGTTGAGATTCAGGAATTAACCACTGGCTCTGAGCAGCAAAAGCTCTGTGTTCTTCAGAGAGCAAGTCCACCTTTGCCAGTAGAGGGCTGGTCTCTGCTCAGAGTTCTACCAAGAGAACACACTCTTGTCTCTGCCTCCAGATTTCTCTGTGTGCTGCCTTATTTATGTCATGACCAGGAGTGAGGTTGCTGACTGTATGTGAGGAAGGACAAGGAAAGAAGAGGGTGTTGGGGAGGACAGGGGTCCCTGGCAGAGAGGCCTGTGTGAGTCACAGTCAGAATGCAGCCCTGCCTGGGTACAGCGCGCTGAGTGCCACAGCAACCAGAGCGTCTCCTCATTGTCCTCCAGGTCAGCACCATGATGCAGCCTCAAGTCTTCATTTCAGGCCTCATACTTCTTCTCCCAGGTAAGTGAGTGGATGAGCTGGGGATGCTGGGGAAGCCAGAGGTGCCAGAAGAGGTGACAGTCCTTGGGCTTTTTTGATCATGGGTTATGTAATGAGCACAGAACCAGGATAAATTGTCGCTCCAAAGAAATTTATTAACTTGTACAAATTCCAAAACTTTTGGCTAGATAAACATGATCTAAAAGAATATGTCAGGCAAAGAGTGGGAGCACATGCATTCATGTTACAGACATGTAAGGTTGAGTGCATATACATGCTTGTAATGGAAAAGTAAGAGTGAGTGCACATGCATGTATATGATGGACAAGTAAGGATGATTACACGTACATGCACGTTTCAGACAAGTAAGAGGGAGTGCACCTGCATGCTTGTTATAGTCAAGGGTTAATAAAAAATTAAAAATTGAGCTTTCCACGCAGGATGACGACTCAAAGTCAACCTTCATTCCATTTCTTTGTGCATTTTTGCTTTTTAAAACCATTTTCAACTATGTAACTTAAAACCATTCTAATTCAGAATGTTCTATGAAAAGGGACAAAGAATGGATAACATAATTTTCTTTGAGGAAGGCTCTAAGTTCGTCCAGGCTGGCCTCAGACTCCGTAGGTTGCTGAGGATCCCCTCAAACTTTTGATCCTGTGGAAATAAAATATATTTCTATGACTTAATTAAAATACTCTGTATTTTATTTGTGATCTTAAAAGGTATTTGGCAAAATGAAGTAATGAATGCCCCAGTCGGAAACATACTTACTTTATAGAATAAGGAATGTGCTTTCTAGGTCATGTACCAAACTGCATATGGGTGATTAGTTAGGGAAAATCACAGTTCATTGTTCTGTGCTTTTGTTTGTTTGTTTGTTTCCTGTGCTGGGGATCCAAGACAGGGGCTAGCATGGGCTAGGCAAGCACTGTATCCCTGAGCTATATCCTCAGCTCTCAGAAGTACTTGAAAGATCTCTATGGAAGCTTTTGGCATTGGGAATTCTATTCCATCATCCCCTAAAGAATTGTATTAATCATTTCAGTTTTTAAAATTGCATCATTAAGTTATTGGTTGTGTATTCTCTGACTATGTGGTCTTTGCAAGTGGGTCTTGTTCAAATTTTGGAATTTCACCAACTTTTAAGAAGAGATCTCTATTCGGGTGGTGGTGGCGCACACCTTTAATCCCAGCACTCGGGAGGCAGTGGTGGGTGGATCTCTGTGAGTTCAAGGCTAGCCTGGTCTATAAGAGCTAGTTCCAGGACAGGCTCCAGAGCTCCAGAGAAACCTTGTCACGAAAAACTAAAAGAGAGAGAGAGAGAGAGAGAGAGAGAGAGAGAGAGAGAGAGAGAGAGAGAAATCTCTGCTTAGTGTGTGTGTTTCAAGGACTAGTCATGCTAACAGGAAAATGTTTACAGTCTTCAAATTCATGCTATAAAACTGTACATTTTATATTCTATAAAACCAGAAGATTGGGAAGGTAGAGGCAGTGGAGCTCTGGGAGGTTGAAGTCAGCCCAGTTTATGTAGCAAGTTCCAGGTTACGTCAAAGCTACAGAGTGAATAGTTTGGCTCAGAAAACCAAAATGATAGCAGTAACAAAAATTAAGTTGTCATTCCCCCTCATACAGCACATACATTCACACACACAGCACACATTTTTACACATACACACAGCATTCACACGCACACACGCACACACACATAAGCATACACACATACACATTTAGGCACACACACACTTAGATATAAAGATACACCCACACACAGAGACACATACAGACACACATTCACACACAGACACACACACATTCACACACACAGAACACACACACATACATATAAAGGCACAGACACAACACTTAAATACAGAGACACACTCACACACAGAGACACACACAGACACACATTCACACACATAGCACACACACATACAAACAAAGGCACAGACACAACACTTAAATACAGAGACACACTCACACACAGAGACACACAGACACACGCATTCACACACAGCACACATTCACACACACACACACGCATGAGCATGCACACGCACACACGAAAGCACGCGCATGTGTGTACACACATACACACACAACAGTAAAGAAGGGCTGGAGCGGGAGCTAAGTGGATGAGCATTTACCTCAGTTTCATACCCATAATGAAACCTCACTTGAGTCCCCACCCGCATATTTTTTTCTGAAAAATAAAAAATAAAAACAAAATCCAGGAAAATGCTGGGTATTAATATTCCACTTCTTCTCCCCTTTTCCCATCACAGGTGCTGTGGATCCTTACGTAATCGTGAAGGGCGTGGTGGGACACCCTGTCACACTGCCGTGTACTTACTCAATATACACTGGAATCAGTTACATGAGTTGGGACCTCGGGGAATGTCGGTATTTTAACAATTATAGAACACTTGTCCGGGCCAATGCATATCAAGTGACCTATCAGAGGAGCAGCCGGGTACCAGCTGAAGGGGCGCATTTCTGAAGGAAACGTGTCCTTGACAATAGAGAACGCTGTTCAGAGTGATAGTGGTCTATATTGCTGTTTAACAAAAATCCCTGGATCTTTCCGCTCTGTAACCTATTCGTTGGACGTTAAACCAGGTAAGCGTTCTGTGTTTCCTTTGTTTATTTCTTTGCAAGTGATCTGAGTTCTCTGTTTGCTAATATGTTCTTTTTCCCTCTAAGAATGAAACCAGAGGTTGTTATAATATATTTGTCCATAGGTGGAGACTTCTACTCCCTGTCTGCCTTGCCTGGGGCCTTTGAAATAGGTCTCATATCATATCAGACAATTTGTTGCTTGAACAATGGAAATGTCCTGATAGGAGAATAGTCCCTCCAATATCTGTTCACGATCACTTGGCAATGTAATAGCATGAGGAACAGCGGTTAGTCCTTAAAGGACGCAGACACACAATTCTGTCCAATGAGCTTTGTTAGAATGGGGAGGCCTCAAGGCCGAGATCAGCCCTCCAGCTGGGAGGGAGAGCATTAGACAGAAACCATACAATCTGTGAGGCCCATCCCTTGATGGGGTTATGAAGAGGCTTCCAGGAAAGGAGGGCCTTCTCTTTACAACCTGGAGAGGAGCTTCATTAAGAATGTGTGTGTGTGTGAGAGAGAGAGAGGTGGGGGGAGAGGGAGAGAGAGAGAGAGAGAGAGAGAGAGAGAGAGAGAGAGAGAGAGAGAGAGAACTGCCGTGACTGGAATGGTAGGGCAGAGAGATGATCCTCTTTAGATAGCAGCCTGCAACATATTCTCAATATTCCCCCTGGTCCCCAGAGCAAAGGAAAAGTCTGATGTGTTACAATCATGTTATAATAGGCTTGGCCTATCCAGACTCTGGGATCTGGTCTAAGGGTACAAGCCCATGTTCGAACACTGAGAAGTTCATGAATGCTCTAAATCTGGACTTATTTCTCTCTCTCTCTCTCTCTCTCTCTCTCTCTCTCTCTCTTTCTCTCTCTCCTTCTCCCCCTCCCTTCCTGTTTATTTTTTGTTTGTTTTGTTTTGTTTTGTTTTTCCAGACAGGGTTTCTCTGTGTAACCTTGGCTGTCCTGAAACTTGTACTGTAGACCAGGCTGCCCTTGAGCTAACAGAAATTCCCCCTGCCTCTGTCTCTGCTTTAGACTCCCTTGTTCTCAAATAGAAGGTGTGTACCCTTTTACATTTTCCTTCTTCATGTCCATAGCCTGATTTCTTACATTGACTAAAGAGTAGGCTTACGAGGACTTTCTGGCTTCTGGTGAAGTTTCTAATCTCCTTTTACCAAGGGCTCACACAGATAATAGAAATCAATACTAGCCTGTCTCTGTATTCTTAAATTAAGAGCATTGCTCTGCAGTCTCCCAACTTATAGACTTTGTTTTTCATTCATCCATTCATTTATTTTTATGCTTAATTGAATTTTTAAAACTGCATTTATTATTGTATGTATAAATGGGGTGTGTGTGTGTGTGTGTGTGTGGTGGGTTTGCATGCCATGATGGATTTGTCAGAGGGCAAACTTGTGGGGTTTGTACTGCTTTTATACCCTTATGTGAGTTCTAGGGATGTAAGTCCAGCTGTCCAAGCTTGCAAGTCAAGTGCCTCTCTCCATTATTCTGTCTCTCTGCTTATTGATTGATTGATATTGAGACTGTGCCTTGCTTTGCAAAATCAGGCTGACCTGGAAGTTCTTTCATGTACCTTAGTCTCCTCAGGGCTGAGATTACAGAAATGTGCCACCATATCTCGTTAGGGTGCAGTCCATCCTTATGGGGCAAGGAGCTGCCTTGAAAAGTATGGCTGGGATGCAACTTGGGGAGTCCAGAAGAAGCTGGTCACAGGGTGTGCAAAGAGGGATGTATACAGACATTTTGGGGTGAGAGACAAAGTTCTGAGTGCCTATCCCAGTTGTGAAATAATATAACTTATATGGCTGAAGTTGAATAATTTTGGCCTCCGAGGGCACCCATTCATATGAGAATAAACCCACATTCACACACACACACACACACACACACCAACACAAATCTCTCTTTTTAAAAAACTGCCTTAGAAGATGTGTAGAAATTTGTTTAGCATTCCTAAAGTTCTGTCCCTAGAACTCAAAACAATAAAAAAAATACAGGCCTTGGTTGTAGCTTGGGAAGGCACTTGTCTAGCACACATTGCTGCCTAAAACCCTGGGATTATATCCCCAGCACCAGAAGGGGAATAGACATCCCACCATAGCATAAGGTTACTAAATTCGGTTCATTAATTGAAGGTTTTATTAAACTTAGAAATTTGTTAACAGGTCAGTGCTTACAAAGCCACTCTTTGACCACTCAGTGAGTCTATAAGTGAGCCAGCAGCTCTGCTTCTTTCTTTATCAACCAAGTCTTTACATTTTCTCCTGATTTAAACATCTGGAGCTTCCTCTTCAGTTCTTCTAGGACCCTCATCAGTTCCTTTAAACTTTCCTATCTTCCTGGGAGAAAACCGTACCACAGCAAGACAAGCAAAGCCCCTGAACTGTTGATTATTTCCTGGTTGGTCTCACAGTGATCTTCTAATAAATTGTTCCCATGCTTGCCTCTCCACCTCAGAGATTTCTACTCTCCAGGGAGGGTTTTTATTGTGCTCAAGCCTCTGCCCACAGGATAGCCTAGAACCAGATCAGGTTGTAAACAGACCCACTCACTAGTGTGAATAATTTTATGGAAGTAAGCCACACCCATTCCTTGCTATGTTGTCAGCAATGACTTTCAAAATGATTGACCGGAAGACTTGCTCCTGAACACCTGTTTTTATGTTTCTGAGACAAAAACACTTACGTCTGACCCTCTATATAAAAGTGGACTGAGGGTCTGTGAGCTGGCTCAGTGGGGAAAGGTGACTAGTGCTAAATTTGGTGACCCGAGTTCAATCCCTGGGCCCACATGGTGGAAGTAGAGAACAGACTCTGCAGAGTTATCCCGTGATGTCCACATTTGTGACATCTCACAAATGCACAATAAAATGAATGAATACACGTATTAAATTTAAGGGGGAAGCTCCACATCCACCTCCCTACACACTACAGGTTTTTCTTCATTTCAAAGTAAACACACACTGGATTAAGGAATTACTCTGTATCCCACATAAAGAAGAGTTTTCAAAGCAATTATTTCTCATTGTCGAGGGTTTATTTTGTAGTTATCACAGTTAAGATTGAGGGAGATTATTTACCGGGAACATGTGTTTGCTAACACACTCAAGATTGAGTGCCTGGCTGACAATTCCAGCTCTATTTTGCCTTAGTTCCTGTCTTAGACCTCGGCACTCTGAGACCATCAGTAGCTGCTTGAATCCTTACAGCCCTTTGGATGCTGTTGATTGGTGAATTGTAGGTTGAACCTGCCTAATCCAAACATCCCAAGTCTACAGCGATTTATAATCTAGAACACAGACTTGATAATACTTGTGGAAAATTCAACGCCATGAAACTATGATGTGTAGCATTTTGTAAACTTTTCTTTAAACTATACATGTAAAGTGGAGTCATATGAATGCTATATCAATCCATGTTTATACTTGAGACTTATCTATAATATCTATATGCAATTATTCTGAATTGTTAAGGAAGATTTAAATACTTTAACTACAGGTACCAAGCATTTTTTTTTTGATAAGGAGTATTCACCTTGCTTCTCTTAGGTTGTAAGAAATCATAGAAGACAATGTCCACGCTCTATCCAAATGTGCAAATCACATTTGTGTTGGGATTCGTGTGGGATGTGTGCGCTAAGATGCAGGGCTGTACGCTGTGTCCTCTCAGGACTGACTGAAGGGAACACGCTGGGCCTGGAAACTGTGGGTGAAGTCAGTCATCACTGAGTGAAGTCCCAGTCCTCAAAACCCTCTCAATGTCACAGAAATGCTGAGAGATCTGAGGATCTGACAGTTGCCATTTAGAAAGTGTGTCTTTAGGAATGGGCTCTGTTCTCATGTCCATGTTGTTGGTGCAGCTGCCTCCTATTGGTGAGCTGTCTTCACTGCTCTGCACCCTTCTGGTTGGTCAATGACAAAGAACAGTTCAGTAGAACAGCCTTTCTGGGGACAGCCTCTTACTGGTGCTGCATGTTGTTGTGTTTTCTTGCTAGACTAATCCTTGTTTTATTTTGATTTTCAAATCCAGAAATTCCTGCAAATCCACCAACAAGACCCACAACAAGAAGATCCACAACTATAACAAGACTCATAACTACACGAAGACCCACAACTACAGGGAGACCCACGACTCTGTCAACAGGACCCACACATGTACCAGCATCACCCAGAGTCTCCACCTCTACTCCTACAACACCAGCGCACATGCACACTCACACACCAGGTAAAACCCAATGTGGTTCGGGACACAGAGTCCTTCTTATAAGCATCTGTAGGACACAGACACTGAGTCAAGACAGAAGTATAATAGAGGTGAAGAGTTCTTTGCTGTGTCCCAACAACAGCTTCACAAAGTCTCTAATTTTCTAGTCTTAAGTTACACTCACCCTCTGCTGAGTAAGATGGAGGACACCATCTCTGTTCTCCAGGATTCACTAGTAGCCAGACTGAGGTGGATCATTGATTGTGAAGAGCTGATGAGGACAGTGGGAATCTGGATCACCTAGATGCGACTTTGTGCTGAAAATCTAAGGATCGACTGAGAATTGGTGTCAGGGTAGGGAGACTCTTGACCCTTTACATCCATCCTGAAACTGGGCCATCCAACTGAGGCCATAGTTCAGGGAAGCTGACATTTAGCATTTCCTGATCATCAGGCAGCATGCTCCATGCTCCATGATGCAGTGGGTTTAAATCTCCGACAGTTGTGTCCTGTATAGCTGTGATCTGTCCCTCTTTCATAGTGACAGGAACTGATGGTTCATGATGGAAGTCATAAAGACAGAGAGTGGCTCAGACTCTGTCCCTGTTCGCTTTAGTTGGAAGCTGGTTCGTCCCGAGCCATGAGCTGAAATGTTTGGAGGGTTTGTGCTGTTTCTGCATCCTCACTGGACAGGCATCGTGCACCACCCTTTTAAAGGACAACGGATGCCTTGCAAAGTTTTGCTTTTGGGATTTCTCAGTTTATTCAAGTAAAATGGAAAGCGCAATATGAATCCTTAGCAGGGATGAACGTGTGCGCGCGCACGCGCACACACACACACACATCAAAGTCAAAGGCTTTAGAAAATGATTTAACATGCTTGAACTTTTGAGTGAGGCCATGTAGTTCATACTTCAAGGGACTTGGGTGTCACGGGGCCACCACCTGTTTTGATCGCTGTGCCTGCCAGGAATCTTATGCACCGTTCTGTTTCATTAGTTCATGGTGATTTATGTCACTGCTAGATTGAGGAAAAACTCTCTAGTTCCCTTTGGAGACACACGCCTTTCCATTTGTCCCCTATTCCAGGCACGCTTCTTTGGAGAAGTTGTTGAATGGCCCTCATTACACAAGTGGTACAATATTTCTAAAGTGAACTCCACAGTTTTCACGCTTCTGTTCCCTGGTCCTTGCATAACAACAAGAACATCACCCATGTTTCCAAAAGTGCTGAGTGACCATGCGTGCATTCCTAAGTGTTTATTGCAGCACCTTGATTACGAGGTCACTTTGCTAATGAATATGGTCAGTATTGAGTTCAAGTTTTCTCTGATTCAGCTTCACCTTCCTGAATCACTCTCTCTTGTTCCTGGAAGGTCTTACTTAAGGGTCTAGCTCACAAACAGAGCCCCGACTGTAGATGCTACCTACACCTAGTCATTGTAAGGCTCTCACAGAGAGTGAAATGTAAACAGAGTGAAGTGAGAATGAGGAGGGCGCTAAGTCATTCAACTTTATTTGTGCTGGGCAATGTCAGCTTTGGCAGTTGTTGGGGACTCCCATAGACCAGTAGTGTTTCCACTCATTGTGTGGGCACTGTATGTACACTGACAGCAGAGGTGTCTGTCACTTGCTAAAATTAGAAATATGTAATCATCTGTTAAATACAGTGAAGGGTCTCCTTGTCATGACATCACACCCTTGTTCATGTCTGATAGCAGCAGCAAGGGGATTCTGTGTTTCAGTCATAGACACATAGAAACAATGCGAGGAATAGATTCCTCGTTACAAAACAGACATTTTGGGATATACTTCAAATATTTAAATGTTCAAAATTTGCTGTTCATTGAATCTCCTGCCATATTAAAACCCAGCCCTCATGTAGTATAAGACACATTGGTCTTGTGAGTATTATTTGTAGATGTAGTAAAAATAGATCTAAATTCTCATAATTATAATTAATTTTCCCTATTGTTTAGCAGATTGGAATAACACTGTGACGTCCTCAGACGACTCTCGGAATAATTACACTGTAAGCATATTTCTCCCTAATTTATTAGCCATGTTCACTTGTATATCTTCTGGGAAACAATTTGTATTTAAAGATTTTGTCTGTAAAATTATTTCACAGATGGTTGCATTTTAAAAAAATGAAGAGAAGACAAGAGTTAGGTATACTGGTAGCTTTCTTATTCTTGGGACTAAGAAATTTAAAACAAGACATCAGACGTTTGAGGGCAACATAGATTATTAGGCTGCTTGGGCTAAATAGTGAGATGGTATCTCAAAAACTGTAGAAACATGAACTCATAAATGTATAAAGATAAAGAAATTAGAGAGAAAGAATCCGATGCTTACAAAGGAGGTTTGAATTTAAGGTGTTCATTTTTGGTGCCCTGATACTGTTTTTCTAACCACCAACCTTTCTCTAGAGCCCACTGGTGATATTGTTTTCCACACACAAACCTCCACAGAAGGTAATATGTCTTAGTCTTAATTTTGCATGATTTTTTCCTAGAGTTTCTGTATACTAAGCTTGAGAGAAAAATCTAAGGCACACTGCATCCAGGATATATATTGGTTTTGCTAGTAGCTTTGGAGTCTGCCCTGGAACTACCTCTTGTAGACCAGGGTGGCCTTGAACTCACAGAGGTCGACCTCCTCTGCCTGGGATTAAAGGTTTGCGCCACCACTGCCTGCCTGGCTGCCTCCAAGATTCTTGCCAGAGTTCTAGCTCTACAAATGGCTGATTTTTTTTCAATAGGATTTTTCTCTTTTGGCTCCAGTAAGACACAAGGTTTTTTTTAGTGTATGTAATTGGCGCAGGAGAAATGGTGGTTGAGGTTTTTTTTTAAAAAAAAAAAGCCAGATAGGGGTTTGTGAGGATTATTTTGATGCTGGAAGTAGCAAAGCCCTTGTTAGTATGTGCCAGGCCCCAGGTTTGAACTGCCAAAAACCACCGAGCAACAAGACACTTCAGGACAAAGGGGAGATATCTCTATAGGGCCAAATGGCCTAAGGCGTTTATACCTATTGACAGTCAGAACATAACATGTAAAGGCCGAAAGTTAGTCTCTTTTGTTTGTTTTTTGAGAAGGGTCTCACATAATCAATCCAGCTGTCCTTGAACTTACTGCATAGCTGAGGATGACCCTGAACTCCTGACCCTGCTACCTCTGTCCCTCAAGAACTGAAATTATAGGAGTAAATCCCACCATAACTGTCTCGCTCCCTTAAGACATCATCTCATTTCATAGTTCAGGCTGGCCTAGAACTCACAATCTTCCGCCTCAGCCTACTGAGTACTGGGATTACAGACTTGTGTCACATGCCCATCTTGACACTTTAAATATAATGACTCAATTGACATTAGTACCCAGTGGTCTGGCAGTTGTGGAAAGAATCTGTGTGTACTAGTTAAGTACCAGACACCAGTAAGTACGTGCTGCTAAGGGAGCAGACATATGGCTCTGTATAAAACCAAACAGCACTGCGTGTCAAGGTTGTTCTTGCCTCAGTTACCTGAGAAACGGTCATGCTTAGCAGCACGGAGGAATAACTTAGAGTTGAATTCAAAATAAGCCGTAGTGACTCTGGACTTGGAAGTCAAGCTGTCCCTAGGTGCAATGAATTTCAATGCACAGCAGCACATAGCTTTGTTTTCAGGGTGTTTGTTTGCTTGTTTGGGACCAAATCCTATGGAGTTCAGGTTGGCCTTGCCCATACTATGTACCCAGGAAGGATCTGGAAACCCTGACCCTCCTGCTTCCACCTCTCAGGTCCTGGGATTGGGGTGTGCACCCCCCAGGCCTATCAATAGTAGTTTAAATCTTGAACCAGTAGATCAAGTTCATGGACTCTATTTCATGAAAAGAAATTGAACAAAATCTGTGAAGATTACAGAGAAAGGATAAGCATTGTTGCCATTCATAATCAGGAACATGTTCTGACGTAAATGTTCCATGGGCAGGGTAGACACATGTGCAGTCCAATCTCTCAGGAGGTTTAGGGAGGAGGATCAGAGGTTCAAGATCATTGTCAACTAGTGAGATTCAAAACAGCCTGTGATCAGGAGACCCTGTCAGAACAACAAACAAACCTTGTATTCCCCACAGCGTTTGTCAAGAATACCTGAGAATCCCTTTCCGGAGACTGAGCATGTCGTTTGAGGACATAGAGACAGCCTGACAGAGCTTGGCTAACTTGTCCATGGTCTCCCTGACTAAACAGAGGAGCTGGGATTGTGACTCCATAGATGAGGCTCACACACAAGCAAAGACCTGGTCTCCGATCTCCCTTTTCTTACAGTTAAACCATCCATGGGCTCTGTTTAGTGCTAGTAAATTAGTGCCAAGTTGTTAAAGGGACCTCACCTACTGCTCAGCTGTCTCCTGCTTATTCCAGTGTGTGCTGATCCCTGATCACTGTACCGGGGCACTGGCGAGATTCTGCATTTCTGTCTGACCATACAGTAGTAATCAGGCTGCTTCCAGGGGCAGAGTCTTCCCACTGTTTTTAGAAAGCTATTAACGACAATTGCATTGTTTTCTTTTTTCTCAACACCCTCCAAAGCCTTCTACACACCCCCTCCTTGCTTTCTTGCTAATTCATGATCTTTGATCCTTTGTTTATATATATGCATATATAAACACATATGATGTGTATATTATATATTACTGCTTATCAAATATAAAATTATATAATATGTAATAAATAAATGTTACATATGTAATTTTAATATATATATACCTATGAACTGTACATGCTGTTTATTATATATTGCGTGTGTTCATATTCATTACATATATTTATTCCTAAAATCATTAATACAACCTGCCCAGTCTGTCTAATAGTGTGTGCATGTTTTCATGCTGACCATTTGGTATTAAATGTGTAATCTTGAGTTGTCTTTACGGAACAAGTAGGGTCAGTGGTGAAAGACTAGACCATGGGCTGAGCACACTGAGAGCAAGTTAACTTAGACATGAGCTATTCTTTTTAACTCTGTTAGTATCCTAAAATGATGCATTTAGAGAATACTATACAGACCATTAAACAGACGTAATCACACACATGATGTATGAACTCACATTAAACATGAGGTTAGAATTTTGACTGAGGCATCTACCCAGGTAATCACCTCGAGCAACATAGACCACCATAGTTTCCATCATCACCAAAGACACTGATTTCACATTGTCTCGGAGTTCCACTGCCCTTTACCACCTCAGATCCTTGGGTCTTCCTGCATATTCCGGACTAGCCACAGGCCAGTAAAGACGCAGTTCTAGGACCTAGCATCTAAGATAAGGTCAAGCATGTGCTTTCTGCTCCTCTCACTTGGTGTCCCTTGTGTTTACTGCCGTTTATTTATTGCTACTAATATTTTATTTAATGCTTCCTTAGGAATCGATCCCTTCATGGAAGCAGCAGAAGAACATGAGTAAGGGCTTCTACATTGGCGTCTCCACCGCTGCCCTGCTGTTGCTGCTGCTTGTGTGCGCTGCGGTGATCACCAGTAAGTCATTTCACAGCTGCCCCCGAGGAAGGAGAGCCATGGCTCTCTGTCTTTAAGCAAGTGCAAGTGCCACAGGGGCTTTGAGTTCACATGGCTTTCGTGTCCCCAGATCCAACACACTCATGTTAAACCATCTACTCCCCTAGGGATGTGTTAGGACCCAGAAAACTGTGTGGGTGATTTCTGGTACATGCTGAGTGTACCAGAAATCTGCTCAGTGATCTTGAACCATTGCTACTCCAAAGATTCCTATTCTGTAAAACTTGATCTCGTGTACTGACCTTAGCTGGTAGCTGATGATGACCCGCAGCTCCAGATCCTCTGGCCTCCAACATCCCAGCACTGGGCTCACAGGAATAGGCTGCAGTGCTTGGCTACACTCTTGTTCCTAACCCTGTCCTTTGTCTTTCAGCTCTTACCATCAAAAGGGTACCATTATGTTCTCCTTAGAAGAAATTAAATACTATGACACAAGAGATTTTGCATATATTTGAAATGTTTTAGTGACTATATGACCTCAGATGCCTTCTTTCCTTTCCTATCCTGGGGATCTTGCTTATATCCCATGATGCTACTGTTGAATGTTCTGGAATGTACTTAGTAGAAGCAGCAAATGAGATGTTAGCGGGAAGCCTCCTGACATGCTGGGACAGACTCTCTGAAGGTGGCCCCCAGGCCCCCATGGTCTTTCCACGAGCTGCACAGCTGTACCGTGTTTCTCTCCATGCAGTCCATTCCCTGTGTATGAACTTCAGCCACGGGCTTTACAAAACACCATGCATGAGCCCGTTACCAACCTGTTTCACAGGGAATGGGGAATAAGGATATGCCTGTCAGATTTCAAATGGTTCCCTCTAATTTTTTAAAAACTGTTTATACAAAATGATTATTTTGGTGGCTCTAGTGGCATGTACCTATAATACCAGCATTCTACAAGTCCGTGGCTAGCCTGGGCTTCGGATCAGACAATGTCTGAAAGGGGGAATTACACAAAAATGAAGTAAAATACAACAAGTGTCTTCCCTTCCTTAGTCCAAAGTCACTTATTTTTCCCTTATGGTATTATTAGAAAACAATCGAGTCTCTTTTTTTGTGTCAGTGAACAAGAGTTTACCCCTTCTCACGCTAGTGCATTAGGCCACGTGAATGAATACACCAGACAGTGAATGGACAGAAGATCCTTCCTGTGGGGGACAGGAAGGAATTGCACAAAGTTACCCGGGGGTGGTTCAGTCATAAACAGAGACAACATCCTTGATTAGGGGACAGCATCATGAGTGTCTCTGATACATGTGTAATCTTTCTTTTAATTTTCTTACCACCTCCCACCCCAATTTAGGGTGCATCCTTATGAAAAAGAAGTCGGGGTCTCTAAGGTAAGTTGGCATTGACTGCTCAATCTTTTTGATCTAAGAATCTTGGGAATTCCTCTCTATGCTTTCTTTTCTTACTAAAACATTCTTTAGTAATTGATTCATTGATGGGTTGGTTGGTATGAGACAGGGTTCACTATGTAGTCCAGACTGGCCTGGAACCTGCTGTGTAGCTATGAGATTGGAACTCACAATCCTCCTGCCTCTGAGTCTTTCACTCTGGGATTACAGGTGTGTTCCACAATGGTTGACCCTCATTCTGTACATTGGATCCCCAAATGAATTTTAATGAGCCCCTTACTTGTTACCCTCATTTCTTAGAGATACTTTCTGCATTCTGTGTTTATGTATTTATGGTAGGATAGGAACAGAAGGCTCCTTGATCCTAATCTCTTATAGGTGGACACTGAATTGTAAGCCTTGCTTCCTGGAGCTGGTACGGAAGGAGTTGCTTTGGCCCACTCTTGTTTCCTTCAGTGTTTTCTTTCATTGAGCACCTAGTCTGTAAAAATCCGATGAAATATATAATATAAGGTAGTAGAAAGGTCATTTAGGTGCTTTTAGGGAAGGGTGCTGGGGGTGATAGGGTTAGGAGATATGTTGTTCGAGGACGCCCCGAGGGAGCGGAAGATTTAGTTGAAGATTATTTCTGAGTCTGCCGGGAGTGCAACAGAACTGTGTATGACCAGTGTCTCCACATCAGTCCCCTCCACTCACTACACTGGTGGCTGCCTTGCCGGGCTTCACTGTTCTTGACTTGCTTACTGTACTTAATGGGCTCGTTTATTCTCTCCGGCGTTATCTGTCCTAGACCACAGCCATCTAATTTTCTTCAATTGGCTAAAGATTGACCGGACACAGGGCTATGTATTGGAGTCAAAATCCATGTCCTTCAGGCTGCCATCCATAGACTCACCTGGGTCTTTGTTAAGCACAAGCACCAAGCCATGAACTGGGTCTTGACCAGTGTCAGCCCATTATAAGTGCCTGATACAGTTAGCGCTTATTAATTGTAAGTCACACTTTCCCTTCTGTAAGGTAGGAAATATTTTAGTGTCTTCCTACAGATTAAAAAACAGAATCGTAAATATAAATGAGCACCTGAGGTAGCACTACACTGACCTCAACCTC
Organism: Myodes glareolus; assembly: GCF_982192425.1. NCBI lineage: Eukaryota > Metazoa > Chordata > Mammalia > Rodentia > Cricetidae > Myodes > Myodes glareolus. The sequence goes on along the minus strand of NC_142034.1, from coordinate 77,850,752 downwards.
AGGAGCCCATGTCTAGAGAGCTAACTGGTAAATTAAATAATATAAAGCAAACTAATGGATTCTGTAGATGGAAAGGAACCATTCCTTAGAACTGAAAGAACGTAGCATTATTTTTGCTCATAATTTTTGTTCCTGCATTGATATGGCATCTTTTTTAAAAGGTTTAATTTAAATTTTTACTTTTGCATGTGAGAGAAAGTTAAAGGTAGATAGAGGTGGGGGCAGGAACCGTGACATGGGGAAAACAGGCATGAGTGTGTGCAAGAACACATCCATGGAGATCATAGCAGGGCAGTGAGTGTCCTCCTTTATCCCTCACTGTGTCTCCTTTGAGGCAGGCTCCCTTGGGCAGGCAGTTCACAGTTTGCTTTGCTGACAGCCAGAAAATTCCAGTGATCCTCCTGTCTCCGTTTCCCTCAATGCTGGGTTACAGGAGTGCAGGAGATGTTCTTCCTGTTACCTGGGGCAGCATCTGAACTCTGGTTCTCCTGTTTGTACAACGAGCATCCTTAACTGCTGATCAACTCTTCAGTCCCCAAAGTTACTTTTAACCACTTTTAATTTAAAAGAAAACACAACACATGGAGAAGATGGGAGAAGTCAGGGGAGGGGGCACACACTCGTTATTTCAACACTCAGTAAGTTAACACAGAAGGACTATAAGTTTAAGACTCGCCCAGACTTATTTTTAGACAGGGTGTTCTAAAACAATTACTAGAACAAGTAATAACGCCAGGTGTGGTGGTTCACACCTTTAATTCCAACTCAGCAGGCAGAGGCAGGTGGCGTCTATGAGCTCAGGCCAGTCGGGAGGGAGTTACAGGATAGCCAGGGAAACATGGTGAGGCCCTGACTAAACCAAATGAATGAATGAATTATAAATAAATAAAAAGCAAGAAAGAAAGCCAGTAAACCAAACTAACCATTATACAAACTAACCACATTCTGGACAATTCTCTTGTGACTTTTCCTCTCAGTTCCATCACACTGACTCACGAGTGTCCTGACCCTACACTGTTTCCCTGCATGTGTGACTGTCCAGGCAGAGTGGAGATTGCGCTCTCTTGTCCTTCATAATTCTCAGCACAGGTGTTCGTTCCTCTGTGGCCGACTGGAGACGCTCATTTGGGTTCTACATTTCAGTGGTAGAAATGGTTACAAATGACAAAACCCCACTGCCAAAACATCACCCTCGAGTTAGTCTGTTTTCTTCTCTGGTTTGCTCCTCCATGAGTTCTAGAAGCTCAAATGTCAGTTCCCTGTGCCCACCCTGAGTAACAGAATGAGCTCCCCAACTGCAGCCCCTCCCACAGCTGTCAGGATGGGCAAACTGCAAAGACCTGCTGTGCTCTCCCCAAATTCCTTCCAGTGCAGTTCCTGCTTCTTGTGTGCACGCTGTGTCTGCGCATGTGTGGCATACAGCAGTCTTGAAATTGTGCCCCAGACCAGCAGTTAAGGCTGCTTTGTGACTTGACCTGTCTTCTACTCCATGCTTATTATTAGAGGGTTAGATGCTATGCAGGTTTCAAGATCTTTTCTTTTTAAACAAAGGAAACTTTGTATCACTATGAGCACGATGTGTATGTGTGTGGAGGGGGGCGATGTGTGGCACCTGTGAAGGTCAGAGGACAACACCCTGGAGCTGATCTTTCCTTCTGCCTTTTCTGTGGGCTCCAGGGATCTCACTCAGGTCACCAGGCTCTCCTTGGTCTTTCTAAAGCATCACAGTGCAAAGTAAACACACAAGTCATCTAGTTCCTAGCCCAGATCCAAAATGCACATCCTGATTAGGCATCTCCATTTTGATGCCAAGGTATCTCTCTGTCTAGATCTCCCACTTTGTGTTTTATTACATTAGTATCTTGAAGGATTCCAATATGAGCCGATTTTTTAAAAAAATGTATTTTAGTTAGTTGAATGCTTATTAAACAAAATTTTCTATGACCTAATAGGATAGGAGGGTCCTGAATGGTACTGGTTACTGCTACAGTTTTTGTAATGGGTCTTCTGGAGTCCTAAGCATGTACCATAAATGAAAATTCTGTTTAAATCTGAAAGGTAACCTCTTATTCTTTCTTCAACATCTCTCTCTGCAGCCTGGTAGCATTCCATGCTAATAAGATCGGAACTTTGCAAAATACAGCAGTTACCCGGTCCCAAGCTGAAGACATTGTCTATAATATTGAAGACACTCCTACCCAACAGAATGAGTCCCAGAAACCCTCTGAGGAGCCCTCTGCCTGAGACTGCAAAGACAGCAACTGGATTCGACAATGCAAACAGCCTTTCCAGCTGCAGGGCTATGTTCTGTGTCGATTCATCCAGCAGTGGTGGAGAGGGTGACCCTCCGCTGTTTATACTCAAACTCACAGTTCACATCATCCTAATTCTTGTATCAACACTGCTCCAGTCTCTCACTTATTGCAGAACGTTCTCTCAAACATGAGCATTTTATATTTTTGTGTTTCCTTTAACCAACATAGTCACCGGTAGTACAGGAAATAGATTCTTGTCTTATTAAAGCCATTAAGAGAGGAATAAGATTGAAAGTTCAAAAAAAAAGGGGGGGTGGGAGGGACATCCTGAATTTAGAAGTATTTCATGATCATGTTTCATCTATTTTCTTGTAATTTGAAATGTCCCTTCACCTCCCCTCGCTAAGGGGTAAAATCAGGGGAACATGCAGGTTTTAATTTAAGTCATCAATTAAAGGGAGTCTAAAGTCACCATTAGAGTTGATTGTGCTTTCTCATAGCTCTGTGAATATGACACATCATAGGATAAGGATGGGCGTTTCATAGCAGGAGAGGTTACCTTGGTGAGAAAGGACCAGGCAGACATCAGGGAAGAAGACAGTGGACCAAGGGACTGAGGTCATCAGTGCTGTTTCCCCTGCAGTCTGACTTGATGCCCAGTGCTCCTATTCTCACCACTGGGCTCTGAATCAGGAGCTGGAAGGAGGCAATGCAGAAATGAAGGGGGAAGGGGAGCAGGACACAGGCTCTGCCTGAGAGACGTCCTACTCCAGGTGTGACAGAGTTGGGACTAGCACTGTCTTCATTCAGAGTTCTAAATTTCTAATTGTCTCCAGTCATATCTATATTTAAATTTATTTCATAATGAATTTCTCATAGTGCATCAGTTTATCACCATCAACAAAATATTGGGTTTTGCTGGAGTTAACAAAGGCTGTTCTATTGGTATATTCATTGCCAATTTGGTTGTAGAGAAGAGCAGATTTGCAAGAGGGTATTAATTTTTATTTTGGTTTGAGTAAACCCCGACTCCGGTTAGAGACACCCAGTCCATAGGAGAATAGGGGTGAATCTCAGTCCACATTCCACTGCTGTTCTACAAAGTTCTAAGAAATGAGTCTGTTTCTGATGGGGGTTTGGGGGGAGGTCACGTAGTAGGAAGTCGCATTCTGGGTTTGCCAAATGGGGCTTCCCTTTATGCTCTAAAAATAATTGTGTTTAAACAACTGCGATTTTTTTTCTAATCTTTTTTTTTTTTTTTTGGTTTTTCAAGACAGGGTTTCTTTGGTATATAGTGATGTTTTAATTTCTTAATGTTTTTGTCTGAAATTTGAGGCAACTCTCAAACCATGAAACATCAAAACTGGACTTTTGCTGGGAGAGCTTGGATTTGTAGCTTTTCTAGAAAGATTTGTCAAGCCAGTTCTACAGTGGTGAGGCCACCAGAGGGGGCCATCAGCCCCTGCCCTCTCCTCCCTCCTTCCTGATTCCTGCCTGGTGGCTGCAGAGCTCTGAGACTGTGATGCCTGCTCTGTTCTTCAGTCTTCCCAGAGATGCATGACAGACATGAAGGGGTCTGGAAATCTGTCTGTCCCACCTAGCATTTCCAAAACTTACTTGAACTCAGGAACATGGTGACTAGTGGCATTCTATGAAAGTCTGTGGGACTCAGTGCAAAACAGGCCATATCCATGGGCTCCAATACTGTCCAGTACTTGGGAGGTAGAGGCAGGCAGATCTCTGTGAATTTGAGCACAGCTTGGTCTCCATAATAAATTCCACAACAGGTTCCAAAGCTACACAGAGAAACCCTGTCTCAAAAAAACAAAACATTAGTTTGAAACGCACAGCAGAACTGGGTTTAAAGTATAGAGATTTCCCATAAAACCATCTTCCCTACCCAATACACACAAACACACACACACACACACATACAGTGAGAGAGAGAGAGAGAGAGCTATACATACACATCAACAAAACTAAATAACTAGATAAATAAAAACCTGCTAATCTATATGGAACTATTAAAAATAAAATAAAATACTGCAAAAAGATGAGCATTGTGATGCATACTTGAAATCTAGTATTCTATACACAGAGGCAGAAAAGTCAGGAGCCTAAGGTCAGCCTTAGCTACATTGAGAATTCTAGACTAGCCCAGGCTACATGAGACTTTGTTCAAAACAAATAATAATGTACTGGCTGTTTTTATGTGTCAACTTGGCACAAGCTAGAGTCATCAGAGAGGAAGGAGCCTCAGTTGAGCAAATGCCTCCATGAGATCCAGCTGCAAGACATTTTCTCAACTAGTGATGAGCGAGGGAGGGCCCAGCCCTCGGTGGGTGGTACCAATCCTGGACTGCTCCTGGGTTTTGTAAGAAAGCAGGTTGAACAAGCCATGGAAAACAAGCCGGTAAGCAGCTCCCCTCCAGGTTCCTGCCCTGCGTTTCCTGTCCTGGCTTCAGTGAACAGCAATGTGGAAATATAAGTCAAATAAACCCTTTCCTCCCCAGCTGACTTTTTGGTCTTGGTGTTTTGACACAGTAATAGAACCCTAACTAAGACAAACAGCAACCAACTCCAGCCAACCAACAGAAATGCCCCAGAGTTGACGTTTACACAGGTATCCCCCATCCTGTCTTTCCATTGAGCATTCCCACTGCCCAGGGCTCATCCTTGTCATCCATGTAATTCCTTTCTACTTCTAAGCTGATGCTGTCCAGTGCTAATACAAAATGAGAGCTACAGAAGCCATTTTTAATTTCTCTGCTACCTATATTCAAAACAAACAAACAAACAAACAAACAAAAACCACCAGAAGATAGAGCTTGTGAGATGATGACTCAGCAGTCCAAAGCATTACTGTACAATCCTGAGACCCGGAGTGTGGAGCCCAGCACAGCATCCACTAAACAAGCCAAGTGTCACACACACCTCTAACCCAGACTCAGAGAGCATCTGAGACAGAAGACTCATGGGAATCTGATATTCCCAATAAAGCTGAGAAAGCATGACTGGCTTGGAAATTTTACCATGTTTTTTTTTTAAGATGGTTCACACTATTTTGCTCTGGTTAGCCATGAACTCATAAATATCTACCTCTCTGATTCACAAATGCTTCACCTGTGTGTTTACACTCAGATGTTTGTTTACTTTGCATCCACTCTGACATAGCCAATCACCTGCACAGCTCGGCCAGTGCAGGTCAGCTATTGTGCACGGAATTTGTTCAGCAGCTCTTCATCAAAGGAGCCAAGTACAATGAGACTGTCTCCTACGTGTTTGTTTCTTCCGGCGATTGATTTCTGCATCAGATTCGGAGGAGATCAGACCATGTCACCAGAAAAGGCAGAGTAGTAGAAGAGGACACCAGACTCCCTCTTCTGGACTGTGTGTGCATGTACATGTTCCCATACACAGGCACACACAGGCATGCAATCAACACACACACACACACACACACACACACACAAATTTTTAAAATAGAAAGAGTGCATTGATTTTAAGAATTCCCTTTCCTTAGCTCAGTGCACTCTAACTCCTGTCATTTCAACACAGAATAGATAGAAAAATCACGAAGGAGAGTTCACACTCTTTCATTATAAGTCTTGGGAATTCAGTGTGCATTTTACATTTGTCACACAGCACAGCCCTGACTGCCAATATCTCAGATGCTCAACAACCAAGGGGGAAGGGGCTAATTCCTGTAACTGCTCAGTGTAACTTCCTTTTTTTTTCTTTGTCTTGGATAACACACTTTATTTAAGTGAGTTTGTATTGTTGGGTGGAAGAATCAGGTTAAGCTAGCCGGGGTCCGGGCGGGAATGCAGCTCACGCCGCTCCTTTTACAGAAATGTATCCTGTTAGGCTATTTTTCTATAGACAGATATTTCTTTTTCACTTTTTTTTTGTATTTCAAACATGGCTGCAAGAAATATCCTTTATAAAAACAACAATAAAACAAACAAAAACACCTATGTGGACATTGCATGCTGTGAAGGTGTAGAGTTTAAATGTAAAGCTGATGGGTCAAAGCGTGTGATCTTACTTGGAGTAACAAGACCCAAAAGACAGTAACATATTTCAGATGACGTCAGTCAGTTACAGCTGTGCTGCTTCGTTTTCGTCAACAGAAAACTAGAGTCTCCTGGGAAGAGGAAACCTGGACTCAGGATTGAGCTGTGGCGTGTCTGTGCGCATTTCCAAGATTACTGATTGATGGGGGAGGGTCCAGGCCACGGTCGGCAGTGCCGCCTGGGCAGTGGTCTCCTGTGTGTAGACAGGCGGGCTGAGCAGACAGTAAGCAGCTTCCCTCTGCATCTTAACCTCCGTCCGGACTAAGCTCTTGTCCTGATTTCCCTCAGTGATAGAGTGACCAGGAAACCAAATAAACACATTCCGCCCGAATTTTTATTGGCCATGATGTTTATCGCAGCAATAGAAAGCAATCTAGGATAATAGCTAAACACACATTCTCTATTTCAAGGTAATTATTAAAAAGAAAAACAAAACAAAAACGAAGAAATATTTTTTTTGGAGACAGGGTCTCACGTAGCTAAGACTGACCTTGAACTCTCTACATTCATAGACAGTACTGACTCTTGAACTTGTGACTTGGCCTCCAACTTCCAGGTTCTGGTCTTGCAGGCACACACTACCATACGGGGTGTTGAACCCAGACCTCAGTCCAGGCTAGCCAAACACTCTACTCTAGCTACAGGCTCAACCCCAAGAATACTATACTTTTACTCAAGCGTGTGCTCAACCTTAGTTTAGGTTTTGCTTTTTAAATTTGGCTGAAGAATCCAATTCAACTAGGTGTGGTAGGACACGCCCAGAATTGAGCAGTCAGTCAGGAGGCTGCTGCAGGACAAGCAGAGCTGTAGACCAAACAAACAAAACAAAACAAAACAAAACAGAACCAGATTAAGCAAACCACAGGAGCTCAAGTAATTCCCAAGATGCTTCTGGGAAGCCCAGGGTTTTTATGCTCATTCACCTCTCACCTTCCTCCCTCTCCCTTCTGGGAATCCATGTCCTAACTGTGGCCTCTGCTCCGCTCTTGCTCTCCTAATAGTCCAGAGTCCGCACCTGGTAGCCCAGGAATTCCAGCTCTCTAAGATTCTCAGTAGGGCCCACCTGCTCTGTTGTGGAGGAGCCTGTCAGCCATTGCCTGGGGACTGCCTCTCTCCACCTTAGCCACCTCTCCTTCCTGATTCTCTGCTTCAGCCACACTGGCTTCCCGTCTGCTGCTAGGAGAGCCTGAGTTCTCCTGGTCCTGGCTCCTAGGTCATGGCTGTTCCCTTTCTTAGGACGCTTCTCTCTGATGTTTACAGGGCTGCCTTGTAGCTTTCAGATTCCCGATTACATTCATTGTCCAGAAAATATCCTTCTCGTCCCTAGTCAGTTTATTTCTAGGGTAGTTTATTCCAGTCCAACTCTATAATCTAGAGAGTAAACAAACTCTAATATACCTGCCATTCCTCAGGAACCTACATAATGCTTGACTCATCATCATTTATGATATAGCAATACTTATGCATGTGTGGGCAGCCTGCTTATGATGGTTCTCCAGTTGTTCCTGTCCTGGGCAGTCTTAGGTGCTTGTGTTATTGACGTACCCAAGGATCCACAGTCTTCCTTTATGCTGTTTATCCAGAGTTCTTTAGGACCTTCCTCTTTTTTTTCCCCCTGTGCACTCCTTTAAGCAGGGTTATCTCCGGGTATCTGCCACCATTCATTCTTATAACATGGCCAAAGTATCTCAAGTGCTTTGACATATCCTGTAGTTTACAGGATGTTTCTTAATGTCATCATTTGCACAGCGTGTCTCTTTGTGTGACACCTAGAATCTTGTATGTATGTAGCCACTTATCCATCCACATGCTTGGTAACATCTTTCTGGTGCAATCTGTCTTACTAAGAGAAGTGTGAAAAGAGAGAGAGAGAGAGAGAGAGAGAGAGAGAGAGAGAGAGAGAGAGAGAGAAACAATGCTATAATTAGACTGAGAAAATAAAATCATAATAATAAAAGTACTTCCATCTTGGTAACAATACATAATTTTGAGTCTTGCTTTGTTTTCCTTAAAAAAAATCTTATTTTCTGTTAACTCTTCTGAGGAAGGAAGGGTGTATTTTGGCCCACAGTTTGAGGGTACAACCATCTTGGTGGGGACCGCGGTGGCAGCGATGTGAGACAGCTGGTGCCATTGCGTGCACAGTCAGGAAGCAGGGTGATAAATCTGTCGCTCAGCTGCTTCCTCTCCTATTCAGTTTGAGGCTCAGGCTGTGGCTCCTGCTGCCCTCTTATCTAATTTTTATGTCACATGTTTTACGTGGGGCTGGAGAGATGTGTCAGCAGTTCAGAGTGCCTGTGGCTCTTCCACTGGACCTGGATGAATTTCCCAGCACCCCTGTGGAGGGGCTATAAGGACCTGCAACCCTAGCTCCAGGGGATCCATTGCTCTCTTCTGGCCTGTAAGGGAATGCATGTGACATACACTCACATGTATACACACACACACACACAATATATTAAACAAATTTAAAAGCAAACAAAAGATCCTTCGGACATATATTAATGAGTCTTTTACAATACTCAAATGATAGAAAGATAAAATGCATACAGCTGTAAACTACAGTCCTCCTACTGCAGCTGCTTCTCTACCCGAGAGACACAAGGATTGTCTGGTGACATTTTCGTGACGTTTCCACCTCTACACAAATGCATGTAAATAGATTGTCATTTGTAATGATTTAAATAAAATGCTGCAGTTCCCCCGAGGGGTGGAGCAGCAGCAGAAACACTGCTGGTTCCCAAGTGATGGCAATGGGTAGCGGGCCATGAGACCATGGTAGGCCATGCTGCAGCAGAGCCCCGAGTGGAGTGGCAGCAGTGGGCAGTGGATCATGAGACCACAGCAGGCTACAAAGGCAGCCAGGAAGGAAGCTGTGTGGTGGGTGAGAAACCAAGACGGATAGGCAAGCCATGCAGAGTGAAGCTGTATATTTATTTAGTGGGTTATGGAGGGGAAGGGAAGAAGGGAGAAGGGGGAAGAGCAGAGAGAGTGAGGCAGAGAGAGAGAGAGAGAGAGAGAGAGAGAGAGAGAGAGAGAAGGGGAAAAGTGGGGAGAAGTGAAGAAGTGGGGAGAAGGAAGAGATAAAAGCCACCTCTTCCAGAGTGGGGGAAGGAAGGCTCAGGCTGGAAGCAGACGATCAGCTTGCCTTGGCAGACAGGGGAGGGAGTGGGTGTGGCTTGTCTCTTAAAAAGACAGGACAGACCATTACATTATTGTCTCAAGTTTTTGCCAAAATGAGTACCTATGGAATAGGTTGTTTCATACTTTTTAAAAAAATTGTGTTTCTTGGAAATATTTTCAGGCCACAGAGTTCTAATAAAATATTGTCATCCTCTATCAACACGCACTGTTAATCACTGGAGTCCACATTGTTTAAGGTCACAGTCCTAGAGTAGGACATTGACAAGACTTAGCGCATATTTTATATAGCTCCCCTTGCTTGGGCAGTTCACTTGGTGCTCAGGGACTGTGGGACATCTTGATTTGAGTGTAGAGTTCATTGTAAGATGGCCATTCTGGCTGTGGATGGAGGCCAGTTTTAGTGTACTTTCCAAACATGTGTGGAGTCCTGGGTTGTAACCTCAGTACAGCAGAAACCCACTCATAATGGCACACACCTGTGATGCCAGCACAAGGGGAGGCAAGAGGATGGCAAGTTTATAGTCATGCTTGGCTAAATAGGAGCTTCAGGCTACCCTGCATTACATAGTGAGATCCTGTCTCAGAACAAGAAAGGAAAACAAACAACAGCACTTCAAATCCAAACTGAAATGATTATCCTAAGTTCATTTAGTAAAATCTAATGTTATTAAATTCCCCGACTCATCTGTCTTCCCCTAATTGGGTGTAGGGCAGCAACTTACAGCCACTCGGATGCTGATGGTTCAGAAGTTTTAGTCCCAAGCAGATAGATCTGTGACATTGTCCTCAGCATCTCTAAGATGTAAGGTGCATTTAGTTATTTATTTGGTTTCAGAAGAGGAAGTCCTGAAAATTACAATACCTCCTGGAAACATTTTGTTTAGAAAATGTAGCACCTGCTGCTTCCGAAACAGAAAATCGTCACATCCAGTTTCCTGTCTTGCACAAGTACCTAACTGTGGAAGCCACATAGACCAGTTAGTACACGGGAAAGGGGCTTCAGAACATGGAGAAGCTCAGCTTTGGAAGTTGCATCCTCTCTCCCTTCATTTCTGCAAGTAGAGTCTCTCTTCTAGCTTCATTTGCTGAGACTCTTCCACTGATAACTTGGGCTGTAAGTGAACATGTGTTAGGATGATGGCTGCTGAATGGCAGAGCAGTGAGTATAAGGTGTCAGCTTTCATTTCTGCCTCTGCACCGGGACCTCACGGGGCTCTATCTATAGTCTATGCCTCTTCTGCCTTTCACTTTATTCCTCTGCAAGTGAGAAAGTTGTTCCAGGTCTTTCAGTTCCCCTTATCCAGGAACCATCTCAGAGTCAGCATGATCTCCAGGCCTGGAGTCTGCACTCAGGTGAAGAGCTTCGTTGAGGCTCTGGAGACAGCCCAGCAGAAATTTGACTCTGGTTTTTTTTTTTTTGTTTTTTTTTTGGTTTTGTTTTGTTATGTTTTGGAGAATAAGTCTCACTAAATAGACCAGGCTGGCCTGGAACTCACAAGCTCAACCTGCCTCTGCTTCCTGAATGCTATTTTAATTATTTTACTAAGGTCTCCTGGAGCGAGTGAATAGCTGCTGTCTGGAGAAAGATTGTAGAACTAGAGTGACTCAGTTTTCAAACAAAACACTTGAAGGTGTGGCCGGGAGATAAGGATGGAGTTGCAATTTACTGGCAGCTCAGGAAGAGCCCTTCAGCAGCAGAGAACTAGAAGGAGAGGCTTTTACAAGAAGCTGTGGCTCTCCCGCCTAACTGGTAAGTACAGTCTTCTGCAGACTCATGCTGGAGAGAAGCAATCGGGATTTAGAGTTTCTGTACCATATGGAATGATACATGGGATGGTGTGGGATTGTGTGCAGGGCATAAGGACATTGGGGAGTGAGTCTCTAGACATCAGGGCAACTTAGCATCCAATAGAGTTCTTTGGACTCTTGGAAGGTGGAATGGAATAATGGACTTTCATAGAGGAATTATTAAAATGATCTTAAGCAAAGTTATCATGAGAAATAGGAAGAAACTTGTAGAAAATTGTCTGGTCCTTTTCGATTAAACCCTACATAGTTAGCCCCTTGTCTAAGTAATGTGTAATATTGTATATAACATGAAAATGGATTCAGTGAGGTGGGGCATAGACACATTTGCCGTTCTGTTCCTTGACTTTTGGGGTCTGCAAAATAAAAATATTTGTAAGAAACAATTTGTTTGAAGAAAAGGGAGAGCCTCACAAAATCTGCTGGGAGTTGAGGTTCTGTGTTAGGTTTGGGAGCTTGGCCAGATGCAGGAAAGTTTTGCTTTAGTTGGAGTGTTGGAGAGCAGAAGGGGGTGCCCCAGTGTGTGTTGGTGAGCAGATTGTAGCATTTGGTGTTCATTTTTCCTTTTTTTCTCTTCCTTCCTTCCTTCCTTCCTTCCTTCCTTCCTTCCTTCCTTTCTTCTTAATTTGTTTTTGTTTTTTGAGATAGGGTTTCTCAGTAGCTTTGGAGCCAGACCTGGAACTCACAGAGATCCTCCTGCCTCTGTCTCCCGAGTGTGGGATTCAAGGCGTACATCACCACTACTCGGTGGTGTTCATCTTTCAATGACTAGGAATCATTGAATTCTTTACATATTGAGGGTGATATTTAGAGAAAACTCGCATAAGAGTTTTGTAAATGCATGCGTTTATGCTGAGGAGAATTGGTGCAATCCTCCCTGAGACTGTTTCATCCCCTCAGCTGTCTGTCTGTTCATCTGTCTGACCTGCTACTTCCCCTCACTTCCAATGCCCCATCCTTCAAGTCTCTCCCCCATTTAACCTGTGAACTATTAAAAATAAGCCATGAGTTAGAAAATGTAAGATATACATCACAATGAGCACTCATTTGATTTTTACACCAAAATTTTGACATCTCATTGGCCTGGCCCTCATGGCAGTCCACCACTGCCTTCTGGGATGACATGTATAAACTGTCCTGTTTGGTTTCTTTGTCACAGGACCTATATTGTAATCTTGGCTTTCTACAGAATGAAGCTTTGCTGAGGGAGGATAACCTTGAATTTCCGAGCTTCCCTTTCCCAGGTGCTGACCTCCAGGCCTAGGTTATCTGTAGGTGGAGATCAGGCTCAGGGCTTCCTGCTCCCTAGGCTAGTTGTTGACCAGCTGCACTGTTCCCTAAGCTTCTAGCCGCTTCATTTTATCATTAAAAAACCAACTCCCCCCCCACCCCCCCCCCCCCGCCCCTAGCATGTTGGCAAACAATTGTATTCCTAACACTGGCAATTCCAGCCCTTGGGAGACAGGCAGTAGGAGGAATGCAAGTTCATCTTTGCTACTGGGTAAGTTAGAGGCTGTCCTGGGTGGCTGAGATTTTGAATTAAAAATGTGAAGAACCCAAACCTGTTTATCATACTGCCCCTCTTCTCTCTCTCTCTCTCTCTCTCTCTCTCTCTCTCTCTCTGTCTGTGTGTGTGTATTACCAAACTGTGACTATATAAATATATGGATTTTCCTTTAGGATGGTAATAAAATACTTTATTAGGATACAAATTTGAGTGATCGTGGCTTTAAGACATGAATTAATCTTGAGTGATATTCCACACTGGAAAAAATTCTTTTCTATTTCCATGTTATTTATTTATTTATTTATTTATTGCGACGTGGTCTCACATATAGCTCAGGCAGGCCTGGAACTTGCGATGCAGACCAGACTGGCCTGGAAGTCACAGAAATCTGTGAGCTTCTGCCTCCTGGTTGTGGGAGTAAAAGTGTGCACCCCCATACCTGGCTCGCTGTTGTTCTTACAAGCCTTTTCTGTGTGCCGGCCATGGACTCCAGGGTTCTCTGCCACTGATCTCCAGCTCCAGGCTCCCAAACTCATTTTCCCACTTTTTATTTTGAGACAGGTTCTTACTAAGCTACTCAAGGAAGCTAGATAGGCTTTAAGTTCATGATCCTCTGACCTCAGCCGGATAGAAACTGGGATTATGGATTTGTATTTCCAGGCCTTATGTGGACTTTGACAGTCCCAGAAATGGAAGCCAGGGTTTTGTGCTTTTACAAAGCACAGAGGGAGGGCTGGGTGTGCTGGGTCACTCCTGTGATCCCAGCATTCTGAGGAGGAGGGTCTCTGTAAGTGAGAGACCAACCTGAGATAGAACAAGCTCCAGGTTCAATAAGACCCTACAAAAATAGCTAAATTAATGAAAAGATCAACCAGCCAACCAACCCCACTGGTGGCTCATGAGGCAGGGGCTACAGCTAGGCAAAGAGATTTCTGGTCATAAGATGTTGCATCTCTTTACTTCCTAGCCTCAGAGGGGGTGAAACTAGCTGAAGCCAACTCAGCCTGCATTTCAAGTTTTATCTAAAAGTAGATTGTTAGAAGCTGATCGTAGTAGCTACTGGCAATTCAAAGATCTAAGATACCTTGAGATAACTTTGGCTCTGACCTTCAGCATTCTATCTCTCCAGCAGCAGGACACCCTTCTACTCAATCAAGGTCACAGTCTTAGGGGTCTTGAGCCCACGTACAGTTGCTTAGGCATCAGCTGTGTAGACAGCTGTGTAGACAGCATCAGTTCACAGACTTAGTTCTGGGTTTCCAGCTGTCACCTTGCTTTCTTTTTCCTCACACCCATCTCCTCTGATGTCTCCGACATGGAAGTCACTGGCCCTGCAGCTGTAAGGAACCAACCTGAGCTTTGACCTCTGCAGCTCTGACTTGGGGTCACTGCCAGTGCCTTTGCATTTGTTTAACCTTGACTTTCAGGCCCTCCTTGTCTCTATGCTCTTCCTGCTCCTTAGGCTGATTCTGTCTGTGTATGGGCACCTCTTCTCTGTTGAGCTTTGAAGGAAGGCCCTCCCCAGGAGGCCCTGGCGGCAGCGGCGGGGGGGGGGGGGGGGGGGGGGGGGGGGCTTTCCTCAGCGCAACCAACCAAACAGACAAACAAACGAAAACCCAGAGAAAGCATTTTCCATCAGCACAGGCATTCCCCAGAACACCTAGTTTAGCCTTTTGCCTTTCAACAAAAGGCAGTGTGATCAATGAAACCAAAACAGTCCCTACTGGGTTCAGAAGGCAGAGCAAACTGCTAGGTTCATTGATCATGTGGCCTTCTGTTATCTCTTCCACAATGAATGTCTGCAAGACAATAAAGCATTGGTTCTCAGCTTTTTAAATACTGTGGCACTTTGATACAATACTTCAAGTTGTGGTGCCCCCAACCTTAAAATTGTATCATTGCTACTTCACAGGTGTAATTTTACTATTTGTATGAATCAGCATAAAATTTGATATGTAAGATATCTGATATGCGATCAATGTGAAAGTCCTTTGACCTCAAAAGAGTTGCGACCCACAGGTTGAGAACCGCTAACTACGGCATCCTTGCTTGTCATCCTAGCAGTCAGAGCAGTCCCCAGAGGGCACCAGGTCCTGGCACCTCCTCATCCCGGCAATGACACTGTGTTTCCTTGTGAAAAGAGCAGTCCTCACAAAGTGATCACTGAGTTCTGTCCCTGTCATGTCGTCGTCGTCGTCGTCGTCGTCGTCCCCCCCCCCCCCCCGCCCCGCCCCATTCCCTATTCTGCATTGGTGTCCTTCCCTGCTCCTCTCCCCTGACACAGACACTCTCCTGCTTCTGGACCTTTGCCCTCCCTGTTTATTTTTCTTGACATCTCTCTCTGGTTGGCTAAGTCTTCTTCAGCTTTGCTCAAACCCCACCCTCTCTGTGAAAGTATTAGAAAGTCCATTTGGGCTGGATAAACCAAGTAGAAATCACATGCATACCCCTCCACGGCACCACTAGTGCTCCCTCACTTGCTGTAGGCTTTCTGGGTCTTCCCCCTTTGTTCACTTGTTCATCCAGGAGTAAGATGATTAAGACAGCTGTCTGCCATCTCCTGCACAATGTGGGGAAACTCTTCAACATCTCTGAACTTTCTGCTGAATTAATTTTTTAATGTGAACATTCTGTAACTTCAGAATTATAAGTTTATTTTGTTTGATATAATTAAAATCTGTTTAAATTAAAACAAACTAGTTAAAAGTTAATTAGTAACACAGGAAATTGATAACTTAAAATTTGTGCATGGATAATTTTAAAGATATCATAAAGCAGGCTGGAGAGATGGCTCAGTGGTTAAGAGCATTGCCTGCTCTTCCAAAGATCCTGGGTTCAATTCCCGGCAACTACATGGTAGCTCACAACCATCTGTAATGAGGTCTGGTGCCCTCTTCTGGTCTGCAGGCATACATGTAGACAGAATATTGTATGCATTATAAATAAATAAATAACTTTTTAAAAAAGATATCATAAATCATGATTCCATTTTTGATTTTGAATTGTCATTGTGCTAGGGTTAAAAAAATGGATGCCACATGATTTCATCATCATCTTGATTAAAGGTGACCACATGGAGTGGGCCTAACTAGGAGGGAACAATAGATCTCCAAGATAGTGTGGATTGGGATAAATTTTTGCATGATGACTCATGTCCCATTTTTTTCCTCCCCTTTTTTTAAAATTGATTTTATTGAGCTATATAATTTTCTTTGCTCCCCTCCCTACCTTCCCTTCAACCCTCTTCCAAGGTCCCCATGCTCCCAATTTACTCAGGAGATCTTGTCTTTTTCTACTTCTCATGTAGATTAGATCCATGTTCTTAGGGTTCTCATTGTTGTCTAAGTTCTCTGTGATTGTGATTTTTAGGCTGGTTTTCTTTGTTTTATGTCTAAAAACCTCCTATGAATGAGTACATATGATAATTGTCTTTCTGAGTCTGGGTTACCTCACTCAATATGATGTTTTCTAGCTCTATCCATTTGCCTGCAAATTTAAAATGCCACTGTTTTTTTTTCTGCTGTGTAGTACTCCATTGTGTAAATGTACCACATTTTCCTTATCCATTCTTTGGTTGAGGGGCATCTCGGTTGTTTCCAGGTTCTGGCTATGACAAACAATGCTGCTATGAACATAGTTGAGCATATGTCCTTGTGGTATAATTGAGCATCCTTTGGATATATATCCAAAAGTGGTATTGCTGGGCCTTGAGGAAGCTTGTTTCCTAATTTTCTGAGAAATCACCACATCCAAAGGGGCTGTACCAGCTTGCACTCCCACCAGCAATGCAAAAGTATTCCCTTTTCCCCACAACCTCTCCAGCATAAGTTGTCATCAGTGTTTTTGATCTTGGCCATTCTTACAGGTATAAGATGGAATTTCAGAGTTGTTTTGATTTCCATTTCTCTGATGACTAAGGATGTTGAGCATTTCCTTAAGTATCTCTCAAGCATTTTAGATTTCTCTGTTGAGAGTTCTTTGTTTAGGTCTGTACTCCATTTTGTTTTATTGTATTATTTGTTCTTTTGATGACCAATTTCTTGAGTTCTTTGTATATATTGGAGATCAGACCTCTGTCTGATGTGGGGTTGGTGAAGATCTTTTCCCATTTTGTAGGCTGTCGTTTTGTCTTCTTGACTGTGTCTTTGCTTTACAGAAGCTTTTCAGTTTCAGGAGTTCCCATTTATTAACTGTTTCTCTCAGTGTCTGTACTACTGGGGCTATATTTAGGAAGTGGTCTTTTGGGCCAATGTGTTCCCACTTTCTCTTCTATGAGGTTCAGTGTGGCTGGCTTTCTCTTGAGGTCTTTGATCCATATGGACTTGAGTTTTGTGCATGGTGATAGATATGGATCTATTTTCATTCTTCTACAAGTTGTTATTCAGTTATACCAGCACTCTTTGTTAAATATGCCTTCCTTTTCCCATTTGATATTTTTTGCTTCTTTGTCAAAAATTAGGTGTTTGTAGGTGTGTGGATTAATATCTTTGTTTCTATTTTGTTGATTTCAGCTATCAATTTGATTATTTCCTGCTGTCTAGTTCTTTTGGGTGAGTTTGCTTCTTTTTGTTCTAAAGTTTTCAAATGTTCTGTTAATTCACTAGTGTGGGATTTTTCCAGCTTCTTTATGTAGGCGATTATGCTATGAACTTTCCTCTTAACACTGCTTTTATTGAGTCCCATAAATTTGGGTATGTTGTGTGGTCATGTTCTTTGAATTTTAGGAAGTCTTTTATTTCTCCCTTTATTTCTTTCTTGACCCACGGATCAGGTGATCATTGTTTAATTTCCATGTGTTTGTGGAATTAATATTGCTATTGAATTCTAATTTTAAGTCATGGTGATCTGATAAGATATATGGGGTTATTCCAAATTTTTTTGTATCTGTTGAGTTTTGTTTTTGTTACCGAGAATTGTGGTCAATTTTTGAGAAGGCTCCATGAGGTGCTGAGAAGAAAGTATTTTTTTTTATGTTTTGATGGAATGTTCTATAGATGTCTGTTAAGTCCATTTGAGTCATAACGTCTGTTAGTTCTTATATTTCTCTGTTAATTTTTTGTCTGATTGACCTGACCAGCAGTGAGAGTGGAGCATTGATGTCTCCCACTATTAGGGCATGGGATTTAATGTATGGTTTAAGCTTTAAAAGAGTTTCTTTTACATAAGAGGGTGCCCTTGTATTCGGGGCATAGATGTTCAGTATTGAGATTTCCTCTTGATGGATTTTTCCTGTGACTAATATGAAATGTCCTTCTTTGTCACTTTTGATTGATTTTAGTTTGAAGTCTATTTTGTTAGATATTAGGATAGCTACACTAGCTTGTTTCTTAGGTCCATTTGATTGGAAAATTTTTTCCCAACCTTTTACCTGAGGCAATGTTTGTCTTTGAGGTTGAGGTGTGTTTCTTGTATGCAGCAGAAGGATGGATTGTGTTTTCATATCCAATCTGTTAGCCTGTACTTTTTATAGGTGAATTGAGTCCATTTATATTAAGGAATATCAATGACCAGTGATTGCTATCTCCTATTAATTTAGTTTTTGTTGTTGGTGATGTTATTTTGTGTGTTTTTGCCATCTTTGGGATTTGCTTCTTTAAGATCATCAATTGTCTATGTTTTTGTTGATGTTGCCAACTTCTTCAGGTTGGAGTTTTCCTTCTAGTATTTTGGGTAGGTCTGGGTTTATAGCTAGGTATTGGTTAAATCTGGCTTTGTTGTGGAATATTTTGTTTTGTTCTTCTATGGTGATTGAAAGTTTTGATGGGTATAGTTGTCTGGGCTGACATCCATGGTCGCTTAATGTCTGCATAATGTTTAATCAAGACCTTCTGGCTTTCATTGTCTCCATTGAGAAGTTAGGTGTAATTCTGATAGGTCTACCTATCAGATATGTTATTTGGCCTTTTTCTTTTCAGCTTTTAATAAAATATTAATAATATTTTAATATTATTTCTTTATTCTGTATGTTTAGTGTTTTGATTATTATGTGTCGAGGGGACTTTTTTTTTGATTCATCTATTGTTGAAAGTGGGCTGCTTGTTCATCCTGGCCTCCAAGAACTGATGCAATCACACAGAAACTGTACTAATTAAACCACTGCTTGGCCCATTAGCTCTAGCTTCTTATTGACTAACTCTTACATCTTAAATTAAGCAATTTCTATTAATCTGTGTATCACCACATGGTTGTGGCCTACCAGCAAAGCTTCATCACATCTGTCTCTGGTGGTGGCTCCATGGTTTCTCCCTGACTCCACCTCCTTTCTCCCAGCATTCCATTTAGTTTCCCTGCCTAGCTCTGTTCCCCTATAGCTCTGCTATAGGCCCAAAGCAGTTTCTTTATTAATTTATCGTAATCATAGCATATAGAGGGGAATCCCACATCAGTATTCTATAAGCCTCTTGTATCTTCATAGGCACATCTTTCTTTAGATTGGGAAAGTTTTCTTCTACGATTTTGTTAAATATATTTTCTTTGCTTTTGGGATGAACTTCTTCTTTACCTATTATTCTTAGGTTTGATCTTTTCATGGTATCCCATATTTCCTGGATATTTTATGTTAAGCTTTTGTTAATTTTAGTGTTTTCTTTGACTGATGAATCTATTTCCTTTATTGTATCTTCAACACTTGAGATTCCCTTTTCCATCTCTTTTACTCTGCTATTTATGCTTGCATTTGTGGTTCTTGATCATTTTCCCATGATTTCTGTTTCAATAATTCCCTCAGCTTGTGTTTTCTTTATTGTCCTTATTTCAGTTTTCAAGTCTTAAATAGTTTCTTTCATATGTTTGATTGCCTTTTCTTGGTTTTCTTTAAGGGATTTGTTGATGTCTTCCAAGTTTTTGTTTGTTTGTCTTTTCCTCCATTTCTTTGAGGGAATTTTTCATTTCCTCTTTAAGGGCCTCAAACATTCTCCTGAAGTTATTTTTTAGGTAATTTTCTTCTGCATAATCTACATTTGATTGTTAAAGTCTTGCTGTTGTAGGGTCACTAGGTTGTACTGGTATCGTGTTGCTCTTTGCGGTATTGCATGTGTTCTTACCTTGTCTACTCATCTTTTCCTCTGATTGGTATAGTTGTGGCTCTTTGTGACTCTTGTGATCAATGTTCCAGGTGCCAGTGACTCCAAGGCTCCTCGTGGTGCAGTTAGTGCTATGGTTCCAGTCACCCCATTTGTCATTCTGTGTTCCTGGAGGTTACTTGGTGCTCCCAGGGTTTGCTCTTGTGGTGTTTGCTGTCTCAGGCCTGCTACGGCCTAGGTCACTGACTCAGTCCTGTGTCCATAAATGTCCCTGGTCTGGATCTGTTCTTGCTTCTGTGGAGTTTGTTGTCTCAGGCATGCTCTGGCCTAAATCATTGCCTCAGTCCTGTTTCTATAACTGTCCCTGGTCTGAATCTGAATTAAATTTTTAAAAAAATTTTCTTAACATATTAATTGTCTGCATAAATACAAGTTCATGGTAACAGGGATCTTTTATTCACTGATATATTCAAAATTCATAGAACCACGCATCATATCCTTTAACTATAGAATAAATGTGAAATCAGTAAAAAAAATAGTATTCTAATGGTATTTGTAGTAGTTAATGTGAATATCTTATAGTTTTATCTAATCTACCTTTCTGATTTCAAAATTATTATTTTAAATTGTGTGTGTATGTGTGTGACTGTATGGATATGTATGTGCATGTGAAGGCAGAAGCCTTCTCAGCTGTCGGATTCTCTGGAGCTGGATTGAGGGTGCTTGTGACCCGCCTGAGGCTGGTGCTGGAAGCCACAGTAGGTTCTCTGCAAGAGCAGTCAACCCTCTTCACTGTGAGCCATCTCCATAGTCCCAGTGTTAGCATAGATAGTAAAGTGAAGGGAAATGGCCAGCTTCCAGGGTGAGCAGGATTGGCAGAGGGCTCTGGGACATAAGGAGACCATTTGGAGGAGATTTCAGGATCTGGTCCTGGAGAGAGTCCTAACATGAAGTGGTGGGGTTGAGGTACAATGGAGTGATTCAGTGAGGACCTAGTATTGCGGGGGGGGGGACCAATGGTGCCTTGTTTTGGTGAAAATAAAGTGAATTCAAGCAGCTGAACTCTTTCACAGTGGGCAGCAGCAAGAAAGAACAGAGACTCAGCTGAGGTGGGTTGAGGCGGTGTGTTATCCCCATTTCCCCACACATGAAGCTCTTTAGTAAAGAATTGGGAATTCTGGTACATTCCTGAGTCCTGTCATCACACAGTACTCCCCTACAAGTGATGAGTAACCTTTAAAGGATGCCACAGTTGACCCTAAAATGTAGTGACTCAGGAGACAGCAAAGCTCAAGTTAACAAAGAAAAACCCCATCATCCCTGAGAAGGCTCAGGGATCAAAGTGCTTGGCCAACTGGACACCCGCATTGATCCTGAAATCCTGGAAGGAGAGAAACCACTTCTGATGGGTGTTTTCTCCCTTCCCATGAGCTCCATAGCATACACACATCTATAGACAGCAGTAGTTAGTTTATTACAAGGGTAACAAATAAAACAATAGCTTCCACTGGATTATGGCCTTTGTGAACATTAGGGCACAGCAGCTGTTTTTGTGGAATCCTATGGACTAGTACAGGAAAATGGGAACATAAGCATTTGTGGTTATTTAATGCCTCGGCTCCTAGTTTCCGTCTTAATCCTTTCCATACTTCTGGTACCTTCTGCCCTTCACCTGTCTTCTGTAGGATCTTAGCCTCTCTTTTCACTTGCTTTGGTTTGCTTCTTTATACTTTTCCTCTTTTATAGCCTGGGTTAGCTCAGCATTGCTTCAGCCTCTCCAATTCTGGGATTATAGAAGTGTGCCACCAAGCCTGGCTTAACATGTTGCTTTTTCCTTTATTGATAGGGTCTTACCCTATAGCCTTGTCTAGCTTGATATTTACCAGGTTGCCCTTAACTAGTGGCAATGCTCCTGCCTCAGCCTTATGAGTGCTGGGATCACAGATAGGAGCCATTACTCCTTACTCTCCCATGTCCTCTTACCCTGCTAACCCTGCATGAGTCGTCTCTCCTCGCACCCTTCAGTTTCTATTTGTTTATCTTTTCTTTCCACACTTAAATTGCTTCAAAGGAATATATAATACAATTGGGTGCCATCCAGTACTTTAGCCATGTGTGATATCTTAATAATAATACTTAAAATCAAATTAGATGGAAAAATAAAATGAAGTCTACTCAACTGGAGGCTGGAGAGATGGCTCAGTAGTCAATAACATGTACTGCTCCTGTAGAGGATATGTGTTCAGTTCCCAGCATCCACATCAGGTGGCTCAGAACCACCTGTAATGCCAGTTCTAGGGGACCTGATGTCTCTGGGCTCAGCAAGCACCTGCACTCAAGTGCACAGAGCCACACAGAGACACATATAATTTAAGGTATTATAAAAGCAAACCTTTTAAAATTTTTCTTAACCTAGCTGTGTGTCTTGGCATATACCTTTAATCCCAACACTTTGGTGGCGGAGGCAACAGATCTCTGTTTGTGGACTACAGAGTGAGTTCCAGTACATCCAGGTCTATAGAGACCATGTTTCAATTTTTTTTTTTTACTGTCTTGTAATAGCCATGTTTCCAGTGCTAAATCAGTCACTGGTAGCCACAACAATACGTCACAGAGCTCATCCATAGTGACACCCTTATCAGAGAAGATTCTATTGAGTGGTCACGGTGGCACAAACCTGTAATTCTGGAGATGAAATCAATCAGGAAGAAATTTCTGAGTTTTAACTGGAACTTTTAGTGAGTTTCAGGCAAGATATATATAAAATGTGAGTGGTTTTGTGTGTGTGTGTGTGTGACTGAGTGTGTGTGTATGCGTGTGTGTCCATGTACACACACACAGAGAGGGAGAGAGATAGAGACAGACAGACAGATACAGAGTGAGAGAGGAAGAAGTCTCTGTCTGAAAAAAAGGGGGAGTTCTAGAGTACTCCAATATTCCTCAGTTGGGGGTCCCTCTACTCTTGGGAGCTCCTTTTTGCTTTTCATTAATAAAGTCAAGTCAGCTCTGCTAAAACTAAGAGAAAACAAAAACAAAGAGTCTACTTGGTAGGACTGGCCAGGAGGGAAAAAATACAGAGACCAGGCCATCGCACCTACACCTATGGATATTCAGAGAAATAGGAACATGATATCCATGAGCAACTCCAATCTGAGAGGGAATGGATGACTGCTTCAGACTGGTTCACATGGAATCACATGGTTCACGGGAAATCATGTGGTTCATGGGAAATGATCCACACAGACTTTTAAGCAGGGTTCAGTAGGGGGGAAGAAAAAGTGAAAATTGTGGGGTAAAAGAAGAGCCAAGGCAGAGCACCACCTGGACAAAGACCTCAGGAGATGAATTGGAAAGAAAGCCCGTGTGACTGTGGCACAGGTCAGAGAAGCAAATCTGAGCCTTAGGCAGGGACTAAATTGTCAGGGACTAGATAATCAGGACATTTGCAAAAACTCTGGTTAGAGAATTGGGTTCCCTGCTCCTTGAGAGAGCTGAGGTAGGGCTGTCAGAGGGACGTGACCTGGTCTGATTACACATTTACAGCTGTCTCATTGTTTGTGAATTTATTTGTTGGTTGCTCACTTTCCCGTGGTGAGTTGCTTGCACAATTCTAGATACTTTACATCCCTATTGTGCTGAATCCTACTCCCCTATCCTTAGTTTATTAATGGTAACTGCATTGAAATAAAAATCTTTTCAAAAATCCTTCTTATGGACATTGGAATTTGGCCTGGCCCTAGGTTATAGGAAATCTAGCATTATAACGTTTTGCCTTTCAAATGAAGGAGGCATGGTTTAATTCTGTGTGAGCCCCTTTAGCATTGGTTCTCCTAGCTTTTGACAGTGCAAAATGCTGCCCTTGAGCACACGGGATGCCTCAGTAGATAAGGGCGCTTGTCACCAATCCCGAGTTCAACCCCCACGACCTGCATTTAGAAGGAGAGAACCAGCTACCCACAGTTGTCTTCTGACCACGTGTGTCCCCTGGAAAGCTCATGCACTCCCTGATACAAGAACTATTTAGATGTAATCTTTAGTGAATTAGAAAAATGCTGCTCTTATTCCAAAGGAAATAGGCATTATTGCGATCTAGTTTTTAGTGAGTGAGGCACAGATCGTTTTATCATGAATTTCATGCTCCACTGTGGAGGGGTTACATGAACTTTTATAGTCCCAGGACAAAAGTAAGTCAGAAACTGATGCATTTACCAAGGATCCTGGTGGGAACATCAGGCAGATGGGACACAACAGAACCCAGGAATCTCTTCACTAGATTTCTGGTGTTCTATAATACTTAGATATAGGGTTGGTGGAAGCTGACTGTGTGAAAATGTAACAATACATTCCAGAAGTTGTTCCTGATTGTCACAGGATGTTAGCAGAGATGCAGGGGTTGGTAGTAAATGGCCACTGAGGGGGACAGAGAGAATTTATGCTATTAAGGCTCTTGAATTACAAATTTTCAGCCTTCCAAAGTCTCCCTACAGGATCTTCACAGGTCTTTTACAATAAACTACAGTTTAAAATTCGGTGGCCTCTAGTATGTTCTTCTCAAGCATATAAAGACAGAAAAGAAAAGGATTTCCAGCCATCAGCAAGACACTTACTCTATTGTAGAACTCACCTGGCTACTCAGTTGAATTCAGAATGTGGAGAAGGTTTCCTTTGGGAACCTGGAAAGCTATTAACCATCAATGTCTGTTCCCTTCATTTTATGAGTAAGTAGGTGATAGGACACCCTGTGGGATGGCTCAGTGACAGTTTGTGTCAAGAAGGGTAGCAGACTGTGTGAGGCAGTGAATGCCCGAATTCACCACCCTTCCTCAATAGAACTCTAAAGGGACAGGATGGTTGGAACCGTGATAAGAAAGTAAAATAGTTGTGTCTCATGCTGGTTTTATATGTTCTGGAGTTATCTTCCAATAAAAAAATAAGACGTTTGAGATGTCCATTACGATCATTGTTTGGCCACCAGTTTGCAGCATTAGTTTTCTGATCTCTTCTAAGTTAGTGTGATAGTGCAGGGCCCAGGCCAGGAGATGCTGAGCTCATGGAAGATTCGTGAAAGCTATTACCATCTTGAAGACTGGTAACAGGACACACTTTCCTCTCTGAGAGGAAGTCAAGGATTCTTCTGACTAGAAGTGGAGTTAATGAAGTACCAGGCAGGCTTACTCATGTTTTTATGGTTTACCAATTAAGAGGCAAACGTTTAAATCCAGATATTGAACTCTGAAGACACGCAACATCCTCTATAACTAGGTTTAAAAGTAGTTGCCTAAGGAGTTCCATGAGGATTTGGTGCCTGTGTGTAAGTAACCCATTGTCTCCTTCAACAGCAGATTCTCCAAAAACTGAGCAAACATTAGTGCTATTTTACCTAGGAGGAAATCTAGGCATGGCGGGGCTCTCTGAATGGAAGGTTTTGATCTATACTTAGTGTTTTTCTGGGTGTCTCTAGACGTTCCCCAGGAAAATGTGGCCTCAGATACCATGTGCAGCAGCACTCTGGCTCAGGACACCTTGCTAGTGATTAAGGTGGTTGAGATTTAGGGACCAACTCCTGTATCTACTGGGCAGAAGCAACTCTGTGTCCACTGGGAGGCAAGTGCATCTTTGCCATTAGAGGGCTGGTCTCTGCTCAGAGTTCTACCAAGAGAACACACTCTTGTCTCTGCCTCCAGATTTCTCTGTGTGCTGCCTTATGTATGTCATGACCAGAAGTGAGGTTGCTGGCTGTATGTGAGGAAGGACCAGGAAAGAAAAGGGTGTTGGGGAGGACAGGGGTCCCTGGCAGAGAGGCCTGTGTGAGTCACAGTCAGAATGCAGCCCTGCCTGAGTACAGTGTGCTGAGTGCCACAGCAACCAGAGCGTCTCCTCATTGTCCTCCAGGTCACCACCATGATGCAGCCTCAAGTCTTTATTTCAGGCCTCATACTTCTTCTCCCAGGTAAGTGAGTGGATGAGCTGGGGATGCTGGGGAGGCCAGAGGTGCCAGAAGAGATGACAATCCTTGGACTTTTTTGATCATGGGTTATGCAATGAGCAAAGACCCAGATAAATTTGCTTTACCTGTATGAATTTCAAAACATATGGCTAAATAAACATGATCCTCAAGAACATGCCAGGCAAGGGACAGGAATATGTGCATGCATGGGATACACAAGTATGGCCTGATTGCACATGCATGCATGTGATAGTCAATGGTTAATAAAAAAATCGGAAACAGTGTTTTCCATGCAGGATGGCTGGTCAAAATCAGCCTTCATTTTATTTCTTTGTGCATTTTTGCTTGTTTAAACTGTTTTCAATTATTTATCTTAAAAACGTTTTAATTCAAAGCTTTCTATAGGAGGGAGAATAGAAGGAGCACCATAATTGGCTTTGAGACAGGTTCTAGGTTAGTCCAGGCTGGCCCACGACTCCATAGCTAGCTGGGGATCACCTCAAACTTCTGATCCTCCTGTCTAGATCTGAGATTCTCCTAAGAGCTGAGATCACTGGTGAGAAATAAAATATATTTCTATGACTTAATGAAAATAGCATGTATTTTGTTTGTGATCCTAAACAAGGTATTTGACAAATCAAGTAATGTATGCATCAGGAAGAAATATGCTCATTTTATATAATTAGGACTGTGTTTTCTTCGATCATGTTCCAGACTCTCATCCTAGGCCTGCAGATAAATGATTAGTTAGAGAATATCATAGTTCATTGTTTTGTATTTCTGTTGGCTTATTTGTTTATTTTCAGTACTGCGATCCAACAAGAGGGGCTAGCACGGGCTAGCCTAAGCCCTGTATCATGGAACTCCATTCTCAGTCCTCAGAGTTGCTTTAAAGGCAACCTTTGAAGCTGTTGTCACTGAGAATTCTATTCGACCATCCCACAAAAATTATACGTAATTGTTTCAGTTTTTAAAGTTGCATCTTTAAGTTATTGGTTGCATATTCTTTGGCGGTGTGGTCTTACTTTACAAGTGGGTTTTGTTCAAGTTCTGCAGTGTCACCAACTTATAAGAAGGGACCTCTGCCTTTGTTTGTTTGATTAGTTTTTTGTTTCTAAAGGGCTAATCATAAAGTTCAGAATAATGTTCAGTCCCTTCATGTGGTTTTCTTTCTTTTTTTTTTTGAGACTGGGTTTCTCCTTGGCTATGGAGCCAGTCCTGGAACTGACTCTGTAGACCAGGCTGGTCTAGAGCTCTTGACCTAACAGAGATCCACCTGCCTCATCCTCCTGAGTGCTAGGATTAAAGGTATGCACCACCATTGCTTGACTCTCCAGGTGGTTTTCTAAAACCCTTTCTGAATATTGACTTTGAAGTTACTAAAGTTCTGATTGAAGCCAACATTGCTGTTCCAAAGCCCTGGCTCTTCTCTTTGACTAGAAATGGGGGAGATTTAGCGATTTTGTTGTCTTAGCACTATGGAGGAAGAGGGGGGATAGTTTGAGAGGGGGTCTCCAAAATCTAGGCCTGTCTTGAATTTATTATTAGCTGAAGTTGTCCTTGAATTCCTCATCTTCCTCCCTCTACCTCTCAAGTTCTGGTACTACAAGTGAGTTTTGGGTATACAAGTAAGTTCTAGGAATACAAATGAGTTCTGGGTATACAAGGGAGTTTTGGATTTACTATTAAGTTCTGGGTTTACAAGCACTACCCGCTTTATTTACTGAAATAAAGTTTAAAAATGTTCAAAAATGAAACATTTGAGCTGGTCTCAATGGCATATACTAAGTATCCCACACTCAGGAGGCAGAGGTGGGAGGACTGTAATTTTTCAGCCAGCATGAGACATAGAAAGAAATGCACACTCTGAAGAAGAAAATTGAGTGAATATCATGCCATAGATAAGTCGTTTTGCTCATATATGTATTTATTAAGTGTTCACACTGAGGAAGAATATACTAAAATGTTTACAGTCTTCAAATTCAAGCAGTAAAACTGGACATTTAATCATAGGATTGGGGAGGTAGAGGCAGCAGAGCTCTGGGAGTTTGAAGTTAGCCCCATTCAAGCAGCAAGTTCCAGGGCAGCCAAGGATACAAAGTGAGATCCTGGCTCAGAAAACCAAATGATAACAACCACAAAAATGAAGTTGTCATTCCCTTTTATGCCTACAAACAAACAAAACAAAACAAAACAAAACAAACCAATCAAATAGTGAAACAAAACAATAAAAAAGGGACTGCAGCCCACCCATCCCATAATTTTTTCCTAAGAACAACAGCAAAATTTTGGGAAAATGTTGGGTACTAACTCTCCATTTTTTCCCCTTCCCCGCTTCTTACACCACAGGTGCTGTGGATTCTTATGTAGTAGTGAAGGGGGTAGTGGGTCACCCTGTCACACTGCCGTGTACTTACTCAACACGTGGTGGAATCTTTACCACATGCTGGGGCCAAGGTGGATGCCCATCTTCTCGTTGTGCGAACACACTTATCTGGACCAATGGATACCGCGTCACCTATCAAAAGAACAGCAGATACCAGCTAAAGGGGAATATTTCGGGAGGAAACGTGTCCTTGACAATAGAGAACGCTGTCCAGAGTGACAGTGGTCTGTACTGTTGTCGTGTGGAGGTCCTTGGATGGTTCAATGATCAAAAAGTGACCTTTTCATTGGAAATCAAACCAGGTAAGCTTTCTTTGTTTCCTTTCTTTATTTCATGTAAGTAGGCTGTGTCCTCTGTTTGCTAATAATTCGTTCTCTTCCTAGAACAAGGAAACACAAAGTTCTTATGAACATGTTTGATTAGACGCTTGCTTTTGAGTTGTGTAAAGACAAACTCTCCTGTATCTCAGGCTGTCCTCCGATGGCCATGCTCTCTGGATCCTCCTGCCTCGAGTCCAGTGTTGAGAACACAGGCACGTGCCACCAAACCCAGCCTTAAATATTCTCTTTAGAGGCACTGAACAAATTTATTTGCATAGATGAAGTCCTAAAATGAATCTTAATTCAAGACCATGAGCTAAATTGGGATTCACGTCCTAACTGTACTTGGGAAAGTCTTGTTGGTCCGTGAAACTGCATCCATTCTCCTTCCTGAAACACAGTGGGGGGGGGGCTTTAAACTAGAAGTATGTGGATTTTAAGAATTGCCTCTTTCCCGTGGTTTTATCTTAGAATGGTAATCACCCATTCCCAGCACAATAAAAGCACAACAGCTCTAACCTGAAAAGCAGGCGGCTGCATTGATGAGCTGACTTCGACAAGGGTCAGCTGACCTTGCTGAGCACAGGCTGTTATGCCCAGACTGTGGAGTCCCCCAAAGACCTCCAAGGAATCCGAATCTACATGCAAAAACAAAGAGCCTTTATTCAAGCTCAATCTTGGACCCTCTGTGTGTACAAGAATGGAGAGCCTGGAGCTCAGTTGGGGTGGGTGTTTTATTGTGGCAGAGGTTGAGGTGGGAGATTTATAAGATTCAGGACCCCTCGCTGGCTGACATTTGTCTAGGGGTGTCTTGGTGAAAAGGGAAGGGAGTGTGTTGGCCTAAGGGACCTTAGGTGATCTCATCCACAATGGCTGGAAGTTTAGGTAGGTATTTCCTTTGGCATGTTAGAACAACCCCTTGGATGTGCCTGGGTGGTACCTAGATGGTCTCAGTTTGTGGCTTTTCCTGGAGAGAGATGTTGTCTTATGGTAAATGGCAACTCAGGCCTACTTCCTGGCTGGTCTCTATTGATCCTGCCAGTGGCCAAACCCTGGGCTCTACACAGACCACAAGTATAGGTGGAGAGTTATAGTCCCTGTCTGCCCTGCCTTGGGCCTTTGAAATCACATCATAGCATATCACACAATGTGTTGCTTGAACAATGGAAATGTCCTGATAGGAGAATAGTCCCTCCAATATCTGTTCACGGTCACTCGGCAGTGTAATAGCATGAGGAACAGCGGTTAGTCCCTAAAGGACGCAGACACACAATTCTGTCCAATGAGCTTTGTTAGAATGAGGAGGCCTCAAGGCCGAGATCAGCCCTCCAGCTGGGAGGGAGAGCATTAGACAGAAACGATACAATCAACTTCATTCCTTGATTGGGTATGAAGAGGCTTCCAGGAAAGGAGGGCCTTCTCTTTGCAACCTGGAGAGGAGCTTCATTAAGAGCAGGAGTGTGGGAGGGAGACAGAGATGAGGAGGACTAGAGACAGCAGCCATTACTGGAATAGCAGGGCAGACAGAGCATCCTCCTCACAGAGCAGCCTGCAAAATAATCCTCTCAGCATTACCCCTGAGGAGTCTCAGGCTGGTCCCCAGAGCAAGGGAAAGTAAGGCTTGTTATAATCTTTTAGTGGTGGCAGTTCTACGTGCTAGGTCCCAGGGCTAAGGCTAACTAAGGTGTTTACTAACATATCAAAGCAGACACTGGCTACTTTTTTCTCAGCAAGGCCAGTACCTGGCGCACCCCACCTCTTCTCTCAATTCTCCAGCCCAGGGCTGGACTGGGCTGTTCTTTCCCAAGCTGCTCTTCCCAGCCATTTTGACTATACAGGCCCCTTTGGGGTTCTTGACCTCTTGGTCACCAATCTTGGCTCCTGGCTTCCCTTTTCCTCACATGGCCAGTTCATTTTGCCGGTCATGTCCACTCTGGACCCTTTTTGGATGCCTCTGTCTGTTTTCTCCCCCATATCTATGATAAACCATCCCCTCCAACATAGGTAGGAGTAGTCATGTCTTCCTTTCCTTTCCTTTCTTTTTTTTTTTTTTTTTCATTCAGGAGGAAAGTTTCCTATCATGTGATTTAGTTCACCGTAGCATAAATGACAGAGTATGGGGCAGCCAGATCTTGGTTAGGTCCAATAATCTAGGGCAGCTGTTAGGGCACATAATAGAGTCTCTTAGCTGCTTCACAGAGCAGTGAGGGGGTGGGGCTTGACCTATTCAGACTGTGGGATCTGGTCTAAAGGTTCAAGCCTATATTCTAAGAGTAAGAAGTTAACGAAAGCCCCAAATCTGGACTCATTACATTTCCTTCCTTCCTTCCTTCCTTCCTTCCTTCCTTCCTTCCTTCCTTCCTTCCTTCCTTCCTTCCTTCTTCCCTTCTGCCTTCATC
Source organism: Myodes glareolus (assembly GCF_982192425.1). Lineage (NCBI taxonomy): Eukaryota > Metazoa > Chordata > Mammalia > Rodentia > Cricetidae > Myodes > Myodes glareolus. The sequence goes on along the minus strand of NC_142034.1, from coordinate 77,819,890 downwards.
CCTCCCTCCCTCTCTTCTTCCATCTCTCCCTCCCTCCTCCTTCCTTCCTTCCTTCCCTCCCTTCATTCTTTTCTGCCTTTCTTTCTTTTCTTCTTTCTTCTTTTCTCTATTTTTTGTTTTTTGAGACAGGGTGTGCAGAGAATGATGTATAGAGACAGAAATGGGGAAGAGACCTAAGGTTCCAAGTACCTATTACAGTTGTAAAATTGTATTATTTACCTGGATGAAGTTTAATGACTCTGGCTTCCAAGGGTACCCACTCACACGAGAATAAACCCACATTCACACACACACACACACACACACACACACACACACACACACACACAGGAGAGAGGGGGGAGCAGGGGAGGGGAGGAAGAGAGAAGTCTCTTATAAAAGAACTCCCTTAGGTGATATGTAGAAATTTGTCTGACATATCTGAAGCCTTGGCTTCCCTAGAACTGCAAACACAATAACCAAGTAAGGGCTCTGGTTGTAGCTTCGGAAGGTGCTTGTCTAGCGCACGTTCCTGCCTAAAACCCTGGGGTTATAGCCCCAGCACCAAAAGGGGGTTGGGCATGGCATCGTAGCATAAAATAACTAATTTCAGTTCATTAACTTAAGGTTTTATGAGTTTAGAAATTTGTTAACAGGTCAGTGCGTATAAAGTCACTGTTTGAGTGAGTCTGTAAGTGAGCCAGAAACTCTGCTTCATCTCCTAACAACCAAGTCGATGTTTTCTCATGATTTAGCACACTGGACTACCCTTCCCTCTGCCCTTATTGGCTCCTTTGGACATCCCATCTACCTGGGAGAATAACTCCCCAGAGCAAGAGCACCACAGCTCCTGAGCTGTTGATTCTTTCCTGGTTGGTCTCATAGTGAGTCTTCAGAAAGATTGTTCCCATGCTTGCCTTTCTCTCCTTCAGAGATTTCTACTCTCCAGGGAGGGTTTGTATTGTGCTCAAGCCTCTGCCTACACATTAGATTGGTCAGCAAACTAACCAGGCCAGGTTTGTAGCAGACCCACTCGCTAGTGTGGATAAATTTACTGCAGCACACCCCACAGCCCTTCCTTGCTATGTTGTTAGTAATGACTTTCAAAATGATTGACACAAAGGCTTGCTCCTGAACACTCATTTTTATGTTCCTGTGACAAAAACACTTATGTCTGACCCTCTACATAAAAGTGGCCTGAGGGCCAGTGAGCTGCTCAGAGGGGAAAGATGCCCATTGCTAAGCTTGGTGACCTGAGTTCAATCCCTAGGCCCTCATGGTGGAAGGAGAGAACAGACTCTGCAGAGTCATTCCCTGATGTCCACATTTGTGACATCTCACAAACACACTAATAAATGAATGAATATGTGTATTGAATTTAAGGGGGATGCTCCACATCCATCTCCCTACACATGGTAGGAACACTACAGGTTTGATTATTTAAAGATAAACACACAGTGGATTGAGGAATTAGAACAGTAGCCCACATAAAGAAGAGTTTTCAAAGCAATTATTCCTCATTGTTGAGGTCTTGTTTTGTAGCTAGCAGGGTTAAGATCGAGGGAGATAACTTGCAGGGATGACATGTCTGCTGACACAGTTCGAGTCCTGGCTGACTGTGTGATGCCAGCACCACTTTGCCTTAGTTCCTGACTTAGAACCCTGCACTCTGAGACCATCAGCAGCTGCCTGGAGGCTTATAGCGCTTCAGATGCTGTTGATTTGTGAATTGTAGGTTGGACCTGACTAACTCAAACATCGAAAGTCTACAGTGCTCTAAAATCTGGATCTTTTTGAGCACAGACTTGATAATACACCTGGATAATTCAATGCCATGGAACTATCACGTGCAGCATTATTCACAGTTTATAAAGTTATCTTTAAGGTATATATGTAATGTGTAGCTCTATGAATACTGCATCAATCCATGTTTATACCTGAGCCTGACACATAAGGTGTTACTTATATTTCAGGTATTCTAAACTGTTAAGGAAGACTTAAATATTTAAACTCTGGGTACCAAGCATTTTTTGGATAAGGGGTACTCAGCTTGTCTCTCTTAGATTGGAAGAAACCATAGAAGTCAATGTCCACTCTTTCCCCAAATGTGCAAATCCCATTTGTGTTGTGATTCGTGTGGGATGTGTGTGCTGGGCTGTATGCTGTGTGATGCAGGGCTGTATGCTGTGTCCTCTCAGGAATGACTGAAGAGAACATGCTGGGCCTGGAAACTGTGGGTGAGGGCAGTCTTTACTGAGAGAACTCCTAGTCCCCTGTACTCTCTCAGTCTCAGAGATGCTGAGAGATCTGAGGACCTGACCGTTGTCATTTATAAAGTGTCCTTAGGATCCTGGGCTGTATTCCCATCTCCATGCTGTCGGAACAGCTGCCTCCTTTTGGGGAGCTGCCTCCATTCCCTGTCCTAGTTGGTCAGTGACAAAGATGTGGGTTCAGGAGAGGAACCTTGGGGGTGGGGAGCCTCTCGCTGGTGCTACAACTACAACATAAGCTCTTCTCTTTTCTTGTTAACTCATCCTTGTTTCATCTTGATTTCCGAATCCAGAAATTCCAACAAGTCCTCCAACAAGACCCACAATTACAGGAAGACCCACAACTTCAGGAAGACCCACAACTACAGGGAGACTTATAACTACAGGAAGACCCACAACTACAGGGAGACCCACAACTACAGGGAGACCCACAACTACAGCGAGACCCACGACTCTGTCAACAGGACCCACACATGTACCAGCATCATCCAGAGTCTCCACCTCTACTCCTACAACACCAGCGCACATGCAGACTCACACACCAGGTAAAACTCAATGTGGTTCAGACCCACTGTCCTTCTTATAAGTGTCTGTAGGACACAGACACTGAGTCAAGATAGAAGTATAATAGAGGTGAAGAGTTCTTAGCTGTGTCCCAACAATGTCTCACAAAGTCTGTAATTTCTAGTCTTAAGTTGCATTCACCCTCTGCTGAGTAAGAGCCTGAAGATGGAGGGCACCATCTCTCTGTTTCCCGGGATTCACCCTGGCCAGATCAATGGTGGATCATTGATCTAGCAAAGCTGATGGAATCTGGATCAGTTGAACATGACTTTGTACTGAAAGTCTAAATAAAGACTGAGAATTAGAGTCAGGGTAGGGAGGCTCTTGACCCTTGACATTCATTCTGAAACTGGGCCATCCAGCTGAGGCCATAGTTCAGGGAAGGTGACATTTAGCATTTCCTGATCATCAGGTGGCATGTACCACGCTCCATGAAGCAGTACTTAATTCTCTGACAATTATGTCCTGTATAGCTGTGATCTGTCCCTCTTCTATAGTGACAGGAACTGGCAGTTCATGGTGGAAGACATGAAGACAGAGAGTGACTCAGACTCTGTCCCTGGTCCCTTGAGTTGGAAGCTGGTTCTTCTGACTCCCGGGTCATGAGCAGGGATGTTTGGAGGGTTTGTACTGTTTCCACATCCTCACTGGAAAGATATCGTATACCACCCTTTTCAAGAGCAGTGAATGCCTTGCAAAGTTTTGCTTAAGGATCTCTCAGTTTATTCATGTAGCATGAAAAGTCCATCATACGCCCTTTTAGGGATAAAAAATACACATCAAATTCAATATTTTAGGACATGATTTAACATGCTCAGATTTTAGAGAGAAGCCATATAGTTCATGCTTCAATTTGTCATCCTGAAGGCAAGCATAGCTTCACATTATTATCTAGGAGTGAAAAAATAGCTCTTAGAGGGATTCCCAAAGCTTCCTAAAATCTGTGCATCTCCCGGGGTAGGGCTGGATTCTACAAAGAGAAGAAGCCACAGAGCTTTTTGTTTTTATTGTTAGGGTAATATGACGGGAGGTATAGACTTCCCTCTCCTCTCGCTGGCCTTCAGGTACTTTCAAGCAGGAGGACCCTGAAGTACTGGGGCTCTCGCTAAGTGTGCAGAGACCTCTAGACTATAATTAGGCAGGGGAACTTAGGATTTGTGAGAAAACCCTTGGTTCCAGACAACTGCACACACTGAAGAACTACAAGAATCTCTCAGGGTTGACAGAACTTTTCAAGACTTAGCTTCTGCCTGCATCAGGGGATGGGCTCATGGGCTGAGTCTGGAGAACATGGATAGGTGATTGACATCAGTGAAAACTAAGACAGAGAGAAGTGTTGGTTCATGAGTCCATACGACCTCTTGGGGGTGTTTTAGTGTAATCTTAGGGTGTTTTTGTTGTTGTTGTTGTTTTGTTTCCTAAAGAATTGCAGGTGAGGGTTGAAAGCCCCGTCTAGGGAGAAGGCAAACACTCTGGCGACTGTAAGATGGAGATGTGTACAGCAAAGAGTCTCCTCTCCTGCCTTGTCAATTTTAGGTTCATGAGGGAAATCACAGTGTCATCTGAATGTGTCCCCATAATTTCCTTTGGTAATGTATAATTAAGCGCTGAGGTCATCTGGAAGGTGATTAGGATATAAAAGTAAGATGTTCGTGCGCAGTGTAAGATCCTTTGTGAGAGGACTGATGGGGCTGGTTTTCCCTTTTCTTCCCTTGGAGACGCACAAGAAGTATCATCTCTGCACAAAGGAGCCCTAGTTAATTTAAAGCCACAACTGAACCCACAGAGCCAGGAAGGATTAGGTAATGGTGACCTTTGGATGTTGAGAGGGAAATCTTTAGTGTAAACTGTTTCCAGGCAGAAAAACAAGATGAAACTAAATCCAAACACAAGGCAGCAGAAGCCGCTCTCTGCCACTGTTCCCAGGTGTGAAGAAGAAGTAAGGAGGGGGTTCAGACTCTGTAATGTCATGTCACCGAACCCTGGTCAGAGGAGAGCTTTGCAGAGTGGAGCAGGGAAGGAAGCAGCTGGGTCTCTGGTTTCCTTGAGACTGCTGGCATTTTGGCCTTGTAACTTGAGGCTCAGGGTGAGTCCTTACTGTGCACAGGGAATCTCTACCTTGGTGAACATTCTGCAAAAACAAGAAATACTAGGATTGAAAGGGATTTGGGTGTCACATGGGCCACCACCTACCTTTTGTGGCTGTGCTGCCAAGAACCTTACACACCATCCCATTTCATTATTTCATAGTAATTTATGTCACTGCTAGATTGGGGGAACTCTTTAGTTCCTTTTTGAGACACACGCCTTTCCATTTGTCCCCTATTCCAGGCACACTTCTTTAGAGAAGTTGTTGAATGGCCCTCATTACACAAGCGGTATGATATTTCTAAAGTGAGCTCCACAGCGTTCACTGTGCTCCTTTCATCATATAACAACAATAACAGTGTTGAGTGCTCATGTGTGCATTCCCAAGTGTTGCATAATCAAGTTGCAGCAACTTGATTATGAGGTCACTTTGCTAATGAACGTGGTCAGTATTGAATTCAAGTTTTCTCTGATTTGGTTTTACTTAAAGGCCTAGGTCACAAACAGAGCCCAGACTGTAGATGCTACCTACACCTAGTCATTGCCTTTGCTCCTTGTAAGGCTCTCACAGAGAGTGAAATGTAAACAGAGTGAAGTGAGAAATGAGGGGGGCTATGAGTCATTCAACTTTACTTGTGCTGGGCGATGTCAGCTTTGGCAGTTGTTGGGGACTCCGATAGACCCGTAGTGTTTCCACTCATTGTGTGGGCATTGTGTGTACACTGACAGCAGAAGTGTCTGTCACTTGCTAAAATTAGAAATATGAAGTCATCTGATGTCTTCTTCTTCATCCGTAAAATGTAATTAAGGGGCTCCTTGTCAGGATATTACAAACCTTTTATATACCAGATATCAGTGGAAAGAGGACTCTGTGTTTCATTCATACACACATAAAAACAATAAAAATAATAGATTCCTTGTTATAAAAAAATAGTCATTTTAAATACACTTTAAACACCTAAATGTTCAAAATTTGCTGTTCAGTGAGTCTCCTGCCATATTAAATCCCACCCTTACATGATATAAGACACATTGGCCTTGTGGGTTATATTTACAGATGTAGTAAAAACATCTAAATTCTTGTACATATAATTAATTTTCTCTCTTGTTGAACAGATTGGAATAACACCGTGACATCCTCAGACGACTCTTGGAATAATTACACTGTAAGCATATTCCTCCAATTTATTAGCTGTATTTGCTTTTACGGTTTTTTGGGAAACAATTGTATTTAAAGATTTTTGTCTGTAAAATTAGTTCACAGATAGCCGCATTAAAAAAAATGAAGAAAAGACACGGATCAGATATACTGGTTTCTTCCTTAGTCTTAGGATTTAGGAAGTTAATTAATGATATCAGAAGTTTGAGGCCAGCCTGGACCATTAGGCAACTTGGGCTAAATAGTGAGATGGTGCCTCAAAACTATAGAAGAATGAATATATAAATGTATAAAAATGAAGAAATTTAAAAAAATATGATCCTTACATAGGATGTTTAAATTCAAGATTTCATTTACTGCCCCTATATTGCTTTTCTACCCATTGACCATTCTCTGTAGAGCCCACTAGTGATATTTTTTCCATACACAAACCTCCACATGAGCTATTAAGTCCTTAAGACATTCTAAATTTTGCATGATTCTTCCTGGAGTTTCTGCATACTAAGCTTGAGAAAAATCTAAGGCACTCTGATTCCAGAATTCTTGACAGAGTTCTACGTCTACAAACAGTCAAAATAAATCTATCAATAGAAGTTTTCTCTTTTGGCTACAGGAAGAAACAAGATTTGTTTTAGTGTGTAAAATTAGCACAGAAAAAAAATCATGATTAAGGTAATTAAACAGCGAGACAGGGGGTTGTGAGGATGATTTAGTTGTTAGAAGTAGCAACACCCTTGTTAGCATGTGCAAGGCCCCGGGTTGGAACCGTCAAAAACCATCAAGTATCAAGACACTTCAAAGTGGACATATCTCTACAGGGTCAAACGGCCAAAGACATTTATACCTATTGACAATCAGAACATCACACATAAAGGCTGAAAGTAAGTTTGCTTTTCTTTGGTTTTCTGAGACAGGATATCTCTGTAGCTATAGAACCTGTCCTGGAACTCACTCTGCAGACCAGGCTGGTCTGGAACTCACAGAAAACGTCCTGCCTCTGCCTCCTGAGTGCTGGAATTAAAGGCATGTGCCATCACCACCCAGCTGAAAGTTTCTCTTTTTTTTTGTAAGAATCTCATGTAACCCAGCTGACCTTGAACATACTGCATAGCTGATGATGACCTTGAACTTCTGGCCCTCCTGCCTCTGTCTTTTATGAGTTGAAATTGTATGATTGAATCCCACCAACTACTTCTATTCTTTGAGACATCATCTCATTTCACACCTCAGGCTGGCCTAGAACTCATAATCTTCCTGCCTCAGCCTGCTGAGTACTGGGATTACAGGCCTGTGTCACGTGCCCATCCTGACAATAAAAATATAATGACCTAATTGACATTAGCACCCAGTGGTCTTGTAGTTGTGGAAAGAATCTGTGTGTACTAGTTAAATATCAGACACCAGTAAGTGTGTGCTGCTAAGGGAGCAGACATTTGACTCCATATAAAATAAAACAGCACTGCGTGTCAAAGGTTGTTCTTGCCTCAGTTATCCAAGCTTAGCAGAACAAAGGAATAACTTAGAGTTAAATTCAGAATAAGCTGTAGACTCTGAAGATGTGAAGCTGTCCCTAGTTGCATTGAAACCAATGCACAACAGCTCACAGTTTTGCTTTCAGGATGTTGTTTGTTTGTTTGAGGCAGAATCCCATGGAGCTCAGGCTGGTCTTGACCTTTCTATGTACCAGGGAAGGATATGGAACTCCTGACCCTCCTGCTGCCACCTCTCAGGTCCTAGAAGTAAAGTGTACACCCCCAGGTCTATCAATAGTAGCATACATCTTGAACCAGGAGGTCAACTTCATGGACTCTGTTTCATTAAAAGGTCGAAGAAAAATTGTGAAGATTACTGAGAAAAGATAAGCATTGCTGCCATTCATAATCAGGAACATGTTCTGACGTAAATGTTCCGTGGGCAGGGTAGACACGTGCAGTCCAAGCTCTCAGGAGGTTTAGGAAGGAGGATCAGAGGTCCGAGGTCATTGTCAACAAGTGAGATTCAAAACAGCAAGTGATCAGGAGACGCTGTCAGAACAACAAACAAACCTTATTTTCATCTATATTTCCCACAATGTTTGTCAAGAATAATACCTGAGGGGCTGGAGAGATGGCTCAGAGGTTAAGAGCACTGCCTGCTCTTCCAAAGGTCCTGAGTTCAATTTCCAGCAACCACATGGTGGCTCACAATCATCCAAGATGAGATCTGCTGTCCTCTTCTGGCCTGCAAGCATATAGAACACTGTATACATAATAAATAAATCTTTTTTTTTTAAATACCTGAGAATCCCTTGCCTTAGAACCCACTGATGTTTGAGTTCGTAGAGACAGCACTTACGGAGCTTAACTACCTTGTCCATGCTCTCTCTGACTAAACAGAACAGAGGAACCTGAATTTTGACTCCAGAGACGAGGCTCGCACACGGGCTCTGGTCTCCTTTTCCTCACAGTTAAACCAGCCATGGGCTCTGTTTAGGGTTAGTAGATTAGTGCCAAGTTCTTAGAGGGGTCTCACCTGTTGCCCAGCCTGTCTCCTGCTAATTTCAGTGTGTGCTCATCCCTGATCACCTGTACCAGGGCAGTAGGGAGATTCTGTATTTCTATCTGATCATACAGTAGTAATCAGATTGCAACCATTAACAGAGTCTACTATTTTTAGAAAGTTGTTGGATATAGTTGCACTGTTTTTTTTCTCAGCCCCTCCGAACCCTTCTATATTCCCTCTTCTTGCTTTCTTTATAATTCATGGTCTCTGTTTCTTTAATTTTTAATATATACATATATATATATGTGTGTGTATTTATATATAAAATATATTAACTCATATGTTATATATTATTGTACATTATATATAGCATAGTAATATATGTAATTATTCATACATATACCTATCAACTGTATATGCTTGTACTATATATTACATATATTCATATTTAATACATAAATATATTCCTAAAAACTTTAATCTGCCAAGTCTGTCTGTGTGTATATATACTTCCATGCTGATCATTTGCTATTATTTGTATGGAATCTTGAGTTGCATTTACAAGACAAGTAGGGTCTGTGATGAAGGACCAGACTAAGAGCTGAACACACTGAGAGCAAGTTAACTTAGAAATGATCTATTTTTTTATATCATAAGATGATACATTTAGGAAATACCTTTTGACTATTAAGACAGACATAATCATATACATGATGTATGAACCCACATGATTAGAATTTTGACTGAGGCATCTACCCAGGTAATTGCCTCGAGCAACATAGACCACCATAGTTTCCATCATCACCAAAGACACTGATTTCACATTGTCTCAGAGTTCCACTGCCCCTTACCACCTCAGATCCTTGGGTCTTCCTGCATATTCCGGACTAGTCACAGGTAAGCAAAGATGAATCTCTAGGACCTAGAGTCTAGGTTAAGGTTTCGCATGTGCTTTCTGTTCCTCTCACTTGGTGTCTCTTGTATTTACTGTTCTTCATTTATTGCTACTGTTATGTTATTTATTGTTTCCTTAGGAATTGAGCCCTTCATGGAAGGCGCAGAAGAACATGACTAGCGGCTTCTACATCAGCATCCCCATCGCTGCCCTGCTGTTGCTGCTGCTTGTGTGCACCGTGGTTATCACCAGTAAGTCATTTCACAGCTGTCTGCAAGGAAGGAGAGACAGGGATCTCTGGGTTTCTTTAAGCAACTGCACATGCAGCAGGGGCTTTGAGTTCACATGGCCTGTGTATCCCCAGATCTAAGGCTCTCATGTTAAACCCTCTCCTCCCCCAAGGGATGAGTTAGGATGCAGAAGGCTTTGTGACTGATTTCTGATGCTTGGTGACTGCTCTGCTCAGTGACCTTGAACCATTGTTACTGTGTCTCCAAAGATTCCTATTCTGTAAAACTTGATCTCATGTACTCCATACTGGTACAGACCTTACTAGGGAGCTGAGAATGTTCCCCAACATCCGGATCCTCTGGCCTCCAACATCCCAGTGCGGGGCTCACAGGAATAGGTTGCAGTCCTCAGCCACACTCTTGTTCCTAACCCTGTCTTTTGTTTTTCAGTCATTGCCATCAAAATGGAATCATTATAGTCTCCATTAAAAAATTAAATATTACGTCACGAAAAAATTCTGATATGCTTGAGGTTTTTTTAGATCACTAAAACACCTTTGATGTGTTCTCTCCTGTTCTACTCTTGGGATCTCTTTGTTTCCCATAATGATACTGCTGAATGTTCTGGAATATACTTAGTAGAAGAGGCAAATGAGACATTGGTGGGAAGCCCCCTGACTAATGCTGGAAAGGAATAGTTGAAGGTGACACCTGGGCCTCCATGCTGCTTCCATGAGCTGTACAGCTGTAGACAGTGTTTCCCTCTGTGAAGTTCATTCCCTGTGTATGAACTGCAGCCATGGACTTTACAAAACACCATGCATGAGCCCATTACTAACCTACTTCATAGGAGATGGGGAATAAGGATGTGCCTGTCAGATTTCAGATGGTTCCCTCTAATTATTTAAAAGCTGTTCACCCAAAATGATTATTTAAGGTGGTTGTAGTGGCATGTGACTGCAATACCAGCATCCTTAAAGTCTGTGGCTAGCCTGGGCTACATATCAGATCATGTCTAAATGGGAGAATTACCTAGAAATTAAGTAAAATAGCACAAGTGCCTTTCTTTCCTTAGTCCAAAGTGTTTTATTTTTCCCTTATGGGTGTGTTCTCTGGCAGTCCATTAGGAAAAAAATCAAGACTTTTTGTTTGTCTCAGTGAATAAAAGTTTACCCCTCTCACTCTAGTATACTAGGCCACAAGGATGAATACACCAGTGAATGGACAGAAGATCCTTCCTGTGGAGGACAGGAAGGAATTACACAAAGTTACCTGGGAACGGTTCAATCAAAAATAGAGACAACATCCTTGATTAGGGGACAGTGTCATGAGTGTTTCTGATGACGTGCAATTTTCTCTTCATCTTCTCCCATCTCCTCCCACCCCGATACAGGGTACATCTACATGAGAAACAAGTCACAGTCTCTAAGGTAAGGTGGCATGGATTGTGCTGAATCTTTTTGAACCAACAAAATATGGGAATATTCTCTCTTTTGTACTAAATCATTCATTACTAATTGATTCATTGATGGGTTGGTTGATTTGAGATAGAGTTCACTATGTAGTCCAGACTAGCCTGGAACCTGCTACATTAGCTAGACCAGACTGGAACTCACAATCCTCTTGCCTCTGTCTCAGTCTTTCACTCTGGGATTACAGGTGTGTTCCACAATGGTTGGCCTCCATTCTGTAGGTTGGATCCCCAAATAAATTTTAATGATTCCCAGTCTTGTTACCCTCGTTTCTCAAAGATACTTTCTGCATTCTGTGTTTATGTATTTATGGTAGGACAGGCACAGAAGGCCCCTTGATCCTAATCTCTTCTCAGTGGACACTGAATTGTAAGCTTTGCTTCCTGGAGCTGGTACGGAAGGAGTTGCTTTGACCCATTCTTGTTTCCTTCAGTGCCTTCTTTCATTGAGTATTTATTTTATTATAAACTGACAAAATATATGACAGAGCATATAATCCAGTACAAAAGTCCTCATAGGTGTTTTTGAGGAAGTGTGCTGGGATGACATGCCTAGGTGGTGAGTTGTTTGGAAAAGACCCAAGGGAGCATAAGATTTAGAGGAAGATTATTTCTGAGTCTGCCGGGAGTGCAACAGAACTGTGTATGGCCAGTGTCTCCACATCAGTCCCCTCCACTCACTACACTGGTGTCTGCTTTGCCGGGCTTCACTGTTCTTGTCTTGTTTACTGTACTTGGGGCTCTTTTATTCTCTCCAGTATTATCTACCTTAGTCTACAGCCATCTAATTCTTTTCAGTTGGCTAAAGATTGGCTGGACATGGGGCTGTGTATTTCAGCCAGAACTCAATGTCCTTCAGGCTGCCATGCAGAGACTTACCTGGGTCTATGTTAAGCGTAAGAGCCAAGCCATAGACTGGGTCTTGAACCAGTCCATTAGAAGTTCCTGATACGTTAGCTCTTCGTATCAGTCACTTCTTCCCTTCACAGTAAGAAATCTATAAGGTAGGAGCAATAATTAGTCTCATCCTAGAGATTAAAAGCAGGTTTGTAAATATGAGGTCACACTACACTGGCCTCAACCTCAGCAGTCCATGCTTATAGATCTAACTGGTAAATAAAATAATATAAAACGATCTAATGGATTTTGAAAATGGAAAGGGACCATTCCTTAGAGTTGGAAGAACACAGCATTATTTTAGTCCATAAATTTTGTTCCTGTATTGGTAAGGCATCTTTTTTTTTAACATTTAATGCACATTTTTATTTTTGCATGTGACAGGGACAGATAAGGGTAAGATAGTAGAGGTGGGGCAGAAACAGGGAACAGGGACATGGAGAGAACAGGAATGAGAGTGTGCAGGAACACATCCATGGAGGCCAGAGGAGGACAGTGAGTGTTCTCCTCTATCTCTCACTTTGTCCTCTGATAGAGAGTACCCCTGGGACCTGCAGTTCACATTGCTTGCTTTGGCAACAGCCAGAGCCCCAGCAATTCTCCTGTCTCTCTCTCCCTCAGTGCTGGGTTACAGGCATGCAGGAGATGTTCTACCTGAGGCAGCATCTGAACTCTGGTTCTCTGGTTTGTGCAACGAGCATCCTTAACTGCTGATCAACTCTTCAGTCCCCAAAGCTACTTTTTAATCACTTTTAATTTTAAAAACAAATATTGGGGGAAACACAGCACATAGAGAAGAGGGGAGAAGTTGGGTAAGGGGGCACACACTGCTACTTCAACACTCAATAAGCTAGCACAGGAGGATTGTAAGTTTGATTCCAGTCCAGACTTCTAGTAGCACTGTCTAAAAACAAGTAAATAATAGCAGGTGTGCTGTGGTTCACACCTTTAATTCCAACTCAGCAGGCAGAGGCAGGTGTGCTCTATGAGCTCAGGCCAGTCGGGTCTATGTAGGGAGTTACAGGATAGCCAGGGAAACATGGTGAGACCCTGACTAAACCAAATGAATGAATGAATGAATGAATGATACATGACTGACTGACTGAAGGAAGGAAGGAAGCCACAAAACCAAACTAACCACTACATAACACATACATTCTGGACATTCTCTTGTGACTTTTTCTGTCAGTTCCATCACACTGACTCACGAGTGTCCTGACCCTACCCTGTTTCCCTATATGTGTGACTGTTCCAAGCAGGGTGGAGCTTTATTTCTCGGGTTCTTTGTAATTCTCAGCACAGGTGTTCGTTCCTCTGTGGCCGACTGGAGATGCTCATTTTGGTTCTACATTTCAGTGGTAGAAATGGTCACAAATGACAAAACCCCACTGTCAAAACATCACCCCTGAGTTAGTCTGTTTTCTTCTCTGGTTTGCTCCTCCATGAGTTCTAGAAGCTCGAAATCAGTCCACTGTGCCCACCCTGAGTAACAGAATGAGCTCCCCAACTGCAGCCCCTCCCACAGGTGTCAGGATGGGCAAACTGCAAAGACCTGCTGTGCTCTCCCCAAATTCCTTCCAGTGCAGTTCCTGCTTCTTGTGTGCACGCTGTTTCTGCGCATGTGTGGCATACAGCAGTCTTGAAATTGTGCCCCAGACCAGCTACTGTAGCTGCTTTGTGATTTGACCTGTCTTCTACTCCATGCTTATTATTAGGTTAGATGCCATGCAAGTTTCAAAACTCTTTCTTTTTAAACAAAGGAAACTTTGTATCACTGTGAGCATGATGCGTATGTGTGTGAAGGGGGGGCAATGTGTGGCACCTGTGAAGGTCAGAGGACAACACCCTGGAGCTGATCTTTCCTTCTGCCTTTTCTGTGGGCTCCAGGGATCTCACTCAGGTCACCAGGCTCTCCTTAGTCTTTCTAAAGCATCACAGTACAAAGTAAACACACAAGTCATCTAGCTCAGTTCCAAAATGCACATCTTGATTAGGTACCTCGGTTTGATGACAAGGTATCTCTCTGTCTTGATCTCCCACTTTTGTGTTTTATTACATTAGTATCTTGAAGGATTCCAAAATGAGCTATTTTTTCTTTTTCTTTCTTTTCCTTCTTTCTTTCTTTCTTTCTTTCTTTCTTTCCTTCCTTTTTCTTTTTAAAAAAACCTATTCTTCAGGTATCTATTAAACAAACTTTTTTATGACCTAATAGTATAGGAGGGTCCTGTGTGGTTAGAGTTTTTGTGAGTCCTGAGCATACATCGTGATTGAAAGTTCTTAGACCTGAAAGGTAACCTCTTGTTCTTTCTTCAACATCTCTCTCTCTCTTTTTTTCTCTGCAGCCTGGTAGCATTCCGTTTCTCTAAGATTGGAGCTTTGCAAAACGCAGTGGTTTTCCGGTCCCGAGGTGAAGATAATGTATACATAATTGAAGACAGTCCTTACCCTACAGATTGAATCCCAGTGGCCCTCTGAGGGCTCCTCTACCTGAGACTGCAAAGACAGCAACTGGATTTGACAGCGCAAACAGCCTTTCCAGCTGAAGGGCTATTTTCTGTGTCCATTCATCCAGCAGTGGTGGAGGGGGTGACCCTCCGCGGTTAATACTCAAACTCACAGTTCACATCATCCTAATTCTTTTTTCTTTTTTATTAGTTTTTTTTTTAAAAAAAACCAACCCAAATTCCCACTTTCTCCCCTCCTCCTATTCCCTCCACACACCCTCCCATCTTACCCCCCTCTTTTCCTAAGAGACAGTAAGTAACATTGCCTTGTGGAAAGTCCAAGGCCCTCCCTACTACATCTAGGCTGAGCAAGGTATACATCCAAAAAGACTAGGAACCCCAAAAGCCAGTACATGCAGTAGAGATAAATCCCAGTGCCACTGCCAGTGGCTCCTCAGTCTGCCCCAGCAGTGCAACTGTCAGCCACATTCAGAGGGACTGGTTTGGTCCTATTCTTGTTCCTTCCCAGTCCAGCTGGAGTTGGTGAGCTCCCATTAGCTCAAGTAAACTGTTTCAGTGGATAAACTCTTCATGGTCTTGACCTCTTTGCTCATATTTTCATTTCTTTTACTCTTCAACTGGACCTTGGGAGCTCAGTCCAGTGCTCCGATGTGGGTCTCCCTGACATCAAGCTCTATTACAGAGCTACAGTAAGTAATGAAAACAGCTTGCTATTGGCATAAAAACAGAGACATTGATCAATGGAATCAAACTGAAGACCCGGATATTAATCCACAAAAAGAAAGCATCTTCAACAAATGGTGCTGGCATAACTGGATGTCAACTTTAGAAGAATGAAAATAGATCCATATCTACCACCATGCACAAAACTCAAGTCCAAATGGATTAAAGACCTCAATATAAATCCGAACACACTGAACCTGATAGAAGAGAAAGTGGGAAGTAGTCTTCAATGCATGGGCACAGGGGACCACTTCCTAAATATAACCCCAGTAGCACAGACACTGAGCGCAACAATAAATAAATGGGATCTCCTGAAACTGAGAAGCTTCTGTAAAGGATACAGCCAATAAGACAAAAAGGCAGCCTACTGAATGGGAAAAGATCTTCACCAACCCCACATCAGACAAAGGACTGATCTCCAAAATATATAAAGAACTCAAAAAAAAATTAGACAGTAAAATTCTAAATAACCCAATTTAAGAAATGGGGTACTGAACTAACCAGAATTCTCAGCAGAAGAATTTCAAATGGCCATCTGAATTCTTGTATAGCATTGCCTCTGTCTCTCACTCATTGAAGCACATTTTCTCAAACATGAACATTTTAGAATATAGTCAACATAGACATCGGTGATACAGGAAATAGATTCCTGCCTTGATTATTAATACCATTAAGAGAGAGTTAGAATTGGAAAAAAAAGAAAAAAGTGAAGGGAGGGGCATCCTGAATTTTGAAGTATTTCATGATCATGTTTTATCTATTTTATTGTAATTGGAAACGTACTTTCTCTTCCCTCCCCAAGGCATAAAATCATGGGTTTTAATTTAGGTTTTAATTTCCCTCAAAGATAAATAGAAGGGAGCCTAATGTCACCATTAGAGTTGGTTGTGCTTTCTCCTAGCTCTGGAAATAGGATACATTTATTATGGGATTGATCTTAGGATAAGAATGGGCGTTTCATAGCAGGAGAGGTTACCACGGTGAGAAAGGACCAGGCAGACATCAGGGAAGAAGACAGTGGACCAAGGCACTGAGGTCATCAGTGCTGTTTCCCCCGTAGTCTGACTTGATGCCCAGTGCTCCTATTCTCACCACTGGACTCTGAATCAGGAGCTGGAAGGAGGCATTGCAGAGATGAAGGGGAAGGGGGAGCAGGACACAGGCTCTGCCTGAGAGAAGTCCTACTCCAGGTGTGACAGAGTTGGGACCAGCACTGCCTTCATTCAGAGTTCTAAATTTATAATTGTCTCCAGGTTATATTCAGAAAGACAAAACATTTATCCTAGTGGATCAGTTTGTCACAATCATTGAAGTATTTGGTTTTGCTGAGTTATCAAAGGCTGTTGTGTTGGTATATTCACTGCCAGTCTGGTTGTTGAGAAGAGTTGAATTACAAGAGTGTATCAATTTTTATTTCAGTTTGAGTTTTTTCTTTTTGGTTTTTCAAGACAGGGTTTCTTTGGTATACAGTGATGTTTCTTAATTTTCTTTTTCTTAAATTTGAGGCAACTACACCTTAAAATAGTCCTTTTGCAATGAGAGCCTGGATTTGTAGCTTTTCTAGAAAGATTTGTTCAAGATAGTTGTACATTCATGAGGCCACCAGAGGGGGCCATCGGCCCTGAACTCTCCTGCCTCCTTCCTGATTCCTGCCTGGTGGCTGCAGGGCTCTGAGACTGTGATGCCTGCTCTGCTCTTCAGTCTTCCCAGAGATGCATGACAGACATGAAGGGGTCTGGAAATCTGTCTGTCTGTCCCACCTAGCATTTGCAAAACTTGCTTGAGCTCAAGAACATGGTGACTAGTTGCATTCTGTGAAAGTCTGTGGGACTCAGTGGAAAACATGCCATATCCATGGGATCCAATACTAACTGTCAATAGTTATAATAGGGTAACCTCTATTTTGTTTTCCCTGTCTGTTTGCTGTTATCATGTCCACACTGACCCTGGTGGACAGGGGTCATTGCAATGAGAGGTGACTGTGAGAAGCCTTTGAGCAGTGGAAACATTCCATAGTGCGCATCCCCACCCTAAGCAGATGTTGTAGTAATAGCCAATGTCGAGTTAGAGTCGAATCAAGTATTTTCACATTATTACAGCCATGAATCTATATTGTATGTTGTCTGATACATCTTTAAAATAATCATGTTTCCCTTTGATACAGTTACTGTCTGTGTTTTTGTTATACTATAGAAAAAAATCATCAATTGAGAGGATTGATAGAAAGATCCAAGATGAATTTTGTAAATATTCCTACAGATAAATCAGTCTTATTGACTTTATTGAATTTTCTTTAATCTTGAACTTTTAAGATACCATTGATTTTGTTATCTATAATCTAGTGTGGAATAGTTCATTACAAGACATAAAAAATATACTTTAGCTTTTACTTTTTTAGAATAGGGTCACACTGTGTAGCCCCAACTTGGCTGGAACTCCCTATGTTTGACCAGGATGGCCTCAGTATCTCAGAGATCCTTTTGCCTCTGCATCCCAAGAGCTGGGATGAAAAGTGTATGGCACCTCCATGTCAACTTGACTATATATTTATACTTTATGAAACTTTGCACATCTTTCAATGCAGCAGAAACCGTCCTCAGAGCTATGTGCGTAATTTTGAGAGTAATGAAGTTGAGATATGCTGTAGCTATCTGACTTTAGCTGAATACACTTTCAGTAATAAAAACTATTGTTTCTTCATTTGTTCAACTGGTTTGTCATTTTTTTTCAAGTTTACCAGTTCCTTTAACCCAGACATCTTACTATGGGTAGGCTCACACGACTTTGGAAATTTGGCTAAAAGTGATCACAATTTAAGCAGGTGCTACTTGCCCTTCTCAGGGCTGGGACAAGGGTCCCTTTCTGAAGTCTAGCTCCGGAGGATACATTTAAAGGGACATCAGTTCTGGTCCATTAATCTGCTGATTGATTCTGAGTGGAGGATGTTGTGATGGCACTTGGATTCTCAATCATGCCCTTTGAGACTAGGAAATTGGCACGAGGGATAAACAGAGACCTTAGCAGAGTCTAGTCTCCCCACTGTGAACGAATCACACCCTGTAGCTACGGCAGCTAGAACTGTCTGCTGAGTGAGTCTCTATATGAGAGGGAACAGCTTCAGCCATTCTCAGGGACTGTCCCTAGGACAGAGTGTCATTAGAGATGAAACCAAAGGCCTGTGTAGCCAAGTGAATGTCTTCTGAAAGGAATCTACCAAATACAGAGGCCCCTGAACTAGAAGAAGCTGGAGTATTGGGAAAGAAAGCTGTGCCCCCAGGCCTAAAGATTCTGTCTGTCTGCCATCAAGGGAGGGAGGATGGGGAGGAGTGAACGTGGAGAGGTGGGCAGAGAGTCTCTCAGGGGCTGGATGACAAGGGACCTAGGAGCACATCTGTTTGCGAGGAGTTCTACTCTTGGAAACCATAATAAAACTTTAATATAGTAAAGATTTACACCCTGTGCCTAGTGCACACTGTGTTAGAATATCAGACTTTGCTTCAGCAGCATGGTTTTAAGATAGCAAGCTTCGTTTGGGTAATGGGGCAGGAGAGGAAAGGTCGATTATTTACATAGCATCTTGTATTAGCGATTAGAAGAGATTTTCAGACAGGAAGGGAGGGGAGAGGCTGAGCTACAGGCTGTGTGGTCCTTGGAGCCTAAGAAGGAGGCAGAGGAAGAAATATGGAATAAGGAAACTTGGCCCAAACTACTTTGGGTCCAGCAGGAGCAGCGCTTCTGGTTGTGAGGCTTTGAGATGGTGATGGTCTCTAACTTGGCTTTTTTTTTTCTTTTTTCTTTTCTTTCTTTTTTTTTTTTTATTTTTTTGAGACAGGGTTTCTCTATAGTTTTTGGTGCCTGTACTGGAACTAGCTTTTGTAGACCAGGCTGGCCTCGAACTCACAGAGATCCACCTGCCTCTGCCTCCCAAATGCTGTCTAACTTGGCTTTTTAAAATGGTATTTTATTTTCATTTTCCATGTTTTATATTTATGATTCTCTCCCTTTTTAAAAAAATATATCCATCTTACTTTGATTTTGTGATTACCTGGCAGAGAGCAGAGAAATCTGGGGACATGTCAAGGGCTCAGCAAGACCTGGACTTTGCAGCTTTGACTGCCCAGCTGAGTCAGTTGGAGAGCTGAAAACTGCCCACTGACTCACTAATTGGAATATCAGATGTCAGCTGCTGGTGTCTTGAGTGTTTCCATTTAGATGATTCATGTTTGTGGCTTGGACTAAACCCCACTGACTTAGGGGGCCTGGGAGGGGAGAACACCAAGGAAGGAGTGCTTTCATGAGGTCTCAACTAAGTAGTGCAGAAGAACGTCAAACACACAACATGGAAAGGACAATGTCAACAATGGGTGAGGACAGGTGCACAGCCAAGTAGGGGGAAGGGTATGACGTCAGTGACTGCAGGCCTGTCCCAGGTCTGGCTTCATAGAGGCAGTATTGGGAAAGTCTTCTGTGCTCCCAAGCTTTTGAGGCTCCCCAGAAAGCTGGGGCACAGCTGTTAGCTGACTCTGTCCCTGGGCTCTCAAAGTCCTCAATATTCACCACGCAAAACCCTTTACAAAAAAAAAAAAGGCAAGGAAGAAAATCCCCACTGTGCTGTGGGGAAATGCTCGAAGGTGACCCCTACTCTGCAGAATGCTGATACAGGCTGCCGGTCCTCACCAGCTTCTGCACCTGCAGGAGCCGAAAAATAATTTGATGATGACCCAGTCAGATTTTTTAGCAGATTTTGTTTTTTTAAGAACAATTTAATGCTCACAGCAAAAGTAAGTGGAAAGTACAGAGATCTTCCACAAAACCACCTTCCCCATTCAACACGTGCTCCCACAGACACACACCCACAGACACACACACACACACACACACACACACACACACACACACACACACAATCTTACTTATTGAAAGAATGACCAACAGTGAAAGACAGAGAAGAGTGAGTTGGGACAGGTAGGAGAGGACAGAAAGAGGAGGAGGAGAGAGGCCTTCTTCTTTTCTTCAGTGTTCTTATTTTTTGGAGGGGGGGGGTTGAAGTTTTTGAATTTTTATTTATGTGTATGTGGGGTGTGTGTGCCTGCCCACAGTGACTAGGAAAGAGTGTGGGATCCCCTGGAAGTGGGAATCACCTCACGTGGGCGCCGAGAATAGAGTCAGGGTCTCCTGTGAGAACAGTAAGTGCTCTTTGTCGCTGAGCCGTCTGTCCAGCCATCTTGATATGGTTTCTTCCTGTACAGTTAGGCTAGCCTCCAACTTGTGATCCTCCTGCCTCAGAGCCTTCAGTGCCAGAATAGCAGGTTTGCATGACCATGCCCAACACAGCTGACTTTATAGACAAATATATTCGCTTCGTTGTGTGAGGTAACTAAAGCTTGTTGCTTCGTTTGCTGTTGGGAGCTTCCAAGTTCTAGAAACTCAGCCAAGTTGCTCTAAGTATTGAGATGTAGGGCTGTCTCTTTGTTTGTTTGTTGTTGGGCTTTCAGCTGATTTAAGTAAGTATCAAGTATGGAGGGACTTCTGCTTAGATGGTCAACCAGAGTCTGTCTCTTTGTGTGCCTGAGATGGGGTTAATTCCAACAGGAAAAAAGCCAAACTTTATCCCAAAGAATGAAATACTGAGTTTCGGAAGCCCACCAGGAAAGGGAAAGGGTCCCTGAAAGTGGGAAGGAAAAGGTCATGTGATAAAAACCATGTGATGTGGAGAGTAATGGGAACCCAGGGGTCTCAGCTCTGCAGTTTCAAGTAAAAACTGCTTCTCAAGGGAAGCCAGAGGAGGAGGGGCTGTCTTTCTCCTGGATCCTTAGGGAAGGAGAGTCAATTTTCTTCAGTGGGTGTGGCCCCTGGTAGATTGCCGGTTCTCCAATGGATGGCTCCATATGCATGTTCAAATGGACCATAGAAATTAGTGTCTGGGTTAATAAAAATATACATGAAGCCTGGTGTGGCGACATGCACTTTTAATCCCAGCATTAAGGAGGCAGAGGCAAGCAGGCAGATTTCTGCATTTGATGCTAGCCTGGTCTGCAGAGCCAATTCCAGGACAGCCAGGGCTATGCAAAGAACCCTTGTCTCAAAAGCCAAACCAAATGAAAAATAACCAAACAAACCCAAAGACATGAAGTTGGGAGGAGCTTCAGAGGAGTTGGAGGGAGGGAAGCAAATAGGATCTCAATATCTTGTATTCAACTATGAAATTGCCAGAGAATAAATTAAAAAATAAATAAAATATCTGAAGTATAAGAATGGGAAGTGGAAAAAGGAACCAAAATGAATGTTTGAATAGACAAAGTAAGCAAGTAAAATAAAAAGTTTCCGCAGCATGGGTGAACACATTTATGAATAATATACAGTAGCCTCCCTCTGTGGAGAAATGCTGGTGGACACTGAGGATGTGGGGTCACCCTAGATGCTACATACAAGCCCTGAAATACTGTAGTAGTCAGTTCTTATGTCCCATGTGGCAATACACCATGATGATGCTGGGCAATGAGGGGGCTCACATCAATAGGAAGGTATGAAACCCCCTATTCACCATCCTATTCAGAATAGTATACAAGCAAGAAGCTATGAGCTATTGGTTCATGGACTAGTTCATTTAATGTCTTCAAATTGTGTTTGACTTTCTGTAACTGAAGTCGTGGAAAGGAAACCTGTGTGTGGGGCGGCCACTGTGTCATGTAAGAGTGTATCTTTATTTAAAACAAATAGGACTCATACCAACACCTTGAATTGCTTCTCTTGTCTTAGTCTTACGGTTTCATGACTGACATTGAGCTCTTGGATCCATTTTCAGGTTATTGTTTGTTTGGCTGCTTGTTTTTAAATATAACATGAGGAAAAGAGTGTTTAACCTTTGTTCTTCTGGCAGGTGTCCTGGTACTCAACTATCTTCACAGCACTGGGGAGTGGAGGCTGCTCTGGAGAAGCCCATCTTCAGGCACACAGAGAGTTTGAGGTCAGTCAGATCTATTTGAGATCTTCTCTAAAAATAAAGTTCAATTTTCTATATATGGATACCCCATTTTCCAGCTTCTATTTATTGAAGATGCTGGTCTTTCTCCTTATATGATATTTTGGTACTTCTGTCAATCACCAGTTGGCTTTAGATTCATGAAATAATTTCTGGAAACTCTATTACATCTAGTTTGCATTAGTTTTTATGCTAACACTACTTTGTCTTGGTTACTATACTATGTTTTAAGATCAGGAATAGTGATGTGTCCAGTTTTGGTCCTTTTGGCTTAAGAAATCTTTGTCTGTTCAGGATCTTTTGTGCTTGAATTTGCATTTTAAGTTTGTCTTTTTTTTATAGCTCTGAGAGGAATACATTAGAATTTTGATGAGATTACATTGAATCTGTAAAGCACTTTGGTAAGTATGGCCATTTTGATGGGAAGAATTATGAGAGATACAAACTTCAACACAAGTTGGGGCTTCAGCATCCACTGACCAATGAATAGATCACCCCGAGTCCATCCCCTCCACCCTCCACAAACCAACAGAGGGGCATCAGACAAACTAGACTGTCAACCAAATGGAGTTGACGTCCAACAGCCCTTTCTTCTGTCACCTAACGGGACAGCCTCCAGGAGAGTCCATGAATTAAGTCACAAAACAAGTTTCAATATGAACAGAAAGTTGAAATCCCAGAATGTGTGTCCTTTGTCCATTATGCAATAAAACTGAAATTACAAATTGTACAAATACATGAAAACTAAGCAACGGACTGTTGAATGAACACTGACTCATTGAAGAAACTGAAAGAGGCTCACATATTTTTGTTCATTTGTTTCAAGAGACTTTGCAATCATTTAATCATTACTTTTTAAAATGGTGACCGATGAGAAACTGTTGCCAGAAGATTCCAGTGTTTGATTTATATCAGTAGTTTTTGCATAATTGCCACAATTTGAATTGTGGCCACCCTGATTTTTGTTATGGTGATTGGTTTTTGGTAAAATTCTGAAAATATATATATAAGATTCTGAGATCTGAATATACTTATTTTTTCCCACAATAGACAACATGTCTATAATGGTGTAGAGGATGCAGGGTAGAAGTGCGGGTTGGAATCGTTTTGAGGTTGTGATCACCAGGCCTCGTTCTGCCATTTTGCAGATAGCAAGACTAAGTTAACATTCCCATCAGTCATAATGACCATTATGAGTGACATTACCATCTAACACTTCTCCTCTTTCTCCAAGGGTGACATCCTGCATGCAAGGGTAGAGGAAGAGTCCCCTGCCCCTTTGACTTCATGCATGGGTGTAGGACCATCTCCCTGCCCCTCAGCCTTCATTCACAGGTATAGAATCAGCTCCCTGCCATCTGTCTTTGTGCATGAATGTGAATCAGCTCTTTGACTGGCCTTGAAGGCACCAGGGAATAAGGATAGAAGCAGAGCAAGTTCCAATTAGCATCTTGTCTGACCACTTCTATCTTGTACGTATAGGTGAAGACTCAGCGGCAGTGGGGACTGCTCATACCGCGGGAGGAAGACTGGGTACAGTGACAGTCACGTCTTCTCTGCTGTCTTATGCTGCTTGGCCTTGTTCATCTGTCACTTATGGAGAGGGAGGAGTGGGCATGAACACACAGAGAACACCTGCCTCTGAGTGCTGGGATTAAAGGTGTGTGCCACCACTCCCTGGCTTGGTATTTTAACTTACAAAAAGATTTTGAGTCAAAGAAGTAAGTGTGACCTGGGAGAGTCTGGGAAGCAATCATCCGTCAACATGATTTCGAAAGGATGACCTGAGATGACTTCTGAAGAAATGCTGAACACTAAACCAGTAAGTTTCTCTCCAAGCATTATCTTAAGGCAAATCACAACTATCACAAGTAAATGTTTAAAGACAAGGATGATTGTCCTGACAGTAGTCAATTAATTTTTTACTTAAATACTATCTTGATTTACTGTTTTAACTAATACACTAATGCATACTCATCACAAAATTCATACAATATAGAAGTATAGAAAAAATGAAAAATAATTTGCTAACCGTATAGTTACCCTGTCCAAAGTCTGTTTTTAGTAACTCATTCTCCAAGGTATGTATTGACCAGTAAGTAAATGTAATCATAAATGAGAGTGTCCTTGGTCATACTGTTTCTATTTTGTGTGCTTTGTACAGATTCTCACTATGTGGCCCTGGCTGCCTAGGAATTCAATACACATACCAAGTTGGACTTGAACTCACAGTTCTGGAAGGGATTAAAGGTGTGCATAGTCACTTGATCTTTGCATGCTGTTTCTTGACTCATTTTTTTTAAAGTCTGAAATAATTTTGTTTTATTTAAAAAAATTAAACCATGCATCTGTAATATGTTTTATAAACAGTATTGATGTTGCTGATAGTCCAAGAATCAATTTGGGTAGTAGTTTACACAAAATAATGATAAGTGTTTGGGAAAGATGGAAAAAAAATCAGACTTAAGAGATGGCTCAGAGGGTATATTGCTTGCTCTGCAAGCATGGAGACCCGCGTTTGCATCCCCAGAACTCACATAAATGCCATATGCAGTAGAATGCTTCTGTTACTTACAGTATTTCTTGGGTGATATAGGAGATATAAGAGAATTCCTGGAACCTTAAGGGCCCGCTTGCCTGGGGTGCACAGCAGCAAATAATAAGGAACCCCATCTCAAACATGGCAGAAGGGAGGACTGTCACAAGAAGTTGTCCCCTGACATGTTTGCCTTTCTTGTACATGGTTGTACATCTGCATAGACATACATACATCATAAATACACAGACATACACAGATTTAAAAAAAAAGAATTTGGGCTGGAGAGATAGCTTAGCAATTAAATCATTGGCTGTTCTTCCAGAGGGCCTGAGTTCTAGTCTTAGCCTTCACATGGTGACTCAAAACTGTCTGGAGCTCCGGTTCCAGGCATTTGACACCTTCTGACCTCTGCAGGCACCAGCAGAAATATAAGAAGGCAAACTATCTACATACATAAAATAAAATAAAAACTAAAGTTAAGAAAGTAATCGAAGCAATATTTTCAGGCAGGGACTAGAAGGCATTGAAATGATACTAAACTTACTTGTCGCCTGCATTCTGTCATTTAACTTTTGGTTAATTATAAAATGTTTACTAAACTTGATTCCACTTTTTGCATTATTAAAAAGTAAGCCATAGATACATTTTTAGGGACTAGGATGCTTTTTAAGGTGAAGCCCATTTTTTTTAAGTGTAGGATTATTGTATCTCTAAAATATTAGAACACATTTTTACATAATCACTCACTATATCTCTCTGAAAGTAGTCATAAAATGATAATGATTTTTGTGCATTCAGTGCTGGGGATCGAACTCATGACCTTGTATATGCACACTGAGCTATAAGTCTTTTGATAATTCTTTAGTATGAATTATTACTATGATGGTTATCCTTATTGTGGTGTGTATGTGTGTGAGATGGTAGGCCCATGCATTGCATGGTATGCATGTGAAAATCAGACAACAACTCTTGGGAGTTCATCCAGGGATTGAACCCTGGTAGAATTCTAGTGCTCCTGCCTACTGTGTAATCTCACTGGCCCTCAGTACGGATCCTTACTGAAACTTCTTGTGTTCTCTCCCCCTCCAGTTTCCGTTATCTTTTCATAATTCATTCTTCTATGCCAGTATGTAAGCAAGACCAATAGATTGTGTTGAGGTGTTTTTAAAAAATGTTTCTTCTTATTATTTATAACAGTGACACCCCCATATTTCCATGACACTGACTTATTGAAGAGACCAGATAAGTTCTTTAAAATGCCTCCCACTTTGGACTTTTTGGATGGTTTCATTTCCTATAAACTGGAAGTTAGAGCTGAATGCTTTTGATAAGGTTCTGTTTTAATATTTGTGTGGAGAATTCTTCATAAATGGTCTTATTAAAGTGCTGCTTCCAATAGTAGAAAAATTGCAGGGGAAATCAATCTACTTGAGCAGACTTATTCAAATAAAACACCAGTAGCGTGTGCAACCAATCATAAAGACATTCAAGTGTTCAATAGAAAAAAAGGTTTAAATTAAAGTTCTAAGAATATTAAATATAGCTGTGGTATAGGAAATGAAAAAAATCTGATTAAAAGCAGATGTGTTGACAGATGTGTCTGCTGACACTTGTCATATCTGCTCTTGACAGGTGGAGGCAGAAGGATTAGGAGAACAGGACCATCCTGGACTACACAGCAAATTCAAGGCTAGCATTCTGTTGTCGGAGCCTGCTCATTCATTCCCAGCTGCCCAGACCCAAAACAATCACACAGAAACAATATTGTTTGCAATACTGTTTGGCCAATAGCTTAAGCATATTACTAGCTAGCTCTTACATCTTAAATTAACCCATTTCTATTATTTTATATTTTACCACAAGGCTTTACCAGCAAGATTCCAATGCATTTATCTTCTATGGTGGCTACATGGTGTCTCATTGACTCCACCTACTTTCTCCCAGCATTCAGTTAAGTCCTACCTACCTCTCTTCTGTCCTATCACTGACCAAAGCAGCTTCTTTATTCATTAACCAATAAATGCAACACACGTATAGAAGAACTCCCTATATCAGTCTTCATTCTCCTTTTCTCAAAGACATTGGGTTTTCTTGATCAAGAGGCCACCATACTCCACTATGACCTCAGCCCAACAAGTCATGTCTACCATAACCCTCTGCCATAAAAGGTCATATTCTGAGGTCGTTAGGGTTGGGATCCCAGCCTGTCTTTTGAGGTACACAATCCAATCCACTTTTAAATGTAAATCTTTGGGTACATTAAGTTTAATACAATGATAGCAACCTTAGGATCCAGACCAGACAGTCACCCTCCAACAGGAACTGTCTGTGGGTCGTTAGTTAACAGACTCCCATGTGCAAGGAAGGCTTACCTGGGGAAGAGAGTTTATGTCAAAGCAGGTATATGTGGTCCTACATTGTGTTACTTTCTTGCCTGTTGCTTAGAAATCAGTTCTAGACCCACACTGTGAAGTCACCCCCTTTCCCAAGAACTATAAGAAGATATCCCCTCATTCCTGACTCTTGGATTCTTATCTGTTTTTCTATGATGTCAATGACTCTCTGAATAAACTCCTTACCCCAGCAATCCATCTCAGCATCCCTCCTGAGCCCATTTCCTAGAGCTTTCAGTCACTGATGGCCTAACAAGTGGACACATTGTGGGCAATTATGACAGCTAGAAATGGCGTCACACTATAGATTAGACCAGGGATCTGACCAGGCGGTGGTGGCACACGCCTTTAATCTCAGCACTCTGAAGGCAGAGGCAGGCAGATCTCTGTGAGTTTGAAGCCAACCTGGTCTACAAGAACTAGTTCCAGGACAGGCTCCAAACCTACAGAGAAACCCTATCTCAAAAACCACACACAGAAAAAGAGCTGGGATCTGGAACTGTGGCCTCTCTCCTCAGTAGAAACGAAGGGAGGAGAGCAGGACAATGGTTGCTCATTACTTTATGATAATGCTGACAGAGTAAAGGCTATTTGAGAAAACATCCACCAGACATTAACAGTGATGATGGTGAACACTGCCATGGTACTTAGGTTCTTCCTCACCTTCAGAATACGTCTGTTAAGGAGAGGTTGTAGCTCATATTTGTACTCCTAATACTCAGGAGGCTGAGGCCAGAGGATGGCTGTAAATTTGAGACCAGCTTGGTCTACATAGTGAGTTTCAGGCCAGCTATACTATGTACAGCGTATAAGCAAAAACTCCAAACATGAATACTAACAAAAAGAGTGGCCAATCTTGCAGTCAGAGATGAGCCAGTGTTTCCTCTTGTTAGAAATTCTGGGGGCTGCAGAGTTGGCTCAGCAATTAAGAGCACTGACTGTTCTCATAGAGGTCCTGAGTTCAATTCCCAGCAACCACATGATGGCTCACAACCATCTGTAATGGGATCGGATTCCCTTTTCTGGCATGAAGGCATACATGCAGACACAGTACTCATATACATAAAAACATACATAACTATAAATAAATAAATCTTTTTTGTTTGTTTGTTTTTTTCAAGATAAAGTTTCTCTGTGTAGTTTTGGAGCCTGACCTGGAACTTGCTCTGTAGACCGGGCCAGCCTCATACTGGCATTAAAGACAAGCGCCGCCACTGCCCGGCTAATAAATCTTTTGAAATAGAAATAACACATCAAGCTGGGCCATGGCAGTGCCCTTTAATCCCAGCACTTTGGAGGCAGGGGCAGGTAGATCTCTGTAAGTTAGAGGCCAGCCTAGTCTACAGAGTGAGTTCCAGGGCAGCCAAAGCTACACAGAGAACCCTATCTCAAAAACCCCACTCCCCACTCCCCAAACAAGCAAAACAAACAAGCAAACAAAAACCAAAAAAAAAACCAACCCCAAAACAAACAAGTCAAATCAACCAACTAAACAAAAAAGCCAAAACCAAAATAAAAAGAAAAGGAAGAAATAGCACATGAACATCTGAGCCTAACACGCCTGGCTGCTGGCTGCTCCACCCCAGCCCAGACCTTCAGGAAGCCCCCAGCATGCTGATTTCCCACCCCATGACAGACACACTGGGCAGTCACCCTAGACACAGTCCAGACTATGTCATGTGGCCAGCCCTCCCCCAGCATGTGGTTAGGGATATCAGAAGCCAGCTGGGCAGCAGATGTGAAAGGAAGCTCTGGCTTCTGGCACCTCACCATGTCTCAGGGTTCCTTCTTATGTGGTCACCACACCTTTACCACTTCTTATTTCTCAGGCACTTCCTCCTCCAGCCTGGCTTATTGTCATCCTGCAGGAGAAGCAAGCTCCTGGGGTGGGGATGGGAGTGGGGGAGTGGGATGAGGGGAGTGGGGGTGGGGAGTGGGGAGAGTGCCGGGTGGGGGTGTTCTGGCCCTGCTGTTTCCCAGCACACATTCTCAGGCCCCTTATTCTACACTCCCAACTTTCAGTTAATCAAAAATGCCCTTGGTCACGTGAAGGGTAAATATGAAAGGGTTGTAAGTATTTAATATCTGATGGTTGTGATGCCAGGCTTTTCTGGCAGGATTTGAGGCTAAAACCATAAAGTTTTTTTTTCCCTTTCTTTACTTTTCAACTAAATATTTAGCAGAAAGGGGTATAAAAGTAATTTAGAAGATGCATATTCTGAAAACCTAGAACGTGAAGTCAAATTTAGCATAGCTTAAAGCAATTAAAAGGACCGGGAACAATTATGCCTGGGCTTAGCAATGACAAGGGGTATTGTTAAATGTAATAGGCATTTTCAAAGGGAATCCTCCCTTGTTTCAGTATTAAGACAAGAGTCATGTGTATACATGATTAAAATTTTAAACTCATTTGTTTATGTATTCATTTATTAAATTTTTGACACAGAATCCCATATCGTCTAGAATGGCATTATATTTATCACGAGGATGACCTTGAACTTTTGATCTCCTTGCCTCTACCTCCAGAATGCTGGAATTAATTATGTGTGCCTCTATGCCTAGTTTAAGCAGTGCTGGGGGTTAAATTAATCGTTTTGGGGGGGTGGCTTGGATATTAAGAGCTGTAACTGCTTTTGCAGAGGACCTGGGTTTGATTCTCAGAATCCACAGAATCCTGGTTCACAGGCCTCTGTAACTCCATTTCCAGGGGATCTGATATTCTCTTCTGGACTCCTCTGATACTGTACACACAGAGTTCAGTCACAAGCCTGCAGGTAAAGCAATCAAACACGTAAAATAAGTAATCCTTTTATAAAATAAAAATCCAGGGCTTGATACATGGTAGATAAGTACTTTGTCAGCTAAGCTAGACCCTAAGTTCTAGAATTTCGTGTGAATGTAATAGTACACAATGTAGTTTTTCCTGTCTGGGTTTTCCATCTGACATGGTGTTTTTGAAAACACCATTATTTTGATTGACATATAGTATGTGTGTGTATTGACATATGTGTATATGTATAAGGTATTGCTATTGCCTGTGCTAGCATTTTGTTCTCTGTTATTGGTGAGTGATGTATTTATTGTATGGATACTTGTGTCATTTCCAGTTTAGGACTAGCTAGAATAATGTTACCATGATAATTAAGATCTAAGTCCTGATTGACATTCTTTCATTTCTCCTAAGGAAACCAAACAGTGAAATTGCTGAGCATTGTGCTAAACTGTGGGATGGTGTTTTGTCAAAAGCTCTGTGCCAGACGAAGGCAGCTATTTCTATTTTATGGGTAAACTGAGGCACAAGGAAAGTCTGATGACTTACGCAGACTTTTCTACTAATAAACTTTGGACAGGCTGAGACTGGGATATAGATCTCCACTTCCCTTTTGGTTTACTGTTTTTATTTTTTTCTGTTTAAAAACTTTTTTTTCATGTGAGAAGATAAGTTAGGGTGGACTGGAGAGATTGCTCAGTGGCAGTGTTTTTCCAGAGGACCCAGGTTCAGTTCCCAGCACCCACATGGTCATTCACAATTGTCTGGAACTCCAGTTCCAGGGGACCCAACACCCTCACACACATACATGCAGGCAAGACACCAATGCACATAAAATAACAATGAATGAATAATTTTTTAAAAAAGAATATGTTACTTGTTGCATAAGGTTGTTTAAGATAAGGCCTTGATATATTGCCCAAGATGGTCAATAATGGTCACATGATCCTCCTGCTTTAGCTTCCTGACTGGTGCGGTTGCAGGCATGTGCTACCCATCTTGGATAACCTTACTTGAAATATCTACTTAGACCTGTGTCTGTACATACATGTTCTTCCTACATAAACTGATAACATTGTACATCATGTTTTGTACCTGAGTTGTCATATTTAGCAATAAGGCCCTCCTATTCTAAAGATATTTCTATGATAATATATGTGTGACTACAGTGTGTATGTGTGTGTGTGTGTTGCTGTGGATCAACTCAGGCCTTCTTGCTTGCTAGTCAAGTGCTTTGACATTGAGTTCCATCCCAAACATTCGACGTACTTTTAAATGGTTGCTGAATCTTTATTTGATGCCTCTGTGTGAACCTTCATATTGATGTGCATGACATTTAGGCTGCTTTCAACTCTTTGATATCAGTAATATATATATATATATGAATATATAACCATATTATATAACATATATAATAATTTGTAATATTTATGAATATCATATTTATATAATAATTCATAACATATATAATAGTATATATTATATATCCACATGCATATATATCTATGTGCATATATATCCATATATATGTTTTGTATTTCTGACTATTTTTAATTTATAGTTTTATAGTTTTACATTTGAGGAAATCATTTGATCTTAAGATTTGATAGTCTTCAAAAACACAGCCTAAGTTTCTTAGGTTCTCTAGAGATGCTATTGAGTGGTTTGGACACAGTGTGTTGATGGGGAAACAGAACTCATTTCAGTAAGAAGCCATGCCCATTATGTAAGATATTCAACTGGAAACTTGTGAATTTCAACTCAAATGTATTTTTACTTGAATGTGGAAAAAAAATTCCCCTTCCTATTACAAAGGGGCAACTGTGAGTAACCATTTGGCAGTGAAAGGTCTGAAGAAATGATTACCCCTTAGCAATGCGACCCTGGAGTTTCACTTCTCCCATTTGTCCTCCTTCCAAGCTAGAAAATGCTTAACAGACACAGACCCAGCTACAAAGAGCTTCAACACTGGAGTGCAGCCTGAGTGGGGCCTGAGTGGGGCCTGGAGTGGGGCCTGGAGTGATGACAAGAGTCAGCTCAGTATCCCCAAATCCAGTCACGTGTCTGTCTGTTCCTGTGACAAAATACCTGTGCGCAGTCAACAGAAAGCCGGAAAGGCTCACTTTGTCATAGGGCTTCAGGAGCTTCCTCCATGGTCAACTGGATGTCTGTCTTTGGTCCTATAGTGAGGTAGAACATCACAGGGGACTGCAGGGTGGGAGAAACTTACTACAGCAATTCCTACAAAGCAACAGAAAGCCAGGAAGGGGCCAGAAGATAATCATCTATCCAAGAGCATGAGCTCAATTACATAACCTCCTTCTGTGAGGCCCTGCTCCTAAAATCTCTACAACTTCTCAATAGTGCCCTAAGCTGACCACCCAGGCCTTTGACACTTAGCCACTGAGAGATATTTAAGATCCAAACCATAATGCCCTTTGTGCTCCCTTAAAGCAACAAGTGTTCTTGAAGTCTCTTTGCCTGAAGAAATGATAGGCTAGGAATATCACGACTAGAGGTCAATCCACACTCACTCACGTGTTTCAAGCTCCACATTTTCTATTTCAGTGGGGAGTATTTTCAGGCTTGAAGCTGATGGAAGCTTAGATATCCTACAGTATAGCCTCTCCATTTTACAGATGAGGAAGTAGGAGGAGAAATCTTTAGATTTCATTCTGGTCTCCGTTTGCTTTTGCTCTGAAGGTTCAGTTCCCCAATTCTTGGTTTACGTGTTTTTGAAAAGGGTTGTGTTCCCTACCTAATGCTTAATTTATAATGATTGACAGCTGTGATGTATTTTCCCTGAGTTTTAACTCTCTCAGCTTGAGGAATAACCTCTTTGATGGCTCTCATATAGCCTGTTGTATTTTTCTGAGCCTTTAAATTTTCTAAGTTTACTCCTCCCTGTTTTAATGGAAGAAATATCCTGGTTCCTTTGTAAATGCATTTTTTTAAATTTCAAAAGACAAAACAGTTTTAAAATAGAAGTGCTGGGGCTAAGAGATATAGATGGCTTAGTGGTTAAGAACATTTGTTGCTCTTGCAGGGAATTTGGGTGCCTTATGTAGGACCCAGCCATGACAAGCTCAATAGAGGCCTGAATCTCAGTAGTTTTCCCTAAGGCAATACCTGGTTCCAAGAAAGACCACAACCAGACCACCCAGGAAATGCCTAACGTTCCAATGTTCCAATTGTAGATAGGATCACCTGTCAGCACACACCCATTTGTAACATGAGGGGGCCGGCTTGTTGGGGTTTCTGTCCCGCCCGGTACCCCACAACCGCCAAACCCCAAAGAGAAATCACACACAGGACTCCATAAGGTTATAAACTGATTGGCCCATTAGGTCAGGCTTCTTATTAGTTCTTATAACTTATGTTACTCCATTATCCTTATCTACATTAGCCACATGGCTCCGTACCTTTCTCAGCTGGGCAAGTTACATGCTGCCTCTTCGGTGGTCTGCACAGGAGTGGCTGAGGAAGTTTCCTCCTCCCTAGCCTTCTCCTATTCTCAATGCCCTGCCTCCACTTCCTGTCTGGTTGACCCACCGATACTTCCTGCCTGGCCAATCAGCGTTTTATTAAAATACGTGATTGACAGAATACAGACAATTCTCCCACACCATTTCCCTCTTTTTTTTTTTAAACAAAGGAAAATACCCATAGTCCATTTGTTGGGAATGTGGGTGTAGTATTTCAGGCTACTTCCTGCTGGTTGGGGGCGCTGATGATCTTATGGGGACCTAAAGAAAATTTAGAGTTATAATCAAGTCCTGACTGGAGTATCCTGTGAGTTTTGATCATCTCAGGCAGCAGTCTTGAATCTGTTCTGGATGTAGAACTCAGACATCTGGGCAATCTGTTCCTACCGGAGATTTCTCAGGTGGTCTTCCTTTTCAAACCTGATTTTTCTTAACTCAGAATGAATCCACAGCCTCTCATTTCCTGTGGAAACAAAAGCAAAATCTCTTCTCCAAAGTAACATACCTTTTGACTTCAATTTTGAAGCCAAGGTATTTTCAAAATACCTATCTTGGGTTAGTTCAGCAGCATTTATAAACAAAAGTCTTTTAGCAACTATTGCTCCTTCCTCAGCATTCAAACAATTCAAAGAGAGCATAATAACACACAGTATCAAGATTCTCTGTGTATTTTCCATCTTTATGCAGCTTTATTTTAACCTCTATTTCTTTTATTTTTTCTTTTAACTTTTGGCTTTTTGAGACAGGTTCTCTGTATATATCTTTGTCCTGGAATAACTCTGTAGACCAGGCTGTCCTTGAACTCACAGAGATCCACTTGTCTCTGCCTCCCAAGTGCTGGGATTAAACGTGTGTGCTGCAACACCTTGAACTCTCAGAGATCTGTCTGTCTCTGTCTCCCAGGCGTTGGGATTGAAGGTGTGTGCTACCACACCTTGAAGTAACAGAGGTCAATCTCTACCTCTGTCCCTTGAAGTCACAGAGGTCAATATGCCTCTGCCTCCCAGGCATTAGGATTAAAGTTGTGTACCACCACACCCTATATCTCCCTTTCTTTCTTTTATATTTTTGATGACTTTAACCTTTTAGTCTGCATATATTTTTAAAACACTGTAAACCATTTAGAGGTTTTCTTTGTCTTTGAATCTCTCTTTACTGTATATCTCTCTTTTTCTGAACACATGAGTCTTTAAGGAGAGGACTAAAACTGTGGCTTTGACGGCTAGATCCAATCCATTCCTTAGCTTTCCAGCCTCGTGGCTGAGATACCAGCCAGAGCTGTGTTCACTGCCACAACTCTATGGCGTTTCAAGGTCCTTGCCAGCAAGCTGCAGCATTCTGCTCACAGACCACACTCAGTCGGACTGCCTGCCTGAAAGAGTCAGAGTTTGCCCTGGCAGGACAGCCCAGAAAGCCGGCATTTTAAAACAACGCAGCTTTTTTCCTGCTATGACTGAAAACCGAAAAGCATGCGTTCAGCTTTTCAGCAACACAGTTTAAGTGTTTCATGGCAGGACCTCTTAAAAGATCTGCAAGGTTTTGCAGCTAAAGCTGAGTCAGGAAGCCTCTCTTACATGAGAGTGCTTGCTTGCCTCTAGCAAGCAGTGCAGACCTGAGAAATTGCTGCCACCAAGAAAAACCATGATTTACTCTATTCTCTCCCAAGCTTTCTCAAGCTTTCTGTGGATTCAGTTATCCACGTCTGGGTGCCATATGTAGCATGAAGGCTGGCTTGTTGGGGTATCTGTCCCGCACAGTACCCCACAGCTGGCAAGCTCAAAGAAAATTACTCACAAGACTTCATAAGACCACCCATCACTTTTTACCAGGACACCCCTAGACACATGTCAGCCAATCAGGGGTTCTGAACCTTAGAAATCCCTCACCCCTACATTTAGTACTATAAAGACCCAACCCCAACTGAGCTCAGGGTTCTCTGATCACTCCAATACATATCACACACAGAGAGATCGAGTTTGCAAACTTGTATAAGAATAAAGGCTCTTTGCTTTTACATACATGACTTGGTTTCCTAGTTGGTTTTGGGGGGACTCCATGAACTGGGCATAACAGTGTTTCTATTGCCGTGAAGAGACACCATGACCATGGCAACTCTTGTAAATGAAAATATTTAATTGTAGTGGATTGATTACAGTTCAGAAGCTTAATCCATTAGTATCGTGGTGGGAAGCAAGGCAGCATGAAGGCTGACATGGTGCTAGAGAAGGACCTGAGAGTCCTATGTCTTGAAACATAAGCAACAGGAAGTGGTCTGAGACACTGGGCGTGGCTTAAACATATATGAGAGCTCAAAGCCTGCCTTCACAATGACACATTTCCTCCAACAAGGCCGCACATAATCCAACAAAGTCACACCTCCTAATAGTGCTATTCCCTTTAGGGGCCATTTCCTTTCGAATTAGCACACTGGCTATGTTTCCCAGCACCCACACTGTGGCTCATAACTTCTGTAACTCTAATTCAAGAAGATCTAATGCCCTCTGCTGGCCACTGAGGGCACTGTGCACACATGATACGCAGACATATATGCAGGAAAAACACTTATTCATGTAAAATAAAATAAATCTTTAAAAAATTAAAAATAGAAAGTGTTCGGCTCACCTTATTAACATCAAAATTTGAAGCAAACATTAAGATGTAACAGGGAGCTCTACAGAGATGACCACTAAGAGAAAGTGGCAATTGAAAGTCATTGTTCCAGCTGCTGGGACCACATCAAAGTATTCAGGGACCTGGGTGTAGCCCCAGAA
Organism: Myodes glareolus; assembly: GCF_982192425.1. NCBI lineage: Eukaryota > Metazoa > Chordata > Mammalia > Rodentia > Cricetidae > Myodes > Myodes glareolus. Next base: position 77,783,728 of record NC_142034.1, on the reverse strand, counting down.
CATGGAGTCCTTAAAGGCATGGACCTTGTCCAGGCATCGTGCTTGGCAGCTGCTGGGAGGGCTTTGCAGAATAGGCATTTTGAAGTGAGCAGTTTTAACAGAAACTAAGATAGGAGATTGGCTGGAGGGGGTTCGGCCCAAATGGGCAGGTTTTTTTAATTTTTTTTTTATTTTTTAGAAGCTAAGATAAGTTAGCCAGCATATCCTGACCTTTGATTCCTAGAATAGAGTTGGGTAATTTTCCATGATATTCTCTATCAAGTAGATCAGATTCTAATTAAATCTGAAATGGCCTCAGCAAGAATACAAGATGGCGGAATTTTGCACTGTCTTTGGCAGAACCTTGCACAGTGTTGCCCCATCATGATAAAAAGCTATGACACTGGCAGAATGAAACATCCAGTGCAAAAAGGAGCATAGAACTCTCACATTCACAGTGATTATCTATGTATCTGATATTCTACATCAAATACATGGTATTACATATCAATGAAAGAAAGGTGGCTTTTTTTAGTGGAAAACTAGATTATATAGAAAAAACTGAAGTTGGATATGGACCTTACACAACAGATAAAAGTAAACTTCAGAGAAATTAAAAACAAATTTGAAAGTAAAATTATAATGTTTGCAAAAAAGACAATGTTATAATAGTTTTAGAGTGAGACATGGAATTTAAACAAGATTTCCAAGGAAGAGGCATAAGAATAAATCTTGATAAGCTTAAATAAAAAAAATTACTGTGCTGGGAGTCAAACTCTGGGCTTTGTACTTGTTGGCAAAGCATTCCACTATGGAATTACATCCCCAGACATTCATGAATTTTAATATGACAGTATTAAGAATTTTAGTTCAAAAAAGTACTCAGTGGAAGAAATTGGGAGAGGGATAGTGGAAGAATAGAAATTATTTTTATGTCTAGAGAAGATATTCCCTATCTATCTTTGTAACATGAGGGGCTGGCTTGTTGGGGTATCTGGTCCCGCCCGGTACCCCACAACCGTCAAGTCCCAGAGAAAATCAATCACACAGAACTCCATAAGATTATAAACTGATTGGCCCATTAGGTCAGGCTTCTTGTTAACTCTTATAACTTATGTTACCCCATTATCCTTATCTACGTTAGCACATGACTCCGTACCTTTCTCAGCTAGGCAAGTTACATGTTGCCTCTTCAGTGGTCTGCGCAGGAATGGCAGAGGAACTTCCCTGCTTCCCAGAATTCTCCTGTTCTCATTGCATCACCTCTACTTCCTGTCTGGTTTTCCCGCTTATACTGCCTGCCTGGCCAATCAGCGTTTCATTAAAATATGATTGACAGAATACAGACAATTCTCCCGCATCATATCTTTCTATCTATCTATCTATCTATCTATCTATCTATCTATCTATCTATCTCCTATCACTTATTTATCAATCTATCATCTATTAATTTTCTATAACCTATTTATATTCTTTCTCAGGAAAGGAAGAAGATAATGTTGCAATTACTTTTCTCATAGATGTGATCACACAACTGACCAGAAGTAACTCAAGGGAGGAAGGGTTCATTTTGATTTGTGATTTTTGGGGTACAGATCATCATGGTGGTAATATTCTTTCTTAGCTGTGGTGACAAGAACATGAGACTGCTTGCTTGCTGATGTCTGAGTAGGTTATAAAGCAGAGAGAGGGCAATCCTGGCATTCAACTCTTTCCCCTTTTGTATTCAACTGTTATTCTGTTTCTCTTTTTTGCAGTTCTGGATTCCATGGCACAGGATGGCACAATTCAAATTCAGAATCAATATTTTTTCCACAGTTAAGGGCATTGCAACTGCCCTTAAAGACATGCCCAGAGTGTATCTCCTAGGTGACTCCAAAGCTAGTCAAGTTGACAATGAAGATGAACCATTATAGGTGACAACCGATAGAAAATTAGACAAAGAAATCAATTCATATAAGGAGAAACAAACAGTAAATAATCATGTGAAAAGATGAGCAAATTGGCTTCTGATCAAATAAATTCAAAGAGATCAGCCTTGAGAAAGCATAGCGCATCTACATTCATGGCGGATGTTACAATAAGCGATTACTGTCAGCACTTTTAGGAATGGAATGAGTCAGAGTTTCCTAGGGAGAGATTTAGTAATACTTATTGAAATCAGTGTACAGGTTGCTTATGATTTGATCATCCCCTCTCTGGATACAGACTTCTAACACACTCTTCTCCATCTCCTTGTTAAATACCTATGAAGTTGTTCAATGTCAATGAAAAATTTATGTTCACCAAAATTTTGTGTTAGTAAGGATTTGGAGAAGATGTAGAAATCCATAATTGAGAATATGAATGTGCATTACAGGAAATATACCCCAAACAGTAAAGTATGTAGCAGTTTAAAGCCACAAATGAAGAATATATGTTGCAGTAGAGGTAGTGAAAAAGAAAACATAAATGTTGTATACTCTTAAAATATAATATGTAAAGTTATACTATACAACACTTATATATGCAATGACATTTGCCCAAAACATTAAAGTTCAAATGTGTATGGAGAAGTTAGAGAAAAAATAAGGATACTTAACAAACTATGATGGTATAAACTATATTATCAGCTCAACTCTGCACTTGTGAAAAAATATATTCACTCACATGGAGAAAATCTGTTCACTCAACAAACACATAATGAACATTGCTATAATAGAACACATCCACTAGCAAATTGCACTACTTAGAAATAAACTTTGACCTTTAACATTTGTGAATCTGTGTTCTTTTCTGTCTTTCATTTCTGAATTCCTTCTTTAATTTATTTTAATGGAAACAATTGTCTGAATATTTTATAATTGACCCATATCTTACCTTTAGACAGTGTTTTCAAGATTTTGAGGAGATGGACTTTTCTAATCATTCCTCTGACCAGAATAATTGTCGATTGTTCTCACTCTTCGAGCTGTTTCCTTCAGTGGTGCTTTCTTTGCTTAGTAAGTCTTTACTGTGGCTATGCCTTGCTATGTAGCCTGATGTGCAGTTCTGTGTCAAGAGCTGAGGCCGCAGAGTGATTCTAGTGCATTTCCTGCACCCAGGAGATCATATTGTATTTAGAAAACATATAATGGAAAGGATCATCATTTTAATGATTTTTAATTTGTCATACTTAAGTTGATATTTCTGCACTGCTGCATTTACTGTGTGGTGTATTTTTAATTAACACACAAAGTTGTATAATACTCGTGGGGTGCCATGTGTATGCTTGTGTATGTGTACACATGGATGTAGACTAGCTTGTAAGCCTCACTTCAAAGAGCATTCTTACCTATTCCGCATTACTATTTTTGCCTGACAGAAATGGTGGTAGTTAGGGTGTGTTACGTTACAAAGAAAGGTGGAGTGGAGAGCTTTCAGACACTTTTTTCCTATAAAGATTTGTTATTTTTTATTTTACATGTATGTGTGTAAATGAATGTATGAATGTTTAGTTGGCTTTTTCTTTCTCCCCTTTTTCTTTCTTCCCCCAAGCCTAAGTTCCTCCTCCTACTTACTCTTTCTGCCCAGAAGTTCTACCAATATCGACCGCCTCCCTTGCTATTGGCTGTTCAGTTTGTTCAGCTTAGTTTAGTTTAGTTTAGTTTTTTTTTTTTCGAGACAGGGTTTCCCTGTGTAGCTTTGGGGTCTACCTGGAACTCGCTCTGTAGACCAGGCTGGCCTCGAACTCACAGAGATCCGCCTGCCTCTGCCTCCCTAGCGCTGTGATTAAAGGTGTGTGCCACCACCTTGGGGGCCGTTCAAGCCCCACTTCCCCTGTTCAACTTTATATTAGACCAATCAGGTGCCTTAGGCAGGCAAAGTAAAACAGCAACACATCTTTGCATAGTTAAATGTAGCATGTCTTGTATAGTTAAACAAATATTCTGCAACATGTATGTTCGCTGTATGTATGCAGGTATTCATGGAGGCCAGAGGAGGGTGTTGGATACCCTGGAACTGGAGTCACAGACAGTTTTAAACTGACTTCTGTGAGTGCTTAGAGCTGAGCCTGAGTCCTTGGTAAGGAAGCAGCAGGGGCTCCTAACTCCTCTAACCCCATCTTTATTTTTCTTGTTTCCCTTGTGGGTTGGGGGAGAGGGGAGGATGAGACTGTGCTTGATGCCTTTCCCACATGGATTGTGAGATTTTCACCATGTAGATACAGTTTTCTGCCAGGAGAAGCGAAAACAAGTCATGGAGTAGAACCCTTATAAAATATCAGTTCTCAAGCTGGAAACGTTGAACTGCCCCTTCACATGGGTCACCTGAGACCATCAGCAAACACCAATGTTTATGTTACTATTCATAAAAGTAGTAAAATTATAGTTATGAAGTAGCAACGAAAATATTTTTATGGTTAGGGTCACCACAACACGAGGGACTTTATTAGAAGGTCGCAGCGTCAGGAAGGTTGACAGCCACTGACGTAAAGGCTCTCTCTTGCAAGTAACCTGCTTACCTGGAACCGTGTGGTGATGCTGGATGTCAGGGGAACGAGACATGCTGCTCTAGTATGTGCCCAAAAGAGAACTGGAAAATTTGTAAAACGCACATACATGTATGCGCACGCATGCAACACACACACACACACCACACGCATGCATGCATGCATGTACACACGCTCACACACACGCTCACACACACGCATGTACGCACACTCACACACAAATAAATAAAAGCAAAATAACTCCCCAAAACAAACAAACAAACAAAATCCTACCATTAACTATGACTAATCTATATAAAATCAATTGATTGCAGTTACCAAAGGCCTTCAGTTTTATAACTGAGGTGTCTCACTATTGCGTGACCTGGAAGAAGTGATTTCACTATATTTGTTACGACTAGGATCTCACCGAAGAACTGAATGCTGGTCCTGTTCATGCTTACAACTCTTTTCCCACTTTCAATTTCTTGAAGTAATCTGGCATAAGAGGTCAGTTTCTGACACTTCAGCACTTTCTGGAAACCTTCAAATAGAAACTTCAATTCAGAGAGGAAAATAGACGCAACAGTGACTTTTTGAACCACCCAGAACTTGGACCCACCCAGGATCCATTTCTCTTTTTCAGCTCATGGCTCCTGTTCTCTGAGGTTGGTGCCTAATGCCACATGACTCAAAACAGTTTCCTCACTTTTTTGCTTCCTTTGCTTCTAAATCAAAACGTTTCTCCAGTTCCTTAGGATTTCCGATAACTTACCCATCAGTAATTTCATTTAATTCTCAAATCAGTTCTCTGGTGAAGAGATTATTCATTTGTGCTTTGCTGATAAAAAAAAATTGAGGTTCAGAGGTGAGATCAAGTCCTCCCAAAATTCCTGAGAGTCGCTCTTGAATTTCCTACTTTGTCATTTCCTCCACCTAGTGGCTCAGAATATAAATAATCCATTCACCCTCAATCTTTCTTTCCATGTGTGTCTAATGGAGAAGCAATTGTACCCTTTACAAAGTTGTTTTGGGGCTTTCTATGCAAATGAGAAGCAGTGTTGAGCTCATAGCCATGGGGTAGTGAATATGAGTTGCTTTTCTATTCTTCTAGCAGCTAGGCTGGGGGAAGGTGGAACAGATGGCCTTGGGAGGAAGTCTGCAAGTGGAGGCTAGGCTATATGTATCACACTTTAGGATGGATGTTGAAATAAAATCCTTTAGTTGCATTTGTTGCCCAAGATTATATACTCACACACACAAACACAGATGTGCATGTGTGTGTGTGTGAGCGCGCACACACACACACAGATATAGAGAGTTGGCAATAGAGACAGAAACACACACAGAGAGACAGTGAGACACATAGAAAGATCACCCTTTGGCTGAGAGATTTATTGAGTGTTATTAGTGTTGCAGATAGCATCAGGGTCTGAAGAGAGAGAGGGCCTTCAGCCCCACCAGACAAAGCAGGGTAACCACTGACCCTTGCACCATGCAGAAGTAGGCTAGTTAACTGACCTGGGCTATGGGCCATATGCGACGTGGACTATGTGATAAGAGTCACAAAGACACTGGATAGTTGAGTGTGGTTGGTGACTACAGTTCGGTTGTCTCAAGTCACGATGGCAGAAGCGGCTGGGCATTCTTCTACTCTTTTCACGGAGTCAGGAGGAGAGACGACGGTAGGTGAAAATCATGAATGGGGCATGAGACTGCAGGGGAAGTGAGCCCAGGCACGTGAGGCGGCAGTGCCTGGAAGGTCTGAGATCTGGCGCTAAGATCTTTCTGGGTCTAAAACTCCAAAGGACAGAGAATCTATCACAAACTGGCTCATTGAAGTCCTAATTTGAGGAGCCTGGATTAAATCATAGACTCTGACCAGTCATGTTTTATTCAGCACCCGCTTGATCACTTCTCTATTGGGCAGGCTTTGCTTATTGCACAATGGTTAGTGTGTATTTTGGACTCACGTCCTCAGAGATCAAAGATCAAGAGGAGAATAAAGAGGATCCCAACTTCTCAGGAGACCCCCAAACTGCCTCATCATTACTCATTCAGTTTGGGCTACTTGTCTAGCATTGAGCCAATCACCATGGCCACAGTCAAATCCAACTGCACTTGAGCCATATTTACTGAAAACAATCATAGTGGGCATTAAGACAAACTGACCACGAGACTTTACGATGCAAATTTCTCAAAGCCTGTGTGGGATATTCCAGACACCAAATTGCTATTAACATTTGTGCTTTTTTAAAAACACTTTTAGAAGCACTTATGGTTGGAGGAGTGGACATGCCACAGTATGAGGGTGGAGGTCAGAGGACAGTTTGCTGAAGCTGCTGCCCCCCCTCTGCCAGGCAGACTCTAAGCATCAAACTCCTATCATCGGGCCTGGCTTCAAGCACCGTTCCCTTCTGAGCCATCTTGTCCACTCACATTTGTGTTTCTTAAATAGAGGAATATGGACTTTTATTGAAGTTTATTAACTATACTAGACTAAGACAGTTTTAGATTTACATAGAAATCACAGAGATAGCAAAAGAGAATATTTAGATATCCCGTATGTCACCCCCTTTATATTGATATTTTAGTTGGCATACAAGAGAATGGGTTGCATAATGATATTTTCATATATGTGCATCATATTCTCCTTCCAGTGCCTTCCTTGTCACCCTTCCTTCTGTCATTGGTGTCCTTTCTCTGTCCAAACAGTTCCCGTTTTTTCAAGTTGTGTACACACATTTAAATGTATAGTTCAACAGATGCATTAACTATATATTTAATGACATATTTATATATTAAGTAGGATAGGTATTTGTACGTGAAACATGTATCTAAAATAGAGGCTTAGATCGACACTCTACATATGAGAGGAAAAGAGACATTAGCTCTTCTTTTTTCTTTTTTAAAAAATGTGGTACAATAGTTGCATAGCCTTGTTTTTAAATTTATTTTTTGTGCATATAGGTAATTTGCTTGCATGTATGTATGTCTGTGCACCATATATATGTAGTGCCCACAGAGGCCAGAAGAAGGCATCAGATCTTCTGGGAATGGAGTTACAGATGATTGTGAGTCACCTGTTATGGCTGCTGGGAGTTGAACCCATGCTCTCTGGAAGAGCAGATAGTGCTCCTAACCACTGAGCCATCTCTCCAGCTATGCTTTTCTTTCTTTCCTTTCTTTTTTCCTCCCTCCCTCCCTCCCTCCCTCCCTCCCTCCCTTCCTCTCTCCCTCCCTCCCTCCTTCCCTCCCCCCTCCTTCCCTCTCTCTCTCTCTCTCTCTCTCTCTCTCTCTTTCTTTCTCTCTCTCTCTATTTTTGGCCATTACCCTCACTTCTTTAAATATCTTTTCTCCCTCTCCCTACATAGACTCCATTCGACTTTCACATAAACACTTAAACACATGAATTCTGTGTATTAGAGGAAATATGTAGTTCATGATGCAATTGCTTCCTCCAGGCTTAATATTCCTATTGCTGTCATGGATGCTGCAATGACCTACAAAAGACCTTGGTCTTGCAATCATTGCAAAGGTCATAGCCAGGTCTGAGGTAATGGCTATGAGGCTGTTATTTTTCTCTCACCAAGTGGGTAAGTAGGGAATGTTTCCAGACCCTCACCCGAGAGTCCACCTTTTCCTGCCTCTAGCCTATGTGCGCTCTAGGGCAATGCTGAGGGGAAGACTCAACATTAGAGTCCTCACCCATGCTGGAGTAGGGTTTTAGGTGATGCGTCAGTCCACAAGTCAGACCTATTCTCTAGTAAGCAATCTGTTATCCTTGCTGGTATAGACAATCCCAATCAATGCTTTGGTTTATCAAGCTGGACTTGGCTGGAATAATTTCTTTGGGGTGTCACTGTGCTCTTTCTGGGGTAAATAGAAATTTAATGGATCACCATAAAAGTACCAGCACAAAGCAGTGACTGTCAGTCTGGTTTGCCTTATTTCACTTAACATGGTGATCTCTAGTTCCATCTATCTTCCTTCAGATGATAGATTTTACTTTTCTTTATAGCTGACTAAAAGTCCGTTGTGTGTGACTACCACTTTTCCTTTACCCAGTCACCTGTTGACAGACTTCTAGGCTGCTTGTCTTATTGTTTCAGTTGCTTTTTTTATTACTGTGACAAAGCACCAAGACCAGGACGACTTAGAAAAATGTTTAGTTGGGCTTACAGTTTCAGAGGGTCCGAGTTTACGCTGGTGGAAGAACAAAGGCATGGCGGCAGAAACAGCTGAGAGCTCACACCTTGATCTGCAGGCAGGAGGCCGAGAGAGCATACTGGGAATGGCCAGAGAGTCTTTGGAACCTCAAACCCTGCTCCCAGTGACACATCTCCTCCAAGTAGGCTCCACTTACTGGGGACCAGGTATTCAAACATACCAATGTAGGGGCCATTCTGATTCAGACCACCACACTGCAGCCATCTTGACTGCTGGGAATAGTGTTATAATAAAATGGCTGTGCATGTCTCTCTGCAGAATGCTGATTTGCATTCCTTTGGGTTTATACTCAGGGATACTTTATTATTAACATCACACATTAGGTTGTTGTATTTATCATAATTAATATATCAATAATGAAGCATCACAGTGGATCAAAGTTCAAATTTTATTTAGACTTCTTTCACTAGACTTTTGTTTTCTCTTAATGTTTTTTTTCCTTTTTTTTTTTTGGTTTTGTGAGACAGGGTTTCTGTTCTGGAACTAGGTCTTGTTGACCAGACTGGCCTCTAACTTACAGATATCCACCTGCCTCTGCCTCCCGAGTGCTGGGATTAAAGGCATGCACCGTCACTGCCCAGCTTCTTTTTCTTATTTTAGTAATAACGTTTTAGTCTTATTTTATGTGTATGAGTGTTTGCTTGCATGTATGCATATGTACCGCGTGCCTACTTGGTACCCCCAAAAAGCCAGAAGAGGTTGTGAGGTTCCCTGGAATTGGATTTCCTGACAGCTATGAGCTGCCATGTGGGTGCTGAGAATAGAACCTGGGTCCTCTGCAAGAGCCGCAAGTGCTCTTAACCACGGAGCCCAATGGTCTTTTTCTGTTCCAGGATCCCATTCTACGTTTTGTATTGGTTCTGATCTGGTTGCCAAGGATTGGTCTGATTTTTCCTCTGCTTTGTTTAGGTAGAGTTGGGTATGTCTATAGAGTCCTAAAGAACTCCAGAATCATCCGGTTCAGGTCCTATCATCTGGTTTCCAGCTTCTCCTTTGTGACCTTGCCTGTTGGTAGTGATGGGCTGCGCAACCACCCTGCCGAGGAGCTTCCTCTCCTGGAGTTCTTCTCTCCCGTTCTGAGAAACTCTGACAGTGCTGGTAGCAGATCTTCAGTGACTGTGTTTGTGCCCTACTTTTCATTTTCCATTGTGAAGGTAGGGGGCTGAGCGCTTCATGGTGAGTACCCAGAACGGGAGTGGAGTCAAATGCCAGTTCACCTTTGCTTTGGCCAACACGAGGAACACTGTGGCTTCTGTAGTGGACCCATGCACATACACACGGGCAGGCACACACAGATGCTCACACGCACACAGGACAGAGGACAGAGAAGCACGCTGGCGCCCACGCTGTCCCACCACACATTGTCACACATGCACTGGCCACCACGGGCTCAGCACATTTGCTCGCACATCCCAGATTGAGGGAGGTCATTCAGGATGAGGGAACGGGAAGATTATCAGGCCGAAAGGGAAGTGAAAGCCCGGTGGCCCACCCCGTCAGCAGTAATTGTGATATAAGGCATGGGTTTTGACAGACACACAGGCTCCTGTCACAATGTCCAAGGAACTTCTCCTCCTCTCGCTGGTGATAGAGCTCTGGGGGCTTTATCTGAGTAAGTGTTCTGGAGGCTTCCATTGGGGGCCCGGGAAGGGTAGACTGCAGGATAAAGAGGGTTCAGTTATGCCTGCCTCCTTCTAGACTTGCCCTATGAGAGGATGTCTTCCTTGCCTTGGTACACAGGGATTTTTTTCCCTAGGGACTAATTTGGGTTCCCAGAGGTGTGTCAATCTGTGCTCAGATTAGAAATATCAGTCTAAGTGATGGCATAAAAGAAACAAGGTGTCAGATGAACGGGTTTGAGAAGTCTTATCTGCAGGTGTTACAAGCAAGAGGCAGGCACTTTGTTCTGCTAAGAGATTGTTTTTAATGCTTATTGTTCCCTTTGTTTTCCGGAGATTTTATTTGCTTTCTGTTTTGTTTTATTTTGCTAGCAATGGGGTTTCAAAATGAGTTCTCTCTCCCTTTTTTGTTCTTTCCCACCCCACCCCCTTTGATATTTTGAGGCAGGGTCTCTATATTGTGTAACTTTACCTCTCCTGGAACTCACTATATATAGACCAGGCTGGCCTCAAACTCACAGAGATCCACCTGTTCCTGCCCCCCAAGTGTTGTGATTAAAGGCATGCCCCCCATGCCCGGCCCTTGTTTTGGTCTCTTTGAGACAGGATCTCACTATGTAGCCCAGGCTGCTTGGGAGGCAGCAATCCTTCTGCTCCAGTCTCCTGAGTATTTACAGGTGTGTGTGGCTGTGCCCAACTAAAGGGAGGTTTCTTCTCAGCCCGGCACTGTTCACAGGCTTTGACTGACACAGATGAATCGCCAGTTTGGATGAATATCCTGAGGTGCCCAGCGACCACTCTGCTTAGGGCTCTAGCCCTCCCAGTCACAAATGCTGACATTGCGAATATGTCTTGCGTCATTCCGCTTTTCCCTCTTTCTCTCATTCTTGATTAGAGGAGGTCAAGCCAGGTCATTGGTAAACTCGAGCCTTTCCTGTTCACCTGTAGCTCCCAAGCTGCTTTAGGGGTTTCCGCTGAGTTTTTTTTCCTTTGGGGTTCTGGTGATCGAGACCTTGTCGCCGCACAAGAGTTCTCTGCTGCCTCTAGGCCCAGATACTCCGAAATGCGCACAAAGTGGGTGAGGACGGCTTTGTAGCCCAGAACTTGGCACTCGATGCCACGAGTGCATAGCCAAGAGATTCATGGAATGAAGGCAGTCTCGGTCACATCTCTCTGAATTTTACTCAAGAACTTCTTTATTACTTACCTACTTATTTACTTATATTTATTTGAGACAGTGTCTAACAGTGTAACCCAGATTGGGCTTCAACTTGGGACTCTTCTGCCTTACCCCCTGGAATGCTGGGATAGCAGATAACCGGTCCAAGAAGTTTTTGTTTCTTTTCTTTTTTTTCTTTTCTCTTTCTTTTCTTCTCTTCTCTTCTCTTCTCTTCTCTTCTCTTCTCTTCTCTTCTCTTCTCTCTTCTTCTTCTTCTTCTTCTTCTTCTTCTTCTTCTTCTTCTTCTTCTTCTTCTTCTTCTTCTCCTCTTCCTCCTCTGCCTCCTCCTCCTCCTCCTTCTTCTTCTTTTTTGGTTTTTTGAGACAAGGTTTCTCTGTAGCTTTGGAGCCTGTCCTGGAACTAGTTCCTGTAGCCCAGGCTGGCCTCAACCTCACAGAGATCCGCCTGCCTCTGCCTCCCAAGTGCTGGTACTAAAGGCACCCGCCATCACCGCCTGGCCTCCAAGCAGTTTTTGTTACATACTAAAATTACAGAAATAAATGGCTGGAGTTTATGACCTTGTGTCCCATCCGTGACAGAACAGTGCTTAATGGGCTGCTCCACCATCACTTGACGGAGTCAGGGCCTGGTGAATTGATCTCTCTGTTTGCTTATTTAAAATTTGCTTGATCTTGACGTAGAGTCTTGCTGGGTAGCAGTGGCTCCCTCAAGCTTGCAGGCCCCCTGCCTCTTCCTACTGAATACAGGAATACAGGTGGTTCTAGGGATTACACTATGCCTGGTTTATCTGTTTATTTTTAATGTGTCTTTACTTAAATGGACAACGGAGAAGACAGTGACCATTTAGAGTTTCCAAAGATCAGAAGTAGATGTGTTAGAAGAGATGGTCCATGACATCTTCGCTCTGGTAAAATTGAGGTTTGGATTGGGGAAAGGCTTAAAGGTCACCAGCTGGAGAAGGAACGGTGGTCGAGAGGTTGCATTCACATGCGCATGTAATCCAGAAGAATTACACAGGAGAAACTGATATGGTTGCTGTGATCTGTTTTCTCCCTGGTACTTTCAGAGCTGGAGGAAAAGTTTCTCACTCTGCTTCTGCATCTCATGTGTGTGGCTCCTCATTCTGTCACTTTTAGGAACTCCATGAGGTTCATTTCACAATGTTTCTTGAAATATGGACCTTGGAACTCCTTTTGTGGCAAGTACTGTCCTCTGTACCTTGCAATAACGAACCTCAAAACACACACTGTTCGAGAGTGACATTCACAATGTCACTCCAATGGGGATTTTTTCTGCCACACCAAGTTTCCTGCTTCCTTTTTTTAGAGTATTTTTTTAATTAGGTGAGTAATACGGAAACTTCTGGGTGAAAAGAGAAAAATGGTAAAAAGTTTAAATCTCGTTTAACTTTTTGTGCCAAGTTCTAGTCCTTCCCTTTCATCTGGCCACCATAGGCACCGGGCACACATGCCGTGTGCTTACATGCAAACAGACAAAATACTATTACACGTTAAGTAAAAGCACATATATCTTTAAAAAAAAGAGTAAATAAGTGAGTGAGAAACTGTGATTGATTGCATGCATAAGACCCCCACAAGATCAAGCCAACAAAATCCTAGCATGACTGTTAAGCCCGTCATCAAGTCCCACCCCTAGAAAATAAGTCGTTGGCAACTGCTGACGGCTAGCGGAGGGGCAGGCCGTGTTTTTCAGGGCTATGGCCCCTCCGAGGCTACCCGTGCTCTACCAGATGACCCTACATGCATGCACATACTGGCCGTGCTAAGTGGATTCACTTAGGTTTTTGAACAAAAGAACATGTGACCTTAGAAGGGTGTTGGGGAGAAACTGGAGGAGAAAGAAGAGACAATAGTTTTCATCAAAAATACATTATATACAAGAATGAAATTACTAAACAGTTTACAAAAGGAATAAATAGGTTAGGGCCAGCAAGATGGCTCAGTGGGTAAAGGTGTATGCCTTAGAGCAGTGGTTCTCAACCTCCCGAAAGCTGTGACCCTTTAAAACAGTTTCTCATGTCGTGGTGATCTCTGACCATAAAATTATTTTATTGCAACTTCATAATTGTAATTTTGCTGTTATTATGAATCATAATGTAAATATATGACACGCGGGATATCTGATATGGGACCCCCAAAGAGGTTGTGACCCCCAAAGAGGTTGAGAAACACTGTGTTAAAACCTAAAGACCCCTGCTCAATCCCCAGAAGTGGTGTGAACATGGAAGGAAAGAACCAATTCACACACACCCTCCGACCACCAAACACTCATTGTTGCATACATACAACTCTCTCCCCACACACACTAATAAGATTTAAAGACAGTAAGGAACTGCATATCCATGAATTGTCCCCCAACTTCATATACTCTAGCCGCAGCCAGATGCTCCACAGTGAGCAAGTCCCGCCTCCATTTCTGAACATGGAGAGGGATAGTGGAGTCTACCTCAGCAGCTTTCTTTCCTATTAGAATTCTGACTGGGCTGGGTAACTCATTTGAAACATTCAATCAGCGGCACACAATTATCTGCTTAGTGAGATGCCGGGGGCAGGCACAGTTTTGGGGTGGCCTTAGGTGAAGTATGTGACCATGATTATAGGGTCTGGCCTCTTCATTTGGGAGTTGACTTACTCAGTGGTACTTGAGAGCAGAGCGTTTAAACCCAGCAAAAGGGTCTTGCTGTGGAGCTGTGTTTAGAGATTCCGGACCACCTGTCACTAATTTTGGGATGGAAGCTTGTGGACTTAGGTGCCTGGGAGAACAGACAAGCACATCAACATTGTGCTAAAGGAACTCGGGACTCTCCCTCGTCTTCCTGGAAGCCTCTGTTTGTACACAAATGGTAAAGTGTATTCGACAGATTTTCATCTCCGTAACAGCTTTCCCACTTTCTCCACAGAACCTGCTGCCTCACAGAATACAATAATAGGGGTTTTGGGCCAGTCGGTGACTTTACCTTGTCACTACCCATCCTGGTCCCGGAAGAGCAACAGTATGTGCTGGGGCAAAGGCGCATGCCCCAAGTCCAAGTGCAACGAAGAGCTTGTCCACACAGATGGAACAAGAATGATCTCCAGGAAGTCGACTAAATACGCACTTCTGGGGATTGTCTGGCGGGGCAATGTGTCCTTGACCATCACAAACACCAATCAAGGTGACAGTGGTGTGTACTGCTGCCGTATAGAGGTGCCTGGCTGGTTCAACGACGTCAAGAAGACTGTGCGCCTGGAGCTGAGGAGAGGTGAGGAAAGAACGGGGGTCAGCTCTGAGGAAGAGTTCCGTGGTTTGTGGTAACAGATTCATTCAGTGGGTGCTGGTGGCAAGTAGTGCGGACTTGAGCAGTGGAGGGGAAGGCTGGGTTTCAAACGGTGAGCCGCAGAATGTGCACCGGGGAACCCACATACTAGTCCCAGCCAGGACAGCCGCAGAAATGAATGAGGGGATCCAGCCAATAAACGGAAGAGTCAGACTGAAGAAGGAAGATGCTATCTATCCGGGGGGGCCTTTTGTCACCTTACAGAAATTTGGCCCAGTGTTTTTGGGCATCTCAATCATATTTTTTTTCATATTCACTGATTTCTAAGTAATAAGAAAAAAAAATTACACTGTGAACTGAGTAATATCCACGGATCAGTTTTAGCCTACAAGCAAATGATTTGTGATCCCTGTCAGAGGGAGAAGGGTATGGCATTGGGCACCACCCCTGGCTGATCTCATGCCCTCTTTCTGTCCATTCCTATCAGACACTTTGGGTAGAGTCTGGGGAGAGAAAATACTGCTAAAGATTGGGACTGTGCAGAACAGGCAACAAGGAACTTACGGCTGAAGTATGTGACCAATAGACACCTTTAGGTCATGGGTGGCTGTATTCTTAGTCTGCTCAGATGGCTCTCATATGTTCTAAATTTGGAACTGGATGATTTTAATCAGTGATCTCTCAGGCATAATTGCGTATGTTAATCTCATAGCAACTTTGTGATTTCAAAGAAGAGGGAAGAGAAGTTGTCTGATGTTGACTTAGCCTAGCAGAAGTCGTCTCTCTATTTACACAGCATCTTAACTAGTTGCTAGTTTATAAAATGTTGTCGACCTCAGCACTCTGCAGGGTCGACTCCAAGTTGAGTGGAACAAATGGTAACTTTTTGCTTCATTAAAGCCTATAGGAATTTGGCATATCCTGGAGAGGGTGAGAGCCACACAGTATACTGCAAATAATGAACCCCAAATCTATGTTCACGAAGCAAGAGAGGTTGGCACAAACTAAACTAATCTTTACCATACAGCAAAGTCTACATTCTCACCCCAAACTGCATACCTAGGGCTCACTTTGTTTATGGTTGAGATAGACTCTCACTATGACCTTGAACTGGAGAGCCCCTTGCTTAGGCTTCCAAGGGTTAGGACTGTGGGGGTGCTCTGTGACTCCCGGCTGCGGCCTCACTTTTATGCATTGATTCATTTGTACAATACCAGACACTGGGATCGGTCTACAACTCATGGCGGAGAACAGAATACAGGCCTGGTTTCCTTGTGCTGATTGTTTGGTGGGAGAAGCAGACATTAAGCAAGGATAAATAAATGTGTGGTTGTAAAAATACAACAGATGTCATTGTGACCAAGTACTAGGGCAAATGGCAGGGATATTGCCGCATAAAAGAGAGCTTGTAGCCGAGGTACATGCGGCTTTCTGCTAGCAACGCTTGATTGGAATGACAGAAGCACAGGTGGCACCTTGTAGGGAAACAAGCAGGTCTAAGTGGTTTTTTTTTGTTTTGTTTTGAGTTTTTAAAAATCTGATAAGCAAGGAGAACCGCTGATGGGTTTTAAGCAGGGCATAGGCATGTGGAGATCTTATGATTTCTGTATCCAGAGTGTGACAGATAGACCCGAAAGGACAGGAATGTAGGCAAGAACCTCAGCTGTAGCAGAAGGTCCAGGCCGGTGGACCTAGAGAGGCCAGCAGCAGTGGAAAGATCTCGGGTGGTGTTCGTGGTGTTTCCCAGGCTCCATCTCTACTTGGTGCCAGATGCATCTTCTGTTGCTTACAGCCCCAACAACCCCAAGACCAACAACAACCTCTCGCCCAACCACCACCCCTTCCGTGACCACCACCATCACAGAAAAGCTTCTGACGACAGTCATGACCACACCCGAGCCCACAACTGCGACCCCACCCCAGACGCTGGCCACCACTGTCCTCACCACGGCAGTCATCACGTGCCCCTCAACAATACTCAGCTCCTCTTCGCCAGAAACCACAAGGTTTACAACCCCAGAGATCTTCACCGAGGGGTCTGCCTTCACTGCAGGTGAGAATTGTTCATTCTTTCTCCTCTGCTGGTCAGACATATTGTTGTTTCCTTGGAACGACTTCTTCTCCACTGGGCGACCTGGTGACCGGGCACGTGCGCTCATGTGTGTGTGTGTTTCTTTTCCTTTATATTTGTGCAAAGTCAGCATTTTGGGTTCTCCACCTGACCTCTGAGGAGTCTTGCAGAATCTGCATGTTGAAGGTTATCTTGGGTCAAACTCTATAGTCAGTGTTGGCCCTATCCTCACAGGGACAAAAATCTCTGTCTGAGTGTTTGGGATGTAAGATGGGTAATTTGTGGCCTTATAATTTGTAAGAGGAGGGGGCTCATGATGCCCGCCCCTTCCCAGCTCATGGTTGCTGGGGAGAGAAACTTTCTTCAGTAGTGTAGCCAGTAGACTGACCATGGTCCTGTAAGCAACTCTACAGTGGAACACACACACACAGACACACAGACACACACACACACACACACACACACACACAGAGAGAGAGAGAGAGAGAGAGAGAGAGAGAGAGAGAGAGAGAGCGCGCGCGCGAGAGAGAGAGAGATTGAGAAGAGAAGGAGGAGCAACAAAATTGGAAAGGAAACAAGGGACAGCAATGGGGTGAGTATAGTGAAAATATATGCACATGAAATAAATCCATTATGTGTGATTAATATATGCCAATAAAACCTTTTTAAAAGAATGTAAGATATATTCCTTAACAGAAATCAACTATATACTTGTTTCCTAACTTCTTTCTATTTTATTCTGAATTTTTCCTGACCCTGAGTCTTGTAACTCTGGGTGACCTACTCCAAGGCTGACAGGTCTTGTTAAGGCTCCCACCATGCTTCTGATGATGAAGTAAAAAATATCAGAAGTCATTGTGAGGTAGCTTGACGGCTTTTCCAGGCAATCCTGCTGTCCCTCAAAGGCCTGGATAAGTCAGACAGCTTTCCAATATTAAGTTGGTTAATTCTATTATATTCCAAGTAGTCACTAAAATCTTTGAATTCTTAATCAAACTTTGTGTGTATTTTTTTGTTCCTCTCCCTAGATTCAGGGTCTCTCACTGAACCTGGGCTCACAGTTTCAGCAGGAATACCTAGGAAGTATTCTCTGGGCAGGGATCTGGCTGTTTTTTCCTCCCTTGCTGTTCTAGGCACGGACCGCTATGACCAGCTTTTTACATGAATGCCAGGAATCCGAACTCAGGTCCTTGTGCTTGAATGGCAAACGCTTTATATTGCTTGAGCCATCTCCCCAACTTTAAAATATCAAAGACAAAAATTATAATGTTTTTTTAATTCTAAAAATCTCATTTAATTATTGAGAGAAACTGGAAATGTATTAATAATAACAAAGATGATAATAATTGTCCTGAATCCCATCATCCACTACAATGTTGATAATGTTATCATTTTTTTAGCAGCTTAAAAAAAATCTTTTGTCCCCCAGACAAAGATTCTTCATCCAACCACTCTCAAAGAAGCGTGGGGACCACGGCTGCAGACCCAGCCTTACTCATACCCACAGGTATGCAGGACCTACTGCTTGGAGCTTCCCCTTCCACCTTGGGCTGGGGAGATGCAAACAGAATAAAAGTGACCCAGAAATGACCCCAGTCTTTTGTGCCAGCATATCCTCCCGGGCATGTTGACATCAGGGCAGTGTTTGTGGTTGGTTTCTTCCGGTAGCTTGGAGGGCGGAGGGTAGAAGAACAGGGAGTAGGGATAGCACCCTCTTTGATTAATGGAGTTTGGAGGCTCACATATGACAGCTCTGTCATATTTACTATTACACGTCTGGCTGGGAGCTAGGAGAACTTTGTTCTTTGTTTTTTCTAAGGGTCCAAAGACTGGATTCTTCCATCAACTTCACAGAAAACCGGTGAGTTCTAGACGCCTCAGCATTGAGGTCAGGGAAGTCTCTCTGTTCTTTGAGTGGCTTGGGTCTGGCCCTGGGAAGTCTCTGGTGTCTGTCTGTGGCTCTTGGAATCTGCTCTTTTGGTTCCACTGTGGTTGTCTCCCACATCCTCCATTTAGACTGGAGGAAAATGAAACATTGTTGCCTTCTGCTTTCTCAGGCCCCTCTCTTGGGGCCTTTCCGTTTTCTCTGAAGGACATGGAGCCAGGATAGTAGTAAACAAACCACATTTCCCTTTGTCCACTTGTTATTTATTTTAAACCATACAGACACTATGCCAGTGTGCTTTTGTGAGGGGGGGTCATAAAACGATGGGAAACAAAATTCTCTTATACATTTTATCCTTAATCTCAATCCCTTTTCCTGACGCAGTCTGCATTACTAGTTGCAACATTCTAGATAATTTTGTATTATTGCCTTATTTATATGTATATTTTTTCCCATTGAGAGATACCTTATAATAAAATTTATCTCCAGTATTGGTGTTGTAAACTTTAGGGTCTTTGAGATATACAGGCATATTGTTGGTAACTGGTACAAATCCCATTATTTGACCTCTCTTCCATGCTGCTTTTTTTTTTTTAATTTCTGTTTCCCACAAAGCCCTGCTCTGTGACCATCCAGTAAACAAAGAACTAACCCAGGACAAAAACTGTACATTCCTATACTCTCTACATTTATTTGAAACTTTTTTTTATTTGCGATTATCATGTGTGAATAGTGACGTTTGTGCCATGTCACGTGTATAAAAGCCAGAGGACAAGGATGCGGCGTCGTTCCTCTTCCACATTTATCTGGATGCTGGGGGCAGGGGTTGCACTCGTCAAATTTGTGCTGCAAAGGCTTTTACCCCCTAAGCCTCCTCACTGACCCACGCGGTACACTTAAAGAAAAGGTTTATATTGGTTTGCATGTATGTATGTGTGTTTGTGTGAGTGAATGCCACACGTGGATGGGTGCTCATGGAGGAACTGGGTGACTTGAAGCTGCGATTTCAGGCGGTTGTAAAGCCACCAATGTGGGTGCTGGGCACCGAATTTGAGAGCTCTGGAAAACCAGCAAATGCTTCTCTGCTGCTGAGCCGTCTCTTCAGTCCTACAAGATACATTTGTTTGCTTGTTTTGTTTTTTGAGACAAGATTTCTCTGTGTAGCCCTGGATGTCCTAAAACTCTCTCCCTAGACCAGACTGGCCTTCAACTCACAGAGATCCACCTGCTTCTGCCTTCCAAGTGCTGGGATCAAAGGTGTTGACCACCATGTCCAAATCTACTAGATACTTTTTTTAAAAGGCTCCTAATAACCATTTTCTGTTGGCCTGGGCAAGTCATTCCCGCTCTTTGCTGGTTTCTATACGTTTCTATCACAGACACCCTCTCCTTCCCAATGCCACACCAGCTCTGTGACCTGTAAAGCAGCAGGTGACCTTTTAGCTTCCTCCTGCCCCTGCTTTGTCAACACTGCAGCCGTTGCTCCGTGCGCTTCCTCTTCTAGTCTTTCTCCTTGTGTCCGTCTTTAAAATAATTCATTAAGGCCACAAGAAGTCTTCGTATTTGGTTTTCTTCACTTCATTTGCTCATCAGAGCATTTCCTTTCCCATTCTGTGGCGAGATCTGCTTTGTCACGTTAAGCCGTGTGTGCTATTTCATTACCTGTTGATTGGCATTTCGGTTGCTTCGTTGTTTTAGTATTATAGACAGCAGAACCATGCACCTCCTTCAGAAGTATTTATACAAGTTTTTTTTTTTTTTTTTTGGAGAACTGGCAATGAAGTGGAGATGTTATGTTGAAAAATGTGCACTATTAAATTTAATAGCTATTACAAAATTGTCCTTGGAAGAGGCCGAGGCAATTTGTTTTCCTCCCACAGATTATCTGCTTCTCCTTACCCTCCCTACACTTGATGCGACCATTTGTTCCTTCAGTCCCCCAAGAACATGTCATCTTGTTCCTCCCTTGTTCTCATTAACGGAGTCAGAGCGTCTTTCTTTGTGTTTATTAGCAAAAACATCTATCCTTCAACTGTGTGGAGGAGGCGATGCAGCGTTAGTCTTGGAGGCTCAGAAGCCAGGACTGGCGGGGACAGACAGGTCTGAGTGAAGGGGAGATGATGGGTCATAATGTAGGACTATAAATCGAGAGACGCACTGAGGGGGATCTGAGGTTGAGAAGCTCTTACTTGCACCAACTCATGGCAGGGGTGGGTAGAAATCTGGACGAGGAGGTGACCACTTGCGGGAGACTGACAGTCAAGATTCATCATTCTTTCTTCATGGATTCGGGAAAGGTGGGTGCTCCTTTTCAGTAAAAGAGAAGGCAAGAAGGGAAAAACGTGATGGAGGACAGAGCGTTTAGGAAACCACTGCCTTTCATTCCGTCCACATATAGAACTAGTTTATAGTGCATAACAAGGGATCAAAATGTTGTCTGCTATGTTTCCCGGCTATACTGTCCCTGATAATTGTCATTTGACTTCTCTGTGGCCAAATCCCAGTAGACAGAATTCTTGCTGCCCTGTCTCTGGGCAACCCTGAGAAAGAGGACCATGTTGTAAGAGAGACTGCCTCCATGTCACATGTCATTGTGGAAGAAACTGGGGTTCGGTTAGCATATACTAAGTGCTGGGTCAACACTAAGGTGTTTTCCTCGATCACTTCATTTAGGATCTCATTGGTAGATATTCAGAGTCCTATATTATCTAAATGTCCTGAGGTCACACAGTTCTCAGGAGCCGTTTCCTGGAAGTCCACTTCCAATAGCTGCCTCTTAGCTATTGTTTATGCTAAAGTTGAACATCGAGTATTTGTGGGCTCTCGGGAAGTTCATGTGTCAGGGTGCTGGCTCCCCAATGTTGATGCTATTTCACTTATGTGTGTCCATATCCGTGCATGTATGTGTGTGTGCACGCATGTCGTGTGTGTGGGTACCCACCGAGGCCAAAAGAGGGCATCAGATGCCCTGGAGCTGGAGCAGTTGTAAGGCACCCCACTTCTGCCTCTCAACCCTTTGTCTCTCTGCTTACTCTCTGCAAGAGACGAATAGCTTCAACTGCCACGTGAGACTCTCCCAAACTTCCGCACTGCTTCAATGGTTAGTAATTACAACTCAATTGTAAATACAACCAAATAATGAAAGCTCCGAAGAAGGGTTGTACATGAGTTTCCTTTCCCTCTTAAATGTAGATGTCATAGGCTTCTCCAACCCTTTGTACCTTGTGGCAGACATGTGTGCCACGGTCCCCAGTTCTCCCTTCTGTTTATGGTTTCCTCAGTCCCTTTCCCTAGTTCTCCTCACAGCCTTCTGCACAGCCTCCAGGGTGGGGCGAAAAGAGCTCTATGGGACCCTGCTGTCACATGATTCTATCACCATTTTGAGGCGATTTATTTTCATTTTTAAATAATTTTGGACGAATTACTTTCTTTGGCCTTTTCTAAATCACGGGTTCCTCAAAATATAAAACAGAGATGATGGTGGTGCTTATATCAGGGTTGGTAAGGATGGAAATGCATGAGAAAAGGCTAGCGTGTAATTACTGACTTGTAAATGGCAGTCATCACGAAGAAAGCCTTTTCCCTTGATTCTTTACATCTCCGCTACAGCTCTCCCATTCGGGCAAGTGCACAGGGTAGGTAATAAGAGGCCATACACATCAGCTGTTGGCTAACTGAATATTCTTGCTAAGAACATAGGTATGTTTTAGTTTTATGGTATTTTTTCAAACTGCTAATCGCACTAGGGGAACAGCAGACGAGGGACAAAATGACAAGCTCTGGGAGGTTTCCGCAGCTTTGAAATTCTTACGGTAGTAATTCTCTGCCATCAGGGAGAGGGAGGCTTTGAAAGCTGTCACGGCCTCCTTTCTAGACAGCTCTGTAGGCCTTGCAATCGTTGGTTCTATGGCTGGAGGTGGGGTGTGGCGTCTTTAGTCCCCTGTTGCCTCTTGGTGGCTTTGTCCTCTTTCTATTTCTCAGTCTGTGGAGGTCCCACTTCACGGCTGAAGCGTGGAGATCAATTCACAGCTCAAAAAAGGAGCTGCAGTTCTGTCTTCTAGTCAAGGACCTCTAGATTTATGCAATCTTGTAAGACAATTCTGTGTACACATATCTTCTAGTTCAGTGTTCTCTAATTTCAAAGGGTTTGGTCTTCAGTGGAAGAAGCGTCACCCATGATGGCATATTCTCACCTCCGTGTTCTTGCTGTGTGGAACATACTAGAACTTGCCCAAGATCAGACAGCTGCGTTAACAGAGAGCTAAGACATACAGCCACATTTCAGGGCTCTTCATTTTTAATTGTAGGTCCAAGAACATAAGATTGGGAAGTAGCATAGAAGAGTACTATTTGTAGACTAGTGAAAAACTGATCCCGCCTGGGCAGTGATAGTGCACAGCACTCAGAGGCAGGTGGATCTCTGTGAGTTCAAGGCCAGCCTGGTCTACAAGAGTTAGTTTCAGGACAGGCTTCAAAACTACAGAGAAATCCTATTTCGAAAAACAAAAACAAACAAAAACGAAAACACCAAACCAAAAACCTGATCCCAATGCGGGTTGGTCTTTAAAAAACTTTTTAATGTCTACCTGTGTGTGTGCACATGCGTGAGAATGTAAGCATACAAGTATGTGTGTATGTTCCTATGGGTCGGAGGGTGTGCCTGTGCATTAGAAAGCCACATGACAATTGTAGAAGGAGTGGTGGGCTGCGTTCCCGCCTGGCTCCCACATGGCTAGCTTAACACCCAGAAATAACAACACACAAACTGTATTCATTTAAACACTGCCTGGCCCATTAGTTTTAGCCTCCTATTGGCTAATTCTCACATCTTGCTTTAACCCATATTTAGTAATCTGTGTAGCACCACGAGGTGGTGGCTTACCGGGAAAGATCCTAACCTGCCTCTGTCTCGGAGAGGAGAGTCATGGTGACTGCCTCACTGCCTTCTTCCCAGCATCTGTGCTGTCTACTCCACCCACCTATGTTCTGACCTATCAGGCCAAGCAGTTTCTTTATTAATTAACCAATGAAAACAACAGAAATACAGAAGACCCACCTACATCAGACAATCACAGCTCAGATCTTTAAATCTACCATCCTCCTCTTTTTGAGACAGAGTCTTTCACTGGTCTGGGATCACCAAGTGGTCTAGACTATTGGCCAATGAGCCTCAGGGATCCCCTGCCTCTGCCTCCCAGTGCTGTGTCTATAAGCACATGCCATCCTACATGCTGTCATACATGCCATCATCATATGTGCCTTTTTACATGTGTGCTGGGGATTGAAGGTCCTTGCACTTGGAAGGCAAGTGCCTTCCAGACTGATTCCCTTCCCCCACTGCTTAGGACGGACCTTTGTTCCAGGTCTGGCTGCCATTTGCTCTCAACAGAGCCTTCTTGAGGGCAGGATATTGTATTCATTTCTAATGTTTAAGTTTATTATCCTCTCGGCCCCTAAATGAATCTTTATACTATTATTATTGCACTATGTCAGAAACGGATGGCAGTGTCCTTCCACAATGTCAGAATTTATTGAATAACAGATTGACAAGATAAATTGGTTTTGCTGGCTGGAATTTGCCAAATGCTCCTGAGTTCCCATCATAGCTGGCTGGTTATAAGTCCCTTTATTTTAATTTGACATACTAATATTAACTCTCAGGACACACATTCCATATCACAGAACAAACATAGGCACATGTATGTACATGTTGCAGAATGGTGACAAAAGGGTTAGGATGATGGGTTGATGAGGCTATTACCATAATAATGTTGAACGTCCTGTTTATGAGGTCCAGGAAGGGTGTTACACTTGTCAAGTCTGGTGTGTTCAGTGAATTCTTAAGCCTGTTTTCTTTGTCTGGTATGATTTTTAATGGGACTAATTTACTTTGATAAGTTTCGCGTGCAGCGCCCCAACCTCTAATTATTTATTTGTCTGGATCTCATGAGTTGCCTTGGACGGTTTGTGCTGTTTACATGCACCACACGGTACAGAGTGAGCCTGCAAGATCGAGTCAAATGCCGCTGGCAAAGTGTAGTCTCCCAGAGCATGGCACTGACTGAAAAATACTGTTTTACACAATACAAAGTAACTCAGAGCAGGGCCCAGCTTGATCTCAATGTGCACCTATCACCAGGTGAGGTCAACGCAGTGTGGGCTCAGCTAGACTGAGAATGGAGGTCGGTCTATTACAGCCGCCATCAGCAATATGACATTTTTCTTTGCTCATGATTCTTGTTTTCCTAATCTTGGCTCCAGAGGCAGAGTGTGGATAGTGAGCGTGTTTGGGAGAAATGTTTCTTCTTTCTTCTTCTCTTACAGTAACTTTCTCGGCAAAGCCAGCCAAACTTCACCTTCCAAAGCAAGCTTCCTTTTTTCATTAGGTTAAAGGATTCTCAGAGGAAGGCACAACTAGAGGTAGAATTTCAAATCTTCGTCTTATACTTCTACATTTGGTTTAGACACATGAAAATAGGAAATGTTATCTTGAGTTCCCGCTTTGTAAACGACAAAGGGTATGTAAAAATGAGTACGTTGGGACTGAGGCTGTAGCTCACTTGGTAGAATGTTTGACTAGCAGGCACAAAACCCTGGGCTCAGTCTCCATCTCCACGTAAACAAGACATTGGGATTCGTTCTTCAAATCTCCACACTCAGGGAGTCAGGACAGGAGGAAGTTCAGGTAGTCCTCAGTTACATAGTGACTTCAAGGCCAGCCTGAGAGATATGAGACCCTGTCTTAAAGCAAAATAAAGCAAAGCAACTAGTGATCATGGTCACTTTAGTCAAAGGTGTCACACGCTTTGAGGGTGCTGACAGGCTTACGTATCAATAACCACCCTCCACTGTGTTTTGGTTTTGTTGATGTTGTTTTGTTGCTGTTGTTTTTGTTTTTCTAGAAAGACTAAGTAAAGGTGCACTGGGGGCTAAGAGCATTTGCTACTCTTCCAGAGGACCCAGCACCTACATTGAGCAGTTCACAATTGCGAGGTGACCTTTCAGGGATGACTTGGGTTGGGCTGAGACCAGGGTGGGGGGTGGTGTCAGGGACCACATGTGAACTTAGTTAATCTTATTTCTTGCCTTGGATTAAAACCTTCACTTTAGGATCCTGACGATGGACTCAAAAGGGAAGGGGGGTCATTGGGTCTCTCTTAGTCTCCCCAAATGTGGCTGCATTTTCTGCTTCTTGCTATTAATTTGGCTCTTGAAATTGACTTCTGGGGGAGGATGCAAGAACTGACCCTGGCTTGGTGAGGCACCGGTTGTGGCCCACAAGTTCCAGAACACTGACTCTAATCTTCTGCTCTCTGTAGGTCACTCAAGTTTTGGCAACTTTCTCTCTGTCCCCTTAGCTAGCTTTTCTTCTCTCTCAAATGTTAATCCCTTGACATGAGAGAGGAAGAGGGAGTCTTCTTTTTGCCTTTCTTCATCCTCCTCTTCAACACTACCCAACTCTTCATCCCACAATAGCTGTAGGTGAGCCAACAGGACCTTCACTGAGTCCCACCTTTATCTCATGTGCAATACAGTAAAATGTTTAAAAGTCCAGGTTCAAGGAATCAAAGAGGCCTGTGTATCAAGCTCTGATGAATTTCTTAGTCTCTCCAAACCTGTTTCTTCTATATAGTGGACAGAATAATCAAATCTTCCCTGTAGTTCTAGACAATACAATACCTTACCATGCATGCAAGCCCTGAGTCCAGCTTTTGCATATAGTAAGTACTTGATAAGTGCTTTTTATTAGCATCAGCTTTCATAATTACATCTCAGCCTTGAACTATGTCTTAGGAGACCATACACAAGAAAGAATTGGCTCTTGCTCAGTACTTACCCTGTGAATCATCACCATACTATTTTAATCAGAAAGAAGAGCCAATAACTAAAGGCACACATCCCTGCCCACAGATGAGTCATTTGACACCAAACGAAAAAGTTCCTGTGCAGCAAAGAAAAGCAAATGGGGGAAAACTTTCGACCACGGTTATGTGATGCCAGATTGGTATCTAAGGTAAAAGGAACTCAAACAAAGCAGAGTTGCTGACCCACCAACAGCATGTAAGAACTCTCCTTCCCTTGACTTCCCACTACTTTCTTTCCCTCTTTTGGATCCCAGCCGGAGAGAGGTAAGATTTCACTGGGTCTGGTTCTGTGTTTCCCTGAATAGGAATGAATATTTCCCCATACCCGTTGAAATGTGTGCATTCTCCTTTAAGAGGTGCATCCACAGATCCTCTTATATTTGCTATTGAGTTGCTTGAGTTCCCTTTACCTTAGAAACCAGTCCATCCTCACATAAGTTTTCTCCCATTTGATTTCTTTGTTGTACACCACAAGCTTTTTTTTTTGTTTGGTCTTAAGTTTTTCTTTTTCTGCTCTGTGACATGTGCACTGGGGGCCAAAACATCTTTATCCTGAAGTATTTCCCCTGTATTTTCTTCTAGTAATTTCATATCTTACATTTCAATCTTTGGTGTAATGTGTGTTGGCATTTGTGTACAGTGTTAGGCAGGAAAGGTTCTAATTATGAAAATCAGATCTTGAGATTCTAGTGGATATTTTCCTGGAGGAGGGGCACTCTTCAACCCACTACCAGTTCCCTCTTGCAGAATTAGTTTACTAGCAAGGTCTGGAAGACTCCTGTTCTGCAGTACCTATACAGAGCTCAGGGCCTTCAGAACCTGAAGGTCTGGGAACAGGTCACATGGGAACCAGCAGTATTGGTGGGTCCAGCTGTATAAACGGATGATATGACTGCTCCATGGTAGGATTAAGAGGGAAGGTTTTTATTGTAGACATGAGAGAGAGAACAACCAGAGGCATCTTGAAGAGTCCAGAGCAGACAGAGAAAAAAGACTGAACATGGCCAGCAGATTGGAACCGGTCCTGAGAGAAGCAGGAGCAGAATGGGGGGGGGGACTGAGGACAGATACACACACACACACACACACACACACACACACACACACACACACACACAGAGAGAGAGAGAGAGAGAGAGAGAGAGAGAGAGAGAGAGAGAGAGAGAGATTCATAGGGTTATAAGGAGAATGAGTAATGGGGATTGGGTTGGGGAGCAGGAGCCCATGAGCAAGTAGAGGTTTATGGTAGAGGAGGTGATGAGAAGACTTAGGATGCTAGCATGGACTTTGAAATGTGTAATTCATACCTGCGACACTGGAGGAGACCAGCATGCACGCAGGTACGCTAACAGGCACCACAGCCAGCCATTTGTCCCTCCTGTCTTTTGGAATTGGAGAAATGGAGTTTCCTTTGGACCTGACACCAGCTCCATCCCAGAGGGTTGGTGTGGCTGCATTTCACAGGGAAGAAAGTAGCCACTGATCTGCATCCTGTTCCTGCTTCATGCGCAACACGGTGGCCTTTGGAGGATGGCCCATGTGACCTCTCACATTTTATGAAAGTGTGGTGTGTGTGTGTGTGTGTGTGTGTGGTGTGGAGGGTTCTGTTTGGTATCATACCCCAGCGCTGGTGTTTGCAAAATGTCTCTTATGTTAGACCATTCCAATTTAAAACAGATTAGCTCTGATAAAACTGACCCCAGCCGGGCTTTCCGTGTGATGGCCTCAATTTCAAGCCGATCCATCATGGATGATTGCAGTACAATAGGATTTGGCAGAACAACGGTCGGAGTTTTGAATTCTTACCTGCAGTCTCCAGCAGTGGGAGAGAAGAAGAGAAAACAAACGGCACAGGGAGGAAAACACACAGACTTTCCTCCTTGCGTTGTTATGTTCCCGGGAATTCAACAACCCAGTTTCCCCAAAGAACAAATAGGCTCTCTGATACCAATTAACGAGTGATACAAAACCTTCTC
Organism: Myodes glareolus; assembly: GCF_982192425.1. Classification (NCBI taxonomy): domain Eukaryota; kingdom Metazoa; phylum Chordata; class Mammalia; order Rodentia; family Cricetidae; genus Myodes; species Myodes glareolus. The sequence goes on along the minus strand of NC_142034.1, from coordinate 77,755,196 downwards.
CTCCGGTCTCGAGTACTAGAAAGCTTGCGAGAAAATACAAGAGATCGATTTCAGTGACTTTTAGGGTGAATACTTTAATATTCAGAGCCCCTCTCCACGTGTTCTCTGTACATGCGTGTGACTACATGGGTGCAAGCATCTGTGCATTCATAAAAATGGGGATCAAAGCAGGTGATGGCTGGTATTCTGTTGCTCCCCACCTTACTTCCTTGAGGCAGGGTCCCTCACTGAACAGAAAGCCCACTGGGTCTGCCAGGCTGCCTGGTTGGCCAGCTAGCTCTTCTATCTACCTGTGTCTACCACTCCTCCAATCCTGGGGGTTACAGATATGCCTTGGAGATTTGAACTCAGATTCTCAGGCTTGCAGAGTGAGTGTCCTTACCCACTCAGCCATCTCACCAGCTCTCTGTTTTTTTACGTGCTGTTATTTTTATCATAGAGTCTTATTTTTATCATTATTGCATTTATTATTATTGCTTTTATTATTGCGTTCTTCTTGGATGCTTTTCTCTGCTCTGGCTTCTGCACAGCTTTTACTTTTTAGTATTCCTGTTGGTCTTTTCTATTTCTTTGCCTTTTTTCCCCTCTTCTACCTCCCTAGCTCACTTCCTAAGCCTGATATTTCTCAGGATTTCCCCCTTTCTCATGGGAGATACATTCTGAAGACTTGAACTGCTTGCTGGATACTGAAGATTTCCCCAGAGTACAGTATCTCTGGCTGTACCGCTTTTACAAAATTGATTCAGATTCCAATAGATCAGCTGTTTAATGGCACAGACAAGGTGTGTGTGTCCCACTGGTATAGGAAACACAGTGGTTCTGACTGTGTCTCATAACCTGTCTCTCTGAGAAAGCTACCTCTATCCTTTCCTCTTCAGAATCTTCATCAATAGGCAGCTGGTGGTCCTGTGTCTCCCGTGGAAATCTGGAATTACTTAAGGCTCTTGTTTTTCAATAGCCCACATTTAAGCTCCGTGTTCTATTTTTCCTATCCCCCACCAAACGTTTCTGCAACCTGTCCCTTACTTTCTCTATCTACCAGCACAGGACTTCAGATCCAGAATCAGATGAGGCTCCTCCGGACTGTTCCCTTGTCCTGATGAAGCCCCACCCAGCATTAACATCTCTGTGACTTTTAATGGCCTGAGAACCCAGTGAAATCTTAGCATGTTAAAATAAAGTCCTCCACAGCCTGGTCCCACACATTAGGTAATCTCTGGCGACTTCTGTCCCCCATGCTCTGACTCCACAGCTACTTGCATGTCAGCAAGGGCACCATGCTGTTTTATGTCCCCGTGGCTTGACTGATTGTGTTCCATCTGTCTGCAACGCCCCCACTGCCTTTCCTTGCCCAACCAGTTCTTGCACAGCCTTGCATCCTTTTATGGCCAATTTGACAAACATTTGTTGACTACCAAGTACGTGCTAGGTCATCCTGAACAGGCAGATGGGGACTCTGTGCCAGCAGGGTGGATTCTCATTGTTGAACTTTGATCCTTGAGCTGAGTGTCTTGCCTAGGCCTACCTTCCTCAATAGTTTCTGCACATCCCTTCTTGCTCTTGGGCTGGTAGGCTGAAACAATCTTCTGGCCTCTGGCCTCCAGCATACCGTCAACATCCCAAGGGGCATAAGGTCTAAGGTGCAGTCACCTCGGCATTTTAAGCAGTTGGTGCTTAGGACTTGAGAATTCATGGAGGATGGTTCCCTTGGACGTTAGCTAATGGTTATGATTTTTTTTTGTTTGTTTGCTTGTTTCAGCTTTGATGTCTTCTTTCATAGAAGCTTTTCTGACCCTTCAGAACAGTCTGTATCCTCATGCTTAGTGGTGTCTTAAAGTGAGGTGACGCTTGGGATACCATCACGGAGTGGGATTGCAGCATCCTAAATGCTGTAACTTACTGCATGCCTCAGTTACAAAATATGTGTATGCATCATGCGCACATGTACATGGCATATAAGTGGCGTATGTATGTATATCTCTTATGTGTATGCATACATGTGCACACACACATACAGTATAGTTTAGGAGAAAGAAAACAGGATATCAAATCAAACAAACTCATAATGGTAAGCACAGGATATCTGAAGCTGCTGCTAGAGAAACAGGGTGTGTTGTAGTACAGTAAATGTATTTTTCTGAATAGAAAACCTGTGATCTAACAGTAAAAGGTATGGGAAAGTGAATAGCCCATGGCAGCCATCTGTGATCAAGTACACAATTGCCTTTGCTGTATGTCCGTACAGTTGGTGGCACAGTAGGTTTGCAGCAGCAGCAGACTGGGGAACAATGCCTTTTGCAGTGACCTTCTTCTGGCCTAGACATTTTAAATGATAGAGTCTTTTGACTCCATTATAAATCATAGTACCCTTGTTGTGTGTGGTATTCATCATTGACCAAAATGCTGCTATGTTATTGTTCAAGTTTAATTTTTTTATGCATTATGTAGTGAGTTCTAATAGGTCGAGGGTATAACTAGCCGGGTGGATTATTATAGGGAAGCTGCTTGTTTGTTCCTGGCTGCTCAGCCCCTAAATAACCACAAAGAAACTGTATTAATTAAATCACTGCTTGGCCCATTAGCTCTAGTTTCTTTTTGACTAGCTCTTACATATTAATTTAATCCATTTCTACTAATCTGTATATCGCCACAAGGCTGTGGCTTATCGGGTAAAGTTCCGGCATCTGTCTCCAGCAGGGCTACATGGCTTCTCTCTGACTCTGCCTTCTTTCTCCCAGCATTCAGTTTAGTTTCCCTGCCTAGCTCTACTCTATCCCATCACAGGCCCCAAATAGCTTCTTTATTAACCAATGGTATTCAGAGCATACAGAGAGGACTCCCACATTAGTGGATGCTATTAAATTCTTAGTAAATATTTGTTAACTGAGACATGGGTAATTTTCATTGCTAGATAAGAGTTTTGAACACATGGTTGGGGCTTCTAGAAAAATCAGAGCCAGGGCTGTCGAGATGATATATGGGTAAAAGTACTTGCTATCCAGCCTGACAACCTGAGTTGAAAACTCAGAACCAACATGGTGAAAGGAGAGAAGCATGTCATCTTCTGCCATTCACATGTACCTGGGTACTCACACAAACAGGTTTGCGTGTGTGTGTGTGTGTGTGTGTGTGTGTGTGTGTGTGTGTGCACCTGCACACCTCCCCTCCTCCCATGCACACACACACTACATAAAATGCAATATTTAAGATGTAATATTTAAGGGGTTGGAGAGATAACTCAGTTGTTAAGGCCACTTGCTGTTGCAGAGGACCCAGGTTTTAGTTCCCAGCACCCATACCGAGCAGCTAATGACTGTCTGGAACTCCAGTTCTAGGGGGTCTGATGCCTCCTTCTGGCCTCCATGAGCTCCAGAGACATATGTTGTGCACATACATACATGCAGGCATTCACACATACACATAAGATAAAAATAAATCTCATTTTAAAAAAGTCATAACCATTTTAGAAGAAGGAGGAAAAAAAGAACTGAAGGCAAATGCTGATTCTCTGTCACCTTTCACCCATCTGTAGCATGCAGATGTTTTGTTCCCCTGGGGTCACATGGGAGAGCAGGTGGTGTTTGAGGAGAGCCATTTCAAAGCAAATCTGCATAAATCCCTGATACAAACAGAAAGATGCTGTTACAGAATTAATTATATCATCTGGCTTAGCAGGTGGCCTTGGATACTTATTTCTGCAGGGACTTTTAATTCTCCCACAGGAAGTCTAACTATTTTCCTCTCTTTTCCTCCCCAGCGGTCACGGGAAGTGAGCCTTTTTGGGGAAAGGTTGCATCAAATCAGGTAAAAGGATCTACAAAGTACGAGGCATTTGACTTTGATTTTAGAATTTCCCAGCAGAGGTTTGTTACAAGGAGAGGCGGGCCCTCTGTCCCAGTCGCCTGGCTAGCTTACACCTGAAATAATCACACAGAAACTGTATTCATTAAAACACTGCTTAGCCCATTAGCTCTAGTTTCTTAGTGGTTAACTCTTACATCTTAATTTAACCCATTTCTATTAATCTGTGTATCGCCACACCAGAGATTTTCATGGACAGGCTTGGTGGAATAGAATGTTGCTAAGTGGCAAATGCATAGTAACTATGATGTCATGGTCAGAGTTTTGTAAACTGTACCCTTGGCAGAAGTTCTATTGCTTGTTTTTGTTTGTTTGTTTGTTTTGTTTTGTTTTTGAGACAGGGATTCTCTATGTAGCCCTGGCTGTCCTGGAACACATTCTCTGTAGACCAGGCTGGCCTCGAACTCACAGAGATCCACCTGCCTCTGCCTCCTGAGTGCTATCAATTGCTACTTCAACATACACAGATGCTCTGAAAGCAAAAAGAAAAATATTGACGAAAGCATGCAAAATCATTACGTGTCCCTGGTGTGGAAGCCAGGGTTATTGATGGAACTGCGGTGCCAACACCTGTTTCCACCATTGTTCTTGTTCTTTCGAGGTTTCCTTTTATTTATGTTTAATTGCAAAAATCATTAAAGTAGCTTCGAGTAAGAGCTGTAGGCATCACAGATCTCTGTGAAGGCAGGCTTTCCTGGAGACAGTCGTGTCTTTGCTTCTGTTTCTGGCTGATTCTGGGCTTCCGGATGCTAGAGGATGAGACAGGAAGGGAGGAAGGACACAGTGCCGCTGGCCTGAGGGAGGTGGGAGTGTCCTCTTAAGATGACTGCAGTGCTAGCTCAATGCATCAGTCCTTTAAATTCCTAAAAGTTAACACTGGAATATTTTTAAAAATATGTATTGATTTTAAGACCAAAGATAGCAAACTCACTACATAGCCACACAAGTAGCATTTTTAAAAAATAAAACCTAACAATATCTTTCCAAAAGCAAATGAAATTAGTGAGGAAAGTGGTACTCACACTTTGGCAACTCTCATGTGTTTGACTTAATTGTGGCATTTAGTTACTGTGGTGCTTGATGGGCAGAATCACCCATGAGACAGGTCTTCAGATGCACCTGTCAGGGATTATATTGATTATATCAACTGAGGTGAGGAAACTCACCTACTGTGGGGAGCATCATCCCTGGGCTGTGTAAGTGGAGAAAGGGAGCAGATTGGCAGCCTACATTCAAAGCTCTCTGCTTCTGGGTGTGAATGTGATGTGACCAGCTGCTTCGAGCTTCTACCACTTTGATTTCCCTGCCGTGATGGGCAGTACCCAGGAACTGTGAGCCGGAAGATACCCTTTCTCCCTTAAGTTGCTTCTTAAAGATTATTTATTATAAAACCAGGAAGAGAAATGAAGCTAGTTAGCTTTGTTGCTGTTGTTGCCCTACCAGAATGCCAAAAATAAACAGTTTAGAGGATGAGAGCATCCTTCTGTTCAGGGTTTAGATGCTTCCTTTCATCATGGCATAGAGAGCATGGTGGGGCTGAACATCTCACATCATGGCAGCCCAGGAGCAGAGAAAAAGAGAGAGAGAGAGAGAGAGAGAGAGAGAGAGAGAGAGAGAGAGAGAGAGAGAAGGAAGAAGAGAGGGAGAAAGGGAGGAGAAGAGAGAATGTCCATGTTCTTGGCTCCCCACCCCCACCTTTCTTTTTATCTAGCTCCTCAATCTACTGGATGGTGCAGTCTACAGTTAGGGCAGGTTTGCCTTGCTCAGTTAATCCTGTTTGGAAACATTCTCATGGACACACCCAGAAGTGTGCATCTCAAATTTCCTAGGTGCCCTTCCCTGCGATGAAGTTCACCAGATTAACCATCACAAGGAGAAAGAGATGGGTCTCATGCCTGCTCATGTTCTGTGTGATGACCAATGACTGGGGTTGTCTGGTGATATCACATCTCTATCCCCTTGGGAAACGGCACTACAGAATAACGTTGGAAAGGGTCCAGCAAGTCTCCTGGAACAACTTGGATGTGCTGGACTCCCAAGCCACACCTTCAGACCCACCCTGATAGAAAACTTGAAACTGAACTACATCTTCCCTTTTATTTTGTTGTCTAGAAGCTGAAGTCAGTCATGAAAAGAAGTGCGCAGGTCTAGGGAGAGCTCAAAAGCTTATGGCAGTGCGCAGCAAAGAGATTTGACAGTGGAAAACACAGCTCACAACATAGTTATTATTATTTTTTTAATCTTCTAACATCTGAGTGCAATAGCCCAAGATGCCTGGTGTCTAAGTCGTAAACAATTTGGGGATAAAAACGCTTTGGATTTTTAGAGGGCATGTTACACCTGATTTAGAATTTTGAGTTTGTTTTGACTTGGAGACATACCAGGCAGAATATCATAGATGTAATATGACATCGTTGGTGACTGGAAGACTTTCTTGGGGTGAGATGTATCCTGTGGGATCCTGCAGAGATGATGGCATTCAGCAGTGAGGGACCAATCACCTTGCCTGTATCTTGACAGAGCGACAGACAAACCAACATCTTGATCATTGCTTGCTGTGTGGGGTTTGTGCTGATGGTGTCAGCTCTTCTGGGATTTCTCCTTCGAGGTAAGGTGGGCAGGTCCAGATGTGATGGACCTGCAGGGCTGACCATTTGTGGGTGGACTGCAGAGTGGCCGTGACCCAGGAGGGTCCAGGGAGGGGCGGTAGATAGTTCTGTTTCCTGCTTTTTCCTTTTATCCTGGAAGAGGATCAGTTCTCTCACTGTCCTCACCCCAGTCATGGGTGACAGGGAAACTCATCACAACCAAATGGCTCTGTGCATTGTCCTCCTGGTAAAGCTGACATTTTAATAATGGAAAAAAAAATGAGACCAAAAGCACATTCATTAATAGGATACAGATACCATACACAAGTTGTGCCTAATTTGTTCATTGTTATTGGCTTATGTTGAAACAACTATTGTTGCCCCCCCCCCATTCAGTTTTTGACACAGGGTTTCTCTTTGTAGCCCTGGCTGTTCTGGAACTCACTCTGTGGACCAGGCTAGCCTTCAACCCAGAGATCCGCCTGCCTTTGCCTCCTAAGAGCTGCGATCAAAGGCGTGTGTCATCATAGGCTGGCTATTCTCTTTATAAAATCAATTGTTTCTTTGTTTTTATGTGTGGGGTGTTTTACCTACGTATATGTCCATATACCACGTGTGCCTGGTGCCCCCAGAAATCAAAAGGGGGCATCAGTTCTGTTGGAACTGGAGTTACAGGCAATTGTGAACGGTCATGTCTGTGCTGGGAATTGAACCTGGGCCCTCTGGAAACGTATCCTGTGCTCCTAGCTCCTGACCCATCTTTCCAGCACTCTTACTCCTTTCTTACAGTTTGAAACACCCCTGCTGTCCTGTCTTATATTTCCAAGGAGTGTCACAGGCGTAAAAGTGTGCACCTTTAAAGCCAGCGTGCTTAGGGACCACAGATGGCCTTCATGGTTCCCCGCCTACATTCTTCAGGGAATGGGATCCAAAGTTTTCATTAAATTCTGAAGCTGGCCTGTGATTTACACCTTCCCCACCTCAAAAAGAAGACTGTAAATCCTTCAAAAAGGAGCTGTGAAGCAAGCATTATGGTTTTCACATAAAGTACAGGGACACGGCACCCAGTGCTGCTGTAAAACAGAGGAGAATTGGGGCTTCACAGAAGCCAGCCACAAGATGAGATTATTCGCCATTGAATCTGTCCTTGGAGAGTACTGCAGAAGCTATCCGGAACTTCCTGGAGACTTGCCATTAGCACTTATGTGAAGCCATAGCTGCTGTTTTAGATGGTTCTTGGCTATCTCATAAAAAGTACTTCGAAACCCAAGTGAGGCGCTGGGGAGGTAGGTTAATCAGTAAAGTTCTTGCCACTTAAGCATGAGGACCTAAGTGTGATTTTTAGAACCTATGCAGAAAGACCAAGCAATGTGGCATTTGCTTGTAATCCCAGTGCTGGGGAGGCCGGCCCAGGTGGATCTCTGAGGCTCTCCGGTCAGTCAGCCTAGCTCATCGACAAACTCCAGGTCAGTAACAGACGCTTTCTCAAAGAGCAAGGTGGGCAGTGCCTGAGGAACCAAACTCAAAGTTGACATCTGGCTTCCGCATACATATTCATAGATGTGTACAGATGCCTGCATACACGTATAAGCCTGCACATGTATGTCTAGTCACAGACATGCATGCCCCCCCATAGTCAGGTGAGCCCTTGTCATGTGGGTTATTAAATAACTCAAAAATGTGATAGTTCATATCTTAGAGCAGAGCGTTTTTCACCCCTCATCGGAGAAGCTCCTTCTTGCAGTAGACCACAAATAACAGAGATCCTCACCTGGACAATGTGCAGAGGGTGCCAGACTTGGGATGTCTTTATCAAACCCCCCTTCTCAGGGCTCAGGCCTCTATTTGGAAGAGGTAGCAAGAAGGTTACAAGAGCCAGAGGTGGTGGATAATGCCCAGGAAACAGTTTTCCAAACACAATGGGCTTACTGCATGTAGGAACTCCCAGGGACCGTGATAGAATGCACATGGACCCTGCACATGGCACGCACAGGCCTATACGATTTTAGGCTGCACAAAATCCCAGCACTGAGGAGGGAAACAGACACAAAGTCCCATTCCTAACCCAGAAGCTATTTGTAACTGATGTCTACTGGGAAAACCAGTTTTCTCTAGTGGAGTATCACTGGATCGACCAACCATACTCTAAGACAGACCCCATGCCCAGGAATAGTTGCCCAACACACACAAAAAAAGCCTTGTCTTTTTTCCTTCCTTCCTTCCTTCCTTCCTTCCTTCCTTCCTTCCTTCCTTCCTTCCTTCCTTCCTTTCTTCTATCTTCCTTCTTTCCTCCCTTTTGTATGTGTGTGTGTGTGTGTGTGTGCACTTTCTGTTTTGTTTTATATTTCTTGTCTTATTGCTTATTTTTATGTTTTCTTTACTTTAGTAAAGAAATATTTACAAAGAAAATATTGGTTTTCTTTACTTTAGTGTGTTTGTTTTGATTTTCATTTGTGTTCCAGGTTATTTCTTTTCATGTTTTGAGAGAGAGAGGGAGAGCGGGAGGGAAGGAGGAAGAGAGAGACACACACACAGAGAGAAGCAGACAGAGAAGGGGAAGAAAACATGAATATGATGTTGGGTGTGTAGGGAGGTGGGGAGGCTCTGGGGAAGGGAAAGAAAAATGATCAAAATAAGTTTTGTGAAAAAAAAACATTTTAAATTAAAAATGCATTGAAAATGTAACAATGTAACACCATAGCTCACAAAGTAGGAGCCCCTTTGAGATGAATGGGTTGAATGGAAGGCCAGAAGCAGCATCAACCCGGGGTGAGGGGAGGCTGTCCCTGCCAATGCAGGTGTAGTCTCTTTGGAAGGGGGTAGGCGTCTCCCAGCAGTTCTCAGAGCAGCTCTGCTCACATCCTGGCCTTGTCTTTTCAGGGAGAGTCACAGAAGCCAATTGTTTGCAGAGACACAAGAGGTAATTCATCTTGCATGGCCGATTGTTGCAATGATTATACAGGCTGCTACACATGATTAGATACCACTCAGTGGTTTAATGGCTTGTGCTTGTGTTCTGATTAAACACAGGGCTGGAGAGATGTTGCATTAGAGGCAGAAAAGGCTGTGGAGTTCTAACTCGCATTAACCTCTGTCTCAGTTAACTAACATTGCGTGTGTGTCCAAAATAGGGCGACGAAAAGCATTAATGGAAGTATGGCCATGTGAAAGATGACGTGCGCCACGGTATTCTCGACTTGAAGCTGTTTCAGCACTCAGTGACTCATTTTAAAACTCATTCATTGTTTGTATGGAGTCACTGAGAAGAGGGTTGGCAGTATGGGAACTAGATAACGTATTTGCAGCATTATTCCTGGGATTTGGCTCCTTTGCCCCGTAGACCAGTAAGTTTCACTACTTCGATTAATTAATTAATTAATGTTTTTTTTCTTTTTCCGAGATAGGGTTTCTCTGTAACTTTGGAGCATCTCCTGGAACTCACTCTATAGACTAGGCTGACCGTGAACTCACAGAGAGTTGCCTTCCTCTGCCTCCCAAGTGCTGGGATTAAAGGCGTGCACCACCACGCCTGGCTCTTGCTTTTGTTTTTTAGGAGTATATAAAGAGTGGCTGGAGTTAGATTTTGAATATTTGTTCTGTTTACAGCTATTACGGTGAAATAAATGAAAAGATTTAGTATAAACCATTGCAATAATTAATTGCATCAGCCCCACAACATTTATTGACAATGATGCTTTATTAGGTGGGGGAACCTGAGGTTCTGCAAGATGACTTTCTGAGCTCAGAGGTGGAGATCCCTTGGGATAGCAATGCATTTAGATCAGGATTTTATATTTTTCAAAGCAAATTGTACTTTATGGTTAACAGGCTGGCAAAAGCCCTCTGTGCGCTATACCTGTAAAACAGGAGGCTTGGGTAGGATGGAGTCTCAGTCTGGTGTCCTCAGCCTGGGCTAGGGGTGCTATAGCTTAGCAGGTCCTTTGATCTTGCCTCTTCTGATTTTTGACCAGCCCTTTTCTCTCTTTACAGGCCAGACAACACTGAAGATTACGAAAGTGTGCTCAATGACATGTCCCGTGGGAGGGATGACGAAGATGGAATCTTTACTCTCTAACTTGTCACCTTTTCTTAATATTAAGCACGGGGGATGACATTTGAATTGTCAAAATAAGTTTGGGAATATTGCAATTTTCTTTTAAAGTCTCACTGTTTTTTTTTTTTTTCACTGATGCTATGGGTCCAGTCTCACTTTATCTTCCCGCATGAAGGTGCTTTAGAGACACATCTTCCCTGTCTAGTGCTTTCGTTGTCTCTTTCGTCTGCTGTGGCTAGGTGATACTTTCTCCACTGGGCATGCTACGCTCAGTAGCGAACTCATTGCCACAGCCACGGGAGTCCCTTCAGTCTCCCAACAGGAGAGGAAGTTAGACATTCCCAAAGCAAAATCTCTTTTAGCAGACAGCATCGGCCTGTTGGTCGTAGCTGAACTCCATTTATCAGAGCTCATTTGATCTGGCTGGCTTCTTCCTGGTATCTGAGTTGCCTTTCCTACCTCAGGTGCTTTCCTCTTACACATGCCGGCATCTCCCTTTCTCTGCCAGCTTTCTGAGTTCAGTGGCCCCGGTGGGTGTAGTATGAGCAGCCCAGGACTTCATTTGGGATGCAGGTAACACCACAGAATAACACTGCAAGTTTGACTTGCTTCTAAAACTCCCGACTTCTTTTATGATCTGAATGTCTCTTCATATCTGAGTGTCCTTAAAGCAGACCACAGTGCCATCTGAACTCTTGCCAGTAAAACTGAATTTTGGAAGCAGCCAAGTGCCCATCAGGGTGAGGGTATCAGATGACAAGGATTTTGAGCAGACGAAACACTGAAGCTGTCCAAGTAATTCGTATAACTATAATTCATTGTAATTGCAGCCCAGGAAGAACAGGTTTGTCTTAAAACTGTAATAATTACTAGTGTGAGGAACCCCGAGAGAGAAATAAAAGCAAATAGCTATTGATTGAATGAATGTAAGAAAACGTACGTCTGAGCGAGTATGCTTCGGGATGGCTACTATGGAAAGCGAGCTAGATCTGAAAGACATTTCTTAGACTTTCCTTATGCTCATGGTAAAAGTATCATTAAAAGAATAAGCCTATCTCTTATCTAACTTGTCTTTGCATTTCTACTCCTTTAAAGAACAGTACTTGTAGAGGCAAACAGAGATGGTAAGATGGATCAACTGGGAAGGAGTTTGCTGCCAAGTTTGATCTCTAGCACCTATATGGTGGAAAGAAAGGGCCTATCCTTGCAAGTTGTCTTCTGATGTCCACACATGTGCCATATAGCACACACCATGCTTAGACACACACATTATAAAATAAAACACACACACACAAAGCAAACAACATTAGTCTCATGGTGCAGCCTATAGATCTGTCACTGGATCTGGCATGATCCAGTTGGTAGGAACCCATGCCCAACCCTCTCACTGGGGCATTTGTTCATTGCAGTTCATCCTGTTGTGTGGAGCAGAAGAAACAGGAACCAATAGCTACAGATCCATGCAACCTCTGTTTTCTTTTATTCATCCCGAGGCTAGCTCAAGCTGCTGAGGTCTGTCACCTAGAAACAAAGGTGTGAAATAGGTCTGAAGTCAAGTTCCGGGACTCAGCGTTGTCACATGGAAAGTAGAGTTTGACCACATGACTTAATCTAGGTAATCAGTTTTCAAACTGTGTGAGTCAGTGGTACCCGTCCTCCCATCCTAGCTCCTGCTCCCGTTCCCTATCCATCTTCTAAAACTACGCCCATCATCAGTCATCAACTTGTCTGACTGGAGAGAGGACAGGAGGCAGCTCCAAAACAGCATTTAACTATTCCCAGTGCCTATTGTCAATCATTCCCCAACAGTGGTCTTGAGATTCCTGAATCAGACTGAGCCACTCACACCCACTGCATTTTAGATGTAGTAATGACCTCTGAGAGTCTTGACCCTAGTTGGTGTGAGAGGTCCTTCTGTCTACGTGTCGCTTTTATTGGTTAATGAATAAGGAACTGCTTTGAGCCTATGACAAGGGCAGAACAGAACTAGGCGGGAAAAGCTAGGCTATATGCTGGGAGGAAGAGGGTGGAGTCAGAGAGAAGCCATGGAGCCACAGGACATATTCGCTGGGAACTTTATCTGGTAAACCATGGCCATGTGGTGATATACAGATTAATAGAAATGGGTTAAATTAATATAAGAGTTCACCAATAAGAAGCTAGAACTAAGGGGCCAAGAAGTGATTCAATTAATACAGTTTCTGTGTGATTATTTTGGGTCTAAGCTAGATGGGTGGCCGGGAACCAACAAGTAGCCTCCTCCAACACCTAGTAATCCCTAACCTCACGTCAGGGAAATCTTGCAGTCAAGAAGGAACTTTTTCAAATGGGAATCTTTCAGTCCTGGATCTGAAGAAATTCTTTTGTGGGTAGCCCAAGGTATGAGTTGAGCATCTGACATTTTTTTAAGGACCCAAAGAAACTATAAAACACATCCAATGTTTTTACCAGAATTTTGAGGGTGATTCCCCCTAGAGTTGCCACATGTCACTGGGGAAGCTGGGGTTTTAGAGTTCTTAGTCTAGTTAATAAAATAATTTAAGAAATGTACTTAAAAGAGAAGCTGAAAGATAATTTTATTAGTGTTTTAGATATTTGTTTATGAAAAACTCACTAAGTGTGGTGATACACATCTTTAATCCCAGCACTTGGGAAGCAGAGGCAGGTGGATCTCTGTAAATCTGAGGCCAGCCTGGTCTACATAGTGAGTTCTAGGACAGCCAGGGCTACACAGAGAAACCCTCTCTTGAAATAAACAAACTAACAAACAAATAAACAAGCTCCCAAGCTCTAAAGCAGGAAAGCTGTGACTCTAGATGGTCACCTGGAGGAAGGAGATAGAGAGGATGGAAAGCCTTTGAGTTAGGCCAGCATGCAGACCAGCCACACAACGAGCAGACAGCCACCCAATAGATGGACAGCCTCACAGAGGGATGCACTTTAAAGAAAGAGAGAAATCTAAAGTGATGGGGAAATGGTGCTTAGGACAGAGATAGAGGCAAAGGGAAAGTTACGATTTTGGGGTAATCAGAGAAGTGAACAAATTTAGGGAGTTGTCTGGCTGCATCTCTGTAAGCGAGGTGGAGGAATTCTGGGAAGGGAAAGAAGAAACACATTAAAGGAATGAATCACGTTTCCTCCCTTCTCTCTAGCATGGCTACCTGTGAACCTGCCTTCCTAAAGGGTGGTCTCTTGGGCAGATGATTGCCCAGTCCAACAGGATTCACTCTCAAGGGGACAAAGGCATGTCTCCATCAGTGGTGGATTCCATTCTTTAACACAAGAACAGCACCCATCCACCCCTGTGCCAGCCTGGCTGTTTCTAAGCTGTGTGCTTCAGACCAGCGGCCACCACACCAGCTGAGCTTGTTAGGAATATGGATTTCTGCCCTCACCCTGTGCCAGCTGAACCAGAAACTTCAGGGAGAACCTGATGACCTGGGCTTTAGCAAGCTCTTACAGAGTAATAGCTCCAAACCGGCGTGGTCTCCCTCTCTCAGACTATGTGGTGGCAAGCCTGGATGAACAGACGTTAGGAGCTTCCTGAATCAGCAGGCCTGCCTACTGTAGATTCAACTCTCAGGTGATTCACCTACTTTTGAAGTATCTTCCTCCCAGGAACCTCTAGCTACAGCTTTTTCCCTGCTAAGGTTTTTTGCCATGAACCGGCAGAGATATTTCTCCTCAGCACAAGCCAGAGGTTCCTGGTTCCTGACTTTCAGCTCCTAAACCCTTCCTGGGGTCAGATGACACACTGATGACCTCAGCAGCCAGGCAGTCGATGGAGCAAATGGAGGAGTTGAAGGTCATTACAGACAACAAAAATGTGTATATGCGTGTGTGTGTGTATGCTAATAGGACATAAAATTTCCATTAGTTAAACTATGTCCCATGCAAACAAACAGATGATGTGGGTTAGGACAAGGAGAGGCCAGCTGTCGACAATAAAGTGAAAGCTAATTTAAAAACCAACGGGATATAGCTCAGTGGTAGAGCATTTGACTAGCATGGGCGAGGCCCTGGGTTCCATATCCAGCACTGCTGAAGTGTACTAAGACTCCTTGATTAGAGCTGGGTTTTGGTGCTGTCATTTCCTTTTCTTCGTGTAGTCAGGATGAACTTGTAGCTCTGTGCAAACAACCTTCTAGCATCCGTTTTGTGTTAGAATGGAGGTGTGTGTGTGTGTGTGTGTGTGTGTGTGTGTGTGTGTGTGTTATTAAGGAGTTTAAAATCTAAAGGAGACAGAGCACACCTAGTGAAAATGGTGGGCTGGAACCCTGTTGTTTCCTGTTTCCACAAGGAAAGGCTGATTCACAGTGGCTCTTACAGCTGTCATCTTTAGAGGAAAGCCACAATCTACACAGTCTAACCCTGAGGATTTATAGCAGCCTAGTTTTCCAACCTTGGCCTTTGAATGAAATAGGTAATGCAATCATCCGAGGTCTAAACGGCATCCTGGACACTCAGCTAAGAGTTTCAAGGCAAGCCTCTAATCCGGCAGCAATACGTCAAAGCTGGTTTGTTACCCCTTATTCAGAGTTCAGTATACCAAAGCGTAAACACAGAAGAACTCACTCAAGGTCACGTAGTCTAACCTCCTGCAACAGAGCCAGGCCTTGAATCAAACCTGAAGGACCCTCTTTTTGTTTTGCTTTGCTTTTTCGAGGTAGGGTCTAGTGTGTTCCATGCTGGCTTTGAACTTGCTATGTCGCTGAAGATGACTTTGAAGTCCTGGTTTTCCTGTCTCCATTTCCCAAGGGCTGGGGTTATCCAATGCTCTGGCCTCTACCCTGAGCTTTCCAGTGAGGGTTTTAGTTGATGGCTTCACGCACTGCTTCTCCTGCCTTGACCTTCACTGGACCTAAGTGGACTTTAGTTTACTAAGATCGCTGGCAATCTGAGCGTATTGACTGTTCTCTAACTGCACCCCCTTTGCAACTCACTGTTCCTTGTCCCTGTGTTATTGACTCAGAACCCAATTTGCATTTGCAGAGAAAGCAGCAGAGGAGAACCTGGCAGGAGCCTTAATGAAGCCAGGTGGGACACATTTAAGTGGGAATGTGTGGAAGTAACTCACTAAGAGCCGAAGCCAGCTGTCAGCGGGCTTAATGAAAGGTTAACAGGAACTCGGCAATGGCTGGCTGGGGAGGCTCTTTGTCTCTCTAAAGAAAACAGAAAGTTGAGAAGTGGGCTCCCCGGGTGGACACAAGAGCAGAAGGAGGAAGCCACTTGAAACCACGGGACGGAATCTGTAAAGAGAGGTTTCATTTAGCTTTGTAAACACGCCACAGTCTTGAAAGGGAAAAAGAAAATGCCATCAGCTCTCCTTGCTTTGAGCGGCAGAGGACGGCAGGGGGAAGTGTTCCCCAATAAAAGGAATGCTAGTGCTGTATTGCAGAAGCCCTGGGGAGCCCTGAGATGATTACTCATGTAACAGAAGGTTGGTGGGAGCGAAAAGGCTCCGTTCTGAATCAGTGCACATTATCAATATTGGAAATGGAATAGCTGGGCCAGAGGCCCTTACGCTGCTTTTATCTCAAATCCCATTACTCAGCTGAAGAAACTGAGGCCAACGAAGGAGGCAATGAGTTGCTCTGGGCCAGACAACAATCAGGCCTTATGGGGACCTCACTTAAAACTGCAGTCCCTTAAACCTACCCTTGAAATGTCATTAACTTGATTCCTGGATATTTTCCAAGTTCTCCGGATCTTCCTGGTTATCACCGACCTTCTATGCCCACTCAAATCCACGAATCCATTAGGTTCTTATTGGTGTTGCCACACATCTCAACATTTCTTCCCTTAACTATACATCCTCGCCATCTTCCTTAGCACCCTTCTGACCCGTGATGCACTACCGCTTCTGGAAAGAGGAACTGGAGTGTGCAAGTCCATGGCCAGGCTGCTCTGTGACTCTCTTAACCTCCTGACCACAGGTTAATGTGTCTGGGTTTGTCTGGGACTTTTCCGGTTTTAAAAGTCCCAAACCTAGCATGCTGAAGAAGCATCCGCTGGCTGGTCCTAGGCAAGCACTGATGACAACTCAATCTACATCCACACTGCAGAGCAGAGACAAGCCCGCATAGACCTTGCACTTGACTTTCTGATCCTGATCACTTTTTCCTGAGACTCTGAAGTAGGTGAGATCCAGGGTTTGAATGGGGTACTATCTAATCTGGATTCTAGAGCCTTCCAGTTTTTTTTTTTTTTAAGAAAAGTGGGACTCAAATCACCTCCTTGGAATGCAGAATCATAGGCCCCACTTTAACCCAATTGGGTAAGAACCTTTAATGTGACTTGTATGATCTTAAGCCAACTTATGCATATCAGTTCTAAGAGCTCCGGTTGAAGACATTGATTTTCAAACTTAGCCACAATCATCTGGGGACTTAAAAGAGTACTATCATGTGGCTTTTCCTCTGAGGTCCAGATTTGATTGGCTTGGGGAGATCTGACTGTCAGGAGTTCTTAAAGTACCCATGCTTGCTGACCACTGTTCAGGACAAAGGTAGCTTTGTTCCAGACAGTAATGTCGATTAATCAGGGTAAGGCTTGGCCTGAAGTTACAAGGCTTTGTGTTTTTAGTGCTCCCAAATGATTTTGCTCAAAGAAATGATCAATGAAATGCTCAGAAAAATCTGAGAGACAAGATAATGACCAATTATTATGAAAGATTCCCATTAAAGTAAGTAAAGTTGAGCGGGGGTGGGGGGGGTGGGGAGATGACTTGGTGCCTGAAGTGCTTCCTGTACAAGAGTGAAGACCAGTGTCCCAGCAACCATAGAAAAGTTGTCTCCAATCTCAGTGCTCTGTAAGCAGAAAGGAGGATACCTGGGTCAAAGCTACTAGCTAGACAAGATGAATCCGTAATCTCTGGGTTCAGGGAGAGACCTTGCTTTCAAAAATTAGGTGTAGAGTCAAGAAAGAGACTCAGCATCAACGTCTGGCCTTCACACACATATATACACATGTTCCTACCACATGGAAACATTCGTACACACACACACACACACACACACACACACACACACATACACACACACAAGTAAAAGTCAAAAGTCAAAATCTAACATATATACATATATATTCTAACAGGTATAAGATCCACCTTCTTTTTTATAGATATAGTGGAATACCCTTATTGATGAGCAAATATTGTCTTCATGAGACTGTATTCAACTGCAAGAAAGAGAACACAAAATTAGTGACCAGTTAGCCGAGATTGGATTGACTTCATGTAACTAGAAGTTTGGGAATAAGGCTGTTCCAGGTTTGGTTCAACTTCATTGAATTGAGTCATGATTCTATGACTTTCTTGGCGCCTGTCTCATGGTTGCAGGGTGGCTGCTGCAACTCAAATATGTTTTCACACAGCAAGGACAGAAGTGACTAGTGGGGATTTCCCTCAGATGTGACTCCGTGTAAAAAAGAACTCTCTCACCTAAGTTACTAGAAGGCTGTGTCATATTTCTCATTGTCTGGAACTGGGCAATGGATCCAGTCCTTGGTGGAGTGATTGACACTGGACAAGCTCATTTGCATCCATGTCTTCTGTCTTCTAGGATCTGCACATAGCATTCCAAACATAGGCTGCTTAGTGTGGGTGAAACTGGGAGGTTGCTAGATAACATTGACTTGGCTATATGCATTCATCCACCGAGAGTGTACTAGTTGGCTCCTATCTGCCAAAGAGCTGGGGTGTAACAAGAGCAAGAAAGCTCCAAGCTCTGTTCCAAGGCGGATTGAAGGCAACATGACCAATTTTTTTTTTTAAATTTGTATTCTCTACTTCATGATTTCAAGTGGCTGGAACATTTATGAAGTCTCCAAGGGACAACAAGAGAATGAAATAAAACTTTAGAAATTCTGTGCATATTTTTTCTTGAAACTTTTGATATAGGAACATTGGGGTGTTTTTGAGAACGGAACTTTTCTCAGAGAGCTAGGACTCCAGAAACAAATGGCCTTCAAAGCCGCCCAGATCCAGTGGCTTTCAGGTTCTCATCTTACGGATTCCAAGAACGAAATTCACAGACCACAATGGATATATTTAAGAGAGAAGTTTATTATAGGTAAAGGGATATATATTCCACTGAAACCCAGAGGAGGCACCTGGACACTTGGCTGGGCCGAATGGACTAAGGGTCATTGGGCTCCCTATTCCTCTCTTTGTTTTCTGTCCTAAGTGCTGTAAATAATTCCCAGACTAGTGGCTTGATGAGATCTTATTTCCTAGGACCCTTCCTAATATATGAGGCTCCATGTTCCCACACTTGTGCATTCTCTCTCTCATAATGTATACCAGACACTTCTCTAAACTGTGGGGGGTCTCTGAAAACATGCCAGCCAGCAGAGTGTCGTTCAACCAGAGACAAGAAGGAAGTTCCATTCGACCTGACTCAGTAGCCAGATACTGGTTCAAACTTAGAGTATCTGACATTGACATTGAATAATTTATTTCAGGCATATTTAAGCATGGAACAATTTGGAAAAAAGTTCCTTAGTGATAACCCAATCCCATGTATACAACAAAGTTTAGACATGATTACACCGAAACTCTTTGTAAAGCACATCAGCCCTTCTCCAAAGATGCGATCTGTAATTGACTACGTGTGACCCTTAAGGGTCTGGGAGAGGATCTGGTGTGGTTTTAGTCAAATAGATAGCACAAAGGTCACGTGGCTATTACTACTTCCACTCTCAACCCTCTGGGCAGAAAGAAATCAGGTCTCCCGTTGAAGAGACAACCCTGCATGCTTAACATTCCTGCTTATCTGTGAGCACAAGGGCCTCCTGCCATCTACATCACTGTTTGATTTTTGTAGTGGTGCAGATCAAACCCAGGCAGGCACGTGCGGGGCATCACCCACTCCATCAATGAGATACGTTCCTACCCCATGGTTTCGTCTACTCTGAGGTAGTTGGTGGTTTCATTCGATTTATTTGAGAAATGAAGGACTAGGAGCTGAGACAGATGCCTCGTTGGCCCATAGCCAATCTGGAATTCAAACTGTGCCATGACTCAGGCTCAGGGCTTTCCTCCTGAGCCTCTTCAGTTATGTAAAGGTACCTACACAACCCTTGTGACAGAAAGTGACTGTCATTCTAGCTGCTTGGGAGCCTGAGACAGGTGACTCACAAGTTCTAGGCCAAGCCAGGAAAACTTGGTAGATGTGGTTTCAAACTAAAAAAAAAAAAAAAAAAAAAAAAGACAGGCAGACAGACAGAAAAAAAGGAGGAAGGAAGGAAGAAAAAGGAGAAAGAGACCTTGGTAATCTCTTGGTGATTCCACTTTTACCTGCAGAAAGCAGGAAGGACCACTCGGCCATGAGCTTTAGGGTTCTTACATTTCTCTTTAGTTACCTTAGCTAGAGGACTGGGTTTTCTTCACCCTAGTTTTTTGATTCCTTCTAACCTAGGGGTTGGGGGAGTGGTGAAGAGCACAAAGCTTGGAGGATCTGGGGGGCTTCTGGGTCTTACATTCTTAAGGGGAGTCGCACTTTCACTTACCCCCAAGTGAGGCCATAGATTTTGTGTACAGAGAAGGGATGGTAAAATTCAACGTGTGAATTCTGATACAAATTTAGCTGCCTTCGGCTTTGGAAATTTTACCTTGAAAGACTTCACCAGGAAAGGAGGCCAGGGATGGTGCGGGAGAATTATCTGTATTCTGTCAATCATATTTTAATAAAACACTGATTGGCCAGGCAGGCAGTATAGGCGGGAAAGCCAGACAGGAAGTAGAGGTGGAGCAAAGAGACTGGGAGTATTCTGGCAAACAGGAAGCTCCCTCCGCAGTTCTGCCCAGACCACCGGAGAGGAAAGATGTAAGCTGCCCGGCTGAGAAAGGTACTGAGCCGTGTGGCTAACGTAGATAAGGATAATGGGGTAACATAAGTTATAAGAACTATTAAGTAGCCTGACCTAATGGGCCAATCAGTTTATAACCTTTGAAGTCCTGTGTGTGATTTTCCTTGGGAGCCGGTTGTGGGGTACTGGGTGGGACAGAACCCCAATAAGCTGGCCCCTCATATTACACAGGGAGATGAAGCACCTGGCAAAGTTCCTGCACGTAACCATGAGGCCCTGAGTTCTATCCCCAACGCTCAAAGGAAAAACTGGGCAAGACAGCAAGCGTTTGTAATCTCTGGGCTGGGGGTGGAGACAGGTGGCCCCCAGGCTTTGCTGCCTGCAGAGACTAATGTCCTTGGTGAATACTGGGTTCAGGGAGAGATCCTTTCACAACAAAACATAACAAAATAAAACAAAAACCCCCAGAGCATCAGGGTAGAGAGCAACTGAAGAAGACCCCAGAGGGCTGACCTTTGGTTGCCACATGTATGTGAACATACATGTACACATATACACAGCACGCTAAAGCTAGAGCGGGACTGGACTGGAATCCCCTCTCCTGCACCGTCTCTTGGCTGGCAGTCCTCCTCAATCATAAATACGGAGGCAAAAAAAACATCATAGGGTGTTGTTGTTGGGGCTTTGGCAGTCAACCTCTTCCTAGACTTAATCTCAGGTAATTTATTCCCTGAGATCCCAGGAAATGCCTGAAAGACATTCCAGAAGCTTCAGGCAGCTGCTGGGGATTAGAAAGGACAGTCAACTGTTGCTTTGCTGCAACTCCCTTTGTTTCCTGGGTGGTGGTGGCACAAGCCTTTAACCCCAGACAAAGAGAGATGGATCTGTGTGAGTTTGAGACCAACCTGGTCTACAGTGTGAGTTCCAGGACAGGTTCAAAGCTACAGAGAAACCCTGTCTCAAAAAACAAACAAACAAACGAACAAACACTCCCTCTCAAAAAACAAGAAACAAAAAAGCAATTCCCTTTGTTTTCTGGAGTGAATGAAGTTTCTTAATCAGCCAAAGACTCAGCATCAACTACTGGTAAAGTCGCCATTGCTGCTTTAAAGTCTGGTGCTGAAAATGTTTGCTGCCTGTGAGTACACAGATAGGACATAGAACTTGGAGTCAAACTGGCCTAGATCCTGAAGAGCCCATTGCCCAGCTGGGTGGCCCTAGAGGGTTGTTTCTTTTCCTTTGTCTCCCTTCCATCCTTTCCAATGGCTATGTGGAAGGATACTGGTACCCTGTGAATAAGTAAATCATGGATGGAGAGATGCTGACAAGACTGTCAGTGTGGTACCTGGTCCAGGGAGGGATTCCATGATGAGCCAGCATCTCTGTTAGGTGCCTGGAGACATCCGCACATGTTTATTGATGTTTGCTGATAGGAGCTATGTGGGTTCCATGAAGGGACAGGCGTACCTGTTGTGCTTGGAGGAGAGTCAAGTTGGACCTGGATGTTGTGGGTTATCTCGGAAGCTGAGTTCATGGCCATTAGTCTGTAGTCTGGTGTGTTTGAGAATCCTAGGATCGTATGGAAAGCACATATCTTGGCTTGGCTCTTCGAGTTGCTGACCTGACAGACCTGGGAAGGGAAAGCACACCCTGCGTTTGTGATGGCTCTGTCTACTAGAACTCTTACGTAGAAGCCAGAGAGGCACAATCTGACATTCTGTCTCCCAGGGCTCATGCCAGCCATGCTGATCCCTGCCTATGATCGTCTTTCCATCCTTTCCTGAGCATTTGTCAGCTTCTGGGTCCTGTTTAACTCTTTCTTGTCCTCCTGTGTCCATCAACCCTAGGGTTTGTACCCTCTTCATCTCTGGTTCTTTCCCCTCGCTTGTTGCTTCTGGTTTACAGCTAAGTTTCTGGAACATTCCTAACTTCACTGATTTTGTTCTAAGTTCTCTCTCTCTCTCTCTCTCTCTCTCTCTCTCTCTCTCACACACACACACACACACACACACACACACACACACACATATACTGCGCCTTGCCACCTTGCTGTAGTAGTCCTTCTAGAGCTTTTGACACCCTTGGTTTCGATGCTCTGGGAAGGGTGCAGGTGTGGCAGAGTAGCCCCAGAGAAGAGTACCCCTCTTTGGAGGGTTTGGTGCCTGGTGGGAGCATGGGGAAGGTTGGAAACTTCACAGTAAGGCAACTCAGGGGCAGGCCTATGCCTGAAGTCACCACTTCTCACAAGCAGGGTGGCCATGTTGAGGCCAGACACCTGGGAAGGGGAAGGGGTTACCCTCTATGAACTCTTCCCAGCTCTTCCTGCACCTACTCAAAAGGCTTTTCTGCCTGCCACACCATCCTCTTTTGACTCTCCTTTATGAATGGTATCAGCTACCTCATACTGGGCTTCCAATACAGTGGAAAATCTCAGAAGACGGCTGAGTGCACCCTTCTGTACTTGAAGAAAGGTTGCAAAGCACCAGATATGTAGAGTGTAGACAACAGGTTGAGAGTTCCTTATCTCTAAGATATACGCTAGAAGTTATTTTTATAAAGATTTATTTTAATTTTATATGTATTAATATTTCGCTGACATATATGTAGGTGTGCCATGTCTCAGCTTGGTGCCAGAGAAGAGTGTTGGGTCACCTGGAACTGGATTTACAGACAGTTGTGAGCTGCCATGTGGGTCTTCGGAACGGATGACAGGCCCCGCTACAATAGCAACAAGTGATTTTTAATTGTCAAACCTTCTCTCTAGTACCTAGAAGTTATTTTTTTACATTTCAGCATTTTAGATTTATTTTATTTTATATGTGTGTTTCCCTGCATGTATGTTTGTGCGCGCCTGGTGGCCACAGCGGTCAGAAGCTGTCCGATCCTCTGGAGTTGGGGTTACAGATGATTGTTAGTCAGTACGTGCATGCTGGGAACCAAACCTGGAACCTCTATACAATCAGTAACTTCTCTCAACTGCCAAATCGTCTCTCCAACTTCATATTTTAATTTTAAATCCATCTTATACTTCAGTTCTCTGTGGAGTTTCCCATTCCTACTGAAGGACGGAGACCAGAAGATAAACGTTCTGACTTCTGTCTGGAGTCTGGTTATTTTAGGTTTTATAGTGTGTTGAATCAGATATCACGCCATTATTTAAACTTACATTTCCCTGGAGACCCAAACAGTGGAAAATGGCACACAGGAAAAAAGCAAATGAAAACTACAATCAAAGCCCACTTTTAAAAGGCAGACAAGCTGGGCACAGTGGCTCAAGCCTTTAGTCCTAGCACTGGGGAAGCAGAGGTCAGCCTGGTCTACATCGTAAATTCCAGGAGCCAGGGTTACACAGAGAGAACCCTGTCTCAAATAAATAAATAAATAAATAAATAAAACAGACCAAAACAACAAAAAGACAATGACAAGCCCTTCAAGGACTGGGAGAAATCAAACCCTTCACACACTGTTGGCGAGAGTTGTACGGGTGCACAACTCTTGCGTGAATGTCTAAGAGTTGTGCAATATGGCACCTCGTATCACTATTTATCACCGCCATCACATAGAAATAACCCCATGGCCTGTGAATTGGTAGTAAAGATGATAGATGTGTGCAAGCAGGGAAATCCCATTCAGTATTAAAAAGCAGCTGCAAGAAGGATGAATCCGAAGGATGAATGCGAAAGAGAGACAGTAGACTGGAAAGACGGCTGCTTGGCTCCCTTGACAGGAAACAGCTGCACATGCAAATCTGTAGCGGCATCAAGATCAGTGGCTGTGCTGTGCTGGGGGTGAGAGCAGGAGTGGGTGTGATTAGCGACGGCACTAGGGTTCTTTGTGGGTTAGCTATGAATGTTCTAAACTCAGCTTACCATGCCGCTTACGTAATTCTGAAAACAGAGAAAACCACTGGTTATATTCTTAAAGTGGAATTCACAGTTTGTACCCTGTAGCTCAGTGGAGTTCTTTAGCATGTTGTTGGATTAAGTGAATGTGGGACCTTGCCCACCCTAGAACAAGACCACCATATTTGCGTGCTTGCAGCTGGAGAGCACAATAATTTTGGATAGCATTGTCTTACCCAGTTGCTTCATACTGAATCTGTGGTGAGCAAAGTTTTTCTGACACATATTTTTGGCATATTGTTATGACTAAGAGGATTTTGACAGTACCTGAAAGAGTCAAACTTCTGTGTATGGTGTGTGTTACAATTTTAAAAATGGTGGGTGAGAGAGAGAGAGAGAGAGAGAGAGAGAGAGAGAGAGAGAGAGAGAGAGAGGAAGAGAGAGAGAGAGATACTGCAGAAGCTAGAGCTTGCCTGTGGTGTTTTTATGGGGGGGGGGCAGAGAGAGAGGAGAGAGGAAGAGAAAGAAGGAAAGAAGATAGTGAACAGGTGGGCTTCTGCCCTTTAAAAGGGAAAAGCACAGAGCGTGAACACAGAGACCACAGCATGCCAGGGTAAGCGCATAAATCCTGGGGTAACACATTCTGCCAAGATTCCAGGGGTGGGCCCGGTGTGTATGAATGCTAACATTGTGTGTATGTATGTGTGTGTGTGTTGCTTGTGTGTGTGCACACATGCCAAACAGGGAGGAATGGAAGGAAAACAGGAAGGCAAAGGAAGATTGCTGAGTTTGAGGCCAGCCTTGTCTCTGCAGTGAATTTCATACCAGCAAGGGCTATATAGTGAAGCCCTGTTCCAAAACAAATGGGGCTAGAGAGATGGCTCAATGGTTAAGAGCACTGGCTGCTCTTCCAGAGGACCTGGGTTCAATTCTCAGCACCCACACGGCAGCTCACTACTGCCTGTAACTCCAGCTTCAGTGGGATCTGATGCCTTCACACCAATGCACATGAAATCAAGTTAAATAAATTTAAACAAACAACACCCTCCCTAAATCTCAAGCAAACATACAACAACAGCAAACAAAAATAAAATAAACCAAAGGCAATGTGATAAATGAAAAATTTAAAATCAGCATTGGTGGGTTTATTATATACACATAAAACACAACATTTTGGCAGGAAGCTGTTGGGCCTTCTCCGAGGGGGTCTTCTCTACTTGGAGATCCAGGCCTTTGTGGGGGCAAGTGTGTTGCACAGCAATTCCCTTCAGATTAAAACATTCCCTTAGGAAGGAGAGGGTAGCCTTGTGAGACATAGGAAATAACACATCTTGGAAAGATGAATGTAGAAGACTCACCAGGGCCACTCTCTAAGGCGATGGAAGCCACGAACAACTTAAGCTCTGGAGCTTTAGCCTTCTGAGCAGCTAAGCCCCTGTGAGGAGACTCTCAGACTGGGTGAGCTGCTTGCAAGTCTTGCAGAGAGTTATGGGCTTGCAGCTTTTGGGAGTTGTCACTACATGTTGGCTCTCGGGTGACTCAGCTGTATGTGAATCATCCATGTGTCTGTAAGTAACCCCTTGCCAAGTTGAGCTTGGATAGAATCATTACTTTTGTCTCTCGTGAGCCCGATCTGGGGTTAGTAGTTGTGTGCGTTGTGTTTCCCCAGAAAGAATTGAAGCAGTATTGTTTCTGCTGAGATACTGGTGGCATAAGCCTGGGAGTCAAGCCTGGTGAGACTAACACTGAGGAAACCCTGACCTGGACCAAGAGTCTGTGAGTCTGACAAAGACCACTAACCCAAATCATCATGGCCAAATTAATTAAAACAAACCATTAATTAAAGCAAGCTTGCGTGTTCATGTACACCGGTTGTCTCTTTGTAAAGTCAGGGTTCAAGAGATCAGTGTTGAGCATGGGGAAGATAGGGGTTTTTGTAGGTTAGGAGTAGGGGGTTCCCAAATGGGGGATTTGGTGTGTAAATAGGCAAGATTACAGACGCAGAATGTAAGCATGACACGTTGGTCATAGTAACTTCCTGAAACAAAGACATGGCGGCAAGGTGACGGTCTACTAACCTTTGAAATAAAGGCATAGTCGCCATTTCCTGCAACAGGCAGTACAGAACCATTTGTAGTTAAGGTTACAGGAGGGGCTTAGCCCAGTCCTTGAGAAACAGATTTAATCATAAACAGGAATGAATTTGATTTGTCTGTACTATAAGATTGATCCTTCAGGGTTCCTGTTTCAGGCTTTCAAGTGTAAGATGGGGGCAGGCTGGTTTATCAGAGCTACGTGTGTCTGCCTTCTGGGAGGCAGGAAAACCTTCGCTTTAGATGCTTTCCACTCTAAATCAAATGAGGCAACTGAGAGCCTGCGTGTTTTTGTATTAACAGCAGTGAGTTCTTGTCACTTGAAGACTCAGTTCAATGAAGAGTATCAGATTCAATTTCCAGAGCTTTGGTTATTTAAATAAAATTGTTAAAAATAATTCAATAAGACGCTTGAATACAGAATTAAATATTTTTGGCTTTATTTTATTTTTGCTTTGTTTTGTTTTCTCAAGATAGAGTTTCTCTGTGTAGCTCTGGCTGTCCTAGAACTCAATCTGTAGACCAGGCTGGCCTTGAATTTAACAGAGAACCATCTGCCTCTGCCTCCCGAGTGCTGGGATTAAAGGTATGTGCCACCACACCTCGTTTAAAGAGTTTTAATATTTCACCCTTTTCTCTGCCTTTTGGGGAATGTGTGTGTCTAGTTTAATTCACAAACAAGCAAAATGTATATATTAATCTTTCTATTATTCACAAAGGACGGCACTGTACAGATTGCTAGGTATCTTGTCTTATTTTCCAACACATGAATGCTGGCGATCTGTCTGTCTGTCTGTCTGTCTGTCTACCTGCCTATCTATGTATCTATTTTATTTTTAAGCTTAAGAAGCATTTTATTAGAGTGTGAGAGGACAAACCACTGAGCAATCTGTAAACCCTAGCAGGTGCTGGGAGAAGGAAGTTGGCTAACAGCCAGAAAGACAGCCATGTTTTTAGAGTCATGTTTATAGGCGATCTTCTAAGGTCAGCACATTAAAGTATATTTCATTCACTTATTATTTTTAAATGATGTGTCCTTATATAAATTACTAACATTGAACCATTGAACGATTGGTAGTTCTACGGAGACCAGTTCTTTGTTATTACAATCCACACTACAATGAATATTCTTATATAGATGTTTTTTACCTTTAGTGTGTGAGTGTGTGAGTGTGTGTGTGTATACACGCGTGTGGGCGCACGCGTGCGTGCTGAACATGCATGCCATGGCATGAATCTGGAGGTCAGGAGACAATGTATGGAAGTCCGTGCTCTCCTTTCATCAAGTGTATCTTGCAGTTGAACTCAAATTGTCAAACTTGGTAGCAAGAGCCTTTAAATCCTGTGACATCTTGCTGGCCCCAGTATCTTTTTCTTTTCTTTCTCTTTTTTCTTTTTTTAAAGAAAATGATTTATTATGTGTGTGGGTGTATCTGTGGGTGCAACGTGCCTTAACATGTATGTGCAGATCGGAGAATGACTCACAGGAATCAAGTTTTCCCCTTCCACTGTGTGGGTCCTAGGGGCTGAACTCAAGTTGTGAGCCTTGGCAATGAGTGCCGTCACAGCTGAGTCACCTCACTGGCCTTGGATAGAGACACGTGGAATGGGAGTGTCACAGTGTGGCACGTTCCCCGAAACCTGCTGGCTAAACAGGTTATGTAAACCTGTTTACATAAAATCTTGATAGATTATTATTGGTTCTGTACCAGACAGTGGTTTATCAAAGTCTCACTGATGGCCCCGAGGCTTCTATCACTTTGCTTACAGTTCCATTATTACAGCCAAAACAGTTCGAGGGTGCAGATAGCCCTTCCAGATTAGAAACCATTCAAGGCAAGCGTTCTCAGTTCTAGAATTAACTTGGCTGTGGGTGGCATTTTCTTTAGTTCCGAGCATAATAATTTTTAGTTATTTTGCTAACCCTTTGATTTGTTAATACTACCTTGATTATAGGAGCCAGGGGATGTGGAGGATTGCCACAACACGGTGTCTTCTGGACACAACTGGAATGCTACACTCGTGAGCCTCAGCAGCTTCGGTGGCTTGCACACAATCACACAGTCAGATTCCAGCATGGATGGAGGAAGAGCTCACCAAGAACCCCCCCCCCCCCCGCCGCCTAGATGAGGAACTATGAGTGGCAGATGGTTGCTGAGGGAGGGAGAGGCATGTTTCTTCAGGAATGAGCCTTTTGGTAGGTTGCCCATGTGCCAGTGGTCAGCCCTCCACTCATGTGCTTGTGGGCAACACTAATTGGATTCAGTAGGTTAAATAATAATGATGGTAATAATAATAATAATAACAACAACAACAACAAATAGAGTAGACCAGGATATGAGTTTGAGATGGAAACTTGGAGGCCCAACAAGAGGAGTTGGAGAGGGGAAGAAGGAGGTAGATACAATGAAAATGTATTGTACTCATGTAGGAAATCCTCAAAAAAAAAAAAAAATCTGGTGTTTTGTTTTAGCAATAGGCCCATTGACCCAGAGCATCCAGTCGGCGTTAACAGAACTGATTGTCTGATTGTCCTTGAAAATGCACGTTTCCTAAAGAGCCTTGTTAAAGCTAACCCTTATCAAATTTATAAAGGAAACCATTTCCTTCATAGCAAAGATAAGCAGAACAAACAGTAATAAGATACATTTGTCCCTCATTATCTGTAGGCAGTGGCTCCAGTATCCCCAAGGACTCCAGCTGGACACACAAGTACCTCGTGGAAAATGGTGTCTTATTTGCATATAATCTCTGCAGATTCTCAAAATACCTTAAGCCTTCTGTAGATCACGTGGAAGAGAATGACCAGCCCGTAGAATGGGTAAGGAGGGAAAGGAAGGCTGTCTGAAGGGCTGGGTTTGAGGACATCTAAATATATATTCTTTGCTTCCCCCACACTCTTAAACCCTTTAGAGTTGGGTATGGCACCCAGAGCCTTGAGGCACACAGCACCTTACCCATGCTACAAAAAAGCCATACCCCATTCCCTCCAAAGTCCTTCTTTATTTTGTTTGGATCTGTTCATCTCCAGGGTAAATGCAGAGACAACACACCAGGCAAAGAACTTTATGAACTGGACATAAGGCCGTGCATATTATTAGGTAGACTCCAGGGGATCTGGTGACTTCAGAGGGACTCTCATAACCCTAGACTGTCCATCCTTCAGGGTCAAGTGAGACAGAAATGATTCACACCCAGGCAGGGGAGGCCTTTTTAAATGCAGACATTCATAATGCTTAATCTTGGAATGAATTACTTATAGAGAGTTGGATTATTCACTTTGAACTAAATTATCTCATTTACACAAAACAAGGCTCCCTGACAAGATGCGCGTCCCAGCCCGAGCTGATTAATGAGTTTCTTTGTCGGGATGAATTATCGATTAGACCTTTGTATCATCTGCCTGGGAGACGATGGGAAGTGATTTGATTTAAAAGATTTTTAAGTAGTCAGATCTACATAAATGAAGTTTTGAGTACTGTGCTTTTAGCTCTTCATACTTAATCATCCTGTGAATATGTATGGAAAGTCAATCTGCGTTTATATCACGGTGTTGAGCTATTTTTAGGTCAAAATAAGTAATATTCTCCATCTGTGGATTGGAATGTTTTCTCTCCTTTGGTAGTTATAATTATATATGGTTTAGGTCCAGATGTTTATTTTTTTTAAAGTGGAAAAATTTCCTTTCAAATCAGCTGAAATGCCAAGTGCTTAAACATTTCTCTGAGGTGTTTAATTCTGTAGAATGTTCCCACCCCAATCTCCGCAGTACATAATAGTTAATTAGCATTTAGGATATGCTGAGTACTTTGCTGCGGATGTTTTGTAGCTATATCATTCAATTCTTACAAAATGCTACAAACTAGCTACTATTAATATCTCCATTTTATGAATGAAGAATCTGAAGTGTTGGAATGAATAGTTAGCTTTCTCAAAGCCACAAGAAGCTTGAATTTAAGAATATGTGCTTCTACCTGGATCCGAAGCTTTTGGCCTATACTCTAAACATCCTCCACAAATCTCATGTCATGAAATGTTTTGAGACAATTGCCTGCATAGCAATGTGGGATTCCACCGGCAGTTTTAAGAAGCCACTGTATTACTGTCTCCATGCTTCAGGAGAGGAAAGTTAGACATAGACATAAAAATAGCATGACAGGGGTCACACTGCTTTATACTGAGCATAAAATCATTTTATTACCACAGGACATTAAAGTATTATCTCCAATTAGATAGCTTTCACTAATGCAAAGAGACCTTCGAGTCCCTTCACAGTACCTCCTAGGTCTAAAGGGGATGGAAATGTTGTTGTTGTTGCTACATTACAGACTGTAAACAAAGGAAAGCAAGGTATTTAAATTTTTTTAAAGTCAGACTCTAAACCTACAAATTGGTGGGCTGGAGGGAAATAATTTGGACTCAGTTTGGGAGGCTTTCTCCCCTTCCCTGGAAGAACGCTTCAAAGTTTTAGTAGCCAGGAAGTAGGGGAAAAACATGTTCATTATTAGTCCCTCACAGACGTCTCTACCAAGCCTCAGTCATGGAGGACTTTGGTGAAGATATCTGGTACTTACACAGAAAGACTGCATCATAAATATTTATATCGATGGAACACCCAATAGCTAGAGCTAGGCCTCACTGGTTCCTGAAACAGATGTTCTAAGATCCGACTTTCTCTCTCTCTCTCTCTCTCTCTCTCTCTCTCTCTCTCTCTCTCTCTGTGTGTGTGTGTGTGTGTGTGTGTGAGTGTGTATGTGTCCGTCCCTGTAGAGACCATAGGAGACATTAGGTGTTCTGCTTTGAACTCAGGTCCTCAGGCTTGAACAGCAGATTCCCCTACCCACTGAGCCTTCTCTTCAGTCCTCTGAAAGTCTCTAAAGCACCCCCTGCCCCCGAGAGTCTCTAAAGCACCCCCCAGAGAAGGCCAGGACAGCGCCCTTCCACCCTTGAGCCTTCTGCTCTTCTGCTCCCCTTTTCTTCTGGCTTCAGAGGCACCCCCTCTTTCTGCTCTTCCTGCCACACCCATCCCCACCCCAAGTTTCACACAAAGGTCAGATTCTAGAACAAAAGCGGAAAAACAACAAAGACCTGGTGATATCATGCCCTTGACTTTGTATCAAGAATTCCAAGAGGAATGAGAGGGTTGATATCCATCTACCTGGTCTGGGGGTCCCAGCCAGCCAGGAAGAGAACAGCAGGTGCTCCAAACATCACTTTGCCTCATAGTGTGTTTTCTTCCAAGGAGGGAACCAGCAACACAGTTACAACTGAGCTCTCTTCTTGCCTCGACCAGAGGTATTTAAGTTCACAGGATTTCAACCCACCAAGGAGACTTTGAACTGGATTTGGTGAATGCATAAAGTCCACAAAACCTTTCTGAGGATAAGGCGGGGCTGTGGCACAGAAGGATGAAAGTGCCTAGAACAGTTATCTGTAATCTTAAATTGGAGAGAATTTTCTAGAGATCGGGTGGGATGTATGAGTGGCCATGGAAACAGCTGTTTTTCCTAGTGGAGGTTTTCAAATGCAGACTGAGAGATTACCCGTCAGGACGTCGTAATTTATGTTTAAGTATAATTTAGGGCAGTTGGTCTTGATTTTGTGGATGGTAATGGGGCTCACCATAAGCTTTGGTGCATGCTAGACTGATGCTTGGCCGGAGTCACACTCTCCAGCTAAGATACCTGACACTGAAGGAGAATGTTTATCTCGGGGCTCCTGAGTGTGTGAATGAGTGGGTCTCTGTCTATATCTGTTCCTGGTGCCTTTTCTTGGACTTTCTTCCTTCCATTTGTTTTACCCCATTCCGATTAATTTGTTATTGTTTTATATTATTATATTCTATTTTTTTAAAAAAGAAATGTTTGTATCTAATTGGGGGGGCTTTCAAAACCTTTAATTTTCAAGGCAGGTCATAAGAAGAACATAGCCCATAGTGGGCTTTTATATTTTATAAAGCAAAAGTAGAAATATGTAACATATGAATCATTATGTATCAGCACCTCTTAACTGGTCAAATCAACATGTAGGTTTTTGGTTATTATTGTTGTCGCTTTTTGTTTTTTGCTTTTGAGAGAAGGAAAAAGACAAAAGACAGAAAGGGTGGGTGGGAACAATCAGATGGGCTCACAGCCTGAAGAGGCTGTGGAAAACAAAGATGGTCAGTTCTACACGATGGTAGCCGAGAAGCTGTTTGTCCCGACCCTCTGTGAGCTTCTTATCCTTCCTTCCGAGAAGGAACTTGACTATAGAAGCTCAGCTGTCCCAGGCAGCTGTTTCTTCTGAGTTGCTCAACAGATTCACTTAGGAAAGTCCAGGGAAAAAACAGCCCACTGTCCTCAAGGTCAGCGAGAGGTTTTCTAAGGAGGGGTCTTGTGTAATCCAGTGTTTAGCAGAAAGGCAAGACTGTAGGGCAGTGGCTCTCAATCCATGGGGTTGTGACCCCCTTGGGGGTCCACATATCAGATATTTGCATTTCAAATTATAAATTGTAGCAAAATTGCAGTTAGAAAGTAGCAACAAAACCAATTTAACACAAGGAACTGTATTGAAGGGTCGCACATTTGGAAGGGCGCGGAACACAACTGTAGGGCATTTTAATCTGTGATCTGGAGACCTCACAGAAGAGGCCACTCTTCTCGTGGACGTCACTGCAGACTGTCACAGCTACCCAGGAGGCTGCTCAAATGAAAGTCTAGTTCCAAAGTCTCTGGATGACACGTGGGGAAAGTGGGGGTTGAAAAGGACCAGGCTCAGCCTGGAGCCGAGCCTTCCTGCTGCCCACAGCGAACCCAGATAGCCTGCTCTTTTGCAGGGGTGGTTTCTCTGAGGATGAGTGTCATGCCACCGTTTGAGAAAATCATGGTTCTTGAACACTTTGTAAGGTGTTTTGCAAAGGGAGACTCTTCCCTCATTGCTTGTATCCAGTGCAGTACCTAACTCCCATCACTGCTACTCAATAGTAGAAAAACTCAACTTGTAAAGCCCGTGAACCTGCCCCCACCCCCACCCCCACCCTAGGTCACAGGTCAGCCTTCCTGCATCTCCCACAAGCTTCCAGCTGGTACTCCAGCACCTGCCTGCCTTGCTGTTTGGGGTAGGGGAGCTGTAATCATTACTACTTCTAGCTCTCCCTGACCCCTCCTAGGCAGCTACGCCTCTGATCCTCAAGGCCCCACACCTGAGTGAGGTAGGCCTGCAGGGATCTTATCACGGGGAGAAGGTGGCCCGGGAAGCCGCTTCCGGGCTTCTTTCTTTCCTGCACAGAGATTGTGGCCCCTAGGTCCGAGTTTGGTACTAAGTCTCGAGGATTCAGTTTAGGTTGTTGGGCCACTGCTGCTGTCACAGCCGATCCCTGCTGCCTTTAACTTCAAGTCTCTCCAGCACCAAGGCTTACTGAGGGCCAGCCAGCGGAATTCAGGTAAATTCCAAGAGAGAGGCTTTGAGGGCTTCCTCATCGCTTGGTAAATCCAAATTGAGTCTCTCAGCCCTTTGCACTACAAAGGCTTTGCCTTCCTCCCCGTCCTCCACAGTCTCCAAAGAAACCCATTTGCAGCCCAGAGACGTTCATTCGCAGAATGTCATTATCCATGTGCAATTCATAATTCATTATTTAGCCTGGGTGGATGGCAGGAAACGCAGTTTTGAAAAGCCCTGCTGGAATAAGAATCATAGGGTTAATAATCTCTGCTCTTTGTAAGTTATTGAAAAGAAATGGTATCCTGGTAACAAGACATTAGCAGAAATGAGAGGTTTTTTTTTTTTTTTAAAAAATCAATTTCTATAGGATGTAAAATGGTAAGGAGTGACAAGAATATTTCATCATGAGTCTTCTTTTCCCTTGATTCACTCGGTACTGGAATGAGCAACTGAGGTTGACCTTTTATAATTGGAGAATCTAAGTTCTTTGCTACAGCTGTTGGTGACAATACCAGCATATAGAGCCTGTCTCTGGGCTCCCTTGCTGGACTATGGTTCACACTGCTCTGTGCCTGGCTGGTTCAGTTAACAATGGGAAGGGGCTGTACACTGTCAACGCCTGTGGTTCTGCCTTGCTGCTTTCAGGCGTCAGATGAGGCTCAGCTGTGCAGAGAATCCACACGTCCTAGATGGTTCGATGGTAGAGATTTTGGATGTTTCCCAGTATCTATATTTCTGGTGTTTTAAGAGTAGGGGTCCCTTGGTGCTAGATGTGAGGGGGTATTAGAGAATGTGAGCCAAATGTGAGCAACTCTTGTTGAGTTTTGTTTTTTTTTAAAAAAAAACAAATATGTATCAGGAGGAAGATAGTACTCTCCATTTGTGGACCGTGTGGATAAAAGAGAACGAGGCAATAACCCTGTCAGGAGAATAAACAGCCAGTGCTCAAGTGTGGGGCTGGCCCAGAGGGAGGAACTCAGTGCAAATGACGTGATAAAGGCAGCGGTGCTCAGGAGAGCACAGTCCTTGCATCTAGGCACAGAGGCCACAGGGTGGCAGGCTACCCCAGCAAGTGGCCAGGCTGCACTGTTGCTGAGGAACTCCAGTATAAGACTTCACTGACTGCAAAGCACAGAGCTGTTTCTAGACATGGCTGACTAGCCAGGGTGGGTTCAAAGAGCTATTTCCTCTTTCTCTCCCCCCCCCGCCAGCTTGATTGTATATATTAATATATTTTTTTTCTCATTTCCATGATAAAATTCCTGAAAAAAGCAACAACCTAGGGTAGAGAAATTTCTTTTGGCTCATTAGCTGGAGAATGAACAGTCTGTCCTGGTGGGAGGGGGTGGTGGGGTTCATCAATATTGAAATTCATGGGGAGAAATCCTCCTATCTTAGGAGGGAGGACAGAGAGAGCCAGATTATACTGGGGTCTGGGGATAACCTTTAAGGTCCGTCCCCTGATGACCCACTTCTGGTAAGTTTCCACAGCGTCCTTAAGCAATGCCACCACTTGGGGACCAAGTGTTCAAAACACATATGCCCATGTGGGATATTTTATAACCACAGCAGGGTATTTGGCTGAATAACTGAATCCACTCTACTTTCAATACTGCTATTGTTTCCTATCTAATTAAAAGTAATGTGAGCCTAGAGGAAATTTGATGAATTTTACCTGTAAATGAAGGCTGTATTTTGTGTCCCGGCCACCCAGACATGAATAATCACATAGAGACTATATTAATTACAACACTGCTTGGTTGATGACTCAGGTGTACTTCTAGCTAGCTCTTGCATCTTAAATTAATACATTTGTATTAATATTTGTAGCACCATGAGGCTGTGGCCTACTGGAAAGGTTCTGGGCATCTTTTTCCTTTGGCAGCTTCATGGCATCTCGCTGATTCTGCCTACTCTCTCTTTATATATTTCTTCTAGCCTGGCTATATTCTGCCCTGCCATAGGCCAAAGCAGCTTTGTTCATCAGCCAATAAAAGCAACATCGATATAGAAGGGCATCCCAGATCATTTACCCAGTACTCAGAATATTTGCAACTGCTCAGTAGCCCTTTCCCCTCTCATATCTCCGTGACATTTGGAAGTCATTGTGTTCACGCAAGAGTTGTACCTTACTGCCCATGCTCCCAGGGCTTTGTTGCACCTGTGTCTTACATCGTGACTGCCAGATCGGCTTTAGGTCCTCATAAACACCTGCCTGTACTATTGCAGCAGCCTCTTAACTGATCTTTCTGCCCAGGACATTTCCCACTGTGGTGTCAGTGGGGACCAACAGTTCCAGAGAACTTTCTAACTCAAAACTCCAAGTAAAGCCCCTACTTGTTCCAAAACTCTCCATGGTTCTTCTTGCCTGGAGGATAACAGCATAGCTGGTGCTTAGCTGGTGCTCAGCTAGGCTCTGAGTGTGGTTCCCCCGCCTCCCCAACCCTGCCCAGTCCTTTTTCAGGCTTAGTTCTGATAATTTCCCTGAGTAGCTTCTATGCTGACAACATGGTCTCAAATGCAGATTGTCCGCAAGGCCACTGTTGTCAACACGTTTTCATCTAGGTTCATTTATTCATTTATTTGTATGCTTAATTTCTCCCCCACTCTGTGTGTGCAGAGGTGGAGAGAAGGGGAAGGGACAGGGAAAGAGAAGGGGAGAATCACCTTGGATGTTCAATAACCTTCCATCTTGTGGGAGACGGAGTCTCACTTGTTATTTCCTGCTGAGTGTGCAAGCCTAGGCCACACGTGAGCTTCTGAGGATTCTCCTGTCTCCCTCCTGCTGCCCTGTATGAATTCTGGGATTGCGGACATGAGTGCTACTGTATCTATCTTTATGTGGGTTCTAGGGATCTCACATCAGGACATCAGGTCCTAAGGCAAGTGATTAACTCGCTGAACCATATGCCCAACTCCTCTTCATCCCTCATGCAAAATAGCTTAAAAACCAAGCCCACATTCTTCTCCAACCAGACGACAGCGTGCTCAAGCAAACTATCCATGTTCCAAGAGCATATTCATGGAGACTGCTCGGCCTCAGAGGGGAAGTAATTGAGTTGAGTATGAGTTGCATTGATTTTTGTCTGTGCACTTCTTTGATTAGCTGCCAGGTTTGGTTTTGCCATTTTCTTTTCCAGCAGCAGAGAGTCTCACTTTGCAGGCAGAAGGGAGGGTAGCTTGGAAGGGTAGGAAAGGGGCTGTACGTTTCTCTACTGTATGACTCTACCGCCGATAAAACCAGATTTATAATTCAATCACATCTAGACCTTTCTCTTTGTGTGTTTTACATTTTCCCATTGGAGCAACTGATATTTATATGCAGAGTAATTTAAAATAGTTATGACTAGCTTTAAGCCGTGCTGGGTAATTTTATTTTCAGGATCTTTTCTCCCCCCTTTACCTTTTGTAGATTGATTGTTATTTTTACTCTTCTTGTTAACAGTAAATTTCACTATGCTATTTTCTTGCTTGCAACAAATAGTCGTTGAAAAACGAACTTAGTTAAACATTTTAGGTAGCTCTTAGCTTTCCAGAAGGAAGGGGCACTGGGTATGGTGGTATACATCTACACTTTCAGGATTCAGAGAACTCGGGCCTGGAGGATCAGGAGTGTGAAGCCACCAGGAGAGGGAGGGGAGGAAGAGGGAGTGGAGGAAGAGAGAGAGGAGGAGCTGGGGAGAACACTTTCATATTTACGTGCCAACATTTAAAGGCTGCAAGGAAGTTTCTTCCATTTGCAGGGGATTCTGAACGGAAAGAGCTTGGAACTGGAAGCACATATTAACACAGTTTGGGCAGGGGAAAAGGCCAGAGAGGGGGCCGACTGTTGGTTTGTTTGAAGTGACTGATGTAATATGAAGAAACATTTAAAAAATATATGTCCCTGGCAACAAAACCTTAAATGAATATTACAGACAAATTCAGTGTCTCCCAACAAACTTCTACTATCACTACCGAAAATATGAAAAAAAAAATCAACAATAAACCATCGCCACGGATTCTGTTAAGAGGGTGCACAGTATTCCCCCCTCCCCCAATGTGAGCCTTTCTGTGAAGTTGTATTTATTGCTTTAAATATATTTGGCTAAGGAGTATCCCAGTTCAGGACTTTGGCTTTGACTTTTGTTCTCATTGTGTTAAACTTTCGAGTCAATCCATTCGTCCTGTCTTTAATATCCTTATCCAGAAAAAGTTTCCCTTTGGAACGTGCTGTTAAAACGCAGTTCCGGACCCACTGGTCTTCCAGAACACAGAGAGAGGCTGTGCCTCACTTGCTCCTTGATCATGTGGCTTGTCTGAAGCACATCTTGGCAGAGGTAGGTGTATGAAAAGAGGCTCCCGAATCGCTCTGCAAATGCCCAAGAACACAGAGTCCTGCAGGTTCTGTCCTTTTGCACCTTTGCAAAAAACTGAAGGGTCAGGCACGTGTGAGCGTGCGGTGGTGTCATGGTAGTTTTCTCTCCTTGCTACCTGTGACTTGGGACAGTTTGACACAGACACAACCTCAAATGGAGCAATGTTTTAAAAAATCATACCTGTTCATCTTTTCCCCTAGAACTTAATAGTAGGTGCTAGCTGTCTAGTGAGCTACAATAGGGAAGATGAGAGCAGAATTAGCCACGGCATTTTATTACTGCTACAGACAGGCTCACCTCCTGCCAAGTAGTGGAATCATGTGAGAGGAGCAATGAGTGGGAAGACACACGTTGACCAAACAGGGCTATCAATGCCACGGAGGACAGGATTTGTGGACTAAGCAGTCGCATCTCCTTGATCTCTGTCTTCTGGGTATATTCCCACTGACTCATCTCTGCTCCCGGAGAGCAATGGATCCAGGGGCACCATTGGATTCAGTTAGGCTGTTCCTCATCCAGGAACAAACACAAATGTGACGAGCTGTTCCTAGTGAGGACCTCCAGGAATCTGAAGTATGTTGCTCAGTCGAGTTAAGACCACAATGTGTGCGATTCAATGATAGCTGGCAAGTAGTGTTGGTCTTCATGTTTATAACTAGGCCCTGGTTTTATAACAGGGCTAAGTTAGAGAATCGAAATGCACAGATCTCAGAGACGAAGGAAGGTAATCTAAAGCTCCCTAGAACTGAATGCTACCAACATGTAAACTGTGTTGCTTCAGAGACATCTGTAGCCCTGATTTACTTGTGTGACCTTGGGAAATGGTGTCACGTGTCTGACCCTCAGGGAAACCATGATTAAAAGAAGTTCAACTCCGAGCCATTATTGGCTCTCTTCATATGACTACAGGAGATGTCCCTGACCGTAATGGTAGGCCATACTGCTGACACCGAGTAGGTAGTAAACGTTGTCAGTGCAGTGGGTATTCAAGTCCTGAGAATTCTCTAGGAGGCCAATAGCACCCAGCTGGGAAACACTGGGATGTCCTTGGCATGTACTGTAGTTGTAATGAATAAAAGTGTTCATGAGAAATGGGCTGAAGGGGAGGACATAAGAAACTATTGCTAATGAATTTCTTCTAATAGTTTTAATTATTAAATTAATCACGGCAGGATCTCAGGTAGCCTAGACAGGTCTCAAATGTGCTATGTAGCCAAGGATGACTTTGACCTTTTTGTTCTCCTGTCTGTAACCTCTGATATACTGAGTTTATAAAATGTGAACCACCAAGGTCAGATTTTCTGGCGCTGGGGATGAAACTCAGGACTTTGTGCCATTCGACAAGCGAGCTATGGCCATTATTTCTCGTATAGTAGGTTGCTTTTGTACGGTAGGAGAAAATAGCACTGTGAATCAGCTCTGGAGTTCTGGTAGGCTGTTCTGACTTCTGAGACATTTAGATATGTTCTTTTCCTATTTTTTCATTTCAAGAACTGAGCAGCGATTTAAACACAGGACGCAGTGGGGAAGCCCGCTGGGGAAAACCCACTTCTGTTTTTGAAAGATGGAGGACCTGCTGGAGATCACATGATATGTTTGTAGCTGAGCCATGCTACAGCTGCCAGGGCATAGAGTGCCCTAGTTACATGTTAGATCTGTCTCAGGATTCCCCTGAGCAGAAATCAGTAACAGGTACAAGGCTCACATGTCTACCAGCCAGAAGTTATTTGGATTTTCCTTGGTGTAGACTGAAGAGCAAACCGTATTGACTTTTGGTTGTAACCAAAAGTTTGAAGGCTTAACACACCAGGCAGATGAACAATAAAACAGGTCTATTAGTGTATGGAAGAGAGAGTTCCTTAAAAAGAAAAATAGTTCTCAATAAGCTTTTGAAGTTTATCTGGCAATATGTTAGTCAGTTTGTTTTTGAGACAGGGTCTGGCTATGTAGCCCTGGCTGTCTTGGAGCTATGTAGACCAGACTGGCCTCAGACTCACAAGGCTCCACCTTTCTCTACCCCCAACTGCAGGTGCAGCATCTTTAGCACAGAATGGTGTGCTTCCAGGTCAGTGGCAGGATGAAGGGAAGGACTTGGAGCATGTTAGAACCTCTTGGATTCATATGGCC
Organism: Myodes glareolus; assembly: GCF_982192425.1. Classification (NCBI taxonomy): domain Eukaryota; kingdom Metazoa; phylum Chordata; class Mammalia; order Rodentia; family Cricetidae; genus Myodes; species Myodes glareolus. The sequence goes on along the minus strand of NC_142034.1, from coordinate 77,715,044 downwards.
TTCCTCTCTTCAGAGATGCATGTCAACTGACTTCTCTTGGGACTTTCACAACTCTGTCCTGCCTGAGGACATTACATCCCAGTCTAGAATGCCCCCCCCACCTTCGTTTGTTCCTCATCTTTCTGATATGAGCCAAGTAGAACTTCCTTATAGAAGATCTCTACAATGAGTCTGTCTAAACTGGGCAAGGACCTTTCAACAGGGTCTCTTTCTTTTCTTTGTCTTTTTGTTAGTTGACAGCTTCAGCAAGGCAGGACTCATGTATGCTTGGATCACCAGTCTGTTCTAGAGGTCTGCGTGGCTCTCAGTTAATTGCACATACTCAAGATTGGAAAGAACAGTATTGTTCTGTAGCTTTTCTTGCCTGACTTCAGACCGAAAACAGGGACTGTTCCCCGGGGAGGAACCCTGGTAAGTTGCTCACTTTCATCTAGAAGGGTCTCTGCAATTTGGCTTTACTTTTCGAATTATTTCAAATGTCTACCATGCAGATCTTTGCTATCAGATTCTGCCTGAGTTATAATCATTTTAAGGAGAAGGGTTTTAAGTTCTTATCTGTTAAAAATATGAAAACTGTGTTGGGGCTAGGTGTGTGTAGCCTAGCTGGTAGAATGCTGGCCTAGCAAGCATGTGTCCTGGGTTTGCTCCCCAGCATTGCATTAACGGAATGTAGTGTTGCTTGCCTGTGGTCCTAGGACTCTGGAAGTAGAGGCAGGAGGTTCAGAAGTCCAAGGTCACTCTCAGCTATGTAGGGAGTTTGAATCCAGCCTGAACTGTGAGATCGTATCTAACAATGGTAGCAAAGGCCTCTACTCTCATACAAAAAAAGATACTATTCATTTTCTTCCCAGACTTTGTTTGCTGGAGTTGAACTGTGTCTTGAGAAAATGCTGGCAGAAAAAGATCACATCTTCTGCAGCCTGTGTTTTCCAAGGTTACACTGTCTCTCCTATCGTCTTTGCATCATAATGAGTTAACTTCTGTCCATTTCCCAACAAGCGTGTGAAGCCAGATCATAGCCGGGGCTCAGCAGCTCTCACTTTGGGTGGGTGTCAGTGGTATTGTAAGGAAGGAGTAGTTTGCCCCAAATCAAATCTGAGGAAATAGGCTCGAATCAGACATAAAATTTAACTGAGTTTTCTTATAGGCAGGGTAGAACAAAAACCATGGCCACCTTTGATAGTCTCATAAAAACAAACACACTGACTGCTTCAGGAGACAAAGTGTTTTCATCCTCCATATAAAAGTGAGCACTCATTTATCTCCTGTGTTTGCTCATTCCTCCATCATTTCTGTGAGCAGCCCCCAGCCTCCTCACCTGATGGAGCCCCACTTGCTTTCTCCCCATCCTCACAGTGCAGAGTCAGGATAAAGCTCTCCAACTGAGCCCCGTTCTTCCTTAGCTCTGGGTGCCTGGTATCTGTGGCTGTGTGTTCCTAGTGTAATGGTAGGAGGTGATTTTTAAGACGTCAGATCTTTAAGCTTCACAAAGCTGGCCTGAGCTGTAAGAGGTCAATATTTAATATTCTCCTCCTTTTAACAGACGGCGGAATAAACTACCCTCAAAACTCAGAAGCCGCTGTCAGTGTTCTCGATAAGCCTTCAACTGCCAGTCTCTGCCTGTGGCTTGGACACCATAGATAAACTCTATAAACTGCTGTGGACTCGGAGAAAACCCCTTTGTCACTGGTAGTCTCTGTTAATTATGTGTGTGTAGGTGTGTGTGGGGGGTAAATGTATGTAGGTGCACATGCATCCTAGAGAGACTAGGAGCTGTCCTCCTTGTTATTTGAGGCAGGGTCTCTCACTGGGACCTGGGCTTGCCTATTAGGCTAGGCTGACTGGCTGGCCAGCATGCTCCAGGGTTTTCCTTGCTTCTACATCTTCGACTCTGGAATCACAAGGGTACACCAGCAAGCCCAGGCCTTTCATACTTTTTACAAGGATGCTGGGGATCCAGTTCATGCCCTCAGGCTTGCACAGGAAGTACTTCACCAACCGAGCCACCTACGTAGTCCTGTCATCAGGGGGCGCCTTAGAGGATCCTGCCTCTTTGTCTGACATCTTAGCGGGACTGCAGGGGTTGTCACTGCTTTCTGAGCATCGCCATGCTGCCCATGCGTGACAAGAAGAAAGGTGCCGTGAAGTGGATCAAGGAAGACAAAGACCCAGTAAGCCAGTCTGGGGACAAGACCTCAAAGAAGTGGTCCAAAGGCTGAGTTCAGGACAAGCTTCACCACCTACTCCTGTTTGACAAAGCTATGCATGACCAACTCTGTTAGGATGCTTCCAACTATAAGCTGTGGTCTCTGGGAGACTGAAGATTTGTGGGTCCTTGGCCAGGGTAGCCCTCCTGGAGCTGCTTTGTCAGGGTCTTAACAAGGTGGTTTCAAAGCACAAAGCCCAGGAACACGAAGGCTGGAGATGCCCCAGCAGCTGGCAAAGAAGGTGCACAAAACAGGTTCAATCAACTCTACCTTTAGAGGAGTAGCACTCTCAGTAAGTTTAAAAAAGAGGACCCCAGTGTAACACAGTGACAAAGAGCTGTGTTTGATTCTCATTTACCAGTGGCCAGCTGCAGGACCCGACGCTGGGTGTTTGACCTCTCTGAGCTCCAGCTTTCTTGTCTTTACGCTGGGGATTTGGATAGCATCACCTCAATCAGTCTGGAGAAATAAGCGAGAAAACACACCTAAATACAATGGCCAGGTCTGGCCGCGGGAAAGTCCGCATAAACGTTAGCTGCTACTTGAAACTCTGGGAAGCAAATCCTTTGCTTGGAGCCTGCCTGATGTTTATCTTTGTCCCCTGAAACCCTACCAATTGGGCTCCGTATTACTTTTCTATTGCTGCGATAGAACACCGTGATTAAGAGTTTATATAGAAGAGCTTTTCAGTGCTTATGGTTCCAGGGGGCCAAGACTTCATCATGGCGCGCGGGAGGGGGGCATTAGAGGAAGAGGCAGGGAGGGCAGCTGGAGCAGGAAGTTGAGAGCTCGTATCATGAACCACAAGGATGAAGTGGAGAAAGCAACTTAGAAGCCTGCCATCAGTGACATACTTCCTCTGTTAAGACCACACCTTCTAAACTCACCCAAATAGTACCATCAATGGTCTGAGATTATTGGGGATAGCTCATTTATACCCACATGCCCTAGAGCATTTTCAGAGAGTCCCCAGAATGTAAATTTAGAAACATTAGACCTAGTTTTTCTCTGGGGTTCTCAGGTTTCTTGAATTGTGGGGACTTGCAGGTCTGTTTTTCACAGTAAAAGACTTGACAAGGGAATTGCTTGACTGTGGGAAGGAATCCTGACAGTGACTTTACTCACAGTCCAAAGTCCCCCTTCCTGGGTATGTGGGGTTCACAGGTTAGAGATCCCTACCCCTTTATTGCTGTTCGGCCTGTGAGAGGATTACCTCAGGGTACTTTGTCTTCTACAGTTATACTTCCTAACCCCTGCACTGTCCCCAAGTTTTGAGTAAAGGGAAGTCTGGGGCGCAGAAAGGCCTTCTTGTGGCCAGCCATCTTGTGCCAATAGAGGTCTCTGTCCTCCGAAAGTGGGGGAATGGCTTTCTGCAAACTCCTCATTGCTGTGGCATCAGAGGGCCCAGATTTCCACCTGGGTGTCCTTGAAACTGCTGGGAAGGCTCGTCTGCCGTCTCCCCAGTGTTCTTTGTTGTTCTTCACCTTTTACAAAGTCCGATGCCCCGCGGCACCCTCTGGCAAGCTGACAGCAGCATCCAACTTCTTGCTTTGCCCTCTTGGTTCACTGTCTGATTGACATTCTGGCTTCAATCATTGGGTAGCCTTGGAGGGCCCAATCCATCATTCCCTGCTCCACCGAGAACCAGGAGATTCTCTATGGCACGGGGCTCTTGGGTTCTGTCTGACCGACTTCATCTTTTCCTTCTCAAAGTTTTTAATCACATGTCAGTGTGTAGCCCTAAGTCACCTTGGACTGTTGATGTTCTTGATGCATCCTGCAAGGGGGCCAAGACATCTTATATTGATGAAAGTTACTTTACATCAGCAGCCTGAATAGGGATGCTGAACCTGTTGGGTTTCCTGCGGAATTCTATTAAGCTGAGCTAGCAGATTATTTCCTACAAAGCAACCTGCCTCTCCACCCTAAGTGATGCCTGATGGTTGGGCTTCTGTGGTTTATCATTGCCTCTTTTGGTGTCTGTGGAGGAAATCTGGGGACATATTTGGCAGCTCTTCTTGTTACATGAATCTGTGTCTCAAATGAGGCTTTTCGCCTTGGCACACAATAAAGAACAGAGACACAGGACTGGGAGAATAATAGGATACTTATTTGAAGAGAGGGGGGCGTCCCAGTTCCACCACCATCATTACTTTTAATTCAAAATTTGAAATTAGATCACAAAGTAATAGGTTTTCATATGGGATTTTGACACATATTTCATTCTGATTGAATCTCCTCATGCTGTCCCCCGTCTCCCTCCCTCTCCTCCCCTGTTCTACCCTTTCACCCCACCATTACCCTCTTCCAGTTTCTTTTATTATCTTCCCATCCTTTCCCTTATATCCTCTCCCTTTTATTCCCCCCCTCTTTTTTAAGCAGAGGAGGCCCTTTTTAGTCTCCTGACCGTTACCCCTGTGTTTTCCCCCCAGAATATTCACACTTAGTCTCCCTGGCTGCTTCACCCGGAGGAGAGACTTGGTCTTATCAGTCATACAATGGGAGGTGTTAACTGGAAGGTGGGTGGAGAGGGCTAATCAGTTGGCACATTTAGCTTAGCAGTTGGTACTTAGAAAGTACTCAATCAGTATCAGTTCCTCAGGGTTCTATATGTATCCCGAAAGAGAGAAGGGATTACAAAGATCATTTGAGAGGGGGGGAAAAACAAGGTATACCAAGAATAGCATTTAAGAAGTGGTTTTCTCATCAATTTATTTGTCTTGATCATTGATACTGTAACATCTATCCCCCCACAAATGATCTACATGCATGCTTATGCTGTTATTAAGATTTGAGAACAGTAATTTTCATTTAGGGTTCAGGTGATCCAATCCTGGCCCTGAGGGCAAGAGGAGAAGCTTCCAATATTAGTCAGGGTGCTCTAAGGAACAGAGCTGATGTGACGGATACATGCATTTAAGGGATGCAGCTTGGGTTCTTCGCCAATGGCGGAGAGAGGGCACCGGTATCGGATAGCCGTCCAGGGATGTTTCTCAGGAGGGAGAGCAGGAACCTGCGAGTTTGTAGGCAACTGACTCAAAGTGTGGCTGGCCTAGGAAGCCCAGAACTTGTGGTTCGCTTGTGGGGTGAGAGGAGTCTAGTCAAGGACTATACCCCAAGTCTGCAAAATGTGACCTCCCTTTTGGTGGTCATCATCTTTGATGCCGTGTCTCTTACCTGAATTCATTTGTTGTAAGCATTTTCCTAAGCTTTATCTTCTCACCATTAACAGTTTCCAAAAAGCACAACTTTACTTCCTCTTGTTTTGATTTTGAAACAATTTTAGATTTATGGAGTAGTTCTAAAGGTAGTACGAAATGTTCCAGCACATCGCTTACCCAGATTCCTATAATGCAAATGTAACTGATGACTATGGTACATTTGTCAAAGCTAAGAAATTAATTTCCATGCCATACCATCAGCTGAGCTAAGGACTTTATCTACCCTCACCACTACTTCCTCCCTGCCTTTTCCATCATTCAATTCAGGATACCATTGTTCTCGGAGAGCCCCTTACCCTGTAGACACTTGTTTGTTTGGTTTTTGATACCAGGTCTCTTTATGAAGTCCTGGCATGCCTGGGTCTACCTCTGTAGACCAGGTTGGTCTCAGACTCTCAGAGATCCTCCTGTCTCTGCCTCCAGAGTGCTAGGACTAAAAGCATGTGCTACCACACCTGGCTCATACACATGTTTTAAAAGAGAGTGTTTCTGTGTTTGGATCTAAATTGGTTCCATGTGCTTACACTTTGATGACTTATTCTTGACTGGATCATTAATGTGATGGTTCATCTTCATTGTCCTTTTTACCCAACCTGGAGGCACGTGGAAAGAGAGTCTCAATGAGGAGCTGTCTACATGGGGGGGGGGGGGAATATCTGTGGAGGATTGTTTTTATACAATTAATTGATGTGACCAGACCCAGCTTAGCATAGGCAGTGCCATTCCCTAGTCAGGGGATCGTGAACTCTTTTAAGAGTAGAGAAATTGAGTTGAGCGCAAGCAAGCCAACAGTCAAGTAAGTATGCGTTTGTCTCTCCCTGTTTGTGACTGGATGTGATGTGATGTGCAGTTTCTACCCTGACTTCCTGACAATGATGGACTGTAACATGGAATTTTAAGCCGAAATAAACCCCTTTTCCCCCATAAGTTCATAAGTTGCTTTTTTCGAGGTATTTTTAATCACAGCAACAGAAACAAAACTAGAACACCTTTCCAGAGTAACTGAAAAGAAAACCTGTGTGACACTTTGTGAGGTTGTCACATTATGAAGCATGTAAAGTTCTTCTGTCCACTCTTCATGAAGTGTGTGTGTGTGTATGTATGATGTACATATATGTTCCCATGTATATATGTGCCTGTGCATATATAGGGTCAGAGGTCAGCATCAGGTCTTTATCAGTCTCCATCTTACTTTTTTCGGGGGTGGGGGAAAAGGTCTTGCATTGACAAGGTCAGCTGGAGATTGCTGTTTTGCTTGAACTGTCTGAACACCAATGCCCAGAAATCCTCCTGTCTCTGCCCCACACAGAAAATTAACTTCCCGAGGCTGTATCACAGAGTGGCTTCACACAAAGGAAGGAGGCAGTTTTTGCAGGTCTTTCTGCTGCAGATCTCAGTGCTCACCTGGGAATCCTGATGCCTTCTAAGTTGGTTGGCAAGGAGTGGGGGAGAGTTCAGAGCTGGCCCCAGGTTTCTCTCACACACGGTGCTTCCAAACAAGCTGGGGACGCATTCAAGTTCGAAGTCTATTAGTATTTAATTCAGGCCTAGAAGGAAAACAGTGGGTTTCACCCATAACCAGATGCTAAAAATTCCAGGCAGTGGATTTTGTATGGATCAGAAGAGAAAAGTTCTCAATGTTGTCACGGTCTGCCTGTGTGGATTATTTTAGGATGAAAATGCAGCTAAGCATCGTTTCTGCCATAGAAATCTTTTCTATTTAAGGAATTAAAGACCAGCGTGGCTTTCTGCTGTAAAATTCCATCGTTTCATTGTAGAGCTTTCTTTTGAAAACCAGGAAGTGGAGATGTCTGGCCATTAGTTGTCTTTGGCTACTTTTTAAATCATCTTTTATCATTTTATGGTAAGAAGCGTTAAGGCTCACGATGTGATCTTAGGTATCTGCCACATTTGGGATCGAGCCCACACTTTATTTCCCATTGGCAACATAACACAGGCTAATAAAATGGATGGATTTTGGCCTTGCTGGGTGTGACAGATACTTACCCTGGTTGTTCTTCGATAGTATATAATTTTGGGTGGAGGCATGCACACAGAATATCTGCAATATTCTTGTAAGGCTTTTATTAGGTACCATTATGTCACAGAAGTCTGTCTGTAACAGCCCATGTAAGTTAACCTTAGTCTTCTGAATACCTGTCCAATATTACAGCATTATGATTCTGCTGTGTTTCCTCATTCCTCATTGGTGTATGTTCAGATTAGCAGATTTTACTCTTAAGAATCCTACCACCTCAGCCTTTTCTCTTTACACCTGTAAGTAACTGCATCTAGGAGAACAGATTGCTTGAAATATAGTTATAAAGGAAATATGATTTTTAAACTATTAAAGATACAGCCACATCATCCTTCTGAAAGTTTGTGCTGATATTTTCATCAGTAATTACACAGGAGAGCCTGTTTCCTACTCCTCATCAACGGTTTCCTAACTTTTTAGTGTTCTTAATCTGGTTTTAAACCTGCATCTCTTTTCTTCTGACTGTCTGCCTGAGCCTTTTTTAAAAGCTGTTTACATTTCTTTCTAAGTGTCTTTGGGAAGTGGGAGGTAATTTGTCTCTCAAAACTTATTTGTCCTAATATTTCATGAAGCAAGAAACTTGCCTTGTGTATTTTGGTCTATCTTTCTATCAAACTTGTCTTCTTATAACTTTATGGTCTTGAAGTTTTTTGTGTAGTTGGTGTCATCTATTTCTCCCCTTTGAGGTTTCTTCAGTCTAAATATTTCACTTAATCTCTTACACACACACACACACACACACACACACACACACACACACGCATGCGCACATGTGAGTGTCTGTGAAAGGTTTATCTGAGCTAACAGTTCAGTGTATAGTTTATCATGGTAGAGAAATCTAAGTGACAAGAACTTGAAGTGGTTGGCCACACATAGTCCAAAGTCAGAAAGAGAGAGCAATGAATGTATGTGCCCAGTTGACTTTCTCTTTTTAATCCTGTCCAGGACCCCAAGCCTAGAGAAGAGTGGGGCCCACTTTCAAATATATGTACTTATTGATACACATTTTACAATTTAATTTTTTTTGTTTTATTGTCTCATCCCCTAGAGTTTATTTTGGTATCAAAGTGGTTATACATTTTTGTTGCCATCTCAATGTCTGGCCAGGAGTTCTGCTACCATATATTGAACAATCTATAATCTCCCAGTGCTTTTAGACGCAACATGTGTAAGAAGTTCATGCCCCACCCACACCATGATGGGTGCCTCCTATAGGCCACTTTTGGACTCATAGATCTTTTTTTATCCATTTTATCCATATGTCAAGAGTTACATGCCCTGGCTAATATCAGTCCTGACTTTTCAATCTGAATGTTGAAAACAAACCCGTTGCCTTTTATTTGATTTAGATGACTCTGCTTTGTTATTTTGTTTGTTTTTGTTGTTGATGTTTTTTTCAAGACAGGGTTTCTCTGCATAGCCCTGGCTGTCCTGGAACTCACTCTGTAGTCCAGGCTGGCCTTGAACTCAGAGATCCACCTGCCTCTACCTCCTGAGTGCTGGGATTAGAGGCATGCTCCACCACTGCCTAGCATATTTGTTGCTAGGTTCTGGTCACTCTGTGTCACACTGGGAAGTAATGTGTGTGTATGTGTGACAAATTAATGTTGAACCTGTCAGGTGAAGTAAGGTTGGGGAGATGGGAAAAGAAAGGAGCCTTTTCTTCCAAAGAGCCATTAAGTCTTTTCTAATAATAAATTACCTTGGAACTCTGATGAAAAATGAGGAGGCCCATAGACAGACATAGAGGGGATTTATGAAGATCACTGGAGTGTTGGAGATCTGGGCAGAACTCTATCATTCACGGTGTTCTCTGCCTGCATACATCAAGGCCTGCTTCTACTTTCTATACGACATTATCTCCTTCTCTTAGACACGGTTTGGTTGACAGTGTCATTCCTTGGATTTTATCTTAGTTATTTTTCTATTGCTACATTAAGATACCATTATGAAGGCCATTTATAGGAGAAAGCATTTAATTGGGGGCTTATAGTTTCAGATGGCAAATCCATGATCATCACAGTTGGGAGCCTGGTGCCAGGCAGGCAAGCATGACATTGGGGTAATGGGGAATGTTGGGAGCTTACATCCTGATGAAGCAAGAAACAGAGAGAAAGCTAACTTTAGTGACACCTCCTCCAACAAGGTTACACCCAGTCTTTCCCCACTAGGAATGAGACATTCAAATACATGAGCCAAAGGAGGTCATTCTCATCCAATCCACCATAGTACTAAACTGGAAAGTTTGGAGGGCCATTGCCCCTACCAGGGGTTGTAATGTCAGCAAGTACAGTTGGCTCTTGGTGTTTATGCCTAAGTGTCCAAAATGATGCATTCAGAAGTTGACCCGCTTCCCTTAAGGTATGAGGGTATTCACATCACCAGACCCCAGTCTTCTGTCTGAATTTATGGCCATTTATTGTGTCTTCATTGATATGATGTCAAAGAATGAGAACCAAAGAACAAGCCTCACTGGGCATACTTTGAAATTGCCTTAGATTGAGCCAGAGTACATCTGTCATGAGTATTTCTAGGCTGTTTTTACATTTGTTTGTAAGTGATGGTCAAAGGCTCTCTTACTATATAATGCAGACTTTTTTTTTTCCAAACTGCCTTCTGCCTCTGGCCCCCAGCTGGGAGATTTGGAACAACGAGGCTATAGAAAAGGGGCAAGCATTCCTCCCAGGAAGGGAGTTGACAGTGCCGAGAGCCAAAGATCCTTCAGCGTGAAGTTCTCTGAGCTCTCAGGGTCTCAATGGCATGCCTGCTAACCTCTGGATTTGCACTCTGCATGCATGGCCTTCTGGGGTAATTGCCTGAGTTGTGCTGCTTCAGATTGGAGAAATTCATCAGCCTTACTGAATAAAGTAAGACTTCTGTGGCCAATATCAGGTTTGTATCCTAAAACCCAAGGGGAGGGACCTATTAGTGTTATATGGAAGGAACCAGAAGTGTATGGTATATCTGGACATCACCGTATCTTGTTCCCTGTGGGGTCTTTTTGACTCTTATCCTGGGAACACTTGCGTCCCAGATAAGTGTTCTGTCCAAGGTTGTTGCCTGCCCTATTAATTCTATTGCTATTTCCCTATACAGTCTCAGGTTCTCTCTCCACAGATCAGCTTCACATTGCTTTTCACTTGTGTTTGGTAGAAGTGAGCATCTCCACAGTCCTCAACAGCATACTGCTTTTGTTGTTGTTGTTGTTGTTGTTGTTGTTGTTGTTTGTTTGTTTGTTTAAGGCAGGGTCTCAGGTAGCTCAGGTTGACCTTAAACTCCTTGTGTAACTGAGGAAGACTTTGAATTCTGATTCTCTTACATCCGTCTCCCTGGTGCTGGGATTATAGGCACGTACAACTATTTCCAGTTGATATAGTGCTGAGGATTCAGAACCAGAGTGCATGTCAGGCAAAGCTCTCTGCCAACATAGCTACATCCCAAGCATAAGTAGCACTTTTAATACGAAAAGAACTAGTTGCATATGTCTCAGCATTGTGAAGTTGACTGCACAGAGGGTCAGGGTCAAGGCAGTCCATAGTGCTTCTCTGTGGGTTACAAAGGGCAGAGACATACACAGCTTGTCATTCACGCTTGCGTTGCGGTTCAGCACACATATCGTTACTAAACCCAGCCTTGCTTCTTGCTTTTGGCTGTTGCAGGTCATTACTTTCTATGCGTGTATAACCTCTCTTTGACAGTCTCACTTTTTCTAAACACGCCTCTGCTCCTGCTCCACAGACCCTGCCTTCTGCCACAGAGTCAACCCTCCCTGTCTCTACCACCAACCAACAACTTTTCCAGGGTCAACAGAGCTTAAATTCCTGTTCGCCTGTCCAGAACTTTCTTGCACTTGAGCATACGGATATGTAGGAAGGATAGTAATTCATTTTTTAAGTCTTCCACATAATGATAGTGTCCTTTATCCAACAGTTTAATATCAAAAAGGTAAGGGTACAAAAGAGCTAAAGAAACTTTGGCCACAGCACAGATTCTCCCTTGAAGGCCTTGCTGTGTGCCTGTTATCTGTTTCATGGCTCACGGTTCCATCCGGCTCCCAGTTGATCTTACTGCCCCGATCCTTTCACTGTAAGCTGTAGGTGTTGGCGGTGAGCGCCTCTTCTCCTGTGCAGTCGTTTACTAGAGTTCAGCATTCAGATGCCTTCTCTTTCCCTTTGTGTTGGTATAGCTGGTGAACAATTCAATCCACAAACGACAATTGTAGGATTTGGTGGCTTTTCATAAACACATCCACTTATGTATCTTAAACTTCTACCCCCAAATAGACAATTATTACTACCTCCCAAACCATGACCTCTTTTGTGTAAGTCTTTTTTTTATTTTTTTATTTTTTTGCTAAGGAGAATGCTCGTGTGGGCCACCCATGTTAGTATATGTGTACACCAGTAGTATGTTCTTTCTTACTACCAACTGGCCCTACATCATGTGACTGTACTGCACTTTATTTATCTATTTCTCCTGTTCATGCTCTCCTAGTCTGTTTTAGGAACTTACGCGTAAAGCTCCTATGAACATTCTTACGTGCATCTTCCTGTGGGTCTATTTTATTTCTCTTGTGGAATAAGGTAAGCAGGACTGGGATTGCTGGGTCACAGGGATGGGCATGGGTGGCAGTCTTGAAAAAGAGATGAGTATTGTGTTGTATAGATAAATCATCACTTATATGACCATTCTCTTGTCAGTGAACATTTAGGTGGTTTCTTTTAAGAATTGTTCTTCCCGGTTTGCTCTGGTGACCACACACACACACACACACACACACACACACACACACATATGCATGCACATTCACATACATGTACACATTTGCCTTCTTGAGATGTAAATTCATAGGTAAGTTACCAGTATTGCCATGATTAGCAGTTTTAACTCCATTAAACTATAGTCTGGTGGGAAGTGGAACAGAGACTTTGGAATTAGAATATAATCCTAGGATAATCAGCCTCAGAGTCAACTGGGGGCATCGTAATGTAAGCTCTAGAGCCCCATTCTAGGACTAATGGATCAGAATCTGCATTTTACCAAGATTCCCAGGTCCTACATACTCAGGTGCTATAAGCAATAAATTGGAGAAATGGGAATGTCGCTGTTCAACTCAAAAGATCCAATTAATTGTCTAGTAACCTTTTCTTAGAAGCTATAGACTTTCAGGTAGTTGAAACTAATTATCTATACAAAGACAAACTGATCACATTATGATTGAGTTATGCAATGGATTAAGAAGCGTGACATTACTGATGTATCAGACTTAGAAAGCAATCTACTGTGGTGGGTTTCTGACCCTATTTATCGTGGGCCTTTATTCCCAGATTTCCTTGGCCACTGTGGGGGCTGGGGCGCTCAATGGGTGGGTAACTGGGATTCTGATGCACGTCTTCTCTTACTGTCATTGTATTAGCTGTAGTAAATTTTATAATGTAGTCATTGAGGTAGAAAAGTTTAAAATCTGTTGAATAGTTGGCAATTTTGATTTATATAATGGCATCTACAATTATACCGTCTCTGTAGTGTAATATAGCAAATATTCATGTTACTTTAATGGGCATTTGTAAATTGTTCACGTTTGGATGCCCTGCCTTCTGGATAAGCACATCCACATGAAAACATACAGCATCTGTGTAACATGAAGGGCCTGCTTGTTTGTATTTCTGTCCTGCCCAGCCCCCCAGCTATTTAGCCCCAAAGAAAATTCACAGAGGACTCCGTAAGTTATAAAGCTGATTGGCCCGTTAGGTCAGGCTTCTTATTGGCTAACTCTCACATCTTGATTAACCCATTTTTCTGATCTATTTTAGCCATGTGGCTCAGTACCTTTTTCAGTGGGGCAGCTCACATCCTTCTGCTTCGGTGATCAGGGCAGGAGTGGGAGGAATCAACTTCCTCCTCCCTAGAATTCCTCCTGCTCTCCTTGCATCATTTCCACTTCCTGTCTGGTTTTCCTGCCTACACCTCCTGCCTGGCCAATCAGCATTTATTTAAAACATGATTGACAGAATACAGATAATTCTCCTGTACTACATCTGTACCTAGCCAAATTGGTGTTTGTTTGTTGAACTACTTGAAAGTGAACCACAACTATTCTACCATCTTAGTTTGAATCTCGCAGCACATTTTCTTACATAACCCTGGTAATATTTTCCATCTAAGGGATTTCACATCAAGACGACATTATCTAATGCATATTCAAAAAATTTCTGACCATTTTAGCAATACGTTCTGTTTTCTCCCTCAGAGCTAGTGAAGAATTACAGTTGTATTTATAATGTTATTTATTTATGGCTACATAGAACATTACTCAAAATGTAGTGCCTTAATCCAACACTGAGTGTCTCAAACTTTCGGTGGCTTAGGAAATGTAAGCATGGTTGAGCTGACTTCTTTAGAATCTTTTGCAGGTTTCAGTTGGAGTTGCTACCTAGACCGTGGTCACCTATAGGTTTACTTCATTTACACAGTTGTTGGCAGAAATCAATGCCCCTACTGGTTGTTGAATAGAGGCTGCGATTCTGTTTGCACACCCATCTCAAGCCGTGTATGACCATCTTGCCCGTTTAGTGTGGTAGAATCTGTTACCCAACTACACCTTCTTTCAGGAAATAGCACAATGGTTCAGTAGAGAAAGGCACCTGTCGCCAAGCCTGACAATGTGAGTTCGTCTCCAGGAGTCACATGGTTACGGAAAGAAAGGACTCCTGAAGTTGTCCTCTTCCTTCCTCATTATACCCTGTCCCGACACAGTGTCAGGGTCCATGAGAAGCAGGTAGCAACTAGTGTTCAGATGGCAGCCCACCAGAGGCATGGTTATCTGGTGGAGGTTAGTCCTGTCCAGACAAGGCCTGCAGGACCGACCATCGACTCTGGAAGCTGTTGCTCGCTTTTGCTGAAGCAGCTTGGTGTCTCCCCAACACCTATACTACAGTATATAATCTCATGTTATGTGTATATGTAATCTCATGATTTCCTCTCAATCTAATGGGCACAAATGTCTGTGGGTGGTCCGGAGGATGACTTTTCATTTGACTATGTAGTCTTGACGTATAGAGTATATACTGGGACAAACTTCATAACTGGATCTATTCGTTCCCCAAGGACTGTGGGTACTGAAAAGCTTGCCTTGTTCTTTTGCTTATCAGGTGACTTCCCCCACTCCGTGAGACTTCTGGTAAGAGAATTTTGTCACACAGTCAAAAAATTTGATTTCCACAGTTAAATCTTCATTTTGCTCCCTGAGATAAACTTAGAAGCCAGCTCCCTACAACTCTCTTCCATTTGGCAGGACATGCAGTCAGGAAAGGAGTCTTTCTTATAGATCGCGTATGGGACCTTTAAAGGGGTGTCCAAGCTCGTTTGAGATTGAGTGCCCTAATTCTCCCATAGCTGACTTGGGAAAGTGCTAACCTTAGGTGACCCTCAGCTCTAACCCTAAAAAAAAAAAAGCCATGAACCCTCTACACCTACCCGTTTTTCCCTTTACATTTATCTATTACTTACCCTAGTTAATCAAAGCACACCTAGAAACGTGGTATTTTGTACGAACCCCCTTTAGAATTTAGAGTCTATTGAATCAATCTTTCTGCCTCCTAGTGTGGCCAGGGTGTCTTTCTTGCCACACCTTCCCTCGAATTATATACTTCTGACTGAGTCTCCCGGAACAGCTCCCATCTGCCTTATGACCCCAAGAGAAACATTAGATCTGTTACCTTGCGATTACCAGAGAATTGCCTTTGTTTTGGGAGTCTATATAAGCTGGAAACTTTGCAGAAAAAAAAACAACAACAGGAGAAGAAAAATAAAGGACATGGTTTGAACAGCATGTCTGTGAGCCCATTCAGTTACTTCTTAGACTAGAAATCTTCCAAGTACTTCCCTATACTGGGGCAACTGACCTGAACCTTGGCAGGGAGTCAGTAGAACTGGGCTCTGCTGGCTGCCAATAGCACAGTAAGTAAATTTAATAAAATATTTTTATAAGAAGATAGTCAGAAGTAGATTTTAAATTATATATATATAATTTATATATATATATATATGTATATATATATATATGTGGGTACGTTCGTGCTACTGACATCTTATATAATCATTTTTTTCTGACTGTTTTCCATTAGACAATGTCATTTACTTCTATACTTCCCCATCCTTTGTCCTCCCACTTTTAAAATGTGATATTTCTGCTATGACACAATATTTATCTTTTTGCCATTGTTTTGGCCACTGCGGCTGATTTTTTTCATATATAAATAAAAGGATCTTTGTTCTTTTTACCAAAATTTCCACAACCATTTTTCCAGTCAGATGAAGGCTGTTTTACAGTGCAGGACTTGCATCGAAACCATCGTATTCACAAATAAAATCTGAAAAAATGGCTTTTGATTTTTGAGGTGCCCATAATTTTTGTGGACAACAGTAAATGAAGGTTTTATTCTGCATGGATTTCTACTGTGAAGATATGCAAAGTGAGCTTGAAATAAATCTCATTTTTCTGTCTGGTCATTGGACCTAGGACCTTGTACTTTATCACTGAGCAATGTCCCTTGCCTACACTTAAGGAACGATTGAAATATCTTAGTGGCTTGTCCTTGTATAAGTCTACTGACAAGGACACTAACGACCCGTATTATATTCCATTTTGAAATTAGAGAGATTATAAGAGAAATAATCAACTCAATTGTGTTTTTCCATAATATTCTCCTTGAAGCCAGACCCCTATTCCCTAGATTCATAATTTTGGGAACTCATAGATTGGGTATAAATTCTTTTTTTCCATCTAATAGTTTTATTACATTTGCTTAAAGCTCATGGCCTCATTGTCTTTTCAGAGTGGTTTTCCATTATTGTGGGATTATTGCTTCTAGATTTAGAGATAAAACTTAATATAGAATCACAGGAATAACTTTTTGTGATTTTTGCATTAATTGTACATAACACTCTCGGGTTGTGTGTGTGTGTGTGTGTGTGTGTCTGCAGCTGTACATACCATGACAGATGTGTAGAGGCCAGTGACAATCTCAGCTACGGGTACTTAATATTCATCTTATTTGAGACAAGGTTTCTCTTACTTACTGCTTACTTTGTGTGCCAGGTTTTTGACCTCAGGGAGATTTTCCTGTTTCTGCCTCCCGTCGCATAGCAGAAACTCCGGGGTCACATATGTGTGCTGCTGCCTCCGGCTGTATGTAGGTTCTGGAGATCTGAACTGGCAGCCTCAGGCTTGCGCTTGGTAGGCGTTAGCTGTACTTTTTAAAACTAGGTGCTTATCTCCTGAAAGAGCAGTCTGGGAAACACCACTCGGTTAATTCAAGATGCCTGTTTTCTTTATTGAACAATGTTTAGAAAAATATTGTAAAAACGCCATTACGTTTTTAGCATTCTACTTTTTTTCTCTTTCTTTCTTTCTTTCTTTCTTTCTTTCTTTCTTTCTTTCTTTCTTTCTTTCTTTCTTTCTTTCTTTCTCTTTTCAAACTGGATTTCTCTGTGTAATCACTCTGGCTGTCCAGGGACTCATTTTGTAGACCAAGCTGGCCTCGAACTCACAAAGATCTGCCTGCCTCTGCCTGCCAAGTTCTGGGATTAAAGGAGTGCACCACCACAGCCTGGCAGCATTCTACTTGTTTATGTTTGCGGTGTATTCCTAAGTAAGTCAGTAAACTTACAACTTTTTAACCTCAGCGTTTGAACGCACTTGTGCCTCTTCATCTTTATAATGTTTGTTTGAACGTTTTACTGGGTGGCCCCACTGAGAAGGTATCAGTGGCTATGGAAACAGTGCAATAGGGAATGACATACAGTCAGGAGACAGTCAGTAAACTTGTTAGATTTTTATATTTGCCCAAGAGATTAATGGCAGCTGAGAGTAGACATTTGCTTTAATTTCATGAAGCTTCCCTTTCTCTCTCTCTCTCTCTCTCTCTCTCTCTCTCTCTCTCTCTCTCTCTCTCTGGATTTTTATGGGTTTTTTAATCACTTAATTTCTCTGCTATTGGAAGCTTTCATTTGCTGATAAGGGCTCTTTCTCAGTTTCAAAGCTGAAGAAATGAAAGTACTATTACTGTTACAAACAAGGCTTGATGTTTTCTTCCTGGACTAACTATTCTTGTCTTTGGTAAAGTCAGTGGTGACAAAGCAAAGCTGAAGTATCGAGGAAACATTGTCTCTAAGACATTTCCAAGAAGAGGCAGAATAGCAAATACACAAGGGAAGAGATGAGGGTTTTTTTTTTTTTGGTTTTGTTTTGTTATTTTAAACAATGAAGAACTTAAATTTATTACATCATTCTCTAATTCTCCAGAAAAGCCCTTGAAATCATTCTTAAGAGATAATTTGTTTTGATTTTATTTTAACTTGTGTTTGTGTGTGTGTGTATCATATATCCCACATGTATAGGCATGCCAGAAGAGGGTGTTGGATCCCCCAAAGTTGTAGTTAGAAGCAAGTCCCCCTTTGTGGGTGCTGGGAACCAAGCCTGGGTTCCCTGAAAGCACAGCAAGTACTCGTAACCGCTGAGTCAGCTCTTCGTCCAAGAGACAATTTGTGAGAAACACAAACACTAACACACAGTTAATGTGAAGTCAACTTTGTTTTAGTCTTCTGACCCTGGAGGAAGCTAATGGCTTGTGTATGGCATGATCCCCTTCTTGCTCTGTTGCTGAGTTAATTCTTCGGACTAGGCCTTTATCTTTGCATTTTCAATGGGAGCCCTGCTACCTGCTCCATCAGCTGACATTCCTGCAGTCTTTGCAATACCTCTGCCTTCTCCAGGACGGAGGCTGGCTGTTCAGCCTCAGAAGAGGGCTGACTGCTCTTCTGCCTTACTTAACCCTTCTTAGTCCCCTCGGTTCACTTGAGTGAAGCTTCTGCAGGCTGTTCATGTAGCAGTGACTGGAAGAAATCATAAAATGCTCAGATGAAAACAACCGAATCTAGTAGAATGATTTTTGCCAGGCTCAACTCCCTGTCCCAGAATCAGTTTGCTTTCACTATCAGACACACTGCTTCAGAAGAAAGGTGAAAAGAGGTACCACCATCCTTGCACAACATTGTTGACATGCGTTTACACACATTTAATCTGTATTACACCCACACAGATGTATAGGTGCCATCCTCTCTCCTTAGACCCCAGAATGAAGAGAGAAAAAAAGTCATTATCTCTTCCCCGCGACAAGTATTTTATCTCAGGTGGGTGGCAGTGAGAACACGCATTTCCTTCAAGGTCACGAGGGCTGTTCTCATGCTCAAGGTCGCTTAGAGCAGCCTGGAGGTTCCAGGAAGACCTATGTCGTCTTCTTTTCAGCTTATTTCAGGATTCAAATATCACCTTTAATAACTTTACAGGATGGCCAGTCATGGTAATGCACGCCTGTAATCCCGGCACTGGTGGAAGCTGGTAGCGAGCTCAAACTCAGTCTGGTCTGTATAGTAAGCCCCTGTCTTGCAACTAAAGGACCAATAAACAGTGTGGCAGAGTATAACTTCCAATTTTTATTTACTTTTCAACCTTCTTTCAAATTTATATCTATTTTAACCACTCATAACTTCTTTTTTTATTTGTAAATTATAGTCATTTTTCTTCTATCAAATTACATTTTAGACGTAAGGACAATATAAGTTATATGTGGATATTCCTCTGCATGGGCTCTAATGTCTATAATGTAAAAATAAAAGGCCTCTTTTCCCTTTAATTTTATTTTTGGCATTATTACAAACCAAGTTAATCTCCTCTATTTATAGTTCCCTCAACTCATGCTGAGAATATTATCTTCTCCTGCTTAAAAACATGTAAACAGATAATTTGTAAGCAATTTAATTTATATCTCAACGGAATTAATTTAGAGATAATACAGGAATAGTTAATTAACCACACTGTCAACATAAAACAAAAACATTTACTAAGAAATGACCAAGAAACAAAGCAAGCACTAGGTATGAATTTTTGCTTCTGTTTACATATTTTTTTTTATCTAGGCTTATTAAGACTCTGAAGAGTTAGCAATTTGTAAGCATTTGGAAACACTACTTCCATGAGGTATAAAAAAACCAAAATCAGTGGAATTTGAATAGAAAATACTAGAAAAATATAGATATGTATTTTAAGGCAGAAATAAATACTTTAGTTTGTTTTTTTTAAGTTTTATTTTCTTTCACATTCTAAGGGATTTTGTTACTATCACCCCAGTAATATTAAGCTATTTCTGCTATGATTGACATTTGTGCTGAGAGTGCAAAGCAGGGGTAGATAAAACTGCTGATGCCCTAGAAGACATGAAAACAATAGCTGAAATAGATGAAAAAATAATCCCATCAAGACTCCCTCCTGCCATGCACACACGTTTTAGACATAGGGCAATATATGCCAAAATGCAGATGTGTGTGTGTGTGTGTGTGTATCACATTTATCACACACATATAAGTGGATTTATCACACAGAAAAGACTCACTTCAAATGGTCTTGATAAAGCATAAAATAATTAATTGATGGTCTTTTTTTCAAAGCATTCTGGACGACAAAATGGCGGTGCTACCCAAAGTGCTCTGCGGGACACCAAACCACTTGAGGGGTTGCCTTAGGCGGTGTGGGCCAGTGTTTTCATAGGGTACTGTTTTCACTGGAAAAGGTAGCTAGCAGCTACTGTTTTTTCATACTTAGTTCTCTTTTTGTAGATAGTATATTGAAAATAAGGAAAAATTCTAGGTTTGGTGGCATCTGCCTATATGCTGACAAGAGGGTACTGAGCTCAAGCCCACCCTGGGTTGCAATGTGAGTTGAGCCAAGCTAAGGACACAGTAAGATGCTGTTTCAAAATTTTAAAAGGCAGTCCTGTATTTTAAAAAGTTAAAAATGTAAAAATAGACAGTATCTGTTATTTGTTGTTGATTAGGTTTGGAGAAATCTGTTTTTACTACCATCAGTTTGATAGTCTCTCAAAAGTTATACATTTTGACCAGAACATTGACAAATGTGTTTTAAATTTATAGTGGAAAAAAAATCTAACATTTAAAAGATGTATATAACTGTCATCCATTACTTTCCAGATAGACAGTGTATGATATCACAACTATTTGATTTGTAAAACACTCATTTACAGCAAAGATAGATTATTGTATTTCAATGTAGCACGGTCACAGTATTAGTGGATATGATGTCAGATTTTATGTCACATTCGTGCTGGAGAAAGTACAGCCTCTTGGGTGTAGATGTAGTGTCCAAGGAGCAATCCCATGATTATCAGGAAATAGAATCATAGTCCTCTCCCAGTTTCCAGCAGAACATGCTTGGGAGGCTTCCTTTCGTTTTGTCCTACAACCCAGGACAACACACAGCAGCAAAATGAACGTAGAAGCTGGTGGCAAAGTCTCACCCTCTTCTATTTAGTTAAACCTTAGAAAGAGTTTTAAAAATATGAAAAATTGTGCCATCCTTTCACCTGTTATTTTAAGGGAAAAGAAGCATTTTTTATAACATTACTAGTCTGTATTAATAAAATGAGTAACAATTTTATTTAAAATATTGAAATATTTCTTAAGGGTTTAGCTTTTTTTTAAAAAAAAAATATGGTAATGTTAATAGATCTAGCCCATCTAAATAGAGGCTCTTATGGAGTCTCTAGTGGATAACTGAAGGGCTGGAAAGATGGGTTGATGGCTAAAAACACTGACTGCTTTTCCAAAGGACATGGGTTCGATTCCCATCGCTCACATAGTAGCTTAGGGCTATCTTTGACTCCAGCTCCAGAGTATCTGGTACTCTTTTGTTTTCCCTAGGCACAAAGTATGCATGTGTCATACATATGTACATGCACGCAAGAACTTATGTTCAAAAATAAAAATAATACCTAATTTAAAAAAAATTTTGAAGTTGCCATAATTTTGTGGAAGCCAAAAGAAAAGTTCTCAACATGAAGTTCTAGTGAAGAAGTCATGTGCAAGTGAGCTTGAAATTACATGCAAGTGAAACACCCACTAAGATAAGATAATAATAACACATTCAAAAGAAAAAAAATGGTTATGGTGGCAGACACTTGTAATGCTAACGTTGGGAAGGCAGTGACAGGGAGATCCCTAGGGCTTTCTGACTGGCTTCTCCAGGCCAGTGAGAGACAGCCTAGAAATCAAGGAAGGTGCATGGGACTCAAGAAATTTCACCAAGGTTGTCCTCAACTTTCACATACATGAGAACACATGTGCATGTGTCCCTGCACACACATTTGTACACATGTACCTGTACATACATGGATGTGTACACACAGAGATAATCGAGATAAAGACAGATTGAACTGAAGCTCATCAAAATACAGAGACTCTTTGAAAGGAATCGCCAAGTCACCCAGGCACAGAGAAGTTTAGATCCCGTGGAAAATGTCCCTTGGATATGGTCTGCCATCCTGTGATGCTTCCCCACCTCCAGCAAGTTCTGATTTAAAATTGCCACGAATGCAAAGGCTGACAAATTGGGAGGAGTTTCAGCAATCTTGTGGGTCTGGAAAACAAAATCAGTGTGAAGCCAAATTAGTTAGGACTTGTCGGGGTAGGTCACAGTTTCGTAGAAAAGGAAAATGATTAGGAATTCAGTCTTTTGCATGGGTTTCTCCTGGAGGCACTGGCTATCCAGTTTATGGGTTGGGGGGAGACAAGCCCCTTCAGAAATCAGCAGTGGTAGAACGGGCAATCAGACAGACTCATCAGTATTCACACTTAACTGGAGAGAGAATTCAGTGGGACACTCATAAGGAAGTGTGTACTGAGGATGAGGTGCCTCGACATCTGAGGTCCTCATGGGACCCTTACAGGACTGTATTCTAGGGACAAGGCAGACAGACTAATGTCTCAGACCCGACAGGATAAAATACACCCTTAATTCACGCCATTGAATCAACGTAAACTGGTTTGTACTTTAATGGCCTGCTAGAATGGAAAACATGAAACCCCATGATATGTTTTATGATAGATTGTTGATATGAAGGACATCTAGTTTCTACTGATCTAATTATTTGTAAGATGGGCAATATTTTATTGAAAAATAACCTTTCCATGTATTTTTTTGGCGGGGGTTGGGTAGTAGCTTTAATAAGTGGGATATAAATTTTGTTAATGTAAGATAAAATTGAAATACTTATGTACCTACCTTTTTGGAGAGCTAAAACATAGTAGAAATTAATGCTTTTACTTGCCCCTGGATCAAAGAACACTGTATCGATTTTTAGATGCCTCAGCCCCAACGTAATTGAATTCCTCACTGCCTGCAGCAGGTTTCCAAGTCTCTGACTCAGTACCTTCCACGCTTTACAAGAGAGTGACAATGTTGATGACGGCTGCATGCTAGCTAATGCTTACTGAGAATGTAGGTATCAGGTACCATGTTAAACATTTAAAGATCCTCCCCTCTCCTTAGGTCCTCACAACACCTCTCTGGTGCAAAAACCCACATGGGCTCACCAGTCTTCTAAGCTAGTGTCAGGTGTGTGATCCAAGCCTGGGTTGTTAGCTCCTCTACCCAGATGATCCCTTCTGTACCACATGGACCGTCTCTCAGCCAATCACAGCCTCTCAGTGGTCCAACTTTTGTCAGCTGGAAAATGGGTGTCATGAAAAACGTCATGAGTAAATGCGCAGAAGGAGAAGATGCATCTTGTGTAAGTGCCAGCTTCTCTATGTTTTCTCCAGTGTGGGGAAAGCTGCACTGAGGTACGAAGAGGGATATTAAAGTTGGATTTATTTTTTAGTGTGCCAGTGTCTGGTATATAAACACATTTTTGTGAAATGCTTTTTATCTCCTAACACAACTCAAGTTATGACAGGAATCTGTTTCTATGTATCTCACCTGATAAACTTCAAGGCATCATTGCCTCTGGCTGTTCTCCATTATCTTACTAAACACAGCTTTTAGCTTTTGAGGGGCTGTATAGTGTGAGAACTTCCTTGTTTCCTTCTTACACTTGTTTCCTCGTTTTGCTGCGAGAACCTTGGTTGAGGTTAAGGCTTCTTACAAAGCTTTCAGCCTGGGGAACGTATTTCATGCTTGGTATGAGGTCTACTAACCAGCATTAGTCGAGACAGGAAAATCCAATAAGTCCGCAACCCCATTCTGTGCCCGCTGCACACAATTATACCACAGCCCAGAGGGAAGGCTGGCTTCTGTGAAGGACTGTGTGCTTCGGAATTTTACAGCTAAACTTCACAAGGCAAGTGACTGTTTCTGCCCACCCTCCCCCATCCAGCCTCGTCCTACATCTAAGAGCAAACAGAAACAAGCCTTTTTCAACGGACAAATGCACCATTGCTCATTGAGAATTTAAGTTGTTTTGATCTACTTTAAACCCTATACATATGGCAGGGGTCTACAAAGTATTTTTTTCCCTACAAAGTGCCAGATGATCAGTATTTTAGGATTAGCAAGCTAGGTGATATCTGCTGCAACTCTGCTGTTCTCTAATTAGAATGGGAAAGAAGCCACAGACAAAATCTGAGCAAATGAGATTGTTGTGTTCCAATAAAACTTTACTCCGGAAAACAGGTGATCCCAGACGCCTTATGATTGATAGATGTTCACTTCCATATACTATCTCTTCTTTTAGTTCTTACCACAACCCAGCAAGGCCCACACCACTGTTATCTTCACTTTCCAGACAAAAAAGATATTTCCTCAAATTCATATGGATCAAGCAGGGCAGCAGGAATTTGGATTTAATCAGGTTAACCTGAGGAAATCGGGCTTTTTCTCCTCTGAGTAGATAAATCGAAAAAAGGCATATTTCTGTAACTGTCCTAAATTTGAAGTTAGAGGTATAATTTTGTGCTTTCATCATTTATAATATACCAGACATGCCCTATCTATGGTCTTGGATGGCTGTAAATACAGCCCAACACTAAAAAGTAAAGTTCTAAATAATGAAGTGGTTCTTCATCTTAAATTTTGTAGATGATTATGCCAAGTCGCAGTGTCAGAAGGGGGGGTGTGACTGTTTAATTTTGTAAAGATTTATTTTGTGATTTAGGCGTGAGCATATGTATCTGTGGGAGAAAATGGGCATGCCTATTGTGCCGGCTACCGATATTTAAGGAGTCCCCAAGAGGGCAACCTAGAGCTGAACTTACAAGTAGTTGTGAGCTGCAGCATGTGGGTGTTGGAGCCAAATTCAAGTCTTCTGCCAAGGCTGAGCAGGGTGTGGTCTTAACTGCTGAGTCCTTCTTCAGCCTTTGAGTTGATGGCAGCCTAATGAGTGCTGTCTTTCTTTCCCAAATGAGGAAATGAAAGATGAACTGAAAGAATTTTCTTGGGGTCCTATACCTAGTAAGCCATAAACAGGGAGCAGAAGTTACAGGTGGAATGAGGATCATTTAGGTCTCTCTTTCTTATGTGCAGGTCAAAAGAGGCAGTGATGCCTACTGATATTTTAAAAGGCTTCTTTAGACATCATTTCTTTTACCTAACAGAGGCGTTCTCCTGGCCAGTAATGACTAGACGGAGATATACTAGAGAAGGTATACTATAGACCAAGTCTGAACAATAGGAGTTTATTTTTTGCAGTTTAGGAGACTAAAAGCTAAAGATAAATATTCCAACCTGATCAGGTTGTAAGAACTGCTGTCTCTCAGGTGTGGTCATTTCTTGCTGCCTTCACTTGGAGGGAGAGGGATGGCCTAATGATATCTCTTCTTGTATGGACAATAATCTAATAACAAGGGCTCCACCTTTATGGTATTACTTAAGCTGGGTTTTCTCCCGAAAGCCCTATCTCCAAAGCCATAAAATTGAAAATTTCCAGTTTCAACATATGCATTGAGGGTCATATCTTAGCCCACAATACTAAGTTAAGGTGGTAGATAAGATCAAGACACACACAAAGAGACCAGCCTGCTGGATAATTCATTCATGTGCAGACCTCAAGAACAAAGAAAGGGGCAGTAATAAAGTGATAAGGAGGCAGAAATTTACTGCTAAAGTATTTGGAGGTGACCCAGAGTTCATCTGTTGACCTTGATCATGAGTGCTGAGAGGCTGAAACCTTGTAGTGAAATTGAATAAAACTAAAGGGCTTGAGAATCTTAGTACTAGCCCTTTCACAAAAATTGGAGACCCCGGAAGTCTCCTCTTCTCAGAAGGGTATTTCCTTTCCAACTGTAGTATTTGGTTTAGATCCTCCTAAGAGGCCATCTGTGCAAAGGCCTCCTGGAGTGGGGCAAACACTCAGCATTTGTTAACTGAGGTTTCTGTCCTGCCTGGTGCCTGGTCCTGCAGCCATTCAGTCCCAAAGAAATATACAGAGGCCTACTTTAGTTATAAACTGGTGGGCCTATTAGTATAGGCTTCTTATTAACTAATTCTTACATCTTAAATTAGCCCATAATTCTTGTCTGTGTTTGCCATGTGGCTTGGTACATTTTATCAGTGAGGCATTCTCATCTTGCTTCCCCTATGTCTGGGTGACGACTGCAGCCTGATCATTTCCTCTTCTCAGAATTCTCCTTTTCTCATTGCCCTGCCTCTACTTCCTGCCTCATCACACTGCATATACTTCCTGCCTGGCTTTATTAAAATACAAGTGGCAGGATAAGAGACCATTGTCCACAATGTTGCTCCCCCCCCTTTTTTTCAAAACAGGAACTCTGAATCTAATCTCCTTTGTTTAGCTTTTTTATGACCATTATAACAACTTGTAGCCAATACTCTAAACAAAGATAAATGTCCATAATCCATTTTTTTTGGGGGGGTGGGATGTGGGCATAGTTTTCCAGGCTATTTCCTGCTGATTGGGGGCACTGATAATCTTATGGGGACCTAAAGAAAATTTAGAATTATGATCAAGTCCTGACTGGAATATCCTGTGAGACTTGATCATCTTAGCCAGCAGTCTAGAAACTATTTTGGATGTAGAACTCAGACATCTGGGCCATCTGCTCCTCTTGGAGATTTCTCAGGTGGTCTTTCTTGATCAAACCTGATTTTCCTTAACCCAGAATGAATCTGCAGCCTCTCTTTTCCTGTGGAAACAAAAGCAAAACCTCTTCTCCAAAGTAACATATCTTTTGACTTCAATTTTGAAGTCAGAGCATTTTCAAAATACCTATCTTGGATTAATCCAGCAGCATTTATAATCAAATGTTTTTTAGCAGCTGTTATTCCTTCCTCAGCATTCAAGCAATTCAAAGACAACAGAATTGCATAAGTATCCATACTCTCTGTGTATTTTTCATCTTTGCTTGGCATTATTTTAAACTCTATTTCATTTATTTTTATTTTTAATTTTCAGTTTTATGAGACTATATTTCTCTGTGTATCTTTACCTGTCCTGGCATTCACTCTGTAGACCAGGTTGTCCTTGAACTCATAGAGATCTGCCTGCATCTGCCTCCCAAGTGTTGGGATTAAAGGTGTGTGCCACCATACCCAACCACTCTCTTTCTTTTTTATTTTAAGGATTTTGTCTTTTTCTTTTCTCTCCCAAGCATACATATATTTTGAAACACACTGTAAACCATTTAGAGGTCTTCTTCATCAGAATCTATTTTACTGTATATCTCTCTTTCTGACCACATGAATCTTTAATTTGCTAAGTGATATGGCTAGGATTAAAGTTGTGGATTTGATGGCTGGATCCACCCCATTCCTTAGCTTTTTGAGAGTCTAGCCTCATGACAGAGGTACTGGCAGGGAACATGTTTATTGCCAGAACTCTGGGGTTTCATGGTCCCTGCCACCACCATGATAATAAGCATGCTATTAGCTATTCATCAACACCATTTAAGTGTTTGGTGGTGAGGCCTTTTAAAGAGCTGCAAGGTTTTTGCAGCTAAAGTTGAGTCAGGAAACCTCTCTTCATTGAGGCACATTTGCTTCTAGCAAACAGAGCCTTTCTGAGAAAAGAAGCCATGCTTAACTCTGTTCTTTTTGTGTCAAGAATTACTTCCCAAACTCTCTCAGGTTTTAAGTGAATTTAGCTGTCCACCTTGGCACCATTTGTTGTAGGAGAGTGCTTGTTTGTTCCCAGCTGCTCCACAATAACCACAGAGACACTATATTATTTGCAGTACTATTTGGCCAGTAGCTTAAGCATTTCTCTGGCTAACTCATATCTTAAATTAACCCACCTTCCTTAATCTGTGTATTGCCACGAGGCTGTGGCTTACTGGGTAAACTTCTGGCATCTATCTCTAGTAGGGATACATGGCATCTCCTCTGACTCTGCCTTCTTTCTCCCAGCATTCAGTTTACTTTTCCCCACCTAGCTCTGTTCTACCATATCACAGGCCCAAAACAGCTTGTTTATTAACCAGTGGTATTCACAGCATATAGAGGAATCCCACATCAACTCCCCTTTTCTGTCTAAATAAAAAGCAATATTTTAAATTTAGCATAGTAAAATTACAAATAACAAAACAGGTATCAAATAAGAATTACAGTTGTAATATTTTCATTTACTTTATCTTTTATTATAACTAAGGAAAATAATAATTATAGCTATATATTCTTCAAGTTAATCAAAGACTCCAGAAAGATATAATATTACCTAAGTTAACATAAAGTGCATTGTAAGCAACTTCCAAAGCTCTAGAATTGACAGAGATATCTTGCTACCCAGACAGTTACTCAAAGTTCTTCTGTATTGTTGGCCCATCTATATTCAGCCTACAGGCCAATAGTATCCAACAGACTTTTCCATGAAGCAGGAAATTTCAAAGACTGTTTGCCTCTATTGGCAGTTTGTCAGTCACTTTCTTCTGCGTCCTGCAGAATGTCTAGCAGACTCTTTCATGAAGCAGGAACCCTGAAGGACCATCTCACCTTTAGGCAAGTTCAGCAGTCATCTCTCTGTGGGTCCTGCATGTCTATTTCAATCAGCATAACATCAAACAGTCCAGGCAAGAGCAGTTTCTTACCCAAATGGTAACCAACTCCATAAAGAGCCTCTTTGATGCCCATCAACCTCATGGAGTAGCTTGGTGCCGCCAGGAGCAGATGTGTGTCACTGTCATGAAAAGTCCTAAGTTCTTAAAAGATTTTAAATGCCATATTCTGAAAATCTCTGAAAGATTTAAAGAAAACCTACCTAACTGAAATATATCTCTATATATCTAGAAAACCTAACATGACTACAAGCTTTACTATTATAGATGACTATCTATTAACCTATATTTCTTAGTTATACATTACATTTTTAAATGAGCTGGACAAACACAATACCTTAATCAAGATCAGAAATACATATACACAGTATAACAAAATGGACCTTAAATTTGTATCAATAAACCAAGACCCATATCAATGCAAATCTCCATAGCATATCCCCTTTAAATGTAAACAAACATTTATAAACAATATTTGAGAATATGGATGTAGTTCTCTCTGTAGACCTCTGTGTGAGTCTCCCATGCAAGCTAGTGTCAGAGAAGCAGCAATCCAGGGGAGGATGTGCAAGGGTTTCAGAA
This sequence comes from Myodes glareolus, assembly GCF_982192425.1. NCBI lineage: Eukaryota > Metazoa > Chordata > Mammalia > Rodentia > Cricetidae > Myodes > Myodes glareolus. Next base: position 77,686,140 of record NC_142034.1, on the reverse strand, counting down.
GTTTCCAGTGATGGAACAAAGGAACACTCAGGGAAATACATTCAGGGTGCATGAATCAATTCCATTTAAGCAAGTCAAGGGATTAAAAACAGTACGCTCTGAATATGGACCTACAACACCTTTTATGCAAGTGCTGTTAGAAAACATGGCTGTAGAGATATTGCCCCCTGGGGGTTGGAAACAGATATCCAAAACTTGTTTTTCTGGAAGATTACCTGCTGTGGAAAACTGAATTTTCAGTACAATGTCAAGCCACATCTGAAATAAATCGGGCCCAACAAATTCCCATTTCTTATGATATGCTTGCTGGTGATGGCATTTGTAGGGAAGCAGATCAGCAGTTGAATTTTGATATGGCAGTATATGTCTAGGTTAGTGCAGTTGCCAAGAAGGCCTGGAATAAACTTCCGTCGTCTGCAAGGCACACTGAGGATTTGTCTAAGATAAGGAAGGGACTTGATGAGTTGTTTCAGGGCTTTGTCTCTAGGCTAATGCAGAGAGCATGCAGATTAACTGGGAATTCAGAAGCTGGATTTTTGATAGTTAAACAGCTAGTTTATGAGAATGCTAATGCAGCCTCTCAGGCTGCTTTGAGACCTTTTGTAAAGAAAGGCAACATCTCCCTCCGGTTACATTCAACTTTGTTTGAATACTGGGTCCTCATATACTCAGGGTTTATCTATGGCTGCTGCATTACAGGGAAAAACAGTTAAGGATGATCTCTTCTAACAAAGATATCAAGGTTCAGGGAAAAGAAGGGCCTCAGGATCTTCTGGAAGTTGCTTTGGGTGTGGCCAAATGGGGCATCAGGTGAGGCAGTGTCCTGATAGGAGAGTAAGCCTAGGGGAAAGAAGGGAACTGGGATTGTGTCCCAGATGCAAGAGAGGGAAACATTGGACTAATGAATGTAGATCAAATAAAGATGCCCAAGGGAATCCCCTGCTGGGAAATGTAGTATGAGGCGAGTGGACCATGTCCTGCCACACAACTAGTTTAACCCCTGAAATAACCACACTGAAATTGTATTAATTAAATTACTGCCTGGCCCATTATTTCTAGCCTCTTATTGGCTAACTCTCACATCTTGATTAGCCAATTTCTATTAATGAGTATATCACTACGTGAATGTGGCTTACCGGCAAAATTCTAACCTACGTCAAAATTCTAACCTACGTCCATCTCAGGCTGGAGATTCATGGCAACTGCCTGTCTCTGTTTTCTTCCTCCCAGAATTCTGTTCTGTCTACTCCACCTAACTAAGTCTGCCCCATCAAAAGGCCAAGGCAGTTTCTTTATTCAACCAATGAAAGCAACACATAGATAGAAGGACCTTCTATACCATTTCCCCTTTTCTGTTTAAACAAAAAAGAAAGGCTTTCACTTTAACATAGTAGAATTACATATAACAAAACAGTTATCAAGCAATAATTACAAGTACAATATTTATATCTATTTTATCTCATATCATAACAAAGGAAAACTATAACTATATACAGAAATTCTATTAGGTGAATGAGTCATAACCTTGATTTCTCCACATAATCAGTGTCAATCACTCCAGGAGCAACAAAATCCCCCCTGCATGGTGACACTACTCCTCTCTAGCAATAATTCTATAGTCCCTTTCAGCAAAAGCTCATAAATTCCAGTAGGGAGGACTTGTATCCCCATTTTGGGAGTCAAAACCATATAGACAGGAGAGCTGAGATTGAGTCCCACATTGCCTAGGGTTGCTCTGTACAAGTCCTGAATGGATTTCCTTGTGGGAGGCAGGCTGCTGGAGTACCCCATGAATCTATTTCAGGACCTGGGGTAGCCCCTCTGCTAGTTTCCCTGGTGTAGGAGGTCCTTCTGTGCATATGTTGCTTTCTTTGGTTGAATAAAGAAACTGCCTTGACCTTTTGATGGGGCAGACTTAGGTAGGCAGAGTAGACAGAACAGAATTCTGGGAGGAAGAAAACAGAGACAGGCAGACGCCATGAATCTCTGGCCTGAGATGAATGTAAGTTAGAATCTTGCTGGTAAGCCACAGTCACGTGGTGAAATACTCATTAATAGAAATGGGTTAATCAAGAGGTGAGAGTTAGCCAATAATAGGCTAGAAATAATGGGCCAAGGGATGGAGAGATGGCTCAGTGGTGAAGAGCACTGACTGCTCTTCCAGAGGTCCTGAGTTCAATTCCCAGCAAGCACATGGTGGCTCACAATCATCTGTAATGAGATCTGGTGCCCTCTTCTGGCATGCGGGTATACATGGAGGCAGAATGTTGTATACATAATAAATAAATAAATCTTAAAAAAAAGAAAGAAAAAGAAATAATGGGCCAGGTAGTAATTTAATTAAGATAATTTCAGTGTGGTTATTTTGGGGGTTAAGCTAGCTGGGCAGCCAGGACAAACAAGGGGCCCTGCTCCTTACTACATCTGTGGTAAAGACAGATCAGAGACTTGCACAATTAATTTTATTTCCTCAAGTGCAAACAAGAAATCAAGTTAAAAGAGGTAAGAAAAGAGAGGCTGGGTTTGGTCATCTGATGCCTATTGGCTACAAGCTATAAGTCCACAGGACCCAGTACTCCCTTTGTTTATAAGTGTAAGGAGCTTTTCTGGTCTCTTGGATGCTGGTACACATGTGTCTGTTATCTCTGCCAGTCAATGACCTTCAACATGGCCAATGATGGAGACTATTACACAGCTACCAGGGATTGGTCAAATTCAGAGTCCTGAGCAAAGTAGCAACGAGCTTTTCTGGAGAGGTAAAGAGGGTCATGAAGGAACTTTTTGGTCATACATTAAGCCAAATAGGAATGTATTTATATAGACCCAAGGCAGTTGTCACTAATCAAGTGTTTCAACAAGGATTGTTGACCAATCAAGGACTCCTCAAAGAGAATGAAGGAAGAATTGATACTCTCATGCCTAGCAAGAGACCTCCCAAATCAGTATTAGGATATTTTTAGGGGAGGTCACTGAGAAACCTGCACTCCATGCAGACCCTATTATTTGGAAAGATGAGGAGCTTGTATGGGTAGATTAGTGCCTCTGACAAAAGAGAAGATACAAGTCACCCAGCAGTTAGTGCAGGAACATCTGAATAGTGGCTGTATAATGCCTTCCAATTCTCCCTAGAATTCTTCTGTATTTGTGATTAAAAAGAAATCTTGGAAATGAAGATTAATACAAGATTTTAGAAAAGTTAATGGAACCATGCAGCTGATGGGAGCTTTGTAGCCCAGATTGCTTTTTCCTGCAATCATACCAAAGTATACATATAAAATTATTTTAGGTTCAAAGAATTCTTTTTATTCCATCCCTGTGGCTCCCCAAGATTGCCATTTAGCATTCCTTTAGTTAATTTCAAAGAGCCCATGAGGAGCTATTATTTGAATGTCTTGCCTCAGGGTATGGCAAATTGTGCTACATTATGCCAGATATTAGTGGCTCGAGTCATACAAAATATTTGTGATCAATTTCTACAGGTTTATATTATCTATTATATGGATGATATTTTGCTTTCCCATAAAAATGAAGGAGTTTTGCTTGTAACATATGGATAGCTTCAACAGAGCTTTGCCAATGCAGGGTTAATAATTACCCCAGAGAAAGTGCAAAGGCAACCACCTTTCCAATATTTGGGACATATTTTGTATCCTAAAGAAATTAAGCTTCAGAAATTGGAAATTAGGGAAAAAAACCTTACAAACTTTGAATGATTGCCAGAAATTATTGGGAGATATTCAATGGCTCTGGACCTATCTGAAGTTGTGTATAGGAGATATTGAGCCTTTCAGTGAGATTTTGAAGGGAAAGAGTAATCCCAGTTTCCCTCGACACCTTACAGATGTTACTAGACAAGTGCTTGCCCTGGTGGAGCATGCAATTCAACATCAGCAGGTACGTTATATTGACTATGCAAAACCATGGGAAACCTATGTGCTTCCTACATGGCATACTTCAATGGCTGTACTATGGCAAGAAGGACAATTATTACGGGTGCATCTGTTTCCCTAGCCAAAGTATTAAACTGTTACTATGAAGTAATTGCTTGTCTAGCACAGAAAGACCAAATAGGTGATATTAAGAACCTTAATGTAATCTATATTCCTTATATTAAACAATAGGTATATTGATTATTCCCAAATAATGATTCTTGAGTGATTGCTTTTGCTCATTTTTTGGGTCAAATGGATAATCGTTTTCCAGCTGAGTGATAGTTCCAATTTGCACAAGTGCATTTATTTATATTTCTTAGAATTGTGATGAAAGATTTCATAAAATATGCTATGCTGGCTTTTACTGATAGTTCTTCCAATGGAAGAACTGCCTATGCTATTAATGATAAAGGTTATGTAGTACAAACAGCTCCAGGTTCAGCTCAGATAGTAGACTTACAAGAATTACAAGCTGTGGCTATGGCTTTTAAGCTTTTTTTCATAGCTTATTTAATTAATATACTGGTAGTCATATATTTTTAGAGTTGTTCAAGTCATAGAGACTGTTCCCTGTATTGAAACTAGTAAGTATCAAGTTAAGAATACTGTTCCAGCAAATTTAAGATGTCATTCATTCATCAAAGAAAGTTGTCATGCTGTTTGGGTCAAATTAGAGATCGTTGCAGTCTTCCTGAACCTTTTACAGATGGCAATGCATCAACTGCTAAATTAGCATAGATGTTTGTCTTTTCCCCAGTAGAATTGGCCCAAAAGTCACATGCTCTTCATCAGAATAGCAGAAGTTTAATAAAATAATGTGGCCTTACCAGGGACACTGCTCATCAAATTGTTAAGCCATGTGATACATATCCACAATATTTACCTGTGCCTATCTTAGGGGTAAATTTATGAGGTAAATCCTAATTATCTGTAGCAAATGGATGTTACTCATGTTGCAGAATTTGGCAAATTAAGATACATGCATGTGACAATCAATACCTATTCAGAGTTCTGCCACTGCACAAACTGGAGAAGCTGTTAAGCATGTGATAACTCAGTGCTTAAAGTGTTTTTCATACATGGGAATTCCTAAAATTATGAAAATGGATAATGGATCTGGATACATTAGTAAAGCATTTCAGTAATTTTTCCCCCAATGGAAAATTGAACACAAAACAGACATTCCTTATAATCCTCAAGGACAAGGAGTTGTAGTGCATGCCTATGGATCCTTGAAAACACAAGTTCAGAAAAATAAATAAGGGGGAGTTATGCCCTCAGTCACCACATAATGATTTAAATGATGCCCTCTATATTTTGAATTTCTCAAATGTGGATGCCTGAGAGCAATCTGCCATGGATAATTTTTTTTTTTGCATGATGCCACAGCAGTGACTTTTGCTCAAGTGGAATGGAAAGGTCTGTACACTGGATTATGGAAGGGACCTGACCCTATTTTAATATGGGGTAGAGGTCATGTTTGTGTCTTTTTTCACAGGAAGAAAATAGAGCTTGATGGCTTCCTAAGTATTTGGTGTGGTATGTGAAATAGAGGAGTGCCAGCCCTAATGATATTGTGGGTGCTGATGCTCCCCACAGAGGATTTGGAGTGAGACTTCTGAATCTATGTTCCTAATCATCCAATATTGCTTCCTGCAGTCTGGGAAGGGAAGGAGATTATAGTGATTGTTAATCATCCTCAGCCTTTTACAGACCTGTTGAACCCACTTACCAGACTTCTGTGAATTTTTATCTCTCTGGATCCAGTTGAGGAATGATGACTGAGTGTTTTGCCATGTATCTACATTATATCTTGGGATACAGAGGTCACTTTTGCCAATATAGTGTTTATCTGCTGTTGAAACAGAAGACCTGAAGAAGAGGTGCCTTAGAAATTTTTCTTCCATGGGAAATAAAGTCATTGGAGCAATCAAACACTGTTATGGAGGCTGTGTGTGACTAAAGCCCCTCTTCCACATATGAGAAAGAGTTGAATAAAGGTTTTGCTGCTGATGTTTGTTGGTACTTTGGGACTGAAGCAGCTCAAATAAATCTTTCGATGTTGGTGACACTAATGCAATTAGACTTTAGGAGATGAAAAAGACTCAGATCTCTGATATGGGAACTCCTTTTATATATGTGTTGCTTTTATTGGTTAATGAATAAAACTGTCTCAGCAAGTACCTTAGCAGAACAGAGCTAGGAGGAAAAACTAAACTGAATGCTGGGAGAAATAAGGCAGAGTTGATGAGAAGTCACGTAGCCACTGTATGAGACAGATGCCTCCACCAGATCCTGCAAAATTTTTGCCAGTAGGTCACAGCCTCATGGTGATGCACAGATTAATAGAGATGGGTTAGTTTAGGTTATAAGAGCTAGCTAGCAATATGCTTAAGCTATTGGCCAAACAGTATTGCAAATATCATTTCTGAGTGATTATTTTGGGTTTGGGCAGCTGGGGATGAACAAACAGCCTCCACCAACAGACCACACCACCAGAAAAATATTTCCTTTGATTAGAACAAAGTTATGAGAAGTGTAATTTAATCAATTGTGTTGTCGTTGTTAATATTCATACTAGAATTATGGTATTGACCTGTTATGTTTGTAACTCTTCTGTTCACTATGAAAATGATACTGGTTGGGAAAAGGTTATAGCTTATTTGAGAGAAATTTGGTGTTATACTAGTGAGTCCTTAGATTTGATGTGTTTAATAAGGTAAATTTGGATTTTGATGCAGCTAAAACTGCTGAAGACATCCTGGGTAAATTTAAAGAGGCCATTACAGTTTCATCATCCTTTACTCTCTTATTAGGAGGTATTGCAGCCATAGGAGCATGTGTATTGTAGGCATTATTTGCTTGCTTATGATTATCAAGTTACTTGTGAACTCTCAGTGTAAAGTTGGCTTAGAGGTACATGGGGTCAAGATATGCACTCTCCCTTAAGCCTTTATAAACAGATGTTAGTAGTCAAAGATGGGTAAGAATTTTTTTTGCCTCCAGTAAACCAAAGACAGGAAATGCAAGGTGGAATGTGTGGACCAATGATGGGTAAGTCTTAATATTGAAAAAGACAATTGAAAACAGGCATAGTCTTCTGTTCTGTGGAAGAAGTGTAGGAATTATTAAAGTGATTAAAAAGAGGGAGTCGTGAAGGGCTACAGTTTTGGATCTGTTCCATCTTGACTAAAGGTCAGAGAGTTCAAGCCTATTCCTCCTCCTCAAGGACAAATAACAAGATTTTGACCAAAGGTGTGGCTCTTGAATGCTTTATTCCTCAAAATCTAGACAACAAAATGTTTGACTTAGGGTGTGGTTGCCAGGTGTTTTGAGATGCAAGGAGATTATTATGCTTGCTTGTTCTTTGTATCTTGGAAGTCTTGTACCCTCCCCTTTTGATTGGGGTATTTAAGGACTGTGAGTAATGAACTCTGGGCTTTTTACAGTATTCACTGTAAGTCCTCTCAACTCTATCTTCTCTCTCATGTCTATTTCCTTCCCCAATCCACACTCCTCTTCTCAGGAAGGTATAGACCCATCAGGACAGAACCGACATAGGTTGATGATGACAAGAGGGGAAATATTACTTCCAGATACCACAGAAAAATTGCAGCATGCACAGACTGCACATATCCAGAACTGCTTGCTGTGAGAAAATGAAATACATCATCTTGTCTAACCTTCTGTTATATTTTGTAACCACCACTCTGACATTTTAATTATGAAGATAAGAACCCAAGCAAGTAAATCACAGAATTCTCCAAGACATGAAAGATGCCATGTGGAAGTAATATCCAGTCAGCTATAGAGAAGTTGCCTGAGTGAAGTGGGTTGGTATATAACAGAAAGAAGCTAAGGGGACCTGGTGCATTGCAGAGGTGTGCCTTGCTCAATAAAATTAACATTTATATCATGTTTCAGCCGAAAATAAACCTTTATCTGGTGTACCAAATGATACTGTAAAGTAAACCAAAGTTCTTAGCTGCATGTAATCCTCCTTTCTTGCTAATCAGATGCAGAGCTAGAATACTCTATATTTAGAAACCAACCTGTCCTGAACAAATGGAGGGCCCATTCTGCTTTTCCCGGGCTATGTATATAGGCTCCACTATACAAGTAATTCAAAATTACCATGTATTCTAAGACCCTTATGTTGACAGGAGAAACCAAGGTGGGGAGATTTATGCAAATATGCAAGTATGTCATTTCACCTCTTTGGGTCTTAGTTTCTTCATATTTAGAACAAGCATAAGCTAACTCACTGGTCCCCTCTAGTGAGAAAAAAGGACACAGATGAAATAGAATGTCTATTGATGAACTGTTAAGTGTCAGTGTGAAAGAATACAATATCTGTTGATCAATTGTTAACGTCAGTGGGAAGGAACACAGGCTTCAGGCTGTGTCCGTATCAGCTCAGAATATTTAATTTCTGCTATTCCATTACTTGGGGATATATTCATTAATTTTCCTGTTGTTATAGAATGCAGGTATAAGTAACATGAGGGATTCATTTTGACTCACAAGTTTGTGGGTACAGTCCATTTTGGTAGGGAAATCACAGGGGCAAAACTTGGGTCACACTGCAGTCAGGAATCAGAGATAAAATAGTGCTCAGCACTCTTTTTTTTTTTTTTTTTTTTGTAGAGCAGGACTCAAGCTTGGTCAAAGGTGTCACCTACATCTAGGGTGGGGTTTTCTCTCTCTCCTAATGATGATAATCTGTCATAGGCATAGCCAAAGCTGTCTTCATATAGATAATTTCTCACAGGTTTGCCTGGAAGCTCTTCTCTTAGGATTCTAGGACCTGTCAAGCTGACAATTTAAACTAACATGTAGTAAGATATTTTAGATAAATAGTGGGTCATGTTCTTGAGTTCATTCATCCTGTCAAGAGAAACAGTCACTGATTTTTTACATGCCCTGTTTCCATTTATTTGTTCACCTTTGTATGAAGTATCTCGGTGAGACATTACTCTCCCACTTTTGTAGATGAAGAAACCAATGGTTATGGCTTTCTCCATGGTGGCCAAATTGGCAAGCGCAGTAGTTAGGACTAAACTGCAGGTCCTGTGTGGTTTAGTAAAACTCTTCTTAGTTTTGAAGACCCAACTGCATAAATGAATTCACAGGCTTTAGAAGTATTCATAGGTCTGGTTCAATACATTGCAGGCTGTTACCCCCATCACATCCACACCACTATCAGCAAGCACACATGGTGGCCATCATATTTCCAAAGATGAGCTGGTCTTAGAAGGGGATGTGGACAGAAATATTTGGCTCTGGGAGGCAATTACCTAGACATTACTATGAAGCCTATAATTAGTTAATTAGAGACAATAAATTATTGCTCAAGGGGAGTTTTGTAGAAGACAGTTAAGCCCTGTATTTTATCTAATATTCAGCCTGCTTCATGGAGTATCCAGTCTTCTCAGTTGTCTTCATAACTCTGATATATTGAGAATGACCGGAAAAATTAATCTGTGGCCATTTCATCTGTCTCCATTTAAAAAGAAAGTCCATTGAACCTTAAACTATATTAAGCATTAAATTTTTATGGTCAAATTGAGATTCTGCACAAATACTCTTAATTAAATTTGTAGATGATCTACTGTCTGGATTGATATGGGAATGCTTGATTGAAATGAGCTATAAAACACATGTTGAGTGAACACTGTCCAGCTTCCATCCTCTAGGCTGCTGTGTCTAGATGAATGGGCCTCATATCCAGTCTCTTTGCTTGAATTCAGAGAAGTCACTGATGGGACCATAATGGAATCATTTAGCTTCTTATCTTCTGCCTGACCTGTGTGTGTGGAAACACACGAACAAGGTTGAGTTTTTCTCTATTCTTTTATTCTTCCCTTGATATAACTATCTCTTTATTGTCTATAAGACATTTAGTCATGCTTGAAACAATTTATTTTTTAGGACCATAAAGGTGTTCGTCTTCAACACAGAGAATTGGGTTTCTCATCTTGATGCTCATGGCCAAAACTTGGGGATCAATTCTCTCTTATCTACTTATTCATAGCTAGATCCATCGGCAGTTCTGTTCTAGTACCCTCCATAGTATTTTCTTCATCAGGATTTCTCTCTGAGATACACTGGTGGCTTCTTTCTTGGCTTACAGGGCTCCTGAGCAGGTAAGACATTTTCACATTGTTGATAAGTGTGTTCCTTTGTGTGGACTAGTGGTCAGAAGACCACCTTTTGAGACTAATGAAACAATTCAGCAGGTAAGGGTGTTTTCTGCCAAGGTTGAGTACTGGAGTTTAATCTCCTTGGCCCACATGATGGAAGGAGAGAACCAAATCCTGGAAGTTGTCTTTGGCCTCCACGTGTGTACTATGGCAAACACTCACCTGAGTGTTTAACAATAACAAACTACCACCACCACCCCCAGTAACAACAACAAATGTTTAAAAAGGGACTCCCTCTTTCAGCCTGAATCAGCCCCTTTCAAGATAAATACCAGGGCTTCCATATGGGTGATGACTATATTTCTATTTCTTTTGCTCGCCAGGTTGGGTACTCTACAGTTCTGCCATACCATGGAGCCAGTCCCTTTCCATCTATATATATTTTTTCCATATTGCCTCAGACCTCTATTTTTCTCCAATCTTCTTCCTCTGCATTCCTTTCTGTATAAGACAGCAATACTGGATGATTTTGCTCTTCTAAATGAAAACCTCTCCAATCTCCCTATTCTATGCAGCATAAAGCTAGAATCCTTCCTATGGTTACTCCATGACTCAGCCTCTATACTGTTCGCAGAAACCACTTGTTTGTTTCCCAGTCACACAGACTGGAAATAATCACACTGAAACCATATTATTACAACACTGCTTGGCACATTAGATCACACTTCTTATTGCCTAGCTTTTATATCTTAAATTAACCCATTTCTAGTAATCTGTGTCAGCCTGTGGTTGCATCTTACTGGTAAGTTTCCATCTGGCATCTGTTTCCTGAGGTGGCTACATGGCTTCTCCTTGACTCTGCCTACTCTCTTACTCTATCTCTTTCAGCCTGACTATATTCTGCTCTGTCATAGGCCCAAGCAGCTTTTTTATTAACCAATGATATTCACAGAGTACAAACGGAAATCCCACATCACTACACCCCCTTTCCTCACCCTGACTCTTCACTTATTACTTTGGCTTGTTTTCCACCCTAAGGTATAGCAGCATATTTCCACCCAGAGCCCTCCATTCATCTCTGGATGGTTTGAACCTTTTTAGCAGTGAAGTTTCAATGGAGATGTGACCTCATCCTTTTTGTAGAGCCTTTATGTGGCCTCCCGTCTAAAGCCTATATGTACCTACTCTTCTCACTGTTAGATTACATATGTTGAATACAGTCAAAACTGATGTATTTTTGTCTTCCTTTCTAAGATTGTGAATCCTTTAATATACACAGAAGTTATATGAATTTCTCATTGCCTTAACCCTTGAACCTTTAAGGGAACTGGGCATATGGGAGACTCTTAATGAGTATTCCTGACTGAATGAGAGAGTATGGAGCCAGAGAACTCATGTAAAAGTCAGCGAGAGGAAGTGATGATATTCTAAGAATATTTGGGGAAGTTTTTTTGTAAAATTCATAAAACAAACTTGAAAACACTTTCATCTTTATTTTTCTCCTACTCTTTACTTATGGATGAGTTGCTAAGACAAGAAAGTTGACTGTGTGTTATGAGTGTGTGTGTGTGTGTGTGTGTGTGTGTGTGTGTGTATGTCGAGTTTCCCAGCTCTAGGGAACTGACTCTAGAGGGCGTTGGGGTTCTCTCTTAAGCAGAGGGTGATACTTTGTTATGAGAGAACTTTCTCAAAGAGGACAGCCCCAGCCGAGGTTGAGCCTCTCGCTGTCATTTGTTTTCCAGGCACAGTAGAGCTGGGCAGCATTGTTTAACCTTTGGGAAGCTGTGTATGAAATTTACATTAGTGGGGTATTGCCGTATAGTTACAAAACATTTGTCCCATGAATATCAATGTGGCTGTGGGCTGGCAGAAATGATCACCTTTCTGTTGAGAAGAGCCCAGGAATCTATAAAACTGTGTTTATGGCAAGAGAGAGAAGGATGCGAGGGGGAGAGAGAGAGAGTCCCATTTTCTTGTTAGACTGCTGAGAAACAAGCAGGGAACAAGGTGACCTGTGTATGCAGAGCAAGAGTCTATGGTTGTTTGGTCATCCCTCCTTTCTACCTAGGGGTGATTTTTTTCAAAGAAGGGTTTTATTTATTTAAAAGTGTGTGAATGCTTATCAAAGAGCCTTGCAAAGAATAGGTATTTTGTAAGTAGTAGCCTAAATTGCTTGGTATATAAGAATAGTCATTTAATAGAAAAGCTATGCACTAATTGAGAAGAAATATGCAATTAAGGTAATGTCACCTTTAATCTATAATTTGTAAGTAAGTATTTTCTAAAGATTTCTCTTTGGGTTGACACTGATGACAGAAAATGGAACTATATATTTTTTTAAAAAAACAAAGAAAACAAACAAAACCTCCACTTTTTCAGAGTATTTTTAGATTTTTGGGAAATTGAATAGAAGGAAAGAACAGTGTTCCCAAATACAAACTTTTAATAGTTAAATAATTAATTTTTGTGTGTTTGTGTGTGGGATGTGCATGTTTATATGTGTGTACACATGTGGGTGAACATGTGCCCATGCTTTTGCTTGTGGAGGTCAGAGATTGATGTTAAGATGTCTTCATTGGTCACTTTTTATTTTTATTTTTGAGATAGGGTCTTCTCACTGAATATAAGATTGCTGTTGGCAAGACTGGCCAGTGTGATCTGGGGATCCACTAATCTCTGCATATGGCCCCCTCCCCACACTCCCAATGCTGAGATTACAGGTACAGGCAGCCACACTGGGTTTTTACCTGAATGTTGAAGATCCAAACTCATACTTTTGTGATAAGCACTTTATCAATTGATACATATTCTCTGCTCTCATTGTGGTGATTTGAAAAGGAATGGTTTCCATAGCTCATAGATTTCAATGCTTGGTTACCAGGAAACGGCACTATAAGGAGGAGTGGCTTTGTTGGAGGAAGTGTGTCATTGGAAGGTGAGCTTTGTAGTCTCAGATGCTCAAGCCAGGCCCAGTATTGCCTTTCTCTTTCTGCTGTTTGCTAATTCAGACACAGAACTCTCAGCTCCTTCTCCAGCACCATGCCTGCCTGCACACCACCATGATTTCTGCCATGACTATAATGGACTGAATTTCTGAACCTGTAAGCCAACCCCAACGAAATATTTTCCTCTATAAGAGTTGCTATAGTCTTGGTGTCTCTTCAAGCAATAGAAACCCTAACTAAGACACTTAAGACTGTCTTTACTTCCTCTGTTACTACAGCTTGAATTGATGTAGCACTCTCTTACAGTCAATGAACCAATATAGAGCCTTTTTCTTGAGACAGGGTCTTGCTATAAAGCCCAGACTGGTTTCAAAGGCAATATCCCGCTTTCCCATCCCCATTGCCAGGCTGACAGATGTGTCCCACCATACCCAATCCAAAATATTCATAATACACGGAATCCATCATTTACACGTAAGGTCTTTGGATTCTGACACACGTGTGAGGCAACCAGAGTTCCAATTTCACACGGAATCACTTTACAATCCTAACAGCCTTCTGTGACTTATCCTCTCTCTCCCTACCTTCATTCTCAGTGTCTACCAACCACATTTTGTTTCCCTTTAAAGTTTGCTAATAAACTATACAGATAAACATTTAAGTGACATTCTCATTGTTTTTAAAGTTTTGACAATTTCTTGCATATATGTAGTGTACTGTGAACACATCTCTCCTATCACTTGTTCTTATCCTCTTCTCATTCTTGCTGACACCATCCTCTTTGCTAGACTCATTCCTGGGTTCAACGCCTTGTGTAAGATAGTGGCAGCCGCGTGTGCTCTTGACTGCCATGTCCACATCATATTGCTCGCACTGTTCTCCAGATTGTACTGTCTTTCCTCTCCTTCTTCTGCAATGTTCCCTGGGCCTTGGATGAGTGATGGAGATGTCATTAGGACTGAGTACTCCATGATCTTACTCTGAGCACTTTGTTGCTGGTTATGAATCTCTGCTTTGACGATTGCCTACTGCTGAGTAGGGTTTCTCCGACTGAAGCTGAGACTAATTTAATGGCATTTAACTACGTGCAAACCCATCATCCTTTGGCTGTCCCTGTATTTTTCTAGAATCTTACTTTCTTGAATCACACAATAAGCTGCCTTTTCAGAGTGCCTCCTCTCACTAACCAGTGTGTGGCAAGGAGAGCTGTGGAATGGAAAATTTCATTTAAAAATCACTAGCGCTGATGGGAATTCAAGTCATCAGAACTTCTGTCATGCCTGTGGACCTACAAGATTCACTTACCTTATTTTGATTATATCTGAAGAGACACTATTTCCAACCTGAGGATCATATTCACTTGAAGGTTTTTTTTTCTCTTTAGAACACAATAAACACTCTTTCCCCTTGATTTTCCATTGTCTTAACTTTACACCCCCTTTTATATCTCCTGTGATGAAGTTCATCTTCTTGTCCTAATTTTGTTTCATGTGTCTAATCTTCCTTGTTGTTTCTAATTCATTCATTAGTTCTAAATCGGCATCATTTTATTTGTATTTTTTAAATATTTTGCTTCCGGTGATCATCATGCCCTTTTATTCTGCTTTTGTTTTCAGTCTAGATGTTGAGAGGTTTAATTTTTGTTTTATTTATTTATTTTTTGACAGTCGCATGCCCAGTAATCGATTCTGTTGGACTCAGTGCTTGGGAATAATCCTTGGAGCTTTGTTTTCCATGAAACAGAGATACCCACATGTCTGCCCAGCTGTCTAAGGGAGCTCACTCAGGCTCTTTGTGTTGGCCTTTCAGGCACCTCTCCTGCTAGCTCCAGGTGTAAGGCTACTAGCTTGGAGCCTGCAGTTTGTAGAGGAACAGAGATTAAGCTGCTCTTTCATTTTTCTTGTTACCATAACAAAAATCCCAGATAAAAATACCTTAAGGATAAGAAGGGTTTATTTCGGCTCCCAGTTTGAGGGCACTGTCATCATAACGGAGACATGGGGGTGGGAGCTTGAGCCACCTTGTCATGTTGCATCCACAGTTGGGAAGCAGGCAGCATACAGAGATGATTGTGGTACGGAGCCCTTTCTTCCTTTATATTCAATCTAGGAACCCAGTGCATAGGACAGTGCCAACAACATTCATGGTGCGTCTTCTCTTCCCAACTGAACCTTTCTGGAAATAACCTCATGGTTGTACCCAGAGGTGTGCTTCCGTGGTGATTCTAATTCCAGTCTAATTGATTGACTCTCTCAACCGGGGCTGGGCACCAGCAACACTTCTTAGATGGATGTGTTTGTTTTTTCTGGTTAAGCTTTATTTACTGTCCTGTTTGTGTGATAGCTGCACTTAATAGAGCATGGTGTTATGGAGACGCTGGTGTCCAGTGGCCTGGGTAGAAGCTCAAGTAGCCCACTCTCCTTTTAATTGCTCCATTTTTGGTGCTGCTTTGAGGTCAGTGGTGACATATAAGGAAACCACCTTCCTCATCTTGTCCAATTGGGGGAACAGCAAGAGATATAGGCTCAGAGACTCAGGGGCCTTTGGAGGATGGACTTGGAACAAGTCTCTTTTCTGATCACCAACATTCAGATGTGATTATGTGTATTTTCCTTGTTTAATTGTGGCTGGTTTACTCTTTATTTTTCTGTTTTTATCTCACTGTTTATGAGCCTTTGGGATATGCCACCATAGCAGTGTTTATTTTTTTTTTAAATTTTATTTCTCATGCACATTAAAGAAAAACATGTCCCCTGGATATTTTAACAGAGTTTCTAAGCTCTCCTTAAGTCCTCCCATATCTCTCACCAATCCCACTGTTCCAAGGCTGATTCCTATTAGGACTGGAACACCAGGTTATCACAGACACTTCTGGCAAAATCAAAATCTTCAGTGTGAAAGAACAATTAGTAAAATATGTTCCCCACTCCTTTATTTTCCTGAAATCAACAATCAGAATAAATGTCACCCAAAGTTTTGTTTTAGGTCTTGCTGGTTTTGAGACTCTGGTTACCATTAGCCCACCAGAAGTAAAAGCCACTTTCCGAAGTGTGTTCCTGCTGCCAAATCTGCCTCTGCCCTCGCTCTGGCAGGAGTCTCATTATTCCACATGTAAGGATTATGGGATGTGCTGGGGATCCACAGGACAGTTCAAACGAGTCCCTGTCTTCATGACTTCAGATGTTTTGTATTTGTTTTCGAGAGCTTAGAAGTTTAATCACCAAATCAAAGAAATTACTAGAACAATGCGGGGTGTTGGGATTTTTATCTCCTGAGAAAGAACTCTTGCATTTTAGTTTCAAAGGTGCAACTGTTTCCATGATGAAAGATAAATACCTTATTGAATACAAATGCCTTGTGGTAATGGATGAATTCAAGTCAAAAGGACACACAACCAGAATTTTATTAGAATGTGAGAAAGCCCTCCAGGACACCCTAGCTCTGTTTTATACACCCCTGACTGATAATGACCTTTTGTTTGTTGGATATTCACAACTGGGAGGAGACTGGCTGGGCATCTTTGTATTCTTCAGCAGGTAGGACATCAAATGGGAACTGACCAATGGACCACTGGGTGTCAGTGTTGTCTTTTCTTACCCTAGCAGGACCTGGAAAGGACCTTCTGATCCTTTTCAGAGACTGTGGCTTTTTGTGTGTGTGTGTGTGGGGGGGGGGGGGGTTCTGGATCTTGGACTTTCTGTCCAGGTGGCTTTCTTTGCAGGTGAATATGGTGGGGCTGGGACACCGAGAAGGAATGGCAAATCCCTCTCAGGATGGTTAATCCCTCTCAGGATGGTTCCATCACCCCAGGCTTCACACATTTCTGAGCACTTTATCTACTCCCTCCTGCCAGGACCCTGATGGCAGACCAAAGAAGTGAGTCCATGCAAGTCAGTTCCTGCATGGTGAACTCAAAGAAGCATGGGCAACTCTCAGGCATGCTGCACCACGGAAAAGCTCACTCTGGTATGGGTGATGACTCATAAAAGCTGCCTCTTGTGCAACGCTTGAGAGTCCCCATGCTCCCCAATAGTTTACTGGGAGGTGCCTCTTTACTCTTTACTCTTTATTCTTGCCACTTTCTTGGGCTTCTCGAGTTTCATAAGGGTCCTAGCTTAAGTCTATAAGGGTCCCAGGTTTAGGACCCTCTTTCCTGCCTCCAGGAGGGGATGTCTTGTTTTGTAGACAATAGCTAACATATGTCAAGGCCTCAAACTCAGGTGCCCACAGTCACACAGATGATGGGTCAGGGGCGTATTGTATTTACATAGTAAACAGCAAGGGTGCTCCTTTATTCGACAGAGAAATTTTTTTCCCATATCCCATCATTCCTCACTTGGTGTGTCTTCTCCTTCCCCAGGAGTGATTCTGCTAGTGAAAAACATAATACAAAAATATAATGATGAGATACTTGTCAACTGCTTGGAGACCACAGGAAATTTGTGAAGGGCCAGAAGGGCTCTACACAGGAAAGAGGACTGGAGTCCCAGTATAGGTAGATTTCATATGAATCTCTCTCACTTGTATAATCTAGCTCAAACTCAAAAATAATTAAAAACTCAATCATGGGCCAGGTGTAGCACTACGAGGAGAGCCAACTATAACCACGGTCCTATAGCACTGAACTTTCTCTACTGCCTTGGCTTGTTTAAATCTCCAGGATTGAGCTAGTTGATTGGCTCCAGTGAGGCAAGCGATGGGTTCCTTGTGCAATGCACAACATTATGTGTGTTTGCATGTGTCACATTTTATATTTAAAGATGAGGCTGTAGCTACACACTGCTGTTAGAGGGGGTGGTAGTCTAGACAGTTTAAATCATCCAACCTTAACCTTACATGATGTAGGAAAAATAAAGGTGAGGTAGATGATGATGACATTTCAGAGATGGTTAATTTTTTGTTAAGGATACAATCTGAAGGGAGGCACACTGGGGAGCATCTTGGAGCCTCTCTCCATCCTAAGCATTGGCCTCTTTCAGGTGGGAGAGGCAAGGCAGGTATGGTGGCACACACCTGTAATTTTAGCATGCGGATCAGGAGTTCAAGGTTCTTAGCTACATAGCTAGTTTGAGATCAGCTGCATGAGGTCTTCTCTCAAAACAAACATAAGAAAGCAATTTTCAAAACTGAAAAGCAAGTGGGAGAGGTTAGTCAGAACGCGTAGTGATGAGGCAGGCTTAAAAGGCAATGCATTCTAGAAACTTCCATCAGATGCCCAGGAAGGGCAGTCAAGTAGGATGCAGGCAGCAGTCATCTGTCTGTTCCTGGCACCTAGCTGGTAACAAAGGACTTCTGAATCCAGCTCTCCTAATATCCTGCATCGTGGGGAGCTGCTGAGAGAACACATGAAGTTTAACTGCTAGGTATCACTTTCAGTTGGATGGGAATATTCATGGCTGATGGTTGGAATGCTCAGTCTCCATTATCAACTTGACAAGGTGTAGAATTACCCAGTAGACAAACCTCTGTCAAGTCTTTGAGGGAGTTTCCAGGTTAGGTTAACTGGGATTGGAAGGTTCATTCTAAATGTGGTTGGCTCCATCCTGTGTATTGGGTTCTCTGACTGAATTAAAACAAAAGCAAGCTAGGCAAAGCTCTCATCCATCTCTGCTTCCTGATTCGAGGAAATGTGACCATTATTTGATTCCTGCTTCTGCCATTCTGCCTTCGCCAGTCTGGATTGTTCCCACAGACTGAATTGAAATACACTTTTCCGTAAGTTGCTTATGTCAGAGATTGTGCCATGGTAATTAGAAGAGTAACCAACGTAAAAGTGGCCAATGGGGAGACAGAACAGTTCTCCAGAGGTAGAAATTGATACTCACAAACTAACTTCCCATCTAGAAAATGTTAGCCTCTGAAGCAAATGCATAGGAAGCAGAATTGTTTATCACCGAACACATATTTTCATTTGTGAAACATCCAACTCTCTGGTGTACTGTTATTTAGTGAGGGTTGTGGAGCTAGTGAAGGGAAAAAATGCTCTGTTATGATCTTTAAGGAGAAGAGCATTAATTATAAAGGATGATGCAGGAAGGACAGAGGAATTTAATTTGCAGCAAAAAGGACTTAAGTCTGATGCACTGAAGCTTCGTGACAGGAAGGGTTTCTTATGAAAGTGTTCTTGGCAGAGATTATGGGATCTTCTTTAATCCTATTATTACATCTATCATAGATCAAGCAAACCATTGCTGCTCTTAGAATTAGTCTTGTAAAATGCCAGTCTGGTCATATTTATAACTTTTCTTACAACTGTTATTTTTTTTTTTAACTTCTGACTGAAAAAGTTTCTGCACCCTGATAAATCTCTCTGCAGACGCAGTAATCCAAATCAGACCAAATCAAACAAAATTAGAGAAAGCCCAGGTTTAATGGATAACAGCACTCCCGGATGCTTTCCAGCCCCTCAGAGAGGAGATAGGGAAGGAAGATGGGAAAGCCACGCGCTTGTTCGGGGGCGGGGCAGTTTAAATACCCTGTGGGAGAGGTCTTGAGCACCTCTGGGGAGGATCATTGTTTGGCGGGGTGGAGTCTGGACTGAGGCAACTCCCAGGGGATGGGGCTTGGGATAGAATTTCCACCTAAACACTTACTTCTGGGTTTGGTGCATAAGTTACTTCCTAAACTGTTTGGAGGACAGGTTCCTTCCAGAACACTATTGATTTCACATATCCTAGGGTGGTTTCCGTCTTATTATTTAGCCAAGGATGTCCTTGAACTTGGATCCCCCCCTCCCCCGCTGCCGAGGTCACAGGTGCACACCACAGTGCAGTGGTGGACTCAAACCCAGGGCTTCCTGCGGGCTGGGTAAACACTTTCCAACCTTGAGCTACCATCTTAGCCCTATCAAGGAATTTTAAAATTCAAACAGTAAGCTACCCAGGGTCAAATAAAATGAAGAAATACTATCATATCCTTCCCCCGGAGAATCACAGATCACACAGTAAAATCTTGGGGCAGTGTCAAGGTTACGGGAGTCCTCAGAACTCTCTTCCTATTTCTCTAACGTTTGGCCATTGGTTGGTTCCACCCCACTGAGGCTTTGCACACACAAACTCTATTGTTTCCCTCTTTGCCTGACTAATACACCCTTTAAGCTACCGTTTTTTCTTTCTGCTAAGCTTTCTGCAAGTCTCACTGCACAGGCTACGCTCTTTTTGTTCATGGTGGGAAGGGTAAGCTCTGGGGCTGCTTCCCTTTGCACTCTCATCTCTCCAGCCTAGGAAACCAGTCTATGGCTACCAACAGAGAGTTCCTAGTTAAACTAACTGTTAAATGGTTGAAGATACAACTCTGAGGACACAGGGACCCAGCCGCGGGGTTACCGAGTGACGTCATCCTCTCTACTTCTGGACACTTACTAATAGTAAGGAGGGAAATGTTACTGAGTGTTCAGCCTAGGCCAGGTACTGTGCATAGGCTATTCCCATATAAGAGCCAATCCTTTTGGATGTGGCCATTACCTTATGCATCCTTAGTAAAGACAGGCCAGGAGTGGTTTAGACAGCATATTTCATTTCACGATATTGGTCAAAAGTAAGTTGAGTGAATGGCTACCTGGAACTGTCTGTAGATATCTTCAACCCAGACTAGGAACCAGGTCAGGACTGCCTCGAACTCCTGGTCCTCCTGTCTGAGCCTTTCGTTTGCCTTCTCTGAGCTTGGTAAGAGTCACAACACCTGATATTGATATATATATATATATATATATATTATAATTATAAATATATTATAAATATTATATATAATATATATTATATATATATATATTTGAATAAAAGCTTGAGACTATTCAGAGAGCTCTAACTGCATGAGAATTCTGTCCATTGCCACAATCTTCTAGTTGTCTGCAATCTGCAATGCTTATAAAAATTTAGACAATGCTTTAATATTTCAGTCAAGGTTGGTGGCGAGAGATTTAAGAACCGAGAACATCACATTTATGTTGGAGGCAGCCCCAGCAAACAGAACTTCAAGTTCTTCTGAAAATATGCTCCGGATTTTTCAAAACGGCAGCTCTGTGTATGGTATTCAATGACAAGGAAACTGTTTCACTTGTCAATCAGGAGTCATGGTTAGTACTGATGGAGGAAGGACCAGCAAGGGGCTTGGCTGAGTTCTGATTAGTAAATGCTTCTGTAGTTCATTTTAATTGTCTCAATCCAAGGATATTTTGTTTTGGTTGTTTGTTTTGTTTTGGTTGTTTCAGTTTTAGACACCATTATCAACTGGGCAGTGCCAAATAACTGTGCAGCATGAATGGTTCTGGTCATGTGTTACTGCCTTTATCATTGCAACGGTGCCCATCTTACAAATGGAAGCTTGAACAGTAAAAGCATTTGGTTGGCATGTTAGCACAACATGGCTTTTGCAATACATTACAAACTTGGTAGTTACACACCAGTTTTGTTTCTGTATTTGGGTTTCTATTTCTGTGAAGAGATACCATGACCGCAGTGACTCTTAAAGGAAAAGATTTAAGCATTACATTTTCAGAGGTTTAGTCCATTATCACCATGGTGGAACATGGTCGCATGCAGGCAGACATGATGCTGGAGAAGGAGCTACATTTTAATCCCAGAGACAACAGGAAGTGTACTGAAACACTGGGCATGACTTGAGCACATATGACACCTCAGAGCCCATTCCTACAGTGATGTATTTCCTCCAACAGGACCATACCTGCTTCTCCTAATAGTGCCTCTACCTATGAGCTTATGGGGACCAATTAATTGCATTCAAACTACCACAGTTACTTTGGAGTTCTGGAGGTCAGCTGTCCACAGTGGTTTTTGATGGACTGAACTCAAAGGAACTCCAAGGAAGAATGTTTTGCCTTCCCTTTCCTGGCTTCCATGGGCTGCCTTCTCCTTTGGTGTGGCGCTCCATTTTCTACCTTCAAAGCTAGCAATGGCATCTTCAAATTGTAGTCGTTAATCCTTTTCCTTTCTCTTTTCTTGCCATTTCTGCCTTCTCTGTCTTTCACTGCATTGCCTTCTATTTGACTCAGACACTCTCACCCCCCTTTTCTGAGGTTGTGGTGGGCTGTAATCACACTCGACAAGCTCTGCCAGCTTCACAGAAGGCAAAGTAATCGGAGAGCAGGGAACCACAATCGAGAACATGCTTCCGTAAGATAGGCTGTGAGCATGCCTGTGGGGCATTTTTAAAAGATTAGTGACTCAGAGGGACTAGTTCAGTCCTATACAGGTTCCCCAGCTGTCAGTTTAGAGTCAGGAAAGTAGAGCAGGGGAGCAGGAGGAGGGGAAGGAGGGAAAACTGTGGTTGATATGTAAAATGAAAAAAAAGCACTTTTAAATTAAAACAAAAAGGTTAGTGTCTGATGTTTAAGAGCCCATCATGTTAT
Source organism: Myodes glareolus (assembly GCF_982192425.1). NCBI lineage: Eukaryota > Metazoa > Chordata > Mammalia > Rodentia > Cricetidae > Myodes > Myodes glareolus. Next base: position 77,663,753 of record NC_142034.1, on the reverse strand, counting down.
GGGTAATGCCATCCCTGGGCTGGTGGTCTTGGGTTCCATGAGAAAGCAGGGAGGCAAATCATGATGAAATAGCATCCTCCCCAGACTCTGCATTAGCTCCTGCCTCTAAATTCTTTCCTAGTTTGAGTTCTTGCATTGGATTGCCTCAGTGAACTGTGATTCAGGATGTGTAAGCAAAACAAAAGCAAAACGAAACAAATCACTTAGTTCCCATGTTGCCTTTGGTCATACAGCAGTAAAAACCCTAACTTAGACACTCACTTCGATAATAATCCAAGATGATTTTCCTTTCTCAAGATCCTTTCATCGTCTTGCAAAATTGTTTTAGGCATATTTGTGACATATTTGTGAGTTATTGCAAGGAGGGGGGGGGCTTCCCTGAGGAGTCACTATTTAGTTTATTACAGGTAGTTTTCAGGATGTTTCTATTAACTTATAGAACTTTGTCTGGTAGGGCCCTTGCCAGTAAACAACAGTAGGAACCAAACCCCAATCCTCGTGTCAACTAAAAGTGCTCTGGTGCAGGGTCAGATGGGGGGCATTAGCAGCTGAGAACTAATCTACTGACTACAACCTGCTCTTTGAACTTTCCCCACTTTATCCGGTTCATCTAATTAGTATTTTACATCTTAATTAACTTTATAAAAAGATTTCTAGAAATAGGATCCTGTTTAATCTCTCTCCACCCCATTGCCCTACTGATGCCTAGAGAGAAGCTTCAAATATACTCGCCTCTCTCTGAAGGTTCAATAATTTTAGTATATGAAACAAAGTGGCAAGGGCTAGGGATGTAGCTCTGTGGTAGATCACTCGTCTGGCTCACGCAAGGCCTCGACTTCAATTCCCAGCTCTGGGGGATAAAAAGGCAACCTCTAAAACAACACACACGTCCACATAGATTTCATTACATCATGTTAACAGGAATATAAAACTCTAAGCTGGCAAGGTATTGGAAAATTGTGTGGAGCTTGACCTCAGGATATGAACTTGGATCTTTGGAGCTTGACCTCAGGATATGAATTTGGGTCCTTTGGAGGAGGGATGTTAGAGGTCAGGATAGTGTAATGAAAGGGTCTACAGCAAGTCAAAGCTGTCCTGTGATGCAGATGTAGCCTATGGTGGCTTCTGTCTGGCCCAGGGGTCAGACCATCAGTCATTCTCCTCTGAAGTGTGACATTGTCAAAGAAAAGGTTCTGTGCCCACCTTTAATGCTTTGATGTAGACAGATGCAGACTTCTTACAATAGGGCAGCTCTATGAAGCGTGCCTCTATCTGCAGTGGTGAAGCGTGCCTCTATCTGCAGTGGTGTATCGTTTCTCTGAATAGCCAATTCAGAATAAAAGTGGAGATATGTTTGAGGTGGTATTTTGATCTCTCTCAAGCGATAATTGGTATTTCTATATTTATTATGAACTCCTAGATGTATTTCCTTCGTTGTGGAAATACCCAAACTTAAAGAAAAAAATCTGTGTGTATGTGCATGCACATGGTTGATGTGTGGCTGTCAGAGAATAAGCTTCGGGATCAGTCTTTGTTTTTCATCTTGTTTGATGCAGGGGCTTTTGTTGCTCTGCATTGCATTCACCAGACAAACTGTCTCACAACATTCCAGGTTTCTCCTGCCTCAACCTCCCATCTCATTCTAGGAGCACTGGGATCACAGAAATAGGTACCATTGTGTCTGGCTTTATGTAGGTTCAGGGGATTTGAACTCTGGTCCTGATGCTTGCACAGCAGGTGCTTTACTCACTGATCTATCTATGCAGCTCTCAGGACTGCTACATTTTGGGATACTTACATTTTTTTTTAATGCATTGGGTCTTGGAAGTCTTCACTTCTTTTTCCATCTTGGACTGCTCCCTTGAACTTGAGAGGATGGTTACACGATTTTTGGATGCATTTTTATATGTACTCCATTTTCAGAATTCTAGAGTTCTCTCTCTTAGCACATTAAAGATATCAATGCCACTGTCTTCCGTCTTTCATTATTTTTCTGTGAGGTGTGATATGAGGCTCTTGTACACTGTAAAGATTTGTCACTCATATTGGTTTAATAAAATGCTGATTGGCCAGTAGCCAGGCAGGAAGTATAGGTGGGGCCACCAGACTAGGAGAATTCTGGGAAGAGGAAAGGCAGAGATGCAGTCAACATTCAGAAGCAGAGGAAGCAAGATGAGAATGCCTTACTGAGAAAAGGTACCAAGTCACTTGACTAAACATAGATAATAATTGTGGGATAATTTATTCTAAGAGGTAGTTAGTAATAGGCCAAACAGTTTCTAATTAATATTAGTCTCTGTGTGTTTATTTGGAACTGAATGACTATGAGACCAGATGGGACAGAAATTTCCATTTACAGGGACATCAGCCATATTTTTTGTTATTTTTCCAAATATTTTCCATTTCCTACCTCTTCATTTGTATTAGTTGCTTGTCTCATTTTTGTGTGTGTGTGTGTGTCAGAATACCTGACCAAAGCAACTTACACAAGGGTTTATTGTGAATCATGGTTTCAGGTTATAGCCCATCAGGATGGGGTAGACAGAGCAGCAGGAACATGGGGCAGCTGGTCATGGTGCAGCCACAGTAGAGAAGTAGAGAGACAAATGCTGGTGCTCTTCTTGCTTGCTTTTCCCTCTCTCTCGATCTCCCCCCCCCCCCGTGTAGGGGGTATAGATGGGAGGTGTATATGCGCATGTGTATATTTGGGTATGCTTATCTATGGTCTTGAACTGTGTCCTGAGTTCTGGGATTACAGGTATGTGGTACCATCCAGACTTAGAAAAATTCACTTTTGTTTTTGTCAACACAAAGCTTCCAAACTCCTGGAAACTGAACAACTCATTACTGAATGAAAAATGGGTCAAAACAGAAATTAATGACTTTCTAGAGTTGAATGAAAATGAATTGAGAACATACTCGAACTTCAGACCACAATGAAGGAGCTGCTCTATGAGGCAATCTCATAGCACTTACATAAAAATAAAAAATAAAAAGCAGAGGTCTTATACTAGTAACTTAGCAGCATACCTGAAAGCTCTAGAACAAAGAGAAGAAACTACAACCAAATGGAGTAGATGTCAAGAAATAATCAAATTGAGGCTAAAATCAATAAAATAGAAGCAACAACAAAACAAAAAACTAATACAAATAATCAAAAAAGCCAAGAGTTGGTTCTTTGAGAAAATCAACAATATTGCCAAACCCTTATCTGAATTAACTAACAGGTAGATAGAGAAAATCAAAATTAAAAAAATTATGGATAAAAGGGGAAAGGAACATAATAGACACCAACAGCCCAGAGAATCCACCATAAGGACGCATTTTAAAATCCTGTACTATATCAACTTGAAAAATCTACAAGTAATGGATAATTTTCTAATACATACCACTTGCCAAAGTTAAGTCAAGATCAGATAAGCAATTTAAACAGACCTATAACCCCCAGTGAAATAGAAGCAGTAATTAAAATTCTAATAACCCCAAAAAGCCTAGCACCATATGGTTTTAGTGCAGAATTCTACAAATTTTCAAAGAAGAGTTGAAGCCAACAGTCCTCAAATTATTCTACAAGATAGAAACAGAAGGAACATTGCCCAATTCATTTTATGAGGCCTCACTTATCCTGATCCCAAACCACATAAAGACCCTACAAAGAAAGAAAATTACAGACCAATTTCCCTTATGACCATAGATGCAAAAATTCTCAGTAAAACACTTTACTTTCAAACAGAATCCAAGAACACATCAAAAAGATCATCCACCATAGTCAAGTAGACTTCATTTCAGAGATGCAAGGATGGTTAAACATATGTAAATCAATAAATGTAATCTACCACATAAACAAATTGAAAGACAAAAACCATATGATCATCTCATTAGGTGCAGAGAAGGCATTTGGTAAAAATCCAACACCCCTTGATATTAAAAGTCCTGGAGAGATTAAGACTACAAGGGACACACCTCAATATAATAAAGGCAGGTTACAACAACGCCATAGTCAGTATCAACTAAAATGGAGAGAAACTCAAAAGTAATTTGTTGTGAAATATTATTTTAGAATGTGTTACATTTGTTTATGCTGTGGGACATTTGTTTAATGTTGCAAAGATGTGTTACTTTTTTAATGTTGCATTTGTTTTAACACTGTGAATCTGTGGTACTTTTAATTAGAGCTGATTGGTCTAATAAAGAGTCAATAGTAAGGAAGAAGAAAGGATAGGTGGGGCTGTCAGACATAGAGAATAAATCGAAGGAGAAAAAGAAGGATCAAGAGAGGAAGGAAAAGGATGCTAGGGGCCAGCCACCCAGTCACACTGCCAGTCATGGAGGAAGAGTGAAAGTAAGAAGTAAGAAAAGGTAAAAGCTCAGAGACAAAAGTTACCTGGGATAAGTTAAGTTAAGAAAAGCTGGCTAGAAATAAGCCAAGCTAAGGCTGGGTATTCACAAGTAATAAAAAGCCTTATTAATGTATATTAATTTGTGTGTATATTAATTTGGGAGCTGGGTGGTACCACCCCCCCAAAAGAGTAAAGAGTATAAAACAACCAATAATAGTAATTCCATTCAGGAATTCAGGAACAGGGGAACATTGTTTACTCTCTCCATATACCTATTCAAAATAGTACTTGAAGTCTTAGCTAGGGGAATAAAGAGATACAAAACCAAAAGGAAGAAATCAAAATATCTTCATTTGCAGACGATATGACACTATACAAGTGACCCTAAAAATCACTAGGAAACTCCCACAGCTGATAAATATCTCCAACTAATGGTGTCGGGCAAACTGAATGACTGCATTTAGAAAAATACAAATAGATCCATATTTGTCACACGGCACAAATGTTACAGTTTGTAGAACCACAGAGTATATTTGTAAGTATATTTGTCTGAGCAGCAGGGAAACAAACGAGCATGCCTTCCCCAACACAAGGTTGTGGGAGTAACCAATCAATATCTGATTTGACTTAAGGCCCACTCCATGAGATGGAACCCATACCTGACACTGGTTTGGTTATCAAGAACCTAATACTAGATAGGCCGTAGACCTAGGGTAAAGCAATTACTACTGTTCTATGAATAGAATGTACTAATAAAATGACTCTTAATGACATTCTTTTATACTCATATATCAATGTTTTTATTTCAGCCATCATCAGAGAAACTTTCTCCTGCAGTAGTTGGGAACAAATGTAGAGACCCACAGGCAGACAATATGTAGCGCGCGTGAGAGACATCAGAACACTTAACTCTAAAGATGTTGCCATCAAATTACTCCCTTCAGGACTCAGGGAATCTGAAGGAAGAGGAGGTGGAAAGAGTATAAGAACCAGAGGGCATGGAGGACACCAAGAAACTAACTCAACAGAATCAGTGCACATATGAACTCACAGAGACTGAGGCAGCATGTGTCTATACCAGATGAAGTCCTAGAGCAGCAGAAAGGAGAAGCAAACATAGGCCCTCAATCCTCTCCCAGAAGCTATTTCTAAGTGATAACCACTTGCAAATGAAAATTTGATCTTTTCCAAGGGAGTCATAGCAGGTACTCTTACTCTTAAGGGTAGACCACATGCCCAGCAGTAGATGGTCAACAGAAAACACATTCAATGGCATTTTGGGAGTTTAGTATTTTCATGGGATTCCTAAACATGTAAACAAGTGGATCTCTCTCTATATATATTTGCTTCTTGTGCCCTTTCTTGGGATCTTTTACTGTTAATGTATACATTTTTATTCCAACGTGTTAGTTTATCTTATGTCTCACTTTATTTTGTTTTAATTTTTTCTAAAAATTACCCCTTAGAAGCCTGTTTGTTTGCTAATGAGAGGCTAGAAGGGTTTGGATCTAGATGAGAGGGGAGGTGGGTGGGAACTGAGACAAGTAGAGGAAGGGAAAACCATAATCACATTATAGAACATGAGGAAAAAAACAGTTTACAATAAAAGGAAAAAAGTATATGATGATGTTTACATTTTTTTGGAGCCTATCCTGGAACTAGCTCTTGTAGACCAGGCTGGCCTCAAACTCACAGAGATCCACCTGCCTCTGCCTCCCGAGTGCTAGGATAAAAGGCGTGTGCCACCACTGCCCAGTAATGTTTACATTTTAATACTTGCCATCTATCCAAGGTTAATTTTATCTTTGTTATTTCTTTTGTTTTTGAGACTGTAATATAATCACATCAGTTTCTTTCCTTCCTCAAATCCCTTACATACCCCTTTTTGTTTCCTTTCAAATTCATGGCTTCTTTTTTTTGTTACCTGTTATTACATACATATATGTATATACATATAATATATACACCTAAATATTGCCTATTCAATCTATATATTGAATATATATTACTTCTATGCATATTTTGGAGCTGACACAAATATTCTTATCTACACTTAAATCCCTTTGGTAGCTCGATCGGAAAACATTGATTTTGATGTCCCAGCCCAGTGCAATGACTGCTCTGCTTGCACTGCAGCCATCTTGCTGGCCCTTGTTTGGTTTTGTTTTTTTATAGAACACATTGATTACAGGGAAGGAAGCCTTTCCTCATCTAGGTGGGGACCTTTCAGATATCTTCTTTCATAAAAGCCGGGTCAGCCTTTTGCTCTAAATTAAATGGCTGGACTGTTTCCAGTTCACGTGAAATGATATGACCCTTTGCCAGTGTAGCTTATCTTTAACATTTTGCTTATAAGTAGAATACACACACATTATGAGCTCCTGGTTGGGTGAAATGGGCCGCTCATAACCTCCTTCCCTCGATTCTCATATTCATTGCTTGACCAGGAATAAGCAAAATTATTCTAACCTGTGATTGTTCATTGCCATGGCCAGGATCCTGCCTAGTTTGAGGAGGTCATTTTTAAACGAAAACAGCTGGCTGGTGGTCGGAATACATAGAAAGTTCCACGTTGTGGCTGCCTTAGTAGTTTGTGTGCAGAGAGTCTCCTGACAAGATGCCTAGCTGGGATAAATTGTTAATGTTGTGGCAGGCTTGCTGAAACCCTTGGTGCATACACACACACACACACACACACACACACACACACACACACACACATATATATATTTTTTACAGGTCCCTTCTTAGATTTCCAAATCCATTAAAAACCATAGAAAGGACACATTTACCTAGAAAAAGGTATACATGTGGAGTTAAATCACGCCTCCCTTTTCCTATCCCGTTCTTCTTGACTGAACAAAGGGAGAAGAAAGATGTTTCTGGCAGAATTGAATTTAACTTCAAGAATTCCATCGGAACAGAAATGCTTTCTCCCCTCCCTGTCCTGAATGGCTCTTTATCAGGATTTCACTTGGCTTCCTTCTGTTTTATAGTAGAAAATTAATAATCGTTTCGGATGCAATCTCAAGCCAAGGTCGGCAGCAGCCTCTGTGCACTTGTTTGAAATGCCCATTTTCTTCCTCTCGTCTCCGACCCTTCTGAATCCTGTTATCAGTGCCTGCACATTTTTGGTAACTGATTGTCATTGCATTGTAAGGATGTTGCCTGGATGATTACTCCTCAACCAGAGATGTCAGCCAACTGACATACACTGGCAGACAACAAAGGCCATTTCTGATGGGGGTCGGGTGGTGGACCAGGAGAAATTTCCATGTGTTTCATATTTGTATTCAAGTAGATTTTTGTCCCTTTGAAAATTCCCTGAATTTACTGCCTCAAGCAGAAAAATGGAGTTTTGGGGTGGGGAGAAAGACAGCCCACTTAGAAGATGGGCAGTAAGATGAAAAATATGATGGTCTTGTTCTGGTTTTGGTTTGAGACAGCTAGAGAGGACTTGAAGTTGGGTGGGTAGAATCTGGGAGGAGTTGGGGGGAAAGAAAAGCATGCTCACAATATATTGTAAGAAAACAATCTTAATATAAAAGAGGGTCTGCTTTCTTTTCTCAGTTGCCTTTGGTTGTGGAAAGGGACAGAATTACTAAATGAACAAGGTCACAGTGACTTTAATTCCTGAGGTGTTAGAACATAGATTTATGGAAACACCATTTTTAAGGATCCGTTAGATGCATATGTCTATCTTAGTAGTGTCTTGCTACCTCTGCACTGCAGAGTGCTAGCCCAGGCATTTTCTGCATTATTGGTCACATGCAAAAGGAATGCCATGAAGAAATGTTACTTATATGTGGGAATCTCTGTGTGAAGTAACAGAGGGATATGGCATGCTAGTGTGATCTCAAGCGGTAGGATTTTGCATCAAGACTGATAAGCCCCAGTGAGGATACCCCAGAGGCAGTGCAGGCACCCTGTCTCCATCTTCATTTTACTTCCTCACAAATGCAGAACTTGTCAGCTGGTGCATGCTCAGCAAAGCAAAAGGAACAGAATCTTGTTCTCTATTAAAGGGTTGAAAGAGTCAACCGATGCACATGGTGTGCAGGGCTAGAGGCGGCCTGATCTGTATGACAATAATTCTTCCTGCTTCCCTTATCTGAGACCTCCAGAGTCCTGATACCTAAGTGCTGGAGTTACGCTATGGATTTGTAAGTTATTCTATGAGTTTATGACTTATAATTGGTGTGGGATGTATATGTGTATGTGTATGTGTGTATGTATGTGTGTATCTGTACAGTACATGTGCACACACATGTGGAGCTCAGTGTTGAGTGTTTTCCTTAATTGTTCTCCACCTTAAGTTTTAATATAGGGATTCTTACTGAATCTGGAACTCACTGATTCAGCTCAACTGACTGGGTAGGAAGTCCCACGAGTCCCGTCATTGTTGCACAAGTGGGTTCTAGGGAATCAAACTCAGGTCTTCAGGCTTGTTTAGGTAGCGCTTTACTGACTGTGTTATATCTCCAACCCAAGTAGGTCATCTTTTGTGGAGAGTCTCTGTCTCTCTCTGTCTCTCTGTCTCTCTGTCTCTCTGTCTCTCTCTCTCTCTTCCTTTCTTCCTTTCTTTTTTAATGGGTGGATATTTAATTTACATCTAAGAAAAACCAATAGTTCAAGCATATAAACAAAACTTAACCAACCAAATAGAAAAAAACTAATGGCTTAAAATAAGGATTTACATAATGTATATGTTTGAAGAAAACTTCCTATATTTTTATATGTTTGCAAGTCTCTTTACATAAAATTGCATGTGTCTCATGTGACAAATGTAAATTAATTAACTAGCCAATTAGTTTAAAATAACAAGACAACCCAGTCACTCCACTCCAATTCCTCTCCCGTCCCACCACCAAAATTCTCTCCCAAATTCATTTTCTGTTTTGTTTTGTTTCGCCCACTGAATCCACTTGGCACTCCCAGTATGTATATGTTGTAGGGCCATCTACTCATGGCTAGCCTTTCAGGGATCATATCCTTGAAGAAACTGATTCTCTCCCTCCAGAAGCCATCAATTGCCAACAGCGTCTTAGCTAGGGGTGGGACTTTGTGAGTACCTCCCTTCTCTATGCTGGGATTTTTGTCTGGCTTGATGCATCCTGCTGCAACCACTGTGAGCTTATAGCTGCCATTGTCCTGTTGTGACTATTTCCCTGTAGCCCTCCACTGCCTCTGACTCTTATAATTGTTCGGATCCTTTATCCTTGATTGTCCCTGAGGCTTGGGAGCAAGAGGTGTGGTATGGATGCCCCACTTGCAGCTGAGCATGCGCAGTCTCTTATTCTCTGTATGTTGACCAGTTGTGAGTTTCGGGCACACAATTTCTCTGTTTGGGTTCCTCCCAGTGTTTTCTTCTTCAAATGAATTTTGCTAGGTAAAGAGCAGGGAAGGGGATGTTGCACCATTGCCATGCTTTCAGGCTTAAAGCCTGAAAATAGGAACTCAAAATAGTAGCCCAAGAGATAAGAGACTTTCTTCTTATAACATCAATTTTTGAAAGCCCAGGGAAGAGTTCTGTTATTATTTGGCACCTTGTTCCTACCTGTGCACCAATCTCTTGTTAGGAAACCTGGAGATACTATTTTAATCCTGTACCTGTCAATCCAGGAATTTATATGAACATTTTGATTCTATGAAATAATACTTATATATATTTTTATAGTATATTCCAGAGAATTCCCTCAAATTTTTGGCAATGAAGACCTATTTACTACCATGATTGATGTCGTAGTAACCAGAAGGAATAGCCTGATAATTCTTAATGATGTTCAGAGGAAATCTTACCAACCCACTTCCCAGTTTCCCATTAAGGTGGCTGTAGTATTTCCTTGTCTTTACACATTTATTCTTCTTGGAAATGCTTTCCAGAGCACAAATGATATTACTTTTTATTTTAAGACTCATCAGCTCTCCAAAAGAAAATCATAAAGCACATTTTTATGTTAAGACCGAATCTATTCTTCAAAATTCTCACCATGTTATGTCCACCAATCCTAAAGTATAGTGATGCTTGCCCAATCCTGTCAAAGTCCTCACATTGAAAGACTGGTTTGAAAGTGCATTTCCATTCTAACAGCATGTCCATTCTGCTATTCCTCGGTGTTAAGGATGTGAGAAATTCAGTCTCACTCATCATCTTTCTGTCCTAACAAGAAACAGAACACAGCTTTAGCTTAGGTTTGGGTAACACTTTTTTGGACTCTTGATATCTATGTCAGTGTCTTGTCAGCTCCAAATGTAAATGCTGATGAATGTAACCCCTATGTATTGGTTAACTTGTATGGATCAAACACTTGGCGCTTCTGTAGAAGGAGGCCCAAACTGACTGTTAAACACCTGCTTTCAAAATCCTCCGTGACGGAAGCATATAAAGTGCAAATGGGCATCGTATAGACTTCAGCAGGTAGTTTTGAGGGAAGACGGTAATTCCACCCAGGACATCTCAAAAAGCTCTTAGAGACTCTGGGTTTGGACTTCACCTGAAATGGCTAACATGTCAAGAGGAAAAGGCTGTAGGGAAAACCATTTAACACCGAGAACGCAATAGAAAGGAGGGAAGGGAAGCGTGTGTCCTGCAGACCTAGTTGATCTGAGCGGGAATAGTGAGAAATGAGGCTGGAAAAGTGCATAGGGAACAAAACATGGTGCCCTTGGAGTGCCAGGAATGGACCCCCGATTTACTTCATAAACAGCAAGCACGCCTGGAAGATGGTGATACAGTCAATTTCCTCTCCCTACATTTGCGCCTCTCTCATTCCTCAGATTACCGACTTTCTCTGCTTTCTTTCATCCTCCTTCCTTCCCTCTTTCCTTCCTTGCTTCTTTATTTCCTTCCTTTTTTTGTTTACCTTCTACCAACCTGTGACCCTTTCTTTCTCTTCTTTTCCAAAATTCTAATCTCCACCCCATTTTCTCTCCCATCCTTTTGGTTTTCAAACCCCTGTTCTATTTTTTGTTCTGTATTTAGTCTTCCATTCTCCCACTCTGCCTCTGTCCATATTTGTTTTCTCTCTCCCTCTCACTTTTTTTTTTACTTCACAATTCTTTACTTTTTAAAATTTATTACTCTTTACTTCCTTCCTGCCTTCAATTCTTCCTCTTGTCCTTATATTCCCCTAAAAAGGTGCATTTGGGTTTTCTGCCTGTGCAACTATGTGCCAGAAGAAAGCATTATTAGGCTTCCTGTAACTGAAATTATCAGCTTCCTTGTGGGAGTTTGGAACTGAACCTGGGTCTTCTGGAAGAGTAGAAAGTGCTCCTAAGTGCACTCAGATGTCCACGCTTGTGTTCAAGAGGACTCAGAAGTCCTGAGAAGAAGAAAATCAGATGAGCATGTAAATAGGATCTGTACGGATACAATAGCAACCAAACTGAACTGAAAGTCTTGCTGGAAAAGTGTTACTGCTGGTTGGCTGCTTTTCATAATTAGGCTGAAGGGTCAGAGATGAGCTGCAGATGTAGGGGAACTGAAGGGCAGGATAAGATCTAGATGACCGAATAGACAGGTGGTCTAGATGAAGCAACAGAAGGGCAGACAGATGGCAATTAAAGAGGCTGTGTCAAGAATGGAGACCAAGTAGAGCTGACATCCTTAATACCATCCAAAGTTTTCTTCCTGTTGGTCGATGTATTAATCTCTTCTAGATTAGAAATATATATTTTGCTCAATTTGTAGAAAGTACAGGGGGTCTTTGCATTATAGTTACTATGAATGTGTATAAAATTTAATTTTTCATTTTGGTTTTATGCCCCCCCAAATAGTAGCCTTTGTAAATGTCCCATATAAACTAGAAAAGAAAGCAAAGTATATTCTGTGAAAGCTGGATGAAATAATCTTATTTATATTAAATCTACTAAGTTTATTAATAGTGATATTCGAATTTCTGTGTCCTTGTAGATTTTTTAAAGTTTGTTAGTTATTTCCATTTCTGAGGATATTTTGTCATCTCCCCTCTTAGGGGTCGATATTTCTACAGTTCTAACAATTACTTTCAGCTTTGTAGATTTTGAACATAAATCATTAGGGGAAATATACCCTACTTCCTTTTATCTATGTTGATACATTTAGCAACAGAAACAGTGTTAAGAAAATTGTGTTTTCTGTCTTAGATGGGCTTTGTCTGTCTTGAGTGTGATGTTATTTCTATTTTGGAAACTTTATAGATGGAATAACTTTTGTCCTTTCACTTTGTAATTTTCTTATCCTCACATTTAAGCTATACCTTTTATGAGAAGCATGCTTTTGTTTTCGAAAATTTAAGTAGTAATTTTAATTACTATTTAGTATTGATATCGGGCCTCATTATATAGTCCAGACTGATCTTGAACTCAATATTTTCCTGTCTCCTGAGAGCTGAAATTACAAGTATCTAATACAATCTTAATTTTTAATCATGATTATAGTCCATTTTTATTTAAGATAGTTCATAGTACATTTGAAGATGCTGGGCACATTGCCTCCCCAATGCTGGGATTACAAGCAGGCTCTCCCTTGCCTGGCTTTGTCATTTTAATTGTGATCACCATCCAGGCCATAAAGAGCTTCCTCTTTTTGTGTCTGGTTTGCATTTCCTTGATGGCAAAGGTTGTGAATATTGTCTCTAGTGCTGATTAACCAACTAAGTGTATTGTTTCCAGAAATGTCCATCTACCTTCTTTAGCCTTTTGTAGTGGGATGTTTGCTGTCAGGAACTTCAAACCTACATGAACACACTCTTCAATTTTATTTTACTCACCTGATGCGTTCTTTATCCACTTTTCTAATTTCTTGGCTCATTTCCTCCTCATGGTGTCACTATTATTTAATGAATTCTTTATTGGATAGTTCATTCAGAGATCTAGAGAATGCCTCGTCCTCCCAGGCATTGTATACAGAGGCATTTGTGTTATCTCTTTTCTGCCTCCTAGTCTCTAATGATAGCTTAAAGGTGGAATTAATTTCATAATCATAATTTGGATCCCACTGGTACCGTAAAGGGCACAAGATGCCAAGCTTTACCTTGTCTTCTTGATAACAACTTCTTCCAAATTCATGCTCAAAATCTTTAACATTTTCTCTGGATTCATGATGTCTTCAGTTTTACTTCCAAATTTTACATGAATAAGTGGATTTTCATTTACCTTTTTTTTTCTTGTGTGTGTGTTCAAACTGAGAGCTTTTACTTTAGAAACACTTCAGTGTATATTTCAGGTAAGTTTACTTTGACTATGATGAACCCCATGGCCAAAAGCAACTTGGGGAGAAAAGAGTTTATTTTCCTCACAGTTCAATTTCACAGTTCGTCATGGAAAAGAGGTACAGCAGCAATTCACACAGGACAGGAACCTGGAGCAGGAGCTGATGCAGAGGCCAAGCAGGAGTGCTCTGTTTATTGGCTTGCTTCCCTGTCTTGTTCAGCCTGCTTTTTTCCTCTTTTCTTTTCTCTCTCCTCCCCTCCCCTCCCCTCCCCTCCCCTCCCCTCCCCTCCCCTCCCCTCCCCTCCCCTCCCCTCTCCTCTCCTCTCCTCTCCTCTCCTCTCCTCTCTTCTCTACTTTTCTTTCTTTTTATTTCCTGAGACAGGGTTTCTCTGTGTAGATTTGGAACCTACTCTGGAATTCGCTGTGTAGATCAGGCTGGCCTCGAACTCGCAGAGATCCATCTGACTCTGTCTCCCAAGTGTTAGGATTAAAGGCATGCACCACCACTGCCCGACAGCCTGCTCTCTTACAGAGCCTAGGACCACCAGCCCAGAGATGGCATCACCTGCAAAGGGGTGGGCCATCCCATATGAATCACTAATTAAAAAAAATGCTCTACAGGCTTTCCTGTAGCCTGATCTTATGGAGGCATTTTCTCTTTTTCTTTTCTTTTTTTCTTTTTTATTATCCACTGTGAATGTCTTACATGGCAAACACTCTTGTACCTTCCCATGTGACTTTTTTCCCTTTATTTATTTATTTATTACTTTATAAATAATACCAATCAAAACTCCCACTTTTTCCCCTCCTCCCACTTCCCTCCTGCTCCCCTTACACCCTCCCCCACCCTCTCCAGTTCTAAGAGAGGGCAAGGTATCCTGCCCTGTGGGAAATCCAAGGCCCACCCCCTACATCCAGGCTTACAAAGTTATGCATCCAAATAGAATAGGATCCCCAAAAAAGCCAGTACATGCAGTAGAGACAAATCCCACTGCTGTTATCATTGGCCCCTCAGTCTGCCTCAATTGTCAACCACATTCAGAGAGTCCAGTTTGATCCCATGCTCATTCAGTCCCAGTCCAGCTTGAGTTGGTGAGCTCCTATTAGCTCAGGCACACTGTCTCAGTGGGTGAACCAACCCCTTGTGGTCCTGACTTCCTTGCTCATATTCTCCCTCCTTCTGCTCTTCAACTGGACCTTGGGAGTTCAGTCCAGTGCTCCGATGTGGGTCTCTGACTCTATCTCCATCCTTTGCCAAACAAAGAGTCTATGGTGATATTCAAGATAGTCATCAGTCTGACCAAGGGACAAGGCCAGTTCAGGCACCCTCTGTTCCACTGTCCAGGGTCCTAGCTGGGGTCAACCCTGTGGACTTTGGGAACCCCTTCAGATCCAAACCTCTTGGAGCTCCCTCCTCTCAGATTAGTCTAGCTTGTGTCATAAAACTAAGCAGCACAATGTGTATCTCTTTGAATATCATGTCATCAACATATCTTTTTCTATTTTGATGACCCATTCAATAAGGCATATACTAGTCACTATGAATCTTAACTTCATATCCATAATTTAAAAATTTGCTTTTACCTGTGTGCCCTGTTGTGGAATTCTTGAATATTCTTTGATTCATTGATTTCATTTTTCTCTATGTGTATATTTCAAAAACTTAGCTTTAATCCCTGTTTCATTTTAGTGACTTTTTAATTTCTCCACAAATGCTTTAAACCCTTTTTCTGTCTGACAGGTCAATACTTGTAAATGATGAATTTTCGTCATGTTTACCACCTGCTCCCTTCTCGTCCTGTTCCCTTTCCACCTGGAAACTTTCTTTTTAGCAAGTTCTTCTGACGTTCATCTCTTCTCTGTGTGCAACCCACGGAATTTGATTAGAATTGCTTGTCAGAGCACACATAGGAGGTTGTTACTGGAACGTGGGCAGCTTATCAGTGCCACACCATTAAAGACATAGTATCCCCTCCTCCAACAACCACTGAGTACTAAGAGTGCTTCAGGGAGGGGTGGAGCCTTCTGGGCCCTCCCCACGTCCATGTATCCACGATGAACATTTGATAGATCCAGTCTTGTGCAACAATGGCTTCTTCCACAGTGTTTACCTAGCCTTGGAGGGATGAGGTTGATTGAGCTGTCCCAGAACCTTGGCCTGTTGTAAGTGTCTGCATTAACCGCATACAGAAAGGAACTTTGCTGGTGAAGGCTGGATACAGTACTGACCTATGAGTATTTAAAAGGCAGTTTAATAAGAAGACTATTTAGCCAAATGATAGTAGTAGGTTTCCCAGTAGGGCCATTGACCTCCCAAGCTGTGGGTTCTTGAACCAGAAATGTGTTCCGCTCTTCAGAGTAGGCCCCAAATCAAATCAGAAAGTAACCGGTTCCTCATTCAACCATCATACCACTATTGCACTATATAGCACATTTGACCTGGTAGGTTCATATTATTATATTCAGAATTTATTACTGTGCAAATAGAAGTTTCTGTCCCATGCCGTCCCACAGTCATTAGGTCCCAAAGAAACACACAGAGGCTTATATTAATTGTAAACTGTTTGACCTATTAGCTCAGGCTCACTATTAACTAGCTCTTACAACTTAATTCTTATCAATGTTTAGCCATGAAGTTTGGTGCCTGTTCTCAGGGAGGTGTTCTCATCTTGCTTCCTCTGTGTCTGGCTGGTGTCTGTGGTTCTGCCTTTCCTCTTCTCAGAATTCTCTTAGTCTGGTCATCCTGCCTATACTTCCTGCCTGGCTACTGGCCAATTAGTGTTTTATTAAACAAATATGAGTGACAAAACTTTACAGTGTACAGGAGCATTGTCCCACAGCATGACTGAGTGAGGTCATTGATAACTGTCCTACCATAGCCTCCTGCATAGTGACTTTTGGTACAGTGAAAGTTAGGTATTAGGTTAGATGTTTTCAACTCACCTCTATCTTGATTTCTTATTTTTGTAACCAAAGTGTGTGATGTCTTTAGCACTAGGGTCTTACAGTCAAATTCTGATGACCAAGAACTTTGTCAGTAGTCTGTATTGTTTGGAGGAATTTCAGGCTTACAAGACTGATATCTCATAATGAGGTATCCCGCACTGGGTGCTAGGGTTTTTAATTAATCACCCCTGGCTTCTGAGAGGAGTGTTATCCATCCAGGGAGGGCACTTCTGTTGAAACTATTTCTGTAGCTTTTAGATTATATTTTGATATGTTTATGAAATAGATATTCATATGGCTTTTTTATGTATGTTCATTTTGGGTTACCTTTCCTATCTTTTCCTCCCTAGTCTCAACCCTTACTTTTTAAAACTTTGCAGTCCCAGGACTTGCCCCTCTACCTTCATGTCTTACGTGCTCTCCTGTCTGTTCCCCTATTTCTCTCTGTCATCCTTCTAGTGGCCATTTATATGTTTCTGGCATTTATTATTACTTTATATTAAATATGCTAACAATTTGAATCTGGCATCCATAAGAAAGACAACATGTGGCATTTGTCTTTCTGGGGTTGGGTTCCCTAACTCTGTAAAATGTCTCATGTCTGCCCATTTTCCTGCAAATTTTGTAAATTCATTGTTTTTTGGTTGTGGAATAAAATTCCATTTTGTTTTTATACCACATTTTCATTATCTATCCATCAGTTGATACATATCTGGTCTAGCTCATGTTGCCATGATTGTGAGTTGAGCTGTACTGAATGCGGAAGTACAGTAGGTCTCTCTGTCCTAGGGTATGGAATCCTCTAGGTTATGTCCAGGTATGCTGTAGTGGGGTCAGACATCTTTCTGAGGATGCCCAACACTGATTTCCAAAATGGCTTCCCAGTTTTCACTCCCCCCAATAGTGGATAGGGTTCTTCTTTCCCCATATCCTTACCAGCATATGCCATTATTGCTTTTTTCTTGATGCTAGCTATTCCAAATGGAATACAATAAAATCTAAAAGTAATTCTAATTTGCAGTTTTCTGATGGTTTATAGGCGTCGGACATTTTAAAAAGTGTTTATTATCCACTTTGGGAATCCTGGGTTCAGTTCCATGGGTCGTTTTTAATTGCTTATTTTATGTTAGTTAAATGTTAGACTCGGGACTTACATAGATCTAATCTACATGGGAAGTAAAGACAGGATCTCCTGAGTAAATTGGGAATATGGGGACCTTGGGAGAGGGTGGGGGAGGGGCTAGAGAAATGTAGAGCTCAATAAAAATCAATAAAAAATAAATTAAAAAATGTTAAACTCTGAACATGGATTCTCTGTCAGATGTATAGCTGGTGAAGAGTTCCTCCCATTTAGTAGGATTATTCTTCTCTCAGTTAAGAGTTTCCTTGGCAGTAAGAACCTTTATTGTTTCATGAGGCCTCACTTACCTATTGCTGGCCCTATTTCCCATGTGATTAGAGTCTTATTCAGAAAGTCTTCACCTGTGTTTAAATTTTACTTGTACTCTCTGCTTTATCCTCTAGCTGTTTCAGATTTTTCTGTCTAACATTGAAGTCTCTGATCTATTTGGAGTTGATTTTTGTGTAAGGTGATATCTATCTATCTATCTATCTATCTATCTATCTATATATATATATATATAAACATAAACTATATGTTGAAGAGACTATTTTTCCCAGTCATTATTTTTGGCTTTGTCAAAAATCATGTGGCTATAGTCATGTGGACTTATATATGGATCCTCAATTCCATCCTATTGCTTATGTGTCTGTTTTTGTACCTGTATCATTCTCTCTTAGGGCTCTATAATATAACTTGAAATCAGGTTATGAAGCCTTCAGTCGTGTTTTTATTAATCAGAATTGCTTTGGTTATCTGATGTATTTTCTGCTTCCAAGTACATTTGAGGTTTTTTTTCTCCCTGTTTTTGTAAAGAATAGAGTTGACATTTTAATTAAAATTGTGTCAAAATTATAGGTTGATTATGGAAGTATGGCCATTTTCACCTTATTAATCCTATCAATCCATGCACATGTGGAAATCTTCCAAAATTCTAAGTTTTGTTTTCAATTTCTCCAGTGTTTTGAAGTATTCCAAAATATTTTGGGCAGTTTTCTTTCTTTTTATTTTTTTTAATCGATATTATTGTGAATGGGTTTGCTTCCCTAATTTTATTTTTAATTTGTTTATCATCAGTTTATAGGAAGGCTACTTGATGAAAGTGTTTATCAACTTCCAATGTTTCTTAGTGGAGTCTTTGGGGTGGCTCATGTATCAAATTGCATTATCTGCAAAAAGGGTACTTTGACTTCTTTCTTCATATTTGTATCCTTTTGTTTTCTTTTTCTTTTTTGTCTTATCTCTCTAGCTAAGACTTCAAGAACTATATTGAATAGGAGGGGGAGAGTAGGCACCCTTGTCTTGTTCCTGATTTTAGTGGGATAACTTTTGAGTATTTCTCCATTAACCGTGGATCTATGTGTGGGTGAAGTCTCTAATGCAAATAGCAAACCACAGTTAGGGCTGAAGTACTGGTATATTCTCAAACTTCAATAACAAATCAGGTTGGGGCTAAATGAATGAGCTCTCTTACCATAGATGGCAAATAGAGCAAGTTCTGGAGTATGGGCATACTCTCTGACTTCAGGGTCAAATGGAGATGGATCCAAAGTACAGGTGGATTCTCTACTTCAAATAGTGGATCAGAATTGGGGCTGAAGTATGGGCATGCCTTTTGACATTGGGTATTGAACTAGAGCTAGGGTTACTAAAGCTTTTCTTAAAACTTTCACACATATTATATATCATACAAACACAATAAAGATACACATGTGTGCATGTGTATAGAGAGGGGAAGGAACTTATTTCATGTTTTCTATTTGTGTGTGTGTGTGTGTGTGTGTGTATTTGATGTGTGTAGTATATATGTTTGTGTGGGCATGGGTCTGCCACACCACATGTGTGGGGATGAAAGGCTAACAACCCCCCAGTGTTGGTCTTCACTTTCCACATTGCTTTTAGGCAGGGTCTCTTGTTGATCACCCCTAAGTATGCCAGGTTAGTTGGCATTGTGTTCTCCTTTTATTTTTTCCTTTGATGATTGTGTCAGTTTGAATGAGAATTGCTTCCACAAGCTCATCTGTTTGAATATTTGATCCCCATTTGGTTTAACAGTTTGGGAAGGATTAGGAGGTATGGTCTTGGAGGAGGAGGTGTCACTAGGGGCAGGGCTTTGAGGTTTCAAAAGCTCATGCCATTCCTAGTGAGCCCTCTCTCTGCTTTCTGCTTGTAGATGGAGATGCAAGGTCTCAGCTTCTGCTCCAGCACCATGCCTGCCTGCCTGCTACCATGATTTCTGCCATAATGGTCATGCATACTAACACTCTAGAACCATAGGCCCCAAATTAAATGCTTTCTTTTATAAGTTGCGTTGGTCAAGGTGTTTTGTCATGCCAATGAAAAGTAACTAAGATAATGATGCCACAATAATTAACTTTGAACTCTTCCTCATTATTCTTCTATAATATTGATTTATTTGGATTGCATTTCTAAGTTATAGAACTATTGTTTACTTAGTATTGCTTTTCTTCATGCTTGAGGCCTTACCCATCAGTTCGAGATGCTTATTTTGCTAATTTTCTGTCTCTAATAGTTTTTAAGATCAGTTTCTGCTTTAGAATCTCTGCAAAGTACATAAGAGCAGAGGCAGGTCTTGCATTTTGAGTTTAGCCTTCTCCCCAAATGGATAGCAGGACAGCTCCTCCTCCTTCCAGGTGCTGTCAGTGAGGCTGATCTTTACCCCCAATGAATGGGGAGCTTGGCCTACTCTTTCCGCCTCCCAATTGTTCTCTGTTCAGCATGGAGCACACTACTCTTTTAACCTCCAGCAACCTCTGCTTAACTGGATCTTGGGGTTCAGAGGTCCCAAAGGATGGTTAGTCTTGCTTCCGATTCATTTCTATGAGTTTCTGCTTTACAGTAAGAATATCACATCCTAAAGATGAGCTTACATATTTTTATATTTTCCCATTTGATGTATGTTTAGATTAGGGGGTTGTCAAGAGGGTTGTCTTGTTGCATTGTCCTGAGTGAACTTTGAACTATCTCACTGGACTTCTGAAGGGGCAGATTTTGGTCTGTGGCGTCTAGTCTCCCACCACATCCACAGTGTGTCCTATCTTTTGGCATTTTGGTCTCTGACATAGTATAGTGTTAAATGTCTAGGACTAGTAACTTCTGACACCTGTCTCTGGTTTAATCTCAAATGATCTCCATCCTGTTCCTTCTGACTGGCCTCCCGGGCTCTCCGTGTATCCCTTCCATCTTTGAACATGTTTGGAATGGCCAATTATAGAAGCTCTCCTTAGCAACCAAGAGGTCGTTCTCGTCCCCAGAGGACAGATTAACAGCCACAGTGTCCCAGCAGGTGAAAAGAAAGTCATTGTGTTCCAGATGTCTAATTCACAGAAGAAAATGAAAATGAGCAAGCAAGGGAAAGTTCAGTGTTCCTGATTAACGCGCCGAATAACTTACATTTTCCAAGAACATAGCTCGGTCAGAACACTCTTCTAAAACTCCCTGTGCCTGCTTTCTCCTCATCAAATCTCAGCTCAGATGTACCTCCTTGGGGGAGAGTTTAATTCTGTGGCAGCACTTTTGTGTTAACTCAAACAGTTTTGTTTATTTACACACGGGCATTGCTGCTTCCCACTATTATATAAACTCTTTGGAGGCTGTGCCTACTTGTTTTTGTTATTATAATTTCCAAATATATGGTACCATCAGCAATGATCTTCACATACTAGTTAATAAGTAACTAGTTAAACAGAATGAACTGGTCTGACCATGATTCAGCACAGGAACCTTTTTATTTAACTTTTACTATAAAAATTTCAAATACAAGAAAGTAAAAGGAATGATAAACTCTTGTACTTATCATCCAGCTTTCGCAATAGATTTTTAGTTTGTCTCTCTACCTCCTCATCTCTGATCCTTCATGTGTTTTTCAGTTACAGCTTTATTGATGTATAATTTTATGCTCCATTAAATTTACCCATTGTAAGTATATAAGTCAGTAAATTTTTAAGTTAATTTATATAGTTATAAAATGACTAGTACAGTATAGTGTTAGAAAATTTACCTCTCTCCTGTCTGCGGGTAGGTAATGATCCCTCCCATCACACCTAGTCCCAAGTAGACACTAATCATCATACCTCCAAATTTCCCTCCTTTGAACATTTTATATAAGTGTAGCTATGTAGGAGCATCATTGCATCTGCCCCCCTCTCTTTCTCTTCCTCTCTCTCTCTTCCTCTCTCTCTCTCTCTCTCTCTCTCTCTCTCTCTCTCTCCTTCTCTCTCTCTCTCTCTCTCTCTCTCTTTCTGTGTGTGTGTGTGTATGTGTGTGTGTGTGTGTGTGTGTGTGTGTGTGTGTGTGTGTGTGTATAGCATGATGCCAGCACTGGCAACTCTGATGACAACTATTTCCCAGAACACTCTGCAGGACAATAGGATGTGGTGCTTGAGAGATGGACCAGAGGTTAAGAGTTTCAGGTCTAAAGAAAACTCTGTTTTCCCCTAATTCCAAAAGGCAGAGGGACACATGACTGTCTGTGGTACCTGTTAGTATACCAGAGCTCATGTTGGCCTCCAGGCTTCTGTAGTATTCCTAGTAGCTGTTTTCAAAGTCCATGCTAGCAACCTATCTCTGTTCACCTCCTCCCCTTCCCTGAACTCTCCCAGTTCATGGGCTTCCCTCCCCTTCAGCTATGCATTCTCTTTATAACCCTGATATTTCAGCTCTATTCTCTCTCTCTCTTTCCTCCCTCTGCTCTGCTCTCCCATGCTCCCCCCCTCCCCCTGCTCCTGCTTCTCTCATGGCCATGTCCAGTCTGCTGGACATGCTCAGTTTACTTCTTTCTTTCTTTGCTCTGGACTCTTACAGATGATTTTGGCTGTTTGTTCTTTTGTGTCTAGAAAAACACACAAACAGAACAGAACAAAAAACCCCACCATCACCACCACCATCAAAAACCCAACCCAAACAAACAAACAAAATACTAAAAACAAAAACAAAGCAAACAAATAAAACAAAAAACCCTAACCCCATTCCCTTAAGTATACCATTCTTGCCTCCTTGGCCGAGGCACCCCGATCCCCACCATACACATTCTTAAAAAACACACAGATAAAGAACATTTGTCTGATATATTTCTTTTACATGGCAAAGGCACTAAGGTCCTGGGCATAGTCACACAACTAACTGTTGACCATACTGGAAAATAGGTTGTCCTTTTTTCTCCCTCTGTGCCATGTGACCTGCTTTTAAAGGAGCATCAATCAATGGTGACCCAACCATGTGGCTGGAGCTCAGCCAAGGAAGACACACTGAGCAGATCCCAGATCTGTCTCTACCCTTTCCACACATATCTGCTTGGATCATTCTGAGTGTCTTTCTGGCTCAATTTTCAAGCTCTCAATACAATGTCGACATCGTACTTAGATTACATGCTCACTGAGCAATTAAATAAGATAATTTGAAAGGTTATTTGGAAATATGAGAATTCAGTTTGAGAGAAGCAATAAAAAGTATAAATAAGATAATCACTTTCCTTGTGTTCAGAACATTTATTGTACAGAAAAAGATGGATGGTCAAGAGCAGGGAAGATTATCATAGGGGCCCTAAGATAAGAGGTCATTAAGCAAGAACAGAGGTTTGAATAAAGGCTAACGCAAAGAACTTACCATGGTTACCAAGAGCATTGGAGAGTGGGCCCCTTCTGTTTGTCTAATAAAATGTTTTTTATAACAGAATCATGTTAGATTCTGTCAGAATCATGATAGATCTGTCAGAAGAAGGGAAATCAACCATGCAAATTATAAACTGTGTCAGAGATCTGTCTGGGGTGCTGTAAAATGATCAAAATGGAAAATAAAAAGCAAGCAAATCCGACCGCCTTCATTTCATTGAGCAGTTATTAGTGGATGCTACTCTGTGCTCTTCTGAGTTATGTGAATGTCGTGGGGGGGGATGGGAGCGGGTCTGGTGACTTCCTGCAAGGAAATGAAGCTTGTTAGGTCACTAACAGAGCATAGCACACTCTGCATTCAGTCCCAAGATGGACCAAGAAGGATTTTTAAATGGTGGTGGGCTTTTAAAATGAACAGTTCCATTTGGGATGCAAGGGAAAAATTAAATTGGAGATTTGAGCCTTTTAGTGCAGGACAAAATAAAAAGGCAAAGGTAGGGTAGTGAGAGTGTTAGGGACTCATATGGCTGAGGTCAGGTGTGACAGTCATTCTCTATGAGGCTGTGTCCTATCTCCATGGCCCATGGGTTGGGCATGGTTTTATTGTGCTGTCCAAACCACTGATATGTGAAGATTTATGTCAGTTTGGGCTGAACTGTACTCTCCCAAAATTTTAGGACCATAAGTAGTTTAGATTTAGTTAATTTTTAATTATTTTTTTAAAAAACAATTTGCAGTATTTTTTATAAACATCATGAGATATCTGGGAGATGAAATCTAAATCTCAGCAAGAACTAATTTGTGTTTCTTAAGTAGCCTGTGCATATATACCCTACAGGCAACTATATTCACTGCTTGGGCATGTAGCAAAGATTGGTGCTATGGAATTTCCCACCTGTGTGTATAAGAGAGATCTTTGGGAGGTATACTTCACACAAAGAGTTAAAGTCATCAGGGGCTCTGATCTGTACCCATCCAGAGGGAAATAACACAATCCTCTAATTAAGGTTCTAGGACAGAGGAAAATAGCTTCCTACTGTATCACCATGAGATCTCATCCCCCACAGGCATTCTACCAAAATGTCCCCATAAGGTACCACTGAGAGACCTTCCCTGGCCAAACAGGTGAGGTCTTACAAACTTGGACTTTTAGTCTACAAATTGTGGGTTGCATATTATTCTTTTTGAAAATACTCAGCCTCAGATATTTTGCAGTAGTAATGGAAAAAGGAAAAAAAAAAGGCATGACTAATACGGAGAGGAGTGGAGTACATACACAGGTCTTCCTAAAATTAGAAAGGCTCTTTTGTGTCTGTATCCTCTATGGACACCAGCCTTTGCCCTGAGAGTCATGATTTGCCTGGAGATTACCTATTTGGGAGAGGGCAAAAAAGTTAAAGAAAGTGTGCTAGTTGTACCATATTACAGTGCAGAGCCTGAATATATCCACTTCAGAATTCATAGAACCTCAAATGTTTTGGAATTAAAAATTTGGAATTTGTTTACTTGGTATTATGGTAATTTAATCGAATAATTTTAATAATTCTCTGCATAACCTAATATTTATAGTATAGGCTCTTCTACTTACAGAATGATTGGTGCTCAAAAAGTCTCAGATTTTAGAGTTAAGATTTTTGGATTAGGGATGCACAGTCTTTATCAGTTATTTGGCTTTAAATAATAAAGTTGGACCACTGTAGTTATAGTCCATAAAAATGGAAGAGGGGTTCTTCATTGCTTGTTGGATTGCCCATTATATAGGATTTTCTTGTATGTGTGAGAAACTTTTTTTCCTGCTTGGTTGTTTTATTATAATAGTTTTGAAATTATAGTATAATCACATCATTATCCCTTTTTTCATTGCAATCCCTCCTATGCAACCACCTTGCTCACTCCCAGATTCGTTGCTTATTTTCTATAATTATTGGTGTGTGTGTGTGTGTGTGTGTGTGTGTGAGAGAGAGAGAGAGAGAGAGAGAGAGAGAGAGAGAGAGAGAGAGAGAAACAGGGAGACAGACACACATACACACAGAGACAAAGAGAGACAAGAGAGAGGCAGAAAGAGATGACACAAAGAGAGTTTTCCTGAATAGATATTTACCATTTTCTCAGTCTGTATGCTACCTGTATGTATATCTCAGGGTTGATCACTTGTTACTGGGTAACCACTTGGGGTGAAAATCCCTAAGGAAGACCATTTATCTATTCTCAGTATTGCCTAGTTTTCTGTAGCTCTTTGTTTAGGAGTAAAGCCCTGAACTTGTCCTTTTCCATGTTACCGTGTCCATTGGTGTAGTCCTTGTTAAGGTGGAATGTACACACACACACACACACACACACACACACACACACACATTTTTAATAGAGAGGTGGATGTTTAATCAGATGTTGTCAGAGGAATAATGAACTACAGCATCATGGAGGTGAGAGAAATGAGTTTTGATGTCTGAACATCATGGAAGGATGGGTTAAAATGTACCCAGCTTGGGCAGCTGTGGTAGCTTCTATGTAATTTTAGCACTCAGGAGGTAGAGACAGGGTAGCCCTTGAGCAAGCTGATGGGGTAGACTACCCAGATTGATAAGTTTCAGGCTCAGTGAGAGAGCCTGTGTCAGTAAACAAGGTGGCAAGCAAATGAGCAAGACACCTGATGCTCACCTCTGACCTCCACATGCATAATTTGCACGTGCAACTTCACACAGCAAATCACCACACATGTGGACACACAGAGTCGTGTTCAGGCATATCAGATACACACACACAAGTGCAATATATATGTATTTCAAACCCAATTTATCAAAACCAACCAACCAACCAACCTGAAATGTTCAGGCTGGAAAAAATATGTAACTCTGATGAAAGTGGATTAATCTGTGATCAGAAGCTCTATAAGGTTTTGTCACAATGAATTGACAGATATCCGTTTCAAGTTGTGATCAAAAGTTCGCTTGGTTCCTAGGGTTTTTTTTTTTTTTTGAAGAGGGGGAGACTTGGGCCATTCCTCACCTTGCTACAAATCGTTTATGAGATCCCATTGACTTAAACCTTGAGCATGAACAGAACTCCCATGTGTGACTTGTTATTGGATATTGGCTCCATGACAGATCTTTGCAACTCCCATAGCAACTAGAACAATTTCAAATATGTCATTCTTCTGTGGGATGGAGGAAAAGGCAGCCTTCAATTCGCATTATTATCTACACTCAGAAGTCTATTCAAACTTGGCCCATTGGTAGATTTGAATAAATAAACTGAGGTTGAAATTAAATACTTTAAAGCTTGACTAGATCCCCAGATTGTTCTCTGGACAGAGGAGAGGGTGCCTGAACTGGCCTTGGCCCATAACCATACTGATGAATATTTTGCATATCACCATAGAACCTTCATCTGGCAATGGATGGAGATAGAGACAGAGACCCACATTGGAACACTGGACTTAACTCCCTAGGTCCAAATGAGAAGCAGAAGGAAAGAGAACGTGAGCAAAGAAGGCAAGACCAGAGGGAACTTTCACCCGTTGATGGATGGAGATTGAGGCAGAGACCCACAATGGAGCACTGGACTGAGCCCCCAAGGTCTAAATGAGGAGCAGAAGGAGAGAGAACATGAACAAGAAAGGCAGGACCGCGAGGGGTGCGATCGCCCACTGATATAAGGGGACTGATCTAATGAGAGTTTACCAAGGCCAGCTGGACTGGGACTGAACGAGTACGTGATCAAACCAGATTCTCTGAATGTGCCTGGCACGGGGTCTTTCTGAAAAGCCATTGACAATGACACTGGGAATTGTTTCCTCTGCATATACTGGATTTTTGGGATCCAGTCTGTTTGGATGCTCACCTTCCTGGACCTGGAGGGAAGGGGGAGGAACTTGAACTTCCCACAGGGCAGGAAACCTTGACTGCTCTTAGGGATGGAGAGGGAGGAGGAGAGGGAGTGGGGGGAGAGGGAGGGTGTTGGGAGGAGGGGCGTAAATGGAAACTTTTATAAATTAATAAACTTTTATAAATAAAAGAAATCATCTTTGTTTATTCATTGTACAGAATTAATGGTTATTCTCAAGAGAACAGAAGAAAACAGGAACAGTCATGCTTTAATGCTTTAATGCTTTAAGATGATTTTTAATTATCTTAAAAATACATATTTTTGATATTTACAGTGTACTCCAAAATTCACAGTTTGATATTGTTGCCCCTAATGTAATAGAATTAGAAGGCAGAGAGAGCCTCTGAGAGGTGATGCGGAGCCAAGGCAGGACCTCGTCAACTAGATGCATGTTTTTATTTTTATTAAAAGAAACCCCAGGGGGATCTCTAATCCCCCCTTTTTTGTGTGAGGACATAAGAATTTGATAACATGAAACCTGGAAAAATGCCCTCACTAGAACCATACTGGCATTCTGATCTCAGACTCCGGAATCATGAGAAAGAAATATCTGGTATTTATAAACAACATAGTTTGTGGTGTTTTGTAGTGGCACTGACAATCAAGAATTAACTACCTACTTTAAAGTAAATGCAACCTCAACTTAACGTCTCTTATTTTATACATATGACATGTTCTATGGCTCCCAAATTATTTTAACTTATCTTCCAATGATTGGATGTGATGGAATTTATGTACCTATTACTCCAACTGTTGAGATAAAAGTCAAATTGTAAACTATATTTCTTTATCAAAATGCAATAAGTAATTTTTGGTCTATAAATTTTGTTTCTTCTAAATTATTTGTGCTATAAAACTTGTTGACTTAGTGCTATAGAAAGAGCAGATTTTATTCTTATTTTGTAAAAGTTTTATTTCACAAATACTGTAACTATAAGAATGACAAAAATGCCCACAGCATTGGCACTCAAATATATCAGTTTGCTTATCTTCCAGTTTCTGTAGAAATGTTGACTCTTGCATATACATCACTTTTACACATTTGTCATTAAGTTCTGCCATATTAAGATAGAAATCCTACAAATCTTTGGAATGTCTCTTTGATAGTTTGTCAGCTTGAAACACCATTGTCTAGTTAACGTCTCCTTCAATGATAAGGTAGCATTGTGAGTTTTTTTTTTCATTTCTGAGATCTACTGTTTTGCACAAGTCTTTGAGAACCGCTTTTTTCTATCTAAATATTATTGGAAGGGTGAATTTTGAAAATAAGTTTGCTGGGCCTAAAGCTATGAATATTTTTATAAGCTTTCTGACAGAACACACCAGTGCCTTCTGCCACCAGCACACAGATGTGCATCTGTCTCCATCCTTCTGCCACCAGCACACAGATGTGATTCTGTCTTCATCCTTCTGCCACCAGCACACAGATGTGCATCTGTCTCCATCCTTCTGCCACCAGCACACAGATGTGCATCTGTCTCCATCCTTCTGCTATCAGCACACAGATGTGCATCTGCTTCCATCTTTCTGCCACCAGCACACAGATGTGTATGTCTCCATCTTGACAGAAAAAAGACAGGGAATCTCCTAGCATGGAAAGAGTTATCTGTGATCTTAGCTCTCAGCTGTAGGATCGCCCTTCATGCATTTCTCAGTTTTGTTGAGAAATACTTCTTTCAAATGTCATAATAATGTGCACTTTACTGTGTTCTATTCAGGGTTAAATAATAAAGTATAAACCTATTATTTAACATGATCCCTAATTTGACATTCACTATTTAACCAATCTGATAATTAGAAAAACTAAAGGTTAGGGCATCTATTCCCCATGAGACTTTGATTTCTCAGATCCTTAATATTGATAATCAATTTGAAAGGATCTAGAAACTCGTAGAAGATAAGACTTTAAGCACTCTGTTAGAGATTATCTAGGTTAGGTTAGTCTGTGAGGTATTGTCATCATTGAGTCAGTTGATGTGGGAAGACCCATTTTACTGTAAGCATTACCATTCCATGGGCGAGGTTCCTGGACTGGACAAATAAACAAACAAACAAAAATGATGATGCAAGTTGAGTACTAGCAATCATCTGGTGTGGGAGAATTGTCTGTAATCTGTCAATTATATTTTAAATAAAACACTGACTGGCCAGGCAGTAGGTGTAGGCAAGAAAACCAGACAGGAAGTGGAAATGATGCAAGGAGAGCAGGAGAATTCTGGGGAGGAGGAAGTTGATTCCTACACTCTTGCCCAGACCACCAAAGAAGCAACATGTGAGCTGACAGCTGAAAAAGGTACTGAGCCACATGGCTAACACAGACAAGAATTATGGATTACTGTAAAATGTAAGAATTAGTTAATAAGAAGACTGAGCTAATGGGCCAATCAGTTTATAACCTAATGTAGACTCTGTGTGATTTTCTTTGGGACTTGCCCGCTGTGGGGTACTGGGTGGAACAGAAGCCCCAAGAAGCCAGCCCTCATGTTACAATCATCAGTCCCTGCTTCTTGCCTGAAGGCACAGTGTGAGCACCTGCTGACACCGACACCCTTGTCATGGTGTTCTAGTACCTTTGAACTGTGATCCAATGTCAGCCCTTCCTGGATGTTGCTTTTGTCAGGGGTTTTGCAACAGCAACGAGACATTAATGGAAGCACATTTCACCAAATTTTTGTAATAAATTTAACTACATTTTTAGTAGTTTATATATATTGTACTTTAAGTCATTTTCATATTTCTAAAGTCGGATTGCATCCTATGGTGAATATTCTCATTTTTTTTAAGTAAGTCTCATGTAACCCAGGGTATCCTTAAACTCACTCTAAAGTCAGAATGGCCGTGAACTTGTCTGTTTATAACTCCCAAATTTTGAGATTACAGGTATATATCACTATGCCTGGCTTTACACTAAATATTTAATGCAGTGGCATATTCTTATTTTGTATGAAAAATGTTCATTAATTCTGTTATAATCCCTAACGTCTTAGTATGGAGGAAAATGAATATTTTCACTTATGTGAATTATATATACTTATTGTCCCTTTTATGGATATATTAATATATTGAGAGCTTTATTATTAATCTGTATAAGCACTTTGAAGGTTATAATATTTAATCATTTATTCTGATTTTTGATATTATTTAATTATTTTTAAAAAGATATATTTGTAATCATATGTGTGTGGATCTGTGCACATTTGAGTGCAGTGCAGGAGGAGACCAGAGACTGTAGATCTCCTGGAACTTACGGTTTGGGAGTCAAACTCAGGTCCTCTGAAAGAACAGCATATTCTTTCAAAGGCTGAGTCACCTTTCCAGCCCCATTGTGTGTTTATTTACTTATAATAGACCTTTGACTGTAAATGACAGTGGGTTGAGTGAAGAAGGGACCTGAGAATTACGTATGCTGTTTGGATGTGGTAACATGTGCTTCTCATTATAGCACATGGGAACTGAGGCTGGAGTAGGTGAGTTTGAGGTCAGCCTGAGTCGTGAAGCAACCATATTTAATACCCGCCCCCCACACACACAAACCACACACAAATTCCTCAGAACTCTACAAACAAAACGAGCACTTGATGGGCTAGTTTCTCCTCCCAGATCATGGGTTAAATGATCATTTGTCCTGTAATTTTGTCTTCTCTTCTATGCTGTGCTATAGCTGTGCATTTTAGATCTCTGTGCACGCAGCATGCAAGGCTCTGAGTTTCCCTAAAGCAAGGAGCATGTGTTTTTATAAGAGCATAAGGACTCCACAGATATCAGATAACAGCACTGTTCTTAAGTATGGAGAAAATTTAACATAGTCTTTTGACTTCAACCAATAAATGGCTGCTCAGTTTTTCAAATATCGGTCTTATGATCTTTATGTTTTTCCCTTGGTTTGTGCTGATAGTCCATCTGTTTTCCCAGCATCCTATATTTCACATCTGTGGCTATTTCATTATCGTGATCATCCACTGCAACCTCAGTGAGTACAGAAATCACACGCATTTTCAAAATGGTTTTTTTTTCCTCTATGGTTGATTTGTAGTTTTAAAACTCTGTTAGCTTTTTGTCTTGAATCTACTGTTTTTCTTTGCTATTTGTTTCCCATTTGATTATACCTGAACATTTTTTATGTATTTCTTGGAACATTTTATATATATTCCTTAGAACAAAATGTCTTTTGGGTAGGATTCTAAATATGTAAGTAAATAAACTTGAGGGAAAGCAAGAAAAGCTCCATCATTTTTATCTCTTTACAGCTAAGGGTTGGTTATTGTATTCTTCACTGTTCGGAAACTGTATTTTTCTTAGCATAAGATAAAGGCACATTCCATTCTTCCACACAAAAGTTTATGTGTGTCTGGCTGCATGCACACTATACTTAGTATATGTTGTATTTATATAGCAAAGAGTATCAGACTTGGCAGAGTTTTCTCCATGAGAAGCGCTTTACAGCTGCTTGAGGAGCAAGCCCTCACCTTTCCTTTAATGCTTGGTGAGTTTTCCAAGTTCTGTATCTCACTGAGATTTTCCATTTTTTCATAGAAAGAAACTACACAATTTTTAATTTTACACATGTACTTTTAAATTTTGGTTTTATGTTTTAAATATTTATTAGCAGTAATGCCCCTTTTCGATTTATTTTAAAGACATGAAGTGTGGAACTCCTTCTCTTAGTCTATTTATTTTTGTCCCTGTGTTGATGGTTTTGGAATTTTATGGTGAACACTTTTACCATTTCTCTACTTGCAAATTAAAACATTTTTATATATCCGAAGACTTTCTATGCATATAGTTTGTAGTGAGTTCTTAAATTTTTCATTTTTGAAAGAGCATCTCACGATGTAGTACTAGCTGGCCTGGAATCAGAGATCCACCTGTCTCTGCCTCCTGGGTGCTGGCGTTAAAGGCATGGCCCCACCTCATTCCACAATTTGTGGTATTTAAAACTTTCCATTCCATACCTAGGCTGGTTCCTTTCTCAAACCACAGATTCAATAACAGAATGTTGTTCATTTTAAATTTCAGGGATCTCGTTAATGTAGGACACATGATGTATTTGTCTTTCAGTTTTGAGAGAATATTGTCGAAAAAGTTTAACCTTTACATTCTGATGCTCATGGACAGCCACAGAGAAGTTACTCTTTGCTGTCATGTAGAGGTGTGTATGTAGTATATGTGCATCAGGCCTTGCACATATGTATGTCTGTGTTTTATACTTTGTAATTTCATAGAAGCTACTTGATAGCGTGATAATAGCTTCTTCCCATAATTATATTTAATTTTTTTTCTTCTTGTTCTTATTTTTCATGGTTTTATACTTTTGTTTGCTGTCATTTAGTTGCTTCTTCATATATAATCAATGAGTTGGGACATATTACTAAATTGGCTCTCTCCTCAAGTGACATTACAAATATATATAATTCACTTTAAATATTATTCTTTAAGTCTAATTTTACTGGTGATTTTTGCATATCATTTTTAAAAATGCAACTCTTAACAAGGCCTCATAGTAGATGAAGACTAATTATTTGGGGTTATAACATGTTCCTTTGATTAATAACTACTTTCTGAAACGTCATTACTTTCAAATGCTTGTCTCCTACTCGAATGGACTATAATTCAAAAGATTATATTATCACATTTTAAAGTATAACACAGTATTTTGATATTTTACAAGTATTCATGATTATGCTTTATCGTTTGTGCCAAGGAGACTCAAAAGTTCATCTTTTACCCTCCTATTGAAGAGTAAAGAAGGTATTGGAGCAGCAAATTGATTCTCACTTGTTGCCAAGTGTTCAGTATTGTTGAGCGTTATTAAAACATTGGCAAATGCAAACTAAAGTGAACTTGCCATTGTCCTTAACTGGAGATGCCAATTCCTGTGTGTTACTCGCGGCTTCTTTTGAAATGTGTTTATTGTGTCTATTACTCTGTGCATAGATTCCCCACTCCTGCCCCTTTAATTTGGCTCTTAGACTCAAGGAGGATGCTCCATTATAGGATCTTACATGATAGGGTCATGATACAAACAGATCTAGCAGTTGCTGATTTATATCTATTTGCTACTTTGGAAAATCCCCTTCTTTGAAGAAAAGGAACACAACCATTTTTCTTTAAAGCTTCTTGGTTCCTACTTATGCTCTCTAATTTTGCATTAACCATGAAGCCAATAGTTTGATTTGTCAGTGTTTGCCTGCATTTCTACCTCTTGAGTGTTTCTTTATCTTTTTAAACTATGATTAAACTTTTTTTTTAACCCGATCTTTTAACTGGCAACTTAATTCTCTTTGATTTAGATTGCTTTTTTCTTTTTAAACACCATCTTTGGACATTGATTGCACCCTGCTTTGCAGTGAGACTTTTACTATAGATAGCCCTTTGCTTTGAGGAATCTGTCTCTTCAGCATTATTGGGAGCCAGCAGGTAAATTTACTGAGAGGTAGCCTTTGATGAAAATACAACTGTAAAAGGGAATTGCTTTGTCATGAACAGGACATGAAAAATATGTGATAAATTTTTCTAGATTAAGAATTATCTGCGTTATAATACAATCGTGATGATTGATTTAGGTATGTGTTCAAGTTTTTAAACTTTAAATTTGAATGCAAATACTCTAAAGTTTCAGATAAATAAGTAGGTAAGACCCTAGTAAAATGCATTTTTATAAGGTAAAGTAATTAATGGTGGAATTAAGGGTTAGTGATGAGGACCCACAGAGAGATGAGACATGCGGTTGGGAAGGTTGGGTTCTGGGGCGGGTGGCGCTAGATGGGAGGCATTCTACATAGATGGAATACATGCTACGCAAGAATTTGTCACTGTGGAAAGAGAAAAGTGTAAAACGTGGTAAATGAAGGACTGAGTGTGATGAGTAGATCAAAGAGATTCTACCTTCTATGCTGTATGCTCTCACTGTGCCCCATATGGGAGTATGCTGGACTATTCTTTGAAAAAAAGATAAAAACTGACTTGACCAGGATTGAGTGCCTGGCTATATAGTCTCACAAGGGCTGCTGATTGAAGAAGGGATATCCTCAGTAGGGAATGACTTCTTCAAAGACTTGGAAAGCTGAGTAGTGAGTTCTTTCTCTAAATGCTCATATGGGTGACCTAGAGATTCATTAAGAATAGCTTTTCCCTTGACCTGTTCCAAATCACGACTCTCAAATTGCAGGTCATGCTTACTTTAAATTAACCTCTCTTTTCATAAGACAGTCCATGTAAGTAACTCTCCAAGAGCCAAAATGCCTCAGCTAACATGTTAGAACATTGATCAAAGCGATGTAGAAGAGAGATTAATGTGGAATTTTACTTGCTGTGAGAGAGGAGCTCCCTGAAGAAGTGGACAAGGTACTTTCCTTCTTACCAATCATTATTTTTTATTAATATATTTTACAAGACTGCAGTTGAAATAATATTAAATACAAATTTGTTTTTTATACAGAAAGTGTAATAAAGTTAAAATAGTTCCTTGTAATTCATAGCATTATTGCAATGCTTACAAAATTTTTGCATAGAGTGTGCAAGGATCGATGTTATTTAAAAATAAAACTAAAATACTTTTCTCACATCACACCAAACCCAGAGGAAAAAGAAAACAAAACAAAACCTAAAATAACACAAAAGTCAAATTCAAATTCAGATGAGGTTCATTTTCCAAAGTTTATATTCGCCAAACAAACCAACTTCCATGTCAACTTCTATGACCTCACCTTTTCTATTAAGCGCCCCAGAGTGCCTTCTCCAGAGGGTATTCAGTCCCATCATGACAGATGTCCTGCTTTCCTATCTAAAGCACGGGCACCTTCAGTAGGTTTCTGTGGCTTTGTGATCTCTCAGAGGGAAAATGCTAAGAGAGATGAGAAAATGTATCCCACTTCCTCATGAAAACATCAGCTAGAAGTGGCTTTTGTATGACTCTAACCTATGTAGCCCGTCAGTTCCTTTCCTTTGCTGTAATTTTCAGGGCTCTTGTGAGGTTGATGACATAAGACCCCTTAAAGGTGCTCATATACGATTTGTCATTTGGAAACTGACACCACTGGAAGGGAAATCCCTGACTGACCCAAGCAGAGTTCACACTTCACAGTTCTAGTGAATCCATTTCTAAGGTTATACGAGAGGTGGATGCAGACAAGCTCTAGCCCTGGGGCCGAGTATGAGAGTGTCCAGACTCACTATGTCACGGGAAGGCTGCACAAAGAAACACAAGCAACCCATCCTTATAGCATCTCTCGGTTCTGGGAGACCAACAGCATGACTGTCACAAGGGCATAGTGGTGTGTAATCTGTTCAGACAGTCCTTGGCTGAGTTCCAAAAAGATCTTGTCTATTTACTCTTATGGCCCAAACTCCAATTCTGTGTTCAGGAGGTGCCGGTGTTCAAAGCTACCCAGTTATAATGAGCTGTAGATTGTATTCGCTTCCCACTTTTTAGCTAGAATACCTACAGCCTCAGAGCTGAGGGTGGGACGCCAATATAAAAGAGGTGCCCTGGTTAAGGTAGAGAATGGCTATCATTTCCAACTCACAAGAATTGGTGGTGATGGCCTGAAAGCTCTAGTGGGAAGAATTCTGCACCTTGGGAAGGATATGGCCTTTAGTGATAGTTGTGAAGGGTTGGGGATGAAGTCACTACAGAGTCAAAGTGGCTTTCTTCAGGTGGTGTTGAATGCTTAAGTTTGAGTCCTAGGTGGTTCTCAGTGATAGAGATTGAGCCCCGACTTACTTGATGATTTTATTTCACTAGAAGTAGAGGGAGAGAAGAAAGCCTAATAGTATTAAGGATCTTACATAAGACATTTGATTTTTGGAGGGAGCTGTGGGAGAAAGAAATAATATATATTGGGAACAAAGCATTGTTCATCCATACAGATGTATTACCAAGCATTCAGATTTTCTCCTACATGTGAGACTCACAACTGAGATATCTTCCAGTCCTAAGGACTAGGAGTCTGACTTAACAAGCCTGATACCCAGAACAAAGCAGTTGCTTGGTTTTGTTATTGTTGTTCTAGATTCTGTAACGTAGACAGGCTTTCTCCATCTCCATTCTACATACCCACAATTTACTATTGTAGGCCACCCTGAGAAGAAACTACAGAAAATGGAGATGTGAAAGTTCTGTAGCCTCTTTCATTCTAGAAGGTCTGATCTAAAACCTAGGAGGGGAGCACTCCCCAGCAACTTGAAAACGAACTTGAATGTTAGTGAACTGCCCAGGGACAAGACTCCACACTCTGGCTTGGTCATATTTTAGATAGTAGATTTGAATAAGTTTCTTAACCTCTTGAGGTCCCAATTTCCATATCTGTAAACTGGAACCTTGTTGGGAGCTCAACTCTAAAGTGCTGTTCAGAGGAAAAAATAAATGGGTGCAGATAGAGCATTTTAGTGCAGTGCCCAATGCAGAGTTCAATGAATATTAACATACCAGTCTATTAACGCCTGGAAAGTGGAGTCTAGTTCTTTTCATATCTTGGGGTAGGCTGTGCATCCAAGAAAACCTCTTGTTTTATGCATGAGTTTTGAGGACATGGCTCTTTTTGTGGTGAAAATTTGATAGCTTCTCCCTGCCCCCATTCTGAAAGGAAATAGCCATGGCCCTCAAGATCCTAGAATCTCACGAGTCAGGTTAATGGGAGCACTAAACACCTCTTGGCCACTGCCACCTCTCAGTCCTCAGACAACCCACTCTCAGTTAAATGAACAGTCTGCTTTGGAGTTTTCTGACTTTATGAAATCTGAGCTATCTCTTCTTCCAGTGGCAGAGGCCCATTAAAGTGGGCTTTGAAGACACTTTGGGTATGGAGGGGGTAGATTTTTTTTTAAATCTTAAACGTCAGTTTTCTTTCTTGTTTCCTCAGCAAGGGCAGCTTCAAGTTTGTTGTATTTAGTGAGGAAGCAAAAGTCACATATTTGTCAGTGAGGATGGCAACACGCTGAATGAGGCTTTGGGCTGAGGACTCTGACTTCCTAGTAGGACAGGTAGATTGGGACTCCAAAGCTACTTCTTGCCTGTAGCAACTGTACAGGCAAGATCTTTTGATCTGTTCCAATTGGTAGCCTCCAAGTGTGTCCTGATGCTGCCTGATGCTGTGTTTAAGGTAAGGGGCAGCAGTTGGCATTGCTGCAGCTCTATTCTTGCAACTCTTAGGGATGGGTTTGACGGCATTCTTAATGTTGTGTTGTGGCATAACCCCCCTATGCATCAAAGGCTCTTGACATTTTCTCTTCCTCAGAAGAAGAGACTGATTTCTTACTCTGCCCACTTCCAAGATGGGGGAAGGAGGGACTAAATAATCTGTGTGAGCGTGGGTGTTCCCAGGGGATTTTCTCCTATACGTGTGCTCTACCTAAACTCAGAAAGAGGACCTCCCACAAGCAATTATTTTCCCTTTGCCATTCAGACCTGCCTTGACAAGTTTCAAGGACTCCATTACGGGCTTCTAGAAATCACATTGCTTTAGAAAGTGCTAATGCCTATGGTGCCTTGTGCTGCCTGAAGCAGCGGGTGGGTGGCTGCTCTATCACTGATCAGTGGTATGGTTTTGTGAATGGGAAATTCAGAGGCAACTGTACAGTTTAAAATTCCGATTACCACAGAGAAAGAGATACATCCCAGTGCAGTAAGCTTCACTATTTTCATGGAAATATGGTGAAACTGGGAAGCCTTCCTCCAAGGAAAAAGTGATGAAAATCTGCAAGAGAGACTTTTTATCTTTGAGATAAAAGGTCTGTTTTCCAAGGTCACTTCTTTCATTAGAACTCTTCCCTCACTTGCCTGCTAATGGTGTGCCATGCAAGTGTATTATTCAAGGAACTGATTCTTTCTCGTCTTTGTACCTAAGACTTCCTAAGGTGTGTGGTGTAGGGAGGGAGATCAGGCTTTGTTTGCAACTTACATAAATAAGATTTTTTCTTTTATTGATCCTTAATAAAGGATCAGGTACTTAGAGATGGATCAATTCAACCCTTTGGCCCAAGCATTATGCTATCTTTTGTTTAAAATAAATAAAACCAGGATACTCTCAATGGGTCTGATTTCATTGGTCAACTTGATTCTTCAAATGCATTCATGAGGAAGGCAGAGGGCTTTCCTGTAGTGATGTAGATCAAGGACCCCAAATGGTAGATTGTCTCATTGAAACACATCCTGCCTCTCCAAGGTAAATACACACACCCACAAAAGTTCACTTATCATGATGCTGTGTTTATCATAATAAGCACAACACCACTATCAGCAAAAGGGGAAGACCTATGGTAGCAAGTGATTTTACCACACAGAAGCAGAGGTGTGTGAAGATGAAACATATTCTTTCCGTATTCCCTCCACTCCAAGGGAGCAAAGACCCAAATTCCAAAGAGCAAAACCAAACTACCATTCATCTGGCCACTTCTAGAAATGGCTCCACAGAAAATATCTCACTGTTTATTCCTACCTATATAAAGGTGTTATTCTTTTGCTTTTTTTCCGGTTATTTATTGGTCTAACCTGGAGCTGTAGAACAAGTGGCTACAGTGGAGGTATAGGTAATGGAGATCATACAAGGTCAGAAGTATTTTCTGAAGAAACTAGGTATGAAAGTCTCTCTGGAACATGGGAAGATGCAAATTTTGTGGGTGTAAATGGATTTGAGTATTTTTAGGGAAAAGATTGTGAATCGAGATGGCTCTTCTTGACTCACTTTGGGTAAGGCATTGCTCACTTGAGAAGCATTGCTTCTGAGAAACACCGAGCCAGGCCCCACTGAATAGAGTGGGAGGAACACAGCTTCCTTATTCCCAAGCTGCTTTTCATTCCACTTTCTCGGTTACCCCGAGTCCTCTGAGCTGTCTTCTCTCTTAGATGTGTCCTTCTTAAAACTTCAGCCAAGTTTTATATTCCCAAGCCCCCATGGAAACATAGGCTACTCCTTGTTCCTGAGAAATCCACCTTCTGTTCCATTATGTCTAACACATTCTACAGGTGACCTATAGCTCTGGGGTCAGCACATGTTTTCTGCAAAGGGTTGTATAATCATAATGTTGTTTGCTGGCCATGAAGTCAATGGTAGGGGTACAGTGTGAAATGGCTCATATACGACATGTAAATATCTGTGGCTGTGGAGCCAGACTTGGGTCTCCAGTTTGTAGTTTATTGACCCTTCCATAGCGTCAACCCTCAAGTATTCTTTGGTCTATGGTTTGTCTAGAGAGAGAATAAGATGAAGGAAGCTAAAAGCTAGTTTGAGTCTTTCAGTGCTATTCCTTAGTCATGTAACAATTAGGAAACCACACACCAAGTTTCTACCTAGATAGATACGACCATGGAGCTCTTCAAAGCTTAGGTCATCTTGAGGTAGTCCCTCCAAATGAAACTCCCAAGATTTGCCAAACAGATGTGCTGAACTGAACTACATGATAATTGTATCTGGAGATCACATTTTGATTTGTAAAATGTTCTCTGACGAATATTAGCATACCAGAAGCTCTAAGATGCTGAAGGTTCATTTGAATCCCGTTATCCCACTAGCTGGTTAATAGACACAGGAGTGTGATTGTCTAGAAGACACTGTATATAAAGATTAGAAAGATTCCCATTTTCAAAAAGGAGCGGCAATAGACATTAATATAAATGCTGACCTCCCTCTCAGAATTCTGGCGAAAGCTTCTCTCATGACCATGGACAAATATTCTGGTTGGAGAGCATTGGGTGGGTAGGTTGAGGGGGGGGGTTCAATGACAATTAAGGATGCATCTTAGTTTCTAGTCTGAACTGAAATAAGTAATCTTCTCATGCCAGAGATCCTCCGTATTACCTGATATCCTGTGGTCCTTTAACATAACGGACAGCCAGGATTAACCAGAATTTTGTATCATTTATTGCTCCAGGGATTTCTTGATTAATATCCCCAATTATTATTTTATTGTGTGTTTGTGTGATTTGTCTGCTCTAGGATTCAATTTTGTATGTGTGACCATCATATTTTCAATTGTCATAAAATTCCCAAGGAATAGGTCTTTTATCCCACAGTTATAAATGAAATCAGAAACGGTTCAGGGAACTTTGTTTGGTCGTCTTCTTATCCGAAGACAATGGGTGTGAGATGGTCAAATGGAAAGGCAATTTGTCTTCTTAAACGAAATGAAACATCCCCTCCAACCACCACCAAACAACGCTATCTTCTTTATATACTTAGACACAAGGGACTTCAGAGTTATTGTTTAGCTGAAGAATATGGGGTAGGTGCTTCTAATAGCTAGGATGGGATTTTTGTATCTTGAAAAAGATACCTGTCTGTGATATAGGCAGATTCTGGCAGAAAGGGCCTATAAGAGGTTCAGTGACCTAAGACCACTTATAGAATCCCTTTTTAGATTCTCATACTGCAAATGGAAACATTTTAAGTTCCTGCCCTAAGATGGACCCACCCAGTGCCTCTGGGTAAGATAACACAGAGAGAGTGAGGGGAACCAGGCCTGGCCTAATAGCCAGAAATCCAAGTCATGGGTCAGGTTAGGATAGCCCCTGCTTTGTGGTAATAAGCAACTGAGGAATACATTCTGTGGGTGCCAACCTCAGCCTGTTTCTTGCGTGTCATATCAGAAATAGCGAACCTCTTTCTTGTCTCCTGTAACAAACTGTTCAGCTTGTGGAGTAAGAAAAATTAGAACCGTGTGGAGTACAAAAACAAAAACAAGTGTCACTCAGGCCTGTGAATACAACTTCCTTCAAGATTGTAGGGCCGTGGCTTCACCTAGTAGCATCAAGGATGAGCAAAACCAGTTATCCCTCCATTCGGAGTCCAAATGTGGAAACCATTTGGCTTGTCTGTCAGTTTCTGCTGCTCAGTCTTGACTCAACCATTTCCCTCCAACCACCCAAAATAAACTACAGGTAACAAGATAAATAGGATGTGCTTCTCCTTGCTGAGTGCATTGGCTTAAGGCATAGGCACATTTCCCCCTCTTTGAACAGAGATGGTGTAATCCCCTGTCCCAGCACAAGAGCTGGCCAGGGTGACCCTGGGGCATGGCAATGAAGGTAGGGTGATAAGAGGTAGCTGATGGCGGGAATTAGAGACTATTTCCATATAGGGGGATGGGGTGCTGCTGAGTCCAGGGGACACAGTGATTCTGATGAGGATAGATGACTCGGTTTATATTCATTTGCCATGAGTAATTCTGGCAGCATGTAGAATCTTAGGTCTGTGATTTCTAGAGAAACACAGCAGTGAGTTCTGGAATAGGAATACCCCAGCACGGACAAAATAGACAAGAGCAAAGCAAGAGAGTTTATGCCAGCCCTTGAGAATATGACATGTCTAAAAATGGCTCACTCATCTCAAGAAACTTATGAAAATTAGTTAGCTTCCCTATAGTACCCTTGGTTAGATTTCCATTTTAAAATAACATCTCTTGGGATCTGGGTTCACTCTTTTGTATTCTGATTGGTTTAATGAGGTTTTTTTTTTTAAGTTCATTTGTTGGATAAAGTCAGAAGTGAGAACCTAAAAGCTTGGGAGACAGCTTTCCCTTAAATGAGATGTCTCGTCCATGTAGTCTTTGCCTGTCTGGCCATTGAATAGCTTCTATGCTATGGCAGAGGAGCTGGTATCCTCTTCTATGCTGATTCAAAGCTCTTGCTTATTGACTGTGGGAGGATATGTGAGTCTAAAGGAAGTAGAATAAGTAGAAGTTAGATGAGTGGCTTACATTCTTTCAGAATTCAACCTGCCTGCCTCCATTCATTTAGCCACATAGCTCCTAATACGTTGGTCTACAATAATAGGGTGGCCATTTTTGAGTTTTTGTGGCTAATTTCTATGGGCATACCCTATCCTTTTCTTGAAGAGAAGAACTTGACCAGCTTGGCTGAAGCTAGGAAAGGGAAACCAAATATATATGTTTTTAAGACAGTCTCATTCTATAGCTCAGGCTGGCCCCCATCATTCCAACTTGCCTGGGGCTGGGATTACAAGTGGGTCAAATGTTTATCTTTTATGCTAATATATCATCCCTGGAGAGTGACCCAAAGATTCCCGCCATCACTGCCTCTAATGACTCAGAGAGAAGCTAGGTGATTACTTGAAAATATTGATGGATATTCTGTAAGTGCTCAGTCCACTGTGTGATTGGAAATTGCCTGGGGGAATGCTGATCCTGAATGAGTGCTTAGATTCTG
This sequence comes from Myodes glareolus, assembly GCF_982192425.1. Taxonomy (NCBI): domain Eukaryota; kingdom Metazoa; phylum Chordata; class Mammalia; order Rodentia; family Cricetidae; genus Myodes; species Myodes glareolus. Next base: position 77,621,480 of record NC_142034.1, on the reverse strand, counting down.
TCGTGTGGGCGATGGGGGTGGGGTGGAAAAAATGACAGTGGATAATGTCACAGGGTCACCCATGGTTCCTTTTGTACTGAAACCTCATTTTATACAGAGGATATATATATATTTATTTATATATATTTATATATATTTATATCCACTCACACACACACACAACCCACTCATACACACACTCATACACACACGCACACAAAAGGTCTTTGATAGGCTTTCTGTGTTCTAGTAAAAATAGTTGGCAGCCAGTGTCTCAAGCCAAAAGGGGCCTTTATGCTGCTGACAATTGTCCGCTATGGATAGTCCTTCAAAGGCAGACACTTGTGTTTATCTGACAAGTGGAACCAGTTCCTGCCTGGGACAGGAATAACCTCCCATTGGCGCAGACGCAGACCTCGAAGACCTTCTGCCTCGTTCCTGTGGGTGTGTAGGATCCACGAGGCAGTCTAGGTAGTTTGATTTTCGCAGCATCTAACTTAATCTAGAGAGAGAAAATAGGAAAGAAAGAGTCAGTCAAGAGCGGCCATATGTAAGTTCTTGAAGCTCAGAAAGAGCTGAATATTCCATTCAATTTAAACCTCACATGTACTGATTTGGGCTGAGCAGTATTGGTTAGTGGGGTAAGACAGCCTCTATGGGGCTGGAGAGATGGCTCAGCAGTTAAGAGCACTGGCTGCTCTTCTAGAGGTCCTGAGTTCAATTCCCAGCAACCACATGGTGGTTCACAACCATCTATAGTGGGATCTGATGCCCTCTTCTGGCATAAAGTTGATAGAGCACTCATATAATAAAGAAATCTTTTTTTTTAAAAGTAATTTTATTAAATTATAAAAGTTTCCATTTCCGCCCCTCCTCCCACCACCCTCCCACTCCCCCCACTCCCTCTCCTCCTCTCTCTCCATCCCTAAGAGTAGTCAGGGTCTCCCACCCTGTGGGAAGTTCAAGTTCCTCCCCCTTCCCTCCAGGTCCAGGAAGGTGAGTGTCCAGACAGACTGGATCTGCAAAATCCAGTATATGCAGAGGAAACAAGTCCCAGTGTCATTGTCAATGGCTTTTCAGAAAGACTCCAGGCCAGCCACATTCAGAGAATCTGGTTGGATCGCGTCCTCGTTCAATCCCAGCCCAACTGGCCTTGGTGAACTCTCATTAGATCCATCCCCTTGTATCAGTGGGTGATCGCATCCAGACCCAAAAAGAGGAATATGGTATGTATTCACTCATATGTGGATTCTAACCATAATTAAAGGTCTTTGAGCCTATTATTCGTGATCCTAGAGAAGCTAAATAAGAAGGTGAACCTGATGAAAATCATGTAGCTATCTGCCTGGAGATTGGAAATAGACAAGAGTCCCAGAACCTTCATCTGGCGATGGATGGAGATAGAGACAGAGACCCACATCGGAACACTGGACTTAACTCCTTAGGTACAAACAAGAAGCAGAAAGAAAGAGAACGTGAGCAAAAAAGGCAAGACTAGAGGGAACCTTCATCCGACGATGGATGGCGATACAGATGGAGACCCACATTGGAGCACCAGACTGAGCCCCCCAAGGTCCAAATGAGGAGCAGAAGGATAAAGAAAATGAAAAAGGAAATAAGGACTGCGAGGGATGCGATCACCCAAAAATAAATAAATCTTAAGAAAAGACTGTCTCAAATCCTAAACTCACACACACACACCTATAATCTAGCAAGATTATGTCTTATCAGTTGATGTTAGCATTTTGCAAAAAGTGTGATATGCAGAATAAGAATAGTGTCATAGAGTCAACTAAATGTGGGAATGTCACAGTAAATGGGTTTCCTTACTACAGGGCATTGCATGTCCATGGCCAATATGAAGTTCCCAGAAGACAGTAGAATCTTTTAAAGCCATTAAAAGATTAGTGAATGACTTCCTCTTGCTTTCTTTTTATAATGGTGGCACTAATATTCAACAGAAGCCGAGGTGAAAGGTGTCATTAGGTTTTTGATTATCACTGCCTCCTCCAGAGGTCAAGTTTGAGTGGCTATGAGTTGCCTGTATGAGTCAGTTTCTGTTTTCATGAGCATGGCTTGCAGTTCATGGCTATTTGGAGAAGTGGTTGTTATGATGGGAGACTCTATGAGACAAATTCTTTTAAAACAGAAAAAGCAAAAGTCTAACTAAACCAAACATTTTAAAAAAGCTACTCATTGAGTGGATGTAATTATGCAAGCGAGCTAGGCACCCTCTAAGTAGACACCCAAGGTGGAGTACTGTTTGATCTTCAAAAGCCAGGCTGTCCTTTTAGTTTCATTCTTAAACAGTTCACTTATGTACACTTCAAAAAAATCCCTTTGTTATCTGCAGTCAAATCAGACTCTTGAGGAACTTGGCTTAATTTGTCTCTAAAATGACAAGTGGCATTTGTGTCCCATGACTGAGGTTGTGCTGGGGTAAGGAGAGTCAACAACACTTTACTCTTTGACCATCTATTCTGACCCTGTTAGCTTCTGGTTGGTTCTGACTCAGGGTAGTGATTAGACCTGACTTTCCATTCTTACAAGGAACCCAAGCACAAACATAACATGATGACATGTAAATTAAATTCATTTTCAGTCACATGGGTATGATATACAACTTAATTATGTGGGTGAAAAAAAATCTTATTTTAAGGCTATGAGAGAAGGGAGGGAAGGAGAAAGGGGGGAGAGGGATAGAGGGAGAGAGGAAGAGAGGGAGAGAGGGAGAGAGAGAGAGAGAGAGAGAGAGAGAGAGAGAGAGAGAGAGAGAGAGAGAGAGAGAAAACTTGGAAACAGTGCTCATTTTCACAGTTCTATTATTCCGGCACCTCATAAACAATGAACCAAAACTCTTATGTACTATGGGTTTGTCTTTTAATCATGTTGTTTAACTGCCTCGTGGGCTCCTTGGGTTGATCCTGTGTAAGAATATCCTCAGTGCAAACCAGCCTAGGAGAAAGGTTGGCCCCTCAGGTCAGTGGACTCGAATTCCTGTCCTTCCTACTCCTTACCTCCCCATCCTTGGACTCCAGTCTCAGCTCGCTTCTGCAGGTGGCTTCCATATTGCCCGCTTCTGCATTGATTTCCACCCCTTTTGGTGCTTCCATCACCAGAGATCGGGTTGGGGACTCCAACCTGAAATACAAGCCACAGATGGAAGGAATTTGAGGAAGCAGATGCTCATGGCGTTGCAACAGCTACAGCACAGGAACCTAATCTGTCTAGATTCTGCATTACAAACATACAGGCCTGTGAGAAATGGTAAGGGTTCTAGACTTTATCTTCTCCACATTTCACAAAGGTGACAAGGAAGGCATTCTGGGATCATAGACTTATCATCAACTTTTTACCGATAGCCTCTTCTATGCTTATTACTATTTTTAAAAATATGAGGATTCTAACACCTACCTTTCTAGAATGTTTACACTCTGTCCTCCTGTCTGAATCTTTTTTTAAAGATCTATTTATTATGTATACAACATTCTGCCTCCATGTATGCCTGCATGCCAGAAGAGAGCACCATGTGGTCACTGGGAATTGAACTCAGGACCTCTGGAAGAGCAGTCAGTGCTCTTAACCACTGAGCCATCTCTCCAGCTCCCCTCTTGTCTGAATGTTAACAAGGCACAGTCAGAACAAAGTTAAAAAAAGTAGATCTAGGTGGCTGGAGAGATGGCTTAGTAGTTAAGTGTGCTCAAGGGGTTCCTGATACCCTCTTCTGGTCTCCTCTGTTATCTGTGCACATGCACATACAACCCCATGTACATACCAGTCAGGATCGCCCCCCTCCCTGCTCCGTATACACACACATTTAAAAATAAGATCATTTAAAATAAGACAATAGATCCAGGTGGCTGGAGAGTGCTCCAGGAGTATCTGATGCCCTTTACTGGCCTCTTCCATCATCTGCACTCAAATGCACATACAACCCCCGTGTACATACTGCCCCATGAGCTCCCTTGCCACCATATACACACATAATTGAAAATAAGATCATCTAAAATAAAAAAAATAGATCCAAGGGTCAGATAGTCTTAAAATCAAGCCAGAAGGTGTCCCCTTTATTGTGATGGCTTATATTATGCTCTAAGTTTAAGTTACAGTGTCTAAGATATCTATAAAACAAAACTGCTCCTATCCTGTAAGCCCCACTTGCCCAAGGACAGATGACTTCCTGGAGTGCTGGGCCCTGTTGTTCATGGAAGGTAACAAGCTGTGTGGTTTTGCTTCGGTAAACAAGCTTGGTTGTCCCAATTGCACAGCATGTATGCTCCATCGCTTGTAGGCAGGAAGTATGTAGGCAGGAAGTACATCAGGATGTGTGCTTGCCTCTGATTGGATGAAGGTATAAAATACGTAGCCTTGTCAGTTCTGCTTTAATAAGCCCCTGGCTAATGTAATCTGGCACCACACTCTGGATATACATCTCAAGTATGGTCCTGGCCAGTATCTATGGTCCTGGCCACTATTTAATAAAAACTTTTCTTTATTAAAATTTATTCATGGTCAAACTGGTGAATCTCTGGATGACTCCAGACCTATAACATTATAACCTCACGCAATACTTTTTTTCTTCTTTTTTCCACAAATTTCCTCAACGCCTCAGTTTCTGTACCTATAAAGCTTAAGTCAGGCCTGGCATTAGAAATATGACTTGGTCTAAAATATTATGATTTTGGGTGGAATATTACTTACCTGACATTCTTGGGAACAAAACATGTTTCAGAATTTGGAAATTATTAGTAAAGTTACAGTAGACCTTGCTGGAGCATCTTTATCTGAAAACTCCTAATATTCCACACAATGGCCTCTGAGTGGCACTCAATTGTTATGGGGGTTTGGAGCATATTGAGACTTTTCAGATTGGGAATGGTCACCCTGTTCTGGTGTTGGCATTGTTATTATGCCAGCAAGAAAGAGTCCTTGAGTCTTACCTTATGATGTAGATTTAGAATAGACTAAGGGCTGCCTGGATTTGGGAGGGGAACCAGTTGGGACATGAAGAGGGATCGCTTTGGGTGACAAAACAGTGACAGATATCTTGATTACAGTTCAGCACTGAGTCTATGTCTCTATGCGTTTTTGAAAATGCAAAATAACGAGTCAATTTTATTTATTGAAAGAAAATTTAACCTTGTTCTATGCTGATTATAATGGCAAAGCAGGAGATGCTATGCCTCCAAAAGTTTTTTGACTAGTTCACTTGAATGAGAAAAAGCTCAGTCATCCCCAGTAATATCCCAGATTTTAACAATGTTATCACATAGGGATTCTTGAAGAGCCTCTCTGTTACAGAAAAAGAAGCTCAGCCAAGGAGCAGGACCCAGTAGAGACTATAGAATTGCCCTTCTTCTTCAGATCAGTTTTGCTAGTTCCTAACTTTCATATTTCTTGAATGTGTTGAAAAGTGGTATCATCCTTCTCACCAATGGCTGACTACCTGTTCTATTTTACCATTCCATACGTGGCTAAAGCAAACCCTTTAGTGCCTCAGGAAAATGGCCACAAGGACAAATTAGCTAGTGAGTTGTCACCACATAGAAATCCCTTCACATCAAGATAGGTTCTGGGAAGGCTCCTGCACCCTTCCTGTTCTCAACCACTTCCAGGAAGCAGCCTTGTCTTTGAGGGTTTCGCTTCCCTAAAATAACTCCACAAGGCCACCATACTTCCCCTTACAAAAGGCTTTCCATTCTACTTAGTTCATTCTTTTCTTACTGATCTCGCTCCCTGTGTGTGGCGACAATCTCTCCAACCCATGGTCTCATCACGAGACCTTCACCAAGGTTGCCCCAGTCAGGCGTGTTTTTTCTTATTATAGAACTTACTTCATTTGCACAGGGCCTTTCTCATGGTCTGGGAATAATCTCAGTGCAAGGTGGATGAAGTTTTGTTACTAACACAAGAGGAAGCAATGTCTGTGCAGGGTACCACGTCTATATTTTCACCTAATCCATGAGCTTGTCTCATGTTGGTGATCTTGCTTCTGAGACAGGCAGATAACTTGGGGCCATTTCCTTCCTTCCTTCCTTCCTTCCTCCCTTCCTTTCTTCCTTCCTTCCTCCCTTCCTTTCTTCCTTCTTTCCTACAGAGTCTGGATGGCCAAGGTAGATTATCTGGAGTTTTCTTATATCTTTGCTTCTACTAATATTAATCTCTTTCTCCCTGTATCATGCATCTCCATTCTTTTAATACTACTTCCTGCCCAGTTCATCAGCGACACTGCTGTCTTCATTCCCTTTCCATCTCTATCTCCTCTTATTTAACCAGTTAACTCAGCATTAAAATCACCCCCCTCTCTTTTAGGTTTTTAGTTAGGTTGTCACTAACTTAGACTATTATACCTTCTTGTAACCATTTGTCTTCAGTGTTTCCTTCACTTTACTGGACTTCACAGACAGATATAGAATATCCCAGGGAAGATTTGAACTCCTATATTACCCAGCCATTTCGAATTTGATCTGATTTACTTTGTTGGTCTTTATTCTTCTTTTAGAAATGTATTTATCACTGTTGTGTGATGGAAAGGCATATGTGCCACTGTGCACATGTGGAGGTCAGAAGACAACCTGGTTCTCTCCTCCATTTTGACATGAATTTCCAGGATTGAACTCAGGTTTCCAGGCTTTTACTTCAAGTTGTTACCTTCTGAATTAAATTTTTGGCTTTGGTCTTATTTCTTCCTACAACCATATTCTCTATTTTTACTAAAGATTTATGAGGTGACTGTAAACATGCATCATATGTGGGATCTTATTCTTCTTAAAACCCAGTTAATTTAGTGCCCTTATAGTCCTGGTTGTTATAAACAGGTAACTATTCTTAAGAGCCTTGATCAGGGTTATATTTACAGTCAAATGGCAGAAACCAGACTTTAACCTAATTTAATAGAAATCAAAGTCAATATGTTGCTTACTGGACTGTATCACTTCTAGGAAAACTATTTTCTCCCATCTATATTGCTACCCTGTAAATAAATGCCACACTTTCTTCATAGATTTAGTGCCTATATTTCCAGAATGTGTCCATGAATGAGAGCAAGAGCTAGCACCATACATGAACATGTGAAGCACATGCCACATTCTGTCCCAAGTCACACAACAGTTCTCACATTGAAGTGTTTACATTAGTGTCGCCAAATCCCAGATAGATTGAACATGCTCACACATTGTACCTAGCTTTCACAGTGAGTGAATTCATGAAAAGACAGTTGGAGGCAGAGTAAAAGAGATTCGACAAGGAGAATGTGTGCAGGGCTTAGATAACCCAGTCATTTAAGACACTGGGATTTGCTTTATCCTTATCCATTAGTTAATACCTTCAGGTCATCAGAAAGGCTCTGAGGCAGACAAGTAGACTCCTCCCAACCCCAGCCTTGGAAGTACCAGAACCATAGGAAAGGGAACTACTGTGAAAATGCTCCATTGTAAAAGGCAATGTAAGAACCACGCTGGTGTGGTCACCTCCCGGGAGGAGAAACAAGAAGGTACCCTACTGTCTGTTTCGTAACCCTTCCGAATGGCCTCTGTTATTCAGGGTGACACATTACAATTTACTCACATGCTAAACTTAGTGCTAAGAAAAAAAAATCCTGCAATTGCTCTTGGGAACCATAGTGGGCAAAATACTTTTGAAGTGATGCCTATCCATTTCTGACCACAGATCAACAACTAGACCATAACTGCTTATGTGGCATAAAAATGGAAGCAGATTTTCCGTTGGCGGCGAAACGTTGAGGACTCTGAGGACTCTTGGAAATGAAAGGACTATCATTGAGAAGAAAATACTGCCTCCAAAAAAGAAACATAGAAAGGGAGAGAATGACCAGGAGGAAAGGCTAAGGGGCTCAGTCAAGTCTTAAGAGGAATCATTTTCAGTGTGAGTTTGTGGAAGGACAGAGTGCTGGGCTCGGTACTGGCGCGGAACCAACACATCAGCAGATGCTGCCTTAACGCAGGGCTGTAAACTCAGGTGCCCACAGGGACTAATTAGGCAGCGCCAGTGAGCAACCTACAGAGAGGGTTTAAGAAAAAAAAAAAAAAAGAACAGCTCCAGCAAAAAGGTACCTGCAACTGGTGCTGGCTGGCTATGAAGCAGATGATGGAGATGATGTCTACAGACAGCTGCTTCTCTAATGTCTCGGTTACTCAGGCTTCTGATTTTTCAAGAGCTAGTTTTCCTTGGAATCATTAAATTCCACAAATGAATGTACAGTCTTTATAAAAATATGAGGAGGGTATAGACTGGCAAAGCATGGTGTCTTCACGCTCCCTCCCCGTCTTCTTGAAGAATAAGAGGGAAATGCTTACCTGTGTGGTACCCACAGCTCATCTCCTCCATCCCACTTACCTCTTTCCCCTCTCATTAATAAGCACTAGTAGGACTTTTGTGTTTATTGTTTTCTCGCTTCTCTTCACAGCTACACATTTGTCTCCTTGATGCATTGTTCCCTTCTGCATGTTACAAACTTTCTACCAAGAATAACTCCATTTATACATAACTCAGGAGATCAGAACTGGCAGTGGCGTCTTTCTGCACTGCGTTGTCTTACTGGCCGAGGGTTTTTTGCTGGGATTTGAGTTCAACCCATGATCATTCTGTCTGTCTTGTTGTGTTTTTTTGGATGCATTTCAGTAATTTAATATTTCCCAGATAGCTTTATACATCGCACATCTGTGATCTTCTTTCCATTAAAATTAATTATATCATAATACATGTTTTATAATTCTTTTCAGGTTGATTTTAATAAGACTTTTTTGGTATTTTCTTATTTCACATAAAGGCTTAAGCTTTACCTCCTTTTTAAAGCTTTCGGCTCTGTCTTCTTCCCTCTGGAACTATCTACCACCAGAGGTCTTTTCAAGATTCAAAGAACTAATTTTTCCTCTCATTAGCCCTATTTAATCTTTATTTTCAGTTCCTGAATTCCTTCCTGACTTTTTGTTTCACAAAGGTTAGAAAAATTGACCAACTATTCTACCTTCTAATATGTGCCACTTTTAAAATTTTTACTGTTCTAGAATATATGCATTCATATTCACCTTAACCGCATCCCCAGAAAATACAGTATATCCTTAACTTTTAAAAAGTTTGCAATATGATTACTCTCGTGGCCTCTAAGTTTTATCAAAAGGTATTCTTATTCCTTACTTTCTAAAAATATGATATCTCCCAGAATAGATTTCTAGGTATTTCTAGATATGTTTTCATTATTGATTCTGAACTTTTGAACATTGTCTTTGAACTGACAATCCAATAATAGAAACTGTTTTCTGTATGAAATCAATTCTTCAAAAGTTGAAACAAACTACCTTCTTTGAATCTGATAATGTCAGTTTTTATAAACCTGCTATGCCCCTGTGCACTTCAAGTATTGGTGCCATGTTCTTTGTCTTACCAGCTAGTTAATTGCTCTGCTTGGTTTTATTTATTTTTGGGTCATGCCTGTGCTAGTTTGCTGTTAGTTTGTCTTAAGACTGGGTCTCAATATGTAGCCTTGGCTGGCCTAGAACTTACATATAGACTAGGTCAGCCCCAACCTCAATCTGCCACTGCCTTTCAAGTCCTGGAATTAAAGGTGTACAATACCCCCACCTTGTGCTGATTTTTTTACGTTAAAATGGGATATGTTATTAGATATCAAATTTCAATTGTCTATCTTTCTTGTCATCTTATCAGTAGGTAATGAATCTTTAGATATTTCTTTTGTCTCCCCCTACCCTGTGTTAAAACTCGTGAACTCATTGCAAGTTGTTCTTGCAGTATTTTTACAGATGACTTCCTTATACTTTCAAATATGAGCTATGATATGTGGCTAAATTTCAGATGTGTGCCTTATGTAATGGGTTACATTTTACTTCATGTGACTTTTCTTTGTATGTGTGTGTGGTATATGGGGGTGCACATACTAGTGTGTGCTCATGCAGAGGCCAGAGTTTGACGTCAGCTGTCTTCCTCTACTGCTGTCCACTTTATGTGTTGAGACAGGGTCTCTTGCAGAACCTAGAGTGTGCACATTTGACTAGACTGGCCACCAAGCCTCTGGAGTTTTCCTGTCTTCATCTTCCAGGCCCAGGGTCAGAGGTGTATACCCATCATTTTCAGTTTTTTCTGTGGGTGTTAGGGAACTGAACCCAGGTCTTCACATTTGCTCAACATGTACAGAATCATCTCCTTAGTGCCCAGATTACTTTCAGTTAAAGCAAAAACTACATAGTGAAACACACAAATCCTAATTATATGCTTTAATGTATTTTGAAAAGTGTAGTCTCATGCAATCGTCACCCCTCAAACATCACCACCAAACATCTTGAAAGTTCCACCTGTCTTCCTCCCAAGTCACATACCCCCATTCTATTTCTATCACTGAAGATTAGCCTTGCTTGTTTTCAAACTTCATATAAGAAATGTCACTAATTTTAGACTTTTATGACTTTTGGGGTGCTCACTGTTGTTTCTTGTAGTTGAATTCACCAGTCATTCATTCTTCCTATTGCTTAGTAATGATTGACTGTTTGAATGGACTATGATTTGTTTATCCAATCTATGCTTATTAGACATTTGGTTGTTTTTAGTCTATGACTATTTTGTAAAAGTATTATGAAAATTTTAATGCAAGTATTTCTGAGAAGTTTTCCTCTCCCTTGAATAGGTACCCACAAACCACTAGATTAAAGACAGGTAGCTTTAATAAGTCTGGTAAAGTGGGATCGAAGATAGTCCCTAGTGATCCTTGCCCCCTAGTACTCAAGGCCTTAATTTATTTCCTCCCTTCAATATAGGACTCTATACAAATCAAATATGGCAACAGTGATGGTCTATTACCATCCAGTTAGGAAATGAAGATTGGACTTACATTCTGATTCCCACTTCCTTGTGTTGTGGCAATGTGTCATACCACGTCATATGGATGACTTCTTAAAATCCATAAAGCCAAGGGCTGCCCTTTGCCTACTAGAGGCTAATGTCTGAAGGGCATGGAATCTTGCCTCTAGCCATGACATTCTTGGAACTGAGTTTTCCTCTGGCCAACCATTGACAAGATGCCAGTCGTTGACAAGATGCCAGTCATGACCAACAGCTCAGCTGCAGTCCCACAGATCTAATGGAGAGGCCTCTCTAAGCTGCACCTCCACTGTGACTCGCAGAAGCTGAGATCATAAATGTCTTAAATGAACAATTTTGGGGACCAGGTGCTAGCTAATACAGATAGTTGTGCAATGACCAGTGATGCTGAGTATCCTTTAGGGACTATGTAACTGCTGGAGATACCTTGGTTGCTATAAGAGCTTCTTACACAACCTTGAGAACCTGAGTTCACTCCCGGAGCCTAGAGCTGAAGGAAAAAACCAGCACTTGAGAAAGTTCTCCTCTGGCTTTCAGAGAGGCACCACGACACGTGTACACCCACCCTCACACAATAACGATGAGCCGTATTCTGTGAATGACACTGTCTTATAGTTTTCAGTTCTCATGCCTGCATGATAAAGCACTTTGTTGACTGAGCCATCTCCTCAGTCCCTATACATGGATTTACCTTTACTTACTCTAACTGAATGCTTTGTGTCTATCCTCACTGCTGGACAGCATCTGGCAGATACGTGCTTGAAAATTATTTTTGCCTCATTTCCAACAGTATTCTCTCTGATTTAGACTAGACAGTCTTTTTCTGGCATGTCTATCATTCTGCTTCTGCTTTCTGAATAATTCTTCAATGTATTTCCATAATGATTTATTTTTATCTATTTCAACCCATTGGGGTTTTGCTTTGTGAGGTTATATTTTTATTCATTGGTGTTTTGTTTAGTTCATTTTCTAATTTGTTATCCATTTAAAATATTCATTTACTTTATATTATTGTGTTTCATTCTTTAATGCATAGCGGAAATATTTATGTGACCATCTTTCCCACTTACTTCCATATCTGAAGTCTTCATGACAGTAAGGTTCTATGCTTGCTGTCTTGTTCATGGAGCTTGCTTTTGAGTGTCTTGTCCCCCTTTGACTTTGAGCTTATATTTTGGTTATTATCTGAGGAAAATATTTTAGACCTGCCTTTAAGATAACTTCCTATTGAGTGAATGTTCACAATTGGTACCATTAGCTTGAAACTGAGCTAATTTCTTTGCTTAAAATTTTAGGTTTGTGTAGGGACTATGAACTCAGGTTATGCACTAGAGAAGGGCTACTTTAAAGCTAACTAAGTCATGGTTGAGTTTGAGGCAGTTTGTTCATCTTGTAGTCACTTGGGTTGAAGGATCAAGGGTGGGGAGAGACCTGAGTTCAATTCCACCCTCACACTGGATTTGGTATTTTGGTGCCTCAGTTTCACTGCCATTCTCTCTTAGACACACTCCGCCAATGGGCTTGAGATGTGTATTGTTCCCATGAAAATGGAGATACATTCCATGCAGTTGAGCAAAAGTTAAAAAGCTGGCCTCAGAGCTCAGATTCTCTGGGTTCCTATTTTTCTTCAGTTTGTGAACTAGTCAGCTTATATAAACCACAATGCCGCACTTGAATTCAAGCTTTCTGAACGTTTTTTTAAAAAAGTGATAACTGGGCACCGTATACTAAAATCACGTCATCTTTAAAGGTGGGATTGTTTGACACACCAACCTTCTGAGAATGCTGTGTAACCTGGGAGATGCCAATGTGTAGAAAACTCCTTAGAAGTTTATTGATTAGGAACCAAGTAGAGAAGGCGGGTCTGTAATAGTAGGGTTGCATATGTTTATTACAGGGATTTGGCTGCTCACGGTAGGTGGAGTTGATTCAACGGCCTAAGCAAGGCTTGGTGCTAGGTATTAGAACCTGATATCTGCAGGGCAAAGCAAGGAGAAAAGCCAGATGGACGTGGAGTGGTACCTGTATGAGCCATTTGCCTTCGCAAGCCTCGGCTTCAGCAGAGGAAATGTAGGCTTTCATTGTGCTTGTATCTGGCCCTAGTGTTGGGGAAGCTGAAGGAGGGTTCTGAGGGAGTCAGGGAGCTTAAGTCTGGGATGCATCCCCATGCTAACGAAGTGAGCCGGCTGGTGAGCTTTAGTAGTTCTCGCTGCTGGGCACCCATCTTCCAGGGGAGACGGTGCTCACTTGTCTCACGTTATCGGCCAGACTAATTCAGGGAGGGAATTCTAGGAACTGCAATTCCAGCTTAAAAAGCCGAAATGTCAGTCTACTCGGCCATGTCACCCCTGTTGTAAATGCCTGCTTTGTATCGAATACATGCTATTCAGCAGAAATAATTTCAACCTGTATGACAGAAATTCGATGAAATACAAGAGGTACCTGAGAACCGCAGAAAGAAACAGGGATTTCCTAATTATATAGGTTCTGCTTTTAAAGTCAAGCAAGTTACTTTGAAACATTAGATTTTTAACACACAGAGACATTATTTTAAAAAGTGTGTGTGTGTGTGTGTGTGTGTGTGTGTGTGTGTGTGTGTGTGTTCCAGATATACCACCCTGGGGCTGGAGTAACAGATCACTGTGGAGTGCCTGACTTTAGTGCTTGGCCCCAAATTCAGGTCCTCTGCAGAGCACTTCACGCTTTTAACTGCTGAGCCATCACTCCAGCATCTCAAAAACCCCTTACATGCAGTAGGTTTCTAATTTTACAAATGGAGCTTCCGAGTTTAGAGATGTGCCTTTAAACCCCACAGTCAAAAAGAACTATGCAGAACAGCCTTTGGTTCTACTCTGAAAGTCTAAGAAATGAGTCAAATGGTTTCAAGGGAAGACATTTTCTCTCAGAAAGGCAGCAATATTTGCTCACCTAGAAAAAAAAATCATTATGAGATTTGCTTTGATGAAAGGCAATCCTGGCCAACACAGGAAAATGCTTTGAATTAACTCTTCCTACCCAGTGTAGAGCTTATGGACTGACTGAAAGTACATTTATTAGACCTAGTCTACGGTGACATGGAACTATGTCTTGTATCCCAGATTGGCAGCTGCTGGGTGTGGTTCTAAATGTCCATTAGGAATTGGTTCATCATTTGGTCAAAAGACAATTTTGGTGTTGTTTTTCTGTATGTGTTGTGTTCGCAGGACTGTGAGTATACCAGACAAACTCTTTACCACTGAGCTTTCATCTCTAGCCTGCTCACCCAACCTTCACTGAGTTCCTAGCGCAAAGCAGAGTGCAAAGGCTACAGTTGTACACACAGTGAATTTATTTCTTGAGCTAAGTCGTTAACATGTTCAAGAGGAGCTGCAGTAAATAATTCCATGCTTATGGTGGTAAAGAGTCCTAGGTGGAGAAATACTGGACATTGTATGAGTTCATAACTAGCGTGAGTCTGGATAGCAGGAAGGGCTGCTGTATAAAAAAGCTCACATTTGACATCCTAAGGATGAGAAAGACCCTCATAAAGGAGGTCCAAAGATGTTTTGAAGAAGATAATTTTGCAGGCTAAAGGAGATTCAAAGAAAGTCGATAAAGCAAGCTGCATTACTGACAGGTGGTAATGCAGGTGGTAATTACTGACAGGTAAATGGGGACTGGCTTTGAAGAATACAATAAAATAACCAAGGAGATTATATATAATTAAATATACATACATATATATATACATATATGAATGGAATCTTTCCCCATATATATAGAGTTAATACATGGAAATTATATATATATATGTGTGTGTATATATATATATATACATGTATATATATATATATACATATATATATATATGTATATATATATATATATAATGATAATGACATTGAGCAACTTGAGCCCCTATATTTGAGTTGTGGTGATTACTCTGGTTAACTTTACATGTCCACTTGACCATGGGTTGCCTAGGTATCTGGCCAAGCATCACTCAAAAAATATCTGCAAGTGTATTTCTGAATGAGATCTTCTGAGGACATGGACTTAGTAGAGAAGATTATCTTTACTGTAGATTACCTTCACCCAATCGATAGAAGAACCAAATAGATAGAAGTAAAGAAGCGTTAGCCCAGGCGTCATCAGCCTACTTAAGATGCCAGTCTTCTGCCCTAGGATTGGAACTGTGTTTCCAGACTCCTTGTGGTTGAGTCTTCAGATTCAGAACAAGAAAGACACCATCAGCTGTCCTGAAGCTTCCCATATGAGGACAGAAGAGTGTGGAAGACTGTTGAAATGCTTTCACTGCAGAGGTCAATTCCCCCTATTTAGTTTCTCTCCTAGTCCCTTTTATCCTTTACCCTGACTACAGAGTTGTTGTATGGACGGCAGAAATTTAGGACTTGCATTTGACTGAGTCAAAGCTGACTTCCAGCACTTTAGATTTTTTTTCAGCTGCTGACAAAGGTGGAAGTAGAGTCTAAGGATGTAAAATTGTGAGTTTACCTTTAGACATATATTGAACTGGTGTGTTTGAGATGTCAAATGGAAAAATTGATATGCAGGGATAAAGAGAATGAATAACACATTTAAAGGTAATCGCAGTTGGAGGCCCATTTCTTTATTGCTGAGATGATATTACATATGTAAAATCTCAAAGGGAGCAACCAAAAGCGTGACTTTCCGCGGAATACCAGCTACATTTGGGTGGTGAGATTAGAGAAGAGCACTCACTCTGGGAACTAGTTGCCTAGATGATTTGTGGTGTAGATTTCTTCCTTTCAGTATGAAGACACCCTTCCACTCAGATATTTTGTATTTATAACTGAAGGCTTATTGCTCTTTGAGGTACTATCACAGCTTGTCTAGGAAGACATGCATTCTTTGGCCCAGGGAATATGACAAAGAGGAAATTAGTCATGTCTTCTGTGTTTATGAAGCTCTGGGTAGTTTGTCTACCAAGTCATTTCCTGGCACAGTTCTGCATTTATTTGAAACCTTTTCTTCTTTGCTCAAATTCTGTTTTGAACACCCTGACAGGTAAGGCGACAATTGTGTCCCCTTTCCATCGTGGTGATATTCAGAAGTCTCATGAATCAAAACCCCACAAAACTTTAAATGCTATCACAAGGGCTGTTTTTGAAACTTGGGAATAATTTATTTGTGGTTGGCATTATCAGTTTGTTCTCTCTGTCTCTGGTTCATTTTTTGTTGAAATTGTTTTTGTTGGAACAGTGATTACTTCTCCAGATTTCTCGTTTTCATTTCCTTCATCATCAGAATCTACATTAATCACTTCCAAACCGAGACAAGCTTCTAGATCATATTCCTCTACCATCCTCAGAGAATGGAGACAGTGGCTCACATTATACTGGGGATCGACCTTCAAAATGCCATAAAAATTCAAGTATTTTGAGTGGGAATGGAGAGAGACAGAGGCAGCACCAGAATCTCCCAGCAAACAGTAGACTCACATGAATACCTGGGATGAGTCTATGCTTTGCAACTTCGAAGGGAAAATTAATTAGAAGAAGTTATGATTGATATGGAAAGAATTCAGTCAAAGCTTGTGAGAAGCGTTGTAAAATCAGTACAGCTTTGGCCATTCCAAGCAGCTGAGAAATTTCACCAAGGACAGAATCACATGAGAACATTAGATGTTCTCATGCTCCACCAAACATATATGAGAATGCAAGGATACACATGCGCTTTCTAATTAATTTAATAGAGCTGGCATAGAGAATCAGGTGTGTTAGACAAACATGGCTGACCTGTGTGTGTGGCAGACCTTTGAACTTAATGTAGTTCATTAGAACTACCATGCCCCTGATGGGAAGAACGTGCTGTGCAATGTTGATGAGACAAATGACTAAAGGTACGACCAAAGTAAGTAAATTAATGTACGGCCACATGCCACTTAATGGTAGGGCTGCCTTCTGAGGAAAGGTCGGTAGGCAGTGTCATTGCCGTGCAAACACGACGATGTATATGTCCACAGCTCTACATCAACCACACAGCAGATGCCTTTTATCAAAGAGTGAGACTGAGGATGTCATTGCCAGATCAACATGGCATATTAATTTGTAGTTAACTTTTTGGCACATAGTGGTCTTATCTTAGTTAGGGTGTCTATTGCTGTGAAGAGACACCATGACCCTGGCAACTCTTATAAAAGAAAACATTTAATTGGGGTGGCAGCTTACAGTTTAGAGTTCAGTCCATTATCATCATGGCAGGGAGCATGGTGGCATGCAGGCAGACATGGTGCTGGCGACATTTTGATCAGAAGGCAACAGGAAATGGACTGTCTGTCATACTGAGCAAAGCTGGAGCAAAAGAGACTTCAAAACCCACCCCTACAGTGACACAATGCTTCCTACAGGGCCATACCTACTCCAACAAAGCTACACCTCTCAATACCGTCATTCCCTATGAGATTATGGGGGTCAATTGCATTCAAACTGTCACAGGTATACTTTGAAAAGAATTATTAAAAACTATAGCATAGTAGATAAATGAATTTTAAAAACAGATAATTATCAAGTATTACGTACTGCACCTAACTGTACAAGAATTGTATATAACTTTATGTAATTGGCTGCATGTAGGTTGATTTACAGCATTAAAGCAAACACATGCACAATGATGGTGCTACAAGAGCTAAGATATCACTAACCAACAAGGGATTTTCAGCTCAGTTATACTCCAATAAGACTACTTCTGGATATGCCTTACATGGTTTCCTTGATAAAATGAAGATTTTCAGTGTAAGCAGACTTACACTGTGTGTGTGTGTGTGTGTGTGTGTGTGTGTGTGTGTGTATTCAAATCAATGGGATTCCAAATTTAAAAAGTATTTCGATGAACATGGAAAATTTTGAATTACACATATTTCCCACTTTTTTCATTGATCTGAAGTTCATTAGTTCTCACTGAAATTCTAAGTCTCAAAGTTTAACTCTTATTTCAAGGAAAGTATTTAAAACTTTTACTTATTAATTTTTTGTCTGATCAACACTAAGGAACAGATCTTGAGTAGAATAATGTGCTAAAGAAGTGTGAAGTGAGATTTTGATGCCAGACCATTTTACAAGCATAACATTGCCTACCATCAGATTAACCTTTGTGGCCCAGTTACTTTTTTGGTTTGATAATTCCTAATAATGGATCTGGCTTTCCATTTCTTTAGCCCCATTACTCATCTTTTAGTGTTTTATTTAAGCCTCCCTAGAGACTTTATGAAATGGACCCCAGAATCCCAGGGTTGTTAAATGCACATTCATTGTGCATTTCAATGGCAGACTTACATGGAAACCATATTGGGGACTTCATATTATAAACCATGCACACCGGGCACTTTCCATGCACACTGTTCCACCTGACGTTCACTGTTAGCCAGTTTCTTTCCTGAGAAGGAGCAATGAACTTGACACTACTTTAACAGTGACAAAAACTTCAGAGTTGTAGACCCAGTTCAGTTCTCCAGATACTAAGGTAGCATGTTCTATAATATCCCACGGTTCTTATTGTTGAAAAGTAGCTTTCTACATCTTCTGTGATCTGCTGTCCCATGAGCAAATATAGTCAATTCAAGAGACAAGGATGCTGGATATTCTGAACTTTACTTTATTCAAGCTGAAAAGGGTCTTTGAAAGAGTCTTCAGTGACTAGATTTACATGGTCATTTTGGTCACACTGCAGCAGTGACTTGTTGGGTAGCATTTCTGTTCTTGGTTATATTTATTGCCTTTTAATCCTTTGAATCTTTCATAAATGGCACCTTTTGGACACTTTCCCTGATTGACCACTCCTATCAACCAATGCCATTTCTCCACTGGCAAACTGGACACAGTTTGTAATTCATTATTTACCCGTTTTAATTTCCCTTCTGTTGAAGGTTAAGGTATTTAAAGGTGGCAGTTCTACCAGGATTATACCCAGCGTGATGCTCAGTGCTCAGAAATATTAGTTAGATTTGTATCTATCTCGGAATCTGTTAGCTACACAATGTTCTTGCTGTATTCTGAGCAAAGCCAAGAGGCCCAAACTGTGATCTCTTCTCCTCACCTCCTTTATATACAACTCTGAACAATGTAATCTTGTTTTTGAGGTTGAATTATAATAGAATTAGGAGTCGTTTTGTACTATCCCATACTGAACTTATACCTAAGAGAAGTACTAGGGGGTTCATATTTTTCATGTTCTTTTTAAAAATATTTTTTTTGTTTTCCACAAAGGCAAGAATTTCTTCTTTTAAATGTCTCAAAAGATTTATTGTTTCTTCAGCATATTAGCAAGTTTGGGCTACTTTCCAGTCCTTTATTCCAGTTTCCTGAGAGAGGACATAGGCCACTAGGTTAAAGGTGGGTGTTCAGGGTGATCATACACATTGTGTTGTGTTAGGTGATCGCTCTGAGAGCAGTTGATAGCCTTTCTGAGTCAAAGACACTTCTCATGTTCCATATGGGATAATGACATCTTCCTCATAGGATTGTGGAGTGTGGTTGTGTAGGTAAAGCTTCAGTCAGGGTGTGAACTCAAGCAATATCACTAAGCAATGTTTTAGGATTGTATTCATTCTCTGCCCTAACCTGCTTATGACTGGCAGAGTCATCTGCTCTTGTTTCTTCTTTGGCTTTGCTGAATGTTTCTATGTCTACAGATAAACATCCTGTCACAGCTGTCACATGACAGATTTTGTGACGAGCTTAAGTTCACAGACTACTTTAATCCTCAATGTTCAAGGGAACAAAGGAATTACTTCTTTCTCCATGCTGTTTTTTATCGTTCAAAGATATATTAAAACTTCAAGGTCTTCGAGCGTTGGGGGAACTCCTTCAGCCAATAGCCTTTAAGATATCAGCCCACTTTGGGCACGGTCTCATGTAGTATAAGTGTAGACGAGAAGCGTGCAAGGCCCTTTATCTACTGGATTTGGTTCCAGTTCCCAGGGCACACAGAGGACTGTGGATAGCTACCCTTACTGTGAGTTTATCCCCAAATAAATAAAACTTTGTTCTACTCCATTCTCCGTTATTGTGGAACTCTTTGGTACATCTACAATTTTGTGCCCATCGTGGGTCCCGAACCCAAGACCCTGAGAGTAAGAGTTACTATATTAAAGTTAAGACCTTCATTTTTGAGCTACCAGCTGGGATCCAGACAAGATGGAAGAGCCTGAAGATATCCAGGTGTAGAGTCCATGTCTCCAGGCACATTCATGGAAGGTTCAATTCCCAAACTCAACCCTAGTCTGCAAGGTCCTCACCATGATGATCAGGCCATTGAAAATGCTGGGCGTAGTTCCCAAGAGACCCAGCTTGATGGTCATGGCCCTGCTGCACTCCTGACCCTGGTCAGCCCATAGTAGCTAAAGACTAGACTTATGTATCAGAGGATGAATGACTAGCCACTGAGGAAGTTCCCGTTCCTGTCATAGTTGTAGCCGGAGTCCTTAATTCAACTTCTGAATACCCCAATCAGTGAATACCAGAGGATCTGGACAAATGGGAGGACTTCTAGACATGGAGTTCAATTCTGAGCCTATATTTCCTGTCAACATGTTTAAGACCCAGGCCCTTAAACTCAGGACTTTGAAGTTTGATGATGCAAGCTAATCTGCATTTGTGTCAGACCACTCTGGTCCATATACTTAGATCATTTCCAGAAAAATTAAAACATTGATTTAGTATTGTTGTGTTTATGTTAGTTAAAAGTTGAAAGCACCTTTTTAACATTTTTTTGCTAGAATGGCTATTTGTAAAAATATCTATTTTGCAAATATTTATATGTGTGATTGCCTGTATGCATACACTATCTAGAGCTTGGAAGGTCAGAAGAGGACTTAGGATCTCATTGGGAATAAATGTTCAGAGAGTTGAGAATTGGGTGCTTAGAAGTGAACTCAGGTCCTCTACAAGACAGCAAGTGCTCCTCACCACTGAGCTCTCTCTCTAGTTCCATAGAGAAAGAATGGTTTTAAATCGTGTGAAAACCCTATCACATTCTGTAATATACAGAGTTCATTACAATAAAATGTTCCATTTGCTTAATATATATTTGAGGTGACTGGGTTCAGGCCACATGGAGGCTTTTGCTAAGGGGTAACTCTAATGCTGTGGGCATTGCATAACTCTGTATACTTATATGGCAGCACAACATGCAATCACATACTATAAAGCAGCCTTAAAATACTTTCTTTTTATTTAGACAGAAAAGCAGAGATGATGTGGGATTCCCCTCTGTATGCTGTGAATATGCTTTATTATCATTTGGTTAATTAAAAAAATGTTTGGCCTATGACAGGGCAGAATATAGCAAGGTGGGAATTCCAAACAGAGATAGAGAAAGAAAGAAGGCAGAATCAGGAAGACACTATGAAGCTACTGAAAGAGAAGAACGCTGGAACCTTACCAGTATACCACAGCCTTGTGGCTATACACAGATTAATAGAAATGGGTTAATTTGAAATATAAGAGCTAGCTAGGAATACACTTGAGCCATTGGCCAAACAGTGTTTTAATATAGTTTCTGTGATTATTCCAGTCTGAGCAGACAGACAACAAAAGCAGTCTTTGCTTATATTTGAGACTAAAATTGTGGTGGATTCTCTGTGAAATTGCTCAGTTATCATTGCCAAAGGTCAAAATAGACCACAAATGCTGTTCCTTGATAGTTTGTGGTTTCTGAACTATGTTAGAATACAAAGCTCATGTGTTTCGACTTGATACTCAAGGTTGGCAGACTTCATAACTGCCATTTCTAGAAAACTCTTGATGGTCCTCCCTGTACCTTTCTGCCCCCAAGTCATTACATGCACCATTCTCTTTCTTTCTAAAACAAATAAGAAACAAATTGATTTAAATATCAAATTATATACATCCCTATATTTCCATATTCTGTTAGGCTGCTTTCTTGACTTTTCCTAAAAAGACCTAATGCTCTCAGAATATTTAAAGATCTTTCCAATTAACCTCTCTGTGTGACACAGAGCTAGGCTATCAATTATTATAATTAGGAATTAAAATGAAAAAAATCACAAATGCTGTTGTGATTTTTCAATTACATAAAAGCTCTAGTTTTGCTGTGGGTTGGAAGTCAGTTTAGCCCTATGGTCCAGTGTGTCATAGGAGGAGCACTAAGCTGGGAGGTAGAAGTAGATTCTTGTCATGGGGTTTGTAACTAACTTGACCATGGGGACTCATTTATCTCTGTATGAAGAGAGAGAGAGTTAAATTATCAAATAATAGAAATATCTTTCAGCCTTAAACACACTTCACATTTAAACACACACACACGTTGGAAGACCAACAACAACCAAACATACTGTCTGTCATGATTATAACTTGAGAACTCTTTTGTATTGAGTTACTGATAACGAGCACTCTTTATCATCCAAGCTAACACTCAGCAGATATATTTGAGAGTACTCTGTTCCCCTTATTTGGATGTTATATAGGGTCTGGGGGGAACAAATTACGTGAGCTTCACAGTTCAGAGGAGGCTCCCAGCAGCAGGCAATATGTCATCATCATACAGCTATACTTTGAGCTTTTCTAAAAGGTATTTAACAAGAACTTACAGGTTGCAAGTTTGTATACTGCAGGCACTATGATAAGTGAAGTTATAATAGAAGGAAGTCATTAATTATGCAATTATTAATATAATCACTATTTTGCAGATGGATTTAACCTTCTAAACTTCACTAAGATCATAGAGCTAAGGTCCAGCAGCAAAACATGTGTCCTAACCACTCTTTCCTCAGTTTCATTGCTCCTCTAAAACTGTCTCTACTTACTGAATATAAATTATAGCCATGTAAAATTTAGAAAGTATCTAATTTGTGTTCAAAGGCATTTTATTTAATGTAAATTGATCCATTGAACATGAAAGTAAATGGTTCTCTGTTGGATATTAATTGAAAACTTCTATTTTTATTCTAGCCATGAAGTAAGTTAATTGAGCAGTAACCAAACAGCCTTCATATTTTTTTTGCACTTCCTTACTTCCATCCTTGGTAGTAAGAGTGATAACTTGGGAAGCCTGCAGAAGTATTTGAAAGATCAGGAAAGAGGCTTGTGCTTCTGGCATGGTCAGCTGAAGGAAAATGTCGATGTAGTTGGTGGAATGAATCAGGAGGAATGTTTAGGAGTGGTTTATAAGGGGTTAAAAACAATAATCCCTGTATCCTGAACATCAGTTAGGCATTCAGATGTTCTTTGGGGAGTTCTAAGGGCACTTTGGCCTCACATGGTAGAATTTCTATTCCACAAATGAGGCTCAGTATGAGACGATGACTTGCCCAAGGCCACCTAGTCCCTACTTACAGATGAAGTCATGTTAACAGAGCTTTCTGGATTGCCTTCTCCCCAGTACTTTTCATGGATCTTCCAGCTTTCAGAGAGGATTGCTACTAATTCTCAGTGGGGTGGGACCTGGGGCACAAACCTACTGAAAGGCCAATGCTTTCTTGAATTCTTTTATGTTTGGTTCAAAACATTATGTATTTAGTATTCTATCACATAAAGTGCTATTTCAATGAGAAGCAATTTATCATTTTCTAAGTTATTTGATTTCTACCTATTGTGGTTTGCATGTGAAAAGTTCTTGTATGTTAAGGGCTATTTTCTTATTGCCACAGTATTCCAAGGGTTTTGTGTGTGTGTGTGTGTGCTAAGAGCTATTTGGATCATGAAGGCTCTGATCATCCATCCACCCATCCATCCATCCATCCATCCATCCATCCATCCATCCACCCACCCACCCACCCACCCATCCATCCATCCATCCATCCACCCACACACCCACCTATCTCTGGCCCTCACAGGTGAACAGACTCCTTTGTTACAACCTGTCACCATAGTATTCTGCCTCCTGTCACTCCCAGAACAGTGGAGCTGATGACCTTTTTCTGAAACTACAAGCAACAATACAAACCTTTTAGAACTTGTGTGTGTGTGTGGGGGGGGGATGACTTCATTGGCAATATGCTTGCTTTACAGGCATGAGTACCTGCATTTGGATCCCTAAAAACCAGGCATGACAGCATGCATCTGTAACCTCAGCTCAGGTTGGGGCAGGGAATAGAGAGATAGGAGGATCCATGGAGCTCATTAGGTCACTATGGTTCCAGATTCAGCGAATAGACCCTGTCTCATAACATAAGGGACAGAGTGATCAAGAAAGAAACCTGGCCTCATCCTCTGGCCTCCATATATATGAACATACATAGAAAACCATTCTTCCTTACAACCACGTTTCTGTAATGGAAATCTGACTAATATAGTCATTTTTTTTCAAAGTATCTTCAGGAAGACGTGTCTAGTTTATATTATGATCTCCCTGACCCTAGTTATAGAAGGATAGCGCTATAATGATTCAGGAGAAGAGAGAGTCTGTGGTTCAATGTTCTTTTCAGTACATGTCACCTTAAGAAGTTCTTACCATCTCTGAGCCTGAATGTAATCTATCTATAAAACACAGGCTATAAGCACTCAGCGTGTGTGTGTGTGTGTGTGTGTGTGTGTGTGTGTGTGTGTGTGTGTGTGTTTCTGATGGGCTCAAACAAAGAGTTTATATATGCTCGGAAAGTGCTTTGTCCCTGAGCTGCATTCCCATCTGACTTATAAGCTCACATTGGAGTTCAGCGTATTTCTTCTTAGGTTAGCATAGAAAGATACAACACTATTAGAGATGTTGATGGCGGTGTGAGCAGAATGAAAGATTAGGTAGACTTTCAGAAGTACTGAACAGAACCACCACCATCATCATCTCTTTTGTTTGTTTGTTTTTCAGGACAGGGTTTTTCTGTGTAACAGTCCTGGGTTTCCTGGAACTTGATTTTCAGATCAGGCTGGCCTTGAACTCACTGAGATCCTCCTGCGTCTATCTCTCAAGTGCTTAAGGCATGTGCCACCACCACCTGACTTCTAGTAGCATTCTTGAGAGTTATGTTCTACACATCACATTCCCATTCAGGGTGAGACACCTCAGTGCCCTATCTCACCACCCCTAAGTCCTTTGCCTCAGCCCACTGTTGAAAACACCTCTGCTCATACTTGTAGGGATTTTCATCTGAGTGCCTGGGTCAGGAAGCTCTTTGTTGGTTGTCAAGTCACGGGGAGGAATTCTCAAAGGATGCCTCACAGTGTGCATATTTATTTACTTTACCTGGAGTCACAGGCAAAAATCTTCTTAAAATAAATCTAAGAATGATATATAGTACATACTCTATTTTGATGTAAAGCAAATTCTTTACACAGTGCAAATATCCGTGCTAACGATAACGCTTATCGGGATTATTTATTACAGGGCATTAAAATAAATCTTCTTTTCAATTACTTTCTAATGAAATGTACCAATTACCTTTTGAATGGTGACATATGGCTGTAATCTATTCCAGGGGGGATAAATCTTGCTTGTACAATGTTCCAAGGACTCCCTCCTGAACTGCATTAATTACTGGTGTAAACAAAGATGGAAGATTATGATCAGTCTTATCGATAAATCCTCAGCTTGCTGCAGTCAAGTTCCTTGGGTTAGACCACATTAATCACCAGGTAATTTCTAACAGCTACGGTGTGAATCTGCTCACAAAGCGACGTTTCGGCAACCCAGCTGATGGTGGGGCATGTTTATTAAGGTGGGTGACTCCTATGATAATGGGGAGAATGGTGGGGCATGTTTATTAAGGTGGGTGACTCCGATGATAGTGGGGAGAAAAAAACACTTGGACTATTGTACACAGTGGCATGGGAGGCATACCCTAAGCGCTGGATGAAGAGAGGGCCCATTATTACAGGAAAATATCAGTCTGTGTTTCTGAATGCTTTATCTGAAGGCTGTTGATGAAAGCGGAGCTTCTGCCAGGGCCAATCTTCTGCATGACTATAACTCTGGTGCTATCGTTCCCTGATCCCACATGAGTTACATGACTAAAGAACTGGAGTAGAGGCTAGGAAGGACACAGTCAAGTTCCTGGTTTCTGAAAAGTGGCATTGCCATTACTTTCTCACCAATTCATCAAGTCAATTCCTCCACTTCTGAGTACCTTTTTGGTCTCTTTACTGGAAGGATGAATGAGATATTGAATATAAAATACAGTTGTGCCTTCTTACTCTCAAGAGATGTGTTCTATGACCCCCAAGTGAGTGCCTAAGACCTCAGAGATCCAAATATGTTATAAGATTCTGTTCTATATGTGCACATTATTTTGCATCCTAACATATATTTGTGTAATCAAATACTGAACTTCCAATGTCTCCGTTGACAGAGTCTTTGCTACAGGCTGCTGCACATTCCTTGAGGTCCATCTGTGCCATTCCCTTGATACCTCACTAGGTTTACTCTCTCCCCCAACAATGTAGTGTCTGATCACTCTGGTCAACCTTCAGCAGAAACTAGCTGACTGGATTCAGACTCCCCTTCCCTAATGTTTGTTTCCTTTTATTGACTCCTATCCTGCCCTTTGGTTACAAATTCTTACTTACCCATGTTTTATTCAAGGTTGAACTCAATATCTCTTCCCTCTACTTTATCAAATCCCTGTAGTCCTGCAGCTTTAACATCATTCTATAGATGTTTATGGAGCTTGACTTTGTATGGAGAATATAGTAAACTATTTAATATAGTTTATTGCTATCCCTAATTTTTGCATTTGTGGAAAATGAGGATCAAAAAAAAAATCCAATGACTAGCCCATGCCATCGAGCTACATCTGAGGCCAAGAACTCTGGCTCCAAAGTCATTTTTTATCATGCTTCTCTGGGTGAAAAGAAATATAAACTGACATCTAAAATAACAAAAACATGTACTATAAGAGGTTGAGAAGATGGTAGATTATCCCAGATAGAATGATATTTAGTCCACACTTGTAGGAACTTAGCTATATTTTCTAAGGAGAAAGAATATAGGAGACTATTCCAGGCAACATAATTGTGAACATTTTGTGATACAGGGAGGTAAAAAAAAATGGAGCATGTAGGTTGAAATGAGACAAACCATCATGACTTCGTTAGTTAAGAGTATTGTGTGCTCTTTCCTCTGAAGGGTACTAAGCAGGAAGTGATGTGGTAGAGACAGTTACAGCAGAGGGTAGCAGGCAAGCATTCAGACATGGGAGGACTAATGTTGAGGGAGGTGGTGTCCAGATGTTTACTATTGTTCTGTCATCACATACGTTCTACAGTATAGGGTAAGGTGTGGGAACGAGCGCAGGACAGAGCTAAAGGGCTCTACCGTGGTGTTAGCCACAAAGGGGCAGCAGCGCTTCCACGGGAGACGGGCATATCGGTAGGCAGTAGCATTGGGACCTGAGACTCAGATAACTTTCAGTTATTATAGAACACAGGCCTCTGAGAAGAAATAAGTAGGATAGTAATGTCTCTATTTTTAAGAGTTGGCCATCTTCAAGATGGATTATTTGAAGATAATTACTTAGACATATAGTTGGAAAGAATAAAATTCTTAGGAGATGACTCAAATTTGAAAATGAAAATAGTGATGCAATGCTGGGAAGTGACAAGAAATATAGACAAAAGGAGTTTGAGATTAATTCATGAAAATAGGGAGGTACAGATTAATGAACATCAATATAATTAAGAATTACTGATGGTGAAGCAAAATGCCTTTTGTCTTCTTATCGTCACGGACTAGAAGGCTTTTATCATTCTTTATTCTAGACATGTGTGCCAATTTGTTGTGTCTGAATGCTGACTAGGCAGTGGGCTTGGGATGACTACCTGGTTGATACGTCAGAAGATGGGCCAACCGCAGAACGAATGGAAGGCTTGCTATGCAGTTGGACACCCCGGTCAGGACTAGGGTAACCATTTTCTTCAACTGTAATAGAAACAGGAAACACTCATCTGCAGAAAGAGAGACAATCTATCTTACGTGGAGATGGTAGCCTTTTCATATCCATAAGTCCATCGGGCTCAGCTACCTTTGGGTTCTGGATCACACTCTTACTTCTTTATAGCCAATTGATATGATATTAAGATAGCATGACAGTGGTGTGAAGAGCGTCTGCTGATGAATCACAGACTCTTAGAAGCTCCAGCTTGGCCTTGGGATAAAGGGTACCCAGTGACGTCACTTTTTATACACAATGCTTCTTAATTAAGCTGGGCCCTCAGGTTTCATAGCTTAACTCCTTATAGTGTTCATTCTAGATAATCCTTTAACATTTCAGACTTATCACTTAACTGGCATCTCACTTTTGGGTTCCCCCTTATGCATTCAAACTCCACAGGTCCCATGTTTGGCCACTTGATAGCACTACAAATCGTGATCTCAAATAGTGGCACGGCCGGCCTTGGTCACCACTTAGGATTCATTTCTGAAACTGTCCCTCAGGGCTTACTGACAACTGACCTACAGCATGTGAATCTTAGTGGAGTTAGATTGTGCTGTGATGAGTGCGAAGAATCTTGGCAAAGTGCCAGCCCTCAAAGTAATGTAGGTGGAAGGAGATTGATCCACAAGTCTCCCCGGCTCAACCGGAAGGTGTTCTTGGATTCTGGCTATTGAGGATGAGGACCTGTCAATTTCATGAAAGAGCCTTAAACAACCACCTAAATGTATGAAAGGACTTAACTTAAATGCATTATTCTGCAAGTTTAATATAATACGTACCTATACATACACACACAAACCACAACAACAACAACAACAACAACAACATGCCTTTAAGAAGCCATATCATCTGAAATAACATGTAGCTATGGTATTTTCCTGTGTCACAGATCTATCTCCCTGCATTGTTCAGAAATTACATAGCAGACTGATCATCTTAACATGAATGTCACATTCCACCCTAAATTAGTTCTTGGTGTCTGGTTATGCATAGTAGGACGTATTCCATGTTAGATGACCCACAGTGGTCCCCATAGTCACTAGGCTTTCTCTAGCCTCCCAACTCTAATTCCCCACTGCTTTACATCCTAGAACTCTTGCTAATCTGTGCCACCTCAGTGCCTACTGTTATTACCCTATTCCAAGTTAACCGACAGCTCTACTCTGTACCCTCACAATGCCTTCCTATGACCTTTGATTTTTCTGTATCTATGCATATGTGTATGCATGTGTGTATGGATGTAACATGTGTGTACAGGTGCACATTGCAGTGGTAGAGGTATAGAGGTGTGGAGGTTAGAGGAAACACTTGGGTGTTGGTCTTTGCCTGTCGGTTTCTTTGAGACAGTCTCCTCATTGTTTGCTGCTGTGTGCACTAAGCTAGCTGGCCCTTGAGCTGCAGATTCTTGTGTCTCTACCTCTAGTTTCCCCATAGAAACACTGGGGTTACAGACATGCACTGCTCTACCTGACTTTATTTACAGGTCAGGTAGATTAACTTAACTTAAATGCATTACTCTGCAAGTTTAATATAATATGTACCTATACATACACACACAAACCACAACAACAATAACAACAACATGCCTTTAAGAAGCCATATCATCTGAAATAACATGTAGCTATGGTATTTTCCTGTGTCATAGATCTATCTCCCTGCGTTGTCTAGAGATTTCAGCTCAAGTGCTCACGTCTGCTCAGAGGTTATAGTGCAACCGCCCCCATTATCTAGTTTCTTAATTGATCTTCATCATGGACCCTTCCAACCCATTCTATTATAGTAGGAGAGTGTTCATTTAACCCCAAAATTCACTACATTGTGTACACACACACACACACACACACACACACACACACCTATCTTAAAATATTTCCTTAGATTCTTACTGCTTAGAGACTAAATGTGGAAAATAATAACCTGGCTCTCAAAGTCCTACATTCTCTAAATTTTCTACACCTCTTCTATTTTATTTTTGACCTTGGTCTTCTACACTGCCAGCCTTCCAGATCTCACACACACTAAGCTTCCTTATTAAAGACTGTGCTCATATCATGGGCTCTAGGGCCTTTCTTCAGAACATCCTTTGGAGCCTACCTCCAGCATCACTAAATATGTCAGGGTCTTCCCAGCTTTGTGAACTTGCTTGAGTTCCTGATATCACATGTTTGGTTGGCATCCTGGTTCTTCTCTGCACAACATTAGCCCTGTTGCAACTGTATATGTACTTGTGGAATTTGTTAATGAATTTACATTGCTCACTAGAACATTTCATTGCACAGAGCGAGCCTCCCAACCCGGTTATTTTCTTCACCACTCTGTTCCATTGGCAAGATGGTGGTGGTTCCCTTGAGGGCTGCCCCATGTGTTGGGTGAACATGTGGCCAATAGTCTCTATTGACACTCCAGTACCTCACTCATGCATTTGGGAACCGCAATAAATGTGTGATAGACAACAAACATTGAAGGGCAGGATTAAGATTCCAGCTCATCTTGCCTCTCAATCACCAGGCTCTTTCCCTTTCACTCTTCCGAGTCCAAGAAGTTGTATCACTTCAACAGTGGATTTTACCCAGCTCCAGCCAGGCCATCGGATCTGGCAGTGCAGGGAACAAAGGAACTTTTCATCATCTCTACACGGAGAACTATTAAGAACATGACTTCAAACTGATATACTCCTTCTCCTTAAATAAAAAAGGGAATTGTTTATTTTAATTATATGTTAAATGTTTGCCTGCATGTATTCATGTGCACCACGTGTATGCCTGGCTCCCAAGAAGGCTAGAAGAGGGTATTGGATCTCCTGGAATCAGAGTTAGGTATGCTATAGTTATCATACAGATACAGGGAGGAGAATCCAAGTCCTCTGCAAGAGTAGCAAGTGCTCTTAACCCCTGAGACATCTCTCTGTCCACATTCTCTTGCTTTAATGTTCAGCTTCTTAAGCAAGGACTATGTGAAAAGCTTTTATTCTGAGTGCACCCATTTTTGTGACTCAGAGGATGGCTGGACTTTTAATAGACAGAAGTAAGAGGATGGCTGTCCTTCTCCCCCCAAATGGACAGAACACATTATCTGGAGCCGCAGAGGAGAGTGCCAGATACCTTGTTAGAATGTAAAGCATTCCACAAATAGAATACATGATCATGCCAAGGTCGGCAGCCTAGCCTGTTTATAGCCTCTGAATGCCAGTTGTCAGTGATGTCATGAGAGTAAATTCAGATCTGGATGGAGTGTCGGCTATGATGACTTCTCGGGTTCCTTCTCTGAGATTCTATATTTGGTCTACAGCAATGTTGCATATAGGGCCTGGGAACAGGCAGTAAAACATAGCATGATACGGAGCTTCTGAACAGCCATGAAAGAATTTATTGTGGGAGTTTTGAGCCTGGAGCCCAGGATTCAGACTCAACCCCAGGCCAGAGTAGTGGCTGTATAGATTTTATGACAACGCTGTCATCAGGGCTTTGATTATAGTTGTGACAGGGGAAAAATTATTAATGTGTGAGTATTCACAGCTTTCCTTCTCCCCACGTCTGCCAGAAATAAATCTGGCCTTATTGCTCAGACTCTCTTCTGCCTTGTGCCTTCCTTCAAAGAGTCTGAACTTTCTTTTTTCTTTTCTTTCTTCCATTTTTAAGGTTAATATTGGCTAATGAAATATTGACAGTGAACCAAAGGGAAGGAGAGCTGATGAGCCATGGGCTTTGGTGTTGGCAGAATGAGCTAGAGTAGGTGTGCTCTCTCCTAAGTCTCATGGACCGAATTGCAAGGAAAAGGTGGAGGTGTGGGCTGCGAGGCTGGTTTCCCATCACTGTCTTCTGGATAAAGAATGCAATTGTTTCTGAATTCCCTTTACTTGTCGAATGGGATTCTGCTCTAGGTACAGACTAGAAGGGACCCCAGCTCCTGGTTTCCAGAGGTCAATACGGGAGAAGCCAGAAGCCAAAGTGATACTCCGCTTTCCCAGCTAATGGCCAGCCTTCCCGTTTCCCCAGCACAGTCTGGATGCAGATTCACACATGCAGTACTCCAGTGCAATGAGATCTTTCCTTCTACTGTCCATTTTTCTGTCCTCTCTGCCATACCTGCCGTGTTCTTTCGGAGGCAAGTCTGTCACCAAGCTACCATTCCCAGGCCATCTCTTTCATTACAGTGTTCATAAGTTCACTGTACTATGCCAAATCTACAAGCAGCATCCTTCCAGGGCTAAAGATCTAGTGTTAATGCCATCCAGGACTCCCCACCTTCCCTGGCTTCCTCCTCGTCCTCTCTGCATGTCATTCCTCTTGCTCTGTTCTTACTCATCAGCCACCTTGTGGAATCCACAAAGCCTGCTCCCTCAGGGCGTTCACAGAAGCCCACACCCAGTTTCTGCAACTTGGAATATAGTTTGTCCACTCACTTGCTCTTGCCTGCGTATATGTGGGCTGATTAGAAAGGTATCCCTTGATTTCCCCCACCTACACCAGGACCCTCCCTGGATGTTCACCACCCTGAATTTAATGTCATCCTACATGCTATTCACTATATAGTCCAGTGCATTTATTTTCCTTATCAGTGATGCTTGGTTAATATCTATTAATTAATGTTTAGTGACTGTCATTTAAAGAATTAAATAAAATCTCAATGATTTTTTTTTGGTTGTGAGACTAGCTTTTAATATGTCAGTCAACCCTGCTCAGCCTGACCACAACGGGGAGGGCCTTACTCCTGTCTCAACATGGTGATGTGACAGAATTTGTTGACTTCCCATGGGAGCCCTTACCCTCTCTGAGGAGTAAATGGAAGCGGGGCAAGGGGGAGTTGAAAGGGAGGTGGGAAAAGTGAGAGTGGAGAGAGGGGGAACTGGAATTTGTATGTTAAAAAAGTCAAGGATATAATACAAACAGGTTATTTGTTGGTCCTTTAAGGTTCTCAGTGTTCTGTCCCTCCTCATTTCCTGAGAAGGTGGAGTTCTTGGACTACTGAGACAGGACACCACACTTGTCAGCTTTACAAAAAGAGGTCCAGGTACAGAGCATAAAGTCATCTGTGGAGGACCTGTTGGCAAGTGTATGTCACTGATTAGGATTCTGGCAAGAAAAACCAATGAGAGCTATCTAGTGTACAAGGGAGTAACAGATGCTTATGACTCTGCTGTGATTCACCAAGCACGTATGAATCACATGTTGGAGTCTGTTGATAAAATGCTATTGCTGGTCAAAAGTGATTCCTTGACTGCCTTTATCATCTGCACAGAAGGCATAGATGGTGTGGGACAATTATCTGTATTCTGTCAATTATGTTTTAAATAAATGCTGATTGGCCAGTAGCCAGGCAGGAAGTATAGGTGGGACAACCAGACAGGAAGTAGAGGTGGCTCAAGGAGAACAGGGGAATTCTGGGAAGAGGATTCTGCTTTATGCAGTCCTGGCCCAGCCACAGAAGAAGCAAGATGTGGCTGCTTTGCTGAAAAAAGGTACTGATCCATGTGGCTAACACAGATAAGAATAATGGACTAATATATGTTATAAGAGTTAATAAAAAGCCTGAGCTAGTGGACCAGTTAGTTTATAACTTATGTAGACCTCTGTGTGATTTCTTTGGGACTTAACGACTGTGGGAACTGGGCAGTACAGAAACCCCAGTCAACACACGGACACTGTTTTTTTCCACTCATCACACCTTACAGGGAGCTTCTGAAGATGGCTGTGACCAGTACAGGTTTAAGGAATATCTTTGGCCCACTTTGACAGCTATTTAAAATTCTGGGCTCTGCTAAGCTCTTTGTATCTTAATACTACTAACTTTGGATTATATAGAATTAAAACACCACCAGTCACAACTGCTGCGTTAAAGCATTGCCTCTTGCAGTATTTTAAGTTTCCTTCAAAAGTACCTATTAAGAGCATAGAAAGTGCAAGAGTAAACAGCCAAAGCAGCCGAATCCTGCCCTTCTGTAAGTGACAGTTGGGGGACTAATTTTGTTTTATGGGAGGAAAGTCTTATTTTGGCTTACCTGTCTGGGATACCATCCATTATGGCAGTAGGCAGGAAAGGCAAGGTAGTAAGGGACTGGCTATCCACGTTTCACCTGCACAAAGGAAGTGGGGACCACCTATAAAACCATAAGGTCTTCCCTAGACACCTATTTCCTTCAGTGTGACTCAACATAGTGGTTGTTTATATTTTAAACTGGTATCTGGGTATTTGGTCAAATCCTATTCTAGATGTTTCTGTGGAGGTATTAGACAAGAATCAACACAAGCAAATGTAGAGAAAAGCTTATTTTCTCCTACAATATGGGGGGGGGGGACTTAACCCTTTTATCTTAAAGCCATCAACAGATTGGATGGCCATGGAAGACAAAAGGGATTGCCTTTGGACACAACTGAACTCTTCTTTGTATCTTCAGCCTGAGGGCCCATCCTGAAGCTCCTACCCCATTGTGTGTGTGTGTGTGTGTGTACTTTCCATGAATTGAGCATATATTATGAGAAATAGGTCATCGGGCAGCTTAATAGTGTGATTTTGAGAGAGCAGTAGCATCAACCTACATGGCACCGTCTACTACGTACCTCACTGTATTATAAACACAGCACATAGGTTATATGGAACATGTATGGTATGTATAGAAGAGACACATGAGATGTGATGTATTAGCTGCTTCTGACATAATATGGCACACTACTGACGTAAGCAGATGCAGAGACCCACAGAGAAGCACTGAGGTGAGCTCCCAAAGTCTAGTAAAGAGAGGGAGGAGTGAGAATATGAGCAAAGGGGTCAAGACCATGATGGGGATACCCACTGAAATAGCTTACCGGAGCTAAGGGGAGTTCATTGACTCCAGACTGACAGTGGGGGAATCAATGTAGGACCAAACTAGGCCCTCTGAATGTGTGTGGCAGTTGTATGGCTGAGACAGTCTCTGGGGCCACAGCAATGAGACCAGGATGTATCCCTACTGCTTGAACTGGCTTTTTGGAGCCCATTCGCTCTGGAGAGATGCCTTTATCAGCATATATATATATATATATATATATATATATATATATATATATATAGTGGGGAGAGCCTTCTCATTGCTTCAAAGCAATGTACTAGACTTTATTGACTCCCAGTGGGAAGCCTCACCCTCTGAGAGGAGTGGATGGGGGGGGGGAGTGGAATGAGGGAAAATGGAGGGAGCAAGAGGAGGGGAGTGAGTTGAAACTGGGATTGGTATGTAAAATGAGAAAAGATTGTCTTAAAAAATAAATAAATGAATTTATAAATAAAAGAATGACTATTGTGGAAGAAGCGATTAACATATCCTAAAGACAGAAAGCCTGGGAGAGCTCTCAGATAGAACATGCAGAGAAAGACTGAGGTGGTCAGGAGGCAGTGGGACTGGGGGAAGGTAGGCAAGAACCTTCACTGTGGTTTTTATGGAAGGAAATGAGGAAGGTATGATGGGCTATATTGGGGTGGTCAGTCTGAATACTCTCAGTGGGCTGTGGGGCGGCGCCTAGCTCTCTCTGCTTGTTGAATACCTGGCCCTGGAGGTAAAGGGCTGTGGTCCAGGTTGTGACAAGAATATAATGAGGGTAATTGGTGGAGAGCAGTAGATGGGATACAGAAAGGCTCAAAGGCAGGTGGTTGGTTGCTATGTTGTGTTTCCCAAGGGCTCAGGAGTTGAAGGCCTGGTCTCCAGCTGATTGGACTGTTAGAAGATGTTTCAGATTTTCGAAGGTAAAGCTTCGCTGCAGGAAGTCAGGTCACTTGAGGCTGTGTTCTTGGAGGCTACATTGTGTGCCCTTCTATTCTGCTTACCAAGAGGTGAGCACATTTCCCATCTGCCAAGATGGCTTTGTCTTGTTTCAGACCAACTGACCATGGGCTGAAATGATGGTCTAGATGAAATCTTTCTGTTTTTACGTGGTTCTTGTTGGGTATTATGTCCTGGTGACAGAAAGATTACTGATACCCCAACTGATGCTCCAAAAGTGCACTAACCCCTCAGGGAATGGTTCTTTCAGGGTCCACCAAACCCTATGATAGCAAAGTATTTATCACAATACAGAAAATAAAGGTATGGTTAATGAAAGCATAGCTGAATTTTCCCAGAAGAGGTAACACAAGGCACCATATGTACAGAGCCAAAGAAGCATGAACACTACTCAGTATGGGAAGAGGAGAGTATGGTAGAGATAGAGAATGTACACATGAGGTTAAGAGCGCATGTGTGTGTATGTGTTTACATATGTAGGGGCTAGACTAAGAGGTAAATACTATAATATAAAACTGGATTTTATCTCCCAGGCAAGAGGGAACATCAAAAGCTCTCTCATGAGGCCCATTGATGAAGAGACAGTAATTTGAGTTCCTTACAAAGCGGCCCATTGAAAACCAGCTGGGCTCTCCCTCACACTCCTTTCAATGAATCTCCTTTGAACTGTTTATTGGCTCCCCACCTGCTGCCCAGGTAAAGGCTTTAGATGTTTTCCTTTTAAAAATATTTAATGTATTAATTTCACACATGAGGAGAGAAATCATATTAAATCTCCCGACACAATTAGCAAGACTGCAAATACATTTTCAGAAACAAAGATGAATCATGTCATGTTCTAATTAAAGCCTGAAAGGTTTAATTAAAAAAGCGTCGTTCAGAGCAAAGCCGTTTAGGAGGAATTTGGGCTTAACTTTCCGAATCAGGAACATGGAAGTTCTTGTCCCACTTTTGCTGAGAGTGGAGACAGCGGATACCTATATGAAGGAAGCAAGGCCCCTGCCGTGAGATGAAACTGTGTTTTATACTCATATGAAATACCAGCTCAGAGGCAACTGAGGACGCAGAGATGAGAAACAGAGGCAAAGACAGGTGCCTTGGCTTCAGGATCCCATCACCACCATATAACACTCTCCTCAGGTACCAAGGAGGAGCCAAGGAGTCCTGCTACAGACAATAGGCTTTACATTTAAGTCCAAGTGCTTCCGTGTCAGAAGACTTGGAGCCTCATTCCTACACCATAAAGTGGGGTGGAAAGAACTTGATGTGTGGTTATGAGATCTGGGTAAAATGATGATGCAACTGAGTATGAGAGAGTACTTCTCTCAGCAACATCAGACAGACTAGCAGGCACTAGCAGGAGTCCACATGAGGGTATTTAGGAGATAAGGTATATTGTAACATGAAGGGGCCTGCTTGTTGGGGTATCTGTCCCGCCCGGTTTCCCACAGCTGGCAAGCTCCAAAGAAAATCACACAGAGGACTCCATAAGATTATAAACTGATTGATCCATTAGCTCAGGCTACTTATTAGCTCTTATAACTTATGTTAGCCCATTATTTTTTATCTATGCTAGCTACATGGCTCAGTACCTTTCTCAGCATGGCAGCTTACATGTTGCTTCTTCAGTCGTCTGGGCTGGACTGGCGGAGGGAGCTTCCTGCTTCCCAGAATTCTCCTGTTCTCATTCCATCACCTCTACTTCCTGTCTGGTTTTCCCACCTATACTTCCTGCTTGGCCAATCAGCATTTATTTAAAATATGATTGACAGATTACAGACAATTCTCCCACACCAGTATATCTCAGTGGCCATAAGAAAGGCCACTAGCCTTTTATAGCAGATCTAACTTCTACAAAATACTACAGTGTGCGTATGTGCGCACGCACACACACACACACACACACAAGCAAGTGTTGCCAGAGTCCTTCTTAAAACCACGTAAATTCATTTAACAATTAATTTTTAAAGGCTCATTTTGTCCATGTCCCAGGCCCTTCATGATTTGGTTCATGTCCCTCTTCTCTTGTCATTCTTTCTTTGCTAAGGGACACCTTGGCACAGTGGCTTTCCTTCTGCTTCTCTGACAAGTACACACTTCATGCCAGGCACTGTGCAGAGCTTTGATAGGCGGATTATTTCATTTAACTCTCATGACAGACTTAGGAGGAGGGGCTGCTAGTGTTTATCTATGCTTTCCAGTTGTCGGAAGTTAGGCTGTGGCCAGTTAGCTGCTATCCTAAGAATACGTGGTTAGTAAACAGCTTTGCTGCCATTCAAATCTATGTACACCTGCTTCATAATCCAAACACTTGACAAGATATAACGCTCCTGAATTTGGCTTTGCTGGAAATCCTGTAGCTACTCCATGGAAATGTTTGTAGGATGAGTAAATTGATGAAGGAGTAGACACACAGATTAGCTCCTGAAGATGTGTAGAAGTCGGCATGCTCAGCAAGCCAAGCCCGACTCATGAAGGAGACAATATGTAACTTTCGAAAGTCTAAGGGAGACAAGTGCATCTTTGTATTTGTTCCCTGAATGATCCTAATTGAATGTGAAGCTTGACTTTAGCAACTGAACTGTCCTCTGCTGATGGGTTTGAACCAGCTTGGCTCCTTTCCATTGACACAATAGACAGTCACACTATAATGATGGCATTGAATTTAATCTTCCTTGCTCCTCTCATCACCCAACCCCACACTATTATTTCTTAATTAATCTTTGGATTAA
Source organism: Myodes glareolus (assembly GCF_982192425.1). Taxonomy (NCBI): domain Eukaryota; kingdom Metazoa; phylum Chordata; class Mammalia; order Rodentia; family Cricetidae; genus Myodes; species Myodes glareolus. The sequence continues at coordinate 77,583,325 of NC_142034.1, read as the reverse complement.
GACAAGTGGCAGGCCATGAGATGACTGGCCAGACACATTAGAAAGAATGTCACATACTTTTGTCCTGTTTCATTGCTACAGGTTGAGTTGCTGGCTGCCAAATGTCAACTTTCACAGCTCGATGAGTTCCTTTCTGAGCCTGTCACCAATAAACTATGTGAAATACCATCTCTTTTTCTTCAAGCAACAGCATAGCAACCCAGATGTCTATACCCAAAAATGCATGGAACAAAAGAAAAGAAGTATGATTTATTGAGACGACACATCCATTTCATCTAAGGTCTGTATTTTTAATGGCTTATTTTGAATAAAAACAAAGCCAAAGTTCAAGGAGAGTTCTCTTGATGCAACAGATAAAAGCAGCTGGGGAATAATGCTTTGTACACTGCAAAGATTTGTCACTCATATTGGTTTAGTAAGATGCTGATTGGCCAGTCGTCAGGCAGGAAGTATAGGCGGGGTGACCAGATTAAGAGAATTCTGGGAAGAGGAAAAGCAGAGACACAGTCACCAGTCAGACACAGAAGAAACAAGATGAGAATGTCTCCCTGATAAAAAGTACCAAGTCATGTGGCAAAATATAGACAAGAATTATGAGTTAATTTAAGTTGTAAGAGCTAGTAATAAAAAGCCTAAACTAATAGGTCAAACAGTTTATAATTAATATAAACTTCTGTATATTTCTTTGGGACTGAATGGTTGTAGAACTGGGCAGGACAAAAGCTTTCATCTACAAATGGTACTCAAATATTTGGCAAGAATTTCTACATAAATCCTGAGAACACTTTAAGAAAAATAATTCTAGACAGACAAGAACAGTTTCTTGGTAGCCATATTTACTCCAGTAAGCTCTGTTTGCCGGTGGTGAGCAGCGATGCGGCTCCTTTAAGAGAAGCCAGACTCAGAGTTAGTGGCAAAAACTTTTAAGAGGCCCTGCCACCAAACCCTTAAATGGTGTTTATGAGCAGCCAGCATCAGGCTTCTTGGTGGTGGCATGGACCTAGAAACTCCACAGAGCCATGGCAACAAATCTGGCTCCCACCAGTACCTCTGCCATGAATCTTGATTCTCATAAAGGTAAGGAATGAGGTGGAGCCAGCCGCCAAAGTTGCAGCTTTAATCCTAGCCATATCACTTAGCGGATTAAAGACTCATGTGGTCAGAAAGAATACAGTAAAGATAGATTTAGAGTCAGGTGATGGTGGTGCATGCCTTTAATTCCAGCACTCTGGAGGTAGAGGCAGGCAGATAGCTGTGAGTTCCAGGTATACAAGAGCTAGTTGCAGGACAGGCTCCAAAGCTACAGAGAAACCCTGTCTCAAAAAATTAAAAAACTAAAAAAAAAAAAAAAAAAGAAGAAGATAGATTCAGACAAAAAAAAAACCCTTTAAATGATTTACAGTATGTTTAAAAATATACATAGGCTTGGGAGAGAAAAGAAAAAGGATAAAGTTCTTTTAAAAAAATAGAGTAGCTAGGCATGGTGGCACATGCCATTAATCCCAGCAATTTGGAGACAGAGGCAGGCATATCTCTGTGAGTTTGAGGCCAGTCTGGTTTACAGAGTGAGTTCCAGGACAGCCAAAGATACACAGCGAAACCCTGTCTCAAAAACCAAAAATTAAAAAATAAAAATAAAAGAAATAAAACAAAAAATGTCATGTAAAAATAGTAAATACACAGAGTCTGGATACTGTATGCTATTGTGTTGTCTTTGAATTGTTTGACTGCTGAGGAGGGAGCAATAGTTGCTAAAAGCATTTGATTAAAAATGCTTCTGGATTAATCCAACCTACATATTTTGAAAATTCCTTGACTTCAAAATTTAAGTCAAAAAACACACTACTTTGGAGAAGTGTTTTTGCTTTTTGTTCCCACAGGAAATGAGAGGCTGTGGATTCATTTTTGGTTAAGGAAAATAAGGTTTGATTGAGGACGATCCTCCTGAAAAATCTTCCATGGAAACAGATAGCCCAGATGATCCAACATTTTAGAGCATCATTATTGCAGTTTCTTTTGAGTTCTGCTTCCAGAACAGTTTCAAAGTTGCTGGTTAAGATGATCCAGCCTCACAGAATACGCCAGTTAGAGAACTTGACCATAATACTAAATTTTCTTTGGGTCCCTACAGCACCCCCAATCAGCAGGAAGTAGCCTAGAAAACTATGCTCACGTTTCCAAACAATACATTATGGATGCTTGTCTTTGTTTAATGTGTTGGATACAAGTTGTTATGGACAATGGTTAGGAAAAAAGTTAAACAAAGTAGATGAGATTCAGGGTCTTGTTTTGAAATGAAAAAAAGGGGATCTACTATTGGATAATGCTTTTGTACAGTGTAAATATTTTTCATTCATTTGGTTTAATAAAATGCAATTGGCCAGTAGCCAGGCAAGAAGTATAGGCAGGTCAACCAGATTGAGAATTCTGGGAAAAGAAGACCTAGTCAGTCACCAGTCAGATACAGAGGAAACCAGATGAGAATGTTTCACTGATAAAAAGTACCAAGCCATGTGGCTAAACAAAGATAAGAATTATGGGTTAATTTAAGTTATAATAGCTAGTTAAAAATAAACTTGAGCTAATAGGCCAAACAGTTTATAATTAACATAAGTCTCCATGTGTTTCTTTGGGACCAAATAACTGTAGGACTAGGTGGGACAGAAACTTGCATCTACAAAATCAAACATGAAAATCCCTTGAACTGAAGTCTCTCTGAGTTAAAATGATTGCTTGTCATCACTTATAATATCTGTGTTTTATAGAGTCAGGGGAATATGCTAGAAGAGCAAATAATAAGCCAGTACTCCTAGGGGAAATACAGGGTTTGGTTCTTGCAAGTCTCTGATCAAAGTTAAGATACTCAATTGACATAACTTTCAGTTTTTAAAGATTTATCTTTAATTAAAAGTGTGTGTGTGTGTGTGTGTGTGTGTGTGTGTGTGTGTGTGAATGTGTGAGAGTATGTGTATATGAATGCAGGTGCCTACAGTATTTGGACAAGAGCATCATATTCCCAAATGTGGAGCTACAGGTGGTTGTGAATCACTTGACATGGGTACTAGGAGCATAACTATGGTCCTCTAGAAGAGCAGCAAGTACTCTTAACAATTGAGTCAGTCACCTTTCTAGCAATCACAATCTATTTTATAAGTGTTCATCTGAAGACATTTTATTTTACACACACACACAAAACCTGGAAAGTCCATTTTTGTGCTGGTTAGCTTTTGTCAACTTGACACAGACTAGAGTCATCTTAGAGTGGGGAATAGCATTTTAGAAATTGCCTCCATCCAATTGACCTGTGAGCATATCTGTGGACCATTCTCTTGGTTAATGATTAACATAGGAGGGCACAGTCCACTCTGGAAGGTGCCATACTTGGCAGGTGGTGTCTAAGATAGAAAGATGAGCAAGTCAGTGAGTATCATTCCACCATGGTCTCTGTTTCAGTTTTTGCTTCAAGTTCCTGACCCGATTTCCCTTAAGGGATGGATTGTGACCTGGGAAATGTGAGATGAAATAAAGCCCTTTCTTCTTTTTCAAGTTGCTTTTGGTCTGTATTTTATCAACAGAACTAAACTATACACATTTATCCCTCTTTATAACCTAAATCTCTCTAGTCTCTGATACTTCCTGCCTAGTAAGAAAGCCAATGGGTCTAATTAACTGGGATCATTATGTTGGCTACGAAAAGAGACTTTAGTAACTATGAGTTGGTAAAATCATGCCTCTCTTACTTAACATCTCCCCCTAAATGGCTTGTAAGATCTCTTGAGCCAGGGGCACACCTTAGCTCTCTTGGGACAACTGGCCAGTTGTTTTGATTGGCATCATCACATTTTGGGTGTGAAACCATGTTTTCCATTTATTTTGCTTTGGGGAGTTGCAGAACGTAGTTAAGATGCAAAATCTTCTATGAAAAACGTTGCTTCCAGGGATGTCTCATGAAGAAAAGCTAGGTCAGGGCCTGGGGACACACTGTGCTGGAGGTTACAACGAGAGGTAAATCAGAACAATTACCAGTCCCACCAGAAAAGTCTTCCTCTGGCAAAATATGATGGATTAAAGTCTTTATGTTGATGCTGAAGGTTACCAGAATTTCTTGCATTTAAAAACATGTTTTCGCTTTCACCACACTTCATTTTTTTTCCAACTTCCTTCTACCTACCCTACAAGGGAAGACGCTGTGAAATACACCTGCAGGGACTTAATGTTGGCTTGGCAGGAAGTCCTTGGTGGTGATCGAGAAGACACGTGGTGTTGACAATGACAGGATCTCACAGACACATCCTGTGATGGGGCAAATATCATGACTAAGGCCAGAACTGCCCTGCACTTAAAATGTAGGAGCAGTTTCCAACATATTTACTGAACACAGGAATATTGCCTTAGAATTTTTTAAGCATAGTTTTCTTAAAAAGGTGTCTTCTGACTTGTATTTCAGAGGGTACTGGAATTGAACTGATGCAAACGGCTACCAGCCATCAAGCGTCTATTCTCTACCAAGCCTTTGCACATTGTTTGAATACTTATAAACGTCTGGGGGTGGATACAAGAGGAGTGAGCCTGAAAATGGTAAAATACATTGCTTGACATTCCCAAAGAATTAACAAATACATATATATTTGATTCATTTTGTTTTAAGTTATCTTTTATTTCATGATAAAATTAAAAATATATGAATATGCATAATCTACCAATATTTGTGGCGAATACTTAAAATTATTATTAAAATGATATTTTCTTATTTATGAAAAAAGTATAACTTACTAGAGGCTTTTGACACATATTTCTCTGTACATGTATTTTACAAAACATTTTTGCTTTAATTTTTGGCTTCCACTATTCTCACAAAGCCAGAGAGGTTGTTGGAAAGAGAGATGTAGATATTTCAGGTCTCTCCATTTTTTTTTCAGGCATGGAATACTTCTGGTAACCGGCAGTGGGCAAGACTGATAAGAAATGGGCCCATGAGGGAAGAAAACTCCCTCAGGATTGCATAGACACTTGCAGTGTTGAAGCAGAGCTAGAAGACTGCCAAGCCCAGCCTCCCCCTCTTCTGTGCGCTCTGCAAATGCTTGTTCCAAAGTTCCCTGGGGGTGGGGTCTGGGAAGGTGTTTAGACAAGTAGTGAGGGGATTCCTGTCCCAGCTCTCCAGAAGAGGGGAGCACTAATTTCAGGGACCAGTGCCAGCTGTCTGCTCCAAGTACACGCACCCATCAGTGGCTAGTACTTGTTCCTTCCAAATCAAAGTTCTTTTCCTGGCTCTGTTACTAATGGTTGAAGGAGGGGAGAAAGGCCAAAGGAAGAAATGGTTAAAGGAGTGAAAAAGAACACAACTCACTGTTTGTAGAGGCTGGGGCTTGGGGGAAGAAAGTAAAAACACAGTTCCCCACACATTCGGCCAGGTCCAAGATAACTGTGATGTTTTCAATTCGCTCTGATTCCTTCCCCTAGACCCCATTCACTGCAGCCTGTCATCAGCTCACACCTTCTTTCTCCTCTCCCTTCACAGACTTTCTTCGACCTTAGGGCTGGCCAGGCATCTTCCCTTGATCCAATAGCAAGCCACAAAATTCTCCTTACCCGCCTAGATGTCATCATGGGTGATATACATAAGTAAGGTTACTAAAATAAATCACCTTCAATCTGGCATCTGTCCCTACACATTTACCGTCCCACAGATCAGTGCTCCTAGAAATACAAAATCCCGTCTCTATTGTCATGTTGCCTTTTTGAAATCCATCACTCGAAAACAAAGGGAGGCATATCAAATGTCTGGCGGAAGGTATCTTGTGCTGGGATTATCCCTAAAAGGAAAGGGATAATTATTTGCCTAATTTATGAAAGAGATAAAGTAGATTCATTTTCATAAGCAAGGGACAAATATTTTCTACACATTCAGTGGCTTTCTTTGGTACCCTGCCATTTGATTGTGTTCTTTTTGATTGCTTTTATTCATGTTAGCTAAGAGTCTGTTATCTTGAATTAGTACAAAGCTTTGCTTATTTAAAAAGGGAAAAGAGTAGGTCTTGCAGTAGAACTTGAAAAGCACTGAAGTATGTAAAATTGAAGCACATTCAAGCATTCTTTTTTGAAAGTAGTAATTACAACAGTGGAGAAGATGTCAGGCTGCAGAAACACTATCCTTCAAGAGTACAGGCACGCATACTGTTAATGTGTTCCATGGCATTCAGGTTGGCACGGATTTCTAATATTCTTTACAATATCTACTATTGTTTGAATACACCCTCCCAGGAGTTCATATTCCAGAAACCCCATACTCAAGGCTGTGTTAAGGCTATTTGGAGGTGAGGCTTTGGTGCTTTCATCAGGATTAGTTGGGCTAATGAGGGAAGAGGCACCATATGGGATTTCGCTAGTGACCTTAAAGAAGAGGGAGAAAGTCCTAGCCTCTGCCAAATGATGATGAATGTTCTTCTCTTTCCTATCCTCTAGAGCCAGGTGGCAGATATTTATAGTGTGTGTGATGCTAGGAACTGTATATAGGTCCCACATACACTAGGTAGGCAGTCTGCTATTCAACAACTTTGATTATTTATTTCTTGGACTCTGGTGTTTTGTTATAGGTAACAACAAAAACAAGAGACATGGAAGGGTTGGGGGGAAAAGGAGGGGAGGAGAAGTAATTAGATTTTAATTAAAATAAAAACAAAGCAACACAATAAGATATCTAAATCTACAGAGTGTAATACATGAGGAGACCAATAAAAATAAATCTTATTTCTTATTTATTTATTACTGAAATCCTCTTCTCACTGATGTTGTACCCAAAGTCCAAGTTTTGTGCTTTTAGTTTAACCTGTGATCATATTTTCATATATGTATCTGTGACTGAATAATAATATTTTAATATTATGTTTCCTGGAAAACATATGACTTCTTAGCTTACAACTGTTCTTCCCACTGTAGTAATAAATTGATTCTGGATTCTATGCCAACAACTTCAAGTTAGAAATGGAGAAAAGATGAATTCAATAAGACAGTCAGATCAAAAGGACTGACTTAAAATATAAACAGACTCTAAAAGATCAGAGAATCAAAGGTAGCATTCCCAGAATGAATGGAGATCTTTAGATGAAGGAAGAAAAGAGTAAGCGAGACAGGAGGAAGAGAGTTTAATCAATGGGTTTAGTCAATGAGAAAAATCTGATGATGGGCTTTAGTACCTATTTCCTACCCCAAGTGGAGTTCCAGAGCAGGGGGAGGTGCATATCATTGATACTTCCAGGTGAGTGGAAGGAATCTGGCAACAGAGGGAATACAAATCCTGTACCTAAATCCCAGAAAAGGATGTCAAGATCTGAGTATAATTTAGAGTTTAACATTGGTTCTCAAATGGACATGTTACTGGAAGGTAAATTGGTGAAGCATTTTAGAGGTGGGTTCATTAGTGGTGGGGTTTATTAGGGTTGCTCTTTTGAATAGTATATAGAGACCCTGGGCTATTCTATTTGTTTCCTGCATATCATGAGTTAAGCAGCATTCCATCATGATAGATGTCTTACCCCTGATGCTCTACTTCACCATGAGCCTAAAGAGATGGGGCCAAGTGACCATGAACTGAAACCATGAGTCAAGATAAATCTTTCCTTCTATTAATTTGTCTATCTTCAGTCTTTCGTCACAGCAGCCAAAAGTTGGTAACACAAATCTCAAGAAGTAAACCTTTTGGATCTAACAAACTGGGTGACTGTTCATTGTGCCTCTGAACATGGCATTAAAATAAGCAGAGGGAAACAGGAATATGGCACAAAGCATGGGAAGACTGTTGGAAATTATGACTGGGATGAAAAGGCTGCAAAATATCCTGTCAGGAGCAATGATTGACGACCAAGACACACACATGTCATGTCAGATAACAGTGTATGTAGAGAAGGACAGGGATTCAACTTCCTTTTTATTTGTTTGTGTTGTTTTATGGGACAGTATCTTTTACTGTTGACCAGGCTGGCCTTGAATTCAGTGTGTATCCAAGGCTGGTACTGAACTCATGGTAATCCTTCTGCCCCAGCCTCTGAAATACTGAGATTAGAGGCATGGTCCACCATGCCTGGCTAAGGACTTAACTTTCTTTGACTAGCAGCCTTGGCATGTTATTACTCCCATCATAACTGGGACACATAAAAAGAGGAGTAGAAGTGTGTTATATTGAATTAACTGGTAATAAATTCATGTTATCTAGAAGGAGAGGGACTATTCATAAAAGTCTATCTTTTCATTCCATCACTAGCTAGAAGTTATACTGCTTTGACCACACATATAATTTAAGATTCTGTACCCATATCATAGGTGACACACTAAACTACATAGCCTTCATAGAAATAGAGAAAATAAGGGATTAAATATATCCTTCAAGTGACTTTTCCATAAGAATGTTTTACAGAATTGAATATGATTGCAGCAGGTTGATTGAAGTATTTTAGTATACACATTTGAACTCAGCCTGAATAAGAACAAAATAGCAGTGAAGGGCAAGATCTAAGCCATGTCACTATTAAAGGTCTGGCCAAGGCACGACATCAAATATTAGAGCCCTGTGAAGAAAGTTGATAAGGGACTATTTCACAGCTGTGATCAAAGAGCAATGACAGAGAGTCATCTGCTTTGAGAGCTAAATGAAGCTCAGGCAGAAGCAATGGAAGCTAGTCACTCACAACCTAGTGCCAATACTCAAAATGCCAGGTTCTTTCTCATTAGTACAGACTATATACTTTGGGTCTTCAGATGGGAGGGACTGAAAGGACTATTTGTAGACTGTAAGGTAATCATATTTCAGATGGTACAACTTTATTTTAAATCTTTCAATTTGTACCAACCAGAATAAGGTAAGGTATGCTGCATTGACAAGAATCCAGGATGTCAATGGCTTTGTAAGGCGTGAGGACTGAAGGTCAATCAGACAAAGTAAATCTGCTTAGCATGGGTGGAGGAACTGAACTTGAGTCCTCTTCCAGAGTAATACACACTCTTAATAACTGAGCCATCTTTCCAGCCTAATAATTCTATCTATTCTTATAAATACATTTTAGAGCCTCAGCTATAAAATCATTTCAATAAGGAGATGGCTCAATTTATAAAATAGAACTTGAATTTGTAAGAGAAGAAGTGCCTACATAGATTAGCTTGTCTAGTGTGGATGCCTACTACAGCATGTGCCACACATTAGTCTCTATAATCAATGTAAACCAAATCAGGATGTGTCAGTGATCAATTAAAGACCCAACTTAAAGAGTTGGAATGCCATTTCTTACCATCTAAAACTTGTATATCATAACCTTCCTTATACCAAGTGGGTAAGATTTTAACATGAATGTTTCATCAATTTTTTTGTGCCTTTGTTAGGTGGTCCCTCCTTTAGGATGGTTACACATGTCGCCTTCCAGTGCTAAGTGAATTAAAAATATTAAATGTGGAGAGACTTAAAGCTTCTCTCGCATTTTCACAATGCATGAAATTTGGAACAGCATTGAGAACAATGCAAATGTGAAGAGATGGTTCTCTATCTTGTAATTCATTGCTCAGTTAATACTTGCTCTGCTCACAGACATAGGTCTATTTAGTGATTTAAGGAATAATAGAGTTGAACTTCTCGATAAAAAGACCTTTAAGTGAAAGAATGACTCATTTGGTTTTTGCCCACTCATTGTTCATTTCCCAGTCATTGAGTTACACCTATCATCATGTTCGGTTGACATGGTTTAAGTGGCTTAGTGTTTACCTTAAAGAAAAGTCATAAATTCATCCCACCACTCTGCACGCCCTGTGCATGGCCGCTCATTACTGGCTCAGGAATGTACTGGGATCTAATAAGAGCATTCTTATAGGGATTGCTGAGAACAGATTATTTCTCCTTCCTTCCCATGGTGAGATAAAGGATAGTAAGATAGCCTGCAGGCATCTTAACAGGTCTGTGGAGACCCTTCCTGCGCATGGAACCTACATAAGAGAAAATGGACCTCAGATGAAAAATGAGGGGAGAATTTTGATTATGTAAATTAGGCACCCAATTCCAGAAGGGTCGGAAGTATTGGTTCATGCATTCAACATCCTTTGTGTGGATCTGTCTGTATGGTAGACACAGTCATGCCTTGGTGTTGATGCTAATGATCAAGACAAGACAACAGGTTAGGAGTCAGTGGTCACCACATAAGTCCACACAGAGACACAGGCAGCACGAAGGCAGGATTTACAGAGCCCTTGCTGTTTATGAGGCACTAAGTGTGAGGGAATGTTATATTGGTATGGATTTCATTATATCTCAACCTCATTATTTTTTATTCATTTTCTCCTGGGCTTCCTTAAGCTGAGAATTTCTTATCTGCATTTTTAAAGTCCAACATTGTGCCTAGAACAAATTATGTACACCATAAATGTTTGAGTAAAAGAATGAATGAATGTTGCTTAGTGAAGGCGTGTCTTTAGCGCAGCAAAGAAATGTGACAAAAGATACTTTGCTTCATCCAGTTTTTACAACATGGGCTACATATTTCTTGAATGCGTATGAAAAAGAATGCCATTCATAAAACAAGCTAGCTGCCAGCTCTGAAATGACTTAGATCAAGTATGGAAGGGGAAATCTAAACAAAGAGAAGGCTTGCATGCACTAAAAAGGAAAGGATGGACAAATGCAGAGGGATCTGTGTTTCAGTTTCCATAGTGACCCTCTATAGATTCTTCTATTTTTAGTTGTGAGCATAGACTTTAATGACTGGGTAATCTTTCCAGTCCCTGCCATTTTTTTTTTTTGGTTCTCTACAGATTCTTCAATTGCTGTTTTCCTTTTCCTTGTTCTGATATTGTTGCAAGGTATGTTTTCATAGTTGCCAGTAACCAGGAAGATCTGAGATCTCACCTTACTGTAAGCTCGGAAAGATGCTGCAAGACTTCAGGAGAGCCCTGAATTACAGATGATACTACCTCCCACAAAATAGCATGAGCCATAAACAACAGCGTAGTGATCAGCTTCTCCAGCTCCACAAACTCATCGGTTAGTGTGCACTAATAGATACCTGCAGACACAGTGGTTTATGAAAAGAGAGACCCAGGACAGTGTGTGTGTGTGTGTGTGTGATCCTGGCAATCAAACCCAGGACTTTGTGTATCTGAGGCAAAGCACTCTACCTCTAAGCCACATTCCTAGCCCCAAATCTGTTTTTAATGAGTAGTAATTTGCTTGTCTTTGGTTATAGAAATAAGCAGTTTTACTATAAGGATTAATGAGCTCTGCCACCCTTTGTGCTGGCAGGAGACAGTGTCTCTATCTTTTCAAGCCTTTGACTATATATATGAGTATAAGAGGGTAATCTGGAGCAATGGGCAGCACTTGCCTCCCTTGGAAAACCTGCAAAAACACAGAGTTCCAGGGCAACCTTCTCTCTACCATAGTAAAGTAGGAAAAGAAAATGCAAATTACATTATTTAAGTCTGAGTGTATTAATCCCTGGATATTTAATTTCCCCTCAAACAGAATTCCTGCCACATCACAAAAAGAAGCTATATAAAGTTCATTTCACTAAGAAGCTACCTGAGGAACAAAAAGCAAAATTTATATTGTTTTTTTTTCTCCTGAATCATTTTACAATGGAAGTTAGATTCTTCTTTTGGCTTTTGATATGTTAGGATTAATTTTGATGTATTTATTCCTGAGTGTGTTTAGAAATAGTATAAGGTAGAGATGTAACGACAGTTTATACTGGACCATTAACTTCATGCCCCCAGTAGAATTTAATGATAAAAGAAAAAATAAATGAATGTTGATATGAGAAATGAAGGGTTGCTTTGAAAACTGGAAATGAATATGGGGTGTGTGTGTGTGGGTGTGTGTGGGTGTGTGTACATTTTCACATTTGGGGGTAGAAAATTAACAGAAGGAACAAGCTGGAATGATATGTCTGAAGGAAATTTTAGTCATCTGGTACTTAGATACTGTTTTAAACAGCAGTTGAACAGTTAAGTCAACATTGTATCACCAGTGGAATCCTATAACAGCCAACACAAGTGCACCCAGCATTGGATTACCAATGGAAACCTGTAGCAGCCAACACAAGTGAATCCAGCATAAGAAAACAGCCAGGAGATGTCAGTGGACTGATGAGAATTGACCTGCGTATGCCTCAGTCATAAGTCAGGCAGACAGGAGGACTGAGTTCCGTTAAGTTCCCAAGACTCGAACCTCCCAAGCAAACCTAGCATACTTTCAGAAACCTAAGGCTGAATTGGTTCTATTGGTTGTTAGCCCACCTGTTTGATATTTAGGGGTTTCATTTTGTGGGCAGGGAGGAGGGGAATATGATTTGGGAAGAATTGAATCTATTTAATTCCTTATGAAAAGGAAAAAAAATAAATGAATTGAGTGTATATAGAGCCAGTACAGGATTTCTTGTACTGTGGGACAATGGTCTTATACCCTGTAAAGTTCATCACTTGTATTGGTTTAATAAAACGCTGATTGACCAGTAGCCAGGCAGTAAGTATAGGCAGGGTGACCAGGCAGGAAGTATAGGTGGAGCAATCAGAATAGGAGGATTCTGGGAAGCAGAAAGACTCAGTCTGCAATCATTACCCAGACATAGAGGACTCAAGATGAGAATGCCTCACTGATAAAAGGTGCCAAATCATGCAGCTAAAACAGACAGGAATTATGGGTTAATGTAAGATGTAAGAATTAATTAATAAGAAGTTTGAGTTAATAGGCCAACCAGTTTATAATTAATGGAGACTTTGGTGTGTTTCTTTGGGACTCAATGGCTGAGGGACTGAGTGGGACAGAAACTTCTGTCAACATTCTTGGGAAACATAATTGATGGTGTTAGTGACTTGCAGCTCCAAGCACTCAAGGTATGGAGGATAAAGAAGAACCTGTGACTATTTTTCCATATTATAAAAACAGTATTTTCTAAAGAAAATCTGATGTCTCAGATTAATTCTCATCAGAGTCTTTGTATCACAGTAAAAATAATGACATTTCTAAAAAGCACTTTGGACCACTATACCTTTTGGTCTACCCTGGGTATCCTCATCTTGCCCCCTTCCGTTTGATCAAGGTCCCTCTATCCCTGTTTATGATGATACCAGACATTGACTGGAACACAGAGAACATAACCAGTCACCTATGGAAGCAGATACAGAGGTTCAGGTCATTTATGATGACAATGACAGGGCAGGCGAAGGGCAGAGACAATGATGACAGGTAGGTAGATGCTCGTGCTAATTTCCAGAGAGAATCAATAGGGATTTTATAAGAATTACATGGAAACCCTCAAGGAAAAAGTTTCTTTTCTCTTTTTGCTTGAGTAACTAGATGTGTACGTTTGCCATGCACAGAGACAGACAATAGTTGATGGAGAACTCAAGTTCAGAGGCAATATTTGGGGTTCCTACATAGATATGTAAATAACTAGTTAGATTTATCAGTCTGGAGTTCCAAGGAGATGTTCTGGGATAAAGAGATGCAAGTAAGAGTCATCAGAATATAGATGATATCTAAAGTCATAAAACTAGGTAAAGTCATCAAAGGGACAAGTAGAATGTTAAGTCTAGGGGTGTGACAATGGTTACAGGGCAGAGAGATGAGATATACAACAGACACTGAGAATGGGTGGCCATCAAAACAAGAGGGATGGAAGGATGGCGTGGGAATGGAGAGAGAGGAGAAATGGAGCTATAGAGAGAGATAATTGATTCTTTGTGCAGTGAGGAATGTCTAGGCATGGTGAAACACCTATAATTCCATCAATAGAAGACTGAGTTATGGTGATCACTAGTTTGATGCCAGCCTAGGCTACACACATCCCATGTCAAAAACAACAACCACAATGAAAAACAATAAACAAAAAGAAAGTGATCATTATCATAAGTGTTACTATGTCAAAAATTGATGAAAGATTTGATGCGAAAACTAACTAGGGCTGGGGAGATAACTCAGCAGTTAAAGTATTTGCTCATCTTGCAGAGTACCTGGGTTTGGTTTCTAGGACTGATAAGTCTGCTTGCAACATCAGTATCTCCAGTTCAGGGGACTGAGGCTCTTTTCTGTCCTCTGTGAACAGTCCACACACTTACACAGATGCAGGAAAAACACTTATGCATATAAAATAGTATTTAAAGGAAATGATTAAGCAAGCAAGTAACCAACCAACCAACCAATGAAATCCTCTTATGTATATGTGTAGGGTATATCCAGATTGTGCATTCTTTAAAACATGTAATCTGGGCAGTTTTAAAGAGAGGGGATATAAATTAGGTATGGAATCTCAAAAGGGCACTTGAAAGGGAAGATCACTAAAGTGGTTTTTTTGTTTATTATTTGTTTTTTAATTTAAGCTAAATCTATCTCTGACAAATGTCATGGTGAAATGAGGAAAAGTACCTTTTGTTGATATGGTTTTTAAATGGTAGAGAGACTAATTGAGTAGATCAGTATAAGGGAGGAGAAAGACATAGGCAGAGTGCAGACAACCTTTCCACAAGATGTTCCAGTAGGGAACAGATACATGGGGTGGTTTTTGGAGACAAGATGGGGTTGAAGAATTTTTTTTCTGTCTTTGATTAAAAAAACAAGTCAGAGCACACTTAGCCACTTAGGGCACCGATCCATGGAGGAAAATCTGAAGACATGGGTGAGTAGATGGTAGCTAACTGTAGGAACTATAACCTTGAGCAGCTGCAAGCAAGGGACCCATTGCCGTAGCAGAGGGTTGTTTTCAGAAGCAAGGGCAACTCCCCTCAGTGACTGTAACACAGTGGAAGGTAAGCAGACATGCAGATGCTGATGTCAGAATGTATGAAAGTTCTTTGATCACATCTGCATTTTCAAGCCCTTTAAAAAAATAAATAGGAGATGAAGCCATCAAGGAAAGAGGAGGGCATAGCAAGTGCATGTGGAATGGTTGAAGAGAGGAAGTTCCAAAATCACTCGGGAAGAGCATGGCGGGGGAGTGACTCAAAACATGCTGGAAGGGTCGCAGGTTTTCCTCATAACTCTCCGGAGGTTAGCAACCGTAAACTGTAGAGAGGCAGGCTAGTATGTCAGTGGTCACTGTCTACTGCCTGTGTGAAACAGGTGAGATGAAGTTAGACCATCTAGAGATGGGTTAATCTGGCAGTAGACAAGGGTTAAGTCTGTGCTCCACAGCCCAGCCACACTGGACTTCTTCATGCCCTCTCTTTCCTGTCCATCTTAATCTATCCGCACACAAGACAGTTTCCTCTACTGTCCACTCAATGAACTACTACCTACATTAAATGTTACTTCCTTACATAGTCTCCCCTGGCCCTTCATCTGGACAACAGATGCTGGCTACTGATTTTCACTTCTTCAACAGATGCCCTGTGATATTTATTTCTTCTAGCCAAGTCATTCATATTAACTTGGAGTTTCTGAGCCCAGGACCACACCGTCCTCGCTCACAACTCTTGTCTCTGTGACTTAGGACAATGTCTATAAGGCAGGACCCAGTAATGAGTCCCACACTGTTGTTGTCCTAATTGGGGTTTCTGTTGCTGTGAAGAGACACCATGAGCACAGCAACTCTTCGAAAGGAAAACACCTAACAGAGGCATGGGCTTCCAGTTCAGAAGTTCAGTGCATTATCATCATGGTGGAACATGGTGGCATGTAGGCAGGCACAGTGCTGGAGAGGTCGCTGAGAATCCTACAACTTGCAGGCTACTGCAAGAGTTCTAACATACTGGGCAGTATCTTGATCATCGAAGACCTCAAAGCCTACCCCACAGTTGCTTCCTCCAACAAGCTCACACCCACTTAAATAAGGACACACCTCCTAACAGTGCCAGTCCCTTTGGCGGCCATTTTCTTTCAAAATTCCAGGACCCATTTTGTCAGAAAGATTATTTAATTTTTACAACAGATTTTAAGATGTGTTGAGACTCCAGGGCTTAATGTTAAAAAATAATAATGATAGAAACTCCTATGGGAGCAGGTATACTATACCCACTCTAGTTTACCTGTAAGAAGAATATAATAGTTACAGGAAAGGTATTTAATTGCCTGGATATCTGCATTTAGATAACATTTTTTCTTACTTTATCTCAGTGCCCATAAAATCTTACAGTGCATAAGAAATATTACAGAGTGCTGAACATTAAAATATGAAGTATTACAGAATCAATTTTAGAGATTTACAAAGAAGGACACATATGAACTATTATAAGCACATCTATGCTCTATAGCTGTTCTTTTAGCTCTGAAAACTTGAATTTCTCTTATAACTTGCTATTCTATAGGTAATAAATCAATTAATATATTTTAACTGAAAAATCACATTAAAAGCTGGGCGGTGGTGGCATATGCCTTTAATCCCAGCACTCAGGAGGCAGAGCCAGGTGGATCTCTGTGAGCTTGAGGCCAGCCTGGTCTATAAGAGCTAGTTCCAGGGCAGGCAACAAAGCTACAGAGAAACCCTGTCTTGAAAAAACAAAAACAAAAAAATTTCACTAAAATAGTATTTTTCTCATAGCTACTTAGCAAAGATATTTTTGGCAGGGTTTATGGGCCATGAACTTGTGAGTACAAAGATGGAGCTTGTAGTGTCCTCACAACAAGTGGGCAAACTGATAAAGTTCAAGGCAACAGCACAGGCTACATACTAAAATAGAGGCTAGAATGTTGGGGAGACCAGGAACAGGTAGTATTTCCAGATTAGAGGGTACACTGAGAATATAAGGTTTAAAAGCACAGAATTTAGGGTAAAGAAAACCAGTCCTTTTGAACACTCTCAAGGTTGTGTATGTATGGTTTTACTGAGAGGAAAAAAAAATAGATCTACTGGGCTTTTCTACCGTGTTGTCCAGCAAAAGTCTCCATATTCCTTCTAAGCATAAACATACCTCCAAGGCAATTTGGCTTGCATGGGCTTTTGTTCTTATTTGCAGCAGTTTAACAAGACAAAGCTGGTGACTGGAAAATACTGGCTTCCACTGTCCTGCGGGAAACTCTAAGACTTTCACTGCTGCTGCTGAGAAGTCTGATACACACCAATTTTACATTAATCCAAATCTGGGAGCTGTGCTTTTAAACTCAGGCTGACCTTGAACCATTCACCTTTTGTCCCAACTGGGATGACAGGCATCACCATAAGATGAAGTCAAGACGTTCTTCATATAGGTGATGGTGTCTCAAAGCTTCATGGATAACTCTGAGAGAAATAACACAGTGTTCTTGGCTTGTTCAAGAAGTACTTGAGAACATTATTTAAGACCTCTGTTCTCTAAAGGTTACAACACAAGATCTGAGGGGGACTTGTCTTCCAGGGAATAAAAGTGGCTGATTGGAACCTATAGAATCATTCTAACCCTTTTTCTTTTCTTGGCTAACTGAACTGATAAGGACACCCTAACTTACAGATTTCTTACTGGAAAAGGCACCTCACAATTGTAATGAGAGGAATTTAGAAACATCAAGAATAATGCTTGGGGTGTGTGTGTGTGTGTGTGTGTGTGTGTGTGTGTGTCTATAATGAACAAGTCAATTGTTTTCAGAGACAAGCAGATATTCCAAGGACTACCTTGACAAGTTAGATGACTGTAACCTTTAAATGGCAGAATCAACTGAGATTATATTTGCAATTAGTAAAGAAATATCCATTCCTCCAAAACTGGCTTAATTTTTGGATGTCTAGTGGTATTCAGTAATTCCTGGAGGTAGTATCAGCAGGCTTGGTGTATAGAGGGACCATGAGAAATAAAAACAAAAAAATCCATATCATTTTCTCTCTTGAACAAAATAGAATGAGACAGTTTATACTTGACTCTGACAAATAAATTCTCTCCAAATATTCAGATAGCCATTGAGCTGTTTCCCATGCCATGCTGTCTCTGCTCAGTGATTTCTTTTCCTTCACTCTGTGTACTACACATGAGCTCGCAGTCCTTTATTGCCAATCCAAGGGTAGTCACAGGGATATCATGTATAGAAGAGTGTAATCAGCATGCTTTTGACAATCACTGTAGCTGTTGCTCACTATGTTTGTGACCTTTATTTGCAAATGTCACATCAGTCCTAGGACCTTTTAAAGAACTATTCTTGGTTTGACTTTTTGGCTACTATTTACTGGATCTATTTTATGTGCTAAGCAACACAGGGTATGCCTGTGTGGTATTTTTTTTCTCCTCTAATCTGAATTCTGTTCCCTAGATATCCTGACTACTGATGTCATGAATAAACTATGATTTTCTCCCCATTTTGGGAAAATACACAATTGAGGCAGAGAGATGAAATAACATGCCCCAAAGCACACAACTGGTCTAGACACAGAGACAGGACTCAAAGGTTTGGAAGTCTACAAACCTGTATGCTGATTTTTTGAAGTGAGTTTCCCATGTCACCACCCATGTGGTTGGTGCGGGAGAATTGTCTGTATTCTGTCAATCATGTTTTAAAGAAAACGCTGATTGGCCAGGCAGGAAGTATAGGCAGGAAAACCAGACAGGAAGTAAAAATGATGCAATGAGAACAGGAGAATTCTGGGAAGGAGAACGCTGATTCCTCCCAGTCCTGTACAGAACACTGAGGAAGCACAATGTGACCTGCCAGCTGAAAAAGGTACCCAGCCATATGGCTAAAATATATCAGAATAATGGGTTAATATAAGTCAAAGAGCTAATAAGAAGCCTGAGCTAATGGGCCAATCAGCTTATAACTTATGGAGACCTCTGTATGACTTTCTTTGGGGCTAAACAGCTGGAGGGAACTGGGCAGGACAGAAAACCCCAACAGAGCAGGCCCTTCATGTCACATGTGGGAAATGGGCCGTTCCCTGTAACAATGAGTGGATATCACTGGAGATGCATAAGGGGCAAGATGAACATTGTCTGTTCAGAATGACAGGATGGCATTCTTAATTTAGGGCAGGTTGGACCATGTGGCCTCTGAAGTGCTTTCCCAGCAGTCCGTACACTTTTGTAATGGGTTGGCACATTTTTAGAGATGGACTTGGCGGACTGAGTTGGTGACCATCATGGGAACCATCAGGGAGCAAATAGATGGAAAGGGAAGACGCATTCACCCAGAGAAATCCTTGGTTTTTCAGCATGTTCTCTCTTCTCCTGGCCTTGGGAGAAATTGTAGGTTGTATTGTTTTATCCCTGTCAAAGTGAGAGATTTCATGCCTGGAACTTGTGGGACATCCCCTTGAGGCTGCTGTGTCTCCACATTGTCCAACACACCCTGCCATCTTACTGTTCCTGTGTTGGAGTACGGCTTCCCCACCAAGCTGAAAGATGTTCTCTAATCTCTAAACAAGCAGGGAGAGCAGCAGGACAGGAGAGCTGGGTTAATTATCATAGTGAATGTGGATGAGCCTCCAGGCCCAGAGAAAGCCATTGCCATAGAAATAATAGAATCACAAAGAAAGTGATTCAACTGGGTTATAATACCTTTATTTGTCTAGACCTCAGAGGGGAGGGAAACTTCTTTTACCTTGACAATTTTTTTGAGTGAATATGAGTGTAGTATGCATGTGTATATGTGTGTTCATGTTGGGGGTATGCATACATGAGCATGTATGTACATGTTTGTGTACATGTGGAAGCCTAGAGGCTGTGTCTTCCCCTAGTTCGTGTCCCCTTAAACACCTACGACAGATTCTCTTGGTGAACCTGGAGCTCAACAATTTGACCAGTTTAGCTAGTTAGCTTGTTCTGGGGAGCCCCTGTCTGCTCCTCCTGAGGACTAGGATTACAGCTGGGCTACCTTGCCTGTCCAGCATTTATGTTGGTGGCTGAGACCCAAATGCTGGTTCTCATGCTTGTATGGCAAGTGTTTTATTCTTGGAGATATCTCCCTATTCTCATTATATATGTTTTATCTCATAGAAATAAAATTCAGAGCTTCATATTACAGTGAGTCATTAATCTATCTACATGCCCTCCTAGTCATGTATCCACGCATCCATCTATCCACCCATCATTCCTTTTACTATTTCATTCAACCATCCATCTATCCATCAATCCATCATCCATACATCATTCATCCATCATCCATCTATTCATCCATCATCCATTCATCATCCACCCATCATCCACCCATCATCCACCCATCATCCACCCATCCATCCACCCATCCATCCATCCATCCATCCACACATGCACCATTCCATCTACCTTTGTATCTACCTACCCCCCATCCTTCTTGTTTTGTCTTAATGACATGGAGCTGAATGGTGGATGTGATGAATGTGGTTCTTTTCACATTGGGCTCACAGCCTAGTGAAGAGGCAATAAAGATGGACTAAAAAGTAGGTTATGACAGAAAACTTCAAGGTCGCATATGAACATATGGCAGAGTGTTCTTTATTCACACTTGAGTGATTGAAGAAAACTTCAAGGAAAAGGCTAATGCGCAGATTATTTCCAAAGGGATAATCCAGGATTTTCTAGCTCAATTATGAATGCATGTGAACTGAGACAAAGTGTCATGAGGGAAATGGGGAAGAGGGTTAGTAGAGGAAGTCTGTGAAAAGGAAACTAAAGTACAGTGCTTGAGAAGCAAAACAGCTCCCAATAGTTTCTACTCATTTTTTCAAGCACCCAGTTGAGGGTTCCAGTAAGCTGTACAGTTTCTTATACTATTCCTAAAAAACTTACTGAGATATAATTATTACTTTGTATCAGCCATTAAAAGTGATTGACTTTTACTTACATAGTAGTGCAACTATTACCATAACCACCTATTGGATGTTGTCATTCTCAAAGAAAATGTCAGGTCCTTCATCTCTCACCCCTACAAGGCAATAAACAATCACTTTTCAAACATTAAAGTGATATTCATGTATAAAAAGTAAAAATATCAATTTCCAGCTAGCAGGTTGAGACAATAGATAGGTAGAAACCCATACTTCTAGGACAGAAGGTGGCTTTCTATGTGTATTATGGTAATGAAGTCAACCATATGTCCCTCTTTGTATGTGTAAGGAAGATGGTGACAAAAAAAATTCTGAGAGATTCCTAAACAAGGTAGCACTTTGAACTCTAAAGTACTCTCATGGGGCTAAAAAGACAAAGGACAGCAAAGTAAAATACTTTGTAAAGTACTCAGAAGGAGTACCAGAATAAGATTATCTACTGAATAGCTTCAGTCATCACACATGGGTCCAGAAAGTCTCAGTGAGGAACCCTATCTCTTCATGTCTGAGGAGCCATGGGCAAGGGGTATAGTGATGGAGAAACTAGACTTGTCCATAGAGCTTCACAATGAAGGACACCAAAAGATCACTCCAGTTACTCAAAATTGGTGGGAAATTGTAACATGAGGTGCCAGGCCTGCTTGTTCGGATTTCTGTCCTGCCCGCCCCCCCACAGCTATTTAGTTCCAGAGAAAAAAATCACACAAGGGTCTCTGTTATAAAGCTGATTGGCCTGTTAGGTCAGGCTTCTTACTGGCTAACTCTCACACCTTGATTAACCCATTTTTCTGATATATGTTAGCCATGTGGCTCAGTACCTTTTTCAGTGGGGCAGCTCACATCCTGCTGCTTCGGTGATCTGGGCAGGAGTGACAGTAGTCAACTTCCTCCTCCCCAGAATTCTCCTGCTCTCCCTGCATCATTTCTACTTCCTGTTTTTCCCGCCTACACCTCCTGCCTGGCCAATCAGTGTTTATTTAAAACATGATTGACAGAATACAGACAATTCTCCCGCACCAGGAAATGAGTAGGGGTGTAGATAGAATGATTGGCAGGTCTCTGGAAAGAAAAGCTACAGGTCTGTACTAGTGATGCATCAAGTGAGTGGTATGTCTATGTCAAGAAAACAGACTAGTGCTAATCATCACGGCCCAAACTACAATCTTCAAGCTATTAAGGCACAGAATGCGTCTTAACGAATTTCTAATCCACTCAACCACATTAACCTCTGGAGACTGAGACTGAGTACCAGTAGAAAAGCCTTACCGTGATGATACACAGTAACTCCTGTTCTCTTTAAGCTTGTCTATTCTGTAGATTCATTTATTTCTAATAGGACTACCTTGCATATTTTCTTTAACCTTAACTGAAAAATTAGTTTTATGGCTCCACAGACTCTGGCCTGTTTCAGAAGCAGACTTCTTGGGCTAGGAGGATGTACTGCAGGAGGAACTAAGTCCTGGCTCAGGAGTCTGGATGACCTTCATTTGAGGACTGGAGTTAGTGCTTGAGCAAAGGACTATTTTTGTCAACTGTACTTTCTAATTCTATGATGGGCAATGTGATTTAATTTAGCCTGGGTGTCATAAGGGCTCAATGTGACAAGAGACTACTTTTCACACATTTGCTAGTGCTTTGCTTTGGTATTTTCTCTCATTTTGGTCATTCTTTCCATTAAAGATCTAACCATGTTTCCAGAAAGTTATTTCTCCTCCTCAAAAAAAATGTAGCTACTAAAGGGAAGGAAATGACTGAAAACATGATGGAAAAGAGTAAAGTTTCTCCTAAACCAGAAAAAAATCTAGACTGCATTGGGAGACTTGAGATACAGTTCTCAGATGATATTCCACAGAAGAAAATAAGACAGAATTTGATGGAATGGAATATATCCCACACTTGGGAGGAAAATCCTAGATGGACCAGGTACTACTCAGGACTGGCTAACCAACAGTGGGGAGTAAAGCCTCAGAATTGTTTTAGGAACGCCATTTTCTTCTCCAATGATGCAAAATCAGAAATACCACAAAGAGTGGCATGTAGCGAGTACAAGTTCTCTTTGGATATAAAGGGGCCTTGAAGAAAATAGCCAGGAGTACCGCTGTTGACCAGTGACGGCGAGGGATGAGAAAGGACAATGGACACCTTGTTGGATATCAGTCTGGGAAGTAGACATCAAGGACTTCTAGCTTCTTTCTATGCAGGGGAAAGCATATGGGCAACCCAACGAGAAGGTCAAATTTTGCTACTCTAATGGACTGAGCCTTAGAATTAGATATTAGGTTTACCAAAAGATAAGTATTATACATAATGTATATTTGAGCTGTGTTATGTATACTTAATAACACACAAATGCACCTATAAGCACACATGTTATATCATGAGAGACTTCTGCATGGAGTAAATCCTCAATATTTTATATGCCAGTAGTAACCACTGTTAAAAAAAAAACTTGTGGTTAGACTGATTTATTACTAATTTTGATAAATAAAGTTTTATTGGAACACAGCTTTTCATTTGTTTTAATAATGGTTTGTGGCTACTTTGGACCAATATAAGTAGAGAAGTAGAGTTTCAACAAAGCTAATATGATCCTCTAAGTAAAAATTACTTGCTCCTTTTCCATGTAAAGGAAACAATTGCCAATTTCTTCTTTAAAACCAGGGTTGTCATAGGATAACACATATACTTTATGAGAGAGACAGGTAGAGACACAGAGGCAAAGATAGAGGCAGTGAGATTTTGAGAGACAGTGATACAGAGAGAGTGAGATTTTTGAGAAACTGACCCATGTAGTTACAGTATAATACAGTTGAAACACTATAGGATAGGGTAGCAGGCTGGGAAGAGTTGACATTCAAATCTAAAACAAAATGCTATTAGAATCCCTATTTGGATTGGGTAAGATCCATCATATTTGACCCACTCTGCTTGATGCTAGGTCTACTGTATTAAACATTAGTCTCATTTGAACACTGCTGTCATTGAGACATCTGAATAACATTTGACCAAATATCTGGACATAGTATCTCAACACATAAAACATATAACCCAACATAAAACCAAGTTTACAAATAGAATTAACACATAGTGGTTCAACACACAAACCATATAACCCAACATAAAGCCAAGTTTACAAATAAAATTAATGCTTCTTCCACTGTCCTCTAAAGTCAAGAAGAGGACACAGTCCTCTCTGTTTTTCCCCTAAAATTTTGACTTCATTTGTTTTGATTGGTTTCCAGTCAATCAGAAAGCAGACACAGAAACCCTGTGGAAGATTTCATTAGTGTTCTTTGAGCAAATGCATATGATGTGTGGTTCATGTTTCCTCTTAGAATATGAGATGAAGGTAAATATTTCACATTTCACTTCCTGTTCATTTTGGTGTCACACCAGCACGGAAAGGCCAAATCCAAGTGAATTTTTATTTAAATCAGCTGGCATAAAACATGACATATTCCTTTCTTCTCTGTGGGAAAACCAGACGGGCCTAATTAATAAAATGTATCATATCAGTCTTCAATTATGTCTCAGTGGGGAGGAAGAATAAAGCAGTCTGGAAGTCTTTAGGCCTTGGAGAATGATGTTTTAATTAAATAAACACGTCTCTATTTTTGTGCTTAGAAAATAACTTTCAAAACAAAATATTACAGTTTCAAGGAAAGGGGATAAAATGAAACCATTGTTGATATTATCCAAGCTTTCCCTTGATTCTGTAAGGGGGGTATGGCAGGTTCTGCCCTTTCTCCTTCTCAAGGGCAGAGCGAAGACTAAATTCCATTCGGAAGAGAATTTTGCGAACCATAGAGGACTTTGCAAACTGAAGACAACATAGCAAATAGCCAGAATAATCAAATTGGCTGCAGTCCAGATTTGATTGTAAATACTCAAGGTGTTTAAAAGAGCCCTCAGTGGTAGGCTGAATTATAATCTAAAACAAAGAAAGGAGATGTAACTAAACAGAACATGGGACTCCAAAATGCTTACCTCCACTCTCAAATGTAGAGTCAGCGTTTCCTTTGAAAATTACAGTGACCTGGGTGAAGAGGTGAACCCTGCAGTTTAGACTCCCAGGCTCCCACAGCTGGAAGACTTTAATTAGACAACATATTGCATCCTTAGCCGTTTGGAATGCAATATTTTACTAGGCAATCACAGCACCTCTACAACCTTAGAGTTCATAAAGTTCTCTTGCAATGGCAAATCTCTTTAGCTATCATGAAGGGTATGTAAGGGTAAAATGCTTCAGACATCATTGCACTCTGACTTTGCAAAGTGATAAGTGGCAAGCGATCCTCACCTTCAGGGTCTGGGAGGCATCAAGAACTCTGAGAGCCTGGAGTACGTTATAGACCATCTGCCTCTTCTCGAGGCAGAAGCCCCAGATTATAATCCAGATTTTAAAAGCAAAATCACAAGTAAAACTTCCCATTAAAACAAAATATGGACAGGTAATTAATGTAAAAAAACAAAATAAGCCACAATTCATATACTAAGGTAAACATCTACGCATATCGGTTGCCAATTCTGATAATCTACCCTCTGATTTAACTTACAGAGCAACAAGTCTAGAAGGCAATGGCTCAAGCAGGGGTCGTGGCAATGAGAAGTCAGCCAATTCCTCCATTGTTGCAGTGCACTGAGCAGATGTTCTGATGTTACCAACGTTCTATTTATCACCTAAGTTGTGTGACTGTCCTTTAAACTGCCAAAGTTAAGATGATTTTTATCTCTCATGTGTATATTCCTGACATGTTTCAAGTTGGAAACTCAACCACTGTGGGAGGCCATGAGGAAGTGCTAGAAGTCAGATCTCACAATGGGAAAGAGCACTTCCCTTCCTCCTAAGCAGCAAGAACACGTTATGTCTTTGTCTCTTCTCTTGTCCTTTTTTCCCTCTCCTGATGGGATTTAGAATCACTTATGAGATGAACCTGTGAGGAGAAAATACAGGGACGTTCAACTTCCCTTGTGAAAAGATCCATTCTGAGTATCTGTGCCATCACTTCATGGACTGAGGTTCCAGATTTAATAAAAAGGAAAAAGAGAGATGAGGATCAGAACGCATCTCTCTCTGCTTCTTGACTGCCCACACAGTCATCTCCCGTTCTTGTTCCTCTGACATGGTAGATGGTACCTTTCAACTGTGAGTCAAATTAACCCTTAAGTTGTTCTTTTGTTTCTAGGCATTTTGTCACAGCAAAGTAACTAATATAGAACATTGGTACCAGAAGTGGGGTTTTTACTTCGACAAAACTAACCACATGGTTCCTTTGTCTATGAAACTGTTATATAGCAGGAATGTGGAAGAGTTTGGAGTAGTAAGCTAGACAAGCCATAAAATGCTGCAATCAGAAGTTAATGAGCCATTCCAGTGAGATTTTGGAAGATAAGAACAATATAAGAAAGGAGAACAGTTTCCTTGTCTATGTTTTATATTGTTCTTTGATCCATTTTTCTTTCTCTCCTTTATTTCTTCTTCCTTCCCGCTTCTCCTACCTCTTTCTTCTGCGGTGCTGAGAGCTGAACCTAGGACTTCACATAGACTACATAAGCACTCAACCACAGACCTCTTATCAGTCCAATATTTCTTTGTCTATGTTATATACTAACAATTTCCTCTTTGCTTATCTAACATAGATCATGTTATATGTCCATTTTATGTATTTTGTTTATTTATTTGAGCAATGGAAACAGGGGAAATCATTGATGATGTAATTCATTTTATATTTTCATTTTAGTTTACCGAATCTAACACATATAGATGCTCAGGTACATGCTAATTTTGTGGTTGAGATTCCCAAGCTACCAGTCCAAGGGTTGATGGAAACCGTAAACCTTTGGCTAAGGTTGACCTGAAATCTGTTTTTTTTTTTTGTCTTAATATACAAGCTAAGATTTCATTTTACATTTTTAAATGATAAAGGCTAAATTGAAATAAGACAGCATTTCTGACATATAAAACTTTGTGAATTCCATTGTCCAATAAACATATTGTTACATGGCCACAATCATCTCTTTGGGTGTTTTCTATAGCTATATTTGAGCTACAATGGCAGAGTATAACAATTGGGACAGACTGTGTGGTACAATAAGCCTACAATTCTTGCTGTTTAACTATTTACACAAAACACTTCCTGATCCCTATATTTGAGATCAGCTCTATACAACAGAAATTCCTGGCACCTGTAGACACATAATATGCCAACAAGACTTAATAACCAAAGTTATTATTTACTCCATTTTGATAAGGTGAAATTTCAACAGTTACATGTATGCGATGGATATTGTGGTTCTAAGTCAGTCTTACAGGTACTCTGGATCGTCTACTGATTTTCAGAGTCTGTAGTATTTTAGAACCAGGTGCAGCAACATGAGTCTACAGTCCCATCTAGTTGAGAGTCTAAAATAGCCCTAGAATTGAATTCAGGCCCAGCTTTATAATTTAGGGATACCATTTTTTAATGCCAACAAGTAAGAAAACAAACATTATCTTTTAAAATATGTTTTCCCACTGATATCTCTCATACATCAAGCCAGTAATTACTTACATTTTACTGTGTTTTCAAAATTTCTCCACCAGCCCCTACCTACTGTAGTCTCTTCTTCCCTTAAAAGTAGAATTTTTTTTAATGAGTTGCTCATGACTTCTCTATGTAGTTTTCTCCTAATAACTGCTATTCTCATGCAAGTAACTGTCACAATTAAACCCACAGCCTTCAAATATGGAGTTCCTGAGCCAAGTGCCCCGAAGTCTAGTTGCTGGCTTTACATGTCTGTTTTACTTACCAGTGTATGAACCCAAACATATCTTCAGCCACTTTCCTTGTTGTCCACACCAAGTGATCTCTTTTTCCTGAATGTTCTAAAAAGAGTCCAGTTGTGATACTTATATGCTTGGAGTCCTACTGCTGGTGTTAAAATAAAACACCAATTGTTTTGTTTCAATCCAACTTTTAATAAGAATAAACCTTACGAGCATAGGCTTTCAGCACAATAGACTCAACCCTGTTAGTACAGGGTGGGTGAGCAAGTCCCAAAATTGTGAGCATGGAAGAACTGTACCCATTACCTATCCATCTGTCTTACGGTAGCATGGGTGGGGGAGAGCTGCTTGCTCCCACTCCTCCCCTGGGTATCAATGTCTGGGGCAGGTGGTAGAGCTGACTCTGTGATCATAAGAGCCGGAGAGCTGTCCCAGGCCCTCACCAGCTGCAATGCTTGGGAGAACTGGCCCTGCACCACGCCATGGCAGCACAATAGAGCCAATCCTGTTAGCAGAGGTGTGCACTGAAGTTGTGAGCATGGGAGAGATGTCTCCATTTCTTATCTGTATTGTGGCGGCATGGGCAGGGGAATGAAGGCGTGTCCTGCCCATCAATGCTTGAGGCAGGTGGAAGAGTTGGCCCTGTGGTCATAGTGTGGGAGGTGCATTCCTGACCCCCACCAGCTACAACACTCGCAAGAGCAGGTCCTTCACCTCGCCAGGTCACCACAATAGAGTCAAATTTTGTTAATGCAGATATCAGTGAGCCCGTCCGGAAGCTGTAAGCTTGGGAGAATAGTTCCTATTTCACATCTGGCGGACCAACCCTACAGCTGTCCAGGCCCATACCCAACGATAGGATTTGGCCCACCCATCATCCATCTGTGATCTGCTGGACCACACCTGCACACTCGAAGGTACAGGATCTCCACAACACAGGGCAAGAACAGGATATCCAGGAGAAGCCCTAATGAGGGCCCAGCATTGATAGGTTAGTAGAAATCAGAGGACTTGAACCACTGAATCTTTGCAATGAACACTTGCAAGTAAAGATAAATGGACAAAGGGCTTCCCAGCATGACTCACAGTGTCACACTGCAGCTTCTATGGTAAGATTTTTTAAAAGTTTTTCTCTTTTCTTTTAATATTTTTTCCTTTTTTTTCTCTTAAACTTTGTTTTATTTGGGGATGTAGATGCAAAGGGATGGGAAATAAATGAAATCAAGATACATGTTGTAAAAGACACATCGAAGAAACAAAGAAACACACATATAAAACACTTAAAAGAGCACAGACTCAGCTGGCCTACCTGGGTTTCAATCTGAGTTCTACCTTGTGCTAGCTTCATGATCACAGGTAAGCCACTCAGTGTCCCTGCTCCTCTGCTGCCTTGTCTGTAGACAAGTGTTCCTGTATGTCTGTCTCTTAAGTTGGTGCACTATGAGCCTTAAATAAGTTAACAGTTATAAAGTAATTACGACAGTAACTTCTAAATGTGTTTAAAAATGTCATATATTTTAAACATTAAAAGTTGTATTGTGGAAAGGATACAGATGGTTCATGTAACGAGAGGGAGGATATTTTGGTAATCTTTTAACATTTTATGAAAATATTACAACTACTATAAGATATGAGCTAAATTCTGCATATAGTATGCTTTTCTGGGTTTCCATAAACAACAGCTACTCTTCGAAACCTTCTGGTAGATGGTTCTAGATATTCAGAATGACTCAGAGTTTTAATGATGGAGGTTTCCAGGGCTTATGATACAGAACCGATATGAATTATTTCGTGTCTGACATTAGCATAATTTCCCCAGCATCCTTTCTGTTTTTGCTTCTCTCCTCAGAATTGTTCCTATAGATTAGACAGCGTCTATTCTGCGAGGAGTCCTTATACCCTCTGTCGGCTGTGAGCAGAGGAGGCAATCCCAACCGTCAGTCTTGATGGTCATCTTATTGGCTTACACATGCCATTTCAGCTCTGCTCTTGTCTCTGTTATCCAAGGATAATACCTCAAGCTTCCCTTCTCTTGGACATCTAAATCTTATCACCCTCAAACACCGTTTTCTCATGAATCTCTTCCTCCCCACAATCCATCGCTTCTTTTGAGATTTCTGACTACGACTTCTGTCTCTCGTGTTCCCTGCTGACATGGTCTTGCCCTCTCTATTGTCTCCATAGGTACAGAAATTGAAAACTTGACTCTCTGTGAATTCCTTACATCGTATCAGATGTCAATCAGTGCTGTTAATTTGTACCAAAGAAGGAAGAAAAGTGCTATCAACTGGAAATTCTTGTTACACATTTTTAATATTTGAATAATTTCAGATCTAGATAGAAGATATATAAGTAGAAATTTTGAATATTATGCACCCAGTTTCTACTAAAATCAATGTTCTACATTACCAAAGGTGGGTATGCAAGACTGAGAAATCAACACTGCTCTGATACCATGATCTATCTGTGGCATTTGAATGCTGCTACTTCCCAAGTCTTTTTCTTTTGTTATTAGCATATATTAGTTCCACAAAGCATGCCTGTGTCTTCACTCACTCAGGATCGGGTGTGAGACTGTACCCTCCAGGATGGCACACCACCCACAGGACCTGTTTGGATTTCTCAGTGGGCATATGCTATGGCTAGCTTATAAGAAACACCGTGGAAGCGGGACGTGGAAATGCCTAGGCTTGAGCTGGTTTCAGCTATAGTGAATCTGTCACATTAAAGAAATCATCTCGGCTGCAAGCCTGCCGGATGTGAGTGACCCCCAAGGGTTTTTCTTTCCCAGCATCCGTTTTCCCTTTGTCGTAGACGTCCTTTGAGAACTCGGTCTTTACTGAATACAGCCCAGTGGAGCTGTGGTGTGTGCTTTCTCTGAACCCAGTCTGGGACAGTGTGCTGGGCTCCATCTCAGAGGTGGTGAGCAGAACAAGGAGGTGAGAACCAGGTAATCCTTGCCAGACTTGCCTGACTCCCAGAATCGTGGCCTACCACCTGCCGAAACCCATAACTTCTTTCCCACCTTCAGCTTCATTTTCTCACCTCCTGCTGATTCTTGCGCTTTTCTGACATCCTTCTGAAAACCTCACTTGTAGGCAATCAAGCCAGAATTTCTGTGGCTTCTTACCAAAGAACCCTGAGTCAAGAGCGCAGGAGGAGTCACTGCGGCACAGATTAGGCGAGTTAGCACCTATGACAGTCTGCAATAAAGAGCAATTGCTAGGAATAGCCTAGTTGATAAATCCATTGAAATAAAATCAATTTTCTTTCTCTTTCATCAAACAAACACTTAAAGCAAACATTTACAGGTGTCAGCTACTGTATTGAAGTAGCAGATGTTTCACCGTGATCTCGGAGGCAGTTCAATGCTGCAGTGGTCAGTGCTTCGTCCTCAGACAGTGATGAGTGTATTTGTTGGGGACACAGGAGAGAGCTGGCGGGGGTCGGCAGACATCCCACCAGGCTTCCTGGGGTATTTCAGTGTCTTTCTTCTGCTCGCTGGCGCAGCTGACAAGCACACTGGGGAATCAAGCCTGTAGGACGAGAGAGCTATCTCCCTTCCTCTCTCCCGGAGCCAGCAACCTGTGCAATCAGCTGGGGATGAGCAAGGCGGACAGGCCCGGGCACTATGTGAATGGCATGTTTCTCTTGTGCCGCCACTTGCTGTAGGTTTGTATCAGCGCAGCTTGTCAGCAAGTAGCGATTTATGACACTTGCTGATGCCGAGGGAGAGGAGGGTCAGGGGATGAAAGTGCGATACATTTTCCAGGCTGAGGCTGCCTATTTTGCCAGGCATGTTATCTCCTGTCTGCTTTAATGTGTGGCTCTGATAACAGTGACATTCTGGGCCCATTCAAAGTTGTGGAAAGAGTTTCAGATAGCTATTCTGTTCAGTGACATAATGCCGGCACAGGTTGAGTCTTCTGCCTCTAATAAATAGCTTGCCCGCTTTTACCTCTTTGTTCTGCTTCATCAGCCTTTTACTACACGGCTTTGAGAGAGGACAAGGAACTAGCAGGGAGGGACAAGGTGGAAACAAGAAAGAGGGTTCCACTAAAATGCTTCTCTCACTGCTGTGACCAAATACCTGGCAAGAAAGCAGCATAGGTCAGTTTGAGGGTATAGTACATCATGGCAAGGGACACCTAGTGGACCAGAGTAGGATGCAGTTGGTCACACTGAATTGTGAGTGATGCAGTAAAGATTCAACAGGAAATGGGGCCGGTTTCCAGAACCTTGATGCTCCAGCTCCTTAGGGTTCCACAACCTTCCCAAATTGCGCCACCTGCTGGAGATCAAGTGTTCAAACCAAACACACAGGGAGTCAATGCTGGGGCATTTAGCATTCAACCACAACAGATGTGATTTGAATTCTGTAGGTTTCAGATGGTCTGAAACCCAGTCTTAGAGCTTTTCAGTCTTTTTGAAACACTTCATCTAGAATTTGTTCTATCTTCTGCCATTGCATCAAGATGAGGAGGTCCTGTCAAATGTTACGATGACATGACTTCTTATCCTGGAACTTTGTCTTTGTTCTCAGCCCCTAGCTTTCATGCCCTTTGTGTAGCATCCTTCTTCTACCTTTGTCGCAGTGATGGGAAGGCATGTATTCATCATTAATGTGTGTGCCAGTTCTCTGGAGATTGCCTCATTATCTGGTGAAGCACGTGTAGAACTACTGATTGCTAACGAGGTTCCTGAGAGAGACAGTCACTCTGAAAAGGAGTATGAGATACCTTTGAAAGTGGGTCCACCCCCAGAGGAAACCAGACATGCTTATAAGTCACAGGTATGGTTACAAAACCTTGACAGCAGCAGGCGATGGAAGAAGTAATGCGTGAAGAAATGACCCTGTGATGTCCTCAAGATTAAATTTCGGTGTGGCTCTGACTTGGCTTGAGAATTCCTGAAACCAAAAGTTCATCAGGAGATTCTGGCGGAGGGGCTGGCCACCAGTGACTCCAAGGAGTTCTTCAAATTGGCTACCTTGGAGCGCTTGGCTTAAATCACGTGATGGACTTCACAGCATACTTAATAACCAGCCACAGTTTTGTCCCTTAGATATATGCAAGGCTGTCAGGCACTGAGTAGGCTTCATACCAAATACCATGGCTGCTGTGTGTTCTGCAGGGTTGCTGTTCAAGGATGAAGACAGCTGGGGACCCATGGTGTGCAAGATACGAGCCTGTTTGGAGAGATGATTCATCAGGGCTATGCTGCCAAAGGAGGCAGGGTCTGTGCTAATTGCACTGACAACCTTGCTTTCTATCCAGGGTTAGAAGGCAAAGAAAGAAAAGGTAAAAGAACAGCCCTTTCCAGACCGCCACATGGCTGAAATTATCTGGGTTCACAGAGAGGAGGTGACTGTGAAGAAGAGCACAGCCAGGATGGCTCCGAAATTAGACTAGCTTGCAGTCAAATGTCTGATAACCCAATATTATCTTTGGTTAGTATATCCCTTAGCCTGTTCCAGTATTTGTTTCCTTATTTAAACATGGTCACTGTCTCAAAATGGTTATTACGATGGAAGACAATATAAAGTGCCTCACGGAATGCTCAGTTAATAGTACCCACCATTCCTAGCAATTAACGGAAGAGGAAAACTTCCTAAAGTGTTTTTCACCCACTTAGAAGAAAGAATGTGTAAGTCAAGCCTTGTGGCAGCAAAGAACATCAGCCCAGCTTGACTTCGCTTCAGTAAACATTTGTTAAGTAGCTACTGTGGATGCTGTTTCCTGCCAAGATACTAAAGTAAATGGCACCATCCCTGTTGCCTCCCTAACTGTACCATAAACTTCTTGACAAGGCAGGCATGCATGAGGGAACTTTGGGAAGGCTTCCAAGGCAGCAGAAATGCAAGCCAGAGGCTCTGTGGAGACCAAAATACCCAAATGCTTAGGGAATGTAAAACAAAGCAGAAAGATAATTCATCAGGGATGTCGATGGTCCCTTTCACATCCCGGAGGCCCTATGCTGTGTGAGCCACCAAATATTTGGGAATCTGCTAAAGTATTCAAGAAGGCAATGTGCCTATCTCTTTCCCTGCAGAAAAGAAGTGAAAAGTACTAAGAAACAAAGCAATGATGCTGGCAACCTCCCCTCTTTGTTTCCTCTCCACTACCTCTACTTGAGCATGAGTCTAATTTGTTGGGCTAGCAGCTACCCTTGGCTGATCAGCCCATTTGAGTTAGGTTCCGGCCATTCTTTTCCTTGGAATTCTGAAGCAGCTGCCACAAGACATTGCCTTTTGGCATCTGCCCCTTGCCTTGCCTTTAATTGCTTTGGCTCACAGGGTTAGATGATACCAACTCCTCTGAGAAGCATTCTTTATCCTCCATCTCTTGCATCTCACGCCTTTGTCAGCTACTGTATGCACCCCCTGTCATGGTCTGCGGCTCTCTCTCTCTCTCCTCTGAGATGGATCTGCGGCAGGCTGATTCCTCTCCTTTGCACATAGGTTCGATAACCTCCAAGGTTCTTCCACTCTTAGGGATTTCTGGAGCTTCAGATGAAACCAAAACAATGAAGCAATCCAGCTTGAATTCCCAGTAGTCCTTTGATGGTTGGTGATAACTGTCAACCTGAGGGAATCTAGAATCCCTGGGGAAGGGGTCTAGGAATCTTCTGACCTTGTAAATTGAGAAGAGAAGACCTAGCAGCCGTGGTGGAGCCATTCCTCACCGGGACCCTGGACAGTAAAGTGAAGAAAGGGACCTGAGCGACAGCGCGCATCCATTGCTCTGTTTTCTAACTATGGACACCATGTAACCAGATGTTTTACGCTCCCATTGCCTTGACTTTCTTGCCATGATGGACCGTAATCTTCAACTATAGGCCAGAGAGACCCATTCTACCTGAAGTTGCTGTTGTCTGAGTATTTTATTGCACTGAACTGATCTTAAACTCTCCAGTGCTTCCTGAAACCAGAGGAACTATTTTATATTTCTTATACTAGATGTCTCTTAAGTACTGGCACGCAGAGGCAGTTGCCAAACTGCCCAGATGCCCATGAGATAAATCTACAATGATTCTTTTTTTTTTGTTTAGATAGACAACTGGGCATACAGGGGGTTATGTTATTTGCTTGAGGTCATAAAACTAGTAAATGTCAAAGTCAGGGACTTAACTCATGTACATGGGTCCAAAATTGAAGCTACTCTATAAATATTGGCTTTGTTGTTGTTCTTAGTAGAGGTGTGTGTGTGTGTGTGTGTGTGTGCATGTGTGTGAATATGTGTGAAGATATAGTTAGAACCGTGTCACACATAATAAATTATAAAAACTTCTGTAACCCAGAAAAATTTTTTTTTCTTCAAGATAACCATCTTTTTTCAAGGTTCACTGCTCAAGCTGCCTCTGATTTACTGTGGTTTATTTACTCTCATTCAACAAATAAGTGCTGTGTGTTAGGCACTGTGTTAAATGGTAGGGCTGAATGGAAGGTGAAATTACCCGGCAGCATCATGCTTTGGGCTGATCAAGGAGACTCCAACAAATAAGATGGGTTTAAAGTTAATGTGTAATGAAAACAGAGGCAGCTGTGCTAGAAAAGAGATGTGTGGGCCTCTGGAACAAAGTTACAAAGTGCAGTCTGAAACACAGATGTCTGCACTCGCTATGGATTTTAGCTAGACAAAGCACAGCGGGAGGGGAATCAATAAAGTAACAAGACAATCCATGTCTATCTCAAGACCTTATGCAGCTGATTAAGTTAACAAAACCTTACTGAGTGAAAAGTCCACAATGAGATCTTTCCTGTAGTGTGGTGTGACTTAGTTGGTAGGCGTGGGTGCTTCTCTATGTACCGCTTGTCTGCTCCTTTAAGCTTTGGGCTTCCCTGTCACTCACTCACCCATATACCTGGACTCCCTCCCATTATAGGGAGACATTTGTGGAATTAAGACTTCCTAGTCTACATTCCAGCACAAGTTTTGGTGAGCTATGTCCTTTGCTTTCGTGGGGATTCTCAATTAAACTTCCCTTAATGGCGTGTGGTGGGAGAAAGATGTACAGGGAAAGGACGCAGGGCATCGGCTCGGTAGAGTGTCTATTAATCCACCCGGTGGCTTTCTGTGTCAATGCTTTGGAGACTCCCGGTGCTGATGCTGCTCCCAAAGTCATCATTAAGCACTCTCAAGTATAAAGCTAAATTCCCTCCAATCCTTGACCTCTGATGCTTCAGAGCCCTGGAAGACTCAGCCCCTGCGGATGAAATGATGTCCTCTGTCTCTCCTCACAGTGGGACCTGCTGCTTTCTTCCCACATTTCTAATTAGTTTCTACCTAGCACTTGAGCGTCCCTTACCCAGACTGCATTCATTTCTTTTATCTGGCTCACCGGGTTACAGTCTAAAGCCAGCTAACACATGACCCAAAGACACTGCCTTCTTGGCAGAGGCTGCACAGAGTTTTGCATTTATGGCTTGATTTTGGAGAATTAGGGATAGAGCAAGCCAGCATCTAAAAATAATAACCATTTCAGTGTAAACTTTTGTCCCCCCAAAGAATTCTATTAGCGCTACTTGTGTGTATCTTAACATGAACTTCATGTGATGTCATCGAAAATTTTACGAGACAACTCCAGTTGTTTCGCTGGAGAGTCAGTTTAGGTGCCAAAGACAGCTGCATTCTAGAGATTGCTGGAGCAGTCATAGGCCCAGAGCCCGGCGTGAGGAATCGCAGAGTCACCGGCTGCTGCCTGGCCCATGGGAAAGCGTCCTATGTGATGTTTTGACTACTTCCACCCGAGCTGCTATTGCACAGGGCTGTCTTGAGAGGACGCCAAGAAGGGTCCTGTGAAGAAGCCAGGCAGCTGTTCGCAGCTCTGACATTCTTGCCTTGCCAACCAGCCAGGAGGCCCTAGTCCCTCCCATTCACCCTAAGAACCCAGGAGGCCTAGCGTTAGTGGCTGTGCCCTGCAGTTCTCAGGAAACCCTCGTGTGACCCTGCTTGAGAAACAGTCAGGCAACCATTGTGTTCCCATTGACCGACAAATAGCCACGTAGATCTCACACAACACATTCTGAGAGACTTGACCCCGAACAAAGGCTCACGGAAGCAGATGAATAGCCTGTCCAAGAACATATAAGAAGCAAACAAGGCTTTCCTGAATGACTGTACTACCAAGGTCTTCAGAAAGCAACCAGGAGACCCTCTCCAGTGCCTCGCTCCTCCCCACAAAACAAAACAAAACAAAAAACAGCCCATAGAGTAAGTGAGAAGCTAATTAGTTTCATTTCTACTTCATAACTGTAGTTTTTCTACTGTTATGAATCATAATGTAAATATTTTTGGATATAGTAGTTTGCCAAAGGGGTCACAGTCCATGGGTTGAGAATCATTGCTTTAACTCTTTTTCATATACACAGTTTTCACTAGACCCGGAGGCCAGTAACACACATTTAGCTAGAGTAAACCCTCTCACTATGGCACTCTCTCGTTAAAGAAAAGCCTGCTGGGAGTATATTCTCACCTGGTGAGAGACCTTTTTGAATCAGCCTCATTTGATGCCATCTAGTTTTAGATGGACAGATTAGGACCACACTACTGTTTACCAGTAAAGAAATGTCACATTGAAAATAAATCAAGAACACAGATAATAGTGAAACATTTGAAAGTCTGTCTAGTGATGAACATAGTAGAAATATTTCTATCGTACAATTATGCTGGTTACCTGCATACTCTTAGAGGTTATAAAAACCTGTTTGTTAAAATCTTGTTATCATCCAAATTCTGTACCATTTATTATCTGTGATCCAAATGCCCTGAAAACACATCGAGAACCCTTCTAATATATCAGGCATGTATTTTCATGTCTTCTTGTGGTACCAAGATCTGATTCTTCTACTGAAATATTTCTCCCCTTTCCTTTGTGGTGGATTCTTGCACATTCCTGAAGCCAGCACGCATATTTTTCACTGTGTTCTCCCTTTGTACTTAGGCCCATTTTAAGCTGACTTTCCGACTTAATAGATGATGTACCATTAAATAAATGGTATTAAAATAGTACCATTGAGGTAGTACCATGGCTGGAGAACTTTTGCATTCCTAATATGTCATCGCATGTCAACTATGTGTACTCCTGACATACAGGACTCTACACAGTTACAGCCCTTTGACTCTCAAAGAGTCTATTTTAATCTGAACTTTCTTACTTAGCAGTATTAACATCTATTTTTTTCCAAATAGGAAGCAAAACTCCCAGAGGACAAGTGCCTGGTAATTAGTGATAGAGGAAGATCACATGGCTCTAAGATCTAAGAGTAACAGTCACTCTGGAATGGTATATGATCAAGCTCAAAGTTCAGATCAAATGGGATAAAAGAGTGCAATGCTAGAAAATCCCCAGTTGGAAGTCAGAAGTCAGTGTGTTCTTAGAGCTTATTGCTCAACTTAGCTATGTCCTGAGAAGTGACCCCAAATCTTTGTACCCAGATTTTGTCCATTTATCACACAACAGGAGTAGACTTGATAATAACCAAGGCCCCTATACACCCTCTTCTTTATGGGTGGTTGCTATGCACATCCCACAGGATGTTAACAAGCCCTCGCAAGGGAGTAACACGTAAATGCAATCTGATTGACACACATTGTATATGTGCATTGGCATTTCACACTCTAGCTCATAAATATAAGCAATATTACATTAATTAAAAAGGAAAAGAAAGAGAAACATGTATGCTACCGTACTCAACAATTCTTACTGAAGACATACATATTCCAAGAAAATTTACAGAAACAGTCTGAATAAGTGTCCCCGGCTTTCTCTGTTTTGTTGGGAATGAACTTTTCTGTACAGCTCCAGCTCCAGTAAGACCCTCAGGCGTGCTTCTGTAGGAGCCTGAGGAACCAAGATAACTCTATTGATCAACACTGGAAAGAATCAGAATGGAAGAAGAGGTCAGAAGCACAAAATGGAGAAGAGAAATGAATAATAAAGGAAGGAGTAGAGGAGACGCTGCACTAGATATGTATCCTGGGGACGTTTTGGACTAAGAATATTTACTATTGAATGTTAGCTTGTTTTGCTTTCATAAAAGTTTTAGTAAAACCCTCCAACTTTTCAGGGCAATGCACAAACAGTTTTTTTTTATTAGAATCCATTTGGGGTTGTGCTGAGTTTTAAATCCTTTCTGTGTGTTATTGGATAGATAACTACAGCAGAATGGGGCTTCTTCATAGTGGTGTATGTCATGCCTTCCTCATAAACGGCACACATGTCAATGCATATGTAGAGGGCCTTTCAAAACATAGACATTTCATATTTGTATTTTTGTAGTATGGGGCAGATAATATATTGTATTTAAGTAATCACCATGGAAGACTACTGCTATGGCTCATGGGGTTATCTTCCAGAACTTGACAGAAAGACCCTATTGTTGAAGATACCACATAGTTACATCATAAGACATGGATAAACCATGCTGAATCTGACCTGGAAGCTTCATTTCTGTTGTCTGGCTTTCTAAGTGCTACATGCTACAAGAAAAACAAAATAAGTAAGAGTCTTGCCCAGCTATGAAGCCTGTGAGCTTCATGGATCACTACCTTGGCATGAGAAGCTCAGATCTATAATAGTGGCATGATTGTTGTGGATAAACCACTACTTATGATTGGATTTAAGGTTCAGTCCACAAGATATAACTCATGGCTAGTGTTGGTAACTGGGCCAAGAACATGTGACTGGGTAGGTCAGTTTCCAGGGAAGAATGTCAAGAGCTACTGTCTTCTTTGTATTAAATTGTCCAGATTAGTGCATCTCTCAACCTTCATCAGAGAAGCTTGTGGTTTTTTTTTTTCCCAGAAGATGACAACTACTAAAGAGATCTACAATTGATCAATGTTCAGAGGGTAAGAGACTGTGGTAAGTTTGGTCCTACATGGGACAGTTCTAGCACGTTCCTTCCCTTCCAAAGCTCAGTGACCCTGGAAAAAGGGGGCAAAAGATTGTAAGAGCCAAAAGCCTTGAATAACTGCAGCATGGCAATGTTTTCTGGACATGACCGGGCACATACGAACTCACATATTCCGGATACATAGGAACTCAGGGCAGCCGGGACTCTACGCACAAGACCCGCACAAGATCAAGACAGCCGGAATCCCAGGGCAGGCATAAGAAGAGCTCGCAAAGTCCTACCTCTAGCTGAGGGGCCATCGGCAGTTGCTGGCTAACGGGAGAGGCAAGATCAGTTTTATTCAGCGATGTGGCTTTGGAGAGGCTGTCTATGCTCTTGTAGGTGGTCTTAACACCATGGACATTCAGGTAGCACTAAGTGAACTTTTTATTCATGTAGTTGTTTTAGAGCACACGAATTTAGGAGGAAAGAGTGGTAAAAGTAAGAGAGAAGGAATTGGAAGAGACGGAAGGGGGTGAATTCTATCAAAACACATTTAAAACAACAATATTAAGATAATTTTTTGACAAACAAAAGTGAAATAACCTGAGAGAAGGCGTTCTTACAATAATTTAAACAAAAGTGATAAAAAAAAATGTAGCGGAGCTACCAGTTTTAGACCAAGTACAGTGCTAGAAGAAAATCCAAAACCAAAAGTGATCATGAAAGCCAGACAGGGGTTATTACAAAATACATCATATTTCCCAGGATGGGACACACGAATTTTGGGTAGAATAATTGAAGGACACAATAATCTTAACTGACACCCAGGAGACACCCTGACAGAGCAGTATTAGGGAATCAGCCAAACCCATTCCAATGCTACTTTCTCCACCAGTCTTTCCAAGACTCCCTATTACATGCGCAGCCTCCCTTGCACTTAAATAAAAACAAGAATAAAATTTTGATGTGCTCACTGTGGTGCTGGTACCCTGCTGAATTATCCAGGGGTGTAATCAACTTCCTAACAAGGAACTTGTGAGCCTCTCAGGTACAGAAGGCTCTTCAGTATCTTCCTCCCCTCCCCCCAATTAAAATGTGAATGGTATGAACAGGGCATGCGTCTCCACTGCACATCACTTTCTGCATCTGAACGACAGGGAATTCTCAATTGCTCACAGAAACTTCCCTCCCATTGATAGGTTTACAAGCAGTCACACCACTTGACACAAACTGTAATTTCCTCTTTGTTGTCTTTGCTTCCT
This sequence comes from Myodes glareolus, assembly GCF_982192425.1. NCBI lineage: Eukaryota > Metazoa > Chordata > Mammalia > Rodentia > Cricetidae > Myodes > Myodes glareolus. The sequence goes on along the minus strand of NC_142034.1, from coordinate 77,542,789 downwards.
TCAGACAAACATAATTCACTGATGATATAATAATGAACCATTACCCCGATGCAATGGCTGCCTGAGTTGTCGAGAGAGAACTGAGTCAAGATCAGAGATGAGCGCATATCGAGGAAAACAAAAAGGATTACACTTCTAGATGAGGCGAGAACCCTGCAGTTCGCTGTTTACATTTTCACATCCTCATACACATGCCTGAAGCCTCTAAAGATTTTTACGAAGGAGTACACAGACTAATAAGGTTAGCTCTGAACAACAATCTAATCCTACCCCCATACTTAAACCCCACAACTGCTCTAATCCCTGCTTTTCATTCATCTGTTCTTTCTCTCCTTCACCCACGCATGCATCCACTCATCTCCCTGCCTCTTCTCCCACCCACGTACTAACACGTTCTGAGTGTCTGCTCCTGGGCTCTCTACCACTCCACAGCTTACGAACCACAGTGTTCTTGTGGATGAGAGAGTTTGACACAGTTATCTGTCCTGGTCTCAGTTCCTGAACTTGGATGTACCAAGGAAACAACAGGCATGTTTTAGGCAATTCTAATGTCTAGCTCATACTCCAGAAGATTCTAATTCATTCTTCTGGAGTGGGAGGTCAGAAATCAAGAGTTGTTTCTAAATGCCTCACATGGTTCCAGTAAGAAACAAAGGTTCAGAATCAAGGGCTTAGGATTTATAACTAATTAAAAGAGACAAATACTTTTTCATTGTTTAATTTTGACTTCTTTGTCAAAAACCAGGTATCCATAGGGGTGTGGATTTACATCTGGGTCTTTGATTTGATTCCATTTAGCCGCTTGTCTATTTTTATGCCAATATCACACTGTTTTTATTACTATAGCTCTGTAGTAAAGTTTGAAATCAGGAATGATGATATCTCCAGAAGTGCTTTTATTGTACAGAATTGTTTTAGCCATCCTGTCTCCCCCACTCCCACCCCATATGAAGTTGTGCATTGTTCTTTCAAGATCTGTTTTTTTAAGTAAGGATTGCATTGAATCAGTGGACTACTTTTGGTAAAATGGCCATTATTACTATGTAAATCTGACCAATCCATGAGCATGGGAGATCTTTCCATCTTCTGATATGGTTTTCAATTTCTTTCTTTAGAAAGGATTGTAGGAGTCAGAGGGGTCAAGAACACCACAGGAAAACTCACAGAATCAACTAAGCTGGGCTCATAGGGGCTCACAGGGACTGAATCTACAACCAGGGAGCCTGCATGGGACTGACCTAGATATTCTGCATATATGTTACAGTTGTGTAGCTTGGTCCTCTTGTGGAACTCCTAACAGTGGGGACAGGTGCTGTCTCTGACTCTTTTACTGGCTTTGGAAGCCCTCTCCTTAAACTGGGTTACCTTTCCCAGTCTCCATACATTGGGAAGTGCTTAGTCTGACTACAATTTAATGTCATGTTTTATTGATACTCATGAGAGACCTGCCCTCTCCTAAACAGAAATGGAGGGGTGGGTTAGTTGTGGGTGGGAACAGGGGGAGGGACTGGAAAGGAGAAGAGGGAGAAGAAACAAACAAATAAATAAATTTAGTTATTTTTAAAAAGGAGACAAATATTAAACAAGGGATTAAAATTAATACTAATAATAGTTACTATTAGTAGTAGTATTAGTAGAATTAACATTATTAATTATTATTACATTATACCAAAGGTCCTTGTGACTGGTATTTCTCTCTTTTTGGTTAGTTCTAGCAAGCTTCCAGTGTCAAGAGGACCAGGCTCAAAAGAAAGTTCTGTTTGTTTGTGTGTCCACGCACTTTCTCCATGGTGCTGATATGCTTCCTGTCAGACAGCGAGCTTCAGTGAGGCCCTGAGCAGAAAGCTGAACTTGGAGCTTTTTGTCCTGTTTTCAAGATGGCATCTCTCCATAGTGTAACAGAAAACATAAGAAAATTAACATCACATTGAGATAGTTTCTTTTCTTGCTGAGAGCAGGCATGAGTTAGCGGAAAGAATAAATGTTGAGGTTGGGCAAAGATGTAATTCCTCCCTCCCTTTATGGGTGGGGCAGAAAGTCCCTTGTACCCAGAGATTGCTAGGGAAACCAGGAATGTTAAACAAGAAGGTGCGTTTTCAGGAAAGACAGAACACCTGTTTCCCACCCAGAAGTCTGAGAGTGGATATTGTTAATGACCTGGTGATCTTTTTGCTATCTGCAGAGGTAGAAAAAGGAAGGATTATCCCAGACTCTTCCCTCCCTAGACCATTATCTTTAGCTCCCAGGTAATAGACCCCATCCTTAGATGTCACACTCACTTTCTAGCCTGCTGACCTCTATGTTATCTTGGTCAGAGACCACACTAGATCCTAGGCCCATGAACTACAGAACCCCTCCTCATCATCACATGTACTTGGCAAAGGAGTTTCGACATAGTCACAATCCTAGGGGTTACTGGAATGATAGTTTCCTGGAAACCTGGAATAGGAACGATTGTTGCTTGGAAATGTCTTTCTCCAGATTGTGCTGGGTTTTAAATAATCTGGCATCAGATGCTCTAGAAGTTTTGATCCAGGTTGGTGCAGTCAATCTGAACTGAGTTTTTTATTTTCAACTCTTCTCAGACCATTTTGCTGCTGCATTCCCCTCCCCCCCCGTGACATCTGCAGAGACCCCCTCACTCCCTGAATCTCTCAATGTTCCTGTTCAAGTCTCCAGACCTCTATGAACCTCTGGCCCTCTAACCTATAAACGAGGCACAACTCCATTGTCTCTCCTGGGATGTAGATCAAATGAGAGAAGATGCACACAGGAGTCAGGCTGGTATGAGGCAGAAGAATGTGCTCCAGAAATGTCAGTCATTCTGGTAGGTATTCAGTGCCTTTCATGCTAGAACAGAGAGTCCACAAAGAGCAAGGACCACGCTTGTCTTGTTCATCAGTGTGTTCCTAGATCATGTCAGACACATGACAGACATATAACTTCCAGTGGAAACTGTATACATCCACTTAGGCCAGCTATATACATCTGTTTATGTGGCTAGTCTGGCAAATCCAGTTAGAAAAGTCTCTGGCAGCAAATGTCATTTCAGAGCTGGCCAAACGAGTTCCCTTGTGAAGTGTCACCCTGAGGCAGTTTCCTTGTCCCCTTCTCCAGCCCGTGTCCCCTTATCTCATCAAAATAGTCATGCAGGACTTAAGACTGCTGCTGAAGAACCAAAGAGATAACACTGCTTTGCTTTCTCCAGGTCCCACGCTGAAACCACTCAATCCTAGGTCAAGTGCTGTCTCAGGGACCCCATGGCACCAGGATTTTGACTGTGTGATATTCGTTCCTTAGACTTCATTGGTAGCATGCATTCATGTGACATTAGCTTTCTCAAAATTATTGCTCTGATTTGCTTGAAATGGTTCTAGGACTGTCCAAATATCTGCTCTCACCAAGCAATTAATTTGCCTACAAAAATTACAGGGGAAGAAAGTTATATCTTTTAGGGGAGTCAGGCCCAGGAGTAATTTGTCTTCAAGGAATAAGAGTTTATAGGACCTAGTGGCGCAAGTCTGCAATCCCAACTACCGAAGAGGCTGACACAGGGGGATTGTGAATCCCACGGGGTAAACCAGCGAGATCTGGGTGCAAAGAATAGAAAGGAACCAGTCGCAGCCTAAGATAAAATTCTGTCTAAGCCATATAAAAAGGTAGGTAACCATTATGGCCATCAGGGGAAAGAAAACAACGTAATTCATACAGGCTCAGTATAATGGAAAGGCACAAACTTTATGGATACATGCAAAAATAAATGGGCATTCTCTGGGATAGCATGAAATATTCAATATGGAAAATTTCAAATCTCATTAGAGTTTAATGTTTTCATTTCATTTCCCACTATGGTTAGGATAGGGCTATTGATTGCTGGCAGTGGTGGGTGACAGAAATGAAAGGTATGCCAAGGAGGCCTCTTGTTCCTGGGATTTTCTGACTCTTATTGTCCTTCGGGGAGCTGAATTTCGATCCCCACAACCTTCTTGTGTATGACTCCAGGTGTCAGGAAGGACGGTATTTAGTCACTTTAAGGCTGGCAGACTTCTAACACATTCTGACAGGCCGTTTGTTTCCATTTTTCATGCACATAGTAACGCATGTATTCTACATAGGTGCATGTGTCTTTGTATGTGTGAATTTATTTTTTCAACAGGGTCTTACTCTATAGTCAAGGCTGGCCTTGACGTTTCAATTCTTCTGTCTCAGCCTATTACTGGAATTGCAGGGATGTCACGCCATACCTTCTCTCCCCACTTTTAAATCCCATGACTTCCCCACTCCTCACTATACAGTGACTAAACTCAGAGAAATGATCAAAAGTTCTCTGCAGTATCAACGCTTATAAAACTAATCTTTGGGTTTATAATCACAATGCTTAGCACTTCATTTTGTCTGTGGAGAGCTGTGTTTCTCAAATTGCTTCTCCAAGGGAAAGGATGTGGTTTTTATCCTGCCTTCAGCTATGAAATGAATGCCTTTCCTGTAAGAAACTTTCAGTGGGGCCAGAGTTCACTTTTGATTTTGGGACCAACCTGGCACATTATTCAACTCACATTTGTTTTTTAATGTCCTATTACCTTTACTTGTACAAAACAGGCTGTTAACCCGTGACTGGCTATTATTCCAAAGGCATATAAATGCTGCAGGCAAATTTCCAGGTTCCCCTACCATTTTCAAGGATGAGTAATGATGTCTTATGTTAACAAGATCTCTGAAATGAATACCTATCATGCTTGACGTCCCAGGTAATAACATATGCATAGACACACACACACACACACACACACACACACACACACACACACTTGTAATCATGTCACTGAAATCTCATAAATTCCTTCCGAGTTTGGATCTTCTTCTTGTCCCCTTTCTACAATTTTCACAAATAAGGAAATTAAAACTCTGTTAAAGTCACAGGCGAGTAGGGCACAAAACTGCCCAACCCTCTAACCTCATATGCTGCTACCAGAGATGACATTTGACCCACTTCCTGATACCTTCAAATATCACTGAGCAGGGCTAGGGAAGTGTTCCCCAGCTGGGTGGTGGAACAGTTGCCTAACATAATGAGGCACTGGGTTCATTTTCCAGCATGACAGAAACATTTCTAGACATGACAGATCATGCATGTTATCTTAGGACCCAAAATTCAGAAGGCTGGGGCTGGATGATCTCAAGGTCAGTGGAAGCTTGAGCTACATATGGAGATCCTCTCTCAAAATGAAACAAAGACATAATACCTACTACAGCCAGATGTTGTCAGAGGCCTTTTCATTATGCCTGAAAGGAAGTGTTTCAAATTAATCAATCTACTTCCTCATCTATACAGGAATGAAATCAATGACTCCAGCGTGACATTTTTGTTTGTTTGTTTGTTTTTGAAAGAGATATTTGTGAAAATACTTTAAAATTACAAACCATTATGTGAGTATGAACTGTTCTCCAAATAGTCACACCATAAGAAACAGAGAGGAATCAACACTTATTAAAGATTCTGGTCTCAACCATCCAATGACAGACTTTTTCTTTAAGGAATTCAAATTCTCGAAGCGGTCCTAGAAAATGCCTTGAGCAGTAGTTAGAACCCTAAGATTTAGAACCTTCGCACTTGGAGCAGATGCAGAAGCCATTTAGTTAAAATATCTCCTCCGTCCGAGTCTGACCCATTTCAAACTTTTTTAAAGTTTATTTATTCTTTTCTCATATATTACATTCTGACTGCCTTTTCCCCTCCCTCCCCTCCTCACACCTCTTCAGCAGTCCTGGGAGGACAGTGACCTTGTCTTGAGTGACCCTCATCAAGGACTGGCAAGGGAGGTACCCCAGCACTTCAGCCAATGACAGATCACTCTCTTCTACTGGGCTGTAGCTGTTGGCTCCACCCCTCACTTCTGAGAACTCTAGGTCATTAGCACAATGAGCAAACACTCTTGTGAGAATACCACGTACAGAGAGGCCTGACTGTGTTCTACCCTTCTTTAGTTAGACCCTGGCTGTGCTCCTGGAGAACGTGACAGAGGGCAAAGTCCTCTGTATGTCGTCCTCTCCTGACTTCCATCCTTTGGGCGTGCTGCTGAAGTGGGAAGCATACTGTACAACAGCTTCCTGAGTGCTCTGATTGGACCACGTCCATTAGAGCTGTGTGTCTCACAAATACTCCTCTACGTGACGCGGAGCCATTTGTGGGGATGTAGCAATCAGAAGCAGCCCAGAGCCTTCTGCTCTCTGTTTCCACCTCACTTATCACGCACGTTTTCCGTCTATATCTGCATGCAGAGGCTGGAGGGCATTTCCATCATTTCCCCGGGAGCTTTCCCGAGGACCAGAGAGAGCAGCAGAAGCTAATAGACAGAGGCATCGCGTTAGGAAGGGCATCAACCCTTTGCTTTAATCAGTACACTGTCAATACTCTCCATCAGGAATAACTAATTACTGTCTCAGCTCTGTTCCTCAGATGTCATCGCAGAACTCTATCTGAGGAATGTCATCTGCACTTAAAGAAGGGACAAGCATCATAAATAACTTTTAAGCTATTACTTCAGCATGAAGCTGCCACCAAGTGTGAAATGACTATAATTCACATTTTTTTTAAGACCCTGAATTTATTAGCATCTATTTCCCACTCAAGGTTAGGGGTACAGTTTTTGGATTGCGAGAGCCTCCGAATTCCTCGGTCCTTTGTTAGTCTAGAAAGCCTGTAGCTGAGCTCTGAAGTCAGACAAGGAAACATTAGTAGGGTTGGCTGTGTGTCTGGAAACGGAAGTCTGAAAGAACTGAGGAGTTCTTTTCCTATGCAAACGAGAAACAGCAATGAATGATGTAAGTGGGGAAATGGAGATGGGATTCCTTTATAAATTATATCGGTGGCCTAGAAAGCAAATAAGCGCTGTAGGTGATGTGCTTCTCTGGGATGTGCCTGTTATACAACCTACGGACATAAAAAGTGCATGAAGTTTTAAGATTGCCTTGGAACAAATGGGGACTATAAAATAACAACTTTTGGAAGGGGGCTTATTATGAAAAGAAGGAAGAAAATGTGTGGCTACTACATGCTTTGACAGTGCTGAATATACCAGGGAGACCCTGATATTGTTCCTTCTTTATCAATGTGTAGGAGTCAGTTACTGGCCTGCTTGCTGACTGAGCACCTGCTTTTGAGGGAAGTGGACTTGTGTCCAGTATTCATGTATCCAAACCCCTTTATGAGCAACAGGCAAAGTAGAAAATATCTTAGTCGATCAACTAGAAAATGAAAGTTTAGGGGTAGTGTGCATTTGGAAGAGGAAGACCATCATGGGGGCCTATGTTAGGCAAAATGGCCAAGGAAGTTCAGAGCTGAAAAGTGAGTGGAGTTATCCAGGAGAAAAGGGTGAGAGTTTTAAATCAAGAGAATGACATCGTGAAGGCTCTAAGTCCTTCTAGAGACTGAGGAAAAAGGGCAGTATGGCGGAAGCCTACAGAGCCAGTGAACTTCTGACTGAAAAATGGGCTGTATGTAGTTGCCTCCCTCAGAAAACGACAATGCAGTGACCATAAATGGTCTTTCAAGTCCCAAACCCACAAAAGGGGGGGTAAAAGTGGAAAAGAAAATGTCAACCAGAAGTTGGAATTGAGACGAAACCCAACACATAATAACTTCATTAGAATAGATCAAAATGCTCATAGCTAAGTCTGTGGGTCTAATAAGAAGTGAGCCACACGGCAATCTAAACGTCACAATCTTGGCTGGCCCAGGAGTGGCAAGGAACAGCCCCCTCGTTGATACAGGGATATCTGGTATGGCTACAATCAGGTGATCAACAGAGCAGGCCACAGGAAGCTGTCACCCTCCAGGACTGTTTCTTTGCTCTTTACCTTGGGGCCAAGTCACCCTTACTCTGGCCTTTGTCATACCAGGACAGCTGACGGTAACAAACACTGAATAAACCTACATATTATAGAGCAAAACCTCACAGTTTCCCGTGGCTCCAAATATACTGACCAGCACAGTTGTCCCAAGAAATGGGTTAGATATCACTCTAGGGAAACTGACCAGTCCAAGAGGGAAAACATACAAATTTTGACAGTAGATGTCAAGAAATTCCAGAATCTTCATATCGCAGAGCCCAACACTCAACTAGTTCTTCATGCACATAAAATAGATTATTTAAAAATGTTTACTTTTGATTGTGTATACATGTGTGTCTCTGTGTGGATATGTATGTACCCATGCTTGTGGACACTTCCTAAGATACTCGAAGTGCAGGGTTTATGGAAGGCAATGAGTCATTGGACTTGGGTGCTGGGAACAGACTTCAAATCAACTGTCAAAGCAATACCCACTCTTAAATGGCCAGTTATCTCTCCAGCCCCATCAAAGAGATCCATGGTGTGATCGTTCTTAAACTCGTGTGGTGGATGAATCACCAACCATTTCATAAACCTCTGATCAGAAAGTCAGACCTCAATTTATTTTTTAAACTTTTTAAATTTGGAAATTGATTCCTTTCTCATACAATACATCCCGATTACGATTTTCCCTCCCTCCACTCCTCCCAGTTCCTTCCTACCTCCCATCCCCGCCAGATCCACTCCTTTTCTGCCTCTCATTAGCAAAGAACGGGCTTCTAAGAGATAACAGCAAAACATGACAAAATAAAAAATAATAAGATGAAACAAAAACTCTCATATGTTGAACATGACAGCCCAAGAGACGGAAAAGAATCCCAAAAACAGGCAAAAGGGTCAGAGACCCACTCCTCACAGTTAGGAGTCCCATAAAAATACTAAGCTAATAGCTACACTGTAGACACAGAGGACTTGATGTAGACCCAGGTAGGCCCAGTCCTTACTGCTTCAGTCTCAGTGAGCTCATATGTTCCCTGTTTAGTTGATTCAGAGGGCATTGTTCTCCTGGTGTCCTCCATCCCCTCTGCCTCTTAAAGTCTTTCTGCCTCCTCTTCCTCAGGATTCTCTGAGCCCTGAGGGGAAGGATTTGATGGAGACCTCCAATTCAGACTCTCCCTCCACTTAATGTCTGGCTCTGGGTCTCTGCAGACCTCAATTTAAATAACTTGAAAGGAACTATCATTTTTATAATTGATAGGCTCAAAAGAAAAGAGATAGTACATCTATGTAATTTATATAGGATGTAATAAAAAGGCAACATTCTAGAATGAAGATTTCTGAAAATTTTACTATGAAAGCGGGATCCAAAAGATCAGGGAATGGGATGGAAAGTATAGGCAGGCAATGAGAAGAATGAAAATAAGAGTGTAATAAGGAGGCTGGCTAGTTGGGGTTTCTGTCCCGCCCAGTACCCCACAGTCGGGAAGCCCCAAAGAAAATCACACACAGGACTCCATAAGATTATAAAACTGACTGGACCATTAGCTCAGTCTTCTTATTAACTAATTCTTACATCTTACAGTAACCCATAATTCTTGTCTGTGTTAGCCATGTGGCTCAGTACCTTTGTCAGCTGTCAGCTCACATGTTGCTTCTTCAGTTATTTGGGTATGAATGGCAAAGGGAGCTTCCTGCTTCCCAGAATACTCCCATTCTCTTTGCTCCACCTGTACTTCCTGTCTGGTTTCTCCACCTATACTTCCTGCCTGGCCAATCAGCATTTATTTAAAATATGATTGACAGAATACAGACAATTCTCTCGCACCATAAGAGAATGCCAGAAGACGGGGAAGAAAAGTGGACCATAACCAAATGCTCTATGGTGAGGTTGTGAGAGATTTTTAATGTTTGTGTGTGTGTGCGCGTGCGTGCGTATGCACATGTATCCATTTACCTGAAGCTAGAGTTGTAGGAGGTTGTGAGCCATTGAACATAGGTGGTCAGCTGAACTCCGGGTTCTCTGGAAGAGTAGCAAGTGTTCCTAATAACTGAACCATCTCTCCAGCTCCTGAGAACTATGTTTTGAAGCTTCATCATCGCAGCACTGAGACTTATAGACAAACAGTAGATGACGCAGTGATCTTTGATCCAACATCGTGGTGAATGACCTTGGCCAGAAAATGAGAAGAGCCTATCCAGGACTCCCTGAGCTCTTCCTGTCTTACTCTCACTTATAGCACACTGTATTCTAACAAACCACAGACAATACTGGATTAAGAAGAGTGCACAGGAAGAAAAAAAATGATTGACTGGCTGGTTTGTGTTTAATTCATTTCTGATTCTCAACTGAATTATTCATCTCAAATCTCTTGTCATCGTGTTCAGCTAACCTCCCATTACTCTTCGTTTTGAAAAGGTCTTAACTGGAATCAAACAAGCCTGGCTTCAAGCCAAGACCATGAAGGCTGTAATTAAGCAAGATTTTCTGTCTATATACCCAGCAGGGCCATCTACAGAGGAGGGAAAAACAGGAGTCAGAGGCAATTGTGTGTTTTTTAAGAATAACAGAACAATATATTCTACATACTTTACATAATAAATGACAGCAGCTGACATTTTAATCAAGACAAAAACAATAACAGAGTTGCTGCACTTTCTTTGGAGGCAGAAGGTGGCCTGAGTTTATGTTTTCTGCTCTCAAAGACAAAGGTACCAATGCTTTAAGTTGCTACGCCATTAGACAATTAGGATAAAAGTGCAATTTTATACCCTCCTATGATGGCTTTCCTTAGAGTGCTCTTTCAGTTCTTAATCCCTAATATTAATCTAAAATACATAATTTTTAATTTTTGACGAAAGCCACTTGTCAGGGATGCTGGTGGTGATGCCATTTCAATGCCCCTTTTATGTTGAGATGGAAACAGGCCTACCGTGACAGCTAAAAGTGGCATTTTTCAAGTGTGCCATCAATGGCTCTAGCTATCGCAGAAGCCGGAGGGATGTCCAGTAATGACTTTGAGAGAGGTTTGATAGATGCTTTTCTTGTCAAGGCATTCCCTCCTACATCTGGTTTAGTTTGAAAGATTAAAATACCCAAACCACTTAGCGGGAGAAGAGCATTATATTTGGATTCATCCCTTGCTAAGGGGATGAATATTGCTTATGACAAGGGTTATAAGGGTGGGTTCTGACAGATTTTTCCCCCTTTGATTATTTCCATGGTTCCCACAAAGTTCAGAAAGAAAGATTCATAGCCATTATATCTTGCCTGCATCAGCTAAAAGACATTGGGATCTGCAAGCCATTCCCCATGGAAAACTGGTCAACTGACAAGCCAATTCATTCGACAAAAGCAAATGGCATTGCCTCACTGTTCTTGTCTGGTTAATTTTTGTCTCAGACTTTTATCCTTATGAATTGTTGGGAGAGAGTCAAATGGCATCTAGCCTGGTAACCTTTCTATGAGCACAAACTAAAAGCTTTTCCTTAAATAATCAGTTTTTCACATTTCCTTTCCCTCTTTGGAATATTAGAGACAGGAAAAGATTTGTGGGGCTCCCTGGTAAGACAAACAGAGCAATTTCAGATTCTAGGATGTGCAGTTCTGGTGGTGTGGGAGAATTGTCTGTATTCTGTCAATCATATATTAATAAAACGCTGATTGGCCAGGCAGGCAGTATAGGCGGGAAAGCCAGACAGGAAGTAGGGGTGGAGCAAAGAGACTGGGAGTATTCTGGGACACAGGAAGCTCCCTCCGTCACTCCTGCGCAGACCACCGAAGAGGCAGCATGTAACTTGCCCAGCTGAGAAAGATATGGAGCCATGTGGCTAATGTAGATAAGGATAATGAGGTAACATGAGTTATAAGAGTTAACAAGAAGCCTGACCTAATGGGCCAATCAGCTTATAACTTATAGAGATCTCTGTGTGGTTGATTTTTCTTTGGGGCTTGCCGGCTGTGGGGTACTGGGCAGGACAGATACCCCAACAAGCCGGCCCTCATGTTACAGTTCTGGTGAGAGTCAGGGATGGGCAGCAGTGCGTGCTGAATTCTGTTGATTATCTCCATGCCGGACTGTCTAGTTGGTGCCTCAGTCTATATTGTGATTTAAGTATGAAATGTCTCCCATTGCTTTGTGGATTCCAGACTTAGAAACCAGTTGTTGGCCTCTTGGAAAGTACCTGAATCTGCAGAGTTCCGACCTAATCATTGGATTAATTCTTTGACGAAGTCACAGTATGATGATGGTATTGAAAGGGAGTGAAAAGTAGGAGATGTGGCCAAGAGAGAGGAGGTGGATAACTGTAAGGTGCATCTGTTGGACTAAAGGTTGCCCTGGTCAATTGCTGAATTTTCTTCCCCTGTTTCCTCACCACCATGGCATTAACTGCTTCTCTTCACCATTCCCTCTCTGCCACAATGGGTAGAAATGATGAGAAAATAAATATTCCTTCTTTTAGTTATTATCAGGTAACATGCCATGATGATTAGAAAGCTAACCAATCAGTCTCACTCCAAGGAATCTTCCCGGAAGCCTGCCCACCTCCATCATCAGTTATCACCTGTGTTCCCAGGCAGGACTCAGTTGGATGCAACTCAATGGTAGGATGCTTGCCTAGTGTACATGAGACTCTGGGTTGATCTGCAGTACCAGAAGAAAAAGTGGGGTGTTGGGAGGGTCTTGTGGGCCCTTCTAAAACCATCTTCCTCTTCCATAGAGATTCATAGCATTTCTTCCCTAGCCACATGACACACAGGGAGGCCTTTGCACTATGGCTTCCTCCCACAGTCCCAGAAAGGGCAATGGCGCTTTACAGTTAACTTTCCTTCTTTTCCTATTTCCTTTCCTTAAAAGGCAGGATCTTGCTATCCCTGGCTGGATCCCTGGCTGGCCTGCAACTTGATAGTAGAACAGGCTGCCCCTCAACTCACAGAGATCAACCTGCCTCTGTTTCCCAAGTGCTGAAATTAAAGGTGTGTAGTACCAGGGTCCACTGACTGTTTCTAACTATCTATGTTCTCCGTCACTGAGGTGTTGTCGTTTATTTTAATCCTAGCTTTTGTGACATTTATTGTCTTCTTCCTACAGCTGACAAGGCGGAAGGAGAGACAGGCTTTCAATTCCTTTCCAAGTGAGACCTTCCTTATGCTGTGACCTCATAACATAAGGAACAAACCCCTTGGCATCCTCTGCAATATTATTTTGGAGACAGGGTCTTCTATGTAGCCCTAGCTAGCTTAACTCACTAAATAGACCTGGTTGACCTCAAAATTGCTGTGAACTTCCTGCCTCTGCCTCCCAAGCGCTGTGATGACAGACATCCACCATCACACCTGGCTTCTAGCACAGCTTTTAAAGAGCTGCTGATTGGTATAGGTCAAGAGTGAGGATGGAGCAACCTTGATTATGGAAGCATCACTCTTCCTTTGTTCCATTTGTTTGTCTCCTCATGAAAACCAGCAAAGTGGGAAAATGAAAGCAACACAATAGCTTTGCCTGACTTAGGAGATGTCCTTAGCAATCAATGGGGGGGGGTGGCGTAACCATTTATCTGTGATGTTAGTATTTACCCCAGATACAGTGATTGGTTGCATTTCTTGTTTTTTTTTCTTTAATTGAAAAATTATTGGCCTTCATCATTTGATAGAAACTTTTATTGGTAGAAAAAAAATGTTCAGCTTTGGTAATGCCAGTCTGAGCTGTCAGTTCTGTACAGAACTGCCTCTCCTCCCACCTCTAAAGCCAACAGTTTCTCGGCTTGTATTTCCTGAGCTTTTCTGCATTCTAGTTACCTAAGTTTGAGAGCTTAAGAGCTATGCCAGCATTTGTCATGTGCATGAGCACGGGGGCCACACTCAAAACAACTTCAGGACACCCGGAAAGCCCAAGCTGTAGACCAATGTTGACGTCATTAATGTGTAATTCTGACTCTACAGTCTGAGTCTTTACTCCATGACTCTTTGGTAAGTAGCTAACCAATACTTTGTAATGGTCTCGGATCCTTCCAGACATCTATTTGTAAATTTTTTAAATTTCTCATTTAAATCATATTATACAGCCAAATGGTTCTGAATATCACATATGCAAAACCGAAGGACCTCAGGCTAAGTTTGTGGGATGCTGGGGATGGAGGAAAAGAAAGGGAGGATGTGATTTGTGGAAGATGCCTATAAAATATTTAAAAAAAAAAACTTAAGGGTTTTATACCTAATGACATTCTGTGGTATTGTTCTATACACTACACATCCTCAGGCAAGAGGCTCATTATATGCCTCTCTCCTCTTCTCCCTCCTTTCCAGTTCTAAAAATCATTATCTGATAGTTTTGTACGGTGACTTTAAGGAGGGTTAATACCCACCCTGTAGTTAATTGAGCCCTGAGGCTATGTCAAACTATCTTGGTACCTTAGGTTTATAAAGCACCGGAAGGCAATCTAAATTTAGTAAAGCACAGACACCAGAAAGTAAAATAATTTATTTTTGTCAACCTAAGTGAGCCTGGTTGAATTCTTGTTTCCCTATTAAATACACATATTCTAAATCTTACACATTCCCAAAGGAGTTTAGCTTTCCTGTTTTAGATTAAACAAAACAAGTATACACACACACACACTCACATGTCACCTATCAACTCTTCCAGGATATGTTGGGAGTACAAGATGTATATAAGGTTTCTGTCCTATTCACGGAATGTTGGTAATATTTGAAGAAAGAAAACTCCCAAAACTAAAAGTAATATCATTTCTCAGTTGTTGTACAACATGCACGAGATTATTTTTTATCCCAAACCATGAGATGTGATTCCTTTAGCACCCTAATCAATTGTCTCTCAAATCTTTTGCAATCATATTTGAAATCACTTCCACAATTTATTAAACAACATAACCATGAAAAGGAAAAAAATCACATTTTAATAAATGCCCTGAAATGCTGTGGAGAGTCACAGAGATCGGTTGGGATATTTACTCCTTAAAATAAGTGGCTAGAGACGTCCATTCCTTTCAATCCTAAATCTGAGCCAATCTTTTTTTCTTTCTTTCTTTCTTTTTTAACATATCTCAACCAGAATCTCATTTGCTGTGGGCAAACTTACCTAATGTTCCTAGGTAGATGCTATTATTTTTTTGTGTGTCTACCAGTTTGCTTTAGATTTCTGTCCTAGTAAATATCATGTTACACTGTATTTTGGGTTTTATTTCTGTTGCATTCCCTCCTTAACAGAAAACTTATTTTAGTGGTCGTTTTATCCACAGCTGCCTTCCAAATGCTTAGTACATGCCTCCTTAGTAACTAAGTATCCAACAATAACTTTGTAAAAGGTCTCTGATCTTCAGGTTACCCTCCTTGTTTTGTCTAGATTAGAAATAATATGTGAAGTTTTTTTTTTTTTTTAAGTTTATTTGGCTTTTTGGTTCTTAGGGAGCTAGTTAAAGTTCTTTAAATATCATAGCACACACAGCCTTTCTCCACCTTTCACTTTTTCATTCCTGGTCTTTCTGATTTCAGATTCTCATTCTTGATCCTCCAAGGATAGGAATCCTCTAAGGAGGCTTCACAGTCACAGTGAGGATGCAGAGTAGTGTGAACTCTCAAAGGCGGCCTCTGTTCTCCGAGAAAATACATATGCAAAGCTGAGGGGCCCTTTGCCCACTTCAGATCCTGAGCAGCTTGAGATCAGAAGAACCCGAACAAGGGAGCATTGAACGTATTCACACCCCGAGTTGTCAATTTATTACAATCCAATTACTATTCCAGGTGAGTCCCTCTTATTGCAAGGGACAGGTTCAGTACTTAAAGTAGTTTTGAGGACAGATAGTTTCTAATCTGGAAAACTATCACTGTTTCAGAATTACCCTGACAGGTGACGTCAACATACATGACCCTCCTTACCCAGACTGTTATTGTAGCCCTTATTGGTATAGTGAGAAGGAGCCCTCTGTTGTGGATTTGAGCTCAACTCAGGGATTATAGACAAACATTTTCGGTGAAAACTGCAAAGCAGGGACCATAGTCAAGGAAGAGCAAAGCAATAAACCAAAACTCTGCAAGGAGGAAGCTATTTCTCTTTTACTGGGAGCACCTAAGGAAGGAATGCCAGAAGTCTCAACACTGTTTTTTGTGAACAAGTAAGCAAGCAAGCAAATAAACCAAAGAACCCAAACTCTGCTGGCAGCCGAGAGCAAGGACAGGGGAGTGATCCAGTGAAAAAGCACTCAGAGACGGGGGGGGCAATTTCCTGATGTTTGAGCATCTGGGTGAAGGAGTGCTGTGGATATTTAAGTTGTTGATTTTAAAGAAAGCCCAGGTTCAAGTTTTCTATCTTCATCTGACTCAACTTGCTTCCCATTAATAATAATTACTGAGAAAATCTGTATATTCCATTAAAAGAATGCCCACTCTAAACACATTCCAGTTTAGCTGCACAGAGAACTTTGAAGATCTATTCATTTACTTCTCAACCAGCTCCTGTCTACAGAGCTCTTTTAATACCATTCTTGATCAATGAGACAGATGACTGCATCTCCTGCAGCAAATCTCAATAGCGAACATGATACCATAGGCCTGTCAGATGTGGACACCCGACAACAGCAAGCAGAGGGATCATCCGTACACACTTTGTAACTCCTGCTTAAATTTAAAATTATGTTAAAACAAGAAGTTAGAATAATAGAAAAGAAAGAGATATCTAAAACCAAAAGAGAGTTGGATGTCTGTAGATGGCAGGGCTCCATATTTGCCTCAAGGCCACGGAATGAGGTTAGCGGGTTCCTGACCCACAGTACTTAGACATTTCCATTCTGTTGCATCAGCACCAGAACAGTTTGTGGTCCTCTACTTGCTGACGCAAATCCAGGAGTCTCATTTAAAGTACTCGGCTTCCTTGAGTTCAAAGATACAGTGGCATGAAGGTGGCAGAGGTCAGAGGACATGGGTTTCAAGTTCCTTATCCTTTGGCTCCACAGGCAAAGTTAGCATTAATTAGCAGCAAAGAGTAAAAGAAATAAAAGCTGTTCAATAAATGGAAGATGCAAAACATACAGACCGTCTAATCCAAGTTAGTCTGTGAAGCACAGTTGGCTATCTTTTCAATTTCTCTAACAGGTATATCCACCCTGCAGCTCACAACTGAAGATAGCCAGGGATGGGGCTCAACACAAAGTCACAAACCTAAACTATCCTAAGGTGTGTGTGTGTGTGTGTGTGTGTATGTTAATATGTATATATTTATACACAAGCATATACATATATTGTAATCTGACTGCCTTGCTATGGTGTATAAACTTCGTAGATGAAAAGGTTATGTTTCAGTGCCAACAGGCTGCTCATGTTACAAGATGCCTATGCTGACTGATTTTGTGTCAACTTGACCCAAGCTAGAGTCATCAGGGAGGAGGGAGTCTCATTTGAGGAAATGCCGCCATGGGATCCAGCTGTGGAGCATTTTCTCAGTTAGTGATCAATGGGGGAGGGACTAGAGGGTAGTACCATCCCTGGGCTGGTAGTCCTGGGTTCTATAAGAAAGCAGGCTGAGGAAGTCAGGAGCAGCACCCCTCCGTAGCTTCTGCATAGGTTCCTGCCTCCAGAACCCTGCCCTGTTTGAGTTCTTGACCTGACTTCCTGCCATGATGATCAACACGGCAGAAATGTAAGACAAATAAGACATTTCCTCCGCAACTTGATTTTTGGTCATGGCATTTCCTTGCCACAAGAGAAACCCTAAGACAATGCCATTGAGAAAATAAATCTAGAAAGAAGAAAAGGCTGAAGTATGATATTTTTTATTTCAACTGAACTCAGGCTACCATGATTTGAACAAAAAGGCAAACAAAAGAACAGTGTCAGAAAAACATATGGAAATATTTTTATGATGCCTGTCTTAGTCAGGTTTAAGTGTCAATTTGACACAGCCTAGGGTCATCTTAGAGGAGACACCTCTGTTAAGATACTATCTAAATCAGGCTGGTCTGTGGACATGCCTATGACGGATTGCTTTGATTGTTAATTGTAGTAGCAGGATCTAGCCCACTGTGGGTGACGCCATTCCCCATGCAAGTGGTCCTGGTTTATATACAAAAGCTAGCTAAGCATAAGTAAGTGAGCTAGAGGTCAAACCAGCAAAAAAACATGCTTCTGTGCTTTCTGAAATAATTCCTTGTTCTGGTTCCTACCCTGACGTCTTCAGTGATGGACTGTGCCTTCAAAGCGTAAGCCAAACAAATTCTTCCCACCACAAATTGCCTTTGGCTGGAGTATTTTTTTTCTAATCAACAACATGAAATGAAGGTAATTCCTATCAGAAAACATTACTTTGATCATCTATGGACACTGCCAATAATCTTATGTGACCGCAATACACTCTCATTTCCTCAGCAACTTTAGAGAGTCCACATTCTATACAAGTTCCAGAGCTTCTCTTTGGTTTTGAGCAGACTGAAGCTTATCCTCAGCAAATTATGAACAAAAATTGTCCTCTGCTTTTCACAAACTAGTTCTCCAGCCTGGACTGATGTACTAAAAAATACCCTTTTGCTATGGTTTTATTTTAATTATATGTTTATGAGGAGAAAGATGCTAATTTGATTCCATATAATAATGATTAAATAAATGTAATTAGCCTTTGTTGTCTCCTTAAAGGGGTCACTCTTTGTGTTGTTAATCTTTGAACTCATCTTTGCTGCTTCTGTACAGATATTTGATGGGCTATGAGTTCTAGTCCCGGACTGCACGGTATAACATTAGAACAGATTTCAGTGTAACATGTATACTGTGCATTTGGTACTCAGTATCTAAGCTTTTCCAGTCTCCAGTGTTCATCTTCTTATAATGACCGCCATCCTTCCCTATACCATACTATCTACTTATTTTGGGCTTAGCATATGAATGAGATCACACACTATTGTCTTTGTGTGTCTGGCTTAGGTCATTCAGTGTCTTTGAGTTCATCCCTGCTGTCACACTGTGGCCACCGTCCTTTTTTACAGCTTTTGTGTTGAGAAAAAGAATAATTATTATAAAAGTCATTTTGATAGGATGCTACAAAATGGAGTCAGGGAGCCATTAGGACATAGGCCCAGGCATGACTCCAACTGTCAACTGCTTCCTGAAATGGGAACCTTTCACATGAAGCGTCCGCAACACAGGAACCACACGGCAATGCCTTTGTACTCTGAGCCTCAGGATGTCCATCACTCGGCAGCTGGACTCTAACTTTACGGGCTTTGCAGTTCAGTTTACATATTCTTTCCTTACCTTCTCAACAGTCAATGGCACAGCTAAGCTCAGACTTCCCATGCCTTTCTCAGGACCCTGATTCAGGCTATCTAAACCCGGAGTCCTGAATGGTTCTCCCAACAACTCCAGAGACAGCCTTTCTCCCTGATGCAGTTTCTGAGTCAAAATTCAGAGCCATTCCGCATCGGCCACATTCTCTTTATCCATTCATCCGTCAAGACACTAGTGAGTTGATTCTCTGCCTTGGCTCTTGTGAGACTTGCTGCACCAATTGTGGAAGTGCAGATTCTGGTGCATGTACTGACTTCATCAAACATGTATAAACATGAATACACATACATGCATGCAGGGAGAACAGCTGGTTTATAACCTGCAGCTCTATCTACTTGGGATTCTTTTTGGTGGTGGTGTGGAGGGGAGTTTTCATTCCCTAAAATTTTTCTCTATTCTCTCAATCTATTTCCCTTTATCCTTAGGGAGTATACATTTTGAAGCCATGCCAGGGTTTTGGGCACGAAGTGCTATATTTGTCACGGCTGAGAATGTGTTTCTGTTAAGGGAATACAGGCTCCCCTGTGGCTGTGGCCACTTCTGCAAAGCGTGGCATGGGTCTCGAGTCTGCATTCTGAAAGAGTAGATACAGTGTATGCTATGCAGATGCGTCCGATTATAGTTGATGTCTATTGTGAAGTAGCTAGCCTTGTCTGTCTTCTTGTGATTTACCATTGATGTCAGGTCAAAGCCTTGTCAAACACAAAGAAAGCCAGCCTTCTCCCAGCTTCTGGGTGATTATAATCCAACCTTGGAAACTAGAGTTGTATTTGTGTCGACATAGCATTTTGAATGTGTTTATCTTGTGGGACTGTCAGGACCTAGGATGGTTTTTAGGACAAATCTCTATGTCCATTTGTCTGTATACATACATATATATATAAAATGTGGTTGGCAGCAGCTGCACAGCATCTCAGGAGCCTCCCCTGCTAAGACCCACACTTATGGACATTTGAAGAGCAACAGTGTCACAAAGACTATCTAAACACACAGTCCCAGCACTATAGTATGTCAAGTATTAGATATTCTGTTACATAGGAAACATTTGAATTGGGTTTAGAAGCCTATTTCTTTTAGTAAGACTTCAAGTCTTACTAAACTTGATCAAGTAAGGTGATCAAACACCCGTTGTGATACGCTTCCTAACTCTATCCCTTTGTAGCAACCTAGAAATGAGCAATAAATAAACAACGTCAACCCAGAAATCTAATCACCAGTCACCTTACGGACCTGAAAGTTCTCACACCAGACCTTCAATTCCTTAAGCACTCAAAATAACAACGACAAAAAGATAAAAAAAAAATCACTGTCTTCAGTAATTCTCCAATCTCTCGCCGTTAACAAGTTTCATCCAAATTATTCAAGTTGAGTCCTTGGCCAGCCACAGCCAGGAAACAGCCACTGCCACTGATCAATGCAAATCGAAAGCAGAAGCTTACCTTAGTTCCTTGAAGGGGTCTGCTCTGACGTTAGGTGTTTCTATGGATTTGGGAAAGACTGTGCCTTCAGCTCCTACAGAGAAAAGACAAAATAGACATTGTGCATGTGGGGTCACGCAGGGCGTTTGTAGCATGGGGGTTAGAGCTGAGAGCGGGTACATTGACACTAGCCTCAGGGCTTCTGACAGGACGGTAGAATCGGTTCCTGCAAGCAACCCCTGTAAAAACCACGGACAGCTCCTGTTGTTACATCAGAGTGAGGCTAGGCAGCAACTCGGCCCCCCTTGATCTCCAAAAGAAAACAAATAGAGACATTTTAATTAAAACACAATTCCATTCTATTCCTTTTCCTTTCCCCTTCTCGAGCCCCTCCCGTGTTTCTCCTCCTCGCTCTCAAGTTGATAGCGCCTTTCTCAAATAGGAAAACTTCTTTGAAAAGATGCCTTGAAATGGGAAAGGTTAATTCTTGTCTCTTTAAATTATTAATGGTCACCTGACTGGAGGTTTTGAATGCAGCCTCCACGGCCCTCTCCCTGCAATGCAGTGCGAAGTGTGTCACATGGGATTAGACGGCAGTGTTTGCCGTGGGTCAAGCTACAGCTTTTTCTGTAAATTAAGCTGCGCATTATGATCTTGAAAAGTTATGCAAATGGACCATTATGGGAGATGACTTGAAGTACATATTTCTATGCTATTAACATTGATCCCCAGCCCGACTGAGGCATGCAGCTCCTGCTTGAGGCTCAGCCTCTGTCTGTTCCACTCGTCAACATCAGCTGAACCTTTCAAGCTCTAAAACGTCATGATCATCTCTCTGATTTTTATGCTCCCTAAGTGACTTCAAATCACTTAACCGACAGAGTATTAGGGGCAATTGCCCTGGATATTAGCTTTTCAATTAAACACAGCTGGGGTGGTATCCTGTACTTTGAAGAAGGTAAGCGCTTCAGATTTGATGTATTTCTTTGATGCTGGTAAGAAAGAGTGGAGTATTTTGCACTTACGTGCAACTTCCTAGACCCCTCTTGCATGTTTATGCTGCCTAGATTCTCCAAGTTTGCGATTATTACCTCATTTTAGCTTCATCCTGGGATAATGATGTGTCCATAAAAATGAATTTGTCTATTTACTTTTGCAGCAACTGTGAAAATATTCAATCTTATGATAGCAACAACAGACTGTTGCAAGGACAGTCAGAAAATAGGGCCTTCACCTCACATTACAGGTAGCCAGTGAAGGCACAGCGTGATGATGAGCAGATACTTTGAAGGTATTGATTTGGAGTGAATCCTATCGATTCCATCATATGGACTTGTTCATATTTCCTACAGCAAAGTATTGACTTGACATATTCAGAGCTAGGAACATAAGTGTGGTTCATTTCAAACCTTTCTCACTCTAAAGATACTCTTGTGTGTTTGCTTGTGTGTGTGCACAGGTGTGCTCACACATGCACACTCATGTAGAAACTAGAGTGAACACTGGGTGTCTTCTTCAATTACTTCCCACCTTATTTCCTGAGACAGGTTCTCTCGCAGAACTTGGAGAGTGTTGTTGTGGCCAGCCTGGTTATCCAGCAAGGTCCTAGGAGCCATCTGCCTCTACCTCCCAAAGCTGAAGTTACAGATGTTTACCATCGAGTTTGGCTTTCCAAACTCCAGTACATAGGTACTGGAGATCCAAACTCAGGGCCCATTGTTTGCTTAACAAGCATTTTACGCACTGAGCATCTCTGCAGTACTGACATTATTCTTGCTTTTTAAGATTCCATATAATTTCGAACACACTGAAGTCTGCATATAATGAAATCTATACATTGTTATGCAAATTACACAAGAATGTTCAACGTTTTGTCATGCATAAATTATTAATTTTGCCCCGGAGATTTCTACATTGTATTTTTGTATAAGTGTAGAACAAACTGGATTTTAGACTATCATGTAGCTTTTGTTAAATATGTACTAAATTTGTCTTTGAAGAATTTTCTCTCTTTGCTATGACCAAAGTTTTGGCTCACAGGGCTATCCAACATCTGACACTGTGCCATGATGTTACCACACACAATGTAGTCTACACGTGTTTGGCCATGTTCATAGCTGGCCCTGGAGCACATGTGACTCACGGGCCACAGACTGTATGTGCTTGGCTCATGGTTTGAGGGTATGGTTCCTTACAATGGAGAAGGCGTGATGGCAGGAGCTTGCTTATATCTGCTCAGTTCAGGAGACAGAGCCAAGGGGGATGCCAACATTCAGGTGGCCTTTTCCTTTTCCCTTTTTCATCTAATTTGAGTCCCTAGCCCCCAGGATGGTGTGGCTCATATTTTTCCCCACAAGTTAATTCTTTCTGGAAAGTCCTCGTAGGTAAATCCCAGTGTGTCTAACACTCTAGAATCTTCTTTAAGCAATCAAATTGACAAAAGAAATTAAGTATCACAATGGGTCTATATTTTGGATCTCCAGCATTGCTGGGATACTTGGAGAAGCATGTGGGACTTGGGAACTGTGAAACTACCAAGGATTACACAACCCTACAGAAGTCACATGGTGCTGTGGCTCCAGCTATGTGAGCCCTGGGCACACCCCTTTTCATCCCCTGTTCTGAAGAAACTAAATCACTGCACAGAGATTTCTTGTACTGAGATATAGCAATGTTCCTTCTAATTGTAGTTTCGCTATATCTCAGTAAGGGAAGGAGTTAGTTAGGTTACACTGTTGGTCTATTTAAACTCCAGTTGAATCTCCTTTTCCTCTACCTGGAATTCTGTAAAAGCAAAAGGAGTACTGTGTCTTTTTTAAGTAACCCTTACTAGTCTGGCTTATATGTATGGCAAATGTTCCTATCTATGGACAGCCTTCACAGCAGCTCTGACACTTGTTGCTTTCCCTGCCTTTATGCACACCCATACCCTCACTTCATATGCTATCTGGAATCTGCACTGTGGATACACAGTACAACAGAGGCTACATTACATCCCATTAGGCACTCCAACTTGAAGAGTGGCATTTTCTTTGTACCATGACTTTCAAACACCTGACCAGTTTCGTTGTCCCCAGTCAAACTTCCGCTGGGTCGGCTTCTTCATTAGCCAGAAACGACAATCAAAATTCACTACTTTAATTGTACACCTGACTTTCCTAAGTTCAAGGACGAGCTACTTATCTGAAGGTCATGGCTTTTGTCTCTGTTATTCCTCTGAGCCAGTCCAAGAGGGAAATAAGTGACCAGGATGAGGTGTCTCAATATTTTGCACAATAATGCTGTATGAAAAAGACAGTATACTCTGACCCACAGAGTTCAGGGCTAGTGTTCTCTGATCCAGAAACACCTCTGAGGTTCCCTGACTAGGAGAATGTCTTTCCCTCTGCCACATCCCCATTGCCCAACACAACCAAAGGCAAACAGTAGGCACTCAACACACATTTATAAAATGACTACAGCATTTATTGGCACCCAACAATACTACCCAGCATTTTTATGTGTCTTGCAGACATCATTCTATCTCTTCTCTTGCCATAGCATCTGTGTAAGTAGGTGCAGCTTCCTTGGGCTGCTGCTGGCCTGGCTTCTGATTGATGCTCCAATTCCTCTGGGAGAACTCATTTCCTGTCATAAGATTCCTTACATGGTACTATATATTTTAAGAGAGTGTCCCAAATTACAATTCAAAATATTATTTTAACTCTACCTATAAAATAAAAAAAAAACCCACTGTACTAAAGGAATATGGTAAAGGCTACATAAACCACTTCTTTAAAGTCAAAGGCAGTCAGGGACTGTAATCCCTTCCCACACCAAGAAACCACTTAGCTAAAGGCTGCAGCTAAAATTCACATGGGTCTCATAACCACACCTCTAGGGGCACCTGCAGAGTCTCCCATGCACATGTGATTATCAACCCACCTTTAGCTCCAGGGCTTTAGCTCACGTTACTCTGTCCATGCTAGGCTATTATTGAATATCAAGTGCCTCTCCCAAGCTTATGTGTTGAATGTTTTGTTCCTAGCTGTTGGTATTTTGGGAAGTGTTAGGAGGTTAAGGAAGGGCTCCCAGCCGAAGAAAACAGAAGTGGGGACAGGCCATTGGAGGCTATGTCTTGTCTTAACGGGGTTTTTGAGTCTCTGTTTCCTGCGACTTCCTGCCTGCCATGAAGTGTCCATCTTCTGCTCCCATCCCTGACTGCCATGCTCTGCCTTACACATCCACAGAAACACAGAGCCGAATGACCACACTCTGAACCTTCTGACGCAAGCCACAGTAGGACCTTCCTCTTTTAACTTGCTTTGATTAGGGATGTGCAGTTAACTAGTTAACCCAGGTGAATGCAACATCTACTGAAAGACAGGCCAACCAACACCAGAGGGGCATCTCTGTCAGAAGGGAGGAAAAGGCAAGACTTCCCATACCTCTTCACCTTTCATCATCCAATCTAAGAACCTCTATGTTGTTCTGTTCATGGGGCCCTCATGTCCTGCACACCAAAGGCCATGCATTTAGACCCGAATTTCTTGAGGAAGATATAAGTTTGCTGAGGGACCTTGAACATGACATATAACTCCCCATAATGCTCAGTTTTCTTCTTGGAAAAGAGAGAATATAGGTTGACAAATGGTCCAGTGGATGAGTTATGTGTCATGTGAGGCTGAGCATCTGAGTTCATCTTGGAAGTCATTTTAGAGAAGAAGATCCTACTCACGTACCAGTCTTCAGACATCACTACACATGATGTGGTCTATGCATGCCTCATGGTGAGAAGACTGAACATTTTAGGGATGTGCAATCTGTGTCTTGGGGACACAGAAGCAGTACTGTAGTCACAGCACTCACAAGCTTGAGGTTGGGAACTTAAGTTCAGCCTCAGTTTCAGACCCAGTGCTCTTATTGACTGCTCTGGAAGATCTTCCAGCAGACCCATCTGCTCTGTGCTTAGCCCTCTTTCTCTGAGTCTGAACAAATTTCGAGGATCATATCCTCAGGTGGTGCTTGCCTTACAGTCCAGTTACATGTCTTCCCAAACCAACTCATATCTGCAATGAGATGAGATATTAACACCTTTAAAAATCCTATTTTTAAATCCTACTAGGTGTCTGATTTCCACAGTTCTTATTTTTCCAGATAATCATCATTGATACAAATCCCCAAACCTGTCTTCTACCCATCCTTGGATAATATATTATTCTTGGTTTTATTATTTCAAAAAGGCGCCTATTAAAATGATACCTGCTGATTCTTTCCTTTGACACAATATAATTTACAGGCAATAAATGTTCATAAACAGTTTGACTGAAAAATCCATAAAACCATTTCAGCTTTATTTTAAGTTCCATTTAATGTCCCTCAAAAATGATTTTATCGATGTGTTTCCATTAGCTGGTTCTCTGCCCAATAACTTAATTCCATGCAATCAATCAGGAACTTATAAAGCATGTGACAGGATCTATCTAAAGTGTCTCGAAGTACCATAAAGATCAGCTCAATGACTCTTTTCCCTACTAGCTCAAGTAGGGGGTACACTTGTAAAAAAAAAAAATCTTGAATGTGCTATCTTATTACCATAGGAACAGAAATATAGCTTCTCTAGAAAGGACATTCAAGTTCAGAGCTCAGGGTTACCACAGCTTTCCCTTGAGGAGTCCTACATGTCAGGAGACCTGAGATCGAGTCTTCCCTCTGTGGTGTGTTAGGTGGAAGACACAACATACTGCCTCTCTAGGTGTTGATTTCCTCAGCTGTAAAATGAGTTGAGTTAGATCTGAGCAGTGCCTTATGAATCTAAAATTCTGTGAGGTCACCATCTGATATAAGCGACTTTTATCCTTGCCCACCTCCTTTTCCTCCCCGAGAAACAAAGAACTCTAGAATATATACACAAAGAACTTTTGCAGTGTTGTAGATTTGTGGCGCCGGGGATTGGATATAGGTCCCTGCATATGCTAACTAACTGCTGCACTAGCCCTAAACTGCACTTAATTGGCAAAATAAAACCACCAGGAAATAAATCCTGTAAGAGATGAACTAGCAGAAAGCAACATTTATTATAGAGGGACATAATGAAACAATAAACATTATATCTAACTTCTTAAAACCCCCAAATGGTATGGGATAATGGTCTGTATTCTGTCAATTATATTTTAAATAAATGCTGATTGCCAGTACCTAGGCAGGAAGTATAGGCAGGACAACCAGACAGGAAGTGGAGGTGGGTCAAGGAGAACAGGAGAATTCTGGGAAGAAGGAAGCCCATTCCTCTGTAGTCCTGATTCAGCCACAGAAGAAGCAAGATGTGACTGCCTCGTTGAATAAGGTACCAAGCCACATGACTAACATAGACAAGAATAATGGGCTAATATAAATTATAAAAGTTAATCAGGAGCCTAAGTAAATGGGCCAATCAGTTTATAGATGATGTAGACCTCTGTGTGATTTCTTTGGGACTTAACGATTGCAGGAACTGGACAGGACAGAAACCCCAACAACACCCAAAAGTAACTTGGAGAAATCCAGAGCTAAACATTAGACCTTCTGTTTCCCAGTCCTGATTTTTCAGAAAACTATAGCAACCTTTCGACCATGTTCCCCATCCCTGTTTTTCAGTTTGGCTTCCTTATCCATTTTATAATCCAATATTGGTATAAAAATATATTCTTATTCTACCCAAGTTAATATGGTTGTTTTGAAGTTATATAAAGTGGGAATGGGTGGATTCCATGCTTTGCAAGGTCACTTCCAGTTCCGTTCTTTCATAATAGTTTAGGTTAACTGTCTAGGTGACACACCCCAATGAGCCAGCAGAAGATTATAATATGCAGCTAAACCCAAGGTTCAGCTCATTCAGCATTGTATGTGTTGATGAGGCAGCTGTAAGCCTTAGAAGCAGGGACACACAGTCTCAGGGTGGTAGAGCAGAACAACCTCCACTACCATATTCTGACTAGTAGAAATCATTGGAAATCAAATGACCTCACAAATAAAAGCTATATATTGATAAAGAGGCTAGGGGAAGTTACATCATCGTGGGGACATGGCCATTTTGCCAGCCCATCTTCTCTTTTTTTCCAAGAAGAAGACTGATTATATTGAAGCTTTATTGGTGCTGGAGGTCCTTCTGTTTATGTGTTGTTTTTATTGGTTAATGAATAAAGAACTGCTTTGAGCCTATGGCAGCAAAGAACAGAACTAGGAGGGAGAGCTAGGAAATATGCGGGGAGAAAGACGGGCGGACTCAGAGAGAAACCATGGAGCTGCCAAAGACAGATGCTGGGAACTTTACCCAGTAGGCCATAGCCACGTGGCAATATACAGATTAATAGAAATGGATTAAATTAAGATAAGAATTAACCAGTAAGAAGTTAGAGCTAATGAACCACGCAGTGATTTAATTAATGAGGTTTTCTGTGGTGATTATTTTGGGTCTAAGCTAGCTGGGTGGTAGCCGGGAACAACAAGCTGCCCTTCTCCAACATTTTATGCCATGTTCAAGGTCTCTCAACAAATCTTGGTAATTTCTCTAAAAATCATGCACAGCACTCAAGTTTTCAGAGAACTAAAGTTTTGCTGATATCTGAATAGTCATTAGGAAGGTACATGCCAGGAGAGGGATGTCATAATACAAAAGAATACACCAAGGCCAGAGAGTTCAGAAACACAGCTAATAAAGAAGACAGCGGGGTTTGATCATATTTAGCAAGAGGCAGAATGATGAGTAGTAGAGAAAAGTAAAGGTCCCAAGAAGTGCAGTGGTCTAGAGCCTACAGTTAATTTAATCCAGAGATATGATTTGATCAAATTCAGATTTTGAAAACATTATGTAGCTGCAGGCTATGGACTGAGTGTCTATACTAACCAAATACTAATATGTTGAAGTCTTAACTGCCATTGGGATGGCAGCACAAGATGGGGCACTGGGCAGTATGCTGGTAATTTATGTTTTATCAATTTGACACACCATTTTGGAAGAGGGAACCTCAATTCAGAAATTGTTCCAACTTCATTGGCCTGTGGGCAAGCCCATAGTGTGTCTTCTTAATGGTTAGCTGATAGGGGAGGGCCCAGCTCACTGTGCATAGTGCCAGCTTTGGGTTGATGGCTCTGGGTTCTATAAGAAAGCAGACAGAGCAAGCTATAAAGAGCAAGTACTTCTCCATGGCCCCTGTGCCAGTCTCTGCCATGCTTAAGTTCCTTCTCTGACTTCGCTCAGCGATGATGTCACTTACCTAGAAGCATAAGACAAAACAAACCCTTTCCTGCCCAAACTGCTTTTGTTCATTATGTTTTATCAAAGCAATAGAAACCATAACTAGAGCATATATATAGCTAGATTTTGAAGGATTCATGAGGTTAGAACCCTGAAGATGGGATTAGTGCTTGTATAAGAAGAAATACCAGATACGTCCTTTTTCTGTTATGTGAAGTCACCTGTCTACTGTCCCAGGACAAGAGTCATAAGACAAGACAGAATAGTACTCATTCCCCTTTTCTAACGTGAGGAGAGCCGGAAGATGACCATCTTCAAGTCAAGGAGAGGAGTCTGGTCATTCTGACACCAGAATTTAGGCTTTCCCACTACCAGAATTGCAAGGAAAACATGTCCTCTGTAGAGTTGGGCAGTCCATGCTGATAGTGACATTCAGATGCCATGCTGTAGCTTGGAGAAGACAACCACAGATGCAAAGAAAGATGTGCAGAGCAGGGAGAGATAGGGGAGGAGGGGCTAGAGACCTCAGACAGAGGAAGGGAGGCGGGGCTAGAGACCTCAGGCAGAGGAAAGGAGGCGGGGCTAGAGACTTCAGACAGAGGAAAGGAGGCGGGGCTAGAGACCTCAGACAGAGGAAGGGAGGCGGGGCTAGAGAACTAAGAGAGAGGAAGGGGAGTAGATAGGCTGAGAAGATACCAAGGAAGAAACCACCAGGATTTGGGGGTGCACTGAACAAGAGGAGATGGAAGGCTGATCACAGAGCTCTAGGAAAGACCAAAGATGAATGCTCATGCCATGTTAACAAGTGTTCAAGACCAGCTATGGTCACTGGAGCCATAAACTCCTAAAGCTGTATCCACCCAGCTGAGTATTTGATATTTTATTTATAAACTCCAGCTTTAGTTTTCTTACGATAACCAAGAACATAAGAAATTTTAATTAAACCACCTGCTGTATTTTTAAGCAACACATTTCAGCAATTACAGAAAAACCACAATTAATTGAAAACGAACATACTCTGTGAAAAATTACTTTTCTGGTTAAAGTATTAGATAAGATGACTTTCATGTAACTATCATTGTTAGAATTCTTTCTAGAACATATGAGAAAGTTTTCGCCTGTGCCCAGAATATTGAACTTGGCTATAGCTTAATACTCCAATATAGTGTACCTGAGATTGAAGATCCGTTTTCCCATAAGCTGGTACCCTTTGCAGCACGGGAGTCATGGTAGGTGTAGAGTAACTTGTCAGACAATGATTCCTGAAAATGCTCAGAAGCAACTGTTTTAGTATTAATTTTTTTGGTGTGTGTGTGTGTGTGTGTGTGTGTGTGTGTGTGTGTGTGTTTAAGTGTAAGTGTAAATTTGTATGAGTGCACATATGTGTCTCCACATGTAGAGGCCAGAGGTCAACTTCTGCTGTAGTTCAGAGGCTACCCACTTCATCTTTGCAGTCAGGGCTCTCACTGAGACCTAGGGCTTGATGATTAGGCTGAGCAGGCTAACAGATTTCAGAGATCCACCCGTTTCTGCTTCCCTAGAAAGTGGGATTGTAAGCCGGCGCCACCACACTGGCTCTTCATAAGGGCGTGGGGATCAGACAACTCAGGTTCTTGCACTTATATGGCAAGCACTTGGCTAACAGAGCCCTCTCCCCAGCCTCCACATCTAATTATTAGCTTGAACTCTTGGCTTTCTCCTGAGAGCAGCATGCCGTTCCATTTTCACAGGAAAATGCTGGGTTATATTTAGTCAGAGCTATGAAATGAACCGAGAATTGGAGAGGACGTCGAGTTTCCTCAACTTCTGCGATTGCTGTGGTGAAAATGGAGGCCACCATCTCAAGGCCTCTGCAGACCCGAGACATAAGTAGATCCTAGATACCAACTTTTCACAGAGAAAGTCACTTGGGGCACTTAATCCCAGCATATCTTCCCTAGTGGCATGTGTGCTGCTAATGCAAAACATCTGTAGCTGTTGTGAGCAGTTTCTAGGATACACAGAAAATATTTTCTTTGTGGGGATTAGGTCGCATTCTCCTGTCCTAAAAAGAATAGGTAATTAATCCATTCTGCCAGCATTTGGAGGCTTTATAGAGAAAATCCACTCAGATGTTCCTTTTTATGGAAGTGCAAGTTAATAAAGTTCAAAATGTTCATAAAATTTGGGCAGGCGCACGGGTAAAGAACCTGCCACTAAGCCTAATGAACCCTGAAACTCATGTAGGGAATGGATAAACTCCTGCAAGTTTGTCCTCTGACCTCCACACGTGTGCCGTGGCACATATATGCTCTCACACATGAATACATACATGAGGAAAATTAAAATTTAAAATGGTAATAAGATCCATAGTTATTCTAAGTGTGTCACTGTCATGCAGAGTGCACGGTCCAGTGCAGGGCAGTCTTCCGTGAGAGAGTTTGATCTTCGTATTTCCAGTGTCTTATTAGAGCTATTTGGTTAGTTATATGGTTAGATGAGAAAACATTAATTTCTTGAATGAAATGATGACAAATCAGGCACTTTTCAATGCAGTTGGTGTTGGCTATGCATTGACAAGCGAACAAATACTGACTCTTAGAGCGTGCAATGGTTTCTATTAACTGGTGGCTTGATAGGATGTGGAATCTTCCTGGGAACAAATCTCTGGGCATGCCTGTGAGAGGTTGTTTCAATTATGCTAACGTGACATAATTTAGCATGGGGGAAGACCCATGCTAAATGTGGGAGGCACCAGTTCATGGACTAGGATCCTGGGCTGCAAAACTGGCAGAAAACAAGCTGTGGAGGAGAAACTGTAGGTCTCCCTTTCTTGACTGAAGATGCAACATGCCCAGGTGGTCTCTTGCTCCTGCCAACATGCCTTCCCCATCATGATAAATTGAAACCTTCTAAACTATAAGCCAGAGAAAACCTTTCCTTCTTTACGTTGCCTTTAGAAAAGTAACAAATGGAGTGCTAAAGAAATCATTTATCAACAGGGGTGTGTGCATGTGTATTTAGATGTGTGTATTGTATTGTTTTATATATATATATACACACACATATATATGTATGACATGTTTGCATGTAGATATGCAATTGTATATCACATATAGTGAAGTGCATTACAACTCATTGATACTTTGCTACATTGAAATGTAGCAAAATGCTGTCACATCAAAATGTTCAAGAGATGATGGATGGGTTTTATTTGTTGTATTAGGAGATAATGAGAACAAGAAGAGAAGGCCTGAGAGATAACAGTGCATCATTAACTGCTCTGAATATTAGTCCTAGAGAATAATGCAGTGAGTTCTCTTTCAAGTGCTCTAGCAGCTTCACTGAACCATTGATGTGCACATTAGGAGCATTTGTGTAGAGTGTGAACCTGTGAGCCAATTTAAGATTCACATATAGAAACATCTGAGGAAGGCATAGAGAGACACATAGTTTAACTAAACAAACTCTCCTGCAGGAACAGATAGCCCCAAACTCATGTTTGCTGTATCATTATGCTCAAATTGGATTAGAAAGAAAGAAAGAAAGAAAGAGAGAGAGAGAGAGAGAGAAAGAAAGAAAGAAAGAAAGAAAGAAAGAAAGAAAGAAAGGAATTATCCAAGCAAGGTATGATTGCAATTATGATTACGTCATCTTTTATAGTAAATAAGTACTTCCAGCCCATTGGTTACATTTAACATGGGTAGAACATCTAGTGTCGGATACCCTCTGAGTCAGGAGGGCATATGAGTAGCAGAGCGTTCGTAACAAAGAGCGGGGGGGACTATGTGACCTCTGTCCCAGAGAGTTGCACTTAGGGGGCTCAAAGATGGAGCACTGTGTGTTGCATGAACGTGACCTTGTATAAACACTGCCCTCCAGGCCTGTGTGGGACAGGTGGCCAGGACCAGGGGAAGCAGGGAGAAAGGGAGAGAAACAAAGGAAACCCTGCTGTGCTCTGCCCTTCCACCTGGGACTGAAGGGCAGGTGGGCAGCTCGATGGAACTCTCCCCTCTCAAGTGTCTCTCACCATGAGAGCAATCAACACCAAGAGAGTCAATGGAGGTTGAGAGACCTGGGGACACAAAGCAGTTCCTTTGCCGCTGAAAAAGAAGCAGAACTTATTGCTCCCGTAGCAGAGCAGGTGGGTGGTGATGCCTTCCTACAGAGAAGGAAATTGAAGTATTAATTGAGAACCACGGAGAAACACAGTCTGAAGCGTAATTGGAGAAACTTAAGAAAATCATTTATCGGAAATAAGATGATAACTTGAAAAGGGGGAAAAAATAGCAAATTGAAATCTTAATACAGGCGGTGAAGCTTTCACAGAATTAAGGAAAGCACTTGAAAGATTTCATTCTGGATACAGTTGTGTTAGGCAAGGAAGCCTGAAAAGTGGGCATACTATGCAGGTGGCTTAAAGGTGACTCTGATGTTGACTTTTTCTATTGACTTTATTCCCAGGATGGCCAACATATTATTGCAACAACAATTTCCCCCTTTCCCCTTTTAAACAAAATCCCAGTTTGATTCATGAGACCAATGAGTCCAACTAAATAACCACCTTCCCATATTCTCTTCAAACTGGGAGAGACCATCTTTATCACATAACCTTGCCTAATGAGAGGTTGGACACTCTTCTGGAGAGAGGCCCAGATGAAGTTTTATTGCCCATAGACAGGACATAATGAAGGTGGCTGGTTCCCCTCTTGGTTCTTATCTCGCTACATGCTGCCTACATGGAACTATTAGGGTCATCTCCCCAATACTGGAGGATTTCAGACACCCGTGGTTGATCTTGTCACCTTAAGGCCACCAGCAACTCTCTACTGTTGGACTTGCTCAGTTCTTAGGTCTGATTTCTTTCATATTAAGGGAATTTCATGACTCGCTGCTGTCTGAAATTCAATCGAGTGCATACTCTATCAAGGGAGAGAAGCACATTGAGTCAGTGGGTCATATCTTTAAAGCATTTTTTTTCACAATAAGCGAAGAGATCTAATAATGAAAATCAGGTCATCCTTCATCTTTATATTTGACTAGAAACAATCTTGCATTAATTTCTGCGAGAGATTTGTTTTTCCCAAGGATTTTTTTTAAAAAATATTTATTTTTAAGGGTATGTGTATATGTATGCATGCACACACACACATGCACACACACACACACACACACACACACACACACACACACACACACAAGCTTATGCGTGCAGGCGCCTGTGAAGACCAGAGGTATCTGTTTCTCCTGGAGTTGGATTTTCAGACTGTCTGATATGGGCAATTGGGTTGGTCCAAGAACAGTAAATCCTCTTAATGGCTGAACCATTACTCCATCCCTTGCTTTTCCCACAAATTTGCTCTTGCTTGCAGTGTTTTGAGCCAAAAAGTACTTTTCTTTCCTTGGCAGTAAGTCAAATTATGTAAGATCTGCAAATGGCACCACCATAAAGGAGTATTCCTCAGGCCTTCACCAGTTCTCTCTACCTGCTCCTCCTGCATTCCCATGACCTTCATTTTTCACCTGTGCCTGAGAGGAGCACTCACGGCATTTTGCCTTATGAGATGGGTCACTGACTGTGCTGGCCTTCCCTATAGTGGATGCTGCTTCAATCCAAGGGTCATGTTGACAACTGTGTTCCCTTGCAGACACAGACTAGACACAGGTCTAGTCACGCTAAATTCAATTCAATCTAAGCAGAAAATGCTTAGGGTCAAAAACCCAGCTCGTGGGGATGACAGATGAGCCAGTCAGCACCAGCTGCTTCCCTCTGATACCTCCCAGCTTACTCGCCAGGTGATGGTTAAGACAGCAGAGATAAGTTCCCAGGGGAACATCCTCATCACAGCGTTTCCCTTTTCTCAGACTTCTGCCTTGTAATCTCTGCAACTCGATGCAGTCCAAATGACTGCTCAAAAGCCCAATTGTAATGTGATCATCAAGCCCACCTCCATGGTTGATAGTTTCCAGACACTGGTTTATGCTTGTAGAACCTATATTTTTTCACTCCCCTTTATGTCAAGCAGTACCATACCATCCCCAAATCCTTGATGGTTGTTACCTTAAAGGAAGATGTGTATATACATCATATACATGTATGTATATACATCATATACATATACATGGTTGTATACATCTACAGACCTGGAAAAATACCTAGGGTTGTATACGTACTGCCATACGTAGAGGACAGCAGGATTTTAATTCCGACCACAATTTCTTCTTGCTCTTCCTTCTTCCATCCTGGGAGCCGCTCAGGGATCCCACTGTTCCCTGATTGCTTTGGCTTTTCTGGAATGCTTTTTAAATGGAATGACGTTGCAGCCTGACTTTTTTTTTTCCCTCGCACTTAACGAAAGGCACTTGAGGTGAGTTTCATGACACAAGTTTTCATCGGCTCAAAAGCAAATGTTGCTTTCCAGCAGCAGCTGCTGCCATCTTTACGAACGTGAAACCTTGGAGAAGATGTGTTAGTCCTGGAGAAAGGGGCAGGACTTGTCAGACTCCAAGGAGAGGACAGACAGAAAGAGGGATTGAGCAGGACCTTCAGGCTGGAAGCTCTGTGACATCATTATGGGGGCGGCAGCCTCTCCGAGTGGACAGATAGGCTAAGCCTCTAGGAGGATGGGCCTGAGCCGGAGGGACTCTGCACTCTCAGAGAAGGTCCTGAGTTCTCTTCTATGCCATGAGAATTGAGTGTTGGCATGTTTAAAAATGTGTCTGGTCTGCGAGGATGTCATATACCTATACAACACATTTTCATTGTTATTTGATCCTTGACACTCTCCCTACATCCCATTCTCAACTTCCTATATGTTTTTGTGTTGTATATAAGCCACTGAGTGCAGTTAGAGCTGCGTATACATGCATGAGGTTTGGGCTATCTACTGGAGAAAATTACCTCTTCCTTCCCCATCAGTTATCACTTGCCAATAGGCAAGTAAATAGTTTTTAAATAATAGGAAAGGCCAAGAAATTGAAGATATCAGAGGTAGTCATAATGGCTTAGCGATCAGAGGGCTGCCTGTATTTTCATGACATCTCAAATGCTTCTTCAATTATTGGGCAACATGGTTGTGATGCAGGTGGGACATCCTGGTGGACCACTGCAAGAGCTCAAGACCGATGGAGACAATAGAAGTCAAGCGATTACTGCCATTGCAGGAGCACTGCTTGCTGGCAAGACATTTTCTAAGAATTGCATGGATTTATTCATCTAATTCACACTGTGTCTCTCTGAGGTGAGCGGCATCGTGTGCCCACTTCCAGATGGGGCCCAGGAAGGTTCCACAGAGGCTATTGTGAGAACAGCATTTGAACGCCAGGAAGTCAAGCTGGCAGCCCATGCTTATAACTCACCGCTTATGTGTTACCTTTTCAGTTGTGTTGAGAATTATGATTCAGATCCGCAAACCACTGTCTTCAGGCAAAGAACAGAGCCATAATCTCTGTCTGTACAAATCCCACTCAACAGCTTCTCTGCTAAAGGGCCATCTTTGATCCCCTTTGACCAATCGCATTATAGCTTAACCACAAGACCTGAACACAAAGGATGTTGTCAGTAGCTGTTGGCACTAGATAGCAATAGTTGCTGAGCATCACCTATGTGCCTATACAGACATTGCTCCTTCCTCTTTAGGAACAAGGTTAGAATGAGATGCCAGACAAACTTGTGTCAGAGACAATATTTTCAGTTTCCTCACATATATTTTGGATGGATGTCAACCAAAGGTGTAAAAGTGGTCTCTCTCAATGAGAAAACTGTGAAAGAAAAAGAGAGAAAAGAGGCTATTTGACCTCTGTGGAATGGAAGGAACACATAGACTCTAGTAGCTTTTTGTTGCAGGTCTCAAAATGTTTGACTACATATAGCAAGCTACCTATGATTTTTCTTCTCATAGCCTTACAAGGTTCATGTTTTTCTCCTGGCTGAAATAGACTGGGCTGTTTCCTATGAAACTGTACATGCCTTTCGCTATTACCTGATCATGTCTCTATCATCCCCTTTTCTCCATTTCAGGCAGGTTATCATTACATACTCACTATCTGTGCAGGCACCCCTTCATCTCTGCAGTGGAACAGTTCTAAGCATGTGCCACCATGCTTGGCTCCATGAACCTTTGTTGATGCTACTGCCAGATCTGCACTATAGGGGCTGGATGGACTGGTGTTACAGTGGTTTTAATGGAGTTTGTCCTCTTTGAAGAGAAACCATCACTCATTAGGCAGTTGGGTGGATGAAAAGCTTGGGAATATGTGGGACATCCTCCATATTACTTTTGTTCTCTAAGCCCAATCCACGGTGACTATAATAGTCTTGAATTTCTAGTCTGTTTGCTTCTGCTGCCGCAGACAGTCACCAAATCCCTTTTTATTACCAACCAGGTAAAGAATCTAGCTTTAGAGAAATACAGAACAGTAAATTAAAAATGAAAAAAGAAAACGGAAGTTTCACTTGTGTCATTCATCAATGTGGAATCTGCCAGACTCAGCAACAGACACAGCTCAGAGAAAGGCCTTTGACATGTCACATGTGCATATGGGTAGGGTCAGAGAATGAGGAAGGCTCAGATTAATGCCTGCGTGTTCAACACCCTTCATCTCCATTTGAGCAATCATTTGCTTTGGAAAAAAAGGATGAAAGCTAATTAATTGCAGGTCTTCCTTTCCTCTCACCCCAAATACACAAGAATATGAGCTTCCAGCCAATCAGCATGTCTGATTATCTAGCAAGAGTGAATGGTCTAAGCAGGCTAACCAGTGATCCAGGCAGGCTAACCAGTGTTTTCTGCTTTTACATGGTACTGTGGACAAAGGAGTTTCTACTTCTCCCTTGGAGGTGATGTGATGTCTGCTAAGCTGCTGTTTGAAAGGAACCAGTGCAGAGGTAGCGTTAAGATCATCACAACTGACCATACTTAGACTCCTCAGTTCTATAAGCTAGCATGCTTCCATTAGCCACACCCCCCAACCCCACCGATTTTGCTGTCTGTCAGTTCCACTTAGATATTTCAAGAAGAGTTTTCATCCATGACAGAAGAATCTGTGACTTGATTGTCTTTCCCTGACACCCCCACTAAAATTGGAAGATTGTTTCTGGAGACCTTAAAAAGTTACTTTACTACATTTTTAATTTTATTTATTTTATGTGCATGGATGTTTTGTCTGCATGGATGTTTGTATGCTGCATGTATCCAGTGCCCAAGGAGACCAAAGTGGGTGTCGCCAGAAGAGGGCATAAGAGGCCCCTGAGACTGAAGTTACAGACAGTTCTGAACCACCATGCCTGGGTTGAAAATCAAGCCTGGGTCCTCTGGGAGAGTAGTCAGTGTTTTTAACTATGGAGCTACCCTGTCAGTCTTTATTCTTATTATTTTTTGGAGAATTTTTTTTGACATACCACAGACTGGTCTCTAATTCTCTCTCTAGCCAAGGATGATCTTTAGTCTTTGATCCTTCTATTTTTACCTCCTGGAATGCTAGCCTTATAGGCACATACCATCATGGCTGGTTTGTGTGGTGCTAGAAGTCAAACCCAATGTCTCACGAATTCTAGGCAAGAAGCGTGCCAACTGAGCCAAATCCCTAGGCCCTATCAAAGTTTCAGCTGAGAGTAGTCCTGACTTCTACAGGGCTTCATGCCGAATATCTGCTTAATGGGAAATGGGAAATCATGGCCACTATCAGCTACCATCAAGTGCCATTAAACCAGGCATACTGAAAGGTGTTGTTCCAGTCTGAACTGGTATAAGACCCTTGGGAGGGCTGACCGCAGCTCACTTTCTCCACCAGTCCAGGAACACATGCATCTTGTGAGCATCTTAGATTTCCCCCACTTTCTCCTTATAAATAGCACCAATATCACGGGGTAGAGAGAAAATGGGGAAAATAAAACAAAAATAAAAGTGTCAGTGAAGACTGAATTATTCAGTGCCAATGCGCATGCTTTTAGATGCTGAACTGATTACCTCTTAAACCAGAACTAAAAAAGCAAGTATCAAAACTCTATCTGCAGAGTATGTTTTTTTAACTCGATTTAGGTTTTGGCTAAGCATATTGTGTGTCGCTCTGTCAGCTGGAGTGACAGTTAATCAATACTAATCTGATGCAGTTGATTCTTCCCTTTCCCTAAACAGGATTAAGGTATACTATCCACGAATATATTTCATCGCAGGCTGTAAATCTATGTGCGTTAACATAAATGCATTTAGTGTCTCTTTTAAATGGAATACACTGTGTATATACAAGGAAATAAGGATGGATTACCAATTGGTCCTGAAAAATGCCTTGCTGATCCATTTCTGAAAATGATTCAGCTTCCATGACAAGACTGAATAGAGAAGATGCTGCTGATTATTTTATACTGAGATGTATATTCTAATCTCATGGGGCCTTATTAAATTAACACACACAGTACTGGGAGCCATATTGTCCTTCTTCAGGTGGGGCTGAAGATTGGCTCATTTGTTTATCACCTGGTTTATTAATTACTTTGGTCAGTGCTTATTTGGTGGTTGCTATGGGTCCCAGGGATATAATGAGTGAAGAAATATCAATAACATTTATAGGCCCCACAGTGTTCACTATAACTTCAAAGTATACCTGCTATTAAACCTTCCTACCTAGTCTGTTTCCAGTGCTGCATCCAGACTGAAGCTGGCCTACAACATCCAACTTATTGTCCTTTTTCTGTGCCCCAAACACCATCAGAAACTATTTGTGCCCTTATGATCTAAACTTTGACCCAGTTTTCTGTACTATTTGACTCAGTGAACAGAGAAACAATTTCTGAGGAATCATTTTGATCAACATTCCTCTGGCATTTATTGCTCAAGTCTGTAAATGTCAGTGTGATTGGGCAGTTAGAATTTAAATATTACTTTGCTTGAGGGTCCCAGGCTTTCATTTAGCTGTCAATTTATAGGAAACACATAAGATTTAAAAAAGAACAATGATTGGCAGTGTGCATATGCTAGGTGATTTGCCTGGCATTGCCTTCATCACTTTTATCGGCATGAAGATGAGGAAAGTGAAGTTTGGAGATAGATCATTCTCATAATGATGAAATCGTTGCCTCGGCTGAGTATACTGGGGACTGACCTTTACAGGAAATGTCTCATTTCATTTCCATGGTGACTACCCAGGCATTCAGGACTGGTGTTCTCATCACATTTGTAAGGTTTAGAATCATTTCAACTAACTTAGAATTTCCCTTCTGGTAGGTATGAACACCATGCCCTCTATATCAAAACCTGGCTGAGTTCAGCAAGCTACTCTGATAGGACACGCACTTGAAGCCCCTCTTGTGATTCAGAGGAACACTAATCTTCCTCTTCCCCACTGAGGCAGATGTGATGTCTACATGCCGCTCTCTCATTGATTAGAAAACTTTACAATGTTTTAGCATTTTGAGACTTTTTTTGGTGATTTTGTGAACAGAATGGTAACAGAAGAAGAGAAGTTAAACCCACCACAATGATGGCATCTGCTCCACTGAGATAAAGCTTTACACAAACAAGGATACCCCATTCCAATTATTTCTCCTCTATTTCCTGTTTTAAAATCAAATCGAAACCTATATTTTGACTGACAATAAATATTAGAGCTCCGATATAGTAAAATCATATTCAGTCAATGAGAGGTTATCAATATATTATTAAGACGTGGCCAGAAATGATACTTTTTTATAATAAATCATCGATGTGCTTCAGACTCTATATTGTTAAGTGACTCAATTTTTCTGCACTTTTGCTACTTTATTTTTATAGGTTATAAGTTATATGCAGTCTTCCCATAGTCCAAGTTTTGTTTTTAGACCTTACCAGGGAGTTACACAGCCTTGATACACAGTAGTAGATTACTAGGTCCAAGTCTCTTAGCTTATATTCCATGTATTTTTTAAGTATATGAAGTCTCAATGGCTAATATAGTCTAACATTGACCACATTCAAAATATACATGTGATTCTAACCCTCCCTTCTTTTCTGAGATTAGCTCCTGAACTTGAAATATCAGCTCTACCTACTGCCCAACCGATGGCTCAGGTTTATCAAGCAAGAAGAAACTGTAAGCTACTACAGCTACCTAGTGGCAGATGGCACCACCTAGGAAACTCTCCTGGATCTCTTACAGACTCTTAATCTTTACAACGTGTTGATTACGTATGTAGGCTTCCTAAAAGTCAGAAGACTAAGCTAAGTATGATTAAAGGTGAAAAGAAAAACTTCCACCTAAGTCTGTTCCGTTGTCTGTGTGTCTCTTTATAGAAGTTCTCTAAAATTTCCATCCCAAGGCCTAATTCTCGGGACAGCAGATACCAACAAATCAATCAGTGTGGGCTCATTTCTTCTGAACCTGGTTCCTCTGGCAATGCGAGAACCGTCTATGATTTCCATGACAAATGGGACGAGCTCAAAGAGAAGCTCACTAAACAGATGGAGTTGACAGTCCCCTTAATCCATCAGCGCAAAGGAGTTTTAGAGACCCAGGGACCCCACTGAAATCACTCTCCCACAGTGCCATTGATCATAACTTGAGGACTCATTTCGGGCTCGGGCCAAATCAGCCTGAGGGGGAGAAGAGGAAATGGCACCAATTTTAGCGCAGCTCTGCATCTTAAGCAGATGAAGCTGTGAGCTTGCATCTGTGTTGCCATGGGAAGCTCGGGCTTGTTTCTGACACTGAACACAGGACATTGCTTCCACCATTTCATTTTATGATTTCGTCTTATTTCATTTTTGCCATGTTGGATCTCTGGGTATGTGCATTCTAGACAAGCACACACATTAAATCACATCTCCACTTCTTGCCACTATAAAGAAGTCTTCAGATTTACTCCAATGCAAGTGATATTTGTACTTGCAAAAACAACTCGCTTTCATGGAACAACCTGAGAGACACAGAAGAAATAAGCCCTGTAATTAACAAATGAATGTTAAATGTATAAACAACTGGTACTATATATTAGGTGCAAAGCAGATTTCTATATTATTGCAATTCCCACCAGGTCTATTGCAACTCTAATATTTCATAAGTGATGACTGAATACAATAGGGGTCATTTTTATGCTGTATCAAAAGAGAGTGGACCTTCCTATTTCTGCCAATTAGACGTAGACCTGTATAGTCCAGGCTTCTATCCTCCTTATATCACAGACAGAAGTAGTTTAAGAAATTATCCCTGCCTCCAGGGGGAGGCAGAGCGTCAAACCACTATTCTTAACTCCGTTTTATTCTCTGCTCAAAAGAACCCTCATCTGCAGTTCCTTCTTCCTGGTAATACTTACTGAGTCCTGGGAAAAAGAGAAAGTGGGGTCATACTTACAATGGCTCATTATAGTTGTTCACCTGCTGTGTATATGGTTGGGCACTAGGCACAGAAGAGAGGACGAGAATCTCATTTGAAGTTAGACGAATCAGCATGAATCTCTAAGTGGGTAGAGGGCACAGAGCTAACGATAGCCAACTCCATTTCTGGTAGGACTTCATCAGTGATCTGGGTACCTTCCCTTTGACTTAATGTTTCTCTACTGTAGCTCAATTAAGAGCAAAGGCTTATAAATAAGCTAATTCTTTGAGTTTTGGGTTGTCCTCTACCAACTAGTTACTAGTGGCATTCTCTAAACTAAATTATAGTCAAAGATGTCTCTAGACCCTGCCAAGTCTCTAGAGACTTCTGGGCAAAAGTGTCACCTGCTTATCCCTTATGCTTCTGTTGAGAATCATTGCTTAGTCTCAGGGTGTTGAAATATTCCTCACACTCCTGTCTTCAGCAAGCTTTCTCGTATTGTCTGTTCTATGACATTAAACATGAAATAATGTTGGTATATGTCAGAATTTAGAATCAGGTCTTGTTCTTATTATCTCCTCATGACATCTCTGGCTCATAATAGTGATGGTCACATTAGGATGGAGTGCATATCTCAGTTAGAGAGAGTGGAGTCCAGGAATCCATGGACAGAATTCAGCATGTCAGAGAGCGCTGGAAGGCTCGGGTCTACACCCTTCTCCTCATTCATTTCCAAAGGAAATCAAGCAACTCCTTTGATGAGAACAGAGATAAATGGCTCACAGTTTTAATCTCCAGGCCTCTGTCACCAACAGAAAGAGCAGCTTCTGGCACAGTCAGGTTGCAGCATGCAGGCAAATCTCCCTCACTCCGTCTCATGACTCATTTCCTATTCCTCGATCATTCAGGTGACAGGACTACATTTTCACTTGGGTGATAGCCCACTGCCACTGGCCTAGGTGAGGACCACATTTTCAAGCTGCTCTTCAATTACGGGGTCCTGTCACAAGGGCACAAGTGTTTTCTGATGTCATTCCTGTACAGGAGCAGAAGCTTCTGGCTTCATCTAACTTTACCCAGGGACGTCTTTTAGGAGCAAGTATGAATCTCAACTTTGTAGTTTCCCCTTCCTGATATTTCCGAGGTTCTCATTCCCAGAGCCATCTGCACACAAGTCTCTCTGATCCATCGTTCAGATCCCCTGTGCCCACCTAGGTTCCCAGTGCCAGGCAGAAACTGCCTTTTAAAGCTAAGACATCGATTCCTTATTTACACCGCTAGAAAACTTGGTCACAGTATATGAGGAGTAATACATTTTCAGAGTCTCGGCAGGGGCTGGTTGGGTGGTAGGGAATGTCAGGCCAGAGGAGCTTGCCCAGGGTCTCAGGCAAGGACACTCTTACTAAATGTATGGCTGTACCACGAGTGTTTGAATGCTCCCCAATAACCAGTCAGCTAGACAGATAGGAAGTCAAGAGGGAAAGTCATTTTCGCTGGGAGCTGAGACACATTTAATAGCCAAAGAAGAAAAGCACATTACCTTCCTTCATAGCTCATAGGCGCCCTACATATTGATTTCATATTGGCTTTCCCCTTTG
Organism: Myodes glareolus; assembly: GCF_982192425.1. Lineage (NCBI taxonomy): Eukaryota > Metazoa > Chordata > Mammalia > Rodentia > Cricetidae > Myodes > Myodes glareolus. Next base: position 77,499,178 of record NC_142034.1, on the reverse strand, counting down.
TTTGGTCAAATGCAATCTCTTCCACAAGCTCATGATACAATACAAGTGTTTTAAATGTGCGGTGACCTCCCCCCATCAGCTCCTATCAAGCGATGTAATGGGAAGAATGAAGCCCTGCACCCGGCACTCATTGGCTATGTGCAAAGTTCTCGGCAAATGGATATTTCTGCCCTTTTTCAGATGCTCAGCCTGCTCCCTTGGGAATGACATTTAAAAATGACAACCTGGGCTCTTCAAACCCTGCGGAGCAGGCTGCGTTGCTTTCTTTTAGAAATATCTTTTAATATTCAGCCACTGAACAGACATGTTAAGCATGTGTTTGTTTCTTGATGGGAGCATCTGTCCCACCCGTTACTGGCTAACCATCCTCAGCATGTCCCACGAAACACACATTGGTCCCTTCCATTTCCAAGTTTGAAGGTCTTTGGCATCTACTCCTTTGTTTTTGTGAGCCTTCCTTCTATGACTTAGCCACATCTCTAGCCTTTCTACTGTGTTTTAAAACATGAAGTCTATACAGTTTATTACACAAAAATCATTCACTGTGCTACTTCAGATTTCCAATAGACTCATGCATATAAGCACACACAATATTCAACTATAATGCACATGGATATCTAAAATACACAATGTGCATGCACATAATAATTCATAAATTTCATATATTTATAATACATATACTTCATATATTCAATAAATGCACTTACCATAAATACATACAAAGTATATAATATAGACATGTATACATGGTGGCTAGGCTCAAAATACATATCACCTCAAAATATAGCACCTTGATGTTTGAAAAGACAGAAGAAGAAGCAGGGACATAATTTTGACCTTTTCTCAGTTTTCTCCCTGGAAATAAGATGTAAAACCTAGGATGTTCACTCTCTGGCCTCTCAGGTGACAGGTGTCCCATCCTACACCCAGAGGAAAAGAATAAAGATATACGGAGGCCAAAAAAAATCTGAGTAAGGAAGCTTTACAGGGATTATGGAGGTAGCACTCTTAGTAAAGTGTCTGCCATGTAAGTTTGAGGACCTAAGCATGGATCTCTGGCATTTACACAAAATATAAATGAACAAACAAATGAGAAAAAAAGAAAGAAAGGAATAAAAAAGGAAGGAAGCAAGCAAGCATGTAAGCAAGTAAGGAAGCAAGCTGACATGGCCAGGCATCTGCAAACCTAGTCTTAAGTAGGGAGGTACCTAACTCTGGCCCCTATATGCATGTGCATGCTTGTACACATGAGCATCCATACACATACAGCACACATACACATATATATACCCACACAGAAACACTCACATATAGTATAGGAACACATACACACAAACACATATAGTATAGGAACATACACAAACACACGCCTAGGCCTAAGACACCCTTATTTTTTCCCGTCATCCTACATGGTTGTCCACTCATCATCATATTCAAGCACAGAACTGCCCAGCTCCCCATTACAGGTATTCGTTTCTGAAAGCTCCCATGTCAATTAATTATATCATGAATAGATTTGTTATTCTTCTATTCTGCTAATTTGTCTTTACTGTGAGGGTGAAACTTGTTTTATTCCTGCCTCTATGTGAACAACAAAGGCTTCCCCCCCCCTAAAAACAAAACACTGACTTACACAGTCTCAGTAGGCAAATTGTGGGATACATGAAATTACAGATCAGTAAACATGTTACGGAAGTGAACATTCTAGATCTAACTACTTGGATTTGGATCTCAATTCTGCAACTTAACCTGCCATCGAACCTTGGGGACTGTGACAATTGGCCAGTTTCCTCATATATAATTGGTATGAGAACAAACTCCATCTCTGAGTGATGGTGATGCACAGGAAGAGACTTCTCAGCACCTGGTAAGGAGCAAGCACTTCATCCTGTTCACTATAATAAGCATGACTCATATCTTCCACCTAGACACCCTGCTCCCTGTGTCTATTCTGTGTGGGACCTCTTAAACCTTTTCTTAAAGGTTTAGATTTACCAGGATTTTGTATCATCTGTATAATATGCCTTTAATGGCTACTCTAAGCCTTGGACTGACCAACTCTAAGTCTCCAGTCTCAATAGCAACACCTTTCCCTTTGGGAAGACTTTCCTTATTTGCAGAATGAAATTGGTCTCCTATATTCATGTTTCTGAGGTATCTTGCAGTTTGCCATTGCGATGAGGCACACAGTTCTTGAATCCAAGGTTTGAAATATCTGTCCTTCAGGCTTGGCTGGATGTTCCAGAGAGGCAGGAATCCAGGGTGTCTCGTTGGTCAGCACAGCAGTTGACCATAGTACGCCATTAATTAACATGTGTTGAATGAGACTGAATATCTTGCAAGGAGAGATTCCTGCAGTACAGATTAAATAGTGACAAGAGGCTTCCTAGTCATTCCCTTCTTGAGGCTCCAAACACTGAAAGTGAACGTTACTGATCATTAGAAAAGCCTGAGTCTAAATATGCTTCTCTTTCTTCTTTGATGTACAGAATTAAGCCAATCCCAAGGATTCTCATTCCCATTCCGGTCAGAGCTGTGTAGAACACAGTCAAGAAGGAAAGTCCCCAGGAGACTCGAATACGTCTTCAAGGCATCTTCATAACTCACGTTTTGTGGAGAGTTACCAATTCCTGCTTGCTAGATACTGATAATGGCAGGTTCTGCCCCTAAGAAGAGTCTCAGTTACCCTTCTGTTAGGAAGAGCACTGTGCTCAGAGCCTGCAGGTCCTGTAGCCTAGGTGCTGTCACTCATTCAGTGCCTTCTGATCAGACAAACCCTTCCCCTCCCACTTACACTCGCCCTCAGTCCTCTCTAGGAAACCTCAGACTAGCACTCCAGATGTGGTCTTCTGCCCAGCTCTGGAACATAGCCCTTAATTCCCACTGCACAGGCAGGAATCATATATTTACTTATGTGTATATGTGTGTGAGGGTGGTATGTTCACATGAGTACATGTTCCCATGGAGGCCAGGAGAGGGTGTTAGCTACCCTAGAGCAGGAGTTACAGCAGTTGTGAGCCACTTGGTTTGGAACAGAACTTGGATCCTCTGCAGGATCAGTGTGTGCACTCTGAACCAGGGAGCTGTATCTCTAGCCTTTCGTCTTAAACTTTAAGTCCAAAGAACATTTTTAGTGCTGTCAACAATTTGACTGTGTGTTCTTGTCACACCTATGTCACTGTTCCCTATTTGAGATCATTTAAAGAGGAACACTGGCTTTTTGTCCTTCTATTTATGCAACTGGACTTGGTTTCCTGACCATGTTAGTTACTTCTCGTACTGCCATGATCAAATACCTGACCGAAGCAACTTAAAGAGAGAAGATCTATTTTGGGACACTCTGAGAGGAGATCCGGTCCATCATGGCAGGGATGTCGTGGCCGCAGGACAGCTCATGTCTATTGGCACAGGAAAAGGGGGCCAGGAAGCAAAGAAAGAGTTGGAACCAGAATTAGGAGACAGGCTTGAAGGCCTGTGGTTCAGTGACCCACTTTCTTTAGCTAGGTCTCACCTACTGATGGTTCTATAACCTCTCAAAGAAGCTGATGGGGAGTTCAGTGTTCAAAACTACGAGTCCGTGGCAGACATTTTGCCTCTAAATCATGGCAGTAACTACTGTTAAAATGGTATGGGGTAGGATTTTGAAGAGGGAACAGTGACAAATGTCATTTGTATTTGGGACATAAACTGGACTCTGTACTGTGCTATGTTCTTTGTGAGTATTATGTAAGTGTTTTTATTACTCCCACTTTATAAATGGGGGATCTGAATCTTTCAGAGACTTAGAAGTTTATCTGATGTTGTACCATTGACACTAGAAATGGACTCCAGTTAGCCTGTGCCCAAACATTGTGAACACATAGCCATCCTGCCCTTCTGTATGGTGTTCTCAAGGAGAAAATCCCATGAATTCACCTCTACTTCCAGCCCTGAAGATGTCTTGATATTTTCTCTGGGCTCCCTCCCCATTTCCACACTTGCCACCTTCCACTCTACTCCGAGAGAAAGTAGGGTATGATTGGGATCAGGATAAGAGGCGAGGGTGTGGCAGAACTCTAGGCCAGGGTAAGTAGAGCAAGGAAGGCAGAGCTAAAATGGCTCTTGTCCACACTACTTTCTCCCAATCAAAGAAGCAATTTTAAGTCCTTCCAATAAAGAAAAATCAAATTCTTTCCCTGTCCGTGCACTTAGAGATCTCTGCTTACACTGCCACCTCATTAAATCTCTAGTGTCAGTGTACAAGCCTAATGTCCCTTTGGGCTTCTGCTGGAAAGGAAGAATGAACAAATGCCACACATGTGACCTTTGGTGGCATAAGCATGCTCTGTAATAGTCAGTGTAATTAATGATGAAGGAGACACTCTGCTTGGACTGTATGGGATGCTTTCTGCCCTGGAGGGCAGCCTGGCAGAGTCTCTCTCCTCATTTGAATATACTCAAATGAATAACTGGCAAGAGAGAGAGCGCAGACAGTACAACTGCCCAACAGATGCTTGAAAGCACATCGACTGTTGCTTCAACGGAGAATTCACATCTTGTCACTTCAAAACAACAAACCAGACAAATAAAAAAAACAAACCCCAAATATCCCCTTTCCTCAGTAAGCACTGTAATTGGTTGTCTTTAAAACAGCCAGTGGTGAGCCTCATCAAACTCTTTAATCAAACTTGAAACCAGACACACATGCTCCCCTCCCCCTACTCCACCCTCCCCTGTCTGCAGACACCACAGAGGAGACAAAGACTGAGCTCTGGGAAGGTCTGGTAAGGCAACAACGCTGCTGGGACAGCTGGGGACATTTACGCAGAACCATGAATCGATCACTCTCCTATTAAATCACAGCTCTCTGTTGCCAAAAGAAAAATTATGAAGGGCTCAGCAAACTCCTTTGCCTCATGCATCTGGAATTAGCGCAAGTTTGAGGGAGGAACAGCTAAGACCCTGCAACACAGGAGGCCTGTACACTGGGACTTCGGTATGCACGAAACGAACAAGGCTACAGCCTCGACTTCTAGGCTAGCTCTTTAAAATACTTTCGTTTGAGAGTTAGTCTCCCGACAGCATTTGTAATGAAACCCCATTTTTATTTCTCTATTGTTGAATTGTAGCTTTTCTCATTAACCATATCTGGTTTATTAGGTCGGGGCTGTTCATCTGAAACTCTTCCGTGTTTGCCTTTCCTGCTGCATTATTTATGGGAGATGTGGTTTTTTTGTGATCCCATACATTATTCGTGCCTCCCTGTAAATAATAAACCAACTTTGGGATGAGGTACCACTGAAGCACCAGAGAAGCAATGCTTCTGTTTAAATAGTCCATTCCCCCGCAGCATATCTCTGCTAACGATAACAGCGAGCAGTAGGAAGGTTCTGGAGAGTTTCCAGCTCTTTTGGCTTGTTATCTGAATGTTATTACTCTTTGGTTGGTAGGCTCCCATGTCCTAAGGATCAATGTCGGAATTGTTTAATTCATAGAAGCTTATGCAAAGAACCAGGGTCCATTCTGCAGCAAACTCCTTTACTGCTCTAGTGCTTCCCTATCATTCTCTGATGTAATGGAGACAAAGTAGGAGCAGAGGGACTTGGGTTGTTAAAGGAGAAGCTGTCCACAATGAGCGATGTGAAGAATGTGGTCAGCGATACATGGTTGTCAGTATAGCAGAAGCCGCATGTGTTATGCTAAAGACTATGAGTCCCTTCATTCTGCCATGTGAGAAGGCAGAGTGGAGTAAGAAAATCCAGAACCATAGCACAGTCCCCAGACACCTAAAATGCAACAGGGGGACATCTAACACCTTAGCAACTAGTCTTGAAGCCTCCTTTAGAGCAATGTCCAGAAGGCTGGGGACTGCCTGGGAAGGCCAAATTTGACAAGCATCTATAGGATACTGCTAGGGACCTGCTTGCAAACCAACTCCTCCTTGCCTGTCTGTTCAAGCCAGGCAGCCCTCCCTCTGACCTCTCTGCTCACTTGGCATCTCTCTTGGGCTTAGTGCCAGGCATTTCCCTCTGAACAGTGGACTTCTCCAAGGCAGAGTTCAAGCGCTAAGCCTCAGGATGTAGGAAGCTGGACATTATCCACCTCTGATCTTCAAATGTCTGCTGATGACCTGGAATCTGCATGACTCAGAGGGCTCACAGCACCAGACACCTTTGCAACTCCCCCCTCTTACCCACTAGAACGTTTGTTTATTCATCAGCTTTCCGTAATTTTGTCCCCAAACGTTCTTTCCCAAGTATCCTCTTTTCTTTCTTTCCAGTTTAACCATTACAAATCCTTGGGGAAGTTATTGCAGTAATTGTTGTCTAACTTGGGGACACAGTCTCCCTTCCTTTCATGTTAATGTCACATTAACTGTAGGGCACTCTGATGTTCAAGATCTTGTGATCCACTCATGGAAGCATTACTGAGTACTCACTGCGTGCAAGGTACTTTTCTAGACTCTGATTAACGGAACACCCAGGGAGTATCAAGTTCACATGCTAATGAGAAGGAACAGGGGGCAAGAACATCAATATATACCCATCTCTCTAAAAGTGGCCTAAAGAGGAACAAAAACATCACAAAGTAACAGACAGAGAAGCAACAACATGTTCATAAAATAACAAGACAGCGAATATTGGAAGTCCTGAACATGGTATTGTCTCTGTTAGCCTACTAAGGCTGCCACTGTGGCCCGAACCGCCTACAGATAATACTTAAAGTTGATTCTAATAACATCATTTTAAGCTAGGCAGTCACTCAGTAATATAAATATTTATAATAGTTTCTAAAGAGGGCAGGAGAGAATTCTCTGATAAGAGAAATGGATCTTTGAGCTAGTCTGTCCCTGTACAGCAGTTACAACTTGCCTTATTTGGACACTCAATTATTGTAACAAATATTTGCTGTTTTCCTTTTCCTAGCACTGCTCCTGACAATGAGACACCATTTTCCTTGGAGAACTATCCTGTCCATTTCTCTTGCAGTCTCCCTAACCCTAGCTGTAGCCATGCCCTTCTCTCCTAGGCCATCTCATCTGCCTAGTCTTGGGGACTGGCTGAGGGAGAGCTAAGGACTCAGGGGCATCGCATTAAGACTTCAGTTAGGGAGATAAGCGCTCCCTCTGCTCACCTTCAGAGCTGAAGACAGAAGAGAAGCCTGGAAAAAGCCCTCGGACAAAGAAAGAGAAACAGAGATGCTAGGTTTTGGCCTCCTTCTATGAGCTGCTGAGTGTAGCTTACAGCGAACTTCCCTAGGACTTCCCAGTTGAGGAGGCAGTAGTTTTCCTAGTCTGTCTACATTTGTCTTTCTGTCTCTGTTTTTTCTTCTGCCTGTCTGTTTCTGTCTGTCTCTGTCTCTGTCTCTCTCTCTCTCTCTTTGTGTGTGTGTGTGTGTGTGTGTGTGCAATCATGTGTTCCTACATTGGCAAGGTGTATGTATTGGTGTGGAGGCTAATGGAGGACACCAGGTGTTCTTATATTACTCAATAATATTTTTTGTTTGTTTGTTTGAGACAGGGCCTCTCTCTGAGCCAGAAGCTCATTGCTTTTCAGTTAGCTTGTCCAATGATCTACTGTCTCTGCCCCCATCAGTACTGGGATTAAAACCATCATAACAATACTCAGTTTTGGGGGCTGGAGAGATGGCTCAGTGGTTAAAAGCATTGCCTGCTCTTCCAAAGGTCCTGAGTTCAAATCCCAGCAACCACATGGTGGCTCACAACCATCTGTAATGGTTGCAGACGTACACACAGACAGAATATTGTATACATAATAAATAAATAAATGTTTAAAAAAAAAACAATACTCAGTTTTTTACATTGGCACTGGGGATCCAAACTCAGGACCTCAAGTGCTCTTACCCACAAAGCCATCTCCTTAGTTTAAAGTGCTCTCTCTCACTCCGAATTGGGCATCTAGCACTGACAATGAAGTAAGTTCTGAGTGATGAACTTTGGTGGCATCATTCAACTCATGTAAGCCCTCTTATGTCTTTCCCCAGAAACTTAGACATAAGACCTGCTCCAAAGGGTTCTATTTAACAACATAAGATTTCTAACCTCTCTTCTACCTGAGATGGAGTTTAATGGTACCTTATCCTATCCACAGACAGTGTCTTGTCTACTGGAATAGATTGAAAATGGCCTAGGAGAGTAGGGAAAATTGTCTCCATGGCATCAGCAGCAGAGTTGGTGATACACACACACACACACACACACACACACACTATGATGGAAACACACTCTTTGAATGAACCCTACGAATATCATTCCAGTCTTTTCACTGTGACTACTCATTTTAAAGTTGCAGTAGTTGCATGGACTGACTTTGTGGGAGCCTGGTTTGTTTGGATGCTCACCTTTATAGACCTGGATGGAGGGGGGAGGACCTTGGACTTCCCACGGGGCAGGGAACTCTGACTGCTCTTAGGACTAGAGAGGGAGGGGGAGGTGAGAGGGGGAGGGAAAAGGGAGGTGGGGAGGAGGTGAAAATTTTTTAATAAATAAATAAATAAATTTTTAAAAAAAGAAAAAAAATAAAGTTGCAGTAGTTTCACAAAAAGCCAAACACAAATGGGTACAAAGTACCAGCTGAGCAGTCCTAAAAGTGTTAAACTTTAAATCATATTTAAATTTCTATAATTTTTATGCTAATTCAAATGGCTTTAGATTTAATTAAAATTTTTTTTCAATTGATAGTAATGTAACTCAGATAATTAGTATCAAATGGCATCTAGAGGACATGTTTAAAAAACTAATCTAGAGTATAAATAGACCTAATTGACAATTACAATAGTACTTTATAATTATGCTCTGTTTATAAATGCTATAATGCCCAATTCATTGTTCGATTAAATTGCTCTTTAATGAAAACTAAAGGCACGTTCTCCCTGGTGTTGCCATGAAGATTTGTATTAAGTGCCCTGGCTTTTATGTTGTCTATTTTCTTGCTGCTTTGGCTAGGCCATTCCTGTCCACTGTTTGATAAATATACTCTACAGTGAAAGATAAGCTTCATTATGTCTTGGCTTACATATTTATTTTATACTTCTCTGGTAGATGAATAGACGGATCTCACCACAAACTGAATATCTTTTGTCCCTGTTATAAAGAGAGAATCTTGTACTCCAGAGAACCCAAAGATGGCCAAAGGTTTCATGTTCCTGAGTAGAATGAACCTGGCATCTGAATGAAAGCATGGCCTTGAAGACTGGACTGGAAACCTGACTAGGAAAATCATGGCTGCTGCCTTTGGAGGGGCAGGGAACTCAGCAGGGGAGGCTTTGATTTCATTGCAGTGAGTGAAGCAAAGGGATATTAGAGATCTCCAGAAGACCCAGAAGAGTCTACACTCCTGGAAATGTGGAACAGGAAGTCAGAGGACACTTTAGGCAAACAGAGACAAGGGGTATGTGAGGAGCAGAGGAAGCCTTGAGTGAACATGTAAAGAACGCATGACATTCTAAGTGGTTTTGAGAGCATGACATTTTGTATATTGTTGACGTGGGCACAGTCATGTCAAAGAGTAATACCTCACAGCCATGGGGAACTAGCAAGGCCTCCCTCAGGTCAGGCTCAGAATGGTTAAGCCTTCCTCTAGTTCAAGTCCAGTGCTGATGATTGGCCAGTGTGTACAAAAACTGGAACGCGTGGTTTTCTCCTCCCAGATTTGCTTACAGAGGCCTTCGAAGGCTAGCCAGCCCTCTGTGCTGTCCGTCATAAACACGCTGGGGTTCTTAGCTGACGCAGTAGTTGGTGTCACTCAGTTAAAATGTGCAGAGTTCACCTGATCCCAGTCTTTCTGTCCATGGGTCTTTGTTTCTGACCCTCACTGCCCTCGTCCGGTTTCCAAACCCAAGCCAAGCAGGCTGTGGCAGGGGTCGATGTCCAGTGAAGTGACAGACACAAATATTGCCCAGTAAGTAGGACTTTTATAGGTGTAGGATTTCACATGCAAATGTGAAAAGATAAAACCGGAGGACTGGATCTCAGGGAAGCCCACAGATGTTAGCAGCGAAGCCAACTGGCTTACCAGGTGAAAGCCAAGGTCACCCAGGAAGGAGAGGAACAGAAAGCAGAGGGGGCAGCCAAAGGATAGGGAGAGCGGCGTGTCCCTAGAGGTGATACAGAGAGTGACACTGAGAAGCTAGGGACTCATTTGTGTTCCCTCTTGTGATGCTGACCTACTGGAAGGCTGAGACCCCTGTGATGCAGATCACAGACAGGAGCAAACAAGATCTTCACTTGGCCATTAGTGCTCTGTGGAATCGTGGCAGGATTTCAGATGTCCACATCTCCTTTTGCTTATATGTAGAGAAAGAGGACAAGCGTGAATGATCCTTGTGAGGTGGATGTAAAGACCGAATTTATTTAGTCATGATAAGCAATGATAACATACCCCAGCCCTTCTCACTGAGTAAACAGTCCTGGTTCAACATTCATTAGTTGTATTCAGATGGCAGCTTTGCTGGGTGTCAGTGGTTGACTTTGTCTGATCGAAAAGCTACCAGCAGAGCCCCAGGGAAGGGATTTCCAGGTAATCACCTGAGGCTGGTGTTTTGAAAACTTTAGGATGCATCTGCCTCAGTGGGAGGGCCTCTTAAATCAATTCTAATGCTGCAGTGTGGAGAGCTAATCCAGTTTACACCTCTAACAAAGAGACCACAGCTGATGCTCCTTATATAAAGACTATACTGTACAGACTACTGTCATAATGGGTGAGAAGAGAAACCTTACCATAGGAGGGATTCGGTCAGGCAAAGCCTCCAAGACCAGAATTCAACTTTGGAATACATTTGTTACCAAGATCTGCTGCCTTGTGCTGATTTCGTTCTATTGTCAACTTGACACAGCCAAGAGTCCACCAGTCAAAGGGACCCTCAGCCGAAGAGTAGTCTGCATCAGACGGGCCCTGTGGAGATGTCTGCAAGAGACTATCTTGACTGGTGATGGATATGCGAGGGCCGGTATCACTATGCCCTCCCTAGACAGGTGGTTGCGGACTATATAAGAAGCCTAGCAGAGAGTAAGCCAACAGCAGTGTTCTTCCGCAGTTTCTGCTTCAGTTCCTGCCATGATTTCCCTCAATGACGAATGGCGATCAGGAAGTGTAAACCAAATAATCCTTTCCTCCCTGAGTGGCTTTAATAAGAGTGATTTACCATAGCAATAGAAAGCAGACTAGAATACCTGCACACACGTGAAAGTGTGGCACCCCCTAACCTATGAAGGCATGTTCTCTGCACACACACATGAAAGTGTGGCACCCCCTAACCTATGAAGGCATGTTCTCTGCACACACACATGAAAGTGTGGCACCCCCTAACCTATGAAGGCATGTTCTCTGCACACACACATGAAAGTGTGGCACCCCCTAACCTATGAAGGCATGTTCTCTGCACACACACATGAAAGTGTGGCACCCCCTAACCTATGAAGGCATGTTCTCTTCTGGCCTCATTGTGTATATAGTCTACTAGTCCCAGCTTACCTGAGATATGAATACTTCTGTAAGTTCATAACCAATTTCCTTTGTGGACTTGCAAGTATACTATGTTCAAGTTCAGGTCTTGATATGTCTCCTGAAGCCCAAGTAGGCTACTAGAAGCCGCCACCAACTAAATAAGTGCCTACATCCTCAATGCTTGCTTGCATGCTACACATTCTCCACTCACTGCATTCTGTGCTCCCAAGAGTGCTGAAAGCCAGGCATCACAGGGAAGGAGGAATAAGATACCAGATACCTAGGAGGAGGAAGTCACACCCACAGCCAAAACCACAGCTAGGTAAGCACAGAAACAAGTGGGAAAGCACTTATATAAATTCTGTGAGGCCCAGGATCTAACCTCAGCACCACAGAAAAATCAAAAGAGCAAAAATTGGTTCTTGCTTATTTTTCATATTATATTCGTCACCCTCTTCTCTGCACACACATATACACACACTCACATCATTCACAAACACGCACTCACACACACAAATACACACATGCTCACACATACACACACACTCACACACAATGTAGTTCAGGGTCATACAAACACACACACACACACACACACACACTCATACCACTCTCAAACACATACACTCTCACACACACATACACACCTATGCATACACCTACGCACACACATACACACAAATACATACATAGACTCACACACAGTGTAGTTCAGGGTCTCTCTCTCTCACACACACACACATACACACACACACACACACACACACACACACACACACCATGTAGTCCAGGGTGACCTGTAACTTACTATTAATATGTAGCCCAGCAGGCTGGTCTTGAACTTACAATCATCCTGCTTTAGTCTCCCCAAATAAGAGCAAAGATGACAACTGTACACACCACTCTGGCTCCCTACATCTCTTGCAGGTAGAGAGACAGGTAGAAACTAAAGCTTAGTGAGAAAAGTCACCTTGAACAGGGTCACTCAGACCCGAAGAGAATGAGCAGAGATTCAAACCCAGTTGTGATAGCTGCTCCCCTGAACTACCCATCCAAACTCGGGCCTCCCAAGAGCTTGTGTAGTCTCACAAACTTCTCATGAAGCTGAGAATGAGATCGCCTACACATTTCATTCCACACCATATGGCAGCGTCCCAGCAGACAGGAAGCTCATCTCTCCAGCATGCTGGGCCCTTTTCACTGGATGTGAGATTGGTGGGGTGATCATTTCCCAATCTTTAGCACCATTGGATTCATTTTGATGTGTCCTTTCTAATTTTTCCAGAAACAAGAAAATACTCCTAAAGCTAGAGAATGGCAGATCTTATCAGCAGTTCTTCAGATGAAATATCACCGCTACCAAGAACAAGTGATAGCTTTGAAGTAACTGGAGACTATTGTGTGTCCTGTATTTTAGTCTAAGCAACTGTGGGATGCTGAAGTTCAATATGACACCCTTACAAAGGGTGATAAGGTTAAGCCAACATGTCTAGATATCCAACATCATTGTGAATCACTTTATTCTCTTTGCAAAGTAGGGTTATTCATGGTGACATGAATCAAAAAGCATGAATGAACTACTGGGGACAGCCAAATCTATGGCTACAATATTATCATATATAAAATACCACCATTTCATCTTCCTGCCAACTATATCAGAGCTTGTAACATACAATACCATTGAGCAAGAGAAGAGTCTGAGGTTTTGTGTCCCCAAACCCACTCTAACCTACCATTAGTCTGGAAAGGTCATTTCTATATGCAGAGACATATTTGTGACAGACGAGAAGCTCTCTGAACTGACATTCACTCGTGGGGACCACCAAGCTCGGTGTCCACGACTGGGGATTTGAGCTTGGGTCTGACTATAACGCCCCATTTTCTCCAGAAAGTTTCTATACCTTTCCGAGCCTTGGTTTCCTCATCTTAAGGTAGGATTAGCGAGAGAACTCAGCAAAGAACTGTGGTTTAAAGTGGCACACACCGTAACTAAAACAGCAGGCAGGAAAAATTTGCTCTCAGTCCTAGCGAACTCCCTCCACGCACAACTCAGCGTAATTCTGCCACCTGCAAAATCGGGGTGAGAAGATGCTGCTGAAATCACACAGAGAAAAGACAAGTAAGAGATGGAAGAAGCCAGACGTGTTTGTGTGTGACCGCAATCACAGCTCTTACTCTGAGAGGCTGAAGCAGGCCAAGTCAAGTTCAAGGTCACACAGTTCACTAATGCGCAGTTATGTGTGGTACCTGATTAGAGCAGGTAGCCCACAGGCTCTAAAAAAAAGTCATTCACTTAGGAGATATTAAAAAGAGTTCTATGTGGCCAGGCCTTTGGATCCAACTTGGGGACACATTTGCTACCGAGACCTGTCTCAACTGTGTGCCACTTCCTTTTTCATTGTTATTTTGCCCCAGCCTAGAGCCATAGCGGACACAGAATTGAAATAATGAAGCTATTTTGATAATCGTCCAGTGTCTGACATTTCCACTTTCAGCCCTCACCCACATTCCAAAGGGATCTTGGTCTCACTTATCACATATCTTGGAGCTGTGTAACTTTGGAACTTTTTTTTTTTTTTTTTTTACTTTTTTCCATCAATGAAAAAGCAGTGCTTGAAAGCCTATTCTGTAGGGAGCTCCCATTCTACAGATTTGAGCAGGAAGCCCCTGTAAGAGAAGGCAGCTGGATCGCTTTATATGTAAGTCACTGATGAGGGACTGGACTGGCCTACCTGTCTTCCTACCTGTGCACTCTGGGCCCTCACCTCCACTTGGCCCCTTAAGGATGGTCACTTCAATTTTCTGACTGCTGAGCTGATGACATGTTCAGACAAAGGGACAGGAACCTAACTGGTCTACAATGACTGACTAAGGTTGAGTAGTAATGGTGTGTGTGTGTGTGTGTGTGTGTGTGTGTGTGTGTGTGTGTGTGTGTGTAAAAAGTGTCTAAGATAGTCATGACGGAGAAACTCCCAGGGACAACTGACCCACACTTGCAGGAACTCATGGACTTAAACCAACAGCTGGGGATCCTGCATGGAACCCAACCAGGTCCTCTGCATGTGGGCGACAGTTCTGTGAGACCCCTGGCAGTGAGGGCATGATCTATACCTAGCACATGAGCTGACTTTTTGAAGTCCATTCTCTATGGTGGGATGCCTTGCTCAGTCTTGACACAGGAGGGGAGGGGAGGGGATGCTTGGTCCTGCCTCAACTGAATGTGCCAGGCTTTGGTGACTTCCTATGGGAGGCCTTACCCTCTCTGAAGAGTGGGTGGGGGTGGGTGGAGGACAGACAGGGGAAGGGAAAAGAGGGGACAAAGAGGGAACTGAGGTTGGTATGGAAAATGAATAAAAAGAAAAATAACTATGTCCTACATGAATAATACTTCCTTATGTGAGCACACATTGAAACCCAGAGGTAATGGCTGAAACAGGAACCAAAATGAATTCAGGGTGTGAGAAAAGCTCACTGGGGAATTGGGGTTCATGCAGGTTAAACTGTCTCGCTTTAAAAGAACCTAGGAAACTGGCCTTGTTTACACTTCCCCATCCTATATGTTTGCGTCTGTGCTCTTATAACAATATACGAGGGAGTGTGTGGCTTAAAACAACATCCTCCTCCGCCTCTTCCTCCTCCTCCTCCTCTTTCTCCTCCTCCTGCTCTTTCTCCTCCTCCTCCTCCTCCTTTTCCTCCTCCTCCTCCTCTTCCTCCTCCTCCTCCCTTCTCCTCCTCTTTGTCCTCCTCCTCTGCCTCTTCCTCCTCCTCCTCCTCTTCCTCCTCCTCCTCTGCCTCTTCCTCCTCCTCCTCCTCCTCTTCCTCCTCCTCTTCCTCCTCCTCCTCTGCCTCTTCCTCCTCCTTCTCCGCCTCCTCCTCCGCCTCCTCCCCCTCCTCCTCCTCTTCCGCCTCTTCCTCCTCCTCCTCCTCCTCCTCCTCCTCCGTTTCCTCCTCCTCCTCCTCCTCCTCCTCCTCCTCCTTCTTCAGTTTTGGATGTTAGAAATTTAAGATTCAGTATCAGTTGGGATGGTTTCTGAGGCAGGCTAGGTACAGACGGCCAAATTCTTGTATTTTTATAAGTGAGGGAAGGAAAAGAACAAGGGACACACATGAAAAGTGAAGAAGGGAAGAGGGAGAAAGAGGAATGGAGGGGAGGGGAGGAGAATGTAGACTTCCAAATAATCAGTTTCTTCATTTCCTCAAAAGGGACCTCATGTTACTGATAAAAGCTCCCATCAACTTCAGGGATGGATTTCCCGATAACGGTGCAATCTCCAAGTATTGTCATACAAGAAGGTTAGAATTTTAATATGTGCATTGGGGGAAGGCACAAGCATTCAGCGGATGGTGCCATGTCAATCTCCCTTCGAAACATACATGGTAGCATCCAGCCAATTATGTGTTTAAACTTTCTCACCTAAGACTCGCAATCTCTCGGCTCCCACGACCACTTCATTGTCATCTGCAGAAAAGAGCAATTTTCCGGAAACCGTTTTTACTTCAAACTTTTTGCCATATGCTTCCACGGCCTTCGGACCTAAGAGGGCGAGAGAAAGAAAGAGAGGAGGGAATACATTAGCCTCGTCGAATTTGACTACAAAAGCTTTGCACAGGGCCTAGGCGCTCCCCGGGACTGTGTCTGATTTTAATGTTAAGTGGATTGGCTTTCTGAAGCCAGCTGTGGAAATCAGTGTCTTGACTGCGTCTCATCTTGTCAATTGCTTTTAATCACATGGTCCCGGCATGTGGGTTTAGAGGTCATCCTATTCTCCTCATCCTAATGCTTGGATGAGATTTCCCTCTACTAGCCTCAAATTAGCGTCAAACACTTGTGACTTTTGATCAAAAGTGTCAGACCCAGAGTATCATCATCTCTTGTGAGCTAACCATCTTCAGTTCGTTGTCAGTAGCAGTAAGTGTTCTCATAACTTGAGCTGAAATGGGTGTGTGTGTTTATACCCTTGACCCACTAACTGACACAGAGACAAATATATTTCCTCAGTACATAGATACTTTCCAGGCAGAAATGACTATATTATAATTAATTCCCCTATACATTAAGTATCTTATGTAGTATAAATTAGTTTAATAAGAAATAGGCTTTGAGTTCATTGTGTGGCATCGCATGCTGTTCTTGGACATGTATGAGTGCTCTATATGTATGCCTGCATGCCAGAAGAGGGCATCAGATCCTATTATAGGTGGTTGTTGAGCTACCATGTAGTTTCTCACAACTCCATGTAGAACTGAACTTAGGTCCTCAGGTCCTCTGGAGTAACCAGTGTTCTTAACCACTGAGCCATCTCTCCAGTCCCCAGATTCAATTAAGAAAGTGAGCTGGTTAGCATATTTGAGGTTCTGACAGGAGTTACCTGAGCCTGTCTAAGCTGAGACTTCCCTAGCACATACATTTCAGGGGCTCCCAAAAGCTGGTCTGTATGAAAGCATCCGAGTAGCAAGGTCATCTTTACTTGACTCCAGCTCTGATCAAATAGAGTCTATCTTTTGGTCTACCTTGTAGTCAGATTTGCAGGTAAAGTCAACATGCATTATATCTTCCTAAATAGGTCACTGGGATTCTGATGCAGATTTTGTTTGCTTTCTTCTAGGAAATTTTCATGTGACTATTATTTAAAATAAATAGCTACAAGAGAGTCAGAAGACTACACCTGAAGGGACCCAGGAATCTTCAGCCATTGCAGGGAAGAAGAAAGCACTTTTCACACAAACACAGGCATAGGGACAAAACCCTGCAAGGATTTACTCTGGGGTCTAGGCTCAGGTTGGTCTATTGTCAAGGGGGTGGGGCTTAAGCAAGCAAGGTTTAGGGGAAGTATTTTCAGGGTGTGAGAGTAATTTTGTGGTTGGCTATCCCAATAACTCTCATCTAGAAGTAGGGCCGAGCTGTGTAATACTAAAATGGTATTGGGTAAACAACAGTCTCTGATTTCACATTGGATGAGGATATGTGGGCTGTTGATGTCTGGAGAAGGCTGATCCTTTTTGTCTATGTTCAGAAATGTTGAGAGAGAGAGAGAGAGAGAGAGAGAGAGACAGACAGACAGACAGACAGACAGAGACAGAGAGAGAGACAGAGCGCTAGATTATGCATTTGTGTCTATGTGTTTGGCTTGTATGTATGTGTGTACACCTCTCCTATGTATATGTATGTGTTTTGATGGCTCCGTGCATCTTGGTCTCTAAAGGACCCTACCTATAATGCTTTGTGAAATTACTTAAGCTTAGACTGCGATTTGGCTATTAGAACCAGAACAGCTCCTGTATATCTGGGATGATGCCATAAGTATGGGACTTAGAGACAAAAGCCCCCCCCCTCCAACTCTGCTCCGTTTGGCAATGCGGCTGCAGACAAGTGATTTTTTTCATCTTTCTATTCCTGTACATGCTGAACTGAACTTTCATCTCCTCCTCTGTGGGTCTCATGGAAAGGCTGCAAAGGTCAGATGACACTGAATTCATAAAATGAACTTTGGAGGCACAAAAATGCCATGCGTTGTGGCGATTGGTCCACTGGATGCTGTTGTCACCTTCATCATTGCCATCAGCATTCTTCTACTGAGATGTCTACGACATATTGAACATCACTCACGACGAGTGCCTCTTAGCCCGCTCATATCCTCCCATTCAATAGGCTTTCCAGGACATTCACACTGCCTCTCTAACTTGAAAAAGGTTCACAGAAAAGGTTCCTTAATGAGCCAGAGACTGAAGCAGCAGAGATCATACAGAATCCACAAGCACTGTGAGTCCTGGAGATGCTCTTGTCTGGTTGCACAGGGGGAAAAAAAAGGCGCTATGAGGCTACTGCTCCCTCAAGGTCACTGTCAGAGCAAAGGAGAATCTGAGAATGGGATCCAGCTCTCAGAACGCCAGACGGAGCCCAAAGTAGATCTTTTTGTTTAGGAAGGTGAAGAGTCAGCATGCCCAAGGCAGCAAGGAGATAAGATTTCAGAGGAAGAGGAAATGTAAAAATCAATGGCGAAGAACCCAAGGAAATCTGAAAGAATGACAATGTGTCAAGGATTTAGAGTAGGGACTCCTCTGTGAGTTACGATGGAGCTATCTTATTGATGCCATTGCCAAACTTGAAGTGAAATCTATACTGTTTGTTAATTCCAGAAAGATAACATTGCTTCGTGGGAATGAGACTGAAAACGGAAGAGACAAAATGCCAGTGAGAAATGAATGGACAACCTCAGGATGGCCATGGACAGGTAAGGGCAGTCTGCCCACTCCAGACCTAGTCATATGGAGATAAAGACAGTGGGAGACAAATGCTTGGCCTTGGCTTCCATGAGCTTGACAAGATTGTCAGGCATGGCTCCAAGGGGCCTGTGTATAGCTTGAGCTCACTGTGAACTCTGGAACGATGTGTGAGACTTACAGGGCGTGGGCAGAGTGAAGAGATCAGAACAATCACAGTGTACAAAACACAATTAAGTTATCTGACTTTTCAGGAAACCACAAAATATGAGATAGAATTTATCAAGGGCCAGAATCATTTGCCAACATAAAACATGGTAAAACACAGCTTTAGCCTAAGGTCCTCACAGTGACAGCTGGCTAGCTGGTGCAGACTGCTTTGACCTTTGTTGGTTTTACCTGGGATTGCCAAAATTTCATGGTTATGACTGGAGTCTTAAAAGATGACTCTAGAGCGAAGGTCTGGTAGCACTGGACACTGAGAAGCCCTCAGTGAAGCTAAAGCTGTTTGGGGGATAGAAAATCAGCATGACTTCCAACTTGAAGCCTCCTTCAGTTAATACCTTTCCATGGGTGCAAGTCTATGCGCGACTTAAGTTTCTTCTCCCTAACTGGAAGAAGAATGGTGTAGAACATTATTTTAAGGTGTGATATCTTTGTTTATGCTCTGGGACATTTGTTTAATGATGAAAAGTCATGATGCTTTGTTTAGGCTGCATTTGTTTAACTCTTTGAAGCTGTGATTCTTTGCCTGTCTAAAGCACCTCATGTTCCAAGAGAGAGAGAGAGAGAGAGAGAGAGAGAGAGAGAGAGAGAGAGAGAGATATGAATGGCCAATAGCAAGGCAGGAGCAAGGCTAGGCAGGGCTGGCAGGCAGAGAGAGCATAAACAGGAGGAGAAATATAGAAAAAGAGGGAACAAGATAGAACAAGGAGAGGAGGACATCAGGAGCCATTCACCCAACCAGCCATGGAGTAAGAATGAGAGCAAAATATTCAGAAGAAAAGGAAAAAGCCCAGATGCCAAAGGGTAGTCAGACTAATTTAAGCTAAGAAAAGCTATCTAGAAACAAACTGAGCTAAGGCCGAACATTCATAAGTAAGACCAAGTCTCTGAGTATGTTTATCTGGAGGCTGGGTGGCAGGACCCCCAAAAGAGCTAAGAGTAAAAGAGTGAAAAAACAACCAACCACATTTTGGCTTTCCAATGTGGGGCTAGAATAAAAGAAAACCCACGAACAGGGAAAGGCAAAGCCTCACAGGTGTAGGTACCGTGGCCACCAGGAATCTGCAGACAGGAAAACCTAGCGCTTTTTCTTGGAGACTAGGGCCCTTTTCCTTCCTAAAGCTGTTCTTACAGGTTCCAGGGTTGCATAGGTGGATTGTGCTAAGATACTCAACCAGTAACATCGTGAGTCAAAATGCACCAGTGGCTTGGCTTGAGTTCTAGCCCTGGAAATAATGCTTCAGGCCAAAAGATGAGCTGAACTTGGAACATAGGGCATTCTGGCAGACTTCCGAGATATTTCCCAGGTAAACTCAAGAGTTTTAGAATACTCAGGATTGTAGTGCTTGGAAGACATGAGGAAGAGTACATGCCATATACCAGGAATTAGAAAGCATTATTCTTTACTTTTTGTTTTTCCAGAATTAGTTTTTCTTGTTCCTCATTTTAAAAGAAAAAAATGCTGAGGGACTAATTCAGGAATAGATGCTCAAAAGATTACTGGATGGCAAGAGAAGAAAGAGAGGAGGAGAGGGAGGGAGGAAAGAGGGGCGACCAGGGGGTCAAAATGGGTGGGAGGGAGAGAGGGCTAAGGTAATGGAGAGGAAGGAGATAAAAGAAGAATAAGGAACGGGAAATAGGAAGAAAGAAGAACGCAGAGAATGGATGAAGGAAGCAAAGAGGAGAGGGAGGGGTTGGGAAGAAAGAAGAAAAGAAGATGAATATGGAGAGGGAGAGTCTGGAAGATGAAGAGAGAAAAAGAGAAAAGGGAGAAGAGAGAGGAGGGCAGGAAGATGGAAAGAGACAGAGGCCGGCTCTCTTTAGAGGGATAGCAGTCGTTTTCAGCTTTATCGAAACACAACCTTTCAAGTAAACCAAATCTACTGCAGATAAATGGCGACTGATCAACAGGCTGATCCGTTCGTTTTGAGCCCTGGGATGTGGGCGCTGGAGGCTGGATTTATCTCCCTCCTGGAGGCACTTCTCACACATGCTGCTTAAATCACTGCGTACTGGAGCTGTTTATTTAATTATTTAGCACCGGTGACTGGAGGCCAGATGTTATATAAGCAAAGCCTACCGTCCAGATGCTTACTGTAACAGGGTGTTTGTGCATCACAGGCTCTACTGGGCAGCATTTCCACAGAGCCAGGAGCTTCTTAGTTGTGTAAGGCCCAGTCCACCTCAGGGCTACGCAGCCCCTGACATCCATCTGCTGCTTTGCTGGGGGGAAGGGAAGTAGGGCTCTGTGCAAAGGCACCCGATTCCTTGGGACTCGGTTACTAGTGAACCTCTGGAAATTCTACTCATGGTAATGTGTTTAGGGGCATTTGGGATACTGTCCTCTCAAAAATCCATCTGGATGCCTTTCTCTCAGCCCCAAAGTCAAATGGCCTTTTCTTCTGGAGGTCTAAGAATGCCGCTCTGATCCACACTTTCCCCTTCCACTGTGGGGTAGACAATGCCTCTCTGTTCGTCACGTCTTGAAAACCTACAGAGGGTGCATTGATCACGGCCACTCAACACATGACTGTGCCCATGAGGCCCATGTTCATCAGGGGAGTCATTATCATGAACAACCAATCCTTGTTTCTGTTGCTGGAATTCAAAGCTGCAAACCTAGTGGGCATTTCCCACGGCTGTTAGGAAGAGAACTTCTGTACGAAAAAGAGCCACACATACACAGCCTGTGGACACATCTGGAGCTTGCAGTTGAGTTTGGCTCAAAGACATCAAGCAAAGAGGACAAGGTTTCCCACTACCATTAAAGATCCTTTTTCTAGGAGCTGGGGAGATGGCTCAGATGGTAAAGTGCCTGGTATGCAAGCATTGAGGACCCGACTTTGGATACCCAATTTCCAAGTAAAAGCTGGCGATGCCAGCTGGGTCTATAACCCCACTGCTGGCATGGTGGGGGATGGAGGGTCAGAATAAGCAATATTCCCTAACTAATTGGTCATCCAACTATACTCACATATCACACACACACACACACACACACACACCCTCTGCTCTTGGTTTAAGCTAGCCTTCCTCCCCTATTGAAAAGGGAGCTTCAGATAGTATGACTCTTTGCCCAGATTAAAAAC
Source organism: Myodes glareolus (assembly GCF_982192425.1). Taxonomy (NCBI): domain Eukaryota; kingdom Metazoa; phylum Chordata; class Mammalia; order Rodentia; family Cricetidae; genus Myodes; species Myodes glareolus. The sequence continues at coordinate 77,477,199 of NC_142034.1, read as the reverse complement.
AGCAGTTTATATCCTAAGGCCTATGATTTCCAAAACCGTGGACTCTTGTTTCTGATTACAGTACCAGACATTAAATTCCTTCCTGAGAAACAGGCCCCATCCAAACAGAAAGCAGTTGGTTACCTGCTTGTGCAGCATGCAAGACCATACCACCAAATTGCCTTCTAGAGGTTACTTATCTTATACCCACAGACCACTCTCATGCTTAGTCAGAGAGGCTTCTTTTAGTTATGGGAAGCCATCAGTGGAGAGGTTCACGACTGGCCAGAACATGCTAAAGAAAGACACTGAGGGCTCAACCCTAAATGAGACATCTATATCAGCCCCTCCTCCTCCAAGACTCAGGGATCATTGCAGAAGATGAGGTCGAAGTGAAGTAAGAGCTGGAGCAGAGGGAGGAGTGCTGAGAAATGTCTTCTGGATGCAACAAGGCTGTCACGCTCATGAACCAAGAGATGGTCCCTGCACAAGACTATAGAAGATCAAGCCAGAACAAATACAAGCATAGATGGGGTAAACAAACTCTAGGCCCCACTACTTACTGGGGAACCACAAACCATAGATGCTAGGGAGAGGTTTTTTTGTTGTTGTTGTTTGTTTTTTTTTTTTTTAAAGATGTGGCCACTGGTAAGTTTTCCATCATCCAGTGAATAGTTCCCTATCTGTGTATGTATGGGTAACACTAGCTGGAATTAGTAGGTTATTAAAATTAAACTGGGTGGGAGTGTGCTAGAGAGAGTTGGAGGGAGGAAATGAGGTGTATATAAACAGACCTCACTGTATATGTGGATGAGATTCTCAAAAATAAACAGAAAAGTTTAAAAGGAGTTTTCTTGGTTGAGCACCAGTTGAAGCAGCTGGCTTGTGTTTAGGGGGTCACATTCTACTAAAAACAGTTTTTCTGCAAAAGCAAGCGTCATGGCACTTGGAAAGTTAAACATGTGAATAGTTTTGGTAGAATCAGAGGTTACAAGCTGGATTTTCTTTCTTTACACAGCAGGGTCATGTGGGTCTCACAGGACAGGATAGTCTGCTTTGCCTAGGTACTCAGATGGATCAGTTTTTCTTTCTCTTACCTGTCACCAGCCGAGTCAGCACTTTTGTCTGGTCGTTGAGAATGTTCACTGTCACATTCCTGGCAGATTTGAAGTAGAGGGCATTACCCTGTAATAAGAAAACGGAAGACGCATATGAAGGTGGCAGGTCACTACAGTCAAGGGACTGCGATCCCAGTTCTTCCAGGGCTGACCTGGTTCTAGACAAGTTCTGACTGATACATCTTTATTTTAGAAGTCCTGGTTACTTAATGATATGTGGTGATGGGCATGCAGTTAACACAGATTTCCTCTAAAGAGAGAGACCTCCAACACATATGTACACACACACACATACACACATACACACACACACACACACACACACACACACACACACACACACACACACGCACACACAGATGCCGGAAGAAAAGACCTGTATTTTGAGCTCTGTATTTTGTTTACAGCCATCTTAAGTTCACAGTAAGATATTCACCTTTGCAGGGCAAGTTCAGGACCTAGGACATTAGCCTAGTGAGACTTGCAGGCACCAGGCTTTTAGAAAACCTTAACATTTTCCTTTGTTAATCAGCCTCAATATTTACTTATCAGCTAGGGATGTCTCCGGACCTGAATTCCAGCAGACCTGGAGTTTCCTGACACCCTTCCCTCCCCCCCGTTTGCTCATTTGCTATATCACAGCCTCTGAGAAAATAATAAAGGAGACGGCTTGATCAGAAATCCTGTCATTTCTCGTGTCTCTTACCCCTCCATTCCTCTCCCCTAGGTTTATCAGGGACCACCGTTCACATCCCGCTGGCCGGGATACACAGACACTTGGGCCCACATGCACATATATACACACCCATACATGCAGACACACAATTGAATAAGAAAGAGCTGAGATCTACAGGTTTTTTTATTTTGCTTTGCTTTTTGTTTTGTTTTTTGTTTCTTAGAGCTAGTCTTGTAGCACAGGAGCAACTGATTACCTTCCAGCCATGTCCCTTCTGGATTCCAGTTTCTCCAGAGGAATCACGCAGCTCCCAAAGAGAAGAGCAGAAAGGTGGGGTGAACACCTTCCTGTCAAGAGAATCCTCTGTGTAAATGCTGCCGGCACAAACATGAAGAACCTGGGAGAGATCCTGACGGGGAGACCCGGACAGACAGCTGAACCGGGCTCTTGGGAGCTCAGGGACTCTAGACCGACAGCTGGGGAGCCTATATGGGAACAACTGCATGTGGGTGACCGTTGTGTAGCTTTGTCTGTTTGGAGGGTCCCTAACAGTGGGACCAGAATGTGTCCCTGATGCTTGAGCTGTCTTTTTAGAACCCATTCTCTGAGGTCGAATGCCTTATTCAGCCTTGACACAGTGGGGAGGAGCTTGATCCTTCCTCAACTTGATATGCCATGCTTTGTTGGCTCCCCATGGGAGGCCTTACCTTTTGTGTGGAGTAGATTGGCAGTGGTGGTGGTGGTGGTGGGGGAAGGAGGCCTTTGTGAGGAGTGATATGTAGGGGGAGAGGTGATGGGAGGGAACAGAAAAAACGGGGAGGGAAAACTGTAGTTGGTATGTAAAATAAGCAAAATATTTATTTATTTATTTATTTTAAATGGGGTGGGGGAGAAGAGCTCGGAAGGGATGACATCCTCAGGTAAATCTCTGCCTGCCCATTTATCCGTTCTCCTTCCTGGGGCTCTTTTCCTCCAAATACTCTGGGCCACCTTTATCATGTTGAACTCCACATCTCTCTTCCACACTGTGCTTCCTTCCTCCTTTAGAACAAAATACAGAACAGGACACAGCAAACTGTTATGAAAAGCCTGCTCCTACACCTTGTGGGATATGTGATCTCTGCTGACCCTCCTCTCCTCTGCCATCTTAGTTCACAGTCTGTCTTCAGTGGGTGCACCAGGAGCCATGGCTGTATGCCAAGAAAATGTCACCATGGTAGCAATCTTTGGATGTTATATCGTTTTCATTTTACATTTAAAATCCTATACAAACTTAATGTGTCATAAAGTATGATGTTCTTCTGTCCTTCTCAGTCATTTAAAATGTAAAAAAAAAACAAATAAAAACTAATAAGGAAGCCAACCACAACCACAACAACAACAAAAACTCAAACAACAACAACAAAAAATCTGTTGTGTTTTTTTTTTTAACATAAGCACTATAAAACCATTACTTGTCAATTTCTGGTTTAGAAATTTTCCTTTTTAATAATACCTGCTGGTGGCATCAGTTGTTTGTTACTGGAAAAATTAAAAAGAACTTAGCAGTGAGTTTTGTCTAAATCTGTCACTGAATGGTATGTGCCTCCCGCAAAATTCGTTACTACAGCAATGTAACAAACAAATCTGCCCAAATGTCATTTTTAAAAAAAAAAAACTATTTTGTAAGACAGACAAACTGAGTCTGTGCCTCAAAAACCTGGATTTGTTGTTGTTTTGTTTTGTTTTAACATGGGGCTTCTTTGTGTAGTCCAGGCTGTCCTGGAACTAACTCTGTAGTCCAGGCTGGCCTTGAACTCTGAGATTCACCTCCTTTTGCTTCCCCAGTACTAGGATTAAAGGAGTGTGCCACCACCGCCTGGCCAAACTCCTGCTTTCTAATGGATGCAAATTTACTAGAGGACTATGGGAGTGATTTGGGTACACAAAATGTTTGAGGGACCTTCCTGATGCGTGGGAGTAATTGTAACTTTGGGCTGAGCAGTGAAAGGCACGCCAGACCTCCTGGAGTAGCAGGCATTTAGGAAGACACTCAGAAGGAACACAGGCATGGCTTTAGCATGTTGAAAAGAAAAATGAATGTCAGGTAGGTAGTGTGGGTTGGGTGTCCAATATATTTTTCCTTGTGTGCTTTGTGAGGATAGGGACTGATCACCAAGCCCAGCCTAATACCTGCTTATGACAGAGCAAAAGAACATACAAGTGACAGCCAGAACCAAGGGCGGAGGTAGGTTTCTCACTTGGAATAGAGGGGAGGGCCTGGCAGCCAACTGACACCCACAACCTGGACTCACAGTGTTTCTCACCCAAGGCAAATTGCTAAAACGGATTGTTAAACCCCATGACCTTTAGGCCATAAGGAAACAGGTAACCTTGGATGTGAGCTATGGATTAGTTAGTGTCTGGGGTAGAGAGGATGACTCCTAATTCATCAAGTAACATGGAATCAGTGTCATCTCCACAGTGGCTTAAAGCTTAAACATCCTCCTGATGCAGAAAGGTCCTTATCTTTAACTTGGTTTAATTCAGTCAAAAGCACATAGAGCACACACACACACACACCTCTCTCTCTCTCTCTCTCTCTCTCTCTCTATATATATATATATATATATATATATATATATATGTATACACACACATCTCTCTCTCTCTCTATATATATATATTATATATAGTATATATATATTCTACAAGGAAACAAATATTAGACTAAAATAGTTTTTCCACTGCCTCTAGTAGCACTGATTAGCTCTATTTAGATCTCAAAAACATTGAAATGAAGTCCGAGTTTGGAGAACTGGAACCAGGACAGGGGGTTACAATTCCAGAAGTAAATGCTCTAAATTAGTTCTTCACACGTTTGTCAAACTGGCTCTATAGAGAAAAGAGGGGCCTGGGACCAGGAAACTAGGTACCCTGACTACCATGTGACCTTGAGAGCATTTGTTGTAGCCATGGCATTCTCTGCCATCAATACATGTCACTAAGAAGCTCATTGCTACCACGGTTGAGCACTTACTTGTACTGGATATTCAGTAGGAGACCCGAAAAGCAGCTAATTCCCCATCTTTGCTCTACCACTTGCATACAAGTTGTGACATTGATAAATAATTATTCCAAGCCTTGGTCTCTTTACATGACAATAGAAAAATTCATTATTAAACTTTTAAGCATCCTTATAATAAAAATAATTAACTTATACATATAATTGTTAAAATAGACATGGTCTGGTGTCAGGCATAGATTCAGCCCTCAGTAATTATCAGGGCAAGAAGCAGAGGAGAAAAAGGGGTCATAAAGGGGAGAAGAGGAAGGAAGGAGGGAGGAGAAGGAAGAGGAATGAAGAAGGGGAAGGAGGTGGGATGGAGGAAGGGGGGAGGAAGTGAGGAAGACATCCCCATTGCGTCTCTGGCTTTTCTCAGCTACCTGTACAATGATTTATGAGTCTCCTCCACTTCTAGCATTTTCAGTCTCAACATTTCAAAGAGTCTCCCTTTCTCTATCCATGCCATCAACTTAACCACTGTCTTTCAAATCCCAGCATCTTCAATCACTACGTGGCTGTTCTTGCTGATAGACAAACCATTCTGCCATGAACAGTACCTCATAACAGCTTTGTTCAAGATTTTACAGTAAGAGAGATTATACAACCACTCTCTTTCTTCATGTTTTACTTATTTATTTTAATTTTTATTAGACTATTTTTGAAATGAAAATATAATTTCACAAATTCTCCTTTTCCTTTAATTCCTTCAAGACCTCCCATGTACCATGTCCCCAAATTCACGGCCTCTGACCTTTCTCTTTAATTGTGATACACACACATACACATATATACTCCTACATACACAGATAGAAATACAACCTGCTGAGTCTACATTCATGTTACACACACAGACACACACACACACACACACACACACACACACACACGAGATTCCAGGGCTGTTCATTTGGTATTGAATAACCTATTTCAGGATTCTTTCCTGAGGAAGACTTTTGGTCTTCTCTCAGCATTCTTTAGTTGCCTATAGTTCTATAGTGTTAGGGCTCTATGATTTATTAGTTCACATGTGTCTGTGTGCATGTGTGTGCATACATGGCAGTCGGAGAACAACTTGCAGAAGTCAGTTCTTTCTCCAGCATGTAGCTTCCAAGGATCTAATGAGGTGGTCAGGCTTGGTGGCAAGCACCTTTACAGGATGAGTCATCTTGCTTGCCTGTTTCTTTTGATCAACCAAGCAAAATAGTATACATCAGTATTAATTGTTCTAATACGCTAGCACACTGTGATATTGAATCTTTGCTACATCAGAGTTTCAACAGTGAGTGTCATTCTTGCCCAGTACTTTTGATATAATTTTACTTGTAATAGAAAGATTATCGAGGAAAGGACATGAGCGAATACGCAAAGGGGAAGAGCCTCGCATGGCAGCTGGGTCCTTACGAATTTCGTTTTTTTTCTTTGGCTGCATCTGAGAGGAAGCCAGGAAAACACCAGCCAAGTAAGCTCTCCCAAGACCTCTGCTGTATCAGAACTCATGCGGAGTCAGAAGTGAGAGATGCCAGTGTGTGCCACCCTCTGCTTTTTCTCTGCTCCCTGCACTGTCCCACGCACCACTGTGACCCTCAAGCTGATCTGAAGGTGACTTAGGAGGACAAGGAACCCAAAGGAAGCTGAGTGGGTGAGAAGAAAGGAATCTGCAGACTCATCTGATGACCAAAACCAGGGAGCCAGACTGTAACCAACCAACCGGCCCTTGTGGACGTGGGGGAGGATACCTGGGAGGTATAGACAAGAGACCAAATGCCATATTTTGTGCTGGACCTTGCAGCACACAGAAGCTTTGGTGGAGAACAGCTCCCTACCTCTCCCGTTCTCTCAAGCAGCCTTACAGAACACAGTGCAATCTTTTCTTGACATCTTAGGGTCATGGTCATGAACATCATTCACCCTCCCCACACACTCCAGTGACTACCGTATGTAAGAGGTCATTTCAACACCGAATGGCTCTATCCTACTGACATTTAAAATTACAGTATCTGTTTAAAAATATATTATTTATTCTTATATTGAGACAGAACAGGTAAATGTCAAGCCTGTGAGGCTTACAGCGAAGAGCCATAATTCAGGTCTTTCATCACTGCGAAGGGCTTTGAATACATTCACAGGTCTGGGCAGGGACTGCACCCTGTATCCCAGCGAGTCCTTCTCTGCTATCTCCAGGGTCAATCCCTTTAGATGCGACTAAAGTCACTTACTTTCTCCAATGGTCTAGGTTCTGCTTAGCTCTCAATTGATCACTCTTCGTTGACTGTGCTATGGCTGTGTATGTGTTTTTTACAGTCAAGATAAGGAATATATATTTCATGGCAATTTGAATGAGAATGCCCCCCCCATGCTGTTATATCTGAATGCCTAGTCCCCAGTTGGTGCAACTGTTTGGGAAGCATTAGGAGGTGTGGTCTTACTAGGCGAGAAGCTGTACAGACAAGGCCTTGGCTGAAGCTGTGGCGGGAGCCTGGAAAGGAATCACAAAGACCAAAGAGGTGACCAGGCTTAGTGAGAGGGCAGCTTTTGATAATTTGCTGGAAGTGACCCAACAGGTGGCCCTCATTTGACCTGAAGGACACCAGGTACGACAGATGGTCCAGCTGCTCAAACTTTAGCCTGACTTCCAAGCCTATAGAGACGTTGCCTTCCAAGGCTTGCCAGGGCTCTGCCCCACGGACTGCTTTCATCTCTTTTGCTCTTCCTGAAAGGCTAGTAGGTTCAAGCTTTGCCCTTTGAGCTCCCTTTCACTACCTCCTTGATATGTTTCAAACCTGTTCTGATTCTCTTTGTCTATTGTTGCTTATTCTCTTCTCAGTGGCCACATGACTTCCTTTCTTCTTAAGTCCTTTTGGAAGGAAGCAAGGATGAGTTCTTGCAGCTGTCAGTTTGTGTCTGCAGAGTCACCTTATGCTATGTCCATCTCAGGAAGAACGCCGGGCGCATTGGCATGCACGGAAACAGCAGGCAGTTGCTAGTCTCAATCCCAGGAGCTTACTTTAGGTATCTTCAGTACTTTAATGAGATGCCTGGCTCATGTCAGATCCGGTACCAGGCTCTGGAGAATGGGAAACATGAATAACCTTCATCTTTTAGAAGTTCCCAACCCAGGAGGAGACACAGCGAATGCCAAGTAACTATAATAACAATGTGGTATCACTTCAATGGAGACTTTTTCTCTCTTGGTAGGAGATGCACAGATTTTAATATTTGCACTGAATCAAACCCAGCTCACCCCAGTCTGTTTTGACAGGATGTAGGAGCCTGATGTTTCTTATCTGGATAATCCTGCGCTGTGGTATATTCTCCCTGCCTGGTGAGGAGCTAGCAATCTGTTCTGAAAATCATAAGCGGGAAAACACAAGATAGCACACAACCAACAGCCACACTTCAGGAGGGCTCTGAGCTGTGTGCATGGAGTTCAGAGGAAAAGAACCAGCTGCTGGCATGCGGTGGAGAGTCATCCCAAGGAGAGCCAGGCTGGCCTTTTGATTTTGCTTCCCCACACAAAGGCAAGAGGAATCACATGTGTTTTCATCTAATGCTAAGTAGGTATCATGGGGATGCTGGGCTTTGTGGAACAAAGGTAGAATTTTGTCACCAGAATGGGACAGGCATGGACTTGAATCACAGCTTCATTTCCACAATAATTGTATGACTTTGGGTCAGTCACTTTGTTTTGGGTCTCAGTTTCTGCATCTCTGAGGTAAGCTCAAGGCTACATAATATAGCAAAAGTGAAAAAATGTGTATAAACTGTGTGTACAAGGATGTGTGCAAAACCATTTTAGCACAGTAAACAAGAAGACAGACAAGCTACGTTATAAGAATGCAGAGCAATGGTTCTAAATCTTCCTCACACTTCAACCCTTTAATAGAGTTCATGTTGCCGTGACCCCCAACTATAAAATTATTTTCAATGCTACTTCATAACTACAGTTCTTAATGCAAATATCTGATATGTATGATATCTGATATGCAATCCCCAAAGGGGTCTTGGGAACCACTGCCTTAGAGAAACTACTGATTCTAACACAGGAGAACAAAATCTTCAGCCAGTGCCTGGAGCAGTGTTAATGCCAGAAGGAATTTCTTTAAAATAAATACTATCATGGGAGCATGACAAAGGGACACAGGGGACAACTGAAAAGCACTCCCAACTGACTAAATTCAAATAATATAAAATATAAAATGCAGTCATAATGGATTATAATCCAAAACATACAATAAATATCCATGTATCTATACAAGTACGCAAATGAATAGCTAAGTCAATTGTGAAGTGGTATAAAAGATCCTGTATTGAAGAATTCCAGACAATTCACACAGACACAACTCTCGATTCCTTAAAATGGACTGAAATAATGCTTTCCTTTGAAAGTGGGTGATATAAGAGGGAGGCAAAGTGATTTCTCAGAGCTAAGGAGATGATAAACCGTGTGTCAGCCAGGTGACCAAGGTCAACAACATCATCCTCGATAAATCACACTGATAGCAGGTGTCACTGGTACACTGAAAAGAGAATGTCACTGAAGCTCAATGGTGGTCCTTTCCTCTGAGTCCATGACTCCCTCAGCTCACGAGGCAAATATCAGCCAAAGTCCATTTTGTAACACGTCTGACCTGTACTTCTCATAACTTCTCATAACTCAAGGTCATCAAAAGAAAACTAAGCACAGTACCTGAGAAACTGTCAACAGTCAGTAAGAGACTAAGATGATATGGGGGGCAAGTGCATTACCATTTTCTAGATAGGATCCTGAATCAGATAAAGGGGTGTTAGGCAAAAATTAAAGTAATCTGAGTAAAGAAGGGGACTTGACAGTAACCTATTAGCATTGGTTTGTTAATTGTATCATTTTTTAAAAAATTAAGATCAAGTGTGAGTAAAATAGCCTGGATGTGGGGTAGATAGGGAAAATGAAGCTAACAGAAAGTGGGTCTTTTACTGTCATATGAGGCTACCAAATTCTAAGCTCTAGAATTTTAGAAAGAGTCCCTAGAGAGGCATCTGTCCCTATGCAGCTGAGAAGGGCGTGATACCAGAGACAAGTGATTCTACTCTTTGCTTGATTGTATTGGAAATTTTCTCTTTTCCCAACTTTTTCATAGTATTAGACATACGAGAAGAATTACCTCTGGGGACCCATTATTGGCCCCCCAACATCTAAGCCATTTTAGATACGATTATTCTTCCCTGGTCAGCTGACCGAAATCAGGGTAATCAGAAATTACTGACTTCTTGGCAGTATCTATCATACAGAATAGAGTGCCATGATTAACACTGAACCAATACAGAATCTGGATGTGCTTTAGAAATTAAAAGCATACAGTTGCGAACTGGATTTGTCCTTCGATCTTTTCAAAGTGGTCACTTGTAAGTTTTTCTCCGGTACTCACCAAGTGTTTGGAAAGTATCATTATTTTTTAGTGGATGCCTTATGTGGGTAACACTTGAAAAGAAACTGTTTACAAACAATACTATCTATGACTTTCAATTTCTCCTGAGGCATTTTTTATAACTATGCTTGGATGGATTTCTATTGTTTTACAGTTTTTCTTTTCTTTTTTTCAGTATCGAATAATGAAGCCACCCTGTGAACCATTTGCTCAAAATAAGCTGGGAAACAGTCCAGTTACTCCAGCGCGGCTTTCTAGTTCAGCTTCTCTGCTCCGTGCCCAAATTTGGGTGGCTCTTAGTCTCTTTCAACACTCGCTGGTGATGAACTGTTCTGTCCCAAGGATTCCTTCCAGGCACCATGGTCACATGCCAATGTTACAAGGAGACAGTTAGTTCTTCTGGTACCCAGTACATTCCTGGCACCCAGTAGGCTTCCAATAAACATTTGCTGAATATCTGAAGGTGCAAATCAAATTAGGAGTCAACAGAGAGTGATCACTGTCAATAAACGAAGCAGTCAAATGGAGTCTGAAAGTGGCTGTCCAGATTTTTGTTTATTTGTTTGCTTTTCGAGACAGGGTTTCTCTGCATAGCTTTGGTGCCTGTCTTGGAACTAGCTCTTGTGGACCAGGCAGGCCTTGAACTCACAGAGGTCCACCTGCCTCTGCCTCTTGAGTGTGGGGATCAAAGGTGTGCACCACCCCACCACCACCCAGCTGGCTATTCAGATTTAATAAAGGCAAGCCATTAAGCATGAGTAATGTGACCACTTGAAGAAGGGGGCAGGAGCGATAGGGAGGTGGCAGAAGGATAGATATTAACCAACAAATATTTGTTTACCACCTGATTCAGTGCAAGGAACTGTGGGGCTACAAATGATGTTTGAATTTCCTAGCCTCTGGGTGGCAAGAAGCCACAGCGCAAATCTTTACCTGAGAGTTTTGATAAGATAAAGATTAAAGGATGTCTGAAACCTCCCCTGGATTAGTAGCACCCATGTCGCATCTGGTGTCAACTGACCCATCTTTTAGTTATTCTGCATCTATTTAACTAATATTTTCTCAGTATCTGTGAAGCAGGAAATGCTTGCCAAATGCTAAGCAGGTGGTCTTTGTTCCGCTGGAGCTCACGGGTCTACAGGGGGTGGGTAGTAAACTTAGAGTTCCATAAATAATAATGCATTTGCAACTGGTGAATGCAGAGAAGAAGGTGCGTTGAAGGTTGTTGCAGAGCCTGAGGCTTCCGGGGGCCTTTTCTGTCATTGTTTTTATTGATATACAATCATACAGAGTACTGTGCTTCATATAGACCCCCACTTGCTAGTCTCCCTTCTATACTCCTGATTTGACATTATATATGTATAAATCATTTTACATAACTACAAAATATTCAAGCCCCCACAATTGAGTGGAAATACAATACTTTTGGGGATTAGACTTATTTTGCATAATGCGGTGATCTCAGATTGCACCTATTTTCCATCAAGTGACATAAGTTTATTTTTCTTTTGTTTGTTTGTTTTTCAAGATATCATTTCTCTGTAGCATTGGAGCCTGTCTTGGAACTTGCTCTGTAGACCAGGCTGGCCGTGAACTCACAAAGATCCACCAAGTCTCTGTTTCCAAGTGCTAGGATTAAAAGTGTGCACCACCACTGCCTGGCCAAGTTTATTTTTCTTTCTGGCAAAATTGTGTAATATTCCACATTTTCTTGATCCGCTTATCCGTTGATGGATACCTACTTAGGCTGATTCCATAACCCTTCTATCATGGAAAGTGTAGCAATGGTGGGCAGGCAAGGATCTCTGTGGTATGAGTCCTTCAGGTATACACCAAGAAGTGGTACGTACACCATTGGAACAGCTTTTTGGGGGTGGGGACTTATATACTTATTTTCTTTTCTTATTTTCAATTTTCAAAATTGGCACACAAAGTACATGGGGCTTTCAGACAAAGTATATTCTAATATGTTCTCCTGAGCTGCTCTCATCTTTCCTACTGCTTTGGCCCCCAAGGAATGGGGTGCCAATCATCATACTGATTTTCATAGTAGATGGACCTGCTACTAATGTATAAGGCTTTCATTTTTCCCACATCCTTGCTGGTATTTTTTGTTTGTTTGGTAAATGGGGTGATAAGGAATCACTGTAGTTTTAATCTACGTTTCCTTGATCATTAACAACATTGAGCCTTTTTTCTTTTACATGTTTATTGGCAATTTCTACTTCATCTTTTGAAAATGGCCCGTTAATTTATTGACTGGACTGTTTGTTATTCGGGTGGTGTTTTAGTTACTTTTCTATTGCTGTAATAAAACTCTATAACCAAAGCAACTTAAAAAAAATGTTTAATTGAGCTTATAGGCTCAGAGGTTCAGAGACCATGTGATGGAGTGAAGGAGAGCTCACATCTTCATCCGCAAACAGGAGGTAGACAGGCACACTGGGAACAGTGCACATCTTTTGAAACCCCAAGACTTGATCCCAGTGACATATCTCTGTAACATGAGGGCCGGCTTGTTGGGGTTTCCGTCCCGCCCGGTACCCCACAGCTGGCAAATCCCAAAGAGAAATCAATCACACAGAGATCTCTGTAAGTTATAATGCTGATTGGTCCATTAGGTCAGGTTACTTATTAGTTCTTATGACACATATTACCCTATTATCCTTATCTACATTAGCCATATGGCTTGGTACCTTTTCCAGCAGGTCAAGTTACATGCTGCCTCTTCGGTGGTCTGCGCAGGAGTGGTGGAGGAAGCTTCTGCTTCCGGAATACTACCAGTCTCTTTACTCCACCCCTACTTCCTGTCTGGCTTTCCCGCCTATACTGCCTGCCTGGCCAGTCAGCGTTTTATTAAAATATGATTGACAGAATACAAACAATTCTCCCACACCATATCTCTTCTAAAAAGACCATACCTTCCAGTCTTCCCAAACTGTTAGTCCAACTGGGGACCAGTTATTCAAATATATATTCTATGGGGGTTATTCTCATTCAAATCAGTAACAATGTTTTATTTTTCAGTTCTTTACATATTTTATATATCAATCCTTTGCCAGATATATAGCTAGGAAATAATTTTCTCCAATTCTGTAGACTGCCTCTACTCTTGAATTTCCTGTGTTATGCAGAATAGATAATTTGAATTCTTGGCATTATTTCCTGTGTTATCAGAGTCCTTTAAGGAAAGTCTTTCCCTATGCCTGATTTTTTAGTGTTTTTCTTGTATTTTCTGCTAAGTTTCAAAGTTTCAGTTCTTATATTAAGGCCTTGGATCAATTTTGAAGTTCTTTTCACATGGGATGGCATCCTTCATGCATCTATATAGAGCTGCTACGTTTTCTCAGTACCATTTGTTGAAGACACTGTCTTTACTCTAATGTGTATTTTGATATATTTCTGAAAATCCATGGGGCTTTATATCTGTGGATTTAATTCTGCATTTTCTTTTATCCCACCAATCTATGTATATATATATTTTTTGTGCCAGTAAAATATTTTTTGTTACTATGGCTTTGTAGTATTGTTGAAATGAGGATTATTTGGCTCTCCAAACAATCTTTTGTGTTTCTCTATGAATTTTGGGATTTCTTTTTGTATTTATATATAAAGAATATAATTGGAATTTTGAGAAGGATTGCACTGACTAGGCAGAATACTTTTGGTAATACAGCCATCTTCACTATGCTAATCCTTCTGAGTAATGCATATGAAAGAACATTCCAACTTCTATTGTCTTTCTTTTTTGTGGATTTTCTTACAGAGGTCTTTCATTGTCTCAGCAAGATTCATTTCAGAAATTTTCAGTGCTATTGTGAATGGGATTGTTTTCTTCGTTTCTCTCTAACGCATGTTAGTTATTGAAACAGAATAAGAGAGCTGAACTTTGTCCACTGATTTTGTATTCTGCTACTTTGCTAAAGGTGTTTACCTATTGTTAGGGTTCTCTGGTGGAGGCTTTATGGTCTCTTACATACAGGATCATATTAACTGCAAACATGGAAAGTCTGAATTATTTGTAGGAAAGGCCTTGGTCAGGAAGAACTTTTTGACTTTGATTTAAGGGATGAGTGAGCATTTGTTAGACAGACAGCCCTGAGGGGAAGAAACTTTGGGTATAGATGTACTGAATCAGAAGTGTGAAGGAGTGTTGTCTATTTAAGAGACAGAGAGAAAAGGCCACTGTAAAGAGAAATTTATGATTGAGGGAGACATGACAATGTGTCAACATTATCTACACAGCCTCTGATGAACAAGAATGCCTAATTTTTGATGTAAGAAACTCATTTGTTACTCTTTATGGATGGTATCTTGGGCATTAGTTAAGAAATCCCTTCCTACCCTTTATGTTTTCTTCAGTTAACACTTCAGTTTTATTATTCATATCATCGTTATTTTCCCCGGAGTTCACTTTCACACGGAGTTAGGCAGGAATACAAATGGAAAGCATTCCACTCAACACTATCACCAAGTCACCAGTACCCCCCTGACAATATGCCCCACTATTTTGATCATATACTAATTCTCAAATACACACCAGTGGCAGGTCCTTTACTGCCTACCTCACTGCTCTTGCACTAACGCCACCTTGCCTTCATTTCTCTGGCTTTTCAGTGTGTCTGAAAATCTGCAGGGCCTATCACAGTACATTTCTTTTACACGGGACGTTTGAAAAGTTTTAAAATTTCGCCCAAAATGAAGATAACCTGAACGGTATGAAACCAGAAAGTGATTGGAACCTGAGTTTTGTGTGAGTGTTGAGTTAGCTTTGTGTTACCAACGCCATACCTCACACCTGGCTAGTTATGGAGAAAGAAGAGTGTGCTCAGCTCACAATTAGATGGCTCGAGTCCACTACGTAGAAGCCACATTGGTTTGCGTCACTGATGACATGGCAGTGTGGTAGGGGCTGGTGTCAAGTGTGAGTATTGCATCTCAGCCACGGAAAGAAAGACTCTGGTATGATAAGTCCCCTTTAAGGGCACGTCCCTGAGTAACCTAAGGACACACCTGTTCAGTTGTCAGCTCTGCTTTGGTCTAACTCCAGCCCCATTCCAAACCCCACCCTTTTCAAAAAGTCCATCTAGAAGTGTCTCCTCCCACAGTGCTGACCTCATCTACAGGGCATTTAAACAGTCTACTAGAGAGCCTACATAAACCTTTAGGGGAACCTATTTTCAGAGATCACAAATGTGATTATTCTAATCAACTTGTAGGTATCAACCTGGGACAAAGACAATTTAGCACCCCGGGCTGAAAAATGATGAAGTTTTGATCTGGAACAAAGGTAGAGGAAGGAAACTTTAGAGTCAGTGGAGACTGGTGACTGGGCTTGGGCATGAAAAACTGGGAGGAACCATGACACCCATGCATCGCAGACAATGGGAAAGAACGTAGCTATTGACTATCTAGGCCAATAGGTAGAGAAAGAATATTTGGAGTGAGTACATAGTATGAGATTGGGACTTTTTTGGGAAATGCTAAGAATGAGACACACTGGGAGTCTGGTGTCCTGCTGTGGGCTGGAATTTCTTTCAAACCTGTGACATACATGTCAAGTCCCAGTGTACAGTCATGCTGGGTATCAAAACCTTCTTTATAGACACACTCATAATCATGCTGCCTCCCAAGTCAAATTTTAACACAAAACCTTGCATTACTATGTTTCTTGTTCTCTGGCAGCTTAGATTTTTCTCTCTGTTCTCTCTGGCACCTTTCATAGGGATTTAGGGGATCACAAACATACCACAATGTGGGCCTTGAGGACAGTGTGTCAGTCAAATTTTTCATAGTTGGAAGGTTGTAAACAATTCAAAGAAATTTCCCAGGAGGTGAAATATTGTGTGTGTGTGTGTGTGTTGTATATAAAAGCCAATCTCAAATTACATACATAGATCTCGGGTAGCCAAAAAAGAAACAGATATAAAATTACAAATTAATACTAATTTCCTAGTAGAGGTTCCTGAACTACAGCCACATGCGAAAGAGAATACAAAGTGGCTATCTTTTCCTCTTTGGTTATAGGGTCGGATAGGGAAGTCAGTTGAAGTGCTTTGGGAAAGAATAACTTCCTTAGTGTGCCTAAGAACCCAAATACCTGAACAGAAAAAAAAAAAAAAAAAGAGCTTGTGCTTGTGACCAGGATTCTGCTGTGTGAAAATAAGGTTGGGGTAGGTTTGCTTTTAGAGCCTGTGATTTGGCCTCAAGTAGTAGGGGAAGTCCATGCTGGAGGCCAGCAATCGCCCTTGAATACAATCACGTGATGTTAGCAAAGGTGACAGAGCAGTGAAGAGGTCACTAGAGCTAAGTGCTGCATTTGGAAAGACCAGAGTCACACTGCTGTGACAACCGAGGCCCTGGTGGGATCGGACAAAGACCAAGGTGGTCGGTCCTTGGCAATGTTAGGTACACAAGTCTACACATTCCCAGGTAACCCTTTCATCTGCACAGAACCCAAACTCACACCTTAGCTTACTGCCTAAAACCTCTGTGATCTTTCCCCGGTTCTGCAGAGAGCTGTGAGTAGCCAGCCATTCTTATAAAACAAAATAAAAAAGGAAATGCTTTAAAGGAAGAAATCTGTGACATTCGATCCCCCACATTCTTCTTCCCCCACCCATGTTAGTATTTTCCCTAATCTTAGCAGGCTTTCCATCCGCAGAATTTGTTCTCCTGTGGCTAATCCACATCTCCAGTGTCTATTGGCTTGTAGCTTTATATGCACAAGTTATTGCATATTTACCTCTGACATTACCTCACTGAAATAGCAAGGCAGTAGTGTACAGAGGCCCAGGGCCATCTACAGTCTCAGCACACAACAGGCTGCAGCAGGGGCATTGCAGACTCAAGGCCAATTTGCACTACATAGCTAGTTCCAGGCCAGATAAGTCTTTCTAGCAAGACCCTGTCTTGCAAGAAACAAACAACAAAACCATAAAAGGCTAGGCCAGAATCTCTCCCAAGATAAGGTCTGGTATGTCTGCTGGAGGGTTTAATGTCCTCAGTCCCTTCCCATTGCCATTTGATGAGGAGGCTGAGGCCAAGTGTCAGGCTTGCCTTGGGCAGGATCCCATGTTGGTAAACTGCAGAGAGAGGACTAAGGAAGGAAGAGCTGAGTCCCTCACTCCTGCTCCATCCCTCTGGACAACACAGTATGAGCTGTAAAGGCATGGGCTGTAATGTTGATTCTACAATTGGTTAGCACCGCTTCTGAGAAAGGCAACAAGCAGAGAGATTTCATGTAAAGAGGCCACAGCCTTTTGCCATGAGGACAACTGATTCCAACATTAACACGTTAAAACCCACCAGAAACAGATTTTTTTCCCCCTGATTTCTAAAACCAACACAGATAAAAATTGCTCTGCTGCTGTTCTTCAGAGCAGAAATGTCAAAGGCCAGAATTCTCGGACTTTCAGCCACATTTGCAAACAGGGCTTTTCCTTGGATGGTGTCTTTGTCCTTGTGTGGCCTCGAAAGCACCCCCAGGTTTAAAAGCACAGATCTGGGCCTTGTGACTGGCCCCCACACATTCCTCAGTTCTGTTTGCGAGTCTCCCTCCCCCCATGAGCACAGGCCTGCTGATGCGAATCATGACCTTTTATAGAATGGTGTGCAATATTCCAGGAGCCAGAAGATGAATCCAGGGAACACTCTGTACAGAAAAGATGCAAGCCTTTCAGAGACGAACAGGTTGAAGACAGAGTTACCAACAGGAAGTAAATGCACCACACATATATATGCCCCAAACAACATATAGAACAGCGTCAGGTAGCTGATGCCTTTCAGAGTTGAAAAGGTAAATGAAGCAGTGTATATATGGAATTAAGCATCATGATCACCACCCCTTAAATGTGTGTGGGGTTCTTTCTTTCTTTCTTTCTTTCTTTCTTTCTTTCTTTCTTTCTTTCTTTCTTTCTTTCTTTCTTTCTTTTCTTGTAAATGATATGACTCATTGATATTGTGGCTGTCAAGTTTTCTTGATCTCATCAAATTAACAGAAAAGTTATGTTGTGACCTATTCTGCACTATACTTTGTGATTGGAAGCTTTATTTGTAATAGACAAGCTGGGACTATCACAAGCCACCCCCACCCCATACCACAGCTCTGTAAATGCAGTTACTGAGTAGCTGTGCTGCAGTTTGAAGGGGACAACAGCACCTGCTTTATAGATCACTACAGGAACTAAGACAATAGCTACAAAACATACAGCACAGTGCCTAGCAAGCACTGTGATATTATTGTCTGTGATATTATTAAAGAGTAAATTAAACTTATTCTTTTAAAAATAAATTTATTCTAACTTATAAATTTATTCTAATATTAAAGAATGAGAGCCATGCCCCATGGGTATGGAAACGCATTGTACTCATGTATGAAACTCACAAAAACGTTAATAAATAAATAAATATAGACATGTATACATATGCAGATGCAATCAAGGAAGACATACACATACATGTGCATGTGCTTATTGTTGTGATCTGCTGCTGGCTTGTCCTGTCCCATTAAGAGACAAGTCCTGCCCACTTCCCCTTCAGGGGAGGCAAGAGGATCTTCCTACTGCCTCCAGCCTGCCTATCCCTCTTTCTGTCCCTCTTCTGAAGAGTTGGCTGCTGCCTCTTCTCCTCCCTGTCTCCCTCTCTTTCTCTTTCTCTCTCCTCTTCTCTCCCTTTCCCCCTTTTCTTCCATAACCCACTTAATAAACTCTGTACTCAATCTCTCTCTGTATGACATGTCTATCTGTCTCTCACCTGCTGAGGGCCTGTTGTGGCTCTGCCTTGGCATCAGGTCACATACTGCAGCTCCTCCTGGGACTGGCCTTCCCCCATCTGGGATCCGCCGCCCCTCAGGGAACCACACTGCTGTTTATTAAACTATAACACTTATGATCTCATGGACAGGTGCACACACACACATAAGTGACCATGCATATGCATACATGCACACCACACATATAAAAAAAATGAAAAAGGTAAAAATTAACATATGGCAAAAAGGATACTGTAGGCAATTACTGTGAGAAAAGTGAGAGATCAATAAAATGGATAAGGTTGTTAGAAAGCAATGCCCCGTGTCCATGACAGAGGAACAAAAAGACACTGTGTGCATGACAGGGATTGCAAGTAGCAGCAATCTAAGAAGTGGGACTTACACAATGGTAACTGGTAATTATTGGAAGCATGGGGCAAATTCAGCACAGTACACAAGATTTCCATAAAAAAAATTCTAATGAAAAAACTTTAGACTTCATGGATCAAATAATAGCACAGAGATGGGAGATGGGAACACCAACGTTTAGCTAGTTAGAACTGATACAGAAAACTCTGAACTCCCTGAAATAAGAATCGACATTGTTTTCAAATATACTAAAACATTTACCAACACTATCAATGTGCTATTTTACAAACAAACTTTAAATAAACATTATGCCAAATGTATTTTTCAGGTTGTGGTATCATTAAAGTATAAATCAATTTGAAAAGATAATTAAGGAATGCATCCTGGATGAAGAATTAGCTGCTTTCCTCTATATTGATTGCCTGGCTTCCTCTCTTGCCCTCCTGAAGTCTGTTATCTTCAGGAAGGTCGGGTAAATCTTTGCAAATTCAACATAGATTATGTCACTGCCACAGGGCAGCAGGGGTGGGTGCAGGGGAGTGGGAGTAGGGGTGGGGTGGGAGGGCATGAGTCCTCCCAATCCCTTTGAAGTCAAAATTCAAGCTCCATCTTATAAGATGCAGCTGAGTGACCCAGGTCCTCCATGATCTCCTCAGTGGTTATTCTCTAGAAGTTTCCTTCCAACCCATCTTTCCTCTCTTCATCTGTCCCTCTTTCACTACTTCCCTTCCTCTTTCCCTCTCTATCTTCCTTTCCTTCATTTTGCTCTTACCCCTTCCCTGATGTGAGATTCCCCTTTGTATGCTGTGAATGTTCTATTGCCATTGGTTAATAAAGAAGCTGCTGTTGGCCTATAGCAGCACAGAATAGGGCAAGGTGAGAATTCCAAGCAGAGATGGAGGAAAAAGAAGGCAAAGTTAGAGGGACACCATGTAGCTGCCAAAGGAAACAGATGTACCCTGGAACCTCCCCCGTAAACCACAAGCCTCGTGGTAATACACAGAATAATAGAAATGGGTTAATTTAAGATATAAGAGCTAGCTAGAAATATGCTTAAGCTATTGTCCAAATAGTATTGCAATTAATATAGTTTCTGTGTGATTATTTTAGGTCTGGCTGACCGGGAAGTGAACACTTCTGCTTTCACTCCCCCTTTTCCTCTTCTCCCCTTCCCTCTCTTTTTCCCACCCCTCTACTCTCCTTCTTCCCCCTCCTTAGCTCCCTTACACTCCCTCCTAGCCTTCTGCCTCTATCCTCCTCCAACTCCCTCATCTACTTCTTCCTTCCCTTCCTTCTCTCCCGTCTTCTCCTGAACTGAGCTCTCAATAAATAACTGAGAATACCATTCAACTTTCAATCCCCTTGCTTCATCCTCCTTAGTCCTGAGCACCAAGATATCAGGTCTGTGCCATCAGACCTGGTTCCCCTTTTATTAGCTAAACAATTTGAGACTTCACACTTCCAGAGATTTGCAGTTTTGGTGCCTGTGACCCTTCCCCCTGCCTGCCCCTGTCACCTGGCTTCCTTAGTGTCCTCCTCAACACCACAGAAGACACTTCCTTCTCATCTTATTCTGGCTTTCTCTTTATCCAATTATTTTTTTTTTACTAGCTCTATTTGATTATCTAACTTTTATTTATTTTTCCTTACCACAGTACAAAGCTCACAAGGTAGGGAATCTATCCATTCACCCTGCAGCATCCAAGGCTTATTAAACTATGTCTCACTCCTAGCAGGTACAAGGACGTTATTCAGATAAACAATTCCTAAAGTTAATATGAGCTCCCCAAATGCCAGGGCACTTAGTCTTGAAAAGAAGGTGCGTTCCAAGTCAACATGATTCTGAGGCCAGACCTGGGTGTATTAAGTCCAGAGACACAACTTACACATGGAGAAGTAGACAAACAAAGGCAAACAAACACGGTACAAGGACAGCATTCAAGGCCCCGGCGTCTGAAGAATATGGTTTTGTGGCATTTCACGACAGTGATGATGAGCTCGGGGACAGGATTCAGCCCATGTGTTTCCTCCCTCAGTCACGCAGTGCTCAATGGACTGTGAGACACAGTGGCACCTGCGGTCCGCTGACACACTCCTCTCATCCCTACACCATATGTTTGTGAGGTGCTGACTCAGATGATTTGTGTGCAGGCTCCCATCGAATAACTCTACACTTTCAGCATGCCTGTGGAGGGCAGATCTGGCCCTCGTGGGCCGGCTATGTAATCTGTGTTGTCCCATCCAGCCTTGACTAGCTTGGAGCCAAGTATTTTCTCAACCTGTTGGAAGTGCTAGGAGACCTTGCACTGGTAACCAGTCAGTTACAAGTATTAACTGGTCCCTCACCGTGGTCCAATTTGTCTGCCTGCTCTAGCTTTATGACAACTCTGTATACTCTATAATGTTCTCAGGGGTAAGGGCCTTTGTGGTTCTAAAATGGACTCTGTGGCCAGACTATCCAAGACCTACCTCTCAGCTGCTCAATATGAATCCCCACAGATTGCTTAACTCTTCCATCACTGAGTTTCTGCACCCACGCTAAAGATATAAAAACAGAACCTATGTTTCAGGGCTTTAGGAGAATTATACTGCACATGAAAAGCAGTAATAACTGTGCGCAGCGGAGGGTACAATTTTAGTTATGTTAACCATGGCAACTGCCATGACTACCAGTAATGATGATGGTTATAGTATCCATGTCTCCGCTTCCATGACCACTGGCTGATCATCATCACTAAGTGGCTTGGCTTATAATTTTGGGAGGACATTTTTTTCCTTAAAGATTTATTTTTATTTGTGGTGTGTGTGTGTGTGTGTGTGTGTGTGTGTGTGAAAGCCAGAAGACGACCATGGATCCCCCAGAACTAGAGTTATAGTTGGTTGCGCGCTGCCTAATATGAGTGTTGGGAATTGAAATTGGGTCCTCTGGAACCACCAAGACAACCCTGCAGCTCTCAGGCGGGTAGTGAATTAGGCTCTTACCATATTCTAGTAAGCTTTATACAACATGCTGATCAAATCATATGGGCTCCATACGATTTTCTCCTTGTGGTGTGTATTTAAATCAGTAGACTTTACACAAAGCCGATGGCTATTGTTAATGTAGGTATGCCTTACTGAATCACTTGAGACCTGGAAAGAGCAAAGGGCTACCATGCCAGAGTAAGAAGGAATTGTGCAGCACAGCTCTTTGGACCTCACTTGGAGACCCATACTTCCTGTCACCTGGCTCTTGAGTTTTGAGCTTAGTAAACTTGCTTTACTGAGGCCACCAGTCTGGACACCATCCTCTATATTTTGGAGTTATCAGCTTCACATTTATGTGAGCCAAATACTTAAAAAAATTATGTATGTCAGCGTAATCATCTATATTTCTGTCTATCTCTCACTTCCTACTGATATATTCCATAGTCTATTGATTCTGTTCTTTTAGTGAATCCTTATAATACAGATAGAATATAGATTGAAAGAGTAAAGCTGGTGTTGCTAAAAATTATTACATTTGGGAAAGGATGCGAAGAATAAATATGTCATTCAAGGAAAGCAAAGGTTAGCTTGGGCATGAGAGTCATCCTTATAAATCCATAGATGCCATGGAAAAAGAGAGGTCAAACTTATTAGTGGTGTTTTGGATGGCTTTGAAATATATATATATATATATATATATATATATATATATATAATTTTTGAGTGTTTTGCAGATACACACAAATGTTAGGTTAATGAGAAGAAAACATTTCAAACAGTGATAGTGTTCAAATGATTGAGGGGCAGGAAGAAGCACACATACATAATCATTAATAAAAATAAATTTTTACGGGAAAAGGTATTCTCCTGACATTATAAACCAAGCCACTTAGTGATGATGACCAGCCAGTGGCCTTGATAGGTGGTGACATCACTATAACATCGCCATCACTGGTAGTCATGGCAGTCACCAAGGCTAACATGACTAAATGTTTATTCTCTGCTAGACACAGTTACTACTGCTTTTCATGAGAATTGTATTTCCCCCCAAAGTCTAGACCCCGGATGGGTAAAATAGATGTCACAGAGGATAGTGTCTCTTATAAACAGGTCATTTTCTTTCTAGATGCCTCTTGATGTCATTGATGAAATAAAGTGATGTCTTATATGGCACCTGTGATGTTTAATCTTTATGGTTTACTTGATTGGTTTTAGAATAAACTAAGAGATATTCTTCTGGATGATCCTGTAAAGGAATATTTCCAGGAATGGTTACTGAGGGGAAAGACTCCCCTCAGAGTGGGAAGCATCTTTCTGTAGCTGCCCAGATAGAAGGAGGTCTCCTAAAAGAGCTTTGGTGCCCGTCTTTGCCCCTTGCTGCTTCTATCATCACTATTGCCATACTTTGCTGACGTCCAAACTGGACTCCATGGACCAGAGACCAGTGGCTCCTCCAGGCCGTAAGCACAGATTGGGATAGTTGAGTAAGTATCCTCATACTTACGGATTGAGTAAGTACTGGGTTCTTAGTCTCTCTAGCATGCAAAGAGTCACCGCTGAACTACCAAGAACATACTGTGTAAGCCAATCTAATAGCTCTCCTTTGATACACACACACACACACACACACACACACACACACACACACACACTGATTCTGGGTTTCTGGAGAATGCTCGTGGATACAAGTCCTATGAATGCTCTTATGCCTGTATAAATGCTTACATTTCCATTTTTATCAAGGAGAGCCAGCTTCAAGTAAAATATTTTCCTATTTGTAGTTAATTTTTTTTGTATCTAAGCTTTTTCTGTAGGAAATGAGGTTGGTCTTCACTTAGATAAGTGATATAGTGCTCCTTTAAATGACCAAGGAAAACAAACAAAAATACATTAAGGCATTATTGCCTTAAAAGGCACACAGGCATGACCCATCTTCTCAGGGCTGCCAGATCATTCAGTGTGTGGTGACACAGGGCAGAAGTCATCTCAGTGAGGATGCTGGCTGACCACAGGTCACCCCGTGGACTCAGTGAGGACGCTGGCTGACCACAGGTCACCCCGTGGACTCAGAGAGGATGCTGGCTGACCACAGGTCACCCCGTGGACTCAGAGAGGATGCTGGCTGACCACAGGTCACCCCGTGGACTCAGTGAGGATGCTGGCTGACCACAGGTCACGCCGTGAACTCAACTCTAGCTCAGGCTGTGCATGGGGATAACTACTGGTTAATGTCCCTCATCGCCAGACATGTGAGTCATGCTTTGCCTATCCTGTAACACACTGCTCCTTTCAATCTCGTGCATTCATCTTCTTGAAATAAAATATCACACCATCTAAAGTCAGTCAATAAAGCACATGGATAATGTTCAGAAATGTTTACATATTGGCGTCGTCTTTCTTTTAGTAGAGAAGTACTAGTTTTCAAAAATTAAATTTATGAAAATTTTATTTTAAAGCAAAACTTGAATAGAACACTTCCTATATTCATACCACCCCCCCCAAATACCATGATTAAGTGTTTTACTTTGATTCATGTAATTGGATCAAAAACTATGTGTCAGATTAGAGTGATGGACAGGTCTATGATACAAGTTCAAAGAGAATAATCCAAAGCTGGAACAGCTTTTTTTAATTACTAAAACTGAAATGACTTTCACTCATAATTAGTTTTATATATTCTTTGAAGAACTGTCAAGTCATAATTCTACAAAGTTAATATTTGAACAAAACTATTACTGGGGAAAGTAGCACTTTTATTTTCACAAGATGTAAATACAACCTCCACAGCACGCTTTTGGGCAATCAAAACAACACACCTAGTTGAGAACAAATGAAACATCACGACTGGGAGGAAAAGTCACCAAGAGCAGTGTCCTACCTTGTGATTCTACGGAAGAAGAGTTACAGAAATGTCTGCTTTGGGAACTGTGAGACTGTCCCATTAGCTTATACAAGTTGGTTGTTGAGCCAACCATAATTCAGATCTTCACAGGCTGGGGGATGAGAAAAATCACTTCTGTTTTTGTGTCTCTACTTGATTATAACTTGATAGGACTTTCAAAACTCAAGCTAAGTCAATCATTGTGCTCCAAAACTTTTGAAATGTGTTTGACTCATGAACAGATACCGGAACAGAAGAGGGGATCAAATTACTATTTAATTTTAAAAACAAGTAATTCCCGTCACCAGCATAAGAAGGGAACCAGGAAGCTGTGGTGTTGAGTGAAATAAGCCAGTCATACATTGACATACTGCATAATTCCATTTATGTGTGGCCTGAACATTGGTTGCTAGGTGACAGGGATGGAGGACGAGAGATGGGAAGTCTTGCCAGTTCATCCAAACTATAAATAGGGCAACATGGGCCTTTCACCTCCAAAATTCATGTTCTTGAGAACTGGACAATGGGGTTTTTAAATGTCTTATACTGTTTTAAGTTAGTAAGTTTGTGATTTTTGTGTTGGGCCACACTCAAGGCTATCCTTGGCTGTATCTGGCCATGGTAGCCTGAGTGTCACAGTCTAGATATGCCACTTGATGGTATCCTGAGGGTCACAGTGTGGATACGCCACTCTGTGGGTTCAGAGTTTGTTTTCTAAGGAAAACAAAATCTCTGGGTAGGTGGTCACAATGGCTAAATGTGAATGCATTTTAAAACAAGCAAATAAACAACAAAACCTTAAACTTTAAAGACTCATGATGACCTTGGGAGAAGAAGAAGAGTATTTTGATTTAATTTCATGTTCTCTATTTTCTCAAATGCATCAGTTCATCAAATGCTCAATTTCCTGATCCCCATAGAGGGCAAACTCCAGCAACCATTAAGCATCGTTGTTACTGTCTCCATTCTTTGATACTGATTTCAGAGAGGAGGAAGACACATCCCTCTGATTTAATCTAAAAAGCTTAAGACTGCAGATACCATCTGCTGGGGAATAACGGATAAACACATTGGGTGGTCTCAAGTCAGCACCTAATGTACGTTCTATCTATCCTTCCAGCAGGGCTGAGTCAGGACCCCTTAGCTTGACTCACAGCTCCTCTGTGGACATGGTCCACATGTTTGGATGATCTGGCAAGACTTCCATCTCTCCTCCTCCATCCCTGTCACCTAGAAACCTTTCTATTTATAATTTTAATGTTCAGGTCCCACATAAATGGAATTAGGCAGTATCTTTCAATGTATGACTGGCTTATTTCACTCAACACCACACCTTCCTGGTTCTCCTCTTATGTTGGTCTATCCCTTGGTCTTTTGGTGCCCTGGGTTCACTGTCTGTCAAAAAGAGCCGATGATCTTGCCTCCTCTGTGAGGTGGAAGGATGTTTAGCACAGTGTCTGTGTCAGAGTGTCAACAAGCATCTATTATCACTGCCTTCTTCCTGCTACTGGCTCCCCTCAGTTAAAGTGGACGAACACTGCCTGTGACTACAATCCAGGAAACTGAGGGTGGGTAAATGGAAGAACCTCGAGTTTTCCTTCAGAATCGGATCGTTTCTCACCTCCCTCCCCTGCTCCTTGGGATTCTGCAAAAGGCTAATCTCCCAGGTTGCTATCTTCCGAGCCTCACTGCTGTTCTACAGGCTTAGCCTCTAACTCAGTAGTTCTCAACCTATGGGTCAGGGCCCTCTGGGGGTGGCCGAAGAACCCTTTCATGGCGATCACCTAAGACCGTTGGAAGACACAGATATTTACATTATTATTCATAACAGTAGCAAAATTGCAATTATAAAGTAACAATGAAAATAATTTTATGGTTGGCGGTCAGTCACTACCACATGAGAAATGAAGGGGTCGTAGAATTAGGAAGATTGAGAACGACTGTTCTAACTAATCAAAACCATGTCCTCCTGACCTAACTCGTCCAATAAGGTCCACTCAGAGCTCTTAAGATTTCCTTAGGAAGCTAAACCAGGCAGCAGCACACAGATTCTGTTGTTTCTGGCTGTGATCTGGCTGGTTCCCTTCAAATGAAGCATCATTTTGACTTTTATCTATAAATATTCAGTCAAGGAGAATTTCCTCGATGGGCAAAAGGCCAGGCCAGGAAGAGTCCCAAGAGGGAATTTAGTTGGGATTTTTTTTTTTTTTAATTTCCATAAGTGGAAAAGTGAGGGCCTGAGGTAGCTGGTAACCTCTTAAGGTCCATGAAGCAGTACAAAGACCAAGACTGGCATCTCATGGAGAGAGGACCACTAGTTCTAAAGCAGATCGGGCACTGAGAAAAGAAGGTCTTTCCACATCCGCTTTAACTCATCAACCCCAGAACTGGTTTTGATAGTATCTTGCTCTTTTCTTCTTGGATCAAAGTCTAACTATCACAACTGTTACTAAACCTCAACACCTAATACATATGAAGTAACAGCAGTTACCGAGTGCATGCTGTATGTTTAAGAAACAGTCTCATGTGCCCTGCTCCATTTCAACCTAGTAACAGCATCATTCATTCTGGGCATTTCTATCCAGCTCTTGTTCTTTGGATGTGAAAACTAAGAATCAATGATAGAAACTGACTCATCTAACTTACCTAGAGAATCACAGGCCATGCACAGGTTTTAATGAGCCCAGGGTATGGTTCACTTCAAAGACAGTACTCATAGTCACATTACTAAACAACATCATTTCTTACTAAAATTATCCACAGTT
Source organism: Myodes glareolus (assembly GCF_982192425.1). Lineage (NCBI taxonomy): Eukaryota > Metazoa > Chordata > Mammalia > Rodentia > Cricetidae > Myodes > Myodes glareolus. The sequence goes on along the minus strand of NC_142034.1, from coordinate 77,449,241 downwards.
AATTGCATTTCCCTGAAACTTAGAAGGGGGCATGAGAATTAAGACTTTTCCTCTGTGTTAACAAAAATGAAGTAGTAACTTATTTATGGGATATAAATTTCAATCGAGTCTGGTGTTCAAACTTCAAATCCAGCCTTGTACACATCACACCAGTGATTTACCAGGGAGCTACATCTCAGCCTGTGTATGGACTTCTTCTCACTTGTAGGTGTGTGCCTGTGTGTGTCTCTGTGCATGTGTGTGTGTGTGTGTGTGTGTGTATAGCCTAAGAGTTGATGTGTATGTGTATGTATGCACATGTGCATTCGTGTATTCCCCCATGTGCAGGCTAGGAGTTGATGCTGGGTGTCATTCCTTAATTGCTCTCAGTTTTGGAGACAGGCTTTCTCACTGGACCTGGCACTCCCAACTCAGCTAGGCAGGCTAGCTAGCAAGTTATCAGGGATCCTCCTGTCTGCCTGCCTTCTCTTTTTTCCACCGTGGGGTTACAGAAGTTCCCAGCAGTGCCTGATTTTCACATGGGCACTGGGGATATCAACTCAGGTCCTCAAGCTTGCATGGGAAGCTGAGTCATCTCCGCAGCCTCTAGATGGGCTTCCCGAACCTCTTTTGTTTTTCAGTCATAAATATAGGCTACAAGTGCATTGACGCTGGCATTCTATGGCAAGGTCATACTCATAGTTCTGAAAAATTTCTGAGGCTAGTCCGGAGTGACTTTCAGAAGGCCGAGGCTTGTTCTTTCTAGATACTCCTCTCTCCAGAGCTGATGCAACATCATTTACATTTAATTACAATCCATAGAGACTGAGGGCTTTTCCATTTCCAAGCGGCTGTATGTCTGCTCTGCAGTCGAGAACTCTGGGGTGGGTGTGATTCTGGTGGCAGGAAGAAAAATTACATTGCAGCATGTTTACTTCCAGTGAGAAATGTAAGAGGAAGCTGTTACATCTGGCTGCTTTTCTTTGCCAAATTCTTTAATTGTTTTGTAATTTGAGGGAAAAAAACTCAAAAGGTGATGAAAGAAAACAGACAGAAATAACTAACAATAAATAAAACAAGTTCATAACAGAATAATAATTCCATCACCATGGCAACAAGTACTTATATTTCTAACCTCTGACCCCCTACTACTATTGGAGGCCTCCGCTGGAGAGATGACTATAAAGCGATCCATAGTTTTTCCCAGCTAAGACTCATAAATACCTTTAAGTGGAAGTGCTATTACATTATAGAAAATGGGGACTCCTTAGTACCCTCATGATTGAGACTTTGAAACCCTCTTCAGGGCTCGAGAGATGGCTCAGCAGCTAAGAACACTTGCTGCTCAATCATGAGGACCAGAGTTCGAATCCTGACACTCACATCAAGGGGCTCACAAATGCCTGTACATCCACCTCCAGCTCTAGGAGATCTAAGGTCCTCTTCTGGTCTCTGTGGGTACCTGTACTTACACATGCACACACCTTTACACACACATATACATACGTACACATTAACACACACACACACACACACACACACACACACAAATAACAGATAAGTAGAAAAATAAAAACCCTTGTCCAAGTCATTGAGAAGTAAATTCCCTGATGCAGCCTCTGCTCCTTAACAGGATAAATACTAGATATATACTTTCCATGGAGGTTCAGGGATCTAGTGTCTAGATTAATAGTCAGTGCTCCCAAGGACTATGACCCTACTCAGTTCTTAAGGCTCCTAGAGGGTGCGGGGCAGAAGGCATCTTTGCTCCCACTGAGATACTGATAGATAACTCACTTCAGATCTCATTTGGAGGAAGTAGGAATCTGAATTTCCTAGATCAAAGTTGCTGCTGACTCGCTTGTTGCTCTTGCCACTTGGGTGTGGCCACAGCCTTAAGCAGCCAGACGGTGACAAAGCAGAGGCTAGGTCAGACGGGGAGCTCTGTGGCTTCTGCCTTGATGACAGAAAACCCATGAGAGTTTCAATACCGAGCTGTTGTTCCTCATGCTGTAGGCTAAATCGAGCTCGACCAGCTGATTACATAGTGACCCACATGCAGGCAATACGGTCTGTTGATTGGGTCTCAAGAGAGCAGAGAGTGATCACTGTGTTCTGCTTAGTGTGGGGCAGGACAGAAGGAATAGTCACATCATGGAGGACTACCTGGAGATGGTATGACATCATAAGCCAACAGTTTCAAACCTAGCCTGAACCTGGGCTGCATTTGAAAGTCATACTGACTGTGTGAGAGTACCAAATTTCTTCTAACAATTCTAGGGTAAGTGTGGGTCAGTTTTACGTGCAAAGAGTCAGTGAATAGTGTAGTCTCTGCAAACCAGTTCTCTAGCATAAATAATCCAGTCTGAATGTTTTTAAAAAGAGTAGTGGAGAATATACAAATGAATGGGAGTGACGTGCCTATGTTCTAATAAAACTTTATTTATATAAACAGGTAACAGGCTGAATTTGGCTCAAGATCATTTGTTTGCAGACTCCTTTATAGTATGAAAAGCTGAAACCTAGAACAGCAGTGTTCCTTTCAGCTTTCTCTAAATTCATTAATGCCCACATGATCCTGTGTTACTTATCAGAACAGAAATTTTGGCAAGTCAAATCAGATACTGGTCCCAGCATGCAACTTGCCTAATTATGACTAATACTTCCCATCGTTTTCTGAGAGAAAAAACATTCTGTGAATGCACAGATGGTGTTGCTATGGCATCTCCAGCATCTCCTCAGCTGCCGATGTAACTACACGGTTTGCAGGCTGAAAATGATCAGCCTACTACTGACTTCCCAGGGAAATACTGAAAACAGAGCAAGTCTGCAGATGGGAAGTTCAGAACCATGCTTCATTCTCTCAAATGAAGGCTGTCGTTTGTAAAAAGAGAAATCAAGGACACTAGCCCAGAACAACCGAGAAATTGACACAGTAGAAAAAACACAATATATTAATCATATACAATCAAGATGCGCTTACGGCTCACCATGACCCCTCGGCTCCAGAACCCAATAAAATCAGCTACCTAAAGAGCAGTGCACACAACTATATTTGTAAATGTGTCTTTAAGGTGTAATACATAACAAGTAACACAAAAGCAACTATTTCTCTGAACTTAGAACATGTTCACCTATGCCATGATTTACACAGGCAACATCAAGGAAAGATGAAGAAAGAAAAGATGAAGGAAGCCAAAGAAAGGGTGAAGGTATGTCTCAGCAGCCTGAGAGCATAATGCACACAGGTTAACTCCACACTGACTCCCACCTGTCTCAGAACTGGTTTTGAGTCTGAAGAGACGATTCTTTTTTATTTTCTAAGTGTGTGTTCCAAATACACTCCAGCAAAACAGAAGAACAGTACTGATTCAGAGAGAGAGAGAGAGAGAGAGAGAGAGAGAGAGAGAGAGAGAGAGAGAGAGAGAGGAGAATGTATTCATGCACATGTGGACTCATAAGTGTGTGTGTGTGTGTGTGTGTGTGTGTGTGTGTGCATGTGTGTAGACAAGGTAGATTATAAAACAAAAATTAAGTAAATGAACAATATTCTTGATGGGAATAAATCCTAAGGAAAAAAGCCAGATGGTACTGGCTGATTCTTCTAAATAGATGTTCATCTATTATGGCAATCTCTGAAGAGATCTGGATGAAGGGATGAGATTAGGACATAACTTAGCTTTTAACCTCCTGTGAAAAGACATGGTAGCTAAGATAGATGTTTATACTGTTTGAGGGATAGGTCTAAGTAGCAGATGGGGTGTCTGGGGAACAAGGTGAGCAACCATTTGATAACAGGATCCTGCTTAGCATACCCTAATACTGAGAGAGAGCTGAACACAAGAGCAAGGAAATATGCACACTGGTATAAGAAGCCCACTCTATAAGCAAAAGCAAAGCTCTCAAAACAAAGGCAAAAAACCACATGGATTGTTCATGCAAGCATCATCATCCCACAGCCATCTCTTCTCATCTCGTTTAAAAATCACATGCTAGCATGTCTAGCGGTGTCGTCCTTGTGCAGGTAGGGGGTGGGCACATGGGAGCAACTGGAGGGGAGAAAGAGGGAGATGATGTAATTATATTAACCTCAAAATATGAGAATGAAGAGACATTCATACTGATGTTAGCATTGATGGTTTGATAACAATGGCCTCTTTAGTTCATTGAGGGAAACTCACTAAGGCAGTTCCTTGTTGGAACCTTAATTCAAGGGAAACCATCAGTCAGGAAAGGGTCCCTGATAATGATGTTTTATTTTAGATGACTCCTCCACAATGGGAGCCACTTGTCTGCACAAGCCGAAGAATAAAATTGAGTCATAAACCTCCCTGCACTGACTCTTGGAGTGGAGCACTCGGTGATGTATATGTGGATGGAGAGATGTGAGGATAAATCAATGGGCATAAAGTCAGCTTTCCCACTGCACTGCCAGGTCCCACACTTGCAGCAGTGAGACCAAGGGCTCGGCAGGGTACAAGCCACCCTAGAGTTCATCACATGTACAATGACCCTCTGGAGGTACCCTTATGATTCATTTTCCTTTCTGCTCACAGCGGGGGATCTCCCAAAGCCCATTTCCCTACTTCTGTACAACCAAGTCCTTCTTCCCTCAGGAGACCAAATCTCACCTCCTCCCCAAGGCCTTAATCATTAATTCAGAGACGAAAGAATCCTTGTCTATGCTATCAGTCTTTAGCACTCTCTAGGTGCTAAACTGTATCCTCAAGTTTGACCAACAATGGTTATAAAATGTTTTGACAAGTCACATCTATATTGAACATGTACAGGCATTTTCTTGGGCAGGATAGGTTTAAGAAGAACTTACAACAGCTTGGGCAAGACTGGTACAAGATTAGACCAGCCAAAAATCTCAGCATGGATGGGGAGGAGGTGCTCAGTCAGTGCCACCCCTGTTTGAAGCCCTAGTCACAACTGATGGCTGATTGGGTAGAGCAGGTTGTCCTTAGAAATGCAGACCCTGAGAGAGCTACCCATGCTCATGTAGTCCTGCATGTGTGCACGTAGAGGCAACTGTAAGTGGACTCAGTGAGTTTAAATGTAGAGCACATAAATTTGGGTGCGGATAGGAGGGAAATCAGAGAGGAGGGAACGGGGGTAAGTTTGAGCAAAACATGTCATATGTGTGTATGAAATTCTCAAGCGATAAGAAAAAGATGATATAGAAGAATATGTATGTATTATTTGCAAACACAACAGCAATTTCCATAATGGCTTTTAGCCCCCAGTGGACTTTGGTATCATCTGTGGAAGTTTCAGGAACCATGTCACACAGCTGTGTGAGGCAAATGTATTTCTTTTAGAATTTGCACCACTTAAAAGCTTGTGTTGAGACTCCAAGAGATAGTGCAGTGACTATGACCTGCCAAAGACTTCCTGAGATCTCAGGTTTACCTGTCTAACTGTGCACCAACCTTAACCTCCGTTTGCTGCACCTCAGCATCTCCATCTATGAAGATGGCAGTAGGCTCACAGGAGTTCTGGTGAAGGTGGGATGGACTTATGCTCGGCTTACAGTAGGACTCAATACCTTAAGGTATAATTTTTAATTATACCTTAACTTAAGGTATTAAGTTATTATTCAATAACTTAAGGTATAATTTTTTATGAGGGTAAAAGCTATCTGTTTTCAATTTTTGTTAATTGATGACATACTAAATTAAATTTAAACTTCCTCGTAGCAGTAACTGCCTGTTCAGCATTGAGACAGTGTTATTTAGTAGAAGATGTTTGGACACTATAGTTACATAAATGTGAACTAGAATTTCAGGTCCACTGTATGATAGCACTATGATTTTTGGCAATGACACAGAAAGCCAAGAATTGAAATATTGTCAATGAACACATCTGAACTAAGAACCCAGGATCCAGTAGCCAAGGAGACAAACAATGCCATGATCTACAGTTCTACAGAGGGCACATTAAGGATCACTACTGGAACAAGAAAGTAATGTCAATTCATCTGGTAGAGCCAATCTCTCGCCCGTTTATCGGAGTAGAACACATCTAGCAAATATGAAGCCCTTCAAGGTCTCCACACTCTAGTCCACCTCAGACTCTCTGCATCAGCCCTAAGCAAAGTCCATGCTCTGCACTGTAGCAGGTTCTTGGCAAGTGTCTTCGAGGAGATGGGTGAACATTTGCAGCCAAGTACTTTAAATAGAGTTAGGCTTAAAGAATCCAGGGCTATAAAATTCCATGACGTTCATATCTAGGCTGACAAGGCAGTGTTCCACCTCTTGCTAATGGAAAAATTCTGCAGAACAGCTGTTTTCTTCAGGACTGATCCATGATCAAGGACGATACCTACCATATCTCAAAGAAGACACCTGCTGGTAGAGTGTGAAAACTATTGGAAGAATTGCTCAGATCTGGGACGGGTTTTCTTTTTCATTTCTGAAGTTTAGTGACTTCATTCCTCCTTTCACCACAAAGAAAAGAATGAAAAGTTTGGACGGAATCATTTAAGTAACTTGTCTGAATTGATTGCTTCTAATAGATTAGCCAGACTTTACAGAGCAGAGGGTGGAACCAGACTTCAAAGTGCCACAGTATTTATTCAATGAAATAGTTCATATTTTTCATCATCTTTCAGGCAGTCTTGAGAATTTGGCAAGACCAGAGACCAGTTTGGGGTTCTCTTTTTCCGGGAACCCCCTCTTTTCTTTATTTTGCCGAGCCTTTTTACATCTCCCCCCCCCCCCAAGCATGATACCAAATCTCCATCTCCTCACCAGTGACTGTTTGAAGTCTTCCAGATTCCTTCCTGCACGCACTGCCTTACACATCCTACCAGTGTCCTAAGGATGTTTTATTTTCTCAATTACACAGATAAGAAAAACTGCATCGGGAGACAAATACCTCGGTCAAGTTCATCCACTCAGCTAGAGTCTTGGCCACTTCTGTTTATAGCAGAGAGCGAAAGTTTGAAACCATAGTTGAGCAACATCCAATTTCCCAGAAGACTGTGTTTTCTTAAACTCTCATGCAATTTTCTCTCTCTGCTTGCTCAGCAAATTCTTCTCTCTGATGCTTTTATTTTGTTTTGAAGAAACTTGTATTCAGTTAGAATTTTTATTGCCCAAACACAATCTATCTGAATGGGGATTGGCTCAGAATGGGAAAGGTACACCCACAGATCTTAGGGTATGCCGCACAAATCTGATTACTTTTTCATGAATTTTTGTCAGGGACACATAACCCCACTTAAATTTTTTTTATCAGCAATAAAATTAAGTCTTATTCCAACTGATGTTATTTGCTCAGTGATTACTATTTTATAAAATGCCTGCAATTTGTTTTTTTCTCCTCTTCAATTATTAAGATCTCTCATGTTCTACACAAGTATCCCAGCACTGAGTTATACGCCTACCTAGTTTTTTTTTTTTAATTTATTTTATATTTTGAGGCACGATCTTGCTAAGCTTCCTGGGCTGCCTTTGAACTTGGCTGCAAAAACAAACCTTGAATGTGAGACCCTCCTGCCTCTACCTCCCAAGTAGCTGAGGTTTCAGGCCTTTGCCCACCAGACCCATTATGTAATAGCATTTTTTTTTTAACCAGAGTTGTCTGCCTAGAGCTATCTGGCAAGGTCTAGGGATATTTTTATTGCTACAATTCAGGGGCTACACGGATAATCAAGTGGGCAGAGATTGGGGCCTCTGTTAAACATTCTAGAATGCACAAAATGGTCCTCGCAACAGTTACCAAGGCTTGAATATAAAAACTATGAAGGTTTAAAAAAAAGACTGGAAAAATGTAAAAGACGATAGTGATTGTAAACGTATCTGCCAAGGGAAAGTGAGTGTATATAAACAGAGGGATCTAGAAGCAAAACAACTACATTTCCCCATTTGATCAACATTTATTATTATTACTGTACAAACTAAAATGTCATTATGACATTTCATACATGTATACAATACACTTTGATCATCTTCAGCCTTGCAGTATCATATCCTGCTCCTATTCCCACTGTCTCCTTCCTCTACCTCCAAGGCATCTTTTTACTTTTATGAATTATCTCTACTGTTTTAATTAATCAAAAATAATTTTAATTACATATATATATACATACAAAAATATAAATGCAACTCATTGAGTCAATTTAGGGTTTCACATATGCATGTGTTTTAAGGGATGATGACTTACTGTTGGATAACCAATTAGGGTACTCAACCATGGGGAAGATTGATTCTCTCCCTCTTAGTAGCCATTATCGTATATAGCTCTTCATCTAGGCATGGGACCTGGGAGATTTCCTTTATCCACATTGCCATGTTAACTGGTATTGTCATTGCTCATGTCTTCTTTAAAAAACCAGATTGTTGAGATTTCATAGGTCCTGCTTCCCTGTCTATATAGAAGACAGTCTCAGAACTACTTTTAAAAAAATAAGTAGGCTTTGGGGTAATCATAATGACAGAAAATTTTAATGGAAAGAGTTGAAACCTAAATATAATTTTTCTTATTTGAAATTCAATGTATTTCCCCTTATAGGCCAACATCTAATTCAGTCCTCTGGCTGGGGCTGCATCAAGGGTCCCCTGCTGATCGGGCTTCACAGTTCTCACTTTTCTCATGCTAAGGTTTTGTTCATTTGCTTATATGGCTGTTGGAATCCAAGTATAAGGTTAACAAGCATTTGATACTCTTCAAACCTTGTTCACACGGCTACTAACTCAATTTAGTCCCATCTGACCAGGTCATATTTAACCTTTTCATAATCAAGAAAAAAAAAAACAAGTAATCTATTCCACAAAATTTTCCCTTACCTTGTCGATTCGTTTTTATTTTTAATGTTTATCTTATAGAGGATTTGGTCCATAGGATTTACTGGTACAAAAGCAATTTAAGGAAGTGTATTTTATGTTGTCCTCCCTCTGTCCATAGAGTCTATCATCGCAGCAGGGATACTGGTGTTCAAAACACTTAATGATGAAATATGCACATACCCATACACTCTTGTTGGCCTCAAGACTTAGAAGGAAAAGCTGCCTTTGGTTGGGAAAGGTAAGGCAATAGAGGAGAATAAAAAATATGAACTTTAACATGACTATAACACAACACAATAAATCACATTATCTCTATATTCACTGTTTGGCAATATTTTTTTGAGAATGTGTTTTGAACCTATTCATCCTCCCAACTCATCCTTGCCTAGCCACCCAACTTTGTGTCTTTCTAAAAAATTTTCATCCCTTAGGTCATTATTTGATTTAGTCATTTATTTTTATGTAGGTGGGTATTTTGCCTGCATGCATGTCTGTATACCATGTGCATCCGGTATCCATGAAACCATGTATATTTAGTGTTCAGGAGGCCAGAAGAGGGTATCAGGACCCCTGGTACTAGAAAAAGAGACAGTTGTAAGTCAGCCATTGTGTGGGTGCCGGGAATAGGCCCCAGGTCCTCTGGAAGAGCAGCTAGTGCTTTTAACCACTGAGCCATCTCTCCAGACCCAACTCACTGTTAACTCTGGACTGTACCCCAATGACTGTGCTGGGCTGAAATTCTTACCGTTGTTTGGCATAGTTACTAACCCACTTCCTTTTAAAAACTACTCTTTGCCTTCTTTGGTAACAGTAAAACCATCCTGACTTTTCTTTTTTTCTGTGCATTTAGGAATAACCACATAACAGCGTTACATTTGTCTCATATTTGAAGGCAAAACTCAAATGGCCCAAACCATGGAGTGTGTAGAATGAAAGTAGTGCCCATGTGGGCTGGAAGGCCTTCACTTCCAGTGTTCTGATGAAGGCGCAGCATTCTGAGGAGAGCAGGACGATAGGTGAACACGCTGCCTGTGAGGCTTCATGTAGGGGCTCAACTTCACATTTTCCTTTCATGCAGAACAAGCTATTATCTTTATTTCTTATTCTTCATAAGCATCCTTTTGTTTTCTCCAATTCCCTTGCTAGATTTTTCCCTCCCCTAACAACCCTTCTCAGAGTATTGCCCTTTTCTCAGGAGCCTGGTTCTAATCCAAATACTCTTGAGGCTAGAGTGATGGTTCAGTGGTTACGAGACTGGCTATTCTTCCAAAGGACCTGGGTTCAATTCCTGGCACCCACAGAGTTCACAACTGTCTCTTACCCCAGTTCCAGGAGACCCCGATATCCTCTTCTGGCCTCCATTGGTACTGCCTGCATACAGTATAGAGTCACACATGCAGGCAAAATATTCCCACATATAAAAATGAATTAAGGAAAAAAGCTTAAAATCTCTAATAGTGATATGAATACAGAAAGTGTTTCCCTGGTCATCTACACCTTGTCTCTCAATGTTGGATTTTTTCAAAACTCTTGGTACAGTCTGCAGCATTTGTTGACTCAGACTGAGAAACACAGACGGGTAAATCATCACTCACATAGACTTGGTAGGAATGGAATGTCCCTGGATTGGAGTTGTTGTGGAGGCTGAGGTATTGAGCTACGAATTAGTCTTGGAAATCTAGAGGTCTGGTGACTTTTGTAACTGGGCTTTGACAATCTGGTACTACTTTAGGTGACCATCTTGGGTGTTTCTATGATATCATTCAGCAATGCCCTTTAATTCAGCCAGCATTTTATGTGGTGACGTGGGGGCACCTATGGGCTGACTGCTAGGGATTTGAGTCTGGTAGTAATTCTCAAATTTGGCCAGGTTAGGCACTTAGGATTTTCTGACTCAGCAATTTTCAAATTTCACAACCTGACAGTTTTCAAATAATCTTCTTATTTAGTTGAAGAGTAAACGAATGTCCAAGTGTGTTGAGTGACTGGCTGAAGTTCCGACCGAATGTAGAGAGCAGAGCATTATAAGACCAGCCTTCTGAAACCCAGCAGCCTGGCTGTTCCCTCTCTCTGATAGTCTTGCTCATCTCCCATGGACTGGGTATCCGAGCCCTTCACTCTGGAAGGGAGCCCTGCCCCAGCCGTGTGTGCCTGCACTCATCCACCCCCATTTTCAGAAACAGGATTTGTTTCAGAAAATCCTTGTTCCCTGGAATCCACCCAACCAAGCTCTCAAAACTACTTCCTGAAGAGATGCCATTAATCTCTCAAATCCTTTAATCACAGGATTACAGCAGAGGCTCAGCGAGTCCACCCTTCACTGGGGCTCGACGGGGCCCACCAGGGGCTATGGAAAAGTTCAGGATCACAGAAGAATGGCCTTTTCTCTGGCCACGTCCCTGCTTTTGCTCTAAAAGTAAAGCCATCAATGGGTTCCCTGCATGTATGGGTTTGTGGAATCCAGCAGAGGTCTCCGGGACTCCCTGGAGGGCAGAGGTCAAATACTATGGATTTGGCATTTAGGCCATTCTCTCACTTTCATTTTCTCATTTAAACACCTCAACAACACCTGTCTTAGCTGTTATGACCATCTTTGGTTTTCAGAGAGAGACACTGTATGTAGCTCAAGGTGAGTTAATGACTTGTCCAAGGACAAGAGGCCCACATTTAAGTCAACAAGATTTAGACTGTGTCTAACAGAGAACATGCATCCTCCTCCATCGTCAAATGAAGTCCCCAGGCCAGTGTCACAATACAGGAGTCCTGCTTTGCTGCTGGGAAAGGGACCTGAAGTCACATGATGTTAAAGATTGAGCAGCGCTTAGCCAGCATCTGTGGATGGACAAATAAAATCGTTTCCACCTTTGCTGCTCCCCAGCAGTGTCGGCAGGTGGCATGTGGACACACTTGGAAGAAAAGGTTTTACTGTAATGATTGGTGCACAGAGCGTCCTACCTTCATAGATTGAGGCCAATGGTCCTACAGTTTATACGACTACCTTTTGTGATAAGGAATCTTCTAGTCTCAAACGACAACAGTGTTTTAGGGATGAAGGACCCTAGTGAAGGAGAAGCTAGCCAGGCGAACAGCCGACATTCATAGTACATAATGTAGCATCTGCCTTAGGAAGTTTCTCAGAGTTAGAATCCTCTTTGGCTTTAGACCTCTGACACTGAGGCCTTTTGTCTATATCCAGGCTATTTGTCTGTATTCACCCAAATCCATGCACACGGACAGGTTCCGGGTCTGCTGAGCCTAACTCTCAGAAGACTAGAGGATGAAGAGCTGGCTCTTCTGTTTAGGGGTCCTTGCTCTGAGGATGGCCCTGATTTACTGCTGCATTCTGGACAGTGCTTTGCTATAAGCCATCAGGTTACAGGAAAGCAAAGTAGAACCCATGGATTTGGTGAGGGCTAAAGGCGGGCAGTGAAGAGGAAAACTCAAGGCTCACTGCCTAAGTGGGGATGCTGGCTGTTATCTGATTAGCTTAAGACAGGCTAGTCCATCTCTCTAAGGTTCACTGTTCTCTGGGGCTCACTTGCCTTGCCTTTTTTCCTGTAACAGAGGAATGATGAGAACATTAGTTTCCCCGAGTTCCTAGGGAACTTACGTGAGCTAATATCTCTAATATTTACCAGACAGTATATGAAGAAGAGCTTTACTTAATAACTCCCCCTCCCATCCCCAGAAAACTGGTTGTAGTCAGGCAAACTCATTCCAATAAGTCAGGGTACATGCATAGGAGGCAGATAAGTAATTTGATAAATTCTTGCATCTACATGCAGGATTCAATGACTGTATTAGTACAGTCAGTCCCAACTAAACTACCTTGCAGAGCACAGTGGTGATTGGTGTAAATGGGGGAAATGGTTGGCAAAATGCCATGGGGGAGTAATGTAGCTGAGTAGTGTTTTTTTTTTCCTAAATAAGTTTTAAAAATTAGAATCTTCTACTTCCATCCAATGCGCGCGCGCGCGCGCACACACACACACACACACACACGTTCATTCCCTCATTTTTCTCTCTCTCTCTCTCTCTCACACACACACACAGAGAGAGAGAGAGACAGAGAGACAGAGAGAGAGAGAGAGAGAGAGAATTTTTCAACTTCCCTAAGCTTCATTTCTTCACATATAGAATGCCTATGCCAAAATTTTTATTATATGTGATTGCTGAGATTAACTCACATACGGAAGATTGAAATGATTCCTCGGTCTCCATAAATAAGAGATACAATTTTTCTTACAATGTAATCTTTCACTATGCCCTAACCATGCTAGTGTATTCTCGAGGCAAGATTCCATACTTTTTCTTAAAAATATTTCAACAAAAATTATAGAATCACCCTTGATTTTATTAGAAAATGTACCCTATTGTTGGAGTGCTTAGCTGAGATAAAAGCAACAAGGTGCGTTTGGTATGATATAGCTACCTTATTTCTAGTTATAACAGGCTTGGAAAAATACTTATCAATATAATACCATGGTCAGAAATGTGAACTCTAGAGTCAGGGGTGTAGCATGAGGGCCGGCTTGTTGGGGTTTCTGTCCTACCCAGTACTCCATAGCCGGCAAGCCCAAAGAAAACCACACACACAGGACTCCATAAGATTATAAACTGATTGGCCCATTTGGTCAGGCTACTTATTAGCTCTTATAACTTATGTTACCCCATTATCCTTATCTACGTTACCCACATGGGCTCAGTACCTTTCTCAGTGTTACAGCTTACATGTTGCCTCTTCGGTGGTCTGCGCAGGAGTGGAAGAGGAACCTCTCTGCTTCCCAGAATTCTCCTGTTCTCATTGCATCACTTCTACTTCCTGTCTGGTTTTCCCACCTATACTGCCTGCCTGGCCAATCAGCGTTTTCTTAAAATATGATTGAAAGAATACAGATAATTCTCCTGAATCATTTCCCTCTTTTTTTTTTAAACAAAGGAAAATATCCATAGTCCATTTGTTGGGAATGTGGGCGTAGTATTTCAGGCTACTTCCTGCTGGTTGGGGGCGCTGATGATCTTATGGGGACCTAAAGAAAATTTAGAGTTATATTCATGTCCTGATTGGAGTATCCTGTGAGTCTTGATCATCTCAGGCAGCATTTTGAATCTGTTCTGGATGTAGAACTCAGACATCTGGCCATCTATTCCTGTCGGAGATTTCTCAGGTGGCCTTCCTTGATCATACTGGATTTTTCTTAACTCAGAATGAATCCACAACCTCTCATTTTCTGTGTAAACAAAAGCAAAATCTCTTCTCCAAAGTAACATACCTTTTGACTTCAGTTTTGAAGCCAAGGTATTTTCAAAATACCTATCTTGGGTTAGTTCAGCAGTGTTTATAAACAACAGTCCTTTAGCAGCTGTTGCTCCTTCCTCAGCATTCAAACAATTCAAAGAGAGCATAATAGTATACAGTATCAAGATTCTCTGTGTATTTTCCATCTTTATGTGGCTTTACTTTAACCTCTATTTCTTTTATTTTTACTTTTACTTTTAGATACAGGTTCGCTGTATATCTTTGTCCTGGAATAACTCTATAGACCAGGCTGTCCTTGAACTCACAGAGATCCTTCTGTCTCTGCCTCCCCAGTACTTGGCTCAAAGGTGTTTGCTACCACACCTTGAACTCAGAGATCCATGTGTCTTTGCTTCCCCAGTGCTAGGATTAAAGGTGTGTGCTACCACACCTTGAACTCAGAGATCTGTCTGTCTCCGCCTCCCAGGCATTGGGATTAAAGGTGTGTACCACCACACCCAACTACTCTCTTTCTTTCCTTTTAACTTTAAGAACTTTAACTTTCAGTCTGCATATACACACTGTAAACCATTTAGAGGTTTTCTTCCTCTTTGAATCTCTCTTTACTGTATATTTTTCTTTTTCTGACCATATGAGTCTTTAATTTACTAAGCAATATGGAGAGCTGTGGCTTTGACGGCTAGATCCAGCGCATTCCTTAGCTTTTCAGCCTCAAGGCTGAGGTACCAGCCAGAGCTGTGTTCACTGCCACAACTCTATGGCGTTTCAAGGTCCTTGCCAGCAAGCAAGCTGCAGCATTCTGCTCACAGACCACACTCAGTCGGACTGCCTGCCTGAAAGAGTCAGAGTTTGCTCTGGCAGGACAGCCCAGATAGCCGGCATTTTAAAACAGCACAGCTTTTCTCCTGCTACAGCTGAAAACTGAAAAGAATGCGTTCAGCTTGCTTGCCGGCTATGGAGTACTGGGCGGGACAGAAACCCCAACAAGCCGGTCCCACATGTTACACAGGGGTTTAGAGTTAAGAGTCCTAATGACATCTAAAGCTTTGAACAACTTAGAAATCACTCAGAGTTTGTTGCCTTTCCGAGTGATGGCCTGACATTGCATCATATTTTGAGAGTGCTGTGCACATAAGAGAGAAAGGGAACTAGCCACCGAAGGCTCCATGATGCTCACATGTTCTATGATCTCACACTTCTGTTTTATGATTAAGTAAGAGAAAGCTTGGACAGGTCCAACTTTTTTTTCCCCTCAGCACATCTAGTCGAAAAGATTGTGATTTTAATTACTTCTTTTGTTTCCTTTCATATAAAATTCATGTTTTGAAATACACTGGAGTTAGAATTCACATAAGGAAGGAAACATAACGGCGAGGGGCTCAAGGGTCACCTCTTCCAGCTTTCAAAAAGCTTTCAAAAAGAACACCATGGTGGTTGGAATGAGAACCATCCTCCATGGGCTCGGGTATGTGAGTACATGGTTGCCAGTTGGTGGTGCTGTGTAAGGAGGTTTAGGTGGTGCAGTCTGGGTTGGAGGAAGCACGTAACTGGGAGGAAGGGCTTTGAGATTATACAGCCTCACACTCCTTCCCATTTCCTTTCTCTGCTGCCTGCTTGATTTTGAAGATGTGAGCACTCAAGTTCCTGCTCCCACTGCCACGCCTGCTGTTTGCAGTCATGCTTCTCCACCATAGGGGACCCATATCCTTCTGGAATTGTAAATCCCCCAGACCCTTCTGGAAGTGGTTTCTGGTTCTGTGTCTTTATTACAGCAATAGGAAAGTAACAAATACAACCACTATCTCTATAAAAGCTAGAGACTGAGATCGATCGACATGATATGGGTAGCCTCTTGCTTGGAATTTAGAAGGATCATGTGATATTTTTCCAGCATTTCCCTGAAGTTTCTACCAAGGGCCCACTAAACAGTGCCTTGACTTTTTTTTAAATCCATTTTATACTTTCCCATAAGACACACAACTCTTGAGTGCAATATTTGAAGCAGCTGCTATCTGCAATCTAACTCAAATTAAATTTCATTTAGGAATTGCTAAGAAAAGAATTAAAAGAACAGAGGCATTTTGACTAAGTGGTAGTTGTAAAACTGGGTTACAGTAGGACAGTACAAAAGAGGACATTACTTTGTCCTCCAATTCTCTCCTTAGCTTTTCCACTGACGGAACAGTCACATTCAGCACATGCTTCATGGCATACAATGGCAATATTTAACTCAGTGCCAATACTTGAGACAGAGCCAGACCAAAGATAAAAACAATGCTCAGATAGAGGTTTCTCTTACCACGTGATACAGAGCAAGAGGAAATGGAGACATCTTAATTCACATTAAGCACAGAAACTTAATTAAGTCTACAAACACTAAGTTCTATAAGATACTAGAAGGGGGAGCAATTATTGAGCTCTGAGGGTAGAGTCCATGAGTTATCGTGACAGACAGCAGACTTAGATCTTCATATATCCTCAGAAAGTAGATCCAAGTAAGGAAAATATTACAGGAAAGAAAAACAAACAAAAAGTTCAGAGAAACAAAGAACATAAAACTCCAAATTCTTATCTTTTCCTGATTACCCATGATACCATAACAATATGGCTGCCTGCCTAAACTAGACCTGAAGAATGACCACGTTAATAGACAGACATGTTATGATGAAAGCAGAAGATATCCAGAGGCCCCAATGATAAACAAACAACTGTAGGCAGCTGACGACTGTTAAGAAGAGAAATAGCCTCTCCCCGAGGTTGAGACCACCCTGCCACAGCTGGTGTAAGGTGCCAAGTGCTCAGCCCTGAAACCATGGACATACTAGCAACACTAAACAGAAGGTAGAATTTGTATATTCATTTACACTTAGACACACACGCACACACACCTGTGTTTGTGTGCGTGTGCATGTGTGTGCGAGTGTAAGAATAAGAATCAAAGGAAAAGCCGCCATGAAATTGAGAGAAAATAGAAAATAAGTGGATGATCCAGCAAAGGATTGATGAAAGGTTAATGAAAGGGGGAAATGACATAATTATATTTTAATTAAGGTTTCAAAATTATTAAGAAAAAAAACCCTAAAGTGATCAGCCACAGATTATATCACCATAACATCTGGTGAAGCCACTTCAGACAGTGCCTAGCTTATCTCTAACCAATGCCAGCATTTCAAACAATTTTTTTCTAGGAACTTTTAGCTTATGAGAAGACCAAGGGAGATTTGTCATCAGCCAAAATGCCTTCTGAAAGCATCATATCCACAGAAGGCTTGGTTCAAAGTGGGAAAATGCATCACCTTCTGTTCAATTAACCCTTAGAAGAAGAAAAGTCAATGTACCTCACACAGGCTTCATTGAAGCCAGTCTGGGATCTAGACAAAAATGCTCCTTGTGGGAAAAGCCACTGCATAGGGCTCTGATGGTTACTTAAAACTGCCAAGTTAACACAGTCTATAACTACTGGAAAGAATGTTCCAATTGAGGAATCACTACGATCAGGTTGTCCTGGGTGTGTCTGTTGGGAGGATTGTCTTTATAGTTAATTAATATGGGAAGATTCAATTCGTTTTGGGTGGCACCAAAATAGACTTCCTTTGGCTGGGAGTCCTAAGGTATATGAGACAGGCGACAGCTAGGTGAAAGCAGAGACATACTTAGTATCCTTTTATACTTGACTGTGGATGCAATGGACTTCTAAGTACCTTTGTAGAATAGCATATGAATCAGCTTGCCCAAGGACAGCATGCCTTCCTTGCTGTTTTGCATAGGAGCAGTATTGTAATTCTAGAACCAGGAATTTCCAAAGAGATTCTTTCTGGAGGAAAGCAGGCAGTATAACCGGCTCTCTGGGCTACATGTCTGCCCTTCAACTGCCTCTCATGAGTCTAAAGCCAGCAACTTGCAAGTCAGAGGCTGACAGAAGCAGAGTCTGATGGGTCCAGTTGCTGTTGTGAGTAGATGCCTTCCTTTAAGTTTTGGAGCTACCAAGGTACGGCTATATCCCAGAAAGTATGCCAAAGGGGGGTTTGGAACATGGGTCTTAGGTAAGACATATACAATTTGTGAATGGAGCTTGCATTTTGTTCCTTGTAGTATCACCACACTTTTGATGGAGTAGAACATCAATTTTCATGGAAATATGGACAAGAGGGTCACTCCCCAATACTCCTACCCAGACAAAATAGTGAGAACCCAAATAAAGTCTCAGTTTAATGATGCTATGTGTTGGAGGTTTTTAACAGACTAATTAATTAGGCATCTGCTTGACTCTAATTGAGTGCCAGGTGTTGTGATGGGCAGCTGAATACCAAAGGAAGTCCTACCCTAGGACCCCAGCCCACAAAGTGGTTACCATCAAGGCAGGTGCAGTAGGTACTTCCCTGATATGAGCTGTTCTTTATAGGCAGATCAACATCAAGAGAGGAAACATGGCCCCAGATTCATGCACCTCTGGATCTGAAGTCTACCTCTTCCGTACACCCACTAGACATGGTGTGTTCCTTGCTTTTCTTTATCCACTGAAACAGTATGATCTGCCTTATAACCAGGGACTTACAGAAAACCTACATAAAGAGTTTATAACCATAAGATTGCAAAAAGTAGTAGAAGAAATGATCAGGAGGATGGGGAGATGTTTAGATGTTAATATGTTGGCACAGGAAATGAATATTATCATTAACTACCCCTTAATAAAAGTTAAAATGAAAAACTATTTAGCAGAGACTATTCATTATCTCTTAATAGCCTTTATCACTCGATTCATCTTATATTATATAAAACTCCCCTTCAACTTTTTTTTTTATTTTCTGAACTATTATTGTATAAATAATAAGTACTGCCTAATCTAGGACTTAATCATCTCATTACTTTTGTGTTAATTGTCTTCTTACAACAAGGCTTATCTCCCAAATTATGTTGCACAGCTCACTGAAGACAGCAGAGACGGTATAGTTTTGGGATATTTTCTTGCATGTTTTAAGTTGTCAATAGATATTGACAAAACTGAGTAGGCAGGATTTGAGTTTTCAAATTTATCAATGTATAAATCTGTAGTCTATTTTGAACACTGACCATATAAGGATAAGTCCGAACATTCACAGGCCATTCTTTCTAGTGTTTTCTGAAAATGAAGAAGAATTTGTAGCCAAATCAGAAACACAGTGGGGAAACCTGACAGCCACCTTCTGTTGCTTGAGAATCTTCCTTCGGCTTTTGAGTAGGTCTCAGCAATGCCCAAGGCAGGCAGGGGAGGAGGACAGACTCCTCGGAACAATTCTTAAGTTGCATTTCAACATGGAATCTCATGGAGTTTGCCTGTGGCATTTTGAAAAGAATTTCATTAAATGTTGCTAACATGTCATAAGCTCCTTTAAATGGAAGGGTAATGGCTCATAACATTTGTAAGCTTTTTAATTTCATGGAATATGAGCAGCATAATCAGGACCTATTAAAGTCAATCAGCTGTGCCAAGTGGGGCTACCTACCTTTGCTTTGTTTCTCTTTTCCTTGGGGGTGTACCCTGGGAACCAACGGGTAGCAAGCCCCAGCAACATTCTTTAAGGCTCATACCGGCGTGTCGCATTCTGAATAACTTCCAATGAAACCATCGTGGTTCTATTTGCATACATGGGTGGAACAGACACCTCTGGGAAATGACGCTCTCTGGAAAAGAGAGATTTCTCTTTGCATTTGCTTCAGCTCAGAAGGCAGAATCTTGAGAGGATTCAAACTCAGCCCTCTGACCATGGTAACTGGAATCAGTAAGTGGATATAAACGTAAGGAAGATTCTGGTCTCCTGCAACCCAGAAGTGGTCAGCTACCGCTCTAGCAAGTCCTGTTCCGTGGTTCTCGTCTACTGTCTAGGCTTCACTTACAACAGTGGCCACCTTAACACCAGGTTAAGCAGCAGGTAGAGTGCTAGGCCAAGGGCCAGATTTACTGATTTGGGTTTCACGAAAACTCAGTGATTGGAATGACAAGTGTTAAGATGCCAAACCCCATGCCAGAAGTTACAAAGCTAGAAACGGGCAAAGCCACGCTTCAGATCAGTTTCCATCTGGCCCTCAATCACATGCACGGTGCTTTTGTACGAGACTTTCTCTACACGTGCCCTGTTGCGAGTGTTCCCAGAGGGATGAAAATTCCTCAAGAGCATGTCCACACAGGGAATAGAAGTGTCATTTTTGCATGGCTGAAAGCTATAGAGTTAAACAGAGGGAAAGGATATCACAGTCAAGGGAGAAAATGAGAAAATACACATCACATTTTCAAAGGTGGAGCTGGATATAGTGAATCAGAAAATGGCAAAACCACAAGCACTTGACAATATGGGAAGAAGGAAGACAATGGATGAGGACCTGAGCAAGTGATAGGCACCTGAGATGGTTAAACCTCCATGGCCGGCTATACTGGACGTGAGGTCACCTAAGATACACCAACTGGATGTGTCTGTAAGAACGCTTCGAGAGAGCTTTAACTGAGCTACAGAGCACCAATCCTGGAAATAAGGCTCAATCTTATGGACTGGGCTCCTGACCCAAATAAAAGGGGAAAGAGGAAAAGGCACGAGATCAACACTCTTACTAGTAGCCAACTGCCTTGTGTTCCTGATATCATGTCTTCCCTACCTTATTGGACTATATCCCCATAAAATATGAGGCAAAATAAACTCTTTCTTCCTTAATTTGCTTTTTCACAGCAATGAGAAATGCAAGTAGCACAATGCCCAACACTGGGAACACACAGAAGGAAGGACTTTTAATTCTGTTCAGTTCAACTGTGTATTATAGCCACACGTTGGTGTGGGAGGTCCTTCTGTCTATGTGTTGCTTTTATTGGTTAATGAATAAAAAAACTGGCTTGGTCTATAGCAAGATAGAAGGAAGGCAGAGTCATGGAGAAGCCATGTTCCCGCCGCCAGAGACAGAGGTGCTGAAATATCGCTGGGAGGCCACGACCTCACGGTGATGCACAGATTAATGGAGATGGGTTAAATTAATATGTAAGAGGTAGTCAATAAGAAGCTAGAGCTAATGGGCTAGGGAGTGATTTCAATAATTTAGCTTCTGTGTGATTATTTCAGGGCTAAGCAGCTGGGAACTAACAAGCGGCCCCCTCCTACAGCACATCTGAGGACTCCACAGTTCAGTGGTGCGCCCGTTGAGGGAAACTGCTAGTCAGTTCCCAGCTGCGCAGCCCTGAAATAACCACACAGAAACTGTATTAATTAAATTGCTGCTTGGCCCATTGGCTCTATCTTCCTATTGGCTAACTCTTATATTAATTTAACCCATTTCTACTAATCTGTATAATCTGTATATCGCCATGTGACAGTGGCTTACTGGCTGTACTGCTTTCGGCATGTCTGACTCTGGCAGCGGCTCCATGGCATCTTTCTAGCTCTGCCTTCCTCCTGCTATGTTATAGGCCAAGCCAGTTTCTTTATTCATTAACCAATAAAAGCAACATATAGACAGAAGGACCTCCCATACCATTTCTTCTTTTCTCTTATAAGCTGGGTATGTAAATCTTCACAAGATAAGCAGAAAAACTGAATACCCAAACTGAAACTTCACAACAACATATGTACAGATACATTTTATACTCTTGGTTACAATTTATACAAATGCTTGGGGGAAAATAGCTTTTTCTCAATCTGCCAGTAATGACCAGACCCTGAAAATACTAATAACACCATAATCTTCGGTATATATACTCACTCTCATATCTAAAATATATGTGTTTTTAAGAAAAAAGTAAAATAATTATATCCAAGAATATTTATTGTATTTGTTGGGGTGCTGAGGGATTATTTGGGTTGAGAAGAATCAAGAAACAGGGCTGGAGAGGCTCAGGGGTTAAAAGCAGAGTACTGAGTTCATTTCCCAGTACCTAAACCAGGTCATAGCCACCTGTAACTTCATCTCCAGAAGATCTAGTGCCCACTTCTGGCTTCCATGAGCACCCACACTCACACGCACACATGCGCACACACACACACACACACATGCGCGCGCGCGCACACACACACACACACACATGCGCGCGCGCGCACACACACACACACACACACGCACATACTCATACACATAACTTTTAGTCTTTAAAAAAGAATGAAGACACAATTCAAGGAGAGATAATCAGGACGTATATATTGTAAGGAGAGGAATTTACAAGGCCAGCTGAATTTAGGATGGAGACAACCTTTCTCCAAAGGGATCCCCAAAGATGTTTTAGCCCTAGGACGATCATTAGCCACATCAAATTACTTCCTCTCCTATGTATCGACAGTGGGATCTGGAAGGACTGAAAGAGGTGGAAGATACTCCCTAACATTTTCTGGGTTTCTTAGTTGAAATAGAGAACCAGAGGTAAGAACGCCCAGACCTTTGGAAGTTTACAGTTTCTTTAAGTTTAGGCATGTCTGTGTGTTTCACATTGGCAGACTCAGAGATGAGCAGAGTGCTCAGACATTAGAAAATGAAATAGTTTGATGTCCCAGTTAAAACATATCCACATGACCCAGTTTCACTGAAACCGTATGGTGTTGTGGTTTTTTTTGTTTTGCATATCTGTATGTCACCGAGTTGATTTGTTCACAAGTCCTTGACCAGTCCCAAAAGGTACAGCATAATTTGAAAGAGGCCATGCTGCAGTGGGAGCTGGTACAGCCCATCAACTGTGTCCAGCTTTGGACATTGCAGTGTTGTTTTCATCTACAAAGCTCATTGCTTAAGAACTGCACAACTTAGTAATAACAATTATGAAAATATATCTCCTAATGTTTTCAGTAAGTTTACCATTCTGTATTGGGCTGAATTCATAGATACCCTGAGGTACGTGCCACCTACAGGCCACAGGTTAGAGTCCCTTTAAATAAGGGCTCTGTGATTTAAGTGGAGGAGAAAACTACAACAGAAACTGTGAGAGGTGGGTATGAGAAATGGCCAGAGAAGAAGCAAGCAGTAGAAAAAGAGAGTAAGGTTCTCTGATCTTTGTAGCACTACTGAAAGGTCTGCATGTTTCCCTGAATTACAAAGGAAAGAAGTTAGGCAAACCATACAATGTAATCTATATCTATCTTCTGCTCAAGACAGTAAACATCCCAGTTATAAAGGTTAGTATTAAAGTCCAGTCTGGGGGGCGGAGTACGTGTGTGGAGAGAGGGTTCAGCAGCTAAGAAGACTGGCTGCTCCTGCAGAGGACGTGGTTCAGCCCCCAGCAACCACGTGGATGCTCACAGCCATCTGTAACTCTAGCTGCAGGGGAATCTGACACCCTCCTCCGACCTCCTTGGACACTTGCAGGCCACTAGTGTGCTTACAGACATGCCAACAACACACTCATACGCAGAAAAAACAAAAATAAATCCTATTAAAAAAAAAGGAGATCCAGGTGGATTGGGATATGAGTCTTGTGTTCGTTCTAAGTTCTGAACGCGCATCTCTACTGAGATGACTGCCACACAGATTCTTCACAGCGTCACCACGAAGGGATGAGATGGGACCTTTACACCAGTCCTGTGTCTACTGGCTTACCAGCATGAAGACTTGGGCACATATTCCTTAGTTTCAAATTCAGTAAACATGCATAAACAATTGCTGTGGGCTACACTCTCTGCAGGGTGCTTTTTACACTTATTAATTTAATCTAACAGCAAACCTTATTTTGTCTATTAAAGATAAAGACAGTCAATATTCAACAGACCCCAAGCCCCGTTCCTCCAAAGAGTGGCCTTGGGAGTACTGTAGGATTTGCCACCAAGGCCTTGGGGAGGACCTTGAGTGCGTACAACACTGGCTTGGCATACACGGATCCTGGCAATCGTTCCTTAGCGTGGCATAAAGCCCTGCCTGGTGCTGCATGCCTGTAACCCCACCAGTCAGGAAATGGAGGCTGAAGGTCAAAAGTTGAACGTCTTCCTCTACTATGTTATACCTTTAAGGCTAGCCTGGGCTTCCTGAGAGCTTGTATCAAAAAAAAAAAAAGCATGTATTTAATTCCTACAGTTTTCTGGTAGAATTTTTTTTTTTTAAGCTATCCCGCTAAAATAACAACTCCATTGTCCAAAGCTCTTTACGGGGTAATTTTCCCTTTACTTAGTAGAGCCTTCACAGCTCTTTCGGGCCAGGAATTTACTGAACAAGGCTGTGAGCATAAGCTGAAACAACACTAGGGTTTGTGGGTTATTTAAGCTTTTTCCCCCAGGGATAACTGAAAAAAAATAGTTATTTTGCAAGGCTAACTTAACAAAAATCAAAATATACAGGTTGACCTTATAATCAATAATACTGGATCTCACAGGACCTTGGTTAGCCTGTGGCGTGGGTGGTGGTGAGTACTCAGGACAAAAAGAGTTCTCTGTGTTTATCTATGAAGAGATAGTAATGACCCCCAACCCTCCATTCATTACTGTGCTGTGGTTGGCCATCTACTTAACTTTTTTTTTATCTAATCACCTGGCATTAGACAACCCAGTGAATTTTCTGATGACTTTAGGTGTCTGTCCCTATCTCCCACCTTGCTTGAGACAAGGTCTCTTCAGGCGTTGCTGCTTTCGGCAGACTAGCTGACCTATGACCTCATTGGGATTCTCATGTCACTGCCTCCCATGCAGCTAGGAGAACTGGTGTTACAGGTATACACTGCGGTGCTTAGATTGATACAGACTCTCGGAATGCAAACGTGGGTCCCGCTCTAGTGCACCAAACGCTTTGCCATTGAGCCATCTCCCCAGTCACATCTGCCCTTTCAATGCGGTCACATGCTGCCAATTCCTGTTTTATTTTTACAATACTTCCTCTTGTACACTGCAATTCAGTTTCTGTTTGTAACAATACTCAAACAACTCTATACAGAATAACCTACAGCCAAGAGAAATTTATCATCTCACAGTTCTGGAAACTGAGGAGCCCAAGATCAACGTTCAAGTTCGTTCAGTCACATGGTATGGCTGCTCTCACTGCCGTGTCTTCCTAAAGGGAGGGTGGCATGTTCAAGTAGTGAAGAGGACAAAAAGGGTGTAAAAGGGCAGAGGTTTTATGCTCTTCCCTATAGAATCGTTTATCACAATGGAGGATCCCTTGTTATCTCTTAAAGAACTGGCTTTTACATAAATCACTGAAGGCCAAATGGAGGTGACCTATCTCAGTCATAGCTCTCCAAGCCTTACGTTCTGTCAACTTAAAATGCTGTGACGCCTTTGAGTGTTTGTGGCAGCGATGGGAAGCATGGTCGTAACTTCTGCACTTCAAAAAGCTCAGATAGAAAAGCAAATTAAAAAAAAAAATAACTATCGAGAACATGACAAAACGAGGGACTCCTGTTAAGAACTGAAGTGAAGAACAAACAATAGTTTTATGCTAATAACTAAAAAGAGAACCCAACTCCATTTCTCATGTCTTAATGAGCTACTACCGAAGAATAACTCAACTCGCCATGAATATTCCCCTCATGTTTGGCAACAAAATTGAGCCTCGACTGAGGGCTAAAACCAATCTCTGTCGCTTGATGGTAGAACACTTCAATTATTCTACCATCTGTACTTGCGTTTTTCTCTTGAGAGAAGGCAGTTTGATTTCCGTGACTCTGATGTTGCAACGCTGGAGCTGTGTGGCTCCATTGCCAGAGCCGGGCACATTGCTGCAGTGAGCAAGAAGGACAAGCAAGGCCGTCTGTTCCATTCCCTCACCTTGGCGATTGCCGTCACATCCCACCTCTTCCTTTTCCGCGAACACAGAACAGGTGCACTGGAGGCATATTTATTAGCCTTAAAAGCCTCGTTTTCTTCACAGACCATTTTAGTATTTGCTTGGGGGCAGAAACTCTGCTGATAAAAACCGAATTCCTCGCAGAGATGGAGAGTCCCACGCTCATAATTTTAGGCCGCCGCCATTTAAAACATCGCCGGTAATAACTGGCTGCGCGCCGCAGCCGCGAAAGGTTACACTTTGCTGCTTCCAGAGATCACCAAACCCGGCGGAACGGCACAGATTTGCTTATCACTTCATAGGCCAAAGAAATGTCCCCTTCCACCTCTGAAGCGACATCTTCCAAACAATCATCTGTGATTCTGACAAGGAACAAGGGTTTTTAAATTGAGACCAAGAGTGCAATACACAATAGCAATTATGAGGCACCCACTGCTACAAGCGTTGGTGGGAGATGAGTCTGTTTTGATTGAAACATTATGAAAAAAAAAATAAACATTTTAAAGTAACTTTTTTTTTTCCTAACAATTTAATTGTGAAGAACAGCAAAGCTTTTAGGCATATAACAAAACATGAGTCATCCTTAAACCTAGCTCCTCTCTGCATTAGTGTCCCAAGTGCTCCACAGGCACCGCTGGCTGTGAGAGGCCCTTGGATTGAAATGAGCTGTTCCTTTACCATTTAAAGAGCATCAATCAAACCACAGTGGACTCTGGCATGCATTCATTTTGTTGTTGTTGTTGCTAGTTCTTAAATGTTAAGTTCTGACATCTTAAATGGGAAGAAGTAATCAGGAAGTCGTCTTGGCACCAAGGGACCGTTGTCAGCACAGATGTGGCAGTCCTCTACCAAGTGTGTACCAGGGACTGTATCAGCACAGGCTATTGGTACAAATGGGACCCGGTGACATTTCTAAAGCCCGCCGATGGAGCTGAGGAGCGCCACAGTTTGAAGGTCTGGAAGTGCTAATGTTTAATCCTTGGTCCATGGCATGTCTCCAGTCTTAGGAGTTTACATTTGCTTATAGACAACCTAGACCAAATGTCTGTACGTTCTCAGTGTAGGGAAGTGTGATGGGCTTCAACTCCTTTACAGCACTTTTATCTCTTTCAACCACCGAGTTGTGGGTCTCCCATCAGCCTCCATTGTAGCTCATTCTCTCTGCCACGTGAACAAATGCTTAGCATATGCATGAAAATATAGTCAATTCACATACAAACGCTTGCAAAGGAGACACTTGGTCCTGTTTCTAAGTGAGAAGTATGAACCTAAGAGAAGATTCACTGCTTCTTACCTTGTCACAGATGTGAGTCTAAGAACTTCAGAGGTTAAACAGAGACAATAATAATACTTTTAAATGCTAGCAACATATAATTATCATATTCAAACTTATTGACTTGTATTCAAGGTAGTTTTCTAGGAACTACATATATTCACGTTCACAGTGCTGTAGTAGGCTTAGCAGGCAGAGTTACAAGTGTGCCCATTTTCTCAGGGAGCAAAATGAGTCACAGGAAAGGTCAAGACATTCGCACAACCTCACATACCTAGCAAATGGGTAGACCCAGAACCTGAACTAAGGAAGGTGGTGCTTTAGAGTCCGGTCGTGTGTGTGTGTGTGTGTGTGTGTGTGTGTGTGTGCGCGAGTGTGTGCTTATGTTTAAGGTTTACTAATGACATTATAAGAT
Source organism: Myodes glareolus (assembly GCF_982192425.1). NCBI lineage: Eukaryota > Metazoa > Chordata > Mammalia > Rodentia > Cricetidae > Myodes > Myodes glareolus. Next base: position 77,421,810 of record NC_142034.1, on the reverse strand, counting down.
ACCTGTTTACAGTAAAATGGTTACTATATTGGAACAAATATACAGCCTTATATCATACTTGTAAGTCTGTGCTGTAAAGATTTGCTGGGGCAGGAGATTCACATAGGAAATTGTAAATTTACATAAATTCATATAAGTAGGTATGTTGTAGTATGGAGTGATGTAAGAAAACAGAGGCACCTGGCAAGGGTTGTGTTCTGGATGGGGTATATTGGGAAAGCCTCTATGTGAATGCTCTTGGAGCAGACTTGGAGATGGACTGAGGCTTGAAGCTTTCTAACTGGGTACATGGAACCTACTAAGTATCTTACACCTGGTAACAAGGGCATCAGAGAGGTGGTAGAACAGGCTTCTGGGCCCCCATTACTTTGGGTTTGGGTTTCCAAGGGAAAACTGCTTAATGAAGTCTATGACTTTCAATAAGCCATAGCAAACCACCGATCATTTCCAAAAGACAAAGAATCCGAGACACGAAGGAGCTTGTTCAAAGGTTCACTGCTCATCAATAGGACATTATGAAGAGAACGTGACTGTCCAACTTTGAATCAGTAGCGTACCCCAAACACTAATTTGCCACCATTAACTTCCCTTCCTATCCAAGAGGTTTTAAGTAAATTCTGAACTTCTTCTTCTATGGGGAAAAAAAAATCTTAATTCACAGTCACGCTTTGGCTTTGAGTTCCCTTGCGTTCTATTAGCTCTGCCTATTCCTGCTTCCTATTCTACTTTAGACTCCTTCCAACCTTGTCCCATTTTATAATCAATAGCTAATAATTTTTTCCTTTTTGTGAGGCAGCTTCAAACCTTTGTCAAATACCTCACACCCAGGTGAAAAAGGAATGTTTATGGTATGAGATTAGCTTTAAAAAAATGACTCTCAGTGATCCAGGGTCTTCAAAACAATGAGACCAAAATGATGGATGGGGCAACCTGAATGGCAGCGACCCTCAAGTCATACAATAGACAGTCCCAGACTTCAAATTTGTGCCTACTTCCTCTACCACAATCGTGGCTAATGCAAATGTAACTGGTACCTGAGCCAAGTCCTCCATAGTCCTTGTAATTTGGTTTAAGATCAAACCACAACTTCTCTTGCTAAAGGAAGAATAAAAGTCTTACCAGTCCTTTTAATTCTACAGCCATCAGCCTTGGAATATTTTCATCTGTTTCTCAGGAAAACCAACCCGCCAGTGTCAGTGTTTATCTATTCATAATTTGTTGCCTGCTTAAAACAAAGGCAAGCAGCTGGTTTGCAGTATTGGCCACAATAAATCACAACATGTTAGCAGATACACGGGGGAATGGTGCCTGGTTTCGCTGTACAGATGGGCTTATAGATGACCCGTCCACGAGTCATACTACCCTGATTTATGTGTGAGCAAGGAAAGACAAAGATGTCTCATGCCCCACTCTGACTTAGCACAAATCATTTTTATTTACCCGGGCAATGTTTCATGGTCCAGTTAACTTCTTAATTAAAGACAGCAAGATGCTCATGTTCCATGCAAGTGGCATGGAAAATACTGTTCTGCGTGCAATATGTTCAGTCGGGAGTCAAAGCTGTTTGGCTTATTCAGGAGACAACACCGTAGCCTCCGTTTGATTTCTGCATAGCTCACTACAACCAAATGATCAGTGTTCCTGTCTGTCATCTCACGTTAGTTCTGATATTTTCCCCCTCAAATAAAACATTCAGAATCCAAAATTATCTCCCCGACCTGAACTTGGTGTGTGTCGTCATTAGAAGGATAAACACAGAAAAGGAGGCACATTCTTGAGACAGAGTGAAAATTGTTAGAGGCAGAGTCACAGCCTCAGCCTCCAGCGGAAGTTCCAAGAGTGCTACCTCCTGCCAGAGTGCATGCAGACAATCTCAAAATGAAAAAGGAGAAAGATGGAGGCACCAGAGGTTTTGATGGCATTTTGGACACACAGTTCCAGCAGGTAAAACAGAATGGCTCTAGAATGAAATCAAACACAGAACAGCCAAACAGAACAGAGTGTCCAAACAACCCCACTCTCACACACCCAACTGCTCTCTATTTCAGGAACCAAGAATCATGATGGGGAGAGAACAAGCCCTTTAATAAATAGTACCAAGAAAACTGGACATACACATTCACATGTGGAGGTATAGAGTAGAAGGAAGGCAAGCAGTAGGAGATGGAATCTCAATCGTATATGATACTCAAAAATCACTTTAGTAAAAAAGACTAAAACTTAAATATAAGACCAAAGCTGATAAAAAGGCTAACAGAAAAAAGATGAGGTTGACCTTGCCTTTGAGTTTTGTTATGTTTTGTAAGAACCAAGAACAAAGAACTCAAAAGCAACTATAAACAAATACACAGAATTCCATCAAATACACACAAATGATTCTGTATGGCAAAAGCATTTTCTCACAAAAGTGAGAAACCAATCTCTCAATCTGCAAAACTTGCAGCATCTAACAAAAAAAAGGAAATCTAAGCACATACTAATAGATGAGTGGATGAAGAAAATGTGCACATGTGTATATGATAGAATATATTACAACTGAGGCCTAAAAGTGAAAGTTTTTCAGTTGTAACAATGTGGAGGAAACCAAACTGTGTGAAATTGCAGAAAAAAAAGAAAAGGCAACAGAAGGGGTAGTTGTCATTATAGGTAGGTGGTGGGGTAGGTGAAATGCAGACACATTGGGTCCTGAACTTTGGTTATCATATAAGTTGAGTATTGGATGAATGTATAACATAGAAGTTCTGAAGTTAATAGTGTGTTTTATTCACTTGAATTTATCTTAGAAAACCTGCATTGCAAAACAAGAGGACTGTGATAATATCTTGTTTGTAATGGTCACTTCTCAATACAACCCAGGACATTCATAAGACTGTGTGCCTCTATATACAGAATTGTATTTGTCAGTTGTATAATCAGTAAAAGCTAAGGGGTGTGTGGTCACAAGAACTGAATGACTACAGAGAACTTAGGCATAGGAGAGAAAAATAAGAAGCAAGCCATAAAGAGTGAGTAATGAATGTGACTAAGTTTTAAAGCCCAGTACTTTTTTAAAAAATAAATATTCCCTCTTATTTTTTTTAAAGGGAAAACTAAAACCTAGTTTATTGACTCCTAAATGAGTTGTATACACTTGAAATTCTGTAAACCAAGAGCTGAGGGCACGGGACATCAAGGGCACATCATACCAGTGACTGAAATGACTGAGGATGGACCACCATGACTGACAGAGACCAGCAGACTAGAGACACAGTGAGCAGGAGAAAGTGCTATCCAGATCTACCCTCGGAAACATCAGCCCACTTAGCTAGATTCTCTGTTCTACGTGAGGGTCAGATTTCTTCTCTTGGTTAAAATCAAATGAACAAATGTGGGTATTTCAGAAAAGTGTGAAATTGTCATCCTTGCCTCTCTGAAAAGAAAAATAGCAGCGGTGCCAAGTGATGTCTGTGGGAGAATGAGGTTCATAGTGGGCAGGGCTTCCCATCAGCCAGCGTGTGGAACGTGGGTCCCGTAAAATGCACTCGTCACAACAAAAACTTACTAAAGAGAGACTGTCCCATCAGTGGATGGATCTGATATCACTAGGCCCGATTTTCTGCATCATTCATCATTTGGGGGTTCATTTTCCCAGCACCTTGACTTGTCTAAAGGGCTCAGTGTTGTGTTCCAGCCAGTTATCTCTATCGAGTAGGAAATCACCAGGTGTGACCCAGCTAATCCAGATGGAAAAACTGAAGGCCAGCTCAGCAGTATCACCGTGGGGACTTGTAGTCACGGAGTTCAGGTGTGTTTGAGCTGCTGGTAGTAAGGCAAGTCCTAGCTACTTCACTAGACATTACTGCCCCAACCATTCAGGGAGGTGACTCATGGAATTCAACTCTCAGGGACTTTGAATGTTGAGCTTAAATACATCTCGGTAATTCAGAAATTAACCTTTGCTGATATCCCTCACAGCTGTAAATGTATCTTCTTAGGTGATGGCCACCACACCCAACCATTCGGAGTGCTTTTTCCAGGACTCCAGCCTTCGCTTGTGAAATCAGGTACGGTATCGAGGGATGGTTTATCTCACTTCTCAGATCAGTGAAACAGAAAACCAAACTGAAGACAACTATCTCTTCATTACTCCACCCCACAGAGAAATGTCTCTCGATGTCAGTCAACTGGTCATGAGTGTCTTCAGATGGGGAAGAGCACAAGAAGTTGTCTGGGAAACACAGCAGGGGTGATGTGTGGTGGAATGGTGCTGTAGGTGATATGAAGGAGGAGACTGGAAAATTGCTGAGTAATATTGTTAGAACAGGAGGTTGAGACATCACTGAGGGCTGGGACTCAGTGGTACCCAACCATCATCCTTTCCTTTCTATCTTAACAGCAGAACTATAGTTGTTTTTCAGATGTCTTAATCTATACCTACACAGAGGAGGGTCTATAGACTAGCCTAAAGGTTTGATAATCTTTCCTTTACTGTCAACCCACTTGTTTTCCCTTGTAACATTCCAAAGAGATACAAGTTCCACCTCACAGCAAACAATTCCCCATTTCCTTTGGTGACTTTCAATGTTCCCCAAGAGGGAAAGGTAAAAGTCTACACCACTGAGCAAGTCTTGTATCTCTTTCCAGCAAACCAAGGCAGCCTAATTGCAGGTAAAAGATAGAACTTTCATAAGTTAGGAATTAAATAGATGGTTTTAAGAGGCACTGGTAAAGACATTTTATACTGAAAAGCTTTCTCTCTCTCTCTCTCTCTCTCTCTCTCTCTCTCTCTCTCTCTCTCTTTCAATGAATATCACATATGACTCCAGGTCTCTGAAGGTCAGAAAAATGCAAAGTAATGACAGAGACAAGGAAAGAGATCAATGGTTTCTTAGAAGCAGGGGGACATGATAGTTTGGTGGTTCAGGGGACTTAAAAGGGGACAGAGAGAGACTTTTACGGGTGGTAGATAGGTTCATTATTTCTGTAGTGGTGAGATTTTTTGATGGGCACTTGTGTGTGTAACACACACACACATTTTCTTAAAACAATTTTAAAAAGATTTTTGGCAGTCCTTGCTGGGGGACTTTGGGCTGTACTCCAGATGTGATAGGAACAGAGTGTTTCTGCAAGTAGAGGGACTTAGCATCACAAATTAGATTCAGTCTCAACAGTCCTGGACCTCATATGGTCCTCATATAAAATAAGCAGTTACACTAAGCTGCTAGATTTCATTCATTATGTCTGATGCATATTATGCAAATGATGGTTTGAGAAACTTTCTAGTCAGTTTTGGCTCTCATGTGGACAACGAAGCAAAGTGAAGAAGTTGATAAAAGTTTTCCACCAATGAGCTCCATTTCTTCACATAATTAGTAAATCAAAGTCTATGTAACAAAGTGGCGGGCATTAGCTTTCTTATTATTGTCATCAAATATCTGACAAGGAGTGACACAGGGGTGGCCGGAGAGGTTATCTAGGCTCACACTTTTGACAGTGCAGTCTATGTGTGTGCGGTGGGTACGGCAGTTGCTGGTAACTGTGGGGGAACAAGTATGAGGTGGCTTGTTCACATGTCTAATTACCATGGAGCGCAGAGGATCAGGAATATAAACCTGAAGGCCCTCCCTCGGTGACACACTTCCTCCACTAAACCTCCACTGCCTGACTATTTTACAACCTACCAGGAAAGCACTGGTAACTGGAGACTGACCAGGTGACACGGGAGCCTGTGGGGGGACAGTTCACATTCAGACCATAGCCCCAACCAACCAACAATGAACATCATTCACCACCAAGCTTGATAACCTGGACTCATGAAGGGATGGCAGGTAGGAGTCATGTATTTTACTACAAGAAGAAAAAATGAAAGTCGTATGCAAGCGACTAGTTAACAATAAAGCTTTAGAATTAGATTTTCAGAATTGAAATCTTTTTTTTCTATTTTTTTGAAAGTTATTCTGGACATTTTATTTATCAATGTCTTAATTCACTAACCTATAAAATGGGGTAGCAAAAGGTTTTATCACAATGAACATCATTTGAATTTAATAAAAACATCTATTATGCATGTAAGGACCACCTGTACCTCAACAGGACTTGGCATTCTGTCATTAAATACAATTTTAGGTCACAGTTGCTAATAATGAACTGAGGGTTGACAGCAGGTCGACAACATACAAATTGTAAGTGAGTTGGGTGGTGGTGGCACACGCCTTTAATCCCAGCACTCGGGAGGCAGAGGCAGACAGATCTCTGTGAGTTCGAGGCCAGCCTGGTCTACAAGAGCTAGTTCCAGGACAGGCTCCAAAGCTACAGAGAAACCCTGTCTCAAAAAACAAAAGAAACAACAACAACAAAAACAAAAAATTGTAAGTGAAAACCAATGTTCTTGACAATTAAAAATAATAGTAATATTGCCCTGTGCCAGTTTAGTACTGGGGTTTTCCTGTGTTTTTTATCTCTTAGTTCATTGCATCATCTAGAATCCCACTCACAGTGGCTACTACCATCTTTGCCACAAAAGTAAGGGACTTAGTGGAACAGCCTTGTTTACAGCACCACAGCTACTTCGTGCCTAAGTCTTAAGTCAAAAGCCAGTTTAACTGCCATCCCCATGCGCCATCTCAGCGAGGAGCAAGGTAGACTTCCCCAGATTCAGATTTCAGAGCATCAGTTGCTTTCTTTTCTCATCAGAAACTTACTGGTCGGGACTGGATTTCTTTGGCGTAGAGAGGTTGTAAGAATTCTGAGTCTCCTTCTAGCTTCAGACCCTTTTCTGTGATTCTTAAGTTCCCCATTCCATCCTGAAATAGACACACAGACACAACAGGGAAAATATGATGAGCTCACAGTTTAAAATACCCCAGGCTATCAACAATTGAAACAGTTATTGCCTTCTTCCTTCCTTCCTTCCTTCTTCTTTTTATAATTCTCAGCAGTGAGATGAGGGGAATCCAAACGAACATAAAATACCAGGAGGCATTGTTCAATACAACTATGCATATTATTCTTCTTGCTCACTTTTACCAAGCAAATTCTATTCTGAGAGTGCCCCTTAGCCACGGACTTACACTGAAAGAGGAGGCCCTTATCCCCAAGCTACACAGAGCAGAGGAGGCAAGAGTGGGGAAAAGGATGATTCTCTAAGTGAAAATGAAATACCCTAGTTCCCAAATCCCTTGCAGAAATTTCATACTAACAGCTTGGGGTCAAATTGTGTCTGCATATGATTTGTTAGGATCCTCAGACATTTGAGAACTCTAATTAGTGATTAGCACTTTAAAGAGTACGTTCTGTGTTAATGCTGAAAACATATTCAAAGGTAGAAAACTTCGACATTATCTACCCACTTACCCCCACCTTCAACATGTATCAATTTGTATCAATTTGCTATCTATCATGCCCGCCTCCATTTTCCCACACCCTTCCTCAAAAATAATCCAAATACCATTTAAACGATTGCAATGCCTCTTGACAATCATACCTTAATATCAAACATAAAATATCAAACCCTAATAATCATTCTTGTGTTAATAACAAATACCCATATTAATGCCCACACTTCACTGGTAATATGTTTTACTCTCTAATAATTTGCTTATTTGAATGATATTTTCTACCATTATTGGCTGACAGAAAATGCTAGGTAGCTTCCTATAGCCTCCAGGCAGCATTTCTGTAAAGAATCGCTTACCTATATTTTCCCAGACATTGAGGCTTCTGTATTCACCCATTCTCATCCGTCTCATATCCCCCTCCTCCTTTTTGTATTTCTCTTTATTTTGATAAAATACAATGTCTGTTCTCTTCCTGTGCTTCATCACCTCATATAGGTTTCTCTGACTGCTGTATTTTCTGTAAATTGTCAGTTACATTAGGAGCCATGACCAGTCTCGGACCGAATTTTCTAGGACTGTATCCAGAGCAAATTCTAGGAAACGGGGTGTATTTGTTTTCTATTGTTTTAATGAACCACGCCATAAACTCGTTAATATTAAACAACACAAATTTTGTGTCTAATATTACTTAATGTTTGAATTCTCCCTAAGGGCCCATGGGACTAAATTCCAGGTGCTAGAAGGGCTGGTTCCTTTTGACATCGTTGAATGAGAACCTTTTCTGTTGTCTAGCTTCTATAGGCTTCTCCCAGTTCTGGGTTCATGACCTCTTTCCACTGTCAAAGATCATAGCGGCCAGTTGAAAAACCACTAAGCACTCTGACCATAGAGCAAAATTCTGTGATTTCCTTGGTCTTCTGACTTCCCTAGGCTCATGTTAATACTGTCAACTGGACAGGATCTAGAATTATCTAGGCGACAAGCTGCTCGGGATACTCCTGAGATATTACATACAGTATGGCAGCCTCCTGGAAACTCTGTGTGGAGGTTATCTGAATTAGGTTAATTGAGGTTGGAAGATCCACCTTAACTGTGAGTGGCAGGGTTCCACGGGCTTATATTCTGGACTACAGAAGAGGGAGAAAGCAAGTTGCATACCAGCATTCAGTGCTTCATGCTTCTTGAACACAGATACAATGTTACAAGCTGCTTCAACCTCCTGCTGCCAAGACTCTCCCCCCCCCCCCATGAACTAGCCCTTTCAGCTGTGAGCGGAAGTAAACTCCTCATTCCTTGAGCTATTTCTGTTTTGTCTTTCAGTTGTAGCAATGAGACAAGCAACCAATACAGCTAATTTAGGGCGACCTTGCCCTTCTGCCTTCTGTGATCACCTGCTCACACGATTCTATCTGCAACTTAAGCTTCGCCATAGAGTGTGGCTCTCTTTGGGATGGGGGAATTTTCTGTTTGCTACCTGGACTGTTTTTCTACCAAGAGGTGCATAGCATTCTTGCTATGATGCTATCAGCAACTGCTGATCTCTGTTAGAAGGAGCCACCATTTTACTGGAAGTTAAAACAGACAATACCCTGGTCCCATTAATTCCTATTGAGAAAATTTCCATTTCCTTCATTATTTACCTGCCTTAAGTTACATGTTGCAGGGAAATGTAAACTCCTTTATTCACTGGTATTCAGAAGACTGAGTGGAGGTAGGGAGATCAGGAGTTTCAAGGTCATCTTCAGCTGTACATTGAGTTCCAGGCCAACCAGAGCTACATGAAACTCTCTCGGTCTCTCCCAATTATTTTGCTAGTTTGATTTAGTGAATGTGCATACAGAGCATCTTCAGAACCCCCAATCCACCCCAACCCAACATTATGACTAATAAAAACAACTGAAATTTTGCCAGCCCTGAAAAATCCTAGAGGCATCGTCTCCTGGCAAAGTACAAATGCTGGGGCGTCAGGCCCTGGAACACTAGTGTGTTGTCATGACACCTACCCACAATGATAGTCAACCTCAGTGTCTCCGTGTCCTCTCTAGTCCTTTCATTCCATGCCGTTTTTAAAGTCTTGTTTCGCAGACTTGTAAACTATGTGTGCGCTTTGGCTTTATTGCTCTCTGTTTCCTAGTAACTCTTGAAAACTGAAATCTCAGCAAGCTCCTGTCAGTTCTGGGTGGGCCTCTCACACTGCTGCTGCCTCCTTGCTTTAAAGACATCACATAGTCTCCCCACCCTATTTCACAGAGACATGAGAGCTCAGACTCCCACAACAGCTTTCTATTACAGACATAGCCATCAGGTATGTGTCTCAAACATTCCGCTCTGCTATTTCTGGGATGGAACTAAATGACAAAATCGGCAGCGGGTACTTTTCCCCACCCCTTTTTATAAGCACGTGCCAGCCTATAGGTGAGAAGAGATCTTGGAGAGCCACATCGCTGATTTACTGTCCACGTTCCTGTTATTCTTAGTTCTGGCATTTAGAGACACAGCTCTGCCAATATGGCCCCAGATGAGGCATTCAAATCCTGTCAGAGAGGCCACAGAGGCTGGTGGACATGTATGCGTCTTGGCAGTAGCAGGAATAACTTGCAATAAAGGGAAAAGAAGAAATCAGAGGAGAGCAGAGATAGAGAAATAAGTAAAGCCCAAAAAAGACAAACCTGTTCCAACAATAGACTAAGCCCTGATAGTGGTAGTTTAGCTTTTGCCTCCATCTCTCTCATGGCCACAAACACACCACAACCTTGCCAACTTCCCAGTTCACAGAAGTTCCTCATAGGCTCCTATGCCCTATGCTTTACTTTTCGAGTCTTCTTTCTGCTCTCTGTGCCTTTTAAAAAATACTTGGTGGTGTTAAGTTGATTAAATAATGTGAGGTGGTTGGCTTCTGATTGCATAAACACGGCAGAGCCCAGGGTAACTAAATGCCTGCCTACCTTTAGAGTGTCTCCTTCAGAGCCTGTGCCAGAGACGCATCAGCAATATCTTGCACCAAATTCATCTGAAATGATTATTGCATCTTTAAGTACAATAAGCAGGTGAAGGTAGGACTAAGATAGCATTTGCAAGAAAGACCCGAAGCCTAGCTTTCCTCCTAATAAACTGTAAAGAGATATTTATTGCCAAATATATAAAATATGTGTTTTAAACAAGCTGCTGATGTCTCCCCTGTTTGAATGGTAAAATTTCAGTTTCCTTAAGTATCAGGAGAGGCAAAGAGCTCTCACTGGAGCGAATCCCTCACTCAAGGGTTGCAGAGAACCCTCAATGTTAAGGGACCACAGATATGAGTGTGACCCCAATTCTCTCTTAGTTGAAACCAATACAGGGCAGGGTCTGCTGTTTGGTCAGATATCAAGATATCTGGAATGTTCCAGGAGAAGTGGATCTGGATGCTGGCCTTGAGGCCTGGGGGCTGTGGAGGGGTACGATGTGGTTTGAAGGAAGAGCGCTGCCTTGCTCCCGTGTGCTTCCTGCTGCATCAGCATCAGCCAGGGTTTAAAGCTGTCAGCACATTTGAGTCTTGAAGTGAAGCCAAGTGCTATTTTAGTAAGCACTCACGTGGCAATCTCTTCCTGAAGCAGTTTTAATGGTAGGCAGGAATTAGATTTGGACCAAGCAGGAAATGATATTAGGCAATACAAAGACTGCACGAGAACGTGGACTTGATGGGCGCGTAGGCTTTGGGCTATTTTCCTCGCCGCTAGACATTTGGTTTCTAAAATCTTGCCTGGGAAGAAGTACCCATTCAACAAATGCGTTGAAGTGAAAGAATTTATTCATTCTCAATAGAGATATTCTGTAGCTGAACAGTGATGTTACTTTCCATGGGTTTAGCTGAAAGAGATCATAAGTTGGAAATACCACTGGTAGAAAATGCATTTGTTTTGTGGCATACACTGAGTATCACAGCTTAGCACCTGCTCGCCCTTTGATTACAAGACTGACAGAGCTGTTGCCCACTGCTCTACCTAGCACCCCTCAGTACCCAGACAAAGAGGAGCCCATATGAGGTCTGATTTCTACAGAATGTGATCAGCGTCACACACTTTAAAAGCCAACATATTTGTCAGCCGAACGATGTGCAGTAATCTTGTGCAGTTACCTTTGGAAATGCAGTGGCTGGGTGGGGGTGGGGTTACAAAGCTGCTAACGTTGGGTCTGCTCCCTTACCAGCTTCCAAACTGTTAGAATACGCTTTCTCAACCGGGATGGGCAGGCCCAGCATGCAATACTACTTAATGACAAGTTTAAAGAAAGAAAAAGAAATCTTAGGTTTTCTTTCTAGAAGACATAAATGTTTTTATATACATAGGATACAAGCCCATCTTGAGGAGAGGAAGCCAATAATGAAAGAACTGTTAGGGAATTAGAACTTGTAAATACAACATCCTTTGGGAATTTCATTCATGTATGTATTGTATTTGATCACAGTCACCTCTCTCACGCTTCCCGAATACCTTCCAGCTCCTCCCCATACCCTCCAACTCCTCCCAGATACCCTCAACCCACTTAACAAATTCATGTCCACCCTACCTCCATTCCTTTATTCTTTCCTTTCTTTTTAATAACTCACCCCATATAATTCCAGGTGCTCACATATACACGGATGTTAAACTATCACTGAAATCTAGTCCACCTGCCGGGGTCCATAGCCCAAATAAAAAACGGACTCTTCCTTCCCTGCCTGGTAGTCATCGCTTGCAACAGCTCTTCAGCTAAGGGGTGGGTGCTTCTGTACCCCTCCCCATCCATGCAACAATGTTGGTTGGCTTGGTCTCGTGTAGGCCATTTGTAGGCAAGCACAGCTGCTGTGAGTTCAGTATGGGAAGTCCTATCATGTCCAGACCACACCTAGACATCCCAAACTCTGACTCTCGCAATCTCTCTGCCTTCTCTCCATGATGCTCCTTCGGCCCATGTGTTAGGGTGTTAGAATTTCCCAGCTGTGTTTTCCCCTATAGAGGGCCACTTTTAGCATCGATGTATTGAACAGTCTTGGTAGTTTTTCAGATTTTGAAACGTAATAAAACAGCAGCAGCAGTTTTTAAAAATATAAATCTTTTCATTGATTCCTTGGGAATTTTACATAATGTACCCCCATTCCATTCATCTCCCAGTCCTTCCAGGTAGAGCCTTCACCCTAGTAGCCTCCCCATAAAAAAAAAAAAGTCATGGAGATCCTGCAACTACTGTTCTATAGGACGGGTCCCTTCACACACACCCCAGCAGGCCATCCATCTCTCCTGCGTTTGTGTGGTGCTGGGCCAGCTCTCAGCTCTTTAATTGTGGCAGCTGGGGTGTGGGGTAGCTCTCCTAGGGCCATGGAAGGAAGGTTGGGGCAAGCTCGTCCTTGCCTACGCAATTGGGGTCAATTCCCACAGGGGGATGTGATGGGGCACTCTCTTGCTGAGGTGGCTGGCCAGTAGTGGGACCACGGATACAGACATAGCCCTCAGATGCAGTTTGGGCAGGGACACCCATGACCATGGTTCACTAAGACTGGTATGGCACTGGTGACAGTTTGGCCCTCAGATGCCAACATGACCTCAGGTGGTGGATAAGACCACATATATCCATACAGCCTTTAATGGTAACCTGGGTCATGGATATCAACACAGACCCCATCTGTGGTAGGGCCATGGACCCAGACATGGCCATTGGCTGAAGCTAAGGCCCAGACATCTCATGGCTCCAGGGGGCAGCACGGGCCTCCCATAGCAGCCTATTTCTTACTGCAATCAATAACATCTTCAGTTCTGCTGCTTTCCAGTGCACAGCCTATTCGGCTCCCCCTTTCTAAGTTTCTCCTGTTCATTTTAGGCGGAGACTGCTTTTTTGTTCCTGGCTGCCTAGTCCCAAGTAATACACAAAAACTCTACTAATTACAGCACTGTTTGACCAATGTCTCAGCCATATCACTATCTAGCTTTTACATCATAAGTTAACCCATTTCTATTACTTTATATTTTACCATGAGGCTTGCGGTTTGTTGCCTCTTGCTTCTTAGACACTCACATGGCATCTGCCTCCTTCAACAGCTACATAGTGTCCCCCTGTCTCTACCTACTCTATCTCTTCCAGTCTGGCTATATTATGCCCTGACACAGGCCAAAGCAACTTTATTCATCAACCAATAAAAACTACACATATGCAGAAGGACATACATCAGTTCATTGTAGTATCTTCTACCTGCCCAGGATGTTTGGCATGGACGAGTCCTATGGTTGTGGCTGGCTTCAGCCCACCACTGGTGATAAGATGGAACTTCTTAACCACAAGACAACACTATTCATCTTGTTTTTTTGTTTGTTTTGTTTGTATTCTTCTCTCATCTAATACAACCTGACCACAGTTTTCCTTCCCTGCACTCCTCCCAGTCCCTTCCCCAAGCCTTCACCTGCCAGCCTCCACATCCCCCTCTTCCCCAGCCTCTTCATCTTTTCCATTTTTGAGTGTTTGCCCTCCTACCCTTGTGCTCCCCTCTCACATGCTTTGGTTTCCCTGAGGTCGTCTTCTCCAGAGCTGCTGTCCCAAAGCCAGAGATGCTCACCTCTCTTAGCTCTCAGAGCCCCTGTGCCTTGCTTCTTGTCTCAGGGCTTCTTATCCTCTATCTATATCCTCGTAAGTCTTCTTTCTCTCCTGTCTCCTCCAATAGTCAGCCATGCAGATCGATTTTTCCCCCACCAGACATCAAACTGGTTAGGCGAAAGCATTTGTGTATCATTTCCTGTTCTAACTGAGTCCAGTTTACCATTCATATTTCCCCAAATACGTAACTGCAAGAAAATCAGGGATGTGTGTCACACAAAAGGATGCCCAGGAATTGCTCATTAATTTGAATATTGAAACACTAACAATAAAAGCTACTCTTTCCCTAAGCATTGTGCAAAGCCTGTTACCTACATTATATTCATTAATCCTTTTTATCACTCGGGGTGTGGATGGTGGTTCATACCGTTAGCTTCATTTCACAAATGAACAAACTGAGGTTCCGATATTAATTCCATCTCCCAAACAAAACTGCTCAATGTCATATCTTACAGTGGCCTGTTAATCTCCAGCTGTGTGCACACTGCCAGGTGAATTGGCACAAAAGCATACAGATGGGATCACCCCTTCCAGAAGTTCCAAAAGCCAAAACACACACACACACACACACACACACACACACACACACACACGAGTAGCATGAATGACGGCAAGGACACACACACGAGTAGCATGAATGACGGCAAGGATATGGAGATACACAATCTCTAATGTGGTACCAGTAAAGCGTTATGGGCACTTTGAGAAAGATTGGTTTTTACACGTAGATATAATATGGCCCAGGAATTACAGTGTAAAGTACCTGCTAAGATAGTTCAAACTGATACTCAACCAGTAACTTACAAATGTTCACTGAAGCCTCATTGGGAGAAGAACAAGCAGAAACCACCAAAAATGTCTATCAACTGACAAGGAGAAAAAGAAAATATTCCCCATCCCTGCAATGCAATGCTAGCTAACAGTAAGGAGGAATGAAACACTGGCCTATTCCAAAATATGAATACACCTCAAAAACATTATGTCAAGTAAAAGAAGCTCGACATAAAATTCCACGTACAGTATGGCTTCATTTATATGTAATGTCATGAGAAGCAAATCTAGAGAGACACAGAGCAGATTAGTGTTGCCCAAGGCTTAGTGTGGGACTGGGAACCGACAGCAGAAGGGTTCAAGGGATTATACTGAGGCGATGGAAATGCTCTGAAATGGGATTGTGGAGACAGCTTCAAAATGGCCAACTGACTGAAAATCACTGACTTGCACACTCCATGTAGATGAATCTTAGAGAATGCAAATATAACCTTAACAAGGTCCTTTTCGAAAGAGTGGCAGCCTGGAAATAATGCTCCCAGAGACATTGGCTCAGCAGTCTGTGCCTTGGGATCCTCCCAATCACTTCTGAATACCTGTTCTGAGACGTGCACTAGGTAGAGAGAGCGGGCATGTTCAAGAGGAGGCTAGTGACAGATGCTTGGGTTTGCCTGCCCTTTGTGTGACAGTATTAAAAGAATAGACTGGCAGTTTTCTGTGGCGATCACAGACCAACATTCAGGAAGGATTTCTCAGGGAAGGCAAGATGGAGTTTTCACATAGGATACATTTGGGGATCAAGACAAACTGCACAAGCAGCGAATGACCTTTACTGGGGAGTAGAAACGGGGATGCCAGCAGTGATGGGTAATGAACACAACACAGAAGGAGACGGCCAACATGACGCTCTGGGGCTCCGTCACAGCTTTGGGTTCTATCAGCCATATGCTAGGTCATTGTAACTTCATGTAGACTTTCTTTCTTTGGTCACTCAGGCTGATTATGGACTTTCTACTTTCTACACTTGCTACCTCCTATTTAACATAAAGCTTCCGTATTAGAACTCTGGGTGGGTGGGGGGGGGGGGAGGGAGGAAGGGAGGGAAAGAGATTTTGACAGAAAGACAGTAAATAATACTGCAAGTTTCGGCACTTCAATGGATCAGGACTGTGACTGCTCACTCATAAGGTTGCTTAACGTGAATTAGAAAGCGAAGGTTACTGTGCCTGAAGCACCCCATGTTTTCTAGCTGCCAGCAGAAATGGATGGATAGGTGTTCTTTTCTCTACCGTTCTGAAGTGACTTAAGTGAAGGGGAGTGACTAACAAAGCTCACAGGAAACAGGTGAGTTTAAGTCTCTTTACTGACAAATTAAATAAGACCTACTTATCCTTAAGGGCTTCCCCAAAGGCATGCATTTCTATTTCTGTGAGAAGGTGCTTCTTGATCCCCACGGTCCTTCAGAAACTCCTCGTCTTTGCTTTCCTCAGTAACTGTAGCAGGATACACTGAGTGCTTGGGCATACCGACCATGAGTACACGCTCGAGAATCAGGCAGCACTAACCAGAGCGTTGACTCAAACCTTAGTCCTCAGCAACACTTAGGAAATGAGGGTGATTACTATTTCTAAATTGAGGATCCATATGCATGCATCATTCAAAAGAAGCCAGGTTATAACTTCAGAGACAGACGCTGAAAACCTCAGTGGTCTCAAATAATGAAGATTTATTTATTTCTCACCTAAGACATGCCCATGGGTTTATCAGGACAGTCACTCAGTAGCACAGGAGGAAGGAATGAATGCCCACCATTTGCCACACTTTGCTGCTCTCTAGTGTCCTGGATCTGGAGGTTGACATTTCCACACTCACTTATAGTTGATTGTGGTGGTGAATTATGAGCAATGCAGTCAACTAGGAGAAGGTGCTTAAGAGCTCCAGCATGCCTAGCTCCTCTCTCTCTCTCTCTCTCTCTCTCTCTCTCTCTCTCCTACCAGTTTGCACAGTCAGGGACAATATTTGAGCAGTGTTTTGACCGCAAACCTCTCCCATACTCCCTGACTCAGGAGTACTTTTCTCTATTATGGCAGTGGAGACATCTTAGTCACAAGGAACCATATTCCAGCTCCTAAATGAACCAAAATGGGACTGAAGGGTAAGCAAGCTACAATCCCACATAATCAGTCCAATGCTATCCTTATTGGTCTTTGAGAAAGCAGCCAGGCCAGCATGAAGCTTGTGTACACTTCTACACATTAAAGATTGTTCTTAAACTGGGGTCGTTGGCTCTGACCTGTAATCCCAGCACATGTAGTGCAGAAGAATCATGAGTTAGGTGCTTAAGGAGAGCCTGGCCTAAAGCCCGAGATCCTATCTCAAAATGACAATAGTGACAACAACCCAAAAGCTCAGAAGAGGCTGTTCTTCAAGACTGTTTGTGAGGTAGGATGGTAGACAGATGGGCAGCTCTCTTGCAGAAGACTTTAACTTAGTCCCAGCTCCCACATTGGGAGTTGTCTGTAACTTCAGTTTCAAGTGATCCAACACCCATCTTTGACTTCAACAGGTAATGTGGTCAAGTGCCTAAGTCCCCCCCCACACACACAATAATTAAAAGTAAAAATAAAATCACTTAAAGCAGAATGTTTGTGGGGGAATTCAAGTACATAGACCTCACAGAATCATAGGGAAAAATATTATGTGTTGGCTTTTAGTCTTGACTAGCTAGCTATTCATGTCGTGACTAGTTATTCATGTCTTGACTAGCTATTTATGTCAATTCAGACAAACCTAGACCCCTTGAATCATCTTCCCAAACTATAGTGTGGACTTGGATGGTATTAAAATGAAGTCTTTCCCACTTAAACGGGGTGGAACTCCATTTAGGATGATGTACAAGAATAAGATTGCCATCTAAACTCTCACAAGTTACAGCTGTTGCTAGGAGCTGGTGCCTGCCTTCTAGGGGGATACAATGAGGATTTGGGTGGTTTGGACCTTTGTAAAAGAAGTCCATAGGGAGAAGAAAAAAGAACCAACACAAAAGTTCCTTTACATCGCTCCACATGTATAGCAGATGCAGAAAGGATTTAGCCATAAAAACCACCGGCGGCCCATCGTCCTGCAGCCGGAACTTGTAAGCAACCTTTAAAGAGACATTGGAGGAGAATTTATCGATTGTTTGAAGGGGAGAAAATGAGAGATGGATAATAAAGTGCAAGTTGCTACATCCCCTGTCCTGGGTGAAAAATGGGAGCCCCTGATTCTTGAGCCATTGTTGATAAAGGAGCAGACTCATTTATCTTAAAGAGACACAGAAAAGAAAATAAGTGAAATATGATTAGGCCTCTGCCAAGGGTTTGGATTAAATCCCTACCGTGGCAGTCCCTGCTGCTAGGTGAATGCTTCCCACTAGTAAAGCCCGATTAAGATGCTGGCACGAGCGCTGCTAAAAAGGCATGCTGTGAAAATCCCTTCCAAAATAGATTCCACCCCCAGGGCATATGCCCCAAGGGACCTGCTTGTTCTGTCTTCCCTCTGTTTTCGTTAGGAAAAGTTGTCAGTTGTACAAGGCAGTGTCTTTCATGAGGCTTCAAGCTCTAGCTTCAAAGGGCCCGGTGCCTTTTTGATACTTGCAAGGAAGGTTTCCAGGGAGGAGTTCAGAAATACGAAAGCTTCTGCCTGCGCTGGAGCAGGCTACCAATTAACTTGGTCTCCTCGTCAAGCGTTGGTGTCCAAATTGGTCTTCCAATGATGGCGTTAGAAGTACTCCTAGTCTCTCAGCTGAGCCACCAATTTCCATGATTGTGTTTGAAGAAATGGCTGTCCAATGGTGACAATGACTGCTGTGTCCCTGCTTTTGCTCCTAAGCCCTGATGATCTTCACATTTCACACACGAGCTCCTGACAGGGTGGGGTTGTTAGATATGGCCTAGGGTATCACTGAACCCTTGTAGAATCCAGTGTTGTCTTCTCAGCAGACAAACACATGATATGACTTCTTTGTTCCTATGTAACCAGCATCAGACAACCAAAGGTAGGAAATATTACAAAATAAAATGAGGCAGAGGAGTGTAAGCATTGCATGGGTGTGCTCAGGGAAAGGGTATGATTCAGATGAGAGATCTAGAAGGCTTGTTTTTGGTTTTATTGTTTTGCTTTTGCTCTGTTTTGTTTTTGGAAAAACCCAGTTGAAAAGAGAAAGCCAGTTTTGTGATTTTGTTCAACTTAAATAACTGTTTTGGACTGCGCTCTCTGCTTCTTTTTTTTTCTAAATAAATTCATAAAACCAATAGGCCAGACAGGTTTCAGAATTAGAGTGCTCCAGTTTGAAGTCCAGATATCGACAATTAAGAGCTGTACACTGTTCCTGACCTTTCCTGTGTCTATCAGATGGCTATCACAACCTCTTTCCTTGAGGACTGTGCAGGTCATCTGCTTAGCAGGCTACCTGGAGCAGTGCAAATGTCCCTATCTGATGCGGGAGAATTGTCTGTATTCTGTCAATCATATTTTAATAAAACGCTGATTGGCCAGGCAGGCAGTATAGGCGGGAAAAGCAGACAGGAAGTAGAGGTGATGCAATGAGAACAGGAGAATTCTGGGAAGCAGGGAGGTTCCTCTGGCAGTTCTGCCCAGACCACCGGAGAGGAAAGATGTAAGCTGCCCAGCTGAAAAAGGTACTGAGCTGTGTGGCTAACATAGATAATGATAATGGGTTAATATAAGTTACAAGGGCTAATAAGAAGCCTGACCTAATGGGCCAATCAGTTTATAACCTAATGCAGACTCTGTGAGATTTTCTTTGGGACTTGCCAGCTGTGGGGTACTGGGCAGGACGAAAACCCCAACAAGCTGGCCCCCTCATGTTACACCTATCAATCTTTGTACTGAATCATTCATCACCCAGCTCCTCCATCTACATCCTTCTTGATTCTTTTCACTTGCGTCTCTGATTTCTTTCGACCACACACCACTTGGTACGTGTTTCAATGTGTGCTAAGGTTTGCAGAAGAGGAGGAAAGGAAGGCTGCTGATGAGCTGCCACTGTCAAGAGGATGAAAAGGGAAGGTGATAAGGGATAAGCTCAAGGAGTGTGCTAGAAAATTTGTGTTTGATGGTTCGCAGGATTATTTCCCAGGCCATTTAAAAGCCAGCAACCCAGGAGTAGAGGACAGCAGGAAAAGTGCCTGAAGGTTCACCAAAGGCTGCTTTGTTCCCTGGGCCTCACAGCCCATTAGTGATTTCACTTGAAAATAAACTATCAAGTAGTAAGGGACTAGAACCAATTAGTGGGATCTAATTTGCTCTTTAGCCCCTTTAATTGCTATGGTGCACATTTCCCACACCCACAACCTATTCCTTCATATGGAAAATGGAAACCCTTAAAGATTTGAGCGGTTTTGGGGACCCAGACTTAGGATAATTCTCTGACCAAGAAAGACAGCCAGCTAGGCAACATTGAATGTTAAAATCTACATCCCACTGAGAACCAGTTTTTAGGCTGTATTTACAGATATAGAGTAATTTAAGTGAACATGCAGTTACAGCTCCAGACATTTGGGCAGATTTTATTCTGAGTTAGAAGGAGAAGTATGTTCAAAAAAGTCACTGTGATTACAGTTAATGAAATTTCATTCTTTCATATTATTGTTGCTGTATGAATAGGTTTAATTGTTCTCACTACAAAAAACTATGTGTAGCAATACAGATGCTGATTAACTTGATTTAGCCATTCTACAGTGAATCAATATGGCAAATACTGAAGCATCATACTCTAAACTTATACACATAGATATATTATATACATATATATATAATTTGTCATTAAAATGCATAAATTTATCAAAAGCCATGTTGAATAGATATGAGTTTTTTTTTCCCCAGTGAGATTATCATGTTAGACTGAGCAAATGTGATTGTTCTCCCTAGTGGGGGCCTCACTCAATCAGTGGATCTCCTGAAGAGAATGTAAAGGCAGTCCCTTCTGTAACAGATATTAGATTGGAGCATGGCCTTCTTCTGGATGCCAGGTCTTTGGATTTGTCCTGGAGTTGCACCATGGCCCCTTTGAGATGTCAGAGTGACAACTGCAGACTCCAATACTAGTCATTCTCCTTAATCACATAAGTCAGTTCTCCAAAATAAATATATTTATTCATGGACTCACAGATACTATCTATCTGTCTGTCTATCATCTATCTATCTATCTATCTATCTATCTATCTATCTATCTATCTATCATCTATCTATTTATCAATCTATCATCTATCTATCTATCTATCCATCTATCTATCTATCTATCTATCTATCTATCTATCTATCTATCTATCATCTATCTATTTATCAATCTATCATCTATCTATCTATCTATCATCTATCTATTTATCAATCTATCATCTATCTATCTATCATCTATCTATCTATTTATCAATCTATCATCTATCTATCTATCTATCTATCATCAATCTACCTACCTGTCACCATCCATTATTCTATGCTATTCTATTCTATGCTGTTCTGTTCTGTTCCTCTGGGGAATTTTTAACAAAACTCTAGAGAGCCTGATCCCCACAAGTAGTTTCTAGAAAGAGAACCATGTAACTTTGAGCTAAGGCTTTCAAAAAGGATTTGCGCATGTTAGACAATCTCATCATCTACCGCACACCCTTGAAGTTGTGCAACCAATGCCATTCTTGCGGGACCGATAGTCATTATTGTTGTATCCTGTACATCACTGCCTTTCCACATGGAGAAGACCTATTAGGAGTTCTTAAGCACAGGTCCGGAGCCTTTCTCCAGACTCTCCAGATTACAAAACAGCCAGACACATGTGAACCATGACGAAGAGAGTCAGAGTAATCTTGCCCTTGCCTGGAGGGGTGTTTGCCACAACACATCAACTGTTTAATGCACTGTAATCCCAGGCATAGTTTGGTAGGAGTTTATAGCACCTTCTGCCGTCTGTTCTTAGTTTGTACCGCACACACCTACAAAGGGTCACAAGAGATTTGCTCTCATTTTATTCATGGTTCTGGATCAGACACATTAAGACTTCATATCCCTACATTCTGAACATCATGACCATGCCAGACAATTTAATAAGAAAACATTCTTCCCTTTCTCATGCTTAAATGGTGGCAGCAATTGAAATGCATAAAGTTAGGAGAGAAGATGAAACCTGCCTCAGTTCCTGCTTTAAAACAGGAGAGAGATCAAGTAAGCAGGGGATGGGAGGGAGGAGAGTCTGAGTCTCCTGAGAGGACCTTCTGCTTCTCTGCCTGTAGGAGCATCAGGTATCACATTGCAGTGACCCCTTTATACACCTACAGACAGCTTTCTCTCCGAAAAACACAAGCCCACAGCTTAGTCCCAAAGGTGACATGACAGGCACCCTTCATTTACCTCACCAGCATTTTCAATTCTGGACCGAATCCTATTATTCAGGAGATATGAATTGGCCCCTGGGACAATTTCCAGCAATAATTATTCAGAATTGAAATCTAATTTAACCAAGAAGACCCCAGGAAATTACAAGCCCAGGTAAAAGGAAGCCCCTGTGACAGAAATGGCCATGTTAGTTATTCCATGCAGACAGTGCTGGGGAAACTCTCCAATCATTTTCTTTAAAAAAATGTTTTATCACCTAAGGCACTTTTTTTTTAACATATCACACAATGCCTTGTAATGGGCAAGGCCTAACAAAGGAGCATCTTCTGCTATGACTGGCATATGTATGAGATTGTGAGCATGTAAGAGAAACATACACAAAAAGCCATTTCAGAGTGGTGGAGTAACAGGAGCACATGAATAGCTTGAGAAAATTCACATTTTAACAGGTATGCAGTGGGTCCCTTCGGGGATGTCTCAATAGTTTCTTTCTGAACTTCAGTTTTTAAAAGGGCATCCCTTATGGGTTGCTGCAGTGGCTGCTTCAGCATCCAAAGGGCCTGTGCTCAAAGGCCAGTTAGATGCCTTACTCCTTAAGTGACCCTGGGCAAACCAGTTCCTCCTTTTAACTTTGGTTTCCTTCATTTATAACTAGGTATGTGTTTTAATTTTCCTGGCACGGTGCAAGGTGATCTGTGGGGGCGTCAAAAATATAACTTTTTTTTCTAAGTAAAATATAGATATTTGGTCTTGGCATATTCTGTTTTTTTTTAATGACCTAAAATTAAAGATTATCTTTTCTCAGGATTCATTTGATTTTTAATTTTGTGTGTGTCTGTATCTATGTTTATATGTGGGTATGTGCACACAAGTGTGGTTGCCCTCAAGGGCCAGAAGAGGGCATCAGTTCCCCTGGGATGAGTGAGCCCACAGGGTGCTGGGAACTGAATTTATATTCTTTATAAACTCAATCTCAGCCTCTGCACCACATCTCCAGCTCCAAGGTGGAGATTTCTGCAGCCAGACTGATCTCAAGTTTTCTTGTTCTTTAATGACATTGACTATGAATTCTTCAGTCATTGTGAACTGAAACCAATAGAGTTATTTCCCATATGTTCAAACGTAATATATTGGCTTAATCTGAGTGAGTTTCTCTGTTTATTACAAAGACCTGGTTTCCATTAAGTCCACCTCAGACCCTGGGAAGGATTCAAAACATGTCCTTCTGCATCAGAACACACACCCTTCAGTTCTTGACACTTCAAGCATCCTGGCTGAGTGGTGGCAGGAAGTTGCTTCTCTTGTCTGCTTGGCTCTGTGCATAGATAGTTGTTCTGAGTTCTGTTCCAAAGATGAAAAGAAAGTGCGAGAAGACCCCACACCAGACACTATTGCTTAAACCTGCAAGTGGAGGGGGGGATATCCCCAGTTAAATAGAGAGAATAGCATTTGACTCTTGTCCAGGCATCACAGCAATGGTTTTTTACCAGGTTACATGGCAAGGCACCAGGGAAGTTACAGAAGTGACTTCAGACTTGTGACACTTCCTCTTGGACTTTTCCCGACTTCAGTATGCATTAGTACTGAACGGTGCACACATAAGCCTGATTTTCTAATAGTGACCACGGAATAGAACCAAACTTTAAACGTCATGACACAAGCCCACCCCGGCACGCTATCCCACCCTACTGCTGAACTTGTAGAAAGCTCAAATATACACTCATGGGGGAGTTCTGAGTAATATGGAGTAGAAGCTGCCGCTGTCTCTGTGCGAGCTGGTCCAGCATGGAGTCAAAAGAAAACAAACCAGACTTTATTCTAAAGAGAAAAGGTAGAAAAGTTTCAGCAATTCATGAAGGAAGAGAAGGAAAAGAGCAGAAAATCCAGGCCCATGTGCAAAACACAGAGAAGCAAGCTCCATGCTGCCCTGGCCTATCCCCACCTATCCCAGCTGCAGTCCTCTGATGTCGGGAGGGTTCTCACAAGTCCCTTCCAAAAGGTAAGTTGGGTAAATTTGAGCTATCCTATGCTCAGGTGGAGCCCACAGCCCCTGTAGGCCTCAGATACAACTGCAGCTTATGGTGAAGCTGGGATTCCTCTGGCAGACCTGTCTGCAGCAGCAGAGAGGAATCTTATCATCTGTGATACGTGACTTGCATAGCAGTAGATGAGCTCTATCTTGAGAGACCTTTCTGTTAAAATCTGAGTTTCCTCAGAAGTCTGAGACTTGAGAGCATCCACAGGTCAGGACCCTCAAGTGGGCCTCTTAAAGCCCTCGGGGGGTGAGAAGGCCCAGAGAGACAGTTGTGGAGTGTCAGAAAACCAAAGATTGCAGGTGACCAATGGTCAAACAGAAGTGAGGACATTTCTGAATTCATTTTCCAAGCTGGATTCCTCTTAATAATCAGTGAGTTCAGTGCCCTAGTTTTACATACTGCTGGTCAAAGTGAAGAACTAGAGGGTCCTGGAGTGATATATGCTTTGGCTGGTGTAGGTGGCCACATTAGTCTTGGACTCACCCAGGACCCCAACCACCGTGGACATGTAGTGGATAAGGAGTGAAGAGAAGTCAGAAAGGTCTAGAATAGATAAGGAAAAGCACCGAAATCATTCCACGTTTTCTTTCATGAATCAGGACCTCAAAACAAAACACTTAATTTGGGAACGGACTAGATTCAGTTCAAAGACCCCAAAGCAGGGATTTGGGAGACTGTTCCTATAGCTGGAGTCCAGACTGAACCCGTGGGTCACGTGGGGATCTAAGGTTCTAACTGGACAAAACGTTGCATGGCAGCTGGGAAGATGGAGTGAGGAACACACCCAAAACTTGTACCAAATTTTCTAGAACTATTTTAGAAAAGTTCTTCGACTAAAGGGTTTAAGTCTGGTAAGCTGTCCTGTTCTAAGTTTCCAAGGCCATGAACTGTACTTCATAATCAAAGGGGTAAGGGTAAGCCTGTGTCTTAGTTATTTTTGCATGGCTGTGATAAGATACCATGACCAAGGCAGCTTATAGAAGGAAGAGTTTAATTTGGAGCTCACCATACCAGAGCATTAAAGAGTTCATGACCAACATGGTGGGGAGCATGGCAGCTGCACAGAGGCACAGTGCTGGAGGAGTAGCTGGGAGCTTACTTCTTAAGGCACAACCACACACATAGAGAGCTAACTGGGAAAGGTATTGGCTTTTGAAACCTATACACACCCCATCAACACACCTCCTCCAACGAGACCATACTTCTTAGTCCAGTGGGTTTTGACCCCATTGGGGTTGAACGACCCTTACACAGGGCTTGTATTTCAGATATCCTGCATATAAGATATTTACACTATGATTCAGAACAGCAGCAGCAATACAGTTATGAAGTAACAATGAAAGTAATGTTATGGTTGGGGTTCATCACAACATGAGAAACTATACTAAAGGATCACAGCATTCACAAGGAAAGGAACCACTGTGTTAGTTCTTTCCAAACAGTTGCACCAACAAGGGAGCGAGTATCCAAACATATGAGCCTTTAGTAGTCATTCTCGCTCAAGCCACCATAGTCGGCCATATTGGTACACACCCGTAATCCCAGCTCTTACAAGGATGAGACAGGAGGATTCTGAGTTTGAAGTCTGCCTTGGATGAATACATAGTGAGACTTTGTTTAAAAAATTTAACATCAATAAACAATGACAAGACAAACTATTGTGGGTTGTCCAAAGAGCCTGACAGGCTGACTAGATGTAAGTTGTGAGAGTGTATATCTGTGGGGTTGAAGAGATGGCTTAGCTATTATGGTTCTTGTGCTCCTGCAAAGGATCCAGGTTTGGTTCCCAGTACTCATGTCAGGCAGTGCACAACAGCCCATGCATGACTCCAGATCCAGGGAGATCTGATACCTCCAACCTCTGTGGCCATTGCATTCAAGTGCACACCCATGCACAGACATATAAATAAATAAACCTTTGTTTAAAAAATGGATTCTCATGACTTAGCTGGAACAGATCCTAGCAAAGGGTCCTCTTATATCAAATGAGAGAATAAACAGGAGTAAGACTCCCAGCAAAAACTGCTCCTAGCAGCTACATATATATGACTATAAGATTGAAAATCATTATTTGTGATATCAATACAACAAGAAACCAAATTATTTTAGGAAATATGTTTCACCCTTAATATCATGTATACTAGTACTAGTTATGCCCATTCAACTCTGTGCTGAGAAAATCACCTCCTATTCCTTGCACATCCCTGCTTCTGGTACTCCAAGACCCAGTAATATCACTTTTCCTGTCTTCCTGATTCAACTGTATTTCCACAGCATCAAGAGGGTTCCAGGAACCTGGACCACCATGAAAGGTTCCTCCACTCATTGACTGCACAGGTCTAGTCTACTGGATCGCAGCAGGGATGACCATGCCAACTAAGGTGACATGGGGACAGGTGGAGGGGAGCAACCAATGGACAGAGAATAGTTGCAATATAACATACCAGAAGGAACAAGGGTGTGTCCCACGTTACAGAAATCTGAGACAAGATATCACAAAGCTTCTGATGTTAGGAATCCCTGTCTTAGATATAACTAATCCAAAGGATACCTCTCTAACTAATTTTCTTATACAAGAGAGAAATTGATAAAGGAATGCAAGTGCTTCTGTAAAGTGTTTCACGATGTTGCTTTTCTTCTTCATATTTCTTAACATCACACAGAGAGGCCTAGAAGGTGTCTATAGCCTAGTCATACACACAATCACTGAATTTAACTTCAGAAGAGACCTTCATTCTAAAGAGAAGACCAAGTTCCCTTTTAATCAGACTCCAGACTCTGGTTCCAGTTCCTGGCTTCACTATAAATGTACTCACAGAGGAAAACTGGCCTTGTTCTTTAGGGAAAAATCATCGAATTATTTTATGCATGGATTCAATTACGATCTGATGCTAGTGGTTTAAAACAATGAGGATAAAGTGAGAGAAAAGACTAACATTCTGTAACCACACCCAGATCATTGGCTGATCGGCTGAGTGCCCCTGCGTGTGACCACTGGCTACCGCACTGAGACCAAGGCGGATGGCTAGGATATTTCGTTGTTGTCGTTCAGGAGGTTAATTTTTGTAAATTTCCAGAGGAACCCAGGTCACAGTGGGCTTTGAGCTGCTGTGGTGACTTCCTTGTTCCTTAGCATCAGAGCACAGGCCCTCAGCCCTTGGTGACGTCACATCACCCTATTAACCAACCCTGGCACTGGACCCCAACATCCTTTGGCTTGATCTTTGTACTTCTTCCCTCATGCTTAGCACTAGAACCTAACATCAGATCTCTCAGGTCCGTTGTTGGTTGACAGGCCAGGCAGTGACCTCTGTGTGTTCATCTCAATGTCTCATCAAGTGAATGGATGTGTCTGTGTAATGAAGTGGGGGAGGAAAGAGCTTCTCCTTAGACGTCCTGAGATATTAACTATCTCCCACGGTCCTGGAAGGTGGCCCCCATGGGTAGAGGCTGTGATTGGTCAGGGTAAAGGAAGCTGGTGCTCCCTATGTATTTGCTTGCAAGGGTCCAGGGAAACAGGAGAGCTGATGCGGGTCTGCGTTCAGTTGTGCTTATGACTCTCAAAGGTTTCCATGAAGCCTGCCTTCTCATCAGCTCTGTTTCATATCTGCCCCCAGAAAGGGGACTTCAGGCCATGTTTGAAGCTTATCGATTTCTTCCCCTGAGTCTTGCACAAGTGAGTATTGTGATGACTTCACTTCTATAACGCATGCCAGAAAAAAAGCCTCAGACTCATGCCGATGAAGTGAAATGGTAAGCCAAACTAAAGCTTACCTGCTCGTGGGCTAACCTGGGCTAATATTGGTAATATTTTTGGGGGGAAATTATTAAATAAAAATAAATCAGGCAAAATCCAAGCACTTTCAATTCTGATTTTATCTTAAAAAATTAATATCTATTGAGAAAACCCAATTTCTCACATGATGACATCCAGACCGAGGCTCTATAGTCACTTCCCTTCACATGCTCAGGACTTCTCTCTGGGTTCAGAAGATCATGTCTACTCTATGTGCAGGTTGCTCTACTCACCCCCTCCACCACACACACACTTCGTTATTTCCTCTTTATTCTCTTGCCACTTTGAATTTGGACATCCATCTTTATGCGTTAGATTAAGCA
The DNA here is from genome assembly GCF_982192425.1 of Myodes glareolus. NCBI lineage: Eukaryota > Metazoa > Chordata > Mammalia > Rodentia > Cricetidae > Myodes > Myodes glareolus. Next base: position 77,393,579 of record NC_142034.1, on the reverse strand, counting down.
AGAGTAGCTTGTTTTTAAACAAAGAGGACTTTAAGTTATAGAAATAAAAGTGTTATGGTGGAGTTCCAAATTTCCATGATCTAGACAAGAAAAGAATGTGTGTTTTTGTTGCTGACATTCTCCCATGCATCGATCTTACAAGCATTATCACAATCTCCCCTTAATGATGAACAGTCCGCCTATTATTGTGCACTGGATTTTTCAGATGGCAAAATCAATGCCAGAGAGATTTAGAGATATGTTCAAAGGCCTAGAAAAGTGAAAGGACTACGGGGCGGGCCGGCTCCAGCTCCACAGCAATCCCTTCTATTACTACATTGTGCCCCTCTCGCAGAATTTCTCGAGGAGAACTGTAGGCTTGACCTTTGGAGGCAGCTATTTACGCCGAACGAACCTGTGAAGGTCAATTCTGCAAATTCCTTAATCCCCTGAGATGCAGATTTTGGAGATTTCTTATAAAAAATAACAATAGTGAAAAGAGACGAGGATAAGCACCACACCTGAAGTCCAACAGTGGCATTCATGTCATGAATAAAGCACTAACACGATTTTTGAAAAGAGACCTCGGGACAACAGATGTGCCAGAAACCTACGCTAGCTGCCAAGGAATCTACATGCACAAAGTGCTGACAGATCAAGAGTTGTGTTTGCTGCAGGTAGCAGAGCTGGAAAGACCTTTAGAACTCAGGTGATTCCATCATGAGCCCCAGATGCTGGACATGGAGCTGCAGGATGTGCTGTTTGCCCTGCTGGGTTTTGGTCTTGCTTTGGTTTCATTATTCTTTCCCAGGCTCCCATTTTTTCCTCTCCAGAATGGTAGTGTCTGTTGTGTGCCACTGTCTATAGGAAGCATGAAATTTGTGTCTAAATTTATAGCATCTCACAGTTAAGAAATTACCTTGCGTAAAATCTATGGCAAGATTACACTCGGACTTTGCATTTTTACATGATCTTGGGATTATGAAGGATCACGAGGATTTTTGAGGTTGCACTGAACCTATTTTGAATTATGGGATGCCTGTATAGATATAAGAGATGAAAGGTTGTGACTTAGAAGTGATGCATCTGTGTATCCAATTAAGAAAGGGGTGTGGATTAGCAATGATTAAATTGTCAACTTGACAGGTTCTAAAATTACTTGGGATAGATGCATGACTATGGGAGATTATCTAAGCAAAACTCTGTGTATGTCAATAAGAGATTCTTTAGAATAGAATGATCGAGACAGAAACACCCACTCAAAAGGTGGGGTGGCACCAAGCCCTGTGTGTAGGTCCAGGCTTTCGTAAAAGAGGAAGCCAGATGAGTATCAATATTCATCATTCTCTAATTCTTGACTCAGACACAGTGTTATCAGTTACTTCATTCTCCTGCTCCCTGGATTACCCTGTCATGACAGACCATACCCTTAAACTACAAACCACAATAAACTCCTCCTCCCTTGCGTTGCTTGAGCCACGTGTTTTGCCTGCCAGAAGCAATACCAAAAGTAACTAACACAGCAGAGGTGAACTGACCTAGGTAAGTCCACAGTAATGACTGTCAGAGAAGCCCTGGGGCCATGGGAACGGTCTCAGTGGAGTATTTCCTTCCTGGCTGCCAGGAGTGTTTGTGACAGCGACTTGTCATGCTGCTGCTTAATCATCTCGGCTAGACCGAGGAGAAGCAGGAGGAACAACATCTGGGCAGTGACTCTTCTCTCCACGTTCAAGGGAGCTGCTAGTGTCACAGCACACCCAGGCAGCAGCTAGGGGTGCTGACAGGTTTGAAGTTGCAGCAATTTTCTATGTTCATGTTAAAGCAGGTTAGTAAACTTCTACAAACCTACTGAATACATAGGAAGCATGATTCTGGCACTTGCTGTAATTAGTAGGGAGCGACCTGTGAGTGGTGATGGCTTTCTTTCGGTTCTGTCGTTCACCTTCTCAGGAGCACAACTGAACAAAGACAGAAGACAAGTGTGTGCATGTATATGAATGAGTGTAAAGGCCAGTGTTCGACATCTTCATCAGCTGCTTCTCCATCTTATTGTTTGACACAGGCTCTCTCACAGACCATGCAACTCATCCGTTGTTTGGGCTGCCTGGCCAGAAAGCCCTGGGATACTTTTGTTTCTGTCTCTTCAGTGCTGAGATTCCAGCTTCATACCATGGCACTCACAGCTTTTTACATGCACATAGAACTGAGGTCTTCATGCTTTGCTGCACAAACTTATTGACTGAGTCTTTTCCTAGCCCCTTGGGACCTTTTGGATCTTCTTTATGTCCATGTCTTTGTGCCAGGGCAAATCAGGAGCTTCTAGTTTCCTTTGAGGTGTGAATGTAGATCAGATACCACAACGGCCTTGAAGAAAACAAGTGGGTCTTCCTCCGATCTCAGAGCTTTCCGTGCTAAGACAAGGCTCTCAAACTCCAATGCCCACAGAGGTGAGGGTGTGTATGCAACAAAGGAGACACCAGGACTAGAGACTCAAGGACATGGCTAAGATATAAATATCATATAGCTACTTTACCACTGTAGTTATTCTTGTCATGGTTTTGCTTTACAAGTATAGTAACTTAAAGCTATGGGGCCAACTACTCACTAATTACATTATAGTTTAATTTTTATTTTTGTGGGGCTGGAAAGATGGCTCAAGAATGTTTATTGCTTTTGTGGAGGAACTGGATTTGGTTCCAGTTCCAGAGAACCTAGCATCCTCTTCTGGCCTCTCAGGCATCACACACACACACACACATACACACACACACACACACACACACACACACACACACACACACACACACTGCATATACATATATGAAGGCAATAACAACAACAAAAACTCTTATACAAGTAAGTAAAAGTAAGTCTTTAAATCTCTCTCTCTCTCTCTCTCTCTCTCTCTCTCTCTCTCTCTCTCTCTCTGTGTGTGTGTGTGTGTGTGTGTGTGTGTGTGTGTGTGTGTGTAGTCCACAACTTGGGTATAGATCCTTGCTTTCAAAGTTATTTGAGATAGGCTCTTCTTTTTCCATCTGCTACTAGGTAAGCCAGGCTAGCTAGTCTGTGAGTTTCCAGGGACTCTTACATATCTGCTGCCATTATCACGGAAGCAACACTGGGATTAGGTAAGTGTGCTAACATGCCCAGCTTTTACATGGGCTCTATTGATTTGAACTGAGGTCTTCAACCTTGTGTGCCAAGCATTTTCCCAACTAAGCCATTATCTTTTCAACCCTGTGAAATTTTACCCTTAAATTTTAACATATGCATGAAACACAGACACACACACAAACACACACACAAACACACACACAAACACACACACAAACACACACACACACACACACACACGGGTGGACGAAGTGTCATATAGCTACAGATTCTGCATCTACAGATTAAAACAACTACATAGTAGCAATGTTCAAAATTTACATCTATATTGAATACGCACATCTTTAAATAAATTCTCTAAACACAATAGTACAGCAACTGCTTCCATAATACGTGCTGCAAGTCATCCAGAGATGACTTAGTCTATGGGAGGATGCACATAGACCATGGGCAAACCCTGTAGCATTTTATGCAGAAGATTTGTACATTCATGGGTTTGGGGACCTATGAACAATTCCTCTGCAGATATCCAGGAATAGGGGGCTAGCGAGATGGCTTAGAAGTTGAGACTATTTGCTGCTCTTTCAGAAGACTAAAGTTCTATTCCCAGCACAACCAGAGGCTTACAACTGCCTGTACCTTTATTTCCAGTAGCCCTGACTCCCTCTTCTAGCTTCTGAATACGCCTGTATTCAAGATGCCTACTCAGATGCAGATACAAGCATATACATAAATGAAAAGTAAATTAGTCTTTAGAAAAAACATAATCAATGCCAACTGCACACATACTCCTTTACAACATTGAAAAGACCAAGCAAGACCAAGGAGTGGGGGTTGGCTCTGTTTGAAGGCAATTTAGAAGGCGGGATGGGCTGTCAGAAAGGCGTTCAAGGATTATCTTTCACTTACAATGATGTGAGTGGAAAAGATTCAGTAGGGTGGGGAAGATCGATGGAGTTTCTGGTTTCTGCAAGTGGCTCGTACATAGGCAGCTGAGAGGACGTGGGATCTCGTCAGGTCTGAGCACTAAACCCAGCAACCCTTCGGGGGCTCAGAGTGCCTACCTACATAAGCTCAACAGGATTCTCAAAGGGTGGGGGTTAGATCTCACTAGCCATTGCCGTCAGGGTCTGAGGCTGACGGTGTCTTTTGGTTAGATATATTAATGTAGGGTTTCATTAGACTTAGTGGGGGCATGCTCAGAAATTAAAGACAGGTAATGAAAAGAAATTGGTATGTTGTGCTTTAATGACAGCTCTTACATCGTGACTCTAGAAAGCGTTGTTATCACTTGGTGGATGGTGAAGGGATCAGAAAGGTTAGCCAGCACTTCTGATTCACAGAGCTAATGGCAGGCAGCCTCTGCATTTGGTCCTAAGTCCAGCCATAGTTCCATGGATCCCTGTTGCCTCTCCAAGGGTTCTTGCTGGGTCACCCTTTCTCCACCCTAGGTTATTTTATATACCACCTACATTTTACCCAGGAATCCTAACAGTATTTTATCAAAACACTATTTTTTTCTCTATTGCCTGCTAATCAACAGTATCTTGAGGGAACATCTCACAAAACAAGTTCTGAGAAGTGCTGCAGTTTGTACTTAATGACATAGAAAATAAGTGATTTAAAGGTAAATTGAAGATCCTCATTTTACCTCCATTACTGCGAGGGCAGATCATTATCATAAAATGGAGATGAAGTGCCCATGGCCTTGACATCACATTCACTTATTACTTTTTTTTCTCTGAGATATTTTTTAAGCCATGCTCATTGTCACAAGCCAGGAAGAAGTAGGCATCCATATCAAGGCACCATGAGACGCTGCTTAGCCCTCATGCAAGAGCAGCTCACCATCAGAGGTCAAGAAATGGAGTCCTGGCTACAGGAGTACCACTCAAGAAAGACACTTCTGGCTTCCTTGCTCCGATCCTTAGCAGGGCTGAAATCAGGTTTTTGTGGCTTGGATATTCCAGGAGTCTTCTCATTTCTCTGAGAACACTCAGAAAAGGCATGGACTTTGCCCAAATATATTCAAGGGCATAGGAAATGGGTGTAATAGGAAGGGGTTCCCAAGGACTATATTGTTTTCAGGAGAGAAGTTTTGCCATCAGATTATATTGGCTGAATCCCACGTGTTCAGTGCTCCAACTCTGCCACCATTTTATAGAAAAACACACGCATCTCCACAACCACAGCACTTTGTAGCCAGCATTCTATGTGAGGCTCAACAAAACCAGACAAACTCTTCAACATCTAAGCAGAATATGGAAAGAATCGGGTCTGAAATGCTCTTCCAAACCACTTTTCACTTCATTTAACAGTGACAATTGCATGAGTTTTCCTTTTTCTCCTTAAACTCACCGAATTAACGCTCTGTCTAAAATTGCTGTTGCATGCAGTTTGAGGATATTGTGAGTTCCACAAAGCTCCTTCTGGGCTCATAAAATGTATTTTCTTCCACACAGAAATCCTCGCTGAGATCCCAGGGTGCGGATCTATTCTGAGACAAACCTATGACTTACTTAGATGGGTGATACCGGCTGGCCCAGACAGGAATTTTTAAAGGAGGATTTAGCTTACCTATCAGACCCCTGAGATTAGGATTTCTGGCGTCATTGTAATACCCGAGAAGCCTGGATATTCACCTCCCTCGGGCACCAATTTTCCCGTAAGTGATCCTGCTGAAGAAGGCCCAGATTTGCCACTCACTCTGTTCTAGTTCCCTCGAGTGCAGTCTTTAACTGCAGAAGCATCCCACCACGCCCTATTTCCTGGCAGGCATTTTTCTCTTCTCCCATCTCAGATATAGTTTTTCTATGTTCTGATTTCAAACCTCATTTCAGACCCCTCTCTTTACAGTCATCCATGTCCACTCTGTAATTGGCCATATTGGAAAATCACGACGGCACTAGAATGTGGTCCCTTCAGCTGCCGGAGGTAAAGCACGTTGATCGCTAACTCCCTGGGCTCATCCCCCTCTCCCCTCCCAAGCCCCTTTATCAAATTTCCTCCAGTCCTGTTTCTACTACATATCCAATTTCAGTCTGAAGCACTTCTTTCTCACTTTATAGATTTTACAAAGTTCTAAGAGGGACCAAAAACTCACTGTTTTTCTGGGTTAGGAGCTAAGTGCAGAGACTGTCCAGAGACAGGACTGATAACTGCCACCACAAAATGCCAAGTTATCTCTTACAGCACAAATTCTGTCACAGGCTGAGGTGATGTTCTCCAGGTCCCATCCATTACAAAGGCCCTATCAGCAGTTGGTTGCTGCCTGCCGAGGAATGGAGAATCACTCTTCCTCTTCTTCCTCCTCTCCCTCTTCCTCCCGTTCTTCTTTCTTCTTTAACATGCAGTCATTGGTCGGCTTCTTGTGCTCCAGTGGATGGCCCCACATTCATACACATGTTGGTATCACTAACTGCACTTAGTGGATCAACCAAAGAATGAGAGTATGAAATTGAAAGGTGGGGGGTAGCATCATCTAGTTCTTGTCATGATCGGATAGCAAGTTCAACAAAGACCGACACTAGCCAAGGCTATTCAGCATGAGTTATGAAGAGGAGGTTACAAGTGATTGCTATCTTAAGCCAGGATATGCCAAGAACAAAAGAGACGATTCATTCTGGCTTCCCGCTGGAGCCCTGAGGAGCTTAGTCTTTGAGTTCTAAGGCATCCTCCTGAATGGATGTGCTGTCTCCTCAGCATCTTTAGTCTCTTCTTCTTTCTGTGCCTCCCCACTTGCTCCCTTCAGCAGCACTCCCCAGCCCTTTGCTTCTCCTCCACTTTTAATTTTGAAGATGCCAATGAGCCTTATGGGAGAAATGGGCACACCTGGTACATGGTGCTACAAAGAAGTCTGTAATTTTGTGGAGCCCAGAATGTGTTTGGATAGTGGAGAAGATGTTTAAAGTCTAATAGTGGAGGAAATGGTACATAAGGAGTACACTTCTATCAGATTAATATCCCTCATTGCAGTGGCGCTAACATGGTAAACCAAAAGAAGAGTCAGGACAGATATCTGGATAAGAGACACAGTGTCCTGTCTGAGAAAGAATACAGAGGCAGAAGGGGATTTTCCTTGTTTTTATGAATGGGTTACAGATGTCCTCTGCCCTCCCCAGCTTGCAGAGACTCTCTAGTGAACTCTTAGTGTGAGCTTCGGTATTCTGAAGACCTGCCATAGCAGAGGAACAGTATTTCCAAAGGAGTGATGACAGGGGAAGCCGGCACAGGGGATGGAGTCGTCAGAGGATAATGGCGACTTCAAGGATCAGGCCATGACTGATTCAAAATAACGGATGATCACCATGAGGAGGAGCTCACTGCTCTGCCTGGGGCAAAGAGATCTTCATAAAAGTGAAGGGGGATGCTTATTATATAGGCAACACTGGCAAAGCCTGGAGCAGTCTCCAGGTTAACATACAGGGAAATCATGCTTAATAGATGACATTTATCTAACATGTATTGAATGCCACTAACTACATTAAACTATTTATCTCCATTATGCTTATTTATTTTTTATAAGAACCCTTGATAATGTAATTATTGTCACTATTATGTGGTCCATAGAAACTAAGGCTTATAGCAATTTATTAAACCTGTAAGGTCAGATGGTTAGGAAGTACTTATCCACTGAGCTCCAGTGCCCATGTATCAATTTACTCCTCCCCTAATATCAGAAAAAAGCAGATCAAATGTACACATACTGAGCAGCCATCCTCCACTCACGACATTATAGGATTCCTGTTCTACCTTATATACTCAATATCTTTTTAAAATTCCAAAACAAGGGAGGGGACATTCTAGACTGGCTTCTGTTTCAGCCGGGACCAGGTAGAGAACTGTCCTTGCTGGCCATCCCAGTTAGCTGCCTTTTTCTGCAAACAGCTGGGTCATACCCACCTCATCAAAGAGAGTTGCTAGCAGAGCTGAAGTGGCCCATGCTCAGGGCCTGTTGTCCTACTGCTGGAAGCTGCTACTTTGTCAAAGAACTGAGATAAGCTGCCCCAGAGGTGATAAGGACACGCCACAAATTGCCTACTGGAAAGGAATACAGCCAGATCTCGGATTCAGAAGCAGGAAAGCAGAATCATACAGCTCATCATTTGGAGTACTGGATGGCAGATCTTGATAGGCAAAACTCGGGTTCAAGACACCAGAAAGTGGAAAGATCTCCCATGCTCTTGGGTAGGTAGAATTAACATAGTTAAAATGGCAATCTTACCAAAATCAGTCTAGATCAGTCAATGCAATGTCCATCAAAATCCCAGCAAAATTCTTCACAGACCTCAAAAGAATGGTACTCAACTTCATATGGAAAAGCAAAACTCCCAGGATAGCCAAAACAATCCTATACAATAAAAGAACTTCTGGAGGCATCATGATCTCTGATTTCAAACTTTACTACAGAGCTACAGTACTGAAACCAGCCTTGTATTTGCATAAGAACAGACAGGAAGACCAATGGAACCCATTTGAAGTCCCGGATATTAATCCACACACCTTCAAAACCTGAGTTTTGACAAAGAAGCAAAAAATATCAAATGGAAAAAAAAAAGCATATTTAACAAGTGGTGCTGTCATAACTGGAAATCAACAGGTAGAAAAAGGAAGATAGATCCATATATATCACCATGGACAAAACTCAAGTCCAAATGAATCAAAGACCTCAACATAAAGCCAGCCACAGTGAACCTCATAGAAGAGAAAGTGGGAAGTACACTTGAATGCATTGGCACAGGGAAGCACTTCCTAAATATAACCCCAGCAGCATAGACACTGAGAGAAACAATTAATAAATGGGACCTCCTGAATTAAGAAGCTAAGAAGCTTCTGTAAAGTACAGGACATGGTCAACAAGACAAAATGACAGCCTACAGAACGGGAAAAGATCTTCACCAACCCCACATCAGACAGAGGTCTGAACTCCAAAACATACAAAGAACTCAAGAAATTGGCAATTAAAAGAACAAATAATTCAAAAAAAAATAGGTACAGACATAAACAGAGAACTCACAACAGAGGAATCTAAAATGACTGAAAGACACTTAAGGAAACGTTCAACATCCTTAGTCATCAGAGAAATGCAAATCAAAACAACTCTGAGATTTCATCTTATACCTGTAAGAATGGCCAAGAACAAAAACATTGATGACAACTTATGCTGAAGAGGTTGTGGGGTAAAGGGAACACTCCTGCATTGCTGGTGGGGGTGACCCCTTTCGATGTCAGTGTGGAGATTTCTTAGAAAATTAGAAAACAACCTTCCTCAAGTCCCAGTAATACCACTTTTGGGTATATATCCAAAGAATGCTCAATTGTGCTACAAGGACATGTGCTCAATTATGTTCATAGCAGCTTTGTTTGTAGTAGCCAGAACTTGGAAACAACCTAAATACCCCTCGACCGAAGAATGGATAAGGAAAATATGGTACATATATGCAATGGAGTACTACGCAGCAGGAAAAAATAACATCTTGAATTTTGCAAGCATATGGATGGAGCTTAGAAAACATCATTTTGAGTGAGGTAATCCAGACGCAGAAAGACATTATCACATGTACTCACTCATAAGTGGGTTTTAAACATAAAACAAAGAAAACCAGGCTACAAATCACAATGCCAGAGAACCTGGACAACAACAATGAGGACCCTAAGAGAGACATACATGGATCTATTCGACATGGGAAGTAGACAGTAGAAAAAGACAAGATCTCCTGAGTAAACTGGGAGCACGAGGACCTTGGGAGATGGTTGAAAGGGAGGGGAGAGGCAGGGAGGGGAAGAGAAAAAAATGTAGAGCTCAATAAAAATCAATAAAATTAAAAGAAAAAAGAACAAGGAAAGGAGGTGGGAGAAGAATCATACAGCTAATTCTTGCACAATGCTGAGTCCTTTGCAGCCACATGTCCCATAAATACAAAAAAAATTGAGGAGGGTTATTTTTAGTTCTGTGCATGTTTTTACTTAATTTTTTAGCAAAGTAAATATATCAATTACAAACATATTTGACACTGGTTATGATAATGCTAAAGTTATAGTTCACTTTGGGTTGAAATGACATGTTAAAGATATTGATTTTTCCAGTCCATGAATATGGTACACTTTTGCATTTAGCCGTTGTCTCTTACATTGTTCTTGTGTAGAATGGAATGTTATCTTTTTTGTTTCATGCACACTCTAAGATATTTGTCTATGGTAATGACACCCATGCAGTAGCAATAGGTAAGAAGTACCTGAGTCATTGCTATCTAGCCCAGTCCATTTCTAAGAAACTTAAAATAGATGAATCATTCAAATCAATGCACAGAAAAGACAAGCATTTGTAAGTGAGGTCTCCAGAGATGACCCAGCTCCCTGATATCTGTAGATGCCAGTCATTAAACCCTTCTTTACTTCAGTGGGTTATCTATTATCTATTTCAATATTCTTACATAAACTGGTACTGCAACCAAGAGATCCTATAGTAATATCTGTTATTATGTGGGATAAATATAATTTGGTTCAAATTCATCTTGATTATGACTATTTTAAAGCTATTCTGTTTGGGCTTATGTTAAAACATTTTTCTATAGTACAATTTAAAATATGGCAAATAGATAGCCTTTTATTTATTTATTTTTGAAAATTCAAAGCAAAAGAAATGATAGAGAAAAATGTCAAATACCAGCAACTTCATGAATTATGTAGCAGGCATTCACAGCCAGGCACATAGCTTGTGGAAGAATTCTTCTGTTTTAATATTCGTTTCACATAATATCCCAGAAGTGAGCTGAAAAGCTAATGGTGAATATACAAGTATTTTTGTATATACATTTTTCTTTCCTCCAAGGTACTCAAGAAATAAATGAGTCTGAATTTAAAGAAAGCTATTCACACCCAGAAAGGCTATTTTACCACATAAGCCAACTTCTTTCCCTAGGCCCCCAGCGGTCAAGTCTGTCTTGGAAGTGTAATTACACATGAGTTGTAGATGTCTTTCTTTGAGAAGCTGATTGCTTCAGGAATCAGACCCTTTTCCAAGACTAGCATACTGGCTTTGTTTATTAAAGCCAACATGAACTCAGGAGACTTGAAACCTGGAGATGTGGGTTTGACTTAGCCCATGTAGGTAGCTGCTTGTATATTTTTCAATGGCTGAGACCCTCACAGTAATTTTCCTTTTGGCAGTTAAGGGCAGGATAACACTATGTAGGTCCGGCTGGTCCAGAACTTGCTAGGTATACCACCCAGGCTTCAGACTCAAAGAAATCTGCCTGCTTCCAACCCCCAGAGTATTGGGATTAAGTGTGTGCTCACCATTCTCAGCAGCAAGTAATCCTTAAGGACATTAATTGGTGGGGGTTACTTCCATGTTTGTCAGTGGCTTAGCCCACACCAAGAGGCTGTATGTTGTCTCTTGACACCTGTCAAGTACCAGAGTTGTCCATGATTATTGTGGTATTGAAACAACAACTGAATGCCACACTCACTGCAAAAGTATCTTAAGATGTCACTACTATATCGGCTACTCAACTTTAATAGTGGTACCATGATTACCCAAAATTAAGAAGTAATTTATTGCACTTGATTTTTCCAAGATATTGAAATTCACATCTATAGGCAAACATAAAAATCAGCTCACTATTATCTAAAATCTTTGTTTTTATTTAGGTGCATCAGTATTTCTCCAGCATATGTGCATACACACCACAGCAGTGCCTGGTGCCTATAAAGGCCAGAAGAGGACATCCATTTCCTGAGAACTAGAATTACAGACAGTTGTGAACTGTCATATGGGTGTTGGCAGTCAAACCCAGGTCCTCTGCAAATGTTTCTAACTGCAGAGCCATCTCTGAAGCCTCAGCATTTGGAAATCTTGCTAAAATATGCTCTTCATAGTACATCAGTTTTAAGGGACACTTTCTTGCTAACTTAAATGATCAAGTTAAGTAATTATAGTGCAGAATATGTATTATAACCAATAATATGTATTATAACCAGAATATGTATTATAACCAATAATATAATACAGAATATGTATTATAACCATATGGTGCAGAATATGTATTATAACCAATAATATACACATGTATACGGATGTGTGTCTGATGACATGGTTCCTAAAACCACTCCACTAACAGACACTTAACCTGTACACAAGACTGTGCTTTTCTTGAGTTGTGTATCTCACAGAGAAGTGGGTGAAAACTTTAGACTTGTACTCTAGAACAATGAACTTACAGATGAAAGAAAGTTCATAAGATAAAACAAAATAGTGGCAACACGACAGGTCTGGTAGAGTTCTAACCAGAGGCATATGTTCTTAAAGGCCACAAGACGTTTCCAAGGTAATAAAAATCTATCTTGTAAAGAAGCAACGGCAGTACAGAGATGGATAAACACAATGATGAACGTCTTGCCTTGTGTCAGACACTATGGCAGACTTGCTGAGCATGGTCATATTTAATCTCTCCAAGAGGTTCATGATATGGATTTTATCTCTTCCCATTTTTCGAAATAAGAAAGGAACTGTGGTATAATATACTTAGTAAGCGAACAGAGAGAAGGTTGAAATGGTGGAAGTTGAAAGTTTAGCATGTGTGTTCTTTCAGTGGGTCTCGTCTGTGCTGTCATTTCTCCTGCAGAACATTATCCCAACTCTGCAGAAATAAAGACGAAATTATTTATCACCTATTTCATGTCAATGACAACAATGACTCTACATGTAATCCTCTCAGTTTCTGTGCATATTAAAAAGGTATTCTGGCTCTCATTTTATAACATAATAACTTGGTTAAACATTTCAGAGAGTAAGCAAGTAACAGACCTGATTTGAACTCAATTTTACTTCTAAAAATGCTGTGGTCTTCCCCTTTTTCCAATTCCTAATAGAAACCACTACCAAAAAGATTAGCCCTTCCCCATTTAGTCCAAGGAAGAGAAGAAATAAGTTCTGGCTGCAGCATAGTATGAACAGGAAGCATCCCACCACAGATGCTCTGGCTTTGTTCTGCAGTGAGGCTTAGAGCTGGAAGACTTTCCTCTCCTTCCAACATCATAAACAAATACCCTCTTTCCCTGTGCAATTTTCTGACCAGCAAAGAAATCACAGGAAGGAGGATTTCTTCAGATTCCAATGTAGCAGCAGTTAGAGCTCATACCACTAATCCAATTGGGAGACAGAAACAGGAGGTTTGATTCAAGTTCAAGGCTACATAAGTGAGTTCCAGGTCAACCTGGGCTACCAAGAGACTTTGTTTCAAATAATACACAAAATACAAAAAAAAACCCAATTAATACAGTATCTAAGATACTGTAGACCTAAAAGTATCTGTGCTGGTATCTAGGTTGCTTTGTTTTTGTCCATTTCACACAGGCTAAAGTCAACTGAGAAGAGAAATCATAAGCTGACAAAATTCCTCCCTCAGATTGGCCTATAGTCAAGGGTACAGGACATTTTTGATTACTGATTTATGTAGGAGGTCATCAACCCACTGTGGATGATGCCATCCCTGGGAAGGTTGTACTGGGTTGTACTAGAAAGGTAGCTGAGTAAGCCATGTTGAACAAGCTAGTAAGCAGTGTTCTTCCATGGTTTGTGTTTTGGTTTGTAGCATGATTAAAAAAACTCAGAAACAGATTTTGGGGCTTCAACCTGAAGGTCAGAAAAGCACAGCAGTCAATCTACTACAGAGCTCTTACATGTAAGAAATCCTCAGCATGAAAGAGAGGAAATTTAAGAATCAGACGCCCACAATCCCAAGAGGTGGGTGGGTGGTTTTTGGTTGTTCAGTGGAATGTGGATGTTTGCCTTTCTTTAGAATGTTGGTTACAAGTTGTTATGGATAATGATCAAAAAAAGCTAAAGGAAGGAGATTAGATTCAGGGTCTTATTTGAAAAGAAAAGGGGAATATGAGACAGGAGGAGACAGCTCTCAGATACAGTCTCATTCTGAGGATTCCTGGAGGCAGGATCACCATTTCGGACTGAGGTAGAGGTAAGAGCAAATGACTGGCTGTTTTGCTTTTCTGATCTTCAGATAGAACTCCAATATCTGTCTTTGGGTTTTTATTAATTGTGCTACACCAGTTTCTGTTTCAAGTTGTGGCTTTGGCTTCCTCTGAAGATGGACTCTAATCTTTAAGTTAAAAAATAAATAATTAAACTAAATTAAGTTTTAAACATAAAAATAAACCCTTTAACCCACACACTGCTTTTGGTCATGGTGTTTATCACAGCAGCATGAGTCAAATGCCTTAGTGAGAGTTTTTCGTGCTGTGAAGAGACCCTATGACCACAGCAACTTTTCTAAAGGAACACATTTAATTGGGTGACTTACAGTTCCAGAGGATTGCCTCATTATCATCATGGTAGGCAATGATGGTGTGCGAGCAGACATAGTGTTGAAGAAGGAGTTGAGAGTTAATATATCTTGATTTGCAGGCAACAGGAAATGTTCTGACACACTGGGTGTTCTTGAGCATATATGAGATCTCAAAGACCACACCCACAGTGACACACTTCCTCCAACAAGGTCATACCTACTTAATCAAAGCCACACCTCTCAATAGTGCCACTCCCTATGATCTTAGGGGGCCTGATGACATTCAAATTACCACAACAAGCTAAGACAATAGCATATGCAGAGCATCAACTGTGACTAGCAGAGATGCCAGGTCTGCCAGCCTACGGCATTTAGTTCCTAACTCCTAGCATTCCCCTGGGATGCTCCTAGCATTCCCCTGGGATGAGATGAAGAACCAACCTGTGAGTCCTGAATGTTGTTCGTGAAAGCTCAAAGAAATAAGAACCCCAAACATAGGCGTTGCCTGACTCTGGATAGAAACTCTTTAATCAAACGCCACAGATTTCCTCTGCCTTGCTCTGTCCTGAAGTGACTGAGGAGACACATGGTTAGATGAGTCAAGAGTCCCCAGAAATACAAGGAAAGCTTTCTCACCAAGGCACCAGGGCTACGGAGCGCTACGTGCTCCCACCGTTCCTAAAGTTAGCAGGAAGATTAATTAGTGTTTACAACATGATTTTAGAAGAAACAATTGTAGACCATGGTTAAATATGTTTGTTCCCCAAATATTTCTGCTTCCTAGAGCCTTTGCAGGCTTCTTTACTCAGAGCAGAGATGGAATGACAGCTCATGTTACCTGACCCGCCCCTACAATTCCCCAGTTAGAGAAACACTGGGTTTTTAGCTGCATCTATTCACAAAAATATATGACTTGGCATTTTCACTCTCAGAATATATTGAAAAATAATTTCAGCTGCCTTCTGGTGTTATCTACAACTTGTATATGACATCGCAGGCTGCAGAGAAAGCTCAGGAGGCAGCAAAGAAATGAGAGATTTGAAAGATACTGTCCCAAAGGGGTAAGAATAAGTATATTACTTTCTTTTTCTTTACAAACACACACTAACCAAGAACTTCTGAAATAAAAAGAAAAACATTACATCTACTAGCATGGAAGCTTGAGAGTGTACAGTAACATGTAGAATGGACTGAGAGCCCAAGAGAAGGAGTATCTATCTGTTCCCCAAGTCCTGGATCCATTAACACTGTTCAGCATCTTCGTGAGATCATATTATTGTCCTGGAAATCAACTCTGCACTGTAATTCTGTTGTACCTGACTTGGCTGATTTGCTTGACTTGGGCCAAAGTCAGAGGACTAATGTGATCGGCAACAGGCTGAGGGTACGGTTCCAGCAGTAGACAGTGACCTGGTAACAGTTTGAAGAAGTTGGGCCATGTAAGGACAGAGCAGCAATGACCGAAGAGGCCCTGGAGGTAGAAGACCACAAATGCTTAATGACGTTGTAAGGAAGGGGCCGCTTGTTGGTTCCCGGCTGCTTAGCCCTGAAACAATCACACAGAAACTATATTAATTAAATCACTGCTTGGCGCCTTAGCTCTAGCTTCTTATTGGCTAACTCTTACATATTAATTTAATCCATTTTTATTAATCTGAGTATGGCCATGTGGCTGTGGCCTACCAGCTAAAGTTCTGGCATCTGTCTCTGGTGGGGCTACACGGCGTCTCTCTGACTCTGCCCTTCTTTCTCCCAGCATTCAGTCTAAGTTTTCCTGCCTGTCTCTATTCTACCCTATCAGGCCAAGCCAGTTTTCTTTATTCATTAATGGTAATCACAGCATACAGAGGGGAATCTCATATCACCTCTCCTTTTCTGTTTAAATAAAAAGGTTTTAACTTCAGCATAGTAAAATTACATATAACAAAACAGGTATCAAGCAAGAATTACAGCTACAATATTATATCTACTTTATCTTTTATCATAACTAAGGAAAACTATAATTATAACTACATATTCTTCAACTCCATCAAAGAATACAGAAAGATACAATGTTACTTTGAGTCTCAGAGTTTTAAAAGGAGAGAAAATGTGGTGATGTGGTGTGTGTTTGTAGTATAAGAATGTCTAAAAATAAATCCTGTCTATTTCACGATGTTCCCACTACCCAGGAACTTCATTGCAAGAATAAAGGGTTTCCCAAGGACATAGTTTTCCAGAATTTGGCATGGCAAACTAATTCATTCCACTAGGGCACAGAAATACCCTTCACAACCTTGAGTTTCAAAATATTTCAGTGGGTCAAATTTCCGCAATGCCACCCTAAACTCTCTGCTTTGCACGTGTCTTCTTCTAGGGGCACAGGAGCAGACAAACGCATGGTAGTCTGAGAAACACCATATGAAGTGGCAACTGAAACTCTAAGCACTACATGGTAAATGAATGACTTTCTAGAGATTTTCAAAGGATTAACCCTGAACTCCTTGTGCAAACATATACCCAGCACAATACCAAGGCTTGAGCATCTAAGAACACTCAATTTAATCTCAAGTTGTAGCCGAGACACAGGAGACTGAGCCTTAAACAGACCTTACCAAACCCAGAATGTACACAGAATGACCTTAACCCGTGCAGCATTTTGGTTTAAGTACAGAAAAGTAAGGTAATTAATGTTTGAGCCAGGGAATTGTTGCAGTTTTGGCTTTACAAAATCAATAGCAATCCAAAAGCCTTTCAATTATTTAGGGGCTGAAATACCTCAGCTACACTCTGCCCACTAGTAAATGTCATTACTTTCTTCAACAAACATAACAGGGAGCATTCATGAACTTTGTGTTGTACAAACCATGTTTATTCAGGGGGAAAAATAGTGTGAAAAGCAACAATCACTCTTTTCTCACTTTAAGAAAATATGGTAGATGAGACAACCCTTCTTGCCATTTCATTTGTTGAATCAAGAATCCTTAAGAACAACCAACCAATCAATAACTAAAAAGAAGCACAAAAGAAAATTCTCCATATGTCTATATACCTTTTACTAAAAATGTTTCCATAATCAAAATGCTGACTAGGAATACAGACAAATATAGTTTCATCACTTACTAGGGGTAGGAATTAGGGCAAGCCCTTTGTCTCATTTTCCTCATTTGTAAATCAACACAACAACAGGAGATATTCCATAGGCTCCTTGTGAGTTTTCAATAAGACAGAATACAAACTGCCTAGGACCTGGCACATTGTAAATTTAGCTAAAGTTAGCTAAAAGTTAATTGGCAGCTTGAGAGTTTTAAATATCTCCATTCTGATTGAAGAAAGACCTGAAGAAATTTTAAAAGTCATATTGGGCCACAAGCTTCCAGGATCAGGAGAACAAATACCTCATTTCTCATTTGCTACTGATCAGACAACACATTAATCTCAACTGGAGAGAGAGAGAGAGAGAGAGAGAGAGAGAGAGAGAGAGAGAGAGAGAGCAGAAGACAGCTTTCAGGAGCTTGTTTTCCCCCCATTTTGAGGCAAGGTCGCTCTTGTCTCTTTAACAAGGCCGAATAGCCCACATTACTTGACCCACAAGCTTTCAGGCCATTCTCCTGTCTCTACCTCTATATCACCCTAACTGTGGTGAGACTGAAAACACACACTTTGGCGCCTGCATCTGACTGTTTGCATGGAGCTTGAACCCATGCCATCAAGTGTGAAAGGCAAGGTCTTGTACCCACTGAGCCATCTTGCTGACTTTCAACCCCACTATTACTAAAGTTGCTTTATTCAGAGAAATCTGCAGTTTGCAAACCATTATACTTCAGAGTCTAACTGCTATGGAACACTTTTACAAGTCTATGATTTGCTCATAAGTTAAGAAATATTCAGTTGCTCCCTAAAGAAGACTTCGGTGGAGAGGCAGTCAACACTCTCTCTTTACAACTGTTAATACACATTTGTCTGATGTTTGTGAAGGCTGTTCCATTTCTTACAAAGGGATACTGCAATCATTTAAGTTCAGGAAAGAGTTTGAAAGGACAGAGAGAAGCTTATTTGATGATGAGCTTTCCTTAAGAATAGCAAACTCTCAATGAATCAGAATACAGTTAATCATAATTCTCATTAATCATAATTGGCTATTCTTCACAATTCTGCATGAACTCATAGTCCATGAAATTATATTACAGCCTTCTTTCCTTTGGCAATGGTACTGTGAAGAGATGTCTACATTCTAAACACTTCTGTTTTATTCATAAGAGAATACTTTCCTTAATTAGCTCTACACTAGCCTCTCAACGTCCACTTAATCTTCATTCATCCAAAATTCTAAAAAGCACAGTTATCTGATTTTTAGAACTAAGGAGACCAAAAAATTTTAATCTACTTTCCTCAGATTTTATAAGTTAAGCCAGTTTGATTTTTCATTTCATGATTTCTTCAACAACAAAATAAGGATGACTCAATTAAAATGCATGTTTTGTTTCCTCCAGTTCTAAATCTAAATGCATATTACACAAATTCCAGTAGCATAGTATCTCTGTGAGGTGTGGTATGAGGTCCAAAGGTGATATTGTATATGCTATAATTTAACTAGGAAATTTTTAATTATTCCTTAGAGCTCAAAGCTGGATCTCAGAATAAAATGATAATTGATTCTTCTTCTAGTTGCATTTGCTTGCTGATCCCTAGTATAGGAGACCATGTCAGCAAAGATCACATTTGAACAAGAGAAGAAAGAACATTCACTTTCCCCTTCATCGTTTTTACTTAATCCCATTCCTCTCACCAGTAAGGGCAAACATTATGTAACTGAGTTTGACCATGAGGCATTTAATGCCACTTTGTTGTAAACAGCTATTCATTATGTGTCATCTTTTACCCACGCATCAATCTACCTTTGACTCAGATGTGTAGTATTTGTAAGAACTGTGAAAGTGAGAAGCTCAAGGTCCCAAAATATGGTTACAGCCCAATGTGTTTTCTAATTATGGAATCAAACAGCAAGTGCAACACAAGATTGTCTTATCCTAGGAGGAAGAAATAGAAGCTCATTTAGTCCATCATGGAGTTTAATTGCTTTTAGGATAAGAAAGCTGAAGGAGGAAGTGTGGAACTTCTGTTCCATGCCTCTTCTCCCTTCTAAGGCAACTCCACAGGTCTATTGCCCCGTGGGTATATGACAATCCAGGTAACCTCAACCTTAATTATGTGAAATGAGATTGTGAAAATCAGCAACACTGCAGAGTTTGTCTGCACTGGCACAGGAGGAGAAAGGATCATGGTGGGAGGTGATGAAAACACAGCAAAAGGAAATTTCCTAACACTGTTTTGTAAACGGGACTAATCTGTGGGTTAAAGGTTTTCTACGAAAACAGGATTGCATTATGTGTTTAATATCAAACTGAAATTGCTTCATTTTAGACAGTTGTCTGCTATATTAAACTTAAGTCTCATTTCACAGTAATGTAAACTTTCCTTATTTATTTCTAAAGTTTCCCATAATGCTATCCAGCTTCAGAAAATTCTGTGGGAATAGGATGTTTATTTTGACTTTTGTTGAGCAACCTGGATGAGACAGACCAGATGCAGCAAACACTCACATTGTATAAAAATTTAAACAATTAAAAGCAACGTTATATTTTTATTGTGAATCAAGTGCAAAGGATATGGCACACGACCTGGCATTTTTCTGTGCATCATAGAGTTTCCATTAAAAATGGGGAAGGCCTCATAGGAACCAAGAAGCTTGAAACTCGGTGAAGGGTTATGTTTTTTTGAAGCAGCAGAAATCTGTACTTCCCAAACTAAAATCTAGAAAAAGTCTCCCTTTGAACTTTTCTGGGGGGAAAATGTAATCCCATGTTTGTCTGTCTGCCTGTCTATCAATCTTAAATATTCACACATTTTATTTATGTCTGTGCCCATTTTTTTCTGAGAATTACTATATAGCCTACAACTTCTTCAAGAATGACATGACCCAGCTACCTGTTCAAAGTTCCCAGAGTCCTTTGGCAAAATGGGATTTGGTTAACTTTATGTTTTGAAAATTCATTTGGTAAGGAAAACCTCAAATGGCTTGCCCAGCAAGGCGACAAATGCTTTTATGACATGCATCATTGCAAACCTGGGGTTGTGATAGCCTAGTGTGAGCCTTCTATTAGTGTTATCATTTTAGGGAGGGAAGTGACTGAGCTCAGGGATAGCAAACCACAGAAGAGCATTCATTTCTTCATTCACTCATTCATTCATTCATTCATTCATTCATCCCTCACCCCCTCTGTCAACACTGCTGGTAAAGGACACACCATCAAGATTCTCTGCATATGAAACAGGATCAACAAATCTGGCTATGGTTTGAATTTTGGGGACTATGTTTCCTACCGTTCACATTTTTTAAATCCTGTCTCTTTCATAAATTCTACCACTATGCCTGCCTAGTAGCCAATGGATGGTCTGAAAACCCAATGCATCATTAGGATAAGAATTTGTAAACCTTTTAACATTCCCAGATCTTGATTTGTTACCTAATATTTTATGCTCTTGCCAAGGACTATCCTTCATATATGCTCAGACTCACAAGTCTAATGTAGTTGGTCCAATAAATCAGTGTTTTTTTGATATATATGACAACATTGCACTCTCTGGCCTTGTAAATGACATCATCGTAAAATGTCCACAACTGAGGGTATTAGCTCCCTCCTGAAATCAATACTACATTCCCTAGCCTGCATTTATCAACAGAAAATTAATTGCCTTCAATCACTGTTCTAATTGACCTTTGGTTCAGGTTTGTGAAGTAGAGACCCCAGTCACACAAGAGACTTTATTAATGATATCAGTCTATTCGTGGTACCTTTGGTTTCATTATGATGCTGTCATATTCAATAATGACACACCTTTCGACAGTCTAGATGGGGGAGGGACATTTGGGGTTCCCACTAAGCAAGAAGGTATAAACCTCCCATACTCCTCTTAATTGAATTAAAACCTGTAGAGAATATATATAAAGGGTAGCCTTGCTCACATACAGGGAGAAACTTTCAAAATCACGTTAGTTCATCCTTAAAATTTCCCTCACTTAAAAAACTATCAAGTCCTGGTGTTGACTGAGATGTGTCATTTGATATAGTCTAGATGGATGTTGTAAACTATTTACTGTTTTACATTTTTTTAAATCAAAACAGTGTTGGTTGACTCGTGCAAATTCTAGAAGACATTTCAGTTTCTGCGAACAGTTACTACATACTCAACCAGCAAATGTCAAGGTAGCCTTCTATATGCCTCAGACATATGGGAACAAAAACTCTAGACCTAGAGTGACCGATCTGAATAAGAAAAGGAGGTTTATAGAGAAGTCATCTTCAGGAGAATTTGCATTATTAAAGAAAAATAAGGTCTCTCCGTGGAAATCTCCAGATTTGGTAGAAATTTGGCTTCTGAGTAAAATAAAATGAACAGGGAATTTCACACATGGGAAAGCAAAGAGGTTACCACAATAAGGCTGCTTCTGGTCTGTGTTCAGTGAAATGCAGCTAACTGACTAATACTGAAGCCCAGAATCTGAAAATGTTGCCTCAGGCAACGCCGACAATTATGACATGTTCAATGAAACCATATTACTTTGAGATGAACATAAGTTTTTATAAGATATAAAAACAAACACTGCCTGCAAACAAACCAGCAAACCCAATGCAATTATTAAAGGAACTTCAATTTAAATGTTGAATCATTGAATGACATGTGTGAATGCATTAGCGTTCTCCTCCACTATCAAGATAGAAAACACGTCTGTCTACAACAGTTCCTCTTGACTTCTGCAATTATTCTTCTCTGCAACCTTTGACCCCAGGTAAGCACTGATTTACTTTCTGCCACTAAAGATTAGCTTTTATATTGGAGGGGGCTGTGCAGATGATATCACTCAGCATGCGTCCTCTAATAGCTCAGTTTCTTTCATACAATACCATGGTTTTGAAACTCTTCCTTGCTTTTGCATGCATCAGCAATTTATTCTTTTTTTTTTTTGATAATTCCACTGTTTGACTGTCACTTGATGTGTTTCCCTCAAGGTTTCTCAGCCTTGGCACTATTCCAGCCCAGCCAAATAATTCTCTGTTGATCTTGTGTACTGGAGCATGTTAGGCAACACACACACTCTCTTATAACTGGAGGACTGCAGCATGCCCCTCCCGGCTGTGACAGACAAAAGTGTCTGCAGACATGAGCAAATGTCTCCCTGGAGAGCAACAGTGCCCCTGATTGAGCAGGTCTTGTTCACCCAGGTCATTTGTTAGTGGATGTTAAGGATATGCCCAGCCTGGGAAGGAAGCTGCTGGGAACATGATCTCCTCCTTTCACAGCACCTGTAAGAGTTCCTAGCCCACAGCAGAACACTCCTGGTGAGGAGACTCCTGTAGCATGAGGGCCAACTTGTTGGGGTTTCTGTCCCGCCCGGTACCCCAACAGCCGGCAAATCCCAAACAGAAATTACACACAGGACTCCATAAGGTTATAAACTGATTGGCCCATTAGGTCAGGCTTCTTGTTAACTCTTATAACTTATGTTACCCCATTATCCTTATCTATGTTAGCACATGGCTCCGTACCTTTCTCAGTGTGACAGCTTACATGTTGCCTCTTCAGTGGTCTGCACAGGAATGCTGAGGGAGCTCTGCTTCCAGAATACTCCCAGTCTCTTTGCTCCACCCCCTACTTCCTGTCTGGCTTTCCCGCCTATACTGCCTGCCTGGCCAATCAGCGTTTTATTAAAATATGATTGACAGAACACAGATAATTCTCCTGCACCAGACTCCTTTGTAAAATAGCTGGGGCTGGGGCTGAGCAATACAACCGAAGACCCATCATGCTCTCTGCCTAGAGGAAAAACCTGGTGGTCTAAAAAGCCAACTATTTGCAGTGGTACCGCTTGAGAAATGGGCCTGAAGCAAGGAAGTATGTGTTCAGAGACAGAGGTGGGAGGACCTGCTTGCCTTAAACTGAGAGTAAACCCTGGGGGAGAACAAAACCTTTAGAAAAACATAAGTAGAAACTATACCTGGGGCCTGACTGACTAAGAAGGGTGGGGACCTTCAAAACTGCTCTGTGGAAGGAAAAGAGTGATATAAGAAGCAGGGATTGGAGCCGAGGTGACCATGAGAGTCTGATAGCGGGAACATGGATAAAGCAGAATGAAGAGTCCAAGGCATGTGTTGTATGTATGTGTTGTCATGTGCTGTACGTATGTGTTGTCATGTGCTGTACGTATGTGTTGTCATGTGCTGTACGTATGTGTTATCATGTGCTGTATGTATGTGTTTTCATGTGCTGTACGTATGTGTTGTGACAACACAGGCTCTACATTCAGATTGTTGCTATCCCTGCTTCCTCAAGGATTCTTAGCAAAGCCAGGGGCCTCTTTCTGTACCACTTTTCTCATCTGAAAATCTGACTAATGCTCATCAACTCTACCACTGGGCTATTGAAGACCTAGAGAGTAGTGAGCAGTATGGAACCGTGAGAGCTCTGTGAAGGCCAATTGCTTTGTTGTCCACTAAGCCCTGGTCGATGCATCCTTGCTAAACGTGACGCCTTAGTGTACTCAGAACCGTGTGTGAACAACCAGCAGTGAGTGTCTGTGAGTGAATAGCCAGTGGTGTGTGTGTATGCGTGTGTGTACGGATGAACAGCCAGAGGCATGCGTGTGTATGTGTGTGTGTGTGAACAGTCAATAGTGTGTGTATGTGTGTGTGTGAACAGTCAATGGGGTGTGTGTGTGTATGTATGTGTGATTTTGCATTCTGCTAATCTCTGAGCATGATAAACACAAAATACAGCTAATCTTCTAGAACTTTTGTTTTCTTCGTAGTATTTCAAGTAATAAAGTCTCCTGCAAATCTGGTGGCTAGGCAGAACTACAGGGAAGATTTCTCTGGACCCACAACAATTTCAAGCCATCTCTGTCACTACGATTCCATTCTACAAAGACAGTTCCTTATTGTCTGATGGGCTTGGATTGCAAACTGCTGCCACGATATTTAGAATAGACAGATGAGCATTTAATAAAAAAATTCCTTAACAAGCATATTCTGGGTACCGTCTGAACATAGTAGCTACCACATGTGTTCTTACACGCACCTCCAGGACCTCCCTGCTTGTTGGGCATCTGCATGTCAATCAAGACCCTTCAGGCACAGCTGTTCAGTCAGCTATGAGCTCATCCGATTGTCCTGCCATCCGCTCATATTTCTCCATCGTGTCCACAAGCATGTAATAAGAGACTTTCTCAAATTCCGCTCGGAACCCAGAGCACGTGCCTCTGCCCTTAAAGTGGCCCACTAATCAAACCCATCTGTTTGTAACTGGAAAAAAAATAGCTGTTGGGAAAGTTAAGTCACAGCAAAGGAGGAAGGCAGAAAGGAACAAACAAAGGTGAAAACAAGGAGAAGGAGATGTAACAGACGAAAGTCAATCACATTTCTGCCTCCATGAAGATAGAGAACGAAAAGACTTACTTCAGGAATTGTGGAGTTCTAAGTTTTACTCACTTTGCTAGTTTACTTTTTCAATATTTTCTCTATTATGTCGGAACTATCTTCATATTATTGAATGAATTTTCCTCCAAATTTCCCTTCCCCCTCCCACCCTCTTTCCCTAGCAAACTATTCATTTTTTTCTAATGCTGATTCAAGTTCTAGCTACTCTCTTTTTTTTTTTTTGTTTCCATCTACAAAGTAATTGAAATTCAACACAATATTTATTAAGATCAGATAAGGAACATCAGTGCTCACTAGCTCCCCCTCCCACAAATAATAAAGGAAAACACCTAAATACTGTTTGTTTTTTAAAATCTCTTTATCTGAAGCTCAGTTCTTTGCTCCAGGAGATTCAGTTAATTCAAGTGGTCTTATATCAAACGTTTCAGCTTTCTATATGCAAATCTCCTTGTGATTTACCTGAATTTTCTAGAAAGAAGCAGGCTGAGTTTCAGAGGAACTTTCCAGAAGGTCTTTAAGAGCCAACTTCCCGAACTTCCCTTCCAGCATGCACAGGGAAGTGTGTGGGACTTCAGGCTTTAACCACCTTGAGGCATCTCTCAGCTCTGCACCCCACTTCCCACAGACAGTGTGGATGTGGAAAACGGACTGTTAAGGGAACCACACAAGCTGGGAGAGATGAGGAATTCAGATGCAACCCTCAAGAGCTTTGTAAGGGGCCTAAGCTAGAACATTGTCACAATGCCATGGTGAATGGGCCCCTCTGAGCAGCTGCTAGGGTATCCAGGGCCCTGGGAGGACCTGCGAGTTCCAGGTGCTCTGATCTTGCACCCCTTTTCCGGTTTGGGACGCATAGCTTTGGTCTCTCAACTCCAAACCTAACTATCTTCACCAAGGCAAATACTCACAAACTAAGGCATGAAGTTATTCAAGACTTCCTTTGGAGATATAATGTAACTGTAAACAATTCACTTCTCTTACTCCTCCCGTGAATTCTCAGGCCACTCCCCCATCCAGGTCTAACCTCCTCCTCAGGCCACTCCCCCATTCAGATCTAACCTCCTCCTCAGGCCACTCCCCCATCCAGGTCTAACTTCCTCCTCAGGCCACTCCCCCATCCAGATCTAACCTCCTCCTCAGGCCACTCCCCCATCCAGGTCTAACCTCCTCCTTAGGCCACTCCCCCATCCAGATCTAACCTCCTCAGGCCACTCCCCCATCCAGATCTAACCTCTTCAGGCCACTCACCCATTCAGGTCTAACCTCCTCCTTAGGCCACTTCCTCATCCAGGTCTAACCTCCTCCTCAGGCCACTCCCCCATTCGGGTCTAACTTCCTCCTCAGGCCACTCCCCCATCCAGGTCTAACCTCCTCCTCACTTTGTTTGTTTACTCACTGTGTCACAACTCAGGGGGCTTCTGGGTAATTGTGTTAATTACTAGAAATTTTGGAGGCAAGAAATTCAGAGTCGGTTCTGCTCTCAGAAAACAAGAGGTTTTGAATAAAATGGAAATAATCCAAACAATCAGACAAGTGAAGATTGACTGTATGCTGAGGGTGAGTCAAGCTATGGGCTGGAGTGTGTTTGGTCAGTCAGTCTCTAAGACTAACTGATCCGGGAAGGGCTAGCTCATTTTGAGGGCTTTCATAACACTGTCACCGATGCACAGAGAAAGAACTAGGGACTTTCATATCTGCTGTAAGTACTCAGATGGGTGAGGCTTCCTTGCCTGTGTACATAACCCTGACCGACTGCTTGCCCTTCAAACTGGCAACTGCCAGGACCACAAGTTTATGTATACGCAGAAATGCCTTGAAAATTAATTAACTCTTGAGATAGCAACGCGAGGCAATCTTAGGCATATCCTTCCAGCTCACACTGTTTTGCTCCGTGAGAGGACAGAATTGCCAAGCGTCCCACAGAGAGCTCGCTGTTGCTCAGTGTTGTACCACAGACCACAGTAATAATGAAATGAAAGAACCACTTTCCCCCGTCATGCTCTGATTGAGAAATCAATATAATTCATCCCCAATAGAGTGCTCTAATTAATGCGATCTCATTTTACCTTGTGCAAACTCAGGCAGGTGGTCAAACTGAAGCTGATGTTTTATACAACAGGTGTTGAAGCGCAGGGCTGGGAGGAGAATTGGGGGCACGCTGCGGTGAGAGTCCAGGGCAAACTCCGGGATGGTAGCAGCCATTCAGTGATGGAGGCACCTTGGGAGCTGCTGAGATCAATCACTAGGGACTCCCCAAAGAAACAGTGGCCTGAACTGTAGACATGTATAATGAGACTTAAGATAGAGGAAGGTGGCCATCCAATGTCCAGACTTACATTCAGACATAGGTGGGACTGAATACTGACTTGCTCCATTTAAAACGGCCTCACCTCCCTTACCCTCAGTTTTCCCTAACTATAAAATGAAGACATTGGGATGGAGGGCTTCTTGTTCACTTCTGGTGTTAGAATCCCCCAATTCTGCAGCTCGGCGTGAGAAGCTGGGGTTCATATTCCTTTCTACATTATCTCACCCTCCTAAAATCAATCCATGCCAGCAATTTTACCAAGGGCTAATTTGCATGACAATTATTCTTAGCCAGCCAGCATTTGCCTGGACCCAGTTCTTTTGGCCAGGGAAAGGAGGTAGAACCTCGACCATCTGTCCATTCACACGATAGGCTCTATTTTTGAATGGTTGCCTAGGATAAATTTAATTAGGAAAGTATGCCTGTTGGGGGAAATCACAAACCACATCATTAGACCAGAAAATAAAAAGAGATTCTTGAATAATTTGCTTTCCTTTACAGTTCTGAAGAAGTTCAATGCCTGGACTTCTCTTTCGCTTTCCAAGAGCACCACAACCTTCTTCAGAGATTAGATCCTCAGGAACGTTCACACTTCAGGTTGAAAAGATGCTCAGTGGGTAAAGGCGCTTGTCATCAAGCCGAAGGGACTTCAGTTTGATCCTCAGAGCCCACTAGGTCGAGGAAGGAGCAGACACTGGCACAGTGTCCTTTGATCTGCACATGCAGGCCACGGTACATGTGGATGCAGAATAAAGTGAATGACGACAATTCTTAAGTGTTAAAAATCATTGTTCACGCCTATTCCCAGTTTTTCTTCTTCTCCTACCCCAGTGCAGCTCTTTTCATGGTTGCCTCTGTCCCATAATACTTTTTAAATTTTGTATTTTATGTTCTTTCAAATATACTTCACTTTTTCAGAGTCTTTAGGGAATGTTTGCTTATTTGCTTGTTTGCTTTGCTGACTAGCACCTATTTTTTTTTCCCAACAAAATCAATTTGATTTGACTTGAGGGAAGACAGGTCTCCATAGCTATATTTCCTCGGCTGGGGACTGGCGCTCAAGACCAGCGTTGGTCCACGTCATTCACTCAGCAGGGATATGTCTCAGAGCCAAGCGTGTTACAGGCATTGAGGATATCAGGCTTGAATGTCAGTACTGCTTTTCATTGAAATTATATTTTTGTGGAAACTTCGAGAGTTTGAAGCCTGTGCTTATGTATTTTTCTATTTCTAGAACCTGGCATACTACCTGGAATAACACTGTATATCATCAAGAGGTTGATGAGGGGATGAATAAAATATTCGAGGTCACATGACGATAAAACCAATATGTGTATCTTCACGCGACATTATGAGTTTTCCATGCATTTTTACACAGATATTTCCATTCAATCTGCACCACAAGCCAGTATACAGACACGTAACACCAGTTTTCGGAGCCCAGAGAAATTACATGAGTAATTTTTTTCTGCTGGCCATCTAGGGAAGGCTTTAAACCCAGGCATGCCAGCTCTTTATACATATCACCACCATATGTGGCCTCATTTTTAATGTGAGGTGAAGGAAAATACCAGCACAGTAATGGTGGTAAGTCTATGCATGAATATATTTATATATATTGTGCATGTAAGTCAGTGTGTCATGTATATGCATATACATATCCTTTTTGCATACTGGCACACAGATGTGGATACAGGATCGTATATGTATGTGTGTGTGAGTCAGAAACCGACACTAGGCATTTTCCTTGATCATTCTCTACACAGATAGGGCCTCTCCCTCTCCTTAAAGGTAACCCATTGACACCCAGTTTGTCCCATGGAATCCCTGTATCTACCTGCTGAGTCCTGGGATTATAGAGGGTCTACCACGCTCATCTAGCTTTTGATCTAGATACTGGGGTTACAACTCTAGTCCTGAAACTTGCATGGCAAGCTCTTCATCCATGGAACCATCTCTCCAGCTCCAGGACGCTATATTTTTACTTTTCTCTTTCACCTGAAAGATTTCATTTTGAGTTGGCGCTCATCCCCAAGTGACAAGAATACACTTTAAAAGCAGTTTTATAATCAAGTCTCTAGTAAACCCTAAACTGACTCCCTTAGTTGAGATATATTCTTCCCTGATCCCATATCTATCCTTCCTCCCTCCCCCCCTCCTAGTCCCCCCGAGCATTCCCCATTCCTCCCCTGCTCCCTTCTCTCTAACCCTCTCTCCTTCCAACAACCCTCCTACCCCCCCCCCCCCATGCACCCGAGGTTACCTGGGACTCTTGTCTATTTCCAATCTCCAGGAGGAAAACTACCTAAATTTTCTTCAGGTTCACCCTCCTATCCAGCTTCTCTAGGATCACGAATAATAGGCTCAAAGACCTTTAATTATGGCTAGAATCCATTTATGAGTAAATACATACCAAATTCCTCTTTTTGGGTCTGGCTTACCTGACTCAGTAAAGCGTTTTCTTTTCTTTTCTTTTTTTAAAATTATTTTTAAATTATTTTTTAATTTATTTTATTTATTTTTTATATATAATTTTTTATAAATTATTTTTTATAAATCTATTTTTTATAAATGGATCCCATGTCCAAGGAGAGATCCCCAGATTGTTCTCTGGACAGAGGAGAGGGTGCCTGAACTGGCCTTGGCCCATAACCATACTGATGAATATTTTGCTTATCACCATAGATCCTTCATCTGGCGATGGATGGAGATGGAGACGGAGACCCACATTGGAACACTGGACTTAACTCCCTAGGTCCAAACAAGAAGCAGAAGGAAAGAGAACGTGAGCAAGGAAGGCAAGATCAGAGGGAACCTTCATCCGACGATGGATGGCGATACAGATGGAGACCCACATTGGAGCACCGGACGGAGTCCCCCAAGGTCCAAATGAGGAGCAGAAGGAGGAAGAACATGAAAAAGGAAATCAGGACCGCTAGGGGTGCGATCACCCACTGATACAAGGGGACTGATCTAATGAGAGTTCACCAAGGCCAGTGACTGGGACTGAGCTAGCATGTGATCCAGCCAGATTCTCTGAATGAGGCCGGATTCTCTGAATGTGGCTGGCCCGGAGTCTTTCTGAAAAGCCATTGACAATAACACTGGGACTTGTTTCCTCTGCATATACTGGATTTCTGGGATCCAGTCGGTTTGGATGCTCACTTTCCTGGACCTGGAGGGAGGGGGGAGGAGCTTGAACTACCCACAGGTGGGAGACCCTGACTGCTCTTGGGGGATGGAGAGGGAGGAGGGGAGGGAGTGGGGGGAGTGGGAGGGGGTTGGGAGGAGGGGCGGAAATGGAGACTTTTGTATTTTAATAAACTTTGAGAAAAAAAAACATAAAAAAATTAAAAGCAGTTTTATTTATTTATTTATTTATTTATTAGTTTTTAAGCTTTTGACTGGGGTTCTCAATTTTCCAAGAATATGAAACTTTAAGATTTGTAGATTTGGACTTTTTGTCAAAATCCATCAATGTTGATGGATTCTTCAAAAGAAAAGTTAGCTATCAAAACCTATAGTTCATGATACAGACTGACAAAAAGGATGCTGAGCTATGTGCAGCCCCACACTCCCTCTAGATGCTTCTGGGTCAGAGTTATCAACAACAGCGGCTGGAAGCAGCAGTTTTTAGGGTAACCTTTCAGTTAGGGCCACTTGATGGCAAGGGAAATATTCATCAGTGAGCATTACACAGAGCCCTACAGTTTACCTTCTACAGGAACATTCATTGGGCCATTACCAAGAACGCTAATGTTCTCAATTACACCTAAATTAAGATAAAGCAGTAACCTAGTTACTGTAAAAGTAGTTTTATTTATAGACAGCAATTTAATCTTTAATATGCAACCACCATCTGTAAAACTACTTAGCCCATCTATCCCATTTATGTCTTTATTATCCTCTTGTAAAAACACATGGAACATTCTTGGTTATAGATGTGAAATGAGTTCTTTCTCTAACGCTTCTTTTAAGCTTAGAAATGTTGATGTAATTACACTGGATAGATACCTTTTCCTGCTGAATGTTCTTCATCCATTATATTCTGTAATGACATTAACCACAATATCCCCAGAAAGGAAAAGGAAAGTATTTACGATCACTGACAAGACAAACAGGATCTTTTCTCTTTCCTCCATAAGAGAAGTAATAGTCAGGGTAGAAGAAAGATATGGAGACAGGGAAGGACAGCGAGTCTCCTGTGGTTTTAACTGTTGACTTTTTCAAGTAAATCATTTCAACCAAGCAAGCAAGCCTTTCATACCCCCATCCAGCTGAGGGCCTCCAACAGGCATTGCTGGAGGTTTAGCTGTAAGACTAAAAGCTGTCCTCAGAGTCAAGACACATCTAGATGGTCTAGAGACCATCTCAACAGGCAGCTTGTCTATTCTTGAAGTTGCCCTTGGACACGGTATCTTGTCCAGTGATTCCCTGGTGAAAACCTTTCAGAGCCATTGGCTAATT
The DNA here is from genome assembly GCF_982192425.1 of Myodes glareolus. Taxonomy (NCBI): domain Eukaryota; kingdom Metazoa; phylum Chordata; class Mammalia; order Rodentia; family Cricetidae; genus Myodes; species Myodes glareolus. The sequence continues at coordinate 77,361,930 of NC_142034.1, read as the reverse complement.
CATTGTGGTAAAGTGATTTTCATCAATAATTTAACATGTAATCTATTGAGGGTCTGTGTAATGATTACTACCATCTACAGTGGTAGTCTAAAGTTTGAATGTATTATATTATCTCCTCCCTAAAATAGCTCCATTCCCCCTCTTCTATTCATCACGCCTATTTCTTTCAAAAGAATGAACAACACTTAAGATCATTTCATTTTCTTCTTTCCCATCTCCTCCATCAGAATGTACACCGTGTCATGACAGTGTGATAGTCTGAGTGAGAAAGGTCCCCCACAGGCTCGTATCTTTGAATACTTGATTCCAGATTTATGGTGTTGTTTGGGGAGGTCATGGGTTCTCTAGGAGGCAGAGCATCACAGAAAAAGGTATGTCACTGAGAGCAAGGTTTGAGAGTTTCTAGCCCTAACCCACTTTTAGTTAACTCTCTGCTTTTCACTCACGGATGAAGATGAGATCACTCAGCTTCTAGCTCTGGCCACCTGCTGTCATTCCCATCACACAATTATTATGGGCTCTCCTTCTGGACCTGTAAGCCCAAGTAAAGATTTTTTTTCCCTTAAGTTGCCTTTGGTCATGGTATTTTATTGCTAATTTCCTGTCTTGCTTTGAGTGTAGAAGGAGCGGTGGGCTGTGTTCCCGCCCGGATCCTGGCTTGACCCTCCTAACATCACATTGAGTCTTTATCCCCCTGTACATTGCCTGAAATTCAATATAAAGTTGAGTGATGAAAATATCTCAGTAACTAGGTGAATGAAGCTCAGAGCATTTTTAAAGAGAACACAAAGTGTTTTTACATATATGAGCATCTAAAATGGAAATTATTGTGCAATGGCATAAATGATAGCTACAAGGATGGTTTGTGAAGTTAGGAAAGGCTTACAGAATAAAGGAAAGAGGGGGGAGTTAGTCATAGAACTGCCTGCATGCCACAGATTGAAACATATTTTTGTTCCTTTCAGTCGTATCCCATGGCTTGTTCATGTTGTCCCTGAGAAAGTGAAATAATTGTAAAGTCACGAGAATACTGATTTCACTTCAAATCTTTTCACTTCGTGGTTGAGAAAAGTGACTTCTAGTGATGATGGGTATGTGTGTGAGCTAAAGAAAGAGAATGGTGGAGCTGAGGCACAAGGAGTATAAACAGAATCTTTTCAAAGCCACCTCTCACAGACTCCTGACGTTAGGACTACTTTGGGAGACTTGTTAGCCCAAATACCCCTGCACTATTTAGTATGAATATATTTCATCAGTTGAGAGAACACAGAGAAACAATATACAGCTTCCTTACCTATTAGAAACAACCCTGCTGCCCCACGATGACATAATTCTACTGTTTAACTCTCTGTGCTCCCTGTTTAAGCTGTTATTGTCACCTAAGAAAACAGATCAGCATTTGAGGCCCCAGTGGGTTGTTGGTTGTTGTGCATCCTGTTCTCCAGCAAGGGCTTAACTACATCTCCATATGGAAGAAAAGGTGACCATGCCGTCCAGCAGTTCACAGGACAGTGGACTCATTTAAACACTTGTTCCATCCAAACCAACTATGTCTACACATGGTACTGGGAACCCCTGAACCATTTGTGGTACCCAGGGAGTACCTGACGTTCACCCCCAAAGTCTAACAGCATGATCCTCGTAAGTTAAAGAGAGCTGAGATAAAGACATAACTTTGGCTGGATATCGCACACATCTTGAGAGAAAATTACCCTACCCTACTCCAGGTGACCAGCAGACACAAAACTGCATCTTAATGGGGGATTTTGATTGAAAAAAACGTACAGACTTATCTAGCAATCATCTTTCAATTAATCACACTGAAAAGAGAAGAATCGCTTAGATAATACAGAACCATTCAATGTGGAGATGATTATATATTTCTAACTCTTTACTATATGCGCTGATTAGTAAAGAATAAGGTGGTAATTATTAATAACACTGATGACGATAACATTTTCTAGGCATGCACTATGTACCGTAGGCTTTATTAATGAGATATCTTCATGAAGGGGATAATCATTGCCTTTACAGAATAAGAAACTATGAGACTTTCAGTAACGCACTCCAGGACATACCACTTGCCAGAGATACTAGGTTTAAATTGAGGTCTGTTTTCTTTTCAAGCCAGGCCTGTGGCCAACATGCTACACCTTACAAATGTGTGTTTTCAATGTTCTCCTAGGTGCTCAGATGGGTCAGCTTTCAATAAATTGCTCAAAGCCATTCTCACTAAATTTTTTTCTCGGCCCCATCTATCACAGGGTCTGAAAACACTGGATTGATAACAAAAGGACAAAAACTAACGGGAATAAACTCAATAAAATTTATTTTAGACAAATTAAAAACAATTATGCTGTAGAGGATGTCATCTTGGGCTAGAGACATGGCTCAGAGTTTAAAAACACTTGTCGTTACTCCAGAACACACAAGTTCAGTGCTCAGCACTCACATGGTGGCTCACAACCATCTGTAACTCTTATTCTGGGACCTCTAATATTCTCTGCTGCCTGCTTCAGCACTAGGCTCATACACAGTGTACTGATAGAGTCCAGCAAAATACCTATGTGAATAAGAACTAAAAATGAATAAATGTTTAAAGGGAATCATCATGAATTGTAAAGAAGCTGTATATAGCAGCGTGTGTTTATCATCTCAGTACTTGGTGGCAGATGAGTTGAGGCCAGCAAAAGCTGCTTATCAAGACCCAGGATTAAAGCAATGCAGAAACACAACCCAAAGAATGGGGGCAAATATTCTCAACCTACGTATCTCATATAGAGCTCACGTCTAGAATATATAAATAACTCTTGAAACTTGAAAAATATTTTAAAGGGCATTTATTCAAAGACAACACACAGACCATGAACTGATGCCCCAAAATATTAATCATTACAGATATGCAGAACAAAACCAAAAGAATATCACATTTTATAGCCAATAGGGAAGACAATGAGGATCATGATGATGACAATGATAAACTGTAAGTGCCGCTAGTGAGGGTATCAACCAGTCAGAACCCTCTTAAGCCTCTGGAGTGAAAGCAAAGCAGTACTGGTCAAAGAGGAGCAGATTGGCAGTTCCTCATTAAGTTAAACAAAGAGAATCTCCATGCTTCAACGAGAAGTGAAGGTATTTGTCTGCATGAAAATCTACATGTAAACTTTCACATCAACATTATTCATAGTAGTATCAAAATGAGAACTGAAATGTGATGTACATCAATCACAAACAGTCAAAATGTGGCTTCATTCATACAAAGGAATAGTAACGAGCCATAAGAGGGGATTTGGTTTAGATGGACAAATCATTATGACAACTTAAAGAAGCCAGGCTCCACAAAGGCGTTACAGATTACGTGATTCCAACTACCTGAGATATTTGGAATGTGTAAATCAATGAGACATGGATGCACATGGTATTTGCCAGTGGCTGATGGGTTGAAGAAGGGACATTTTTCTTGGTGAACATGAAGTTTTCTTTAGAGCTAAAAATGCTTTCGAGTTAGATATGGCAGTTGGACAACATCTTGAATGTACTATATAGTACCAGAGGGTTTACCTTAAAATGTTTATTTTATACAAAATGTAAAATTTTATCCTCAATTCAAAACAACGACACTGAAATTCTGTTGAGTGGATCTCCAATGAGTTCTGAGCCTTAAATGATAGGGGGAAAAATTCCAGATGGAAAATCTTGCTAATTTCCATCTTTCCTCAGGTCAGTCTGACTGCTAGCAGGTAAAAATGTTAAATAAGGCACCCACATCAAGTGGATCAAGTTCAGCATCATGCACAAGGCATTCTTTCCTCTATAAATACTTTAGCTGGCTAGATTTTAGTAGTATATGGCAAAGTATTTTAAAAATAAGGACATGGAAGGCTCATGCCTTCTCATCTCAATGTGGTGAATACCAATTATTATGTCTGGTCAAATGTTTGATTCCATTTGTGCATAAACCCGTACAGGGTATATCTGTCAAAGAAACATTTTAGAAAGAGCAAAATTTATGCTTGATTCCATTGTCAGTTTGACAGAATCTACAGGAATCAGAAGATGGAACCTCTGGATATGTTTGTGGGGAATTAACTATATTATGTCTATTGATATGGGGAGAACCACTCACTGTGGCTGATACTATTTCCCGGATGGGATTTTGAACTGTATAGATGGAGAAAGGAAGCTAAGCACACGCATACCACTTATTGTTCTCTGATCTGGACTATGGATACGATGTGATGAACTGGTTCAACTTGTTTCTGTCTCGATTTCCTCATGGTGACGTATCTTGGACTGTCAGCTAAAATGAGCCCTTTCTCCCATCAGTTGTTTTAGTCAGGGTATTTTGTCACAGGAAAAATAAAACAAATGAAGTCAGAAATGATTTTGTTAAATAACAGTCACATGGATCTTATGTGGTGATGATGATGATGATGGTGTTGATTATAGTGGTGATAATGAGAATAGATGGGGAAATTCTACCCCCAGGCCTGAATGTGTAGCTCACAATTACAGTGCTTGTTTAGTATACATGAGGTCATGAGTTATATTCTCAGCAAATAAATATCATCATCATCATCATCATCATCATCATCATCATCATCATTATAGAGGCTGGAAAGATGTCTCATGGGTTAAGACCATTTGCTACTCTTGCAGAAGGCCCAGGTTTGGTTGAAAACACCCACATGTTGCTTAACAACTCTCTATAACTCCTGTTTCAGGGGATCTGATACCCTTTTCTTGTCTCCACAGTCCCTGCATGCATGTGGTGCAAAGATGTCCATATAGGGAAAGCACTCATATATAAAAACTTTGTTTTTGAAAAAAAAAATGACTGAGAAACACTATCTTAAAAATGTAGAAGAAGAAAAAGAAAAAGAAAAAAGAGAAGAAGGAGAAAGAGGAAAGGAGGAGTAGAAGAAGGAGAAGGAGGAGGAGAAGGAGGAGAAGGAGAGGGAGGAAGAGAAGAAGAAGGAGGAGGAGGAGGAGGGGGAGGAGGAGGAAGAGGAGGAGGAGGAGGAGGAAGAGGAGGAGGAGGAGGAGGAGAAGGCAAGAGCTTTGGGTACTCTTAAGAAATGAGTAAGTTTGTACAAGAAGGATATTTATTTTAGGTAAGTAGCATTTGTTTACCACCCAGATAAACATCAGGGTGTCACACAATGATGCATAGAACGAGTTCCTCAGTAGGAACTAGGATTTCTTGCTGGATTGCTTGCTACATGACACCAAGCAACTGACAGCCCCTTTCAAACTTAGTTTCCTCAAATGGAGCCAGACTAGAGTGTGCTGGAGAGAGCATGCCTCTTGCCGTGTTAAATAGGACTGCCACTCTAAGGTACTTGGCACAGTCTTAGGAGAATATGACCTCTCTACAATGACTGGATGCCATTCCATTCCTTGCTTTCACAGCCTAAGAAAAAGGCCCACAGGTTAGGTATAAGCTCTCAGTTGTATCATGTTCTTCACATTTCTTGCCTGCAAGGTCCCTACGATTGCTCGAGTGGGTGAAATCACAGTCACTCCCTGACAGTCTCTCAGAGATTTAAAAACCCTCTTCCAAGAAAGCTGAAACAGGGTTTGCCACCCAAGGTGTATTCAGTCCACACTAAGTTGTCATAAAGCTTGTTATTATGCAAGCTTTACCAATGCAGCTGCTACCCTTACTAGCCTATATGGCCATTATAGTCATAATTAAATTAGGTGGTAGAGAGCCCACAAAGGACTGATTAAAAAGGTAGCAAGTGGGGAGGAGGAAAAAGGAGAGAAAAAGGAAGGTAAATAATATCTGATAGCTAAAAGCCTCAGATGAGTATTTGTGCTGTGTAATTTTATAAATGAGAGAAGACACAGTGTGATCTGGCACAGTGGAAGGCTTCCTGTGAGCGGGGGGAGCTACAGTGTTGTTTCACTTCTTGCATTAGGAATATAAGCCCCTCGTTAACTATGTGTTTCTAGCTGCCATGCATGGAAACAACCTTATCAAAGAGATCCTTCCAATCATTACTGGACGTCCCACAGGCCACCTGCCCTGCTGCACATTGGCAACCTAGAAGCACACAAGGAAAGAAGCCGGAGTCCACCACACAGCCTAGGAGGTTCTTGAGCTGCCCTGTCTGCCAGAAAACACCAGCTCCCAGCGCAGGAGCATATGGTGAAACTGCTGGAGAGGCAGTGGGGATTTTTATGGCAGGTGATTTCTACAAGGCTCCTCTGAGAGGCCAAGTCACAGTTTGCCTGACTGCTACACTAATTCATTTATAGTTTTCCAAACAAGCTTGATTTTCCACTGTCTCCAAATCTTACAAACATACTCTCCCAATTCTAAACCCATGTCGATATATGGATATCTTGGACTCCCAAGCCAGTGTGGGTCTGGTTCAGGGAGGCAATTTCAGTCTGCCAAATGCATTGTCTAGGTAGTTCCCTTAGGGACCTCCCTTGGGTCTCTTCTGGGGCATGCAGGCTCCCAAAAGTTCCTCTACATCAAATAGAGAATGAATAGTGGGGGACATTGGTAGTACTCATTCAAATAACTCACCCCACCCATATGGATGTATATGTATGTGTGTATAAAATCTTCCTCCTCCAAGAAGATAATGTAAATTACATCTGCTGTATTTTCCCCCAAATCACCAGAATTAGATGACATTATTATAATGCCTTTATTTCTCTTTAATTTAGGACACCAGAATATATCCTTTGAAAATCAATAAACACACTCCTTTGGGAGGTTGTGGGAAGATAAAAGAATGCAACCAAGTAGTGAGGAAGCTGTACCCCAGAGCTTGCTGTGTGCATCCTTGGTTACATAAGAGATGACTTACATATAAAAGGGTAGCATTAAAATATTTAAATTTCTTTGTGTAAGTGGGGTGTGTGTGTGTGTGTTTGTGTGTATGTGTGTGTGTTTGTGTGTGAAGGTCAGAGATTATGTGGGATGCATTTGTAAGTTACACTCTATATTGAACCAGAGTCTCTCACTTGAACTCAGAGCTCAACACTTCAGCTAATCTAGCCTGCTCTCTAGATCATCTGATTCTTCCTGCCTAGTGTTGGGATTATAGGTGTACCATGACACCAGTTCAGCATGGGTGCTGTAGGTCTCAATTCCAGTCCTCCTGCTTGCACAACAAGCACTTTTACCCACTGGGTCATCTCCCAAAGCTTAATGATAATATTTTTAAAATAAATATTAGAAAGAAAGCAAGTACACTATCTAACCTGCTATTCTAGGAATGCAACTATTAAGATCAATTCCCTGTCATTAAAAGCTTGTTCATAGGAAAACTTGAGGATGTAGCTTCCTTGCATGTTTAGAGGTCTTGGCTCATTGTAGGCTGGTCACCACACATGATATTGGTGGAACATTGTGGTGGCATGAGTGTGTGTTGACAGTGATTGTTTACATCACGGTGCACAGAGAGCATGAGGATGGAATGAGATATAGCATTAAAAGAATCCTCCAGTAACCTAGTTTCTGCTTCCTGGGCTTTCTAAAACCTCCCAGTATTCCACTGTCAGATAGGGACCAAGTGTTCCAAACCTGAGTCTGTGGGAGACATATCACATTCAAATCATGACACTGAATATTAGATTCGGCCACATTACTTTGATTTGAAGGAGGATATGGGGAAGAGTAGATGTTAATTATACTTGAATCTTAATTTTAATGTTTTGATTCATTTAGAATAATTCAGTATGCGTTTTATGAAGAACAAGTAAAAAGGTGTTTGAAAGTTTTCTTCACAACAAAATTGCCCTTCACTAATCATTACACACCATTATATTAATGAGTGAATGGACAAATAGGTCAATTCCTAGAGTACTGAACTATCATACTGTTGTACAGAAATGTGTCTCCAACGTGTATCAATTAAGAGTAAATTAATATTCTAAAAAAGCCAGAAAATTCAGACATTCCCTTGAGGGTTACTATAGCAACAAAACCGCAGTGGAGAGAGCCTGGTGCAATGGTGATAAGATGGCATGGAGTCTGACTCCACTCATTAATACTCTCAGAATCTACAGATGCATCTCATCTCTTCCCATTTCACCAGTAGACCGGCATCTCTTCTTAGACCCTTTAAATTCCCAAATTGTCATTGCTCTTCAACATCTGCAGCATTAGTGATAAGAATTGGGATCCTGTGCTAGGAAAAGATGGGCTCCCCAAACCTGCAGAATGTCCCTATTATATGACCTGATGATTGATCTTGACATGCCATGGCAAAGACATATGGAGTAGTTACTGTACGCCTGTCTATCCGTTCATTACCTGAAAAATACAGTATTTTGAAACCTTATGATGGAGACATACACATTTCTTTGTCCCTTGTCTGTCCTGATGAAATATAGGGCACAGATATTTTTGCTGTTATTGTCGGAGATATGACCTCACTGCTCAGTTTGACTCTGAACTCACTATGTAGACATGATAGCTTATAACTCGGGAAGCTCTATCTGCCTCTGTCTCTGAGTATTAGGATTAAAGCTGTGTGCTACTATTGCCCAGCCTTTAGTTCAGATTCTTAATTAAGGGTTCAGGTAATTTTTATGTGAGTAGTGATTAGACTACTCTTTAAGAAACTGGTCTAGGAAGAGAGATAGGTAATCAAACAAGTTACTCTCTCATTTTTAAGAGAGATGCTTCTCAATGTTATCCAGACTGGTCCAAAATCACTGGGCTCAGTTAATCTTTCTGCTTTGGTTATCCAAGTATTCAAGATCCAAGTGAGCCACCATCATGCTTGCCTATTTTAAACCAGGGTGCCGGCTGCCATGATATAGGGTGACTTGGGATGCTAGCACGTAGCCTAATGCTGTACCAACCTGGACTAGTGGGAAGGGAGGGCAGTCTAGAGAAGGATATCCAAAGTGAGCTTTCGATGATGAACAGAATTTCATTAACTCAGAATGAGGAGAAGGGGCATTTTGGACAAAATACAGCAATGAGTAACTATTGACAACCACAAGATTTTTGCCCTTCCTACTTTGTAACATGAGGGCTGCTGACTTGTTTGTGTTTTCTGTCCCTGCCTGGTACCCCACAGCCAGCAAGCACCAGAGAAAATCAACCACACAGAGATTTCTATAAGTTATAATGCTGATTGGCCCATTAGGTCAGGCTACTTATTAGCTAACTCTCAGATCTTGAGTAACCCATTTTTCTGATCTATGTTAGCCATGTGCCTCAGTACCTTTTTCAGTGGGGCAGCTCACCTCCTGCTGCTTCAGTGATCTGGGCAGGGGTGAGAGGAATCAACTTCCTCCTCCCTAGAATTCTCCTGCTCTCCTTGCATCATTTCTACTTCCTCACTGGTTTCCCCGCCTACACCTCCTGCCTGGCCAATCAGCGTTTTATTTAAAACATGATTGACAGAATACAGACAATTCTCCCGTACCACTACTTGAGAAGGACTGACTCAGAAGCCTGGCAGACAATGCTGCTGCTTAAGTCCCTCTTTAGAAGTATTTGTGGAATTTACGAACAAATAGAGAAACAGGTCAATTTAAAAAGTGCCTAGTAACCCACAAGGGTCAGTAACTTCCAATTCCAGAGACCTCTGCCATTCGCCGGTCACAGAGCTTACAAAGAATGACGATTTCCCCATATCACTCGCAAACAGGTCATCAAGAGCAGACAAGAAAATAATTTGAGTCATTTGTGTATGGCAAGAGCTGATGAACAACTGGTACCCCTGGCACTCTTGAAGGTCTGATCTCTTGCCAAGCACTTGGCAAATCTTGTCATCCGCCATGCAGATTTTCATTTTCCTCATGATACCCAGTACAGCCGGATTATATAAGATCTAGAGATAAGAGTGTCTGTCACAAGTGTCTTAAGACATCTATGGCTTGGTAACATAGCAAAATGTCATGGAAAGAATTAATGCATGAGTGATACTCTACTGACTATACAGAGACTTCGGTATAAGACACAAATTGACATGCCTTAAGTGATGTGCTCGTGAGGAAGTGATATAGTTACTCTGCACTCTAATATATTTTCAGGGGTTGGAGAGATGCTCCGTGGTTCAGAGCCATACACTCCACTTGCAGAGGAGTGAATTCACATTTGGTGGCAACAGCTGCCTGTTACTCAGGGTGCCGGGGATCCAGAGCATGTGGCCACTGCGTAAGCCTACGCTCACTTGTGATACTCTTGCAGAGATACACGATGAAAAGTAAAACCAATCTTAAAAAGAAATAGAATGGCATGAATTACGTAATCTCTAAAAGCTGTTTCTGTTCTACCAGCCCATGAAATAGAGTCAAAGATTAATTAATCCTCTGGGGATTAAACACGATAAGCACTTGCTTTCATTCTCTGGGCCTCCACAGATGATCTGTCCTCTACAATGAACAGATCGGGAGAGAAATGAGCGTGTGGCATGCTTCAGTGTAATGAGGCTGCCTACTAAGAGAGCCTGGAAGTGGAAGAGTGGTTTCCTGAGGTCGAGATAACTTGCTTGGCAGCTATAATTCCCTCTCCTCAGTGGCGGAGCCAATTTTCTCCTCCAGCTCTCTGATACACCTTTAATGAATCCATGTTCCTTTGATTACATTAACATTTTTGTCTAGCTAATTAGCCTGCAAAACCTATGCCAAACCGATCTGGTAGTGTCTTTATTACTGTTCATTGGTGCATGTTTGAGACCAATCACTGTCAGCTCAATCGCCTAATGATTGGGGAAACATTTAAGTTTGGCTAATTTGGCTTCCCATGACCATCATTCCATCCCAGAGTCGGGCCAATCACCGCCTCAAATCGACCTGTTTGACAGTGACAGATGTTTTAATCACACGCTGTCATTCATTAACATCCATCAGCACGGCCCACCAGGTTTGCAGCAGATACCTTGATTTGGAACCAAAACTAATTAAATGCCATCTCTGTAATTACTTGATGTGGTTACCCATTCCTAAGTGGGCCAATATGACAAGGGTTGAAAAATAAAGCCTTTAGTGGGGGTGGAGCAGAAGGAGCTCCTTGCTAATGAACTATACTTGAACTCGGCTGCCCAGTTTCATGGGGGGTGTCTGTAAGAAGCCGTCGAATACTCTGACAAAAAATCATCTCAGTTTATCTCTTACAGACAGGTTGTGAAACATCTTGCTTTTTTAAATCTTGGATGCTTTACTCAATTTCCATAGACATATAGTGGTGTGTAGACACCACCAGCTCCTTCTGATCATCCACAGTAGCAGTGTTCTTGTAGTAGTCACTTAGAGACCACACCTTCTACTCTGCCTTTGTAGCTGCTGCTTACAGTCCCAGAGGCAAGGGAGGTTGGTGGTCCAGGTTCAGCCATGGAGGACATGGCAATTCCTGGTAACAGGGCCTATTCACTGACCAGAATTGTTATGCAAGGGATCCAGTTGCAGACAATGGAACACAACTGTGGGACTCTCAAATGTAGTTTGGATACAGTGAGTACTCTCCCCAAGGTCCTGAGGAGAGTTAGTACCTGACCTGCAGTGAAATGATGCTGAGAAGGAATGGGACCTTTAACGGACAAACCGCGTACAAGTAATGCAACCACTTCCCTTTGTTTTGATTTCCTTCTTGTCTCATGATTGTTCCTTCTCATACTCTGGCCATTGTAGTTGCACCCACAAGAGGGAATCCAGCCAAAGGGGTCTTGCTATAGATCATAAGTGGTAGTGATGTCACTGGACTTCTGGTTGAAAGATTTATAGTACAGGCATGATCCTGGCAGGTCCCCCTGTGGGTGGAAGAACATGGCAAGTGGGAGACAGACAGATATGCCATGCAGTGAGAGCTTGGGTAGAGTTTACTTATTAGGTATTGGGAGAGTATAATGGAAAGGGGGTTGCATAGAAGAGAGAGAGAGAGAGAGAGACAGAGACAGAGACAGAAAGAGAGAGAGGAATGAAGGACGATTGGGAGTGTGAGACTTGTCTCGTTTTTAAAAATTGTTTTTATTGAGATATTTATTTTTCTCCTCTTCCCTACCTTCCTTCCCCTCCCTTTCTATTCTCCTCCATGATCCCCATGCTCCCAATTTACTCAGGAGATGTTGTCTTTTTCTACTTCCCATGTAGATTAGATCCATGTATGTCTTTCTTAGGGTCCTCTTTGTTGTCTAGGTTTTCTGGGATTGTGAATTGTAGGCTGCTTTTCTTTGCTTTATGTTTAAAACCCAATTATATTTGTTTTTCTGGGTCTGGGTTACCTCATTCATATGATGAATTATGATGTTTTCTAGCTCCATCCATTTGCCTGCAAATTTCAAGATGTCATTATTTTTTTCTGCTGTATAGTACTTCATTATGTAAACATACCACATTTTCCTTATCTATTCTTTGTCCAAGGGGCATTTTGGTTGTTGCCAGATTCTGGCTAGGACAAACAACGCTGCTGTGAACATAGTTGATCACATGTAGTATGACTGAGCATCCTTTCATTGGATATATACCCCAAAGTGGTGTTGCTTGGTCTTGAGGTAGATTGTTCCCTAATTTTCTGAGAAATCACCATATTGATATCCAAAGGGGCTGTACCAGTTTACACTCCCACCAGCAATGCAGGAGTGTTCCTCTTACCCCACATCATCTCCAGCCTAAGTTGTCATTAGTGTTTTTGATCTTGGCCATTCTTACAGGTGTAAGGTGGAATCTCAGAGATGTTTTGATTTGCATTTTTCTGGTGGCTAAGGATGCTGAACGTTTCCTTAAGTGTCTTTCAGTCATTTTAGATTCCTCTGCTGAGAGTTCTCTGTTTAGGTCTGTACTCCATTTTTTAAATTGGATTATGAGTTCTTTTGGTGTCCAATTTCTTGAGTTTTTTTGTAAATTCTGGAGAGTAGACCTCTGTCTGATATTGGGTTAGGGAAGATCTTTTCCCATTCTATATGCTGTTGTTTTGTCTTGTTGACCGTGTCCTTTGCTTTACAGAAGTTTTTCAGTTCCAGGAGGTCCCATTTATTAATTGTTTCTCTTGGTGTCCGTGCTAGTAGGGTTATATTTAGAAAGTGGTCTCCTGTGCCAGTGCATTCAAGTATACTTCCCAGTTTCTCTTTTATGAGGTTCTGTGTGGCTGGCTTTATGTTGAGGTCTTTGATCCATTTTTACTTGAATTTTGTGTATGGCAATAGATATAGACCTATTTTCATTCTTCTACTTGTTTATATCTAGTTACACCAGCACAATTTGTTGAATATGCTTTATTTTTTGTTTTATATTTTTTGTTTCTTTATCAAAAATCAGGTGTTCATAGGTGTGTGGGTTGGTATCCCAGTTATTGATTCAGTTCCACTGGTCCTCCTGTCTGTTCTTACGCCAATTCCAGGCTGTTTTCAGCATTGTAGCTCTGTAGCAGAGTTTGAAGTTAGGGATTGTGATGCCTCTAGAAGTTCTTTTATTGTACAGGATTGCTTTGTCTATCATGGGTTGTTTTGCTTTTCCATATGAAGTTGAGTACTGTTCTTTTGTGGTCTGTGAAGAATTTTTCTGGGCATCAGACTCCATAGACTGCTTTTAATAAGATTGCCATTTTGACTATGTTACTTCTGTCTATCCAAGAGCATGGGAGATCTTTCCATTTTTGGTGTCTTCTTCAATTTCTTCAAAGATTTAAAGTTCTTGTCATACAGGTCTTCCACTTGTTTGGTTTGAGTCATTCCAAGATATTTTATGTTATTCGTGGCTATTGTGAAGAGTGATCGTTTCTCTGATTTCTTTCTCTGCCTATTTATCATCTGTGTAAAGAGGGGCTACTAATTTTTTCGAGTTAATCTTGTATCCTGCTACATTACTGACGCTGTTTATGAGTTGCAGAAGTTCCTTGGTAGAATTTTTGGTGTCCCTTATGTAAACTATCATATCATTAGCAAATAGTGAGAGTTTGACTTCTTTTCTGATTTGTATTCCTTTGATCTCCTGCTGCTGTCTTATTGTTCTAGCTAGATTCTCAATTAATATATTTAAAAGATATAGAGAGAGTGGACAAACATGTCTTATTCTTGATTTCAGTGGGATTGCTTTGAGTTTCTCTCAGAACTTGTTTCATAAAGGGATGGTACCCAGTTGACAGGGCAGGCAGCATTATTTTAATTATAACACTGACCTTCCTCCAAACTTTAAGTCAAACAAATCCCTTCTTTTTTTAAAAAAATATTTATTTATTTTTTATGTATACAATATTCTGTCTGTGTGTATGCCTGCAGGCCAGAAGAGGGCACCAGAGCCCGTTACAGATGGTTGTGAGCCATCATGTGGTTGCTGGGAATTGAACTCAGGACCTTTGGAAGAGCAGGCAATGCTCTTAACCTCTGAGCCATCTCTCCAGCCCAACAAACCCCTTCTTGATAAAGGCCCATCCTTGTGTGTTTTATAACAGTCACGTGAAGTGAATGACTATGCTCAGTTTCTCTCCTATGTCATTTCACATTCTATGATAATAAGGTCAATGAAGTTAGATTCTTTTTAGAACCATGATAAGGGATTCTTTTGTGGGAGGGGCTTGTATGAAGAGAAAGGTCTGGATCCCACATCGAGGAAACCCAACTTAAGCTTACACTGTTAGCATTCTCATGAGGTTTCATGTAATGAAATACTGGCTCCCAGAATCTTCATTTTCCAGGGATAAAACACACAGGAACTGAAGGACCACTGACAGTGGGTCCTCTGTCAACTTCTCTCATTATTTTTATACTTGTTGTCCTTTTCAATCTCCATAACAATTCTATGCACTTGTAAGTAGGAGCTGGCAGCCTCCTATCGAAGGAAGAAGAATGAGCCTCAAATAGATAGGGACTGATTATTGTAGATGGCGATCAAGGAGGCTTAGCCAACACTGTGGCATCTGATGGTTGTTTTACCAAACCTGTTTCACCTGGGTCACTCTTAGAGTCATGTTTTGGGTGTCAGGAGAGCATGTGGCTGTGGCATTGCTTTGCTTTCTCTTTTCTGTCTCTGCTTTACTAGACAGATGACACTGAGCATCTGTCAATACCAGAGTCTTTCTGAGGGGGGCATTTGTATAGAGTGCTCCCTGCACAAAGTGGTTCTTCCATGTCAGTAAAGAAATAATTATTACTTTAACATTATATTTCCTCTATTATTTATATGCATGGAATATTTAATATATATAAGCATATGCTTACTTTATAGTACTGGAGATTTAACTTAGTGTCCTGTGCATGCCAAACAAATGCTCTGTCATCAAGTCATACCCCCCCACACACCTGTAAAGCTTTGTGGAACAGAGTCTGGCTAAATTACTTAGAATTCGCTGGCCTTGAACTGCTTTTATATCTCATTTTGGATATTTAACTCCCCATTCTCCTCTTTCAGCCTCCAAGAATGTAGGCTTATACCACCAGGTCCAGTTAAGATAGCTAGCTAGTTAGCTAAATAACTAACTAGATGATAGATAGATAGATAGATAGATAGATAGATAGATATAGATAGATACACAAACAGATAGATGGATATATCAATACACACACGCACATATCACTTTTCTTTGTGGTTCAAAATACACATCATATAAGCAAGCCATTTAAGAAAAATGTCCTTTGCTCTGAACTACAGAAGCAGCCACATGCTACACTTATGTCAATTGGGTCCCCTAAGGTTTTTCCCAGACACTGCTTCTAAAAATTATAAAATGACAGGTCAAGTTATTTTCAGCCAGAAAAGGTGAGATTATCAGATAGTGTATCTCTAATTACTGGGGAGGGGCTGGAATTGAGATTCACTGCAGAGGAGGTGTCAGGATGAAAGCAATTCTACAAAATCATCTTCTAGTAAGTCTGGCAACATCCCGGCTCCCTTTCTTCTGAGCTCTGAAATCAGGGGTGCCTTATCTAACCTCTCAGAGCTCTGCTCTCCTCATTTGAAAGAAGATTATTATCTACGCTTTCATACAGTGAAAAAAATTAAAACGCAACTTGCAGAAAACACTGTGCATGAGGCCTTGACTGGCTACTGCTTCCTGAGAACTTTCCTTAGCAAGCCTGACTCTATGAAGCTCAGGAACTTGACAGTTCAGGAAGTACCTGCTATGGTAAGAGCTGCTGAGAGTGGTCATTCTACTGTGTGCACAAATGATGGCTTTTATTGCTAAATGTCCACTTTCCTTCTAGACGTCTCCAAGTTTGATATACCTCAGGCACACCCTGCCAAGATGACCAGAGATGCTAGGACCAAGTTCTTCCTGAGCAATATTTCATAGGTACCATCATCACTCCTAGTTGGAGGAATGAAGTACATTCTGTGTGACTTCCCTGGGAGAAGACTGAATTCCTGCATTTGATTTCCCTTGTATTTTTTTGTTGTTGATATATCATAACCACAAATAAAGCTATCTGCTGCATCCTACGGGTCTTTCTTTTATATGTCTGAACTTAAGTCTGGTCTTTGAAACTTAAAACACCCAACGTGTCTAGCTTGTAATGATGTATGTATGCCGGAGAGATCTATATATGGTTGTACATCATCTTGGCATACTGATGTGGTGGCTCAGCAGATTTCCAAGAAACAGTGATTTTGATACTGCTGGAATGCTTTCCTATTTGTTTCTGAGAGCAATGTGAGAACAGTAGTTGTCTAAATGCATCTTCACACACTTGTATTGTTAGAGTCCGTGAATGAGGAGATTCTCAGTAGCTCTGTCTAGCTACAGAGAACTAGAGAATACTAAGGTGTGATGATTTGAAGTGTGTGTGAGTCGGCAGAATCAGGATCTGTGAAGAATTAGAAAACACCACATATAGTGCAGTGTCAGAGTTGCAGATTAAGGGTAGGCACAAACAAAACAATACGTATTTTAGAAGATAACACAAAAATACTCAAAATGCTCTGCAATGGATTTTTCCTTTACTCATTGGGAGGGTGATGAAAATGGAATATGGGAATGAAAGATATGTATTTCCATTCTTAAGACTGGAGGCAGGACAGGAGATGACTTAAAAAGTAAAGATACAAGCCTAAAGATCTGAGTTTGATCCCTGAACCTAGAGAACCAGCTCCTGCAAGCTGCCCTCTGCCTCCAACTCTACACCATTGCATGTGACCTCCTACTTCCCAAATAAGTACAATAAACTATCTTTAAATATCTTAAAATATGACTACAGGGGTTGGTGATGTACCCCAGAAGGTAGAGTATTTGCTTAGCATTCACAAGATTCTGGATTTAATTCCCAGGACTGTGTAAAACTTTAAATCTTTACTTAGGACATAGAGGCAGAAGGATCAGAAGTTCCAGGTAATTCTCAACTAAGAGAGCTGGAGACAATCTCAGAATACACGAGACCCTGTCTGGAAAGAGGGAGGAGCAGAGAGATAGAGGGAGGGAAAAAAGAGAAAGAGAGAGGGATAACAGATCCCTTTCAGTGTCAAAAATATGTAAAGAATACAATTGTATATTTTTCTCCAATACTCAAGCTTTTTCTCTAAGCTCAAGAGGCAAAACAAACCCCTTTCATGTTGTTACTTCATTGTGCTGGTCACACATGGGGGAATTTTTATTAACCATCTAATATAACAGATTCCTAACTGTCGCATATTACTTACTTAATTCTTTCTATGATTCCATAAAGTATGCACTATTCATATCTTTACCTTGGCAATGAAAAACAGGCATGGAATATCAAGACAACTTGCCAAGATTACAGTCTATGAACTTTGAAGGGTGAGAGCAGGAATGGAGGAGCTGTTTCTCTGCTTCCTCTTTAGCATTCACCCTGTGGGTTGGGTTGTGATTTCATCATAAAGTCTACAGCGTTCCAAAGGGAAATGAAATAGAAGATGTGGGACCAACTCAATGCGGGAGGCATCAGCAGACCCCTTCTCTCTGTCTGCTTAGTATCCATATAGCTCGAGCTTTTAAGATGCTCAGTAGAATGGTGCCTTGAATACCTTTGCTAAGACTAAACTCCAGCTTGAAGTTTCACAGCCAAGTAAATCACCAGCTCATATGTGAACACCACAGAATGACCCCAGAATTCATGATTTACAGCTTTCTTGGCCTCATTTTTTTTTATTGTAACTTCCTTCACATTCTCTCAGTAAGGAAACACAAACTGCACTTGACATGGCTGGCTCTGGAATGGGACAAAGGGATGCTTTGGTAGTCTGGGAAGGGCAATGTCTAAAGACATTTCTAGTTGCAGAACTGTCCGTATAGCACACTACTGCTATCCAGAGTGACAGAGGCCAGTCATGCTGCTACACTTCCTTCTCAGACTCAGAATCTTCACCACAACAGAGTCATCCTCTATCCAAATGTCAACAGTCTTGTCTCTACGAAATCCACACCGATGGAGTTGCGTACTATGGTACTCCTGAGTTGGGAGATTGAGACCATATTCAACGTTCTTGGAAACGCCTCTCAAGCATCTCATCACATTATATTACTTTCAGGAACCTTTTGTTTCAAGCATAGATTCCTGTAAAAGCTGCTGAGATGCCCAGGTCAATTACATTTGAAAGAATGGCAAAGAAAACAAATAGGATTACATTGAAAGACACCTGTCTGAAAGCAGGCTATCCTTTGAAGCCCGAGACTGGGTAATGGGAGACAAAAAGAAAGGGGACAGGGAGGAAACTCTCAGTAGGTCATCCTGATGTGACAGGAGATGGGTTAAAACCACTATTTGGACAATCAACTGTGTCATTGTTTTGAACACTGTTTCCACCTTACACAACTTCTTTTTTAACTTAGCCCTCTGTGCACAGCAAATAGTTCCCCCAAGTGAGCAGTTCTAAGCCCTCAAAAAGCAATTGGAATGGGAAAAAGAGGCTCAGTGATAAGATCAAGATATGAACTATCAACCCTGGCTCCCGGGTGATAAGTTTAGCCCTCTGACCTTCCTCAGAAACCACATTAGTAGAGTGCTGATGGAACAGTTTGAGCCTGTGGGTGGGCGGTGTACATTTCCAAAAGTACTCAGGGACTCGGGGGCCCAGTGTAATACGAGGATGTACTTATCTCGGCAATTTCATGAGGGCATATGCTGTCATTTCATAGTGATCCGGAGTGCTGGGCCTGTTAAAGACTCACTGATCGGGTATTAGGACTTATCCTTAAACCACGGCTTAATCAGAAACCTTTCCAACGGCAAGGAAGGTAGCTCGAGGAGGAATTTTCCCAGCCTTTGTAAGTAGCAGCTACGATTGTTGAAACGGGGCCTCTCCAGGTTCTCACAGAGACGCTCAAGTACTGCTAAGGGCTCTCCTTTGCTGAAGGGCCATTTTGCAATTCAGATTCTACAGCTGTTGAGATGTGACCTGTCTGCTCTTCCCGTCCCTTACTCTCCTCCTCTCAAGCTGTGCCCTTTGTGTTACAGCTCCACACTCTTGGGCCACCCTGAGGAGGATGGAGCAGTGAGAGTCTCGAGTGTGGCTGGATTCCCTCATTCTAGGGAAACTTCTGACCCACGTCTGCCAAGGTCATTCCCCCTTTTAAAGAACGCTGTGTTAGTAGCAGAATCACAGAAGTGACCCAGTCCTGGAGATGAGAGTCCAGTATCAAGGACAATACAACAAAAGAGGAAAATGTGTTAATTCCAACTTCCTGTAATACACTTCTAAATAGGCTGTACATGTGTGTCATGTCTGTACATGTGTATACAAGTATGTTGTGTGTGCATGTACGTGTGCTCTGTGTGTGCATGTATGTGTATGTGTGTGTGTGTGTGTGTGTATCCTTTATTGAAAATGTTTAAGATCAGAATCATGTTCATGTTATATTTTTGGGGGGAGTAAGTATATTTGCGTATGAACTATAAGATATCTGGGGTGGCATCCTCCATTCTTATAACGGTAAAAGTACCTTTTAATAACATTTTTCAATTTTGTATTTTTGCTAGCCAGGCCCACACAATTTTGTAAAGCTTCCTCAGTTTCATTGACTGTGACAGTTCCTGTAACCATGGTGATTTGGTTCTTGGAAATAATGCCACATATTTTGCCAGATTCGTGACTGCGGTGCTCTAGGGACCTCCAGTAATGGCCAATCCTGGAAAGATGCTCCATGGCCACTGAAAGTACTTTAACTGACTATTCACAGGTTACCCCTAGCAATGATCAACTGTGGACCAGAAAAGAAACTTTTCAATCTCTTGCCCCACTCCTGCCCTATTTCTTCCATGTAATTACCCAATCTTGTAAGCAGACTACACTCCGATTCTCACAGTGACAACATCCCCACACTCCACACCCCGCTCCTGCTTCCCCTGCTAATACCTGCATCATCTTAAGTCACTTGTTCTCCTGTCTGCCTGTCCTTCTTGCTGACCTGGAGGATTCGTCTCAGTTTGGACACTTCGGGTCTATACAATCAGTACCAGGACAGGTGAGGTTACATTGTAGATGCTATCTCAAAACATCAGAGAACAACAACAATGTTTAAACTTATTTGTTATATAATCTGTATCTATGGTCTCCAAATCACATATTATTAAAACTGCAGATATTTTATGGGTCTTGAGAAAGGTATTCTGTATACTGGACAGATGAGTTGATTAGACAGAAGATCTTTAAACCACTGAATGTAGGGAAAAAGCAATAATTATAAACTAGAAGTAGAAAAATAATGAAGGCAATGAGCTTTCCTCCAAGAATCTCTGATGATCAAGTGTTTGATACATGCATGACAAGAAGTCTGAGTTCCTTCCATTTAAATCTCACTGGGCAGTTGACATGCTTGACATTTAAGATACAACAATTATATTCATCAGTGTTACTCCTTGTTAGAAGATAATGGGAAAAAGACAGTTTGAATTTTGATAGCTTCATTTGTACATATCCAAGGATTTACTTAGTACTAGGGACATACTAGAAGCTCAATGAATACTAAAGCATGGATAAAAGAAGTTTTATAAAATTAACAATAGGGCTCTGATCAGATGAAGAGACCAGCACCAATTTAAGAGCTGAAAAGTTACCCAAAGACAGACTTTAAAGATGTGGAGTCAGGACAAAAACCCAGGCTGTTTAAGTGTTGTTATTTTCCTTAGATGACACAAAAGATCTGCAACCCCAATGACTATGATGCTTTAAATACATTCACTTAGTAGAAAAATCCCCAAACATATTGTGCAATCGAGGCTGGGTTATTGCCCTCATAACAGTGTAAAGGGCATGAGAGAAACTAGGCCATTTTCACTCTACACCCATGTGCACACTTTCTGTGTGCATTTTCATGACAGTTTCCTGTAGAGGATCTCATTGAGACTATCTGGAGTGCTGGAGTGTATATATGTATGTGTGTGTATAAATATATTCATTCAGGCTCTGCTGAAGTAAGCATTTGATTTAGTAGAAATAACAGGTTTGAAAGAAAGACATCAGGAAACTTAACTTAGACATTACAGACATCATTGGCAGACACCTGATTGAGCTAGATTCAAAACCCCACATTCAATCCTAAAACCCACAAGTGTCTGTTCCCTACATCTGAATCATAACCATTCTGAAGCATGAAGTACCAACAGATAGCTACTTCAGACCCATAGCATCCCAAATGGTTCTTCATCTTTTCAACACCACTGAGAAACAATGTAATTCTTTCATGGGGGGTGGGGTTGGACACTCACTGCGAATGATAGTAACTATAGCTTGAAGCTAATTGTCATGGCAATTAGACATGGATGGGTCTTTTTATGAAGCCGTGACAGGAATAATGTCTGGGTCCTCAATGGTAAAAACCCCAACAGGGTTTCCCAAGTGTACTGAGAAGTAGTCAAGAAGTGCCTTTGAAGAGTAGAGATTAAAATTGGAATGCAGATTCAGTTGAGTTGGATCTTTATGCAAATTGCATAAAAATAAATTCATAGTCCTGTGACATGCACACAAAATCAGCAGCAAACTATTCAGTCTATTATGGAGAATTCATCCAATGTTCTCTATGCTCTTAAACTGTATCCTTAGGAAAAAGACTCCAATGATCAGGCTCACAGGGATTTCTCTCCTACTCTGCATGTTTCTTATGTGCTCCCCCTTCGACACTACTCTATTGTATCTCTGACATGGTGCTTTTTGTCAGGGGCAGCATCACAAAATAGGCATATGTTCTAGTTTGCCTCTCTGTTTCTATGATAAAACACTATGACCAAAAGCAACCTGGGGAAGAAATGTCTATTTCACTTGCTCTTCCATGTCACAATCCATCACTGAGGGAAATCAGGGCAGGAACTCAAGGAAGAAACAAGGAGGCAGGACCTATGATGATGGGCTTGCTCTCTTCTGGGCTAGTGCTTGCATGCTTTCTTATACAGTCTAGGATTAGCTGACAAATGATGGTGCTACCCACAGTGACTGGGGTCTTCAGCATTAACGAGTAATCAAGACCACCACTCACAGACATAGCTACCAGTCAATCCGACATAGAGAATTCCTCAATGGAGGAATCTCTTCTCAGATAATGCTAGCTGTGACAAGTTAGCAACTAAAGGAGAACCAAGACATCGTTCGTTGAACATTTAAATGTGGGCTGCATACAAACTGTAAAAATGGCTCCTGACAGTGGACTGACCTCACTGACATGATATATAATGGTTAGAGACGACATGGATGTTTTTTTTTTTAAAAGAAAGAGAATGGTAAAATTGAAGACAAGATTTAAGTATGTATCTCTGAGTCTTATCACGGACTAAGATTGGGAATGCTAAAGCAGGATTCAGAAGAGCAGGAAGACAGTCCTCAAGTCTTTGGGAGGGAAGGACACATGTAGCGCCAAAACAGTACTGCAAAAGCTAGGTCATGCTATCTTCTGCTCTAGAGTTATTTTGGACAAGGACAAAGAAGAAATATTTCATCGTGTTACAGTGCAAGCATATTCCTGAGGCATAGTATACACAAATGTGTGTGCACTTGGCAGCTACCACTCATAAAGATGAAATGCCAGTTCTGCTGTGCCACCATGAGAATGGACCTGGGTCTTAGTCTCAAAAGATAATTTTTTAAAAGTATATTTATTTTTTATTTTACATGTTTAACTACTTTTAGCTGTAAGTATATATGTGTATCAAGTGAATGCAAGGCCCAGAGAGGTGAGAAGAGGGTGTCTGATTCTTGTGTACTAGAGTTATAGATGGTTATAACCCATCATGTGGATGCTAGAAAACAAACCTAGGTTTTCTGAGAGGGTAACAAGAATGTTTAACAACTGAGAAAATCGTTGTCCCCTGAAAGATAATTTTAAAATAGTTCTGTAAAAGATCAGTCTCATTGACTAATGTACCCAGTGCCTCTACCATTTTCAGATCACTTAGAAAGCTCAAGACCACTGCATATGGTAGCTGCCAACTCCTACATCCCACCCTGCATCCTGTTTCTCTGAGGTTTAGCTAGTTGCCAAGACCCCACCATCTTTTCCTGACTGGTTGCCAGAAACAGAGGGATAACTATGTCATATTTTTTCCCATTCTATGAATAGAATTGCAGGCCATTCTGAAGGGCAATGCTACTATTTGCCAGAAGCTATCAATTTGATCCTAAAACAATGGTGGTACTGAGGGCAGCAGATAAATAAAGAACCCTCTGCATCCTCATCAATTGAACTCCACTTTGTCTGTTCTTTGTCACCTTAGAAGACCCATGATCTGAGATAGTAATATGTCTGTTGATGGTCTCTCCATTTCCTCTCCTTAAGGTTTATCTATCTATTGTTCTTTAAGGGATAGGTTGAGATTACGCCTTCTGTTTTAGTCAATCCCATGTGCAGAAAAAGAAAAACCATGTAATCAAATATTCAGGTGATTATACAATTTTTTTGGTAGCCAGGTCATGAAAAAAAAAACACATATGCATGCATTCTGTGGGTGGTGGGGCAATGTGCCCAACACTATGGTGGTGCCCCTCTTAACTACTAATTTCCCCTTTTTCTCTTTCCAATCCCTGCTAGGATGGACATACATAAATGTATGATCTATGAGATCTATCAAGTATGCTGTTGAAAGTGTCTTTACTCACAATCTGGCATCCTGGGAGGCCCTCAGAGACATAGCGTTGATTTGAATTCATTCCAGGAACATCTGGTAGCCGCTGCCTGCCAGCAGCAGCGTGGCACCTTGCAAATGTCGCTGATGGGTCTTAAACTCTGTGGGTTCTGCAATTTCTTAATATCTGATCTATGCACCAAACTAAGTTTTTCTTCCCTCTGTGATTTAGTGAGACCACAACGTATCCAACGTACGGTATTTAAGTCACACATATCCTGATAGGAGGACCAATTTCATGTCATTCGGTCTTATTTCCATAAAAGGTTCACGTCAGTGCATCTATCACAGGGTAGGGAGACAGAAAACCTCTAAGATTCCAATGTAAGTGATTTTTTTTAGAAGAGCCTGTACATTTTATCTTTCTTGAATCCACTTTGATAAGAACAGGACTTTGAAAATGGCTAGGTATTTTGTTGTACAGAGCACCCAATGTGAACAGCATTTACTTGGCTAAAGCTGGAAATACTCTGGCTCCCGCCAGTAGCCTCATACATATTAGAGGCCAAAATATTAGAGAACAAAATGACTTTGGTTCTGCCCTGGCCAGATGTCAGGCATGCTAGAAGAGAGTGTAGATGATCCGTATGTCTTCTCCCATTTTGTAGAAACCATACCTGAGAACCCGACAGCACACTAGGCCAAGAATCTGACTGACTAACTCATCCCCCCACCATACTCCCATCCAGAAAAGCCTTATTCACTCCAAGGTGGTGGCATTTCATGCTATCACACTCCCAAGGGGATTCGCTCTTGCCACACAGGATTCTGAGTTCTTCCTTTCTCTTAAGTAAAATATTTCTTTCCAAAGTTCATCTTCTATAATGCATTGATTTCATGTTTCAAACTTGAGAGTCAAGAACCAAAATGCCACTGGGTCAGGGTAGCATTGGGAGCTGAAGAATTCCGGAATTCAAGTCTCTCCAAGCTAAGCTCAGCAACAGTGGAGAAAGACTCCTTGCTCTCAAAGGCACTCCTGCAATTTCCTGTATCAGTTCCTCCACCCAAAGAGCTGAGTGTGGAGGTTGGCCTGTATTTCTGAGGTCTTCGTGCATATGGTCTCCTTTCGTCTTCACAACTTCCATGGTAGATAGAAGTTACCTGACTCCAGTGTATGGTTCTTTGTAGGAAAAAGGATGGAAGGACCTGGCTGTTTATGAATTCATGGTGAGAAAGGGTGAATGTGAGAAAGCATGCATCCTGGACAGATGTGTTGGCTCTAAACCAACGCTAGCTCCTTTTGCTGAGTCCACAGGCTCTGAGCTCGTGTCTTCCCCCTCACAAATTCACATAGAGAAGCTCTAAGTTCTATGTAACTGTACTGGGACAAGACTCTGATGAAGAAGATTGCTCTTCAGATCGCTGTTCTAATCCCACAGTTCTGGTGCCCTGGTGCCTTTGTGACTTGGATGAGCATCAGGCTGAGGGCAATGCACAAGGCTCAAATCCTTTCCTGGACTTGATGAGGTGAGATTCGTCATCCAGGCAGAAGAGGAAAGGGAAGAAAGGTAAACTGAGGTCTCAGTAAGAAAGTATTTATTTTAATGACAATGGAAGGAACTAAACTTTTACTTATTGAAAGTCCCATGTTTTCTTTGACACCCCCTTTCTCCCACCTGCTAACATTTCTACCCCAAAGACTTTCTACTGGGTTTTGACTATCAGCTAAACACAGAAAAAGAACTGCATTTTACTCTGTCCAAATAAAAGAAAAGTCTCAATTTCAGCAGAAATAATAGTATTTGTCTTTTCAAAGAGGAGTGTATATATGTGTGTGTGTGTGTGTGTGTGTGTGTGTGTGTGTGTGTGTGTGTGTATGTATATATAGTCTATATAGGTCCAGTGCTTCATCAGGATTGTTAGAAAGAGCACAATGTTCTTCCATTTTCAAGCAGTTTGTAATCTACTTTTACAATTATGATGAATTCCCCCCAATGAACGTTAAACATGCATGTTTCCCTTTTAGCTATACAGGGCTTCAGTTTCTAAATTGACTTACTTATTCGTCAACATTTTGCAAAGTTTCTATTATATTTCAAGTACTATGTTTTGTCCTAGGATGAATCATTAACTGGCTGCATTGGTATGGGGCTCTGCTTCCTGTGTTTGCTATATTTAGTTTTGGGGAGCCTCACAGGAGAATCATCTGAGGGATGTTCATAGCCCCGGGAGGAGCTGGAGCAGCCATATGCAAACTGCTTTTCAAAAGCTCTGGTTAAGGTGCGATGCTGTCTGTAATCCCAGGCCGCACTCCTTCTTTCACGACCTTGCCAGCTTTGTGTCTCCGTCAAACTTTAAAACAATTTAAATGAGTAAAAAAAAAAAAAAAACAAAAAAAAAAAAAACAAAAACAAAACGTTACTTGCCTAGGTGTTTTGTCTTGGGTGTTGATTTTTTTCTATATTACAAGTTAAATTCAAGGAAACTCCTAAGTCAAATGCAGATTTAATATTATACCATATTCTTAGATTTTCTTTGAAAGAAAAAAATAGTTTTCAGTGTCAGGGTGTGTGAGCATAGGCAGGGGAGAACGTGCTATCAGCTCTCTTTAGAAGGAGAAGTCCTTTCAGAAAGTGTTTCTGCAACACTGCACATACTTCTAATGCAGGGATGCTTGTCAAACGTTTTCATTGAATTATTCCCTCTCATTCCTCAAGGAAAATCTTCAATTACTCTGGTTTTTACTCTTGTCCCAAACACCAAATGTTCATCTTTATACTTACTTGAATGCTGTAGGTAATATCCCAAGCAACAAGGCAACAGCACACTTCTCTTGTCATCAATAATAATTGTGAAGACTTGAAAATGCAAAACACCGTATTAATGCTGTGGACTAATTACAGGAAATTTAAATAGCAAATGGCTTACTTGAAGTTTACTTAGTATATTTTAAGTATTTGACCGATTGTTACTTCTGTACAAGGTATGGGGGTTCATATTCCTCTCCTGTATTATCTTCTCATATTCCTCTTCCTACGTGTATTAGCCCCAGTTATCTCTCAAACAGCACTGCTTCTCCTCCCCCAAATCTCTCTCTCTCTCTCTCTCTCTCTCTCTCTCTCTCTCTCTCTCTCTCTCTCTTTCTTACATATATTTGTGTGCATGGAAGTCTCTGCTTCATATCTGTGAGCTGTTTTCAGGGAATGAGTAGGCTGTTGTCTCCATCACTTGGCCTGCCATTACAAAATGCCACAGACTGTGTGGCTTAAACAGCAGACGTCGTTTCCCCTACTCTGTAGTCTGGAAAGTTGAAGGTCAAAATCTGGCAGAGTTCAGTTTCTGATGTGGGCTTGGACGAGGCTGCCTTTTCCCTAGGTTATCGTGTGAGAGAGCAGAGCTCTGGGGTTTCTCTCTCTCCTTACAAGGCAAAAGCGAGGGCCCTGCAGAAGGAAGTTGGAGACAAACTGTTTTCTTCTTTCAGCAACACTTACAAACACCCTGTGCTTGAGCAAAACCTAAGGCAACCTTCGGATGCAGGGCCGTGCTGTGCAAGAATTCTGGCTACGGAAATCTAAGGCTGTGGAGACATCATCATATATAAGAGTTTGCATCCCCTGAAGCTCTGCACTAAGTCCCACCTTCCTAAATGAAGCTGTCATATAACTAAAGACAGACTTTCGATGTTTATCTAGAAAACCCCCAGAGACTCAAAACATGCCCATAATTGGTGCTATCTACACCCTGTTCCTGTATAAATATAATTACTTGGAGTTGGGGCTATAGCTCAGTGGTACAGTGGACTTGAAAGCCCAGTATTCTCTCCAATGTTCATTGGTGTCATCTTGTGTCTGTGCTGTTGCCTCCAAAGCATAAAATACCGCAACTTCCCTGAGGGCACAGTTGAAACAAAGAATGATTTATTTCAACCACAGTGGGTACAAAGTCTGATTCTCCATTAAGATGACAACACCTGAACATTTTTTTTTTTTTTTGCCGCTCACGAAGCAATCACTGCTTTTCGTTTATGACAAAGCACATGTTAGTGACGTCACTCCACGTCACCCTCCTCCAAGCATCATGGAGATTAAACCATTTGGAACACATCTCTCAAAATACTTCACACCATTTACTTCTGTCTTTTATAACAAGGTCTACAAACTCCACCCTGACAGCCTGTGGCCTCTTGGAAAGAGTCTCCTCAGAGCACCGTTGGAGTGCAACCAACTCTCCCTTTACCTATTGTGTGGCACTGT
The DNA here is from genome assembly GCF_982192425.1 of Myodes glareolus. NCBI lineage: Eukaryota > Metazoa > Chordata > Mammalia > Rodentia > Cricetidae > Myodes > Myodes glareolus. The sequence continues at coordinate 77,333,765 of NC_142034.1, read as the reverse complement.
TCTAATGCCCTAACAGCAGAGATGGGCGACAAGGGAGACCATATGGCCAGGAAAGCCCAGAACACTCACGGCTTGGACCTCGACAGGAAAAATGTGCCAGCCTTTCCTTCCTAACCTCCACCTGCTGTCAATGCTATATCAAGGAAGTCCTCTCAGGATCATTTATATGACTTTATATTACTCTGATCAGAAGAATCACACTATGGAATTTTACCAAAAATGTGTACGTTAACTTGAATCCTATGAATGGGAATTTTAAATGATTTTTTTCCTAGGTTGAACTTACAAACTTCAATAAACAGAGGAATTAAAAGGATTTTAAATGTGGAGCTTAACAGAGATGTACAAGAAACAGGAGTCAAGTGCTGAATATTACTTGCAGTATTTTAGAAAGGGCTTCCCAAGGCATCACATTTACTTTGAAGAAAAGAGTTGCAAAGCTCAAAATGCAGTCATTTTGAAAGCTTCAAAACCTTCCATTAACCTAAGTTTGAATGAATTGGTTTTCAGGGTCCACGGTGCCACTGGAAAGAAAGCAATCTGTGGGACTTCATCTCCAGCATTAATTTAACAGCCGAATGCTTTGCAAAGACACTTGTCTCCATTTAAAAGGACCCCATTCTCCAGTGTTCTAGCCTCTGTCCAATGAGAAGACTGTATGATTAGAATCCCATTTTGGATGTGTGTTCAGTCAGAAGAGATAGAGTTTGCTATATATAGAGGGAAGGCTCAATGGTCAGTGAGGTGAAGACTAGTGTCTTAGTCAGGGTTTCCATTGTGAAAAGACACTGTGGCCACAGCAAATCTTATGAAAGAAACTATTAATTGATGCTGGCTTACAGTTTCAGAGGTTTTAGTCCGTTATCGTCGTGGTGGGGTGTGGTGGTGTGCAGCAGACATGATGCTGAAGAAGGAGCTGAGAGTTCCACATTCAGATTAACAGGCAACAGGAAGAGAATGAAACCCGAACACCCGCCCTCAGTGACACACTTCCAACCAAACCACACCTCCTCCAACATGGCCACACCTCCTAATAGTACTACTCTCTCTGGGCCTATGGAGGCCATTTTCTTCCGAACCACCACAGCTTCTGAGCAGCTGGGATAAGAAGTTCAAGGATTCACCTGTGAGAAGGAATGTCTTCTCATGCCTACTCCATAGGATATTCTGTTTACTTTCTGTGTTTGAAATGTAAGATGGCTTCATAGTCTGAAGTAATACATTAGGCTTACTCTCTTCTGGACTTCATGTGTGTCAGGGAGGTTTTTGGCCACCTTCGCCTGGTATGGGTCTCAGCTTCAATGCCATGCCTTTTCTGGGGGACCGTTCTTCAAACCCTGATCTAGACAGACTGCCTCATCTTTATCTGCATCTCAAGCCTCATTATTTGCACTTTATTTACAACATTTGTTCTTACCATGTACTTATCTATTTAACTCACTGGGCTATAAATGCAAGGACAAGAATCAAGCTTGCCTGGGTCACTCTAGTACCCACCATGATGGGTACCACTTGACATACAATAGGGAATTAATAAATACTTGCTACCTTAAGGAATTAACTGCTGAGTGATTTCATTGTATGGGCACTGAATTGGTGGACTGCCCACATTTGAATACTGGTACCCGTTATAACAAGAGGGACTGTGATCAAAGCCACTTGGATTCTCTGGAGGATTCCTCTTTGCTCATTAGTAAAAGTCAAACAAATAAAATCCAATTCATAGAATTCCTTAGGGTTCAAATTAATTCAGTCCCAAGGCATAAAATTATCTGCCCTTACTGACCATTTATATCACTATTTATTTGCCAATTTGTCACCATGGATAGAAAAAGACTCACTTTGTTATTTGTATTCACAAGACCCAGAACTGCAATTTTTAAAGCACTTTGATATTCATGGTCTAATTTTGGAAATTTCATCAGCTAAAGGCCATGCTAATTATTTTGAGCAGAAGTGATGATACTGAAGGCCACAGTGCTGGTGGCTCTCACCCAACTAGCACAAGGCCAAGAGAGGCACAATCCTGTTCCCATTCAGTCTAACTTTTCCTTATTTAGTTTTCCTAAGTATGTGTGTGCACGCACGCATGTGTATGCTGTTGGAGACCATGAGTCCAGGGCTCTACACACGCTAAGCAAATGCTCTATCACTGAGCTAAGTACACAGGCCCCCAATATCGGTTTAAACAGATAAACATCAAACACAAAGGTTGAACAAACATTTTATCAAAGTCCACTCTTGAATGCACAACTAAAATCTATTAGCCGGTTTCCCAGATGCTGTATTAAATTTTACTCTTTAGGGAACATAAAAATTTCCTAACTCGTGATAACTCAAGGTAAAGGGGAGAGATAATTTTCAGATGCTTCTTTCTGGCTGTCAGGTAGGAAATAAAAACAGTGCTAACTCACACAGATATTTTATCGAGTTTCCTTCCTGTTTTAGAAGCATAGCAAAACACTTCAACTTTTAAACATGATTTCACTGTGGGACTGGATACAGCCGAGAAATACTTGGTAAAGTCGGTGTACTTATAAAATGATTTCTGAAGCATTTCTCTGGGTTCATGGTTGGAGACAGTCAAGCACTTTCTGGGAGCTAAGAATAAAAGAATGACATGACATTTTGAGACAATAGCCATGCCAGGAGCTCTATGTGTGTTGTCTCTGCCTCACAAGAGCCCTGATAAAGCAGGTGTTGCTCCCTCTACTCCATGGAATTGCCAACAAAGATTCTAACACTCCAAAGGTCTCAAACCATATGCCTGACTGGACCTGGATTGCTGGCGTACAAAAGAGTTCCAAAGCCCTGGCATGTCTGCCTCCCAAACACCTTGTTCGTTCTCACGTTCAGAGCTGTCCCTGCCCGAATCCTGTGTGCCTTGGTGCATAATATCCCTCAACAAGGTTTTGAAAACTTCAGTTTATTTTCAAATCCCCACCACGCCATCAAAGCCCTGCTTTCACTTACCACGAACAGGAAACCCTTCAAGCTTTACAGGTTGTGAGGCAGGCGGGAAGGGAATGGAGTCATAAGCTAACTTCTGGAACCTCACTGAGATGACAGGCCTATGCTATACAGTAGACCATAAAGAAATGGAATGACTCAATGATCACCTGGGAAATTACAAAAACCAACCTAAGGGTATACGAATGTAGAAATAATAAGGAGGGGGGGTCTTATCTAAAAAATTCCTTAATTAAGCCTAATACTTTATATGCTAATTTAAAAATATGTTTCTGCTTTTAAAAGACTGGGGAAATGACTTGGTGGGTAAAGCTCTTGCCCCGCTAGCATGAGGATGCCGTTCTCATCTCTAGCACTTATATAAATGCTGTGTGGGTATGGAAACTTTCCTGTAATCCCAATCTTCCAGACTCTGAGATAGGAGATCCACAAACAAGCTGGTTAGCTAGACTAGGCAAAGCAGCAGGCTCTGAGCTCTACTGAGAGACCAAAGCTTTCTCCAGACACAAAGTGGAGAGCAACAGAAGGTATTTGACATCAGTCTGTGTCCTTCTCACTCACATGGACCTACACAAACACATGTACACACAAACACATACACTCCACATACCATAAGTAACCCACAAAGAAACAACAGCAGCAAAAGAGTGTAATAACTCCTATACTCTAATGCATCAATAGACATCTAGGTATTGGAAGAGAACCGGTACAGCAAAAGAAGTCACCCAAGGGAGAAATTTAAGTTGAGAAAGCCATCTTAAAATCAAACCAATGATAGCAATCAGTGTTTTCAAGACTCCCTCCTGAAAACAGCATAGTAAAGATCCAGAAGTATGGTAAATACAACAACATATTCTCACTATATGAAGGAGTTGATTCAGTCTTGGGAAAGAAGGAGGTAAAGAAATAATGAAGAAAGACAGAGATGAGGCTGGGTCCCCAGAAAAGATTGATGGAGAAAATAGTGGTACTGCCATGAGGCCACCTGCCTGTGGTACACAGTCCATAGAAGGGACTCTTAGGGAGTAAGGTAGTAATGAATGTCCCTAGAGAAGATTGAGGCTCAACTGTGGATCAACTTGGCTGCCATCAAAACTAAAACTACGATATCAATTCCTATTTCAGTAAGAATTTTGCAGTAGACCCAGTGCTAGGAATTGGTATTTTTAATTCCTATACCATTCCTACATAATAGTTAGAATGATTTTGATTTTTCAGCAATCAAAAGTGAACCTCGCAGAGAGGGGGTCAGAAATTGGCTCAAAATTATTCAACTCCTTAGGGGCAGAATCTATATCGAGATTTAACAATTTGAAACCTATACTCCTAGGAAGTACTCCTGGATAGCACTACCCGAATCTTCACAGCGGTGTGATAGTAAGACTGCCCTATCATTTCACAGGAATAAGGAGCAGAAAATGGGGAAAGTGGAAGAGAACTTAAGGATACAGTAAATGTGGGCACAATGTCGCTTGTGCCAGTACATACAGACTAATGAGAACATTCTGGTGGTGTGGGCTGATAATAGGTACCATGTGTCAACTACTTGATGCATAGACAAATAGGACTATCTACCTGCTGTTTGTTTAATATTTTCAGTAACTCTTGGATGAAGAATGGTGATGGGATGATGCCAGTTATTACTATGACTGATAAGGAAACCAAAGCTCAGAGTTATTCTGGGGCTGGGTAGGGATGCAACACAGCGAATACATATAAGACAAGAGGAAAAAGAAGAACGGGAATGGAAAAGAGTAGGCTGCCAAGGAGGACTCAGGAGGGTCTGGTGATGGTGGGGAATTAACAAACGAAAGCAAGGAATGGTCCAGAGTTCATGAAAGCCAGAAGCACAGGAAACACAAAGTGTTATCTTGTGTGAAAATTGGAACAAAGTCCTCATTTGCAGAGAATATTGAGAACTGTGTTCTTCATCGATTCAGAACAGAGTGATGGTACAGTATAAAATACTATAAAAATAACAAGGGATATTATATTGTCAAACAACAAGGGCTATGGATTTAAAGTCAGGTCTCTAGTACCCTTCTGCAAAAAGATTAGTAAGACAGTAGAGAGAAGAGCTTGTCATAGGCTAAGGGATAGAGGGAGCATCAAGGCCATGAACATATGGGTGTTGATTCTGTCACGTAGCTGGATGAAGTGAAGAGGGTAAGTGTGGCTTAAGGAAGTAGCATCAGAGACAAAGACAATTCTGTTTCTTTGTAAAGGATAAAGGAGATCTGACTTTAAATCCTAATATTGTTTTAAAGTTATGGTTTCTTCTTCTATAGCCCCATTCACTGGAGGGAAACAATCCAAGAATGGAGCCTGGACACAGCAGAAACACCGTGGTCATTATCTCTGTTTCAGAGCTGTGAAAACAGAAGATCCCAGGGGCTTAGCTAGATGCAATTTTTGCCAGCAGTGAATCTGGTCCCCAGCTCTCCCTCAATAGGCTTGACTTCTTCCCTAGACATGCAGGGCTGTGGTGGGAAGATGGTAACCACTTCCTTGGGATCCTGACATAAACACTTTAAAGGAAGGAATGTTTTTCTAGCTCATGTTTTCAAAGGCTGTGGTCCATAGGAAGCTTGCAGCATGGCAGACTGTGAGGATGCATGGAATCACAGAACAGAGGGCAGACAGGAAGCAGGTAGAGGAAGCGGCCATAGGTGAAGTACAATCCACAGCCTCCCACACCACCAATGATCCATTTTCTGCTGCCAGAAAGCACACATTGAACTCCCAAATTAGCACTGCCACTGGAGACCAAGTACTGTGGGGGACTCAGACACATCCCATAATAGGAAAGGAGAGGTTCACTAAAGACAGGAGAAGCCAAGGAACAAGGCTGGTATAGTACGCGGTATGACCAGTAGATCAAGCCCAGGGTGGGATGTTGCACAGGAAACTGAGGAGAAAAATGGGAATCTTTGTGTAACTTGAGTTATGAGGCTTCTATGTCCTAATACAGGTCTAATGTAGAATGGACCCATCATTTTGTTCTTACTGGTGTCATTGTATCCCTTATAAAACATTGGATGGCATTCATGCAGGGATGTGGAAAGAGAAGAGTCAAGAGAATGGTGAATTTTTTAACTTTAGCAGGCTGTGATGTGACTTTGGAATTTCCAATTCTGTATTTGACAGTAACACTGGAATGGGCATGTTGGTGTTACTTGGTACTGCTCTCCGCTCTGATACCATCCTTGAGATAGATAGATATTTATGTCTCTAAAACTCAGTAATGAATGCCATGCTGTTACCTTCTGCCTCAAATGATACATCAGATACTCCTCCACATCTGTTGTGGATCATTGTGAGGTAGAATGTTTGCAAACATTAGGATCAAAAGTACAGTCTCTCACACTCTACAGGGGAACAATGTAAGCCCTGTCTACTATGTATTTAATACACAGGATAAACAGCAGTGTTCCATAAAGATCACAGTCCTGGGGACTCCGTGGGTAAAGCCCTTGCTGTGCAAGTGTTAGGGTCCCCAGTACCCATAGGAAAGGCTAGATGTGGTACACTCCTGTAGATTGAGTCTTGGGCTGCAGTAACAGGAGGGTCCCTGGGGCTGGGGAAAGCCGGTATGACTGAAATGGAGACGTTTAGGCTCAGTGAGAGACCATGCCTCTGTCTCAGGAAGTAATGTGGAGAAGTAACTGATAAATATATCAGTCTTTTGTCTCCACACATTTCCACAAGGGTAATTGCACCTGCACACTTGCATGTACTGCACACACATGCACATATGCCTTATGCAGGAACACACACACACACACACACACACACACACACACACACAACTTGAGAGATTCAGACTTGGTTCTCCAGCTCCCTCATTTCCTGCTCTCTGTGGGATCTTTCCTTCCATTTGCTTTCTCATTCAATGGAAGCAAAAGCTGAAGTTCAAGCACCGAGTGAGGCCACTTCTGAACTTAATGGAGAAAATTCATTTCTGAGTACAATTTCTCTTATGTCTGCATTTTCTTTGACTCCTGTTTCTGGTGTCAATCATCCCCCACTTATAAGGATTTACTTTTAATTATGTGTATGAACATTTTGCCAGCACGTATCTTCGTGCCTGCAGTGCTGTGGGGGCCAGAAGAGATCACCGATCCTCTGAAATGGGAGTTACAGATGGATGTGGGTGTTGGGAATCAAACCTGTGTCCTCCGGAATTGCACCCAGTGCCCTTGACCACTGAACCATCTCTCCAGCTCCCTGGTGTCAATCTTTTCTTAGTCTTAATCTATAACCTCAGATATGTTCTACTCTGTACAAGTCACAGGAGTTATATGTGAGGGGAAGGAGATGTCCCTACCTCAGTGAAGTTCAGACACATGGTAGGGACAGATGTGACTTGCTAGACACAGAATAGGATGGGTGCTTCTTTAAAGACAATGGGTACAATATTGTGGGGGAATTAATGAAGCAGGAAGGTATGGAGGTTGGAGAAAACAATTTTGATACTGTGGCTTTGGATTAAAACTACCCCAGGCCATGTGCTAGCTTGTTAGCTACAAAATCCTGGGCCAATGATGTAAACTCCTTAAGCCTTTGTTCTGTGCTTTTGAAATAGGGACATGGTCCACCTCATCCGACTGCTAGTGGTGTCACGTGAGATAATTTGGAGACTTCGGAGCTTCGCAAAAGCACTCAATGTTGCTAGCAGAGGCCTGGCAGGGCTGAGCTGAGGCAGCCCTTGATGGACTCCTGGAGACTAAATGCAAGCGCTGCCCCATGAATGCGACTGGGGAAGAGGTTGCAGCAAAGCTCACTCACAAACAGGCCTTGTCTGAACCCAAACTTCCAAGAACACCAGTGGAGGGCAGGGAAGCTGCAAGGTGGGGGAAACCGCCCATGGCCTGAAGAAGGAAGCAGCAGGGCAAGGCAAGGCAGAGATAAGCATAGACAAGGCGTCTTGGTTACGAGAGTCTGGTATGTCTCACTGAGATGGGGGATGAGTTCTCTGTGGTAATGAGAAGCCACTGAAGGGTGTCTGTGCTAACAGCCCAGGAGTTATAACTTGATGCCTCCAGGAAGGACAGGACTACTGACAATGCTCCTTATGTCGTCTCTAAAAACTTAGGCTCTTAAGTTATTTCCTGCCTTATGTAGAATGCCTAACAAGCTGGTCATGGACTGAATACTTTACAGTCACTCAAACTTCAACATCATGGACCAGTTGCTGCCGTCATTTCTTTCTCCCCAAAACAGGGCTGCCCAATGGCCTTATTTACTCATTTTTCTTCAGTAAATATAGGGCCAAATGCTCCAGGTGTTATCTGTACGCTGGAGTGTATAGAGAATACAATAGGTGTGTGGATTGATTACTGGGCAATGCATTTTTGGTCCTTGACTTGTGAAATCAGTCAGTCTTAAAGTATGTACGAGTACCCACTGTGTGCCATGTAGTTGGTTAGGCTAATGGGTAGGAACTGTGTCCTGTAGCAGGATAGGCAAGATCAAAGATGAGATATCAGTATACTGGCATTAAGTTTGTGATTTTGGCATTTGGGGTGCTGAGGCAGGAGGATCTCTGTACATAGGTTGCACTATTCCCAGGCTAGGATGGGATTCAGAGTGAGACACTCAGAACAAACAAAAGATAAGAGCTGTGGGAACAAGAGCTGTGGGAACAAAAAATTACTCAAGGAGCATCTTGGAAGTGGGATGAAAGTCTTTTTTTTCTCCAACAAGGGATTTAAAAGTTAGGTGGGATGTAGGGATAGGGGAGGGAGCTCACATAGATTTATCATCCATTTTTCCTACCAAAGTAAGAATAATTTTTTAAAAAGAAAACAACTTATTCTCTACTCTATAATTTCATAAAAGGAAGGCATTCTAAGATCTCAAATGAAAGGAAAGAAGAGTCAGGATAAAGTGTGTGCATGGACCATCTAATATGGTTTGATAGGTTATCCTGGGAGAGAGGCTCACAGCCAAGCTGACTTATCAATATTGCTTGACTTCTTGTAGGCTTGAAGTCCAAAAAGAGACCTGGAGTCCTTGACTAAAGGTCTCACATGGTTGTTATGACATTTCACCTGTGCTCTACCCCAGTTGGCACTCAGAGCTGTTTTGTACAACTGAGGACGAAATCAGTGTCCCACAGCTATAGGATGGAAATTCCCAAACTCTTGCTGACAGGAACCTAAGGTCGGAAGAGATGACTGGAATCTCTTCCACATGGGTACCTCCATCACACTGCTCTCTCCTTGCTTTCTCTACGAATGGCACTTGCATTGCTACCCCTTGTTGTGACCAAGTACCCAACAAAAACAACTTACAGGAGGAAAGGCCTCACTTGACTTACAGTGTAAGTAGGTGTGTGGTCCACCCTGACAGGGAAGGCATAGCAGAAGGTGCTTGAGACAGCTGGTCATATTATTATCCCCATGGTCCTTAGCCCTCTTTCTTCTTTGTGCCTATTCTGAGGCCCCAGGCTATGAAATGGTGCCAACTACGTTCAGGGTCCGTCTTCCCATCTCACTCCACTCTATTAACTTCTTCACAGAAATGCTCAGATTTTTGTTTTCTAGGTGATTGCAGACCGCGTGAAGTTGAAATCAAGATGAACTATCCATACCACATACTCAGATTTAAAATGGCTCCTGTGCAGAGATGATTACTGCCCTCCAAACTTCTCATTGGCCGCCAGTGCAGCTGGTTCTCTGCCTCCACTGCATCTGCCAAATCTTACAACAACCTTACTACAAGTTAACTCCTTGCCTGCTAAATATTATCGGAGGTGCCTGCAGGGGCGCCAGTGAATATTTTACAAGCCACCTTTAGATTTCTGTCTACCATCCAACATTTCTCTCCAAAAAGTAGCAACACAATTCTATCAAAATTAGTTTTTATTGCTTTTATCTCTTGAGATTATAATTAAATACACCATTTCCCCATGCTCTTTCCTCCGTCCAAACCCTCTCACAGACCTCTATTTGCTCTCATTCAAAGCCATGGCTTCCTTTTTCATTAAGTGTTGTTTTTATACACACACGAGAGAGAGGGGGGGGGGCTGAAGACATGACCATTCATAGTATGGTTACGGGGGTGGTTTGTATTGTAGATATGAGAGGAAGAATAGCAGGAAGCATCTGGCAGACTGGACCTGGCCATAAAGAAGCAGGAGCAGAGAGAGAGAGACAGACAGACAGAGGGAAAGAGAGAGAGAGAGAGAGAGAGAGAGAGAGAGAGAGAGAGAGAGAGAGATCATGGGAAAGCCGGGTGGTGGTGGACACAGAGAGAGACCATAGGCAAAAACAGGGTTATAAGGAGAGTGAGTAGCTCAGAGGAGGGAAGCCCATGAGCTGGGGGAACTTAGGGTAGGGAGGAGGTGAAGAGAACTCAGATGCTTAGCATGGACTTTGTAGTGTGTGACTTGTACTTACAATACTGAGGGAGCCGGGAGGCCAGCATGAGCTCAGGTATGCTAACAGGCACCACAGATAGCGATTTGTCCCTCTGCCTTTTGGAATTTGGGGGTATGACATTTCCTTTGGATTTGATAACACACATTCATGTATGCAAATACACAAATACAACCTACTTAGTCTGTAAAATGTTACCTACCACATTATTTTAGAAGCTATTTGTAGTGATTACTGAAGTTCAAAAAAAAAAATCACAGCTGTGGTCATGGCTGAATATATTTTGACTTGTGTCCCCAAAGGCTCATGTGTTTTCATTCCCACTGTCAAGTAATTAAGGGGGTAGGGATCTCATCCATAGTGTTTAGAGGCATGCTCTTAGGGTGACTAGGATCGAAGGAGTCATCCATGGTGAACTCTCCTTATTTGAATCTTGGCGGCTTTATAAGAAGAGGAACCGAGAACAGTAGAGTTACACATGTCCTTTCTCTCACCATGTGACATGTTTTGTCCTGTTCAGATTCTACCAGCAAGAAGATGAAAATATTTGTTACACAGAACTGAATTTAACATAGTTAAGAAAGACACAGGTTAACCTCCTCCTGCCTTCCTAGAGAGGCCAAAGATGAAAGACCAGCTGAGGTGGGATCTGAGATGGCAGCTGCTCACGTCTTGGGATGTGATCTGAATTTAAAGAGACAGAAAACAGGAGTGGAAGAACAAAAGGCTCTGCCTGTCCCTGGGGAGACCAGCAGTTGAGGGGAGTCCCTGGGAAGACCAGCAGTAGAGGGGAGTCCCTGCAGTGATTCATCAATAAGGAACTGACTTAGGAGAAAGACATGGCTTTTGAAAATGTCAAGATCTTTGGTGTGGGAGGCAAGGGGAAACCCCTCCCCTCTGGCACCATACCAAACCTTCTAGACATTCCATGTGCCTCAATAATGCTTCCTGTGGGACCACACTTCCTTCGACAAACACTGACTCTCTGAACTCTGCACCAGAGACAGTGTGAACAGACAGCATATGTACAGAGACAAGGCCACTACAGGCACTTTGGGAGGGGTGGCAGAAGGGAATGGAAGCAATCTTTAGATTATCTGACTTCAATTCTCGCGATTCCAGGGGAAGTAACAGTGTCGGAGAACATTTTGGCCTTCCTCCCTTGTTGATTTTTATCTTCTCTCTGACAACTGGAAAAAAATCATTTGTGGAGACTAGACATTTAAAAGTAAAAAGCTGCAGGGGAATGTTAAGACCACGAGCCATTTTAAAGAATCATTAACGAATACATCTGTGGCAGTTTGAATGTAATTGGCACCGTAAGCTCATATGGAGTGGTATTATTTAGAAGCATGGCCTCAATGGATTAGGTGTGGCCTTGTTGGAGAAAGGATGCCATTGTGGAGGCGGGCTTTGGGATTGCATATGTGATCAAGCCATGCCCATTATTACAGACCACTTCCTGTTGCCTCCAGGAAGAACTTGTAGCTCCTTCTCTACCTTGACTCTTTCACCAGCTTCATGTGGCTTGCATGCCACATCCTAACACAATGAGAGTGGACTAAATCTCTCAAACTGTAAGCCACCCAATCAAATATTTCTCTTTGTAAGAGGTACTGTGGTCATGGTTTATCTTCACAGCAATAGCATCCGTAAGACAGCATCCAAGAGGAACAACGCTCCTGCAGTGGGGGCTGTGTTTCTCAGTCTGGCACAAAGACTCAGGAACAAAGCTGTTCAAGTCTTCCGCTGCTGAATGAATATTGCACAAGAAGACCTTGCTTGTCCTGATGTATTACTTATCTCACAGTGAGTCAGGGAGTAGGGGGAACTGTGAACATAAAATGACCTGCCTGGGGCTGCCTCCCAGTAGGAAGGAAAGCTCAGATTAAAACTCTCCAGTGCCTTAGCCCTAGGCCTTTGCTCAAATTCAGCAGAGCCCAAGTTCCCTAAAAACGCAAGCCTTTTCTTTGGAGTGTGGCAACAGGATTATGGAATATTCAATAAAGGGTGATTCAGAGGCACACATTATAGGTCACCCTGACCTGGTGTGCATGGCCTCTTAACAGTGCTAGACTCTGGATGCTGAATTGAAACTCTGGATGCTCTGATGCCCTTTGTGGATGGCAGATGGGAGGATGAAGATGGAGAAAGATGGGATGGGGTAGGCTGTGGGTTTGCAGCCTGGAGCTACAGTGTGACACCAAGGAAAAGTGCCAATAGGCACATATAAAATCCTTACTGGAAAGCCATACCTGCTAGCTTTCCCAAAATAAAAGGCTGGAAAATAGCAGTTGTCATGGAGAAATATGGGTTTTCAATTGCTTGTAGATTTACCATGTGATCCAGCAATTCCACTTTAGGGTTACACCAAGCAACCTGAAACACCTGATGTATCCGCTAGTCACTGAAGTCTTATGCATGCGATGGGGTCTCTCATCAGAGAAAGGATTTGAATCCCCACGGATGCAGCAAGAGTTGTGAATAAAAATACCCGAGAAGAGGCTGTGTCTGGCTGGGAACAGTCTGCAGAGACTGATGGAGTGACTGAAATTTCAACACTGTGGAGAGCTTGGAGTTCTGTAGGTTCAGAGGCTAATTACTTTTATCTTGGGTGAGTTTTCGCCTTCTAGAACAGCCATTTCTTGCCACACTCTGTATCTGGACTAACACCTTGTGATAAATAAAACCATCTAAGAAGCTATTAACAGAACACTAGCTTTCCCTGATCCCAGGACTAAGAATGTCATCAGATAACATCTTAGGCCTATGGTCTAGCTCACCCAGGCTCATTGTCCCTGCCTCTCTTTTGTACCAACCAATGGATTTTAAACTTGCCTCAATTTTATAGTTCTTTAAAACTATTAAAAAAAAATCCAGTGGAAGTGATTTGATATTGGATCATGGAATTTGGGATAACCTAAATTTGTGCCCCTGGGTCAGGGTCACTCAACATAGCTCTAAACTCTCTCTTGTTCCCTTTAAGATGAGTGCTGTAGTTATGATGTCAGCGGGGTACACTCTGAAGATGTTATTTAATTTAAATAAGTCAGACACAAGAGAGAGAGAGAGAGAGAGAGAGAGAGAGGGAGAGAGAGAGAGAGAGGCGGCATTTTTCTGTGTTTATAGAATGTATCCAAAGTCATCAAACTCACGCAGACAGAAGGAGTGACGAGTTTCTAGGGACCGCAGATGGAAGCTCTAAGTGCTAATAAAAGTGACGCAATACTTTAGATGGAGATATGTACACACTTAGTACCATTAAACTACTGAATTCTTGAAAATACCTACAAAGAAAATTTTAACTTATATGTTACTTTCTCAATTATTTTTATATGGAGCCTTGAAGCCAGGGCTCCATGTTTGCTAGTGGTCATCTCTCTAGTGTATGGCATATTCTGATACAGAAAGTTCTCAATACATCTGTAAGCGACAGTATTGACTATGGTTCAGCCTTGTGGAGTCCGCTACTGACTTTCTTTGTCACGAAGACCTGTGCTTTCACGTGTTATTCCGTGTCTCTTGGCTGTGCTCATGGACTGTCCTCTGGGCGAGCCTGCCCTGTGTGGCAAAGCTACAGAGGCTCTACATGGCTCCCAATCCTGGCGACCAGTAAAGGAACAAGAGAGGCACCATGCACTCAAAGATTATTGACTGAATACACCACGTGTCTGGATTAACCACTTACATCAACAGTATTCATGGCAACTTCCTTCTTTTACATTATCCATGGTGCTTTAAGACACACAGACCTCTAATTCTGCCTGGTTATATGCATCAACTTGGGAACTTATTAAGAATACATGCTCTCAGAGTTGTTTTGATTTGTATTTCTCTGATGGACTAAGGATGTTGAGCATTTCCTTAAGTGTCTTTCAGTCATTTTAGATTCCTCTGTTGAGAGTTCTCTGTTTAGGTCTCCATTTTTTATTGGATTATTTGTTCTTTTGATGACTAATTTCTTGAGTTCTTTGTATATTTTGAAGAATAGACCCCTGTCTGATGTGCGGTTAGTGAAGATATTTTCCCATTCTGTAGGCTGTCATTTTGTCTTGTTGACCATGTTCTTTGGTTTTTAAAAGCTTTTCAGTTTTAGAAGGTCCCATTTATTAATTGTTTCTCTCAGTGTTTGTGCTACTGGGGTTCTATTTAGTAAGTGGTCTCCTGTGCCAGTGTGTTCAAGTGTACATCCCACTTTCTCTTCTATGTGGTTCAGTATGGCTGGCTTTATGTTGAGGTGATTGATCCATCAAGAACACTGATGACAACTTACGCTGGAGAGACCGTGGGGTAAAGGGAACACTCCTGCATTGCTGGTAGGAATACAAGCTGATACAGTCCCTTTGGATGTCTCAGAAAATTAGGAAACAACCTTCCTCAATACCATGTTTGGGTATATATCCAAAGGATGCTCAATTGCACCACAAGTACATGTGCTCAACTATGTTCATAACAGCATTGTTTGTCATAGACAGAATCTGGAAACAACCTAAATGCCCCTCAACCAAAGAATGGAAAAGGAAAATGTGGTATATTCACATAATGGAGTACTACACAGCAGAAAAAAATAACATCTTGAATTTTACAGGCAAATGGATGGAGCTAGAAAACATCATTTTGAGTGAGGTAACCCAGACCCAGAAAGACAATTATCACGTTTACTCACCCATAAGTAGTTTTTAAACATAAAGCAAAGAGTGCTCGCTTCGGCAGCACATATACTAAAATTGGAACGATACAGAGAAGATTAGCATGGCCCCTGCGCAAGGATGACACACAAATTCGTGAAGCGTTCCATATTTAAAAAAACAAAAAAAAAACATAAAGCAAAGAAAACCAGACCAAAAATCAAAATCCCAGAGAACCTAGACAACAATGAGGACCCAAAGAGAGACATACATGTCTAATATACATGGGTAGTAGAAAAAGACAAGATTTCCTGAGGAAATTGGGAGCATAGGGACCTTGGGAGAAGGTTGAAGGGGAGGGGGGGCAGAGGGGAATGCAGAGAAAAATGTAGAGCTCAATAAAAATCAATAATAAAAAAAGAATGCATACTCTTTGGCATCACTTCTTTATAACTGATTCACTAGGTCTGTGTGATGTTCTGGGACTCTGAATCTTGGTTTATTTGCTTAAGCTACTATGTAAATCAGATTAGAAACTTCAATTACCTCATATGCATGTCTTACTTCGAATTAGCTCATAAGACATATGAGCTCAAGAAATATTTGCTATATATTTGGTTCCTCACCTATAGTGTCTAGGAGATTAATAACTGCTGAGCTAAGTCATCAGTTTTCCCATAAGCATAAGACCTCATCCAGGGCTGGGTGACCATATGGCAATTCATGCTAAGTCAACATCTCAAGCATAGAGACACAAATGTAGCTCTTCATACTTATGCAATATTAGCAGAAGTTGATTATTCCTTTAGGTCCACATCTGTTCTTCCAAATACTTGGAAGATAGAAGAGTTATGAATAACACATTTTAAATCACAGGAAAGTCCAAGAGGCAGAAAAAAAACCCTGCTGTTAGGGCCAAGCAATGTGTATTTAAACAGATACAGCTGTGGATACAGATCATGGGAAGTGCTTTAAGCAGGAGTAATGTTACTGATTTGTGCCATAAACACTTCCTTCCCAGGCAATATAGGTTAGTATTAAATCAAGTGTAGTACAAGAAGAGTGGTTGATTTTTTTTGATACTTACAATTCTGCACTTATTATTTTGGAATGAGTCTAAAATTTTCTCAAAATCCTCACATTACTTCTGCTCCCAAAGGTCCAGATGTCCCTTTTTAGATGGGTACTTACTAATTTACAATTCACTGACACTTGAGTATAAATTAGGTCAGCATCCTCCACTTGATAGGACTCTAGGTTTGAGAAGGTCTTCTTTAATGGGAGGTATTTGTGAAGTGACAAGAAATGCATTTCCTTTTTCTGAGAGAAAAATATACCTCCACAGTAGTTCCAGAAGGATGGTAGCTAGATTAGTAACACTGGAATTACTAGAGAATTTGTTAAAAGTGAGAATTTTCAGGCAGCCTTCTTCTTTATTAATTCTGAGGGGAGGAATCTAGAGAGTCATTATTGTTGAGACAGGATCTCACTCTGTAGTCCAGGCTGGCCTGGACCTTACTATGCAGCCCAGTCTGAGCACCTGTTGAGTGCAGGTATTACAGGTATGAGCTGCTGTACCCAGTTGGTAATATATGTTTTTATAACACCCAAAGTCAGCCTGACAGGTACCACAGTTTGGGAACTATGTTCATGATGAAAAGAGATCAGTGAGGGTCTTCAAAAATACGCATATTAAATCAACCCTTACTCAAACACATTAGGCCCCTTTACCTCTGTTCATACAGCATCTATTAAATTCCATACATTCTGTAGTTCATGTGTTTCACATTAGAAAGCACTACACCAAATTATAAAAATAGCAAAATAGAATGATTGGATGACTGTCAACATGTTGACAGGAATCAATATGCATTGCATTATAATACATACCATACCCCTGGAATATGTTGGTTAATATTTGACAGACATAATCTCTTCCTCCCCAGAACATACTGTCTAAGGAAGAAGATAGA
The DNA here is from genome assembly GCF_982192425.1 of Myodes glareolus. Lineage (NCBI taxonomy): Eukaryota > Metazoa > Chordata > Mammalia > Rodentia > Cricetidae > Myodes > Myodes glareolus. Next base: position 77,316,812 of record NC_142034.1, on the reverse strand, counting down.
TGAGCAAAAAATGTGCGGAGAACATGATGTGTGAGGTTCATGCAGTGTAGAAGGAAGTAAAGGCACATTAAGAAAGCTGATGGATAACTCAACATCATTTGGGCCTAGCAAGTCCTTCTCATCTTTCTCTTGACTTCAGTGTCTTGGTCAACAGGACAGAGTATGTGCTTCCAGCAGTTATTGGATGATTTCACCAAGGCACACTTTCAAAAAGGATAGTGTATAAAGGCCCTGAGAAGGTCATACCAAGGCTAGTCAGCCTAGCTCAGTACATACTTCTGCAAGTCTACTTTCCCTTGGGTCCTCTCCTGCTCTGAACCTCCAAAGTCAGGTACTGCCTCAGTGACTGGGCTGTTGAAATCCAGTTGGCAGCTGGAGAAGTGGTAACAGAGAATTTGTCTCTTTGGATGAGAACCCATATTTGTATCTAGAGAAATATTACCATCTGTCCTACTGCATTGAAATTATTCAAATGAGGAAATCAGCTTGTCGTCTTTATGGATGTAGGACCATAGTAGTGTTGAATATATGATTAGCATTGGAGTAGATATTAGTATCAACTTCACAGGATACAGAAACGTCAATGAGACTAACATCTAGACTAATCCATCTTCTAGATTGGGTTCATTGATGTAGAAAGATGAACTCTAACTGTGAGTTACAGTATTCTATGGGCTGGGTCCTATGCGGACTATAGAGGACTAAACAAGCTGAGCACCAGCTTACATCCCTCTCTGCTTCCTAACTATTGAGGCAGCATGACCAGTTGCCTAATATTCCTGCAATGAAGGTTGTACCTTCAAACTGTGAGCCAAAAGAAATTCTGCTTTCCTTCAATTGCTTTTTATGAGTTTTTTTGTTATAGAAGTCAATGAGAAAAAGTAACAGTCTAGTAGCCAACAAATATATTTGCTTTAGAGAGCAGCAAAATCTCCCATTGATCTTGCCCAACTTTTGTGTAAGTAGGTAGAGACTAACTGGAAAGTTAACATAGAATTTAGTTATATAAATCTCCAATACAATAGAATAGAGCTATCCAGGAGGACTTTGAGAAATAAAGGGAATGTTCCATGTCTATGCTGTTCAATACAGTAGCCTCTAACTCCTGAAAGCTTGAAATGTGGCCAAGAAGGTTAAGAAGCTGTAATGGTTTTTAAGAACTGAAATTTAAAAATCTATGAGTGTCCAGTGGCTAACATGTTGGTATTACATTTAGTAATGGGGACTCTGCTAAAATCCTTAATAAACAACCTCTCTCTGAGTTTGCTTTGGAAAGTTCTCCTTACAGCCAGTTGGGAGAGAAAGGGGCAGGGACAATATGGGATCACAATTTTATGGACCACACAAGCAAGTAGCCCATAAGATGTCCCCTTTTATTGCAAGGATAAGACCAAGCCACTGTTGCCATTTGAATGCAAAAGTATTGCGACATGGTTTCAGAATATGGCTTGAGTTACCTGCCAGCTGCAAGTCCACATCATAGAACAATCAGCTGGCATTGCATGACTAAAATAAAAAGTCCATTTTCTAGACTTTCTGTTGCTTCCAACCCTCTTTCAATACTAGTCATGGCTGCAGAGTTGTATGAAAACTAATATACCATTTTAGTCACTGTCCATCAGACAGTCAGGAGTCTATGCTGTTATATTCTTGGAATATAAGAATTCCTTTGCAGTCTTTAACAGATCATTTGGGATTGTTGTTGTGTGCTATTTTGATCTCACTCTGACAATAAAGTTTGCTTTGAATCAGCGGGTGGGGTTAGCTACTATCTTACCAAAGTTCATCAGAGGTTTTGGAGGACTTAGGGCCAATAGAGAGATAGGAAGCAGTAGGGCAGGGCTTAGAGAGGGTATTGGTCCTTTCTGGATGGAGGAATGGAGGAATGAAAGAGACAGGAGGCCATTGGTAGCCTCTCTGCTGCTTCTCTGATCATTCAGGTTTTTATACTGATAGCAGACTCCCGAGTTTTTATTGGTAAAGAATAATTAGCTAAATGCATCAGGAGGGTGGTGGACTTATGCTGCCCCCACACTCTTCATTCTAGGTTCTTTATTTCTCATATTGAACTGCACTGTCCTAGCCAGTCCAATAATCCATCACTATCCATGCCTGAAGAGAAACGCTCGCAACCTCTTCTCTTCCTACAGTTAGGTCTTCCAGGTGACAGATCTGCAGGTTAGATAGGGGATTCTGTGAGGGTTAATCTTCTTCAGGTCAGTAATTAACTAACACACACATTTCTTGGTAGGTCTATGAGAGAATTTCCAAGCTTAACTGAGGGTGAAAAGTCCTTTCTCCAGGGAAACAACCTTCCTGCAGGGTCCAGATATTAATGGGTGTGAGGCAGAAACACCGCCATGTCCTTGCTTGCTGTTACTTCTTACTGATGAATGTGTTTATCTCTGCTGCTGCTGCCGTCAGACTTCAGATTCTTTGGGTTCCAATGTTGACTGAAGGGCAGAGGCTCACACTCCAAGAATCTTCCAGATCTTTGCTGTCAGATTGGCCTGCTGAAGCATCCAGTTGGATGGACTGAGCAGCTACTGGGGTCTCGGGCTTTCTAAAACCCTGGTGGTTCTGATGTCCTACCCAGCCCATATCAACTGAGCCATTCTCTCACTGTCTATTAGCTTTATGCCTCTAGATAATCCACTCGGCTCAGACCCCCAGTGTCCCAGCAGAAGGAATCACCAGTAAGAGGCCTTCAGGCAGTGTCTTGAGAGACAGGCATCTGGCCAATAGCTCTCAAATCCCAGGAATACTTAACCAAGGGATTAAAGTAGTTTGGACTCTGGTCCAAATGAAAAAGGTCAGTGTGTTACTAAATCTCGCCTCTGGCAGCCTCAGGACAGATTCAAAGCCATTTCTCAGTAGACAGGAGAAATGGAGAACAACAGATCTTCTGCCCAGACATTCATCAAACTTGCCCTTGCCCTTGGTTAGGGGTTGTCAAGGAAACTCACTTCTTCCCCATGCTTATGTGGAACTCACCGCTTAGAATGTCACTTTCCTTGCGATGACTTATGTACTGCTGTAGGGAGGGTTCTGCATCGCCAAGGAGCTTGTTAAGCATCCAAGTCTTGCCTCTCTGTAGCCTTGGAGGTGCCCCAAGGGTCAGGCATGTGTTCTGTCATTCTATGTACAAGCATCTCCACAACAAAGTACACAGAATCTACCCTTTCCCCACACATCCAGCACGTAGCAACTCAGTTTGGTCATCAAGCCCTACAAAACTAATTTTGAAAGAACCCAAGTTTTGGGAACTTAGATAAATCACCCCATCTCTCTGAGCTTTGGGTTTGTCTATTATGCCAATGTTTGGTAGATTACAGTCTATAAGCCACATTCATTCTGTGTAGCCAGTACACTAGGAATTGCTTGTTATATTTTTTAAATGTGTATGTAAACAAAAGGAGAAGGATACATGATATGAGACTACGTATAGGTCTCAAAGACTAATCTGGTACTTCACAGAAAATATTTGTTGGTCCGTGTAATAAAATGAAAACAATAAACTAGACACAACGAAATGTCTCACCCAAGCATCTTCCTTTTCCACACTTTATTGGAATCATCTTTCTAATGAAGACCTTACAGGGCTTCCTGGCACTGATTTTTTATAACTGATTCCAGCTCATGCAGGTTGGTGCTGGTATGGGAACTGATCAACATCCTTTCTTTCTCCTTGGCTACCTCCTAAGCCCCTGAGGCTGTGGGTTTGTAGTTTGAAAGCCTTCACCATAGCACCAAGAATTGGGAATACTCGTCATTTGCTTGGGAGTGACCGCAGGGCTTAACACTGGCTAGATATTGTAAATAGCTCTAGCGCCAAGCTATAATCACAATCCTTGACTCTGATTTGCTTTTGGGAGGCAGTAAAACACAGTGGTTAGAAGTTTGGCTTGGGAGTCAGCATCTTTAGTCAGACTAAGTCCTGGCTCTTCCTATAGATATTTTAAGGTATTTAATGTAATATGTAGCCTTCATTGTCAACTTGGTTAGATTTAGAATCATCGTGGAACACATCCTTGATGCATCTGCATGAGTATTTCTACAAATACTCATAGAAAGGCCTATCCAAGGAATGAATGTGGGTTGCTGGTCCATGGGCTGGGGTTCCAGACCGAGTAAAAAGGAGACAGCAAGGGGAACACTAGCATTCATATCTTCCTGCTTCCTGATTGTGGATACAGTGTGATGGGCAGCCTTACACTCCAGCTGCCAAGTCTTCTCCACCATGCTCAGCTGTACTCTCGCACTGTTAGCCAAAATAAACCTTCCTTTATAACTAGTGTGTTGTCTGAGGTTTTCTGTCCTGCCCAGTTCCCACAGTCGTTAAGTCCCAAAGAATCACACAGAACTCTACATTAGTTATAAACTGATTTACCCATTAGCTCAGGCTTCATATTAACTCTTATAACTTATATTAGCCCATTATTCTTGTCTATGTTAGCTGCATGGCTCAGTACCATTTTTAGCGAGGCAGTCACATCTTGCTTGCTGTGTGGCTGGGTCAGGACTGTGTCCTCTTCCCAGAATTCTCTTGTTTTTTCTTGACCCACCTCTACTTCCTTTCTGGTTGTCTTACGTATACGTTCTGCCTGGCTACTGGCCAATCAGCATTTATTTAAAATATAATTGACAGGATACAGACCATTGTCCCACACTACTAGTGCACTGTCCTGGATAGTTATATGTCAACTTGACAGAAGCCAGAGTTAGCTGAAAGAAAGGAACCTCAATTGAGAAAAATGCCTCCATAAGATCCAGCTGTAAGGCATTGTCTCAATTAGTAATCAATGGGAGAGAACCTAGGCCATTACGGATGGTGCCAACCCTGGGCTGGTGGTCCTTGGTTTTATAAGAAAGCAGCCTGAGCAAGCTGGACTGAACAAGTTAGTAAGCAATGTTCCTCCATAACCTCAACACCAGCCCCTTCCTTCAGGTTTCTGCCCTGCTTGTGTTCTTGTCCTGACTTCCTTAAATAATGAACGCCAATATGGAGCCATGAGTCAAATGAACTTTTTCATCTTCAGCTTTAGTTTTGGTAGTGGCCTTTTGTTGTCATGATCGTAAGCTTAACTAAGATATTCACCTCATCTCTCCAAATAGTCCAATTTAAATAGTTCAATTAGGGATGACCTCCCCCCACAGCCTTGAGCAGAATGACCAGCGTATTAATGTGTCCATTTGTAGGGACTACCTCTGTTATTGAAAGACTGTGTTCTCCACACCCTCGCTAATGCACACGGTTCTTGAAACTGCTTCCACAATACCACAATTCAGAGGTCAGTAAGGCACACATTGTAAACAACCTCACCATGCAACACGCCAGGGAACACTCTATACATATTAAATAATCAATATTGTTGGCAAAAAAGCTCAGCATCTCTTGGCTGAGAGGCTCAACAAAACCTTGAAATAGTCTCTAAGCCCAAAGCCCTACTCTCTGGGCTGCAACACCCCCCTGACATGCACCCCACATACATGAATAAAATATTTCACTGCTAATGAGGGGAAACCCAACAGTTTTCTCATCACTTCGCTGACAAGTTTATGTGCTCTACAACTGCAGTTGAGATATTTTTGCTGTTTTCATGATTTCCTTGGCTTCCTTCCCGAGAAATTAATCATTTCTCTTGCACTTGGGAGAAGCCAAGAAATTGTAGACATAAATGAATGACATGATAGTGTATTCTCTCCACCCACTCAGGCGCCCTCTCTGTGCCTACAAAATTAAATCCTTCCGGCAAGGGGGTGGGGACGATTGTTGCACTGGGGAAAGTTTAGAAGCGTAAGTCTTCCAAAGTTCCTGCTTTGTGGAATGGGTCCACAGGGTCCATGGGTTTCACTTCATTATTCTGAGTTGTCCAAAGCTTAATAAAATAAGACACACTCCCAAAGTTCTGTGGCTACGCCTGAATTCAATTTGCAGCTGAGGAACTGACTAAGGAAAGTTGTGCCAGAGAAGGGAAGCTCTGTGGTCAAGTTTGGAATCAGAGAAGCTGACTCAGAAGCTATGTCAGAGACCATATTAGATTTCACTTTTGCTAGGGAGGAAGGTATATCTTGGCACACAATAGTCTGTCAATAGACAAGCTTTGACAAGGGCCCTACGCACATCTGAACTCAGGTTCTGCTGCTCACAGACCGGGGCTCTCTGATGAGCCACTTCCTCCATGAAGACACCCATGCTGCTTCTCCCTAGGACCACTAAGAAGAGAAGTCTGGATCTAGATGCAAACAGTTTGGGTCTATAAATGGACAGTGGACAAACAGCTGTAAAAGTAGGTGCTGGGAACAAAATGGCTTGGGCACATAATTTAGTAATAAGATGCTTGTTGGGCAAGCATGAGAGGAATTTGATTACCCTTCCTTCCTGCATACACTTTCAAAGATCTGGGTATGATAGTGATGTTCCTTTCTCTTGAAGGTGGATCCCTGAGACTCACTGGCCAAGCAGCCCAGTTTCAGTGAGCTCTAGCTGCTAGCATGGATATCTCTTTAAAAAAACAAGGTCAGCAGCTCCTGCAGAGGAACAGGGCCCAAGACTGACCTCTGGCTCACACAGACACAAACATGCATGCACATGCATACTCATCTCCCAGCCCCACACAAAGCCATAGACACACACCCACACCCAAAACTGGCACCTTCACTGGACCCACACATTCTAACAACCTTTCCAGAAAATCAACCTCCATCTTATTAAACCACCAGGAATCCAGAGTTGCAGGATGCCTGTTGCTTTCTCTTCTTGCAATCCCAAATGTTTAACCTGTCTCCAATACCCAGAACTTTCTCGATCAATAAGTTGCAGCTTGTCTAAGTCTTTGTCTCTGCATCTAATTTAGGATGAGTCAGAAGAAATGCAAACATGTACCCTCAACTAGCCATACAAGATATGCTGGCCCATCTAAAGCTATCCCATACTGGGACATTTTTAAATCCTGGCTCTCTTTTGTTCATTACATTTTCTTCTCTCCCTGTCTTTTGAGTCTCTGCCAAAACCTAAGTGAAGGGTGATTGGGTGACTCACTTTCTTATTATGGAAAACTCAGAATAAATAGTCTTTGCTGTCTATGCATGCTTGGTCCCCACTTATTTTCACTATGTCCACACACACATGCCTGGCATGTGCCCAGAATAATTACTGACATGCTGTCACTCAGTGAATTACATGCAGAAAGTCTAAAAATCCACTGGCAAAACCAATAGCATGGAGACTAATTAGTACAAAATCTCTATCATTTTTGGTGTGTGTGTGTGTGTGTGTGTGTGTGTGTGTGTGTGTGTGCGAGAGAGGGAGAGAGAGAGACAGAGACAGAGAGACACAGAGAGAGATACAGAGAGAGAGAAAGAGAGAGAAAGAGGGAGATAGAGAAAGGAAGTATGTCTCTGTATGTGCACATGTACATGCTAGAAAACATGCCTATCTTAGTATTTGTCAGAAGACAGGTTGAAGTCAGCATGCCTTCTTTTATTTTTTGTTTTATCTATCTATCTATCTATCTATCTATCTATCTATCTATCTATCTATCTATCTTCTGTCTATCAATTGATCTATCGATCTATCTCTATCTATCGATCGATATATCGATCTATCTCTTTCTATCAATCTATCATCTATCTATCTATCTATCAATCTATCTATCTATTTTGAGACTGATTTCTTTGTGTAGGCTTGGCTGTCCTAGATCTAGCTCTGTAGACCAAGCTGGTCTTGAACTCACAGAGCTCCTCCTGCCTTAGCCTTCTGAGTGCTGGGATTAAAGACATACAACACAATGACACAGAACATGCCTTCTTAATTGGTCTCTATTTTTGTGAGACAGTATTTGTCACTGAACCCAGACTTCACTATTTCAACTAGGATGGCTGGCAAGACCCTGGCAAGACAAGATATTCTCTTGTCTCTGCTGCCTTGCAGTGGGGTTACATACACTCTCAGCCATGGGTACTTAGAATCCAGACTCAGCCCTCACGCTGGTGTGACAAGCACACCACCAACTGGGCTATTTCCGCAGCACCCTATGTCAGGATTTTAAAGATGGTGTATTTGTATTGGTGCTTAATCCATCTACAAGAGCTTTCTCCATCAACCTTATAAAGAGATGAGAGCAAAGTTGACTTAGCCACTAAATGCAGCAGTCACAGTTGTGAACTATAAGCTTAAACATCATTTGTGGAAAGGGGAAGCCAGGTCTCTGAGGCATTAACGTCATAATGTGGTCATACGAGGGAATGCACAATCTTTCTACAGGAGTATACAATGATGGCGTCAGGTTTCCATTTTAGGTTTCCTCCTATAATCTCACTTATCTACTGGATTTTTGTTTCCCTGTTTTTTGGGGGGTGGTGTTAATCTTCTTAATTTATCTCTTTTGGAAATGTGGTAGCTAATGCCTTCAAAAGCACACACTGTTTAACTTAGGCAATAACTGAAGACGCCATTGCAAGCCCATAACTGCTCATCACAATTTGGCCCTCATTGACAATTCGCAACGGTCTCTGTCCTCCCCTACAAAGCTTCAGATCCTGGTCATGACTTAATCATAGTTTGCAAGAACCCCCTCTGCCTGCCGAGGACCAGTACACTCCACTAGTTTCAACTTCCCATGTCACCGCCTCAATGAATTCCTCCCATGGGTCTAATACAAACCTTCTTTACTGTACTCTAAAAGCACCATTGGATCAGAATAATTGCTGCTCAATCCACATCTGTCTTCCGAGCCCAGAGTATGACATTTATGAGAGCAGGAACCATATCTCACTGGTGTCTTTTCTGAGCAGCCAAACCTGACATTTTCTAAGTAAAAGGGCCTAAAATGCAAAAGCGCATAAAATGCAAAGCTGGTTCAGGATTCAGGATCACCTGGATCATGTCAGTTCATCCTGCAACATCTTGGTAGGCGCTAGCCTGATCAGTGAGCAGATGGACACCCTAGGCGTCAAACATTGAAGTAAGACAGGACTTTGTTGGTAACGATTTGGCAGTGGACTCCCAGGGGAAGGGGAGTCCTGATCTGCAGCGTCTCTCTATAGTCTCTCCATAGGTAATGTGCAAATAGGCAAATACTCTCTCCATAGTTTGTCACTTGGAGAATACGGAAACAAAGCTGGGAAGGGATGCACAGAAGCAAACCGTCGTGTGTCTCAGAGATACAATACACTAAATAAGTTCAAATACCACTGCCATAACTTACGGTGCAAATAATTAGGGATGAGGTTTGAGTATGACTTTTGAATGGTTTGGAGAATGGTTTAAAATAATTTAATTTTAATAAGGTATGTGTTTACCGGCAAGGTTGGAAGCAAAATTACTAAGACTGTGGCAATTGGTTCTCATGATTGCGAAAAACTCCTGAGAGGAATCCACCTGAAGAGACTGACCGGCTGATTAGAATGTCATTATGGTGGGGGATTGGAATGTTGCAGGGCCAGAGGCTAATTATCTTGGGCTAAGGTCTGGCTCTCTAGAAAGGTCATTCCTTGCCTACCTCTTATCAGAACTAATGTCATGAGACAGTAGCTAAAAACCTTTATAATCTATTGACTTTGCAAGCAACTTGCTTCCATCAATCCAACAGCTAAGGATGCCATCTGATTGCTAGCATTGTGTCACTGTGGAATAGCTACCTTACCCTGACAACCTCACTGTACCTGTTTCTCTAGACAGAAATTTTAGACTGTGCATTTTAGACTTGCCTTGATTTATGACATTTTTGGTTCAGGAAAACTATAAAAGCGACATAAAACTGCTTGCACATTGGAGCATAGAATTTGGGATAACTTAAATCTGTGTTCCTGGGTCCAGAATAAATTGTCCCCTTATTCCCTTTAAGATGAGAGCTGTGCTTTTAGCATCAACATGACCCAGTTTGCTCTGACTCCACTGCCTGTTTTGAATATAGCCTGTGAGAATGGGATGGGTGCATCAATTACACAGCAGAAGTACTGTTGAGATTTTTCTCTGCGTCATACTTTCCCACTTCCGAGTTCCCCTTGACCCACGTATCCTGTGCCTGCCTGACCTAGCAGACTCTGAGCAGAGGTTGAAGACTCCATAATGTGTCTGGTGCTTTCATCATGTGTCAATGCTGCTGAGCAGATGGCTGGGGGAAAGGCCGCGGTAACTTCCACTCCATCACCTTTATACCTGCGTGATAACGGTCGTGCAAGACAGAGAGCAAGTGTCTTGGAGTGACAACCAGAAGCCATAAAGGGTAAATCCTTAATCAGTATGGCATAGCACTGCTTGCATCTGAGGAATTCTTGAGAATACATTCAATATATGGGGTGCTAAAAGAACCAGAATTACAAACCAGGGCCAATTACAGCACCTTTGCAAACAGTTTATACAATGCTCCCGACACACACAAGGAATTAAAAGGAGGCCCAGCCAATAACTTATGAAGAAAGCTATGGCCACATTTCACGAGACACTGCCTTCTTGCTTCTACTAGTTACAGGGAGACGTTTTGCTGTGGGAATTCTGTCACAGCTCTGCTGACCAATTGTGAGGGACTTCTTGGCCCAAGGGGCTGAATTAGAGAAGAAGATATGTGACCAGAATATCCTAATAAAAGGCCGGGGAGGGAAGAAGGTTGCTGTCTTGGATGTCGTAGGAGCTGGCAGAGCTGTTGTTTGGAACGTCCCCATTGCCCTTTGGGAATGAGGCTATGTGGTGGAGAGGTGCTCTCCCAGTCTGAATAGTTCAGCACCTGGCGACACAACTGGGTTCCTCATTCTGTCTGTAATCATTGTGCTGAGATTTATTTATTTATATTTATTGGGTTTTTAAAATTGATTTTATTGAGCTATACATTTTTCTCTGCTCCCCTCCGTCTCTCTCCCCTCCCCTTCAACCCTCTCCCATGGTCCTCATGCTCCCAATTTACTCAGGAGATCTTGTCTTTTACTTCTTCCCATGTAGATTAGATCTATATATGTCTCTTTTAGGGTCCTCGTTGTTGTCTAGGTTCTCAGGGATTATAATTTGTAGGCTAGTTTTCTTTGCTTTATGTTTAAAAACTACTTAGGGGTGAGCACATATGATAACTGTCTTTATGGGTCTGGGTTATGTCACTCAATATGATGTTTCCTAGCTCCATCCATTTGCCTGCAAATTTCAAGATGTCATTATTTTTATCTGCTGTGTAGTACTCCAGTGTGTAAATGTACCGCATTTTCCTTATCAATTCTTTGGTCGAGCGGCATTTAGGTTGTTTCCAGGTTCTGGCTATGATAAACAATGCTGCTATAACCATAGCTGAGCACATGTCCTTGTGGTACAATTGAGCATTGTTTGGATATATACCCAAAAAGTTGTATTATTGGGTCTTGAGGAAGGTTATTTCCTAATTTTCTGGGAAATTGCCATACCCATATCCAAAAAGGCTGCACCAGCTTGCTCTCCCACCAGCAATGCAGGAGTGTTGCTGAGATTTTGATATTAATAAAAGGTAACATTATCCCCAGACTTCCCTCTTTAACATTTCAACAGGGAAGATGACCTCATGCTTTCTTTTCTCCTGCTCATTTTCAACAAATTACATTAATAAGTGGGTGGATGAGTGGAAGGAACGATGGACAGATGTATGTATGTATGTATATATGTATGTATAGATTTATATTTGGGGACACTTTATTTTAATCAAAAACATACCCTGTAATATATAAATCATGAAGAAACTGAGACACAAAAGAAATAGATAAATAACTCAGTCTCACAGAAAGCCAATGACAGTAACCTGGCCTCAGAGCTTCTGCGATGTTACAAAAACTTCAGCTGATAAAGAACAGTGCTAAAATTCACTGGCCTTCCTCTGAGTCTGAGCCTCTTGAAGTTAGCCCCAGTCATTCAGAGCCGAAGTTTTCAACTCACAAGGTCTCCCAGGATAGGCACCCACTATCTGGATAAGGAACCAAATAATCCAATCTCAAAGACCTATGAATGTTTCCTTTTTTCCAGACAGACAGGGAGTGCAAGTTTCTGCCAGCTGCCCACGTTGCCCAAGCCTTTCAGAGGACAATGTGTTCCTTTTCCCCCAGAGTGGGGAGCTAACAAGAAACTCTGAAGTATGAGACTTAACAGGTTCATCTTTGAACGGGCTGAGGGAGGGGGGTTTTAGAAGTATAGGACTTAAAAGTATAGGACTATATATGTGTCTGTCTCTGGGAGGCTTGTTGGAGGGACATTCCAAGTAGTTAAACATATTTTCTCAGTAAGGATTTGTGTTTCCGTCTCTCCCATGTCGATTGCAAAGTCAAGCCAACTTTTCAGGAATGCAGGCTGATAACATAATAGACAGAGTGGGAGATACCAATTTACAGGGCTTGCAGTGGGAACTTCCAGTTTCTGTATTCTGAATCTCAAAACAGTATCTTTATTAGACTTTCTACCTCCACAAACATTTAAGGTGCCTAAGGAACACCTGGGCCACTACCATTCCTTTATAGATGCTGAAGGTTACAGTTTAATGGGATTGCAGAGATGACACAGTGGTCAACGGAATGCACTCTTTTTGCAGAGGCCAGGAATTCAGACTCTAGGATCCATGTTGCATGCCTCCTGACTACCTGGATCTCCAGCTCCAAGCGGTCCAACACCCTTTTCTGATTTTTGCGAATACCCACAACACCCCCCACCCAAAACAAAGACACACACACATGCATACAGGTAAAATTAGCTCTTGAACAATAAAAGTTGCAGGTTAATAAAATTACATAATATTACAAAAGCTGTAAAGGGTGCAGAAAATTTAGAAACCCAACTTATTATGTTAGGAGGAAAAGAGACTTTTTGAGAAGTAGCTGAAGAACATGTCCAGTGAACTGATCCAAGTTCCTGGCTGTATTTTGTCATAGTCCAGACATGAATTCTGGCACAGTGGAGTCTTCAGACTGCCAAACCCACAGTCAATTTGTAGGAGAAACAACAACCAGTCACTAATTGATTTCTGATTCCTTCCTGCTTTGAATTAAAGGGTACCTTCAGGCCCTTGCAGATAAAACGATGATCAGTGTTTGGGCCCATCTGATGGCAGTTTGATTACTGTCCACGTTAGACCTCCGGGTTCACCAAAAGCTACCATTTTCTTGGCACCTGTTCAATTAATCTGCCTTCCACATTTAAACCACTGATTGCCATTCTGCTAAGGAAAACCAGAGTCTACGCTAGAAATGTGTTTAAGTAAACTATCCTTTGGAAATTTCTTATATAACAGATGTGGTTCTCAGGCTTGTGTCTTCAATTTCTCACCATGCCCTTTTTAATCACATACTTATTTAGGTAACTTAGAATCCCAAGCTGGTGATGGTGTGAACCCACTCTAGAATCTAAATATGACTTCTTTAGAATCTCTACACATGGAGCTCAGCCTGCACAGCTCTGACAGATTAACAGTTCATTAATAAGAACCTTGAGAAGCAGCCTAGACCCTATATTCATCCTTGGTGAGTATTAGAATCACCCCATATTCCTCCCTAAGATAAAAGATTAGGATGGAAAGAAAAGAGATGACGTTCAGGGAAAACTTTGCTTTTAGGGCTATCAAAACCAATGAGATTAGGTTCGGACCATAACATGACTGTGAACAGTGGGCCATTCCTGTCCAACATCTCACTTGTGATTCCTGCCACAGACAGTAAGCATTTCCTCTATAACACACATCTCCTGAAGATGGATACTTTTTCCTCAGGATTGTTTTTTTGTGTGTGTGTGTGTGGGGGGATGTACTATTTTCTTACTGAAAATGCCTTTTTGATAAAACATCTCAAAAAGTTATTTAGAGACTATATTCTATGCTAGACAATAACTCCGTTTTTTATGAAGCAACACTGTACCACTACATCTAATTCTTCATCTTCCCTGACAGAGTTAGCAAAGAATATTTATCTTCAGCTGGGCCCCCTTAGTCCTTTTACTCAGCTTATAGGTAGAATACATCATGCCCGGAGGCCCTCTGGTATTATATAACCTCCCATGCATAACTTGAATTAGCAAGGAAATGACATATTTATATAGCAATTAAAAATATGCTTAGCGTTCCCTGAGGGGCCACCCCTCCCAGCTATTTAAGCTCAAAGCATATTAATCATCTGGCAGGGTGTAGTACTATAGAGACAACAGTCGTTTCTGTAGCTGGTGTTTAACATGGCACATGGAGAAGGAATCTGATGTTCCACAACCTTGAAGCGTCACCACACATTGGTTCTACTTACACTTAAACACAGCATGCTCTTTTACACGCCATCACTTGGAGCTGTCACATTGCCAGACACACAGACTCACCCACTTTCATGTCCTCCACTTCACTATGAAACCAATCGGAACGGAGCACAAAGAAGAGGGAAGGGGAGAGCGGGTCATTCCCAGAGCCCTTCTTGCTACAACAAAGTCTGTTAGCTGTTCCTCTCAGTGCTCTAAGATCACAGGTTCCATTAGGCATTCTGGAGCGCTCCGTCCTGACTGCTCAATGCATGGCACTGTTTGAAAAGCGCACTTCCCCTGGCATGTTCGCCCCTAGACAAGTGAGAAAAGGAAAACCAGTGGATGGGGGTCCCTTACCTTGGCTGCCTGTTCTGAAGTGCTTGCAGAAAGGACTATACATCTCTGTGCTGTTCTAGGATGTTGCTGATGTGGCTTTGGTGGATCCAAAGGAATGACAAAGAGGACAGCTCAGTGTCACCCCCTGCAGGCGGAGCACTCTCAGGCAATGGAAGGGAAGGAGTATGCTGCTTGATGGAAGCTGATGTCAGCAAAATGCTGACATTAGTAGGATGTAGGATACTCAGAAGGTACTTTCTCCTCCTTCATGTAAGTGTATAGCAATATTACGAGGATTAGGAACATAATTCCCTTGCTGTAGAGTTGAAGAATGCAATCACACGAATCATAGTTCACTTGTTAGAGCTCATGCATTTTTAAAAAGTCTCAAAAACTCAGGCATTTACACTTAAATCCAGGACATCCACTCCCCAGGGTGATAGCACAGTCTGTCATTTATTTTGTAGCTTTACTCTGAGATATATAGCATTTGTTTTAAACTTAAATATTAACCTACTTGATCCCACATTCTCTTTTATGGGTGGTAAAATAGAGAATGAGAGATGCTAGATTTGCCATGAATCTCACAGCCAGAAGGCAACCCCAGACAGGCGGTCCTAGAGCACACCCGTCCGCAAAACTCACCCAGTTTCATCCCCAAATTTCTGATCCCACCATCTGATGTCCAGGAAGCTGTCAGGGCTTCAGATTCTTTAGTGGATATGCAAACCACGTAAAGTTAAGTGACCTTAGCATCACTAAAATGTGGTAGAAGTCATTTTGATCATTCTTAGGAAAGTCGCACAGTTAGAACACTTTCCTTATTAATTCAGAAGATCCTCCAGACTAGAGGACTCAGAGTTCACAATCTGACTTTATCCAAGCTCATTGCAAAAACACTCTCCCTCTCCCCAACATCTCCATTTTCCTCATTCAGTAATTGATAGAATAATGGAGAACACCTGTCTGGGTAGTGAGGCATGCTGTTTAAGATCATATATGAAAACGTCACTTAGCACAGAGGCTGGTTATCATCCAGGGCTCCATAAATGAGAATGTGTATAAGTTTTAGAATAGAACAGATCATCAGAATCTACCACTCTACATGAGAAGCCCCATTCCTTTTTGAAAGCATTTCCAAGTGTAGACTATGTCTACCCAAGAGCCCAACCAATAACATCCATCAAAGTCCTTCCCACCCATGGTGTACTCTTTCTTCCTCTGGGGGACCCCAGATGAACCTAGTCAGACTCTTTCTCACACTCTGAACACAGTCAGACTGTTTCTCTCACTCTGACATTCCATGCCCCTTTCTGAACCACTCTTACAAACTTTGATCCAACTTTGGTATTGTGAAAATGAAACGACACTAAAAATCAGTTAATGTAACTCAAAGACTACTCTGGCATTCTGTTCCTGTCACTCTGTCCTCACCGCCACAAGGCTCTAGGCTACATCTATCTGATGCTGCTGTGGGTCATTTGCAGAACACACTACACGTTCAGTGACAGATCCTATGCTGTCTTGTTGTCTAGTAACATCTAGACTGAACTCAGAGCATAGTTATTCCTCTGTCTTACAGAGACAGAAAATGAAGTCTAAAGAGGAGGCTGTTTGCAAGGGATACAGGATTGGTCTTTGCATTAGAACTCAGGTCTTTCAGGTCTTCAGTTGTCTTTTTTTTGGATTTTTTTTCCCATTTCACCTCACTGCCCACTGAGTCTGAATTCCTGGTTATAGAACAATCTCTTGGTACTTTTGACAGGTTGTGCTTTTTTGAATTCAAACTCCTTCATCATACTCGAGAAAAAACTTTGGTACAAATAGTGTTCCAGTGTGCGTTCCCTCCCTGCCCTGGCCAGGGTGTCATCTCCTGTGCAGAGATTTGCATCTGTGTCCTGACCTTTCCTGATACATCACATGATGACTTCAGGCACACTGCTGTAACATGAGGGGCCGCCTTGTTGGGGTTTCTGTCCCGCCCAGTACCCCATAGCCGGCATGCCCCAAAAGGAAAACCACACAAAGTCTACATTAGGTTATAAACTGATTGGCTCATTAGGTCAGGCTTCTTATTAGCTCTTATAACATATTTTACCCCATTATCCTTATCTATGTTAGCCACATGGGCTCAGTACCTTTCTCAGTGTGACAGCTTACATGTTGTCTCTTCGGTGGTCAGTGCAGGAATGGCGAGGGGACCTTCCTCCTCTGTAGCCTTATTTTAGTCTCATTGCCCCGCCTCTACTTCCTGTCTGGTTGACCCGCCTATACTGCCTGCCTGGCCAATCAGCATTTTATTAAAATATGATTGACAATACAGACAATTCTCCCACACCACACTGCCTCGGATGGACCCTCATAACCAATTTGATTTGTTCCCCTGGCCTGTTTCTCTCTAAGCACCAAAGCATAGGATAATAAGTTTTCATATCAGCATGGCTCAGCTTACCTGTATAGTCTAATATTAGAAAATATGATCTTTGAAAGCATAATTCATAGAATTGCTTAGAATATACCTCACAAGTCACATCCAATACCACTGAATATATAACCATGAGATACTAAGCATATATCCCTAAGAGTGTGAACTTTTAAAGGATTGTGTTTGTGATCAGGTGTTTTCTAGCACCCACTGCTGTAGATAAAACCTTGGATGTTACCATCCCTTGGCATTTAATTTACTTCTTTGCTTATTTCCTTAGACAACTATTTGACATGTGGTCATGGCTCTATCTCCATTCCCTGGCTCTGTGCCTGCGCATAAGAGGTGCTTGAGAAGACAGAGAACATTCTTAGAGCATTTACAGTCTAGTAAGAGTGAGTCAGGTATCCAGAAGCTACAGCACAGCACAAGAAAGACTTGGACAGAAAAGCATACACAGTGATGTAGGCACATACAGGAGGACAGCAGATGTAAACAAGAGAGGTCATAAGCTGCCTGGTAGAAGAGATTTCTCCTAATGGCTATTAGCAGAATAGGAGTTGAGGAAGCAAGGAAAGCCACAGAGTCTAGAGACCCTAGAAGACACAAGAACGCCATCCATCCCAGGAAAGGAAAGGATCTGTTCCTTCTGGTCCTTCTTGGTTGGCCCTTGAGGCTTACTATAGCTGTATGTGTTTTGTTTCTGTGAATGCAATAGGGTATACGTACCTCATACACAAGCATGCATCAGTGCACACACAGTATACACAACACGGACTCGAAGGAAAACAAGGGATCAAAGACCTGTCACTCAGGCAATCTCGGTTCCCTTGTTGTTCTCACACTTGCAGTTTCTTGCCATATTCCTTTGATTCTGATGATTTCATAGACTTTTTCTTTAGTATGATTGACCATAAACATAAGTCAATTCATAATATGGCATTTAGCCCTTGATTTAAATAAGCACACATTTTTTTAAGAAAAAAAAACCCTCCCACTTAATCTGTTCTGGTATCGGAGCAAGGACCCAGCTGTTTCAGACATAAGCAGAAATGATACACTCTGAAATGATGCCTCTGAAAAGTAAAGAAGGGATAACCGAGGGTCATGTTAGCATCTCTGTGCTTTGCATTATTAGTTCTGGGACGACTTTTCATGCTAGATTCTGATGACAAGATGATTACCAGAATAGTGACTTCCCAAGCTCTACAACAATCAGAGGAGTGGACAGAGGACTCATGACTTCCCACTAGGAGTCTGGCTCCAATCATCAAAGCTCCTGGACTGCTGAACTCCAGGGGCAAACACGGACTGACCTACACAGCATGTGTCCCTGCTTTCAGGACAGAATCGTGGTTAATCTTTCAGACTTCAAGTCACCTTTTTACTATGAGCTGACTATTTTGACTCAAGCTGCATTCACGGGGGCCCACATGAAAGGCGAGGACCTGTGGCAAAAGTATCTTCTGAACTGGCTAGAGACCAGGATACCCTTGCTTATTATTAAAGATGCAGTCCATTATATTAAATGTAGCTATTCTCCATGGACAGAATTTTTAAATGTAATGTGAATCACCATGGAGACAAACCCTTGGGTGTACCAGAGACCCACCTTCAATGTTCACAGCACCAACCTAGGTACTTGGGCCCAAAGATGAAGAGAAAAGCAAATAAACAAGCAAGTGAGTTATCCCAGCGTTCATCTCTTTCTGTTTCCTGACTGCAGGTGCAAGCTAGCTGTCTCACACACCCGCTGCCAGGTTTTCCAGACCCCAGTGAGCAGATTGTCTTAAAATGCAACCAAATAAACCCTTCCTTCAGTTGCTTTCCTCTTGGATTTTGTCACAGCAATGAGAACGATGGTGAACATGCTTCATTTAGTAATCAGGATATTCTTATTAATCAGATTAAAATCTAATAGCTATTTTCCTCATGTGATAATGTAATCATTGAAGTTCATAAAGTCCTTACACACACACACACACACACACACACACACACACACACACACACAGTCAGCAGTTTTAGCAACATCAGGTCAGATGGGAGACACGTTTCACTTACAGATTTCATTCAATAGGATTTGGAAAACAGATAAATTAACTCCCAAAATGAACACATGTGCCATTGTGTTTAGCAGAGGATTTATATTCCAATCTATTTTATTACCAGTTAAAACTCATCCCTGATTTGTATAACTTTCTGTTTTAGCCTCTCTCTTACTTCACAGCTCTTAAACAATTTTTAGGTGTAGGTAACAGTCTACTGACACACTGGGGGAAATGAAGTAGATACCCTTTGTGAAGTGTGACTTTGATTTAGAGGTGAATCAAGATTTGGTACTCACTTTCTTGGGACTTAATTCTGAATATATCCTGATAGATCTCTGGCTTTCATTTCTGTTCTAGGGTAACATGAATAAACTCCATCAAACCTTTTGGACCTGCAAAGAACACTTGCTATCTTTTCAGCTGGTTCCTTTGGGCAGAAGAAAGTTAAGGGCAGACAAAGGTACGGGACTTTACCAGGGAAATGTCTGAGAATCAAAGGTTTTCTCACTTCATAGTCTTCATTTCTTAATTTGAACACACCCAGAATTGCTAGAACATTTTATCCAATCCACAAAGTTGACTCCTTTGCCTTCCATGCTGGTTTGTTCTGATACATTATGCTTAATTTCCCTAAGATGTCCACATCTGTGATTTCTCACTGAAATGATTTCCTGCTGATGTCATGTGACAGGGAGGTTACAAACTGTAACTAGCCAAAGGATTGTATTGTTTATGTTCAATATATTCTGTCTCCTAAGTACTAACATCTCAAACTCCAGCAACACTGCAGCACACCTCCTGCTTGCAGCTTCTGATGGGAAAGGAAGTTTCACCTCGGAGTCCTGGGGTTGGTTCTGCTTCTGCCTCTTTGTTACATCTGGAAACTGGAGCACACACTGCCTAAGCCCAGTGTGCACTGTGCACTACACACCCCTATGTCTGCCTGTTCGTGCCACTCAAAGTATTTTAAGAGACTGGGAGTAGTATTTCCCTGCTTCATAGAGGAGGATGTTGAGTTCCAGAGTTTGGACATACACTTAGCTTTATCATTGCTACGATATGGATTAAATAGTATCATCCCAAAGCTCTTTATTTCTAAGCCATGTTCAAAATATCAGCCACTCCAATGCCACCATTACTAAACACAAAGAGCGTTGCAAGTCACAGTGTCTCATGGAATGGATGAATGCATGGACAGATGGATACCTGGATAAATACCTGGACAATCTTTCATTCTTTCTAAATCCAGCCTGACCCGCTCTTCCACTGCAAGCTTTAAGGGGATGCTTGGGTCTACAAGCATTTTTACAATAAAATAAGAAATATAGAATATAAAGCGTAAGCTTATCAAGTTAAAATTCTGCAACGTTTGCTCCAATAGCATACCAGTTGTAACTTTGACATGGCTTTGTTGAAACTTCAAATACATTTGTCTTAGTTACTGAGGTGGTTGCCTTGGAGACCCAGAGGGAATGTAGAGGGGCCCGAGAGACCCCAGGACCATCATTGAATGCAGATGTCTACAATGGAGATTTCCACTGAGAACAGAAAATTAAAGGGTAGCAGGGTCCAAGACCCAACCACCGGTGCTTGAGGAGACATCCAAGATCATAAACATGCAGCCCAGACAGACTCTGCTTACCACTGCTGGGCCCGATCTCTGCAACTTCTTTAATTTAAACAAAGGGTGGAAAAAGTTCATCACAGATATGCTGAGGCTAAAATAATTATTTTATATGGACCCTTTATCAGGTTTTCTTGTCCCTAGTTACAAAGACAATTTTTGAAGTATTTTTTCTCACTACCAGTATTCTTTCTGGAAGAAAATCACCCCATATTTAAACATATCTCCTTTGCTAATTTGTTATGGCCCTGGCCCAAACTTGGATTATTATAATAGCATTTTAACTCTTTTATTTGCTCCTAGCTCCGCTGTGGTGTATTCTTGTGAAAAAGTCAGAGAGGGGCAACTTAAAAATCTGAATACTGCTTTTTTTTCTGTTAGAAATAATTTTGTTTGTCCCTCGGAATAAAGTCAGACCTTGATCTGAGTTAGAGCCCAGCATTTGGCCTCAGCCAGCGTAGATCTTGCCCCCACCGTTCTCTCCTTCATCACCGATTCATCCATACAGAAGGTCATTTCTACTTGTACTTCTACTTCTGAACCTGCTGGCAGCACTCAACTAGGGGGCCTTTGAACATGCCGGCCCCTCTACGGCTCTAGCATCTGTGTGAATAATTCCCCTGCCTTCCACAGACCATTGCACAAAGTCACCTGGATATGTGGAGAGAATGTCAAGTTGTTTCTTATTGCCATTGTCTTAGTCCACTTAGCATGAAGGCATCGGGGGTTCATGCATGCTGCCGAACGGGTCCAAATTTCTCTCTTCCTTAGGACTCGTTATTCCCTTCTGCATATACACCACATTTTGTGTATTCCTTCATCTGCCAATGGACACTTGGGCTTCCAGGCCTGGCCTGCTCCTGGGAAGGCTGTAATAACCACTGTAGTGCTAAGACCTCTTTCAGTTCCTGACTTTATTACTTCTGAAAATATGCCTGAAATAGAGATTGCTGAATAATATACTAATTTTGTCTGTGAAAGAAATTTATAACTTTTTAATAATGGTTCCAAGCTATTTGATTACATAACAATAGGTAGTGAATTCAGTCTTTAGAACCAAATAGTTCTCCTTAAACCAGAGACTTCACTCCATATACACAGAAGAGGTTGCAGTTCACAGAAAAAATAAACTGTGTAATACCTGTAACTATACTGTTAATGCCACCTATTTCCCTTAAAAAATACAACAAAGAATGGAGTGCTGAATAGATAGCACTGGCAGGGAGCAGGTATTTAAATCTACATGCTAATGGTCATGAATGTACCATGATTCCTCCAGGATGCTGTTAATCAAATTGATTCCATTCACAGATTTTCTGTCTTCTACCTGTCATGTACTAGCTTCTGGGACTTCAGATATGACCAAAACAAGCACCAAGGCTTGTTTATATGGTATTTAAAATTACTTGAGCAAAACAGATGTTTTGCATAAATTCTAATAAAACACTAATTTCAGCTTAGTCTACAAGGTAAAGACAGCAAGAATTAGAATAAATTTTCTTAATGTAATAGGAGTTTGATACACATTAAAATAACAAATTTATTTTGCAGTGTAAACAACCAATGTTGAGTATCACTAAATTACTCCCTCCAAATTTATAACCACACTCCAAGAGGTTCAGAACAACTCTGGCAGTATTCAGATGCACTTCAGATGAATTAATTTGACTAACTAATAAGCTTAAAATTTAATTAAATAGTACATATTAAGTTCATTATCCTCCAAACATTAATTTATATTTAACATGTCAGTTTGGGATTTTTAAATATATTCTATCTATAATGTTTCATTTTCAAACTTAGTGGTTTTATGGTATATGTGTCTTGTGGGAACCTGTTAGAGAGGTGAGCCCCATCTTTTTAAGTCTTGCCATAATTTTCAAAGAGAATTAACTTTGACTCCCAATGGTTTCTTAGCTTTATTTACTCAACAAGAAACCAGAGACATAAAATCAACACTCTTCTAACTTTCATCAGTGACTTTCAGCAAATGAAATCTGTAACTTTTCAAAAGTTCTTTATTTATTCCACTATTTTAACAGCACTTTCAGTTAATTTTGAGGCCAGTTAATATACTAAGTTCAATATTCCCCCTTGAAGTACAAAATCAGACTTTACAGTACTACACATGTAGACAGACAACATAGTCACCTCTAGTACACTGTGGGAACCACTTCTAGGACCACTCTGGGTACAACAAACAATACACAGATGCTCCAGGTTCTTCTGTGAGATGTGAAAAATTTGCATGTAACCTGTACACATCTTCACACACACTCAAGAGCAGCAGACTACTTCTGACACCTGAAGGAATGTGAGCTTTATGCAAACCATTGTTATACTGTAAGCTTTAGGGAACAGTGATGAGAAATATAAGTCTGTACGTGTTCACTGGAGACGCAAAGTTTTTCTCGATTATCTCTTAATGAAGTTTGGTTGGATCCTGGGAAACAAACTTCTTAGAGCTCAAAGGCCCAACAACTAAACTTGATAAACAACTATAGACAGAGTGCAAGCTGTTTTAGTCTTCCTCAGCCTCTTAGGTTTGGATTTAGTTACTACCTTTCTAAGAAG
This sequence comes from Myodes glareolus, assembly GCF_982192425.1. NCBI lineage: Eukaryota > Metazoa > Chordata > Mammalia > Rodentia > Cricetidae > Myodes > Myodes glareolus. The sequence goes on along the minus strand of NC_142034.1, from coordinate 77,293,584 downwards.
TGTCTGTGCGCACTTGCGCTCCCAGTATAACAGAGGGAGTGAATTATCCCAATGAGGTAGTATGGCTGTTACAAAATAAGAAAAATCAAACTTAAAAAATAGGCATGAATAATGATGTCTCGGGATGTCCAGCTGTTCACCAAAGACTTACATTCACTCTTCATAGTTCGACATTTGCTACATTGGAGGAGGTATCCCACCAGGGACAGTTCTCCTTTCATCCCTTTCTTCCACTCATTTATGCAAAGATCAAATGCATCAAGGGAATGTTTGGGAAAATAATATAGGCCAACCCCACACTATTTACTCACACTTCCTACTCTGTTACACTCCTGTTGATATCTAGGCAGTAATAACACTCGAGATGAGAAATGATAAAACTTGGCCAATCTTTTTTTAAGATTAGGTTCCTGAATAGCTGTGTCAAGCAGAGCACTCATCTGGCCCTGCTAAACAATTAGGGTGAGTGAGTCACAGGCTATTTTGGTAAATGTTATCTGGGTTCATTTATTCTCTAGTCTACCTTTTATACCATGTACTACTAAGAAGATTCATACCTTGCATCTTCAACGGTCTGTGCATGAGAAATAAGAATGATTTAGTCATAGGTAGATTTCTGTTATAAGATATGGCAACAATTTTCAGTATCCCCCAAAGAAATGTGATCAGTTCAAAATTTAAAAAGGAATTAAAATTCATTCTAATTCTAATTTATGGGCACCTGCCCATAAACCCAGTACCTGGAAAAATGAGGAGTTCAGGATTAGTACTGGCTATCTATTTAGTGAATTTAAAACTAGTCTTGGCTACATGAGACAATTTTGCAAACTGAACAAAACTGAAAACAAATTAAAAAAATAAATACTGTGGAAATATGAAGTGGAGCTACATTGGAAGATGAGGAAATCAGATGGATGGTTCATGTTCAACTACAGGAATTCTGGGCTATTCAAATAACAGGGTCTAGCTGCAGTCTACGCAAGCAAGTGCTCAGTCTTTCACAAGCCAGGGCCTGCCACAGCTCTGAGAAGAACAATGGGGTGAGTGCCGTATAAACTTTCCTCAACTTTGAACTCAACCCCTTTCTTTCCCACTTACTGGAGCAAATATTTTATGGAGAGGACTTTGGGGAAAATGACCACATAGGATGTCCACAGTCTTGAATTTAATACTGTATATTAATAACCTTTCTTCTCTCTGAAGCTTCCCCAGTGTCTTCTTTAGAAGCCTGAATGTGGGGATGCAAATACTATTATGATTACACTGACAAGCCATGTTAAACAACAAACTCTGAAGAGAATTGCAAGCCCTTCACCAAGGAGATTTTATACGGACTGTAGATTATATAGTAGAATTGCAGCAATTTAAGAGTCTCTGTGTTTGACGTGGTTGACACACAGTAATGTGCTTGGGCCTGTGGTTAGAATGTATGTAACTGAAGTGTTGGAAGGAGACTTGATAACCTTGGCTTTTTTAAATACAGGGTTTTGCTCAGCCTGTAGGATAAACTGACCTAAGACTTGCTGGGTAGCTTATACTGGTCTTTTCATCCCTCTGTTCATTCTCTCAGATGCAGAGATTATGGGTGTGTGTCACTGGGCCTGCCTTGTATTTAACTGCTACACTCTCACACCGCACAGTAGTTACATTTGGAAATGTACACAAAGACGAATTAATTCCATCTTATTCTCAGTCCTTCAAAAACCTAGATGTTAAGGGGGTAGAGAAAGAGAGAGAGAAGACGAGAGGGAAATGAAAAGGAAAAAGGAAGCAAAATACCGGTAATGTGCAAAACAATCCCACACTAGTTAGGATTTAAAGGGGTAATTATTTTAGGGGTAAAACTTACAAAAACACCAACTGTCAGGAAAGGAGTCTAGTTTCTGGAGCAGGAGCCGGAACCAAGAGAGCGAGCCGAGGCTTGTCACTCTTTTTTACTGGTGAAATACTGGTGAAAATCCTGCAGTATTTCTGCCTTGGCCTTCATAACTTATTTATACACCTTGCAGAAGACGGAGCCGAAGGACTGTAAGAACCAGAGGATTGGGGATTTGCTGTGAGATTGTGTCTCCTAGTTATGTCAGAAGCTACACACATAAAATGCCAACAACATGACTGCCCAAACATGAAGTAAACAAGGATAACAGTAGTAGACATGCCAAAACTGGATGGGGGAAATCCCACGGGGCCTCAATAGTACACAAAGCTCAATAGGCAACTGAGAAAAGCTGGGAATGGGAGGGGCGACCTTTTCCAGGAAAGAGTATATCAGGTTGTCTAGTGCCAAGTGGACAACATGATAACTTATATGCAATTACAATACAATATACAATTAGCAATATATAGACTGAACAGCTTGTATTTAGGAATATATAATGCATATACAAGTACATAGAAACATGCAAAAGCAATCAGTGAAAAGAGAGACCATGAATATGAAAAAGAGTGGAGGAAGATGTATGGGAGGGGTTTGTAGCGAGGAAAGGAAAAGAAAAATTTTGTAATTAAAATTTTTTAAAAAAAGAAGAGCAGAGATGCCACTGTCTAGACTGCTTTTGCTGTTGGAGGAAATGACTGAAAACTTTAGAATTACTGTTGAAGACAGTGACTAATGTTTCAGTGCCTGATCCCACTCACTCGGACATCTCTGACTGTTGTGAAGCTTCAGGTGATCAGCTGTGACATTCTGTATTGCTTTAACCCCAAAGTTCCATTCACTGTTACAAAGGTGCGTGTGGGTGGACCTACCCCATAGGTGTCTAGAGTGACGTAGTTTCTAGCAAGGAAACCATCTTAACCAAGATTGTGAAAAGATCACCTGGAACTGAGGGAATGCTGATATACACTTCTTTATTGTTAGCTCTTTCTTCCCTCCACAGGGCCTCACATTCTGGTATCATTAACCTCTCTCCCCACAGTTTATTTATATCAGTTTCTTCACATCACAAATAAGAACAAGGGTTTATTGATACACAACACCCTGTAGCTATTATTTTATTTGTCTCCTCTCATTGTCAGCAACCCATGGTCAAAATTTCGCGTGGAGTCTTTGCTCCATTTTCTTCCTCACACAACACAGTCTGATTAGTGGGTGCCTTCCCAGCCCTCTGCTTTGACCACTGGCAAATGTGCACATGAACATAAAATATATCCAGGTGCTGGGCAGAAGGCTCAGTGGTGAAGTAGTTGCTGTGCCACCAGTGCACAGATAAAAAGAGCTCTCTGTAATCCCAGGGCTAGATGGACATAGGTGAATCCTGACCAGCCAGACTACCTAATTGCTGAGCTCCAGGTTCAGTGAGAACCTTTGTCTCCAGGATGCATGTTGGGGAGAAGTAAAAGAAACCACCCACCACTAACCTCTAGTCTCCACGTGCACACACATGTGCATACAACATACATGCACACACACAATCAACAACAAATAAATAAATACAGCTAGATGAATACATCGATCAAGGAATATTGCTCTCTCGGCATAAGTTATCCACAGTGTCTTTCATGTGGCTCATTTTACTGTCTAAATGGCTGGTTTTACAATATATGAAGGTGGGGGGAGGTATTCTCATGATGAATGCTACCCATCCATTTTTCCTTCACCATTAAAATTCTGAACATGTTAAATATGATGATTATAGTCACAGTCATAAAGGCGTCTGGTAACTTCTGGAGGTTTAAGTCTCTGTGGTAGTCTCTAAAGCTAGGTTGAATTTCTTTTGAATAGTAAGTGCTTTCACACAGATGGAAGGGACCCTGGTGAAGTTCCAAAGCAAAATGTGTAATAGACTCCTGTTAAATTAATTCTTAAATGGAGCGATTTTCCTCCACAAATATAGGCTAGCCTTGGGCAGTCTTAATGCACTACTTATTCTTAAGTGATTAAAGGTAACTCTCACCAAATCAATAGAGGAGGTGATACCAAAGAGAGAACATTAAAATTGAAATTACCATTGACTGGGAGAAGACATAAAAATAGCATGAGATCATGTTTTTCTTTCAAGCACAGCAAAATTATTGGAGGTTACAGAAAAAGAAATGAGAAGATGAAAATGTAATTGGATTGGCAAATGTCCTCCCTTACAAATGCCTCTTAGAGGAAATTACCATCTTCTGCAAATTGTCTAAAAGACATGCATGTTAACCCCAACACAAGGGAAGCTCCAATGTCTGGGCAGAAGAACTGTGAGTGACTCTCAGCTGGCAATTTAAAGAGCAAATATTGCTTGAGATCAAGAATCAGGACTACATCTCTTGGGGATGGCACAAAAGAAGATGCAAATTACTATACTTCACATTTTCTGAAATGTTATCCTCATTAGGGCAGCTTGAGTGGAAACACAAGGGCAGATGAATCCATGCCCTTGACACAGAAGATCTGAAAGGAATACATGAGGGACTTCACACCCCATTTCCCACTTCCGGCTTATAGTAGATGGAGATGCATTTAAAATGAACCAAACATGGGCAGGCAAGATGGTAAAGGCACCCACCGCCAAGACTGATGGTCTGGCTTCAAGCCACAGGTTGGATGTGGTTAGAAAAAGAAATGATTTCCACAAATTGTCCTCTGACTTGCTGTGTGCACATTGTAGCAGATGTAAGTCCATCTTCTTGCCTGCTCCTCAGACCTCCATCAATGGAATAAACTGACTAGGATAAGCATGAAACCTTTACAAATGATTTTAATTTTGGAACAAGTGGGTATCATGCCTATGGCACGCAATATCAAAAATCTAAATAATCCCTTATATTAGAGATTAATTTTTTTGACTGAAGTTTGAAGCAATCTTTAATCCAGTACTGGCCAGGATGATGGGCTCTAGCCAGATCTATTCTGGTGTTCCCAGAAAATGACCCAGAGATTCATTTTAGACAACCTTGTTGACAGATGAGAACTAACAAACAAAAGCAAAGTACATTAAGAGCTAACATAAAAGAGAGAGAAGTTTCACAAGGTATGGCTTATAGAAGTCCCTGTGAACTAACTATGTGAGATTAAAGAAAATCCAGTGGAAATAGCAGAGGGATAGAAAAATAGAGAACAGAGCATCTATTGTCCGAGATACAGTATGTCCTCCATCAGCAATGCAAAGGTGGGCTCCATTGTTCCTAGTTAGAGAGCTGGCAGGAACCTTCATCCTCCACTCCACTAAAAGAAACTCTGCTAAGCCTAGGATGAAGACACCAGCTACCTGTGTCTGTCTCTCTTCAGTTCGTCACAGCCATCCTATTTAAGTGTCTTGCTGTGGGAGTACCTTCCGCTCCTTCAGCCAATAGTCGCTGAAGTACAAGCCCACGGTGCTGCGGGAGCGCCTTCCACTTCTTCAGACAATAGCCGCTGAAATACCAGCCTACTGGGGCGTGGTATATTTCTCTTTAAAAAAGAGTGGCAAGCCTCGGCCTGCCCTTTTGCTTCCGGCGCATGGTTCCGGCTCCTGCTGCAGTGACTAGGCTCCTTTCCTGACAGTTTGTGTTTTGTAAGTTTTACCCCCCAAAATAAATACCCCTTTAAAACCTAACTGGTGTGGGATTGTTTCGCGCATTAGTGCCTCAGAGAAAATATCTTGCCATTTGAGTTTGAAGCTTGTGGTTCTTCTTCTTTCTCCTTTCCGAGTATTGTGAGAGAAAACCATATGCATCAATCCTAAAAACATTTTTCTGAGCTTAAAATAGCCTTGATTATAGATTACTGATCTCGTGCTTTTAACATATACTATTCCGTGACTCAAGTATCAGTTACCAACTATCTACAGAGGTTAAAATCATAACCAGAGCTAAAATATAATATCAATATAAACTCCAGGGAATTCTCTGTTTGAACCGTTCTCAATCCTGATCAAAATAATTCTGAGATATGTAAACACCTACATAGTTCTGTCTACACAGAAGAAAAGTAAGAAAATCAACTTAATGCAATTGCTGTTGCAGCTTTCCTAAATAAGAGGGAACCATGCTTCTTAATGGAAGTGGGGTAAACATAGAAACCTAACTTAGAAACCATATGTCATAAAAGGAAAATACCTCTTTCTTCAATACATAAATCATCTACTTTCCAGATTGTAGTGGGAGAAAAAAACCCCAACAAGTCCTGCCAACCTCCAATGAGTCTTAGTAATTAGAGGCCAATTAGTCTCAAATGCTTACTGCTTTGCTGACAACTTATATTTCTCTTACCAATTTGTCTTAGGTTTGCTCACAAAAACCATTCTTTTTTTGTGCCTATGAATGTCACAAAAAAAAATCTCTTTTTAACAACATCATAAAAAGAAAAGTGTCATGCACCTACCTGTCTCCCCGGTGGGATGTGTGTTTTAGCATTGTACATGTTATCCTGGCAACCCAAGCGGGTGACCAAAGGGCTCTCAAGTTGACATTTACTGCAAACTTCTTGTCAGACATCATAACATCAACATAAATGAATAAAACGCATAAATCATTCATTGGATACCAGGGTGGCAGAGAATAGTGATGTGCTCTTCATGCAATATTGTGCAGGCTCTGAAAGTGCTTCTAGACAGGTAATTGCTTCACTTCTTTAAGCCTGGTCTTGCATCTATCAAGAAGTACTGGTGCTAACATTTGATTCCTCTGCTTCCTACAGGGATGCAGTAAGACAGAACACATGACACTGTGCACTGTTTGGGCAGACAAGGAATTCTGCATCTTTGTTAGGAGCAACCTGCCTAACCCTCATTCCCTCACTCACTCTCCCTTTAACGGTCTTGTTTTTCTAGTCTCTCTATGTAGACCCCCACCTTTTGAGCTGTGTATCAAATAAATAATTATCCTCCCAAGGTCACAGAGCAGGATCTGTAATTTTCAGATTGCTGAAAATTTCTGGAGAGTGACTGACCTTTAGGGAAGGTGCCTCCGAGAGTACCCGGCAGAACCATGAAAGGCTGAATCATTAACAATTTAGAACGGAAAAGAACTAAACCAAGTTAGACAACTTGTATTAGCTCTTGTGACTGAGACCATTAGAACCATTTTGGTCTAGTTTGGTCCAAAATAATGAATGCGAAGAGAGAGTACCTGGAGACAAGTCTTTCCATTTCTATCTTAAAGCTTATTTAGAAATGTTTCAGAGTGCCTTTGTAGCTTGGTTTTGTTCCCAAATAAATTCATTCCAATAAGTCAATGAGTTTATAACTCTCATTGCCTATTGTAGATGCATGGGTTCTCTCTTTCTCTCTCCTCTCTCTCTCTCTCTCTCTCTCTCTCTCTCTCTCTTTCTCTCTCTCTCTCTCTCTCTCTCTCTCACACACACACACACACACACACACACACACACACACACACCTCTTTATAATGCTGATGTCGAGAGTTTGAAGAACAAAACTGGTCATGTGTTTTGTTTTTCCTGTTTCTTTTTGGCCTTGAGTATGGAACCCTGGACCTTGAGCATGCGATCTAATTACTCTGTCACTAAGCACAACACACAATCCCTAGGAAGCTAAATTTTAAAGTTGAAAATGTCACTCATTTCTCTGCCCTTTATTTGTCTCAATTATGTGCCTCCAAAACTGCTGAGAAGGAAAAACAGTAATGAGGGGCATAGAGTAGGATTGGGAATCCTACAATGGGGATTGGGAAGAAGTGTGGTAAAATTCAAGAAATGTGGCGTTCCTCTAACTGCTTCCAGATGAAAAACTCAGTTCCCTCAAATTGTCACCACTCCACAGGTCTCATGGCACATGTCTGCCAAGCACTTTGGTCAACTGTCATTGCCTCTAGTCTAAATCTTTCACTGCACACATAAAGGAACTCAATAGATTTCAAGTCATTTTAAACACAGTTCTGCAACTGGAATCTCAGATCCTAATTCAAAGCTCCTTTTTTTTTTTCAGTTCTGCTCATTTCATCACCCTTGAGTAGCCGGTGGAAACATGCACCAGCAACAAATCTGAATGAAGTATCAATAAATTTCACAAATCAATTTGTAAGCCTGCAAGTGATAGAAAACTCACTAACTCCTGATCATTTCTCTGAAAGATTAAAAATCTGTTAAGTTCGCCATGAAAATTAAATCCTGTAATTCATACATATAGCCTTACATACAATCTTAGAACAAGAAGGAATCTCAATAAACCATCTGGTCTACCCTTGCTGCCTTCAGGCAAATGAACTGTTACTGCCTCTTAAAAATGAAGCAACAGAGGCTTTGCAGAATAACAAGTGCATCATGACTAACAAAGAACCCTGTTTCCTTGCCTTCAGGGTTAGAATATTACTGAGAAAGAGAATTTCATAGCATAAGGCAGAATTATGTGGTAAAATATACAACACCAATCATAGACAATGTAAATAAACCCAAATCCTGGAAGGGCCAATGAAGGTCAGAGAGAATATTAGTTCTTCTCGAGTCTATTTGTATTTAGTAGGCAAGAATCAAGAGTGGCACATGTCTATAATCATGGCATGGAGGCAGGCATAGTAAGAGTTGGAGTCCAGCTTGGGCTACATAGCAAGACTCTGTCTCAAAAAAATTCTTTAGATTCCATAGTTTTTTATGAAAGCCAAGCTTAGTTCAGAATTCATGAAAACCTTCCCAGATACAATGTCTATGCTGAGTCAACATTTTCTATGGTACCATCACAGACCACTGCCATGAGTGCAATGCTGTAACGGGTCATGGCAGAGCATTCATGTGGGCGCTCTACACTTCACGGGAAGATGATAATGTTATCTAAACATCTCTTTCTTGACAAAGATCTAGAACTCAATGCTATTCTTCATGTTCAAATGTGCCACAACACTGTATGATTGTTTAAGAAATGTTAGAACTAGCCATCATCAGGAATGGCCTTTCTAAATTAATTAATTTGGATATCTTCATGCTCATTTGAGGATCCATTTCACTAATTATACTACTTGATATTCACTTAGCTCCCTGCTCTCTCACCAAAGCCTACAAAACATATTTATATCTCTTCATGCCTCTTTGGTTTTCAAGGCTTTAACCCAAGTTTTAACTGCTCAAGTGAAGACCGAGTCAGTCCTGTCTGAGTGGCCCCTACCTAAGCAGTAACGATGTCAACCTGCATCTCTCCATACGTCCCTCTTCTCTGCACCTTCTATCTATGCCTTTCTGGTTGGTGCAGATGGAATATATCTAAAACAGCCTAAAATTTAATTTCATTATTCCAAATGTTTAAAGTGGCAAATTATATTTTATAACTTGCAGGAGATATTCATAAATGTCTCTTACATTGATGATTTCAAAACATTTTGTTATTATATAGTGCTTTCATTTGGGATTCTACGTTGTATTTAGCTATTTGTTGGCTGGAAAAAAACTAGTCAAAGATACGTGCTGTGAGGTTTTAAGCTATATGATAAAGCAGTTTTCTTCTCTATGTAAGGTAAACTACTTTTTGATTAGAACATTCTAGAAATTCATTTTTTTCTTCAATAAACTGTCTATGTAGTCTTTTTGCTTTCTGCTTTGTTCTAAAGGAAAAATTCTGAATAAACATAAATATTTTGAACTGTAAGGTATTTGTAGGGGTCTTGGAGAAGGCTCAGTTGGTTGAGCATCTGTAATACCAGTGAGGAGCTAACTAAGTGCATGTGGTATGGTGGTATGCATGTGGTATGGTGGTATGCATGTGGTATGGTGGTATGCATGTGGTATGGTGGTATGCATGTGGTATGGTGGTATGCATCTGTAATCTTAGAACTACTACAAAGGGCCTGGGGGAGGGAGAGACAAGCAGAATTACCAGAAGCTCATAGGCAAGTAGATTCCAGTAAACAAAGACAGAATAAAGAAAAAAAATAGACCATACTACAAACAAGATGAAAGGCAAGGACCAATACCCTGCGTTGTCCTCTGACCTCTACACATGCTCTACACATCCATATTCATACACATGAATGTATTTGTATACAAACATCCACAGAGTAGGGATGGTACAAGCAGCACAGTGCTATGGTGCTCCATCAGTATATATCTGGGCGGTACTTGTATTTCTTCAGGATTTCAGTGAGAATTTCCCAGATACATAGCTCAGAAGATACATCACCATGTTGTCATTGTTCCATCCTTTTCATGGGATTCCTATAATCATTAAGAATTCTTATATGCTCGCTTCCTTGATAATCATATTTCTTCTTTTATTTTATAACTTTTCTTTCTTACTCATGCTGGGAAAGTATCTCACATTCATCTTAATTAATTTACTCTTTGCACATGTAAATTCTTTGCTGATTCTGAAGCACAATTTTATTTTGTTTTTAACTTTTCTCTTCTTTTTCAATATGTCCTGGTGATCTCCTGGATAACCTCTCCTCCCTCTGCTAGACCTTGGACAGTTTTCAAATCAAAATAACTTTCTCTAACATACTAAAACTTTCTAATTTTTCTTTGATATGAAATACATGCATCCACATTCTCTTCTTCCATTTCATGATGATGATATGCTTGGCCCTTATAATACTTTTTCTAGATGTCCTAAATCCTCTATCACAGAGCAAGGAGCATTGGTCTATTGATCAATTGATCTATCTAGGCAGAATGCAACCCATGTGGTCCAGTGATGTAGGCTGGAATTCATCATGTGGGGTAAAAGGAACACTTCTGAACTGCTGGTGGGATGCAAACTGATACAGCTCCTTTGAATATCAGTGTGGCAATTTCTTAGAAAATTAGGAAACAACCAGCCTCAAGATCCGGCAATACTTTGGGATGCTAAATCATAACACAAGGACATATGTTCAAGTATGTTTACAGCAGCACTGTTTATCATAGCAAGAACCTAGAAGCGACCTAAATGCACTTCAACTGAAAAATGGAGTAGGAAAATGTGGTGTATTTACACAATGGAGTACTACATAGAAGAAAAAATAATGACATCTTGAAATTTGCAGGCAAATGGATGGAACTAAAAAGCATCATATTGAATGAAGTAACCCAGATCCAGAAAGCAAAGATTATATGTATTCACTCGTAAGTAGCTTTTAGATATAAAGCAAAGAAAACCAGCCTACAAGTCACATTCCCAGAGAACCTAGCCAACAATGAGGACCCTAAGAGAGACATACATGGGAATCTACAAGGGAAGTAGAAAAAGACAAGATCTCCTGAGTAAATTGAGAGCAAGGGGGTCATGGGAGAGGGTAGAAGGGGAGGGGAGAGTGAGGAAGGGGAACAGAGAAAAATGTATAGCGCAATAAAATCAATAAAGGAAAAATGAAAAAAGAAAGTTATCTTTCAGGTTGGCAAGATTATTTTTGCCTTTGATAATCTAGTAATATGAAATTCATAAAATATAGCATGTGGTGGTTTCAGAGAAAATATCCCCACAGTCTCATGTGTTTGAGTGCTTGGTCCTTTGTTGTTGGAGGTGTTGGTAGGTGTACCCTAGCTGGGGGATGTGTGTCACTGTGGATTGGCTTTAAGGTTTCAAAAGCCCAGTTTCAAGCTCTGTTCTCCTTTCCTCTCCAACTCTCTCCTTCTCCTCACTCTACCCCCTGCCTCTGTGTTTATAGATCATGATGTCATTCCAAGATACTGCTCCAGTGCCTTCCTGCTTGCGTGCTGCCATGCTTCCCACCATGATGACCATAGACTAACCCTCTGACATTTAAGCCCCCAATTAAATACTTTCTTTTATGAGAGTTGCCTCGGTCATGGTGTCTCTTCACAGCAATAGAATGCTAAGACAATATCTTTTACTTTGTATTGCACCTTGAATCTCTCTTGTACCACCTCTTGATTGCAGAGCATTGTATAGGAACCACACCTCTGAAGAGCAAAGTGTCTTAGCTCTCTCCTATTTTTACTTCAGTTATTTTGGGAACAGTTACAGCTTCTCACAAATTTGTGAGTATGCTTACACACACATACACATATAAGTATATATGCATGCCCTTGCTCACATGCATGCACACCAGGTATAGATATGCATTTGTAGATGGAGACTGCTCATTTGTTTCCTGGCCACCAAGAGGCAAATAATAATCACACAGAAGCTATTTCAATTACAACTCTGTTTGACCAATAGCTTATCCACATTTCTAGCTAACTCTTACATCTTGAATTAACCCATTTCTATTAATCTGTGTGTTTCCATGAGGCTGTGGCATACTGGGTAAGGTTCTGGCATCCCTGCATCTTTTTCCTTCAGCAGCTACATAATATCTCCTCGACTCTGCCTACTCTCTCTCTCTCTCTCTACATCTCTGTTTGGATTTTCTGCCTAGCTTTACTCTGTTAAGCCATTGGCTGAAAGCAGCTTCTTTATTAAACAATGGCAATAAAATATATTCACAGCATACAGTGGGGAATCTCAATCAATGCATTATATAGGTATATTTATGCCTATATAGGTACAGACATATTTCTGTGTTTTAATAACAATTGTGTGTGTTTCTATGCATATGTGATATTCCATGACTGGGAAGAGAACTGAAGACTGACTAAACACAAGATAAAGACAGAAAGAAATACTTCTTTTCTCATTTGCTAGCAAGAGTCAGTTTTGTAACTAGAGCCCAGTTCAGACCTCAAAAGGTGAAGCATGCCCTGAAGAACTCCCACTGAAGGAAGGATGCTTCTATTCTGATGACAGAGTACTACATTGAATATATTTTACATTGTTTGTGTGTGCACGTGTGTGTGTGTGTGTGTGTGTGTGTGTCTGCGCGCACACACACACCCATGAGCAGAACTTGCTTTTTTTTTTTTACACCATGTGGGTCCTAGAAATCAAACTTAGCTTTTGAGCAATCCTTTCTGCCCAATATTTGCTATTTTAACTATCTTCTGCAGTCAAGATGCATACATAAGTCTAAAGAATCAAGAAAATTTGGGCAAAAACCTGATGATCCCTTCTAGTCTTTGATTATGAAGTAATCAATTCCTTGTTCTTTGTTCTATCTTAGACTCTACAGTAGATTGCTAAGAGAAACTGAGGAGGGTGCTTTGACTAAGTCCAGAGTCCCTGTTTGGCAACTTGCTACTACAGAGATGTGCAATACTACAGAGAAAATCCATCCAGGGTTTCCTTGGATTCTTTGTCACCACCCCTTTTGTCAATATGCACTGACGGACAGAGAGGACACTGAGTACACAGGATACACTGAGCTTCCTCCAAAATTCAGACCATAACTCAAGTGTCCTGACTTTCACCTTGTGATCTCTATGTGGTTCCTGAGAGAAAATAGTAAGCATAACATTTAGAAAAAAAACTTCCAAGCCAGTGTGTACTTCTACCAATCTTTAGGGACTAGGAGGAGTGACTCTCATTATTCTTGAAGCACTGCCCTGTCATTAACAATAGCCAGTTCTCATTTCTTATCCTCAGAAGCAGGGGGAAAATGCCATAATGTTTTCAAACACATAGCCAAAAATGACCGTTCAATATAATCTGTGTCTAAGATCGAAAGGGTCTTGAACCTTCAGAGATCCTTTGAAAGTCATGGACAAATTGCATTCTCCTTTTTCAATGCCTTATGAGCAACTGAAGGCAAACCAAAGCTTTTTCAACTCATGCAATCACCAGACATGGTTCTTTCCAACTCTAAGTCACCCATTGCCCCCCAAAGTCAATTTTTGCAAAGTGCCACATTCTTTCTAAATATCCCATGGATTTCATTATGTATTTTAAAAGAACGTAGCCCTGAAGCTAATAATAAGATAGGCACCAAAAAATCCGTTACTTTTGAATTGGTTCTGTAATACTGAGTGTTAATGAACCTTAGAGAAATAAAGCTGAAAGAAGCACTTGGCAGATTCGCCGTGCAGAACGCTGACCATCTTCAGGCAGAAGTCATTGTAAAAGTCAAGAGGTTCCTGGGGCTTCTGCCATCACAGCCCCCATTGAACTCAGTACATTGGCTCTATCTGATGGTTCTACAATTGCCTTCCCAAACATACCACCTCTTTTCTCTCAGATTGCCTCCCGTGCCTCCCTGCACAATCCACAGGTTTCAGCAGGGGACTTGACAGTCAGGCTCAAGCCGAAGGTTGTTTCCTGACCGCTGCTACTCTTTCAGACGTGGGTATCTGAACCCGTTTAGGCTGGTGACAGAGGTGGAAGTTTTTGGATGCCCTGGGAATGAGGTGCCCGGAATTTCTGAAGTGTGCTCTGAATCCGCACCCCTTCTCAAATCATACAGCCACGAAGGGGAGAAGCAGGGAGAAATTCACTGCTTCAATCTATGGGCAAAGGCTTATAAAGGAAATTGTGAGGAAGCTACTAAGAAAGTTTAATCGCCAATCAAGCCTGAAGGTATGCATTTGGGGGGAAAGTCCTGTGGATTAAATAGTTTTCTAAAGTCTTCTGCACGGGAAAGGTCATCACAGCACAAGAGCCTAGCCCTGTCTGTGGTGAAGTCATCTTTCTTCTGGAATCCTAGAACTATCAGGGGGTTTAAAAAATAATAGCTATTCCTTTTTGACATTTAGCTGATCAATGTAATTTGAGCTGTCATTCAAAGAGGATGAAAAAAAAGTCTAGGTAATTTTATGAAAAGTGCTGAACTTAAAAGAACACACTCAAATCATATTTCCAATTTCCTTGGCTTCCATAGAAACAAAAGCAGGCTTGCCCAGTTATGCACACATCTTAGAATCGGAAACAGAGTTTGCAGAAGAAGACTAAATCGCTAACTCTTGTGACAAAACTTATAAATCAAAGGGAAGTCATATATTTAAAATTATACAAGCTTGATTCAGCTTGCGGGAGGAGAGTGGAGATGTAGACAGACCTCCTGGATTCTGACATTGAGAGGTCAACAATGAGAAAGGTTACTATTTGCATGGAAAAGCTACATGTGTAATTAAGCAAAATTAATTATGCTTGTACAAATTTCACAGACGTGCTGCAGATTTGGATTTTTGACTAATTAAGCTTTAATTTAGTTGAGGAAACTAAACCGCATAAGCTTTCTAGCAGAACTCTCTCCTCACCCATTAAAAGAAAAGAGTTAAAAAAAATCATAGATTTTAGGAACCATCTGGAGAAATAATCAATTAAGGAAAGCGGTAAAGGCACGATGATAGGCAATTATCTAAGATGTAAAGCCATGCTTTGAGGTTAGGCTGTCCTTCATTTTCTCACAAGTACCCCTTAATTGAATGCAAATAATCAGAAAGGGCAATTAATAGATGGCTGTAATTCCCCAAATAGGTAGTGGAGTCTATTTACCGTACATTAAGAGTTCCTTGAATGGTACAAAAACAAAACCAGAACTAACCAAACAACTAAAACAAATGTGAGATGGTCCTAAATTGTTCTCTCACGTGTCCCGTTACAATAGTCTTCTATAACAATGTAATCTCAGAGGCTAGCCACAGTGGTATCAGCTAGAACACCCACACCCACACCATTATTTCGAGGATGTATGTGCTCCCAATATTCACTGGGAGGGAGAATGACACTGACCTTGAAGAAATCAGCTACAGAGTTGAAGCTTGCAAGGTATTACAAATATTTTAAAGATATAGTCCTGTTTTTATTTACTCATAATGAAAGGTTCCTATAGAGGTTGGGAAAGATGTCAGATTCCGCAGGAGCTGTAGTTTCAAATGGTTACAAGTTGCCCAATGTGGGAGCTATTAACTGAACTAGCATATTCTAGAGGTTTGGCAAGGGCTCATAATCACTGAACCAACTCAAAGGCCCTGGATCAGGACTTCTGAGTCACTTAATAAAGGCATCAGAACACACGAACTGGGGAAAAAGCCATTAAAGAGCAAGCAGGCTTTTGTGAGTGACCATGAAGAAGACCCCAGTGTTATCAGTCCATTTCTTTCACCCTAGGTGTATGTTCCTACAATGGACAGTAGATAGCAACTCTTCTCTCCCCACTACATAGACTTCTTGGTCCAATCTTCTTTACGTGGACCCCTGGACTCCCCTGAAGCTACATTCTCTTCCCCTTTGCTATTCATGGTTTCTCTTCTAGATCTTTCCATTTTGTCTATCTCCATTTTGTTCCTTTATCTGTCCAGAGAGGCACATTCTGTCCCTTGTTCCCAACAAGCACATCCCAGCTCCTTAATCACATGTCCCCTTGCCTCCTTCAGAGGACAGCTTGCTGCCAATAATTACATAGCTTATTTAGTGGCTTGCTTTTTTATAGGGCATCCCATCTACTGAATAGTTGGACTTTGCAGTTTCCCAGAGTTCTGTTTTAAGTTGAGTCAGCAATAATCTATACTTATAAAATATTTGGCTGGCCGTAATTCTTATAGTGAAGATGACTTCTGGCAATATCCGAGTTAAATATGTTTTTAAGACTCCATTAGTCATTCCTTTAAAAGTGAGCTTGTGACTCTGGCCTGAGTTTTAGAAACTGGACCTATTTGCTTTGAAAGGCAAATCCCTAGCATTTAAGTTGGTAAGGATACCAGTTAATACCAGATACCTGCAATGTTTTACTTTCTGGTTATCTTTTGTCCTCATCACAACCCTGCAGTATTCATAGTCTAAGTTCCATCCCTATAAATGAGCAAGGAATGCTTGCAAAGTCAAGTCACTATTAACCATCACCTCTACTGATGGTCACAGTACTGCCATAGAATCCCACTTCTGTCTTCTCCAAAGTGAAAAACCCATGCTGTTCCTATCTAAGACTGTGGTTTTACACCTCTGCAGCTTTCTGAAGCATCACTGGCAACAAAATCTCATTGTCACTGAGGACAAGGAGACACAAGTAGAAAAGAAGCCAAGATTCAGCCTGGACTGAAAGTATTTGCTCCACAGTCATTGTGTCTGCTGGTTCTTAGGCCTCTTCATATCTCTCAGAACTCAATAAGCAACATGTCCAATAGGAGTGAAGATAATCAGGAAGGTCCATTAGAAAACACAAAGAGAAGGTATTTTCTCAATAAACTCCATGTGAGGCACAGTGGCAACTTGGAATATGCAGCAAGTGTCTGCATCAATGGGCAGTAAGAATGTTCCAGAAGTGAGTTTATTTTAGGGATGTTAAGAGACTTCAGCATTTATCATGTGTCTTCCTGCTATCTGTAAAACATTTTAACAATGCCACTAGCTTGAAAATCAAGGATTCTAAAGATTGAAAACGGCATCATCTCAGGTTCTCAGACATCACAGGAGGATGTATGGTAGGGTTTTTAGAGGCATCTCGGTTGATTGTGGTTTTGTAGTTAGAGTGACCTCTCCTCTGGGTCATGCTTTCTCTTTGCTTTAGCCAGGGAAGGAGAGTAACTCAAGGATCCACGTGCTAGGGTTGGTAGATAAGTTAGATAGTGTGCCCCAGGTTAAGTGCACAATACAGTGCCTACTACAGAACAAGCTCACAGTTCATGCCATGCTGTGAATGACAACTGTTTCCAAGACCTGAGGGGGAGGAAAATGCACATGCAAATAGCCAGATATTGTATTATGGCAATAATAAACCAAAGATTTGTTATAAGCCAGTCTCATTGCCTTAGTGGAGAGATAACTTCCACTAAATATCAAAATAGTATTATTAATTGTGAGTACGGCCCCCAGAGCCTCCTAAGAAATGCACCATGCTGTATTGTTTCTTCCCTACCGGTCCATTTCTCTTTGGTCTTTCAGCTGCTGGTGTTTGGTTTCCTTAAATCTCACATGTATCATGCAAGCTCAGTCTCCTCACATAATGCAAAGCACAGAAGACAATCCCTTACTACTGGCCTCTTCTACGCGCCTGCTGTCCCATCATCACCACCACCTAGTGCCTCAGAGGAATGTGTCCTACGATTCTTCAGGCACTTATATGCAATCTTACAGGGTCACCAAATACTCTTGTGTCTAAGTTCTTTAACTATGTGTTCACTTTTAAGATCTATACAGCCACTTTTTTTGTTTGCTTTTCAAGACAGGGTTTCTCTGTAGCTTTGGAGCATGTCTTGTAGACCAGTCTGGCCTCGAACTCACATCTGCCTGCCTCTGCTTCCTGATTGCTGGGATTAAAGGCGTGCACCACCACTGCCTGTCTCCAGCCACTTCTTGAAAGTCTCCCTGATCATGCCAAATCACAACTCCACTAACTCTGACAGTACCCACTTACCGTAGATGGCTTCTGTGTTTATCCGTGTGATTACATGACTTTTGTCCCATATTTTGCACACCATACTGAATGCTCCCCTAGGGAAAACCACACTTGGCATACTCACCCCTTACCTGTAGTGATGACACACTTCCATACTGTTAGTGATTAGCTAACAGGAAGAACTGGGCAGCATCTACCGAGTAAGTGGCTGCTATGCATTCACTAGATTGTTACCAGACTGTAACAACCTTGGTGGTGAGTTTGAGGAGGCAGGGTTTTAAGCAGGAACCATTCATTTAATTGGGACTGGGAACTCATTTTCAAAAGAAAACCAAAAAAAAAAAAAATGCAGAAGCGCAAGGCTCTCCACTACTGAACGAACAAGATGAAAATTATCCCTACTCTCTGGATCCATGCTTGCCAAGAATCGCAGTACAAGCGTCAGCTGAGCATATCCAAAATTGCCTAAGTGAACGAGGCATTTTATTCTACATGGACAGCAACCACTATTTAACCTGGTGAAGCGTGAGCTCAAATGATCATGGTTTCCTATCTGCATGTTTTAGCATTTCCTCTTTTTACTAGAAGATTATCATGGGCAGGGGGAATGCTTTCTTCTTCTTTTTTTACATTTAGTTAGTTCTTTGAAAATTTTCAATTTCATAATCGTTTTTTGATCATATTCACCCTCAACTCTTCTGCGATGTTCCCCAAGTTCCTTTATACTGAAATACCTATAGATCAATGTTTCTGCATGCCCTCATCTAAAATGCCTGTAGTTCAAAGCTTCTCTCAACCCTCATCAGAAATACCCATAGTTCAATGTTTCTCTCAACCCTCATCAGAAATACCCATAATTCAATGCTTCTCTTAGTCCTCATCTGAAAAACTTCTATGTGCAGCAGATGGTGACAAACACAGAGACCCAGAAGTTAGCAAAGTGCAGAAAATAATAAACTTAAGAATGATCAGCCCTAAAGGTATTACACGCACATGCGTGCATGCGTGCCTGTGCACACACACATATACAACCACACACACTCCATTCCACCTTTTGACAGCCATCACATTCCCTCAACTTGCCAGCCCAGCCTGTCCCACATTCTGTGGTTATCTATCAGGAGAATTCTAGTCATGAACTAAGACCCCTGCCCCAACAGCTAAGGAAAATGTGCATCCTATCTCAAGATCCTTAGTTTAGGCACATTAACATCTTTTGCCAAATTAGGTAACAGTCACAGGTTCTAGGAAGTAGCCCGGAATTTAACCATTTAAGACATCATGGCTTTCTATTCCAATATATTCTTCTAAGAATGCAGTTCCTACATGGGTAAGTATGTGCTTTCTCCATGCATTGAAACAGCTCTTGGTCTGTGCCTTCAACAAAGCAGAAATGATGCTGCTGACTTCCGTCTAGGTTATTGTGATATTCTTTTTTTCTAACCTAAGTGGAATATTATATTATGAAGCCCAGCTACCCCACTGAGAATAATTCCAAATTAATTCCTAGTGATGTGTCATGTATAGGTATTTTGACAAGGGAAATCCCAGCCAACTCAACAGCAACCACTTACACATAAATAAGTATACTTAAAAGATGACTCTAGCCTGGCACTCTGAGTAATCTCCAGCCTTAAAGATCAGGTCGATTGCTTGATATCAGGAAATAGTGAGCTCTATGCAGATTGTGAAATCCATAGTAAAAATAAGTTGTGACTATATTGAGCCATAAAAAATTTAGGGCATTTTGTTGTATAGCAACAGGCAACCCAACAACCATTCTTTAAATAAGTGAGTAAATTAAAATTCAGAATAGGAAGGCCTAGCATCTATATTCCCTAGCATTTAGTATCTTAAATCTTTGCCAAAGCAGACAGAAGGATCAAGCACAGAATCTCCCAGACATGAACTATATGCACATGCTTCCACGGAAAATAAAAATGATTATATCACTCTCATTCTGAGTCAGGGAATGTGGGAAAACCATAGCTAAAAATGGAAACTATGTGATCTTGGAGGACCTTAGATATCATGTGGCCCAAACTACATACTTAACAGATAAGCAGAATTAACTTTAGACTATAGCCATAGACCCTCTCTTTGTAATATTGGTCTTTGCCCTCCAAGGGTCTGTCTGGTTCTCACAGGCATTCTCAGAACCTCATTAGTTTGGAATACTGAAGGGATGAGAAAAGACAGGATGCACGAAGGCAAAGATACAAGATACTACTGGTACAGTTGCTACTTCTGATCCTCCCACATCAAATTCTGAGAAAATCTCTTCTCTTTCCACTAAATTCACTTTTGTTTCTTTCTTTTCCTAACTTAAACCCATAGCTCCAGGTCTCAGAAACCATGCAGAACACAAAAGAAAGCAAAACGGCTTTATTCACAGGTCTCAGGATGCCCCAAGACCAACCTAAGATGTAGGGTGAACTAGACCAGTTTTGAAACAAAGGACTTTCTGGGGCAATATATTTCCCAATATGGCACCTACCAACTATATATACCTTTTGAATATCTGCAATGAAGCTAGTGTGATTGAGAACACAGACCTTTAATGTTTTAACATCTGGCTTTCTTAGCAGATGGGGTCACTTCAGTCTAGAAAGCTCAGCTTTGCCCTCCTGCTATTTATAATAACGTGCCCTGATATTGAAACTTTCCTTATCTGATCATTTAATGTCTCAGCAAGAGAGACACATTTCTGAGATGGGGCCCAAACTTCTGATTGGGGTTATTTGGAGTTTACAGTAATGGAGCCAGTAAGAACTTAAAATTCCATGCATGAGACATAAGGGAGGAAATGTTTCCAGGAAGATTTTCCAACATTATTTTCCTTAATTCTAGGACAGAAAAAAAATCTAGTTTGCAGTCAATGGAAACTAGGAAGCGTCAAAGGTCACGAGCATTATCCCTGTAATGGAAAGATGTTGCAAAGTGATTTGTTCATCAATGGAACTGGAGCCTTTCCAGCTTAACCTCAAGTGTGTAATTTGCATTATTTGGCTCACAGTGTTGACCACCCCCTGCTCTCTGCCCTCCCACCCCTCTTTGGTTCCCCACACTTGAACTTCCTGTCTGAGACTTCCCAGCTTCTTCTAACCTGCTCATCCCTGATTGCCAGTCTTGCTGCTGTTTCTGCTTTTGACTCCCACTGGAAACATTTCCTCCATTCTGCGAATCTATACATTAGAAATTGTCTGAATCCCTTCTAACTTTAGCTGAGCCTTCCTTCTCCCATGCTTCTTTAAAAGACTTGTCATTCTGTCTACAACACAGAATCATGCTGTTGTTATCCCTAGTAAACTATGAGCTAACTACTGAAGTGTAAGACCACATTAGGGTCTCACTGAGGAGAGGGCTGAACTGCTGTAGTGTACGCATGAGTACCTAGGCTCTAGGACTCATGTGCAGAATCCAGGCATGGTAGACAATTCTTGCACTGGGGCAGTACAGACATGAGGAACCTTGGGGGTGCTGGCCAGTTATTTTAGTCAAATTGGTGAGCTCTAAGTTCAGGAGGAATATTGTCTCAAAAATTAGTGTGGACAGTGATTGGGGAAGACATCCAATATCTATGCCTGGCCTTCGTGTTCATGTACCCACATGTATGCACACCTTCATGCTTATGTACATATGTACATATGTACATAGATACACAAATAGGGTGGACAGCAATTGAGAAGGACACCTGACACTGACCTCCACACAGACATACACCGGTCCTTAGGCACCTACACATGTGTATACACATATGAACACATAAATACATAGACACCATTTTATCACAATCTTTAGTTTCCACAAAATATGTGATACAGCGTGCAAACTGAGTATTGCTCCGGAAATACTGACAAATTTGGAAAGATAGCTTAGTCAATGAAGCGCTTGTCCAATAAGCAAGAGGACCAGTGTTTAGTTCCCCAGAATCTATGTAACATGTATCCTGTAGTTGTATGCAATTGCAATTCCACTATTCCATTGGTGGGTTGCAAACCTAGCATTTTCTGGTAGTTCAAGGCCAATGAGAGATGTTTCAAAACAACAAAAATGAAGAACATTCAAGTTTATTCTCTGGACTCTACATGCATGAACACATATATGCACCTATACACACACGCACACACACACACACACACACACACACACAGAGAGAGAGAGAGAGAGAGAGAGAGAGAGAGAGAGAGAGAGAGAGAGAGGTAGAGATTGATAGACAACCATTTCGGCAACAATTACAATGCCAAATTCTTCCCTCATATTGGCTGATGTATTGAGGTAGACAGATCATAAATGATGAGCGCATGAACTTGATTATGAAGAGGTATTTTTAATGTTGGCATTACCTACATTCTTGAAAATGCTTCAAAGACCTTAAAATTAAGTATGACATCAGTGAGTCATACCCTTTAACTGACGGGAAATTGAATAGGAGGGGTGTTTTGTGGTTTTGTTTTTGCATTCAAATTTCCGTGATGTTTAAGACAGTATTTTTGGGCAGGTTTTCAGATAGATGGGTTTGAATTAATACGTAAAAAATGACCAAATCATGAAGGTACCAGAGATGAATGGATGATGAACTCGGCCTGGGAAGTCTTTCCCTGTCCCAAAGTCATGCTAGACTATTCACTCATGTGGATGCTATTCACACACTCAATACACTGACGGTGTTAAATGAAAAATAAAACAACAATAGCATCACTTTCTTCCATTTGCTGAGCAAATCTGTCTGCTAAATAGAATGAAATATCCCACTTCAAATATATTTCACACTCCATTGTTGCTTTCCTTGTGTAATTAAAATGTAGCAGGCAGTTGATACAGGGGAGGGAATTCTTACATTAAAAACACCCCTTCATAATCAAATTCAAGCACTCATTTTATTCATTATCTGTTTCTCTCAGTAAATCAACCAATTCTTCATTTCAAAAGTCGTGTAAATCTCTATTCATCTGGTTTTATACATTTCAGCTTAAAGTAACTGTCTAGTCATAACATTGCCTCATTCATTTCTTCTATCAATAAACTGTCTCACATGTGCTAGGCAACATGCATGCTCAGAACTGTGGGGAGAAGAGGAAGAGTTCAAGTAACTGCCTTCTGTACTCACCTCTGAACAAGGGAAACAATCAGGAAAATAAACATAAACAGTGTGTATGTCTCCTGCTGTCTGATACCAAGTAAAGCCAAACACAAAGGAGGGAGTGCAGAGTCAAGCTGAGAAGACTTCAGAGAAAGAATGAGAAGATGACAGAGCTTGTCATAAAACACCCCCCACCCCCCTACACACATACACATATATCCACGGACAGAAGATCAAATGTAGGTAAGATTATTAAATCTGACCTTGATGAGGGGAAGGGTATCCATATCCTGCTGGGCAAGGGGGGCAGGTCTCTATAAGCAGATGACTTTGGCTTCCCAGGTCATGGTGGCTAAGGCATGAGCCTACTACTACAGGCATGCAAGCCAAACTCACTGCGACATACAAGGCTTACAGGGACAGTACTGTTCTTTTGGATGTCACTTGGGCAATAATGAGAGACTTTGATGCGGAGAGGTAAAACCTAAAGGGGAATGACTTCTCATAGAAGGATAGCAAAGTCAGATGCAAACTGATATCATAAGCCTACAGAAAACATAAATAGACACGGAATTCACCAGTAGCATGGGAAGAGTGGGGAAAACCATGCCTTACATTGGTCTCCCCAGGCAAGTCTGGTGGCCTTGGTTTAGGAATGCCAGCAGAGGGGCATTACTTGAAAAAGCCACGGTCCCACTGACAGGAGCCTTGCTCAACTTCTAACTGGTATCCTGAATCCAAAAGAATAGATTCCCCCTCTCCTTCCTGCTGCTGTGTACCCTCATTCCCCTCTGCTTGAGTTAGTTTGACTAGGTCAAAGTTGTGTGGGCCTTCCCAATACAGATGAGGTGTCACAGGCCTGAGTTATGGAAGGCACTGGCCATTTCCCCTGGCTTTCCCTGTTTTACAGTGTGTCCAATTTACAAGTATTAGAATACCTTCTTCTGACCCTCAGTGGATCTTTATCTTACTTTAGAGTGAATAAATCATCTTTGAGACATCACACTGAACAAATTCAATTTGTCTTCATGAAAAATAGCCCTTGGAAAATGGGCAGCATTGTGTACTGATTAAGACTGTACTCTGAGCCAGACTCTCTCCAAGGCCATCCTAGCTTTGCCATTCACTGGACTGTGTGACCTTGGCTTAGTGATTGTACTTCAAGACTTCACTCTCTCATCTATTACACTTGGATAATATGTGTGCCTGTCTCTTAGTGCTTTTATGAATATTATTGGAATATTACGAAGTAAATCCTATACAAAATTTTAATAAATAAATAGACATTAAAGTACTACATAATCAGCAAAACCTGTGTTCTAGAGTCTGTCAGTTTGGTCAGTGAAGAGACAGTCAGAAGAGCCATATACTACCATGATATCATATGACTGGGTAGTTGGCTTTGGTGTTCCTTCTGTGCATGAACCAGAGGGAAATTTACAATTACTGAACACACATGGAAAGCTGGCTCTATAGAAGCCACTAAGAAGAAGCTAAAAATTGAATAGACTATAATCTTTGTTCCAGAGAAGTTCCCAGGGCAAATGGAGGGCTGGAGTCAGGTCAGAAGGTTTTGTGACCCCCTCCTTGATTCTATCACCTGTAAAATGAGGATATCTGACCAGGAGACTCCCATGGTTCCCTTTTCATCTAGTTTTACATTTCCTGGGTCAAGAGGTCACACCAGCTATCAATGACTCCTATACCTCCTCAGTCTTGCTACTTAATAAGCACAACTCTCAGTGATGGTGTGCAGAATACATGATCAATACTGCACTAGTTGGAAGGTCTTCAAGGCTATGATCTTAGAAACTGGCTTCTGGAATGTGTTGGCAGAAGCAAGAGTGCTCACATGTCATGGCAAAGAGCAAAATACAGAATGGCAATGTCCAAGCAGAAGTCTGCCTTGAAAGACATGGGGCTGCAACACTTGGCTCCATCCTGTGCTCTAAAGAGAGAGGTTATACAGAGTATGGCCAGTCGTTAACCCCTGACGCTCAGGCTGGGGCTTTCTTTGTTGTCCCCAAGTGTATCAAGCTCACTAACAGGCCAGGAGCTGCAGTCAATTAGCTTGTATTCACATTGCTAGTCTGCCCTCTCAAACCCAAGTTATAGTATCACTCCCTCCTTTTAAAGTTTGTGATGCTCCATGTTGTAGTTTTTTTCTCTATTGCTGGGATAAATACCTTTATCAAAAGTAACTGGGAAAATAATGGTGTTCTGTTTGTTTATTTGTTCGTTTAGCTTATACCTCCACCTCACAGTTTTTCAAAGGGCGAAGTCAGGGCGGGACCTACAGCAGGAACTCAAGGAAAGGCCACAGAGGAACACTGCTTATGCTTTTCTCCCAATGGCTGTTCAGACTGCTTTTTTACACAATGCAGCACCTCCTGATCAGGTGTGGCACTATCCACAGCAAGCTGGACCTCTCACATCAATCACGAATCGAGAGAACCCACATACACTGGTCTTGAGTCAATTCAATACAGACATTTTCTCAACTGAAGTTCCTTCTTCCCAGATGACCCGGACTTAAGCCACGGTGACAAAAAATTTCTAAGATAGTCTAACTTGGATAGATTATAACTTATAAGTTAGGTTCTATTTGTGAATGGCAGTAGTACCAGGGAGTAGATGGAGCCTGCAAAATAAATTATGCTGATGGCATCCATCATATATATAAAGTATTTCTCTGTCAGGCTGTGCTCTAAACACTACCACCACTCCCTCCTCTAACATTCACAACAATCTGTGAAGTATGTCCTGCTGTGACCTCTGAGAAATGATAGCACAGAGTTTTGGAATTTCTAAAAGGCCACATGGTAAGAAACAAGAACTATAATTAGAACGTTTGCTTCCAGAGCCTGAAATCTCAATAACGACACTATTGTGCGGGACCTCTGGTGACATTCTGTCGTCAGCATTGAGCCTTCCTTTGTGACAGATGCTGCTTAAGTCCCAACTGAATGAGGACAGGACCCCCAAGCTAACATATGGCACACAAGATGGGCACTTCAGCACAAGGTGATCAAAGTGAGGGCAGTACCCCGAGAAGATAATCCACCACCTGTGCCAATGGAGTGAAGCTGAACTTTGCCCATAGCCAACTCTAAGCAAAAAATGCTACATCATACCTCAGGTGGCAAAGGAAATTGTGACACCAGAGAGCAAACAAAGATTGAGGCGCCAGCTCCAAAGATCCAGAATGTTACTGAAGAGCCATATCACAAAAGAGCTAGGGATAGTGGGTGCTATTTGGTGGACTTTGAGGTTAAACACCCCTTTTGGGCTCACTAGCTACAGTATCTTTCACTGAGTCACTTAACTACTCTAAAGCAGGGGTTCTTTTTTATTACAAAGGATTGTGGGTTCTTTTTTATTGCAAAATATTAAAACTGTTTCATTTATATAATTGTTTTGGAAATCAAATGAAAAAAATGTAAGTGTTATGTGCAGTGCCTAGCACAGAGTAGACCCTAGAAACATCAGTTTCCTTTCATAGCACAGTGTGCTTAAGAGAAAGAGTCTGATTTCTAGGTCTACTAATATTGGGAAAGCATGTATTTTCCAAAGCAGAGGACACTGAGAATTGGAGTCAGACTCTCTTGACCAGTCATGGGCACTCGGGTATTCTACCACAATCAGAGGAAATCAAGACTATTTATCTTTGGATTTATTCTTAAACAGGGACACCCATTTGTAAGTTCAGGTTGTCATAGAAACAGCTCTTTCACAGGCCTCGCATCTTTAGGTTGAGCAGAATGCAACCCTGACACCAAATCAAACATCAACAGTGTTCAATGCTAGATAAATTACTATGTCCTCAGAAATGAAATGAGCCTCTTAGTTTCATGTATTTTGGGGTTTTGATTATAATGTAAAATTTCCCAAACCCCCAATTTTTGAACAATTCAAGCATATAAGACAAGCATTCTTTGACTGATAATGTTTAAAAGCCCTTCATAAAATGATGCAGCCACCTCATTGATTTCCGCTGTTCTCTCGTCTCCTAATCTCCAGTAGAACATTGATTAACAGCTCATTCTATTTTTGCAAGATCTTCATTGTCAGTAAATTATTATTTGTGCCATAGAATTATAATTCTAAGGGAATATTTTTATGCTGTGACGGATGGATAAAATATACTTTTAACTTGCACGGCAAGACCAATTTTCCAATACTTGAGTTCAATTTGCTCAAATGCATTACTGTTATAAGGCACCAATTATGACTAATAGTGGCCCCATTCTCACTAGAGTAAGTACTTGCTGTGGTAAAGCATTAAGGACTTGCAACTTGGCACTCAATTTAGTTAACTACAGGAAATAGTTGATTTCATATAGATTATTACCTCAGTGTCTCACTGCTTCCCAAGCTCACGTGTGCACGGGGAAAGTGGTGTTCTCTATATAGTTATATTTAATTCTATGACTCCTTGCTACATGAAGCATACTCTACAAATCATATTTGCTTTATATTGGAGTTATCCAAGTTTGAGCTCTTATTTTCCATCCCAACCCCTAAAATCTTCACTTTCAGAGCTAGCTGGGTGCCAGACCAGATAAAAATCACAAAAATGGGGGACTAGAGCGTCTTGCCTCCAGCAGCACAGGAGGGAGGGGCGTCCTCAGCTAAGGACTTCTCCACTGGAGAAGTCACAAATGCCATGACGCTTTCAGAGCCCAACCATCCAGCCCTCTCACTGGCCACACACACAAATTCTTCCAGATGATCTTTTTGCCCCTCTACCCGGACACACCAACACATAGGCAAGGTTTATAAGTTCTACCCTTTAAATGTCTTCGAGTTATTGCTCTCCATGCTATGCCAAAGCGCTTGTCGTCTCATGTTTAATACTGCAGTGTAAAATCGGTTTCGGTCTACACATTTTTGCAAGTTAAATTTAAGAACACTATGAAATATGCAAGTCAACAAAGGTCAATTGTAATCACCTGAACTTCAAAGCAAAACAAACAGGGTAAAGGCCACCTCTCACACATAAATTGCTAGAAACTTGCTCTATTCCATCCCACCCTCCCGTGCACTAGACATAATCTGGTTGTGCCCTTCTCTTTACTCAGACATTTCCCTTAACCTTGCATGTTCATAAAGTACACCAAAGTCCAAGCTGTATGCATTGAGTGGCATCTGCAAACAGATCATCATGAGTTTAAATGCTCTAAAACAGAAGACCTGGCACTCACAGCAGCCACAGGAAATTGACCAGTGCTGCATTCCAGAGTTGAATACAGGAGGCTATTCTGTATTCTATAAAGTAACTGAAACATTTTCCTTCAAGACAGAGTAAGGAGCATTAGAGCAACTTCTGATTACATATTTCTGAAATTAATCTATGAGTTTTGAAGAATGATCCATTCTTAAGCCTGCAGGAGCATCTCTAGCCTTGGTTTTAGACACCACATTTAATCCAAGGTCCAATGAGCACCGCTATGAGTGATAGACAAAGGCACACAGAGAATGTATGCATAAAAATCTAACACATGCAAGTACTTGTCCTCTGGAGAGGTAAATATAACACGAGATGCACAAAAGCAGCCACAAAGCATCAAGGTGTGTCATTTCCAGATAGGAGAGATGGGGCGGGGAGACCAACCAGCAGATGCTGCCCAAGCAAGCCAAGCACAAAAAAATAAATTTAACGATTCAAAAATACCATAAATATCAATGTTCACATTTGGGAATTTCCCAGGAAAATCTCACTACTTCACTTTGTTATGACTTCATTTCTTTATCAATAAGGAGTTGTTTAATTGCCTGTTCATTAACTTTTGACATCAGAACAAGAAAATGTATTCCCAGGGCAGATTAGCATCTGTGACCTTCCCATTAGTAAGTTAATTATATCGATTCTACAGACTCAAATCACTAAATTAAAAAGACCTCAGAATACACACATGTTATTTTGTGACAGTCTTCTTTTCACTTGAGTTCCATCAAGTCAGTGCCTGATCTATATAATAACCTGAACACCAGAAAAAGGGGTTCTATCAAAACACATATATGTCTTTAAATGAACAATAAGACAAAGCAAGGAAACAGAGCTGGTTTCCTCTCATATCCATCTAACACATGCGGTAGCAGAAAATATATCCTTCCCTAAACTAGAGATTTTCAGTGAACCACAGTGACAGACAGACAGGTATAATTTGCCTGCTTTCATTCTGAGATGGTTCTTGAAGTTCTGCTGTACTTATACAATTCAATTCTTCCCTGAGGAAAGGATTCATCATTGCTATTAAAATTGGTGAAAACAAATACTTTCATTTTATCTTCCATTTCCTTCTGAATTATTTCCTTAAGTGGCCGAAGACTATAGGAAGCAGAAACATTATCATGATGGAGGGAAGGCAGACAAGATATCTTAAGCGACAGAAATGCCTCTAAATTTGGAATCTCAGCTTGGAGACGGACAGAGGCTAGACAGATGTTGGTGTTCACACTCAATCTGACCAGACATTCACTTGAACTCAAATGCCAGGTCACAGAACACCACCTTCCCACATTCCTTTGCTGTCTTGCTCCACGCTTCCCTTTCCTTCAGTGAGAGCTAATATGTTTATACAGTTTTACTTACAATTGTGAAGTTCATGACTTTGAGAATCCAGATAGTCATGGCCAAGTTCACCAGGATTAATATCATGAGGAGCAGGACAAAGAAATACAGGCATCTTTTCCTCCAGCCGTAAATCCCCACTTTGTATATGTGTGGCCCCTCTGAGCTGGGCATGGTGCTCCTGTGGTGTGGGTACTGTTCCTGAGGCATCTGAAACAAACCAGGCACAGAGAAGCAGTCGTATCAAACGCTGAGAGAAGAAAAAGTGAGGGAGTGAACTGATAAAGAGATATGGTTGGCTGCTGGCTGTACATTCCCACCTTTCCGACAACTCTATAAGTCTGTTTTCTCTGGACAGAATTGGCTCTCCCAGGTGCTCAATTCAGTCCCCTTATTGGATGCAACTTTCTTCCTTGGTATGTGTATAAGACACCCACACATGTCTTTGAAGGAAAGGATGGAAGCCATTTTCTAAAGAACTCTTAGAATCCCAACTGTGTTTTAAAGGAGATATTCAGAGGACCACCG
This sequence comes from Myodes glareolus, assembly GCF_982192425.1. Taxonomy (NCBI): domain Eukaryota; kingdom Metazoa; phylum Chordata; class Mammalia; order Rodentia; family Cricetidae; genus Myodes; species Myodes glareolus. The sequence continues at coordinate 77,263,408 of NC_142034.1, read as the reverse complement.
AAGTCTTGGGGTACAATGTAGAATTAGTCTGAGCAAATAAATTAACCCCAACACTGCATTGGTACACCATAAAAATGACTATTAAGACAATTTCCTTTGAGTTAAAAACAAAGCATCTCAAATGCAAAAATTTTGCCTGCAGTAGCTGACGCTTAGACCTTTTCTGTGTTTTGGTCTTGTGGGCACAATGTCAGATGACTACTAAACCTTCACGGAGAATAGGAACTACACCTTTCTCTACTGTGTGCTAATTTCCACTGCACTTGAATTGCCAGCCAAGGGCTAAGTCTGTGCTGTAAGATGATCTCGGGTCAATCACTCAACTCCCACTGACTCTCCTATAGATCACAGATGTATCAGAGGGGATGGCACCACAGCAGCGTCATCACTCACTGGTATTTTTATGCACAAAGATCAATCAGAAGTAGAAAGAATGACCCGGGAGCCTGCAGAAAATGAGACTTTATTTTCCATTTAATCATTCTGTGAAGTAAGGAAACATTCACAGAGTCCTACAGTTATACCTGTAAGGTCCCTTGATTAATTAGGGCTGCTAATTTTCTAAAAGGCCCGAGTGAGGATTAGAGAAGTTAACCCTCTGAAGTCAACTAAAGACTTCTGGTACAGCAAGAAGATGAGTGACCTAAGAATCATGGCATAGGGATCTTGCAGTTCTGGCGAGTGGGGCACTCTGGAGGTAAGTGCAGAGAAACTACTGACCCTGCCATCTCACTTCGGCTGTTTCTCTGTGAGCCGTCACAGCCCAGAGTATCACTACTTATTTAGGTATGAAACGATTACTTGTTGGAAAGATATGATCAATAAACATAAGAGGGTAAAGATATGGTGATCAAGATTTTTTTTAATACACAGTTATAAGTTGACAGAATACAGTGGTTACTTTAAAGAGGAACTTCTAGTTTGGGGCATATATAACAGAGTTAGCTCTATCATTTCTAAAGTCATCTACAGTCTATTTAATTAATAACAATAACAGATTTTAGACCCAGCAACACCATAGCCTACCCTACTACCCTATAGATAGAGAAGCCTGGAGGCTATTTGTCTGGAATATCCTCACTTGACCTCAGCTAAGCATCCATATCCAAAAGGAATGTAATGAGTACAGTTATTGGTCTCCAATGTTAGAATCTGGGGCTCAGGGAGACCACTGTAAAATAACCAGCCCAGGGGATTCTAACCGTTTGAAAGTATCTGAAACCATAGCTTACTCTTTAAAACTTCTTTTTATAGTATGACTATGTTCAGATAAAATCTCATAACTATGATGTCAAATATCAAGAAAGGAGAGCTCCTTGGAATATCTTCAAAAAACCCGTTGGGTCCCGGGAAGTAGTGATTTTTGTCCAACACCATTATTGACTGACCAGGGATTTCAAAGCTCTGTCAAACCACAAGGTTAGAATTCAGATCTCGTGCTACATGGCTTAATGGCCTTCTCTGATTGGCATGGGCCTTTTATTCCCACTATTCTCCTAACGCTTTAATTTCCAACTCTGTAAAATTAAACAAGAGCAAGACAGGCAGGGAGGAGCTTCCTGGGTGAGGTTATAGTGGAAGGCATTACCAGGCAAACACAAGTATTACTGTAACTCATAAGAGTAATCCCCTACCAGGTGAGGAACGCACATAGGCTGAAGATGTTATTTTTTCTCATCAATAGTTCAAATATATTGAATTGCTAAAAACAAATAGGGAAAACAATTTTGAATCTGTCTTTATTCTTGTTCTTCCTTAGAAAAATAACTACTGTCCAATAAATGAAGTTGAAGGTTTGAGTCCTCACTGGGACAGTGAGGTAACTTTGAACAACCTTTGAAGAAGCCCCAGTACTGTGAGACCAGCAGTCAAATATTCCTATGGAGCTGATCATAAAGGATGCTGTCAGCAGAATTAATTAAACTCTTCCTTCCTCTACTCTGGTTTCCATTCACATTAGAGCTTTGGAGGACTTATAGATACCTTGGAGATTCAATTAAGAGGGAACTGAACTAACCGTTCATGCAGTTGGGATGGTAGAGGATATATTTACATGATTTTCGGCATCAATACAGGTACATCATTAATGGTTCTCTTGCTGTTGGTGTGTGTTTGGGGGATAATTTTTTCAACCCATGGCATCAACTCACTGAACGTGGGGTCACAGCCAAAATACATACACACTCACTCACACACACACACACACACACACACACACTTATATATATGGAGAGTAAAGAAGAGGAACGCCAGAAGTAACAGGAAATTTTCACATGAGTAAAAATTTAAATCTATAGCTCAATTTCCTGAACACCTAGTCAAATCAAAAATTCTGTGCTCTCGTGAAACATCTAGTCAAAACAAAAATTCTCTACTCTCATGAAAATAGTCAATTCACAACATATAATTACAAACACTCTTTTTCCTTCTTAAAGAAATTATAGTAAATAGAATTAATCAAAATACTGTGTCTACAAGTTATATACAACACATATTCTCATATAGAATTATAAAATTTAAAAACACAACTATTAATAATTAAAATTGCCCATCAAAACTGCAATGGGAGATAATTATCCGCCTACTATCTGTAAACAAAATTACAGTAGTAAACAGTTGTCAAATAAAAAGGCAATTGAAAACTGTGTGACAGGAAGTTTTGATGTAGTAGAGTTGATTATTAATAATTTTATTCTAGTTTTTACCATATCACCTTTTAAAAACTAATTATTTTCTTTTCTCATTATAATTACCTAATAATGTCTTTACACAAGTTTGTTCTAAGTTTAAAGGATTTTTTTTCTTTAAAAAGTCACTAAAATATTTATTTAACTTCTACATTCACTATAGGGTCTTTCCACAGCCTCATTCCTATAAGGCACCTGACACATAGCAGGGGCCAGGGTAGCACCACGGACGATGGTGTGCCACGAACCCAGAGGAGAGACAATATAAATGTCCACACATGGAGTTCCTATGCTTGAGGAAACCTAAGAAATCACCCTGAGAACCATGTTAAAGATAGACTATTCGGCCTCATACCTAGATATTTTAATTCAGGAATTCTAGGGTGTCGCATGAAACCATATTTTTAGAAAGTCTCAAACTGATTGTGTCACTGATTGGCTCATGCCCTGAAACATAACAGAGGCTGGACATAGAACCATAACCCAGGCCTCCTGTTGTCCCTACTGCTTCTCTCTGGGTCAACATCTTCCTGTCTTCACTTTTTCAATCCTATATGATTTTGAGGCACTTTGTCCTTGAAGCTTTGTTTTCTAGCACCCTACTGCAGAATTTTATTTAGTTTTGAAATGTAATTTGAGGCGAGGGTGGCTATTTTATTGCCATCTCAAATTAATTAGCTGTTAAAGCAACAGATAGCTTCATAGAAACTTTACTGGTGCCTAACTACTCACCAGATCATCTCCTATACAATTTGCATACACAAATAAAAAATAAATAAAATATTTATTTATAAATAAAATAAAAACCTAGCAGGATAGCCATTGTTATTAGGAGTTATTATTTAGCAGATAGAATAGAAACAAGCAATAGAGCTAATAGAACCAAGGGATAGAGTCTGAACAGCCGTAATTTAATCCTAAGGTCTTCATAGTTTTTTGCGTTTCCTATTTGTTTTCCTAATCTCATTAACATCCAGGGATTTTGTATTTTGGTTTGTTGTGACAATTTCATCTACTGAAATAGTCTATTAGAGACATCCATCTTCAAATTACACTGAACTTTCCTTATTGCTCATTTTCCTTGGACCTTGAAGTTTTAAGCTGTGCCAGTTTCCCTTCCTGCCTGGCCTGCCAGTCTTCCTTCCTTCCTTCCTTCCTTCCTTCCTTCCTTCCTTCCTTCCTTCCTTCCTTCCTTCCTTCTTTCCTTCCTTCCTCCCTCCCTCCCTCCCTCCCTCCCTCCTTTCCTTTGCTTTCCTTTGCTTTCCTTCCTTCCTTCCTTTCCTTCCTTCTTTTTTCATCCTTTGCATTCGTGAGATTGTGAGCTCAGAATTTACTGTCTTCATCTCTGATTACTGTCTTTCCTAGATCTTTTCTCTGCTTTTTTTCTTTCAAGATTATGTTATGACTCAATGTTCTATTTCTCCTCAGGGATGAGCACCCTATGTCATCTGATCAATTTGTACCTCTATGAAGATAAAATTTTTTATCTTCTAACTCCATTTTTCACATCAAATTTGTCTATGTAAGTATTGTTCATCCATTTTTCTGCTCATCAGATAGTTCTAGAATTTTGATCAAATTCCATAATATAGTCTAAAGATAAGATCAGCGACCAAAGGCACTCTGCCTTCATGAAGTTTACAGTCAGGACAGTGAAGTAGATGTGTAAGGACAGAAAGGAGATAATATTAAGTGCCTATACCATACAACTAGTGTGTGTGTGTGTGTGTGTGTATATATATATATATATATATATATATATATATATATATATATGGTATAAAAGTCACTTTATAATGACTATGAACTATCAATACGTAATGTCTAAGCTGGGACAATCAGAATTGTAAGTAGGACTAGGAAGCATCCTAGGGAGTGGGGATGGGGGACACAGACAGTACTCTGATGCACAGGCAGCCACAGATCTGACTTGATACAGTCAGAAATGGGCTTGAGATGGGGTAAAAACAGTGAATGAAGACAGAAGAGGCTGAACCCTGGAAAACCTAGTGAGAAGTTTGGGGGCTTCTAAAAATGCAAGGAAAATTACAGCAGTATATGAAATCAACATCCAATTCACAACCTCGCAATGTGTATAAAAGTACGTAGATACTAATAGTGATAAAAATAGATAGCTGTTGCTTGATGGTGATTAACAACTTTTCTCCAAATTCTATAAGAACCATACATTCAATAACTCCATAATGGTGAATAGTCCAGACAAACAAATCTCATCCAGCTAAATATACTTTCTAGGTAATTTTCTTGCATATTATATGGGGGAAAGATTGGAAGTACAAGTCTCATCAAGCAGTGTCTTCTAGACAGAACAGGACCACTATACTCATCAACTCACAGCTTCTGTGGTTGTCTTCACAAGACTTCCTAAGACCTGCACAGTTAACATTTCTGCATGGAAGAAGAGGGGGATCCCCTACCCCTAGCTGAGGAGATATTGACAGGTCCTGACTAGGAGAGGGAGAGACTCTTTTCTTTTTCTTTGTTTTGATTGTTTGTTGCTTGAGACAGGGTTTCTCTGTGTAGACCTGGCTATTCTGGAACTCGCTCTGTAGACCAGGCTGGCCTAGAACTCATCGCGATTCACCTGACTTTACCTCCCAAGTGCTGGGATTAAAGGTTTATGCTACAATCCATTGTATGCAAGTATGACATTCAAACCTGAATAAAATATTTAAGACAAGGAATCACAAGGCAGGAGTGTTTCCATCAGTATTTTCACAACTTCTTTATGTTGTTTCATAGAATCTTTTAACATTATGTATATTTCTGAATACAGGCTCACCTCTCCTAAGAATATAAAATTTTATTGACCTCCAATAGCATCAGAAAGGGGTCATATGGCCAGTTTTTTCAATAAACGAAGAAATGAAAATCACAGCAATGTTAAGTAGACCATACCTTCTAACTGTAAACTAACACACAGCTCTCAAAGGACAAGCGATGAACACATGCAGTCTTTGGCTTTCCAAAGCACAGTTGTACTAGTGCCAGGAAGGCTTACATCCAAAGCATTACTCCACACTTTCAGAAGGTTATTTTCAGTGTTCACCTGCTCACAAACAAATGCAGCCGACTTAAACCTAACCTTTTTCTCAAGTATAAAGTGGCCATGGGGTTATGCTTCCCAGGGAATGAATATGGCAAACTTTCTCTTGCTTGACCATTAGGTAGGCATAAATAGCCAATGGTTAATGTGATAACAACACATAGTTTCAGACAAGGTGACTGAATACATGAAGAACTCAAAAGGTTAAATAAAAAAAAAGCATGTAAGCAACTCAAACCAGCAATTTGGCTAATGAGATAAACTGATGTTTCTCAAAAAACATGAAGTACAAATGACCATTGAATACATATTTTCTTTTCAAAAGCTTAAGAAATGAGAGAAATAAAAACCAAAATCTACACTGAGATTCTACCTCATCCCAGTCAGAATTGGTATCGTTATAAACAAATAACAACAAATGCTTGAGAGGATGTGGGCAAATTATACATGACTGCTGGGAATGTGAATTTGTCTAGCCATTGTAGAAACCAGTATGGAGGTGCCTCCAAAAACTACACATAATCCTATCATAAAGTCTAACTGTGCAAATATCCGTAAGTCAGCATACCACAGAAATTCCTACATGTTCATGCTTATTTTGGCACTATCCACAAAGTCTCGTTACAGTACAATCCTAGGTATTGCTCAACAAAGTGGATAAAGAAAGTAGTGCTGTGGGACAATGGTCTTGTACCTTGTAAAGATTTGTCTCTTGTATTGATTTAATAAAATGCTGATTGGTCAATAACCAGGCAGGAAGAATAGGCAGGGCGACAAGAACAGGAGAATTCTGGAACGACTCAGTCTGCAGTCATCACCCAGATGCAGAAGAAGCAAGATGAGAATGCCTCACTGATAAAGGTACCAAGCCATGTGGCTAACACAGACAAGAATTATGGGTTAGTGTAAGATGTAAGAGTTAGTTAACAAGAAGGCCTGAGCTAATAGGCCAACCAGTTTATAATTAATGTAGACCTCTGTGTGTTTCTTTGGGACTGAATGGCTGTGGGACTGGGTGGGAAAGAAACTCCCGTCAACAGAGTAGAGGGACTAGCAGAGTCTGGACCAGCCTTAGTGCTTAGACACTGTATTCATTGTCCCTGTCCTTAAGGAAGCTGCACAGCTTCACAGTGAAGGGTACACTTCTGTAATAAGAATCAACATCCCTCCAGACACAGGGAGCAAGCATAGTGCATGGTAGTGTTACTGATGATGCTCCTTCCTAAATAGAGTTGGCGTCATGGAATTCCTTAGGAAAATCTTTTACTGTCTGTCTTCCAGCCTTTCATTGGTAGGTAGAGGATACTGGATAGTTCTCAGGCAACACACACAGCTAATGTGCTCAATGGGTTTACATATGGTGATTTGTTATTGCCAGAAGCCAGTAAATTCTTTAGTTCCAGCAAATCTACTTTTAATAGAAAAAAATTCTTGTCTCCAAAGTGTAAGAGTTATCTATAATATACTTATAAGTTCTGATTTATAATTTGTTATGTAAGAATACGTTTAGACTTTGGGGGGGGTGCTATAAAATTTAAAGGTATATTAATGTAATCAAGGTTCCCAGCTATTTTCTTCATTCCCTTCCTACATTCCTTTCTCCCTTCCTTCCTTCTTTTTTCATTTTTCTTTTGGTAGTCATGCAAAATGTGATGGGCCTGTTAGCTCTATTAATCAGGGATAGTTCAGGGCAAAGGCATTGGCTGGCAGTTTACTTATTAACAGTGTTTGACTCTGCTGACCATCCTGCTTCTCATTATTGTCTTTCATAAGGGAAGATATAGATGTACGGGGAAGAATATGCTCAAAATACAATATCTTCTTTGATATAATCCTTCTTTTTGGAGTACCAGAAACTGAAATAAGGGTACCATGCACATAAGGTAAGCATTCTCCTACTTACCTACTGCCACAATCTTCTGAATGATTAAAAAAAATGTCAGGGTGCAAAATGAGTATAGTTCTGTTTAGTTATATATTTCGCAAGGAAAAGTATGAGGGAAAGCACAGACCTTGCCTTCAACTATGTCCCTGCCTCTATCTTTTCCATAGGAAAAAAAAACAAACTAAAGTCAAAGTGACTTCTAACCACACTGTAGACCAGGCACAGGTAGATTCTGGAACAGAGAGGCCTTCAGAAGGATGAAAACTGCCCCATCTGTGCTTCTATCAACCTCCTAATTTAATAAGAGAGGCAGATAGCGAACACTCAAGCTGTTGAGACTCTGGGAATTAGAATTAGCTGCTGCCTGGAAGAAAGCACGAAGCGTTACCGCACAGAGAACAGAGGCAACCAACCCACTGTGGTCACAGAAGGCCAGTCTGCCACAGTGACAGCTAGGGTGAGGACAGGAGAGAAACAGGTTTCCAAAGAGGTCACAGCAGGTTTCACTTTGCTGAATGGCATGTTCAAGACCTGGACAAGAGTAAGTTCAGAAAGGAGAAAGCAGCGAGTCTATAGAACAAGGATAGATGCCAGCATATGTACCATACATCCATGATAGAGCTAGGGGCAAATGCAGAAGTGCAAACTGCGCATTATCATATTTGGTAATGAGTATGATGCAAATCAAGAGAGGTGGGGTGTTTGGGTGATGCCTCATGTCAAAATTCCTGGTAACATGAAAGAGCAAACCCGAATTACATAATTGTACAACTCCTGATGAGTTTTTATAAATAGCAGACAGAAGTTCCTGTACAGGCTCATTATACTTTTCTGAGCTGATTATGGCATACGAACCATTTTGGATTATCTTGGCACACGCACAGCCTTCTATTATCCATGTTAATTTTGTGCTTTCTGATTTAAAACTATTTGCTGTTAAGGGTTGCTTTCATTCAGCCATACAAACATTAGTCTTGGATTGTTAATATCTGGCACAACTTTGGAAAATTGCAACAAATGTGTCGCTCTGAGATTTGATGGAATAATCAACTTTTTTTCCTCATAAAATTCATTCAGGAATGTCAATGACTAACTACAGCCTAAGAATGACATTTTCCTGTAAAAATGAATATTTGGGTTAATTTGAAAGTCAAGAATTCTACATTTAGCTTCCTGAGAGTTAGAATATATAAATTGTAAACAACTTCCATTGAAAATTAGACAGATGTGTGCATTTAAAAGAGCAGACATTTAAGAATGTCTCATCTAACTTTTAACCTCTCTCTCTTGAGGCAACCACTTTACTGGACTTTAAAAAAAAATCATTCCAGAAATGATAGATACTTAGAGAGGCCATATTCAATATGTACAATTATGTAACTGTACAACTTCTGATGAGTTTTTAATAATATAATATAATTATAATATAATTCGAAGCACACACATTTGAATTTGCCTTTTTATACTAACGAGAGCTAGTTTCACAGACTTCTAAATTTCAGTTGTCACATTTATCTAAGCAAGAGAAAACACGCAGAAATCTATTTATTTATATCTTTGAGATTGAATTTCAGATCTCCGCGGCGATTCTTTAACTCTCACTCTCTGTGCCGACAACTCTTGATATCCTGCTCCCCTTAAGAACTATGATTGCAGACGACCATAGCACTTCCTTTCAAAATTCTATCTTTAACAGCTGTACCATTTAAAATTGTACGGACGCAGGACAGATATGTTCATTCATCTAAATCTGAAGAGATATGAAAACAGAAGCCATTCTGCGTAATCTTCTTCCTCCTGTGGTTATTTAACCTGATACTTGGCAGTTTCTACACTGCGAAGACACCTAGCAACAAGACTGACTCTAACTCTCACAGAATGTGTGTCTTAAGGGAAGAAACAAAGAAATAGTCACGGCTAATATGGATCATCAACTTGATTTGATTGAGAAAAATTTAACAGATGAGTAAAACACAATTCTTGGTGTGTCTGTAGAAACTCATTTCCAGAATGGGTTCATGAAGGGATGAAGCCCCACCCTGAATATGGGCAGCACCACCTTATCCACTGGAGACAGGTGAGACAGGTATCATCTCCACTTCCATTTTTCATGCCAGTCTCCTTTGTCACCTCCTCCTTTCATCATGACAGAAACCTCTAAAATCTTGAGTCCAAATAAATCTTCCCTGCTTTTAAGTAACATCTGGAATCCCATCATAACAGAAAGTCTGATATGCAAATAAACATTGTAACTTCATCTATATATATCTGGTTATCAAGCTCATGAATGAAAAATGAAGCAGCAGCAAAGGACGATGTTTGGGGCTCTGCTTATGTTGAAGGGCTCTTCCAGGGAAAGCACTTCGTAATGGAAGGCTTGGAGGAAAACCATGAATGAACAAGTTAATACATATAAGGAGATGTGGAGTAAATGAAGCCAGCAAATTTGGAGCAAGGTCTTGGGCTGGGTGAGTTTGCCATGTGTGAAGGTTGCTTTCTCGACCATGGAAGGCCATGGAGAGATTGAAAACAAGGGTGGCACAGGCTGCTAAGAGGTTGTGCAGGCTCATACAACATACCCTCTGTAGTCCAACTCAGCTGTGATGCTGATTGCAACAGTGACTACTGCAGAAGTCGGATGTAAGGACGAGATGAGATGACTACATTGCTCAAGGCAAGTGGCTGTCAGAGATGAGAATGGAAGCTATGGAGCCCTACGGGCACAGGTGATAAAGTCCAGACCTGTGAAGATGTAGAAAGGAAGGACAAGATTTGCCATATGTGGAGACAGTTGGGAAAACACAGCTAATGGACCCTGCTGTTGCCTGGGATAGGGCATGAGAAAGTTCAGGAGTCCAAGAGCAGGTAATGGTTCTGGCAAAGCATCATTGAGAATGAGAATGCCATTTCCCAGAGCAGAACATTGAAGAAGCAGAGGCTCAAAGGAAAGACAGTCCATATCATCTACAAGGAAAGAGGAGTAGGCAGTTATGTAAATGTGGAAATGAATATATGCTCCAAAGTTCTGGTGTCACAGAGGCACCTGGAAACAGCTCTGGGATTTAGGCAGGAAACCAACTTCAGACACAAGAGGGCAAGTTTCCAGCATACAAATATTAAATACTAAGAACAAATAACTTGCATTTAAACATAAAGTTCTTTTTTTCTAATGAACCAGAAGATTGTTGAATATCATTATGTACGCCATTTATCACTGTTCTAAAGAGGGGAAATGTGAAATGCCACTGGAATTTCTTTATTTAGACAGAACAGTATCTGTGTTCATACTAGTAACTATCAGACATATGAGTGTGTCCATTCCTGACAGTTTCTGAGAAGTTAATAATTAGAACCATTTCATCAATAAAGAAATAGTACACCCAAAGAATGCAGGGATACTCTCATGAAACACCAGTAGGATTTAGCTAGTTTTGGGACTCAGAGACCATCTTTTCTTTGTATCACATGCAGAGTAAGGCAAAGACCTAAAAAAGGCTTTCTCTGAGTACAAGATAAGACACTTAGAATTACCATGAAGGCGTGTGGAATGCACTGAAATGTTCATAATCATTGCCACCACCTCCTTAGTCCTGGTTTTCCTTCAGGTTCTTCTGTGGCATTCTTTTGTGTATTAGAACTACATCAAACACAAAGCCCCCCTCTTTGGTCTCTTAGCAGGTAAGAAGAAGTGATGGCAGAGACAGACAGCCAACATAAAAACACAATTATATTTTATGTTTGATAGGGGATGAGTGAGTTGGAGGAATGATCAAAGGGTAGGGTAGTCTCATAGCTGTTGTATTTGAGCAAAGATGTTAAAAATATCAAGAACTGTTGAAGAGTTGGTTTTATAAAGAAATCAGACTTCATCTAGATTGGATACTCGATACTGCAAGTTGAGGACCAGAGATGAATGTGTGAGAGCAGTCTTGGACAGAAGTCATCAAAAGCCTAACTGCAGCTGTAATTCTGCCATCTGTACAAGCAAAGGAAGCTGAGTCCATCTACCACGATTACTGTCTTGGGAATCCTTTCAATTCACCAGGTGCCCAGCACTGCGCTGGGCCAGTACTTTCTAAATCCTCATGGATGTTTTGGACCCAAGTCAGGTGAGGACAGTCACAGCTAAGGTCCCAGGGCTTTTCTATGGCTCAGGAACCAGGCTGTACCATAAGGTAAAGACGAGCCAGGCTCACACACTTCAAATCCCAAAACTTGAAGGGTTTGTGGACAACATGAAGTCCCTAATGATGAGAAAAAGTACTTTCTGGGATGGGGGTGGGGGCACTGGGATGTGCAAATGCTTAATCAAGGTCACCAGAGCAGCTACTAGTAAAAGTTGGCTTAAAAGAGAACAGTATGCTTCCAAGAAATTTCAGGCCTCAGTCTTTCCCATTTAAACTCTTGTTTCATTTCCCTGTCCTTAATCATTGTATACACACAAAAATGTCATATGACAAAACTTTCAGTTATCTAATATAAAATATGTATAAATTGTAGCAAACACTTATATGTGTTCTGATATGCTATCGCTACTTCTAGCTTTATTTAGCCTTCTCTTTCTTAATTTTTATTTATTCTTCTTGCATACCATGTAACCTGACTGCAGCCTTCCCTCCTTCCACTGCTCCCAGTTCCCCTCAGCCCAGCCCTGTCTCCCAGAAAAGAGCAGTCCTTTCAGAGACATCAACCAAACAAGGCAAAACAAGAGGCCATCCAGTAGGAGGAAAAGGGTTCCAGGCAAGAGACAGAGACACTCCACTCCCACTGTGAGGAGTCTCCCCCAAATACTAAGCCTCCCGGCTAAACACCAAACCAAAACCATAACATACATGCAGAGGGTCTAGTGCAGACCCATGCAGTCTCTGTGATTGCTACTTCAGGCTCTGCCAGCCCCATGAACTCTGCTTAGCTGATTTCCTGGGCGTGCTCTCCCAGTGTCTTCAACTGTAGTCCAGGCTGAATTTAAATGAATGGTAATCCTCTTGCCCCATGTCCACACAACTGGCTCTAAATGTGTTACTGAACTGAATTAACCCTTCCAGCATATGATTATTAGCATCTGAGTTAGACATACAAAGCAACTGAAAACATGGGAGGTTTACTACTCTTCCCAGAGTCACTCAGCCCATTAGGACAGTACAGAAGCAGCCATGCTCACCACTATACCACCAATAAAACTTGTGGGACTCCTAATAGTAAGGGAATGAGCTGTCTCTGACTCTTTTCGCTGCATTTTGGGCCCTTTTTCTCACACTACTTTGCCTCAATCAGCCTTAACAAGAGAGGTGATGCTGGAGACTTACTGCAACTTGATACGCTATGTTTTGTTGATAGTCATGGAGACCTGCCCCTTTCTGAAGAGAAAACAAACATAAATGGATGAGGGATGGGGAGGTGGGAGAAGGAAAGGAGAGGGAGGGAAAATTTAGAATTAGGATGCAATATTCTAGAGAAGAAGAAGGAAGGAGGAGGAAGAGGAGGGGAGGAGGAGTAGGTAAAGGAGGAGGAAGAAGAGAGGAGGAGGAGTAGGAAGAAGAAGAAGAAGAAGAAGAAGAAGAAGAAGAAGAAGAAGAAGAAGAAGAAGAAGAAGAAGAAGAAGAAGAAGAAGAAGAAGAAGAAAATCCCTGGTTGAGAAACCTGTTCTCACTTTGTTAAATTGTTCCAAGATTTTAGGCAAATATCCATCCAGACCAGCATGACTACTAATTAAAAATATAATTTAAAATCATCTTTGTTAAATGGAGGGGCTTAGTCCTACCTCAATTTGATATGCCATGCTTTGTTGACACCCATGGGAGGCCTGCCCCTTTCTGTACAGAAACATAGGAGTGGATAGGGAAGAGCAAAGGTGAGGTGATGGGGGAGAAGAGGAAGGAGGGGAAACTGTGGTCTGGAAGTAAAATACATAAAAAATTAATTAATAGCAAAAAACAACATTGTTAGAATTTGCCGGTGGATATTATTAAGGGTAAGACAAAAATAATATGTATTTGATCAATAATGTTTGACCATATATAATTCAGTCAGGGTATCTAAGATTAGATATTTTTCTCATGGGAAGTAAACCCATAAATTTTTATGACATCATGAAAAACAGCTCCAGCAAATGGGTACATTCTTCTAAAGTGATTTGGTGGGTCCATAAAATTACCATTGATTCAGTGGATTCTCCCTTGGCAATTGTTTGGCCAATATCTTCAGCTATGACCTGTGATTCTGGACGTCAGAAACAAAATCTATAGTCTAAAAGGAGATGTTATCTAGCTTTCAATATATATACATATAAAGTTGGGTCAGGAGAGATGTCTCAGTAGTTAAGAGCAATTGCAGCTTGGTGTTCTTGCAGATGACCCACAACAGAAAGCTTACACCACTGTAACTCTAGTTCCAGGGGATCTGATAGCCTCTTGTGGTCTCAGTGGAAACCGACATTGAAGGTAGTGTCCATACACTCATATACATATAAAATAAAATGAATAAAAATTTATTATATTTATGCCTTTTATGATTCACTCTGCATCCATGTTATGAGTTGGTGCATGTATTTGCAAATTTATGTCTATTAAGGTACAGTTTGTTCCCACTGAATATCTGCAGAGAGTAACTAGTGAGCTCAATGGGTTTTAGACATCTTTGCTTACTTGAAAATAAGATAGGACATATTTTGATCATTCTCAAAATTCATCTCACGTTCTTCCTTTTAAAAAATTATTTTCTTTAAATTATGTGTGCTTGCATAAATATCTATGTCAGGGTATCTGCATGTGAGTACAGGTACCCACGGAAGCCTAAAAAGGATGTTGGATCATCTGGAGCCACCTAACTAACATGAGTGTTGTTTGGAAACAATATTAGGTCCTCTGTAAAAAACTGTACTATTTAACTACTTAGCCATATTAACTATTGAGCCATCTCTTCAGCCCTAGATACAGTGATTCTTCTCATTTCTGCCATGTTTAACCATTTGATTCCAGCTGCCGCTCTTGTGATAGCTTGTATGAACAATATCTCGCTGCAAGCCTACTGCCCTTGTCTTCCAGAGTAAGCTTTGCACTGCTCTTCAGTAAGATACTCAGCCCAGCACCACTGTATTCCTGTGGAGAGTTAAGCCACAACGTAATGGTACCTTGACTTCCACCCAATGAATCCTACTTCAGGAGAACAGACAAAGTTTCCTTTCACTCACTGTGTTCCAGAGTTCCACTGAGAAACCCTGCTGAGGGAAACAGAATTGAGCCACAGAAATCCTCACTCATTGGTAGCGCAGATGAGTGAGGGAGGCGTGTGCCACTCACAGGAAGACGAGCTGCCCAGAACCCATCTGCCATGGTGCTATGACAAGTGTGACTACAACACATACCTTTTGTTTTCATGAGCCATCTAGACACCCCGATTTTCACGTTATGTTAGGATGTAGCTAAGTAAATGAATAGGGAAGCGGGAGAACTAAGCACGGCTGCAAACAACGGCGACCCCTGCGCTCTGGAGCCTACCCAGGTGATCAGCAGTTTGAGGCCAACCTAGGTTACAAAGTTAAGACCCAGTCTCAACAAAGCAAATCAAAATAAAAACACTTTGTGAGCCAAAATGAATTTATAGACCAGCACACGGATTATTGATTTGAGGATGCGCAGTATGCGATATATTGTGGGCAGCTTTTTCACAGAGAGCAGGAAGGCCACAGTCCTTTCTAAAGTGCACAGTTCATTTTGGAACTGATGTTTGTCATGGCATTGCCAAAGTTATCCTGTCCAGACTTACATGCACTGTACTCCCTAGAGCAAGGCAAATGATACCTATGATGAAAAGGTACTCAACAAGAGAGAAAATCAAGTATGGGGGTGTGATGGTGTCACTAAATAAAGAAGGAGAGGTACAGAGCTAGAAAGATGTTAACAAAAGAGAAGAGAGAAGACGGCCACACGGACACCCTAGAATGGAAGAACCGTGTATCTCTGCTCCCAGACGCTCTGCCCTTCAGCAATCTTCGCTCATGAAGTGCATCACGTCCAGTCCACAGCCCCCATCAGCATTTCTCCAGCAGGGTACTGTCTAAGGATCTGCTTGAAGAAGGTATCTCACCCTGCCCTGCTACTTATTAACTCCGGGCTCAGTGAAAGCAGAATCAGTGGCTGACCACTTCAACCTTGGCAAGCGGTAGCAGGGCCTCCTGGCATTCCAACACATCCTGTGGAAGTCAAGCTGCTCACAACTGAGTCTGATCCTATCGGAGAAATTGGAAATGTGTTTTGCACAGAGGCAAGAGTCCCGGCTCCCTGACAGTATCGTCTTTATCAGGGAATTGGGCTTGCCTTAATAGGCACTGTTGCTTTCTTGGTTAAAACAAGAACAACAAAGCAATGTATCCACAGCCACCTACACACCCCCAGCATTAGTACAGCCATCAGCAGAGAGTCGCTAGCAAACCAATCTCACAGGATTTATACGCGAAGTGAACCGTGGTGACACAGTCCTCTGAATTCCGCAGGCCCAGCTGAGAGTCAGGTCAGGGGCCATAGCTTACAAGCTTTCCTTTAGAGGAGGTGGTTCACATTTGGCAACAGAAATCTGAAGCAATAATGAGGACAGTCACCTTTCCATGTGGCAGTAAAGGTGAAGTAATGGGGACAGTGAAATCTGCAGAGATATTCAGAGTACCCAGAAAGGAAGCTATGTAACTCAAAGCAAAGCCTTCTGCTTTTGCTGGTCATCTTGAGTCTTTATCATGATCCAGTTATTTCATTCTTTCTCAGTTTGCTTGATAGTTAACATTAGCTAACATCAACCATGTGTATGCCTAAACCTGCAAATGTGTACTTTGCATAGGGCTTCATGCTATGTTTATTCTGCATTCACAACACATTGTGAGGCGGATATTATCATAGTCCATTTAAGGACTAGGACATTGGCGCCTAGGGTGATGAAGAAAGCTGCATTAGGTCACAGACCCGGGAACCCGAAGGAGTCTGGGCCCAATTCTCAACCTTACTGCTCTTTTGCAAGTCATTTGGCAAGGTCATTTCCTCTACTTTTATTTATTTGTTGTGCTTCCTCTCCCTGGCATCCACTCTCTTTCTTGCTTAGGTGATTGGATTAAAGTTCAGAGAAAGCTATTTTTGTCAAACAGAAGTGAACTAGAATATTACAGAGGAAGATAGAGATGATAGTCTAAGAAAGAGTGGACGGAGAGGTGGATAAAATTCTTCAAGATATCCAGACTTGGGGAAACAGATGAAGAGATATTCTGAAAGTGGGGAGCCTTGAAATTGAAATCATGGGTTTTTGAGAAGCACAAAGAACCGGCAAAGCATGGGCATGATTCTAAACCTGAGATCCAGAGAAGAACAGAACTAAGTTCTTCTAGAGATCTCCACTGCCACTGTCTGTTCCACTTCACTAACATATTTATATTCTAAGTCCCACATCACCTTCATACATGGTTTCAGAGGCCATGAGGAAGACAATGGGCTCCACAGTGCACAGGAGTACACTGCACCAAACAGAGGAAAACATCCCCCAAACAGACTTGGTGCAGAGTAAGTGAAACTATCACTCGAGACATTGTGTCACGTCTTTATGACATCTACCACCGAACACATACTAGTATTCCTGCAGTTGGCAAAAGTCAAAACAGTGTTTCACAAGCCCTGTTCTTGCCCTGTAGCTTGATTTGGCTTGCACAGAATCCAAGGGGGAGGTCTTTTCAGAACTGAGAATTCTTCAACTCTCACTTCAGACTCAGAAGTTATTGAAAACTGTGTGTGTTAGTGACTTCTGGAGATTCCTCTACTACTAAGACCTTCCTTATATTGTTCATCTGTCTAATATGGCTTCTAAAGTGTCGCTAAGCATCACTACTGAGCCAGAACACCTAAAGTACACCCACAACCCATATCAGTTTCAAGAACCCAGAAGCTCTGTCTCTGAACAGAATTGCCTATGCTTCTTAGGCAAGCAATCTTTCTCTGGTCTTAGGGCTTTTATGCCTTTACACTAGAGTTTATAATAAAATAAATGGTTCACTTGGGTTAAGAGTTCAAATGTATTTGATTCTTCTTCAAATGTATTTGATGCTTTCTTCTTCTTCTTCTTCTTCTTCTTCTTCTTCTTCTTCTTCTTCTTCTTCTTCTTCTTCTTCTTTCTCTTCCTCTTCCTCTTCCTCCTCCTCCTCTTCCTCCTCTTCCTTCTTCTCCTCATCCTTCCCTTCTTCTTTCTCTTCTTCTCTTTTTTAATGTCAGGAACTTATGGCTCATACTATCTGTGACCTAACTTACTGACTTCGTATTTTTGGGTGCTAACAATATTTTGATTTGATTCAATGGTCAAAAAGCCCTTCACCTCAGCTTATGGTTTCTACCCGAGTTTCAGAGAGTGAGAGACTGAAACTTAGACAGTCCTTGAAGTATTACTCCATGGGACCAGTGCATGACTACAGAGCTTTTTGACCTAGTTCTGTCTGTGTGCTTTGAGGCATCAGGGCAAGACTATAATAAAGGGCATTTCTTCCTGATTAAAGGAGTTAGGAGAACAAATAATTCCCCTTCATGCTCTATTACTGCTTCCTTCACCTGGGCACAGCACTTAGAAATGAAAAGAGGATCTAAAGCTTATGTGGAAATAGGGGAACCAATTCTCCCTGTCATAGTCCCAGTTTTATAAGTCTGATCTATAACCATACGGGTGAAAACAATCCTTTTAATACTTAGATTACTATAAGCAGGGTTTGAAGGACTGATGGCCAAATGCAATCTTCACTGACCAAACTTTCAAACTTTCTTTTCCATTAAAACCTCCTGCAAAATTCCAACATATAGAATGAATTAATGCATCCAGACTTCACTAAAACAAAGTATTCCAAAGCCATTCCTTTCCAGATGCCTATAGGAGTGGTATAAAGCCAGACTTGTCAGGATCAGCATCTTTTGGTAGTGCCTTATGTTGGTAAACATACAATTCCCTGACTTGGGGCGCTTAGATACTCAAGCTTAGACCTGTACTGTCTGGTGTGGGAAGTCTTTCTGTGTATGTGTTGCTTTTATTGATTAAATTGAATAAAGAAGCTGGCTTGGCCTGTGATAGGGCAGAGTAGAGATAGTCAGGGAAAACTAAACTGAATGCTGGAAGTAAGAAAGTGGAGTTGAGAGAAGTCACATAGTCCAACTGGAGACGGACTTTTCTGGTAAGTCACAGCCACGTGGCAATACACAGATAAATAGAAATGGGTTAATTCAAGATGTAAGAGTTACCTAGAAATATGCATAAGCTAAAGGGTCAAACAGTGATTTAAATAATATAGCTTCTGTGTGATTATTTCCAGGAGTCTGTGCAGCCGGGAAACAAACAAGTGGCCTCCTCACAACAAATTGGCACACCAATGTGTGCCAACTAAATCAACTTAAAACTGAGAGAGCTTGAAAAGGAATTCTAGACACAAAAAAATTATAGGGTTTAATGCAGCTTCTTGCTCTGTTTGATAGGAGCAAGCAGAGCTGTGATTCCTTTAAGAGACATCTTTCTGATTCAGCGGTAGCAGAAAAAAAAAGCTGCTAGCATGAACTCTGACACTTTTGGGAGGTCTGACTACAGAGCATTTAAATGTAGTTTGTGAGCAGAGTGCTACAACTTGCTTAAAGACAACATAGACCTGTTGTGTGCCTGAAAATGGGACTGTGAGCATGGCTCATGCTAAACAGACCTCTGCCTTGCTATATTGAACTGGGAGGAGCCAAAAAGCAAAGAAGCCTTGTCTTAGTAACAATGCTTAGATGCTTAACATTTTAAAAAGCACTCCTGAAGAGAAGGACATAGTCAGACATAAATGACCTCTAAAGGAGACACAGTTTGTTTAAAAACATGTACGTAGGCTTGGGAGATTGAAGAAAAAGAGTAAAGAGACAGTAACTATAAAATAAAAGAGTACAGACAGTCATAGATTAAAGAAATGAAGATAATAAATTAAATATCAAACTTGTAGAAAAATTAATAGAGTAAGAAAAAATAAACCACACAAAGATGGAATATACACAGAGTGCTATATTATTGTGTTTTCTTTGAATTTTTTGACTGTAAGGAGCCAAGTACAAAGAGATATTGTAAGAGCTGCTAAGCTAAACCAAACGATATATTTTAAAGGTGTCTTGATTCCAAACTTTGGGTCTAAGGATTTGTTGCTTTGGAAAAGAGGTTCTGCTTTTGTTTCCACAGAAGATGAGAACCTGTGGATTAAATCCAGACTAATGTGGTTCAATGGACTAATACCCCATGAAATGTCACTGTGAACACCCTGAAAAGTACTTCACCAACAAAAAAGCAGGAAGCAGTTTGGAGAGAACTATGCCCAATTCCCAAATTTTGTTCATAAGTATTTGTTTACATTTAAAGGGGGATATGTTATAGAGATTTGCATTGGTATGGATCTTGGTTTATTGATACAAACTTAAGGTCAATTTTATTACATGTATATTTCTGCTCTTGATTAAGGTATTGTGTTTGTGCAGCTCATTTAAAAATGTAATCTATAATTAAGAAATACAGGTTAATAGATAGTCATCTACAATAGTCAAACTTATAGTCATGTTAGTTAAGTTTTTTAGATATATAGCGATATATTTCAGTTAGTTATTCTTCAACTCTTTCAAAGACTATAGAATATGGCATTTAAAATATTTTAAGAACTTATGACTTTTCATAATAGTGAGACACATCCTGGCAGCACCAATCTACTTCAAGAGGGAGATGGGCATCAAAGAGGCTCCTCATAGAATTTGTTGGCCATTTGGGCAAGAACCTGCTCTTGCCTGGACTGCTTGGTGAACTGGACGTGCAGAATCCACAGAGAAATGACTGTTGAAGTTGCCTAAAAATGGTGAGACAGTCCTTTTGGGCTTCTGTTTCATGAAAGGGTCTGCCAGACATTCTGTGGGACACAGAAGAAAATGACTGACAAACTGCCAATATAGGCAGAACTATCTTTGAAATTTCTTGCTTCATGGAAAAGTCTGCCAGATACTATGGACCAGTAGGCTGAAGATGCATGCCCCAATGTAACAGAAGAACATTGGGTGACTGTCCAGGCAGTGAAATGTCTCTGTCAATTCTAGAGTTTTGGAAGTTGCTTGCAATGCACTTCCTGTTAACTTAGGTAATATTATATCCTTCTGGAGTCTTTGATAGAGTTGAAGAATAGATAGTTATAATTATAGTTTTCCTTAGTTAAGGAACACACACACACACACAGTAACTAATTCTTTCTGGATACCTGTTTTGTTACACACACAGTAACTAATTCTTTCTGGATACCTGTTTTGTTATATGTAATTTTACTAACCTTCCTTTTCATTTAAACAGAAAAGGGGAAATGGTGTGGGAAATCCTCCTTTATATGCATTGCTTTTATTAGTTAATGAATAATGAAGCTGACTTTGCCTGTGATAGGATAGAGCAGAGTTAGGTGGGGAAAACTAAACTGAATGCTGGGAGAAAGAAGGCAGAGTTGAGAGAAGCCTTATAGCCCCGCCAGATCACCCTCATGTTTCAATAAGCTCTAAGTCTTAGACTGTGAATTATACCCACATTTGGACCTCTTTCTCTGAATAATATCACTCCATTTCCTGGGGATGCAGCAGTAGATTAATGTCATGGTATTTCTTGGCTTTCACAGTGTTGTGAGATAATTTTCATAATAAATATATCAATTATCTATTTGTCTGTCTAGCATCTATCACTTATCTGTCCATCATCCTATCAATCATTAGATATCTATCAGTCCTAATGACTTATCTCCTTAACTATTCCTTCTACATATGTATCATCTAGCTATTCTATCATCTGTTTATCATCTCTTTCTCAAATTCAGGCTCTGAATCTAGCTACCAATCCATTTATCTACCATCTCTATTGTATATCTCTGTTGATATCTACTTGCATATTATATCTTCTTACCTAACCCTTCTATTTATTAATCTTCTGTCTGTGTTATCATCTATCATGAATCTATTCTATCAATCACCTATTCCCTTTCTCCATATCTGTGTCTCTGTAGCAGTTTATATGTCTATGTATCATTTCTCTCTATGTATATCTAATCTATCTATCTACCTACCTTCCTATCTATCTGTCTGTCTATCTATCTATCTATCTATCTATCTATCTATCTATCTATCTATCTATCATCTATCTACCTACTTATCTACCTATTTATATTGTAATCAATTTTCTATATCTATATACCTACCTATTTATATTATAATCAATTTTCTACATCTATATACCTACCTATTTATATTATAATCTATTTTTAATTCTCTTTATCTCCACATAACTCATTTCTTTGTCACCTGTCTTCCATAGACCCTTTACCTATACCACGATTTTCTATCAGTCCTGTATCTGTGCACAAAAAGAACATTTTTCCCAATTTAAAAAAGCATACATAGCATAGTTTTCTCTTTCCAAACTTTGTTTTAATAAAGTAGGTCTAGCAGAGCCTGGAATAGCTTCATCCCAGTAGCGATTTGCTCATGTCCACCACCTGGTCCCTTCACTCAATGCTCCTGCAGGAATAGCTCCGCAAGGAACAAATATGGGCTAAAATAAGGCCCCAAGAGCCTGTTCTCTCCTGCTTAGGAAATCTGAGCCCTCTGGGTAATGCTATTCTTACGATATGTGCTTTCTGATTACTTCCAGAAGGCCCTGCAAGGCAGGCTGACCATAAGGTCTTCCCTCGTGAAGAAGGTAAACCAGCCTCGTGCACTGAGGCCATGGTTTACCTGCATGTGAAGGCAAGCAGAGTAGTGTCTGAAGGGGTCTAATAAGTGGGCTAATTTTCTGTGCAGAGATCTCCTCCCTCCATACTCCATGTTCATTTTGCCCTGCTAAGTCCTGATAGGATTTCTTCTTTATCCTCTTCCTCCCCACACCTTATTCAAATGTCAAGAGAATTCATGGTTTCTCTTGTTTGAAAAGAGAAACTAAGGAGTTTCTTCCCAGTCTGGGCACTGTTCTGCACAATCCTGCAACCTGGAGTCGCTATGTCACGCCTCTTTCTGCAGAAAGCTTGATATGAACTAAATTTAGAAGGGGATGACATTCCAGATCACTCTCTGTCTCTGTTACTGGTAGTTGGTGCTTGGCTGTGGTTCACATCAGCTCCTAATCCGCCTGGGTATTCAGACGAGAGCCATGGTCCATCTTGACTTCTAACTGCCCTCCCTTGCCTGAAGGGAGTCCTGAAATTCTTTAAGATGCCCCACCCTGCCTCACCCCATCCAATTTTATCCCTCCTGACTCAAAGAGAGGTTAACAAGGAAAACAAGTGTGAGCCATTGCTCAAGACTGAGAAAGCCAGCTGTCAGTCACATACGGATTCTATCCTCCAAACAAGACAATTATGGGGAAAGAAAGTACTAGCTGACAATCTGAAAATTTTACGACCAGAGTGACCTTCTGCCTACCCATTTTGGGATGGGAAAACCGAGGTGTTTCAGCATCTACCCTTCAGTCAGCCCCCACCTCATCAAGTACTAACAAGCTGTTTGTAGGGGGTTCAGGACTCTGAATTAAACTCACCTCATTTTCTGAGAGAAGCACTCAAGAGGTCCAGTGGCTCCTTACTAAGGACCCAGTATGCCAGGACTCCACCCTTTCATCTACTTTCCCCAGGCGGGCTCTTACCCAAGTCCCCTCTGGGGAACACCTCTGTTGCCATGGACTGCATAGCAATGGATGAGCGTTAAGTACAGATTTATCTTAAAGACAGAGGCACTGTTCTAAATATGAACACAGAAAGGAGTGCTATCAAAGTTCTAGGAGGGCTAGCATATGGATTACAATACAGGGTATACTATGAAAGAGAACTTAAATGGAAGAGGAAAGCCGGGGTTCCCTCTTACTAAAATTTATTCAATAGTTTTAATGTACTATTTTTAGTTAGGTGAAAATAAAATGACGCGGTCGATGAAACATTCACACCATTTGTCTCTATTTTTAACAATTTTTTTTAAAAAATAAATTACTGTTTTCTGCTATAGCTCTATTATCTGTATTAGAAGTATTAAACTGCAGGTTCTTTCTGTCACTGAGTAAAAGGGGACTTGCTTACCAAAGCCGAGTAACAACAGCCCAGCATAGTTTAGGTAAAAATATTACTGCTGTTCAAATCTCACATAAGAAAGTCAAAATCACATATAAAATTATACACACACACACACACACACACACACACACACACACACACACACACTGTTTCTAACCAAAATAAGTAAAATGTGTTCCAAAATAAAAACTTCCAACTCTGATTTCCTCCAAAAAACGGAAAACTGTTTCCTGCTTGGAACACCCCCTCTTAAAACCTTGGAAGCATTAAGACCTGGAACATTCTCATCTGAGATTATCTTTGCAGTCAGTGAAGTGTCCCGAGAAACCGAAAGGGAGAAAACTTCCAGTTCGCTGGGACAGAGTGACAACAGGAGGAATCCACACTTTTCCTTCCCCCTCAGCATTAGCTGTGGAGTTCCAACTTTCAAAAGTGCCTTGGCACTGTTAAAACTCCTACCTCAAGAGCCTTTGGGGCAAACAAAGATGAGAACCACCCACCCACTCCCTCTGCAGAGGTGATGGGGTTGAAATGTGTTAATTAACACGTACACCCGCGACCCCTCCCACCCCCCACCCCCGTGTTTGTGAACAAACACCAGACAGGGCTCAGGAAGCTAGGCTGGAAAGGCAAGAACTGCAAGGTCCCCTACCTCTCCTCTGCTTCACAGAGTGGCGGATGAGGGTCCCCCGTGGTCCTGGGGAAAGCTGAGAGGCTCTGAAGGAGGCGGCCACTCAGCCCGCCCATGTGAGCAGGCCCTGCCTGCGCTCAGGAGCTGCCCCAGTCAGATTTTCCAGCCGCACAACTGCAGCCAAGTCCCTGCCCATGCCTGAAGAATTTCCTGAACAGCATTCCCGGTCTTTCACTGCCTGCTTTGAAACCCTACTCTGCCTCTACTTCGATCCGGTTTTGTCAAGCCCAGCTACTGGGCTGTCTCCAGATATCAATGGGAAACACGTGTATCAAACACAGCCTTGCTTCTTTGCTACAGAGCTCATGGCGTCTGCAGGGCTCACACTCACAGAAAGAAGGCTGCTTCACGAAACGACTTGGATTTCCCAGCCGTTCTCCACACAAGCTTTGCTCCGGGTATTTGATGCAATAGACAAATCATCCTTTTTTTCCCTCCCAGCTCACTGCTGTCTCGTTGTACTTTGCCTGTTCCCCGTGGAATCCCTCACTGCCCGGGGTTAGCCCCCTGCGTTCTGTTCTCCCTGGTCTCAATAATCAAGTGACTGCAGCTGAAAGACATGAACTCTCACTCCATCTCTGTTTCTGGCCCTTCCTAACTTTTTCTTAAAATTTCAGTTGCTGGGGGAAGCAATATTTTTAGCATTTCCAGTTCCGTTCTTCCGAGTTGTCCTCTCCACCTGATTCGTGGTCCATTTCTGTAGCAACTAAAAATAATACAATTATTTTCCTCAGACACTTCGGATCCTTTTTGCTCTGAAGTTGTGCAGGTAGCATGACACTGACGGTCACATTTTGCATGCTGTGACAAATGTGTGAAGGTGACAGGAAAGAGGAAGACCCTGGGACCAGAATGCATCCTACACTGGTGCAGTTGTAATTTTCGTTTTCCTAGGTGGCATTCCCTCAAGATGTTCTGGGTACCTTCTGCTGCATTTTGTGGTCTACCTTTGACATTTTCTCTCTTCTATCATAAAACAGGAGGAAAAAAATCTCAAAATACAAGAGCTTTTAAATGGAAGCTACCTATATCTAATAACCTAGAAGCTACCTACATCTAAGAAATCAAAGTAAAGTTTTCAAGTTAATGTTCCAAAAAACAAGTTAAAGAGGAGCATTTGGTGTGAGGGTTTTTCGTTTGTTTGTTTGTTTGCTGTTCTTTGTTTCTTCTTCTCCTTCCTTGTCCTTGTCTTCTTGGCATTAACATTTACATCACATGCATTTCTCTCTCTCTCTCTCTCTCTCTCTCTCTCTCTCTCTCTCTCTCTCTTCTTCCTTTCTCTGTTTCTGTCTTCCCATTTTCTTGCCAGATTTTAAAACTGTTTTTATGTTCCAGAGGGGTCTGCTGTAAATATTAGGATTCACTGCGGGTCAGGACTTATTCAATTGTGGTGGAGGCATTTTAACACAATTAAGTTACTACCTTGGAATGTATTGTGGGCATGTGAGCAAGCATGCGTGTGTATGAATATTGAGGCATATGTGGTCAGGCACACCCATCCATCTGAGGTCACAGCACAGCAATTATAGAGCTAGAGAACCCGAGACTGTCCAATACAAATAGCCTTCAGCCTTCATCTTACATTGAGAAACCCAAGCTTGGGGAGATGATTCATCCAGAGTTGCAAAGACAGTTAATGCCACAGTTCATGCTGGTGAAGGCCTTCTGGGGCCTCTCTCTCTTCTGTGCGCTTACTGTATTGTAGTATATTCTGGGAAGGCGATATCACCCAGCCTTCAGGGGAGCAGCCTTCAATCAGATCCAGGTAGAACCTTCCCTCTCCTCTAACTAGCTGTCCCACCTGTAGGCTCTGGTCAACTTGTTTACTCTCTCAACTGTGGATTGAAAGTAATAATTGGATCTGCTTTGTAGAAATGGTCATTGACTTATTGGGGTAATCTGTATGCTTCATTGGCACCAGTGCCTATAAATCATTTAAATTTCTTTGCTGTTTTAGTGGAGCAAAACCCAGACCCTTTTATTTTATTTTATTTTATTTTTTTATCAGAATTGTGTCCCTAGATATTTTCTGCTGCCTAATAAAGGCATACCAATTCAAACACAGGAAACTATCCCAAAATTTAGTTGGAGCGATAAACCCAGCCATCTGGCTTCTCTTCATTTGTTCCCAAACAGAACAGTGGAGGCTTTTCTCCAGTTAACTCTTAGAAAAGGCAAACAGTGGAATCAAAGCCGCTGTGAGTCACGAGGCGAGCCAAGTGCCATTCAGAGAATTAGGCGTCCCCTCAGCACTAAGAGCTCAGAACAGTAGTTCCCGGGAGAGAAGGTCATCGACAGTTGCCCTGCCCATGCGCAGAAACACCTCTATCCCCACTGACCGGCAACACGTGAAATCCCCATGCTGAGAAAGAAATCATTCAGAGAAAACAGCTGCTGCAAATCTGAAAGAATTGGACGTCTATTTGTGCGTTTAGAGGCAGTGGCACCCAGGGCTTAATGAAGCTGCGTTCAGCTTCCTCTGAGAAAAACAAAAGATGGGGTTCAAGTAGTTCTTCATGTTGAGTGGTTTACAAATGTTTAAGTTCTTCAAGACAGGAAAACCCAGGGGGAACACAAGCTCACAAAATTTTATTTTCTTAATTTTTATGTGTTGAGTTTTATGTATGATACTACAGAGTGTGTGGTGGGGGTATGCCCTGGATGGCAGCCAGTACAGAGTGGGGGGAGGGGCACCCAGTATGGCATCCAGTAAGCGCTCAAAGGACCTAAGTGTTTACTAGTGTTTGGTTTGCAAAGAATGGTAGAGCTCCTTCCACAGTCTACTCTTACAACTTGTCACCCTCATCAGTCCGTTCTTGAATTGCCTTTGATTGCAGCAGAGGGAAGCCAGAATTAGCCAAAAGAAACAGAGGGACAATGTGCTAAATCACCAACTGTAAGTCTGCGCGCGGTCCTGAAAGCATGAGGAGAGCCAGCTGAATGCTCTCAAGACTCCTTTCTTTCTCTTCCCCTAGGCTTCTCTTGGTTTGCGTTCATCTTTGCTCCCGCCATCGGCGTCACACACATTGTGTAGAATTAGCAAGGGACTGAGAAAAAGTAGAAGGCACACTAAAGTGTTAGGCAAGGTCTGGGGAAGCAGATTAGTGGGTAAGTACTCTTCCTGTAGAAGCATGAGATCCTGAGTTCAAATGCCTACAGCCTACAAAAAATTCAGGTACAGTTTCCATGTGTCTATTCCCCTAGAGCTTGCAGCTGGGTAGGGTGATCTCTGGGGCTTGTTGTTAGCCAGCCTAACTTCAGGTTCCGGTAGGGACCCTGTCTCAATGGAGTAAGAGAGAAGGATAGAGCCGGACAATGAATAACATCTTCCCATAGCCTCTAAATCCATACACTCCACTACACAAATACACGCACACACACATGCACACACACATACCCAATGCACACGTGTACACACAACAAAATAGAAAAATAATAAAATAAAGTGATACTCTATGAAATATCTAAGATAATAAGAGCATACTTTGATGTCTTCTCTATAAAAAGCCTAATTTTATCAGGTTCAAGCCCAAACAACTTTATTAAATGAGTAGCAATTATTGAGACAGTAGCCTGATACCCTCTTCCATTTGAGGGTTCATTTTGCAAACAGTATCCGCTGAGGAGGCACACACCCTGTTTGGATCTTCAGAACAGACAGGGCAAATACAGGGCCACTTTTCAACAGCCAAAGGCAAAGTAATCAATTGACTTTGAAAAGAAACTGTCAAGAAAGAATTTGGGATGACTTACGGTTCAGGGACAAACAAATGACCCACAAATTGTGAGAATATCTTTATTGGTCAGACATACTGTCTAAGCTGAAGTCACTTCCAGTGTTAGTAATTCAGTTCTGCACATGGAGCAAAGGGAATAAGATCAGTCATTACCTTGAGAAGGAATTGGTACTTGGTTGAATAAAGCACCCTTCTAACAGCGATTCATTTAACAGCATGGAGAAAATACTGGTATAGCTGAACAGTCAAGCTATACATTTTTTTCTTTTTCACTATAAAACACTGGTCAATTCTTTGAAATTTCTTTCTGGTCCATAATTTCTCCTAATGTTATAGCTTTCTGAAAGTAAACTCTTGAAATACTATGCTTTTATTTGGAAATAAAATTTATTGATCAATAAAAATGGCCCAGACTCCATGATAGCCAGCAATGAAAAAGAACCATGTTTGAAAAATCCAAAACATCCCTTGTCTCTATTTTTCCAATACTAGTACTACTTTGAACAGAACCCAACTGTGGAGCACAGGTATTCCAAGTGAAATATAAACCGCATGAATAACAAATGCATTATCTAACATCCCAGCCTCAGAAATCTAACTCCTGGATCTGGCAATTAGCCCAGAGAATAAAGTGCTTCCTATGCAAGCCTGAGAACCTGAGTTCAGATCCACTACCCATGGAAAAGCTGTTTTGTCACATGCCCATAACCCCAGTGCTTAGAGGAGCGAGAGAGGGAGGCGGAGACAGGTGGATCCTGAGGGCTCATTGGCCAGGCATCTAGTTGAAATATTGGGTTGGTGAGATTCAATGAGAGATCCTATCTTAAAAGATAAAATAGAGAAATGATTGAGGAAGTCATTTCAATATTAACCTCTGACCCCTGCATGCACCCAGTCGCATGCATACACATGCACGCACGCACACACACACACAAACACACACACACACACACACAGGCATCTCACCCCAAAACCTAGCCATTGTAAACTAAAAACTAAAGATATCAAAGACAGAAAATTTATCATTCATTGTATATCTCTGCAGTTTTTTAAAGAATTTCATGCATGAGTGCTGTATCTACATCACTGCTACGCACTCTCTCCCTCGCCAGCTCCTCTCATGTTCCCGACTCCCTTGCAAGTTAATGAGCTCTTCTTTTTAAATTATTATTGTTACAGGCACACACATGTATGTATGCATATACAAATACAACATGCTGAGTCCATGTGGTGTTGCGCCTGTGTTTGTGTTTAAGGCTGATTGCTTGGGAGTGGATACTCTCTCAGGATGGTCATCTCTAGTGAACACTGGTTCTCTTCTTCCGGCAGCTTCTCATTGCCTGGGAGTGGGACCTTGTGAGATTTCCACCCTCCTTGCTGACATGTCAACTAGCCATTCCACTGGTGAACGGGTGATGGAAATATACAAATGCGCAATGGAATTCTGTTAGACTGAAAACAAAAACAAGAACATGGCATTTGCAAGTAAATGGGTAGAACTAGAAAATAATATAGTGAATGAGGAAACCCAGACCCAGAAAGACAAATATCACTGTGTATTTCAAAGCCTTTTATGGACAACAGATACATGACAGAGACCACACTGCGCAAACTCATAACTCACAATGAGTCTGAGATTAAATAGTTGGTGCAGGAATGTCCATAACTTTTCTAATAATGTACAAAACTACCAGTGAAAATATCATGTAACATTTCACAGTCTATTTGAGAAGAAAGGAACTTCCCATTTTTTTTTTAAATTAAATCTCACAAGTGGCTGCTGACTGCAAAATTTCTTTGTTTGGGTTTGAAATTTGACAAACCTTGATTATTCCCCTCTCAAAAAATATTGAGCAGCACATCCATGCTTCCTGAGGTGTCATTCCCAATAGTTGGAATACGGCATCAGTTTAGGTGCTCATACATCTAAACAGACAAAGAAAATGGGGCTGTATTCAGCCATAGAAGAGAACAGGGTTATATCATCTACAGGCATGTGTCCAGAACTGGGGGCCACTGCCTTCTTAATAAGATGTGTATCTGTGTGTCTGTGGGTATGTGTGTATGTATGTGCTTGTGTGTGACTAAGCACTTTCTTCCTGACCCATCATCATCATCAGTGGCAGCCCACATGTGACATCAAAATATAGTCTATTTTTGAGCTAGCTCATTAGTTGGTATTTACATGTGTTTAGAATGTGTAAGTATGCTTTGGTAGAAAGAGTCTATATTCAAACCGAACTAGCATCCCCCTTTAATTTCCCAAGGGTTTAATTATCACAATTTAATCATATGATTTATTTCAAAGCTTGAATCCATCATTGCAGCTATGTTATTTAGAAGTATACAGTGCAGTTTACTTCTTCCATAAGATGATATCCAGTGCCACTTCAAAGAGTCCTTCCTTAAAACTAATTGGATCCAGATGGCCAGATCCACTTGTCTGGGATTTGCATCACTTCCTGTCCCTCTTTGTCTCTATACACTCATTCACTTTCCCCACTCAGCCATCTCTCTGGTCCAGGAGTCAGCTTTCTAAGGCTTGGCCCTTTAGTGTTGGTCTCATACTATGACCTGTTCGAATGCTTTTATTTTTGTTTGGGTAGTATGGCTTTGTCAGCAATTGTATTGAACCAGCTATTTTTTCCCCTGTGGCAGAGCCATGGCACCTTTGTGAGTTGGTTGTCTTCCTTGTAGTTTTATTTATGGCTCTCTACTCTGTTCTACAGTCTTATGTGTCTGTTTTAAATATTAATATCATTCTATTTTGGTTACAACAACCAAATATATAATTTAAAGTCAGTACATTTGATACCCTCAGCTTTGTTTCTCTTGCTGAAGACTGTGTTATGGGAGCTAAGAAGATGAATCAGTACGTTAAATATCTGCTTACAAGCCTGAGGACCTGAGTTCAATTTCCAGTACCCACAAGTCTGATGCACACATGAAATTCCAGTGCTGGGGGTAGGCACAGGAAGATCCCTGAGATTTGCTGGCCAGGAAGCCTCGTTTAGATAGAGAGATCTGGTCTGAGTGAAAGACTATGTCTCAAAAAAACAAAACAAACAACAAAAAAAATGACAACTGATATCAATATCTAGCCTTTACATATATACATGCACACTTGCAAGCATAGATAGATAGATAGATAGATAGATAGATAGATAGATAGATAGATAGATAGATAGATGGAACTGTATTAGCTATTGGGAGTCTTTTCTTGTTCTAAACAAATTTAATACTATCTTTTCTATTTCCATGAAAGAGGTCATTGTAGTTTTGATGGAGATTGTTAGAGAATATAGATATTTTAGCAATGTTAACTTTTCAAGTCCATGAACAAAAGGCATGTTTCTTACATATTTGTATTGTCTTAACCTTGTTTAAATCAAGAACTTATAGTTTTAAGTGTACAAATCTTGTATGTCTGTGTGTTGATTTATTTATTCCTAGGATTCTGTTCTTTTCGACACAATTAAAGATAGAGTTTTCCTTCTTCCTTTCTTTTTCTCTTTTCTCCCTTTTAAGGCAACTCATTGCTTTTCGTATAATTGGAATTGATTTTTCCATGTTGATTTTGTATATTAAAACTTTAATGAATATGTTCATTAGTCATACCAGTTTCTTGAAGGTGTCTTTGGGATTTTCTATTTATACAACCATTTCGTCCATGGAGATAAATTCCTTCTTTTATGATTTGCACTCCTGCTTTTTGTTTCATTTTATTTTTATAACCACCCTGGCTAGGCACCTTATAACCAACAATACAAAGGATTTAGGGAACTTACACTGTTTGATAACAACTCCCCAAAACAATCCCACATAGAAATGAGTGAAGGACTTGAACAGAGGCATGTCTAAAGTAGACAAATGACCAACAGATACATTAAAGCATGCACTACATCACTAACTCCCAGGGAAGTGCAACTGAAAATCACAATGA
This sequence comes from Myodes glareolus, assembly GCF_982192425.1. NCBI lineage: Eukaryota > Metazoa > Chordata > Mammalia > Rodentia > Cricetidae > Myodes > Myodes glareolus. The sequence goes on along the minus strand of NC_142034.1, from coordinate 77,231,302 downwards.
GTTTCTACTTCCCACCTACTAGAAAGGCAGTCAGCAGAAAGACAAAAGATCGCACTGGGATACCAAGGGAAGTCTGTGCATTGCTGGTGGAGACAGACTGATAGAGTCATTGGGTAAGATAGCAAAAAGAATGGGACAAAATTCAACACTTCCAGATCTGTGTAAACATCCAGCAAAAACCAAGTCAAAAACTTTCAAGAGTTACTTAAACACCTATGTTTTTGACAACATCATTTGCTACAGTCCAGATATGAAAATCTAATATCTATCAATAGATGAATGGATAGACAAATGAGATGGTTTGAATAAACATCACTCAAAGACTCCTGAGTTAGTCTTGATCCCCATCCTCTAGTGCCATCTAATGGTGGTAGAATCTTTAAGACGCAGGACCTAATGGAAGAAAGTTAGGTCATTGGTGGCCTCCAAGGGGATTCTGGGATGCCAGTTTCTTCCTTTTTTAAAATCTCTTTTGTTTGCTGGTTTTCTTGAAGTAAACAGCCTCATCCTTTACTTTGGACTACCACCATGCTATACTACTTCACCAAAGACCCCAAAGCACGGGGGAAATGAATAATGGACTAAAACCTCTAAAACCATGGGCCAAGCCAGGTATGTCAGTACATATCTGCAGCCCCAGAACTTCAAAAGGTTGAAGCAGAAGGATTGTTTGAGCCTTGAGTTCAATAGTAGGCTGGACAATACAGCAAGACTCTGTCTTTACAAACAAGAAAGTAAACCACAAAAACGCAGCAAAGGAACCACTCCTAATTTTACCTTAAATATCTCAAGTGTTTTGTCACAGTAGCAGAGTGGACACTATATTGACTGTTACATGGTAGAGGAAGAAATGGCAGAGCTGGGATCTACCCAGAGAAGTGGTGTCCAAACTGAGAGTTCTGGTGGATTACAAAGTTTAAAACAAAATAGTGTTTACAGAGTAGTTAATTTTAATCAAATAAGTTAATGCTAAATTTTTGTTAACTTTTTTTTATTTGCATTAGGTTCTGTCTAATGACATATTTGCCAACCAGTGTAACACCCATTTAACTCTAATATCTTGTCTTTGTTAATTAAATCTCAGAAGACAGAAAACTCAAACCACCTTATTAATTAATATAACCTTGATGCCTTGACTATTGTATCTTTGAAGCTCAGCAGTGTAGTGACCTTCCTCCAGACTAACCACTTGTTTCTGCTTAATTCATTTTATATTGTTATTAAATCTGTTTTGTTCCTAAGGGCTCTGTTGCATGTAATTCTAGGACACTTCAAAGGCCTTGCCACTAGTTCAATGATTGTGCTATTACAATTCCTTGGGATGTCAAGAAATGTGAATCAAGGGTTCCAAAATGAAAGAAAAGATGCCTCAGTGTTCAGAAGAAGAAAAGCGGGGTGTCATGGTCTTGGCTGCAGTTTATACATATCTTAACAAAAGCCAAAAGGAACAGCATGGAGCAATGAAAAGATGAGTTATATTAATGGAGCATTTTATCTGTAGATTTGGGGTTTATATTGATAATATAAATAATAAAATTATCATTGGAGTTTTTATTTAATGAGGGACAGTAGCACGTCTAAAGCAGCCACCGTAACAGACCATGGCCTCGCTATCAGGAAGCATAATGCATCATCTTAGGCATGTCAACTAGGTCACATCGTTAGCCCTGAATACTCAGAGCATTCTACCCCTCAAATCTTATTTCCCACAGCCCTCTCAGATCCTTTCATTTCATTTTTCAGAAAATTTTGTTTTACTGAATCTTATAATTTGTAACTAAAATTGGAGGCATGGAGCCTTTCTTTATCAGCATAGTATTTACATATAACCACAGCAGCCAATGGTCAGTCGAAGCCCAGTGTGTGCTAGTTATGTTAATTATATCAACTGGCTTTGCAAAGTTTCATATGGGGTCACCTCAAGGGTTTGCACGATTTTCTGTGCAAGCCAGATAATATATATGTTAGTCTTCCAGACAGTGAAGTCTCTGTCATAATGACCACATTCAGTTATTACAGCATTTAAGCATCTGGAAAGAAGACATAAATGAACAGCATGCCTTGTTTTGATGTAATTATATCTATAGACACCTATATTTTAATTCCATATATTTCATATCATAAAATATTATTTTTCTCTTGATCTATTTCAGCTATTAAAAATGTAAACGTCATTCTTTTTAAAGATTTTATTTCATTTTATTTTTTCTTTCAATTTTGAGATTATAATATAATTCTACCATTTTTGTCTTCTCTTTCCTTTTTCAAACTCTCCCACACTGTTTTATTTTTCAGATTATGTGTACATCTCTGTATTTTGGGGGGTTTACATACATGCAGGTAACCACAGAACCAGAAGGGAGGTTAGGTTCCCCTAGAAGTGAGACTTTGAGCTACCCAGAATTGGGGGGTGGGTACCAGAAACCTAACTCAGGGTTCTGTGAACCATGGAGTCGTCTCTCTTCAGCCCATTTGTAAGATCGTGAGCCTGACAAAAATAGGTGGAAATCTAGATTTTTGTCTGGGGACCCGAGTTTTCCAGTTTCTAAATCATCAAAATATTTGAGACTGAGAACTGAAACTCAGAAAGCCTTAGTTACCAACCAGAAACTGCTAATAGAGTTGGCCATTCTGGCTCTTCGCTGCTGTTTTGGGTTCATGTGCCTTCATCTGCATGAACATTGTAATTAGTGCAAAGGCTATAACCATCCTAGCTAAATTTCTGGACTACTGACAAATGAGTGGCTTATGCACAACATGGTATGTTTCTTCCTTAGTGTAACACTTACTACAATGACTATTGTCTTCAGTGTTTATTTTATCTGATTTGGAAGAGAAGTAATTTTGGCAAATCAAAGTTAGTAAGTTACACTTGTATTTACTCATTGATCCTAAAAATAAAATATGTAATATTTTCTAATGTTACTACGATACTCTAAAATAAGTAAATAGCTTCTTACGATCATAATATTTTATTATTAAATCTTACCAAGATTACTAAAGTCAACCATTTCTAGAAGATAAAAGTGAGACGAATGGAGTGATGTTAAAGGGATTAAGAAATTGAGGGACCTTTTAGCATCTTCTTATCTAGCTAGGGGTGGAGGTTCACATCCCTCCATGTTTGAACATTGATTGACTTGTTCTTAAACACATCTTATGCTGGTAACCAGAACTGTGAGTTGGTGAGTGCAACGTCCTGTCATATCCAGAAGAGAGTTTCAACCAGTCCTCCACAAACTCTGACTCTTACAATGTGTTGGCACTACTTCTACAGTGTTCTCTGGTCCTTGAGAAGAGGGGGTCTTGTTTATGGTTGAATATTTCAGACACATATTTACATTTTGACCAGTTGTGATTCTCTGTATTAACAGTTATTCACTGCACAAAGAACCTTCTTAGAGAAGGACTAAAAGCTAACTTTACAATTTTGTTAGGAAAAAGGAAGCTGGTTTTCTCTAAAGGTGTGGTCTCTGGTAGGTGGATCATGTTCCAAGGGATGGCCCCATATCTACATGTATATAGATGACAAAGTTTGAACTTAGCTGGTTAATTTTAAAATGACATGAAGTTGAAAGGGAGACATTGCAAGATCTGGAAGGAGTTAAAAGAGAAGTAGATGGTGAGTATGAGTTAAACACACTCCAAGCAACTTAGGAAATTCTCAATAAAAGGCATTATCCATCTTTGTCTTACCATTGACTCTTCTATGGTGTAAGAGAAATGTTACCAACGAATCAAGATGTATTTCACATTTTTCTAATGTGAGACTTCAAATATAATGAGTCAGTTACCAATAATTATTTGTTAAATGGGTATAAGGTTAGCCTATAAACCTTCAAATTACAAAAGAAAGAGAAAGAATGAGGAAAGAAAGAGGGAAAGAGTAACAAGGTTATATGTCAAGCATAAATTGCCCACCCCCTACTATCCCAGGTTTTGCTTTAGTAATTTCCTTTCTTCATGATCAACCACACGCCAAAATATTAAATGAAAAATTATAGAAATAGGTATATTTAGATCATATGTTACATGTAGTTCTGAGTAGGATGAAATTTCATAGCATTCAGGTTTAATGCAGTATATTATTCATTGAATTTTGTTATTGTGAACATCTTGCTGTTCCTATTTGTATATTAAACTTTATCATGGGTATTCCTAAGTAGGAAAGAACAGTGTGAACTGTCTTATTCATGCTTTCAGGCATGTCCTCCCGAAGGTAAGAGAGGTTACTGTGTGCATGGATTAAGGACACACCGTTCAGAGGAAATGAAACGCAGAAAATGTCAGAAAAAGGGAAATAAATTCATGGTGGAAGATAATAATTGTCTAGGGTTTTGTAGACAAATGAAATTGCTTGATTTAAAAAATTATGGATGCTTAGGGAATTGATTAGTGAGAGTTCAGTGCTAAAGTTAAACAAAACATTTCTATCACCCTATCTAAGGGGCAAGGATTATTAAGAAAGAAGGGGATGAAAGACTACCTGGGTGATAAGAAGAAGAGCTGTGAACTGCTGTCGCCTGGGCGTGGAACAGTCAATGCAGCCATCACCTCACTACAGCTGCAGTTACTGGAATAGTTCTGCACACAGCTGGGCCTATCAACAGTCAATCATGGATGCAAGAGAGCCTGCCATGGTATTTCCCCTTCCTGATACATTATTATGTGCAGATGGACTCTGGAGGAGGGACAGCCATTGTCTTCAGTTGTGTACCCACTGAGGCATCCACCAGGCTTGAATGGAGAGCTTAAATCCCATCATCACATGCATGGGCACATGCATGGGCACATGCATGGGCACATGCATGGGCAATGCTGGGAAGAAACAAACAAACAAACATGAATCTATGAAAGGAACTGGTAGGGTATGGTCAGTGTGGGTGAAAGGAAGATTAGAGAAAGCGTCACCGGGGGAGGTCACAGGAATCAGAATGCACATTATAAATGTCCAAAGAAAATCCAATAAAAATTACGTACATAAAAAACAGTAGTTATTCCAACAGAGTCTGTGTGAAAAATGGAACTGCATAATTCTGCTTCTTGGGCTGTTCGCTTAGCGATGATGAATAAGACAGTGATAATAATTCCAATTAATTTTCTCCAGCCTGCTCTTCACTTCCTACCACGTTAAGTATTATTCTTGTGTTATGTAATCCTTACTCACAAAAGTTCAATGATTTAAGCATTGGACTTCTGTGTATACATGAGGAAACTGAGGTACAGAGAGGTTAAACCAATATCCCAAACCATATATTGGAATAGTGGATAAAAGACAAGAGTCCCATTCAGCTCAGGCCTAGCTGATAACACAATCTATATCTTTAATTGCTATGTGAGATGGCTTCTCATTCCTATTAATGAATATAAAATTGAAGTAGAGTGGTGTCATGATTTAATATTTTATACAAGTAATGGCCTAATGGAATTTTAATAGCACTTTATAATCTATAAAATGCATTTGCGCAGGCAACATTTCACTTGATTTCAACAGCCCCATATGGTGCTGAAAGGTTGTCTTTCTGCAGGTATATGAAACAAAGATATTCATATTCAAACAAGGCAAATGATTCATTGGAGATCACAGAACTACCCAATACCAACTCTATCTATGTATCTAGGAATATGTATTATTCATTATACAAATGTATTGGGGACGAGTGACTCCTGACCAACCTCCATGTATACAATTGAAAACTGGAGTCAGAATTCTAACTTCCCAGATCTGTGGTCAGCACGCAATCAGTCAGTCTGCATGTATAATAGCACGAATGCAATTCTAGGTAAACACACTGAACTCTCAGTCAATTCCCTGAGAATCCATAATTTCTTAAAACAGGCAATTTCCTTTGACCACAAAACCCTGAACAGTTGTTATCTGCCTAACTGTATCAAGTTGACAAGCAAGACTGGCCATCACAACTCTTAGGCGTACTGCTTGCTAATTTCAAGTAATCACTAAACATGGAGTCAGGCAGAGACACGATCAATCAATTCTGACAGGTAAGAACTGCCCCCAGTTTAGAACAGTGTTTACCAACTTTCTGTGAGAGCAAAACCATTGACTGATGGTTAAATCAGACAGCTCTGATACAGAAACAACATGGAAGAGGTTTCTGCTGTGTGGAGTAGTGGAGCACATTGTACTGCATAAAACAGCTACACAGCTTCTCTATTCTGTGCCTCTCTCTCTCTCTCTCTCTCTCTCTCTCTCTCTCTCTCTCTCACACACACACACACACACACACACATCTATCATCTATCTATCTATCTATCTATCTATCTATCTATCTATCTATCTATCTATCTATTTGTCTAATTTACATCTCTCTACCACTATTTATCTAGCAAGAATGTCTGTCTATATTATCTAATTATATCTATCTCTTCTATCATTTTTATTTGTCTCTTTATCTACATTACCTATTTACTTCTTTCCTACCATTATACAGTTATTTGACTACCTCTTTATCTAAATCTATCTAACTATCTTATCTATCTATCTATCTATCTATCTATCTATCTATAACAAATACAACTGGGCCGTAGTTTAAGGTCCCCATAGAATTCTCTATTATAAAATTCTATAATCTATGGTTATAATGAACACGTTTTTCCATTTCATGTTTTTTTAGAAAAGAGTTTATCCTACATATTTACATCATTATTTTTAGAAATAATTGGATGTCTATTCCATGTAATACAGGGAAAAATAGATACATGGAAAAAATACAGGAGCATAGTTAATAGGAGACAGGATTAAACCACGTTCTGCTTGCGCTGAATAACATCACTGCCATACAGCGACAGCAAGTCTTTCATGGTGTTGCTTATGGATCTAGCCTTGAGAAAACTCATATGAAGTGCCAGACTTTAACACCACAGGGAAGCTAGTCTCAAACAGGGAGAGGGAGGTAGCAGGTGTCAGAACTACAGAGAAAGAAAAACACTTCTTAGAAAAAAAACACTTTATAGCTGGTACAGCACTAGGTAATTAAGTCACAAACTCATCTCAAGTCGTACATTTAAGACAGCCCTGGGTTTATCTAACACATTCACTTTGCAAGTTCCTTGGGGCTTTTGCTAATGCTGCTCCCCTAATGGAAGTTACTCAGTTCCTCTTTTTCTCCATATCACCTGGAAGTCGAAATGGGACTTTTCTCTTGGAAGGTTTGTCTCTAGCCACTCACATTTTTTTTTGTCTCCTTGTTTACTTCTAAGAGCCTCTTAATTCAGGGGCTGTGGAGATTGTTCCAAGCTTTAGAGCAATTATTGCTTTTGCAAAATATCTGGATTCTGATCCCAGAATACATATAGTGGCTAACAACATCTGTAGCTCAAGTTCCAGGGAATCCAATGCTCTCCTCTGGTCTCCACAGGCACAAGGAGTATACATGGTGCACAGATATGCATGCCAGCAAACACTTACACATACAATTAAAAACATATTCAATAAAAGACCCAAATACGCATGGAATTACAAGTGATTAATGTCCTATGAGTTTATTGTATTTGGATCACTTGCTCTGAAACAGAATTTTCAGGAGAGATGCAGCATTGTCACTCACTCATTGTAATGTTGAATTGCACAGTGTTTCAAACATGTGTTCTCATAAAACATATTTATCCATCCACAATTTTTAATGAGTAACTACAGACCACAACCTGGGAGGATGATGGCTTAGAAAACACTAGAAAACTTTCTTCCCGGGTAAATTTGGGTTTTTCTGACAGAATATATCTACTGTAAATGTTTTAGAGTTATCAAAAAAGTACCAAAAAAAAGAGTCAGATAATAACCCACTCTTACATTCAGTGAGCTTTAATTCATCATACAATAGCAGGCAACAAGCCCACAAAATCGCTGGTGCCTTGGCAGGGAGCTGCGAATGTATTTTTGTACCAGCTTGCAGGAGCTAAGGATGGTGAAAGGGACCCTGACTTCCAGATGTTAAGGAACCTCTGTCTGATTACTTCTGATCTCAGAGAGGCAGCAGCAGCTGCTGCAGCTGCTCCAGTGTTACAAGCCCTGCCTCCAGCTAAGGTCACTTTTCAAGGGACTTACAGAGCCAGTGTACTCTAGTTTTCAACAGAATGGCTAAAAGATACACAATCGAATGAGAATCTTAGCCAATTCCAAAGAGTAAGTCAATAAATTAGGTATCATTGCTAACTAATATCTGGATGATGAGTCTATTAGAAAAAGACTTTAAAAAACTGATTTTAAAACTTTGGGGAATTTAAGAAAGATAACAGACAAAGTTAACAAAATATGTAAGAAAAAGAAAGGAACCACTAAACATAGAAAATTTAAAAATAAACCAGCATGAAACTGTGGAATTTAAAAGCATAATAGTTGAAATGAAACATTTGTTTGAGGGATTCAAAGACAGATTGGAGCAAGCAGAAGAAAGGGTCAGCACATTTGATAAAACAGAGTAATAGAAAGTATCAAGTTTTAGGGCCAGAGCAGCAGAAGAAAAGTGAAAAGAGGCTCAGGGACCCTTGGAAATACCACCTAGTATATTCACTCTAGGAGTCTCTGAAGGAAAGTACATAAGAAAGGGACAGAGAGGCCATCCGAAAACAGTAAAAGCTGATCGCATTGTTCATAAAACACTGGAGTATAAATATCTAAAAGCTCACTGAGTTTCCAGATAAGCCCAAAGACACACATGGAGATACACTCCAGTCAAAGCGTATACCACATACAAGATGACATACCACAGACCGAAGGATCCAATGATGATTAGAAAAATCACAAGACTTCTCAGCAAAAACTTCAGATACCAAGGAGCAGCAGATTATACACTGCATCCCAAGCTACAAGTCTGTTTCTTTGTTTTTACGTTGTTTATTTTGGATCACAAAGGATACAATACTAAAAGTTTAAGCACTGCCAACTAAGAAAATTCCAAGAGTGACGAGTAAGGGTCATATGCTTTATAGACATATAAAGCTTTTCAAGACAAACAGAAACCAGAGACGTCACTGTCAATGGAGCATCTTCCATAGGCATCGGAAAGTGAGGACCAGAGCTGAAAAGACAGGGCACTGAATGCTAACATAGGAAGTATGGGGAAGAACTGCAATCCAGTCATGTTAAATGCATAGAAAATCATACATTTTAGGTTTTCTACCCTACATTTTGTTTTCTATAAAGCTGAGAATAGGAATGCACCAAAAACATCAATTGATGTTTCCTGATACACAATGTAAAAGCATCATTTGGTGTCATTAACAAACTCAAATTCAAAAGCCATAAATTGAGATTACTAATAGAATCCCCAGGATAATCACAAATATACATACATATATATATATATATATATATATATATATATATATATATATATATATGCCAATGGAACTAAGGGAGAAAATGGAGCACTTCACTACATAATACCAAACAATCTAAAAAAAAATAAGAAAGAAAGAAAACTGGTCAGTAATTCCTTTCATGCAATTACTTTAAAAATAAATGGCTTAACTTCTCCAATCAAAACTTCAAAGTTTAGTAGATTTATCAAGTGATCCTATATATAAAGGAATCACTCAAGATTGAAAGACATCAATATAATAAAAATAAAATATTTTAACAGAAGGTCACAGGCTAGAGAGATGTGGCTCAATAGTTAAGAGCCCCTTTGCTCTTGCAGAAAACCCTGTTTCAACACTTGGACCCCCACAAGGTAGCCAATAAACACCTGCAACTTCAGTTCTAAGGCATCTAATACCACATTTTGACCACTATGGACAATAGGCATGCATATACATAGAAACATATATACATATATACAAATATACATATATACATACACACATACAAAACATTTATACATATTAAATAAAATAAACATATCTAAACTTTTTAAAATAATGTCTCATATATATATATTTATTTTATTAAATATACATGCCTAAACTCCTTAAAATAATGTCTCATATATATATATATACCAAGAAAAAACAAAGTTAAATGAACATTAGAAAAATATATTTTAATTAAAAATATACATCAGAAAAATGACATTATAAATTAATAAAAGTTTTTTTGAATTTTAGAGACAGGGTTCTCTGTGTAATAGTTCTGGCTGTCCTAAAATTACCTCTGTAGCCCAGGTCAGCCTTGAACTTGCAGAGATCCTCCTGCCTCTGCCTCATGAGTGCTGGTATAGAAGACATGCACTACTACCACCCAATACAAGTTTTTATACAGGAAAAAATTCACTGCAACCAGCAATGTATACACTAAAGCTAGATCTTGAAGATATAAAAACAAGGAATTGATAGGACTGAAGAAAGAGGTAGTTATAATAGTTGAGGATTTAAATAACCCACTGCCAATAGTAACCAGAGCAGGAATACCCATGAGCAAGGAAATAAGGGATTTTAATAACATAAGCTATGCCTTGAATATGATTTGTTTCCCTGGCGCCCAAACCAGGGTTGTACAAAGAGGTAATCAAACAATGAGGGTTGGTCCCAATTGCAGATTTAATACAATCTCTAACAAAGTTCCAAAGACTTATTTCTAATTAAACGGAAAAACCATTCATAGTTCTTATGAAACCTCAAGGGATCTTTAAGACAGAAATCCACCATGACAAATAATAAAACTAAGACTTTATATCTTCTGATTTTAAGGCTCATAGCCAAACTAAAATAATGTGTACAGTATTGCACTGGCATGAGTACAGACATGTAGAAAAAATGAATGATGGGGGAATCCAAAAATAACTCCGTGCATGCATGTCAAATGATCTTCAAGTGGAAAAGACAGCTTTCCAACAGATGGTTCTGGAAAAACAGGGCATCCACATGTAGAAGAATTAAATGGACCTCTTTGTACTGAATATCATAAAGGAAAATTAATCCCAAATGTATTACAGGCTTAAAGGTTAGAACCAAGACTGTACAACTCTTGGACATACAAAATGTAAAAGAACACCTAAAACACAATAACATCAAGTAAGGAGATTTTAAAGGTTTTTTTTTCTAGTTGTTTAATACTGATTTTATTCTTAATTTAATGAGGAGGGGTAAGAAGATTGTTTCATTATAATTTTTGTAAAGGAACTTCTGGAGGCATTACCACCCCTGACTTCAAACTCTATTACAGAGCTACAGTATTGAAAACATCTTGGTATTGGCTTAAGAACAGAGAAGTCGACCTATGGAATCAAATAGAAGACCCGGATATTAACCCACAAACCTATGAACACCTAATTCTCGACAAGGGAGCTAAAGGTATACAATGGAAGAAGGAAAGCATCTTTAACAAATGGTGCTGGCATAACTGGATGTCAACCTGTAGAAGAATGAAAGTAGATCCATATATATCACCATGCACAAAATTCAAGTCCAAATGGATTAAAGACATCAACATTAATCCGTCCACTTTGAACCTGATAGAAGAGAAAGTGGGAAGTAGTCTACAAGACATAGGCACAGGAGACCACTTCCTAAGTAGAACCCCAGTAGCACAGACAATAAGAGAAACAATGAATAAATGGGACCTACTGAAACTGAGAAGTTTCTGTAAAGCAAAGGACACTGTCAGTAAGACAAAAAGGCTACCTTCTGACTGGGAGAAGATCTTCACCAACCCTTCATCAGACAAAGGTCTGATCTCCAAAATATACAAAGAACTCAAGAAACTAGACACTAAAACTCTAATTAACCCAATTTAAAAATGGGGTACTGAACTGAACAGAGAATTCACAACAGATGAACTTCGAATGGCCAAAAGACACTTAAGGTCATGCTCAACCTCCTTAGCAATCAGAGAAATGTAAATCAAAACAACTTTGAGATACCATCTTACACCTGTCAGAATAGCTAAACTCAAATGATAGCCTATGCTGGAGAGGATGTGGAGTGAGGGGAACACTCATCCATTGTTGGTGGGAATGCAAACTTGTGCAGCCACTGTGGAAATCAGTGTGGTGGTTTCTCAGGAAACTGGGAGTCAACCTCCCTCAGGACCCAGCAATTCCACTCTTGGGAATATACCCAAGAGATGCCCTGTCATACTACAAAAGTATTTGTTCAACTATGTTCATAGCAGCACTATTTGTAATAGCCAGAACATGGAAACAACCTAGGTGCCCCTCAATAGAAGAATGGTTAGAAGGTGTGGAACATATACACATTAGAGTTTTACTCAACGGTAAAAAACAATGACATCTTGAATTTTGCATGCAAATGGATGGAAATAGAAAACGCTTTACTGAGTGAGGTAACCCAGACCCAAAAAGAGGAATATGGTATGTACTCACTCATAAGTGGATTCTAGCCATAGTTAAAGGTCTTTGAGTCTATAATTCGTGATCCTAGAGAAGCTAAATAAGAAGGTGAATCTGAAGAAAATCATATAGTTATCCTCCTGGATATTAGAAGTAGACAAGATTGCTAGGCAAACTTGGGTGCACGGGGGTTGGGGGTAGAAGTAAGGGGAGATGGTTAGGGAAAGGGGAGAGGGGGAGGAATGGGGATGGCTTGGGGGAATGGGAGGGGGGAAAAGGATGGTTATGGGAGCAGGGAAGTTTATATCTCAACTAAGGGAGCCATTTTAGGGTTTGAAAGAGACTTGATTCTGGAGGGGTTCCCAGGCCCAAGGAGAGGTCCCCAGATTATTCCCTGGGCAGCAGAGGAGAGGGTGCCTGAACTGGCCTTGGCCCATAACCATACTGATGAATATTTTGCATGTCACCACAGAACCTTCATATGGTGAAGGATGGAGATAGAGACAGAGACACATATTGGAACACTGGACTTAACTCCCTCGGTCCAAATGAGAAGCAGAGGGAGGGAGATAGTGAGCAAGGAAAGCAGAACCAGAGGGAGCCTTCATCCGACGATGGATGGAGATAGAGAAGGAGACCCACATTGGAGCACTGGACTGAGCCTCCAAGGTCCAAATGAAGAGCAAAAGGAAGGAGAACATGACTTCCTTTTGGAAGTCAGGACCGCGATGGGTGCGTTCACCCACTGATACAAGGGGACTGATAGAATGAGAGCTCACCAAGGCCAGCTGTACTGGGACTGAACGAGTATGTGATCAAACCGGATTCTCTGAATGTGGCTGACATGGGGGCTGACTGAGCCCTCAAGGTCCAAATGAAGACTGAGAAGCCATTGACAACGGCACTGGGTCTTGTTTCATCTGCATGGACTGGCTTTTTGGGATCCTGGCCTGTTTGGATGCTCACCTTCCTGGACCTGGAGGGAGGGGAGAGGAACTTGAATTTCCCACAGGGCAGGAAACCCTGACTGCTCTTGGGCATGGTGAGAGAGGAGGAAATGGAGTGGGGGGAGCGGGAGGGTATTGGGAGGAGGGGAGGAAGTGGAAATTCTTTAAATAAATAAATAAGGAAAAAAGGTAGATTTTAAAGGTTTTTAATGATTTTAAAGTATTACAAATACTCCAATGAACATTCTGGAAAAGATACACAAATGGCCAGTGATCATATTTGAAAAACTGCTAAGCATCATTAATGATTAGAGAAATACAAATCAAAATGACAAGAAGTCGCCTCAGCTCCGAGGAGGGTAATTATAATAGACAAGAATTGGTGAGGATGTATTATTAGTACCTAGTTTGTATTCTTTGTGCTCTGCTGATGGGAATATAAAATGGTACATCCACTGTGGAAAGATGCATGGCAGTTCCTTTAAAATTAAAACAAGGAATTATGACTTGTTACAGTATTTCCTTTTTGGGTATATAGTTAAATATATAAGTGAAAACAGAGTCTCAAGGAGATAACTGTAAGTCAATATTGACAGTGTTGTTTACAGTAACAAACTGTGGAAGTGATCCAGTGTCTATCAAAAAGTAAGTGGATAAGAACCTGTAGTAATTGATTTACAGAAGTATTGAAATAGGCTGCACTATGGATGAACTGTAGAACATTTGGATAATTGAAATGAGGCAGTCACAAATAAATATAGTTCTATTCATATGAGATATTACATAGTCAAAATCACAGAAACAGGAATTAGAAATGTGGTTATCAGAACCCGGGGAAGTAGAATAATCATTGTTAAATGGATACAGACTTGAGAAGTTCAAGATGAAGAGAGGTGGATGGTGGTAATGGACACACATCATGAACGAACACAGCATCACTTAGATGTACACTTATAGGTAAGACAGAACCCGAAAAACATTGCCTTAAATGAACTTAGTCCCCGAAGAGAGACACTGCAGGATTTCTCTAACAAGTGAAAGCTTGGACAATTTAGATGGAACCAGAGGTGCTAAGAGGTTGCCAGGCTGAAGGATGCCTCGGGATTGGGTAGACAGTGGCTACAGCTTAGGCAAACTCTATTGCCATTATCTTAGAAACACACTGTTTTCTAAGCATCTAGAAGCATGCTTAATTTACTCTAAATGAGGATTTAAGACACTAGATATGGTGATGACAATTCGACAATGTGTGTCTTAGTAAATCTCCTCGCCTCTCTTCTAACTCATCCTCCTGTTACCTCTAATGCCCCAGTAATCTCCCTCCCTACCCCTTTCAGTGCCTTTTCCTTTTTCACATGCTCCTTTGCCCCACCCATTCTTTCTTTGTTATCTATTTATGTCCTCTCTGGGCTCTGTTTCTAGTTCTCTGGGCTTTACTTACATTTATATCAATACAGACTGAGAACAACATACGAGTGAGAACATATGATTTTGAATTTGAGTCACCTTGCTAAATATTCTACTATCCTCAATCCACCCATTTCCCCACAAATTTCATTTTTTCTCACATCAGAATAAAACCCCATTGTATATGTGTATCATGTTTTCTTTTTTCATTCATCAGTTGATAAATATCTAGACTGTTTTCATTTATTTGTTACCATGAACAGAACAACAATAAACATTGTGTACTGATATCTTAATAGTAAGACATGGACTCCTTTGGGTATATGCCCAGAAGTGTTACTATTAATGGAATATTCTTCTTGACTATATGTTTTATAGCAAGACTTCTTAAACTTTTCCCATTTGCAGCTCCCTCTAGCATGAGAAATTTTTACATGATCTCAGATACACAGGTATGTAAAGTAGGTAGACAAGCATTTACTGATAATAAATCATACAGGAATTCATTTCAAAACAAAAAAAATTAGACATAGAATTTTTCACTGAAGATAAAAACAAATTTGAGTGCTGAGATGGATCTCTGCAATAACTTCAAAATACTAATTTGACAGTTATATTCTGAGAAGGATAACAGAAAAATATTAGGTGTGTTTTCTGTAATTAAGACATCAAATTTCTGTAAGAGCAGAAAACTCATGTACAGTAAAACACTTAAGTTCATAATAAACAAAAGTCTTGAATCTGAGCTGAGGTGTATCAGGCAATGTTAAATGGTGTTATATGTGATGATGCCACGAAGGGTACATACTGTATGCTCAGAACAAACCCGCAGTGAGACACACAATGAAACATGGGTAAATGATACCTACCTGAAATACCTTGGATTCATTATCCATTTGATTTTGAATTTTTTTGGATATTGCACATTCAGAAACCTTTTGCTATTATTAAGTTTCTGGAGCTATTCATACCTAGTTCTACAGCCCCACGAGGCAATATAAAAGTACAGAACATCTTTTTTAAAAATCCCAATTGCAAAAGGAATAAAGCAAGCTAATAAGGACTCTCGTTTTAATCATTATAACCTGTAGTGGCATTTCAATTGTATTTTAATTTATAAAGATTGTGTGAAGATCTGAGAGTAAAATAGTCCAATTGGTTTACCTTACAGACCAGATTATGGTAACCCATGCCTTTAGTCCTAGTAGACCTAGTTGCCAGAATCTGGTTGTGCATGCCTTTAATCCCAGCCCTAAAGAGGAAAATAGGAAGGGAGAAGAGGAATATAAGAAGCTCTCAGATGCAGTCTCTTTCTGAGATCCAGGAGGCAGGATCACTATTTCAGACTGAGGTTGAGGTAAGAGCCAGGGGCTGGCTGTTTTGCTTTTTGAATCCTCAGGCTGAACCCCAATTTCAGACCATGAACTTTTATTAATCATGCTTCAATTGGCCCCCAACAAGGTGTGTGTTACCATAATCTGATCTGTAAGGCTAACCAATTGTACTGTTTTACTCTCAGGTCTTCAGGCAATCCTTATACAATGACACTTTTTTTCTCTTTTTGTCTAAAATTGAAAAAAGGCTATAACTAACATAAGAAAACAATATACAACAAGTGCAATGACTATATACAATATATACAGGCAATAAATACATCAACAATGTCTAGTCCATTTGTATTTGACAAATTCAGAGAAAATATTTCATATCTATCCTATCTTGGTCAGTCCAAAGTCTTATAATTTACTTTCTATCATAACTTACTTTCTGTGTTTAGTAAACTATAACTATAGCTATCTAATCTTCAACTCCCTCAGCAATCCAAGAAGAAAATAATATTAACTGAGTAATCAGGAAGTGCAAGCTAGCGACTTCCAAAAAAATGTGGGTAATGACAGAAACAACTGGCTGCCTAGACAGTCACCCAAAGTTCCTCTGCAATGTTGGTACACCCATCTTCAACCTACAGGCCTAAAATATTTAACAGACTTTTCTGTGAAGCAGGATACTTTGTGTCCTGTGTGTCTAATTAGGACAGCATAATGTCAATTGTCAAAGCAGGGGCATTTTTTTTTCCCAGTGGCTTACTTTTACCACAAAGATAGTAAACTCCATTTGGAGTTTCCTTGATGCCCATTGTCTTCTCTGAAATAGATTGCTGTTGCTAGGAGCAGACATGTCTCGTTGTCATAAAAAAGAACTTAGGTTATTAAAGCATATTACATGCCATATTCTATAGATCTCTGAAGTGTTTGAAGATGACCCATCTATCTAAATTACATTTGTTTGACCTTGAAAACATACCTAATATGACTACAAGTTCGATTATACTAGGTGATTAACTACTGTAACCTGATCAAATAATGTGCCACATATCAATAAAATTCCAAATCCTGCACTAGGAGATCACAGGAGCAAATGCTTCTTTCTACATTATATCATTTCTACAGTATAAAAATCAATGTAAAGAAAGAGGTGGGCAGAGTCAAAAAGTGGGGCCGACAAGGCCAGGCAGAAAAAGCAAGGGGTAACATTCCTACAGTCAAAACTGAAGTACAAGTTTGGGCCAAATATTGAATGCCTGGTAAAGTCATGGGGAAAAGTAAGCTAAAGATATTTTTATCTTAAAGTTCAAATTTCTCTTGGACTCATCTCTAGGGAAGAACTGAAGATGCTCATTTTGAACTGGAGGCCCACGAAGCTCTGTGAGCTTGTCATTGTGTGCTCTGCACTGGCTGAGCTGACAGTTCAGTTCAGCCTCAGCAGTAAAAAGTCTTGTGTTTTTCTTTTTAGATAAAACCTGAAGATAACAATGTTCTTGGGGATACTGAATAACACTGCTTGTAAAGTACAAGCTCTCAGAATACATAACAGAGACCAGAAAGGCTGACAAATGAAGTTCAACTCGGGTAGGCAAAGAAATGCTTCTTTCTTTGTAAGATTTGCTGGAAACTGAAAAGAGCAATGCCAGGACAAGTAAACTGCAGGCACTCTCTCAGGCCCACTGTGCCAGCGTTTCAAATGTCAAGTGGCAGACAGAACTAGTGGGTTCTGTGGGTATTTGACAACTTTTCATATGCTCAAAAAAAAAAGAATCTGGTGGCAGGAAGCTCCCAGGGGTTACACCCAAACATCTTCAAACTAGTTCAGCTAATGTAACTTTCCTGTGTACCTTTACATACAAAAGTTGTTCTGAAGCTATTGTAGTTTGCCTTCTATGGCTGTGCTAAAGAGCATAGCTAAAACCCAGAGGGATACCCACCCTCTAGGACCTCCATAGTGGGACAAAATCCCAGGCCCCTCCACCAAATGCCTCGGCTTCTCTAGCCAGGCAGCATGAGAGTTTTCTGCAGGTAGGCTGCCCTAATACCCACCCCCATCCACCAGACCCTGCAAGCTACTCGCCCCATCCCACTCTCAAACTCACCTATCCTCCTGAAATCTCTGTGGAACTCTGAAACACAGCTTGCTACAACACAAGAGAGGGCCAAGATTGTCCCATTAGCTTAGACTTTGTATTAGATCTTATAATATATATTGACCCTATAGTTCATAATCCTAGAGAAGCTAAGTAACAAGGAGAACCCTATGAAAAACATTTATAGATCCACCTGGAAAGTTGAAATAGACAAGATCACCTGACAAATAGGGAACATGGGGTGGGAGGAGAAGAGAGGGTAGAAGGGGAACAGAAGGGGAGAAGGGAAGGGGTGAGGAGAACTTGAGGGAATGGGATAGTCAAGATGGAGGAAGGACAAAGATGAGAGCAAGGAAAGAGATATATTGATTGAGGGAGCCATTATGGGGTTAGTAATAAACCTGGCACTAGAAAAATTCCCGGGAATCTATAAGGATGACCTCAGCTAAGACCCCAAGCAATAGAGGAGAAGGTGCCCGAACTGGCCTTGCCCTGAAGTCAGACTGATGAATATCTTAAATATCACCATAGAACCTTCATCCAGCAACTGATGGAGACAGAAGTAGAGGCGCACATCAGAGCACTGGACCAAGCTCCCAAAGTCCAGCTGAAGAGTGGGAGGAATAAGAATACGAGCAAAGAGGTCAAGACCATGATGGGGACACCCACTGAAACAGTCTACCTGAGCTGATGGGAACTCAGCAACACCAGCCAGACTGGGAAGTAACCAGCATAAGATGAAAATAGTCCCTCTGAATGTGATTGACAGTCGCATGGCCGGGGAAGACTGAGGGATCACTGGAATTGGACCA
This sequence comes from Myodes glareolus, assembly GCF_982192425.1. Lineage (NCBI taxonomy): Eukaryota > Metazoa > Chordata > Mammalia > Rodentia > Cricetidae > Myodes > Myodes glareolus. The sequence goes on along the minus strand of NC_142034.1, from coordinate 77,212,470 downwards.
AGATTTATCCCTTCTGCTTGTACTGGCTTTTTGGGAACCTATTTTCTTTGGATGGATACCTTGCTCAGCCTAAATATAGTACAGGAGGGCCTTGAACCTTTCCCAAAGCAATATGTCTAACCGTCTCTGAGGGGTGGGGAGTAAGTGGAGGGAATAGGAGGAGGAAGTGGAGGGAGGAGGAACTTGACTTGGGTATGTATAATGAAAAAAAGATAGTTTGATTTCTTTTTTAAAAAATTAAAAATGATTAAAAAAGAGAGTGGCTAAAGCATCTGAGGGAAGAAGACACTTATTTCCTCTTCCAGCTTACACTCCATCATTAGGAAAGTCAGGGTAGAAACGCAAGCAGAAACCTAGTGGCAAGAACAGAAGTCGAGCCCATGGAGGAACGCTGCTCACTGGTTTGTTCCCCATGACTTGCTCAGTTTACTTTTTTAATACAACTCAGGATCACCTGGCTAGGAATGGACACACCCACATTAGGGCCCCCTCCCCCATTAATCATCAATCAAGGAAATGCTACACACTTGCTCACAGTTCAATTTAATGGAAATAATTCCTGAATTAAGATATCTCTTCCCAAATACATTATTTTGTGTCAAGTTGACAAAAACAAACCAGAACACATGCACAAAACCATGTTCTGAGGTGAGGATTTTATGCTTTTGGTTCTCATAAAATACTTGGAGAATTTATTCTAGTTCAATATAGGCATACAAATAAAGATAACCCTCATCGCTCTATGTGGCCTAGGTGCAGTGCTTTGCCCTTGACACATGGTTTCTCTCACAAAAACAAGACCAGTGGAGGAAATGTATGTCTGTGAGGTTAAGGAAAATTCATGCCCTCTCCTAACTATGTTGAAATTTAATCACCAATGAAAACCACCAGCATGTGAAATGTTGCACAGGTTAGAGTAGCCCCAAGTCCCTCTCTTCTTTCCTTCTTTTTTGCCTCTCCATCACTTGACAATTCAGGAACCTGGCCATGGTGGGCAACCTGATATTTGAGTTCTCACCCTCTAGAACTATAATCAGGTACATTTCTGCTACCGACAGATTACCTTTATTTAGGTATTCTGTTCCAGGAGCACAAAGACACAGTTACAATTTATCTCTGTGTTTACTTTGTGGTGTGAAAGTCCTTTCCTACCACAGTAGAGCAGGAAAGTCACAAGACAAACCCTTCTAACTTAAAGAGCTCTATCTATCTCTATCTATCTATCTATCTATCTATCTATCTATCTATCTATCTATCTATCTATCTATCTATCCGACTGTCTGTCTATTTGTCCGTCTATCCTTCTTTCTCTTTCTTTTCACACTCAGTATTCAGCACATTATATGAGATATAGACATTTTATCCTACAACAGGCTTGTGGTGCCATTGACTTACTTAATTCTATGTTGAGGAAAGTGTTCTTTGATTGTTTAAACTGTTCCAGGCTAAGCAGTGATGTCCAGTAGGTGTATTTACCTACATTCTCATTTTATACTGGGTTTATCAGAATGCAATCCTACTACATATTGAGGTGTATACATATATGTGAGTATGTATGTGCATACACATATATGTATGCATGTATACAAGTAAATAATGTATATGTACATAGAGATAAGAATTCATATGCTGTGAATGTTTTTCAGAAGTGGAGCTACATTTTAAAGAAACTAACACATGTAAAGCTACTGACTCGGTAAGATCCCAAATCCTGAGCCAAACCTATATGACTGAGACCCACCACCTCTATCACTGCCTTCCTTCCTGACATTATGTCTCAGCTCTTTACTTCATTTCTCCCACACAGATTCCAATTCCCACAGTCTCTTCTTGTTTCATCTCTTTAGTATTTCTTTCATTTTGAGCCCCCTTTTGATGATTATTATTTATGGTTAACTTCACTGAATTTGAGATCAAGCAGAGGACAGGTCTCAGTGTTGCTCAGAAGACTTAACTGAGGTAGGAAGAGTCACTGAGTGTGGGCAGCATTATCCACAGACTGGAGTCTCGAGGTGGCTAAAGAGGCGAGGGTCTAGTCAGTTGAACAACAGCAATCCTCTCTATGTTTCCCACTTGTGGGCACAATGTGACCAGCTACCTTGTCCTGTCCTCACATTGAACTGCACCACAAACTTGGGACCTCTCAGGAACTTCTGAAGATGCTCCAACGGGTTACCTCAAATTAGGATTATTATTTAAGTATGTTTTTGCTTATCTGTGGTGGTATATCTAATGAAAACGACACACATTTTTCTTAACAGTTTTCATTAGTCTTTTTGTATATAATGTGTGGTCCATGTTGTCTCTTTGTTCACTATGGGACAGAGAGTCAAAAGGATGGACTCTCTTGCCTTAGACCATCAGCCTATCTGAGCATTCTGTCACAGTAAGTGAGAAAGGCAACGACTATGCTTCTACCTACATCTCTGAGAAGTTTGCCTCCTGCAAGTCATAATTTTTCAGCGAGATTTTAAAGAGCATTTACATCAAAGCCACAGTTGGTCAAAAATATATCTCTTGTCCAGTTTTGCTGAGGAAGAAAAATGTCAATAGGGTTGGTTCTTAGAACAGTTGTTGCACACAGTTGTGTAACTGTTTTCTCCGGTAACTGTTTTCTCCATATTGAAATATTCTTCCCTGCAGGGAAGCTCCTTAAGCAGAAAAGGAGCTTCCAAAATAGCTTTAGGAAGTCCCTGAAACTGACTGGATTGACTAGGCCCCTCCTTGCCAGAGTGAACAACAGGAAATAAGCAGAAATGAAGACTCTTAGATAAGTCAAGCTGCAACAAAGAAAACTCTTGATACCAAACCAGCTGCCTGGAAGAAGCAAAACAGAGCTGAACTGCCTGGAAAAGATTTAGACCAACTGAGTCACTTGGAAAGTGACTTTAAAACCGATTGAGCTGCCTACAGGCTATGCAGTGTGCTCCAGGTTCCCTATTTTTGTGAGCTGTCACCAGTGCTGGGTGAGCTTTGGTGATGCATCTCCCTTTGAGACATTTCTGCTCCTCTAAGTAACCCCTCACCCAGACTCCTGTCAGTAACCCCAATAAAACTCATTAGATTAACAAGTTGAACTTTGGTGGTATCTGTACTTTGGTCTTTTGTGGGCTCCTTCTCTAGTACGAGTAGATATGTATTGCATCTCCACAGGGAAGAAAATTGTCACACCACACACACACACACACACACACACACACACACACACACACAGTGCGTGCGCGCACACACACACACACACAAGAGTACAGCAGCATGCCCTTGTCATCCCAGTGCTGGAAAAGAGACAGGTGGATCCCTGGGCTTGCTGGCCAGACAGACTAGTCTACCTGGTGGAGGGACTCTAGCTTGACAAACACAGCTCTGGCAGGCCCTGCCCTTCTCCCCAGTTCCTTCTACCTTTCTAAAAACTGTTAGAGTACATCCCTAAAGCTACCCACCAAAGTCTTTTTCCTTATTTGGCTTCTTCTTCCTCCTGAGTCTGACTACCACTGTCCAGCTATCAAAGTATTGGAGTCCGGCAATCAAAAGCCTTCTTTGGCCCACCTAGTTAACATGACCATTTTAAATCAATTCATTCTAACACAGGATTTCCCCTTGTACCTTTATAAATTACCATTTTTCTGTGTGCCACATCTGTCTCTTTTCTATCCAGGGGCAATCCTTTATCTCCTACTCTGGGAAAAATGCCCCTTTCCCCTCTCTCCTTGCTCCCTTACCTTTCTCTCTTATCCTATATCTCCTGTCTTTATCTCTTATTCTTCGCCTTCTGTCTCCCTGGGGCAAATAAATCTCCTTTGTGCTGAGAGCTAGGTCTTGGGGTCCTGAGTCAATACCGTTCCTTTTCACCTGTCACTTGCTTGAAACTAGTGGAAAACTCTGTCTCAGACAAACAAACAAACAAACAAAGGTCCCAGCAGAATGGAACATCAGGTAAGGTGCTAACAAAACTGAAATAAAAATCTGTAGAGTGAACATGCTGGAAGGAGACAACAGATTCCTTCAGGCTGTCATCTGATCTCTAGATGTGTGTTGTGGTACCCATGCCCTCTGTCAACAAAATGATAGATGATAGATAGATAGATAGATAGATAGATAGATAGACAGACAGACAGACAGACAGACAGACAGACAGGAAGACAGATAGGATATTTAAAAGATGAGGGATTCCTGAAGAAAAATATCTAAGGTTATTTTCTCTCTCATACACACATACACGGGGGGGGGAGAGAACTGAGTGTTCTTTAACTCACTATGAAAGCCTGCATATAAGCTAAACATACACATCTTCATGCATGCACCCAAGCCTCCTCCACTTATTTTTCTTATCGCGTGTTTCTACTACAAGTTATACAAGTTTGCCCTCTTAGTTCTGTGCATTTGTCTTATAGAATGTAGAACCCCATAAAAACACAGAATATTTTCCCTTTCTTTCTTTGGTGTGTCTGCCCTATGACTTCTGGTGAATGATTAGCACATGTTGCATAAACACATGAAACAAGGGACAATCCTGTACCCAGTTTCCTCCACGTTACCATCTCTCTACTGGAGCCATCCATAATTGGTCCTGGTTCAGAACTCTAAATGTTTCCTAATCATTTGTTCGCTCTTTTCATCCACATCATATAAATGGCCACCAGATCCTCCAAAATATTTCATACATTTATTCTCAAGATTTTTCTGTTTTAAAATATTTTAGCTTAAACTTATTAAACTTCTTTGCTTATTATGCTAATAGCTAAGGCACAAACATACATTTTAGCCTAGGCTTACACAGGATCAGGATCACCCACATGAGTCTTTCTCCTCCCTATTCTGTCTTACTAGAACATCAGGGTAATATTCCATATGAAACAGTTATCTTGGTGATCCAGTGCTTTCTAGAACACACATAAAGTTGTTTCACAGTTAATGCTTATTTGTCAAAATAGAGTACACACTAAAATAATGATTAAAAATAAGTATAGCAAATGTATAAGCCAGTTACATAATAACTTATAAAGATTATCAAACATGTGCTTTGTAAAATTGCATGTTATACTTTCATGACTGTCAGAACCCTGGGGTTGTTTACATTAGCATCACAAAATGCAACTTAGCAACTGAATAACATCTCTAAGTGATGTTTATTTTTCAGCTGACTTCCAATCTTACGGAACTCTTGTTTATACAGGCTGCAGTAAACCAAAATGTCTACACACACAATAAACCACACAATGACTTGCTATATGAAGGCAAGACTACAGATCTACAGTGTGACATCTATAGACAGGACCTAGAAACTGTCTTCAATCGGTCAGGAAATCACCATGCATATTTGAGATAGGGGATAATGGAGGATAAAGCAACCATGTTCAGATGGGAATGCTACAGAAAAGTACACCCATCAATGGTCATGATATACAACACAGGTTAAGAACTCCATGAGGTTAGCAATGGTTTCAATGGCAGGAAATGTACAGTCAAATGCTTGGAACAATTTCAGTTTCACAGGGAAAGATTGGGAATATTATAAGGAAGAATGATTGGCAAGACATAGAATGGTCCTAAAACAGTAAAGGAGAGAGACAAAAGCATGGAGATGTGTCTAGGTTACAATTCTGTGTGAGAATTGTCTGGCTGTGATGTTGAGTAAGAGCCAAAAACAACCAAAAAAAAGACCAACTCAGTTTTTACTGTCCAAGTACCATTTATGAATGAAAATGGCATATTGCTCTTTCTTCAAGTCTGGTACCAATTACGTGATCTTGAGAGACTGCAGAGTCATGAATATTAACCTACTCTCCAAAATGTGTCTTCTAATTAGCTAACTATCCCAGCTATGTGTGACATTCTCAGGGGAACCATTTAGGGCTCACTGGCTTGCAGAGTTATTATTACGCATAAGGGAAGGTGCTCCTTTTCATCATTGTAACAACATTGATTTTAACTACCTGGCATCGTTTGTGCTGCATAGCAAACCCAGCTAAGAGCTTCAGCCAGTAGCACCATGTACAGGACTCTCCCTAAATAATTCATTTACTTACTTAAGACAGTTATTAACCAGCTATTTATATAACAAATAAACATATTTAAAATTGCAACATCCAACTGAATCTTTCAGTTGTTGGGCAGATAAGCATGCTTCTTTTCATTTCTGAAATAAGGAAAATGTTTTCTTCCTCACTGAAAGAATTTTTAAGTGTGTCTATAAGAGAGATATTAATAATTAAAGTAAAAGATAAAAGAGTCCTTGGCTCAAACCAGTAATTATTCAATTAAGTATCAAATAACACCCAAGCATATCACAGCTACTTGAGTCAATTGCTTTGTTCATGCTGCAAGGCAATTAAACACACCCAGCTGTTTTAAAATTTCCCTTGCATTACCATGGTAGAAAGTTTTTCTTAACCAGGTCGACTAAAATTAGGCATTGAACTCATTCAATTACTTCACTTACTTAGTAAAGGCATTTGAGTGTCTACTACCAACGAGGGACTGAGCTGTGTGGGATAAGATGATCTGTAATGTAAAATCTTTACTCTGATACAGGAAGCGTGGCCCGGGAAGGGTGAAGGTACACAGTAAAATGTGATTTTCCTGGCTTCAGAAAGTAAAGGAAGGGGGAGCAAATTAAAATCTTACAGATGTTCTTCTTGTGCAAGCAAAGGTGGATACCCTGCCTCCTTTTAAAGGGTAGTCTTCTTGTTAAGTGGGGAATCAACCTCTTTCATGTTTCTAGTTTACACAGTTTGAGGTTGACGTCACACCTTGATGCCAAAAATGGTCCGAAGACCTTGCACTTCCTAATTAGCATATTCCCTCCACTAATGATTAGTTTATGTTGAGTATTATTTATCTTTTGTTTACATGCTATCTCTTTATCTCTGTCTTTTCTGTGTTCTCTCTCTCTCTCTCTCTCTCTCTCTCTCTCTCTCTCTCTCTCTGTGTGTGTGTGTACCATGATCATGTCAAATTGATTTTCTTATCCTATCATTCTGGTACTAGAGTCAAGTCCAGCTTGTCAGAATTGGCAGCAATCACCTATAAGCCTTGTGCTATGTCCCCACTATGCTAGAGACTTGAGCCACATTAATGAACTTTAGCACATCAGATTTAAGTTGGAACTACTGAACAAAAAACTTTGCTGAAATTCTAGCTTTGTAGAAACAGAAGTGTGAAAATTATTCTTGAAATTAGTCATGCCTATACTGAGACAGTTTAAAATTGAACAAGGAAACAAACATGGTATGCTGAAATATAACATGTTTATGATCTCAGCAGATATAGTTCCTGGATGAACATATATCATGACCAACTTAATCTCTAGAATTAAGCTAAATGGCTGCATCCCATACATATAATCCTTTTCTCCACCTGGAGTCTCTCACACACTTTCTGTTGGACTCATCACCTTCTAGGCTATAAGCTATAGATTTAAGAATTAGTTTTACATTGAGGATAGTCATCAGTTTGGTTTGCTATCACATCTCTACATGTAGATTATGACAGGACAGGTGCGCACTTAATAATTACTCATTGAAAATAAATACATGACATTTTGTTACTAATCTTTTTCCATTACAATGCCAACACTGTTCTCATACATATGAATATAACATACTCATTCCCTGATGCCTTAGATTCTTTAGGATTATCATTTACATTCAGTTGACCTCTGTTTTGCATACTGTTTCTTGGTCTCATATGTCACAAAGCCAGTAAGCAGATATTATTCTTTGACTGTGAAATCTATCCCACCACACACAGAAGTGTGTATGTCGAGACTTAATCCTTAATTGGTATCGTTGCTGAGGGATATCTGGAGCAGGAGGTTGTTAGTTCACTGATCACTTTATAGTTGAAGGGGTCTTTAGGGGGCAGAGCTTGATTGAAGAACATAAGTAATGGCGTGCACATCTTTGAAGGTATCTCTCTCATCAAAGGCTTTTTCTCTGATTCCTAGATGCCATGGGGTAAACAGTTCTCCTCATCTTTCTGCCATTGTATTCTTCCCTCTACAAGTTCAAAGGGGTGGAGCCAAGTGATCACAGGTCCATGAACCAAAGTAAACCATTCCTCTAGTCAGGTTTTGTTTGTCAATATTACATACCAGCCGCAAAAAGTTAACTAACACACCAGATTTTGATTTTCTGGTGCAAGTCAGGGACTTAAAGCGTGTCATATACTAGTGATTTAACTCCTAAAGCAATGTGGTAGAACTGAAACTCAATATTTACACTTCTAAAGGTAATATATTCCTAACAGCTGACATGGAAGTTATTTTCCCTTTGCCCCTTATTCATGTTTTTATGAACATCCTGTGTACAGTCACTGGAATTTTGACTACACTCAATAAGAACTTTTGGATATGAAAACAGCTGTAAGCAAACTGGCTAAAAATCTCATGTTGCAATAATATTTCACACCCCCACTAATATCCATGACTGCAGTTCTTGGTACTGCCTTCAGATTAACCTCACTGGATTTTTTTTTTCGTTAGTAATGTCTTTTCATTGCAAATTAATGTGTAATGGGGACTATTAATTTTTTTCCTGTATTAAAGAAAAACATGACTGCAAAATACTAAGTTATGAGAAATAATTAAACCATGCTATTTTTTTAAAAAAAACATGCCATTATAAAGGAGTACAGGAAAGAGAAAGCAATGAGAATTCACAGATACATATATCTTCCTGATTTATTTCTCCTACAAGTAAAAGTCTTGAAAAAGTTACTAGTAGGAGATTATAGCTACAAATGCATAATGAGTGTCTCCATTAATAATAAGGCTGGGTGGCCATTTTAGACAACAGTTTGTGTGGGCATATACTGTCCTCACATGGTTGGGGCCTGAGTTGTGCACCAAGGAGCTATTGTGGCTGCAATGAGATAGATGCCTCCCACCAATGGCGTAAGTACTTAAACAGTTGATCCCCACCTGGTGATTCTGCTTGGGAAATTTCCAGAACCTTTAAGAGTTAGGACTTTGCTGTAGGAAGTAGGTGACTGGAGGGAGGATTTGAGGTTTTATAGCAAAACCTACTTCCTGTTCTTTCTGCATCCTGTGTGCGGATAAAATGTGAATGCCCAGGTTTCTGCTCCTGCTACTATGCCTTCGCTACCATGATGGATTGTATCACCTCTGGAACTGTGAGACAAATAAGCCCTTTCTCCTCAAATTTTCTTTCTGTCAGGGTGCAACACTATGATAGTAATAGAAAAGTAACTAACACAAGAGCATTTTTAAAATGGATACATGTACACACATATATGTTTTTCATCTATCTATCTGTCATCTATCGATCTATCATCTATCTATCCTTTCTGTTTTCCAAAATAAGAGGACATGGTCCATCCTCCTTCTTCATGTATGTTGACAGAGAAACTCATCTTGTCCAACAGTTACCATCCACATTGTGTCCGAATCTTCCTCTTGTATTGCTGAGAATGGCTTATGCACCAGATTTCTTTTGCACTGGATTGTATTAATAGATAATACACAGCCATTATAACCACAGACCCATAATATGTGCATGATTGAAAGTAATAGTGTACAATTCAAATGGAAACTTTAAAACTTTCACCCCTGGACTCAGGAAGTGAAGTACCCAGTAGTTTCAGAAATCCTTCCCAAGACAGTGAGATGTTTGAATATTTTGTCTTTTGGAAGATCTCCTAATGGCATTTTTCTTTCTGGTTTTCAAGTTGACATTTATTCAATTGAATGGAAAGGCAGTTTTAGGAAACATTCCAGCTCTCTTTGGATTCTACAATTACTCAGAGCAAAGAAAAAAAATCTTTAATCCCTCATCAGATGTTTACAGTTGAGTGTTGTTTTTCTTGTAAAGACAGGGAATAAATGAGAGTCTGATCATGAAATTAGTGTCTTTCCCACCCTTCCAATGAGTGAAATGGATACATCATCCCTTGTCATCCAAGTGCTCTCTTTGGGCTCCCTTTCCCTTAACCCAGGTTTTATTTTGCCTTTGCCAGTACTTCAAAGAAAGTCCTGCAAAGGTCAAGAGGGCAGTTCTGAGAGCCCACGACCCACTCTGCATTTTTATGCCTTTTATTACAAGTGGGCTATTTTTATAGCCGATAGCTGCTAACAATCAGCAAAACCTCAGGCCCTGAATAAAAGATTTCAAAGGTCAAGAGAGGTAACAGTGGCGTTGCTTGTATTGAAGCCTCGCTGCTTTTAGCAACAACAGGGAGAAGGAGTAGACTCTTCAGGGAAATATGCTAAGCAGTAAGAGTGGCTCCCTCCGAAGACATTTTCCTGGGGCTGAGGAACAGGTAAAGTTTGCTTGGTCAACCCAGCACTGAGAATCCATCTCTCTCTTCATCAATTTAGCCATTGACTGGCACCTTTCTGGATATGAAATCTTCAAAATAACATCTCACATTCTGGCAGAATACCTTACATATCATAGTCAAATAAACATTGGGAGTTTATATGTTTCTTAAAGATAATAAGAGCCACCATTCTGAGTTTGTATGAAGTTTTCTCACAATAGTCTTATCTGCCTCCAGAAGAAAGGTGACATTATAATGACAATCTGAGGTTTGTGTTTTGACAGTTAAAACCTGAAGATAACCTAAATGCTCATGCCCAAAGGGAGGGTGTTGTGGGATAAATCTTTTTGTACACTGTGAGACTGTGTCTACGCCAAGGAGCCTTCTGACTGGTTTCACAAAGAATTGAATGGCCAAAAGCGAGGCAGAAGAGGATAGGCAGGATTTCCAAGGAAAGAGAGGAAGAGCAGAAAGAAGCGAGGCAATAGAATTTTGCCAGCAGACTTGGAGCATACAGTATTTGCTGAGGAGAGGTGACCGAGCCATGTGGCAGAGTGGAGCGTAAAAATATAGGTTAAATAACATAAAAGAACTAGTTGGAAACAAGCATAAACTGAAGGCCATATGTTCATAATTAATAATGTATCCATGTTATTATTTGGGGGCTGGTAAGCAAAAATAAGTCTGAAGAAAAAGCTTGCTACATTTGGTACCTCAAGTTGGGCACTGAATATGTGTGTGTGGCTTAGAGGCAGAGTATTTATACAGCCCTGGGGTTGATCACTAGTACCAGAAATTAAAGGGGGGAATGTTGACACTGAAGGGTAAAATGCCACTTTTTGTATATAGATTTATCTACCTTTGTGGGAGATAAACAAAGAAAGTAGTTGAGCAAGGGAAATTTAAAGGCTTCCATAAAACCCCAATAAATAACAGTCTTCTTTGGTGATTGCAACCTGATGCCCATTATCTCATGTCGATGTTAGAGTAAAAGGAGACAAATAGCAAAAGTAAAAGCAGTCAGAGTGAAAGGAGTCTAATCCAGCAGCTCTCAAGACTGCACATAAACATAAAACTTCAGCTGCACAGCTAGAGGACCTAGCTGAGTTCACTGGGACATCACTTCCTGGAACTACAAGACCCAGTGTCAGTCACTTATTCCCTGTGAAGACCAGTGATATCCCTATGATAACCCAGTGCTATCGTATTAATGAATGGACATATTGTTGGCTCAGCATCATGTTCAGAAAATTAAGTGGCTGTCTATATGAGAAATGTAAGACACTTCCTGGACCTTGTAGAGCTCTCAATAAATCATTTTAAGAACTAAATGACTGTCTATAAAAGGATTGTTTTTCTGTGCCTGGGACATGGTGGTACCTGGCATGTCGTTTCCTATGAGGTCCTCTAAGGAATTTTATTATGTGAGAGGTCATTCAATATTGATGGGGTCAATATGGCACCCCAGGAATGATATCATGTACTATATAAAGAACAGATCAACATGAATGAGGGACAAGAGGGACAAGAGAACTTCCTCCCCAAACCTCACCTTCTCTCCACCCTAGAACTTCCTAGGTCCTGGAGCTAACAAACACACTTGAGTATTTGTGAATTCTGTGTGAGAAAGAAAATATAGACATTCATTAAGGCACTGTAACATGCAGGAGATGTACATACAGGCAGTATCTCAGCACTAAGAAGGACACAATATTTTCTAATTTGAATTGTGTTTCCATGCTTTTTAAAATTGTGTTTCACTGTGAAGTCTTTAAGCATGTATACCTACTATAAAGATATTTATTTATAAATAATTAAAATTATGTACATGTACATGCATGTTATATATATATGCATATATATGTAGACACATGGTATATACCAATGTAGGTATATGCTTTAAAAATACGTATTTTGAAATGTTTTAAAAATCTTCACAAAAGTCCTAACATTTCCTTCAGTACCTGATGGAGTGCTCTGTGCATACTCTGGGATGAAAATGTGTTCCCAGGTCATAGTGTTAGGGAATCCTCTCTGGGGCCTTTCCATCCTAATAGAGTCCTATTCTCTTCTATCCTCGGGGACTGTACAAGAGAAGCTAGAAGTTAAGACAAGAGGTCAAATCCACTTAAAACATATATTTTATGGGAGTTGGTTTTAAAATTTTAAATTAGTCACCAGTCCTTAGTGCTTGCATTCCCAATGTACTGGGAAATCTCAAAAACAAAAACACTGGATCTTTCTCCACTAACATCTTGAACAACCTCTCTCTCGCACGCACGCATGCTCTCTCTCTCTCTCTCTCTCTCTCTCTCTCTCTCTCTCTCTCTCAGATTTATTTTATTTTTTAATTGTACAGTTTTATGCATGACCCTTGAAAGCCAGAACAGGGTGTTGTATCTTGTGCTTGAGTTACAGGTGCTGTGAGCCTCCCAGTGTGAGTGCTGGGAACTGAAATCAGGTTCTCTGCAAGAGCAGTATATGATTTAATTACTGAGCCTCTCTCCAGCTCAGACCATCAGGCTTTCTGATGGCTCTGGTGAAACCTCCTTTTCTCGGTTGAGAAGCTACTCGCACTGTAGATAGTTGGGTTGGCAACTTCTCACAGACTGAGCCACCACAAGCATCAACTTGCAGGAGGCATGGGACTGAAACAAGAGGGATTTCTTGGCTCATCCAAATTCCTTCTCTGCTGAAGAACCAAGGGGCACGACTAAAGAGCAATGTAGAAACCACTTGCTGGTTTTAACCCCGCCTCCACTTTTCCTTTAGATTTACTCTGACATGATAGCTCAAGAATATTCAAATAATCTTCTTTGTTTCTTGTTTGTACCTGACCTACTAAGAGTAGAATGCTTTTTAAATACTAGAGCTATACAATGCTCTGGGGCTATTGAAAGAAGAGGTAATTTGCATGTTTCTAAGCATATTCATCAATATAACACTCTCCTCTTTCAATCAAGGACAAAAATATCAATAAAAAAGTCCGATAATTTTAAAACATGACAGGAAATAAAGTATTGGGCTTCTCAAGCTTTTCATAGGCCATTTGTTAATCATCTACAGATTTGCAGCTTGACAGCCATCAAGAATAGGGAATGAAGGATTTGATTGTTCCCGTTGTACAATAATGTAAATTAATGTCTGAACATAAAGAAAACAATGGCCTGTTGTTATTTGAGAATTTGGTTCTTTTAATTGAGAAATTTATACTTATTTTTTATTATTTTTAAAGTTTGACACAGGGATTATTAATAGCTGAGGCTTTTGGTGCAACCAAATTCTGAAGCATGTGTCTCATTCCTCGCCTTGAGACCAGGATTCCTTCTTGAGATATGGGCGCAGTGAAGCATTGTGGGATTGGTGTGTTTATTCCCCTCAAGGGACATTTGCACCATTGTCCCCATACTCAGGTTGTTTCAGAACCTGCTCATGCTGGGGAAACCCAGCAATCCCGCCAAAGCCCCGGGTCCAGTCCAGCACTGTAGGTTGGAAACTGGGCTTCTGCACTTATTTTTCTCACAAGAGGAACAGGACAACACGTAAAGGTGTCAGCTGCTCTCGGCCTACTAATTTTATCTGGAGAGACTTCTGTAAAGTTTTTTTTTGTTCCAATTTTCTCACATTTCTGGGTTCCTGTGATAACCCTCCAGTGACTCATCTCATTTCCCAGAAGAGGCAACCTTTTGTCTTTTAAAAATTGCAAAAGCCATGTTTTAAAAGTGCACTGTATAAAAAGCATCTAAAGGCTCCACCTCCCCATGGCAGAAGGCGTGCTAAAAAATCTCCTTTTGTAGGTGATTAGACCCATGTAAAGGTCAGAGGAGAAATAAATTTAGTTCAAGTGCAAGTAGTCAAATGCAAAGATCCCATCCTAGAGGTACAGTAGGGCCTGATTACAAAGTTCTGCTGGTGGTAGGTGGCTCTATTGAACCAGAGCGAGGAGAAGTCAGGGCAGGGAGCTGACAATGTGCTCTAAGCCAGATTTGCACGCTGTCTAATCTTGGCATTGGTTGCTACTGACTTGTGAGAAAGGTGAGCTCGGCACAGACTAGGTGGTTTCTGCTCTTTTTGCCTATAAGAAGAATGTATCATCAGTAAAGATGACAGGTAAAAGCAGTTGTCTTGCATCAGCTTTTTCCCAGTAAGAGGACACTAAGGAAAGAAAGGGGACCCTGAGATGTGTAAACCTGGGATGTGGCGCTTGGTGGGGGGGATATGCACATTATTCCATGTGTTCCCCTCCTCACCAACTCATCTGTATCCAATAGTTCTCCATCTGTGCAAAGAAACCAAGCATGCAAATGTTATATAGAAAAAAAATACCCTAAACTTCTCTGTGATATTTTTTCTTTTTTCTAAAGCAGGTCTCAACAAAATGTTTCCTTTACCTGGACATGGTCTTGCTATAGTTTGAATGCATAGCCCCAAAATTCAGATGTTAGAAACTTAACTCCCAAGGCAATACATAAAATATGAGTAGATAATGAGTACTCTGCCCTTGGGTGTGGATTATTGTTATTATAAAGAGAGAGAGTTGCTGCCTGTGTTTTGGTAGTGGGTACCAGGTAAAAGAGTAAATTCCTTTACCCATTCCACTCAGATCCTCTCATCGTCCCACCTCTCTTTCCATTTCCTGTATCCCTTCCTCCCGTCCACCTCCTAGCATGGGATAGCACAGCCAGGATTTGGCTGGACACAGACTCTGCCCTCTTCTTCAGAGTTTCCAGCCTCCAGAACTGAAACTGTATAAAACAATTCACTTTTCTTTCTAAATTATAAGTTCCCAGATGTTCTGCTATAACAACACTAAAGGGATCAAGATCAGGCATAGGATATTTGTCAACTTTATCAACTGGTGCTTGAGAGCACCAATAGATGGTACATAAACAGCATGCACGCTTTTCTTAATTTTCAAGGCTAGAAAAATACAAGTAGTATTTACAAGTCTAGGATTATTGGCCTGGTTTGCCTTCTTTAGCTCTAAGAGGTAACTAGCAATATGTCCTCCAAGACTCTTGAAGATACACAGGAAGTAAGCCACCAAGTCGATATTCTATTCAATCAAAGCCTAAGTCTTGTGCAGAAAACAAAACTAGTTATTTCTTTGAGAGAAGCTAAAGCATTCCTGGCTTAGGAGCTAAGTCTGTGTTTTTCCCTGTGAATGGGAAACAGATTGGTGGGCCTCCATGAGATTATCAAAATTGAAAATCATAAGACAAGTGAGATTTTGATTTTTCTGTGGGAAGAAAAAAACTTTAAAACTTTAAAATGTATTTTTATCTTCTTTCTTTTCAATATGAGGTTGAGGTTAGACGTTTCCAGAAGTAAAGCTCCTTTGTTAGAATGTTGGGAGTTCTGTCTGAAAATGACTTATTGGAAGCTCACGACTGAGTCAGGAGTCTTCCCGCATATCAAAGCCTGAAGCAGCCATTGGTGAATTTAGTGAGCTAAGTTTAGTCTGTGGGCAGTGAGGGTAGCGTCAGGTGGGACAAAATTCTTTAAGTTCTATGGCATATTCATGATGTGACTGCCTTGCATAAAAGCAGACAGCAGGCTCCCAAACTTTATTAATATATTTGATTTTTGTATCAACAAAGAAATTGAAATTAAATTGATTTAATTAATAATTGTATTTGTAGGTTCATTTTTAAAATACCTCTTTCAAAATCACATATCTTGGACCACAGCAAAAAAAAAATAGCCAGATGACAATGCATTGGCATTTTTGGTATTAAGTGCAAAAAAAAAAAAATTGAGATTGTGGTAATTCCATATGCCGCAAACAGCCATTTTAAACAGTATTACAAAATAAAGGCTTGTTCAGGACATTGAAACTGAAAGACTGAAAAACAAACAGGCAAGAGGTTGATGAGATCAAGGAAAGAAGTCTTCTGCCAAGCCTGAGGACCGAAGTCAAATATCCATGATCCAAATGATGGAAAAAAGACAGCAGTCTCTTTCAAGCTGTCCTCTGACTTTCAGTCACACATTGTGGCAAATACATGTGTACACACATAAACACACATTCACACACACATGGTATAGGCACACATATATCACACACATATATGTGACACATATAATCACATACATGACACACATATCAATGACACATACATATCACACACCCATATATATGACCCACATATGTGGCACATACATCACACACATTGATCCATTACATATATACATATTCTCCTGAACATATTCAAATAATTGCAGAAACTTTTGTTGATGCTTTTAGCTTACCATAAAAAGCATATTAGTTGAGGCACAGAATCAAAACCCATTAACAAAATTCTTACAACCACTTACATGAATATCTGTTCAACTTCCTGAATTTTTCTTCATGGTTACAGTTTGGATCTTGAATGTTATTCCATAGGCTACCGCCTACTTCTGTTTCACTTTGCTTTCCAAGCAAAAGTTAGCTGAGTAACTTTGGTCCACCCTGTGCTCTCCTGTGTGGTAGTCCCAACTACCATGAAGTTAGCATGTTTATTACAGCACATGCTTCCTATCATGATGTTCTGTCTACCATGGTCCTAAATCAGTGGAACCAACAGACCATTGACTGCAATCTCTGCAGTCATGAGCTACTATAAATCTTCCCTATTCTGGGTTGGCTTATCACAGATATATTGTCACGGCAATGAGTTCATAAATGTACTGCATTAGCTACTTCTTTGAAGACTTATTCTATTTTTCATTGCATGTATGCATATATGTCTGTGTGTTGGCAGGTATCTATAAAGGTCAGAAGTGGTTGCTGGACCCCTGAAGCGTGAGTTGTTTGAAAGCTCCACATTTTTGAGCATGGTGTGCATAGAGAATAATGCACTCTATGCTCAGAGGAAAGTCAAGAGAAGGCAGCCCACCTCAGAGATATACATATCCCTTGTCACCTGAGTCCTGTCCCCTTTGCTGTCCTCAAGCTGATTCATCTTGGAGACTAACTCAACTCTCTGACATTTGTTCTACTAGGACCCATGCCTGCAATGTATCAACAGTGGCCCTCCCGTTCATAGTGGACAACTCTCATTCATATGGGTTTCTTCTGCTTGTGAACTTAGAGCTCTGACAAAGACAGGTGAAAAATTATGCCTTAAATTAGCTCTTAATAGATTGCAGGATCGTGCTAGCTGAAACACTGGGTATCATGACTTTGACAAATACCTTAGAATTAGTCACAGCTTATAAATAAGTGCTTTGTGTTGATTTCTAATGGGGCTTCTAGAGTCCCCGAGCATTGAGCCACTCACCTAGTAGTCATCCAAAGCCATGGGGAAAACACACTATGTCTTGCTGGAGTGTCAAATGTACTAGATATTATACAACCCAAAATAACTTTTCTATTAAAAGAAGACTTCACATGAATTTTTAAGATAAAAATACCAGACTTCAAAGACATCCCTTGCTTGCTGGCAGATTGCTTCTGGCTAAGTTGTGGCCTCCTAGTGTCCCTACTGCTTTCCTCTGCCATAGGGGCTCTTGCGAAGAAAGCTTTGAACAACACACCTGCATCCCCAAACCAATAACATGAGAGTTTCAAAGTCTTTCCATTTGTCAATATGTATTTAGTCTTTGAACTTCCTGACAATTAAACTTTTTATTTTCTTAAGAAATGAAAAAGAAACAACGAGTGAGGGATACACCAGGTGTCAAGAGCTCCACATTGGCTTTAGGGCAACATTTTATTTTGCTCTATTTGTTCATTCCATTTCCACATACCACTCTACTGAAAAAATATTAATATCAAAATGGATACTGAATGTTGTATATAAACATATTGTAGCATGGGCTTTGAGGGTGAAATGGGGTTATTAGCTATATGACTGAGCAAACATTTCAACACCATGATGCTATTGATAAAAGGGGCCAAGCAGAGTCTAGTGTGCAGGTCGTCACAGGCAGTGTAGAGTTAGTAGGATGTATGCTTTTTCTCTCTGTGATGCTAGGGATGGTACACAGGGCCTTGCACACATGGCAAGCATTCTACACTGAGCCACATCCCCAGGCCCAATAAGGTCAACTAAAATGGTTTATCCCCAAAACATAGCATTGAGTCTTTAAAAAGTGAATTTAATGCAAATCATAGGAACTTATTTCAAGCAAAAATACAAAACACTGGATCAATCTATATGTTCTCCTTGTGTCTTTTTTTAATGGGTATATAATTCATTTCAGTGAGTCTGGGGATTAGAATAGTAAATCTCTACTAGGGAATGATAAGCTGCAAACGAATTACCAGAGAGTCTATCTGAATTTCATTCTTCTTTCCTTGTAAGCAAGAAGGGCTTTCCCTCTGAAAATAGCTATGAGAAAGCCACAGACTTCCTAATCTGCTTTAGAAGAGGTAGAGAGAGTAGAAGAGAGGGCGGGGTGAGACTGAAAGTTAAATCTGTAATATTGCTGCCTGTGTTACATACATAAAAGCTGCACACAGAAACAAATTGTGCGAGTTTGCTATTTGCAAGCTTTTTATTCTTAATGAAGAGATCCTTTAGTGATTTGATTCTCTAATTCCTACTAAAATTTTATTAATGGAAAATGTGTTTATACTTTAATAAAATTTAACCTAAGTTTCCTAAGATAAGAGCAATTTGGCAAAGCATAAAATTGCACTAAATTCAATAAACTCAAGTAAAAGAAATCATTAAACCTTTTGCAGAGCAGAGCCCGATTTCAAGGCCTTGCTTAAGTATCTATAAAAAGACCAACAAGACACTTAGTTGTCTCTTTATTACCCTGACTTCCCCCATTGACTTATACAATCATTTCAGATATGCTTTATTTTCTGTTTGGATTCATTTACTAATTGTCATTGACTTTGAGCAAAACAGTTTTAATTTTCCCTGATTGCTAACTCCAAGCCTTCAGTTCCCTGTCAGACAGTCAATAATCTGTAAACAAACAGTAAAGCATGCTACTGACCCTGCCTGCAGTTTTAGGATCTTTGTTACAAGATTTGAAAGCTGGTGAGTGAGAGAGAAGAAAGCAGCACTTGCCCAAACCTTCTTTTTATTTATTTTTACTTGTTTCTTTAAAAAAAATTAAAAAAATACATGAATATATATATGGGTATCTGTATATATGTCCATATGAGTGAAGGGGTCCATGAGAGCGGTATCATATGCTGGAGAGCTGAAGTTGCAAATGGTTGTCAGTTGTCTCATGAAGGTGCTCGGAACCAAACTAGGGTCCTTTGAAAGAGCACAGGGTGCTCTTAATTGTCAAGCAACCCTCCAGCCCCTCTTTCTTTATCTTTGTTTCCTTTATATTTCCAGAGCAAAAAGGACTGGAGTGGTGTGAGTTTGATCTAGGGTCTCATAGTTTCTTAGTGGCAAGGAGAAGCTGGTCCCTGGACCCCAGACAAGATGTTCTTGTCATGCTCCTCTACCTCTGGTCTTACTGTAGGGAAAGCAAATTGTTTTATGTCTTAGAGGATGGGTTGTGATCTTTTCAAACCAAGCCTTGTTAATGCAGCAGGGCTTGTGAGCTTCTCATGGAAAAAACACCCACCGATACTATTTGTACTGAAGTGAGTTTGGATGTTAAAATGAGTCTTGACATCTTTGGGAAATAACCATGGTGATGAAGGTATTGAGTGTTCAATGTGTCTTTATAAATTATGTCTAACTTTATAGTAAATACCAAGCAAAATAAGGAAATCAACATTGATAGAAGCGGTTTACACACACACACACACACACACACACACACACCACACACACACACACACACACACACACACACACACACACACACAAAGAGGGATGACCAGACATGAAAAAGAAACAAAGTTTCAATTCTCATAGTTATGAAGCTCTGAGAGACCATAGACAATCATATCACCTATAATGACTTTTTCATGCCATTTTTTGGCATGTAGAATCTGAGAGCATGTAATTAAAAACCTATATTGACACTTGAGTCAGAAGCTTTTTCTCACAAAGTGTAAGTTGAATTTTTCAAAGATCTCTCAATTACATATTTCTGTCTTAAAATATATAGCTGAATGGGGCTAGGGATGTGGCTCAGTAAAGAGATAGCTGAGCATCCATTAAGTTGTGGGCTTGAACAAGAACATGACAAAAGCTGTGGGTGATGGAACATGCCTATAACCCTTGCAGTCAGGACCTAGAAGTAAAAGGGTAAGAGCTCCAAGATCCTTCTTGGCTACATAGGGGTTTCAAGGCCAGCCAGGGTAGAGACTCTGCCTCAAAGATCTAAAATGAAATAAAAGTTGCTTATTTCAGGTTTTCTACAGCTAAACAGAGAATAATGCAGTCTGTAGAATATTTGGGAAAATGTAAAGGAAAAAAAAAACCCTAGAGTTGATGGTATTCCTTGCCATGTGTGAGGAATTGTAGTAAAACATAAATTTTGTTTTATTTTTTATAATAACCTGAGAAGTAATAGTTTTAGGAAAATTCCTTTACAAATGTCTAAATAGGACACAAAGAGTAAACCACTTGCCTGAAGTCCTAGCTGTTATAACCAGTGAGACTGAGACGTGAATTAAAGCTGTGGAAAGTCAGGTCCGATGCTTCTTGTCTCTCATTACCTACTGTTAAAGCATGAGCTTATGGGAAGCGGCAGAAATCTCAAACACAGGATTGCTAATGCAAATCCAGCGTGCAGCTGTTCTCGCTGAAATTATGATTGATTTGTTCCCGACCTAGCAGAGCTTTTCTGTCATCGCCATACCTGTTGCTGTCTCTATTAATCTCCCCACTCTACTCATATGGCCTTCCTCTGCCATTGTCTTCCAAATTCTCTAGCCACAACTTCAAGCTACTGAGATTCCACCTTCCTCCGTCTGGTCGCAAAGGTCAGAGCTCCTTGAAGCTCAGTCTAAACATCTCATCTCATACTCGGCCTTCTTCCCACTGTGTCCTGTCCGAATTCCACATTCTCCCATGTGGCCATCCAAGATTCATTTTCTCCACTCCAATCTTCAAAGGTTATTTACGTCTTCACTTCACTATGCCAGTAGTACCGCCAAATTCAACAGGTCTCAAAGAAAAACTATGTCTTTCTGGGGTGGTTGGGGCAGGCAGGAGGTTGTTCAATATGCAGTGTTTCTCCAGGCTTAAATAATCTGGGAAGGCACAAATTCATTCCATTCGGTTAGCAAGATAATAAGTCTTGGATCATCTTGTGTACCAGCTTGCCAACCAAGAGACCAAATATCCAATTTGGGTAAAGTCATCTAAAGAATTAGTTCTTGAACTGCAGAAGTAGATGTGAGATGTATTCTATGAACCTCTGTATATAAAACCAGGCATAGTGATGTGTGCTTTTAATTCTGACAATGGGGATGCAGAGACAAGAGGATCCTGGGGCTCACTGAACAGCCTGTCTAAGTAAAAGGGTGAGCTTCAAGTCATTGGAGAGAGAACCTGCTTCAAAAATCAAAGTCGATGGCATCTGAAGAATGACACCCAAGATTGCCCTCTGACCTCCGCACATACATGCTAAATACACACCTATTCCGTAAACAAGTACCAAGACACATAATGTCTCCTTTATTCTTTACTACCAATCAGGTGTATATACTCCTATTGCTTCCTGGGGGGCTAGCAGCAGCATCACGTGGCTCAAATGGAAATCCACAGAGCTGGAGTACTGTGACTTCTTTATCTGACAGGGTTAAGGAAAATGATACTCACACACTCTCTGGATGGTTTTCTTCTTCTGCAGTCTTTATTCTATATTCTATATTCTCTTTTCTTATCTCTATCTAGCAATATTCCTTCTGTCTCTGTTGATTTTCTCCTTCTAACTCTATCTTTATTCTTGATGTTTTTTTTCTAACTCTTTCTAACTCTGTCTTTAATCTTTCCCTTACATCTTATAAACCTCAGCAAAATCTTTCAGGCAATATAAAAAACACAATGTGGCTACATTCTAATTTAAAACTGAATGATGATGGTGAATACAGATTAAAAAAAAACAGAATGTTTTCCACATCTATTGCATGACTAAACATTCTATGTTTTACAGGTGAAAAACAAGCCCACAGAATTCATACCCATGTAGCTAGTTATAGATTAACAGTGTAGTCAAGCAAGGTATTCTTTGATTGGCAGGCTGCATTTTGTGGCTACAAAAAAAGAACCAATCACTTTATTACTTATCTCGAAATGTAATCTTACAAGGAATCTTAAAGAAATCACAAACCTAAACTCTAATACATGAAAATCAGTCAGTTGGCTCTACTTCAAATCTTTTTATTGTTTTTATTGCACTAAACATTTTTCTCTGCTCCCTTGTCTTCCTCTCCCCTCCCTTTCTGCCCTTTCCCATGACCTCTCCCCCCAATTTCTACTTTCCAATTAGATCCATGTATGTCTCTCTTAGGGTCCTCTTTGTTGTCTACCTTTTTGGGGAGGGTGTTTTTATTGTAGGCTGATTTTTCTTTGCTTTATGTCTGAAAACCATTTATGACTGAGTACTTTTGATATTTGTCTTTCTGGGTCTGGGTTACCTCACTCAAAATGATGTTTTCTAGCTCCATCCATTTGCCTGCAGTGTAGTACTCCATTGTGTAAATGTACCACATTTTCTTTATCTATTCTCTGGTCAAGGGCCATCTAGGTTATTTCCTGGTTCTGGTTGTTATAAATATGCTGCTATAAACATAGTTGAGCACGTGTCCTAGTAGTATGAATGAGCTTCCTTTAAGTATATACCAATAGATGATATTGAGTCTTGAGGTAGATTGTTTCCTAATATTCTGAAAAATTACCTTACTGATTTCCAAAGAAGTTGTAAAAGTTTTCACTCCCACCAGCAATGCAGAAGTGTTCCACTTCCCCGACATCCTCTCCAGCATAAGCTGTATCAGTGTTCTTGATCTTGGCCATTCTGACAGATATAAGATGGAATCTCAGAGATATTTTGATTTGCATTTTTCTGATAGCTAAAGATGTTGAGCATTTCCTTAGGTGTCTTTCAACCATTTGAAATTGATCTGTTAAGAGTTCTCTGTTTAGGTTTGTACCCCATTTTTTTTACTGGATTATTTGCTCTTTTGATGGCAAATTTCTTGAGTTATTTATAAATTTCGGAGATCAGCCCTCTGTCTGATGTGGAATTGGTAAAGATCTTTTCTCATTCTGTATGCTGCCATTTTGTCATGTTGACCATGTCCTTTGCTCTACAGAAGTTTCTCAGTTGCAGGAGGTCCCATTTGTTAATTGTTTCTCTCAATGTCTGTGCTACTGGGGTCATATTTAGGAAGTGGTCTCCTGTGACAATGTGTTGAACTGTATTTCTTCTATGAGATTCAGTGTGGTTGGTTTTATGTTGAGGTATTTGATGAATTTGATTTTAGTTTTGTGCATGATGATAGATATGGATGTATTTTCATTCTTCTAAATATTGATATCCAGTTATGCCAGCACCATTTGTTTAAATGCTTTCTTTTTTCCATTTTATATTTTTGGCTTCTTTGTCAAAAATCAGATTTTTGTAGGTGTGTGCATTGATATCCAGGTCTTCGATTTGATTCTATTGGTCATCCTGACTGTTTTTATGCCAATACCAGGCTGTTTTCATTACTGTAGCTCTATAGCAGAGTTTGAAATCAGGGATGGCGATGAATCCAGAAGTTCCTTTATTGTACAGTATTGCTTTGGCTATCCTGAGTTTTCTGTTTTCCATATGAACTTGAGTATTGTTCTTTTGAGGCCTTTGAAGAATTTTGCTGTGATTTTGATGGGCATTGCTTTGAATCTGTAGATTTCTTTTGGTACGATTGCCATTTTTACTATGTTTATTCTACCTACCCAAGAGCATGGGAAATTTTTCCATTTTCTGGTGTCTTCTTCAGTTTTTTTCTTTTTAAAGACTTAAAGTTCTTGTCATTCAGGTCTTCACTTGTTTGTTTAGAGTTACCTTAAGATATTTTATGTTATTTGTGGCTATTGTGAAAGGTTATGTTTCTCTGATTTTTCTCAGTCTGTTTATCATCTGTATAAAGAAGGGCTACTGATTTTTTTTTAGGTACTCTTGTATCCTGCTACATTACTGAAAGTGTTTATGAGTTGTAGAAGTTCATTGGTAGAATTTTTGGAGTCACTCATTTAAACTATCACATCATCAACAAACAGTGAGAGTTAGTCTTCTTCTTTTCTGATTTGTATCCTCTTGGCCTTTTTTTGTTGCCTTATTGCTCTAGCTAGGACCTCAAGAACTATATTGAATAGATATAGAAAGAGTGGACAACCTTGTCTTGTTTCTGATTTCAATAGGATTGCTTTGAATTTCTCCCCATTTAGTTTGATGTTGGTTGTTGACTTGCTGTACATTGCCTTTATTATGTTCAGGTATTTTCCTGGTATCCTTGCTCTCTCCAAGACCTTTATCATGAAGGGATGTTGTAGTTTGTCGAAGACTTTTCTGGCATCTAATGAGATAACCATGTGTGTTTTTTAGTTTGTTTTATATGGTGGATTGCATTGACAGATTTTTGTGTGTTGAACCATCCCTGCATCTCTGGGATGAAGCCAACTTGATCATGCTGGATGATTTTCTGATGTGTTTTGATGTGATATGTTTGGATTCGGTTTGCCAGTATTTTATTGAGTATTTTTGCATCAATGTTCATGAGTGAGATTGGTCTGTAACTATCTTTCTTAGTAATGTTACAATGTGGTTTGGGTATCAGGGTAATTGTAGTCTCATAAAAAGAGTTTGAAAATGTTCCTTCTGTTTCCATTGTGTGGAACAACTTGAGGAGGATTGGTATTAGTTCTTTGCTTTTAGAATCTTTTAGAATTCTGCACTGAAACAATTTGATCCTGGGCTTCATTTGGTTGGGAGACTTTTGATGCCTCTTTCTATTTCTTTAGCAGTTATAGGTCTGTTTAATTTGCTTATCTGGTCTTGACTTAATTTTAGTGAATGATATTTATCCAGAAATTTTCCATTTCTTTTAAGTTTTCCAATTTGTGGAGTACAGGTTTTTGATATATGACCTAATGATTCTTTGGATTTCCTCCATGTCTGTTTTTATGTTCCCTTTTTAGTTTCTAATTTTGTTAATTTGGATATTCTCTATCTGCCTTTTGGTACGTTTAGATAAAGGTTTTATCTATTTTGTTGATTTTCTTGAAGAACCAACTCTTTGTCTCAGTGATTCTTTGTATTTTTTTTTTGTTTCTACTTAGTTGATTTCAGCTCTCAATTTGATTATTTTCTGCAGTCTAGTCCTCCTGGGTGAGTTTGCTTCTTTTTGTTCTAAAGTGTTCAACTTTTCTGTTAATTCACTAGTGTGAGATTTTTCCAGCTTCCTTATGTAGGCATTTAGTGCTATGAACTTTCCTCTTAACACTGCTTTCACTGTGTCCCATAAATTTGGGTATGTTGTTTGGTCATTTTCATTGAATTTTAGGAAGTTTAGAATTTTTTCTTTATTTCTTCCTTGACTCATTGGTGATTCAGGTGAGCATTGTTCAATTTCCATATGTTTGTGGGCTTTCAGAAATTAGTATTGCTGTTGATTAAGCCATTGTGATCCCATGAGATACATGGGGCTATTCCTTTTTTTTTTTTAAATCTGTGGAGGGTGTGCTCAGCGGTACTATGTTTTCTGTTTCTGGAAACATTATCTCTGTTCCAATGACTGCCTTCCTGCGATGTGTTGATTCTGCCCACCATGCATTCCAGGCAATCCATGCATCTGGGTCCCCTTCATTCCTCTTCTCTCTAGCATCACTAGGCCCTCAAGCTTATATCTTCTATCATCTCTTGCTTAGGTGACCAGATGATTCTTCAAATGCTTTCCTCCTTTGTCACTCATTCTCCTGTAGTTAGTTCTCTACTGATAAGCTAGAAAGGTCATTAAGATGGAGTAAATCAGCTTGCTTCAATTCCATTAAAGATCCTTTCATCTTTTAAAGCCCCTTCCCCACACATTAATCACTATTATCTGATCACCACTGGTAAATCTGTCTTCATAGCGCTAGGGAGAATATAAGCTTCATGAAAGGTATATCGTCTGCTATGCACACTCACAACAGGCACACAGTAGGTGTTACCCAAAATGTAAACTAAGTTTCATCCATGTTTTCAAAATGTTCTTTAAGGTAAAAGTAAGCTTCAAGAATTTGCTTCATGGAGTCAAGTCAGAAACTCTTTATCCCAAGTACCATCACTAGCTTTGCAGACCGAAAGGTGGACAAGTGGCTTCTTATGATTAAGTTCCCTCAGAATGGGTCACATATCTCGAATCAAATCTACTTGACAACCGATGACTTTCAGAATTCATATGATAAAAAGGCTAATGTGATCCGCTAATTTCTTATTCTTTCCAATCCCAAGGCTAAGTGCAGCTGGCAGGGCAGCAGTGTAATAATCTTCATTATCTCTTCCTCTTTACGAAACCACTCACGAAGTGCTGCAAATGAAAAGGGGCCCGCTGGTGCCCCAGGAAGGCCCTACGGAGTGATGCTTTTTTTGTTTATGCTAATTAAGTAGGTTGCAGACTGGTTACTTAGCAATTTCCTTCACTGAGATGCTCCATGCCAGGGACTTAATTGTATGTTCCACGCCTAAAGTGGTCATTATTAAGACCGGAGCAGGCGATGTCTGCGGACCAAATGCTGCTCTCGGTGTTGCCAGGATCTGACCTGACAAAGCCCTGAGAATGTGCAAAGCCATTTACGGACAGATGTGCTGATTGACGTTGTGGTATTTCACTTTTTCATGGTTTAATCTAGGCACAAAATGAGGACTTTTAAGGTTTATTTTACTTTGCTTGATTTTATTTGTGAGTGTATGAGTGTGTGCGCAAATGTGTGCATGTGTGTGAATACCAGATGTGTGTAGGTCCCCATAGAGGCCATAGGCTATGGATTCACTTGGAACTGGTATTACAGGCAGTTGTGAACTGCCCAAGATAGGTGCTGGGAACCAAATTCTGGTCCTTTGTAAGAGTAGTAATATGTCCTAAAATACTGAGCCATTGCCACAGCTCCTTGAGGACATTATTTTTGGAATGAAGCTAAATGTATTCAATATGTAGTAAAATATTATTTTTTGCTCATGGTTTTGACAGTCTCTTCTCAGCTTTAGTGTATTGTCTGTTTGAAGGACACAGCTTCCACACTGGCTTTCAACTGGCATGAATAAGACCTTCAATTTGTTCAGCGTACATGAAAAGAACAATTCCCTTAAAAATCAAATGCCCCATGGAGTTTAATGGGACCCAATCAATACTGCTTGTGTGTTGGGGGAAAAGTATCAAACTTATAACCTTATTGTTTCTAACCAGAAAACAAACTGTCGATTTTTTTCAGTAGAATGTTACTGCTGAAGGAGCTCTTTTCCCCCTGTCGCAACAGTCTCCTGCCATTCCCAATGGCCGGTGCTGACTTTCTGCAGCTGTAGCTGAACAGAGGGCGCCACATGGAAGCAGAGGAAACAAACGTAAACAGCTGAAGGACTGAAACCACAAACTGATTAAGAATGATTTTGGTGATGGGATGAGTTACACTTAGTGGAAGGAGCATGTGTGGAGACAGCGCTCTGGCATCCAACAATAGAAGAGCGAGACAAGCATAGGTCAGAATATATATATATAAAAAAAATCCAAAACTTTGGTATCTGTGCAAGACAGCCACCTCTCAATGGCATCAGATATGACACTGTAATTTGAATCCTTTCACTGTGTTGCTTGTGTGACTTCCGTTTTCCCCCCAAGCTTAATTGTTCAATACCCACTTTGCCTTGCATTAATGAAGCATCTGAATATTTATAACCTAGAACACAGATATAGAAATTCTATCTTTAAAAAGATAAGCACGCATCATCAGAAACTGGGGGAAGCATAGCAACATCCTGCCAATGGCTCTTGATGAATGACTGGCATGAGAAAGTTGCTGTGATCCAGAGGGATGTGGAGCCCTTGGGAATTCGAGTACAGCTCTGTCTTTGTTTGTTCTGGTTTGCTCTGACTTGTGTTGTATTAAACTGGTGTTTGGATTAGGACATAGCTATTCACATTGCAATAAAGGCTGATGATCTTTGAATACCTCAAGCATGGATCTGAGGCTCCTTCCTTCCATAGTGTTCTTCCTGGCTTGGTTTCCCCTCCCCTTCCCCTCCCATCCTCTGCTCTTCCCCTCCCCCTCCCCATCACATTTCATCAATCTCCACTGCTGAACTGTTTCGCCTTTAAAAGTTTTTGATAGTGATAAAAAGAGGAGAGTCGTGAATTATCACATCAATGGCAGCTTGAGGTAATCAAATCATTGTTCACGGATAGTTATTCTTTATTAGAAAGGCCATCAGCTAATAAGTAAGAGGGAATAAATTTGAATACCATTGGATATTTCCTGTTGAAATAATAAATCTAAGTAATAATGATCAGTAGGTTATAAAGCAATGATATAAAAATCACAAGGGGAATTTTATACCAGACAAGCTGAATGGAGAACAGTAAGTCCAAAAATTAACTATTTTTTAAATTTTTTATTATTATTAAGGATGTATATGTGCATGTGAGTATATCTGCACACCTGTGTGCAGGTACTCATGGATGCCAGAAGAGAGTACTGGATCCACTGTGACTTGAGTTAAAGGCAGTGTTGTGGCAACCACACTGAATATGGTGAATCAAACTAAAGTCCTCTGCAGGAACGAATGGCTCTTAACAATGGAACCGTGCCTCCAGGATCCAAATGAGGGATAAGATACTACATAGAATCTAATGTAAGCCAATAGGATACACATCTTCAGAATAAGTCCCCAGCTTGAATATGGCATAGATAAAGCCCTGTCTGTAAAGAAAAGTTTATGGGACATACCAAAAGGACAAATGAGTCTATTAAATGACATTACAAAGATGAAAACAGCAGAAATATACTATGAGAAGTCATAGAAGAGAGAAAAGAGGAAGTCATTACTGATTGAATGGTATCTAAGAATCCATTAACTGAATTCAATTTTGGGATCTGAATTTTTCTTCTCAGATCATTTATGAGACAAATGATCTGAACCATGTTTGAAAATACTAAGAAAGTAGATACAAGCAAATGCTTGCATTTAACATGTGATAAAATCAGCACCCTACTCACACCAGAAAGCACAAAAATATGTTGTTGTACAGGTATTTATATGAAAAATGTTTGCAAATGATGTGATGTCTGACTTTTCTTGTAATTAATCCTTTTGAGAGGAGGTTTAGTGAAACAAGGACAAGTCAATGAAAGAGAATTGTCTGATATTTGGAGAGTAACCTCTGAAGCTGGGTGAACAGCCTTCATTACACTAGTCCCTGTACATGCATCTGAATTCTCCATAATATTTTTAAATAAAGTATTATTATAATTAAGCTTGACTATGTTGGTAATTATGATCCAACAGTTGCTTTCACGACAATGTTTATAATCTCAAAGACCTAGGAACTGAGCCACAGAGCTCTCTTTTAATGATTCTTACTTCTTAATATTCTCTTTAGCTTTTAATTATTAATAAAACAGAAACATTCTCACAACTATAAAATCAATGCTAGTGGGCAAATACCATTATTTTAAACACTTGACCCATGTAAGTGTCTGTTATTAGAGTAAGATTTAGCAGGCATTTCCTGTGCTCTACTATATAGAACACCGTTACACATCACAGGTCCCCCAGGCAGGAACTTAACTCAGATACCTATGGCCAACCAATCCTTAGATGCCATTCTAATATTTTTTTTTCAGTCAGGTCACATAAAATTTTTATTTTTGTCTTAGTATAAATGATGGTCAGTTTTCTGACTTACTCAAGATGGCTTCTTCTAAGTGTCTTCATGGCTAAATTACAACTTTGTCTGGAGGTAGTCCTGTGAAATAATGCGGATACTCTATCCCTCACTGATCTGGAAGTTGAAGATTTTCTCCACCTACTTATTGTGGATTTTACTTCTTAAAGTTTTATTCAATCGGGGTATTCAACCACTGTGGTAGAGCTGACCTGAGCTGGTCTCTGGCTCTGACATTTCCTCTTCTTCATATACATAACTTGCTATTATAACAAAAGACACTTCATGTTCATCTCCTGTTTTCAATGTCAATGACACATAAACAGCCATTCCTTCAACTTCCCCACATCTAAAGCAACCTATGTGATATCCTGCTTTTCATACATGGTCACTTTTCCATGTGAATGTCCTCTTCTCATTTTCAGGTTTGATATCCTACGTAGTATCGCCCAAATCCTATAATCTTCCCCATGTCCTCAGCTCTCACCCCACTTATTGGATACCCTCTTTCTGCCAATCTCTCCACATTTCACTCAAGCCTGATAGCTTGGTTTGCACAGCCATCCCTCTTATATGACATCATCAACTGCTTAGCTTTTATTTTGTTTCCTTTTTAATAAAATGTCTATTTGGGGATGGTTCAGATTTACACAAACAAGTATAAGAAACTATACAGAGCAATCCTCATATCTTATAAAACCACAAAACAGCATCACAAACCACATGATCTTCATTAACATAATTGAATGATAATATTGAGATTCTCCAAACATGCATGTATTCAGGCTTGTATGTACTTGTACTTAGTTCTAGGCAATATCATCATATGTATACACCCATGTAATTATACCATAGTCAACACATAGTCAAATTTCATCAGTGTCCAAATTACCCCTCTCATGCCTTCCTCTAACATAATTGCCCTCTCAGCTCATTGGAGACTGCTCTCTTGTTCTCCAATTAAGCAACTATGGTATTTGATGATTTACATCTTAATCTAGCAACTGATGCATGTCAAATATTCACCGTGATTATAGACATAAGATGAAAGGAAAGGGAAGGGAAGAGAATGTCAGGGCAGTTTTTAGAGAAGAGCAAGTCAGATAGGGCTGCCAAGAACCAAACGTTGTGTGCTACATCCTTTTTCTCTCTATGTTTAGAATCCTGCTCCATACACACATGCCCTTTAGGAGCCCCAAAGTGAGGTTGTCCTCAGTGACAGAATGTGAATGAGACAGGCGATCTGTCTGACCTTCCTCAATCACTCTCCCTAGTCTGAAATTCAACCTAGTCACCAAAAATCAATTTCAATGAATAATTATTTCCACAGCTGTCAGTTCAATAACTAAGAATTTGTCACAAACCAAAGAGGCCTCACCATGAATTTCCAGCGCAGTGTTAGTTAGCTCTGCATGCCTTGGAGCTGCCCAGTCAAAAGTCCATTTCTAACACACTGCAAATTTCAGACTTTCAGCACGTTCTAGTTGTTAGAGATTTATGGGTCCTTGTACACGCTTCTTCTGGGTCTGTCAGCTTGTAGCCTGGATCTCACAGTCAATGACTTATGGTCAACTGTTACAAACTTCAAGTAAAGGTTGTTTCTCTAAGACTTTTAAAGAATCAATCCACTTGTAAATTGATGTAAGACTCATAAATCCTATCTAAATGGGAAATTACCCATCTATTTCCCCAGAAACTTTGTCTACAGGGACTTTTGAACAAGTTATAGCAAGGGAGAGGTCCTACTTTGTTATCATTTGCTTCTTTTTTCTTTTGTTTTTCCTTTTTAAGAGTTGCTATGCGGTTGAGTGTTACTTCATTGAAAAAAACAAAAACATAAAGTAAAGAAGATTAGTACTACAAGCTTCAAGCTCTTAACTTCACAAAACAGATTAAGAACAGCACTCAGCCCAATTTCTGGGGGAGTTTCTAGGTACTTAGTCTGAAGTCTAATTCTTGACTTCTTACAAAGTCCTAATAAACAGAGTGTTCTGTCGTCAGCCAGTAGTCTACCCTGGAATGGTGATGGGGGATGCCCACCTCACCTCTAATTATGTTTTAGCATTTTCAATGTCTAAGAAATGACATATATCCAAATCTTTCCAAAAACTCTCTGTTGGGAGGTGGGAAACCATGCTTTCTTTTTCACTAGCATCCTCAAGCCCTGAGGCCACATAACAGGATATGTTTTTAATGCTCTAACGAGAATATGTTATCTATTCCTCTGCTTTTATTTCTGTTGTATTCTATATTTCAATATAAATCATTTTAAATCCTTCATTTTTGGAAAGAGGCATGTGTAAGAAATTGGTGGCATATAGACTGGATCTAGATAACAGATTAGTTTTGCTTGTTCCATATAACATATTAAAATAGTTCTAATAAATTAGTTATTTGGAACCCTAAGGCCTGTAGAAGGAATGGTGGGCCACTTCTCGCTGCCCACCTGGCTAGCTTTACCCGAAATAATGACACGGAAACTGTATTCTTTTAAACACTGCCTGGCCCGTTATCTCCAGCCTCTTATTGGCTAACTCTCACATCTTGACTAATCCATATCTGATAATCTGTATGCCACCACGAGGTCATGGCTTACTGGAAGGATTCTAAGCCACGTCCATCTTGGGCAGGAGAAGCATGGCATCTGACTCATTGCCTTCTTCTCAGCATCCTGTTCTCTCTACTCCACTCACCTAAGGGCCAAGGCAGTCTCTTTATTAATCAATGAAAGTAACACAGACAGATGACCCTCCTACAAAGGCCCCTCTTCACATGTGACAGAAGGATGACCCAATGAAGTTGTTTTTCTAAATGGGTCACTACTGGGCAGATTCAGTCATTAGAGTTACATACCTGTGTCCTTTCTATAGACCTCTATTGAGGTTAATAGACTCTAAAGAGCAAAAGTATAAAAGAATAAACACTGAGACCAAGTCACTATAGGAAATAGTTTCCTGAACAGCTAAGTAGTTCAAAACCTCAGTTACCCCAAGTGAGGCCCATAAAAACATGCAAGAGACCTCAAGTGAAACAATTACCTCCCCTCCCTTATACACAACAAATTCGAGTTCCAGAAGTTAAGTGACTTCCTTCAGATTCCATAGTCAGTGGGTGAAATTCACAGTGTAAAACTCACAGAGTAATGTCAGTGGCTTCATTTCTTAAGAATTATGTGTACTAACTAAATAGAAAATAGATTCCTCCTCTTAATATAGAGAGTCTATTTTCACATTTATGTATGCAGAATTTAGTACAGACTTGTGATGATGGGAACTTCTTTGACTTCTTATACAAAAAAAACCTGTCTTCTCTACCACAAGGCACAATACTGTTCCCACTCAACCAAATACAACTATTTATTCTCCAATCAAAAATGGCCACTGGGCATGGACCCAACATGGAACAATTCCAGGAGTGGATCATGTCCTCAAAGAGGTCTGCATCTCACAGTTCTAGGCCTTCAAAGCACATTTTGTATGACAATAGAAATGTCAGTTTTCTGGAGAGGCTTAACTCCAGTATCTTTTCCTATGTACTCCAGAAATGACTTCTGCTTGAAGAATTCTCCAAAGGAAAGCATCTTCCAACAGGCTTCAGGAAGCTGCGAAACACGCTACTGGTTGCTAATGGCTTGGATCAGAATACATAGAAGATAAAACCATCCTGTAGCCTCAGTGTAATACACAGACAAATAGGGCTGTTAGCGCATTGGGGTTCTGAGGAACAATACCGGCACTGAAGAAGTCTGGACCTGTACATATCACATACACAATTGTGGTTTTGTAGTAATACAACCATAAGCCAAGTATGAATATTTATATTTAAATGAATTTTGATAAGCTTTGATTTAAAAATCAGTTCCTAGACATGTTTCGAGTTGTCAGTAGCACATGAGTTTGAGCATATGAAGTCCAGCTTTGTTCCTATTCTTGGGATGAGATCTTTAGTCAGGAGAATCTTCGGATGTATCCCAGGGATGATCGTATAGGTCTAAGAAGCAAACACAGCTGTCTAGGGACTGAGGTGACTGTGAGCTGTAGACTGTTCGGGCTTGGGGACAGACACCTTCTCCAGAGAGAACAAGGTCTCCAACATGATCTACTAAAGAAGATTTTACGGTGATGGTTGTGCTGGAAACAATATGTGACTGCACATACAGAAATGTTGTTCTTTCCTCTGCCCTTGGAATATTTTTTCAGATAGTAATTTGTCCTTCCACCATATGGGTCCCTGAGATTGAACCTGGGTCCCCAGGATTGCTTCAGGAGCTTTCATTCACAGAGCCACCTTGTCTGCTATACCCATATAACTAACCTTTCCATTCAAGCACTGTCTTTACGGGTAAAGCACCTAATGTATATTTTATTGCTTTAGAAACTTTGTTTAAAATTCTGTCTCAGTGGCCTGTTACTCTACTGAGTAACACCTTGTTCCTTTGGTTTGTGGAGAAGGATTGTGGAAAACGCACACACACATCTAACACCCCACTTCTACTCATAATTTAGCTGGGTGTGGAAAAATGACTAGCTGATTCTCTCAACTTTGGGTGACGGGAATTTAGCTGCTGCAAACTGAGACTGACTATAGGTGAAATTTCTGCCTGCAGACCCAAAGGGACAACACTACACACTAAGCAAGGTTATACTATACTGGCTGTGTGTTTGGAGAAACCTGTGATTCTGCCTCATCCTTAAGTATAGGACAGTGCCCAGGAAGTGACCTTGGTGGCCTGGGGTGTCTCTGAAACAATTAGTAATGTGCTAATGTCCCTGGGAAAGGGGGGGACTAATTCTAGAAATATCAATCTTGTCTTTTAATATTCTTTCTAAAGTAGCTATTTTTATAACATTATTGCTGTGTCTATTACAAAATCAGTAAACACATACTTCTATAATGCAATATAATCATACTAATTTATGTATAAATATACTTTGTTAATTTGAGGTGAATCTGCCTCCAGTTTCACATATTCCAGACATTTAAATTACATTTATTTAATTTAAAAGCATTGGATAATGGGGGATGAAGATAGGGCTTGTCTGTTTAGAGCACTGACTGTTCTTTTAGGGGATCCAGGTTTGATTCATAGCACTGATATGTTGAGTCACAGTTGTTTCCAAGTCCAGTATCAGGGGATCCATTACCCTCTTCTCACCTCCACTGGCACTCTGGCACCACCAGACATGAATGTGATACATAGACATATATGTAGGCAAGACACCAATAAACAAAATAAAATAACAAAACAAGAAAAAAAATCATTGGATGAAAAGATAAGGTACAATATGCATATTTGTCTTTTTTATTAGCCTTTCTTTTCTTCTTGGGCTTCTCAACTTCCATGATAAAAGAAAGGGAGAAGAGACCATTTAGTTTCAGGCTTACAATAAATGTAGGAAATCAAACACCTCATGCAAAGTAAAACTGTATCCGATTGCCACATTAGATGAAAATCTTTGAATCTGATTTTTTCAATCACAGCAGTTCCAACTATGGGACAGGTTATTTAGTATTTTAACTGAAATTATCTCGAGGATAGAGAAAAATGCTGTCTTTTACTCTAGTAAGAAATGAAATTAGAGCCAGTGACATGGGTAAGATGGCTCAGTGGGTAAAGCACAAGTACTTGTCACCACGCCTGATGACCTGAGTTAGAGCCCCAGGACCTGTTACCAGTTGTCCTCTGATGTCCCCATGTGTGCTGGGTCTCATGCCCCCGCTCCTGTGCCATTCACCAATCAATCAAAAGTATAATAATTTCTTGAAGGAAAACAGTTGAACTCGGTGCACAGCCAATCAGTAGAAGAGCTATACACCTCTGTTATTTTTTCTGTTCCCACTTCCATTCTGCCCACATAGCAAGCAGTTTGCTGAGGTGACAAGCGAGAGCAACAGCCACAACACATTTTCTTTTCTTTTTTAAGCAGTAGAACTATGTTCCCTGCTTGTTCATTTCCCTCTTTCTTACTTGAATAGAAATTGTCCAAGAGTCACATGGCACGCTGAGATCGATTTTCTGTCTCAGAACAAAACCAAACACTAAATGGAATTACAAAGCCAGGTCAGACAGCCCATGTGCGCACGTCTCAAAATCTGCTTTGTGATAATGGCATATAGTATATATCCAAATCACATCCTTCAGTCACAGCCACTGATTGTGTCTCCTGCTCAATAAAATAGTCTTCTGTATATAAATTCCACATCCCTGAGAGGGTTGGGTTCCTGATTTTGTTTTTTATACAATTCTCAGGAATACCATAACTCTCATCAGAATTACAGTCTTTATCAATGGTACATTATAACAGCAGGGTGGCCCTTACATTTTCTTCTCCATCAGCTTATGACGTTGTGGTTCTAAGTACTGAGCTGGAAGGCCCCCAAAAGATCTTACAGCAGGCATGGTCTGACCCTGTGGGGATAACACTACCTACTTGTTTTTGCAATCTCTTGCCATTGTTCCCCTCCATATTGGCATCATGCTGTGACTCCATGTGACAGAATTATGCTTCTAGTGTTGTGCCCAAGTCTAAGCCTCATAGACAAGTATGACCTAGTTTAAATTTTCCACCAG
The DNA here is from genome assembly GCF_982192425.1 of Myodes glareolus. Lineage (NCBI taxonomy): Eukaryota > Metazoa > Chordata > Mammalia > Rodentia > Cricetidae > Myodes > Myodes glareolus. Next base: position 77,175,862 of record NC_142034.1, on the reverse strand, counting down.
GAGACTGGATATACAGTTTGGGTAGCCATTACAAGCCAGTCATGGCAAGTAGTAGGAAAGCATGCTGGTAATATTTACCTCATGTCCCAAGTTCCATTTCTGTCCTTCTGAGAAAAACCCTTGGACCAAAGGGAGCTAAGGGAGGAGTGGGTTGCTTTCAGCTTACAAATTGCAGCACGCCATTGAGAAAAGTCCTGTCAGGACCTCAAGCGAGAACTTGAAACAAGACAATGGGGGAACACTGAGTGGTGGCGTTCTAACCCATGCTCATACTCACTCATAACTACCTTTCATCTCGTTTAAAATTTGGCCCAGGACCAGCTAGTTACTCAGTCAATAGCACTGCCCACAGAGGACTAGGGCTTCCTAGGTCAACTGTCAATCAATAGTCTCCACAGGGCAATTTCATTGGACAGCTCCTCAATAGCGGCTTTTCCCTTAGCTGACTCTAGGGCATGTGGGGTTAACAATTAAAGGTAACAGGGAAAGATGGAACACGTTTTAAACTGATTCCTGTTTTTTTTATTAGTGTCTAGTCTGCTGTGCAAGACTCTTCTTCGGGGTTTGCTGCACAGCTCTATGCTTACACAGCATCCTTCTGGAGGCGGTGGGGGAAGGGTAAAGGGGTGGGCTCACACCTCCCATCTGGACTTCTTTCTGCATGACTATAAGTCATTCATACTTCCTGGGTAGGACTTACATTGTTATATGGCAATGAAAGCTTGGTCCTCAGAGAATGAAAAGATGATCCAAAGATAAAGAAGAAACTGTTTACAAGACACACATTTGATTATACGTGACATAAACAAAGAATTCTCCCAACCTATCATTTAGAAAAGGCCAGAACTAAAACCATACAAATTAGTAACATTATGTAGACACACCAGGATATATATATATATATATACATATATATATATATGTATATATATATATATATGATAATAATTGGTGATAAAAGAGTTCATGTTTTTGAAGAACAGTGGGGAGGGGTTATGGGAGGGTTTGGAAAGAAGAAAGAGAAGGGAAAAATTAAATTATAATTTCAAAAATAAACACATGAATAAACAAAAAGAAAATATACAGCCCAGATTGTGGATATATATCAGAGATTGAGCATTTTCTTAGCAAGTGTAAGGCCATAGTTTCAAACCCCAGCACTGCAAAAGCAAACAGTCCTATTGATAATGAACAAAAGATAAAAAAAAGGGATCCCTTCAATGGATACCAAACACCTAGAGATAACAAATGTATCACGCACATCTTCTTGTTTCCTTGGCTATCCACAGTTCTGAGTTTATTATGAGAAGATGCTATGTTACGTGTCATTAGGGAATTGGAAGCTCAAACAACAGCAAAACACCACCACACACCTTCCAGAACGTTTGAAATCATAAACCAACAACATTAAATTTGGACAAGAACACAGAACAATATAAATACTTCTCTATTCTATGTGGGAAACCAAAACACCACAGGAACTTTACAAGGCATTTAAAACAACTACACAATATGGAGGAGAAAAATTGATTTATCTTCCAAACCCTGAACATTTACTTCTAAATGTTGATGAAACAGGGCTAATGTGGTCTGGCTTAATAAACTCAAACCAAACGCTTGCTAGCTTCCAGCACAACTATAAAAGCCGAGAATGCAAAATTACTGCTTCTAGAGGCTGGAAAAACAGCTCAGTTGCTAAACTGCTTGCCTTGCAAGCATGAGTACATGAGTTCAATTCCCCAGGACTCATAAAAAAGACAGGTATGGTTACACATAGTAATAATCCCAGTTCTGGAAATAATCCCAGATCTGAGAAGATCCCTGGGGCTCACTGTATAGACCATCTGATTTATTTGATGAGTTCTAAAGCAAAGAGAGATTCTGTCTCAGAAAACAAAAACAACAGAAAAAAATTAAAATAAACAAAGCAAAAGAACTTGTATATGGTACCTTAATTTGTCTTTTGGCCTACACACATATGTAAGCGCGCACACACACACACACACACACACACACACATACACCACGTGCTCACACACACATGCTGACACATGTATGTATATATGCACCTTGATGCATATGGACACACACATACACAAATATGCAAATAAAAATAATAAACAGTAAGCATTACTGCTCTACCTGTCAAGGCTCTTACTCCTCTAAGATGGGTGAATCCTCAACACTACCTTAAATACTCTCTCTGTCCTGTGACTCCCTATATTACTATTAAATTCCCTTGGCCTGAGCTTTTTTCTTTATAACTCAACCACATTCATAACAGATTTAGCCAAAGTAAGTGAAAATCTATATTGCAAACAACTGGCAAGCGAGCGCTCGCCGAAGCATTCCCATTGTGATGTTTAATTACTGGAAGTTATAGCATCTTTCAAATATAGCATTTTATTAGGTTTTACTGCAAAGACATCGAACAAATAATAGCCTTTCTCTGGATAAAGCTTGGACCATATCTTGGTATTTTCAAATAGGCGATGGATACAGCTGACATTTATTTTTCTTATGCAGAATTTTGTTTTTGTTTTGTTTAGTTACCAAAATTTTATCATGCTCTATTAGGGGACACAAAATGAATTGTAGTCCTGCAAATTCTCTCTAGCTCCCTGTTGTCAAGAATACATATGTATTATCCTTGCAGAAGGGAAAAGTGTGCATTAAAAACTCCTTTTAGCCAATCCCCTGCCAGTTCTTCATCTTCAGCTACCATTCAGCTGAGGGGAGCTAGAAGTTATATTTTCAGCTGAGGGGAGCTAGAAGTTATATTTTCGTGAGCATAAAAACAAAATTCCTATGTCTTTGTCTTTAGTTTCCTTTGATGAGATAAATGATCCCTTTAATGGGAAGATAAGCACCCGGGGACTGAGGGAATGTACAGGAAGAACTCCAGACAGTATCGCTCAATAAATATACATCGGATGAATTGTGAATGAAGGTGAGGGAGAGTCCCACAACTGCCTAAAGTCAATGTGATGTGTTTATTATAGGAGATGCTAAGAGACAAGTTAATAGACTCTGGGGGGAGACTCCAATTCCAGCAAGATTTTACAGTCTGTCAAATCATTCTAGTTTTGGTGTAAGTAGAATCCTAATGATGCATGTTTTATATGTCAGTTACACCAAGTTTAAGAAATACAGTTTATTGTTCTTAGTGTCTCGGGGAAGCAGAGTGAAGATCACTGCACAGAATGGGAAAACTTTGCCCGCATAACATGAGTTTTAGCCTGATCGTGGCCCTGGCGGGGGTATAGAACAAAGACCCACAGTGAGGGAGAAATAGTCCAGTCTAGTGAAATAGTCCTCTAAAATAAGAAATTGTAGAGGTACCTGTGATGACTGGGTGTAACTGTCCACGTGATACAGCCTAGAACCTGATGGAAAGGGATTCACAAAAGTATTGCTTACGTTGGGTTGGCCTGTGGGCATGTCAGTGAGAGAGGGTCTTAAATTAGCTGTTGTGGGGAGCACTGTTTTCTGGCTTTGGGTCCTGAACTCTGTGAGACTAGAGTAAGACAGCTGAATAACGAGTGTGCCAAACCTTCCTCCTCTCTCTGCTCTTGAGTGTAGTTGCGTTGGGGCCGACTGCCTCAAGCTCCCACATGGCACTGTGATTCCCCTGTGGTGGACCATAATCTGGAATAGCAAGATTGTCTTTTTATCAGGATCCTTTATCACAGCAACAGAAACGACACTAGAATAACGCCCAAATAAATGGATTTCAGCAAGTCACTAAAGACTTCACTCCTTGGACGTGTGTGGTGCTGGATTTAAAAGAGTTCTAAGTTACATCATCATGACTTTTATAAAGATGTTTCTATTGTTTTTAATTCTCTCTGTGTGCATCTCTCTCCTTCTCCCCTGTCTTTCTCCACCTGTCTCCCTCCCCGCCCCCCGCACATATGAGAGTTGGCACTTGCAGAAGTAATGGGTATTAGAGCCCAAGGGAATTGGAGTTAAGGATGGTTATGAGGTACCTGATGTGGGTCCTGGGAATTGAACTTAGGTCCCCTGGAAGAGAAAGTGTTTAGCTGGATGGGTCATTTTTCCAGCTCCCACTACAAAGTCTGTGAAAACTGCAAATAGTTATGCTCGTTGTAACTAAGTCTCAGGGTTTTGTTCTAGAGAGAAGCCTTAGATTTCTGAAGGGAATATACAGGTATATTTAACTCCTTTAGATGCAAAGACTGACGCAGTGTTGATTCTGTTCTTCGTTTTCATTTTCCCTGATAGAATGACTTGAACTCCTCTATCTACTTTTATTTAGTCAAGTTTGGGAGACTGACTCTTTTCAGTCCCCAATCTAATGCTCTGCTGGATACTGAAGTGCCTCTGAAGACCAATTCTAACACCTGCCTCCAAGCTGTCTTATTCAATCAACTCAGGTCAAGGCGGGGCAAAACGCCTCACAGAAATCAAAGGCAGACCCAAGAAAGGGCAATCCATGAGAATGGCAAGAACAAGAAGGAAAAAAAAAATCTTTAAGGCAGTCTTCCCTTCCTCCTCACTAGAATGTTCCAGAGGAGTGGAATTCCATAGAGAAATGAGTCTATCACCAGGTGGCCAAGATACTGCCCCATTCTGTCACGCGCGCGCGCGCAGCGCACACACACACACACACACACACACACACACACAATATCTATGGTTCTGGTATGGTTTGGTTGCTATTTCTAATGTCCAGTTCAAATGACCAAATAACCCCAAATCAGAAAATCTTACAGCCCAATAAACCTCTGTATAGTAACTTCCTGTCCGTTACATTAATGGCGGTCAGGGTCCACTATGAAGAAGGCCTATGAAGCTTATGAGAACATTTCTAAGGAAAGGAATCAACCATACTAATTAGGATCACCTGCAACCCCCTACTGGGTCTTTCCCCTATAGCTCATGATGACAATTCACATTAAGTCTAAAGTCAAATTCAGTACCCTTCTGTTTCTGACATTTCCCATGCTTCCACTTTGAAGTGATTTCTCTTGTAGCCTTTTCTTCGTTTACTTTATCTATCTTCAATGTTCAGCAATAGAGAGATCCTGATGAACCTTTGGCTATCCAAGTATTTTATAGGATCATTAAAAATACTGATGCCATAAAAGCTGTTGATCAATAAATATATTATTTTTCCACATTGTTTATGGGAACACTAAATGTTTAGTCCTTGTTCACTGTGGGCTCAATATTGCACATGACACCAAAGGCAAAACTCATTAATATATGCTAACGTTACTGATTACACAGTATTTAATACTTGCATACTAAATAATTGCATATAAATTTCCTATATACCAAATGACTTTCGTTTTTAATTAAAATAAGAATTATCTAAGTGTGTAAACCCTCATGTGAGATAAACATTTTTCTTCTGCAAAGCTGAGAAAACTTGCAGAAACAGCTTAGCTGCCTCTCTGAAAGTTCCTGTCATCTGTGCTTGTCTCTCTCTTTCCAGAGTCCAAATAAACAATTCTCGCTTGTCAGTTCCAATAACTACCTCAGTAAATATTCGTCCTTACTCCCTTTAATTCAGTAGAGAATTTAAAGATACCATTGATAGAGACAAAATCAAATTGCAGTTTTGCAACTGTAGACAAACTTGGCATTTGCTCTTCTAACAAATGCTTTATTGTGCTCTGGCCCCAGCGGCAAATGCTGAAGGATGCTGAATGGGCAGAATTCCATTTCCTAGTTCGGAATATTCTCCCACACTGAGTTCCCGAGTGGCACTGTGTTACCTTATTATCTTACTGCAGTGGATAACTGTAATCCTAATAGCAATAAAAATAATAACTAGCATTTTAAACAAACTTTGCTCATAAAAGGCTTGAAGTTTGTTTGTTTTTGTAAAGTGGCATGATATCTTCAGTAGATATTTTTATGTTTATTAAGAAACTAATATTTCAGATAGTTTGACAGGTATTTTTTTAATCACAAAGGAATGTCTTCAAGCAAGAAACAAATCTTATATTAGATACTAAAGCTTGTCTCTTTGAACTATGATGGAGAAAAAGAAAAAAAAAACCCTCAAATTTAGAATCCTTTTTCTGTATTCATTTCTAGTTGCTTGAAGAAGCTTTCATTGGGGCTCCAGAATTTACTACCAGTGACAAAGATATATTCCATCCCACTTCAGAGATAATAAAATAGATACAATAAGATTAATTTAAGTGTCATAATAAAACCAATAAGGTGGTGTATGGCTTTAATCCTAGCATTTGGGAAGCAGAGCTAGGCAGAACTCTGAGTTCTAGGACTGTCTGGTCTACATAGTGAGTTTCAGGATAGTCAGGGATAAAAAGAGAAACCCTGTCTCAAATCAAGCCAACACACAACCTAAAAAAGAGCCATGTTACCATACTAAGTGAACAGTCACATAAAAATGTTCTTCTATAAAATCTATTTGTAAAATATCTTACATTTTTTAAAATACCAAAATGAGGAAAAATTGTTGTCTCCTTTATCTGACACAATAGACAAAAGGATTTTGTCAGACAGATTGCCAACTAAACCCGTGTCCTGATTGTGGAGTGCAACAAAGGAGCCTGATGTTTGGGAGAAGACAAGGCATATAGACTTCTACTTGCTTGGGGTCTTAAATTAAAGAAGATTGTATGATTATCCTTATTTTGAACTATAACTCATTAAAACATATAAATGTCAACTCAGTTTGTATTATCTGTAATCATTCATTCATTTTTGTGGCTGGTTGGGTTTGTGTATTAATGACCTTGATGTCAGCAGCCTCTCCTCGGTTGATTGTGGTTAACCTATCTGTATTAACACTGCGTGGTTCTAATAAAACACTTTCACAAAATTAAGATAATTGGGATGAATATAATTAGGGGGAAAATGCAGAGTGTACTGTTGTTGCTGAAAATAATGATGATCTTAACAAGGGACTGCAGAACCCAGAGCATTAGAGGCTTTGTATCACCCTATTGGGAGTAAAGTGGCTTCACTTTTGCTTAGGATACTCTCTTAATGACTTCTTTGCTTCAAAGTTAATTAAGGAGTCATGTTCTGTCTCCATATGTAGTCACCATCAGGAAGCTAATGATGAGGGGGACTGTCAAGTGCTTGGGAATTGACTATTATTGGTACCAGGGATTAGAATTCAATCCTAGCTTCTGAAAATTTGGACAAGTGTCCCCGTTGCTCTAAACATCAATTTTTCCACCTGTAGAATGACTGTGAAAATTGTCCCCATGAGGAATAAAAAAAAAATCAATGCATATAAAAGCACTTATCACAATGTCCTATACAGTGGGCAAGCAATCAATACACGAGAGCAGTTGATACATTAACAGAAATCCATAATTTTCCTCAGTTCACATTTGTTGCAAACCAAGACATCAAAGAGCATACAGATCATAATTAGATTCATTAATTTATGAGGCACTTTTATTTTCACTGGATGCACACCTTATCACGTATGTTGATTCATTTAGAAAGACATGCCCCATTGTTCGCACCGTGTCATCTGTGACTGTCCTTGAACAGAAAGCAATTGCCAAACAACTTGCATCTGATGTTTTGTTGCCACCTCATCCACAAAGCCATTCATGCCATGTAGATCCCACTTGTTCATCCAAACTGCCACTGTACCCTGCTGTTTACTATGTTATAGTGCTAGTCATGTTATCTCCATTATCTTCATTCCTGCAAACATAGCATTAGGTCCTTTGTCATCACAAATTTAGGTTAAACCCAACCTATTTCCTAGGAACCCATGTCATAGGCACAATTTCTTGAAGGAATTCACAAATTAGGCTGAAAAGATGGTCCAATGTTTAAGCGCAGTTGTTCTTCCAGAGGACCAGATGGTTGCTTACAGCTCTAGCTCCAGATACAAACCCATTGTGCTCACTTTATTGCCCATCTTCTTGTTTGAAGAAGGGACTGTCATACTACATGCATACTATATTAGCAATGTCTTACAGAATCCACTCTTAACGGTCCAATCCTATCTGACCACTCAGTATCAATCTCCATGTGATAAAATTCAAGTTCTTCAGAGTCAAGGTACCCAACTGGCTCCAGGTCTTTCTGATTCTTTGAGTTGAATCTAATCTTTCACTTCAATGTATCAAATCTGCTTATTTCCTATGAATGTCCTCAACTACATCCCCACTATGCTATCAGCTAAAACACATCTAAAGTGGGAAGTACCTACTGCCTGTCAATCACTCTATATTTTCAAAATAGAAGCTGTTATTTCTTAGTAATCACATTTCCTTTATTATTTGTTTCTAGTTAATCTAAACAACATTTAAGGACTGGAATGGATGAATGGAATTTCCTGGAGAAGCACATTAGAATTTCAAGGTAGATTCTGAGTTTTGTATTGACGAGTTCTCTTACATTCACAATAGAAACTTAATCATGATGCGATGGTATTGAAATGTAGAACTGTGGAAGGTCTGAAAGGGTTGGCCTTAATGAATGAATTAATGCTGTTGTCATAAAAGAGGGCTGAGCTTCACAAGGATAAATTCCCAATGAAAGGATGAGTTCAGGCTCCTTTCATTCCCTCCATCCTCTATTTTTTCTGCCTTTCCTCCATACCTTGTTTTCATACATATGTTGTCTCTTGTCCTCTGTAAAATAAGAAGGCCCTCACCAGATGTGAGTTCTTCAGCCTTAGGCTTTCTGAAAGAAAGTGGAATGACCGGGAACCCCTTTAAGCACCAACTGCCTTCAGCTTTACATATGTTCATCCTACTTGCTATTCGTGATAAAACCATGAGGCTGGTGTGACTGCGATTTTATACTAAAGAAATTGATAATTGTTAGATAATATAAAGTAGAGATGAGACTTGACTCCAGACCTGTGGAAAGTGAGGGAGAAAGGGGAGTCCAATATTAACTACAGACTATCAACACACAGACCTGATATGGCTTCAGAGCTCAATGAATTCCATAGAGGCAGATACATAGCTCTTGGCTTCTCCTGCCACTGCTCTTACTCCCTCCAACACCCCCATATATTAAGCTTTTGTTCACATCTACTGTAGGCCAAGCATTCCAAAACAGTGGCTTCTATGTATTACTTCATCCTTAAGCATTGCAACTGAGATTTTTACCCAAATTTCAAAAACAAAAACTGAAAAGAGAAATTCAGTCCTGTGCACTTTTATACAGCTTTCCAATGAAAGAATTATCCATATCTTACATAGTCGAAGGATGGAGTCAGTATCCATATCTCAAGCTAGGGTGGAGTCAGTATCTGTATATCAAGTAGGCTAAGGATGGAGTCAGTATCCATATCTTAAGTAGTCTAAGGATGTAGTCAGTATCTGTGTCTCAAGTAGCCAAACTAGAATATGAGCTAATTTAGAGCAGAGTATACAGGCAATCATGCCTCATGTTTCTATAGTCTGGGCAGAGAAAATGGATATGACTGTTAGACAGTAGGCATGTGAGAGAGGTACCTGTAGTTTATTGTCAGGTTATACATTCGTCTGATCCCTAAGAAGGTGTAAAATCACAGAACTGGAAACAAAGTGGTCCCTAGAGGAAGATCAAGATTTCCATTAACATATATATGTTCATCCATAATCAAGAGCAAGTAAGGAACAATGAGGTTCCTATGTCTCCTAATGAACAGATAATATAAACTTTAACCATGTGTACTCTATTAGGATGTAGACAAGTATACCAGAGTATCTAAATGACAATCAGGAACCATCTGTGGTTGCACAGGAGCCCCTATAGCTCATTGCTGCAAAATTAATGGCAATAGGTCAATGAAGAGAGGTAGGCCACAAGAGAAGGATATGGATCAAATGGGCACTGCCCTCAAGAATAAGCTGCTGTGTTCTCCTGAGGGTGGGCTTCTAACCAAGGAATAAGTGCAATTCGCTCTTGCTTTCTTGCTTGCGTTCTAACCATCTATTTTGTTGGGTTTTGGGATAAGGTCCCTTTTATTTCCAGTCCTCAGAATCATGGGTCAATACATTTCTATTCAGTATAAATTACCTAATTTGGGGACTTCAGTTCTAAGAGAACAGAATCAAATAGCACAAGGAGTGATTGTTACCTCCACACCATTGCAGCATGATCTAAAGCCTTTCTTGGATCTTCTCAAAGGACCATAGAACAGGCATTGGCAACAGCAAGGAATTCATTCTTGTAGTGTTCTCTCTCTTTATTTACTGGAAAGAAATGAAAGCATTCTTGCTTGTATCCATTGATCCTAGTTGTGCCACTCAGATCGACACAATATAAATGAGTCCTGCATTTTCAGTATGAGGGGCCTGAGGTAAGAATCCATTGATGCTATCCAAACCACATATTGAACTCAGTTAAGGGAAAAAAATGAAACTACGTATGGGGAGAAAAGTAAGCTTGCGAAATTGCATGTTACAGGTAGAAGGAATATTGTAGGAAAAGATTGAGTCAATGAAATATCTATCCAGATGTATCTGAGGAATAGAGCAATCAGCTTCCTGCTTTGATAGAGTTCATGTTTTACCAGTTGTAAAATAACTTCCAAGTAGGTGAACTGAACAAATTCAGTCCTGGTCCTTTATTCTTTCCTAGTAGGGTCTATTTCAGATTTCTCACATCAGTACAACTGGCATGTCTGATGTGGGATGTCCTTCTGTATATGTATGGCTTTTATTAGTTGATAAAAAAGCTGTTTGAGCCAGTGGTTTAGCAGAGTAAATTCAGGTAGAATATTTTAACAGAGGGAGAGAGAGAGAAATAGGGAGAGAGAGAGAAAGAAAGAGAGAGAGAGAGAGAGAGAGAGAGAGAGAGAGAGAGAGAGAAAACAGAGTCTAAGAGATGTCATGTAACTGCCAAAGGAGAAGGATGCTGGAACCTTACCAGTAGGTTACAGCCTCATGGTGATACATAGATTAATAAACATTGAAGATGTAAGAGCTAGCTAGGAATATACCTAAGCTATTGTGCAAACAGTGTTGTAATTAATATAGTTTCTGTCTGATTATTCAGATCTGGGTGGCTGGGAAATGAACAAGCAGCTCTGTTACTTGGTGGTGGCATGGGACAACTACTTTCAAGAGTTGGGGTGGTAAACAAAGACTTCATAGCTGGCAGTATGGACCTCTGCCATGGTGGACAGCTGAGCAGGTTACAAACAACAGTCAAAGCAGTTGCTCTGGCCCTAGCTAAGTCTGCTTAACAGTTCAAAGCAGTGATCAAAATAGGATTACAGATATGCAATAAAAACAGATTCAGACAGAAAAAAAATATGTGAGTGAGTCACAGTGTGTAATATAAAAGAGTACAGACAGCCATAGATTAAAGGAGTAAAGATAATAAAATATTAAAAAGAAATCACATAATAAAATATATGCCTATTAAGCCATGAGAAGATGAAAAATACACGGAGCATCTGGATTATGTATATTATTGTGTTTTCTTGGAATTTTTAACTGTTAATGAACTAACTGCAGAGAGACATTTGATTGTGTGGGCTGCTAAGTTAAATCAACATAAAGGTGTCTTGACTTCAAAATTTAGATCTAAGGACATGTTGCTTAGAAAAGAGGTTCTGCTTTTATTTCCACAGAGGAGGGGAAACTGTAGATTTCTTCCTTGCTAATATGGTTTGATGGAACAAGACCCTCCAAAAGGTCTTCATGAACCCCCAAAATATTTCCCCCAACACACAGCAGGAAGCAATTTAGAGAAAACTACACCCACATTCCCAAAATGATTGTTTATATTTATTTTTCATTGAAAAACAGATATAAATAATTAATGGTCAGAGTCAATTTCTAAAAAAATAAGGGGCATATGATATAGAGATGAAGACTTTATATTACTATGGACTTTGGTTTATTGATACAAATTTTAAGGTCAATTTTTCTATTTGCATTTCTGCTGTTATTTAATGTATATTATTTATATAGATCATTTAAAAATGAAGTATGTAATTAAAAATTACAGATCAATCATCATTTATAATAGTCAAACGTGTGGTCATGTTAGTTAGGTTTTCTAGAGGTATAAAGATATAGTTCAGATGGATAGGTATTTTTCAAACCTTTAAAAAATTTATAGAATATGGCATTTAAAATGCTTTAAGAAGTTAGATTTTTCTTGTCAATGAGACATAAATGTTTCTGGCAGTATCAATTACTTCAAGAGGATGATGGGAATCAAAGAGGCTCCTCATGGAGTTTGATAGCTATTTGTGTAAGAAACTCTTCTTGCCTGGACTGCTTGATGTCATGCTGTATAAACTGGACATACGGGATCCATAGTAAAGGGACAAGGGAACTCTGATGGACTGAAAAAGGTGGGATGGTCCTTCAGCGTTCATTCTTCACAGAAGAAACTGCCAGACATTCTGCAGGAAACAAAGGAAGGGGACTGACAAAGGACCAATGTAGGAGAGACAGTCTTCCAAATTTCCTGCTTCACTGAAAAGTCTGCCTGATACTATGGACCTGTAGGCTGAAGAAGGATGCCCCAGTGTTACAGAAGAAACACATCATATTGACTTTAGGCAGTTGTGGGACTCTGCCTCACCTTCATTCACAATTCATCCGATGTATATTTATTGAGTGATACTGTCTAACTTTTCCTTAATTTGATCCTTAAAATGCTCTTACAGGGAAAAAAAAGCTAAGTGGATAAGTATCATTTAAAGATAAAAAAAAAACAGAAACTGCGCTAAAAGTACAGTTCGTTTCACAAGGTGGGACCAGGAAGGTGTCTCACTGGTATAATACATGCCTAACATGCCTGGGTCCTTGGGGCTTCAACACACATGCGTGCATGGACATATACACACACGTGCACGTGCACACACATGCGCGCACACACACACACGAGGAAGAGACAGAAAGACAGAGAAGCAGTAAAGAGAGACAGGAGAGAGAGAGAGAGAGAGAGAGAGAGAGAGAGAGAGAGAGAAGTTATAAAGTGAGAATTGACATTTCTTCACTTACCACTTTGAAAATGTCAACTAGGAAAGGGACAAAATAGGATGAGAAAATTCTCAGGAACACTAAAACGATGAGGCACATTTCTTACTTGTGAATGTCTCCCCTGTTTGAGATGGTGAGACTTTCTGGTTACCAGGGTAACGAGAGGTCAGGGGGTGACGGAGTCAGAGACTGCAGGAGTGGGGTCACTAGACCTACAGCATAGTTCCAGAATCTGAGGGATGGTGGCAGACCCAAGAAAGCATTAAAGATGCAAATAAGAAATAGTTCCTTCATGTCAGGCACATTAGGATAAACACACAAACGAACTGCACAAAACTCGCTAATACACTTACTGCTAGTGGGAGGACAGAAACAAAGGCTACACACTGAGCACAGGGGTCTGATCCTTATATCACCTCTTGTGGAAAGAAGCCCTAAGGATTGCAAAGAAATCAATTTGGGTATTTGAACAAGTCATGAATGGGGGAGAGCAAGAATAAGATCCAAGTTAGGAGGCTGGAAAATTTTTCGCACAAAATTAAATTCAGCCTCATGAAGATCATTTCAAGTGGATGTGGAGGCCTTGCTGGTGAACAATGATCTGATAGGCAGTTTACGTTGCTTCAACACACTCTGGATGTAATGAATTTCAGTTCTATTAAAGCTACTGCCATAGGAGAGAGAGAGGAGCTAGCAAAAAGTGGCAGTTTTCCCTCTTGACATCTGTAGAGGGAATATGACCATCGTCTATTATCCATCAGGAATGAGTTGTGCCTCTCATAGTGAGCAAATGACAATACCAAATGATCATTTGGGTAAGTAAGTCACTGTTATAGATATCATATTACTATTAATATGTCACTTTTTTTTCATTAAACAATCCTGGTAAGAGTTTGGCTGTTTTTCTGATGATAAATAAAAGTAGAGGTAGGAATAATGTTTTAAAATTTTAAAACATAAACTCATACAGAGACACACATTCACTTATTTACATAAACACACACAAATACATATATATGAATAATACATGTATTTTAGATAGTATCTCACTATGTAGTCCTTACATGTCTAGGATTTACTATGTAAACCAGATTGGTCTCCCAAGTGCTGGGATTAAAACCATGGTCCAGAACCCTCATAACTTGGTGGAATAGTGCATGTCTGTGATCCCAGCACACATACAGTGTTATGGCAGATGGATACAGGAGAATACAAGGCAATCTCTGGAAACCTGTGTCAGCTAGTCTGATATAGACAGTGGAGAACAAAAGACTTGGCCTCATTGGCAAGGTATCTCAGAGGGAAAATTGACTTGTCATGTGACAATACATCCTGAGTTCTATCCTGGAACTCACTTAAAGGTAGAAGAAGAAAACCAGTTCTACAAAATTGTCTGACTTCTCTAGGATGCTCACTCAAATACATGTATGAAAAAGGAATTTAATATTTTTTAAAAGAAAACTCTTTCTCAAGGTGGAAGGTGAAGTCTTATTCCTAAAATTGTTGTCTCACCTTCTTAAGTGCTGTGACACATGGCATATACACAGCCACAGACAGGCACACACACACACACACAATGTATCTAGTACAATGTTTTATAGACTGATGTGTAACATGAGGGGCCTGTTTTTTTGTTGGGGTTCTTGTCCTGCCCTGTTCCCACAGCTGTTTAGTCCCAGAGAAAAATCACACACAGATCTCTGTAAGTTATAATGCTGATTGGCCCGTTAGGTCAGGCTTCTTACTGGCTAACTCTCACATCTTGATTAACCCATTTTTCTAATCTATGTTAGCCATGTGGCTCAGTACCTTTTTCAGTGGGGCAGCTCACATCCTGCTGCTTCGGTGATCTGGGCAGGAGTCGGAGGAATCAGCTTCCTCCTTCCCAGAATTCTCCTGGTCTCCTTGCATCATTTCCACTTCCTGTCTGGTTTTCCTGCCTACACCTCCTGCCTAGCCAATCAGCATTTATTTAAAACATGATTGACAGAATACAGACAATTCTCCCGCACCACTGATGCTCAAAGTAGTTCTATGATAAGGACTTTATGCTTTCATGCTTACTTCATATTTCATGTTTATTTTTCAATGTTTTGAAGTGTCAAGTTTCTTGTGGGAGCCATTGAATGGTTCAGATAATGTTCTTTTTGTTTTTGTTTATTTTTAATTTCCATGTTTTTGTGAATTTCCCAAAGTCCTACCTCCTGCTGTTTTCAACATTTGGTTACAGTAGTATACCAATTCAGGCATGGATTTTAGGGTCTTACGTTCTTAAGACCTTAGTTATTGACTGATGTTTTATGTATCCTTGAAGATGTGTGTAAACTGGGAAATTGGCTGTGTTGTTCTCTTGTAGTGCTCTGTCAGGTTGATGTGATCGAAGGTGTAATGTAAGGACAAGTTTGTTTATTGACTTTCTCCTGAATCATTTGTCCATTGCTGAAAAGGGGTGTTGAAGGTCCAGACCTTTAAAGCTGACACAACCCCCTTCAGATCTGCTATGCACCATGCAGATTTAAGTGTGTGTGTGGTAAATACATCCATATTTAGAACTCTTAGATTTTTTTTTGATTAACTGATCCTTTTACTGTTATACAATGTTTGTGTTTTATTTTGTACTTTTTAAAATAAAGTTGTATTTTATCAGCTTTGTGCTCCTGTTTTCCATTTGTTTCACTCTACAGTAAAAACAAACAAAACCCTACAGTTTTATTCTACTTCTGACCCAATATTTATAAATTTAATGTCTCATGATTTTTATAATTTTATGATATATATTAAGTTATTGTATCTGTTTTAGGTTTTTAGTAACTTTTTATAACCTTCATACTAAAGGCATAGTGTGATCATTAAACAATATAGTATTCTGAATTTGAATGTGTAGTTACTTAGAAACATGGAGTTTTGTATTTGTGTGTTACATTTGAATATCCTTTCATTTAGACTTGAAGAATTCCTTCTGGCATTTCCTATGTGACAGGCCTGGCAGTGACGAAAGCTCTCAGCTTTTGTCCATATGGAAAAAAAAAACTCTCTTGTACCATCAGATTTTCCAGGTTTGGAATTCTAGGTTGGAAGTTTTTTCTCCTGCATTATGAATGTGTCACTGCTCAGTATCTTGACTGACCACAGTTTTGCTCAGATATTTGCCACAAGGCTTACAGAAAGATCCTTATATGTGACAGGTTTAATTTTCTGATTGACAGGTCCTTTCTTCAATTTAAAATTTGTGTTGTTAATGATTTATTTGAGGCTCAGAGAGGCAAGAATGGGGCCGATTTATTTGAGGCAAGAGAGGCAGATCCCACTACATAGCTAAAGAAGTCTTGGAACAAGGCATGTACAGCACAAGGCATGCTGACCTGGACCTCATGATCACTCTGATGTAGTTGAAATGTTGGCATTGTCAGTGTGAATCCAACATACATAGCATTATATTTTGCCTATGACAGTTCGATCATAAGATACCCTGGTGTCATCTTGTTTGGACTGTCTTCTTCTATGATCTTCTGCCTAGATCTCCAGGTCTTTCCAAGTGTTTGGACTGTTTCTTGATATCTTTCTCTGAATAAAAGTTGTATCCCTTAATTCTCTCTTCTGCTTTTTGAGTTTCTATAACTCATACATCCCTTCTTTGATGCCATTTTACCCACTCCCTGGCCTTAATATACACTCCCACTTTGTGTGTTTATACATACATATGATGGAATTTGATGCCCATGTGTGTGTGCATGTATGTGGAAGCCATGTCCAATATCATGAGTCTTCCTTTTATTGAGGCATGCCAGGTATTGGAGTCTGGGACAAAAGTCCTATGTACTGTGTCCATACACTGTCCACCATGGGAGAAGAGATGAATTGAGATGGATTACATAAAACTCTCCTGTTGACCAGAGTTTCTGTCGCACCTGGTCTCGCAGTCATTCAGCCCCAATAAAATACACAGAGGTCTACATTAAATGTAAACTGATTGGCCCAGTAGCTCAGGCTTTTTATTAATTAATTCTTATACCTTACATTGACCCATTATTCTTGTCTGTGTTAGCCAAGTGGCTTGGTACCTTTTATGGTGAGGCAGTCACATGTTGCTTGCTCTGTATCTGGGTGATGACTGCAGACTGACTCTTTCCTCTTCCCAGAATTCTCATCACCTTGTCTTTACTTCCTTCCTGGTTGCCCTGCCTATACTTCCTGCTTGGCTACTGGTCAATTCACGTTTATTTAAAATGCAAGTGGCAGGGTAGAGACTATTATCCCATAGCACTCTCCTACCATTTTTAATGTTTTTCTTATTTCTGACCTCTTCCAGTCACTGTAATTGCTCATTTGATTTCCTATGTTCTTGCAAAAGTATTGCCATATGTGTGGATCCTGAAGTTGGATTTTTCTACTCGCACACGAGTGTTGCAAACATTGTTCTACCACCATGCTGTGCCTGGACAGTAGTTCATCTTTATAGAACTGCAAGTACCAACAAAATAATACAGGTCCAAATATAATCAGTGAAGGGATAATTATGGGTGGGGAAAGTGAGTATGATATATCATATAGACATTGCTGCATATTTTAAGGCACATATGTGGTTCTTTAATGTAGACAAATCAACCAAAATTGCCTTTATACTTGAAGAATAGTCACTGCCCCTCCTCCTCCTTCTTTTTTCTTTTCCTTTTTAATTTTCTTTCTTTCTTTCTTTCTTTCTTTCTTTCTTTCTTTCTTTTTTCAGAGTTTCTCCTTGTAACCTTGGCTGTCCTGGAATGGATCAGGCTAGCTTTCAGCTCAGAGATTCTTATGTATTTGCCTCCCACATCCTGGAATTAATGGTGAGCACCATCATGCCTGGCTTCTTTAGTCAACATTTTGAACAGAACCTATTAATCCTAATCTGGTTAAACAGTGTCTTGTAGCTCTTCACGGTTCTGAGACCCAAGTGCATCTCAGTCCTAGGAACCGAAGTCAGACTGATGGCCTTTGGAAGTCACTTCAGAGGATAAGATTTGGAGAACATTATTGG
Organism: Myodes glareolus; assembly: GCF_982192425.1. NCBI lineage: Eukaryota > Metazoa > Chordata > Mammalia > Rodentia > Cricetidae > Myodes > Myodes glareolus. The sequence continues at coordinate 77,157,934 of NC_142034.1, read as the reverse complement.
ATCCTCGGTTATAACCTAGTATGTAGGACCTACAGTATCTTCTCAGTATAGAACAACTAGTCTGTAAAATCTAACCTGAGATCTAAAGTCTATTGCTTTTGCTTCTACTTGGCCACTTCATAGCTGAAGTCTAGAAGAGAGGAACATGGGATGCTGGACGGCGGGAAGTAGCCTGGCTGACCTCATTCTGTCAGTGTTTAGTATTGCCTTAGAGTCAATTTGTGCTTGTAAGAATTCATTTCTGTAACTCTACTCGCATGTTTCTATTTTATCTATTTATCTTCCCAGGCTAAGATGTGTACTTACGGGCTATAGTCTCTTCTGGGTCTTATCTTTTATATGTAAAACATGATTCTCTATAAAGACTTCACACATGATTCTTTGATGAAGAAAGCACATTTTAAAACACTAATCACTTCCTCCTTTCACATCACCTTTCCATTGTCCTTATCAGAGCTAATTAGCTTATTAAGATGACCCAGTTGCTATAGAGATAAGCACAACAAGTGTAGATGGATCAATAAATAAAGTTGTTTTCTTTCCTGCTCTGGCATCTACCTGTAATTGTGAGTGAATGGTAATTTGTTTGATTGTTTTGGAAGTTTTAAATGTCTGGGTTATGTATCAATATTCCCTATGGAACTGGTATTAAGATAAAATTTTTAAAAAGATTTGCAAAATTCAAGCATGAGCTAATTTTAATACAAATCTAATACAGATGGCAATGACAGTATAACTAGGGTCAAGAATCTATCTATGTTCACACTCTAAAGGACGTAAAAGATTAACTAGGCCAACTTACATTTTAGCAGTATGAAAAATGAAACTCAAAAATATTAATTGACTCACTTTATATGATAAAGGGTAGTGCCAGGACTCAGAGCCTTATGGTTTTACTGAATGTTTGCTCTGTTACATTCTGTTGGCTTTGAAACAATTATCTTGCCTGAGTCATAAGCACCTTGAAGACATCAAGGGTACATTACAGGGATCTCTCTAGACTATGAGGCAGCTCCTCCAATTTAGGTGTGGTTTTTTGTTTGTTTGTTTGTTTGTTTTTTGGTCGGGGGGTGGGTTTTGGTGGGTTTTTTTGCCATCAAACAAAAAGGTAGAATAAAAATTTCCAAAGAGCAGCAGTAGGAAAATATTTATCTTATTTATATCATGCTTTCAAATGTCTATCAAATGAAGCACAGTTGGATAGCTCCAACCTATAAAAGTACATTTGATTAAGATCTTTTTGATAGCATAAACATTTCAGTTAAGTCTTATCATTTAATCATTTGATATTGTACACTGAAAGTACATGGCCAAGGGCACAGGAAATAAGGTAATGTTTTAAAAGCCCAGGGAATCAACTTTGAACAATGTGATGCATGTTCCTGTGGAAAAAAAATGCTTCTTCCCTTTGGAAATGTGAATATATGATGTCTGCCATATTATTCTGCCAAGAAAACGTGAGACCCAAAGAAAAATTCTTCAGAACTGCTCACTGTCAGAGCTACCATACACAGCCATTTTGGTTGAGCGCCATGATATCTTGTATTTGGCTTCACAAAAATTTCCAGTTATAAACACTGAACAAAACAAACGTATTTAGCTACCTTGTTATATTATTTATTAACATGTTCTGTGTTCTTTAATTATCAACCTGTTCATAGTTAAGGCCTTACCATACACTATGCTGCTCTCTCTCTCTTTCTCTCTCTCTCTCTCTTTCTACACACACACACACACACACACACACACACACATACACACACACACACACACAAGTGTTTAATGCTTCTTCTGTCCTTATGAAGAAGATTTTTACAACACTGAATAAAACCTCCTATGTATGTTCTCTATGGCCCAGTAGACCAATATTTATCGAAAATGTGTATTTACATATGAATTAAGCAAAATATGTTTATATTCATAATGAAATTAATTATTACAGAAAAGTTTTAAAAGTGAAATATATAGTCATGGAAAACTGGAAGAAAACACTACTACATAACCAAAATGGAGTATTATATAACTGTACACATGTGTATAAAAAAGAACATTTTAATCAAAAGCATAAAATATGATCAGAATGAGTGATCATATTAAAGTAATAGGGAATGTAGCTCTGTTCAATATTTTCAACTTTATCTATTTGAGTCCTCAATATAAATTCTTTCCTGCATTAGCTTTATTTGCTCAGTGTGTCTTATAACTTCCCTTTGACTTTATCTTTACCATTGTTCTATTCAAAATGTAGGCCGCACTAACTAGCTTCTATTGCTTTGAAATAAGCAATTCTCTCGCTACAGTAACCTCACAGGAAATTAATGAAAGACCAAGGAATTACTCTCAAAATGCAAGATCTTAAGAGAATAAGTGACCAGTTGTGTTGAAGGCGTCAGAATGTTGATTAGTTCATGCTGTGGTTTAGGTTTGCACCAGGAACTCCTGATTTGCCAACATGACATAGGAGAAACAGCCTAGCAGAGCAAACAAGCATATGTCGTGAAGGGACAGGACAGTGGATATTGTTCAGTTAAGATCAGCAAACAGCCACTGTGTTGCAATTGTCTCAAAATACCCACCCCTTTTGGCAACACATCTCTCATCTTCCTGAGCTCATGGCTCTGAAAACAATTCCACATCAGTCACTCCCGGATGATGCGGCTGAGCTCTGTTCACACTGTAATTAACAATCTCTTCCACTGATTTCTTAAGCAGTTGCCTAACACATTTCACGGAGAACTTGTCTCTCCAACTGTGATTAGAGCTACAATAAACACAAAATCAAGTTATCTTGACACCAATTACCTGGTATGCACACAGAAGCACCTGCATAAACTTGCTTACACTGTATAATTCAGTGAGGTGCCATCAATACCTCATCTCAGATGAAGCAACCAAGGCTTTGCAAAGTGACACAGTTGCCAAGGTCCCAAAGGCTAGCAGGCTCCCAGAAGTACTTATCACTACACAATGTTGCCCATTGTTTTTTTTTTTTGAAACGAAATCATATTAATGCGGGATTTGCTGAAGCATAGGTGGTACTTCATGCATGCTAATAACTTGGTTAAATAATAACCCCTTCCAATAAGGTATATGCACAGATGTTTAAGGGCGAAACTCCGATGACTGAATATAACCTAGTGAGTTGGATTCAGAAACACAAGATCCAATGTAAGAATTCCAATGTTTGGAGACCTATGACCTTGTTGAATCCTGTGTTTCTTAAATTTCCTTTTCCACAGCATACAGTCTTTTAATAGCATAATTTATAAATGGGATTTGCTTTTAAGAAACTCTCTATGGAGAATGGACACAGAAAAAATTTAAGAGAGCACACAATATGTTTGTCTTGATATATAACATCACCTCCCATAAGTTTTAAGCGCCAAGATTTTTAATTTAAAAAAATAAGGACTGGAATTCCCTTTCACTATCCATGAGCACACTATGTATGCCCCCTGAGCCTCTACCTCGACCTTCTTGAGAGATTCTCCTCAAGCAGCCATAGGATCTGTAAGTGCCTTCAAAGCCTGCTGCCGCAACCTCATTTGGGTTGATAAATTTTTTTCCCTAAACAAAATGTTGGAAGAGACTTTACAGGGCTCTTCCTGAATGTTTGTCTGTGGCCTGCGTTTCTTTGATCATTGTGGGACATATATTTCTAAGCAATCATAGAAATATAAACAAGCTGTTATGGCTGCACTGGTTTATCTTAGACCTCATTTGGCTATTTCCCAGACTGTCATGAAGCTCATAGCCCTTTAATGGACACCACCCAAGAACCAGAATCACAGAGCCGAACCTTAGTGTGGCTTCCCTTTGTTGCTAGAGCAAGTGTTTTCATTCTTAGGGTGAGGAATGGACCTGAAACCAAGTTCTGGGAAGAATAACGAGCGAGGCTGAGAGAGTCACACAGGAGCCCACGCACTCAATCAGATCATTTTAGTGGCAAAAGCCAAGCAGGAAACACCTGTGTGATCCTTAGACTCAAACAGGGGAGCGACCAGTGTTTTAGAAAACCCGACAGTGAGAAACACTTCATTCAAGTCCCAGACACTCATTTGCAATCACGGAACAAGAAGAAAGTGAAATTCTTCTTCAGCTGAGCAGACCCACCGAGCTGTTTGCAGAGGCAGGACCACTCGGGGCGACGCTCGCTCGGCTGCTCTCCTGTGGCCTCATTAGCTGCCTTGCAAGGTGCAGGTTGGAGCAGTGCCCTAGATTCCCACACACCATCTCTGACACTTTATAAAGCACTTGCAGCTCTGACAAGATCAAAAACTCCGCGTTCTTTCAAATCTCATAATAACTCCCCAACATCCCTGGCTCGGGCTGAGAAAATTGAAAGTGATCGAGCACTTAGTGGATTTTAAAAAACTAAAATAAAATAAAACAACCTTGGGAATTATGTGTTTGTCCTCTTCCCTCCTGTAGCAGGAAGCGTCCAATTGATTTTAATAACTCATTTTCCCCTTTAGAAAACAGAGTACTGCCTCCAAGAGTGGACTCTTGGCAAGGGCCACAGGATAGGATGCTGGCCATCTTATCTGTGTTCTGTGGCTGCCCTGTTAAACTGTGGGCTTTCAACCAAGATCTCCTCCAGTCTTGCTTTGGGGTCAATATGAGGCAGATTGGCACTGTGTGTTGATTAAATCTTGTCCACTGTCGTGCAGCAAAGCAGAGGAATTTGAGTATACATAGCTACAGCTTACAAGAAGATGATGGTTTCTGGTCCTTTAATTATTTTTAAATTTTTCATTTGAAGCACACTGTTAAGTAGTATGACACATACCAATATTTCTGCTACAAATTTTCAGAGCCTTCTCTTTTTGCCAAACTGAAACTCCATATTAATAAATCATGAATTCTTTCCTTTGCGCTCTCTCTCAGCCCTTAGCAAATATCTTTCTACTTTCTGTTTCTATGACTCCTACCACGTGAGAGACGTCACACGTGGAATGGTACAGCACTAATTTTGTGTAAGAAAATTCCATTGAGTTCAATCCTATGTTACTGCATTCTTGTTTTGTTTGTTTTGTTTTTAGAGACAGGGTTTCTCTGTAGCTTGGAGCCTCTCCTGTAACTAGCTCTTGTAGACTAGGCTGGCCTTGAATTTACAGAGACCTATCTGCCTCTGCCTCCTAAGTGCTGGGATTATAGGCGTGTGTCACCATCCCCTGGCTACTGCATACTTTTTAAAGGCTGCTTAATGTTTAATTATATTTACACAGTACGTTTTGTTCATCCATTCACTTGATAATGGGCATCTAGGTATCTTCAACCTACCAGCCATCGTTGATGGTAGAGTTGGAAGAGAGTGGGGCAGCAACTGGCCTCATCATTTCCGGTTCCTGAGAATCAAGTTAGTGCAGGGAGCCGGGTGGAGAGTTTTGAATGCCTCATTTGCCGTATTTCTTGCAAAAGCTCTGAGGCAGGTGTTGTTTCTGTTCCTGAGTCAAAAACTGTCAAATGGCTGATTATGAGCCAAAGCAAAGCCTAGGATTTCAACTTGAGTTTCAAGAATGTGACTGAACTATGTGATAGCAAACAAGTTAGGTTCACTCTGGCTTCTTCATCCACTGAAATTGCAGGACCTCTTAACAGTGCTTACTGAAAAGTCATATAAAAGCCAAAAGTCATAAAAAATCCATGTTCATGACATTTCCAAAGAGGATGGAGGAGTGTGTGTGTGTGTGTGTGTGTGTGTGTGTGTGTGTGTTGAGGAGGCAGGAGTTAACATATTTATTTTATCATCCCTATATGACATGTAGATAATTATTAAAATACCATTCCCTACAAAGTCCTGATTGTCGCATTGCTACTACTATATGTACCTTAAGCCTTCCTGTATGCGTGCTTGCATGTATGTATGTGAGAACATGTGTGGTGATGCATAGGAATGTGTGTGGGCATCTTTCCTCAGGTGCCAATTATTTTTCTCTTTGTTTTTAAGGCAGAGTCTGTCACCAAGAAACCTAGGCTTGATGGCCAGTGAGCCACCGAATTCAGTATGTTATTTCTGCCTCCCCAGCATTGGGATTACTATGCCACCATGCTTGACTTTTTGCATGTGGATTGTAGAGATTGAAATCAAGTTCTCAAACAGCGTTACCCACTAAGCTATTTCCTCGGTCCATGAATCTCAACTCTCACTCTGTTCGAAGCACAGAAGAAGATTGCCATACCTGATTTAGAAGGCTTATTTCAGAGATCTCTTAGTGTTGTTCATTAAAATCCTAGCAAGAACTATTTGTTCTATGGGATCTCCAGCAAAAGTCAAGAGGAGATGGTTGGTTCTTTCACAGAGCATCCTTTCTGAGACCTGACAGTGTATATATAGGGAGAAGGGCTAGGAGGCTGAATCCAGGGGCAGCACAAATTCTCGCCACTCACATCATTACCTTCTCCAAGACTTTTCCGTTGACTACACTGTAGGAGACACAATCACAACTATTTCACACGATTTCTTGGGGAATGACTTGATTTAATAAGCTTTAAAGTGTCACAATGTCCAAGAGTCCACTTAACTCAAAGAATTATTATTTGTCAGTGAAAGAGAAGAAGCATTGCTTTCATTTCCTATGTGACTACAAAGAACAACAACAAAGAAACTGAACAAACAAAAATGCTACCATCTATGTAATTCCCACAAGGTCAAGTTTCTTCTTGACTGTGCCCAAGAAACTGACTCCTTATCTGTTCTGTGCACCTGTCCTTACTGATAAAGAGAATCTTTATGTCCCTCTTGTTTATTCCACACATAAACTGTGTGCAAAAAATGAATGAAAGAATAATGAATGCCTGTTGGAAACTGGACATAAGGATCCAAAGAATGGGACAAAAATCAGAAAATTATTAACTTGAAATGATTAGTGTTGACTTAATATTCAACAACAACTAGTAATTAAAACATTCATTTTGTTTTGAATTGCGCTTGTGTGCACAGGTGTGTGTGTGTTTATTTATGTGTGCACAATTGCACTTCCTAAAGGAGGCCAGAAAAGGATATCCAATGTCCTAGAGCTGAAATTGCAGGTAGTTGTTAGCTTCCTGATGTGGGTTCTGGAAACTAAATTTGGGGTCTCTGGAGCAGCAGCTGTGTTCATAATTCCCGAGCCTTCTTTCTAGTCTCTCATCAGATTAGCTTTAAAAATTACTCAAGTCCTTTGAGTCAGGTGAAAAACATTTGAAGTTCTCTATGTTTTATGAATTTCTTTATGTTCTTTAGTTCTTCCACATCCAAACTTGGAAAAAGTACATCCTCTCTTATTACTAATGGAAATGTTAATGGCATGCGCTTTCTGGAAGATATTTAATAAATGGCCTTAAAAGTCTGTAGACATGTGTCCCTCCACTACACTTTTGAGCGTATTTTCTCAGGAGACCATCAAGAACATAGGCAAAAATTATTTATAGAGTTTAAAAGACTTTATTTTTAAATTGGATAGTTAAAGAGATCATAAGCATCTGACAGGCTGGATTGTTGCAGTAAATAATGGTGATTAGGAAGCATTTCTGGGGAGAATGATTAATGGCATATAAAATGCTCATAATTAGTTTCAGCACAAAGACAGAGTACAAAACACTGCACCGTCCACATGCCATTTTAATAAAAATTTGTGGAAACCTCTTTTGATAAATTCCACGTATGTGGAGAGTCAAGTGTTCTATCTATGACTTAAAGTACTGAAGGAGATTTCACTCCCACAGAACTAAAGCATACATCACACCCCTAATTATGCCAGCTTTCTGACATAATCTTTAACAATGCAGTCAGCAGATATAGTACACATCATTTATTTTGGTTTCTTCCTATGACATTAGAGAGAACAGGGTAAACCCCAGGTGGTAAAAAAAAATACACCACCACAAATTACTTGACCGTCAAGCTACTTTCCAGGTTACCTGAAAGTCATAAGCTGTAAGTTGTAGTGTTAGCATCTGGTGAGAGAAACAGCTGTCACATCAAAGGAACACATGTGATTGTCGGTGACCTGGGAATGTGGACACAGATTTGGGGTTTCTACAAATACCATGTTCTAAATGGTAGCAGTTCAGTGAAGGATTATCGCTAGAGTTATAGCAATATAACAAAGAATATAGTAAATCAATCAAGTTCCTTGTAGGGTGTATTGATTGGTTCCTCGGGTAGGCAGGTTATAGGAAAGCAGGGAAATCTCAACTAAAGGCTTCAGATTTTATCTGTTGGCATCCTTAGCTATCAGATAAAATGGGTCGCAGGAACTTGTGGTCTTTTTGCACAACACAAAGGGTTTGCCTCGTGCTCACAAAGATGTTAGGTTACACATGTAAGAGGGTAACATTTGGCTATTAAGGGGCATAAAGATGGTCTAAGAAAACTCAGCTATCGACCTCCTACAGCATTCCAGACTCTTCACTTCACTGCAGCTCAGCTCAGCCAGCCTCCCTCTGGAATCACAGCTCCTACCCAGGAATTCTCATTGACAGTGTCAACAGTTTTGTCCTCTTTTCCCTTATCCTTCCTTTCATAAAAAGAGACCCAATGCTTAGTTCATTCAGCTGCTGTATAAATCATGTTCAAAGATTATGATGCTGGTTGGGTAGACCAATTATCTGGAAGATTCAGTAATGCCATAGTTGAGGACATCTGGCCTGAGTTGACACATAATGCCTGCATTGACATGCTGAGCCATAGTTTGGGTTTTAGAAACAGCCACTAAGCAGAGAATAAAAGTAGAATGTTAAAGTCCAGAGTAATCTTTATATATGGGCCAGGCTGTTGGGATACCTTCAATATTTTAATAGAGAGACGTTGTGTAGAGAAATGTGTCAGGAGATACAGAATTGAAGAGGCCAAGGAGAGCTATGAGAAATCACAAAGGCAGAGAGAGTGGATGGGTGCAGTCCCTAGGACTGAGAACAGATGGATAAAATTGAACATACCAGTACTGAGATGTTTCGAAACTGTCCCAGATGGCAGGGGTTTAGATGCGGAGGCAAGGAGAGGCCCCGTCAAGCAGAAATCTAGCCTTGAAGGAGAGGAAGGTGTCACGAGTTTCACTGTGTGCATGTGAGAAGGCATCAGGAGCTGACACCCACAAATGGAAAAATGAACATCTGCCTTCGAGCCCATGCTGAGGGTCAGGGTGAAGGAGAACGACAAAATACCAAAGGCTCTTTTTTTTTTTTTTTAAGCCCAATGTTTTCAAGTTGTCTTATTCCTCAGTGGGAAGGAAATAACCAGGAACCAATCACAGATAAGGAGATGGCTCCCATAATTCAGCCACAGTTTCACAAAACAACAGGATGAGTGACTCCAGTTGAAAGACAACTTCTCCATAAATCACATATATGTGTAAGTAGGCAGGAAAAACTAACATGTACAATAATGTGCTCAGTAAGTTTATCCCATAAAAAAGCATATATAAGTGACGTGACTTAATATTCATAATGTTTTTGGCATTTTCCAACTCTAAATAAAGCAACAGTCTTTCTTCCACTACAGAGAAGCGCTAACTCTGATTAACAGCATGTTAAATGATATCATCTAATATTTAGATGTAAAAGCTTCTGGCATATTTGCCTGGCTTTTCAGAATAAAAATTCTCATTTACACTATTTCCCCTAATGGCACCAGGAAGCAAACAAGAACTTCTGCTTCCCTGGCTAAACAATGATTAATGAGGAACATAAGGACATGGGCCATAAGACTAATGAATGGCTTTCTCTCTTTGAATGTTGTAATAGTTGTGTGAAAGAGGCTAGCGTGAAGTTTAAATAAGGCTGTCAAATCAAAACCAAACATTAATTAACTGATTAAAAAGTTGGCAACGCCATTTACAATTAAAACTAGGATAGCATTAGTTAGGGCCGGAAGAGATGGTTCAGCAATTAAGAGCTTTGGCTACTCTTCCAGAGCCCGAGTTGTATTCCCAGCAACCACATGGTGCCTCCAAAACATCTATCGTGGGATCTGATGCCCTCTTCTGGCAAAAAGTTGTACATGCAGATAAAATACAATACATAATAAATAAATAAATAATGTTTTTTTTTAAAAAAAAAAAAAAAGGAAAGGAAAAACGTTAGTTAGAGAAAAAGAAATCCCCTAAAGCACATTGGCTTCTAAAAAGCATAGGCATTGCTATAACTGATTTCTATAAGATCTTCTACTGTTCTTAATTTGACGAATCTGTTTATTCTCCCTCTGCCAACAAGCTCACTAACACAGTGACTATTCATTGAGCACTCGCTCTCTGTCCTTGCTCTATAATATCTGCGAAGGAGGCTTCCTCCTCATAGCAATCTTATGAGATTGGTGTTTTCCTCTTTGTGTGCTTGTGTGTGTGTGCAGGGCAAATGGTTTAACCACTTTACCAAAGATCTGCAGCAAAGGCAGAAACAAGGATTTAACGGACCTTAATTTCTTAAGTGTCTTACATGATTACAATATAATATCATATCATTAATCAGTTTATATTGTTCTGTTGCTGACCTGTTTAAACTCTATTATAATGTTAATCACTTTGAGGCCTTACAGTGATCAACTGAAGTCCTCATTATTTGTGGTCTCATTGTGTTACTTCTTCTGTAGTTTTCATTTGTAACGTCCTAAATTATTAAAATACGATATGGCATATTTCACTATTTTTCCCCTCAAAGTGTAAATTAAGTTATGACAAGGCTGCTAATTTCCAAACCACAATAAAAACATCAAGAATTCACAGAGAATGTTACAGATAACATTAAATGTATTTTACAGAGAACAGGAAATTAATTTACTTTAAATAGTGAAATGTTGGACTAGCAAGATGGCTCTCTGGGTACCGACACCTGCCAGCCAGCCCGAAGACTTGAGTTGGAGCCCCAAGGCACACGTGGTGGATGGAGAGAACTGATGTTCTTAAATTCTGACCTTCACATTTGTGCCGTATGTGCACATTCACATATAATCAAATAACATAGGTGAATAAAATGAAACCCTCCAGTGCTGAAAATAAAAAGCTTTATATTGGGGTAAAGTTCTATCTGTAACATGTGGGACCCCCAACCATGGATGGATGTCCATCTCTTCAGCCACTTTGCCCTGTATTATTATATCTTTTTAAAAATTGCACGTCTGTGTGAGTATATGATGTGTAAGCACAGGTATTCATGTAGGGATGTATGTACATCTGTGTTATTGGAGACTCAAAACTGATGTCAGGAATCTTTTATCATTGCTGCTCATCTGATACACAGGGAAATGGACTCTGCACTGATCCGGGAGCTCACCATTTCCTTCTAGTCTAGCTAGCCAGTTGACCAGCGGGTCCCCTGTACCTGCCTCCCAAGAGCCAATATTACAATGCTTGTTTTGATCTTATGTGGATTCTGGGGATGTGATGCTTGCCCAGCAAGCACATTACCCACTGAGCCAGCCCTCCAGGCCTGCCCTGCATTTTGATGCAGGCAGTTTCCTTTAGCTGCAGGTCTAAACCAGATACCAACAATACTAGCGTTGCTACTCCACCACCCTGCAGCCATCAAACCAATCATTAAACTCCTTCCCAAGAATTAAAAAAAAAACATTTATGACTGTAAAGAATTACCCACATGCACTATGGGGCCAGCAAATATTTAATTAAAGATGATACAAAAGATGAGAGATCTTTCTGGTTCAGGTTAAAGAATGAATTCCCTTCTCTGTAGGTATACTGACGAGTCCTCTCTGAGGATGCACTCCAGCATCAACTTTGGGTAAACAGAGAATTCTGTGACAAGACTTGGCATCTCAGCCTAATACTGTGGATTAAGAAGGTACTAGGCATTCTACCTGAGTCCCTTTACTAATCCTAGTCTGAAAAGAGGTTAGACATATGGGTGGGTAAGAGGAATATATTCTTGTATGCACAGAGGCAAGGAGGGAGGGGTCAGTAAACTGAAGATATATAAATAAATAACCTCATGGGCCATAACATTCATTTTCACAAACTAATAAAGCAAAGAAGAAAAATGGGAAAAAGTCTAGCTAATTCTTCAAATTCAGATTCGACTATGTCACAAAACAAATGTACAGAATCATGTGTTCCTGAATGTCTCCAATTATGAAAAGAGTTGGGAACGGTTTAACAGTGTTCAATTTCAACTTGACAACATTTGGAATCCAATTCCCTAGAGGGAAAGCCTACAGGAAAATCTGTGAGGGATTATTTATCCTCTGGACATACCTGTGAGGGAATATCTTGATTATGTTCATTGATAGAAGATTCATCTTCAATGTGGCCATGACTATGACTTGGGCAGGGATCCTGTGTTGCATAGCATGGGGACAGGGTGAGAGTAGGCACCACCACTCATGGCTCTCTACTTCCTGAGTATAGATTCGATATGACCAGCAGCTTCAAGTTCCTGCTGCCTCACCTTCTCTGCTATGGTGCGCTGAACCCTAGAACTATGAGCTGCTTTCGTCAGGTATTTTATCACTGCCTCAAGCAACATAACTAAGATACTGGTGGTCTCATGGTGACTTGAGAAAGTACGTAGAAAGATAAGCTTGAAGCACAAAATCTAGTGAGTCTTTTCAATGATTGTCCTTCAAAAACAGTAAATTGTGCTGGTTGGATGATGTCAGGCAGAGATCAGTCACTTCTGTCTGAGAGAAAAGAATAATGTGCATGTTACCATATTAACTGTTAAAAAAAAAAAACCCAAACGATCAACGGTATTTCATGTGTGGAAGCTTTTCGAAATTAGAGTCCCAGGGTTCACAAATCACATTGTTTTAGAACATATAAAGACTCATAGGTTTATCAAACATCCTAATATTGACTTCCCCAGAGAGGCTTAGTAGCAACAGAAACCAGAGCCTGAAATGTGTCCTACTAAGCCCTTCAGAGAAACTTGGCAACTCTTACAGTGAAAGAACCGACAGCATGCCCTCCATGTTTGTGCTCCTTATCAGAATTTTCTGGTTCCTTTACAGTGTTCGCTTCACTGATAAATCACTAGGACAACTTCCAAGTGTTTAAATGCAGCGCCTAGCAGAATGGTTCTCAACCTATGGGTCACGATCCCTTTGGAGATCACATAATGAGATATTTTGCATGTCAGATTTACATTACAGTTCCTAACAGTGGCAAAATTAGTTATGAAGTAGAAACAAAATAATTTTATGGTTCAGGTCACCACAACCATAAGGGTGGCAGCATTGTGAAGGTTGAGAACCACTGTGTCAAGGTTGTAAGATCCACCCCTTTAAGAGAAACTCTCCCAACATGATCAAATGTAGACCTTAACTATAGTCTCTAATTTCCCCTAGCCCACAAAGCAGCAATCCTCTTAGAAAGATAATGGGTCTTTCTTTTTAGATTACAGAATTTCTATACCCCACACAACCCGATGGTCCGGTTCCTTGCTACTCTTTTTCTCTTCCCCAGTATTGGAAAGGGGAGGCAGGTGGAACTAAGGAAGGCAATTGTAAGCCTCTCTGTGGGCTGCTGATGGCTGGCCTAGCTCTCCTGCAGCTCAGTTGTGAAAAGTGATTGGCTGATTGCCCCTGGGCCCCAGAGCACTAAAGCTGTGATTCTGACTGGCAGCTTCCTTGTCTGTCAGAAGCTTTCTTGCTAAGAGTCATGCGACTCTGTAACAAATAAGGGTGGAAACTAAGAGGCCTTGAAGCACATTGTTTCCCTTTGTTTCCTCAATAGGTGATAGGGAGAGGCTGGGAAAGATACAACCTGGGCAATGAGGATGGGAGAGGCCTAAGTGAATAAAAGGAATTGTTAGGCCTATGTTCCATTCATATGCGAAGAACCTTGGAGTTTAAACTAAACACAGCTTGTACAGGTTCATTCTGGGAATGACAGAGGTGGGATCTCGTTATGAATGAGTAAGCACATTAACTCTCTTTCTAATGAATGCACCTTCTTTGAGCTTCTTATTTTTCAACCCACCCTTTTCTGTCCAGTCACCCGTGTTGACTATGAAAGTCTAGAACTTCCACTCGAGGAACTACGGAATCCCAGAACGGGATCTTGCTTTCCTTTCCCACGTTCCCTCTATAACAAAACTTTATTTATTAGAGGAGGCAATACATTGACCACTGATACTATCTTATGTATCACATACTTTCCAAAGCCAATAACACTGTCAATTACATAAAACAAGATTCATCCTTTGATATACCAATCTAACTCAGAATAAGCAATGAACTTGAATCTTATCATGTTATTAACATAAAAATATTGAAATCATGTATCATCTTCAAGATATTATTTAGAGAAAAACCTTTCTCCAAAACGTGTTCTATCAGACTTGAACTACCAAGGGAAAGGAATGGAAGGTGGCCCCTCCCACTGGATTGGAATTGGGTCATGAATGGCTGCAGTTAGGCCAAGTCCTCCCTTAGAACAATATGAAGCCTAACATCTACCCTGCTCCCCCTTTGCTCCCGTGGGACATATACCCTTCCCGCTTAATACCCTATGTGATAGAAAACACTTTTTATTTTCTATTCTGTTCAAACATGCGCTCCACAAGCACAGGTATGTTTCCTTCTTGCCTTTTATATTACCTAATGCATGCTTATGATAACCACCTAGAATCATGCTGTATACATACTAGGCATTATCAATGAGATAATGTACTTGGAGGACTTTTATATTTATTCTAAGTAGATATCAATCCATTTTATAGGGTAAAACAGAATGCTCCACTATTCTTCACTCAGGCCACCATTAGCCTATGTTCTTAATGTTTTTTAATAATGTTTTTTAAAAACAGGTTAGTTTTAGTAGTTTATTAGATGCCTTTCCAAACTGATTTTGCATCAACTCTTGATTTATTTATCAAATACTTATAGAAGACCTACTGTGTACTAAATGCTCTTTTGTATGATCTCTTCAGCCATGACCTTTTCTCCACTGAACCTGAGTACAGACTCCTAGGCTGTCATTCTGAATGGAACAGTTATTCACCATAGAACCAAAGGTCTCCAATCCACAGGGTGATCTTGATAGGATAAGTAAACCAGACAGCCACGGGATGCTACAAAAATCTCCCTTCCATTCCAGGCAACAGAAATCAATCAAAAGTTCAAAGCGGGGGATTCTGGCAAAGATTAGAAGGGAAACCAACTAAAGACTGGCTTATCCAGCTCACAGCTCTGGGTCTGTGTGTGTCAACAAGTTGTTGGCAAAGGAGTATCCACTGAGTGAGAGAGAGTCACATGGCCAGCCTTGCTCTGGTGCTCCCAGTCAGCATCCGCGGGGGGGGGGGGGGGGGGGGGGGGGGGGGGGTAGCCGTAACTCACTTACTTAATGTTTCCACAGCAATCACGATGCTGAACAGCTTTAGTAAGCTTGAGCTCACTGAGACTCGCTTCTGTTTATCCACTAGCAGCGGTGTGAAACAGGATCTAACAAACACAGAACAGCACGAAACAGGATCTAACAAACGTGGAGTCCGGTGATTCTTTTCGGGGCGGCATCATTTATTGTCCTGATTTATCACTCTCCTTCCATGCCCTTCATCTCCTCATCTTCCAATACCTAATTGCCACGAGTGACTTCTGATGGATAAGCCCTTGGCTGCACTCTCTTGGTTTCTAGTAAGAGAGGATTTTACCCTTGATCATTTTTTTTTTCTACAAAGGAGTGGTTTTTATTAATTAACTGATCTTTGCACTCATTATATCCTAATTTGTCGTTCATGCCTGTTTTGTTAGATGATTCCCCCTAGTTCTCTTTAAGCCCCTCACATTCATGACATTTGTGCATGCCAAATAATGACTAGATCTCAAGATGTCTTCTGTAAATCTTCTAGTGTCACCCGGCTTTTTCATTGCCAGTGACCAGTTTTTTTTTTTTTGCTTTAAAACAAGTAAACAAACAAAACAGACAACAACAAAATAAAACAATTGCACCCCTGTCAGGCAAACACCCTCTTCACCTACGTGAAAGATATCCCTAAAAGCTCAGAGTTTCGGGTTGTTTTATAATACTGGATGCAAACATGTAGATAGAAATAATTTCATCCTCCCTACATGAACCAATGACAGATGCCACCAAGGACTCCTTAACTCTTGGCAAAGAAAGAAGTAGTCTAGCATCCTTTTGTAATATAGGATGCTGCATACAAGAGCTCTTGGTGAAATTTATTCTGTTATAACCAGCCTATATTCCCCTTTAGAGGAGAGCATCTCAACGCATAAAGTGTGGCCTTCATTCTGTTATACTTTCATTTTAAGACCTTTTAGTCACATTTTAGTAGTGTGCAATTTTCTTAATTATGTTAATTCATGCTTCATACATCTGGTTAGAATGTCAGCGCCAAACTGGCAAAGCCACTATCAATATGCAGATACTCTGAGTAATGCCTGGCATAGAACATATGCCAGAAAATATGTCAAATGAATGAATGAATTAGTCTCATTGTGGATAAATATGTAGCAAAATTGGTAGAGGACTTCCTTAGCATACATGAAGCTCTGGATTCAGTTCATACTCCCAACATATTGTATCCTGCAATCCTTACGATCAAGAGGTGAACACTGAAGAATCAGAAATAGAATTTTTTTTTAACACACAAGGAAGGTATGGGGCAAGACTGAACTACATGAGATCCTTTATTATTACGTTTTAATGATTGAATATCTTCCATAGGAATTAAAATTCCAAGACCTTCTGGACCAAGGTGAGGCCAGTACGGCATCTAATGTACTGAATTTTAGGAAGTAATCACTGTTGGGGCTGACCCTTCACTAGTATAACCTTAAGGATATGAAAATGTCCTCAAGTCCTCCAACCCAGACACATCACACGTCTTTCCTGAACCCAGCATTTAGAACCAGCCTTGTTAAAAAAAAAAAAAAAAAAAGCAGAGGTCTTGGCTGTATCAACTGCATTGCAGTCACTGGGAGAGCTTGTGGCCTAGGAACTGCACTCCTCAGGGGTACTCTGTCATTCTCATACGTAATGCTGGGGACAATAATGGCTTTCCCTTAAGCAGTACTGCCAAGGTGAATTTTTCATTAAGCTATCTCTGGGAAGCTCCTTCCTCGTCTCATTTCAAGGCCCTTCTGCTGTGAGATACTGCTTTTGTACACTGTAAAGATTTGTCACTCATATTGGCTCAATAAAACACTGATTGGCCAGTATCCAGGCAGGAAGTATAGGTGGGGCAACCAGACAGGAAGAATTATGGGAAAGGAAAGGCAGAGTCAGTCACCAATCAGATGCAGAGAAAGCAAGAAAAGAATGCTGCACTGATATAGAGTACCAAGCCATGTGGCTAAATATAGATAAGAATTAAGAGTTAATTTAAATAGTAAGAACTAGTTAAAAATAAGCCTGAGCCAATAAAAGCCAAAGAGTTTATAATTAGTATAATCCTCTGTGTGTTTCTTTTGGGCTGAATGCCTGCAGGACTGGGCTGGACAGCAACTTTTGTCTGCACCCTTCCCAATCATTCAGTAGCTTCACTTCCCCATCTTCTTCAAAGAATTTACAAACTGGCCTTGAACTCATGATTCTCCCGCCTCTGCCTTCTTCAGCAAATCCTACCAGTGTGCATCACCACAACACAATGGAGTACTACACAGCAGAAAAAAAATAATGACATCTTGAATTTTGCAGGCAAATGGATGGAGCTAAGAAACATCATTTTGAGTGAGGTAACTTAGACACAGACAATTATCACCTGTACTCACTCATAAGTGGTTTTAAAACATAAAGCAAAGAAAACCAGCCCACAAATCACAATCCCAGAGAACCTAGACAACAATGAGGACCCTAAGAGAGACATACATGGATCTAATCTACATGGGAAGTAGAAAAAGACAAAATCTCCTGAGTAAATTGGGAGCATGGGGATCTTGGGAGAGGGTTGAAGGGGAGGGGAGAGGTAGGAAGAGGAGTAGAGAAAAATGTAGAGCTCAATAAAAATCAATAAAATAAGAAAAAAATTTACAGAAACAGTTAACCCCTTCACTGCCATATGTTCTTTGCCATTCATGATACTCAGAATTCTCACCCGACACCTTGTGAGTGACACTGTCCTCTTGTCATTTACCTATGAGGAAGTTGGCCCAGAGAGGTTAAGCAATTCCTCTGAGGTCACATAACTAGTCAGGCAGACTTGCGAATCATGTCCACACAGCCTCATTCCACAGACCATGGGTATAGAGGCTACAACTAACATTCTAGAAAACAAGAAGTTGTTTTCATGGAAATCTTAGATTCTCTCAATTGTCCTCTCTTTCTTCTTCCAGTTTCACTGAGAAGGCCTTTTTTAGTCATTCTTTACCAAAACCCTTTGAATTAAATGCACATTCATACTCTATGAAGTACAGTCTACTAGTATAGTATTATCCTTTATAGGAAGCATCTGCTCTGCTCCATTGAGGTAGTTGAGCTTGGTCTTAGTTACAAAATAGCTGTTATGAGACCTGACCAAACAGTGTCTTAGGTACTTTTCTATTGCTGTGACAAAACACCATGGCCAAAGCAGCTAATTGAGCTTAGAGTTCCTAATGGTTGGAGTCTATGATCATGGGACAAACACAAGGCTGCAGGAACATCTAAGAGCTCACATCTCAAGCAAGTATGAAGCAGAGCACCCTGGGAATATCCTGGGCATTTGAAACCTTAAAGCCTGCCCCAGTGACATCCCTCCTCCAACAAAGTCATATCTCTCAAAAGACTCCAATATTCAAATATAGGAGCCTTTGGGGGGGGCATTCACATTCAAACTATTGCAGTAAGGAAGGAGGGGCAACAGCCCAATTCTGCAAATAACTTAGTTTTGTCATCATGAGAATAAAGTCCCCTTTCCTTTAATCTCCTGTACCTGCCCAAAGTAATCTGAAAAAAACTCCTGTCTTACTTTCATTTATGCATTTTATTTTTTGAGAATTTCATGCACATATATTATGAATTTTGGTCATTTTCAAGCCCCATTCCCCCTTTCACATGATTTTGTCTCTTGACCCCAATTTATCAGGTAATTTTGAAAGGCTTGGTTTCTTTTGGCTTCTTGTTTCAGTTTTCTTTAGCCTTGTTTGATTTCTATTAGATTTGTGTGTGTGTGTGTGTGTGTATGTGTACGTGTGCAATAAGTGAGATGTGCATACATATTTTAAAATTCTGCCCAAAGCTCCTGTCTTTTTGAGGCACTAGCTGTGCCCTTAAAACTTTTTACTTATGGAGAGGAAGAAAATACTATGAAAATAAAACAGAAATCAATTCTTGGCCTTTGAGTTTTCAAAGCACAGAGCATTCTCCTAGGAAAGAATCAAAATTACTCATAAGCAAAGAGCATTGATTTGGAAAACCTTGGGTAAGTAAAGGTCAGGCTGTCTAATTTAACCCCATTCCCCCCATCAAATGGGATAGTAACTCCCAGTTGAGAGAAGTAAAGGGCAGGTCCATGAAAAGGGATGTGAGTAAATGCACACGTTAACGCACGGCAGCTTGAAGACAGGTAAGGGAAGAACACCCCCGAAGTTTACACTAGGGACCACCAGAGCAATACAAACCCAAAAAATACCTTAGGTGTATATTGTCACACAAAAATTATATATAGCTAGTGAATTGGAATAGGTTTTTGCACTGGGTTTACCATATGCCAGACTAAGAACCAAACCATGCTGGGGTTCTACTCACCAAACTGAAGACAACCAGAAGAGAGCAGAAAGAAATCCAGCCAAATTTCCCCAACAGGTCAGTTTCTGAAGCCGTGAAAATTAAGTTTACCTTACTTTCACAATTCCAGAAGGAAGAGGAGGAGGAAGCTGACATTAACCAATTGGTTCCCTTTAAAAATTATTATCTATTCTTTCTGCCCATAATTTACAAGAAAGATAACTTTCAAAGGGCGGATTCTTTTTTTTTTCAATTCTGCTTCTGTGTTCTTAAGCCCCATTCGGTCTCTACATCACCCTCTTTAACTTGACTCATTGAGATATTTGCTGTAGGCAGTGAGATGAAATTTTGTCCAAGTCTAGAATTCTAAAGAGTCAAATTTTTTAACTAAATGCCTTTAGTTAAATTTTTGGTCTTCTGCCTATTGAAAATACAGAGGCAAAGAGGATACCATGTGCCGTGATCATTCAAGAACAATAATACATAACACAATTATGTACCTGCAAAAAGTAGTAGTAACCCAGAAAGAACTGGGGACTGCCGGAAATCATGTCCTTAGGCGGACACAGAAAGAGCTCATGGTCTCTAAAGCATTTTGGGGAGCCATGAGGGAGAACTAGCCTTGACACTGGGCATAAGCGATGAGCCCATTGTATATTGAAAAGTGTCAGAACACACAGCAACAGGAGTGCCAAGCACTGATCAGCTGCTCCATTTCCACCCCAACTCCCACCCTCAGCAACTTTCACACCATGGAATTCTCAAGGTAGATCCCGGGGATGGATATTGTCTTTGCTTGGGCCAGAATGTTGCTTGTGGTGATGACCAACTCCTCATCCAGGAAGGTGAGTGAAAGGTACTTGCAAAAGACATAAGGATTTCAATTAAAAAAAAATGGAGTACAGACCTACACAGAGAACTCTCAACAGAGGACTCTAAAATGGCTGAAAGACACTTAAGGAAATGCTCAACATCCTTAGTCATCAGAGAAATGCAAATCAAAACAACTCTGAGATTTGATCTTACACCTGTAAGAATGGCCAAGATAAAAAACACTGACGACAACTTATGCGGGAGAGGTTGTGGGGTAAAGGAAACACTCCTGCATTGCTGGTGGGAGTGCAAGCTGGTACAGCCCCTTTGGATTTCAGCGTGGTGATTTCTCAGAAAATTAGGAAACAACCTTCCTCAATACTCAGCAATACCACTTTTGGGTATATATCCAAAGGTTGCTCGATTGTGCCACAAGGACATGTGCTCAACTATATTCATAGTAGTATTGTTGTCATAGCCAGAACCTGGAAACAATCTAAATGCCCCTCGACCAAAGAATGAATAAAGAAAATGTGGTACATTTACACAATGGAGTATTACACAGCAGAAAAAAATAATGACATCTTGAATTTTTCAGGCAAATGAATGGAGCTAGAAAACATCATTTTGAGTGAGGTATCTCAGACCCAGAAAGACAATTATCACATGTACTCACTCATAAGTGGTTTTTAAACATAAAGCCCACAAATCACAATCCAAGAGAACTTTGTACAAAAATGAGGACGCTAAGAGAGACTTCCATAGATCTAATCTACATGGGTAGTAGAAAAAGACAAAATCTCCTGAGTAAATTGGGAGCATGAGGACCTTGGAAGAGGGTTGAATGGGAGCAGAGAGGCAGGGAGGGGAGCAGAGAAAAATGTAGAGCTCAATAAAGATCAATAAAATTAAAAAAAATGGGAGAATTAACACCAATTGAGAGAAAGAATTTTTTTTGCCAGCACAGTTCTCCAATAGTGGTAGTCATCGTGAGGCTGACGGAAGAGAGAAATTCAGAAGAGGCTCATACTAGGGCACTCACCCTTCCAATCACAGACATCTGAAACAGACGAAAAACACCCCAGGTCCCATGTGGATACTGAAGCACCATTTATCACTACAGCAAAGAAAGCACGCAGAAGACATGGCTAGAGTATTTTCGTTTGTAAACTCAAAAAGTTCACTGTGCTCTTAAAAGGACTCACAATAGAAGTGACATTTTTGAGGTCCTTCCAGGCAGGGCTTTTGTGATATTTGTTTAAAAATGAATCACAATGTTCCCTGTGAGCTTTCTTTGGGGGAAATTTAGAAGCCAGATTATTCTGAAACCCCACGATAATTTATACATTTCAGACAACCACAGACCTTCATTTTTGATCAAGGACAAAAAGTGATTATCCATCAATGCACAGATGTAAAAAATTAGAATACACAAATTAGAATACATGACTAAAGAAGAAAGGTTTAGAAAATGAAGGGAAGAAGCAAGAGATACAGACTAAGAAAGTCCCTTTATTCTCTGACCATCAACACTGCAGGAACATTTTGAACTTAGCCACTTCTGTTTCAATTACTTTTGAACTAAAATAATTCAAAGGCTTATTCTAAATAAAGATGAAGATAAAAAGAGCATGCATACAGAATAACCATTCTGTGCCGTAGATGTGAAGGACATAGGAATATTGAACACTGTTATCTCAGACGCAATTGTGAGTGTATTATTTTAATAATTGGTCCTTCCAAACAAACACTATGCAACACCCATATTAGCCTTAGGATAGAGGCAAGCAGCACTTTGGCATTTATGAAATGATCAGAATTCTGTATCTTATATGCTATAAAGTCCTCCACGGTACAGTCCTTGACCTGGCTTAATGGGAGGTGTTTGAGTTACATCTGGGGAGCCCTTATGAATGCGTTAGTGGCTCTTCAGTGAATTAATTGCTGCCTTTAAGAAATTGGGTTAGTGACTGCAGACTGAGTTATTAAGAAAATATCCCTCGCTTGTGTTCTCTGTCTTCTGGACATAACTACTTAGTCTTCTGCTGTAAGGAGAAAAAGCATTGTATGAAAAGCCCAGCAGTTGATGGAACTGTGCTCTTAGAATTCCAACATCCACTATGAGACAAAATGACATACTATTCTTTATAAATACAACAGCCTTGGACATTCTGTTACAGCAACAGAAAGCAGGATTAAAAGGCATGGTTGACTTAACTGGATTCCCAGTGAGTTGGAGGCTGTCAGTATTTCACCTGTGTGCTGCTCTTAGTATGGTCCATGGTTTTTACTTACAAACAGGAAGAATGTGCTCGTGTCTGTGGCACATAAACAGGCACAGAGAGCTGAGATGGGCAGAAGGTGGCGATAGGATTCAGAAACAATTTTTTTTACTATAGTCAATTGCTGACACATTAAAAGAATTAAAAGAATATTCCAGATTTAGGAAATTTTATGAATTTGGGGCAAGGCAAAATAAGGGAATGCATAAAAATGTGCAGTCACTGTAGTATTAGGGGGAAGGAAGGAGTAGAAGGAAGGAAGGGAGGGAGGGAGGGAGGGAGGAAGAGAGGAAAGAAGGAAAGAAGGAAGGGAAGGGAAGGGAAGGGAAGGGAAGGGAAGGGAAGGGAAGGGAAGTTATTATTTTCTTAATAACTCAGTCAGTCTGCAGTCACTAACCCAATCTCTTAAAGGGGAGGAAGGGAAGGAAGGATAGAAAGGAGAAAACAAGAAAAGATTCTATTTCAAGTCAATGCATGAGGTAGAGTAGTTCCTGCACTGTGCCTGTCTCTGTGTATCCTGCATTTCCACCCATCTCACTGGCCATGACAGGCGGCAAGCGGCAAGCCACAAGGCCAAGCTCAGAATCAAGCAGTGGGAAACAGACTTTGACCCTTTGGTGGACAAAACTACAAAGTCCTGTCGTGAAAGGGCAGCAGGAAAGAATGAAGGAGGAGCCCCACGGATGATCAATCCACCATAGTCAACCCAGCTAATCACATCTGACTTCTCTGGATCCTCCGCCTGCCCTCTGTATTGATTTTGTCTACTAAAGTGCCAAGTCTCCACTGCTAGGACTCAGCAGCACAGCCTCATATCTTATAATGTTAAGTGATCGTTATTTGGATTTGGTCGTCACAATTACTTTAGCTATCTTCTTGGGTCACTGAATATCCATTAAACTTGTAGAATCAGTGTGTCAATTTCCACAGAGATACATTCTTGTATTTTGACTCAAACAATGTTAAGCTGAGCCTTGTAGTCATGAAAATCGGCAAAGGAAGTATGTGTTCCTTTTGTGTTTCAGGAAACTGCCTCTCCCCATTTGACTCAAGGAAGATGCTCAGACATCTTATCTACCTAGGAGAGATTTAGACAAACATTATTTGCTCTAGATGATCATGTTACCTAACTAATCACTAGTTAACCTGGACAGAGAACCTTCTGCCTGGACTTCATTCTTTGTTTGTTTTTTTTTTTCTTCGTCCCTTAAACTTTAACTTCTCTCTGTGATGAAGGCCATATTTGATATAAGTCCTTTCCAAAAGTCAGCTGGCTACAATGCTCTGGGCACAGCAACATCGCCACCTGGCCTGTGTCCTCCTCCAACCCTGCATCTCTGTAACTTAATTTACTTGTCAGTGTAAAAGACAACTGTAATTTTAGGATCCTGGCAGCTTCTACGGGCAGGGAGCTCCATATTACAGTAGAACTTCCCCTCCAATTTAATAGTCTCCTCTTTATTTTAATAAGGATCATCCACTGAAATTAAGTCACCTTTACATCTTACATGTGAATTTATTTTTATTTGGCAGGTCTTTGACTCATCTTTAAAACTTTGTTTCGTACCAGCTTTTTCAGTTAATGTACATGGTATACAATTTAATTATTATGTTCTCCTCGATCCAATATAATGTTTTCTAGTCATTAATACTACAATCTTACACCTCTTTTTTTGTGTATATTTTTCAGAAGTAGATTTTTTATCATGATATCATAAATAGTACATTAATTATTTTATTACAGTTATTTATCTTTTTAGTGTGTGTGTGTGTGTGTGTGTGTGTGTGCCATAGCATGTGTACAGAAATCAAAGGACAACTTTTGAGAACCGGTTCTCTCCTACTTTGTGAGTCTTGAAGATCAAACTTAGGTTATCAGGTTTCTTGGCATACCTACAGAGGCATCTCACTCTCCCCATAAAATGTATTTCAAGAGTTCCCTTTCTAAATGTTTACAGGGGAAATGTATATCGATGGAGCTTTGTTGATCATACTAAAAGTCACCTATTATTTATAGTTTATCATCTGACGGCCGCTCTTTCATCTCTGGAAAACTGATATCAGTAATGAGCTTCTGTATTGTTTTTTAGGCCTAATGACTTTTTTTTCGTCTTGGTGCCTTACTGCACTGCTAGGGTCAATAGAACAAGGCTTAAACTCAAGATATTGAGATATTCTTAATTAATTCTCTATCTGATGATGAAAGCGTTCAATAGATCATCATTAAGTCACACTTCGGTAGGGTTTTTGGTGAGTTTTGAGTGTATCTTTCATTAGGCCAACCTATGTGAGTTTATTATGGCTTTAATCCACTAGATGGAAATCTTAGCTAGAACCCATTCTTAGAGCTGAAGCGACCTTGAAAACGTGTACGGCAACAGAGACTACAGTAAACACAACTTTTCACTCCAGATCCAAGTCCAATCCTCACACATCACCTTTACAGTTCTTTCAACCAGAGGGCACTTTGCTGTTTCCACTTTTTCAAACATAATTAACTGCCTTTTCAGGTGCAAAGTTTGTAAAACTCTGAATTTAATGCACATCTCTTAAAGCAAAGACAGTAAAAAAAAAATCAGCTTTGATGGCAGGCATGTAGGCACTAAAATTCTTATTAAATGTGCATTCTTTAACTGAGATATCTTTATTGAAGTGATATTTTAAATTATTCGATCCAAAAGGCTTTTTATTTTGGAAGAGGAGGGTTTAGAACAGGGGTTCTCTGTGTAGTTTTGGAGCCTCTCCTGGAACTCGCTCTGTAGACCAGGCTGGCCTCAAACCCACAGAGATCCACTGTCCTCTGAGTGCTGGAATTAAAGGCATTCGCCACCATCACCTGGTTGCAAACATTTTTTAACTTTGTATATACAGTAAAATGCATGGATACATTGTTAAAAATTGAAAAAAAAAGGTATGGTGACCCAAATACAAGAATTCATGGATACTTATCTAAATAACTGTATTGTGATAGTTTTGATAGCCATGAAAAGTAAAAATCTATACATAATTAGTTTATCATTATTATCTATGATATCTATGTTAGACTTTAAGCAAAATCAAAATGATATAGTTGTGTGAAATAATTTTTATTTAAAAATCCATACTTAAATTACACACACACACACATACACACACACACACACACACACACAAAGCATGTTAATGTATCAGCTAATACGCTATTAAATATTTACAGTACATATGTTTTTACAGCTATCTGTGCTGATTAGGATTTTGCTATTGTTGTTGCTTTCGTCAACTTGATACAGACAGAAGGAAGAGGAAGTTCATCTGAGTTTTCTTCACCAGAATGGCCTATAAACAATTCTGTGGGACATTTTCTTCATTAATGAATAATATGGTAGAACCAAGCCCATTGTGAGTAGTACCACCCCCAGGTAGGTGGTCCTAGGTTGTAAAAGGGAGCAAACTGAGCAAGCCATCCAGAGCAAGCCAATAAGTAGCATTCCTTTCCATTTGTGCCTCCAGGTTCCTATCTTGAGTTCCTTCCCCCAATTCCCTTAGTGATGGTCTGTAAGCTGTAAGTCAAATAAATCCTTCCTTCCACAAGATGTTTTGGCCACAGTGTTTTATCACAGGTACAGATAGAAAAATGAGACACTGTTAAACATCACCAGAAAGAAATAATGCATACCAAAAGTTACCTTTCATTATTTGAAAAGATTGTCATTCATTAGCCAAAGATTCAGCTTTGGCCTTGATTAGAAAAGTCATTTATAAAAACAGTGATTATTGGACTCTTGATGTCAAATTTTACCACTTCTAGAAACTGATTACATATATTGGCAGCCATTAATCAATACAACTAATTGTGAGCTCTGACTTCCACTTTATCACCAACAGTGACCACTTGCTGAGCATGCCTGTGCCCGACAGGTATTTGGCACATGTTTTCTATTTCCATCTTTGTGTTGAAGAGGAAAACAAAGGCAATAGTCATCAATTATACGTAAAGATAAAATTACATTTATCTATTCATTGAGAACATTTGTAAAATATATAGCAAGTAAAAAAAAGAATTAACCTGAGATACCCAAGTATAAAGAGTCATAATTCTTTAATTTGTAGAAGATGCTTTCTGTGACAATGTTCACACCGATCTATTACTAGCTTGGAAGTACATTCAAAGAGCAAGGCTTGTGATGAGTCAATGATCACTTCATCATTACAGCTGACAGATCAAGCCATTTCCTTATATAAATCTTGCTTGTCTACACTGGTGCCAGGAGGCACTGTTGAAGTAGCGGTTTTGTTAGCTACCATTTAGACAAAGGGAATGTGGTTCACACTAAGGCCCTGTCACCCTTCCTTCCAACTGATAAGCAGTTGCTTTTTCCACACCTCATTGTTCCAAGTGAACAAATACTGAGTATTTAAAAGACTATCTGCCAAGGTACTCCCAAGAGACAAGAGCAGATCACTGTGTTCCTAGGATTGTGGTAAGAGTCCAGGGAATGGGAGAAAATTGAAAAAGGTTAATAAAGTATTATTTGGGGATTGATGGAAAAGATACCAGCCTTGACAGTGGTGGTAGCAGTTCCCACATGTGTGTCCGTATGCCAACTGCATTATATTATCCCTTTAAATAAATGCAAGTAGGTTGGTGAGGTGGTTCTGCAGGTAAAGCTGTTCGCCTCTCAACCTGATAACCTCAGTTCAAGCACAGGACCCATAGAATGGAAGGAGAGAAGCAAGTCTAACAGGTTGTGCTCTGACTTCTGCATGGGTGTATACTGCAGGATATATGCCCCTTTCCCAATACATAAATTGAATTGAAAAATTTTAACTGAATCTTCCTTCCAAAATAATACTTTATGTGAGATCTACATCTCATCCCATTGCACTGAAACAACACAAAACACCAATTACAACTCAGTGGATATCACTGTTGGCCTGTGTTAATAATGTTACATATCTTCTGGGGGGGGGTCATAGAAGTTCTTTTGCCAATTTAGATCATACGGTAATGACTGATGGAAAGAGTCATCTGAATGCTGATATAGGTAAGAATCTAACCACTTGGGATGAGCACAAATCTCTCTTCTTCTAATTAACGGAAGGCACAGTCATTCTTATCTTTAAAATATAATCTCATTAACTTTCTCCATTATTGATTAGTATCAAGCAAATTATATTAATTGACCTTCACATGAAGTCTGAACAGCAGCATTTCTTCCTGAGTCTCTGACTTCCATTGAGTTTATCTGGATTATGTTTCCATTTTTCTCTTATGCACAAATAGCTACTGACTCTCTCTATTTATTTTCCCAAAAGATAAATGAAAAAGCAAGAACCTGGAGGATATTATTTCTCACTGACCAGAGTCATTTCCAAGGACACATTTTCCTAGGCTAGTAATTACATCATTGGACACTATTCTTTCCTGGTGACAAGTGAAGACAGAGACTCATGAAGTCCATCTTTGAGTGAAGAACGGATGAAGCTATGCTGATGGCAAAAGTCCTTTGTAGGCAGGAATTTGATGTATATTAAGATGCACCGAATCTTTCCCCAACTGAAACATCCTCATGAAATAAGGGCTATGCGATTTTATAAACGATTTTATAAATGTTTTCCTCTATGCCATCATCTCAATGGTTGTTATTATTAAATTATAAAATATTTTATTAAATATTAAAATCTTATGTTTATTTTACTCTATTTTTTCTATATTCAGAACTCATTGACATCACTGTTCTTCTTCAGAGGCTGATTCCCATTAGAAACAAATATATGTTGGGAAAGTTCAAGATTATATGAACTCATTAATACCTAGTAGTTAAAATAAACACAACTTACCTGAAGTATATCTGGCTTTCATAGTCCCATTACCCTACTTGCCCCAACAAGTTGATTCTACATTACCGATAAACTCAGAATTTTTCAAATTTAGGAGTCTCCTTTTGATTGACTTATAGTGTTATATCTTTTCCGAGAATCACGTATCTCTCTGATTTGTGACCAGAAAGGTTTCCTGTTTTTCCTCACCAGGTTATCTTTTGATCTTTTCAACCATTATTCCTCAAACCTTCTTAATAGATACCTATTTTCAAATTTATTATTTTATTTTATTTATATGGATGCTTGAGTGCCTGTGTGTGTGCAGGTGCCATTAAGTCCAGCAGAAGGCATTAGAGCCTCTAGTGGTTGCGAACTGCCTGGCATTAATGTTGGGAACTAAACCCTGGTCATCTCCAAGAACAGCAAGTGTTCCTAATCACTGACCCATCTCTTTTAGCCTAATAGACAATCTTTCTAATATTATTTTAAGGTAGGGTCATGCTATACAGCCTTGACTGCCTTGGACCTTTCCATAAAGGCAAAGCTAGCCAGGAGCTCACAGAGATCTATCTGCTTCTGTATCCCAAGTGCTGGGGTTATAGGTGTGTGCCACCACGCCTAGCCTAATAGATGCCTCTTAAGAGTTGAGGTCCATATATTGTTTCTCATTAGTCTTCATTCTTTCCCACTTAGACTATTCTGTTCTAATACATCTAACTCCCATCAACACCTTTCCGGAGCTTCAGATGACAAAACACAAAACATCTGATTCCTCTATACCACTTTGCAGCCACTTGCATATGAGTCTGTCAAGGCCATTTAAAACTGTCATTTTGACCACCTCCAACCCCACAGGACCATAACCCTGCATCATGTCAACCTTCTCAAAATAAATGAGGAGCTGATAAGATAAGCAGCTAAAAGCTATAATTGCTGTGGTTTTGTGAGATCTTCACATTTTGAGAGATCATCACTCTTGTAACTATCCCTTTTGGTTTACAGAATGGATGTATATGTACTGACAGACGGAAAGAGTAAAGAACTGGGGAGTTCAGGAAGGATAGGATAAGGGCTTGAGTGACAATGTTTGACGATAGGGTTACCTTATTGCCTCAGGAAACAGTTTTATTCCATCCACATTAATTTCAATTGACAACAGCGTGGGATCATCCTCTGCTCTGTGCACCCTTCTACCCAACCCCCACACACTCATCCACTAAGATGTGACTCCTTTATCTTATGTTTCCTTGTGGTCTGTGCCAAAACACCTTCCCTCCTAGGACCCTTTCCTGAAAATAACAGAACACCATGGATACCAACTGTGCTAGAGTTCTGAAGCCAGACTGGCTGGGTTCAAAAGTTGGCTTGAACGTTTCATATTGGGCAAATCACAGGGCTTCTTGGAGCTTTTAAGTCTTGATCTACAGGAAAAGGAAATGCAAATTTCCAATTTGCAGCTATTATGAATATCAGAGGAAGTCATTTGCATGCAATGGTGACCACAGAGCCTGATGCACACAGGTCAGATACTCTCCCCAGTGTGTTAGCATGGTCCTGCTGGCTCTCATCCCTGAGACTTTAAGTGTGCTCATTCTAAGAATTGCTATAATACACAGTGTTGTTCATCTTCTTTCTACCTCAACAAATATTTGAAATTGAAATGAAAAGAAGATGGATTTATTTTGGCACAAAGGTTGGAGCATTTACTCTGTCTGTGGTTGATGTTCCTGCTTTGATTCTATAATGGCCTAGTAATCCTAACTAATCCTCACCCCAAAGTACATTAGAGTGGAAGAGCTCAGTGAAGCAAAGCTACTCATTTCATGGGAAAGAGATACAGATGGAGTTGGGGTCCTAACAGCCCCTTGAATCACATGCCCCTAAGGACCTACCTTCCATCTAAAAGGCTCATCTTTTCAATGTTTTACCACTTCTCAATAGAACCAAAGATTGGCAGGAAAACAACCTTTTAACCATGGATCTTTGAAGAATATTCCAGATCCGAACTACCTACCTTACCATCAAATTTCAAAGCACTAAGTATTTGTTAATCCAGCAATAGCAGGACCTCAGTTACCTATTTATACATATACTTGCTTTCCCAGCTATAGTTAAAGTTTCAAATGGAGAAGCCATATCTTCAACTCTTTGTTATTCCTCTTCATCGTTTAACGTTAGCATAGTCAGTAAGCAGTTACACCTAATTTAGTGTAAGGCCTGTATGTTTACATCAGACACTGTGCTTGTCATTTTATGTCTAATTACATGCAGTCTATCCCTGGATTGCTACCAGATGGGAGTCATATTCCCACTTCTCAGCAAAATAAATAAAAAACTTGGGTTATCAGAGAAATGCAAATCAAAACAACTCTGAGATTTCATCTTACACTTATAAGAATGGCCAAGATCATCGGGCAGTGGTGGTGCACCCCTTTAATCCCAGAACTCAGGAGGCAGAGGCAGGGGGATCTCTGGGAGTTCGAGGCTAGCCTGGTCTACAGGAGCTAGTTCCAGGAAAGGCTTCAAAGCTATAAAGACACCCTGTCTTGAAAAACAAAAAAACAAAAAAAAGAAAGAAAGAAAAAAAAAAAGAAAAAAGAAATGGCCAAGATCAAAAACACTGATGACAACTTACGCTGGAGAGGTTGTGGGATAAAGGGAACACTTCTGCATTGCTGGTGGGAATGCAAACTGGTTCAGCCCCTTTGGATATCAGTATGGTGATTTCTCAGAAAATTAGGAAACAACATTCCTCAAGACCAAGCAATATCACTTTTGGGTTTATATCCAAAAGATGCTCAATCATACCACAAGAACATGTACTCAAATATGTTCATAGCAGCACTGTTTGCCATAGCCAGAACATGGAAACAACCTAAATGTCCCTCGACTGAAGAATGGATATTGAAAATGTGGTACATTTATGCAATGGAGTACTACACAGCAGAAAAAAGAATGACATCCTGGAATTTGCAAGCAAATGGAAAACATAACTTTGAGTGAGGTAACCCAGACCCAGAAAAACAAATATTTTATTTATTCACTCCTAAGTGCTTTTTAAACATAAAACAAGGGAAACCAGCCTACAAATTACAATCCCAGAGAACCTAGACAATAATGAGGACCCTAAGAGAGACATACATGGATCTAATCTACATGGGAAGTAGAAAAAGACAAGATCTGCTGAGTAAACTGGGAGCATGGGAACCATGGGAAAGGGTTGAAAGCAGGGAGGGGAGCAGAGAGAAATGTAGAGTTCAATGAAACTCAAAAAAAAAAAAGAAGAAAAAAAGAATGGGTTGTAAGATAACGGACAGTACACAGAGGGGTGTTTCTCTTTCCATGAGTCAAAGATATTTTCATGATGCTAGGAACCAAAATTCATCCTTTCTCCATAAGACATCTGTTTTGTGGTGACAGCATAAGAAATATGGCCATAAAGGTAAGTAGGGAATCACACTACGTCTTTAGACGTTAACAACCTTGGTTGACCTAGTAACAGGAGTATTTTGATTACTACAGGTTTAATTCCTTGGGGGTTTAGAAGCACACTCAAGTAGAACTTTTCCCACTGAATGGATGTTGATATTCATGAAGTATGCTAAGTAAAAGAAAGAGAACGTCTAAAATTACAGGGTAGGATAAGGAAGTCACAGTTTGTGATTTAAAGAGTCACACATCAATCTCTCATGAAACCTCTATAGATCTATCATGGCAACTGTGAAGATGAAAGAATATAAAAATAAAAAGAGAAAGAAATGTTCCCCAAACCTATGTGATAGCTCAGCAAGTAAAGGTCTTTGCTGCCAAGACTGATGACCTGAGTTTGAAAAGCATGACACATATTTTGGAAGTAGCAAACTGACTCTTGTCAGTTGTCCTTTGACCTACACACCCGTACATGTTATGGCACCGCCATCACTAAATAAATATATGTAATAAAAAATTAATGAAGTACCATATGTTCTCAATAAAGGGATTTGGGTTTTAGTGAGAAATTGGATACCACAAAAGGATTTGAAGTACCTAAGGCTGGGTAGGAAATGATCAAATGAAAACAAAGACATTCTTAGCTTCAACTCCAAAACTAAACATTTTAGTGGACATTTGGACAAAAGACTATGAGGGGCAACTCTAAAGTCTGCTACTATTGTAGAAGAAAAATGAAGGTGAAAGTTGAGATAAAGGATACTGAGATTGATGAAGTATGTACGATATAGTCAGGATAATGGGAGGATTATGATGCATGTGTGTGTGTGTGTGTGTGTGTGTGTATGTGTGTGTGTATGTGTGTGTGTGTGTGTATATTTGTGTGTGTGTGTGTGTGTGTGTGTGTGTGTGTGTGTGTGTGTGTGAGAGAGAGAGAGAGAGAGAGAGAGAGAGAGAGAGAGATCTGGTACAAAGCCAAACCTTTGAATGTTATTTCATCCATTGATTGATCTAGATTTGCAACTATTGTGAAAGAAAGTTTTCGTATAAACATCCCACCAAGCAAACCAAGAACACATTCTTTTCATGACTACTTTGTTCTTCAGAAGTAGGGAATAACCAACTGTGCGAACACATGAAGCTTATACAGGCCTCTGAAATAAATGGTGTATATGGCCCAGGTTGACCCAGCTCTTGTCTAAATCACTGTTCTACTCTGTGATCCTCTTTCCTCCATTTTCCAGGGCTGCAGCTCCAGGAACTACCTTGTATTTTTTGAAGCAAACTGGAAGTCCCTCTCTCCAGATCCCCTTACTGCTGCCTTTTATCTCAGGATCCATTTCTCAGAAGGCTCCATACAAACTACCCAATGAAGCATGTCTTTCTTTCCTCTACCAACTCAGTTACTCACTTTCCGTTAGTTTATCATGACTTGGAACTCTCTTCTTTTATTTCTCATAGGTTGTGTGTCCATGTATAATGCTAACCACACACATATGTATACACGGAGATATATATGTACTACATATAATAAACATTCAATAAACACCAAAAGACTGAATTATCGTAACTGTCAGACTATAGTTATATACACTTTACAGTGAATTTCAAAAATTATTAATCCTCCAATGTCAGTTCAGTCAGAATAATTAGACTCACAGCATGCATAAGAAAACTGGGGCTCCACAAACTTTCCTGACTTTGTAAAGTCAAGCAACTAGTAATTGCAGGTGCAATACAAAGAACTTAATTTTCCATATGATTGGTTATCACTGGAAAAAAACCCGCAGAGTGCTTTCTATAATTTACTATCAAAGGAATGAGGATTAAAGGCCAAGTTAACTATAAAAGAAGTTACTGCTTCATTGTTCTATTGCGAGGGAAGTAAATTTAGACATTTAATATAGTTTGAGGAGTTTTAGGGTTTCAAAAAGGGTTTTCTGCATAAAAGTCAGTGAAAAGAGCAGGAAATCAGAAGACTCAAAACTGATTTTACACATGAAAACAGTAAAGTCACCAATTAATATCTGTAGATTGAGAGAATGAAGAGATGACTCAGTGGTGAAGAGTACTTGCTAGACTTTCCAAGGACCTGTGTCCGGTTCCTAACATTCACATCATGTAGCTCACAACTGCCTATAACTGCAGTTCCAAGGAGTCTAATCCTTCTAGCCCATGTGAGTAATGCACACACACAGACACACACACACACACACACACACACACCTACACATAAATAGTTATTTTGATCTGGTATTAAATCAAATACTAATGTTTTTTAGTATTAAATTAGTATTAAATCAAATACTAATGTATGTAAAATGTACTGATTTTATTTTGCCTTCTGCTTAGTGCTTATGATAACTTCTGACACAGTTGTCATTATTTTTTGTTAATTTTACTCTTTTCTGTTGACTTATAGTGACCTTACTTTTGATATTTCTCTGTGTACTCACAGTAATGCATTGAAGCACCAGAGACATCATACAGATTTGACAGAAACACTCAACAAAGATCACTTATAAGTAATTTCATGTTGTTAATGACAAGATTTTTCTGGCAATATGTGCATATTTTTATTTATTTTTTCCTGTTATTTAATGCATTAAAAATCAAGCAATATTAGAATTATAAGAAATCTACATTGACTAAATTTCTTTCAGGATTCAACAATCTATGGGAGCCCACAGAAGTGGATCGGTTTCAACTTGACTAAAGGTCAGAGAGGTCAGGCCTAGTTTTGTTCCTTCAAGGTTACTGACAGATTTGACTTAAGGTGGGATTACTAACAGGATGTCTTGACCTAGGGTGTGGTGTTTGGGTATTAAGATGGTAATCACTTTGTTTGTTCCTTTATCATGATAAATATGCCTTTTGCTTTCTTCCCCATTTTTGGATTGGGGTATTGAAAAATCATAAGAAGTAAACACAGGAGGATTCAGTACTCACTGGGTTGCTCTCCTGGCTCTATCCATGTCTCTGTATTTCTTTTGTATCTCTGTTTATTCTGCCTAGCATTTCTAATCCATACACCCCTACCCAGAAACATACAAAGCTGTCAAGACTGGACTCTGAAAGATGGTACCCAACATGGAGCACAACAGCAATCTCAATGTTTATTATTATTCTACTATTCTGCTTACTATTGATATGTCTGTGGCAGGGATTTTGAAGATGTGAATAGATGGTTGAAAGGGTGCTAAAATGCTGGTAAATAAGAAAAAGTGCATGTTAATAAAAAGCCTTTTTTGGGGTTAACTTATACAAAATTTGTGGGGATAACAGACATTCTATTCTTTCAGACTCTCATATATAAATACTTCCTAGACAGTTTATCGGTCTTCCCTCATAAAGACGGTGATAATATTGCAGCAACTTTTAAAACTGTAACTCTGCTGGCTAGTTAGAAGCCAAGCTGACACAAGTTAGAGTTATTTTGAGAAATGGAACCTCTATTGAGAAAATACCCTTAGTCAGTTGACCTGCGGGCAAGTCTGTGGTTCATTTTCTTAATTGTTGCTTGATGTAGGTGGCCTTCACCATCTGACCACCCTGGAGCTGGTGGTCCTGGGTGCTGTAAGAAAGCGGGCTGAGCCAGCCAAGGAGAGTAAGCCAGTAAGCATGGTCCATGACCTCTGCAGCAGCTCCAGCCTTCAGTTCTTTGATGATGGACCATACGACCTGAGAGCTTTAAGCTACAATAAACCCTTTTGTACTAAAGTTGCTTTTGGTCATGGTGCTTTATTACAGCAATAGAATGCCCAACAGATAGGGCAACTAAATATACACTAAAACTACTCTTTTAAATTCTGAAATAGTTTAGGATAAAATTTGCCTTTCAGTACATACATTTTCTGTGATTATTAAATGTTTAACTGGATATGTGGTAGTAGTGGGATTATTCAGAGAATGTAAAGAATGTGGATGAGAACTCAAATGTCACATAAGTCAAGCAGATCAAAGGCTACTTTCCATAAATCTTAAAAGGATTCTACCTCATAGAAAACTTTAATAGTAATATTTCAATTAAGAGGTACTTTATACACAGTTCATCAGGTTAGAGGATTTCAGGGCTGAGAGACGGCTTAAGGGTCATGAGAGCTAGCATCTTATTTTATACATGAAGAAACGAAAAACTAGCAAGGTTCAGGAATCAGTCTAAATCACAGTTAATAAATGTCATTGCCATAATTAAAATGTGTTCTTCCTTAATCCCTGCTGAGCAGAGATACTGGACACCAAGGAGCAGGAGCTACAATCCTGATATCACCATTCCTGGTTAGTAATGCAGCTAATAGGAATATAATGGAGCGATTTCCCACCTCA
Organism: Myodes glareolus; assembly: GCF_982192425.1. Lineage (NCBI taxonomy): Eukaryota > Metazoa > Chordata > Mammalia > Rodentia > Cricetidae > Myodes > Myodes glareolus. The sequence goes on along the minus strand of NC_142034.1, from coordinate 77,121,684 downwards.
AAGCCTCAGTTTCTTTACCTGTACAGGGGAATTTATAACGTCCTCACAGGGTACTGATGGCTGGTCTAGGGGGTTAGAAACTTCTAGCAGTTGTCACTATCTCCCAGAAATGTTTTAGCACTGAATTGTGTACCGTGGACATTACCCTCAGGGCAGACATTCAAAGGCACAAGAGTCCTAAATGGGCTCCGTACAGTTTTGTGTGTGTGTGTTGTGTGTGTGAGTGTGTGTGTGTGCATATGCACATATGTGTGTATATATATGGGGGGCTCACTACATAGCTTTGGCTGACCTGGAACTTACTATGTAGATCAGGCTGACCTTGTCTACCTCAGAGATCTGCCTACTTCTGCCTTCTAGTTCTGGGATTAATGATTTGTACTACTATGCCAGGCAATTATAGCTGCTTAAAACATTAACTTTATACTGAAATAACTTATCTAAAGAAGCATGGGGGGAGATATAACATGTAATTTGGTACCTGTCATCCACCTTTCCTTAATGTTAACAGTTTGCATAACCATGGTACATTTAACAGGACTAAGAAATCATATATATAGTACTTTTTAAATAGAAAATTGTACCACTAATTACAAATTTTGTATTTCCTAGTTTGGCTATTAATGACCCTTCTTATATTCTAGGATTCTACTCAAGATGCCACATTACATTTAGGATAACCCAGGTCTTAAATCCTGACTTCTCTTACCCTAATTAAGAATATCACTATTCACTTCCTCTCCTTCACCCTCTTCCTACCAGCAATCACAGAGACTTACTGCTGAGAACTGATATGCTCACAGGTGAGCAGAGAAATCTTAAGAAAAGACACCTTCTATCGCAGCAGATCTTTAAGGCATGTATAGATATATTGCATCTTTTCTAAAATGTGCTGAAGTCTCATTAGTCAACTGGCCAATGGCAGACAGCGAAATGCTGCTGGTTCTCCAGGTACACCTAGTACCTCGCAAACACTGTGCCCTGTGTTCCATTTTAAGTCCTAAAACATCAAGTTTTTAAAAGGCAGAAAAAATGGTACTTCTGACTGACTTTCTTTGGACTCCTACTTTCCATTTGGGACAGTCCACAATTCTCTTTCTAATCCTCAGGTCACAAAGAAAAATCCTTTATATTAAGACAAGATCCCAAACCTTCCAAAGGACCAGAAGACAGGCCACTCACTCACTCACTCACTCAGGATGCAGAAGTTATTCCCAATCTGGCAATCTATTATCTTGGTTAGATTTCTATCAGCACTATAAACGCCAAGCCCAGAGCAGTTTGGGAGGGGAAAGGATATATCTCACCTTGCACTTCCAAGTAACAGTTCATCTGTGAGGGAAGTGAGGGCAGAAACTCAGGGCAGGAATCTAGAGATAGGAACTGAAGCAGAGCCCCTGAAAGAACACTGCTTACTGGCTGGCTCCTCATGGCTTACTTCTGCTCATTCGAATTTCTTATATCATCCAGGATCACATGCCCAGGGGTGACACTGACCACCGTAGGCTGGACCTTCCAAAATCAATTGTTAAGCAAGATAATGTCCTATCTATCAACTTCCTTACAGGTCAGTCTGATGGTGTCATTTTTTTTTTGGTTGAGATTCCTTTTCCTAGAGAACTCTAACTTGTGTCAAATTGAGAACTAACCAGGACAGTGACCCAACAGCGTTCAGAAGGAGTAATATCCAGCATCATTGTATAAGTGCCTATCTCTTTCCAATGAATAATTCCAGGCCTTACAAATGGAAGGGACATCTTGAGAACCTTGGAAAAGCAGTGATTCCTTTTCTTGCAAAAGCCACATGAAGATGTGTATGTGTGTGATGGCTTGTAATTATAACCCAAAGCTCAGCTAGGGCAAGAGAATGAAGTGGAGGGCTTTCCTCTGTTTTATTGACTGTCTCTCCTGATTGGATGGCTACTTCTGTACCTTCCTTTCAATTTGTTTCACCTGCTACTTTAGTGCCACAACAGAAGAGGAAAAGAGATGACAGGCAGCTACTATATGGTCCTCTGATTAGGCAAAGCTGAAGAAAGGAATTGGATGAGACCTGATACTAGTTGGGACTATCTCAAAAGCAGTTATTCCCTGGGAAAACATTTCCACCCCTTCACCACTGGTTTCTGAGTCCACATGGTAAGATTTAGAGAACATTTTCTGTGGCCACTCATTCCTTCTATTCTCTTCTTTCAGACACTGGCCAAATACTGGGCATGCATTCCCTGAATGGTCTTGTCACGTGCTCCTTGAGGCCCCTCACCCATCGTCCTGTCACAGTGACTGTCTATGTATAGCTACTTACCAACCTCCATTGCTTTTTTGGGCCCTAAGCTAAGAAGAATGACTTTCTCTCTCTCTCTCCCTCATCTCTTTCCTTCCAGCAACTGCTGAGACTTACCTGCTCTTGTAGTTTTTGCTCAAGTTAATAAAATTGTCCTTGAGCTTTGCCCTAGTTTGTTTTCTACTGTTGTGATAAAAACCATAACTAAAAACGATTTGGAAAGAAGGAATGCACTTGGCTTATATGTCCTGATCATTGTCCTTAATTGAGAGAAGACAAGGCATGAATTAGACATAGGAACTGATACAGAACCTTTGAGGAATGCTGCCCACTGTCTTTCTCATCATCCTTTGCTTTGTTGTGCAAGCCAGGACCAGCAATTCTGGGTGGCACTGACCATATTGTCATAATCCTCTCATACCAATCATTATTCATAAAAATGCCCCCACAAAGACTGTCTTTCCTACGAGACAATCTGATGGGGGTGATTCCTCAGCTGAGTTCCCTCTTCCCAGATGGACTTATGTCAGATTGAAGAAAAGAAAATCTACTGACACAAATTTCCTTCTGCCCATTTTAAAATTCTTTCATTAAAGAGACTAAGAACTCAAGAGAGAGGACTCAAAATTCCACAGTAATTGCCTTTATGTCCATCTTTGGATTTGCTAAATATTTGGGGTCAAATTATTTACCAGAATTTAAATCCAGAGGATATCATGCAGAAGGAAAATATACTAGATCATCTTTTCCTCCCCCTTTTCGTCCTGGCATATTTGTGATATATTTGTGTATGTGTTCATATGTGCATAAAAGTTTATGGAAGTATGCATGCATATTGTGTGTGCATGTAGAAGCAAAGGGTGAATGTTGGATGTCTTCCTCTGTTGCTCTCTATCTTGTACTTTTGGGGACACACACATACACATGCACACACACACATGAGTTTTTCTAGCTTCTAATCCATTTGAACTTTTTAAAAAAATGTCTGTGAGCAGCTGGGTAAAGAACCTCCACCCAGTACTGCCTATCTTCTTTTTATATTGTTTCTAATTGAGCTATACATTGGACACTGATTTTGACTCACTGCATCAGCTAGACTGGCCACCGAGTGAGATGGAAGGATTTGCCTGCCTCCTGCCTCCCAGAATGCCCAGTTCTACATTTTAAATAGGAGCCAGGTATCTGAGCTCACTGCAAGCAGTTTATTGCCTTCTTGTTGTGCAACCAGAATGCTCATTCCCTTCTCTGTTGCTGTGATAAAACACAAAGCAAAGTGAGAGAAAACACGTCTGTTAGCGTACTATCCCAGGCTATAGTCCATCACTGCATTGGAAGTCAAAGTAGGAATTGAATAAAAGAGCATGAAAATGAATGCATGCATCCCTGTGTTCATCTCTCTGTCTCTACACTTCCCAGAATGCCCTAACTATAGAATGGAGCCACCTACAGTAGGTGGATCTTTCCATATTAGTTACTATAATAAGAAAATCTCCCACAGACACACCAGCAGGTCAAGCTATTGAGATAATCCCATTAAGACTCTCTTTCCAGGTAATTCTCTGTTTTGTCAAGTTTGACCACTAGAAGTAACCATCACTTCTCCTAAAGCCAGCACAGACACCCCAACAGCACAGCCTCCCCTCATCCCAACTTCCACCCAAAGTTCTCACCTAAAACACAGTGATCATGGACTCAGTGATTTTTCCTAGACAAGACCTTGTGAAAGACACACCCAAATCATATAATGTCTTAGAGTGATTTGCACAAGTTTAAGCAGTGAACGCCATTCCCCTTTTATCTCAAGTCAATAAATTTGAGAAAATCTGTGCTATACAGAGAAGAAAATGCAAGGAGGCTCTTAGCCACTAGTCAGGAACAGAGAGCAGCTGGGCCACAGGGGGTTGCTGGGATATGGTAAGTAGGCCAGAGAGAACTGCAATACTGGTGCCTTTTTCTGTCAACAAACCCCTCTGCAGAGGCCCCGCCTGCTCATTTGTCAGGTGTTCACAGCAGCAGCTGGGACACTGATAGGGGAGGATCCTGGGGACAATTAGTTTTAACTCTGTGACAGTGAGAAAGTGAGGAGGCCTCGGGGCTCCAGGCACCCTTGTCATGCTCTCGAGGTTCTTTATTAGGCTGGGAGATCAGATGTTTCTTGTCAGCCTGTTTGATTCCCATTTCAGGGCCCAGTGCCCTCATCTCTCTTCCTCAGCAAACTCACTGCTCACCCTGAGGCTTGCAAGTAGGGCGGAAAAGACCCGGGTCACTCAGGTGGGGGTGACTGCCGTCCTTCTTGCTGACCCTGCTTTCCTGAGGGTCCAGGCCTTTCTCTATCTCTCTGAGCACCTGGCATAGAGAAGCTGCTCAATAAATCTCTGCTTAGCTGAATTGGCAGCCCACTTAATCAGGCCCAGCCTGCTTTTCTTATCTGTTGAATGGGGAGAGTGATGTTTACCTCGGGATTACGAGGGAGCATGTCGAATCCAATAGCTTTGTTTCTTCCTAAAAGCACACAGGGGACAAACTAACTTTCCTTCACTTTAAATCATAAAAGATATCTTTTTTTTTATCCCTTTAGGGGACAAGGCATTCCTTCAGTTATCTTTAATTGCTGTGTTGGGCAGATCAAAATTCAAATTTTTATTCATCAATATTAAATGTAATAATTAATGTCACAGACCAAGACAATTAAATTCTACACTCACTTAAGAGTTATTAAACGTTCTTCCTTGTTCAATTTGATCATAGAAAAAAAGGAAAGATGTCACAAATTGAATACTGTTTTCCTGTATACTATGTCAGTCAATGGAAAGTTATGTTACTATCTTAGCTATCAATTACCTGCGAGTCTCTGTGTGCTAGGTACTCTGTTACGCATTTTAAATAGATTATCACATTCCTATCACAAAATGGTCCAACTGTATATGCTTTTCTTGTATTTGAGGCAACAACAGCTTAAACTACCCCTTAAAGTCATGATTTCTGGATTTTGTCACATTCGTGCTCTGGAATAAACGTCGTGCCGTATCACATCCCTGGATGGGAGGGAAAGTTGGGCTGTTTACCCATCCACGCCCCAGAGCGGAGATACACCATGTGCAAAACTCTGAAGCCACCGCTGGGAATTTCATTTCAAAGGGGACAATTTTATCTTGTGGAGCTTTGCAGACAGTGCCGGATGAAAGCCCTGAACATGTCGCCACACAAATGAACTCAGACCTGCAAAGCGCAAGTGCGTCGACGGGAAGATGAAAAGGCACGCAGGAGAAGGCAGGGTACTGTCAGAGCCAGCACCGGGAAGACACAGCATTATTACCAGGTGACACAGAGAAGCCATGGAAAGCTCTTCCTAAAGGGGATTGAGGAGAAAGCCCAGAGGTGTGCAGAGAAAGAAAGTCAGGAAGTAGGAACTTGCTTTCCTAGGACCAAGCGGTCTTCGGTGCTCAGCTGGAGAAGGGGCTGGGCCTCAGCATTCAAGAGAAGAAATCAGAGAGTGGAAAAACAGTGAGATATAAAAGTCGGACCAGGGAATCAGAGAGCGTAGCCTACTTGAGAAAGCTGTAAGATTGCTGGCTCGCAGGGTGTAATTGTCTTCCCTCTGTGGGCTGGTGAGGGAGGTAGGAGTGCACAATGGCGTTGAAGAAACGGCTCTTTTGCAGGCCAGACCGAGTTGGTTTTTCAGCAGAAAGGGCTTGAATAATGCATGAAAGTACAGAGAAAGCCCACCATTGTCTGAAACTCCTTCCCCCAAACGTGACACAGGCTTTATTCCACAAATTGGGAGACACGCATGTCATTTCGTTCATTCAGAAAGACTGAAATGACAGAGGCATGCTCAAAGGTGTCTGGATGTTAACTGAGCCTCAGCAACCCACCTTACAAGTTGTAGGCACTGAGGCCTGCCCTAAGTCATTTCCCTTCTATACCTCTAAAATTATAATTAACATTTCAAAACTTTGCCTTCACTTATTCATTTGTGTGTTGATGTGTGTGCATGTGTGTGTGTGTGCATACCATGGTGCATGTGTCAGAGGATAACACACAGGACGTGGTTCTCTCCTTCCACCATGTAGGTCCAGCAGACCCAACCCAGGCTGTCGGGCTTAACAAGAAGTGCCTTTACCCACTGAGCCATCTCTCCAGCACAGTAATTAGCTTTTAAAAGGCACATCAAGGCATCAAACTTCACTAATGACTTAATACAAAGAGATACATAAAATAATATGTAAGGCTAATGAAACTGCACAGCCAATGATCCTAAAAAAGAAACAGTGAAAATGAAGGTAGAGAAAGACAAGCCAGAATCTAACAGATTATGAAACCTCCAAGGGCTGACACTACAGTACGTTTTCTTTTCTTCTTTTCTTTTTTTCTTTCCTTAATTATTTTTTAATATAAAAAGTCTTTTCCATCATGTATCTTGATCCCATTCATTTCCCCATCCCTTTGCATTCTCCCTCCCGTCCTGAACACTCCCAAATAAAACAAAATTTTAGAGAAAAAAGTAAAAGAAAAGAAAGGGAAAACCACAAAACAATCTCTTCATGGAAGCTGCAGTGTAAAATAGTGAATCATGCTGTGAACCCCTTTGTCCATTTATCTTTACTTACAAGGGTTCATTGTAAAGAGTCACTGGTCTGGTTCAAGGCCTCTGGTTTCTACTACCTACTAAGGCTCCTCCTGGATGTCCTCCTGTGGCCCTGGGTTGTGGAGGTCCTGCAGGTTTCAGTCTGCAGATCAGGTCCCTTCACATGCTCCAGCAGATCACAAATGGGGTGGATGAAGGGATGGGTCAAGTCGGATCCTCGGATCTGGGCCTGGGCAGCTGTGGGATTGGACCGCCAGATGTGAGATGGGGACAGCTCTTCCATGCTTACAACTCCAGGGCTGGCTTAACAGCGTTGGCTTTATTTGCCGACCTGGCAGAGTATAGGCATGTGGAAGAGCTGACCTTGTGATCATAAGAGCCGGACAGATCTCCCTAACCCCCACCAGCTGCAACACTCGGGAGAGCCGGCCCTGCACCTTTCCAGGACAGCACAATTGAGTCAGCTTTGTTAGTACAGGTCTGGGTAATCCAGCCTCGAAATTGTGAGCATGGGAGAGTTCTCCACTTTACCCATCTGTGCTGCAGCAGAATGGGTGGAAGAGAGTTTCCTCCCCCACCCCCTCGGTGCAATTGGGAGAACTGGCCCTGTGGTCATAAGTATGGGAGAGTAATCCCTGACCTGAAACACTAGGGGGACATTTTCAAGTGAAGATAGATCAGAGAGGAACCAAAACTTGCCTTGTCACATTTATTTGAGGGGCCAAGGCCCCCACAGATTCAGTGATCCTGTAGCCCTAGCACAACCCCCAAGTAGCCTGGATCCTGGTTCAGAGCCAGGGAAAGAAACCCACCCAGAAAATGGGACCAGAGCCAGGGAAGAGACATTTTGTCCCCAATCTAGAGCCAGAGAAAAATCCCTGGACCCTCAAACCAGTAAAACACACTAAGCCCCTTGGATTCAGAGCATACCAAAGATATTTGCTCTGGCCCCAAAATTAGAGTCAGAAAGGTAAAAAGAAACAAAGAAAGAAACAGAGTTTGGCCCCAGAATCAGAGCCATCTCTGCCCTTGACACAAAAGGAGCCAATCCCTGAGCAGGGAAAAGAGGCCAATCACTGAGCCCCTAGAGGACTGAAATTCCCTTCAGGCCTGGAAATCTACTTATATCATGGGGGCAGTCAATCCCAAGCCTGGAAGTCTGGAATTCTCCTCAACCCACCGAAGGGCAGTCATTCACAAACCCAGAGGCTTGGGATTTCCTCAAGTTACTTCCCCTGTGTAAACCCCCCTTCTTGGCACCACTGGGGTCTCTCCTGTGCTGTTCCTGTTGCTGCCATCTTTGCTGCTGCTGCAGCCACTGCAGACCGAGGGACCTGCGTTAACCTGCAATAAAGACTCTTTGCTTTTGCGTTGAGTACAGACTTGTGGTGATGTTTAGTGATCCAGACTTTGGGTGTAACATATGTACTGCCCTCAACACATTAGTTATCCCCTAAGAACTGTGAAAACATCCAGGTCTGCATAAAGCTAAGATTTTTCCTTCTTTTGAAAACACCTGGCACTAAATTTTGGCAGGATATACTTTGGAGTAAAAGTAGTAAGTGAAAATATACTGATGTTTCTTCCTAGAATAGCTTGTCTGATCTGAGCATCTGCTGACTGGTGAGGTTTCTTTCCTTCTTTTCCTTTTTGAGACAAGGGTTCACTGAGAACACTGTGTGCTCTGGGCTGGCCTGCCATTTAAGGAGCAGCTGCTGTGTGTGCCAAGTGCTGGAATTATAGGTATGTATTGCCACTCCAAGAACAGGGTGAAGTGTCTTGTATCAAAGTGCAAATACACACTATACATACACATATATATATTTATATGTATGAAAGTGTATACATGTGCATATATATATATATATATATATATATATATATATATATATACAGACACACACATATAGGCTCTTAGGCTCTTATCAAATAAACTTCTATTTTTATTAAAAAGCAGTAACTTTTAGGTCAGGGAGAAAACTCAATCAATAAGGTGCGTGGCACAAACGCAGGAGGATCCATGTTTGAGTCCCAGGATCCATGTACAAGAGATGGTATGGTGGTATGCATTTGCCATCCCAGCACTAGAGAGGTGGGGACAGGCAGGGGCCTCACTGAGCTAGCCTTGCCTACCTGGTGAGCTCTACTTGTTTTAAATAAAAGGGAGGGGGATTGGAGAGATTACTCCTTAAGACTGCAGTCGTATACAATAAAAGTCACTTCTAAGTAAATAAATAACAAGATGAGCGTCGCTCTTGAGAAGTGACACCTGAGGTTGTCCTCTAGTCTCTGCACACATGTACTGGTATTTGCGCATACACATGTGCGCGCACACACACACACACACACACTCACTCATATGCACACACAGATTGAGAGAGAGAGAGAGAGAGAGAGAGAGAAGGAGAGAGAGAGACTATTTCGTTAATTAGCACAAATTCAAGAAACAGTACCCAATAGTAAGTTAATTTTCCAAATTAAGCAACTGAGGAAAGGGACTTCTTGAACAGTCATTAAAATCTTTCTCAGTTATTTATAAATTTGTACACAAAAAGCTCATGGCTTGTCATTTCAATAGTTTCAAACCCAGTAGCCGTGTTATTTGTCTTTGTGTTCCAGGAAAGATATGCATAGTATCTTATTCAAGGTACATTCTCCCAGAAGCCAGTGTATTTGATTTGACATTGAAAAGACCAGCAAATGGAATGCGTTAAAATGTACCCTTTACAAATGACTGACATTTGAATTCAATATTGACTTGGGTTTAAAAAAAAAACCCATTCATATTCTACACTCGCCCCAAATATCAAATGAATGTAGATGGGAGGCATTTTCCTGTCTGCCTTCTTTGAGCATCTCCTGTATAGGCAGGAGGAGCAGGGAGGAAACAGCCAGGCTCCCTCCATGCAAAACATTGGTAGTGACATGAGGTTGCCATTTTCTAAAGGAGTTACAAGGTGGTTATGAGGAACAAGCCTGAAAGGAAGAAAGAAAGGAAGTGGGAGGGGCAGACAGTCGCCGTCTGTGGATTAAAAGTGTAAGGAATGGAGACAGAGAAACCAATGCAGAGACTGATAGAATTTTCAGTGCAGTCAATGCCAAGTGCCAATATTTATTCCAAGAGGAAAATTGAGCTCCGAGTCCCAATCTGACCCTCGGCTCGCATTGCAGTCCCAAGTGCCCGTGTTTATATTTGCTAGTGACGACGTGACCGCATTTAAATTCTTAGCTCCAAAAGATGGCACACAGCTGCTTCAGCCATCGTACCAAACTGTATCTGCCCTCCTTCCCGGCCATTCTTCAGTGAACAAAGTTCACACGTGCAGAGTGCGGGCATTATTTTTCTATAGCAGTACATAGACTCAAAACCCAGAAATAACTCTTACGTTCAGAGATCTTGTTGAGTGATGGATGCCTGAACCACACGGTCTTAAGCAGAAGGAGTAAATTCCATCCGAAGGACCCAAAGGAAAGTACTTCCTCAAGCCAGAAAGTGAGGAACATTGTATTAGCACAGCACTGCATCTCCAACCAAACAAGTCTTGTCGGCTGGGGGCAGAAAATCCAGTCAACACAACGGAGGCTGAACCTGCCTGTCTCAAATAGGAAATCATGTGTGGTTTCTGCTAGTGGCTTGAGAAGGGATTAGATCTAGGTCACTACCGAGCTAGTAGATCCTTGAGAGGTGATTTTACAGAGCCATAGCCCTGACCTGCTTCCTCAATACTCTATTCTTAAGGGCTGTACTCATCAGTTTGCATACCAGGCCTCAACATTTTTAGAGAAGAGAGAGAGGGAGAGAGGGAGAAAGAGAGAGAGAAAGAGAGAGAGAGAGAGAGAGAGAGAGAGAGAGAGAGAGAGAGAGAGAGAAGAAAGAAAAGGAGAAGATTTCTCCTAGGTACGGAGGAAGAGGAAATTTAATATAGACATGTGGGGGAGCATAGAACAGGGACATCTGGGAGAGTTCAGAGTGGACATGATCAGACTTAGCTGGGCCATATGGGGAGTGGGAGGGGAAGGGAGAAGGAAGAAAGGGGAATGAGGAATAAAAAAAGGTCAGGTAACCAAAATGACTGGATTACATAGGGAAGAACAGTCCATCCCTATGGTCTGGAGAGTTCAGGGTAAAGGGTTGGGTATGCATGCCAGAAGGGCCTTGTGACAGATAGAGGTGAGGGATGCTGGGAGAACCTGGTGACCAGGTTCACTTTGACACATTAAATAGGCAACTCAGTCATTCGTCCCAGGGTCTGTGATTTAACAACCAGAATCACTCTTCCAGAAGACAGAACTCAGGATACAGCAAAAAGAAGAAAGTGTACCATGAATACCCAAGGTGGGGAGTAGGGGGCAGGAAGATAAAGGGGAGAAGGGGAGAGAGAGAGGAAGGAAGCTGAGTTTCAGCCATTGTACTAGCCTATATCAGCTTTCCTTCCTTGTCATTATTCCCTGTATATTATTTCTTTCTATAACAGCATTGGTAGATTCAAAACCCAAAAATAGATTCATAGTCTCTGGGGGCTTGTAGTGTGATGCCCAACCATAGCATTATGCAGAAGGAATAAATTGCAGGCTTAGAAACTAAAGGGAAGGTGGCAAGTCCAGGAGAGGGAGGTGGGAAGGAAGGAATGGAGGGAGGGAGAGGATACAATATCTGGCTTTGAATATGAAAACTCTCTACCATCTACTACCTGAAGACAGAAAAGATGTGTTCCCAACCCAATCCCTACCAGGCAAGCTCAGGAAAGGGGGCTTCTTAGCTGTAGGGTTTTAGTTTAAAAGCAAGACAATTAGATGCTGATACAATGATAAACCGCTGCCTCTGTGATCCCCTCAGGCTCAGCGCTGGTGGAGAGCACAGAACCCGATCAGTTTTAAGGATTTTCGAGGGGAATTACTACTGCTCAAAGCCTGCATGGGTTCGGGGAGGCAGAGTGTTTTTGATACGCCCTAAGCTAGTGTTGAGATGTGAGAATAATCGTGTCCTACAGGTGCAGAACAGCATGGTGGGGGCAGTAAAGGTACCCCATCGTTTCAGCTGGGAGTGGACTCTCTTCAGAGAATAAGCTGAGTATCTGAATGATCATCAAGGACAAAGTGAAGGACAGCCTGTGATGGGGAGCACCCACCTCTCTGGTAGGACTTGAGAGGATGATTGTGCTGAGCTAAAACTAAGGAGAAAGGAATTCGGGGCTAACAAGAAGTGGTGACTTGTGCATACTGAGGTACCCTGGGGTTCCTGCTGCTCACTAGGAAGAGTTCATGCTCCTCCTTCGAGGACTTCAGTTCCACCTGCCTCGTGCTATTATCTATAACCTATCCACACAATTGCCCTGTAACATGTTGCCGAGTAACACTTTCCACCAAGGTTTTGAAATATTTTACACCGCAAGAAAGCCCCTTAAGCAGGAAGATAAACAACTCCAAAGGAGCTCCAGGAAGCTAAAACGGAACAGATGCTCTAGGACCCTCCCTGCAAGAGTAAACAAGCCAAGCTGCTGAGAGTCACTCTCAGCAGAACCAAGCTACAAAGAAGAAAACTCTAAGACCAGACCTGCTGCTACCTCCAAAAAGCAGAAAGCAACTGAGCTGCCTGAAAATGGTTCAGGACAGCTGAATCCTTTGAAAGTGACACCCTCAGCCTGTGCAGTGTGCTCCAGGTTCCCAGCTTTTGTGAGCTATCCCACATGCTGGGGCAGACTTCAGGGATGCAGCTGTCTTTGAGTCAGTTCTGTCCCTGCAAGTAATCCCTCACTCACACTCCTCTAAGTAACCGCAATAAAATTCATCAGTTTATCAAGTTGATGGTATCCATACTTTGGTCTGTCCTGGGCTCCCTGTCTGAGCTGAGTGGACTTGTGTGTTTTCTCCCCAAGAAAAGTATTGTCACATAGTAATAGCCACCACCACACCACCCCTAAGAGTCTCTGGTTCACGAGCCCAATGTTCCTAGCTCACATGGTGTCTGCCTTTTTCCTTCCTGGCCAGGTGCGGTTCCCCTCCATATACGAGGAGTAACTTTCTTCACAGTTGCCTTCACCAGCTGTTTAAAGAGTCCAGAAGTCGAAGCAGGGTGTTCACCTTGAGGGGGAGCCGTCATTCATTCATGACACTGTGGTCTGTTCTCTCGACTGCTCTCCTTTGCTTCCTTTCTTGGCTTGATTCTCTTACCCATCACTCCCACCAGCCTCTAGCCAAACACTCATTACTATTGTGTATGTTGTGTGGCACACTGTTTGCTAGGGAATCTGCGCTAAGGCAAATTGGAGCTTTCATTTATTCCAGCAGGAGTGCAGTAGTGAATGAGCTAAAATTAGTAAGTGCCTGCACTGGGCTGGATTTAGTAGTCAGGATTAGACGGTGAAGCCGACATTGGAATTAAATCCATAGAAAAAAAGAAAATGACATTTTCATAAATCTCATTGTGCAATTGAGGAATAAAATGGATGTTATAGTCAGAAAAACTAAGAAATCCAAATAGGATGATAATCATTTGCCCATAGTGAAAGGAATGGTATCAGCTCAGGACACCCGACCAAGACGACCAAGTTCTCAGCATAAAGGAGATTTATTTGCCCCAGAGAGAAAGAGGGTAGGGGATAAGAGACAAAGACAGGAGATAGAGGACAGAGGAGAAGGTGAAGGGAACAAGTGACAGGGGAAGGGTATTTGTTCTAGTGGGACAAAGGACTCTTCTGTATAGAGAGGAGATAGACAGGGAACATAGGAAAATGCAATTTATTAAAGTAAAAGGGAAACCACATGTTAGAGTGAGGTGTTTGATTTTAAATGGAAATGTTAATTGGGCGAGCCAGAGGGGACTTTTGATGTTGTTTGTGAATCTGATTCCCCTTCAGTTTCAAACATTTTAAGTAGACACCTAGGTAGAAATATATACTCATGAATAAAGACATACAACAATGAAGCATATCATGCCAACATCTGAGAACAGGCTATAAGGTAATTCAATCTGGTGTCGGTTTTCCCAAACAACTAAAGCACAGTTATAGCCATTTGTTTATGGAGAGTTTACAGTTATCCTTACATATAATGGGAAAGTGGCAGTTTGTAACTTATAAGCCCTAAAATATTTACTACTTGGCTATTTGGGCTCTGACCCAAGAGGTGGAATTGAGGGAAATAGCAGGAAAAGGCAAGACAAGCTGGAAGGAAATAACTGGAAATGCCAAGTGAGGTGGCATCATAAGACACTGGACACTTACGAAGGAGAGAAGAAATAATAATTAAATAGAGCATAATGCTGATCAAGGGCCAACGGCATGGTTGCTTTATAAGGATAAATGCTATAGTAGAGAACACATGGACGATGCCTCCCATAAATCTTTAAAAAAATGTTTTCTCTTAGGAAATAAAGCTAAATAAAGTACACAGAGCAAAACTCTGTTAGAAAGTGAATGCAAACATAATTGGATTTAATTTGTTATGGTTGTTGATTTAGATGCTTATTGAAGAAACATCTACGAGGTTATAAAGAATACTTCAAATAAATGTGATTCTGTGACATTTTCACTTTATTACTTTAATAAATGAGATGAGGAATATAAGAAATGGAATCTTCTTAATGGGAAAATCAGAGAGATTAATTATTTAAGAATTTCAAATTAGTATATACAAGAATGACTCTGGAACAGATCTTTAACTGTGTGCCCATATATCCCTGTTAAGAAACAGATTTATCTTCCACTTAGCTCCATATTAGCATTTTCTAAAAATTTAGCTCTGACTGACAATGCATTTATCTCTCTGGGATAATCTTATTTATTGTGTAATTACTGCATCTTAATAAGAAGCACTTGTAGAAATCTGACTTAAAGATTTAAAAATATGTGTGATGTGCTTTAATCATCTCTGAGGTAGTGAATTATACCAATGATATTATGTACTTGAACTGATTTGCTGAGGAACTAATTTCTTCAGAAAAAGTACAATTTTCTATTCTCTCAAATTTTCATGAATACTTATGAAAAATTGTCATATTTTTGATAATCAAAGACGCTTTCTAAAGAGCTATATATTTAGCAATATAAGGTTTGTCAAAGTAAATTAGAGTATTCTCATTCAGTCATTGAAATAATGGAAAAATAACTATATGGAAAATGTTTACAGTATTTAAATGAAAGTGTTGGAACAATACATTCTAATTTTACAAGCAAAAAATGTTTTGTACTTATAAAAGTATAGTGACTCCCTCGAGAGTAATGAAATCATTATAGATTTTCTACAATATACTTTCTTTTTTTGAATTTCACATATTACGTTTATTCTATCTGTAGTTAGCAGACATAATGAATTCTACGAAATATATCCTATCTGGTATTTAAATATACAAAGCATTGAATTTTACAATTTAGGGAACTGCATGATAACCTCTCCTAAAGCCAAAGAAATGGGTAATTAAGAGAAAGGAGCATAATATATGTAGTCTCTGAAATTTTTGCATACATTTTTCATTTGCCTAAGTCTAATCTCAAAGAATTGATAATTAAAAATTAATCAGAATCTTTGAAAATGTATAATCATTCTAACTCTTCAGCAAATATTTGGAATATTGAAATTCATTGACAACCATATATATGCGTTCCTTCAGGCAGATTTGTAACTTTTACTTATGACTGCATTTTGATGAATAAAAACCACACATTTTATACAGATAGCATGTGGCATTTCTAAAAGGATCTTGAATTTGCTCTTGCAAGGGACACTGGAGGCCAGAGAGATAAGTTAGAGGGTAAAAGTGCTTGCCACCAAGCATAATGATATGAGTTGGGACACACATGGTTGAAGAAAACAAATGCCCCCCTCAAGTTGTCCTCTGACATTGACATGTGTGTAGTGGCATGTGAGTGTACACATGGTGTAGGAGGTCCTTCTGTTTATGTGTTGCTTTCATTGGTTGAATAAAAACTGCCTTGGTCTTTTGATAGGCAAGAACTTAGGTAGGCATGGAGAAGACAGAACTAAATGCTGGGAAGAAGGTCAGAGTTGCAGATGCCATGAATATCCTGCCTGAGATGGACACTGGTTAGAATCTTGCTGGTAAACCACAGTCATGTGGCAATACACAGATTAATAGAAATGTGTTAAATTAAGATGTAAGAATTAGCCATTATGAAGCTAGAGCTAATGGGCCAGGTAGTGTTTCAATGAATACAGTTTCTGTGTGATTATTTTGGGTGTAAGATAGCCTGGTAGCTGGGTTGACAAGCAGCCCGCTCCTTCTGTTACATGCACGCCTACCAGAAATAAATAATTTTAACAAAACAAAACACTGGAAAACTGTCTGAACAGATGTCACAGGTCCTGTGACCATGGAAGAAAGGGATACTCCTGCACTAAAAGACATCACTACTTCTCTAGTGGTCTTATGACTGATGGAAAGAAGGTGGTCCTGAGGAGACCCAAGGAGACTTTTCTAATAGAATCAACAAGACTAACATTGCGAATTTTTGGAGAAAGAAAAAAAGAAGAAACAAACAAACAGAGAAGAGTAAAGATAGCTGTTTTCACTTTCAAGTATTTGTTAAATTTTAAAACATGTCACATTATTAATGTAACAATTAAGTTCTTCAGCACTCCTTGGAGTTTGATGGATATATTGTATCTCAACCATACTCTCCTCTCAATTTAAAATTAAGTCCACACCAAAAAAGAAAGCTGAGAAAACAGAATGGAAATTAGAAATCTTCTCCTGTCTGAATAATAGCACACTGCCTCTCAGAGTTGTCAGGAGAAGTATTCCACTCTGAAAAACAGTGAAAAAGAAAAGTGTGTAGCTCCTGTCTATGGATTATTTAGTGAGTTCCATGGATAATTGCAGGTTGAAATCTTTAGTCAGATCTTAGGGCTCTGGGGAGTCCTGTTCAATATGCTGATGGGTGAGGTTCTCAGAATGTCTTGAGAAATGATTTGTGAAATACTTTCTTTCTTCTTTTAGAAGTATCTGGTAAATAAATTCAAAAATAGCAAGTAGGAATGAGTACCTCTCATTGCTCTCCAAATTGACTCCTTGCTTTTATGGTTTGGGTGTCCTGGTAGGCCACCTGCGTGGGTTTATCATTTTCTAGCTGTCTTGGCTCAGTGTGGTACTTGACGTGGAGTAGAGCCACATCTCTTTTCCTTCTGGCTTTCTTTCCCTACTCCTTCAGAGCTATATGTAGTTACAGCTTATGACACTTTCCAGGCCCATGACATAGCAGTATTCAGGATTTTTCTAAATAGCCACAGCCTCCCTAAGACCATGCCATCTACTTCTTGATGAGTAAAATGGAAAGAGAACTAAGTGAAGCCCCTTTCTCTGTCTAGTGAGACTCCATAAAAACCAAGTTGTTCTCCATAGGGACAAACCAAAGAATAACCAGGACTGATATGGATTCACAGAATTTCAGAAGAAAAAAGAATTTCAGAAACCAGAAAAAGAAATGTATCATACTGCTGTACAAACCAGGCAGTGATGGACCACGGTGACTCAATCAATGGGATGCAGAATCTGAATGTCCAGCCCCTCATCCCACAGTCTTTTCTCCCAGTGTGTAGACCATAAGCCAAACTTGAGAAGTCTGATAAATTCTGTACAAAGCCAAGTATCTACAAAGAGATGACTTCTTGTAGCACTCAGGAAAGGCTGATTCAACTGAATGATCACTTACTGAGACAGTGGCAACAGGATTGCACTCCTGGAAGGTTGCTGGATAAACATACAGCAGGGTACAAAATTACAAACACACAACCTCCGTTCATTTGAACTACCAACTTTGATATCAAGAACTTCTTGAAGAATATGCATTTCAGTGACTTGGATTATTTTAAGTCAAGACATTAAAGTTACAAGCTAAGGTTTTCATACCACCTTATTTCAAAATAAATAAACATTGCAGTGTCATGATATTTCAAAATGACAAAATTCAGATATTAAGAAATGTGATTAATCTGTATCTGTATGTCCTGTCAAACGTGACAAGTTAAACAGTCAAAGAAAGCCATTAAAAAATTTAACTGCTACACTAATTATAGTTATTTTTAATAGATCCTTAATAAAAGCATTTCCATTTCCAAAATCAACTGTATTGCAGCATGAATTATCAAAGATTTGAAAAACTCAGTGAAGCAAAGCCTCAGGAAACAATGTCCCCAACAATAAAATCAAGCAAACTGAAGAAAGACTTCACTTTGTACACTCCAGGAAGCAAAGTAAACTATCGCTCTAAAGGGATGCTAAGTAGAAAAGTGTTTGTTTCCCTTGTCTCATATCTATATTCCAACTTTTATCAAAGGCATGAGAATGTGGAAATACACTGGAATGACATAAAATGAGGATGGTAAGCTCCTGGGATGATAGCCATTTTAAATGGACTGCCATTTACTGGCCTTAAAGAAGAGGTGGGAACAGTTCAGAAGTCACTATTTGATTATTCCCAGCTGCATTTCTTAGAGCAAGCTTTATAATCTCTCATTTGGAAAAAATGGCAAAAATCACATATTTCATAGTGTTTACACATACTATTTTATAAATGAAAATACATGTGTGTGCATGTGTGCATGTGTGTATGTATGTATGTAAAAGCAGCCTAGTGCTAGCATCTACTTAACAGCTAATAAATTGCACCTTCTGTTTTAGTCACCATTACTATGATGACCTAATTATCATAGTGATAGATAGATAGATAGATAGATAGATAGATAGATAGATAGATAGATGATAAATAAAGCAGAGATATCAGACATCAGTGATTGGGGTTAAACATCTTCAGCCCAAGCAGCTTTTGAGCACTCTTGGTGTGTCTCATTCATCTTGTCCTAGAGTAAAATCCTGAAACTTATGCTCATGTAAGCATACATATTCTTATATGTAGTAAATCTTTAGACATGTTTTAGGCAAAACATTTCAAGCATTCAGAATCCTTGGCAACAAACCATGCCCTATGGACTGAGTAATGATTTCTACTTTGTGTATTTGTCTCCAAAGGTGAAAGTAAACATTTCTACATTAGAACAAGGTACTCCTGGCTACTGTGAAAACCAAGAGTTCTACCAAGAATGCTTATGTTCACCAGGTATGGTGACAGGCAACTTTATTACCATTACTAGTCGCGTTGAAAATGGGAGGAGTTCAAGCTTGTGGCCAGTCTGAGCTGCATACTCAGTGAGACACTCTCACAAAACCAAAAGAAACCAATCCAAAAAAAAAAAGAAGAATGAATTTCTGCACTCTAGCTTTGCTGTGACTCATCTGGCTGTGAGGCTAAAAGTAGGATTTGGTTGTTTCCAAACACTAGATCCAGTCACACTAAAAATAAAGATAAAACTCCTAGTGCTTTGCCCAATTCACATTCTGGAAACATGGGATAATGGGCATCAAGTTTCAAAACAGTGATTTTAGATCACAGTTTACAAATTAAGATATATCCTAATAAGAAACTATGCTTTGCTGAGAACATACTGTTATCAGTTAACTACTGGGAGGCAGCAAGTTTGGGTAATTAGGCATACATTTTAAACTCAGCCAAGCTATATAAAAGTCATCAAGTTACTTAACATCAGCCTGATTGTTTTTCCTTGTTTCTGATGGTGAAAACAGTGAGCAGTCTTGGCTCCTAAGATGCATAGGACAGAAGGCCTAGTGTTTATCATAAAATCAAAATGCAGGATGTATTATTAATATTATCATTGTTTGACTAAAATGCATACATTATGTATACATAATCACAATTAATTTATTCTTGATTAATCACTGTTTCTCTGCATTTACAAAAAGCAGCAGTGCACACATCTGTCAGGCATGGTTCTCAGTTGTGTAGGTGGAGGGCAGCTGCTGTTGCACTATTTTGACCATATTGCATAAGCTGATTTTATAAAACTGGCCTGGAGAGACAGATCTAGAAAACACCCGGTTGGTCTCTGTGAGCAACTGGTATGGAGGATCAGTTTTTTTGGAGTCTCCCAGATCTAATAGCCTCTGTTCCTGAATAAACGGCTATAAAGTTACCCAAGGACAGCAAATTAATGAAAGAATATGCAAGTGCTTTGTATGTTTTGATATATTTTTGATGAAAATTTCAAGTAAGGCAAGGCAAGTTCAAGGTCACCTAGCAGTCTGCTCACAGTCTGCAGAGTGCAGAAACTGCAGGAAGCAGAAGGAAATAAAACATTCAATCCTTTATGAGAGGAATTTCAGGAGAGTTCCCATCGTTAAAGAATGCCTGTAATGTTTATTTATTCTCTTGACGACTCGATTTCTAATTACTTTCCCTCATAGAGATAGTAGAACAGAATGTAAATGCAGTTTTTAAAGAGCAGTATAAAACCAAGGTCCACATTAAAAAAAAAAATCCATCACAACCTGGATGCTCACACACCCTCAACCAAAGGAAGAGAACATTCTCTTTTGTCAGAAATAAGTATTTTAGTCACTTTAGAGCAACAGTGTCCTAAAGCCATTTTTAATACATGACTTTGTGATAGTTTTGAGCCATTCTATTTCATAAAGATAGTAGAAAAGAAGTTCCAAGCAGGGATAGCCAGCTCTAGTTTGGAATATTTGAACAAGGCCTCTGAGCGAGTTACCTTGGAAAAGTGAAATGGCATTAATACAGGTTGCATTGGTTTTTGTGTCAAATTTAATGTTATTGGAAAAATGGGCATTATTGCATTTCCCTTCTCATGTCTGTAATAGAAACCCACCAAGATCACTCACTAAGGAATTCATTCAAGAAGAGGGGAAGGTGGCCTATGATGGAGTTTTGGTGAAGGAGGGAGGAGTAGAAGTTGACCCAGTGATTCTCCAACTTGGCCAAGGATATCTGCAAACTGAACAGATATGCTTTTTAACAAGTCATATGATTGTAAACTGTTCTTCAAATGAGTTCTACCCAATAGAAATATAATTTATTACAAGTACATGTTATTGATATTCTAGCAGTCACATTGAAATATAAAACTAACAAGTAAAATTCAAAGTATGTTGACATAAGATATCAAAACATTACCATTTCAATACATAACCAATATTTCAAAATATTTTAAGTGAATCATATAATATATGAATCATATGTAAATAAAACTCAAAATTAGTGGCAATGCTTTAGGTTATTTCTGCCATTCTAAAACTCTTAAGTTAACTGTAAACTTATGTTTCATCTTAATTTGGGCTGGGCACATCTATTCCAAATGTCCAGTATCCACATGTGGCCAGTGGCCATTTACCAGACTTAAATGATTAATGTATAGAATTGTGAGCCCTGTGAAGTAATTTGTCATGGGAATTTTATGTTTTCTCTTTAGCATTTCCTTTTCGCCCTCAGTATCCTCAGTGAACAACACTTGAAAATTCCAGGACTTTAGCCTTTTCTTCATCATGCACATTCTCCATTGATAAAAACCTACTGAAGGTCAGTATCATAAAGCAGTTTGATTAAAGAGCATGTTAAAAGATGATTTCAAATAATCTCAAGTTTTGCTTTGTTTCAATTCACAATTACTCAGCATGATAAAGGGAATAAATTAATAATCTCAATTCCATATAGTTGTCATTGACAAATGAGTAGTTCTGTTTTTACCAATGAAGTCAAGACAAGCATTTTCTTTGATCTTGGCCCATGAACTGTAAATTTTCCCCATTCTTCTTCACTTGTACTGTTCATAAATATTAATATCCAAACAGAAAGAATATAGAAGACTGGAGACCTTTCTTAGAGACTGAAGGAAGAAGGATTTAATCAGGTCTAGAATCTTCTTTAGCAGGCCAAAAGAAAATGTAGTTAAGACAGAAATAAATATAGAGGATTTTGGTTTTGTTGAATCTTAAAAATTCCTTGCAATGGAGAAAGCAGAAGTCCTATACTAGAAAAATATAAGTGTGAGTCACAGTATTCTAGCGAAATGTAAGTGTGAGCCACACTATTCTAGAAAAATGTAAGTATGAGCCACACTAGTCTAGAGAAATGTAAATGTGAACCACACTAGTTCTTCTACTGATGACTTTTTATTTTTCTCAAAGTTTCGGTAAGAGCCCTTGAAGTTCAGAATTTGTAACCTCTAGGCTAGTACTCTCGACCTTTCTAATGTAGTTATCACAGTTGTTCATGGTATGGAGACCCCTAACCACAAGGTTATTTGTGTTGCTACTTTATAACTGTAATTTTACTACTGTCATGAATCGTGAATCCCAATCTAAATATTTTTGAAGATAGAGGTTTGCCGAAGGTTAAAACCCACAAGTTGAGGACCATTCCTCTAGGCTTAAGCAAATTTGGACTACAAATATGACTTTTGAGCCTGTTCCTCTTGTTTTTTCACACACACACACACACACACATGATACAACAAAAACAAAATAAAAAACCAAAAATCCAAACCAAAATGAGTCTTTCAGGACAACTAGTGAATAATTAATGTCCTACCTTTCAGAAAGCAAAAGAAGTTCAATATAAGATCAGCAAGCTCTCTGCACGGCACTCTCTCCTCTTAGAGTCTGGTTTTGATGTCTTAAAGAAAATCCTAGTCCAGGATCACCACAGAGAAGCCCTAGATTTACCACAGAGAAGTCCATGAACTCTTATGTCCTTATAATTCTTCAGTTCCTTAAAACAGGAAGTGTCGATTCAATGTCAGTGAATGAATATTTATGAAGCTCTACTACATTATGTATGGAAAGAATGAATGTTTCACCAAGGGCTGGTGATAAGCCAGAGTGACTCAGATTGTTTATCTAAGTCTACTATGAAAGACTATAAATGAACTCTATCCACACTTCCATTATAAGCAGCTTTGTGTTGGTTAGGTTGGATGGGAACTTCTCCCTACAAGATAGATTCTCTAAAAAAAAAAAAAAAAAAAAAAAACAATTACAGATTCCAGGGAGTCGACATTCAACTTCTTTTAATTGGACAGATGTCGATGAAAGTTTCTGTCCCTCCCAGTCCCACAGCCATTCAGTCCCAAATAAAAACAAAGAGGCTTATATTAATTATAAACTGTCCGGCCTATTGTTCAGACTTATTACTAGCTACCTCTTACAACTTAAATTAACCCATAATTCTTATCTATGTTTAGTCATGTGACTTGGTACCTTTTCTCAGCGAGGCATTCTCAACTTGTTTCCTCTGCTTCTGGATAATGACTGTATCTCTGCCTTTCCTCTTTCCAGAATTCTCTTAGTCTGATTGCCCTCCTGTACCTACTGACCAATCATCATTTTATTAAACCATTTCGAATGACAAATCTTTACAGTGTACAAGAGCCATAACCCATAATAGACAGACATTTTGTTGTTGTTTGAGAGGTGTTCCTACCTACTATATGTAGCCCTGGCTGCCCTGCAACTCACTATTTAGACCAAGCTGGCCTCTGCTTCCCACGTGCTGGGATTAAAGGTGTACACTACCATACCTAGCTTGGGCAGACATTTTAAAACTCACTAGCATAGATAGAATCTCCAAACTCACTTGAAAGCTAGGCGAGCTGAAATGGTTCTTGGTTTCCAGGTATTTTACATAGGGTCAGCCAGGTAGGGTCTACCTAGTAACAGAAAACAAAGATAGAGGATCATGGACTTTAATCAACCTAAGTGTCACCATTTCCTTGTTTTCTCAGCCACACATTTAGGAGAAGTAGAAGGACACTTTCTCCTGGAAACCTTCCCTTTTATTTTATTCAAAAGCGGGTTTGGCATTAAGATAAAAAAGCTTATGAAAGATCTAAGGCAGCAGCTTCAGTGAGTCATTCAACCCAGCAGTCCTTCCACATGAATTCTATTTCCTCTGACTGTAGCTGCATTCAAAGAAGGTAGAGTTTCTCCTAGCTATTTTTCAGACAACTTGCAAATTGCCGCATCAACAGATTTTTGCAAGAGATTTCAGATTTTCCCTTGCAGCTATTCATTTGCAGATATTTCTCCTCTCCCATTCTCATCTCTAATTTGGTCTCTGCTTTATAAAGGCAGCCAGTAACATCTGAAAGCTAAACTGTTAATTTAACAAACATCATGAGGATTAAGGATGTGACAGTCTTATGCTCAGAAAACTTGCTTCCTCATGGTGCTCAGAAAACTTGCTTCCTCATGGTGCTCAGAAGCAGGAAAGGGACTATAAACAATTTTTGTTTAATGTGCTTATTGCTGTTTTTGATGGTCACCATGGAAACATAGGTGAGAGAAAACTAGATGTTAAGAGCATCAAGCATCAAGATAATCTTCATGAGACATTTGTATTCATTTAGAGGCAAAGTGAGTCCCAAACTGGCAATCAAGAGAATAAAATCCATCCTTCTTACATTAGGCCTGGACATTGATAAATATACTCATGGAATTGAAAGTCAGTCTTTCACTCTGTATTTACTAATTTAGGGGAGCTCAGACTCGGTGACGTTACTTGTGAATTGGAAGGCAGAACCTGCAGAATAAGTAATTACAAAGGTGTAGTTTTGCTACTCTGTAGGACTGATTTTGTCTCTGATTCAGATTCCCGATCATACTACAAAAGCATTTGTTCTACTATGTTCATAGCAGCACTATTTGTAATAGCCAGAACCTGGAAACAGCCTAGGTGCCCCTCAATAGAAGAATGGTTAAAAAAGGTGTGGAACATATACACATTAGAGTTTTACTCAGCGGTAAAAAACAATGACATCTTGAATTTTGCATGCAAATGGATGGAAATAGAAAACGCTTTACTGAGTGAGGTAAGCCAGACCCAAAAAGAGGAACACGGTATGTATTCACTCATAAGTGGATTCTAACCATAATTAAAGGTCTTTGAGCCTATTATTCGTGATCCTAGAGAAGCTAAATAAGAAGACGAACCTGATGAAGATTATTTACCTATCCGCCAGCAGGTAGGAAATAGTCAAGAGTCCCAGGTAATCTTGGGTGCATGGGGGGGTGGGAGGGTTGTTGGAAGGGGAGAGGGTTAGAGAGAAGGGAGTAGGGGAGGAATGGAGAAAGCTCGGTTGACCGGGATAGGGGGAAGGGAGGAAGGATGAATGTGGGATCAGGGAAGAATATATCTCAACTAAGGGAGTCATATTAGAGTTTACAGGAAACTTGATTATATATGGGATCCCAGGTCCAAGGAGAGATCCCCAGATTGTTCTCTGGACAGAGGAGGGGGTGCCTGAACCGGCCTTGGCCCGTGACCATACTGATGAATATTTTGCTTATCACCATAGATCCCTCATCTGGCATTGGATGACGAAACAGATGGAGGCCCGCGTTGGAGCACCGAACTGAGCCCCCCAAGATCCAAACGAGGAGCAAAAGGAGGAAGAAAATGACGAAGGACTGCGAGGGATACTATCACCCACTGATACAAGGGGTCGGATCTAATGAGAGTTTTCCAAGGCCTGATGGACCGTGACTGAACGAGCATGTGATCCAACCAGATTCTCTGAATGTGGCTGGTTTTTCTGAATGTGGCTGGCCTGCAGTCTTTCCGAGAAGCCATTGACAATGACACTGGGACTGGTTTCCTCTGCATATACTGGATTTTTGGGATCAAGTCTGTTTGGATGCTCACCTTCCTGGACCTGGAGTGAGGGGGGAGGAACTTGGACTTCCCACAGGGCAGGAGACCCTGACTTCCCTTGGGGACAAAGAGGGAGGAGGAGAGGGAGGGGGGAGTGGGAGGGCGTTGGGAGGAGGGGCGTAAATGGAAACTTTTTATAATTTAATAAAATTACAAAAAAAAAAATCTTTTATAGACAGTTTATTCCTTTAAACATTCTACTATCCAAGTAAGTTCCTTCATATTGTTCTCATTAACCAATGAATTACATCAAAACCTTGAGATATATTTGTTAAGTATTTGTACGATGTTCTTGATTGTACTTTGCATACTAAACTTAGAAAGCCATATTTTAACAATGGGTTCAGCACGAAATTAGGGTGGAGTTCTTCTTTCCCATATTTTACCTACGAGAATATATTTGTTCACCAAAACCAAAATAGTAAGTTACAAATAGATCAGTCTGCCTTTTTGCATGGACTTCCTCAATCACCAAGCATGTTTTATTGATTGTGTAGATATCTCTCTCTAGTAATTAACTTTGTAGGTATTCTCTGTTGGCTGTTGAACTCCATAATTTATGTTTTAAAGAATATGTATCACTTGTGACAATTAAATTTAAGGCCTTCGCTTCCTTGCATAATCTGGTTCATCTCCAAGCTTTATTTAGTTTTTCTGTGATTACAGCTATCTCCTAAAGAAGTGTGTGTGTGTGTATGTGTGTGAATTTTTTTGTCTTATCTCATTAACCTGAGGGGAAAATGATCACATTTCCCTTTCTTAGAGAAATCAGACCCTCGGACTTCCCTTTACCTTTTCTCCTTCTCCTCATCTAGAGTCACGTGCAAACTGTGCCCTTGCCTTCACTGTCACGGTTTATGACATTTGGTTAACTTCATTGTGTGAGCTTTATAGGTTGATTCTAAAAGTGAAAAGGAGAGTTTATTATGATGATATAAATGTTCAATAAATGTTCATTGGAGAGTCAGGTAATAGTCTAGGATGACAATTGTTTATTATTTGTCACGTCATAATGTTAAACTCAACACATGGGAGTCAAATGAATATTTTGCCACACACACACACACACACAAAATTTTCCACAAAATTAGGGTACATTCTGTCTGGCTTTTTATTTGGGTCATGATTTCCTTATACAGATTTTGCACTTTAGACACTGTTTATCTATAGAACAGAGATATAGATGTTTATCTATAGAACAGAAATAACACAAAAAGTATATCAGTCCACTACCCAAACAGACCATAACCTATTCCAGTATTTGCTGGAACATATAATTCTTGGAGTTTGTGAACTCATAAGTGGTTTTTAAACATAAAGCAAAGAAAACCAACCTACAAACCACAATCCCAGAGAATTTCGACAACAATGAGGACACTAAGAGAAACTTACATAGATCTAATCTACATGGGAAGTAGAAAAAGACAAGATTTCCTGAATAAATTGGGAGCACGGGGACCTTGGCGGGAGGGTTGAAGAGGGGAGGGAAGAGACAGGGAAGGGAGCAGAGAAAAATGTAGAGCTCAATAAAAATCATAAAAAAAAACCCAATGGACTCTAAAGAAATGAAAATTTCTCCCAAGAATCTCATGCTGCAAGAAGGAAAAGGCACCAGACAGAAGGGGAACTTGTCTCTCAGAAACAGATTTCCCAGTCTTAGTAACTTGCCAGACTACATTCAGTGGGTGAGACCAAAGTCCAGACAATGATGGAATTAGGTAGACAGGACCACACTTTGACTAGTGCTGCTCAGATATGCAAATCCTTGGACCTCCTGTTCAAACTTCAGTCTCACTGCAAGATTTGAAAGATGGGCATGGGAGCATTTATAAGTTGCGTTGCCCCTTTTTTCAATATTTCTGCTTTCTCTTTTTAATTTGACTTTTTTAATTGGCTTGTTAAAACGGATGATTATACCTAACTTGGGACGGAGGCTGTGACCTCTGCCCAAGTTCTGTAACATTTTCTGAAATATCTTCTCAAGCTTTTGGTAGGAGTTTTTCAGGAGCTGAATGATTTTGCAGTTTCTTTAAGAAACGTTGGTTGAATTACTTTCTTACTATACAGGAGTGTGTTCAGAAAGAACTGTGGGGAGGCTCAATATCTTGATGCATCAACATATCTTCATGTTGTCCTTATTTGGAGTATGACTTAAAAACAACTTCTGGAATCCATGTATTTTTTTTCCCTCAGAAATTTTGAGACACTGCTTTCCTACACTTCCTGCTGCGTGGCTGATGAAAAGTTTGATACCAGTTGCAAGATCATTTCTTTTTGTGTGAAGCATTTTCTCCCCACCCAAGAGAGACTTTCAATGCCTTTTCTTTAGAGTTTTGAAATTAAACAGGGTACAATGGGAACATCGATTTCTCACTTACATGATGTGGCTCTGGATGTATAAATTAAATCCATTGTCTACGTTCAGCTTGAATATTAATCTAAGGTTTCTTTGATGGCCCTTCTCCCCAGTCTATCTGGGACAATTAGAGGTTCTTAGAATGAGAGGAAAAGCTACTGCATGCATCTGCTAGCTTGACTTCTTTATTATTACTAATTTTTTTCTTTTTCCTGTATTCCAGGAAATTATACTTAATTTGTAAGCCTTTCAATAGGGAACCAATGTTTAATATACAATAGATCTTATTGTTCTCTAACACATTATCCCATACTGTTGTGTCTTAATGTTTAGGAATAAATTATCTTTTTAGTATCATTGAGGTCTGTGATAAGCAGGTTCTTAATTACTCTTCAATACATCATAGTAGTCACTTTTTAAATTTTTATTTTTATTTTGTATGTCTCAATGTTTTTTTGTGTGTGTATGTCTATACACCACTTACTTGCCTGGTACCTGTGGAGACCAGAAGAGGATGTTTGATTACCCTGTCATTAGAGTTAAAAACCACTAAAACACCATCCTATGTTTTGGAGCGTATGATAAAAACTTTCCTATCATATAAAGTAGTTATTTTATGGGGCTGAGGAGATGCCTTAGCAATTAAGTTGACTGGACTTCCTTACAGAGGATGTGGGTTTGGTTCCCAGCACTGTTATAGATCACAACTACCTTTAACTCTAGTTGAAGAGGGTCCGGTGCTCCTGGCCTCCTCAGGTACCACATACCTACATAAAGACATACATATCTACACATAATTTAAAATAACAACAATAAATCTTTAAAAATAGATTATGTGCTTTTTATCTGGTATAAGATTGTAACATCTTTAAATAGTCAAATAGTATTACATATAGTGAGATGTTTAGACTATGAAAATCACAAAAGAATGAAGAGATACTAAATTAATAAATGTATCACTGTCATTCTAAGTCATGTTTCTTTGAGAATATGACAGGCACCGAAATTATTTCTATTTATGTTATCATCAATCACATGTGACTGCACTGAGATATGATAAATATGCATCAAATGTAATCTTCTTTCTTATCAGGTCTGGTTATTCTCCAGTCATATGACTATTATGACTACTATGGCTCTCTGGTTTTTACCTCATAGGCACGATAGAGCTAGAACATTGGCTAGCATTCACTTGTGGAGAGGAGCTAACTTGTCAGCATAATTATAAAGAATCCTCTTCAAAAGAAAAAATGTTAGGGATGAAGGTAAGACATGTGGCAAGACTTCATAGAGTCCAGAAGGCCTTCAGTGATCTGAATCCATAGGATGAGGGATTGTAGTCTGTTGCTGTAGTTGGGGTAGATGCTACAGGGAAAAGAACCATCAGGGATAAAGAAGAGTCAATAATAAAGGACCAGATATTTCTGGAAAATGGAGATGTTCTATGCAAGTGGTTGAAAGACTTTGAGGCAAGATGAATGTAGAGAGAATTAGTAGAAAGACAACATGAGAAGTTATCTGGGAGGAGAAAATCATGTTTCACACATTAAAGTCATTAAACAGTTCTGTAGGTGATGAGAGAAATGGTACTGTTAAATCATTTCTATGCTTATTTTATTTTGATCCGCAGAGTCTGTGAGACGGGCTAGAACCATGTTACAATATTGATTAAACATAAGGAAATGCTGTCATGAATACTGGGGAAATGACTCTTGAAAAAGAATCAGTAAAGGACGAAGGGTCAGGGTCAAAACAAACAAGGAGAAAAAGCAAGTTCACAGGTTTAAAATTGTCTGCCTGAGATCATGTATTGCGGAGTAATTTCCTCCAAGTTTTAACATTCCATCCTTGAAAGAGGCAAACTGAGACTCAAGATTCTAAAGACAGGCTCATTAAAACACAGAAAGTTCTAGAAGGAGGTTCATTAAGAGTCAGAAACAGCTGGTCAGTGGTGGCACATACCTTTAATCCCAACACTTAGGAGGCAGAGCAGGCAGATCTCTGTGAGTTCAAGGTCAGCCTGGTGTACAGATCAAGTTCCAGGTCAAACTCCAAAGCTAAACAGAGAAACTCGATCTTGAAAAACAATAAGAACAAAAAAGAGAAAGTCAAAAGTAAACAACTCACAGATCTCAGGAAATCCCTGAGACTTAGCAGTTCAGAAGACTGGTCTTCAAAGTTACACAGGTAGTAAAGTTTGCTAAGGAAAGGAGGCTCTTTTATGTATCCAGCTGCCTGTAATTTGTGTAGCAGCCTCAAGGACTCATTAAGAGTCATCACAAACACTACGTGAACTTTCAGGGGTCAAACTCTGAGTCTTCCATATTCTTATAAATGATTGTTCACCCAGACTCCTGTAAGTAACCGCAAAGTAACTTTGGTACATCCATGATATACTCTGGTGGTTTGGTTATTTTTGGCTGTCATAAGTTCTCCTTCTGAAATGAGTTTATGATTGCTCACCTCTTCCCAGAAAAAAACTAAGTGTCACATAACACCATTAATAAGATGCAAATTAAGAGAGTTGAAATTTTCAACCTGTATTCCCTTGGTCTTTGTGGGATTGCAACTGGAACATAAAATGGCTGTTTGAAGGCGAGAGAGAAAGATTTAACTTGTAAATAAGATCTAAATCTGTACAAGTTTCAGAACGCAGCAACAGCGCACATTTTGTTAAGTTTCAAAGGCCTTGAGTAAAATTCAGCAGGAGTAAACAGACAGGCAGCAAGAGACACGCTCAAGGGGAAAACCACAAATCTCTCCTTCAGTAACTGTCAAAGGAAACTCTTCTGAAAACAGCAGAGTAAAACAAAACAAAAAAAGGAAATAAAGAAAAAAGTGAAGGCAAAAACGGTGCTTTCCCACTGAGACACCGAATCAGAGAGCATGAGAGCAGGGACTCTACAGGCCCCAGTGACTGTTAAACACACCTAGGGACAGAGTGTGCCCTGCTAGGTGCCTGTTAAAGAACCAATTTAGAGGTCAGGTCAGAGAACCTTGTATTGCAGCAGAGGGTTTCTGAAAAGCTTTGATTTCCTTCAGTTTCCTCATTGGCAAAATAGGGAGAGCCTTGTAAGAGGTGTGGTTGAGAATGGAGAGAAGATGAAGTTAGGCTATTCCTAGACTACAAAGGTGTAGACAGGAAGTGGTGACCTCCTGCAGACATTATGATTGCATGATAAATAAATCATGGTACAGAATAATTGCTAGAGTTCCGTATGAAATTTTCTGGAGAGTTTACGTAGAAATCCTATAAGACTTTATTTTTGTTTTTAATTGTGTATATGTGTGGACACGCACATGAATGCAGGTATGCCTGGAGGGAAGAAGAGGGCATCGGATACACTGGAGCTAGAGTTAGCAAGTTGTTGTAAGCTGTATGACATGGGTCTTAGGAACAGAACTCGGGTCCTCTAGAGCAGTAGTACATTCTGCTGGTCATCTCTCTAGACCCCATGTGAAAGTACTTTAGCGTCATCTGTATGAAATTTCAAATGGCATGTGTGACTTTGCCTTTATATGTATGGTGTATATTCCTGTATCACCATTAACTATCAATTCACTTGAAATTAAAAGAAACTGTAATATTTGCTGAAGTCAAACAGGCATGCCCAGTGTTTTTGACATTGCAACACAATGTCATTTACAAAGCATACACACAAAAACTGTACAATCAAGTTACCAAAAAAACCCACACACTCACAAATATCATAATATTGTCATGATATTTTAAGTTATAATTGTGTTGGGCCACAATCACAGGTATCCTCAGCTACATCAAGTGCACATAGATAGCAGGCCTTGGGTATGACAAGTCTTCAGGATCTCCTCTGAAGATCTGATTTATCTGATTTAAGAATGTATTTTTAGAGGAAACTATGGAACACAAAAGAAAGGGTAGGTGTCATATAGGTACACTATGATAAGCTGGAGCCCAGCTTCTGGTTTCTTGTAGGTGTTTGGTATGTGCCGCCCAGACACAGAGCCAAGCAAACAGCTATAGAAAGCAGCATTGTGGGTTACTCATCCTGGTTCTTCTCTTTTATTTGTCCTCCAAATTTGTCACATTTAATAACAGCAAATCGTGTGAAACTTCAATGTGTGATGCACTACATGAAAAACTCTGTGAAAACCATAGAAATCAGTGATAGGTGGTCACAAGACTTGGTAAGATAGCCACCGTTCTGCTGCATTGCAGTGGGAACATAAAATGTTAAGAGCTACCATTACCACAAGCTGGGGAAATAACTGTCACACTCATACACACACACACACACACACACACACACACACACACACACACACACACACACACACACCACTCTTCTGAGTCAGTCACAGCCCCTCTCCGAATGATGACTGGCAGAAACAATAACAAAACCCATCCCCAAAGGCAGTTTTTCATTTTGCTTTTGATACTCTTGGAGGTCCACAGAGCCTTTCTACCAAGGGAGCAGGTTGGGAATAGACTAATTAATTTGTCAATATCACGCTCTGTTAGCTTGCACACATTTGCAATTTTTCTGGCTTTTAAATGACACCCTGGGAATCAAAACTTTGAAAGCCCAGCTAAAATAAAGAAGGATGCTGAAGTCACATGAAAAACAGTTTTGACAGTGAGACACACTGTGGAGGTTCACAAAGGGATTCAGCTCTTCAACATCCCAAGATAATTAACCTTGCTGGTATATGTTAAACATGCTAAGCAGTTCCAGGCTCCCTTCAGTCCCTCTGGACAGATAAAGTGTGATATTCACGTTTAATGACAATATTCTTTCTCAACATCATTTCCGACATATTAATTAAACGCTTTTTCCTCCCCTTTGGCTAAGGTGTCCACTTCATTTAAAGGTTCCAAATTCTTGCAATGAAATGGATACTGTGTTTAGAAAATACTGCTCTGCTATCAGTTGAAATGGAGTGAATTGCATACCTACAAACAGGGGCCCATAATTACAGCAGGGAGTCATGGGTTCTTTTACATAGGAGCATTACTGTTTACATGTAGAAAGACGGGGCACAGCAGCCTCATGTCAAGGCTATCCATACAGTGGCCGTGCCATAGCTCCTGGAAAGAGTTTGCATAATGGTCCATGATCAAAAAAGATTGTTCAGAAACCCATCCTTTCTCCATCAATGAGCCTCTGAACTGGAGTAGTATTTACCAGTAACCTTTCATGTTCCCCCAAGTTATTAATAGAATATATAATTCATTCATTTATTGACCACTTTCCCTCACTGGCCAGTTTAGAGGCATCTTCTAGAGGACTGTTCCTGCACATTTAATCTGAAATGAGGATAGTTAAGCCAGAATGGAGGTCATAAGACAGGACACTTGAGTTCAGTGTGGGAAAAATCACTGAGGGCTGGGACATGGTAGTCTACTTTTCTTTCTAATTGTCACTGTGTGTGTGTATGTGTGTGTGTGTTTTGCCCAGGGTGTGTGTGTGTGTGTGTGTGTGTAGCCCAGGGTGTGTTGTGATACAGTTCTAATAATCACAGTGTGTGTGTGTAGCCCAGGGTATGTTGTGATACAGTTCTAATAATCACTGTGTGTGTGTGTGTGTGTGTGTGTGTGTGTGTGATACAAGAATAGTGACACCTGTTGTGAAAGTGAATAGGCAGTTTCACTTTCACTCTCTTAGGGAGGGGTGTGGGTTGTGGTGTCTCACGGTGCAGTCCAGACTGGCCTCCAAGCTGAGAAGATGGTGGTGCTACAGGCTTGTGGAACTCACTTTAAACAGTACGGACTTGAGAGAATTCAACGACTTTTCTAATGTTCAAGCACAGACTGGGTTAGAACTATGATTTGCCTTTCACTCTTCCACTCCTAGAGCAGCTAATTTATACTGTCTCTCTTCGTGTGAAAAGACACTTGAGAACCCTTCCAGTGTGCTGGATCGTGGGGTCCAGGGGAGAACATGGTAGGTGGATTGTACTAACACCATCCCACTCTATTCTAACACCTGATAAAGACATTTGTTGTCGTGTGTGTGTATGTGTGTGTGTATGTATATGTGTGTGTTCAACTGAATAGAACCCCTTAGGACCCCTTAATAAACATTCACCACATGGCATAAATTCCCCTCATATCCTTGTGAACAAAAGAAGCTTACTTTCTATTTACTGGTCCACTGCTGTCCAAGAACATTTCTATAGCTAAGGTCTCTAAAACTTTTCTGAATTTCTCTTTCAAGTGACTAGCACCTAGAACAAGGCATTCTGCATTAAAGATCGATACTCAAGGAGCTTCCTCTTCCAGCCCCATACACAGTCTCCTCCAGGAAGCTGGGACAAAGCAGAGTGTGATCGATCCTGATAGATCAAGGATGTGTGAGCAAAGAGACAGGCTACCACTGTACATGTCTACTATGTAGCATGGTTCTGCTCCCGGGAGGACCCCAAAATGGTACATTACATATGTGTTTCTTCTTTCCAATCATTAAATTATCAAGTTGGCTTTTGTAATCTTGTTAATAGGGTGTGAGTTACTAATTAAAATTTAATGGTGAATTGTTTTGAAGCTATCCTTTGGTCTAAAAGGAAAAAAGAATTGTATTTATAAACAAAGCAGATTCTGATTTAAAAAAAGGGGGGGCGGGGGAATGATTCCTTCCCTCACTCCCTGGCCTCTCAGAGGTATTTTGGTTTTTAGAGGTATATGAGTCATGTGACTATCAGAGACCTCACATGTCCTTGCCAGCATCTGGAAACAGTTTGTAGAAAGTGACTGTACTTTGTTTTCAAAGGACAATTCACTTGCAAGCTGAAAGCAAGCACTGCACTTATTCCAGCAGGGAGAAAAACAGGTGACAGACGCCTGTGGCTGTAGCAAGTTTGATTCTTACCAGGTCAGCTCCTTTATCTCTCCCGAGTACAAGGCCTAAGGGAGTTTCATGGTGCTTCAAGAAGGGTCCCAACCCCTCATCTAACCCACCTTGTTCTCCTATCCCCCATACCTCTCTGCATCATAAGATATTGTTGCTGTTTTTAAATTTGTTTTGTATCCCCACCGTCGTTTTTGAGACTCAAAAGACAGTGATTAAGTTACCAATAGGCTTTTTTTTTAAAAAAAAAAAACATTTCATTGGTTTATTTCAAATGTGAAGATATAATAGCAATGATTGGAAGATGCTGGAAGACGGCACCGTAAAACAATCATTCAGCTCACTACTATATGCGATGTGGTTAAGCACCAGGAACTGTAGAGCGAACACGGTGTGTCTTGGTTTTTACATCTTATTGTAGGAACCTGTTAAATTCCTCTTTAGAGTAAAGAAA
This sequence comes from Myodes glareolus, assembly GCF_982192425.1. Taxonomy (NCBI): domain Eukaryota; kingdom Metazoa; phylum Chordata; class Mammalia; order Rodentia; family Cricetidae; genus Myodes; species Myodes glareolus. Next base: position 77,086,639 of record NC_142034.1, on the reverse strand, counting down.
CTTAATTTGAGCACCAAACTATGATTCTGTCATGGTCAACGCCTAACCAAGATATAAAACCATTATCTTTGCTGAAAATGCATACCTTCCATCAACTCTCAATCAAAATAGTCACAGGTAAGTACCCACCCACTTCATAATTTTGATCTCGGAGTTGAAATGAGTGAAATGAAGATACAGTAAGTAAACAACAACGTGACTTTCTTTTGAACAGCACTGTAGGAACTACACTGCACTAGCAAAGACATTATGAGGGAAAAAAGCCTTCAGATCCAATGGTTGTAGGGTCCGGCAACAAGAGTGAGCACGTAAGGGGACACAGTGACAGACAACATTGTCACGGTTTAAGGTTGGTGCAATATGAGAAGGAACATTGCACAGTAAATTGGCTACAAATGATGATATATCAGGACCCTTCCATTCTGCAGTCTTTTTCTTAAAAATTCTAGACTCAAACTTAATCCTGTTGAGATAAAAGTCATGATAGGGGAGAATCGGGCCTTTGTACTGATAGAATACCAGGGACATACGTAGGGGGTCACTTCTGTTGGCATTTTTCACAGGGATGGTAGCATGAAGCTCTTTCCGGGCACATTCAATCAACACTGAACCGTGAATGGGTGCTATGGCCACTCCGAGGACCACTAAGATGGAGCAGAACAAGAGACCAGCTCCCGCTGCACTGAAAAGGAAGAGGAGCTCCTCCAGTGCAGACAACACTAAGAGCTTCTCACCAGCCTCATCTACTCATCACCCAGCGAATGAAGAAGCAGCTGCCTGTAGTACAGTAACACAGCCTCAGCCCGGTTTCCAGAAACAAGTAGCAGTCTCCACTGCACAATGCCCTCTGGTGCTAATGTAGCTGTGCTGGCATTGCACAGCCTGGTGAAGAAGCTCCTCTTCTTCAACCTTCTCTCCCCGTAGCAGACACCCCTCTCTGTTGTCCATCTGAGCAGCTACCATTCCTCAACTGTCCTCATGAACTGGATTCCTGTCAGGTGGAAGATGGGCAGCTTCACTCTTAAGCAGATGAGCCTCTCTCAGATGGTGGCTTCTCAGATGACCTGTCCTCCGAGGATGATGCACCTCAGATCCAATAGGCTTTCTCAGACACCTTACAATGTCCCCTAGATATGCTGTGTGCTCCTCTTTAGCCATTTCCCCAGGTATAAATGTGACTGCACTCTTCTATACAAATAAGCATATAAACTAGAATTTTAATAAGACCAGAATAGAGCCTGGTCCCTGAACCCCTCATCCACAGGAAATGTTCTGGGAACAAAAGTCTCTATTCCACGTGGTTGTCATGAAATATAGAGAAATTTTTGCAAATGTCAGAATACAACATCTGATTTACCATAAATACTTATAAATGATCATTCCAGTCATTCTTTCTCTGTCTATCCTTCTTTGACATCCTCCATATGTAGAAACATAAACATCGGTATATACAGAGATATATACAGAAGGAAAGCAATTAGATGCATCCAACAAATTATTTGTATAGTAAATATGTTTGCATAAGAGCATATACACGTGCACCTGCTGATGATTGCCCTTTAATTACTTTAAGCATGATAGTTATCATTTTAAAAGTCATGTGATTCCTTTGACTCAAACTTAGAGTCTTCCCAAGCATAGGCATATAACCAAGAGAAATACAGTGCTGCTCTTAAGAAAGTAGAAAATTTTATCAATAGCTTTCCATAGACACAAAAATAAAAATAAAAGCGTGTATGACACAGAACAATCTAGTTACGCATCTTCTTGTCTGCATCTTTTGTGGCATAGACATCTATAACAATTTCTCTTTTCTTTCTGTTGGAGACCTTCCCTGTTCTCTATGCCCTTTGTCATACTGCCCTCTGCCCATCTGATCCTTGTTAGAATGGCGCAGCTTTCACCCAGTTTCCCCGTTGTACCATGTCTATCCCAACACACAAAACTTATAGTGAAAGAAAAGAAATTCCTTAAAAGGCAAAAGACACAGAGAAAAGCAATGGCAGTTGGGGATAAGGCAATAAAAGTAATCTGCCTCTAAATGTACCATATTTACCTTTAAACTCGAGAAGTTAAACTGCAGATCCATACCTTTTTAATTTTAATCTTCTTGAATCTTAGATACAAATGTCAGGGCAACATTGGGATTGAAGTAGTGTGCTCAGGTCCCCAGCACAGCGACGGGTCTTCTTAACTTCCACGCAGTTTCCAGAGCAGCTCTCTCTAAGTTCCTAAGGACGGAGGGGTCTTCTAAGTCTACAAAATCAGAAGAGAAAGATTTGCAAACTCAAACCAGAAATCAACAGAGTTACACAAAATCCACGGCCATTTGTTCTAGGAGTTACATATACGTCACATAAACAGCAATTAAGAGTTCAGCATTGAGTGACTAAAAACCCACCCCAAACCCAAACGCACATGCATACCACTCCACAGGCACCACCACCATTAACCGTTACCACCCTCACCAGCACCATGAGCTTTACCGCTATTATGACCACTCCCACCACTGTCACCACAAGCAGCACCAGCCCCGGCGCCACAGTTACCACTGACATCGCCACTACTACCAACAACAAGTAATTATAGTAGTACGTCTGAAAATACTTTTCTAGGGCCCAACAATATCCATTTGCTCATTTATTCTTAGAGGGAAAACAAGGATTGGAGAGAAGTGATTCTGCTGTGATGAGTCATTCATGGTGTTGGGTTGGAATGAATGAATGGATAAATGAATGAATGAATGAATGAATGAATGCTTTGCTGTGTTGTTACCTCTCCTGTGTGTCTCTTATAAATACCTCATATAAAATCGCCAACTCTCACCCCATCTCTCATTCCTCTTTCTGGTTAAACCCAGGGAAGTCTTTGTGTGATATTAAACATTTAGCCACTTACAACTTGGCTGCCCACAGCAAAACAGAGGCTCTATATGGGTAGGACCACTGGTTCCTTGGAGTATTTCAGCCATGTATACTAGAACCTAGCATGTATACTGCAGCATACCTCATGCATGCAGTTGGTACTCAGTCTCTGCGTGAGTGAATTAACAGTCCTTCCCAAGGCCATTCAGCCTGACTTGAACTCTAAACAATACCTCCAGAAATCTTGAAAATTATGTGACCATAAGAACATGAATGTCTTCCAGTGTTAAGCTGAGAAAATGACTTTAAGTGGTCTGCCATGTGACACAGATATTTTCTATAAATATCTATAGATGGTGTAAACGAAAATTCTAAGCACCTACTGCTTAGAAATGAAAGAGCTATGTTACATATACAGAGACGCCCCTGCTCCTGCTATGAACTTTATTTAGTCTTTTTCATTTTCTCTGCCTTCCTCCGGTGCAGTCATTTTTATCCTGCCCTGCAGTCTCCGTCCCTACCTTCTTGGAGGGGATGTGAGAAAAATGAGTTCAGGGCTGCACGAGTGAAAGGGAACTGATACAGAAAGTATAGGGCTGGAGTTCAAAGGACTTGGGGTCTGAATCCAATTTGCTCATTAGTTTTCTTCAGGTTTGGTATGGTGTCTTCTCCTTGGGAGTCTCTTTTCTCACTGGGCTACGCCACATGTCCCCTAACGTTTGCAACTGCAAAAATAAAATGATTACCATCCTGCTTTTATAAAAGATTCCTTTGTTTTCAGAAGTCTACGATAAGCTAAGAAATAGGGTGCAATGCTTAAAAAAAAACCTAGCTATGAATGCAGCCTGACACACTAGCAAATGGCATCATATCTTAGTGTCAAAAGGTGAGAAACCTCTGACAGACTTTGGATGACCACACTACTAATAGTTTCATCCGCTACTGTGAAATTCTTTAGCTTCTGTAAGTATCAAGACATACAGATTTTTCTAATATGCATTTTCTTCTATAAAATGAATCCTTTAAGATGTTTATGATGAAGAAGTGACCACAGAGGTAATCTATTCTTTAGTGAGATGATCGAAGTCCTCAAGGGGTTTTGTTTCTTGTACCCGTAGCAATCATATAGTCCACATTTGACATTTCATGACTTCAACATACTTCCATTACTTTCCCCTCCATTGTTTGGCTCTTTTTCATCTTCTGTGGCATGGGATTACTTCTGGGGTTCAATATGCCTCGAGGCTACTTTCTGTGCACCACTTCCAGATATGTGGTGTTATCCCGACTGTCCTCGTATTAGGGGTAGTCAGCAGAGCTAGATAAAAGGAGTCACCTTTCCCTCTTCATTTCATATCCTCTTGCTGATACCCAGTAATTTAGGGGTGATCTTGGCCATGGTTTTGTAGGAAGATGATAATCAGCTTGTCACAGCTTCAGTTTTTCCTGCATCCCAAAGCCAAGGGATACCACTTCAGAAAGACAAACAATCCTGCAATTCAGAATAATGATACATATGGGGCTCCTGAAAAGAATTGTGCAGACTGCTTTGGGAATCTCAGTCTTAAGTCTACCAAACCCATCTTTGTTTTCCTTGCTCCCAACTTCTGTTAGGAATAGTCTATATAAGGGTAGAAACAACATAAAAATATATCACCTTCTTGTCTATCTTAGTAACACCTGAACTAAGAAATAGTTAAGATGTTTCTGAGGAAAGGTAAATGGCAATCCATACCTATATCAGGTAATGGCGGGGTTAGAGGTGAACTTACTCAACACGCGTCAACTGGACACCTACTGTTTGCTGTGAATTTGATTGAAGGCTGGGAAAGCAACAGGAACCACTGAAGACTTCCTCAGGATATCGTGAAGCCTTCACTCCTAATGCTATTCTGTATGCTTTATAATAGCCTAACTTCTGCTCAGCTATGCTAAAATATGACAAACTTCCCCCAAGACTGTCGATTTTCCTATGTGGTAATGAAGCATGTGTGGAATTAAACATCTCAAGTCCTTCTTGATATAGAGGTAACTTTATGTGTCCCTTTTTTTTGTTTCCTTCTCTCCTCCTGTTCCTCATCTCTCCCCACCTTCTCTCTCCTTAACTGAGAACAAATTCTTACTAAGTTACCCAGGCAAGCTTTGAATTCTCTCTGTAGCCTACAAATTTCATGAACTTGCCATCCACCTGCCTCTGTCTCCAAGTAGCTAGAATTATAGGATTAAAGGTCTATGCGATCAGACCAGTTTAGTTTGTGATCTTATTAGGAATTTGCTTATTTCACTAGCTTGTTCACCACTCCTCACCCAATGGACACTTTTCTGAGTTTTTGTATAAAAGTAAGAAGCATTCACTATTACAAAAATATGCAAGATATCCCACAGTACAGTAAAATAGTTCTAAGCTTCAGATAGCAGAATCTCTAAAATTCATGGAAATTGAAAAAGGGTTAATCTTAACACATGGTAAAATGAACTGAGAAGTATATACTGGGGATATTGACAAAAGCATTAATGTCAAAAGAAAAAAATCACCAAACTTCTCAATTGCCCTATTTTCCAGGATGGAAGACTAATCATAGAAGAAAGTGGCATCTTGCCTGGTGGGAAACCTTGCATATATCAGAGAACATGTCTTTCCTCAAGAGGTATCAATTAGTGGCTGCTCTGAGAACAGTGTAAACCACGCCTCTTAAATTGCTGGACTGCTTTAAGAAATGATCCCTTGTGAAGAGAAAACACACACAAGCATCAAGTCACAGATCCAAAGGTACCACGACACATGTAATAAAGAGGCAGGTGTCCAGAGAAGTCAGGCCAGGAAAAGTAGGACACAGAAGCCTCTGCCTGAGCATGAAATGAAAAGCTCAGTTGCTCACTGACTGTATCCTTCATCATGATATTGATGTACAATGATTCATCTGCAACACAGAAATCTTAGACATCACCTCAAATGGCTCTTGGTGAAAATCAATGTGTAAATAAAACAGCGAAGCCAAGTGCAGTCCCAGTTCTTTACAGGAGGCTGACGCAGAGCAATTCAAGTTCAAGCTCCAGGGTAAGCTAAATACATAGTAAGATTCTTTTTCAAACAAAAGACAAAGAAAACCCCATCTAGCAAGGAGTGAAAGATGCAAATGCTTCCTCCTAACACTGTTAAGTGGTGGTCAGGGTTGGTTGCTGCAATCATAGAACTCTTACAAGGTAAGTCCAGTTTATTTTATACTCCCCCAAAAAGAAAATAGGACATCATTAATATAGGCCACGAGGCTCCGGTGGGATATACAAGCCCTGAAGAGTTAGACAGCAGTTTATTAAAACTAAAGAGACTCTTTCTGCAAGGCTTTCAACAAACATGGTGGTACGGTCTGGGCATAAATAACATTTTAATTCTTAAACGGAAATTTTAGGGTGATAGATTATAAAAATTAGGGAATGGCTCTGTGGTAAACTGGACATTTGGAAAATCCTGGGTTCCGTCCCCAACCCCCAAATCACACAGAGAGACAGATATGCAAACACACACACACACACCAAAACAAAGACCCAAAACACTGCAGTATGTGTGGTATGTGTTTGTTATTGAACTATGAAATACCTGAAGCACTTGAAGTGTGCGTTCTGGTTTGCACTTATTTGCTTGAGGGAAGTCAGCATGCACTACCATCAATTACAACAATTTGTATTGGTGAACAGACATAAACTAATGACTGACGCACAAAGACCTCACTGAACAAAGCTACTCCGTTTCTTTGCTGAGTCATAGCAAACAGGAAGACAGGCCTACAGGAAATGAGCTGCCACATGGAAGGGTAGAATAAAAATGGAATCTAAAGAGAAGGGTGAAATTACTGTCTACCGTCAAGCTATCGCATAAAGCACTGTAGTTCCTTGTGATCAACAAGTCTCTGAGGCTACAAGTTATTGAGCTTGTATTTTCTCATATGGTATATCTAAAACATCAAGGTAGTGCAGAGGGGTCAGGACTTAGTGGTAAAGTAGCTTGTACAGCAGGGTGGAGAGTGAGTCTGAACTCGGGACTCATATGTACTGGTCGGTCTGCGCTTCAGTCGCTGTGATATAAGCGTTCCTACTGAGCTCAGCATTCATCGCTGTACAAGTTGTAAACATGTCTCACCAATTTGTTACATACACCCCCTACATGACTTACAGTGTTTTCTCAAAGTCTAATCTTTTCTTTTCATAACAGCAAATTGTTTATCTTCCTCACATACATGCCTTATCTAAAGGTGGAAAAGAAAATCCCTCATACGTGTTCAGAAACATAAACTGGGGGATGCAGACAGGGAGCTTCTAGAAAAAAAAATGAAAATGGCCTATGAGTTCAGCAGCGCTCATCAGAGGACACATGCAAATAAAATTTGAGTTCCAATACTTTGTAACCACTAATACAATAGATCTCAGTAATTATGATCAATGTACGTTAACATCACTAAACTAAGATAAATGGTGGCGTGCTTCCGATGCCACTGAAAACCCTACCCATGAAGCCAGTGATGAAACTGGCATATTGGCGTGGAAAGGTTCCAAAGAAAAGTGAACAGTCTCTCTCTCCTGGCTAAAATCAGAAAATGATCTTGCTGAAGGCACAGGACTCCAGAAGTGTCCAAACTGAAAATGTCTTTAGTTCCACCATGTCAAGAGACCGGAGATGCCAGAAAGGGGGAATGGTTTCCCCCTCTCTTTTTTCCCCTAAGGAGTATCCCTTTCCAGGAAGCAATTTAGAGGACATGACAGAACCTGGCAGGCACCTGGATACCTGGAATAAGAACTAGACCTACCCATGGGAAAGGAGGGAGGTCTTCCCTTTCCCCCATCCCCTAGATCTTAATTAGTTCTCAGGCATTGGGGCTCAGTTGTATTCTATTCCCCATGACTCCTTCTGTTGTACAGGGGTTCTGCCTTTCCTTTCTTTCTCATAACTCCATGTAATAAAGGACTTCTTCCTAAAATTCGTGTTTTGTTGTCTGTGAATTTCATTCTTTGAAGTCATATGAAGCCCAAAGCTACTGGCTTAGGGTGGCTTTCATGACCATAAATCTCCAGGACCCTCGTTCTGTGAGGCCAGTACAACAAGAGCCAAGAAAGGTTTCATTGCTTTCAAAGACAGGCTTCCATACCACTGTCTACTGGAAGGCAAACAACCTGAATCCAATTAAGCTACCTGCAATAAATCTCAGTTTACTAGGAGTCCTGGTCACAAGAAACATACTATGTATGAAGCCACAGCAATGGGATACCTTATATCAGACTGAAGGGCTCTCTGTGGCAGAAATAAGCTCACTGACTTCTGTAATAAGTTACATGGAAAATAATGAATGGTGATGGGAAACTTGTGATATAAAAGATTCACTGGACCTTAACGACAGTTAGTGGGGTGTGTGTGTGTGTGTGTGTGTGTGTGTGTGTGTGTGTGTGTGTGTGTGTTGGGATGGTACATGCACACAAATTCTTGTGTGTGAATGCAGGTATATATGACATTTCAGAAGACAATCTGGGGCCTTCCTCACCCTCCACCTTGTCTGAGACAAGCTTTCTCTGTTTTTTTTTTCCTGCTGCATATGCATGCTAGATGGCCTATAAGCTTTCAGATTTCTCCTGTTTCTTTGACCGATTTCCCATAGAAAGCCAGAGAGCTTCCACATCCAGTTTTGTCACGGATTTTAAGGATTTGAACTCAGATTGTCATGCTTGCTTACTCAGCACCCACTTTTACCCACTGAGCCACCAGAGTAAATTTTAATGGACAAACCTCATCTGGGTCTTGATTTACAACCAACACATGAGAAAAAAGTACCCCATAATTTGAAAAGTGATTAGATATGTGCTATTAGATAATTACTAATATTTTGTGATAAGAATGTTATTGCTATATTTACAAAAGAGAGTTCATGATTTAAAGATCAACAATGAAATATTTGAGGAAGAAGAGATGCTTTGAGTGGAAATTTGGCCCCCAGAGGGCCAGCTGATGCTCACAGACGGCTCACAATGGCTGACGTTTGCATCAGGTATCACACCTTTCCTCTCTCATAGGTTTTAATTTTTATACAAGAAATGGAGAGCAGCATTTGCTAGATAGATGTGCCCATACAACCTGCAGGATACAGGAAGCTTACAAGAGTGGTAGCATCTCTCTCTGCCTGGAGTAACATGATAATTTCAGTCTTTTAAAATTTGCCATTATTTTACTAATAACTATTTAACATATTTGCAAGCAGAGATCAGCAAAATATTATTTTAAAAATTGTTCCATGTGACACTGTAAATGCTGGTGATATTTTACTCTTTAACCAGTTGAGATAAATATTGCAAAATCGGGAACCAAGATGGAGGAATATGCAAGGGAGCCATGCCCCTGGCGAATCGTGGACAACTGTGGTGGTGCCTTTACCATGGGTACCATAGGTGGTGGTATCTTTCAAGCCTTCAAAGGCTTTTGAAATTCTCCAGTGGGAGTAAACCACAGACTCCGAGGGAGTTTGACAGCTATTAAAACCAGGGCTCCACAATTGGGAGGTAGCTTTGCAGTTTGGGGAGGACTGTTTTCCATGATTGACTGTAGTATGGTTCAGATAAGAGGCAAAGAAGATCCCTGGAACTCCATCACTAGCGGTGCCTTAACAGGAGCCATTCTGGCAGCAAGAAATGGACCAGTCGCCATGGTGGGGTCGGCTGCCATGGGAGGCATTCTCCTAGCTTTAATTGAAGGAGCTGGTATCTTGTTGACAAGGTTTGCCTCTGCACAGTTTCCCAATGGCCCTCAGTTTGCAGAAGATCACTTGCAGGTGCCCTCAAGCCAGCTGCCACCCTCACCCTTCGGAGACTACCGACACTATCAGTAGGACATCCTTTCCAGGAGTCCTGTACCTGAGTGGACTGTAGTTCAGCAGGGTTTCAGAAGATCAAGTTACAGTCTCTTTAAAGCTGTAGGTGGGGCAGCGGTGGCCAAGTGGGCCATGAAGAGACATTTAGCACATTTTTCTATTTAAAAGAGACTCAGAGGGGAGAAAAGATACTGAGTTTATTTATTCACTCATTGCATTCGTGATCAAAATAAATGTCTAATGCATTTAAAGAGTGTATATATACACATGCTTAGAAGATAAAGGACCAATGGGCAAATAACAGTGAAAAAAAATCTTTCAAAATCACAGGATTGGCACAAAAGTAGGGTTGCTAGCAGATATTTATTCCTTACATCGTTTTTCCTTTTTTCTTTCTTCTTCCTTTAAAACTTTTAAATAGGTTTCTGCTTTCCAAGTGCGAGTATCCTGGAACCCATTACGCATACCAGGTGTCCTCGAACTTACCACAAGCCTGTCTCTATCTCTTGTGTAATGGCATTACAAGAATGTGCCATAGGCTGGGTTTTAATTTTTAGAAAAAAATAAAGGATAATGGAGTCATGTGACCAGAAAACAGAAGAGAGAACTGTTTAAGGAGATGGGGGAGGGGAAGACAAGAAGGGAGGAGAAGAATGGGCGAATAGCAGAGAAAGGGAGGAATAGGAACAAAATAACATGGCATGGTACTTAAAAATAATAGCAAATAGATAGCATTATGGTCTGTGGAAATGCTTCTACCAGTAAAGAGCCTACATCACAAGCATGAAGACTTAAGTTCGAATCGCTAGCCCTCACATAAAAGGCTGAGTGCAAAGGCATGTGTCTGTAGCCCCAGTGCTCGGAGTGTGAGGGGGAGAGAGACAGGAAACTCTCTGAAGTTCAATAGTCAGCCATTCTAGATAGATCAGTGTGCTCCAAGTACAGTGAGGAAAAATACCTATTGCTGTCCTCTAATCTTTACATGTATTGTAGACACATGTAGAGCCATAAATATATGTTTATGTACTCACACATATACACACTCACACAGGAATATACATACGCATAAAACTTTTAAATTAACCAGAAACTAAAAGGGCATCAGAAGAAAATAATATTTTATGAAACAGTAAGTCAAAACTAAGATGTCTGTTCTCATCTATATCTGATAGTTTCCAAAGACTCTTCTCTCTAATATAAACCCAGGAAGCAAAGCACCACAAACTCATTGCAAAGAATCTTTCATTTTGCTACAGTAGCAATAATGAGCCTTTAGTTAAAGTCTTTATTGTCAAGAGACTAAATAGCAGACTTGGTGGAGCCCTGACATTTCAATCAACTCCTTAGCCAAAGGACCACCCCTAGGAAAGCAGGCTCACCATGAATGAGTCCTGATAACGGGATGTGTAGAAGAAATAAGTCCTTTAACATGATACTGTATTTTTTTCTTCCCAGAACCCCCACCCTTAGTGCAATGGCTCACTGCACCACAGCCTTGAAGCTTCATAAGGATTTAGCATCTCTGTCTTCTTTTTTTTTTTCTCTTTTCTAAGCATGTTTTCCTTAACACTTAGGGTCTCGCCAAAATTTTGTGCTTCCTTACCTTTCTCTAGTTTCCCTTCCCCAGCATTTGCTGATAGTCTGCCATGGTCTCATGCGCATACATTCTAAAATGATGTGACATTTTTTTTCTTTCATCCTCTCCATCCTTGCATTTGGTGAGATTCACAGCTTGTCTACCGTCAGGGACTTGCTTTTAAACTCTAATAAAATTGCCCTTGAGCTTCTATTTGAGCCCATTCTTAAATTATTGTATTAATGAGACGATGAACCCCAAGAGGGGACCCTGAATTCCCACATATCATTTTAATCATAAGTGTAAGAAATCTTTCTGCAACCATTTACAAAGCGTTCTATAGCAGAGTCTCAGAATGTACCCCACAGGGAAGCCCGCAAGAATACTGGACAGACTGTACATTTTAAAACATTTTTATTTCTCAAGGAACAAAAAAAATAACTTGCAGTTCATCACAGTGAAGGGATTGTATTCTAATACAGTTCAATGATTAGGAAAAATTCTTAATCATCCAGCTAAAAATATTTTATGAAAAAAATGGCAGGAAGCCACAGGGATCAGTCAGTTGAATCCTATTATTTCACAGATGGAAAAAAAAATGGCTTATCAAAAGTCATAGGGATGGTTGGGGTCAGATAGACGACAAAGGTTCTGGTGCCATCCCCCACAATCACATTCTGCATACAGCATTGCATTTTACCAAATATTTCTGTGATCCTCTCAAGACCGTAATATCCCTTAAGTAAAAAAAAAAAAATGCTTACAATAAACACAAATGAAAGAGGGGTTGCGGCTTGGAGAGAGGGATCACAAATCATGGAGAACAGGCTAATGCATATGGGTATACATACACTCAACTTTAGGTTCACGGTAAAATTGACCTTCACATAAAAGTTTTTATAAACCACTGTGCTGTCTCCACAGAGCATGTCCCACCAACAGTACACAAACCAGAAAGACAAATGTTACAGTCAATACGTCCTTAAAAGTCACATAATCATTTAGAGCTCAAAGTTGAAGTAGATTTTGTTCCTCATAGTTCCACACCAGAGCTCCGAAGTGTGCAGAGTAACTGTATCCTCCATTACAGTGTCTTACCCAATAGTTCATTGGCCTTAAAAGTTACCCACTGCATCCATCTACCCACCACTCCCTCCAGATCTCTCCTAACTGCCAATCACTTCCCTGTGCCTATGGTATTCCCTTTTCTGTCTCAGAAAGTTTGATACCTGATTTAGGGTCACCAACAAGCCAAGTTTAGCTGCCAGTTCTTGATAAACCAGCTAGCATGAGATTCCTCAGGGAATACCAGATTTGGAAGTCTATCTTTTTAATTGTTTGATAGCCAGAGTGAGAGACAAAAGTGTTTCTTTAGCATGTCTTTACCTCTGACGGGACAGTTACATTTTGTCTCAGTAACTTCGTAGTATACAGTTGCTGCAGATTTTCCTATTTTACTTTTTATTCATTTAGCAAAATGCAGTTAAATTTCCTTAATGAGTAGCTTGATAGCTCGTTTTCTTTTCGAAATTCATTTCTTACTGAATAGTACTCAATCACATAGATGTGTGACAGCTTATTTATCTGTTTGTCTCATGAAGAACATGTGGGCTGCTTCAAGTTTGGGTCAATTATTGGAGTAGTTATTATAAATATTCACAAGTAGGTTGGTGTATGAACACAAAGTTTCCATTTAGTTAAGTAAATGCATTTCGTTAAGGGCTATGAGTGCTGTCATATGGTAAGCGCATGTTTACTGCGGGTAGACATTTTTAGTCTCCCAAGTGACTGTGCTATCCAACCTTGAGAATCACAATCTGTGACTCAACCCAGGTTTAGCTACCCATCCTCAATAACTCATTTAAAAGAGCCAAGTTAATAGTGGGAAGTAGAAAAAGGAAATTTATTCAATATTGCCACATTGGGAAGTGGGACAAAGAAATCAAATGACTATTCTCCGTGTCTGTCTTTGGAGTCATGAAGTGAGGCTAAAGTTCACAAAGAGGGCTAGGGATATATACATCTAAACAGTCCTGGTCAAGGCATATCCTTCCCACCACTGACCCATCACTGTCTGAGTGTCAGTGTTAGCCTATAAGGTGGTCTGACAAATTGTTAGAGCTGTGTGAAATCTTTTTCTAGAAGACAAGCTCTCCCTCTGGGTGGGGATTCTTCTTTCTCTCAGTCTGAGAGTCTGGGGAAATTCCCTTTTTTGGGGGGTCCATTGCTTTAATACGTCAACAGATTGAGAGACACAGTAATTCTTTTGAATATTTTTGTACATGCCAGGACAATTGCAGCTATATATAATGTTTAACTTTAAAAGCTAGCATCTAAGTAACAGCCGCACAGAAAATCACCGTAGAACAGTGGTTCTCAGTCTAGGGGGTGTGATCCTTTCACAGGAATTTCCAGATCAATACACATGACATCTCATGAGAGCGAAGATGTCGAGCAGGAGGAACACTCCTCCATTGCAAATGGGAGAACAAAGCAATACAACCACTTTGGAAATCAAAACTGGGAATCGATCTTAGAAAACTGGGAATCGATCTACCTCAAGACCAGCTATACCACTCTTGGGCACATATCCAAAGGACACTCCATCCTACCATAACACGTGCTCAACCATGTTCATTGCAACTTTATTCATTATAGCCAGAAACTGAAAACAATCTAGATGCCCCTTCAGTCAAACAATGGATAAAGAAAATGTGATACATTTACACAATGGAGTATTACTCAACTGATTAAAAAAATGATATCATGAAGTTTTCAGGCAAATGAATGGAACTAGAAAAAAACAATCATCCTAAGTGAGGGAACCCAAACTCAGAAAGACAAATGAGGTATGTAAGTGGATATTCGCTGTTAAATTCAGTCACAACCATGCTACGATCCACAGATCCGGAAAAGCTAAGTAACAAGGAGGGCTCCAAGACTGACACATAAATCTCTCTTGGAAGGGGAAATAAAATAGATTTTGTGGGGGATGGGCAGGAGGGAGGAGTGGTGTGGGATTGGGGTGGGTATGGGAACAACAGGATCAGGTGCAGGAGTGGGAGAGGATCAAGGGAGAGAGTACTTAGAGGTACAGGAAATGGAGGGCATTTGTGGGTGGGTGATATGGAAACCTAGTCCAGTAGAAACTCTCAGGATCCTATGAGGGTGACCCTAGTAAGGACTCCTAGCTAGAGAAGATTCCAAGCCTGAGTTATCCATCCTCTGAACCAGGCAAAACTTCTAGAGGTGGGACTGGGACACCAACCGAGTCACAAACCTTCAACCTATAATCTATTCAGCCTGCAAGATGTCCTGGGGCAATGGAGGCACTGAACATGTAGGAATAGCCAACCAATGATGGGTCTAATTTGGGGCCCATGTCTCACACCGCCTGAACGACTAGGAATCAGAGGATGGAGAGCCAAGAGACATTTACATATGCATAGTTTGGAGCCTAGCCAAATTGTCATCAAAGAGGCTACAGCAGGCAGCTGATGGAAGCAAATGCAAAGACCCACAGCCAAGATTAGGAGGAGGGACTGCTCAAATTAGAGTTCTCTGTAGGGTTTCTCCCCTTAGAGCCCTGGGAATTCTGTGGAAGAAGGAGGTGCCAGAGGGTTTGAGGACACCAGAAGAATAAAGCCCCACAGACTTCAACTAAGGAGGATTCATAGTAACAGAAAATGAACCACAATCACAGAGCCTGCATGGTTCTGCACTAGGTCCTCTGCATGCATATATATGTGTGTGTGTGTGTGTGTGTGTGTGTGTGTGTGTGTATAGTTATTATCTTAGTGTTTTTGTAGAACCTCAAATAGTGGGAGTAGGGGTATCTCTGACTCTTTTGTCTGCCCTTTGGACCCCTTTCCTTCTACTGTGTTGCCTAGCCCAACCTTGATATGAGGGTTTGTACCTAGTCTTACTGTATCTTTCTATGCCATGTTGGGTGGCTATTCCTAGGAGGCCTGCTTTTTTTTGAAGGGAGGAGAAGTGGATTTGGGGAAGATAGGAGATGGGGTATGGAAGAATGGAGAGAGGAAAAACAGCTGCCAGGAACTTTTAATAATACTAAAACATTTTAAAGACCACCAGAAAACACATATATTTACATTATGATTCACAGTAGTAAAAAAATTCTGACAGGTGTAAGATGATATCTCAAAGTTGTTTTGATTTGCATTTCCCTGATTGCTAAGGAGGTTGAGCATGACCTTAAGTGCTTTTTAGCCCTTCGAAGTTCATCTGTAGTGAATTCTCTGTTCAGTTCAGTACCCCATTTTTTAATTGGGTTAATTAGAGTTTTAGTGTCTAGTTTCTTGAGTTCTTTGTATATTTTGGAGATCAGGCCTTTATCTGTTGCAGGGTTTGTGAAGATCTTTTCCCAGTCAGAAGGTAGCCTTTTTGTCTTACTGACAGTGTCCTTTGCTTTACAGAAGCTTCTCAGTTTCAGTAGGTCCCATTTATTTATTGTTTCTCTTATTGTCTGCGCTCCTGGGGTTCTGCTTAGGAAGTGGTCTCCTGTGCCAATATCTTGTAGACTACTTCCCACTTTCTCTTCTATCAGGTTCAAAGTGGTCGGATTAATGTTGATGTCTTTTATCCATTTGGACCTGAGTTTTGTGCATGGTGATAGATATGGATCTATTTTCATTCTTCTACAGGTTGACATCCAGTTATGCCAGCACCATTTGTTAAAGATGCTATCTTTCTTCCATTGTATAGCTTTAGCTCCCTTGTCAAAAATCAGGTGTTCATAAGTTTGTGGGTTAATACCCGAGTCTTCTATTCGATTCCATAGGTCGACTTCTCTATTGTTATGCCAATACCAAGCTGTTTTCAATACTGTTGCTCTGTAATACAGTTTGAAGTCAGGGATGGTAATGCCTCCAGAGGTTCCTTTATTGTATAAGATTGTTTTGGCTATCCTGGGTTTTTTGTTTTGCCATATAAACTTGATTATTGTTCTCTCAAGGTCTGTAAAGAAGTTTGATGGGATTTTGATGGGAATTGCATTGAATCTATAGATTGCTTTTGGTAGAATTGCCATTTTTACTATGTTGATTCTCCCTATCCAAGAGCAGGGAAGGTCTTTCCATTTTCTGGTATCCTCCTCAATGTCTTTCTTCAAAGACTTGAAGTTTTTGTCAAATAGGTCTTTCACTTCCTTGGTTAGAGTAACCCCAAGATATTTTATGCTATTTGTGGCTATCATGAAAGGTGATGTTTCTCTGATTTCCCTCTCTGCTTCTTTATCCTTTGTATATAGGAGGGCAACCGATTTTTTGGAGTTGATCTTGTATCCTGCCACATTACTAAAGGTGTTTATCAACTGTAGGAGTTCTTTGGAAGCCAAACTCAAAAACACCAATGATAGCCTATGCTGGAGAGGATGTGGAATGAGGGGAACACTCATCCATTGTTGGTGGGAATGCAAACTTGTGCAGCCACTGTGGAAATCAGTGTGGCGGTTTCTCAGGAAACTGGGAGTCAACCTCCCTCAGGACCCAGCAATTCCACTCTTGGGAATATACCCTAGAGATTCCTTAACATACTACAAAAGCATTTGTTCTACTATGTTCATAGCAGCACTATTTGTAATAGCCAGAACCTGGAAACAGCCTAGGTGCCCCTCAATAGAAGAATGGTTAAAAAAGGTGTGGAACATATACACATTAGAGTTTTACTCAGCGGTAAAAAACAATGACATCTTGAATTTTGCATGCAAATGGATGGAAATAGAAAACGCTTTACTGAGTGAGGTAAGCCAGACCCAAAAAGAGGAACATGGTATGTATTCACTCATAAGTGGATTCTAACCATAATTAAGGGTCTTTGAGCCTATTATTCGTGATCCTAGAGAAGCTAAATAAGAAGATGAATCTGATGAAGATTATTTAGCCACCTGCCAGGAGGTAGGAAATAGACAAGAGTCCCAGGTAACCTCGGGTGCATGGGGGGGGTGGGAGGGTTGTCGGAAAGGGAGAGGGTTAGAGAGAAGGGAGTAGGGGAGGATTGGGGAAAGATCGGGGGACTGGGATGGGGGGGAGGGAGGAAGGATGGATATGGGATCAGGCAAGTATATACCTCAACTAAGGGAATCATTTTAGGGTTTACAAGAGTCTTGATTATAAAGGGGATCCCCGGTCCAAGGAGAGATCCCCAGATGGTTCTCTGGACAGAGGAGAGGGTGCCTGAACCGGCCTTGGCCCACAACCATACTGATGAATATTTTGCATGTCACCATAGAACCCTCATCTGGCGATGGATGGAGATGGAGGCGGAGAACCACGTTGGAACACTGGACCTAGCTCCCTAGGTCCAAATAAGAGGCAGAAGGAAAGAGAACGTGAGCAAAGAAGGCAAGGGCAGAGGAAACCTTCATCCGACGTTGGATGGCGATACAGATGGAGACCCATATTGGAACACCGAACTGAGCACTCCACGGTCCAAATGAGGAACAGAAAGATGAAGAAAATTAAAAAAGTAATCAGGACTGCGAGGGATGCGAGCACCCACTGATACAAGGGAACTGATATAATGAGAGTTCACCAAGGCCTGTTGGACTGGGACTGAACGAGGACGTGATCCAACCAGATTCTCTGAATGTGGCTGGCCCGGAGCCTTTTTGAAAAGCCATTGACAATGACACTGGGACTTGCTTCCTCTGCATATACTGGATTTTGGCGCTCCAGTCTGTTTGGACTCTCACCTTTCCTGGACCTGGAGGGAGGGGGGAGGAACTTGAACTTCCCACAGGGCAGGAAACCCTGACTGCTCTAGGGGATGGAGAGGGAGGAGGAGAGGGAGTGGGGGGAGTGGGAGGGTGTTGGGAGGAGGGGCTGAAATGGAAACTTTTATAATTTAATAAAAAAAATTATGATTATGAAATATTAATGAAAATTATTTTATGATTGGTGTGATCACAAAATGAGAAACTGTATTAAAGGGTTGCAGCATAATGAAAGTTGAGGAACATTACTTTAGAAAATGTCTTTGGACGCAGTATGCTGAAACTGATATCGCCTCTGTCAAAAGTCTCCATGCTATAACGTTTTCAGCATCCAAGACTTTTTTTTATTGTATTTCATATACCCAAAATAGTGTCTGGACATAATCTGTTATCATTAAATACTTGTTAGATTAATATACTAACCCAAGGTAAAACATTTCCCCTCTACTTTTATATCAGAGAATTCTATTTATTTCAACAAGTGAAGTAAAGACTAATGCAAGGAGGTGATGGTATTTGTAAATAAATAGGTATTTGTAAATAACAAAATTTCACTCAAAGTCCGTGCCTTACAAAAGTATAAAGGGTGGAAAGGAGGAGGGGAGAAAGAGCCAAGGAAGATGGAATCTTTGTTTCTTACTCTGGGGCACGTGCTCATGGTGCGGAATAGGGGACAGAATCTTCTGCACCGTTTAAAAAGTTCTGTCTTTATTTGCTATGCACGTACAGTTGAATTTGCATAAATTAGATGCACATCAGCTGAGCCTCCACTATAATTGCGAAAACCATTGCACTGGAAATAAGCCTTCATTGAAATCACATTAGAAACCAAAAAAGATTAAATTAGATTTGGAAACATATTTAGCCCTATCAAGAGGTAGATTACAGAAAGTTTATAAAACAACACAGACATACATAACCAGCCACATAAGGCCTGGCTGAGGAATGAAAGCAACACATCTCATCAATGAAGAGAACAATGACGGACAGGGAGTCACTTGAGCATCCAAGCTCTTGTTCAGAGAACTTCAGTAGCTAAGAAAACAGTCACACACCCATTCATCTGGCTTCAGGTACCTAAACTGCAGAAAGGGCCTCATGCCCACCAGATATAGTTGTCCAAATCCAGGTAGCATACATGCCAATTCTAGGTCGCCAATTCTCAGTCCTCCAACAAAACTGCAACAGAAGTTTTCGTACCTCAATAAGGAGGATGTTGAATTTATCTCAATCATGTTACCACTACAGGTTTGCTGATCAGAAGCCTTCCTCAAATCTCATGCCGCCTTGTCTTAATGCCAGCTAAGTGGTGTTTTAATATTTATTAAGGGTCCTTAAGTCCTGTGAATTACGTAAATGTGCTGGCGATTATTTTCCCTTCACTCTTCTTCCCAGGCAAATGTGAAGCTAAATTAGTCACTTATCATAAAGTTTTCTGAAAACACAAGAGTCTAAAGAAATGCTTGATAATTGTTCTTAGCCATCTGGCACCAAGTGATGCTCATGAACTCACATGAACCATTTGGTAAAGTTCCAAAAATGTCTGTCTTAATTTTACATCTCACTTACTGAAAGTTCCAGGCTGGAAAAATTTGTAAGAGGAAAAAAAAAAATAGTTTACAAAAAGGAAAACAAATGAGCAAATCCCTCAACTCATTTACATTCCAAAGGAAAACTTACCAAACCCATCACCTGCAGCCAGCTTTAATTGATCAACCCAACATCTCCCAAAGACAGACAGAGACAGACACACACACACACACACACACACACACACACATACACACACACACACACACACACACACACACACAAAGGAAATAAAAACACAGGGTAAGGAGAAATGGTAGTTGCTTTTTCAAGTCCTTTTAATAGATTTTTTTAGTTTTTAATTCTGTTCCCTTACTTCCCTTCTTCCAACTTTCTCCTTGCTCCCTTTTGAAATTATGGTGTGTGTGTGTGTGTGTGTGTGTGTGTGTGTGTGTGTGTGTGTGTGTGTGTATAAGTTCAACCCAGTCTATCTAGTGTTACTTGTATCTATGTAAGTTCAGGATTGCCCACTGGTATTAGATAACCAATTAGGGGTTTTCCACCTGGGGGAGAGCATTTCTCGCACTCTCAGCATTTATTAGTTAGTTACCTATAGTTCTTTTAGGTGGAGCCCTGCGAGAGTCCCCGTTCTGTGTTATCATGCCTATTGGTAATGCCCTTCTTCAGATTCTGCTTAGGTAGATTCATACCCTGGTGATAACCAACAACTCAGTAATTGAACT
The DNA here is from genome assembly GCF_982192425.1 of Myodes glareolus. NCBI lineage: Eukaryota > Metazoa > Chordata > Mammalia > Rodentia > Cricetidae > Myodes > Myodes glareolus. The sequence continues at coordinate 77,066,345 of NC_142034.1, read as the reverse complement.
TAAGGCCCATCCAACAGGAAATAAATCAGGCCTGCTACTGGAAATTTAGACAACTCTCTAGGGATAGTGAGGTCACAGATCTTAAAGGACCCACTATTGCCATCCTACTAAATCAGCATAATACATAACTGCATTCTAAACACCTATCGTTTTCCCTATACATAAGTGTAGCTCTCATCTCTCATCAAAGAAATCCCTTTTTTTTTTTTTTGCAAGAGGAAGAAACTATTACAGAAAGCCACAAGCAGTCCAAATACAGAGAACGAGTGATTGTGACATGCCCAGTTCTAGAGGAAGAATCTACAATACCACTCCTATATCTAAAGCTCAGGGAATAGCAGGGAAGATATTCAGGGAAGATGGAACAGAAATATGTTAAGCACCAAGGGACCAGGAAAGCTGTTATGGGATTATATCTCCTAGGTGAGTCAGGGGGGCACCTTTCGTAATATCTCAGCAATATGGCCGCCTAGTCAAATCTTTTTAGATGGCTGAATCACTGATTCTTACAGGAAGGTGATTTCTAGATCTGCTGCTCCCCCAAAGCCCTGTCTTGCCTACCAAAAGCAGATCCTCGTTCACCTAGCTTATTATTGTACTCTTTCAGTGGGGATAGATAGCCTACAAAATAAGCTGTTTCCACATCTATGTTCCAAACTGTGAAAGTCTCCATCTGCCTTTACAGCATAGTGCCAAATGCTTACCGTGGACTAGACATTCCTCTGAGGTTCAGTTCCCTGATGGCTTCCCTGACCTCATTTCCATTTCTGTCATTGAGAAGTCCCAATATCTAAATGGATTTAACACTTAAAGCTCATTTGGGATTAAAGATGAGCTATCCCTTACCAGAAGAAATACAGAAACATATTGGGGAGTGTGGTGGTTTAAATGGGAATGGCCCCCGTAGGCTCATATATTTGAAAACTCAGTCTCTGATTGATGGAATCGTTTAGGAAAGATTGGAAAGTAGGGCATTATTGGATGAGTGATGTCACTGGTAATAGTCTTTGAGGTTTCAAAAGTCCATGCCATTCCCAGTTAGCTCTCTCTCTACATCTACCTCATGCTTGTGGATCAACGTGTAAGCTCCCAGCTAATGCTTCAGCACAACGCCTGACTGCCTACCACCACGATGGTCCTGGACGCACCCTCTGAAACTGAAGGCCCCCAGGAAACTGTCTTTTCTAAGTTGTCTTGATCACGGTTCAATCAATTTGTCACAATATAAAAGTAAGAAAGACAAGGTGATTACTGAATCATTCAACCCTTTTGTTACTTCTCAGTCATTAACAGGTTGCACACATTGAACCAGGAATATTTTAGAGTTACAACCTTCCATTTTTCCTCTTTAATAGCATAGATATATTCATCTTGTAGGAGTATTTTCTAATCCTTTTTATCCAAGTGTATTCTTTCTTGGTCATTCCTATCTACCCAACACCCACCACTCCCTGTAACTTATATAAGATGACAACCTGAATGTTAAATTCCCTTCTTAAGCAGCATTCAAATCCACTGGGCCAGTCTTCTGGAGTAGTCAGAAAAGCATTACTTATCTTTCAATGATTTTATGACAAGCTCCAGCTTCTGAAAATTACTGGATATTACTCTAAATATAAAACATTATAGATAATTGCCCCTTAGAATGGAACAAATCATTATATTAATTTGAAAAGTTATCTTAGCTATGGGGGAGAAAGTACTTACTGGAAAAAAAATTGCCTATGTACATGAAAAAGCTAATTTCTAAGAGGAAATATGAGAACAAAACAAGGTTTGTGCTTTCTGAAATTCATTTTGCTGATGCTAATATCTGATCCAGTGCCATAGAGTCCCACAATGGCTGCAGAGAGAATTCCAGAAGGCACGTTATAAGAAGGAATGCTAGACGTTACAAGTGAGTGAAAAGTATCTTCTTCTCTTCTTCATTTTAGAAAATTTACCTGGGGATTCTTTGAGAACTCAGTACAAATAAGTTAAAGGAGAAAAATGGGCTTTATAATTTCTAGAGAAGAAATCAACCAAAGTCATATAGAGGCCAGTGAAAAGAAATAGCAGAAATTAGCAACATTAATTAAGCCTAAGCTTTATGAATATTTGTTATTATTTGTTTTTATAACAAATAATCAGAGTTCTAGTACAATCTCCATATCACACATGAGGAAATCAAACAAAGTATTCACTTTAGCAGGACTGAGATGAAAGCAAGGCAAGGTGGATGGTTCCAGCATCCATACTCAGAGCCTGGCACTGTGTTGCTGCATAGCTTGTCATAAAGAAAGCCAGGCAGAGAAGGGATACATTCGGTAATCCCCTAGAGTGGAAGTGAAACTTACTTCCTGATGATTCAGGAGTTGAAATAAAATATTGCTCTTCTATGAATGCAGAAAACTAAGTCATATAGATCTTATGATTTGCCTTAGGGGAAAGAAGATCTTCTGATGTCTAATTCAAGGTATCTTTAGAAGCCCAGTAAGTCTAATTTGGCAAATGTATATGACTTTCTTTGAAACACTTGTCACTGTGGTGGTAAGTCGCATACCAGATAGAAAACATTTGAGAAAGGAAGGACCCTGTAGCATCACAGATCAAAGGATAACACACACCTGGGATGACATTGAAAGAGCCTCCATGAGACCAAGGTCCATGGAGTGTTGGCTGGTTAAAAGTACAAGAAGGTGAAAAGAGCAAGATGTCTCCTGGTAGAAGACACTATATATAGACAGCAAGGGCAGGCACTGCTGTCTGTTTAAAGAGTCTAAGGAAGCCCTGTATGGAAGGCCGAGTTATGTATTTTGAAGATGGCACACTCTAATGAAGCAGAATAAGGCAATATATACTGGGATCAGGTACTACAGACTTCTCAGGCTATGATGAGGCTTTTCAACATCTTAAGATGATTTCAATCATGAAAATAGGACAATGCTACTGGCTGGAATGGTTTTCTTCCCGACTTCTTCAATTCCCTGCTCTTTCCCCCTGCACTAAGCAAAATAGAAATGTACTCTGGAGCTGAATGAAGAAGACAACACCACAAAAGTATGGAGTAAAATAAAAGAAGAAAAGATGGGTTCCTGAAGAGTCTTAGTTCACAAAAAGGCAAGTTCTTACAGGGCAGTTCAGAAATATCAGATCAAAAAAATCTATGATGTTGTTGGTTGCAACCACCAAGATGCATTTGTTAAACTTCAAGGACTTTTGTAAGCTAGCTGCTAAATCACTAGCCACTGAAAAACAGTAACACTGGGCACAATTACACATGAGCATTTGGGAATGCTATAAAATGGATTTTCTTTTTGTAGATTTCATTTTGCCAGCATACCTCTGCCTAAGCTCAAGATTGGTTTCTGTTACTTTTGATGGAAGGAAATAAGTAACACAAAGGTATCTTGTTTTGATATCCTATTACTCTACAGACTCTTTGTGTATTTTAAGCTGTAACAGGAACCTGGAGGAACACATTGTTGCTCATTGACTGGACCCCTGTCTTGGTTTAATGCACTATGTAGCTACATCATAAACTTGACCAACCTTCTTGAGTTTGTATCCGTCTTTCTGGATCTATACCTCCACAAAGTTTATGAAACAAGAACAATATGCTTCTTTAGAAAAGGCAATACAATTTTGTTAGAAATTTCATATGTAGATCTTAACTATGTCTTATATGGTATCAGTGCTCAGAGCATTCTAAAATGAAATTAAATATAATCTCCTATGTGATGGCTGTGGATGTTATTCCAGGGTAGAATATTTGCCACAGTTCAATCTCAAGAATGAGAAACAAATAATAATATCTATTCCACATAGTATTTGAAAATATAATAATCAGTAAATTTTATTAATGTATGAAATAGACCATACTTATTTATGACCATGATCTATATCAGACATAATTTTATAAAAATTTAAACTTGGATATGGCACCAACACTTCACAGAAGTTAATGGTTATAAATCAATTAGATTATCTAAATTCCTTCCATGTTAAGAGACAAGAGATCCCCATAACTGAACAGTACAGAAACAATTATTATTAAATCCTGTACATATCTGCCTCCTAAAGTACTTAAATGTCAATAGACTATGCTATGGACTACAAATAGTCAGTCATCTAAGCATATAAAACCTGACATTGTTATGATTAACCACCAGTAAACCTTCCTAGAAGATTTCCTGATTTACTCATGCTCTGCCAAAATCACTCTTAACACCACCAATGTGAAACAATTTGTTTTTTTAATTGCAATGGAAACTCTCCTGAATGGTCTGTGATATATCAACTCACTACAATATACAAGGCTTTCTATTGTTTCTATTAAATATCTGGACCAATGTCCATGTCATATCATGATAAACAGCTGAAGCTACCATGTTGTTATTTTCAACTACTTATATCCCATGAGTTGCACATATACCAAGAGACTTGTCTGCATGGTTGTTAGCAAAATTATTTAGCATAATTGTTCTTATTTATTCAAGGACGTGTTTTCATGATGTTTACTATAAACAGTATGACAATCAATAAAAGCCTGTGAGTAAGCTAAAAAGTAGTTGTACGACTTTTCCTGGGACGCTGTGAACAAATACGGATTTAACTAAAATAGGGCACAAGCAACACATCAAATCAACGATTTCACCCCAGTCCAATGATTTCAGTGAGCTGATTTTATAGGAGCATGTGTGAGGGCTTGCTTACAGAACTTGTTGACTCCAAACTACTTGCACACAAAGTTTCCACCCATCATGGATGGTGACCCCATGATGCATGAGAGCTGCATTATGGAGTCCTAATTTGAAGTATCATTTACACTCTAGACCTTCCCCAAATCACTTGCAGTTAGAAGAGCCAGGAGGCAGGAGGGAAAATCTTCTTGAATCATAGATGAAGATTCTGTGATTCTCCTCCCAACCTCCAGCCTCCTACATAGGTAGCACACGAGGTCCATTTACTAGTACTATAGACCTAGCTAAAACTATAGCACACCAATTATTTCATTACAATAGCTATCAGGCCAAGGTCATTTCTACCCCAAGATAATGATGGGATGATTATGTTAGGACCAAAGGAAAAAGCCAAGCAACAGAGATGGTAGAAAAATAAAGCTGGGCCAAAAGAAAACTTAAGAAACAATTTATCACGTTTGAGCAAACGTTCAATTAGGTTTGAGACTGTTGACAAGGGTTCCTTAACATGGAGAGCTACACCAAAAAGAAGAACTATCTTCCATCATCAGAGAGTGTGAGCAATAGAATACACATTTCTGAAGACTTGTTCACAATTATCTTCGTGTTAGTAAAGAAGACAAGTCTTGCTGCCTTAAGATATTAGATATACACAATGCCAAATCATTATTGAGTCAGAAAATTAAAGATACATGCCAGTTTTGCATTTTTATATACTAAACATGGCTAAAAGAGAAATCAGTGTCATGGACAGTTCAGTGGGCAAGAAAGAGAAGCAGTCGTTTCTGTCCCTCGAAGAGATTCCCACATCCACTCTACTCTGCTCCAAAATCCTACTTTTATTAGTGAGCCTCAGAGCAGTGCGCAGTTAAATATAGATCATTAGCCACTGCATGTTTAATTACATATCAGTATTGCTTGAAGATTAAAACATGTCTGTCGTTCAATTATCCCCACAGAGACAACCCCATTTTCTGCCCATTCAGCTAGGAACAATGCATTCATAAAATAGATTGTTCTAGTTTAAAATCCGTTTGACAGTATCCTGGGGAGCTGAATTCAAAGGAAAGAAAAGAAATACACCTGCTCACTCATTTCCTATCTGAGGAAAAGCACAAGCCCCTGTTTTAGACCCTTTTACATCTCAGCGAATAACACAGTCCAGCATCTTCTGCTCTCCACTTATACTTCAGCAAAACGATGTCAGTCTCCATGTAGCTGGTCTTGCAAATTCACGACATCGAACACAGCTAAACGTTCCACATAAATGACCTCAACTCTGGTCTCTGCACGTAAACCAATAATCTGCGAAGTTTTGGATAAATGTACACAGTTACAAATAGCGTCTCTTCTTTTGCAAGTAGAACTCATTACTCAGAAGGGAGGCAAACGGGACCTTATGTAAGTCCTTAGTTGAAGAATGGAGGATCAGAAGAACGATTTAAAAAATGTAAGTGGTGCTTGGGATAATTTGCTATGCACACACACACACACACACACACACACACACACACACACACACTCTCACAAATTCCTTTAAGTTTTTGCAATCAACCTGACCATTAAAAAATGTTTTTTGCATCTCTCATCTGTGTCATTGTGAACTGAACTCATTTGGTACAGAAAACCTACAGTTTAATTGCTTGATTTAAACTTGGCTGGTAGAATGCACACTGAAACATTACTCTTTTAATTATGCTAATTTATATCTGAAAAGCTAAATCTACAAAGGCAATAACATTAATTATTTACTTGCCCATTAAAGTTGAATATATATTACCAAGCTAATTGGCTCCATAAGTCTGCCAAAAAATTAAAGACAAGTGGCTCACTAATTTACATGGGGAGGGCACGGAGTCTCAGAAGTTTGTTTGTTCCTAACTGCATCACAGGAAAACATGGATCAAGTGCTTTCCTTATCTGTTTAATTTTCCACATATCTTCTTCCTTCCCACTTGGATCAAAGCATATTTTATAGAGGAAAAGAAAGAAAAGACACAACTAATACTTAACCTGGGGCTTCTTCTGTGTCATGCTCTACATGCGAAATCTCATTTAATTTAGGAAGCGAACAAAATACAGACTAGCCTCATCTCCTTCCCAAAGATGATCAAATAGGTGTTTAGAGAGATTTAAAATCCTCACAAAGCAATGCCAACAAAAGGGGCACAGCTTTCCCCTCAATGGGATAAGCGATTATCCTGGAGCCAAATATGAGTGATCAAAAATGAGGGACCATTGCATGGGAATAGGGATTTAACTTATTCCACATTCCATGCTCCAACATGGCAAACTTCAAGAAGCTTTCATAGTGGCAGAAAAAAATGAAAACCAGAAATCAAGACACTTCTCACTTACCTTGATGGGTATACCAGATAGATGAATGACAGAAAAGCAGCAAAGGAACAAGGTGTGATCGTGGGCTCCTTTAAACCCAGCACTCAGGAGGCAGAGGCAGGAGTATCTCCATGTGTTTGAAGCAAGCTGGGTCTATATAGCAAGTTTCAGCTAGGAAAGCCTACATAGTGAGACCATGTCTCAAAAAAATAAATACATTCAAATAATAAAGTAAACAATGATGTCTCTGTTGGAGGCCTCAGGGGACATCTTACACGTGACTTTCTTAGCTTTTGAGTTGGAGGACGCTCAAGGCTCAAGCGCTGGGAGCTGAGAACCCCCACATCCTGAATTTCTTATAAACAACTTGCTTTCCTCTGCTCTGAGCTCACAGCTGCTCTGAGCACGAGACCCTCAGAAGTTCCTGATGGCAGGAGAGTGGTTTCTGGTGGGTCTGGCTGGGGCGTAGCTATCAGTTAAGGATCCTTATATAAGCTGCCCCTGGACACAATAAAGGAGGCATTCTTGCATCAAGGATGACCTGTGTCTCTGTCTGTGAGTCTTTGTATATTTCAATCTCTAGTCCCTTGCCCTGTTCACGAACTGTACGGTAGCACATGGAGCACAGATGGGCATGGTACGCCACACTCAAGGCCTGTTCACAGATCCCAAAGGATTAGCTTATTAATCAGAAGGCTATTAGGTCAAACAGAGAGCCAGGCAATGGTTTGCTATTAAAGAGATCTAAAATGACCCAAGGTAATTTAGCCCTGGACTTGACATTCCAATTTCTCACATCCCTGAAGTTCGACTCAGACAGTCGTCTGCTGCATGTGTAACCTCTTCCCAAAGACTTTTCCTCAAAGCAAGTCTTTAAGCAATTACATTGTGGGGGTGGGTCTCCTGAGAAGAAAAGGCTACCTACTCTACCGTACTGTTTTAATATGTTTCTCACAGTACTTGGGTCTCTGTAGATGAGTCCCCAAGAAGACCTGCTTAAACACCAATATCACAATGTTTAATGAAAGTTTTATCCCTAGCCCGACTTAGATATTGGTATAAAATGCAACTACAGAAGTTGGTCAGAAATACAGAAATGGTGATGAGCACAGCGTACATCTGTGTCCTTGTACCTCATTATGAGCACGTACCCCAGACATACATCCAGAGCACCAGAAGGGAATTTCAGCTAGTACATGAAGCTCTTCTCTGAAATGATTTAATGCTGGCCAGCTATTTCTTACCTTGTTACTGAACAAATGAGTTCAGATATTAAAGATTATAATGCCCGTGAGACTATACTCTTGGTCTTATTCTGAAGATCAAATGTAACTGGAATAATAAGGGCTCTGAAAATTCTCAAATATTAACTAAATGTAAGATAATGCAATAGGAATTAGTCTCTGGTACCTGAACAATACCTATGGGATGTATGCCGCTTTATTAGGGAAGCAACAGTTTGGTTATATTTCCATGCAATCACAAAGGTTACAAAGGTTTTTTTGCAGTGTGTGTAATTTTACTCATTATTTGGTCCAAAGGAAAAGGAAGTAACATAAAACCTTCACAGAGCCAATTAGCAATAAGCCTTTAATTAATGCTCAATAAAATGTTCTGAAAGTAGGTCTTGGGTCACTGTATTCATTAATATTTGAAGCAGGTTTATTTTTACACAGAGATAGAGTCAAAATATTAAGCATGTGCTTTTATGCATGCATACTTTAAGTAATACAGCTAAATTGTTAATGGTTATGGAGCACTTAGAGCCATAATAATGCATAATGAAAAACAGATTTGTACGTTTTTAGGATTTAAATTATAATTTGAATGTTTACAAGTCTATTGGGAAATAAGATGATGTTCTACCTTAGGTGATCTCCAGAAATATTACAAAATGTGAAGATAATTTTGGAGATTTTTCTTTATAACTCTAAACCTAATGCCATAATAAATTATCTTTTCAGATTACCTCAAAACATTTTGTATGTCAATCACTGGGGCTGAAAGCTGAAACTAACAAGTTAAACTCATATTACACTTTGAACTGCTTATATTTAACACTTAAATATCATTGAGCTACTTGGTTGTGGCAGGGTACACTGAAAATAGCCTGTTGATTTTTCTATACCTTAGCATTATTAAATGGAATTGTTGTTTTTTTAATTGTGTGTTAAACTGAGAATAATTAGTGACATGGATCACTGCATTCAAGCATTTAAGAACCAAAAGCACTTTCAGACGCCAAGTTCTCGCGGGGAAAATACCAGAATAATGCATGGCCAGCATGATGGGATGATGATATAATTCAGCATTCAGGCTGGGCATGTCATCCTGTATTTCTTTCCATTAATTCATGTAGGGTATAAAAAGGGCATAGATGTGACTTTTTAAACAACTTGAATCAACACTCTGACATCATTATTATGAATCTGAAACAGTGATTAGACCTTGAGATTCAAATAGATGTGGATACGATTTTTCGCCAAATCTAGACAAGTATATCAATGAGTCTTCTATATAGATTAGGAATTGCAGAAAAGTCATAACTAATCATAGAAGTCAGAGACTGTGACTTTGGTGTGCATTATTAAAACATGTTTTACTTGTCACACATATTGAAACATTGTTGGGAAATACCGCTTTTAATCTTATATAGTTTTGTGTTGCCAGCAGTATGATCAGTATGATGTTTTTACAAGGGAAATGAAATAGGAAAGTTAGGAAATATTTATAATCACAGACTCATGGTGATTTCCTGGAGGAAATGTTATTTAAAAGTCTGCATAAAATTCTATATAAACTAACTTTGCTTTATGGAAGAGACAGATGTTTTATCTTTTCAGTAAATGAAGCAACAGCATTGCAAAAGATCTGCGGTGCATGGATGTGTGCTGATCAAACAGACATCAACATTAGTTTCCATGTCTCTCCTGAAGAATTTCTCTGCAATAGCAAACGTCTGGTTCCATTTACATATCTATTAGTAGGATGGAGTCAGTGAGCATCTTGCCATATCCATAAGTTCTTCACTGGAGAAAGATAAGTGGGGATTAATAATGATCTCAAAATGTATAACCAGAAACTCTGAAAAGAAGTCCTTGGAAACACTGACTGGTGTCAGGCAGTCAAGTAAAGTATATTAATTCCAGCATATAGCCTCCCTCTCATGTGAAAGGATAAAAGAAAAGTCTTGTTTGCATCCAAAAAACAAACTGGTCACTGGATGAAGATATAACAGTCATTGAACAAAAATGAGTTGAACATGAAAGTTGTGTTAAAGGTTCAGATGTATTAACAACATCCTAGGTTTCTTCTCATTTAGAAAGGCAAGGCAACTATCTGAACATATAACCAATGGGGTTCATTAAAATTCCAGTCACAGAAATGAAAAACAGAAACTTTACTGATTCTGTAATACTATTAAAGTAGAAAAATTAATTTCTATCAAGAGATTAAAATTTCTGGCTTGAGTGGTGTCTTAGTCCTGGTTACTACTGTTATGATGACACACCATGGTGAGCAACGCAACTTGTGGGACAAAAGGTTTATCTGACTTAAACGTCTACATCACTGTTCCTTGTTAAAGAAACTCAGGATGAGAACTCAAACGGCAGGAACCTAGAGGCAGGAACTGATGACTGATGCGGAGGCCATGGAGGGGTGCTGCTTACTGGCTTGTTCTTCATGGCTTTCTCACCCAGCCACAATGGCCTGGGCCCTTTAACAACAATCACTAAGGAAATGCCCTACAAGCTTGCTTGCAGTCTAATCTTATGGAGGCATCTTCTCTTCCCTTTTCCCACTTACCTTGTGTCAAGTTGACAAAACTAGCACAGGTGGACAGCTAACATTGCAGTTTGACCAGTTCAAGCACCTGGTCAAGGAAACACCTCTAGGAAACTAGGCTCACATTAAGCCATGCTAAAAAAAAATTGGTAGAATAATCAGCCTTTTGTAGAGACATTATACTTGTCTTTCCCAGAATCTCCATGCCTAACCCAGTAGCTTACTGGGTCACAGCTGTGCAGATTTGTAACTCTTGTCTGCTTTTCTGAATAACACAGAAAAATATGACTTTTCGTTTTCTTAATTCTATCCATTATATAAGCATGACTTTTTAAACCCTTTGTGTTTCCCCAATATTTTTATGCTTTTATTATTCTCTAAAGATTCCTTCCCTACATGCCACTGCTTGCTCACTTTGTGTCTGTTCTCCATGCCAGCTTAAATCGCATAGCTGTGTTTCTTTTCTTCCCCATCCTTTTCCGAGCAGCCACTGAGATGTACATACTGCCTGCCCTAGTTTTTGTTTGTTTTCTTTTTCTTCCGAAGTCTAATAAAAATTTTCGTTTTGAGAGAATTCTTAAATATTTTGTTAGCAAACGAAGAACCTCAAGAGGAGACCCTAATTTTTTCTGTGTTGTCTGTCTACCATAAAGGGATAGCAAAATTCCTTTAATTGTAATTACTTCACAAATATTTGTTGACTCCTAGACACAAGGGTCATTGGACATTTGACATATATTAAGCTCAAAGTATACTGAAGAAAGAGAAAATTCCACCAGGCTGAAAATGTTATTGCCGTTTACTACAGGTGACAACTCACCCGGAGGCTGAACAGGGGAAAGATCTGCTGGAACAAATACACACGCTGCAACTTTGAAGACCCAGGAATTGTGGTTCTACTTTGGAATTTTCTTTAGATCTCTCCTTTTTATCCATTATGTTTTCTGACTTTTCAAAAGCCTTCTACAGTTTGAGCTATAGTTAAAAATTTCAGTGCCTAGTAGTAGACACCAAATTATGAAGGACGAGAAGATGATGGTGTGTGATTTGATCTCTAAGAGCACCTTTAAAGAAATAGTTCCACGGCAGCATTCCACAGTCTACAGACATACCACTTTCAGCGCACCCAGATCTCATCATATACAAAAGGTACACACACCTGCGGGTGACGGAAGGACGTTTTCATGTTAAAGCAAAGATACCTTTTAATGCTTTAGGTGTTACTTATTAAAAATAAATCATTTCTTTCTGTCACATGCACAGATTTCTCCGGTAGCATCCTACATTTTCCCCCAAAGGAGTCCCAGAATACCAGTGGTCAGAAGCTTGAGCTTCCATCTTGTGTGCCTGTCCTTCATCGCTGAAGCCGACATGTGCTGAAGTCACAGGGAAATGTCACACTACATGCTCTGCATGTAAAACTGTCATTGGAGCTTCGTTCTCTCTTCTCCTGAGCACAGTCAGGTTTCTACCGTACTAGCTGAGGTCTTCATATGCTGCAACTGAATACCACAGACTATCCGCCTCCAGCAGTAGAAGCTTATTGTCTTCCAGGGCTAGAAGCCAAGAAGACCGTGAACAGGAAGAGAGCATGGCTGAGCCCCAGGAAGGGCTTTTCCTATTTTGGAGACAGATCAGCCTTAGACAATGGAGGAAAAGAACCTCTCTTTTTAGGACAACATTGACATCACTGGAGCGGGCTTCACCCTCATGACTTAACTACCCCCTCCAAAACAAACAAACAAAAAAACCCTCTCATCTATGAAAGCCATCACACTACAGATTTAGGTGATACTGTTAGAATTTCAGGGATAAGAGATAATCAGTCTATAGCGCAGAGGTTCTCAGCATTCCCAGTGATCCTTTAAGACAGTGCCTCATGTTGTGGTAAACCCCATAAAATTATCTTCATTGCTACTTCATAACTGTAATTTTGTTATTGTTATTAATCATAATGTAAGTATTTGTATTTTTCAATGGTCTTATGCGACCCCTGTGAAAGGGTCATTCGACTCCCCCCCACAAGGGGTCACAAAGCACAGGTTGACAACTGATGCTATAGAGGCTTCTAGACTTGCCTTATCTACTAATGTTCATTGACCTTTGAATTAAGAAAATATATTAAAAGTTATTTTTTGTATGACAATTGTCATAACAAAAGGAGACTCCTCTACCCCCTCCCCAGGTTGCTCCATCACGTGTCTTGAAATATGATTTCGTCTCCTGATTTTTTTAACTAGAAATTTTGAGGAGAGACATCATTAAAGAAAAACATTCTTGCAGCCGGAAAAGGGAAAGAGGCAGAGTAGAGACGCCAAGCTGTAAAACACGCATATTCCCATGCACACAGTCTTCTTAAGGTGCCTGCTTTTACACTGACTATATCTTTCGACTCCTTGCTAATGATTACAGTCCTGATATTGCTAGGAGACAGTATTCTGATAAAGCACAAAGAACACATTAGTTGTCGTGTTCTTCCTGTTTTCAGCTCATTTTATTCTTTGTTGGCTTCCCAAAGACATTAAGGCACAATGAATGTTTTCTTTGGCTGGAAATTGATCGGCATGCTAAGTTCTTCAATTACGTACTCACTGCTGTAAACAACTCTGCAAAAGAACTTGCTTCCAATTTTTGTCTCTCATTTGTTTACCATTGCTCTGTAGCTGTAATCCAATGCCTCATTTGAAGAATGCTCTACTTCAGGATAGGGCTAAGAAAATAAGGCCCAAGTCAAGCCAAAATATAGATATAACTTATTACACACAGATGTGTATAAAGTAATTTTCTGCAAAAAAAGTGATCATCATATGGAACTATCTACCGATAGGTAAATGTACAGTTAAAGCTCTGATTACATGCATTGATATAAATATAGGTGTAGGTCTTATTATCTATTACCAAATAACTAATTAGTGTAAAGTGAGGGAATGTATATACACATTTTTCATCAGTCAGTTAGGAATGTGGGCAAAGGTTAGTTTAGTTTCTTCTTAGGTATCTCTTGCAAAGCATAGCTGACATATCAACTGGAGTGGGGGTCACACATGGGGCTCAATTAAGACAGGATCCACTTTCCAAATTCATGGGGATTTGGGCAGGATCTAGTTTCTCACAGGGTGCTTAGTTTCCCTAACCTGTATGCGCCTCTGCATATGGCAGGATACTTCATTGTCCAGCAAGAGCAAGTGTGCTGGCAAGGCCAGAGATTAAGGTCTCCATTGTTTTAAACACTACAGTGATATCTCATAATCCTAGACATGTGCTGGTGATTAGGACCAGCCTATGCCAAGGGGGACATGTTACAGACAGTGTGGATATGAGGATGTGGGAACCATTAGGAGACATCTTTGAGTCTTTGATCCATAGTAGAAGTATAAGCAAACATGGGGGACATTTTCTAACTGTTCTTTGTGAAATGTGACTTTCATATTTATATCAAAAGCAGTCTAGCACACAAAAAAGATTCATTTAAGTAGCTATACAGTGCTTGCTCTATATGTTTAATTAATTTTCTATGGATTATTTTTTTTCAAAGCTCTATAATCCTCCTTAGCTTCTCAACTGCAGACTAAGAAAGTGATGTTCAGTTACAACTTCAGGTAACTGGGTGAATATTATTTCATCTCACTCAGTATACACATGAGGTGCATAGGATGTATCCCAATGTATTGAATTATGTAAACTTCCAAATTTAATCTCCTAGAGAGTTCCAGGGGATTCATACAAATAATCCCAAAAAGACTGAGCGTAGGCAATTTCACAAGGGTAGCATAAATGTTATTAACTCTTAGAAAAAAATAAGGAAAATAGGCTTATTTCTCTTGGAAAATTTTCAATGCACTGAGTTGTGTCCCTTCAAAATGTATGTGTTGAATTACTGTCAACCAGTGTGGTTGTATCAAGGAATGAAACCAATGGAGGCACAGGCCAAATGAAGGTATGAGGGTAGAACCATCATGATGGGAATACTGCCCATCTACAATGAAACCAACACTCTCTTTCTCTCTGGGTTCAAACAGAAGAGAGATCGTATTACTACCCAGCAAGGTGGGGACTCCCCACAAGCCAAGACATGAAACCTTAACATGAAACCCACATGACCAACATCTTGGCTTTATACTTCCTGGGCTTCAGAGCTGTAAGGGAGAAATTCATGTGTTCCTGCCATCTAATCTCTTGTATCTTGTTATAAACAATGAAATAGAATATTATAAAAGGAATACTAGTCTTGCTTCAAGAATTTTAGGCTTTATGCAACACAGAATGAAAACAGTGTCATAAACAAAGTAGTTTACCTAGTAAAATTAGAGAAGTTCCCATTTACCTAATCACCAGACATACAAGAGTCAGATTATAAACTCAAAACTAACATCATAAATCATAATATCATACATGTTCCTTTAAATAAATGCTTCATCACATTTCCATTAAGAATCTACTCTGAGCCTAGAATACATTAAGTGTCAACAAATAATTTGATCAAACAATGTGCTATAATCATATACAAATATTTGCTTGTGAGATATGAAAAACTAAATTTGATGAGGGAAACTGACAAGTAAACAAACGAATATCCCAAAGTCACAGTACACACTTCCATTCAGGACAAGATGGCTTCCATCCATTTATCTGTTCTCTACTAGGTTCAGAACAAATATTAGTCCTAGAAATTGTGCAGGAGACAAAGATGATAAGGCAGGGGCTATGTGGCATAGGGATGAAACCCAGAAAGAATTTTTCCTACTATATAAAGAAGACTCAGTCATACCTGGTATGTCCCAACAACCCTCAACCTAGTGTGGGCATCCATAGAATAGGCATCCCTTCTTAGAACTGGACAGAAAATCTAATGGCCACGTCCTATAACCCAACTACAACTACTTAGAGTATCAGCTTGTTGTCCAATCAGAAACACAGCCAAGTGGAAAATATAGAAATGAGAATGCAGCTATAGCAGAAAAATCAAAACTTAGTGGATTCAGTTGTTGAATAAAGAAGACAAGGAATAGAATGTGTAACGTTACATGCTCAGTAGCAGAATCTATCCAGTGTTAACAATATAAGAGGTACATTTTAAAGAATAGATAAATGACTCAGAAACAACTTCAGCTCTCACTGGGTCCCTAAAATGAAAAAGAAAGAGGAACTGAAGAAGTATTAGCTGAAAGCTGTTGCATTTGATTCAAGACACAAAGTTACATGTTTGTGAAAATCAGTGAACTCTAAATAGTATGTACCCAGGGACATCAACAGAATACATCATAATTAAATATATGAAAATGAAAATAATAAATAATCTTAGAGAGAAATAACATATTGCACTTTGGGAAATCAGAGCCAAAATATTAGATTTTTCACTCGGAATTATGAAATCCCAAAGAAACTAGTACCGTTTTTCAAGCAGTAAAAGAAAAGAATTAGCCAGGGTGGTGGGACGTGCCTTTCATCTCCACTCTTGAAGGTGGGGGCTGGTGGATCTCTGTAAATTAAAGATCAACTAAGACTGCACAGTGAAACTGTCTCAGATACATATCAAACATTAAGTCCTGCTATATGGGGAGCACAAGAATGATTTGTTCTTAACAAAACCACACTGAAGGGTCTATTACAGGGAGTTGCCCAAAGAGAAGAAAATATTAAAGAATAAATGTTGGAAAAAGGGACGTATCCAGCTTGACAGATCATCCTCTCGGTGATGACAGTGACCAACACTAAACATCTGCTATCTAACACAATACTCTCTAGGGTGGGAAACTAATGTTCTAAAATAGAAGTTTTTATGCTTCATTTGAAGGTGTGAAATGTTGATAGTAGCAGCTTATCGTATGTCTCAACTTTTAACTACTGCAGTACTCAGAACACACACTTTGATTATTGTATGTCTATTTTTTAACTACTGTAGTATTCAGAAAAATTAGCTTAAAGGATATCTAATGAGACATCACAAAATTATCTAGATAAAAGTTATAAGATAATTTAGAGTGAATTATAGGATGCAAACTTAAAAGAAGTAATGAAATGACTAAGCATTAATTAAATTTTTGAAAATACGTATTTCTCTAAGATTTTTAAGTTATGATTACTACACCACTAACTTTGCCCTTTTAAAGCCTATAGTTTAATTCTCAGTAACATAACCAAAGTTGCAAATTCATGGGTACAAATCAACTTTAAAATATTTTCATTACCCCAGGGAGAAAAACGTATACAACTTCACTATGAGTCCCCGTCTTCCCAGTCTCTGTGTCTGTCTAAAGATCTATTCTGGCCATGCCTTTTGAATTGCACAATACACAACGGACCTATTGAACCATTGACATATGTTTCTAAGGTTTATCCTGATGTGGAATATGTTAACATTTCATTTCTCTTCCTGACTAAATACCATCCATAGACAGACCACATTCCAGTTACTCATCCATCAGTGGGGAATGCCTGAGAGGTTCCCCACTTTGAGCTACAGTGAAAGGTGCTGTGGTAGATTCTTATGCCTAGGCTATTGGACACTCTCCTGAGATCCATCTAGAAGAACTGTTGTTGGATCATGTGTTGACTGCATGTTTAACCATTTATGGCACTCCCAGATTCTTTTGCTTAACCGCTGCATCATTTTAAATTTGTAGTACCAGTCTGCCAACAGTCTATATTTTTCCCACAGTAAGCTATATTTCATTATTGTGTGGGCTGGTTTTCCTTTATTAATAATTGTTGTCACTTAAATAGTGAGAAGACAGTCTGTCTTCTGTGCCCCACTTTTAGTGAGATGGAGAACGATGACTGCGTACTTCGCCTGTACAAAGTTTGGTGCCTATTCCAGCTCTAAAAAGTTGTGTAGTTTTCTTTCTTGTTTTTAGATATGCACTCTGTTTTGTGTTCTTTCATATCTGAGTGTCTGTTTAGGCCAGTACAACTTGTAGTTATCACCGTGCTTTCCCCCATTGGATTTGCTTAGTAATTTTATCAAGAATCAATTTTTCAGGAAGTTTTATTTTCCCAATTCAGTTTCCTCCATGGTTCTCTCCTATCTTATTTATTTATTTATTCATTTATTTATTTGATTGTTTTTCCAAGGGTTTTTTGTCTCCAGCTTTGGAACCTGTCCTGGAACTAGCTCTTATATACCAGACTGGCCTTGAACTCACAGAGATCCACCTGCTCTGCCTCCCAAGGTGCTAGGATTCAAGGCGTGTACTACCACTGCCCAGCCCCTCCTTTCTTGTGAATCTGCCACACTTTCTAACTACAGTTTTGAAATCTATGTGAAATTTTTAACTATCTTCTTCACAAAGATGCT
This sequence comes from Myodes glareolus, assembly GCF_982192425.1. Taxonomy (NCBI): domain Eukaryota; kingdom Metazoa; phylum Chordata; class Mammalia; order Rodentia; family Cricetidae; genus Myodes; species Myodes glareolus. Next base: position 77,048,246 of record NC_142034.1, on the reverse strand, counting down.
TACACAGAATTGTTATACGTGGATATTCACTTTGAATTGTCTAAATACGCCAATTTAAAAGTAGGATTTAATGGATTAGATTAAATACACACACAATGACAGTGTTTGATGTTTATAAGAGTTCACCTTAGATTTAAATCATAGGTAGGTCAACAGTGAATGCATGGTAAAGATGTTCCAGGAAAACATTCATAAACAAAACCGGAGGCTACCTTAATACCGCATACAGACATTGCAGATAGGAGAAGCCAAGAGGGATATATTAATTCCTTCCTTCATGAAAGACATAATGATTCTTTGTGTATGGCAAACAGGAAAGCAGCAAAGTACATTAAAATAAGCTGACTTGTCTGAAAGGAGAAATGAGGGTGTTATTCTAGTACCCACCCCATCCTTCTAAATAACTGGAGGATTCATTTCACAGAGAGATCAACACTACAGACTAAAGAAAAAGCACAACCAACAGAATGTAATAGGTATGTGTTGAATACACTTTTTTTTTTGAAAACATACACCAAAATGTGGTGCATAGTTGGCAAAACAAAAACAAAAACAAAAAACCCTTCAACTAACTTCAAATAGCAATCATGTGCTCAATACTTTCTTTGACCATAATGGAACTACAAACAGAAATAGAAATATGGGAGCAAGGGAAAATTAAATATGCTCTTTTAGACAAAGCACAAGTCTAAGCTTTAGGGGAAGATATAAAGGTACACAGAGATTAATGAAAGTGAACACAGGATATCAAAATGTGAGAGGAAGCCAAGGTAACACTAAGAAAGACCCAGAATTGAATGTTAGCACTAGAAATATGAGAAAATATCATAAAACAACACGTTTTTCTAGCAAAATAAGCTGACAGCAAATGGGAGGGAGGGAATTAAAAAAAAGAAGAAACTAAGGAGAATTGAAATTGGAAAGAAATCAAGAAAAATCAATGAAACCAAAAATTGTATCTTAAAAAACGAATCAGTAAAATTGGTAAACCTCCAGTAAGAGGAATGAGATAAGCCATCATAATAAGGCACAAAAAAAGGAGATCATTACATATTCTATGACAATAAAAAGAGAATCCGACAAACAACTTCACATTCATCAATCTGGTATCTCAGAAGAAATGGACTAAGTCCTTGGAAACCACATGCCACCTAAAACCACATATAGTCATCAAAATATTGCCAATTCTCAGAATGTTGGCATTCTGTTCTTGGAAGATAATGCTACCTTAAAAGCCAAAAGGCACTCTGTATTGATGATGAAGAGTCAGAACAAAGAACAGAGACAGCAAGACAGCCATGTGAGAAAGCTTCAGAGCATTGGAAATTGATGAAATAAAGTCAATGAACCAAGCAAATCAGCATTCTCCTGAAATTGAAAATGTAAGGAAACACTATGCCTATTCTCCAGGAAGAAATATAGACTTGCCAATACCTTTATTTTAGGCCAGGAGACACACATCATATTTTAACGTACAGAGCTATGAGATAGTCCCGCCTGATACCACTCAGTCTGTGGCAGTTTATTACAGTAGCCGTGAAACTATCAACACTTAATCAGAGTGAAACAGACAATCTGAATAATCTAAAATATAAACAGATTAAATATGCAATTGAAAAGACCTGAACAAAAGAAACACTTAGATCCAAAGATACTGGAAGACTTTCACATATATTTGATGAACTTCAGTGTTAAATACTATCACCCACCAAACAAATGAGAAGATAGTTCTCAATTAGATTTATAAACCTAGTAATACCCAGATTAAAAACAAGAAGATTAAAAACACTGAAAAAAGAAAAGACTAAAAATTTCTATTTCTCATGAACTTAGATTCAAAACTTCTTATAATAATTTTAGGAAATCAACTCCAACAGCCTGTAAAAACCTTTAAACAGCATAATCAATTGAGATGTATTCTAAATACTACAGGCAGGCTCAACTCTAAAAACAATTGATTAATAGAATCCTTATCAGAAAGGTAAAAAAGAAACGTACTATCATAAAAAGACTTTGACAAAATTTAACATCCATTCACAGTGAACAATTGCTGAAGGTTCAAAAGAACAGATGGAAATCACCTTAACTTGATTTTTTCACAGTATTTTTTAAAAAAATTATTGTGTGTATTTGTGTGCAGGTATAGAGAACTGTACATGTGAGTTCAGTGCCTGAGTGGGCCAGAAGAGGGTGACAAATTCTCTGGAACTGGAATTACAAGCAGTTGTAAGCCACCAGATATAGGTGCAAGGAACTAAATTTAGATTTCACCTCAATTTGATTTAAAATAATAAATAAATAAAATGCTGTGTGCAACGTCATGCTTAATACAAAAATAAAACCCTGCACATTTCATTCTAGGATTGTGGATAAAATACCTTCATTTTCATCACTCCACAGAGCCTATGTGAAAGTCTGAAAACAATTTGTTGATATCATTTCTCTCCTTCCATGTTAAAGGCTCAGGGGAATGAATTCAGGGGCCAGTTTTGGTGGCAGGCACCTTTACTTCCTGTGCCATCTCAGCAGCCCACTCTCATAAATAATGCTTATGGAGTATTATTTTATAACTCATTCTCCTCACAACAAGTTAAATACTGGGTATTTCTTTCCTCTAAATTATACAGTCTCCATTGGAGGAGGAAAGGACGTTCAGAAGACTGAATGCTGCCATTTGCAAGACAAATAAAAGGAACCTTGTCCTTAACCCCTCATGTCACTCCTTAACTCAAACTGGGCAGGGTTGAAAAGAACATAAAGCTGTAAATCCTCTTACGGAGGAGGAGGGGAAAGAGAGGCAGAAAGACATGTTAGGGGGTTTAAAAAGAAAAAGGAAGCGGTATGAAGAAGAGTAGAGGGAGAAAGGGAAAAGGAAAAAAGATAAGAAAGAGGAATAAAAGAGGGAGAAATAGGATAGAAAGTGTCAGAAAGAGAGAAGGGGAGGGAGGATGGCAGGAAGAGAGGCAGGAAGAGAGAGAAGAGAGGAGAGAGAGAAGGAGGGAGGAAGAGAGAGAGAGATGGGCTGGCTTAATGAATTAGGACAAGTCCTCTTGAGCATAGGACTGAATGTCTGTGTCATAAAATGAATATCTGTTAAATTTTGTGTCCAAGAAATTAAAAACCTGAACTTGATGAAATTTCATGTAAAGAGGACATAAACCAGCTACAGACTGAGAGAAATCCTGGCCAACTCATATCTATCCAACAAGACTAGCATCGTGAATACATGTAGAAGGTTCTTGGCTCAACAGTAAAAATGAGATGATACAATCAGAGATGACTGAAAGCTATGAACAGTCAAGTCTCTCAAAAGGATATTCAGATGGCAGATACTTACAGAAGGTTTTCAATGTCATTGGCCATTAGGGAAATGCCAATTAAAGCCACAATGACACTTCACTCCTCACCTAATAGGATGGTTAAAAACCGAAACTGGTGACATCAAGTGAAAGGTAGGATATCAAAGAATGGAAATGCCCAGACATGCCCAGCAGGATTATTAAATGACGGTGCCTAAAGCCTGTTTTATAAGCTTGTCTGATTGTTTCAAACTAGGTATTCAAGTGCCATATTACTCAACAATTTCATTCCTTGGCATCTGTCCCATTTATGCACTTCTTAAATTTCCCAGGGAAATAAAAACTATGTTCACACAAAACAGGTACAGGAATATTGACTGTAATTTTACTTATAGCAAGAAATTGGAAAGAGATTATGAACAATTCAAAAGAGAAATGGATAAACGAATGATACCAATACATATCATAGAATACTAATCATTAATTATAAAGGAAAAAGAATGCAAGCATGCATGTACAGATTCCAATGACTCTTCAGGGCCAGAGTTCAGTCACGGAACCAAAAGTCATAGGAGAAAGAGCCAAGAGTGATTATAGAAGGTCATGGTGTAGTCATGGTGGCTACAGAGATGACTCAGTGGTTAAGGGCAAGTTTACATTTTCCAGAGAAGCCAGGCTAAGTTTTCATTACTCACATGATGGCTCATAACTGTTTATAACTCAAATTCCAGAGGATCTTGTGCCATTGTTTGGCCTGCACAGGCATTGGACACATATATGGTACATATACATGTAGACAAAACTCTCATATACATAAAATAAAAACAAATATCATTTAAAACAAAAAGTAATGCCACCTGAAGAAATTTTAATTTTTAACACATCATTCTAACTTTAAGGAACAATAAATAAACAAACAACAAAAAATAAAAATGACTGTATTGAACCCATGCATGTGATAAAAATTGTATATTATCTAATCATGCATATGAGGAAAAGCACAGAAAGTCTTATGATTTCTGTATTATGTTAAAAATAATCCAAGTTCTGCTTATAAATTAGAGTGTCACAAAATATTCACCATTGAAAGAAGTAATATAATAGTACCTGGGATCTTCGTAAATTATTTTAGTGCTATCTTGGACAATCATATCTTTTAATGAAATTACTAATGAAAGCCAATAAGCAGGAGTAGGGATGTACCTCAATGGTGGAGCACTTGCCTAGTGTGCACTTCACCCCAGAATGCCACAAACACAGATGAAACATATTGGATAGCAAAGAGTTCCAAAGAGATGCATTCACAATGGTTTCTTTTCATCCACTCTCTGGGGTTTGGCATGAGCCTGGGAAAGGATGATAAGAAGGTTTTGCTATTGTTGTTGTCCTTGTTTGTCTGTTGTTACCATTGTTTCTCTTATTTTTTATTGCTGGGCTTTCTATGATCACTCATTATAGGAGTTTAAATGAAAAATGTCCACACAGGTTTCCGTACTTGAACATTTGACCCGCAGTTGGTGGTGTTGCTGGAGGAAGCACGTGCTGTGGGTGGGATTTGAGAGTTTCTGATGTCACTCTCTTGACAGTCCTCTCTGCTTCTATGGGATGAGTGTGGCCCGCGATCTCCCTGCTCCACCTGCCTTCTGCCATGTCTTCCTTGCCTTTAGGGAATCTCCCTCTGGAACGATAAGCCAAAATGAACTCTTCCATTCATAAGTTGCTTCTGGTCCAAATAGTTCATATGAATGTATGTTGGGCCTTCTCCTCAAACGTCTATGGTGTCTATTAAAACTCTCAATGTTCTCTCTTTCAACTTTACATAATACACATTATAATTTTACATACAGTCACCTCACTGCACACCGCATTAGAAATTCCTACTTGTCCCTATTGTGAGCAGTCATTGTTAACCGTCCCCATGCCACTTTTTCTTAAAACTCATAATCATCAGAGAAAGTTGAAAATATATACTCTGATGCACACAAATGAGCTCACAAAGAGGGTGATATCTGAGGTAGCACTGAAGGCTCAGGAAGGGTCTGCCAACTTAACTTAGTATCTTCTCAGCTCAGGTAGCTAAAGCCAAAATACAGACAAGCCACATGAATCCACCTATCCTATTCTGAGTATATTGAAGTGATGTTCATGGCTCTGTTGGTTATGACCTGGGGGTGTTGCTGAATTCACGATGGTCATGGAAGAAAATGGAAGTGGAACTGGTTTATTTTCAGCACTTAGAAAGCAGAGCAAGGAAGGGAATGGGGACCAGGTCTAACCTACAAAGGCATATTTCTCTTAGGACCTACTTCCTCCCACTAGGGTAGAGGCCTTAAACTTTAGACTGTCTCCCAAACAGCTCCATTAGTTGAGGTTAAGCATGCAGGGGGTGGGGGGACAGTTCATATTTAAACTATAATGGACAGTGCATAAGGAAACAAGTATGCAAACCACATAATTGAAGGTCACCAGAAAACAAAGCCCCTTCATCTACCCTCTTTCTCATTCCAACCCCAGTCCCCTTCTGTCCATCTACTGATTGAACCTCACTCACCCCTTAAACCTTAAATTCATACTCATTCTGCTATGAGATGTTTCTTAAAGCCTCTCTGCTCCCTGCCTCTAGTCTGTGGGGATTTCTGCCCTTTATAAATCTTTATTAGACTCTTCACGTAATGCTGAGTTCCTAAGTAACTGTCAACAATCAGGCTTTTAGAGAGCAGTGATGTGCAGTAAGCAGCCTCAACTAGAGTTATACATGAATTGGACCCTTTGCCGTGTATTTCTGTAAGACAGTGATTCTCAGTCTGTGGGTTGCAACTCCTTTGTGGGCTCAACAGCCCTTGCACAGGGATCATATTTCAGCTATCCTGCATATCAGATAATTGCATTACAATTCATAACAGTTCCACAATTACAGTAATGAAGTACCAGCAAAAATAATTTTATGACCAAAACATGAGGAGCCATATTAAAGGGTAATAGTATTAGGAAGGTTGAGAACCCACTGCTATAATGTATCTCGTCTACACATATACATAGAAGGATTAGGAGGTGTGGACTGATTGAAAGAAGTATGTCACTGGGGGTAGGATTTGAGGTTTACAAAAGCCTGCCCGGTGTTTCTCAGTTTTTCTCTCTTGGCCTCTGAATCAAGAAGGAGCTCTCACCTACTTCTTCCGCATCATGCATACCATCCCTGGAGCCATGCTCCCCACCATAAGAATAATGGATTAAGTGGAAAGCAACGCCTTCTTTTATAAGAGTTGCTTTGATCATGGCATCTCTTCACAGCAATGGAACAGAGACTAAAACAGACCCTTTGTAAGAAAATCAATGCCTTCTGAGGTAGCATGATTATATGTCGGGGCAGATGAGAAAGAACAATCCAGCGTTTTAAAACTGCATATAACTCTTCCTATAACCATGGTTTTCCCTTTCTTTACTTTGTGTGTGTATGTACATATGTACATACATGTGCAACTGTGGTCTAGGCACATGTACAACTGCTGGCACATAAACCTGTGCTCATGTATTAGGAGGCCAAAGAAGGATATTCAGTCCAGCCCTCACCCCTCCTCCCTCCTTCCTTCTCTCTCTCTCTCTTTCTCTCTCTCCAGTTTATTCTTTTACAGAGGTTCTCTGACTAAACCTAGAGCTAGTTTGGTGGCCAGCAAGCCCCAGCAGTCTTACAGTGTCTGTTCCCCTCGGTGGTGCTGTTCTAAACATGCACACAACTATGTTCAGCTTTCCATTTGGGAGCTAAGGACTTGAACTCAGGTCCTTAAGATGATATAGGACTTACTCTTACCCTCTGAGCCACCTCTTCAGCCTCAGTACGTGAAATTAAAAACTAATGCATAGATCATCATCAAAGAAATTTCTCATGCATGTTCCTATGCCAAAATTAGTTAAATACCTATTTTTACAGAAGTGGCAGACCACGCCAACATACGTCCTTCAATCTGCCATATGGTCTCGGGAAGAGTCCAAATAACCATCACACATTTCTTACATATGCGCCTCGTTCTTCCTTGCCATTAACAAGCTATTTCTTTCTCTCCTCTTGTCCTGTTCCTTCCTAATTAACAAGTTACAGTACACTTTGTTTCTGTTGTTACCTGGCAGAGCTGAAATTTACACTTCAGTCTGTGTATTTTAAAACTACATCCAGAAAATTGCATGATTTTTGTGAAAAGTTCTAATTCATTAACATTTGTTTAACAAGTTCATTTTTAGAATTTTTTTTGATACCCTCTTCCTTTAAGTCAGAAACTAAATTTACATGGATTCTGCTTCCTCGGCATGGTTCTCACATTTGAATAGACACAAGACTTACCATTTAGGTTTACTAAGGTCATGTGAGCAGCTAGGCAGTAGAAGGGCATGGCAATGAAACACACCCTTGCCAAGACCCTGCAATACACTAAACAGAGAATTGGATTTTTTTTATCAGCAGTCTCAGTAAATAAGGGAACTTCCCTCACAAAGAGCATGTTTTTCTCTCTTATTTTTTTTTTTAACCACCTATGCTGAAAATAAGTTCCCGCACCACTGGAGACGTCACTTTGGAAGAAGTCACCTCTCCAGCTTTGTTATTGGATGAAAAGACTTACGTCCACTTTCTAGGGTCAGACCTAAAAGAAATCAAGGGAATCTTACAAGAAATGAAGAAACAAGCCAATAGGTATTCAGGACAAGTTCTAGCAGAATCTGAATCAGCCCCTGCCTCTCTTTCTCCTTGTTGTGGGTCTAGTTTTTGTTTTGATATGCAAATGCTGAAGGACCCTGAGCTAAAGTCTAAGGCCAGTGTTATCTTGGCCTTGGAGAATTGTGGACACAGGCACACTGTGTAGCATGACAAAAAAGTTACTAACTCACAGGAATGTTTAACAAGAATAAAAAATAGTGTGATTTTTTTCTGTAGAAATTTCTTTACACTAGCGATTTGACTCAGGAGAGGCTAAAGTCTTTAAACGGAAAGCTGTGAAATCAACTCTTCCGGGAATCCACCTGTAAAGCCAAGACACAGGGGGTCATCTGACCTCAGTATCAAGAATAGGGAATGATAGTCTGAGGATGCATGGAGAGTTAATAGGAATTTGGGAAACCCTCTCTCATTGCTTTCTTACACTGCCAAATAAACTGCAAAGGCATCAATTTTTTATGACTTTAGTAAAAAATTAAACCATCAGACTACTTTAAAATCAAATAAATTTTAATAATTAATATGTATGAGTTATTTCTCTGACGTTGTGTTTACCACATGTAAATCATACCACAGGATTCTGGGACTGGTGAGATAGCTCAGCTTGTAAAGATGTTTGCCACAAAGACCAATCATCTAAGTTTAGTCCCTGGAATCTTCATTTTGGAGGAAAGAATAAAGTCCTGTAAACGGTCACTGACCGCTACACATGTACTATGGAGCATCTACTCCCAAACAATGATGATGATGGTGGTGATGATGATGATGATGATGATAAAACATGGCTGGACCTCAAGTCATCTTCCATTCCGTTACCTTTAAACATGCTCCTCAGCTTTACTTCCTTCTATTCACGGACCCAGCAAGCATCCCAGTTCTACAGAAAGCTACATGAATTGCTTTGCAAGAACTCACCCACTTCATGGAGAAACACAATGTTTAGTTCCCTACAGTTCCCTTGTGTAGAACTCTGTTTAAAAGGTGCTAAGTAACCTGGAGAGGTAGCTCAGAGCATTTTCTTGGTACACACAGACCTGGCTTCCAAGCCAGTATTGTAACAACTCAAACCAGAAGAGCCAAGTAGGGAAAGGAGATGAGACACAATCAGTTAACCATCTCTTCCACCATCTGTGTTTGGGTGTTTGTTCTCTCTGATCTAGAAGACAGGCACACCTTCTTAACTGTTCTAAACCTACTACCCTAAAACCCTCTCATTCAAAAAAGTCAATTCCAGATGGATTTTTACTGAAACTCAATGCAGATAGATCATTTTGCATTTCTGCTCCAAACTCTGAAAGGTGTTTAACTTCCTAGGCTTTCTAGTATCCCACTGTTTCCAATCTAGTTTATTTTCCACTACTTCCAAGCCAGGGGATGTGACCCAGTGGTAGAGCACTTACCTTGTAGGCTGGAGGCCCTGGGTTTAATCCTAAGCAACATAAAAAGAAAAATCTACTGCTTTTTTCCTGTCTATTTCCTGGTCCAGAAAGTTAACTAAGTAGATAATTTCAAAATTAAACTTTTAAAACTACATCTAAAAACAAAAACAAAAAAAAAACCCTCTACTAATGTTTCAGGAAATTATTCCCTGGGAAGACTTTATGTTTTACATAGCATTCTAATTCATGAACATATGGGGAGACTTTGACCTGAACAGCTTTGTGACAACCACGTGCACAAAGATCGCTTAAGATTAGGAACACGTGAAGGTTATTAACAACTAAAGAGGGGAAAGGAAGAGGAATAGGAAGATAAAGTGGTTTCCTTGGTAAACACAGCTATTCTCCTTTCTCCTGGAAGTAATCTCATAAAAGTGGCATGTGTTCCCTTGTGTAGCATAATCTCAGACACTACCGTGGTGTTTTTCAGGCACTTCACTCTAGGTCTGAGGAAAGAGCTCACAGCTCCTCTCTTCTACAAATGCAGAAACTCAAGTTTATGGAAAGCAAGTCACTTGGACAAGGCCTCAGATCAGGTACATCAAAGAGCTGGGTTTCATTGTCATCCCCAGAAACTGTGGCTGAAAGATCTCAGCTCTCTTTCCTGGCATGTGTTACCAGGCCCCCTACTGAGGGCCCGTTATGAAGAGAGCCAAATCCAGCTGCTACAGTGATCCTGTCTGTCAGAATTCCTTGATGGTTAATGTACTTTTGCAAAAGAGAAACTGCAAAACCTTATTTTAGATTCCCCAGACTCTGTCTTCTGTCTCCCAAATCTTTATTCATTAGGAGGCTGTGTCCTACTAAAGGACAGCCATGCCTCCTCTTTACACACACTTCCTTACAAAGAGATGCTCAGTCAACTCACCTTCTTTTCTGCACCCGCTCTCTACTAGAAAAGAATACTTTAATTAACTGTCTTTCAAGCCAGGGCTTGGTTTTGCTGCAAGCCTTGTCATTTACCAGCTAGAACAGCTAAATCAATGGAACTGCACTCAGAAATAAAAAGCAACCAACCAATCTACATTTAAAAACAAGTGCATGTGCACACACACACACACACACACACACACACACACACAAATGTGCACGCGCACACACACACTTACTTAGAGAAATTTGTTAACAGAAAAATGTAGATTAAAAACAACAAAGCCTTATATCCCTGTTATATGTAATACTACACATTGATTTTCTCCTATCTGAACTGTTATGTTGATCAATTGTTTCAGATTTTGGAATAGTTTGTTCATATATAATGTGATATCTTGAGGTTAGAAGCCTACATATGTATGTGCATATGTATATATGTGTATGTATATTTATATTTATATGTGTATGTAATTGTATGTAATTTTATGCAGTATTTTTAGCTATTAGGCACACGAATGGTTTGTATGCAAAACTGAAGGGTATTGGATGCCCTTCTTATTTTTTTAGTTTTGTGCACCTGCATTTTGTCATTAACCCATCAGGTGAAATTTTCCACTTGTGGTAAAATGTGGACACTCAGAAAGCTTTGTTAGAAGCATTTTGGGTTTTTAAAATATGGAATAGGCAAAGTGTACACTTACCTAATCTTTTTGATCTATTCATATCCAATAATTTAAAAACAAATTTACTCATGCAATGTTTCAAATACACCCTAGTGAGCTTAGGGTAAGGAACTTTAATGAGTCCATAACTCAGCACAATTAATTCTTGGCCAATTGTCTTTCAAACACAGTACTGTAGTTTTTTCCTTTCTCTAGGGTATTTGAAACTATTTCAGAGACCAACATCTCATTTCAATAGTGAATATCCATCCCATTTTTCCTTATTAAAATGAGCAAGCCATTGATAACCTAGTGCCATTATTCCATCTCCAACCTTTATAGGTAAGTGTTAATACCACAAAGTATTTATATTTCACAACCATCTACATTGTGTGGTACTTTGATTGCATTCTGAAAATAAAGTTTTTAACCATAGTGATTTTGGAGAACTGAGGTAGTAGTAAGGCAGGGCTTAGGAGGATGTGGCCCTTTTTGGAGGAAGGAATGGAAGAGGTAGGAGGTCTCTGGTGGCTGCTCCCCTGCTTCTCTTACCTTTTTGATTGTTACCCCACATCTGACTCCTGATTTTTTAAATAAAGAATAATTAGATGAACTCATCAAATCTCTACCTTCATCACTTCATAAATATTTTAGGAGGAATGTTTATGTCACTGAGGTTTCAATATATTGTCACTACAGAGCATGCCTCAAAGCCTAGATTCCCCAAGTGTGCTTGAAGAACAGCTGAATCGCCTGGTAGCTGATCACAACAGCAATGTAAGATTCTCCCTCTCCCAAGAACAACTGAAGCAGGCTATCCGTTGAGCAAGGTCACGGGAGATTCCCTGTGCATATAAATTATGAGTGAGGGCTGACTTGTTTAAATTCACTTCCAAAGTGCAATTTCCAAATGTCTTTCGCCTCGGCTTCTATCTTAAATATTTTTAGATAAAACTAGGTTGTGTGTGTTTGGGGAGCATCCCACGGTGTGCATATTATTAATAAAGAATGACTTTCCATGCTCCTCCGTCATCTGTATTTAACGTAGCTGCAGTTTTAGGAGAGTCCCTTTCCATTTTAGGGGCTGTGATTAAATTGGAAGTCATGGTATGTTCTACTGTGAAGAAACACATACAAGCCAACTAACTCATTTTTGATGTTGGCAATGTGAAAAATTCTTGTGGATGAATGACTTCATTTCACGTTGCAGATTGTTTCATTACCTTCCTCTTCGATTGCTTTGGTCTTTCCAACAAGGGTATCTTGGCCATTTCAACTACTTGATTCCTCTGAGTTATGTATCTACAAGGAAGACAAGATGGATGTTTGACTCTATCTTTTAATTTATTCCTTTTCTTTTCAATTTTTATTTCTATTTCTGAGTTTTCAAAATAACTTAGTTTCTAGCCATACTTTATTGATTTTTTCAAAACTTCCTTTCATTTTATTTGTGTGTGTGTGTGTGTGTGTGTGTGCTTGTGTGTGAGTGTATGTGTGTGTGCTTGTGTGTGAGTGTATGTGTGTGTGCTTGTGTGTGAGTGTATGTGTGCCTTCATGAGTATATAGAACATTAGTACAGATGCTCAAAGAGGGCAGAAGAATGTGTCACATCCCTTGGAGCTGGAGTTATAGGTGATTGTAAGTCACCTGACGTGAAAGCTGAGAACAAATGTTAGGTCCCCTGGAAGATCAAGAATTTCTCTCAACCCCTGACCTATCTCTCCAGCCCCTTATAATTCTCGTGAACATGCAAATTTAAAAGTATCTGATGTTTTTGCCATAGTATGGCTATTACAATCAATATGCCAATCATCTTCCATCACTGTCTAGTGGTAACCTTGATAAGCTAGTTCCTGATCCTTTATGAGGTCTTCTCAGCAGCCACTGACATGTATTCTGTTTTCTGGCCTTGCATGATAGCCCCCACCCAATTCTCTCATTTTCTATTTCATACCTGCATTATTAATGTTTCTACAACTCAGAGGTGGTCTCTGCACTTCGGTTTTTTCATGAATCAGACCCAGAACTTTACTAATAGATAAAGTCATTATAATTTCAAACTCATTATAAAATTCAAACTCTAGATTTTGCATAAGCCTATCCTATCTAACATGCATCTTTCCTTCTTCTAATGCAAAATATCTACATCTCGTTGAAACAAACAGAGTTTCTCATTAGTCCCTCCTGCCAGATTTCTAAGGGACTCCTGTGACCCAATGGATTAGACTTTTAGGACTTTTAGGTTATTTTCAATTATTTGATACTAATGTTGGATAATCTGTTGTTTGCATAGTATCGTAGTTTTCTCTCTCTCTCTCTCTCTCTCGTACATGCGCATACACACACACACATGTATACCTGCATGTGAATGGCCAAACTTGCATGTGTATGAGTACAATTTGTATGTGTGTGGGTGCGTGTGTATGTCTAAGAAGTCTTCCTAGACCACAGATTCCCTTATTTTCCAATGCATGGTCTCTCAACTGAACTCAGCTACAACCAGTATGGCTAGTCAGCTCATTTTATGAATCCTTCATCTCCACCGATCAGAGCACTGGAACGAGAACACATACCTGGCATTTATGTGGGTTGTGGGTAGCTCTCTAGTATTCATCCCTGTGCCTCAAGTCCTTTAAGCACTTGGAAAATTATCTTTACCAAGAGTTAGAAAAAGTGGTTTTTCTGTTGAGAGAGTGGTAGTCAATGTATATATTCATGACTTTGAATTGTAATATAGTATCATTTTTTCCTTATATCTTTATATCCTATAGTTTTATTTTTGATGGCTAGAGGAGAGATGATTTAATCACTTACTTATTGCTGAACATCCAAGCTATTTTCCCTGGCTCACAATTTTGAATGCTTTAATGACTCTGTGTAGACATACCTTTTGCGCAGACAGGTCCGAACTTATTTAGTAATAGCGCAATTTCCACTCCAGCTTTACAAAATTGCTTTCACAGTCTCTTACACCAAGTACCAGTTGTCACATTTGATGGATACCATAAAGGAAGGAGTCAAAGCTTCCTTCCAAAAGAACCCAACAGCTAAGATGGAGTGGAGCCTTCAGGGAGATAACCACTAACTTTGAATCTTGAGACTAGGCCATAACGTCCTCCTTATAAAATGAAAGGGGCATAGGAGGTAGTTTTGACATCCCCCCCCCACCAGCTTTAAGAGAGAATAAAATTCAAGTGAACTCTGTATGCCTTTGGACACACTAAATTCCCAGAAGTCAATGCTTTTCTACCTCTTTATTCTGTTTTTATTCCACTAAGCATGAGATAGCATAGTTTCCTTATGGCTGGTTTTATTACCTACCTACTGAATTAAATTCTCAGGACTGCCCCCCTACAGCCTGCAGCTGTTGAACTAGAATGTACGACTGTGAGTGTGAATGAGATTCATGTTCAATTTAAGTCTCACCAATATTTACTGACTTCCTCTGCTTACAAGGCATTGTGCTACTTCAGGTCTAAGTTTTCAGCTAAATTATGTTCTTTAGAAGACTATGTTTTCCATTAAATAGATATTCTAAGAATTGTCTCCTGAAAGATCTTTTCTTGGCTATGCAACAGTAATGTAGGCAGCAATGAGATGCAAATGCAGGTCACTGTAACTGGAAGAACACAGTGACAGTCAGGAAACACATAGGAAGAGATGATTCTCTGACAACATAATTTCTAGTTATATTCTTACTCTAGGTGGTTTGAGTCCCAGCATTAACTGGAAGAGGAGACCCAGTAATAAACCAGGGGCTTAAATACATACATTTATTTCTGGTTTCCCCCAATGGCTCTTAGAAGAAACAAAGAAGTTTAGATGTTTACACTTAAAAGTGACATACACAAATGCCAGTCACAGTCACAATTGAACGTCAGGCCACTGTTACATCTTCATAAAGTCTATCAAAAACTTTCCTGTTTTAAGCACCTATGTATGTGAATGGCTATACATGCTTGCAAAATCTAAAATAAAAGAGCAAGAAAGGGGGAAGAGGGTGATGAGGAGGGGACTGTTGAGGATAATAGGACCACAGTCTACCTGAAAGCAGTAAGTTGGGGGATGGAGGTTACAAAGCAGAGGTGTAATAACAGGTATGTGGGAGAGCTGAGGTGGTCTCTTACTGTGCCTAAGAGATCCATGAAACAAAAGTGCCTCTGATATGCACCCCTTGCCCAAGGACAGATAGTTCCTGAAATGCAGGAAGCTATTGTTATGGGAGATAACAAGCCACATGGAGAGAGAGAGAGAGAGAGAGAGAAGAATAAAACACAAGAATATCCTTGTTTAATCTTTCTGTGAGAACAAAACAGACAGGGTTTGCAAATAGATACAGCTTTTAAGCAAAAAAACGGAGAAAGGTTTTTCTCATATATCACCTAAAGGCAAATGTCTCGTAACATCTTTATTCTCAGAACTCTTGTTTTAAATTATTGTTATCTCTCCTTGTATACAAGGGAACAGTTAAGAGAGTTTTGAAATGGGTTCATTTTGAAGCATATCTATTAAAACAAGTATATGCAAAAAGTGTGAAACTTTGGTCAGTTTCCATTTTAAACAAAAGTTAAGGCAAGAATACAGTCCAATTCAACATTTTGAGTCTATTCTGAGAAGAATTCACTTTCCCCTTTTCTGTATCTTTAACATACTAAAAAACTCATATGTGTGATAAATTATAATGATTTAAGGATGAGTGGACTGACAAAAATATTCTTTGTAAATAAGAAAATCTAGAAGAAATGGAACAATGAATATAGATAAGATAGACAAGAATATGATAAGGGCTGAAGATATGACTCAGTGGTTAAGAGCATGCAGTGCTCTTGCAGAAGACCCAAGTTTGGTTCCTAGAACCCATACCAGG
The DNA here is from genome assembly GCF_982192425.1 of Myodes glareolus. NCBI lineage: Eukaryota > Metazoa > Chordata > Mammalia > Rodentia > Cricetidae > Myodes > Myodes glareolus. Next base: position 77,032,401 of record NC_142034.1, on the reverse strand, counting down.
TAGTTCAAAACCAACTTCAGTTTCACTTCCAGGGGATCTGATTCCTCTTCTTGCTTTCAATGCATATACATGCATGTGTACGGACCACACATAGACAGAGACATATTTTAAAAATAAAATAAATCTTAAAAAATACAATGGGAAAAATTGTAGAACTGTGCTGAGTGGCATTAATACAAACGTTCTGAAAAACGAAAAGAAAGGTTTACTATAACCAAACACAGAGTTCATGGTAATATTTTTTGATAGTTTGTGTTACATTCAAATTTTTCAGAGAATACTAAGTCATATTAAATTCTAATTCTACATGTTTCAAAATCTCCAGAATCTCTATACCCTCTGGATATACGTTTCTAATTCATGCTTGACGATTGTACCCAAATTTTTGACAGGCACCTGGCATTTAGTGAGATCTAACCAAAGACTAACATTCCAATTAGTCAACCATGCCAGATCATTAAATCAAACTCCCACCAATGGGAGAAAATAGGCTCACCACCTATACAGGAAGCCCTCTGGCCAAGCAGGCTTGTTAGCTCAACTTGGGTCTTGGCAAATGCCCTTTGCAAAAGTAATTGATTTGTGTCAAGTTGGGCTGCTTTTACTTTGTTTCCATGTGTATCACTGAGTTACTTTTCTTCCTAAAATCCCTACACAAAAGTTTCTATTCTTTCTCAATCAATTGTCTACATTTTTAAAGCATGTTTTTCGCTGATTCTCTGACAATTTCATACATGTATTTTCATCATATTCGCCCTCCATTACCTTCTTTCTTCCATTCCCACTCATTCTCTTCCTACCCCTCCCAACAAGGTCTCTCCTAGTTTCATGTCTTTGTATGGATGTGTGTCTGTGTCTGTGTCTGTATGTTTGTCTCTGTTTGCGTGTCAGTGTACACGCTGGTGTGACCAAAACGGTCCAACGAGGATTGTCTGTATGAGTGTGATTGGGAGGATTATTAACTGGAGCATGGTTGGGCCACCGAAGAAAATGACTCCTTCCCCAGAGACCTGAGGTAGAAAAATCTATAGTTTGCTTTTTCTTAAAGACCCGGTCTACTTCTAATTTCACCGAAAGGCCCCATGTGACTTCAACAGCAAATATCCCCTTCTTGTGCAAACACAGTATTGTTTCTGTTTTTTAAACACTTGCAAATCTCAGCCCTCATTTACTTAAACAAGCCTAACTCCCTTCTAGTTCACTGACAGTGCCCCTGAGGTAAAGGTCCTTTGCACATCTTCGGTCTCCTCTTGAGTCCTATGATCTTGATAAACAGTGGTAAGTACCTGTTTACCAACTATAGCACCAAGCTGCAAGAGAAATGCTAACATTTGTTGAAATAGAGACTCGTTTTTTTTTTTTTTTTTTTTTTTTTTTTTTTCATCTCTAAACATAGGAATGATCCTTTTCTAAAGAGCCTGGGATTTGAGCTATTTTCTAACAGGCTTGAAAAGGGCTAAGGGCTGCTTTGTCAATTTACAATACAAAGGAGAAATCGAGTGTGCTCCAGTTGGGTGGAAATTATGAATGAGAACTGGAAGGTTCTCACGGTCTCGCACCAGGTGGAAAGAAATGAGCCTGTTCCAAGCAACAAAGCCTCTCTGTCTGCCGAGAAAGTGTCTTAAAAGCAAGGAGCAGCCAGGCTAAAAGTTACGTCTTTGCCCCCACTTTTCCAGTGCTGAGCCAGGGAAAATAAGAGAGCAGAGAAGATGAGAGTTTGCCAAAGCCCTGAGAAATGAGGCGTTTGCTGCTGGGGATGCATGAGGGTTGGTGACATTTAATTGAGGAATTGCCCAATTTTCCATCTGGTTGAGAGGGGAAAAAAATCAAGGTGAAACAGTTGGGCTTCGATGCGTGCCACCGAGCAGCAGGCAGGTGCCATCCAATTCCATTTTCTTAAGGCAATGGATCTTAGCAACAAGATGGCTTGGTGCCATGGTCTGAGGATGCAATTAGAAACGCAGGAAGCTTCGTGGCTTGACTCCTGTTCTTCCCAAGAGCCGTTTAGAGTACTGTAACTTTTGACCTCTTCCACTGAGTCACAACAACTCGTCATGGTGCAGAATATGCTGGAGTTGTACACATTCATGTTCACTGTCTACGTCTGCCCTTCTTTTTTGGATTTCCTTGGGCTACTGAGTAGTTTCTCCGATCCTCAGTTTGGTCAGCTATGAAAAGCTCCACGAGAGTTATTTCCGTGAAAATACCATGCTGAGGAGGTGGTTGATTTTCCTGAGGAGCAAGGTTTTCCTCACCTACATGGTGACTCTAGCTTGGGGTGAGGGGGAGACCCACTGCCCTCTACTGGTCTCCACAGGCATTGCAATATGTAGTGCACCTGTATATAGTGGGGCACACACATGAATAAACATATCTTTTTAAATATTTATAGTTTGGATAGAGAGTGTGAGTATCAATTAATACCCTCAGATCACTACTTCAATGTATGTCTGAGACCATTACAATGGAACTGGTTTCTTGGTATGTTAACTGAAAAATTAAGTTTAAAAATAGACATTCCATTGTTCTTTCCTATTGTTAGATAGCAACTCAGATATTAGCATGATTGAAGGTCATGGAGGGTTGACATTCCCCTCATGGCCAACAGCTTGTAAAACCAGGGGCTCAAATGGCAGCACTTTGATTACCTGTTAAAAAAAAAGAAAAAAAGTTGTTTCTAGACCTGGGTAGAGACATGACATTCTGAACTGTCCCACAAACCGTAAGATTCCTATCTAGTTGCAACTTTTCTAGTAAAGAACAAAGATATACTTTCCGCCTTAGCTTCAGTGTTAATCCAAATGGGCCTGCCAATCACGTGGGCAGGAAGAAGACCTAAAGGAAGCTGTCTTTCGCAGAAACTGTATGAAGTAGCATACAGCCAGCCTAAAAAACATAGGCTGTCACAATGACCCCTTGGCCATGGCCTATTCATATAGGTTGATGCTGCCTTACTCCACTCTGTTGTACGTGGTTTCTACACTGTGCACTGCACATATCTTCTGGATTCTTGAGACAGAGATCATTTGGGGGATCCCAGTGACACCCTGGGAATAAAACAAGTCAGAATCTTGGGGATGTCATGAGCCTTCAGCTACCTGATTGGCTCCTGCCACCATTCTTCCTGAAATCACATCAATTCCTCATCCCCAGCCTGTCCCTTAAGACAAAGAACAAATGGGTACAAGCTGTAACTCATGCCTATGTGTGAAAAGCAAGCCTATGTCTCCCTGCTAAGCACCCCAGAACCAAAGAAACTTTGAACTGAGGTCCTACCTAGTACTTGCTTCCTGTCCTGGCACATAGAGTAAGTCATATGGTGTGGAACTCCATGCCACCTTTTGAAAGCCTTTAAGAATAAAGGACTGTCTTCTTTTTGCTAAGGATTTGAGGGCTCTTTGTTTCAGGACCTCATTACGTTACATGTAGCATTCAACTTTCCTAAGGGGCTTTCCCTCTAGGGCATCTGAAGGAATCTCTCTCTCTCTCTCTCTCTCTCTCTCTCTCTCTCTCTCTCTCTCCTCTTACTCCCTTTCTCCCAGGCCCTATCATACTGCTTGTGGTGTGAGGCTTTTTCTTCTCTAAGGATCTCCCAGTTAAAGGCCGATTATGCCCCAGCCCCCCTTGGCCCTGAAACCATCTCTCCTAAGGAAGTCTTTCTTTAGGACAATCTCTTTTAGCTTCTTTCTGCTAAATGGCATATTTCTAATATGCCAGCATTCAGATCCACCAGCATCTTCCTCCATACACATTTGATGATAGTCTCACAAGCTCTAGCAGTGAGTTAATACTGGGAAGGAGAAGAGAACAAAGTGTCTGAATACAGTAATTCAAAAAGACACACAGAGCACCACTGTCTATGCATCAGGGCAATGAAGAAAAAAAAAAACGCCACCAAAGCTTTACCTTCCTTACATTGAGATTCTAAATCTGATGCTGTTTTATTAATAGGCTACTATAAAAACCCGAATGGGCCTCTAGCAAGTACATTCCTAAATTAGAGGCTTACACATCACTGGAACCGGCTCCATCAGCATGGCATTAGATTCAGTAGAGGATGTTAAAAGCCCTAAAATAATTTGATGTAAGACTTAATAGAAGATGCCCCACTATAAGAGATTAAAAAATGTCATCTAAATGGAAATGAAGGCATGCATCTGCCTCGACTCAGGGGAGGGGCAGAAGAGCCCTGAGCCCCACCCGATGGCCGATGCAGTCGCGTGTAAGGTGGCAGCTTTCACAGCCGACGATTTTAATTCAACAAGTATCGAATGAGTTTCGACTTAGTATGCAGTGCCTTCCTGGCACACACCCTGTACCCCAAGACAGAAAGCTCCAGTCATCGAGCACATTGTATGCTCCACACCCGTATTTTTGTTAGGATTTTTCCTCTACTGCATGAGCACAATTAGGGGAAGAGCCAGACTTTGTGGAGTTTGTAGCTCACACAATTTGAGGGGATCTTCCTGAGCAACAAGGATGTCAAACTATTAACAGGAAACAAGCAGACGTCCTCAGGAGGGGCTCTCACATGGCAAGGGGCTGGAGCCACATCCTCCTCCTCTGGGGACAGCACAGCAGAGCTCTAGAAACTTCAGCACAATCATTCTCTAGGAGATGGTGCCATCGGTGCTTACACAAGGAAACCGCGAGCGATGGCGCACAGACAATGAGCTTGGTGCGACATCACATAGTGCAGTCTTGCCACTGGCAGATATAAGTCCATCTCGGGAGCAAGATGACAGCCTTGTCTTGACTCTCCTGTCTAGGAGCTCCACACTGCATTAGTGCCTCACACATATACCCCCTTTGGGACACCTTGCTTTCTCAAATGGCCTGTCAAGAGCTGACACTTACCTTCATAGTGAACCATTTACTATAATTTGAAGGGAAGACACTTGAACCTCTCATTTTTTGAGCCATTTGGAGGATCTCCCCCTTTTGTATAGAAAACATGACAGGAGCCAAAGGGAGCCTTTTTTGCAAATGCATTGCCTGCCACAGGCTCCACTATTTTCTCTGTCTTGATCCAAAACAGACAAAGGAGGCTGTAACCTCTCTAGTGAAAGGAGCAACGGAGATCTTGCAACAGGTAAACGCTGACATGTGAATGCATGGAATATAGCAATCTAGTTCAACAAGGTTTCTGTTCCCTTCCTTTATCACCCTGCTGATTTCCAGGCAAACCTTCCCATGGTCTAGCTGTCTTTATTTAACAGATAGCTCAAATGATTCTCTCATGCCTGAATTCACTTAACCCTGAGGAATCCAGTGGCACATCTGTGAGCACAGTCACATATTTCTCATACCGTCTGAGATACCTCATTCATGTATCTGGGCTGCAGATGCTTCTGGCTTTGGAGGCTTAGGGTTATGGGTTGGAGGACATCAACACTGAAAATAGCAAGGAGTATCTCAGATATTCCTTAAATTGGTGATCAACATGTCCATTATAACTGTATGTGTTAGCAGTGTGCTGGGTGAGGCATTTGATTGACATTGGGGTAAGCATACTGTTGTTTCAGTAGAGAGGTACTGGGTATTATGACAGCAAAGACAAATGGTTTAATTTCTTTTTTCTTTTTCTTTCTTTCTTTTTTTTTCTAGACAAGGTTTCTCTGTAACTTTGGAGTCTGTACTGGCACTAGGTTTTGTAGACCAGACTGGCCTTGAACTCACAGAGATCCGCCTGCCTCTGCCTCCTGAGTGCTGGGATTAAAGGCACGTGCCATCACCACAGGGAGGAAGGATCAACCCAAAAGGCAAATCAAGGCTTGAAGATAGAAGTGAAATGTGAGCCGACATGGAGTTTTATCATTTTGATGTGGAAAGGGACCCAAAGCAGAAGAATGCATGACTGAAGTAGGGACGATCGGGGAGGAGAGAACAGAATTGAGAGATGGGTAAGAAGAGGGAAGATGAAAGGCAGGAAAGGGAGGAGAGGTGTAGAGGGGGCAGGCAGAGGCTAAATCATGCTTTTTTTTAGGTCATGCTAAGGGTTTGACTTCTTATCTGATAAGCGCCACTGTGCATAATTGTGAAAACTGTATTAGACAGAAGAGTGAGAAGGATAGTCTCCGTGTGGTGAATGGTGGACAGAGTTTGGGACTATCTCCCAAGCCTTCTGCAGGATCTCCGAGCAATGGGAAGTGTTCTTTATTCCTAGATTACCTGAGCCTTACAAAGTAAACAGTAAAGGGAGGCTATAGAAGAGGTCCATTGTATCTGTGAAGAGAGAGTATGGGATAACTTTAATGTGTGTGGCCCATTTTTAATTACTTTTCATAAGTTTTGAGATGATGTTATATATATAAAATATAAATACAGCATTAAAACCTTACTCTAATCCCAACATCTTATTATTTAGAGTTCTCTGATTTGGTTTTCTGTGGTTGTTGTCACACAATTAACATCCCTTTTCCGGTCCTGAATCCAGTTTAGGAGAGCCTTTGGTGTTAACTGCCATTGCTTTAGTCTTGGTTCATCCATAACAATCCCTTAGGTTTTCTTCTTCTGACATGCGCAATGGTGGGCAGTATGCAGAATGTCTGTCTCCTCTTTGCCTGGTGTTTTTTCAAGATTACGTTAAATAGTGGTCATTCTTGAGCCTCCCTTCTCACCAAGTGTGCAAGCTCAGTTTCTCCACCACATGAAACATCCAAGGGGAATCCATTTCTCCCGTCTCTCCCTTGACTCTCCACTCCTCTAGGGCTAAAATAACCTGCAGACTAACTCAAGGGAGCTTCTGGAATGAGAGCTCCAAGAAATCCCATCTCTCTAGTTCTCTGTAGAGATACTCATTAACCTGTGACTCAGCTCAAGTTCCTCTTTTCCTATTCAGAGCTTCATTTGCCCATTTCTCCCTGCACCCCGAAGTCACTACATATGTTTGTGTCTACCGTAACACAGGGAGTAGTATCTTTTATGGAAGAAATTTTGTTTACCAGGATTATTTTCTGTCTTTGATGGCCCAGTCTTCCTCCATAGTCTCCTCTACGTACAGTGGCAGGAAGCTCACATATACTGGACATGGGGGGGGGCTGCATCTGCTTGTTTTATAACCTCAGTACTTGCTCCTTTAAAAGAAAATGACTCATTCCCAGTTATCATGTTTCTGGAAGACAGGACTGTCTTTCTGAATCTAAGGCGTACCTACCATCAAAGGACTTAATCTATGGTTGGAGGCAACAAAGACAGAACACACTAAATGCTTCTCTGACCTGCCCCAGTTTTATGTGGACTTCTTTTACAGCATAAACTAATGTATAATTGTGCATCTGTGCTGAGACTGGGTGACAATTAAACACACCAGCCAGCCTTGAGCGCTGCATGCGCCAAGGACCACATCGCTCTTTGAGTCTTCAGAACAAAACCTTGGGATCTCGACACACAATCCAGCCCTCTAGTAAATGGCCGGCACCATGGGCGTGAGTTCTGTGGTTGCCGCTCTCTACTCTGCTCACTCCTCTCAGGCAAAGATTTTGGCAGGGAAAAGGCACTTGGCACATCGTTTGTTAACAGACGAAAACCATGCTATCCAGAGGCAAGCTCATCTGACCCCACAACTCAATCTTGTGAGTGGGAGCTCTGTAAGCTGGGGAAGTTAATTTGGCTTCCTAGGTCTTAGCCTATCCTAATTTGTGGAAGATGATGACAAGTCCTCACAAAAATAAAGGGGGAAATACGGAGCAGAGTGGTTGTCCTTGGTACTTGGGAAGCTGAGAAAGGAAAAAAAAAATCACAAGTTCTAGACCAGCCTGGGCTACATAGCCGAACCTTACCTCAAGAAAGCAAAATGGTGACTGTGTTCACTGAGTCACACCTGTTAGCCCGTTACTTGATAGTGGAGACAGGAAGATCAAAACTGAAGGCCATCTAATACTAGTGGTTCTCAACCTGTGGGTCATGACCCCTTTAGAGGTTGAATGACTCTTTGACAGGGGTCTTGTATCAGATATCCTGCATATCAGATTTATATTCCAATTCACAACAACACCAAAATTACAGTTATGAAGTAGCAATGAAGTAATTTAATGGCTGGGGTGGGGGGAGGACACCACAACATGAGGAACTGTATTAAAGGATTACAGGGTGGCAACATTAAGAAGGGTGAGAATCACTTCTACCTAGAAAATTCAGGACCAGCCTAGGCTATATGAGACCCCCACCTCAAAAACCAAAACCAAACCAAACATAAAAACCACCCCAAAATAAATAAATCAGTATAAAATGTTAAGATAATTAAGTGGCATATTATACAAGCTAGAACTTATCCACACTTTCAAATTACCTTGTATGGTTTTACAAAGAACAAGTTACATAAACTGTGTGTGTAAGAGGAGTCCTCTTTCATAGTCTTCTGTCCTCTAACCTATTCTCCTTCTCAAGTAATTATTTTTTAGTGTGTGTGTGTGTGTGTGTGTGTGCGCGCGTGCACACGCGCGCGCGCTTGCACATGCACGTGCATGCCTATGGAGCCCATAAGAGGACATCAGATCATCAGATGCCCTGGGTGTGGAGTTATAGGTGGTTGTGAGCTGCCCGGGGTGACTCTGGGAACTGAAATCGTGACTTCTGAAAGAGCAGCAAGGGCTCTTAACTGCTGAACGGTCCCTCCAGGCCCTTCCTTATTCTCCTTAGACTGTTTCTTAGGGTTCAAATAGTCGTGCACTTCCCCAAATGCAATGTCAGTCTTTTAGACGCTGTCTTTACATTTTAGCCACCAAAAGGCTATGTTGCGAGACAATTACTTTGGGCTCCTTCAATGACAGCATTTCAAGAATGAAGATGGGCTTATTTGTCTTCACGGGAATCCATGTCCAGTGAAAGATAAGAAATGAATCATTTCAGGACCCGTTCTCTTGGATGTCTAAGAGACAGATTAAATTTCTGCTCGGCTACCGCAGTGCTGTGCAATTTCTGCCCTGTTCCACTTTTCAGGCTCACAAACTGTCCTCGTTTGGGGAAAGTGTGAGTTTCAGTCAAAGCTAGAAGGCTGGCAAGATCCAGTTCCAAATTAAAAGACTGAACAGGACAAAAAGGGAAATTCCATTAGCGTTTCAAAGCGGGGAGACAAACAGGAAGTGCCATCAAGGAAAACTTTCAGGAACAATTTAAGATTGTTTATATGTGAGGCCTTTGCCATGCCTCAATTCCCAACCCTCAAAGAATAGCACGGTCATCTAACCACAGTCATTATGCGTCATTAATTACTCTGTACAACTCACAATGGAAACAAACACAGGTTTCTAATTTGAAGCCTGACAGTAATGGGAGGGCGATCAGAGGATCCTCAAGAAGGAACATAACAAAATTTCCTCATATTTACAAAGCATTTGAAACATGCCATCCTGTGGACTAGACATTTAACTTCATTTAATCTCTGTTAGAATTGGGGGCATTTTCACTAAGCACTGAACCAAGTAGTTACTATGCATCACTACTTTGCACAGAGAAAGGCCCACACCCCCCTGCCTGCTTAAAGCATGCACTTTAGCAACGAGATATTTACGTTTGTAACTAAGAGTGGGGGGCCCTTCTGACTTCCGTGGGACTTTCCTGCTTCCTGGCGCTGTAGATTTTACATCGTGGAAATAAGCCCACAATCTCAGACAGTGGGGAGTCCCTGGAGAAATCACACCAGGGATAACTACTTTGTATGATATTACAAAGAACCACAAGTTACATAAACTGCATGTAAGAGGAGTCCTCTTCCAAAGATGAAGACACTGAGCTTTAGAAAACTGAAGTAATGTCCTGAAATCCACATGTACTCAAGCAAGGCTCTGCAGCCTGTTCTCCTTCCTCCCATGACCCAGCACCACCCAGGACTTCAAATGTCTTCTGACACTTTATCCTTCCCAACCCAAATCTGGACCGAGCACAAACTGCACCAACCAGAGCAAACACATTTGGCTGCCTGCTGGAAGAATTGGTGGGGTGGTGGGGAGCAAGGAAGGCTTGAGAGCCAAACCCTGGGGCTTGCATCCTGAGTGCAACCCATTCCTGCTCACACTCCTGCAAATCCTCTGCCATCCTTGTTACTAGCAATGGGAAGCGTTTCTGCCAGGATGACTGGAGCCTTTTGTGTGAAACAGTGCTTTTAAAGTGTGAGGAGTGGGCTAGGAGAGGGGGATTGTGAAAGTGGGCAGGGCATACCTAAGGACTTCTGAACAGGGACTAGGAAAAGCCTCTGGAGCACATCTCTGCAGAAGACACCGGCTCCTTTTGATTAACAAGACACAATTTTCTCAGGTTGGAACTAAGTGAGGAAAGGATCATTGAGCATCTTCACTTTGAAACCAGAAACCAGGGGCTCCTGACAATTGCTGCTGGGGGCACCCCATGCACCCCATCATGTGTCAGCCCCAATGTCTGCAATGTACTCTTTTTGGTCTCGTTTCCTGTACATAGATCAAAACCCCACAGTTCTGTATGGGCAGCACTTACTGGTGTCTGCTGAACAGGATGATAAGCAGGGAACAGTTTTAGTTTCTAACCTGAGAACGTGGCCAAGCTTATCCTACTTCTCTAGACTTTGGCTTTCTTAGGGAAGTCACTTTAAAAATACCTGCCAAATGCAACTTTAAAAGAAGAGTGTACTCTGCATTGTAGAGGTTTCTCCATGGCTGCTTGACCCCATTTCCTTGGGTCTGAGGCAAGGTGGTGAGAAAATGTACTTACCGATGGATGTTTATTCATGAATTTTCAAAAGGGTATGGAGATGTGAGTTAGAGGTTAAGATTCTTTACTGCTCTTACAGAAGATTCAAGCTAGGTCCCTGGCATCTATGCCAGGTGGGTCACCGCTGTCTGTAGTTGTACCTCGAGGGAATTCAACACCCTCTTCTGGACTACGAAGGTACTGCTCACGCATACACAATATCCTCCCTCCACCACCACCACCACCACACACACACACACACACACACACACACACACACACACACACACACACACACAATTAAAAATGAACCTTTGGGCTGGAGAGATGGCTCAGCAGCACTGGCTGCTCTTCTAGAGGAAGCAGGTGCAATTCCCAGTACTCACTTAGAGGTTGACAACCATCTGTATCTTCAGATCTCGGGGAATCACATGCCATCTCTTGCCTCCATGGGCACCAGGCATGTACACTGTGCACAGACATACAGGCAGGCAAAGCACTCAGGTACTGAGCATAAAATAATGTAAAATTTAAAAATAGTTATAAAACAATGTAACTGTTATAGTGTAATACACACACCCATGCACATGTGCTCACACACACAAGCAATGATGACCTTCTGAAGGCAACTTTTGTGACTCCTTCATGGTTTTCATTTCCTATTAATGACCTAAGAAATCCACCCTTCCATAGGTCCTAATTTTGAATAGGGCTCTGTGAGTGTATCATTGTTGAATCAGTAGGGTTCCCAGGACTGAAGGAAGAATGTGACTAAACATCATTTCCAGAAAGTAGGATGCTGTGTCAGGACTATGCCATATCTGTTCACCTGTGCGGTGCTGAGAGGTCAGGCCTACTGAGTCTGAGGTGGACTGGGGTGCTGAGAAGAGAAGAGAATATGTGGTTACAGAGAACACGAAGTGTAACTGTAAAGTAACGGAACACTCCAAGAAAACTATTGTGGAAAAGGAAACATGATTTTAAAATCTCTGCTCACAAAGCCAAAGCCCTGGAGATCATATCTGGAGAAGAAAGTGGATTTGGGGCAGAAATGGGAAAAGATCCATCACTTGTTCTTGTTAGTTCAATGATCATTGTCTGGTCCTCCTCTCTGTTTTTCCTGTTAGTTTATTACTCCCTGGCTGGCTTCTAAATTCTGTTTCTGAGAGAAGATAATTGAGTTGGCAGCCAAATGTGCCTGTAGAACCATGGACTTCACTGTCCAAACACCAATCATCTTCCTCATGCTGGAGGGTCTGGAACAGAGTGACAATAAAGAGCATGTCTGTCTTGGTGATGGGTTAGCCCTGCTTGCCACGTAGTACAGACTCAATAGACATGTCCTGAAAGAAGGTATGGATGGACGCTTGATGAGAAGCCCAGTGTCAAGGTTAGGGGTGCAAGTGGATGTGTGTATCTATCGTCTTTGGACCCCACTTGCTATAAATTCCTGACCACTAAAAAAATTGTCATAAATCTCTCTCAAGACATATTTCAAACCAAGTTTAAGTGTTTGGCTGAGCTGATTACTTTCTAGCCCTCATTCTTGTGTATGTTATTCATTCATTAGACATGCTTTGCAGTCAACTGAATATATTCTAGTCTTAATTGACACTAACTATACAAGATGATGCTAAACCAAAACCTGTTCCTATCCACATTAAATGCATATGTTAAGAATAAGATTCACTTTGATAACAACTTCTTAAATGGTATTTTAAATGATGAAGAATATCTAAAAACTAAATAGGAAACCCAAGTTCTTTCTCCACAGTCACCCTCGGATTTCCTTTTTATACACACACTCACAGTATACTACAAACTATATACAGGTTGTGAGTTCATGCCAGCTCTTGTGGACTTCTTGCTAGTAACATTATCGATAATATTTTTTGACAAGCAACAGTAGGTTTAGGATCATATCCTAAATTTTTTTCTTCCTGGTAAAGGAAGGCTACTAAATTCTTTATCACAATTTAGGGGAAAAATTAAGTCATTTTCCAAGAAAAAATTCTCTATAGCTTTCTTGTATTTCATAAGACCTGGGGCATACATGCTAATAGCTAATATATACAGAAGTTTCATTATATACAGAAACTTCAAATGTAATAATCTGATTACTTTCATTATGGTCATGGGAAATATTTATTGTATGATCCCTCTACATAGGGTTGAGTTCTCAGTTCTTATTAAAGAAAAACACTTACTTCTCAAATTTAATCACAATAGCAAACATTGAACTAAAGGTTTCACTTACTGTCATTTTCCTCAGGAAAATAGTTGAGCTGGTAGAGGCCAGATCACAACCTAACACCACACAAGGATTGGGTTTTAATTCAGCTCTTATTCAGTCTAAAACATATGTACCATTTGCTAAATTATTCTGTACTTGTTTTGTTTAACTTTACGAGGATAGCCACTAGAAAGCCAGTATATTTAAATAAATATAATGGAACAATGTTCAAGGAATACTTCTGGCTGGGTACACATTCCTTCCCATTTTAATACTTCTGTCATGGTTAGCAATAATAATCAAAACTAGAAACCACATAAGTTGCAAGCAACATTGAAATGAAAAAGCATTGCCTTTATTAACAGTATTATCTGTCACATGCGTCCTCCAAAACATGCAAGTTGTTGAATTCCTGGTATATATGAGTACTAACAAATGGTGCATTTTGGGAATGAGTCTGTCATGAGGTCTCCACCTTCTACAAGGGGCAGCATATGAAGTGTGCTTCTTACTTCTCTCTCTTCTTTCTGTTATGGAAGGATACAGTGTACAAGTTGCCGTCTTGTGATGCGGAAAGTCCTTCTGTGTATGTGTTGCGTTTATTGCTTAATAAATAATGGACCTTCTTTGGGACTATAAGCAGGACAGAGTATAGCTAGGCAGGAAAAACTAAACTGAGAGCTGGGAGAAAGAAGACAGAGTCAAGGAGACACCATGCAGCCGCCAGAGGAGAAAGATGTGAGTGGCTAGCTGGAACCTTGCTAGTAGACCACAAGCCTCACAGTAAAATATAAAATAATAGAAATGAGTTAGATTTAAGAGTGAGCTAGAAATATGCATAATCTAATAGGCCAAGCGGTGTTGTAAATAATATAGTTTCTAAGTGATTATTTTTAGGCTGAGCATTTAAGAATGAACCAATAGCCTTTTACCTACAAATTGGCACTCCAGTGTGTGCTAGATAAATGCCACATAAAACCTAAGAGGGCTTGGAAAGGAATTCTACATAGTAAAAACAAAGTTTAGTGGCATTTTTTTTCAGATGGGCTCTGCTTGCTCCTTTAACAGAGGTCTTCATGATTCAGCAGTAGCAAAACAAAACAAAACAAAACAAATAAACAAACAAACAAAAACAAAAAAATACATGCACTTTCTAAACAGTGGCATACTGGTACACCAGAACAAATGGCTCTGACTCTTTCAGAAGGAAAGAGTGGCCAAGGAGTATTTAAATTGGGTTTGTAAGTAGCATGTTACAAGCTGCTTAATGGCTCTACATAGACCCACTGCATACTTGGAACTGGGGCAATGTATATGGTTTGCAGAGGCAGTGAACATGCCTCCACCATGTTAGATTGGGTGGAGCCAAAACACAAAGCAGCCATAGTCTTAGTAAGGCTGCTTAACATTTTAAGAAGTGCTCCTGGACAGAAAAGGATTTCAGATACATAATAGGACAGATTCAGACATAAAAGACCTCTAAACAAGACACAGTGTGTTTAAAATATATGTAGTCTTGGGAGAGAGAATAAAAAGAGCAAAGAGGCAGTAAGTGTGATATAAAAAAGTATAAACAGTCATAGATTAAAGGAGTAAAGATAATAAAATAATTGTTAAACCTGTAGAAAAAGTAATAAAGAAAGAAAAACAAGCCATATAAAGATGAGAGTCTGGATCATGTACATTATTGTGTTTTCTTTGAATTTTTTTGACTGTGAAGGAACTTAAGTAAAGAGAAACATTTCATTGTATGGGCTGTTAAACTAAACTAACACACACATATTTTAAAGGTATCTTGATTTCAAAATTTGAGTCTAAGGATTTGTTGCATTGGAAAAGGGGTTCTTCTTTTGTTTCCACAGAAGATGAGAACCTGTGGATTTCCTCCAGACTAATGTGATTTGATGGGCCAAGATACCACAAAATGTCGCGGTAAATATTTCCCAAAATTACTTTGCCCAACAAAAGGCAGGAAGCAGTTTGGAAAGAACTATGCCCAAATTCCTCAAATATTTTTTATAAATGTTTGTTTACATTTAAAGGGGGATATGCTATATATATGAATACTTTGCATTGGTATGAATCTTGGTCTATTGATACAAATTTAAGATCAATTCTGTTTTATATATATATATATATCTGCTCTTGATTAAGGTATTGTGTTTGTGCAGGTCATTTAAAAATGTAATGTATAATTAAGAAATATAGGTTAATAGATAGTCATCTACAATAGTCAAGCTTGTAGTCATGCTAGATAAGTTTCCTAGATATACAGAGATATATTTTAGTTAGATAGATAATCTTCAAACTTTTCAAAAACCCACGGAATATGGTATTTAAAATATTTTAAGAACTTAGGACTTTTCATAACATGAGACACATCTGCTCCTAGAAGCAACAATCTACTTTAAGGAGGTGATGGGCTTCGAAGAAGCTCCTTATGGAGTTTGTTAGCCATTTGGGCAAAAAATGGCCCTGCATGGACTGCCTGATTAGGTATGCTGTGTGAACTGAATATGCAGAAAAGTCACAGAAAAGTGACTGCCGAAGTTGCCTAAAGAAGGTGAGATGGTCCTTCAGGGTTCCTGCTTCATGAAAGAGTCTGCAAGAAATTATGCAGTACACAGGAAACAGTGACTGACAAACTGCCAATATAGGTGGAACTGTCTTTGAAATTTCCTGCTTCATGGAAAAGTCTGCCAAATACTATGGGTCTATAGGCTGAAGATGTATGCCCCAACAGTACAGAAGAAATTTGGGAGACTGTCCAGGCAGCAAGAAGTCTCTGTCAATTCTAGAGCTTTGGAACTTGCTTACAATGCACTTCCTGCTTACTTAGGTAATATTATATACTTCTGGAGTCTTTGATGGAGTTGAAGACTAGATTGCTATAATTATAGTTTTCCTTAGTTATGACAAAAGATACAGTAGATATACATATTGTAACTATAATTCTTACTTGATACCTGTCTTGTTATATGTAGTTACACTATGTTAAAGTTAAAACCTTCCTTTTTATTTAAACAGGGAAGGGGAGGTGATGTGGGATTCCCTTCTGTATGTTGTGTTTACCATTGATTAATAAAGAAGCTGCTTTGGTCCAATAGCAGTGCAGAACAGAGCTAGGCAGGGAAAATAAAACTGAATTCAGGGAGAAAAAAGGCAGAGTCAGGGAAAAGCCATGTAGCTCTGCCAGAGACAGATGTTGGACATAACTTCACCCGGTAAACCACAGTCAGGTGGTGATATACAGACTAATAGAGATGGGTTAGTTTAGGATATAAGAGTTAGCCAGAAATATACTTGAGCTATTGGCTAAACAGTATTGCAAATAGTATAGTTTCTGTGTAATTACTTTTGGGCTAAGTAGCCAGGAACAAACTAACAGCCTTCCCCTAACAATCTTGGAAGCAGAGATCAAGCCCTCAGCAAACACAAAAATTTTTGGTTCCTTGACCTCACATTTCTCAGTCTCCAAAGATTTCAGAAATTAATTTCTGTCATTTGTAAGCCACCTACTTTATAACAGCTTTTCATAGCAGCGGGAACAGACTAAGACAGTCAGCTAAATTTGTTCACTGCTAAATAAATAGCTAAGTATTAGCAAATACTGAATTTCTTTTTATCTGAATTTCTATTAGTGGATAATCTAGTAAACAGAAGGCATAGCAGGACTCTCAGCCATCATTTCTTGATTCATTTCTTTCTCTGATTCCTCTTTACTTTTGGGTTTAAACCTACATTCAGATTATTATGTGTGAGATTATAGGAAGACTACATAGCATTTTAAAATGTAGAACATTCATCAAAGAAAGAGAAGCTGAAAAAAGGTCATCATTATATTTGATGTTCAAATATCATAGTCTAAGAAAACGAGAATCAGCATCAGGCCCCTTCAGAGTTGTGGAAAAGAAGACATGTCTGTTGGTCACAGTGCATTTCATATACCCAGGTGGGCAGGTTCTCCGGGGACCTTTCCAGGCTTACAGACCTCATCCCTAAAGCTTTTTTCTTATGTTAAGCTTGTAAAACTGAAATATCAAGTATTTCTAGTAGTCTGCTATCCAACTTGGATTTAAATACCTAAAATAAACGAGGCACCAAAAATAGAGTGTAAAACATAATTTGGTATGAGACAGGATTATTTTTAGGAAGACTTTTCAAAAGGCTTTTCTGGTGTTCCTAAAACTGCTCCACTTTTCATGAAATAGCTTAAAATCCAGAGAAATGGCACCCATTGAGAAAAGAGGAAGAATTAAACCCCACTGCTTCACAGCGGGTAAAAGAAATCACTATGGATTGAGGATTAAGCAAACTCTCTTCATTGGCTGAGCTCTGCTTGGCACTTGATTTTGTAAATACAATTGTATTGAAACACAGCCACAACACTGCCTTTATTTGCTGCCTTTTGTTGTGTGGGACTACAGTGGCGTAGCTGAATAGTGGTAAAGAGTAAATAGTCAATCAATCACTAAAATATCATCTGGTTTTAAAAGCAGTGAAAAGTTTGTCATCTCCTGTTGTGAGCCATCAGGTATGTTCTCTCCAGCGAGCCATGTTGCACTATATATGACCTCTTGCAATCTCTGCTTCTGAGATTGTTCTTCCTTGATGTCACCAAAAAGTTAAAACTTGACTCTCTTCACACAGGTTGTTCTATCCTTGAATAATTTGTGCTCCTAAGACTCTTTAGTATACAAATATAGGTTAATGAAGCTGAAGATGCACCAAGTGCCTGGGCACACATACTCTAGTCAGTTAGGCATCATAGGCAGATGACTTGTGGTTTTCAGGCCAATGCGAGATACAAAGCGAGTTACAGTACCCAGCATTTCTTTTCCCCAAAGGCACAAATCAGTTTAGATTCCGTCTTGTCTCTCTGTGGAGGGAGCTCACCTGCAGCATCTCAGGTTCAGTAGACTCACATTTTCAGTGCCCGGGAGACTCCTCACTACGAGGTCTCACACGAAATAGAACAATTTGTCAGACCATTGTCATATTCTCTTATCTGTAGTCACTTAATACAATGTGTTCTCAATGTTCTCTAAAACCTATAATAATTATCACCACATCCAGTTTTTTCTTCTCAACATATTACATTTGGGTCACAGAGCAATTTTTAAATAAATATTCGCTGGTTGTATTTGTTGTCAAGGTATCACTTCATCTTTCTTACAACTCACCAGGCTCAGAGATGAGCTCAGAGCCTAGCCATGGACTTTGCACTTATCAGGAATTCCGTAACTGACTGTTCTTCAATAAATGTTTCAGTCAAAATAAAGGGCATGGGGACTGTTAAAATAGCACAGACCAAACTGACCGTGTGTGAGTCTTTGCATGGCACCAGGCAGTCACTTCCGCTCTATTCCCACAGCTCAGACACTGGCATTAGTGCAGAAATTCTAGTGGCAAACTGCACACTTACTTTGATTTTTATAACAATGGTTTGCAAAAATCAAACCACCTAAAGGGGCAATAGGAGAACTGAGGCATAGGGAAGCAGTGAGCAAGGCAATGCAGAATGATCTATCTTGGGGTTATCAAAACATGAACCAGGACACACTAGGCTAGAAGATGCTCAGTGAAGGAAGAGTTCTGTGAGAAAGTGAGCTTGTAAAACATTTATAACTCATGTTCCCTCTTGCAGATAAGATGTGCCAAGATACCTAAGGTGAGTCAAGAGAGTGATGCCGTTATAAAGATATAATGCATGGGCCCTCAGAGAGGAGAAGATTCTACTCACTGAGTTGGGATTTCTGGCCTGTTCCTGGGAAGAAATAGAAGGTTCTCCTACTCTTGTTAATAGGCAGAGCCCTCTGCCACCTCCAACAATGGAGAAACACGAATTGATATGGCATGCGGTGCTTCCAAAAGGAGGCATACCCATGTGGGGTCATGCAGCTCTCACATTTCCTGTGGATGGAAGATGAACCGAGTACTATGCTGTGCCCACGGCCACCTCATAGAAGCAGTGAGGCTTCTAAAGTCCAAGTGGAAGCTCTCCCTCCTACTGCCAAGGGCCTTTGCATGAGCAAGAAATGAAACTTTTACTTGGTAAGCTAAGGAGATGAATCTATCAAGACTCTGTATCATTTTATTCTTATAAAAATCATATCACACAGAAAACACATGGAAACACTTTTGAATTACTGTGCTGCCGAGAACAGATTTTGCAGGAACCTAAGTGGCAGGAATTTAAATTCCCAGTCACAGCAACTCCTTAAACAAGGAGATATTGTTCAACCTGTAGGATATAGGGGAATAATTCAGAGAACCAATATGACAGAAGAGATCAAAGGACCAGGAAACAAATAATTGGACTAGAATCTAAAAAGCAGCCTCTTCTGCTTCTGTATCAACTACTACTGTCCTCAATTATGTAGGATGGGTATTTATTTTACTCAAACAATGAACACAGTGGCACTTACCTGGAGATATTCTAAGGGTGCTATATACTATAATGCAAACTCTATCACCTTTTCCCAAGTTTTTTCATACTGATAAGTTGTTGAGTGGAAGCTGAGATCAAGGCTATAGACAAAAGTATAACAAAGTCTCCTGAAAATACCTCATTGTTAGATCACCAAAGATATCAGAAGTCAAGAAGGTTATGGTCCGTCTTGTGAAATAACACAGGTTCCCATGGTTCTATGTTATTTTCCACATCCTGACAATACTAACTAACTATAGAGTCTTGTACACAACAAACACACAACTCATTGATTTAGAAAATAAGTGCTAAGACACTTGGTAATCTCAGTTTCTTGGTCTAACAATGCGGACAAGATCCTGGTTTGGGGGGCCTAATATTTTCATTCTTGTTAGCCACGGTTATTCGGTAGAGTTGTATGAGAACATTAAGCATGGTTCTTAGCCATATGAAGATTCAGTTTTAACTCAGAGAGCAAACCGTACAATGTCTAAAGCACCATTTATACGGTCCATGCTCAAAGGGTTCCCACTTTAATAACTGCTATTTACTGAGTTCCTACCGGGTACAAGGCATATTATGGAATGCTTACACACATTCATTAGTTTAATCCTCCCAAGACAATGATGCCGTCATTCCTGTTTTTGAGGTGAAGAAATGAGAGTTTAGAGAATTTAAGCATTTCCTGAAAACTGACAGTGTAAATCCCCAAGTCATAATTCAAATTCTATTTGTGTTGCCTCTTTGCAATTCAGTATGTGCTCTTCCTACTATATACTTAGGTAGGAAAGAAGCGCACTTTAGCAATGAAAAGAGAAGTGACAGCCAGGGTGGGAAAGTGCTGTTGTAGTGCAACTTCAGCCTGTGAAAGTCATAGTCACCTGACAGCCAGAGATTATTTTCCAGAGTGAGACTTGGAAGACACAGCAAGGAAAGAAAAGTAGTTGTTCTCAGAGTGTACGCCTACTCTCAGGCTTTCTCCCTGATCCCCTGGCTCACCAAAAACACCAAAACAGTGAATAGAAACAAAGAAAGGACACAAAAGAAAAGGTAAGATACATTAAACATTAGCGGTGTTTCTGAATGTTTAGTTTTTGATTATGTCCACATGTATGTTTCTTAATGTGGTAATATGCATGTACGTGTAGGTGTCCATGGAATCCAGAGGAGAGTGTCAGTTCCTTAAGAAGCTGGAGTTACAGGCAGTAGAGAGTGGTCTGACACAGATGCTGGGAACTGAATTTGAAGTTTTTTCGTGAGAGCAGGACATGCTCTTAACCACTGAGACATCTCTTAGCTCCTGAACATCATTCTTCAAGCAATTACAAATATTTAGTGGCAGGTAAGTCTGTCTTACACGTTCTTGTCTATAGAAACAAGTGCAAGTGCTAGCCAGGAAAAGAACTCCCTATGTGTCATCAATAAAATGAATTTCTATCCATTACTGGTGAAGTATAATAAATATGTCAATTTGTTTGTTTGTAATTGAAATTATAAATGTATCCGGTTTGTATGCTCTGACAATGTTCCAAATATGGAACATTAAAATAAATGTAGAGTTATTTTTTAAGAACAAAATGTGTGCTGTCTGATTTAGACATTTTAAATACTTATACTGTTACATAAATGTCAATGTAATATCAATTAACAGCCGAGTTAAAGTTTCACGTTTCTACTCTTGCACATATGAGCTTATTTAGAGACTTTAAAAAGTCCATGAACTACTTTTTAGAAGCTGTTAAAATTCTGCACTAAAAGCATACAAGACAATCTATATCACTCAGTTATAAATGTTAATAGCTACATAGCAATAATATAGAACACAGTACAGATACACACTGTCACAGGGATTGACCTGGGCAACATTATACTAGGTGAAACAAGCCAGGTATAATGGTAGCATATGACCTGGTTCCATTTTTATGAACATATGTCATGTGGTGGTTCCCAAAATAGACAGGTCAATGGAGACAGGAAGATCCATAGTATCAAGGCCTGGATGGACTGAACTGGGTCGATGGTGACTAGCAGAATATGGGTACTGGCTTTCCTTTGTGGGTGATAGAAATATTCTGCAAGTAACTGAGATGGCTATACAACTCTGGGTAGAGCACAAAGCAATGAATTGTACACTTGAAATGTAGTGTAAGGAATGTGACTTACATCTCAATAAAACCATCATATTAAAATGTCATTACCAACAGAGTTTCTCCCTGAGCATGAAGAATTCCTTCCTCTTAGTGCTGAGAGAGGAAATATCACCCACACAGGGACCCACACTTGGTCCCTACTATTTCTGTTGCTCCCTCTTTTTCCCACCTCTGCCACTCTCCCTGCCACCATACGTTGCCCAGGTCTTGACTAAGTTCTGTCCCTGTGCATCACATTGCAGCTTTTACATGACCTGATATGTGCTTGGTTTTATCCATGTTCAAAAATATAAGAGGGCACACTGTCCGACTAATGATGGCTTTTGCAAAAATTCTCCAGCATGTCCACTGGAGAGTGTCTCCTATCATGAACAATACTGTTTGCAAAAGGTTTTAAAATAAACAAGTGAACACTGGAGAGACTTTAAAAGCCCAAACTCACATTTATAGAGCCTACTGGGCTGGGGAAGATGAGAGGAAAGGACGGAATTGTTGCCAGCATAGGCTCAGGTGGTGGAGTAGAGGGATGTGTCACGGGGTGGAGGGAGCAGACAGCAGTGTGGAAGGCGTGGGGCTGCCGAAAGGCCAGCAGCTTTCTCTGCACTTGGCAGTTGAGCACCAGATGCAGCTCCATGACCCTCCTGACAGAAGGAAATTCATATTCCTGGGAGCTCAGCCACAGGAGTGGCGTGGGTGGTGGATGTTCTAGCCATCCCAAATAACTGTTCTTCATCCAATAAACAAACTTTTACAAAGAAATGTTATTTGGCCTATTAAGTGAAAGAAAATTAGACCAGTAACAGTGTCCAAGTAACTAATTTCAAAATAAAAAAAAAAGTTTTTCTTCTACTTGTGGAGGACTGGGTTGGGCAGGAAGTGGAGGGTATAAATTCACATGATTATATGGAAATACGAAGAGAAAGCTCAAATAACCGTATAATTTCTGTCAACATTGTAGGTCTGGGACCCAGCTCATAACATAACCTGTGTAGACTTAAAATTTCCTAGCTGTAATTTTAACTATATAGCTTTTGAAATTACAAAATAAACACACTTAAGGGTAGGTCCCACACCCAGCTGTAGATGGGGAGAATCAGGGAAGAGTTGAGGGAGGAGAAAATGTGATCAGAATATATTGTATGAAAAGAGTCTCAAGTTGTTTCCCCCCACTCCTTCAATGCAAAACGGGAGTGCATTAGAAAGCCTCTATTTTGTTTTAAAGATCAGTCTTCTGTACTAGAAGCCAGCAGTGCTTTTCATTAAATGCATCAAATGAGAAAGAGCTATGGAAACAAATGATGATTTAACATGCAGTAATTTGCCTTTATAGTGATACATTTAATATCTCTCTGTGGACAATATGCAGTTCCCTGCCTGACAGATTGTTTTCCCATAAAAAAGACAATGAAGCTTTGGGGATTGCAGGTAAATGAAACGACATGGCTCAGAGTCAATGGAACTTGACTCGAAAATGTATGTAGCATTCTCTGATGATTTAAGCCTCTTATTTATTTGTTACCACCTGAGAAATTGCCATCGATGCTGTGATGAAAGTCAGAAAGAGAATGTCTGTTGGAATGCTGAAGTCGGAGGTGGATGGCAGAAGAGGAAGTGTGCCATAAATGAGAAATGACACACATCCCAGTTACTCAGAGATAAAAGTCTATCAGAAAGGTATGTTAGCCAGACATAGTGGTGCACGCCTGTATCTCCAGCACTCATGAGTCAGAGGCAGGTGGATCTCAGTGAGTTCTTGGAAGCAAGGACTATATAGTAAATCTGGGTCTCGAAACAATTACACAAATGCTAATTGGGAGACGACATACTGTGGGATGGTATGGAATGAATTGTGTGTTTCATTTTAGCAGACATTAGCTGTGGATATTGGTGTCTGTAATCATGAAGGACTCTCAGGACATCAACACCATGAATGACAGGAGAATTTTCTACCGTCACTCCTAGGATCTTAGAATTAATCTAAATGTCAAGAAGGAAGAGTATTCTTAGGCATCATTACTCTGTTTTCAACAATATAACAAATGTCATTACAATGTTGCTAATGTAATAAATCACAAAATACATAGAAGTCATAAATAAAAGATAGAAATATAACTAATGTAATGTATATGTTTCCCAATAGTTATAGACAATATGGTGAATTTTCTAAAGGAGGATGCTTTTGTAATCAAGGCTGTCTTCAAATTGGTTTGCAGCAGGATATAATTTTAATATAATTCAAAATTATTCGTTTATTTAATATGTATTAATTTGGCCACATTTATGCCAGTTTACCATGAGCATGCAGTGCCTAGTAGAGTTTGAAAGAATAATAATAACAGACACTTGAGAATTTTCTATCATTTTGATTTTTTTTTAAGTTAAGTTTTCATCAAACATGAAGAGTAAAAGAAACAAAACTTCTCATTTGAAAACCACCAAATTGTTTGGCTAAATGGTAATGGGAACACATGGTAAGACAGAAGGAATGTTATAAAGACAGTAAAATAAAGCTTTACGCTCTGAACTGTGATATAAAAATGCTCACAATATACTGCCAACTAAACTGTATTTGATTCTCTCTCCCTCCCCCTCCCTCTCTCTCTCACACATACACACACACAACCAAGTACACAAAATCATCTTAATGAACTCTAACTCTACACATAGACATGGACACACATGTGGCCTGAAGGCTACATTAGGACAATAACTGAAATGCCATTTTCAATTTACTGGATGGCAGGATTATGACTCAATTACTTCTATGGACGATTTTAGGTCTTTTAAATTAACCACACAGAAATATCAATTAGAATAAAATGTTAGAAAAAATTATGACCGATTTTCAAGTATAGCCTTTAAAAAGGCACGTGTGAGGCTGGGGAGATCATTCTCTGGTGAAGGGTACTTGTTGCTTTTGCAGAAGAGCTGGGTTTGGTTCCCAGCACCCATATCAGGTGAATTACAAATGTCTTCACCCCAGTATCAGAGCGTCTGA
The DNA here is from genome assembly GCF_982192425.1 of Myodes glareolus. Lineage (NCBI taxonomy): Eukaryota > Metazoa > Chordata > Mammalia > Rodentia > Cricetidae > Myodes > Myodes glareolus. The sequence goes on along the minus strand of NC_142034.1, from coordinate 77,007,928 downwards.
TATCCTCTTCTGATCTTTGCTGGCATCACAAGTATCTGGTTCACACACACACACAATAAATAAATAAATAAATAAATAAATAAATAAATAAATAAATAAAATGCTATGTGCAAAAGTGATGTCACCCTGCAGTGGTACATAAGCACACAGTATGGATACAGCTAAAAATATACAATAGGGTTGAAAGATTTTTTTTCATGATTCCATTTTGGCATTTTCTTATGTAAGTGTCAAAATTTGACGTTCTATTAAGTCAGTCTATAGATAGATTGAAGTAGGAATAAATACAACATGGAAACAAGGGTGCGAGCGAAAATGTTGATCAAATGTGTTGTAAATGGAGACTGCTCATTCGTTTTCTGAGTGCTCAGACCCAAATAATCTCACAGAAACTATATTCATTACAACACTGTTTGGCCAATGACTCAGGCACATTCCTAGCTAACTCTTACATCTTAAACTAACCCATTTTTAATTAATCTATGTATCGCCATGAGGCTGTAGCTTACCATTAAAAGTTCTTGCGGCATCTGTCTTCTTCAGTAGCTACACGGCGTCTCCCTGACTCTGCCTACTCTCTCTATCTCTGTTCTGATTTTTCTATCTTTTGCCAAAACAGCTTCTTTATTAACCAATGATAATAAAACATATTTACAGCATACAAAGGAGAATCCCACGTCAGCATATAATGGATAGTGATACCTCCTATCCTCCCTAAACTCTCAGTGTAAGAAGCAATGAACACTCAATGACTTACAAAACCAGAGACGCCGGGACTGCTCAGATAGTCAGACACCAAAACCCAGGTAGGTGATTGGAACCCTTGGCCACAGGTAATAACTTTTGCCCTGGCTGCAGAAGGGGTAGAGGTCCCAAGCTTGTCCTAAGTTTCAGCAAGTCACTAAGTTTTGAGTTGTCATTTTCAAATCCTGGTTTTTAAAGGTTCGTCTGGCTAGAGTGATGGATCAGCTTGTGAGAGCAATCTTACCTGGAAGTTTGAGAAAATGTTAACCTATCAGTCCTGAGTCACACCTTCTGACCGGTTCAGTCATTTTAACATTGCAGGGGACCAGGAAACCGCCTAAGTTTTAAGAAACAATATCAGAAACCCCAAACTTAAGCTTTCACATCTAGATACTATCTCAGGAAGAGTAATTGAAAAGAAGGCAGTTGAGGTACCTAAGAATTTCAGCTGGGAAAGATAAAAGCTCTTTTCAGTGATAGGAGGGCCACGTCCAAATTTAAAGTCTTTTGGATGCCTATAATTCTATGTGCTTCCCAGGATTGGAGCATCATCAGCTGAGGCACAACCAGGTTCATCACCAGCTGTGTAGATTCAGAAGAGGATGGGAAGGAATAGGGCAAGAGCTCCTCCAATATTAATGCCTGGCTCTTACTCGAGCAGGAGCAATGCTCCGCATCCTGTCTCAGGACCAAGAGGGCAGGCACAAGAATAAATTAATAACCCCATGCTCTGCAACCCGAAGGACAATTGCAAACAGAGACTAACAGAAATCAAATGACTTTTCTGTTCATTGGACAACACTGAAGGTCAGATTCTCAGTTCCCTACTTATGTGCCATATGACCCAAGCATATGTCACTTTAACCAGGTAAGCCTGGAATGCTCATCTCTGGTGAGTGAATGACAGACACCCAAGTCCACAGCCCTGAGAGGGGAACCTCTCAAAACAACAGGTTTTCAGAGTTCACTTGGTAGCAATCCTGACCCAAAATGAAGTTACATGGTGGTGCAGTGTATTCTGATCCTGTTTGGCACTGTGTGGAGGCTTTAGTGTGATGACTTACATGTTTCACATACTGTGTTGGCATGGTAACATGGTGGTTTTGTTGTCTAAGACCCTTGCATTGCCTTGAAAAAAAAAACTGCCTTCAGGAACATATCTGGACCAAGGAATTGTAGGTAAAAGCTGGAGATTGCAAACTCATCCCATTTAATATTGTAGAGTTATTACTTAGTAAGGATTTAATATGTAAAGTATCTAGTTCAAGGTCTAGAATGACTGTCCAAATTTATCAATTTCTCTAGTCATCTTTTCTCCTTAAATCTCTTTACACGTTTTAAAGAGTTTATTTTTAATCATGTATATGTGGAAGTCTGCATGCCTATGTTGGGATATGTACATGTGGGTAGAGTTACTCGTGGAAGCCGAAAGAGGGTTCTAGACTCCCTGGAATCAGAGTGACAGGCAATTGTGAGCCATGTGCTGTGGGTGCTGAGAACCAAAGTCAGGTCCTATGCAAGAGCCATATGTTTTAACCTCAAAGCCATCTCTCTGGCCCTTTTAAATGTTTTTAAAAGCTACTCTGGTAAAAACATACACAGATATATGTTTTAATTTTCTGAAGTTTTAATGCCTTTCGCTCAGATAGTCAGGGTAACTATAACTGTCTGGAAAAGAAGTGAACCAGAGTCCCTTGATGTAATGTGCATGAGCTACAGACATGATACCAGCCAGGATAATGTATGTAAGTAGCAGCATTTTCTGGAAAAAACAGCAATAATGAACCTTGAAGAACATGAGCGGTGACATCAGGAAGATCTGCATTCAAATCCCACATTTGCGTATGATCATCTGGGGCAACTCATTTATTACTTGGACAAGCACTTGAACTGGACTGCCCTTCAACTCTCTTTCTTCTTGAAATTTATGTTATGTGCATGAGTATTTAGCCTGTATGTGTGTATTGCAGCACATGCATACCCACAGAGGACAGAAGAGGGCTCTGGATTCTCTGGAACTGGAGTTACAGAAGGTTGAGTCCTGGGCAAGATCAGTAAAGGTTCTTAACCACTGAGAGAGCTCTCTTGGCTAAGCTTTATAATCTAAGAGAAAGAGTCATTAAAAAACTCCATTCCAAGTTTGTGCCAAAGATCATATGAGATGATGTGCACAGAGTACTTAGCACAATTATTGTCAAATTAGCATATGGTAATAGTAATAATTTAATAAATGAGCCTGTTATCACAGACTTAAGTTACAATCGTCTAGATTCTATAGTCACTGTGTTCTGCAATTCACCGACTTAAAATGCTCGAAACATTATTCCTCTCCCACATTTGATTATACATTCAATAACAGTATATTTATTAGGTTAATTGATACATTAATTGGATTTTAACACTAACAAACAGGATGTAAGAACTGCCTAACATGTTTTGACACCTTAACAGCTAGTGGATATATTCTCACACCACATTATAATTTTGTCAGGATCTAATTTGTCAAAAGCCACACAATAATTACTGCAATGAACTTCCAACTGTAAAATCTTAACCTGAAGATTAAGATACTATTTTATAAGCAGAGAATCCAATTGCTACATTGTGGAAAATCTCCCAAATCCAGATAAGGTATGTACCATCCATTTACTCTGTCTAAACTTGGGAAAAATAAAGGAACCAATGACTCACATGTGATTTTACACATTAGCACATTTTAATTAAATCCTTCAGAGTCTATAATAATATACATGGATCTAATTAACTGACTCATCAAGCTTGTAAGTGGACCACAGAGTAAAATATTTGAACCTAAGCAAAGCAAGATCACTAAGGAGGAACATTTACCAACATTTGTTTGACTTTAGAGAGGAAATAGACTTCTTTTATCTAGGCAGATTCTTGGCTTTCTGGAAACAACCATCCTATTTAGAGATGCTGGTATTTCAAAAGAAGTAGATGAACAACATAGAATATGCCTATACATTGATAGGACAGGATGCAGATATCAGTAGTGACAGAGTGAGCCATAACTCAGACAAACTGGACCAGTTGAAGACATCAGTCTAATTCTGCTTTGAAACAGCTAGCAATTTGTAATGGTTTGTACCAAAGACGGAATCAAGTACATTGCTTATGGTTTCTTGGCCATCTGTAAGCTGTATGCTTCTTCTCTTTTTAAAAAATATTTATTAATTGTTTTCATTTATTTTGCATACCGACTACAGTTGCCCCTCTGTCCTCTCCTCCTGTTTCCTTCCCACACTTCCCATTTACCCTCCCGATATAGGATTCCCCTCTGTACACTGTGAATATGTTTTATTACCATTGGTTTTAAAAAAATCTCTCTTGAGTATGGCAGGGCAGAATATAGCAAGGCAGGAAATCCAAGGAGAGATAGAGGAAGAGGGAAGGCAGAGTCAGTCAGATACCATGTAGCTGCCAAAGGAGAAAGATGCCAGAATCTTACTGGTAAGCCACAGCCTATTGGCAATACATTGATTAATACAAATAGGTTAGTTTAAGTTGTAAGAGTTACTTAATAAGAAACCTGAGCTAAGAGGCCAAACAGTATTGTAATTAATATAGTTTCTGTGTGATTATTTGGGTCTGGGTGGCCAGGAAATGAATTTTCAGTCGCCTTTAACATAATGGTGTCCAACCATTTGGGGCTAACCCATGTAATCAGCCACCCACTTTGGTCCTGGTCCTTATATGCCCACTTGGGGTCAGGGGGGACATAGCTGAGAGCATGCCCACAGTTCAGTACTCCCTGCCTGGGCAAGCAGTGGAATCAGGTGTGCTAAGCATGCACAGGAAAGAGAACATGACGGATTCCCGCTGGAATATATAGAGGCATTTCCAGGCCACACAACATGCTGCATGGTAGATTTAGCTTTTACTCAGACAAAAGAACAGGTTTGTATGCTGCATAGTGCATCCAAGAGTAAAGATGACGAGAGCAGCTTCCACCCAGTCGTCCTAGAACTGGTTAGTGAACACACCTCCGCATGCTGTTACCAAGCTGCTTACTTACTATTTTAAAGAGTGCTCCTTGTCAGAAAAGAACTACAGATACACAATAAAGACAGATTCAGGTGAAAATAAACCTCTAGATGGATCATAATGTGCTTAAAAATGTAGGTTTAAGAAAAAAAGAAAATGTGTATAGGCAATTATAGAAAGAAATAGGTTTTTAAAATAAGACAAAGTATTTAAAGAGACAATAAAAGTAATATAAAATAAGCCATATAAAAACGGAAATTACACATAGAGTCTGAAGTATGCATAATTATTGTATTTTCTTTGAATTTTTGACTCCAGAGTGACATTTGCTTCTAGGAACTGTTAAGCTTTACCAACACATATATTTTTAAAGGTATCTTGACTTCAAATTTTGACTCCAAAGATATGTTATCTTGGAAAAGAACTTCTTATTTTGCTTCCACAGAGGCTAGGAACCTATGGATTCATTCCAAGCTAATGTGATTTGATGGAACAAGATCCCCCCTGAAAGGTCTCTGCAAACCCTAAAAATACTTCATCTAACAAACAGCAGAAAGCAGTTTGGAGATAACTATGCCCAAATTCCCAAAATGAGTGTTTATAAATGTTTATTTTCATTTTATTTTATTTATTTCATTGGTTATAAATAATTAATGGTCATAGTCAATTTCTTAAAAAAGGGGGATATGATATAGAGATGAATACTATACATGGGTATGGATCTTGGTCTATTGATACAAATTTAAAGTCAATTTTTTAAAAAAAGATTTATTTATTTATTATGTATACAATATTCTGTTTGTGTGTATGCCTGCAGGCCAGAAGAGGCCATCAGACCTCATTATGGATGGTTGTGAGCCACCATTGAACTCAGGACCTTTGGAAGAGCAGACAATGCTCTTAACCATTGAGCCATCTTTCCAGCCCCTAAAGTCAATTTTGTTGCAATGTGTATATGTATTTCTGTTCTTGTTTAAGGTATTGTGTTTGTGCAGCTCATTTAAAAATGTAATATATAGTTAAGAAATACAGATTAATAGATAGTCATATGTAACAATCAAACTTTTAGTCACATTAGGTTTTCTAGATATACAGAGATATATTTCAGTTGGATAGATAATCTCAACACTTCAAAGACATACAGAATTTAAACTGTTTTAAGAACTTAGACTTTTCTCAACAATGAGACATGACTGCTTCTAGCAGCACCAGTTACAGACAAACTTTGGGTGACTGTACAGGCAGCAAGATGTCTCTGTCATTTCTAGATCTTTGGAAGTTACTTACAATTCACTTCCTATTTACTTAGTATTATATCCTTCTGGGGTCTTTCATGGAGTTGAAGACATATAGTTTTTCATCACCAGCTGTGTAAAAATTTTCCAATCAAATGGACCTAAGAAGCAAGACAGTGTATCTATTCTAATATCTAACAAAATAGACTTCAAAGTAAAATTAATCAAAAGGGCATTTCATATTCATCAAAGGAACAATCTATCAAGGTGAAGTCTCAATTCTGAATATCTATTCCCGAGATACAAGGGAACCCACATTTGTAAAAGAAACATTACCAAGATTTAAATCACATATCCAGTTGTGGGCTTCCTTACTCAGATATTTATTTTGTCTCTAAAGTACATTAGCAATTAATACCTAGGAAGTCCCACAGAAAAGACTATGTGGCTTGAACTATGGGAGAAGATTCAAAGACCACAATTATTAAAACCCAATAGAGGAGTCAAGGACTAAACATCCAGCTGTAAGTAGGATTGCAAGAGTCATCTGGCCCAGATCTTCCATAAATGTTAGTGCAGGAGAAGCCAAAAACAAGCCAGATTAGCTTCTCCCGCTATAGAGACTGGGAAGTTGAGAGGCAAACAGTGCATAAGATATGACAATATATAAACTTGGCAATTGACAAGGCATTTAACCTTCCTGAAATCCACAAGTACATATTCCATGATTAAGTGTCAATCATGTGAAGCAATGTGTCTAACAAATACTCTATTCCTCTGTGAGTGTTTTATGAGAACAAGCTTTTGTGAGGCCAGGGGACAGATCTTCAACTAACTGCTAATCTGATTGAACAATGGCATGGAGTCTTACTTCTTTTTTCCTAGTCCTTGACTAAAGATCCAATATTTATAGGAAGTTTAGTCTGTGCTCATACTTCCCTGCTTTCTAAACTTCTTTTTAACCTCAGATACTCCAAAAGATATTCAAATAATCATTTCCAAAATGTTTAAAACTTCATTCTCACATAAATATAGAATCAACACAACTTGAAAATTTTATTTAACTCATTAGTTGTGTTAAAAAGCTATTTACTCAATCCCAGCACTCAGGAGGCAGAGGCAGGTAGATCTTTTTGAGTTTGAGGCCAGTCTGGTCTACAAGAGCTAGTGCCAGGACATGCTCCAAAGTTACAAAGAAATCCTGTCTTGGAAAACCATAACAAAAGATATTTACAATCTATATCATCTCCTCAAATATATGTTGAGTCAATTCCCAGTGACTCATAATGTAATCTTTTTGTTATTGTTGTTTTTTAAGGTGGTGTTTCTCTGTCCTGGAACTCACTCTATAGACCAGGCTGGCATCAAATTCACAGAGAGAGGTATACCTGCCCCTTCCTCCCAAATGCTAGAATTACAGGCATGCGCCACCACTGCCTGGCTTCATACTGTTATCTTATTAAACAGATTTACTGTTGATCTTATTAGTTAAAGTAAAGTCATAGCAGAGTTGGTGGACTGTTAACCCAATGTTTCTGGTGTCCTTTAAGTAAGACAGAGTGAATAAACATGGTGGCACTGGACTGTCATCATATCACTTGGGATGCTAAGGCAAGAAGACATGAGTTTGAGGTCAGAGAGAGCAGCTAATTGATCATCATTATCTGCAAACACCAAAGAGGCAGGTTGAAGGAGGAGGGAGGAACAAAAAATAAAAAGAAAAACCTATGAAGGCAAAGAGCATAAAACTGCTCATTTCAGTCCAGGGACACTAGGACATGTCTGGAAACAATCAGAAACTTAGAAAAGACTAGACTGCTTCAGAAGGACAACCATCCAATATGCTGAAGTTTGAGAAAACCGTGGTTGAAAAGATACATCTGCATTTCTTTAAGCCCCATAGTTTAGTAGTAACATATCAGAGCAGCCATGCCTCCATGCTGAGAGAGTGCCTGGCTCACAGAGCATGGGGGATCTGAATATTTAGCATCATATTGGAAAGACAAATAAAAGATTAACACGTATGAGACACATAAGACTAGTTTGTGTCCTACTGGCAGGAAAACTATTATCTTGAAGGAGAAAAATTTTTGGTTCTGGACAAAGTTAATACATGACCTCACAAAGCCTGAACTTTCAATTAACAGGGTATATAAACACACACACACACACACACACACACACACACACACACACACAAACCAATCATACTGAAGTACATTCTGATAAAATGTGTAAATAATCCACTGTGGGCCATGGTGACAGTTACTCATTATTGTCCTCAGTTCATTTGGGTTATTTTCAGCATCTGTGTGTACTGTGTGTGTGTGTGTGTGTGTGTGTGTGTGTGTGTGTGTGTGTCTATCTGTCTGTCTGTCTATGTGTTATATGCCCATGTATGCCCATGGAGATGCCGGGGGAGAATGTTTGTGTGTCCTGATCTATCATTCTGCCTTATTTTTGACATGGATTCTTACTGAAGCTGGAGCTAGACTGGAAATGAGCAAACATGGTGGCAGTCCTTCATCTCTTTTCCATAGCAAGGAGATCACAGGCATACATAACCATGCTTGGCTTTCATGTGAATCCTGGGAATTCACACTCAAGTCCTCATGCTTATGTAGAAAAAAATCTTACTACTGAGCCATCTCCTCAGCTCCCTCTCAAATTATTTCAGACAAGTCTCTTATGCCTACCTGCCTGGATCTCAGCATTTAATAGATGGCTGCCTACCCTAAAGTTAACTCCTGCTCTTCCTACCTGCTCACACTTCACATATGAATCTCATCAGCTGGTCCATCACTATCAGGGCTGTGACTGGTCCCGAGAGTGATGGAGCTCCCTGCATTGTAGTGTGAGCAGCTCTTCCACAGTTCTGTTCTCCTCAGCCAGACTGCAGGCTTTGCAAGATGCAGCACATTTCACAGAAAAACAAACAAACAACAGGACCCTGTGACAGAATCGGAAAGGAAATGCAGACTGTAATGTGAAAACTTAGCTGCTTTGTTTCCCTTGGAAACGCAAAAAGATGGAACGAAATATGTTCCCTCATCTGCTTTGAGGGTATAAAGATTAAATTCATCCTGCCATCCAACCATGGAAACAGATCCTTCCCTGAAAAAAGTTTAAACTTGGATTTGAGAAATATTTTGGGTAGATGGTCAGCATAGGTATCACCCTATTTGGCAAGAACATCTGCCAAGAATGGAAGTGGGTACCATATCGCCAAAGTCGGGTATGGAGGTTTCCTACATGATACGATCAACCCTTTAGCAGAAGGACTGGGGGTGGGGGCGCTAGAGGGTGGTACAGAAGAAAGCAGGAAGTGCAAGGGGTACTTGAGCAAGGTGGACCTGAAGAAAGACTCTTGGATTAGAAGTAACTGGCTGACAACGCATCATTACGTCAATAAAGTGCCTGGGAATACGTAAATAAAGGATCCAATCAACATGTACCTGTGAAGTGTCTGCCTTGTGAAAGTGAACTGCAAGGGGTCAGAGGTGGGTTGGAGTCCATGGGTAGAGCGTTTGTCCAGTGTGTGTGCTCCCTAGGTTTCACCCCAAGCACCAAGAGATGAAAACAAAACAACAAAAACAAGAATGGAATCTCTAACTCCACGAAAAGTATGTAAAACTTCCTCATGGCCACACAAGTTTCTGATGACTGGTCTAAACAAGTTTGGGTGCCTGAAACTGGGGTAACACTCAATGGGCCCTTGGGATAGCAAGGAGATTTCTATTTTACAGCTGAGAGTAGAGCAGAATCAGTTTACTTATCCCCCCACTTTTTCAAGCCAGTCAAAGCAGAAAAAATTGAAAAATAAACATGTAAGAATTTGTCTGTATATTATATCATGGACAGTGCCTGCTAGAGAAAAGGATTTCTCCTGTCTGGTGGACAGAACCAGATTTTCCTGGCTCTCAGCTATGGAAAATGATTAGATGTATGCTGTGCCTGGTAAGAGTGGTGTAGTTTCTTTTCCTGAGAGGTCGAGAGATTCAACTTCACCAAATAAAGCATTTGTGCTTGGGGAAATACTGTAGCTATGCATCCTGCTTGAAGAAGAAAGTAAAAACAACAACAACAACAATAAAAACGGACTTTTGGTCACTAAAAGCAAGGACAAGAATTGAAAGCAAGTGTTATTTTTGAGTGTGGTATTAGATTAAAAAAATGCCAAGAAAGAAAATACCATAATACATACAAACATTGTCAGTGATCTTCTTTCAAACATGAGGTGACATCTTATCAGTCACTGAATGAACTTGATTCTTCTATATGATCAACAGGGCTCTTTTGTACCAGCATCACCACCAGCTCATAAAGATAAAACCACAGTCACTCACTCTGTCAGGTTACTCCCTACAAGACAGAGCTAAAACAGCCTGCATTTTCTAATTTGTTCTTCACATTAGCCATCTGAAGTTCAAGCCATTCCTTCTTAGGTGATGAAGACAGACAGAATGGTGAGGGCAGCTATGCAATGAGTAAGCGGGAATTCAAGTAGAAGCCAATCTGGCCACAAAATCCATGTGTTCAGGAATGACTGTACCACTCTTTCTCTGCACACAACCCAGTGATGCATAAGCAGCTGCAGGGGGGAAAGAATCCCTGAACTGGAGCGTCTAACCACATTTAGAACAACTTCTGACCTTAACGACTGAAGTCCTCTTAACATGGGTCTTGAACGCACTTTAATTTTCATTCCCATGCCATTGGTTTCCTACTTTGAGATCTTAATTTTGTTAGAATGTTTTCAGTGAGACAGACATGGCCAAAGCTGTCCTAATGCAGGCTGTAGAGCCAGATCAATCAGAAGCCCATGGGGACCAGTATGGAGAGGAAGTGGCTGAGCTCTGTGCCTTACTCAAGCAAGTAGAGGGGACATTTTCTGCTGTGTCACGTGTCTTCCATGTGAGTTACTTCCAGAGAAGTTAGTCTGCTGTCATTTTCCCTTAATCATCTGAGAATTTCTTACTCTGAGAATTCATCTTGAAGCTTTTTAAAAGATTTATGCCCCTAGTTGCCCTGGTCTCTCTCGCCTGCTCTCTACTTGGGATTTTGTCTTACTGGTTGGTGCTTGCCTGATGTGGGATAACCCACTGTATGCTGTGATTACTACTAATGCATAAAGAAAACTGGATTGGCCTGATAGGGTAGAACAGAACTCGGTGGGGAAAACTGAACTGAAGGCTGGGAGAAGGAAGGCAGAGTTAAGGAGAAGCCATGGAGCAGCTGCCAGAGACAGATGTGCTGAAACTTTGCTGGTAGGCCACGACCTCGTGCTGATGCACAGATTAAGGAGATGGGTTAAATTAAGATGTAAGAGTTAGCCAATAAGAAATTAGAGCTATTGGGACAAGCAGTGATTTAAGTAATATGGTTTCTGTGTGATTATTTCAGGGCTAAGCGGCTGGGAACGAACAAGCGGCCTCCTTACAACACTTGCCATGGAATAAAATACCAAACATCCAAGTTGTAGTTCCCCTAGCTGCTGAACTTTCCCCTAAAAACACATAGGAAAGGTCATTTTATAAGTATGTGCATGCACCCTTGGGAACACATTGGTTTGAGCAGGTACACATGTGTATGTATATGCATGTAGAGGCTGGAGGAAGACCCCTACCACTGTCTACCTGCCTTTGTTTCTGGGACAAACCAAAAAAAAAAAAAAAAAAGCTCTGATCTGGAACTAACCAAAGAGGCTAAGCTGGCTGTCCATCATGCTCCAAAGGCCTTCCTGCCACCTCCACTTCCCCGGGGCTAGGATTATAAACAAATGACACTGTGCCCAGCATTTTTTTGCATTTGGGGTGCTCAAAGGTTAAACTCTGGTTCCTATACTTACAAGGTGAGCACTCAACCTACAGAGCCATTTCCTCAGCCTGGGAATTCTTTTGATTCTTTCATCTATATTTAGGTCTGAGTCACATGCACTCTGTCAGCCGTGTGTGCTCCCAGAACCACAACGGGAATAGGTACAATCTAGGAGCCAGAGATGATTTCCACATGGCCAGAGCCGTGAATGCACATGTATATGCTATGTGTTACATCCATTCACCTCGCAGACAGGACATTCCCATCACATATATAAATCTTTCAAAACTTTTAAAAGATAGTATAACAGGAAGATCACTCTGATTTCTGTCAAACTATTATTCTTGGTTTCTAAGATGCAGAAGGGTAGAGGGCTGCCTGGATTTCAGAGTGAGGCTGTGTCAGCATGGCTGTGGATTGCCTCTCAAAGGCTGGGCACCCTGTAGCCAGGCCCTGGCTTCATCCTGCAGGTTTGTCAGTCTGGGATAGGGACAATGACTGGACTTAGTTCATGGACTTTTGCAAGTGTTCAGTAAAGCTGTATGTGAGAAATGCTTCAGAAGATACAAGGAACAGTGTGGTTTCAAGTAGAGGGGTCAACACTACCGTTAGAACAAGTAACAGCAGCGGGCTAAATGTAATATTAGTGGTTCTGTTCACATCACCAGCAACGGTACTGTTACAGAAAGCAACAGGTTGATGGGTGTTGGTGATGCACACTTTTAATCCCAGAACTTGGGAGGCAGAGTCAGATGAATCCTTATGATTTTGAATCCAGCCTGGTCTACAAGAGCTAGTTCCAGAACAACAACAGAAAAACAAAACAAAACAAAAAAAAAAACAAAGAAAGAAAGAAAAAAAAGAAAAGAAAGGTACAAGTTACAAAAGTTAGGCATATTTTAAAGACTAGTTAACCCCAAAGTATAAATATTATGTTTAGAAAGTCTACATATTTGTATATTTTAATGTGTTTAGCTTTTAGCCATGAATATCAAATAGTATATTACCCTGAAGTAAGAACTCACAAAACTAATTAAGATGTTTTCTGTGTATTTATTCCTTGAAGACACTAATTCTAGAGAGCTGTTTATATTTTCCCCTCTTTCTTCATCTATTTAAGAATGTAAAATATGGATGGACCTCTCAGAAATCCTACTAACAGGAGATATAATGTAGAACAACTTGTTTTCAAATTTAATTTGGATCTGTGTGTCTACCTTTGTTCCTAATACACTTTCTAATGGATCCCTAATGCTCTGATTTTCTATTCAAAAAATATCAAAACATCTATAATATGCAAATCAAGGAAGGAGCACAGGAGGTCACCTGGGGAAGGTTTGTTTGTCTTCTAACAATACTTTTTTAGAAAATCTCTGGGGTCCTCAAGTATCACTGTTCTACAAATAATTCACCCACAGACAAATAACAACAGCAAAAATCCACCAACTTATCCTTATATTTCAAACTAAAATTAAATAGGATCAGTTTCAGTTCAAAGCTTGCTTTGACCGCGTCTCTGTCAATATCCTCGCCTGTAATGTGGGCTGACTGAAGAGTAGAAATCATTTATCCTGACAAACATCTTGGCAATGTGCCCAGATGGGTAAACCACCATAGGAAGGTACGTTTAATTTTCATTTCCACAGGCTAAGGGACTACTCATAATGCCTTCTACTAACCCCATTGCAGGTCAGTCAGTCTCAAGGAGCTGGAAAGGTCATTTCCAAATAAATACAATGAGAATTAATAAGAAAGATGATGAAAGTTGAGACACACAGATGAGAGGACGAATTATACTTTCTCCAAGGGATTGGAATAACTTTGGACTGAATCCTTGTTCACACTGCCAGAATGAGTGAACAGAAATTTCTTCTTTTGCTCATTGAACAAATAAACCCTTGACTTAGACCACATGCTAAGACCTCTTTTGGGTGCTAGGAATTACAATTAGGAACCAGTTTGGAGGATACTCTTATTTAGCTTAAAACATATTTTTTGGGAAGGCAGAGAACAAACAATAATAACTTCCGTCACTCACTGGTTCTGGTGGCACATAATTAGAATCCCAATACTCGGGAGGCTCAGGCAGGAGCGTTGCTAGTTCAAGGACAGCCGGGACTACATTTCTGAAGAGGGGAAAAAAGTCAAACATTATTCCAACAAACAGAAAGTAATGAGACCTTCTGTGAGTAAAAATAATACAGAACCTTTAGAGGAGTAAAAACGAAACTTGATGGGTGAAAATAAACTTCACATAGGAAGTGTCATTTGAAAGCCAAATGATCGGATAAGTAGAATTTGGCCAGGTGAGAAAGAATTTTGAGTAGAGGAAACCTACGTAGTAAGAAACTGGAGGAGTCAAAAAAGGTTACCTTTCAGGGAAAGGAACCCACCATGATGAGAATCTTTGGTAGACATTCTTTGGCAGAGATTCCCTTCGTGGCACAGAATATGAAATTTCAAGCACAATAAGTAGGCCAGTGAGATGACTTGGTGGGCAAAGTCCCCTCCTTCTATGCCTGAAGAGAGGAGTTTGACCCTTGGGACAAGACAGGAGAGAATCAACTCCAAGTTGTCCTCTGATCTCCAAACATATATGCTGTGACATTCACACCCACATCTACACACAGAATAAACAAATGTTAAAATAACTCAATAACAAGTAATAAGAACGATTATTAAACACAGAGAATATGTGAACAGATAACTAGAAAATAGAAACTAAACAGAAAGATATGGAGGTGTCTGATCTCCACTCACTGCGGAATCTCTAGAATGTACATATGCTTGTTGCCCACTTCTCTAGAGATATTTTATTGTGTTTAATTTGACATTTTATTAATATTTTGAAGATTTATTTTATTACAAGAGTGTCTTCCTTATAAGTATGTCTGCGCATCATACGCATGCAGCGCTGTAGATGGCCAGAAGAGGGAGTCAAATCCCTTGGAACAGGAGTGAGAGAAGGTTGTGAGCCTTTTATGTGGGTGCTGGGAATCACACCTGAGTGCTCTGGAAATGCAGCAAGGCATGAAAACACAGAAGGTGAGGCAGGGCCTGAGGAAGAGGAGACAAGGAAAACATGTCCAGAAGACCATCCAAAATCACAACTCAACCAATCAGATCATCATGGCCTTTATTTTCGTAGAGTTCCCACAACAATGTTTCATGAGGTTGGGCTTCTCAAACAAAGGAAGTTTCTCTTACTATTCAGAAGACCTGAAGGACAGTAGGAACATGTGCAGAGGGCTGGTTTCTCCAGAGGATCTGTCTCTTGGCTGCTCTTCCCTCGGTGTGCCTAATCACTCTTTCTTTCAGAAACACCATACATTAATCAGATCAGGGCTAACCTAAATCATCTCACTTAAACTAACACCTCTATGGAGGCCCCGTCATCAAACGCAGCCATGTTCCCAGCCAACGGAGCTCAAAAATTCAACAGAGGGATTTGAAGGGGAAGGGGCAAAAGGCTACCCACCACCCATCTTACAATTGCTTCCTTTCATTTCGCAGCATTCGAGGTTTAGATCCCAGAGGAGGATCTACCCGCTTTGATCGTAGCTCTCCATGTGAGGTCAGCTAGTCTTTTTGTGTGATTCCAGGCTCCTTCAGAAGTGTATGGGTTAGAGGACCCAGCAGGGGACGTGGCTATCCTTCTGCAGGATATTCATCCCTAAGGAACTTTCTGGGTCAGTCGTGAAGGTGCAGACTCACCCGTGTCCTGTCATCCTATATTTTGTTACTGTCCTAATTCAAATAACCGAGATTCTCCTGCAGTCTTGATCAGGCATTCCTCATCTTAGCATATTTGACTTTTAAATGTAATGACTGGCCTGGATGATACATTTAAGTAAGAAAAAATTAATACTCAACTCAAGCAAACTGGATTCCCAGTTATACTCTCACAGAAGATAAGAATTTGGAAATTGGATTGCTAATTAACAAGGAAATTGTTTAAATGGGAAAAAAATTAACAGTTCAACATTGAGAAGACAGAGTCGAAACATGCCATTCAGTCCCAAAGCTGTTCTTTACAACATGAGAAAAAAACATGATGATGTCATGTTGAGTGGATTGTTGGAACATAAACCACTTTTTCCTAACTACAAACAAGATAAAATTCTAATGAGTCACTGACACAATTTTGAAATCTAGCCAGTTCTGCATGAGACAAATTAGTCTCCATTTTTAAGCTAAAATATAGTGACAGGAACGTTTCCCACCCACTCAGCTACAATTTGTTTTGATGGCGATGTTTTTACTTTAAAACGATCAGTGGAAGAAACCGTTTCCGATCTAGACACAGAATGTAGGAGAACATAATAGCCTCCCCTAGCTGCCAGATGCAAAGATTCACCAGAGCCCTGACACATGAGGATGAGAGGCCATGACAAGAAACACCAGTCTAGTCTGGGGATGCCATGTTTGACTGGACAAAGCCCTTTGCTATTACACTCTTTATGCCTGGCATCTAAACGATGGCTGAGAGATGAGGTATTAAGAGATACCAGGAGAAACCAGCCCTCCCCATACCTTCCTACTGTCCTTCAAGTCTCTCGAATTGTAAGAGAAACTTTCTTTGTTTGCGACACCCAGCATCACAAGACTTTGTTGTGGGAACTCTAGGGAAACAAAGACCATTCCAAACAACAATCACCAAAAGTTCACCAGGGAAACATGAGTCACTACATTCTTGCAGTAGGGCCTCAAAGTTCAGTCCCTGAAGCAGCAGTACCAAAGTTCCCGGACCCCATTAGAAAGTCAAAGTCTTGGGCCTATTCTAGGTGTTTTGGGAAAGAAGAACTAAACATTTGAGAGACATCAACCTTTCTTATTAAGTCCTCAAGAAAATTTTGACTTTAAGTTTTAGAACCAAAATCAGAACCAACCCTTAGGGCTCTTCAAGATACATATGACCTTCAAAAGAGAAGAGGATGGGCAGGGATATGTGAAAAGAGACAGAAAAGGAAGAGGAAAGTGGCGTGCAGAATGTGAGCCCAGGGAAGAAACCAAGGAGGGGACACTGCAGGCTTTCTGTGTGTGCTGACATAACATAAGCGCTTGATTTCCATTTCCTGTGGTAGGGTTCCATATGTGCCTCCAGCATTGGTTAAATGAGAAACTCCATAAGGAAGAGAGGGTTTGTTTTTGCTTACAGTTGGAAGGGACAGAGCCACCATGGTGGAAAAAAGGGTGAGTGTTGGAGAGGCACATGGCTGTGCCTATGGAAGAAGCTTTAATCTGCTTGCTTCCATTTGAGTGGACCAGCAGTGAGGGAAAGGCCGACATTGATGTGTAGTTGGCTTTCTTCTTTGTTCCTTTTATCGAGTCTGGTACTCTAGTTCGAAAAGTGATGGTGCCTGTATTTGGAGCATCTTTTGCTCTTAGTTTGTCTGTCTGGGAAAGCCTTCATAGGCAAACCCAATGGAGTACCTCATTCACATCCTAAGTGTTTCATAAGCCAATCAAGCTTTCAATTGACATGAGTCATCTTTGCTTTAGTTGTGAGAGTTCTCTTTCCGACATTTTTTTTTAAGTTCTCTAAAACTACAGTCATAAACAATACCCTCTTTAGAAGAGGAAAGGGGGATGCTTAGTGCTTAAGAAGACCTTTGCTCCATCATCCTCTGACCTCACCTTCTTCTGTGGATCCACGGAATGAACCCTCCAACAACCTGAGCCCTTCTAAAATATTGTCTGTATTCACAGGATAGCTGGATCCCATAAACTCAAGCTTGTATGCCAACCTGTGCTACAGGATTCTTGCCTAGTGACATTTTCCCAAAGACTCCATGTGGTACCTATGTGCACTCCTTCACCCAAAGGGTAACCTAGTGTCAGAGGTACGGCAAGTGGCTGTGGTGCAGACATTGGACCCAGGAAATGTTGACTGGGATGTTGATACTTGAACATTTTAGTATCTAAAAAAGTTGGAAATAAGGATAGAAATTTGTGTTAGAATTATCCCTCTTTCTGTAGAGCTAATAGGTAGTTTTTGAAGTGGGAACTCATAAATATTAATGAGATATCATCAGTGTTTGGACACATCATTAAAATGATTTGACAAAGAAGCAAAAAATATCAAGTGGAAAAAAGAAAGCATATTTAACAAATGGTGCTGGCATAAACGGATATCAAATATGTAGAAGACTGAAAATATATCCATATATATCACCATGCAAAAAACTCAAATCCAAATGGATCAGTGACCTCAACCTAAAGTCAACCACACTGAACCTTATCGAAGAGAAAGAAAGTGGGAAGTACACTTGAACTCATTTTCGCAAGAGACCACTTCTTAAATATAACCCCAGCAGCACAGACACTGAGAGAAACAATTAATAAATGGGACCTCCTGGAACTGAAAAGCTTCTGTAAAGCAAAGGACACAGTCAACAAGACAAAACAGCAGAATGGGAAAAGATCTTCACTAACCCCACATCAGACAGAGGTCTGATCTCCAAAATATACAAAGAACTCAAGAAATTGGTCATCCAAAGAACACATAATCCAATAAAATGGGTAAAGACCTAAACAGAGAACTCTAAAATGGCTGAAAGAAACTTAAGGAAATGTTCAAAATTTTCAGTCATCAGAGAGATGCAAATCAAAATAACGCTGAGATTCCATCTTACACCTATAGGAATGGCCAAGATAAAAATCAGTGGTGACAACTTATGCTGGAAAGGATGCAGGGTAAAGGGAATACTCCTGCATTGCTGGTGGGAGTACAAACTTGTACAGCCCCTTTGGATATCAGTGTGGTGATTTCTCAGAAAATTAGGAACCAACCTTCCTGAAAACCCAGCAATACCACTTTTGGTTATATATTTAAAGGAGCTCAACTGTGCCGCAAGGGCATGTACTCATCTATGTTCATAACAGCATTGTTTGTCATAGCCAGAACCTGGAAACAACCTAAATGCCCCTTGACCGAAGAATGGATAAGGAAAATGTGGTACATTTATACAATGGAGTACTACACAGCAGAAAAAAATAATTACACCTTGAGATTAGTGTGCAAATGGGTAGATCTAGAAAACAGCATATTGAGTGAGGTAACCCAGATACAGAAAGATAATTATCAGTATGTACTCACTCATAAGTGGCTTTTAAACATAGAGCAAAGAAAACCGGCCTACAAATCATAATCCCAGAGAACCAAGACAACAATGAGGACCCTAAGAGAGATATACAGAGATCTAATCTACATGGAAAGTAGAAAAAGACAAGATCTCCTGAGTAAATTGAGAGCATGGGCACCATGGGAGAAGGTAGAAGAGGAGGGGAAGAGGAAGGGAGGAAAGCGATGAAAAATGTATAGCTCAATAAAGTCAGTATTTTTTTAAAAAAATTATATCACATATACACTATCAATAACTTCCAGCACTTTGTCCATTTTATAGCTATTTTTTGTACGCCTTGTTTTTAAGGGATCCTGTTGGCTCATAAATAGTCATAAACATGGTGAACAGTATAATAACTAAGCTTTCTATAAAATTTCAGGACTTACTAGGTCTTCTAGAGAAGAAAGATATTTTGTATACTCTGGTTGATACCACACAGGTGTTTTCCTGGGTGGGGCTCTGAAAGGTGAAGTGTTTTAGGGTTGCAATTTGAAGCTGAGCCGGCAGACAGACCTACACACAGATGTGCCACCACTGGATAACCATATAGCTGGACCACGTGGCAGGGCAATGCCATCAGGAAAGACACTTCATATGTTTTTCTGATTACAATGTAAGCTAATAATAAGACAACCAAACAAGAGAAAAATATTAGAACCTCTTTTCTCAGGAAATATCCATGTAAAAATTTTAAATCAGCTTTGATCTGCACTAAATTTACCCTCTCCTAAATTAGCTCTCCTGATGAAAACAAAAGGGTATTTTGGCCATCAGGTTTTGTAAACATGCCCTGTAGGTCACTCTGTCAGGTGTGTGAGAGCAGACAGAGCACACAGCTGGCTGACCAATTCGAGAATTCTGCATTTGGCTAAGTTCTCTTATTTTCCTTCCACAAACCTCAGTTTTTGATTGAAACTGCAGTCTTCATGGCTTTGTAGTATTACTATGTCATGTGGTTCTTCAAGTTTATTAAAACATTGTAGCATCTCCGGTGCCCAAGGCAACACCTGTTATTGGAATACATAGGCAGTTATGTCCTACCCAGAGGCAGTCCCTGACACAAATGCTTACAAATTTCTTTCCAATTATGTATCCTAATCATTTGTTGTCTGACATAATCCACGCTGTGAAGGAATAATAAGGAAGCTCCCACCTGAGGTAAGATGCTGAGGAACGATTGGCCTGTGAAAGTCCCACTCTGCAGAGCCTTAAAGAATCAGAAACAGTATGACAGGGTTCTGTTTTTACTTCTTCGTTTTGGGATAAAGTTGCACGTGTAGCTCAGGTTGGCTTTGAAAACCCCATCCCCCTGCTTCTACCTCCTATGTATTGAAGTTATTGGTCTGTGTCATCGCACCTCGCTGGACTGACAGCTTTTAAAACCTCTTTCCTGTGGTGTCACCAGATCCTACATGAGGATCTGGGAACACAGATACCTCCTTGATATCTCTAATTTTAAATACATCTCCTTTGGGAAACTTGTATTCTGAGATGCAAACAAGCGACTTACTTCTTTGGAACACAATGAATTTATCGATGAAGACAAGTTCAAGTACTATTCAGTCTTCTTATGTGCAGACACTTGCCTGCCAAGAACGAAGAATAAATTCTCAGGCAAGAGCCCGGGGCTCCCTTAGAAAGAGGGTGAAAGCTGTTGCACAGCCCACTCATCATGGATGTTGATTAGGTGCACTTTAAGCTTAAGGCTTGGCTCCATGCTGAAAACTATACTTCCAGGGCCATTATTCTGAGCCTCTGACCCCAAATCACCTTAGACAAGGAACCTTCAGGTACCACAGTGATTTATACAGGTCTTTCAAGCTGAAGACCTAGATGCAGAATATTCTCAACTCCAAAGAGTTTGGAAGATTAGTTTCCTGAACTTTTGACTAAATTAATAATAGCAAAGTTGAGATGAACAAGGACCCTGGGTGTGTTTCACACCTATAAGTGACATAGGTTTACCATCTTGGCTTATGAGAAACAATCGCTGCCGAAGATGTGTTTATCACTGTATTGAGCACAGAGTCAGGATGGAATAATGAGCGACCATCATTATCTTTAGTAGAACAACTTTCCCAAGACCCTCACATGGTCAGGAAGAAAGTAAAGCAAGCTACAACTCTAACTATATCAACACATGGTTTAGATAACACATTATCCCACAAATGTTTAACTCAACATCTCACAGCATTAATGTAACTTTGACAAGATGTTCTTAATGGTTTTCCAGTGTCTGGCAAGATTGCTTGGTGAGTAGGGGTACTTGCTGCTAAGCCTGATAACCTGAGAACAGTATCAGGAACTGGCATGGTGGAAGGGGAGGACTGACTTGCACAGCTGTCTTCTGGCTTCTATAGGCACACAGTGGCACATAAACAATAGTAGATGAATGCAATTTTAATACAACATTCTAAATATGAAATCTAAAATACCAAAAAGTCAGGAACCTTTGGAAGTCACAACTAGAAATTTCTTCATGTGATAAGTCACAGTTAAAGTATAAGCAAATTAGGAATATTATATTAAACTAACACCAGGCTATGTGTGCAAAGTACATATGAAATATAAATAAATTTTAAGTTTATACTTTGGCTCTATCCTTAAGAGATCTCATATGAATATATCTCAAAGTCCAAAAACTGAAAAATAAAATCTAAAAGATTATTGGTTCTACACACAGTTCAGATAAAATGAACCCTACATGTGTGGGTATGTATGTATGTATATATATATGTGTGTGTGTGTGTGTGTGTGTGTGTGTGTATTAGAGAGAAAATGGGGGAGGGGAGATGATTTTACCATTTACAATTGAGCTTTGACTTTCAAATTAAAAACAATTAAAATTAAACCAAACAACCTAGAATATAGATACACTCAGGAGAGAGAATATGTTGCTGATTCTGAGCCAGTTTGAAACTCTTTGATCACTGGCTGGCGAAACAGAACATTACACAAATAAATTAAGGTAAGAAATCATCAGCCATGTTCCTTTGTAGACCTTCAGGAAAGGCCTGGGTTGTTTGCTTCTCCCAGAAAAGGGGAAAAAATATTTAAAGATTCTTTCTTTAGGAGGGAAAATTCTCTCTCTTCTGTTTGCTTTTAGTTAACAGAATGGTCAAAGATGACACAGTCCATCTCTGGTCAAGTGTCTATCTATATATGCAGTCATGGACCAAGAGCAATGTGATTTTTTTTTTCGATCAGAAGTTGTGGTGCAGAGGAGAAATGCTGACCTCTGGAGCTCACAGAGTTAAGTTCAAATCCAAGTTTTCCCAATCCATTGCTATCTCTGCCTCCACCTTTCTGTTGACAATAGCTCCATGAGAATGTCACACAAAATGAGTTTGCAAAGATACAAGTTTTACTAAGATTAATTTCTTCTTTCATGTAATACATTTCAATGACACTTCTCCTCCTCTCGCCCCTCCGCATCAACTCTCCTCCACTTCCCTTCTGAAAAGAGCAGGCCTCCCATAACAACCAAACATGGCCTATCAAGTCATAATACAACTAGGTAAGATACAAGTAATAAGTAGTAAGGTTAGAATTTGATTCCAAACATTGTGACCAGAACTTTGCAGAATAATTTTCACTTAACTTTAAGTTATCACAGCTTTATCTATGGTGGCTTTGCCTCTTGTCATTAATAGTTAGAGTCAGGTCTTACCAACTCTTAAAGGTCAAGTACTAGAAGTGGCCAAAGTGGAGCCCACACTGACCGTCAGAGTGAGACAGAGCATGCCCACCTCACACAGGTGTCAAGCTGCATGCTTTACATGGACGGTCCTGTTTAATCTTCACAAGATCCCGAGGAGGCAGAACACCGTGGATCTGTTTCTAAAGGAGAAACAAGCTGAGGGAAGCTTATGTATTCTGCCTGTCGCATAGCCAGAACAAAATCTCCCCAACTTCAGTCCTTAAACAAAAATGCATTAGATCTGATATTGCTCCAGCATGTGGTGACCTTTTCAGTTTCCCTTTCCCTGGAAAGATCTCTATTAATTCTCAAGAGACACACAATGGAAACCTTGGGACAAATGGAATTTTCCAAATAGGGTATCAATAACATCTGTCCTCCTATGCTTTATTTTCAGCTTGAGTTTGGTACTTTCCCAACTTGGTGGTATCATCTCTTTCCCTTTTTGAACACAGGTATTTCTTTGTGGCTGTTTGTATATGTCATGCTGTTTACCACATAACTAGATCATTAAAATTGTGTGCATTTCTGACATGTTATTCAAGGAAGCTCTCTCTCTCTCTCTCTCTCTCTCTCTCTCTCTCTCTCTCTCTCTCTGGAAAATTCAACCACTAAGCCATGGGGAAGTTCAAACTGTCTCCTATCTAGAATCATATAGAGAATCCATGGCCAAAAAATTGGACCAATAGGCAACATTGACATATAGATATGTGAATGGAGACACAACACACCCTCAGTTTACAATCAGAATGTACCCAGGATTCATTTTGTTCCAGTATGAAACCCAAAGAAACAGTTTACATACAAGATTTCTGGTGGCAGGAGGCAGACAACATAGAAAAGCAGCAGTGTGGGGCAACATCCAGAAGGAGCAAGAACGTGGTAGTTTGAATAACTCATTGTGATCTAGTCCCTAGAAGCTACATCTAGGTGCTTGGTACCTGGCCAAGGAGTGAATTGGGCTAAATGCCAATAGCCTCAGGCATAGGAGTTGGAAAAAGAAGATGGATGGAATACAAGAGTTGTTTCCTTTTCGTGTGAATGGATGCTGATGTGTGGTGAGGTAGCTAACCCCAAGAGATACAGTTTCTAGAGCATTAACAAAAACACAGAACAATTCCCAGAAGCACATGACATAGCAGGCATGATTAGTAAGTGCACAGATTCCTACCCCAGCCATGGAGTCTATTCCAGATTCTAGTCTTTCCAGCTGAGTCCCAGATATGGTACAGCAGAGATAACCCATCTTGGCTCTGCTCTACTTGACCCTCACGACCCAAGGCACAGTTATCAAGTGATAACTATCACGTAGACTTTAGGAGCTGTTTGCTCTGCATCAAAAAGTAACTGAAATAGAGCTTTGACTTTGTGAGTGATGGTAATTCCAGTCAACTCTGATTCATTTGATCCCACAAAGTGGGGAATTCCTGAATATACATGTTTCCTTTGGCATCGCATGCTTGATAATGAGTGCTTATGAGTGATACAAAATGTGTTTACTTGTCCCCAACCTGGAGGAAGCACTCTCAGAGATTAGTGATGTTGGGTTTTCAATGTTCTCACAAAGCTTCCCCTCGTTAAGATGAGAGGGTTCTATCTAGGTATTAGCATCTAACACAGTTCCTAAAGCATTGCTACTCAAGGCAGACCTAGCCCAAAACACATATCTTGACCTTCCTCAGCAAAAATAATCATGATGGTCATTGTTATCACTTGCATCAAGCCAGAGAGGTGGGCTCTCCAGAGGGAACAGAAAGAAACCAAGGAAGAAGGCATGCTGGTTTTAAGTGTCTGTTTCTATCTGATCCCGTTTTCTTTTCATGATGAGAAAATTCTGGTCTTAATTGGAAAGTCGTACCCTGACTAGACAGAGAAAAGTATGTATTTTGTGGGCGGATGATGAACATTAAAATTCAAAGGCATATACTGGTTTAAAGAGAAACTCGAAGAACTTTGAAGATTCAGCCACAAGGGAGGAAGAAAAGTGACAGTCCAATTTTTAGGCTGATAGAGAGAGAGAAATGAGGAAAGGCAGAAAAATAATTAGGGAAGAAAGCTGGATTCTTATCCTTGAACATTATCAAAAAATCGCTGTCTCTGGAGAGTTTGGAATACAATCCCGTTTTGAGGGAACAATTTTACGTGCCTGCAAAATGTCCTTGTGGACTTTATGAAATAAAAACCACAGGTTACCAAGGTTTTAGTTAGAAAGTGGTGGCTGCTGTGTAATAAGGCACATTTTTTTTGGCTTTTCCCAAGAAGGTTTAATGCAATATTTTTGGTTATAGTATATAGAATCAAAAAAATCAGATACCTTAAAAGTAAGTGATCCTGGGGATTGATGGTTGTAGTTCAGGGACATGGTACTTACTTGGCTGTTGCTGTCCATCTGAACACAGTGAGGAAGCCTTTCAACACAACCATGGACAGTGACAAAAATATTTATTTGTCTTAGCTGATAACATACTTAATGTCTTTGCAAAATGTGCCTGGTTTTTACTTCCACTGATTCACTAGCTCATTCAAGACCTGGGATTATGTATCCTGGAAACACTTCCCTTCTCTATGGTCCAATTATCCCCCTTTTTGGAAACTCAGCTTGAGTTGACCCTTTTTGGACTCAAAAGATATTGCCATTTTTTCCCATGTGCCATGTTGCCATAGGGACTTCTATACTTTCTTTTCATCCACCTCCAGGCACGATGAGAATAAAGTAATTGCTTGAGGGATTCTTTGTGTGTTATTCTTCTTCTTCAACAGACTCTGGTATCTAAGTGGCAGACACCAAAGTGTCCCTCACTCACCCAGAACCCAAGAAAATGACTAACATCTCACGAGCTGCAGCAGACATCACAACTGAGTGGATGGATAACAGACACAAACGTCCTCATTCTTGCTATAGAATGGCTGCTGCTTGTTTTGCAGAGAAGTCTGTTCAAATCCTGCCTTCTGTAAGTCTGTTCAATATCTTCCTTCCCTTTCATCAAATGCACAAGCACGTGTCTATACACATTCATGTACGAGTAAGTGTGTGTGTGTGTGTGTGTGTGTGTGTGTGTGTGTGTGTGTGTACAGGGCATGGGTGTGGCGGCCAGAGGACGATCTCTGGACTCACCTCAGCAAGGCCTTTGAGACAGAGCAGCTTAGCAATTTGAAGCTCACCAATTAGGGCAACCTGGCTCAGAAGCCCCAGAGTCTGACGTTGTTATTTTCCCTGCTCTGGAAAATGCATAGAAAACCATGATCAGCATTTTTTAGATTTCAGGAATTAAACTCAAGTCCTCATACCTTCAATGTAAGCACTTTACCCACTGAGCCATCTCCCCAGACCAGGGACGCTTTCCTTAACAATGCTCGCCACGACACCTCAAGTCTTCAAGCCTGGGGTCAAAATGAAGAGAAGAGCCACGCATGCTGGCCCCTTACTAAGCCATCTCTTTCTCTGTATTAGACTAGAGCTGAGCAGTTAGCATCTCTTGCTTGAAAACAGTAAGGAAGCATTGTTTTTTTTTAATTTATTTTTAGCTTTATCATGGAGAGTGCATAAAATCAATATATTTGTTTGCCATAACTGATAACCCTTTCAATGCTTGCAGCAAGAATAAAGACAAAGACTAGCAATGAAGCATATAATCATCTTTTAAAAAATATCTGAGGTATTTTGAGCATTCCATAACTGAAGGTGAAGAAATGTTTTTGAAGAAAGGTAGATGATAGTTATAAATGAATAGGGATTTCTAAAGACGCCTTATCTTTAAAAATCACCTGTGAAAAATGATCCTTATTCCGCCGAGTTCTGACCTAGCCATGGCTTCTTTTCACTCTCTGCATACCGTGTAATCTGTCGCAAACATCTCTGTCACACTCGCTGCTTTCTCTTGAACTTGGGGTGCCAGCTGTGAGGCAGAAGTTTGCTTTGGCAGATATCTGCTGTGGGCTGGCTGTGAACACCATTCGGTGGGATCTCTGTGTGCCTAAATTCACACTCAGGACTATGTGCCTCATGATGTCATTAAAAAAACCAGACAATTTAACTTGAAAAACATAGAAAGGTACTCCATATTCCCCTATTCCCCTGAGGTAAATACGCTGCAGAAAGCAGGGAAAACCTCTCAAAGGGAACTCAGAAGTGGTGTGCCATTTATTAGTGTGTGTGTGTGTGTGTGTGTGTCTGTGCATGCATACCCAAGAAAACGTATATATATATATATATATGTATATATATATATATATGTATATATATATATATAGCTTAGATAGTACTATTTATGTCTAGGTAGGAACTTATATGTTTAAAGCACTTGACTAAAAATATCCTTACATAAAGATATAGCATGATCCTGGAACCATCAGCAGAAACTTGTTAGAAAGTTAAGTACTTGGGCCCTTCTTTGAACTCTTGAAAGTAAAACCAAAATATGGGTTTTATAACATTCCAGGTAATTCTGAAATAGACTTAGGTTTAAAAACCAATGGCTCAAAAAAGAGAAATCAGATAGTTTTCGTGTGATAGTGGTCCAGAGTGTAAAAGATGATCACCAGAACCAGGGTTGAGACATGCCTCTATTGAGGACGTCATCAAACTATTCACTAGTGGTTAATTAGTGGCACAACAAAGGCTGCTGTGAGACTTACATGATGTGGTACATGAATGCGTAGTCATGGCTGGGCATTGTCAGGATTCAGTAAACAGCAGGAATGGGTCAGGCCTGTTCCACCCAGGGACTATGCAGATTAGTTACTTTTCTATTGCTGTGAGAAAACACCAGGACTAAGGCAACTTAGAGAAGAAAGAATTTATTGGGGCTTATGGTTCCAGAGGGTGAGCCTAGGACAATGGAGTGGAGTCATGACAGCAGAAGCAGGAAACCAAGAAACCCACATCTTGAATCACGAGCAGGAAATAGAGAGCACACTGGGAATGGCATGAAACCTTGAAACTTTAAAGGCTCCTCCCAGTGACACACTTCCCGCAGAAAGGACATATTTCCTAAACCTACCCAAAAGTGCCACCAGGTGGGGACCAAGTGTTCAAATATCTGAACATAGAAGAGACAATCTCATTCACCCCATCACACTAGAAATAAAGAATGGCCCTGGGACCAAGAAAGTACAATACCATATGTGACTAAGAAATGACAAAATTCAATGGGCACATTAAATGATAATGAATACATTTATAGCTATATTGTCTGCCTGCTTGTTTATTTTGAGGCAGAGTCATCTTATGTAGTTGTGGCTGGCTTGGGATTATAACATTTCCATCCTGGATCAAGGCTTCTTGAGATTCAGGAATTTCTCATCGTGAACAACCAAAATATCTCAGGAAGTTTCTGGAATTACCAAGGTTCATAAGGTCTTCCCCAAGGTTCCATAGGGAGTGATGACTTCTGGGGTCAGAGTATTCTCTAACCTGTAGGGTCACACACGGATCTCCAGGGAGACAGCTTTTTGTTAGTCATCCATCAGTCTAGGGTGGAGTTTCTGTTGTATCTGCCTTCGAGTCATCTGTGCCCTGTATGTAATACTTCACACATACTCCCAGAAGAGGAGCCATGATAAAATCATTGATTCATCTAATTGGACTTCGGTAGAATCATTTATTTTGAATTTTCACTGGTGTCCTGTCTGGGGTGGTGAGTGGATGTTTTCTTATATCTCTCTAGGAAAAGTCTCACATGACACCTGGATTTTGCTATATAACCCAGACTGGTCTCAGACTCATGGCAATCCTACTGTCTCAGTATTCTTCCTGGCTGAGAGCTGGACAATGAACTTTTTAACCTTATTCCATGTGTAACTCTTACACTGGTCCTGAAAAATGGCAAACTATAACATCGCATGAGGTCCCACATGTACTCCTCTTATCCAGCACTAATTAAAGAGGAACAAGCAAAGATCAATATCTTCACATCTGTGTAAAAGCCTTGATATTTTTATATGTACCATCTTTGAAAATTCTATAGCTGTATTGTTTCAGAAGCATTTGTTATTGACATTAAGTACCCTACTACAGCTTCAAGAAAGAAAAAAAATGTGTTTTTATTTTTTAGTGTAAAATAGCTTAGGGAAGAATACCACAGTCTCAGAGCTTCTCAGAGCCCATATTTTAAAAATACAGCAAATTCTCTCAATTGTGCATCTTGCAGCATGCCTTTTTCACTGCATGGAAACAGCTTGGAGCCGTCAAACGCTGTTTCTGACAGCTGTTGTCTCTCATTTTCAACCTGACATAATGTGCTTTAAGGGTTTCAAGGCTGCTGCCCAGAAGTGGCAGTGGGGCCTGAATAATTAGTTTGGAAGAATGGAGAAATTGAACAACAGGAAGGAACAAAAATGTGTACCCCCTTCTTTCTTATTCTCAAACTATCCGTTTGGCATGGATGCACTCCTGATGGAATTCTATGAGTCAAATCACTGTCTCCATGTTGGGAAATATGCAAGGGTATTTAGTCCTGTATTACGTGTGCAGCCCAATGGTGATAGAATTAGCACACAGGTTTATATGAGTCTTGCTCATGCCTGCTGAAGGTGGAGCATTGCTTGCTTCTTCAGAAACAGAGAACATTCTAGTTATACTGACATGTATTTATTCAGAGCTTCATTATCTAATTCAGAATGAAAAATACATTCTGCTGGCTCCAAATCCTGTGCTATTATCACCATAATAAGAGTTAGTAATTTGCACATTAAAATTACACTTGGCAACACTCAAGTGCACAGCCTTTGATTGGAGGGCAGATTCTAGAAGTCATGGGATAAAAGACAAGTTTAACCATGTGTGATGGGAACAACCACAGTGTCATTAAACTAAGTTGACCAAAGAAGGCCCAGAGGGCACATGCAGCTTATTGCCTATTTTATACAGTATATTTGTTAGCTTTTTTATTTATGCTGTTGCAAGACAGGGTCTTGCTATATTGCCCAGACTGGCCTCTAACACCTGTTCTAAAACGACTCTCTTGCCCCGGACTCTCAAGAAGCCAGAACTTCAGGAGCGTATCACTGTGCCTAGTTTTCATTTTAAAGTACATGAAATTCTAATTTTGTATATGTTAGTATAACACATTATTTGTGGTTTGTTCTGATATGCTTTAATGACAGAGAACATATAACCCATATAGCCTAAAATACTTTATAATTTTTTCTGTGTGTATGTGTGTGTTACTACATCTAGTGACCAGAAAACGATCTCAACTGTTGCTCCTCAGTTCTGTCTAATCTTTCTTTCTTCCTACCTGCCTGCCTACCTGCCTACCTGCCTACCTACATTCCTTTATTATTCATTTATTGAGACACATCTCTCACTAGTCTGGAATTTGCCAGGTAGACTGGGCTAGGCAGGCTGTCTACTGAGCCCTTGAGTCTGTTTCCATGCCTCCCTGACACTGGGGTTACAAGTGTGCATGGTCCACACAGTTTTTGTGTACATGGACTGGGGGACTAAATTCAGTCCTCCCACTGACAGAGCAAGTACTGTCCTGACAGGGCTCTCACTTCAGTGACTACTATGTAGGTACAGGAAGACTTTGACAACACTGAGTTGAAGGAGTACCCACTAACTTAGATCGATTAAAAAACATCTGACAAGGAACGAGATCAATAGTTCTCAACCTGTGGGTCACAACCCCTTTGCGATCAACCAACCATTCACAGGGATCACATATCAGATGTCTTGCATGCCAGAAATCTACATTACAATTCATAACAGTAGCAAAATTAGAGTTATAAAATAGCAGCAAAAATAATTTTATGGTTGTGGTCACCTCAACATGAAGCACAGTATTAAAGGGTCACAGCATTAGAAAGGCTGAGAATCATGGCTCTAGATGGAGTTGTATTTAGCGTAAATGAATCAACAAAAATAATAAAAGTTGCAAGGCACCCAGAAGGAAGGAAACGGACATCTTGGCAGGGGTTTTGGTGTGTGCCCATTTGGTAATTTGGCATCATCAGCCATGGGAAGGAGGAGGTGAGTCTACTGCTTCCAACTTTGGTGCTCCATTCCCACTCTCAAGTGGAAAGAGACCGGCATGCCAGGAAACAATACAGTGCGGCTGCAGCGACATCCCAGGAGCACTTCCGGTGTTCAGGTCAGATGTGTCCTTTTTCATGTCACTCTCACACTAATCTGGATGTCATTATCAGTGTTGACATCTTGCAGAGAAAGAAACTGCAGTCTAGAAAGTTTACATAACTTGTGAAGTTAACAGTCAGGGCTCAATTACCTCCTGCAAACTTGTTGATTTCCCAGGTGTCATTCAGTTCCTGATTTCCTGATCATCAATTGTTGCATGGGAGCAACGTAGGCCCTCTGCATGTGTGTGACAGTTGTGTAGCTTGGTTTGGTTGTTGGGCTCCTAGTACTGGATTCAGGACCTGTCCCGAGCACTTGAACTGACTTTGGGGAACCTGTTCCTTATGCTGGGCTGCCTAGCTCCAGCCTTGATGCAGGGAAAGAGCTTTGTCTTGCCTCAACTTGGTGAGCCGTGCTCTGTTGACGCCCATGAGAAACCTGCTCCTTTCTGAACAGAGACAGAAAAGTGAATGAGGGGGTAGATGAGAGGCTGAGGGAGGAGATAAAAGAAGAGGGTGGGATGAATCTGTAAAATAAATAATTTTTTTAATTAATATGAAAAGAAGTTGGAGTTCACCAGTAGTTTTTCAGATAATCAAACACTGGAAAGTCACAGAGAGCGACAATAAATAAAGCCTCCCGAGTTTAAAAGATCTCGGTTTGAACGTGTTCTCCAGTCTTTGGTAGCCAAAGAACTTAATGGAAAATGCCTACCTCCCTCCTGGACTTGTAATGGGGTCATGATTGGCATCTATCTGATGATGTGTATGGACAGGTATGAGAGCCCACACAATCTTTATAGTCATTGTGCCCACAGAATCAGGCACCTGCACAATTAATAGAAGTTGTCACCGGTTTTGTTATCAGTGTATTAGGAATCAAATTCACATTTGAATGTTGCGGAGGAAGGAGGAGAGCCTGGGATGGGAGAATGCAGATGTGAACCAGAGAATGGAGTCTGGAAGAAGGAGTGGGTGTCTGTTTGCTAAAAATAAAAGGGAGAACAGAACCTTAGGTGCAAGGGCTGAGGGGAAGACGTGGCAGAGGCAGCAGGTGAGGCACAGAATATCTCTACCTCTGAGGACAGGAAGACAGTGAAATCCAAACATTACATGGGGCCAGATTATCCTTAACTGAGTTTAGGACTTTCTCCCCTAAATACAAAGAAGCTTCTGGAAGATGGTAAGCCAGGAAGGGATGTAACTGTCTCTCTAATTTAAGCGGGAAGTTGGCAGCAGGATGAGAGACTGACTGTGGTTGGTTGGAGCTGTGAGAAGAGCTGTCATAAGGTTATTCCTATAAAGCAGGTAAAGGATACCGGGGAAGTCAGCTGAGACTGTGACATCCGAACACTGGAAGTCAGCTGAGACTGTGACATCCGAACACGGGAAGGAAGGTGGGTGGTAGAGGGGTTTGGAGACAGAAAGAAAAAACCACAAACTCTTTTGGAACTTGGAAGTTTGAGGAAATTGAAGACTTTAAATTGACTGCGAATTGTTCTGCCTGCTGGGTTAAAGGTCTGCTAAATACCATTACCTGAGACAGGAACATTCAGGAAGTATATTAACAAATGAAAGTTTAAATTATCTGAGGTTAGCTATTTGTGTCGTCCTCTCAAGGACTCCTATCATCATTGAGTGTCACTGAGGCTGAATTTCTCCAACAGTAATGTAAGGAATTTGGGATTAGCTGCACAGTGTCCTTAACACTCATGCCGTAGCACGGTTATTTATATAGCCCAATGAGAAACAGGGCTCTAACCTCCCATTAAAAAGTTCCCACTCAGGAACATAACTCATCTATACACATGTCTTAGTTAGGGTTGCTAGCGCTGTAATAGAATACCATGGTCAAACACAGGGTGGAAAGGAAAGAACTGATTTTGGTTAAAGTTTCGCACCACACTCCACCACCGACGGAAGTGACAGGTGATGGCAGAAGCTGACACGGGGCAGAGTCAAGGAGACTGGAACTGTGCCGAAGCC
The DNA here is from genome assembly GCF_982192425.1 of Myodes glareolus. Taxonomy (NCBI): domain Eukaryota; kingdom Metazoa; phylum Chordata; class Mammalia; order Rodentia; family Cricetidae; genus Myodes; species Myodes glareolus. Next base: position 76,975,238 of record NC_142034.1, on the reverse strand, counting down.
AGGAAGGAGCACTGCATACTAGCTTTGCTCTCCTGGCTTGCTCAGCCTCCTTCCTTACAGCATCCAGAGGTGGTGCTGTCCACAGTGAGCTCGGCTCTCCCAAGTCAATCACTAATTAAGGAAGTGCATCACAGACTGGCCTACAGGTCAGTGTGGTAGGACGTTTTCTCAATTGAGGTGCCGTTTTCCCAAATGACTCTTGTGTATGTTAAATTGATATCAAAAGTAGACAAACACACACACACACACACAAACACAAACACACACACACATACACACACCACTGTACCTACTACAGGGTGTCACGCAGAGGAATACTTATTAAATCCTATTGACTAGTACTGAGTGATTCATAGTGAACATTGCACATGTGCTTGCATGTGTGTGAGCAAGTATTTGTGCACATGTAGGGCCCCCCTCTGTGTGTGTGTGTTAACATGTGTGCTCAGGAGTGTATGAGTACATGATACTGGAGATCAAACCCAGGGCTTTGGATATGCTAGGCAAACACTCTATCACTGAGTCAAATCCCCAGCCCATGTGTACTTACTTATCAAAGGTTACTTTCAAAGTTGTCAGTGATCATTGTCCAAGCCCTGAAGAGATGACTAAGAAATGATATCTCAAAGGGAAAGGGCATGAAGACATTTCCATGAATCCAGGCACTGAGCAATCCATTTATGTTTTAGAGATATCATATGATATTTGGTAGTCTGAAGCTGCTTCGCCATCAGTCTCTGAACTTAGGATCAATGTTTGATCTCTGGCCACAGCTTTCCACACTCTTCACCATTGATATCTCTCCTTGTCTTTGCTTATTTCTTCCCAGGCCCTGGCACCATGCTTTAATCCCGCAGGACTGGATATGATGATGCTTACCTCAGACATCTAGAGGTCTTTTTACTTCTTTGCATTCTTTAACTCACATTTCCTATGCTCTCCCTTCCGTGTGCTCCCCTGAGCCTCAGTTTCACACATGGGGATCTCTTATCACAAAGGCTGTGGTAAGTGGGGTCTTATTGAAAACAATGTAGAAAATGCTTCATAGTGTTTGTGTGTTATGTCAGTACTCAGAAGCCTGAGGCAGGAGAATACTGAGTTTAAGGCTAGCCTATGATCTATGGTGAGACTTTACTCAAAACAATAACAACTAACAAATAAAACACAATTTGATGTTTTTAATATAACACCTGCTGAGCGTTTAAGACAAGAATCTCCAAAATATTTACAACACTGACCCCAAAGTGTATATTTTAAATAAGTACACCATTTTCAGGATAGACCAACGTGGCAGGAATGTGACCTAGATACAATTATCAATTTTCATTTTTGATTGTAAGATACAGGCACTGACCAAGGGAGTGATTTGTTTAAGTAGTGTATAAGAGGTATTAGCAAAAGAAATAGGACAGAGGGAAGAATAATCTGCATATTTTTTCCTAAGAATACTTACCTGAATGCTTGGTCCTCTGTCAGTGTCTGAACTAAAAGGGCGGGAAGAACACCAATTGTCTGACAGTGGTAGGAGACTTTGTACTCCAGAGTAAAGATTTCCTAACAGGGAAATCTGTTGGCCTTGTGCAAATACACAAAACCAAGCATTCCTGCAACAGTGCACAACCACTGCCAGGCAGGTGTGCGGCCAGCTGAAAGCACTTGCAGGCATCCATGGAGGCTGGCAACGGCAAGCTAGGAGAGCCTCTTCACTCTGTCCATTCTGAGGGCCCCATTCAATCAGTAGGCCCGCTCTTCAGGGCACTGGCACGCTCATGCAAACTGCCACCGCTCTGAAGTGCTGGAGTAAGAGGACCATTATTTTAAATGGGTTGAGGCCACACGGTCCCCAATTTCATTTAGCTCCCTGTCAAGGGATCCACCTACCACCTGCAGAAATGAGACAGAGGCTCCACGCAGAGGTCATTTTACCCCTCTTCAGCACGCTAAGGATGTACAAACTGACAGGTATTTGAGATGGTATGGGGTCATCCTAAACCCTAGCATATATCGATGATGATAGGAAAGATGGAAAAACGGCAAAGAAACTGAGGCAGAAGCTAGATGCAACACACTTGTAGAAGAAGAAACTAAGGTGTGAGCCAAGCATTTGAGTTCAAGAAACTAAAAGTAGACTCTGGTCAAATTTACGAGGCATAAGGTGTGTATCAGTGCTAGATCTCTTGCCTAGCAAGCATATAGCCTTAGATTAGATTCCCAGCTCCATAAAAGTAAACACATAAATGAATTAATGAATGAATAACTAAAAGAAAAAGAAAGATATGTCAGTGATGCAAATAACAGAGAGATAATAAATGGATGTTGTTTTAAACAACAAAATGTATAACAATTTGTTACTGGACCAGTAGAAATTTTTTTTGCAGAATTCTTTTATTCACTCACAAACACCAAAGCTAAAACATCGGTGAGGCTTATTCTAATTCATCCTCCCAATGTGCACAGTTGAAGCACCTCACCGACTTGACGTAGACATATGGTGGTAACATTACAAGAACTAAGCCCACATTAAAGAACAAAAATGCTTCTGCTCCTGTGTCCAGCCTAGTTGGAGATGTAAATATTAAACATTCATATATACATATTCAGTGGCAGGCTATGATTATTAAAATGGCGAGGAAGTGCACTTGGCACTAAGCGAGCCTTCAGCAGAGGTGCTAGTGAAGAAGTATGCCAAGAAAAATGAAGATACACTAGCATTTAAGCTGAGGGCTGTAGTGTTATTAAAAGAGGAACATGAAGGTGTAGAGCTTGGTGACAGAGATAAGCAAAATCTGGAATGACAGGGATCATGGAAGTGTGAGAACCCGTAGTGCTGAGAAGCACAACAATGATCATGTCCTGAAGTTCTGTGTGTTGTTATAACACGTTTCTATAAAGAAAATAAAACATACATCATGTTCCAAATGGAGAGGCATTATTTGTGGACTAATAACCACACAAACTGTCATGCAATTTATAGCCAAGATGTTCCTATGTATCGTTTATCTTATACCCGCCTATGGCTAAAGGAACTGAGAATAGAGTTAGCCCTTCAAATGCAAGGTCACTCACAGATTTTTTTCAAAAGGTCAAATTTGGCATTCTATGATTTAAAATTATTAATTAACAAAGGGGAAAAAGTATTTTTGCTTTCTTGTTTTTGTTTGTTTTTATAGTGTTTGTATGCGCGTGTGTTTGTGCGCGCGCACGTGTGTGTGTGTGTGTGTGTGTGTGTGTGTGTGTGTTTGAAACAGGATCTCAAGTATCCCACACTGACCTCCAACTGACTATGTAGTTGAAAAAGACTTTGAACTTTTGATGCCCAGCCTCTACCCCCTGAGTGCTGTGATTACAGCTATTTATCACCACAACCACTTCATGAGATACTGGGGAACAAACCCAGGTTTCTTGCATGTTAGGCAAAGACTCTTATCAACTGAACTAAATAAAACCCCAGCTCATGGAAACTTTAAATCAACGCAAATAGAAAGACCAATAAGCATCTGCTAAACAAATAAGAAAATAAATACCTGTCTTTCTTGACTAAGAAGATCAAACGATAACTATGACTGTATTTGGTAAAAGAGAAAAAACTTTCCACAAATACAGATATTTGCTGCAATGAAACCAAAGATGTCTTCATATAAGGGGAGGCTGTTGATCTCTCTGACAATAGAAATTAGTCCTGGCAATGGGTCAGAATAGCTTAGTGACAGAAGTCATGGAACTTTTATCCACGGGTGCACTTTCAATAAGAACAGCAGCTACCTGCTATGGTTGGATTAATAGGACACGAGCACAATGTCAATGAATTATGCTAAATGACACTTCTGAACCCCGGGTTTCCATATAAACTTGCTCCAACCTGAATAAGACGTAAATCACTGTTCTAGGAGGCACTAATGCAATACTTGAGGAAATAGTTGAATTATAATCTCCCCAAAATTGCATCCAAATTTAACATTTAAAGAAAGCATTTAGGTTTCATATTTTTCACAGGATGTTTTCTTGAAAAGCTGAGAAATTTCTGTTTTTCTGAGGACTCTCTGATATTTCAATTCAAGCCAAGAAGGCCTATGAGAGAGACTCACACCACAGAACAGATTCCAAATTACTCATGTGCAAGCCTTGGAGCCAAAGAGACCTGTGCTTCTAGCTCCAGCTCTCAAAACTAGTGGGAAACTTAGTGACTTGCTGATGCTCTGTTTTCCATGAGCACCATGGGAAGAACAAGATAATGTAACACACAGCTGTGCTTCATGCCGCTCACAATACATAGAACTCCTTGGAAAATTCTCTTACCCCTCTGTAATGTGGTGGTTTGACTGAGAAATGCCCGCAGTGGCCTTGCATATATTAACACTCGATCCCAAGTTGATGGCGCTATTTGGGGGGAGGTTTAGGAGGTATATGTAGCCTCGGCGGAGGAAGTATGACATGGAGGACAAACTGGGCACTTACAGTCTTGCCCACTCCCGGTTGACTCAGCTTTGTTCTCGCATTTGAATATATGAGCTCTGAGCTCTCTGTCTCTAAAGCCACACCTGATGCTTGCTTTCATGCTTTTTTTTTTTTTTTTTTTTACCAGAGTGGACTCTTCTCTCTACAGAGTCATAAACCTAACAAGAAAACCTCTTTCTCTCTAAGCTACTTCTGGTAATCTTTTAAAAATCACAACAACAAAAAAACTTAATGTAGTTTTTAATATAACATAAAACTTAAGATAGTACCAATGTGTGGCATATCGGTAGGTTCTGTCAGTCTCTCAGACCTCTAGACATATAACTCTAGAAAATATGTCTGTATGAAACTTATATACAGGATTGTTTTCCCCCTCTTATCATCGAGACTGTTGAGCATAGCAACTATTTTCATATAATCAATGTTAGCCTAGACATTCGGAGTCATCTAGGGGTAACCCATGTTTACACGAGGGGAAGTACAGCTATTATATACAGATGATATGCTAATGAAGGTAGTGGACTTGGATCTGTGAGAAACCCTGGGTCAAGCTTCCCATGCAAACCCAGGAACAAGTGTATTATCACAGTGCCCCTCTTGCCGGTGCATATTCCCAATTTGAGAGCTTGAGTTACTGAAACATAGAAAAAATTAGGTGTTTAAACAGGTGCAGTAGCATCTCAGAATTGTTCATCATCCAATTTCCTTTCTCTTACTAATAAGAATAGAGGGAAAATGGGCTGAAGCCTGTCTAAGAATGATTCCTAGATGAGCTATTTGTCTGCCCTGGGGACGTTCTGTCCAATACAGAAAAGAGACAGCAAGCTTCAGTCACATTTCCTCTATTCCAGAGCACGGCTTCAATTGCTGCAATTGAAACACATTGGAGATAGGAACTATTACAATTTCAAAAATGCCTCAATCCCAGAAAGCTGCTCCAACCCAGTCATTCCTCCACAGTATCATAACTGAGGCCTCCCAGGGAAGCCCAGAGTGCAGGCATGTGGTAATTAGCTCTCCCCATTGACTAGAAAATCCACTGACGAGAAAGCCTGTCAAAGAAATTCTTATCATGGGTAACATTGATTGCACGTGAAATGGCAGAGCAGACAAACTGTAACCTGGAACCAAACTGTAACCTAGAGAGGGGTAAAGAGATATGGCAACAGAAAGGGCAGCAAGGGGCAGTGTGCAGGTCTGGTCACTGGGAATACTAAACCCTAGTGGCCCAACAGTGCAAAAAAGTCTTTTGGATTGGGAAAGAGTGTTCTCAGTATCAAAATGGACCTATGTTGAGTTCATTAACAGGAAAAATTTAACACACTATTCTACCATCAAATGGGAACTTACCAGATATTTTTAAGTGTGTGGTGTGTGTGTGTGTGTGTCTGAGAGAGAGAGAGAGAGAGAGAGAGAGAGAGAGAGAGAGAGAGAGAGAGAGGAGGCACATGCTACACTGAGCAAGCAAAGGAGATCAGAGGACAACCTCAGGCATCAGTTTTAACTTCCATTTTGTTTAAAACACTCTATTTTTTTTCTACTACTGTATACACCAGGCTAGCCGGTCTGTGCTAGTCATAGACTCTCCTGTCTATGTATACATCATGTTTCATTAGAGGGATGCTGGGATTACAGATACACACTACTTTGCCCACCTTCTATGTTGGCTGTGGGGATCCAAACACAGGTCTTAACTCTTGTGTGGTAAAGCACATTACCAACTGAGGCATATTCCCGTTCCACTTTCTAGTCGTTGATGAACTTACCAATGCGCTAAACCATTTGCCTTCTACTTTAATTTTATTCATTCATTCATTCACTCACTCATTCATTCAAATGTTAATGAAGAATGAACAGCTATTAGGTACAAAGTTCACCCCGGGAAAACTGAGAAAGCACAGCAGTCTGGCTGTAGGGACATAGAAATGCAATATTTAAAACACAAACCAAAGACATCGCACACTTTGAGAGGTGCCTTGAAGGAGGTGCCATGAGAACAAAAACCAAGAGGGAGAAGAGGGGAAAGACTCAAGGCCAAGTCAATCCTTTGGGGATGAAGAATGAAAGGAAGATGACCCACAAGGAAAGTTGTTCTTGGGAACTCTAAATTCTTTAGTTTCTGCACCTGTTTGGTACTTTAACAAAATACCTGCGTAAACGGAGATTGCTGTTTCATTCCTAGCTACCTAAGCCCAAATAATCACATAGAAACTATATTAATTACAATACTGTTTGGTCTACTAGCTCAGGCTTCTTATTAACTAACCCTTACATCTTAAATAAACCCATTTTGATTCATTTATATATCACGATGAGGTTGTGGCCTACCGGTAAGGTTCTAGCATCTGTCTCCTTTGGCAGCTACGTGGCATCTCTCTGATTCTATCTTCTTTCTCCCGGCATTCAGTTTAGTTTTCTGCCTAATTCTATTCTGCCCTGCCACAGGCCAAAGCATCTTCTTTATTAACTAGTGGTAATAAAACATATTCATAGCATATAAAGAGGAATCCTGTAACATACCTGAAAATGGCAACTTAAAGGAGAAATGGCTTCTTCTGACTCACATTGATAGGATGTAGTTTAAAATTCAGAGGGCGTTATGGCTGCAGGAGCTGCAGGCAGCTGGTCATACTGCATCTGTATTTAGGAAAACAACAAATGACACTACTCACCCAGCTTTCCCTTTCTATACTGTCCAGGACTCAAACCAAGGGAGTGAGGGAGTGAGTGGTGTTCTTTTCCTTTTGGTTTTTGCCACTTCAATGAGCCTGATAATGTTATCTCTGCACTACGACTACCATGGTTCATAAATCCAGCCCATGAGGACCTTCCTTCCTTAACTATACCATATAATAGATTCTGGAAAAAGTCGGCTTTCAGTCTAATTATTATAAGAGAAGGTGTCTGAACTCAGATGCACCAGCGGATTTGTCTAGACACAATCCTATGTCTTTGAATTTGTTCTTGGTCCCCAGATGATGATGAGCCCTTGCTAAGCTCTATTCCACTGTGTCCCATGTTCTCATCATTGCTCTTCCTAGACCCCTTACTCATATGTAAGGCATCCTTTTCAGAGCTTCTCCAGTGGGCTAGAGTGCCCCACAAGGGACTCCTTTACTCCATCTCCTGGATCAGTCATGACATCTCCTTCTGCTTGCCACCTCTGTCATGAGCCACAAAGACTCCTAAGGAAAGAGATAAAAGATGCAGACACAGCTGGAGTTTGCTTGCCATGCTGCTCCGGAGTTTGTAAATTGGATTACCCGCATCTCACATGGCCCCATCTTTACTCCTGGGCCCATGCAACTGTCAATTCATTTCAGCTTAGAAACCATCTATTCCCCAGCACACCTAGCATATGGGACCAATATCTTCTGAAAAATATTGTCTTCTTTTTGTCATTTTCTTAGCAAGAACATGTTCTCATCTGTCTACCAAACATTAATATTTCCTCTGACTTTTATAATAGAGGTAAGGCTGTGATAAGGATGCTGAAGTATAGCTCTCCACAACTGATGGCTTTTTGCAGGATGCAGGAGGGGAAGGATTTAGCCCTACTTAAGTGGTAGACCCCTGAGAGTTTCACCATGCTTTAGAGAGTATATAAATAACAAAATTTGACTGTTTTCTTCATTTTTCTATATTTTGTGGGGGAAGGAAGGTCTTCAGGTTGAGGTGGACATGGAAGGACTGGGAAGTGAGTCTGATCAGGGTACATGATGTGAAATTCCCAAAGAATCAATGAAAGCAATATGTTGATAAAAAGTTAAAGGGTGTGACAAAGAACAGAGCAGGAATGCCTCCTAATGAAGGCACACTGGCTTGCAGCTAGCTAACTTCATGTATTTTCCTATAGCATAGAGAGTTATCATTTTAAAAAGGCTCTGAACCAATTCTTTTTTTAATCTATGTGGTTTTCATATAATGTATCTTGTTCCCATTTATTCTCCATCCTTTTGCATTCACCCTCCGACCCTGCATGCCCCTGCCAAATGAAACAAAATTCAAATGAATTTTTTTTAAAAGGTGGGGGGGTTAAAAAATGTCATCATGGAAACTGCAGTTTACTTAACAAGTCACACCGTATATTCCTTGGTCCATGCATCTCTATTTGAAAGTGTTCATTGCAAAGAGCCATTGGTGTGGTTCCAGGTCCCTGGTCTATGAGGAGGCACCGAGTCAATTCATAAGTGCTCCAACGGGATCACCTAATGATGCAGGCCTGTCTACATTCAGTGATCAATAAAATCAGAAGTAGAATAGTCCCGTTTTCTCACCTCAAATAGAAACAGCCTGGCTTGGCAGGGTATACTGAAATTTACGATAAGTGGTCCTAGCATAGATCTAGTTAAAGCTAGAAGACTACACCCTCATCCCTGCTCTGTGCTGGGAGGAAGTTCAACCTCTTGGCGTTCTGGGAATAGATACCTGGTGGCCTATAGGACTGTATCACAGGCTTACCACGTCTCCAGTTCAATTTTTTTTTCTGTCCTCCCTACAAGCACTGATTTCAACAGCCCCTCTTACTCAAAGTCCTGTGTGCCAATTTCCATCTCAAAGTCTGTGCCCAGGAGACACAGATTGCCTGCCAACTAAGAACTAGGGAAGTACCCACGTGGTTGTGTCCAATGATTTCATCTTATCCCTGGGGCCCCAGCTGAAGACCACTGTGTGCCAAGCATCATGTTCCCTGAAGAAGCTTCGAGATCTGCGAGACAGCCCAGAGTCATAGTCTTCCAAACATCCATCAACCAAACCGCAGGTATGAGTTGTTCTTCCAAGGAGTTTAATCCTTAGTATCCAAGGTAGCTGCGGTGATCCGACGTGGGCCATCTGTTGATGCGTCAATCTGTTCAGGCAGGAGAGTTAAAATCCTGGGAGAATTGGAAAGCACGAGTCTGTTGCGTTCAAAAAATAATGTGGCAGCATTTTCGGTCCAGCTGCGAAGCGCTGCATGACTAAGAAAACACAGGTCCCCGAGGAGACACTGCTACACGCTGATGAAAGAGGGACAGGGCCAGCTTTATGATCTAATTGGGCATCAGAGAGACCAGTACTTTAACCAGGTCTTTAAGCAGGGACATTTTTGCTGTAAATACAGGGACAGCTTTGTTGCCCTGCAATTTTCCTTCTTACTTCTTTTTATTTTTTATTTTTTTCACTTAACTACATTCTCCCCCAAAGAAACAGTTGTTTCTAAAAATTAATTTTGGAACAACAGCATAAAATGCCCATATTTATAGGATTGAGGACTAACCATTTCTATCGTTTTAGAGTTTAATTAAGAAGGAACTGGCACGAGAGGCCTGGGTTGGTATTTATGTCTGCTGGGGGCTCATTTGAACACAGGAAACTAAATCAACATTAATCTGTATCAGGCATGAGCTACAAGCCATGACCACCAGATCCTTCAGATTAGTTAACACATTTTCCTGCACAGATCCACTGTATCACCTTTACTGTCTAAAGGTATCCCATTGGGCACAGCTTGCCACAATTACTACAGCCACTGAGTTTTCCACCATGACCCATGCTTTCATTTATACAAATAGGGTGTAGTCACCAAGGAATTTGCAAATGTTCAGTCCTTCTGTTTTCTCTACTGGAGCTCCAATTTCCAGCCAAGGTGTTTTGTGATTCTTGAGGCTTGACTCAGAACTACAGACCTCAGAACTTGTGGAGACGCTCTGTAAACCATATTTTAACAAGCACCATCTGACTTGTATTTACAATAAATATTTGGAAGCAACAGTCTTAACAACTATAGTCAGAATTCAAACTCTACGTATAAATTAGCAAGTGCTGGTTGTTTACAAAAGAATCTTCTAATTTTTAAGTATGTATGTATGCATGTGTGTGCAGTACCCTTGGAGTCCAGAGGGGGTTGTGGATCCTAGTCTAGGCTTCTATTACAAGCAACCTGGGGAGCAAAGGGTTTGTTTTCAGCTTACAGTTTACAGTCCACAAGGAAGGGCAGTCAGGGTAGGAACCTGGAAGCAGGAACTGAAGCAGAAGCTATGGAAAAACACTGATTATTTTCCTGCTCCTCCTGTCTTTTTTTTTTTTTAAAAGATGTCTTTCTTTTACATCTCAGGACACCTAGCCAGGGATGACACCACCCACAGTGGATTGAGTCCTCCTACATTAATCATTTATGAAGACAATGGCCCACAAACTTTCCTACAGGCTATTCCCACTGTTTAAAACTTCTCTCCTGTCCTACAGACAAACACTGATATCAACTGTGAAGCTTAAAATCAAAGTCCTGCATGCTAACCTCCATCTCAGAGTCCAAGAGAAAAGGGTGTGGGTGGTAGGAGAGCAGAATGGACAAACCAAGGACTTTGGGGGATTAGGGTCAAAAGGTGAAAAGAGAGACACGATCATACCTGATCATGAATGCTCAGCTGGGGAAGAGGAAGAACAAGTGATATGAAACAGACATGCTCCAAAAGGCATGCACTCTCCCGTGTGCCTCAGTGTCTTGCTGGACAACATGAAGAATACGAAGTCATCATGGTTGTGTGATGTGGAAGACGAGCGGATAATTTTCAGCTGCTGATATGGGAGCGACACATGCCATGAGCTTGTGTTGTGCTGACCTCAATCTGAAATGGGTTCTGTGGCTTAATAGCATGGTCTTTGTAATTTTGTGTTTGGGGCTACTAACACCCATCCTTCCAATTCTATCACAGGTCTGTCCTGCCCAAATTAGAGAAGAAAAGGTATAAAAGTTTCCCCTTCCTCCGAAAAGCTCTGATGGCAGCATGCACACTTCATTTCTTCCATTATGTCACCTTAGGTCTAATTAGGAGAGGATGCATTGGTAGTATCCTTCCTTGTCCATTCCCTGAACACAGAATACAGATGTACTTCCTGTTTTCAGAGATTTTGGGCTGTTTGGAAATTGTACTTAAGAGAAAAGGAACTTTCAAATCCATTACCTGAGTGTCAATAACTTGGACTCTGAGGAGATTCATAGCTAACTTTTAACTTTAGACCTAGTAATTAATTTCCATTTAATAGTTAGTCACTTATATAATTTTATACTTATTTGTGTTTTCTATTTCTCTTTCTGATTATGAGATACTTCAATTTTCAAAAATTATTGTAGAGAAAGTAATCTATAACCCCTTATCCTTTCCTAGATTGAAAAAAATGCTTATGTTTTTGCCTCTAGATTATTTTTAAACATAGAAAATGAGGTAAGATTCTGTTAAATAGACCTCCTCATTGTTTTCAAACTCTTCCATCTTTTAAAATTAGTGCAAATGTGTTTTTCCTAGAGCTTGTTTCTTAATACTTCTATTATGCTTCTAAATATTTAAAATAATATAATATTGGTCTGCATGCTTAAATATTTCATACAAATGGTATCATACTGTGAGTGAGTGGAATTTATCCTAGGAATGAAAAGATAATTTTAACAATTGAAAATCTATTGTTAGGATCTATTTCATAAAGTGTTTAATGAATAAACATCAGATAATCATTTGTATATTGCAAATGCATTTGAAAAAAAAAAAAGACTCAACATGCATCCAGAACACAGTTCTCTTCAGTCTATCAATGTCTCATGCTAGTCCAGAGCTTCTTAGATCTAGCACTATCGATATTATGAGTAGAATCATCAAGTTTCCTCCCATTGGGAACAAGGAGCTTCAGCTTTTTCCTATACTTTTTCAAAAACACTTTCAGTAACTGTCCTGGCTTGATCGTGGTGATGTTGCGGACAGCAATGATGCTCTTGATGTCGACACTGACGCTGATGAGGGCAGAATGATATTGTTTTCATATGCATTTAAAAAGCGCTTGTGTTCTTAGGCAATCCCTCGGCCCTTTTCCATTCATCAGACACCTTCTGCTCCAGCAGTCATTTGCTCCCAGGAAACAAGCCATGGCAAAAATGACAGGGACCTAAAGAAAAGGCAAATTCCTACAGAATGCAAGGGGAGAAGATATCCTGGGCAGAACAAATCGATTTGTGTGAGAAAGGATGAAGTTTAAGATTTTCCACTTTGTTCTCAAACAGATGTCTTATACTAAGTGAATAAAAAGAGATGGCGCTATTACAAGGAAGATGGGAAGTAAGACAGGCCCAAGACAGAGCAACTAGACAGACAGCAAAAGCTCATTCCAAGGAGAGATGAGACAACTTCCAGGTCCTTCCATCTTCCTTGAGGTATTCGATTATAGCTGCACTAACCCTACACTCGTAGAAACCAAGCAAGAATGTGTTTAAGCAGTGCTGACTGTAGACCACACTCAAGTCCCCAACGGTTGATCATCTCCCATCTGTGTCCAGCAGGCAACTCCCAGACTGCTAAGTTGCCTGTATATTCACTATTTCTAGGTTCCCAATGGGTACTGTACCTATCTGTGACCTGGAGACTGCAGGATGTATTGTTGCCTAGACGGGCAGCCTTCCTGTCCACCTAGATAGCCAATGTTCATGGCAACGGTTGAAAACGTCTGCCAAAGATTCTTGTGTTGAAGACTAAGTACCCAGTGAAGCAATGTTTGGAGATCAAATTTAGGGGATGTCATTGGCTCTGATTTCATCAGTGGATTAATCCACTGTGTGGACTATATGGAGGCAGAGGAACCTGTAGGAGAAAGAACCTCATTAAGGAAAGGTCATCAGTACAGTAGTGTTTACTTGGAGGGTATATCTCATCCTCTCATCCTTGGCTACACTCATTGCCTCCTGCCTGCCATATAATGGTGTGGGAGATCCTTCTGTCTGTGTGTTGCTTTTATTGGTCAATGAATAAAGAATTGCTTTGATCCTATGGCAAGGAGGAACAGAACTAGGTAGGGAAAGCTAGGCTGTATGCTGGGAGAAAGAAGGACGGAGTTAGAGAGAAGTGATGGAGCCACCAGAGACAGATGCTGAGAACTTTAGCTGGTAAGTCACAGCCACATGGCAATACACAGATTAATATAAATGGGTTAAATAAATATAAGAGTTCTCCAATAAAAAACTAAAACAATGGGACAAGCAGTGATTTAATTAATACAGTTTCTGTGTGATTATTTCGAATCTAAGCTAGCTGGGTAGCCGTAAACCAACAAGCAACCTTCCTCCAACAATATTATGAGCAGCTTTGCTCTCCAACCAAAATAGAATAGAGCCAAGTGATCATTGTATTAAACTTTAGAGACTATGAGCCCAAATGGGCTTCTCTTACTGTAGTTACCTCATGTTTTTTGTTACAATGTAGGGCATGCTAACACATCCATGATATTTTAAAGAAAGAGTAAGTGAAGAAACCATAAAGTGTTCCTTTCCTCATATTTAGATAAATGTTCCCAAGAGATCATGCTGTGTTATTATTTTTGCAGTATTTACTATTTTTATCATCACGACTAGTATCTGATGCTGAGCAAGTCACATAACCTGCCTACGTCTCATTTCTTCAACAGTGCATGATCCAAAGTCACCCACCTCTAAAATTTTACGATGTTCCTCCCCTCTCTCCTTTCCCACAGATTAACTGTTCTTCATAAATATGTAGTAACTGCTTGAAAAATATTCGGATGTCATCAGTTTTAAGTCACGAAAGATTGAGATGTAAAAAGCAAAATAAAAATGAAAAGTTGGGCTACTTTATCAGACAGCCTGAAGTGACTGCCAGAGAGAACTTTCTTGGAAAATGCCAAATTAATGGCAGTTTTACTGTTTTTTTTTCCTCACTTCCTTTGCCTTCATCTGCTATGATTTTTAAATAGTGCCAACACCTGAGGCCCCAGAGTACTGAAGGTGCAATAGATCTCTCAGGATTTTACAATCAACAGTGTAATGCTTATCAGGAATGGCAAAATAAGTGACACTGTCATTTTGGGGGGAAAAAGGCCTGGGTTTCTGAGAGGGTAAATAATCATCCCCATGGAATTGTGAAGTGGAGAAGTTGAAATTCAAAGCCAGGATTTCAAAGCACATGGTCATGGTGGTGAAAGACATAAACATGTCCCCTGTAAGTTTTACTTGTTGCATGCCCATTGACTCACCTGCTGGTTCACTTGGAAGGCCAAAGAGAAGGGCTTGTGTTTTACATACCGGTTGGATAGTTTCTATCCCCATTTCCTTCCTTCAGAAAACTCATTGTCATTGGAAAGATTTACTAGAGGGAATATTTTTGCAAATTATAGAAGTGCAGAATGTACTAAGTAGTTCACACCCCTGCTGTATGGGCTGAGTCCCTGATTCACCTTAAAATGCATTCCCAGTGTAGAGTCAAACTCAAAGGGACTATATTAAAAAATGAGTCACTCATCTTTGAGAACTAATTTTAAGTGGTTAGAAAATGAGAAAGTCTGTGCAAATATGCTACCGGTTATTAAATCCTGATTTGAAATACACAGCAAATGGCTGTGGGTAAATATCATCACAGGATGATAATTATTCAAATTCATCCAGCTCCCACACTGCCCAGGCTCCGCTCAGAAATATCACAGAACCAGGGTCTTCTAGAGTTGACTATTTACTGCAGTAACGACAAAAAAACTTAAAAGGAAAATGACTGTCCCATTTTGCTATATGATTTTTAAAATGTGTGTGAAAACTTTTACAAGCACAGTTAAGATAAAGAACAAAGTCAGAGCAAAACAATGAACAACATTTGGGACACAAATAGAGCTGCTATTTGTAATAGGGAAATTCTCATCATAGGCAAAACAACATAACTGAAAAATAGGTGGAGATCTTCAATGCAGGGCTGAAAAGATGACTCGGTTGTTAAGAGCACTTGCTACTTTTGCAGAGCACACACGGTAGCTCACAACTACCCATAATTCCAGATCCAAAGGAAATGACACCTTCTTCTGGCCTCTGCCAATAGGTGCTGGACACCAAAACCAGATTTTTGTCAGCATTATCATGAACAGCTACTCTTACCTGCTGAGCCATCACTCTAGGCCCCAAACAAACACATCTTCAAGTACAAGTGATCAAAGATATCATGATCAATTATCAACGGAGAAGAAAATTCCAGTCACTGGTAAGTCAAGACACATTAAAACAGTATGTAGCTATTTTGCCTTTCAGTTTAACAAGGATTGAAAGCATGTAACACAGAGTGTCTCTGAACATGCAGGGGCACAGGCTCTCTCCAAGACTGTTAATGCAATGTTTATAAATGTTTAAATGTGCTCACCTTCTGCCTGTGTAAATATTGAATATCTGTTTAAGGATACTTAGGCTTCTTTATGAACACTCGCCACATCAAACATTTGAGGGAAAACACATGATTATTATTAAGAAACTGACAAGTCATAATTAATTCTCAAATAAAATACTGTGTGGTCTCCAAAATACTGTGTGTGTACCTTTGGGCATGTGCGTATAATTGAGGATTGCAGGTATGGTAGTATGGAACTGTTCATAAGGAATTAGTCAGCAGTAATTATAAAACTTTATCATACCAATTAGTAATAATAATTATGGCTATTGTTGCAAATTTCAGTACTGAAAAGTTCCTACGAATATAAAAGTTAACTTTCCAAAGGTGGCAATCTTCTGGAATTGTAATTGAAGAAAAATGTTACTGTGTCCTGTAAACACTTCTGCATGATTTCGGTTTTTGATAATGAATAGGCCTTATTTTCCCTTCAATTAGACAAAGCCAGGGGCTGACAGATGGCTCAGTACTTAAAAGCACATATTGCTCATGCAGAGTTCAGTTCCCAGCAGCCTCATCAGATGGCTCACACCACCTAGAGTTCTAGCTCTAGAGATTCCAATGTTCTTTCCAAGTCTTCTTCGGCTTCTGCACTCATGTGCATATACTCACAGTGCTTGCACACATACATGCACACGTGCATGCACACACATGTATACACACACACACACACAAATCTTTGAAAAGAAAATAGGCTGAAGATAGTTTCAAAAGAATTGATCATATCACCATTTTACTTTTGAAGGCTTGTGGCCTGTGCTTGAGAAAGCGAATGAATCCAGGTGCTAGGAAGAATCATTTGATTTCTGAATGACGACTATTCAGTTTCTATAGAGGAAATTTAGACAGATCATTTCAGTGGGATTAATTGAATCATATTAGTTGGATATGTGTGTGTGTGTGCCTATGTGCGTGACCACATGTGTATGCACATACAGTTGTTCGTGAATGTGTGTATGTGTTCTGCATGTGTTCATATGTGTACATGCATGTGTGCACTCATTTTTGTGTTTTGATATGCATTTGTATGTGTTTAACTAGTTAGGCTGAGAAATTTATGATTATAGAAAATTATTCCTTTTCACATTTTAAGTCATTTAGGCTTTACTGGGCATCGTGTTATAGATGAAACTGGTCCGTAAAATAAATAGCCCGTGACGTCTGCCCTACTTTCCTGGACAGCTGTGCAAAGTGAATGAGTCAGTAAGGAAGAAGCCACTGTGAATGAAAAGAACGGTAGAAGGTGCAGTTTTCTGTGACTTCAGAAGGCTCGCAAACAATATGTCAGCATGGTAACCAAAGATGAGTGATTGGCTCCACGACTTTTTTCAGAACTTCATATCTTAATTGCATCTACAGACAGAGTCAAGATCACTGCATCTGCTGCAAACTATGTGTCAATCATCTGATGACCTTATGATAGCATGGACTCATTAGGAAAAGTTGAACCGAATCCCAGGGGCTAAAAATTAGACTTCAGAGAGCAGTGTTATAACCAATATCAGCCACGTGTCATCCAAACACTTTGCTGGACTGCACTGCCTGCTCTGTGTTAGTGTTTAAGGAGGAGTTGTCATGGGTATCAGCATGGTTTCTATATCTCAGGAGAGTCAAAACGTAGGGCAATTCTTTTTTTAATAGCTAACATTTCTCATTTATTTGTTTTGCATTCTGGCCTTAGTTTTCCTTCTCAATTCTTAATGAATCAGATAAACAGGGATGAAATAAGCACTCTACTGCTATCAGACAGATTTGGCGAAGTCAGAAATGTTATGTTCAGTATGGCTTCCCTGCCCAACCGACATGAACCCAATACTCATTTTCACATTCCTCTCCCCATATTTTCTTATGCAGATAATTATAAACATCATTTCCTCAAGAGGTCAGAGGGCAGTGATGCTTCCATGTAATACTGCTGAGTCTCTTTTTCCTGGCAAAAGAGTCAAAAGAGCACGTCAATCTTTTAGCTTTCTCTTGAAGGGAATGCATGTGAATTACCTGGATCTGTGGTGGCCTCCATGAAGTCATGAGGAAAAAGCTTATAAAATCATAGGCACTGGCCAACATATCATGAAATTGCCTAACAGGAAGCATTGTTATCTCTCTTTCCAAGATTCCTGCCCAGTTAGAATAATCAGCTCTTTTTTAGATTAGTCAGTATTCCATGGATTTCCTGTTCCGTGTTACTGTTAAAACATCACTATAAATCTAAGCATCACATTACTAAAATGTAAAGTAGAGACAGGGATGCCTATCTTACAACAATATATGCACAGGTATGCAAATGGTACACAGACAAGGATAAAACCCATGACACATCAATTCAGCCACTACTGAAATGCCTGTCGTCAGAAGGGCTCACCTGACAGCCTATGCAACCACTGCCTCATTCCACTCTAGCCACTTAATTGTTCTCCACACTGATTTGTATCAAGAATAGAATATGACATCAATTATTTATCGACTTCTTGTCTGGGCTCTTCAGGAGGCCAGAAACTTCATTGTGTTTATGACTGTAATTTCAGTACTTGAAATTGTACTTAGTGTGTAATTCCCATTTGATAAATATTTATCAGTTAATGAATGAGCAAATTAATGTATGTAAAATGTTTAGCATATTAACACACACATAAATGAGAATGGTTGTAACTGTTGTCACAGATGATAATGGTTACAGAGCAAGTAAAACCAATGAGAGAGAGAGAGCTGTAAAATATGATCATCCCGACAGAGGATGCGTAAACAGGCAGAGGAAGTGCAGACCTTTACGGGCTGTCTATGTCCCTAGGTGAAGAAGACATCTCTAGTCCAGCTCCTCCTAAGTTTGGGATTCCTGTATTTTCTATATAAGGTCTCACTACATTACTCCAGCTGTTCTCAATCTCCTGGACTCCACAGATCCTCCTACCTCTGCTTCCCAAGTAGCTGGAACCAGATGTGTGTCCCACTATGCACATATCCATGCCAATTGTCCTTCCTTGCCTGGCATGGCGGTGCCTGCCAACATTTATAGGCCTGTCATCTAAACATATGGGATGTGGACGCAACATGTCAGGCGTTCAAGACGATCCTTAGCTGCTGTAGAGTGAGTTGGAAGCCACCCTGGGCTACAGGAGACTATCTCTTAAAAAGCACAAGATGTATTATATAAACTGATCAGATTGTACTTATATATTAAGAAACAAATACAGAAATATATCTACATATAACCACAATTCAAGAAATAGAGGCCATGAACACGAGAGAGAGCACGGGTGGTGGTGCATGTGAAGGGTTAGAGTGAGGAAGAAGAAAGCGGAAATATGGTTATATTTAAGTTTCAAATATGTATATATTTACAATATATGATACATGTATATCACACACATATATCACATATCACAGAAAATAGAAAGAAAGGATTGCCACTCTTTGGCTGTTTGTAGGCTGTGACTGGAAAGAACATAACTCTGGTGGCATCATCAAACGAACCAAGAGAGAGGGCGATAGGGTGGGAGAGAGGGAGCTGTCTGTCTGTTGTAAGACAGAGTCTCTCCATGTTGTCCTGTCTGTCCTGGAATTTACTATGAAGATCAATGTGGCCATGAACTCATAGAGATTAGTGTCTGCCTCCTGAGATTAAAGGCATGTGCCACCATGCTATTCTTGGTGACAGGATTATAAAACAATGAATGAACTTAAGTTTTTTTTTTAAAAAAAACTCATTTATTTTTAACTCAAGAATAAAATACACAAAGAATCTTAGAGGCCACCTAATTAATTTCTTCCTTATGGAACAAATGCCAAACTTGATAGGATTTAATCATTCTAACCAGTGTCTTAAGGGTGTTGAATGGTTATTTACAGTGATAGCATTTTCAAGAGTGTAATACTGATGATCGACTGGGGGCAGGGGCTGAATGAGGCATTTATCATCCACTGGATGATTTCATTCCCATCACAGTGTTCCCATTGCATCCTCAAGAAGCAGGCTAGAAATTATACTTAGCTAAAAACTCTTAGATACTGAGAATTTGGGATGGGGCATCAGATGCCTTGAGAGACAGGCCTCATTCCCTGGCACCCTGTGTGTGCTGTCCCCATATGGCATGACTCAGGCCTAATACATTAAAACAAAACAAACCCCAACAAACTACTAACAACCAGCATTTCCCTCAAACGTTTTTGTTTCGGAGACAAGGTTTCACTGCATAGCCCTGGGTGATCTAATATTTATTTATTTAGCGGGGATGAGGATGGTGATGGACATAGGGGCATATGCCACAGTGAGACATGTGTACAGTACTGAGTAAAACTCGTTGCAGCCATTTCTACCCTTCTGCTATGTGAGTACTGGGGATTGAACTTGGGTTATCAAGTCGGCAGCCAGTGCCTTTACCTGCTTAGCCATCTCAAGAGCCCTTTTCTCACATCCTGAAGGATGCATTCTCAGCTTTGCAGGAGTTCCTACAGGGAAAAAAAAAACCTGTAAACTACAATTATATTCTAATGGAACACCTTTGCTCACCAGCACTCTATGGGGACAGACCTTACAAGCTCATGCAAATTTATATTAGTTAGCACTGTTGGCCCATCTCTAGTTCATCAATAGGATAACAATCTCATAGGTTCAAATGGCACATTGTTACAATAAAAATTAGATGTGTCCCCTACAGACCTAACAACCCTGAATGAACAGTGTGAACATGGAAATTCACCAAAATGCATCCTTTATAAAATCAAGGTAATATGATTTAAATGTTCATGAATATGGGACAAAAATTAAAGGATCTTCATAGTATATCACAGAAACAGTATAAGTCCTTAAAAAGGATAGCTTATATCCACATACATTAGATAAATTTGAAGAACATGTTATGTGGATTGGGGGAGCTATAAGAAGATAAAATAGGCCTGGAAGATGGCTCAGTGGGAAGGGCACTGGCTACACAGCCTGGACACCTGACTTTGAATCTCCAGCACCCACCTAAAGTGCCTGGATGGCTGTGTGTACCTGTAACCCTAGTATTACCGTGGTCAGAGAGGAGCATCTCTAAAGAATGCTCATTGGTCATCTAGCTCAAGGAAACCCTGTCTCAAAGAGATAAGGCTTATAAATCAGGATACTCAACAATTCCATCATTCTCCTCTGGCCTACACATCTGTGCATGCTCTACCCATCCCTCTGCGTGCCTGCAACCCACATGTACCACATAGACACTCATACAGACAATAAAATAAAGAAAATGTTCCCATGAAAGAACTGTACATGAGAGCTGCATTTTGCTCTATGAACTAGTTAATGTCTGCTTGTCCATTCAGCACACATGGGGAAGACATGTACCCATCACTCACAGGCTGAAAATGAGTTGGTCTGTAGTGATGTCAGTGAAAATTTCTTTTCTTTTCTACTATCTTCATTTTATTCCCCACCCCCACCCCGAGATGATAGGGTCTCGCATTGTAGCAAAGACTGGCCCTGAATGCAGGATCTTCTGGCTCAATCTTCTATGAACGAATTATGGGCATTATAGGCTTTCCCACCCCATGTGTTCCTTAATTTTTATAATCACATGGATTTTACATAAAGGATATCTTTGAATAGCTTTGCATAGTAACAACCATAACTATACCAAGAATACTATCCAGAGGCACCCACGTGCCCTGTGTAACTTTACTCTGTCCCCGCCTAACTCGAACTTAATTCCAAGAACAATGTGTCCATTACTCTGGATAGGCAGTTGACAGACTGGAAGCTCAGCAACTGATTGTTGAGGTAAGAACAGAAAACATACATTCCCACCTGCTTCCTTCACCACCTTAGCTTGACTCTGAAGGAGCGACAAACGTTTCAAAGCCCATTGAGTGACTGCCACCTGCAATGTGGGAACCATCTACAGTTTGGGAACAGTCCTCAGAAGAGAAAGAATAGGAGCCTTTATGTTGATAGTCATTTCTTCATGAGAGGGATACAACAGAGCTCTGTGGGAAGCTAAAACACGTCCATGGGGTGCGTTGAAACACGGGGATCAAAAGCCATCAATGCTCAGGTATGAGAGAGATGAAAGTAGTCTGAGACCGTACCTCTAAACATCTCCAGGCTCCTACTTGGAGAAGCTCTGCACCATGCTCACCAAATTAAGAGGAAATGGGTTGAGAAGATCAAGGTAGTGAAAGCAAATGGTCTTGTCACTCCCGACTGCCCCAGAAGTCATTGCTGAGTGTATCCCACGGTATAATAAATAAAACTGATTGGCTGTGTGGCGGAGAACATTGCAGAAACCTGGAGCGCCTTTAAAGGCCACTGTGCTGAGCCAGGAGTATTAAAAAGTGAGGCATTTCCTCGCTTCACATTTAAATGCGGCAGCTTGGGAGAGAAACCGTACTTGAAATGGATAGGAGTAATTTCCCATCGTTATGGAAACCCTAAACAACCCCTGACTGCTTAGGCTCTCATCTCGTAGCATCCCGGTAAATTGCAGTTATTTGTTCCAAACAAACAGAAAGGCCCGTGTGATAATGGAGCAATTTAGGGCTGGGAGAATATGACACCTGTAATTCAATTTCATGGCAGCGGGTTTCCCAACATGCTTATAACACGGGAACCGTCTCTCTGAGTGTGACAGCTCCGCTCTTCCTAAGGTGGGGACTCGGAGGATAAGTGGACTCCAGTGGACAGAGGCACTCACCACAGGCTGGCATTAACTCAGCCTGGTTCCCCCTCGTGCTGACATGCACTAGTTCTTCAGGGGAGAGGGAGAATCAGGGTTCCTAACACTGACGGTGTAGTGAAGACAGACTGTGAGAAGAGAAAGCTCCAGAACAAAACTGGCAGCCAATTATCACCATCCACAATAAGGCACTGAAAGAGGCAGGCCCATCCACACCACACATGAGTGCATATTAACATCTAAGTCATCCTTTGAACACAAACTAAAGACAAAACAGTTTTCAGCAGCAGCAGTCACTTAAAAATTGGATCTGTAAAATGAAGCTTTGATCCCAGTGTTGATCCCAGTGACTTCTAGGTAGCATTAATAGTAATTAGTAGTGATAGTAATAGTGTTTGTAGTAACACCAGTGAGCACGCAGTATTAACAACATTCAGTGGATTTTCACAAGGGTCAAACTGAAGAGTCGTTATCATCTCTTACATCAAACATCCAAAGTCACATAGCTGATGAGTCCGGAGCTAGCAATCCAAACACTGGCTAGCTGACCCGAGCTTTGAGTGTATCTTGTTTTCTCAAAATATAACCAAACATCTCAGGAAAAATCTTGCCAAAATGTTGTTAGGAAAGCCAGGCGAATTTTGTCAAGCATTTATGGACTTCTGTCTTACACATCTTCTTACTAATTGCTCTCATCAACTCGGCAGTGAAGAAAACTATTCAGTCCTCATTACAGAGGACACGGTGATGCAAACAGGTATTCACCCAGTCTCACACAAGGTAGTCAGAGAACCTTAACATGTAAAAATAGCCTAAGCCTTGTTTTTCATTAGGTTCTGGGAGACTGGATTGATGTTGGCCTTCAGAGCTCTGAAGTGAAGATTTTGGCTTGACACAGACTGGTTGGGCATGTGCTAAAAGTGAGGTAGTTCTGTTGGACTTGGAACGTGTATGTAGAATTTGACACTTTGAGGAACTTCTTGTTTACATCAGAGCATTTACAGAGAAATGTCTTTATAAAGCGAGTTCATGGTGGAGTAAGTGGCTTCGTAGATTCGCAAAGTTTTAAAGGCAGGAGCCTGGGGCTAGAACTCAGTGTGGAGGGCTTGATAGCATATAGAAGGTCCTGGGTCGATTCCCAGAGATACTTAAAACAATAAAAGCAATTTTGTATGAATAAAAGAAGCAAAGCTTATATCAAATATAAACCAGGCAGGCAAACTCTCTCACCTCAAGTTTTTCTGTGTATTTTCCTAAATTAGTTGAGAGTTAGAAGAGAATAAAAGTAAGGCATAAACAAGAACTTGCCAGTGTTCATGACTGAGATTGTATATACAGCATTCATTAGCTGCCAGAGACACAGGAGAGGATGTGAACTACGATGGGAATAAAAGACCAAAATAACCATAAAGTACCTCTGAAGCTTTAAAACACGTTGATGCATCCAAGGAGGGAGCTTTAAAATACAGGGTTGATGTATCACCAAGTCTTCTTAAGGCAAAGTGAAGGACTTGGAAGCAATATAGGTGTGTTGAAGTTTAGGACCACCACAGCCCCAACCTCTCCTCTTGTCCAGAACAGACATGGAAAAAACAAAACAAAAACAACAACAACAACAAAAAACAGCCTCACCTCTGAAAGGTAGATAAATGAGACTTCCTTCTCTCTGAACAACACCTTCATAGTTTCCACCTTAAATTAGACTGCCTAAACAGTTCCAGGAACATTGGCCTGGCAAGTAACTGACGGTTACATTGTCTCAGGGTTGAGGCTCCTGGAGACCAGGAATATTGATAAATCTGTCATTCCCTGGTACAGTAGCTGGAATATGGCAGGAACATAGGCAGGAATGAGTGGTCTTTTTCTAGCAGAGCAGGACAAATGCCTCAACAGTCAGCCATGAGCAGAGGAGTGCTTTTCCTAGAAACATGTAGGGAATTTGCCTAGAGTTTAGACTAAGAGACCCCAAAACCCAATCTTAATTCTGTCACTCATAACCTGTGCTGAAATCTCAGATCTGTACTTGAAGACCCAAATGTCCTCATCGATGCAATGAGGAACCTTAAGAGAGCACAAATGTATATAAGCAAATTAGCATCGTAGAGTACAGTAGAATAAATTAGAATATGGTTAGAACAAAATAGTATATTAGACTACACTAGCAAATCTATATTTGCTGCTAAGCATAAAATATATCTTAAAATAGATGCTCCAGAAAATGTTTTTTCATCCTGTCTTTCTTTCCTCTCTTCACGCCCAAGTACCTTAAAGGAGAAGCCTCACTTCTGGTCATACGTTCCTAGAAAACCAAAACGCATGGCTGTAGTTTCCTCGGATTCTAGCACTCACAATCTCCAGCATCTTCACCAGCTGCTTCTAAGGCAATCAGGTTAGGCACTATGAAGTTCATAGACGTGTGAAATAAAGATGGAGCATCTGCCATGACAGGAGAATATTGACTTCAGCGGGTTAGTTTTCACAGCTGTTGAGTATCCTGATTCAAGACATGCCGGTCACCTCTTTTTTACATAAGAATGATTTGGGATCAACAAAAACGAGAAACTTTCATGAAGCAATGAAGAAAGATGGGGGATTCTTTTTTTTTTTTTTTTTTTTTTTTTTTTTTTGAGTAAGGCGTCACATGCATTTGTGGGGGAGCGTTGTGAAACACATAGTCCCAGGGTTTCACTTCAGAATCTTTACAAGAAAGAGATAATAATGACACTGAATCTTTGCCCATGAGTTTTCTGTGTGGATTAAATAAACCATCACATAAGATACGATTAGAAGATCACTTGGAGATTGCTCAAGGATGTCTTCAATGCTATCAGTGTTTGAGATCAAACCATGAAATAGAGAAGGAACTTCCAAACTTAAAATAAGACTCACATCACAGGGATTTAATGACTTTCCAATTTATCCAGATCCTACATTTCATCGAGGTAAGTATTTTGAGGAAATGGCCAACAATGGACAATAAAATCACAATTACAAATTTTTAAAAAATGATTGACGAAAAGATAGGAAGTTGAGTTCTTTGTTTTCTTGGTGTTTATTTTTCACAGTTGTCTGCATATTCTTTCTGGGTGTTAAGCATCTGCCAGAGCTGTAGCTGGCAAAGACTTCCTGCCTTCTGTGTGCTGCCTCTTCACTTCGTGGATAGATTTTTTTTGCTCTGCAGAGAGCAGATTTTAAGTTCACTGAGGCTGGCCTTGGAGAGGTGGCTCGGCAGTTAAAGAGTGTTTGTTGCTCTGAAAGACGACTAGATTTTATTCGTAGTATCCACATCAGATGGCATACCTCCCGTACCTCCAGCTCTAGGGACACAGACACCCTCTTGAAAAGCAGTCCTAATTCCAGCAATGTTATTTTTGCTCATCTGCTAAAAAACATTTAAAGGCAGGGCGCTTCCACAAACCTTTGGAGGCGCACAAGAAATTCTGTCTTGTTTTTTCCCCCTCACTTTTATTATCCAGCTTTATCATAGAAACTTGGCTCAGAATATACTTGAACTGTTTCCAACAATCAGCGCTAACACCCAGAGACATGGATTTTCTGTCATCTTGGCTGTTGACATTGGTACCTGTCACATTGGCAAAGTAATTCCTAGGCTTATCTTTAGTGTCCTCTGCTCACCCTACATGATCCATGAAAGGTCGTTTTCCTTAATTTGAAAATAAAAAAAAACCAAAACAACAACAAAATATTCCTATTATTATCCTAGCATATTGAGAATAGTTTTCTATCCTTTTTCACTTTTTAAGTTCATTCTTTGACAGTTTCATGCATGTATTTATGATCCTTTGAGCACCCTCATCCATACTGTTCCCTCTTAATCTTGATGAACTTTTCCCTATACCACTTGCCCTTCGATATCTGTTTTATTTATTGTGATCTACTGATGTAATTGGGTAACCTGGTGGCTACACCACTCAGGAAAACGATAGCACCTCTGACAACCCTTAACTGCTGAAGCTTCTTAAGCCCCTTCCCCTCGTATTTGAATATTGACCTGACCAGTTTTGTCCAGGGGACTTACTCATGTAACCATAGCTACTGTGATTTTCTGAGTAGGATGGTCATGACTTGTCCAGAAAACAACTTCAAGTTTTTATATTCCTCCTGCCATTGTACAGCCATTTTCAAGCAGAAAAATAAAAATTTAACAAACAAAATTCAATTGTCATTCTACATATAATGGGCAAACATTTTGAGGAAAAAAAAACAGAGAAACAATCACAATTGTAATAGTTTGGAAAGAAAACCAAACCAAAAATCCCCTTGGAACAAACCTAAGGAAGTGAAAGACAGCTGCTACAATGGAAATTTGAAGAGACCGAAGGAGCAAATTGAGTCAGACAAGATGGGAAAAGATTCCATGCTAGTGGATCAGACGAATTAACATTGTGAAAAAATATAGACCATCCTACCCAAAGCAACCTTCAGATTCAATGCAATCATCACCAAAATTCCAATGCCATTCTTCACACAAATAGAAAAGAACAATCATAAAAACCCATCTTGAAGCCCAAATGACTCCGGCTAGCCAAAGCAACCCTGAGAAGAAAGAACAATGCCAGAGGTATCGTCATGCCTGAGTTCATACTACAGTACAGAGACATAATAGCAAAATCAGCAGGATACCGACAGAAAGACACCCATGGACTAAAATAGAGGATCCAGATAAAAACTCATTCAGCTAAAAACCACCTGAGCTTTGACAATGATTTTTGACAAAAATACATACTGGAGAAAAGACTGCCTCTTCAATAAGGGATAGAGGGAGAGCTACATATGTACATGTCGAAGAATGAAACTCTAGTCTTATTTCTCACCCTGCAGAAAACTAGATTCTAAATAGTCAAGCATCGTTTTAATCCCACACCTCAATTTTAATACACAAGACCCTTGGCTTTTATCAGCATGTCTCTTGAAACATTCCTCTAAAATAGAAGCTTCATTTTCTGCTCCCTCTGTGGCTCCTCATCCACTTCGTGGCATTTCCTGAGCCTGTTCTATCAATGCCCTCAGGCGGTGACCCACGCCACAGCCCCTCGCTTCTCTGCAATGTCCTGTCCCACTTGACAGAAGCACAGCCCAGCATTCTGCTCACATGTAATTCCCTGCTGTTCCCTTGATGAATCGTGACTGCTTTCTAAGATGTGAAAGGTTGTGGGCACAGTGACACACAGAAGCCACTTCACAAGGTGTTTTTGAGGACACTGTGCAGACTTTGACTTCAGAGTGATCTGTGTTAGCAGCAGGTCAGGGAGATGTGACAGGGACATTTGCATGCCATAGCCCACATAGGCTCGGGGCTACTCATGAAGACGAAAGTGCCACAAAGAATGGATCAGAACAGTTTCAAATGGGAGACACTTTAAAGGTTATCCCAGACCCTTGATAGAATCCTTTATTTAGGATCCATCAACACCACACATTTATAATGTGGGAAATTCAATACTTATGGGGATAAATTATTCACAAGAGAGAAGTAGCTTCAAATTCTGACCCTATCTTGATTGCTATGTGACCATCCATAGATCGAATAACCTTGCCAAACCTTACTTTTCTAATTTGCAATATAGAGTTCTAATGGTTCTTAGTTAATTTGATGCTGAGATGATTAAGTGCAATGAGGTATTTAACATAGACTTAGCACATGACAATTACTGGCACTGATCATTCTTATTATTAGAAAGTCTCCAAACCATAAATATTTATTTACTTGTCTTTTTAACATCTTGTACAAGTTTTTCTTCATGCATACTTACTCAAGTATCTATTATCTATTTACCTATGAATCTATCTATCTATCAATCATTTATTTATTCCTCCATCTACCCACCTAACTGTCTATGAGTAAAGCTCAAAACATCATTCTTTTTTCTTATGTGTAAAGCAACACTATTTGCTAGGGATAAGAACAAAGATTTTAGAATGCTAGTTTAGCATGGGTAGGCCTTGGATTCAATCCTCAGTAGCACATAAACAATACTTAGTGACGCATGCACTCAAGAGATGGAGGCAGGGGGAGCAGAAGTTCACGTCCATCCTCAGCTAAGGAGCAAACTCAATTCTGCCTTGGCTACATGAGATCCTGTCTCAAAAATCGAACAAAAACCTATCACTCTTTTTAATGATAGTCTTCATTATGTTAAATAGTGTGATTTAAAATAAGGATTTTACTAGTGATCCAACCATAGATTGAAGTAAAGTGATTACACTTTACTTCATAAACACTGTATTTCCTGGGTTGTGTTTTTTTTTGCTTGTTGTGTAAAGAGTGAGTCTTTCTAGGGAATGGTATATAAACAACATATAGATGGTTTATTGAATTTTTAAACTTCAGTAGTCCTTAGTAATAGCCACAAAGTTTATCTCTTTGTTGACTCTACTATTAAAAATTCCTGCCAATTAAATGCCAAAAGTACAACTGGTTATCTGGATATTTTATAGTGATGCTTCCTCCATCTATAGGAGAGCACGTTAAATAATTTCCTACTTAAAATGTGCAACTTAAAGCTGCAGTTGAATTAAAATAAGAAATGCTGATACTTGTCAACCAAGGAAGATTATTTTTAATGACAAATTGAAATGTAAATGCCTCCAAATTAGAATAAAATATATAGGATAATAAAATCTATGGAAAATTGTGAAACGAAGAGAATCATATCCATTGTTTCCCTTAAGAACTATTAACATTCTCCAAATATTAATTTTAATAACAGAGACACACTGGGAGGACTCTAAAGCTAGTTAGAGGAAGATCTGGGTGGTGTCTGATATTCGTAATGTATTGATAGAACATGAGAAATTTCCATCGATGAAATTAGTACAACAGAAATGTGTTTCTAAAACATTCACTCATTTTTTTTCAAGACAAGGTTTTTCTGTAGCTTTGGTCCCTGTCCTGGAACTAGCTCTTGTAGACCTTGAACTCACAGATATCTGCCTGCTTCTGCCTCCTGAGTGCTGGGATTAAAGGCATGCGCCACCACTGCCCGGCTCTTTTTTTTTTTATAGTTTAATGTATTTTAATAGCAAACTTACAGGAACAGCACAGAAGACAGACAACATTAAAAACATGTACTTGCATGTAGGACAACTCAGTTAGAAAAGTATAGTGAACGATGGAATCTACTGTATGATAAAAATGCTACAAACACCATTTAGTTGCCGTCAATAAGAAATTTACTTATTTTAAAAAAAATCCAAATGCTGGCATTGTCCAGAAAATTTTAACAGGTTTATTTATAATTGTTATAAAGTTGAACTGTTGAAATGTGTTCACTGAAACATTTTGCTTGCACTAATGCTTTACATCTTGCATTTATATTAAAAATTCACACACAAATGAAAATGGAAAAACTGCCAATACCTGATTTCTGTCCCCTATTTTTCCACTCGCAATCATATACTTAGGTACCTTTTGACCCCATGGAAAAAATATCTAACATTCAGAACTACTGATAACAGGAAGAAGAGGAAAAAAATTTTTTTGAGACTGAAATGTTTCCCCTCATAGTGGACTCTTAAGCACGTTCTCCGCGTATGCGGCGTGCTAGCGGGATATCTTTTGGCGTAATTGTTACACGTTTGGCATGGATAGCACACAGGTTGGTATCTTCAAAAAGGCCAACCAGATAGGCCTCACCTGCCTCCTGCAAAGCACCAATAGCTGCACTCTGGAAGCGCAGATCTGTTTTGAAGTCCTGAGCAATTTCTCGCACCAGATGCTGGAAGGGGAGTTTGCGGATCAGAAGTTCAGTGGATTTCTGATAGCGTCTGATTTCACGGAGTGCCACAGTACCAGGCCTGTAACGATGAGGTTTCTTCACCCCTCCAGTAGAGGGCGCACTCTTGCGAGCGGCTTTTGTAGCCAGTTGTTTCCTGGGTGCTTTACCACCGGTGGATTTACGGGCAGTCTGCTTTGTACGAGCCATGGTATGGGCACCTCCTTACTTACCCCCCTTCTCCTTCGGCTGGAGCTCGGCAAGCGAGAGGCGGCGTTGGCGTTAGAGAACACAATTCTCAAGCATTCATTCTTAAAAACTCAAAATATTCTTTTTCTTCCAACCCATTCCTAGCACATGCTCAAGGCTCAGAGAACATTGTTAAGAGGAGAAGGGAGGATCATAAGACCCGGATACCAGGGATGAGGGGCTGTGAAGTGCTACCTTGTAGGCATTATGTGGTGAGAACACTCACAAAATCCCAAGAGCTGGAATGGTCTGCGAGGACCTGCATAAGAGTAAGCCCATGAAGAGTCACAGATGATACGGGGACTGGGAGGATCCTGTTCCATCCAGGGGAGCAAACGACAATGGAGGGTGGTATCTTCAGAGGGAGTCACTGGGGAGACATTTGCCGTCCAATGTGTAGCTTCACCTCCTAGCCCACACAAGTGATCCTGGTTAAACCTAGAGCACAAAGCTAAACCAAAATCAAACCATGTAAACCTGAAAGTGGTGTAGGAACTTCTGGGGAGGGGCAGAAGCCGTTGGTGGGACAAGGATAAGAGAGAGAAGAGGGATGAACGGGACCAGAATGTTTTATAGATTTATACAAAATTGTCCAGACAGACAGACGGACAGACGGACAGACAGACAGACACAGACACAGACACAGACACACACACACAATAGAAGTTTAGATTATCACGTAACAATAAAATAGAATCCAACTGTGGGTGGCTATTGAATTATCAGGTGCTATGGTTTGCTTCTTATACATCCATAGAAGGTTTTTATAATGAAAGCTGACTCATCAACCACAGGCCAGAAGACAATGCAGTCAGGCAGCCACAGACTGAACCTCAGAAAACGTGACACCCTTCCCGCAAAATATTTCCTCCTCCTCTCATAAGTTGGTTATGACAGATACTTTGTCATAGAATGGAATAACCAACAGTGATAATGAATTATGTGCTTTTTAGATTCAGCTGCCTAGGGTAGGGGTGGAGAGAACCTGGATGTTATCCTTAGTTAGAAGCTGGTTCCTCCTTGTTTGAAATTTCTCCTGTGCGCTCCTGTAGATGTTCAGATGTCAGACAAATATCCACATTATATTCTTACAGAGTCATAAACCTGAGGAACAACGCAATAAACATGCTTATAACATACAAGGAGATGAGGTGAAACAGGTTCATCCTTACCAGGATTTTCAGAATTTAAAATTTCTTTCTTTCCCTTTCTTTCTTTCTTTCTTTCTTTCTTTCTTTCTTTCTTTCTTTCCTTTTTTCTTTCTTTTTTCCTTCTTTCTTTCTTTTTTAAAAAAGAAAACAAACTATCTTTTTTCATATTACATACTAATCCCAGTTCCCACTTTCTCCCCTCCTCCCATTCCCTCCACCCTTCCCCCCACCCCAACCCCCATCTGTTTTTCAGAGAGGGTAAGACACATTGCTTTGAGGAAGGACCAAGGCCCTCCCTACTATATCTAGGCTGAGCAAATTATCCAAACAAAGAGAACGGGTTTCAAAAAGCCAGTATAAGCAGTTCGGATAAATTCTGGTGCCACTGCCAGTGATCCCTGCAGTCACCCATATTCAGACGGTCTAGTTTGGTCCTATGCTGGTTCCTTCCCTGTCCTGTTAGAGCTGATGAGCTCCCATTAGCTCAGGTAGACTGTTTCAGTGGGTGCACATATCATGGTCTTGACCTCTCTACTCATATTCTCACCCCTCCAATTCTTCAACTGGACTTTGGAAGCTCAGCTCAGGGCTCTACTGTGGGTATCTGTCTCTGTTTCCATCAGTTGCTGGATGAAGGTTCTGTCTTAAATGGTGACAGCCAGGAATCTGACTACAAAGCAAGACCAGTTTGGTCACCCTCTCCACTATTGCTTACAGTCTTAGCTGTGATCATCTTTGTGGATTCCTGGAAATTTCTCTAGTACCAGGTTTCTTGCTAGCCCCATAATGGCTTCTTCAGTCAAAATATCATTTTCTTTCTTTCTTTCTAGCAGGAATTTTAACTGAACTATCTTGAAAGTCATTGCTCCAGGAGAGGTAAAGTGTACACATGGACTTACAACATTTCTCTCAAAAAAATTTGCTCAGAGTAGATCACAGCTCTGAAGCACAGGAAAGACGCAGTGCCCTGCACACTCTTGCCTCATGTTGGATAAAAGTCAAGAAGTAGACCTTGCCTGGGAGCAGTGCTGGGATGATACAGTACTTCTGATATCTTCTAACCCAGGATTCAAGGGAATTACATAGATACAATACACATGGTATTGGTCCCTGCCAATGCTTTCATAGACCAGGCCCCCAAGTGCAGGGGCTGACTTTCCCCTGCAAAGAGCAGATGGATCACCGTCAGTTACTAGGAGTATGGAGTAGGAGGAGGTGTGTGTATGTGGTTATGTGTGGGTGTGGGTATATGTGTACTTGTAGGAGAGTGTATGCACAGATAGAGACTGGAAGGGGTTGAGATAGGGAAGGAGGGCAGAATGCTGTGAAGAAAGAAGGGAGGAAGGAAAGACCATTAGAATAAATAGTAGGAGGGAAGACAAGGCCAAATCTGCAGTATATCAGAGCAAGTCCTATAAACCTCAGTACTATTATTTTTAGACCTGTGAATAGTGGCATTTGTTTGTTTTATGCTAAAATAAGTGTCCCTCTGTCTTGTTTCTGTCCTTCTGTCTCTGCCTCTTTCTCCTTCTTCCTCCATCTCTCTCCAGTGCCAGGGTGAGACTAAGGGCTTGGCTTCTGAGGCAGAAAGCCCAGAAAACAACTTTCTAAAGCTTACCAGCATACAACATAAACAGCCTCAATTCACTTTGCTCTGATGCCATTTTCTCACATGGAAAACCAGTAGGATAAGAAGCCTACTCTTCCTGGAGCTTCTTTTGGAGTTAAGAAAGTATATATGCATGAGACCTGTACTGCGAACTCCGCAGTGAATATGCAGGAGCCCTGTACTGCCAGCTCCACAGCGTCTATGCAGGGGCCCTGTACTTCCCGCTCCACCGTGTACAGTTAGCATCAAACATAACTCTGGAAATATTTATAAGGCTTCCACTAAGACTTTCAAATGTTATTTTTAAAAAATGTCTCCTAAAACATTAATTGAATATATAAAGGGTTTTCATCATTTAGTGGAATTCTAGAAACTCAAACTTATTTTAAAGGCAGCTCAATGAAATTCTCCCAAAGGCCAAAAGTAAAGAGACACAGGGTACCTTTCCCAGACCGTGAAGTCCCCAGACTCTTCTCAGTCAAGCCGTATGAACCCAGATGTGATAAGAGGTCCCTCTAGGCATGGGGAAACAGGAAAGACGGAGCCTGACATGGGAGAAAAGAGACAACACCAGTTTGAGCTCTGACTCAGGGCTTGCCTCAGAAATACAGATGAAATAAACGGAGGAAGGAGGGAATGGGACTAGAGACTGCAGGCGACTCCAGAAAGCTGATTAATGTCCTAAATGGTGTCCCCTTACACTGAGAAATGGGGCTGAGTGACTACAAATAACCTCCCTGGAGCTGAATGGTACCATGAGATTTTCACAGTTTACAATGAGTTTAACTCTGTCTGAGACTGACTTACAGGGAAAGACATACTAGCAGCAAAGGGGTGGTCCATGGAAAATATAAGGTGTGGGAACTTCGTAAAACAAAACGAAACAACAACAAAGAAATCCTCAGGTCTTAGGGATGTACGAGATAGGATGCCTTGGGAGAGGGTGACATGGAAAATTTTGTTTTGAATTAAGCTGGGAAACTTCCTACTCTACATCTATTCTACTACTTGTTCACTACACAATCCTCTCTATATTTATTTATTTATTGTTGTGTGTGTGAGAGAGAATATGTGATATGTGTGTGCGCATATGTGTGTGTGTGTGCACGTGTGTGTGTGTGTGTGTGTGTGTGTGTGTGTGTGTGCCACCGCCTGATTACAAAAGTCAGAAGACAACTTGCAGGAGTTGGTTCTTTCCGCCCATCCTGGTGTTACAGAGATAGAACTCATATAAGCAGCCTTGCCAGCACAGACCTTTAGCAGCTGAGCTAGCTCACCAGTCACCGAAATATGTCCCTTCTGAGTGACAGGTGAGGAAATCCTTGCCTCTGTTATTTCAGTCCCCCTCACGGTTGGCATGCGTTCCCAGCTCACAGACAAACAAATTGAGACTTAACTTCTGTAATGCCCCCAGCACATCTACTGAATGGCTGCATCAGGACATAATGTTCTGAATTGAACATTTATGTTTTCAACCACTTTTTATATTGCTTCTCTAATAATACCTATTTTGTGGATACTTTAGGTACAGTGTGTGAGGTTTTATTCCTCTGAGTAAAAGATAGTGGCCATGTCCTCAAGGATACGCAAAACATGGCTCTGAATTTGCTAAGTGAATTGACCGGCAGAATGGAGGGTGGCTGTGCCCTTTCACTCTCAAACACTAACAGGCACCTGAGGTAAAGAGAAAAGGTTCCTCTGACTCACAGCTTTTGAAGTTGCTGACATTTTATTTTTTCAGGTCAGTGTTGGGGCAAGAGCCCATGATGGAGTGAGCCAGTTCACTTTAAGGCTATGGAGCAGAGGGAGGAAGAAAATGGAGCTGGGATCATTTATGCCTTTCTAAGTCACAAACCCACTAACTGGAGACCAGTCAGGAAAAGCCTCCTTCTAAAGGCTCCATCACTTCCCAGAAGTGCTGGCGTGGTGGTAAGCCTCTATGCTATGGTCCTTTGAGGGCCACTTACTCTCTGAACTGTAGCAGTGATAAAACCAAATGCCCCAAGCGCAGACTGCCTGGTTGTGTATCCCAGCTCTGCCAAGGTCCACCTGGAGAAGCTTAGGTGGCTGACATCTTGACGCCTCAATCTCTGCATCTGTCAAGTGGGAGCAACAACCACAAACGTGTCTCCTAGTTCTGTGGTGAAGATATCTTATTTCCTGTGCATAAAAGGCCCAAAGCAGGAATGATCGCAGGGAAAGCAAGCATGAGAAGGTAGGTTCTGCTAGAATACTACTTTGGAATTAACAAACAAAGAAAGACTATATGATCCACTGAAACCCTGGAAACAGCCCTGAAACAGTAGGACTGATAAGATCCTAGAGTGCTAGCTAGAAAGACCATAGTATGTCATGGCGGATTCATCTCCCATTCTTCTGCATGCTGTCCACAAGTGCTCTTCTCTGTGGGATCCTTGGTGTCACTCAGCTGTTGGGCTTAGTCCTCACTCTACTAAAAAAAAAGTGAATTATTGAGAGAACCCCCCTAAACTTGCCCAGTATTACACCTCCCTACATGACTGCATCTGCGCCCATGCTGCCATCCATACCACTATAAGTGAGACATTCACATTCTATCTACGCTCCATCAGAATATTGGTCTAAACATATAAACCTGCTATATTGTGCCACAAGGGGGAACTAAGGCCAAAGATGGAATTAAGAATACTATTTGGTTAGTTTTAAATTTTGAGGAGATCAACCTGATTACATAGGTGAACCAATGGGATCACAGAGGTCCTTATATATGCAGGATGGAGGCAGAAGAGCCAGGCCTGAGAAACCACATGAGAAGAACATTTGGGCCACTGTTGCTGCTTTGAAAGGTAAAAGAAGGATGTGATCAATGCATGAAGATGACTTCTGACAGCTGGAACAGAAAAGGGATTGGCTCTTTTTCTGAGTGTCTAGAAAGAGAAGGTGTTTGGGTAACACCTGAATACAAGCCTGGAAAATGTATTTTAGACATAGACCCTGGCTAACTACAGACATACTTGGAAGTATGGGAACTCCATGGTTGCCTCCCATGTGAACTAGATATCCACTTGACTTGTTTGGTGACACTGTGGAGAGACTGTGACTTTGGAGGTGGAGGCTCTTTTTCCATGAGAGACACGTCCAGACTGGAGTGCTATCAGCTCACGAACCACTGAAGGAAGGGGGACTTAGTACAGGAGGGGATCTGAGCACCACATCACAGAGTCCACGACAGGGTTCGCCACTCTCTCTGTCTTCCACCTGAAGCTGTCCTCCTGAAGACCATGCAGTCTCTCGTCATAGCAAAGACTGATTCCCAGTGAGCCTCTCTGACTGTCTCATTCCGGTGTCACTCTCCCACGGCAGCACTTTCCAGCCACTTCCTTGGCTTATTTCTTCTACACATCACTTATCTCAGACAGGTTTTCACTAACAGCGAGTCTACTGACTTTCTCCTTCACACTCGGCTGAAATGCATATGCTTTTGTGAAGACTCCTGCACACACTGCTCACTGATTTCTGTTTGGAGAGCACCTGCTATCTAGTTGATGCTCATCAAACAAATGTTTGAGAGTCAAGAGGATGAGTGAAGTTGAGTATTCCATCAAGGGCCTGTAATGAGAATGATCATCATTAAGATTCCGGATGTAAATCTAAGTTATGGTACTCTACGAAATCCAGAGGTCTTGGCTTGTTATTTTGTTTTCAATAACAGAACTATACTCGCTCATTGCTCTTCTTTCTTATTATAGTTTGAGAACAAAATCAAATATTAAATAATCAAAATGGCTTTCTGGGGCTGAAGAGATGCCTCAGCAGTGAAGAGCACTTTGATGATTTTGTAAAGGACTCGGACACGTCAGCACCTGCTTGGTGTATCTACAGTGGGTATCTACCATCTGTAGCTACAGTTCCAGGGGCTACTATATCTTCTGTTATATGTAGGCAATACGCATACACACAGTGCAAATGCATACATGCAGATAAAATGCTCATACACATAAACCAGAATGAATAAATTGGAAGAGCTTTTGATTTGTTTTTTTTAAGCAATACTGTGACTCTTCAAGTTAAGAGAGAAGTGTGCAGAGAAGAAAAAGTGCAGTCATACTTTGATTCAAAATACCTGACTTGGAAGATGGAGATGAGATAGCACAGCTACTATTGTATTTGCCTTAAAAGCAGTGAGGACCAGAGTTCACACCACAATAGTCATGATAAACAACAACAAAAATACAACAATATAAAGAGAAAACAAATTGGTCTAATGGTGCATGCTTTTAATTCAGTCCCTGAGGAAGAGGAGATAAGAGAATTCCCCAGACTCACAGGCCTGTCAGCATAGCCTTGGCTGTTTAGCTCTAGGCCAGTGAGAGACTTTGTCTCAAATAAAATCATGCATGGTACCTGAGGAATGACACTGAGGTTGTCCTCATGCATGCGTGTGCATCTGCACACACACGTGAACACATACACACACACACACACACAAACACATACAAGTAAACACATGCACAAATCCCTCCTAAGAACTATCAAAAATGAAGATGTTCCCAGAATAGTCATGATTCAAGAAAGATTCTCAACCAAAGTCGCTAGCACGACATGTCAGGTAGTACAAGAAGCCTGAGCTGCAACGAGGAAACCAGGTTTTTTCACATCATGAACTTCTGCTAATTCCACCCTAAAGCATACATTGAAGCAATAAGAAATCTGTGAATCAAGGGAGTGAAACAATGCTACTCATCCAAAATCAAACTTCCTCTTCAGGCTTGATATCTGATAGGAAAAAAAAATCGTCACTCCACGCTTCACAAATCAGGTATTAGATAGTATCTGAAAGCAGGGAGGAGAAGTAGAAGTTCAGTCAAAACAGAAAAAATCATTGAGTGGCTCGATAAAATGCTAATTTAACAGAAGCAATTTCAGTTACAACGACAGGGAGATGTCTGTGCGCCTCTTGTTCCCGTGTGCTGAGCACTCGGCAACAGAGAAAAAGCTGATAGAAAAAATTTTAAACACATTCTGAAAATCACTCCATCAAGTTACTTAAATTATACTACAAGACTGTCTTGGGATATTTGGTTCCATGTGCAGGGATAGTAACAGAGCAGCCCCTTTCTCCGGTCAGGATGGACCAGCGAGCAGGGAAGGGAAGCAGATGGAAGGGCTGGGGAGCCCCTCTCCAGGGTGGAGAGCGCTTTCTGTACAAGCGTGAGAACCTGAGCTTAGATCCCACAACCCACACAGAGCTGAACATGGTAGCATGCGTCTAGGACCCCAGTGCTCTTTCTACTATGGAGAGATGGGAAAACCAGAAACAGGAGGAATTCCCTAAAGCTCAAGGGTTCAATAGCTTCTCATTGGAGTTGTGAACCAAAGAACACTTTGTCTTAAAGAAAGGGAAAGGTAAGGACCAACATCCAAGGTTATCCCTGACCTCCACATGCATACTATATTACATGTATGCACATGTATGCACACACACACACACACACACACACACACACACACATACACATAATTTTTCAAGTAGGTAAAATTACAACTCCAAAGAAGGTTAAAAAAAAAATCTCAACATCAGTTACCATGTCTTTGACCCCATTTTGAAAAAAAAAAGTCTTTTCAGATAAATGTAAGTGAAGGATCTCAAGTCGGGGACATCCTGAATTTATAAGGTGGCCTCGACAGTGAAACTGTATGAAAAGAAACACACATGGAAGAACACAAGGCCCTGTGCTATCACAAGTGAATAACAATAAGTATCAAAAGCTCTATTAGCCACGAAGAAACTGTTTTCTAGAACAATAGCAGCGAGCCTGGTCCTGTCACTACTTTGACTTTTAATTTCTGCCTTCTAAATTTATGGAAAATAAGTTTTCGCTGCTTAAAGGAACCAACAGTTTGTTATGGTTGCTGGGGGGAGCTAATAAACATTCTCAAGCTGCTGGTAACCACCACCCATCCCCGCAGCACTGTCTAAGTGAGCTCAGGGAGGCAGCCGTTGTCTTCATCCGGAATGCAGCCTCAATGCACTAGCGGTTTGGATTCCTCCTCCTCAGAGTTGATCAAATTGTATCTTTTATTTTAAAACTTGATGTTCCATCGGTCACAAATGTTCCTAACTTCAGAAATAATCAAGCTTTAAACAAGTCAGCTGCCAAGTCCATAAAACCACCTCTTGCAGGCTTAGAAAAAAAAATCTGTGATAGTTTTTACAAGAAATCGTATGAAGGGGATAAATCACGAACACAAATATTTCTGCCCTTAGGCATGCCTATTCCCGTTAACCAGAGGAACATGGAGGGCACTGGCAGGTGGGAGAAGAGTACAGATAAACCAGAAAAACAAGGAGGCAATTTTAGTAGGATACTGAACAGAGCAATCCAAGATTTTAGAGTGGAAACCTTGTTTCCGTGTCTGCTTCCTTTTACTATGCCATATGATAGCATGTCTACTCCCTTGCCTCCGATCTGTGCATACTGCCAATTTTACACCATATATATTTAATCCCATATACTTAAAAATGTCAGTTTTACATGATTGTTATTACAGGACAAGCACTATGTCATAATTTCCTTTCATTATACCCCAGCTATTTTTTTTTTAACTAAAACGAAGTCAAAGGTAGATCATTAAAGAAATTAATTATTGGGACTAGGGAGATAGCTCTGCAGTTAAAAGCACTTGATACTCTCACAAAGGAGGCTTATTCAGTTGCCAACACCCACATTAGGAGGCTCGCAACTATCTGTGACTCCAGTTCCAGATGATCTAATGCCCTCTTCTGACCTTTATGAGCACACACACACATACACACACACACATACATTTTAAAGACGTAACTATCAAGATTCCTAGCAATAGTGGAGAGGGAACCAGACAGAACTGGCCTTCCTTGTAATCAGATTGGCAAATTCCCCGACTACCATCACCTTTATTCAGCAACTGAAGGAACCAGATACAGACATCCACAACCAAGCACCAGGCCAAGCTCCAAGAATCCAATCAAAGAGAGGGAGGAAGGAATATATGAGCAAGGGAGGTCAAGGTCATGGATGCTGGAGAAATCTACAGAGACGGCTGAGCCAAGCTCATGAAAACTCATGAACTCTAGACCGACAGCTGTGGAGCCTCTGCTGGACTGAACTAGGTCTTCCATAAGTGAGAAACAGCGGTGAAGCTTAGACAATCTGTGAGGCACCTGACAGTAGGACCAGGATCTATCCCAGGTGCATGAGCTAGCATGTTGGAGCCCATTCCATATGGTGGGATGCCATGCTCGGTCTTAATGCACTTAAAGTGCCTAACTTTGTTGACTTCCAATGGAAGCCCTTACCCATTGGGAGGAGTGGATGGGGGGCTGACTAGAGGGTGGCTGGGCTAAGGAGTGGTGAAGGAAAGAACTGTAGATGGAATGTGAAATTATATTAAGATGCTATGTTAAAAAGACTGATAATGAGTATTACTTGGTATAGCACTGGCCTAACATGAGTTCCTACAATCGATCCCCAGGGCTACCATTACCTCCAAATAGCAAGAACAATATCAATAATAAAAGTATTAACTTATTATATAAAGCATCCTTATGAGTTTATTGATGCTTGTTCTAATATTCTGAGTATTTTGATTAATTAATAAAAAAGAACGTGTAGGTTAGTGTAAGAACAAATTTACAATAGATCGTACCATGATCACATGGATGTGCAGACCACTGTTCCTTACTCCCTTTAACATGCAGCAGAGATATTAGGCTATAAAATAATAATGGTAACAGCTTCCATCACATCTGAGTGTCCTAAGAATACACAATGATTTTTTTTTCCTAAAAGGAGCCCAGCAGATAGATAAAATTGTCTCCAGTAAAGCACATCACACAGTATTTATGTAGGCACTGTTAGAGCTCAAAGGTTCTTGTCAAATGCCTCCATCTGAAATATTACCCAGCATGGTGAACTGATTAGCTGTAAGGCAACCCTGCTGAAGGATACTTCAAACGTCTTTGAAAAAAATCATATGGTATTTATTGACCACTTATTCTAGTTCAGTCATTGCGATGAACTTTACATTCAATAAACTTTACATTCATCAAAAGTAGGGAATTAAGTACAATTGACT
Source organism: Myodes glareolus (assembly GCF_982192425.1). Classification (NCBI taxonomy): domain Eukaryota; kingdom Metazoa; phylum Chordata; class Mammalia; order Rodentia; family Cricetidae; genus Myodes; species Myodes glareolus. Next base: position 76,934,114 of record NC_142034.1, on the reverse strand, counting down.
GGGTTACAGAGTGCCCAAACATTTGAGCAGATGCTGTAAAAGTGAGTCTATATGAGATTTATAAGATTAATATTACATACGGCTAATTATTCTCCCTAATGTGAGTGGGCTTTATCCAGTCAGCTGTAGAAAGAAGCAAAAATGCTGAGTAAGGGGGAACTCTTCCTGACTGCCTGGTCTCAGACATGTCTTTTCTGACCTTTGGACGTGGGCTAAGATGCTGGCTCTTGATTCAGACACTTAACAGCTTTCCCACTGGACTTTATACTGTAGGGCTCTTGGCTCCAGGTCTTTAGAATCAACAGCTGCTACACACTGATTCTCATAGATCCTAGAGAATGCAGACCTTGGGGTACCTTAACCTCAGAGTTATATAAACCAAATTTATTATACTATGCCTTACTGATTCTGTTTCTCCAGAGAAGACTTACAGTAACAGACTCTGTTGACTAGACAGGTACAGAGAATAATATTTAAGGAGTAACTTCTCTGAACTAATTTTGGGAGTTTGGGGACTTTGCAGTGGTGTGAATGAGATGTCCCCATATTCTTGAACATCTGAGTATTTGGTCCCCTGTTCGGGAGGAGAGGTGTGGCTTTGCTGGAGGAAGTATGTTTCTGTGGGCAGGTTTTGAGTGTTCAGAGACTCCCACCATTTCAGATTTGTTCTCTCTATTTTCTGATTGCAGTTTGTGATGCAATCTTTCAGTTGCTTCTTTTGCTGTGCCCAGAGTTTGCTGGCACACTTCCCTGTTATGATAGTGATCGACTCTATTCCCCTTAATCTATATGCTCAAATTAAACCTTTTCTTCTATGGTTGCCTCAGTTATGATGTTTTATCATAGCAATAGAAGAGTAACTAATACAGAGTGATTCCATAAGGCAATTAGACTTTAAAACATTAATGATTCTGTTTCTCATGCTGTTGTTAGTCCATAGCTTACCTTGTAATAGAGACACACAATTGTGTCACAATCCCAGGCTTCTGTTTAGAAGAACCAAAGGGGTAGGTGATTGCATGTGGCACTTTTAGATATTTTTGGCAAACAAAGAAATAAAATAAGAGTAGTCGGTTTGATTTTTTTTCTCTCCAGAGGAAGAAGAAAAATAGGCTCAGGGATACAAATAACTAGACACTCAAATGACCTGGAATTTTCTATTGTACTCTTAAGGAAACCCTGGCCTCAGGGAACTCCAAAGCTGAGAGGTTGAAAGTTAGTTATAGACTCATCCTGCTTTTGGCACCAGTTGAACTCTCACCCTGCTGAGTGTCTACTGTTAAGGTGTAACAGCGACTGGAGAGGGGATTATGAATATTGGGACAACAAAGTATGGGAAATCCTTCATCAAGTTAAGGACATTTACTCCCTAATTTCAGGTTAGCTTCCTTTGTCTACTGAAGAACCCCCAATTACCCTATGTGGAAGCAAATCCTTTTATCTCAGTAGATAAATCCTACATTTTCTGAGGAAATGATAACAATTTCTCCCAAATCAAAGCAATTTTCTTCAGGACTCAACACCGATGTTCTTCTTTGTTCTTAGTTTCAAGCTCCAACAAAACCCCCAAACGTAAGGTACAAAGGTCCCCCTGTGAAGAAATACAGTCCAAGAATGACTTGGACTTTTCAGTTGACACAAACATAAATGGAGGAAGTGAATGGAAACGACTTCTGACAGTGTGGCGTGGTATGTCAATGAATGCCTACTTGGACCAGTGTGGATGTATTCATGTTGGATGGTTACATCTGATTCCTTCTTAAATGCTGAAGTTCATGGAGTAGAAAAAGTCCTATAAGTTTGTGTGGCTTCCTGAACTAGGATTGGTTCACAATGAACAAGGCAGAAAAGCCAAGTCTGACATGGCTAGTTGTTAAGAAAGGATTGAAATGCTCAGAAAAAAAATGGAATCTCAGTGTGAATGTGTCATTTATAACTCTTTAGCCCATTCAGTAGATTTTGAAGGTAGCTTTCATTGACACTGTGAACATTGTGAAGGTGGACAAGCATCCAGAAGAGTGCCAGGATCTCTCATCCCTTTAAGCCAAACCGTAGGGATGGAAATTACAGTTACTATAACTGAAAACACTTAAGTGGAAGCCTGTGGCCTGATATGGGGGATGCAGAAGTCAAATGACAGCAGTTGACTACCAGAGACAAAATGGGCAGTGAAATAAATGGACTCAGACAGAGCTGTGTGATTACTGATTAGTGATCACAGAGCAGTCAAAACAGATTAGTTTGTCAGGATGTTTCTATAAGAGAGGTAGAAGTCTAGTCCCTTCTTGATTTACATAATCAGAAAAGTTCTGAAGTAAAGGAAGATTTGCCTTAACTGAATTGCAGTCCTTTCATTTCCATTTCCAGACTTGAGTCAATCTATCGAACCACAGTCTGTTGAGTAAAGGAGATGCTGGGTTCCCTTGAGGAAAGACACCAGTAGATGACAAAAAGTCAAACCTTAATTATTTTCACCATTCTTAAAAAGTACTTTTAACCCAGGAGGAGGAGGAGGAGAAGAAAAGAAGAAGAAGAAGAAGAAGAAGAAGAAGAAGAAGAAGAAGAAGAAGAAGAAGAAGAAGAAGAAGAAGAAGAAGAAGAAACTTTCAGAAACTAAAGAAAGACTTTCAGAAACTACAGGACAGTGAGTCTGAACTGATACCAATTCCAGTGTACTCAAAATGTTACTATGGCCCAACAAGTCAGAGGAAGGGTTAGGGGATTAGAGCTGAAAATAACAGTGATACATGGCTAGCTAGCTGAAGTCATCATACATTGGACCTCCAAGTTCAAACAGTTTGTAATTTTCAAGTTCTGAAGTGCATAATTCAAACATGTATACTCAGCCCCTGGCAACTCCCCACATGGTTTTCTGACCTGTGGAGTAAGAATTATGGTAGGAAAGGGAAAATGTGAGTCACTAGGGTTGACTTTGACTAAGAAAAGGCGAATGAAAACAGATAAAACAGTATCTCACTCCTGGAGGGACTACAAAGGCCATTGCCACTAGTGGGGCTTGAACTGCTCGGGGGTGATCATTTCTGGCACATTCCATTCAACTCACCTACTTGTGTAGCTAAGTGTAGAGAACACAGATGGATCTTGGAGAAAGGCAGTAGGTTATCATAAGTTTACCAGTTGGTAATTCTAATTAAAGCTGTTACAACAGATATGTTCCATTGCTTGAACAAATTAATATAGCCCCTGGTAACTGGTACATAACTGTTTATCTTACAAAAGTCTTTGTCCTCATGACTATCAAGAAAGAAAATCAGAAATAGGTTTTGTTTGTTTGTACAATTGCTTGTTTTCATCTGGTACAGACAATAATACACTTGCACTTTCCTATCTCATGGGCACGTTGACACACCACTCCTATGCCAAAATTTAGTTCAAAGGAGTATTAGGCTGGAATGTAGTTCAGTCATAGAATGCTTTTCTACCTAATATGGACAAGGCCTTGGGTCAATCCCAGCACTCCTCTCCCCACAAAAATTCTTAAGTATTAAATAATGTGAGCATGCCAAGATATCCCTTCAATGGTGGTAAATAAGTTAATGCAGCTGGCAGAGGAATGTCTACTGATCTTCTTTGACATTCGGATGGCATATGCCCCTCATTTGAGCATGCTCCATTAACTCATAAACCAAATGACCCCGAAAGCTGCTAGTTTTGAGTGATGTAAGGGAAGGCTATATAAAAGCTCTGAGTTACTAACCAGTCTTTCATGCTCTTGGGTCATGTACTCCAGCAGATCCAATGAGAGCTGAATGATGAATGGAGTAAATGCACTGTTTTGAACTTCTGCCTTGCCTTCTAGGTGAATCATAGCAAGCCCTTAGGGTTACAAGAGTGCTCTGCAGAGATCTATTACCATTTTGAGAGAATTCTAGGTCCTGTTTGGGGCCTTAATAGAAATGGAATGCTTAATCATAGGCTACCAAGTTATCTGATATGATAAAGTAACCATCAAGTATTTGTTACCTACCCTCTAAGACATTAAATGGGGCGTGCAAAACATGGATTATCAGCTGTTACTGTTTAATGTTGGTGGTATATATGAGGTTGGACCTCAACAGAACCTGAAAATACAAAGGATTTAGATAAAAAATAAATACTGAGCACCCTTCAGGTATTTGATAGAGGAAGAAAGGACTTAGGCCTGGTTTATAGATGATGTGCATGTGCTATTAAAACATGGACATCTACAACACTTCAACTCTTTTTTTTTCTGTGACATCACTGGGAGATAATGGGAAATGTATATCTTCCCAGTCAGCAAAATTTTGGAAAAAGCACATAATGGTTCATTTTGTTTGAAAGGGTGTATGGCCAGGCATGCAATTATAAATCAATTCATAAGATTCAGTCAATAGTTTCACTTCATGGTCAGGGACTTAGAAAGAACATAATCACACAGTGGTGCCAGGAAGTTCTAGAGAAATGGTAAATGGATAAGTTCCACAACACGGTGGAGAAATGAAGATATTTATATCTTGTGGGAATGTTCATCAAACGTGACTTCAGGCCAGAGGCCTTAATAATCAACTGGATAAAATGCCCTATTCTGGGACACTTATCAGACACTCTCCCTGGCTACCTTTGTCCCTTCCTTGATGACAACGATGGAGTTTATGCAAAGGCTGAACAACGTGAAGCTTCACTTCGTAAGTTTGGTGTGGCCACTGCTGTGGGCCCAGCCAAAAGCAGGCGCCAACTCTGAGTGCCATTCCTCAGTATGATAGACCAGCTTCCTTGTGAAGGGCTGAATACAAAGTACTGCTTCCCTCATCAAAGGACATCTTTCTTCCTAGAAGAGCTATTCACTCTGAATGTAGATTTACCTTCCCTACAAATTGTCTTTTCACCAAAACTACCATCCACATACTAATAGACTACGTTGTTCATTGTCATGATCGTCTACACGGAATTGCTCCTGAACAGGGAATCGAGGTCACAGGAAAAGAAATGTGGCAATGGGCCTATGATCATAGAATTACGGCTATTACTGTTTCCACTCACTATAGTCAAGTAGCTGTTATAATGTAAGAGTAAATTAACCTTTTGAGTTTCCTGCCATCTTCATATACTCATTCATTCATAAAAAATAGATATTAAAAATTAGACACTAAGATGCACATATGTAAGGAAACATATGGTGTTTGTCTTCCTGAGCCTGAACACTTTACTCGGTTGTGGATTCAGAGTTAGCTATCTGAGAGTGTTTTTTAAAGATTTTCTGGAAAACCATTTTCACGAGGATACAATAGAGACTGTCACTTCTTGCATAGCCAGGATCATAGAACCCGGAACCAAGGGTGGAACTGAGAGGAGCGTCATTCAGAATTGTCACTGGTGATCCTGAACAGATTGCGGTTTCTTTTTAACTAGTTATTTTCTATTTGTTTGTTTGCATGTGTGCTCACATGTGTGTTAACTCACATGCCTGTGTAGACAGAGGCCAGTGCCGGAATCTGAATGAGAGAAGCCATGATTATACCGCAGGTACGATTTGCTACTAATCCATATCTCCAGCAACCCCGGTTGCTGTAGTGTTATACTCTCAGGGACAAGAGGAATGTTTCCACTTCGAGACTTGCAGTGCCTTCATTGAATTAGAACATAAAGCTGCTGGCTGGCAGAAAAAAAAAGTTACTATGCTGCCTGTGGTGACAGGTCTAGATGACAAAGGAGAAGACGGACTACCACTCCACAAACAGACAAGGAAGACTTACATTTAGAATGCAGGAGAGCTCTTACTAGGCCCTGCGATTATAGTCAATGAAAAACCAAAATGGCCCAACTGAGACACTTCAGAATTAGATGCTCTGTCACTTTGCAAGATACAGAACTGGCATATTTACTCACTGAAGCTAAGGGGACTCCATAATGGCTATTAGAGGGTGGTGGCTGAAAATATCAGCAATCACCATGCAGAGAGCTACAGAAGTCAGACTGTTATTGTCAGAATCATAGACTCCTCATGTTGCCATGAGTGTGTTGATATCTCTATCCTTTAGTTCTTTCCTGTCATCTAGAGCACAGCATATTCGTTTCATATTGGAGTGCTTAAGTATTGTTAACTTTACATCATAGAATTCATATTAGGAGACAGCAAGCCTTGACACAAACATGTTGTTTCCTTTTTTTAGAAAAATATATTAGCATGGTTTGGGTTACATATTGGAAGTTTTACAATGCCAGATAGAATTACAGCTTTTTAAATTTCTATATCTAGAGAGAAAGTATAGTTGAAAAAGGCACACCTGTTGAAATGGGGTGGACTAGAAATGGGTCAACAAACACTATGTTGGGTGTGTCTGTGGGGAGTGTCTGCACAGGGTGGCTGGGTAAAGCAGACCATGCTGTCTTTCCTCCAATCACCAGCAGACTTAAACAGAGAACAAACCTGAGTAGGAGATCTCCTTTGGCGGGTCTGGTTTAACTGGAGTATGGCTGTGTCCAGCATTAAGACTCAGACTGAAATACTGGCACTTCTTGTGTCTCAAGCTTGCTGAGTATGAACTTAAAACTTATCCCAGGGCACCTTGAAGACCCTGGTCCACTAGCCTTGACCTGGAACTCCACATCAGCACTCATGGCTCTTGGGCTCATCAACTGCAGGACTTGAGAACTTTCTGCAATTGCCAGGTTTATAGTTCTCCTAGTAACACTTCCTTGTAAAAAATATCTTTCTGTATATGTTCATATCTAGTAACTTTCTTCCTCCAGTGGATCTGCCTCATACAGAGTACAAAGTCACCACTGTAGAAAGAACAGCCCCAAATTTCATGTGGTGGAAGGATTACATGGTCATCATTTAGTCTTTGGGAAAAACAAATAGCTCTGGGTCCAATTTACCCATGGTAATGATTTCTGATTCTTGTTTCACACACTTCAACCCTATTTCTAGGTCAGAAATGAAAGTGAGGCACGCTGCTTTGGAATATATCGGCTTCATCTTACAGTATCATTTTTTCTCCATTTTGGTTGATTCTTGCCTCATCAGTTTAGGTACCACATATTTCCAGCATGTCTTTCTGTGACTATGTGTACATATATGGGTCTAGATTTGTAAGATGAACTTATGTCTGCAGTTACATAGGTAGGACATGCATTTACGGTTTAAGAAGCAAAACTGCTTTTTCTTCAGGAGTCAAATTTCAAGATGCAATCTGCAGACTTGTAAGACAAAGAAAGGTCTGTCTGGGACCACGAATGAAACAAAGTCACCTTTAAAGCGTATGAAACAATACTTTGTTTTCTTTTCCAAATGGAAAAGGAGCTCAGGGAACCTTAAATCCACATGATGGACAAGAACTAGCTAATAAGCAGAAAAGGCAGATACTAGCGAGGACTCTGTTTGACAAGACTTATAAAAGTAACCCATGCATTACCATAATTGTCTCTCTATTTGGGATCTGTAAAATGAGAAAAATTAAGAATATCTGAGCTTAGCAAGGTGAGGTATGCCTGTGATCTGAGTACTCAAGAGACTGAGGCAGGAGGATTTCCCGGATTTTAAGGAGAGAACGGCTGTGAAAATCTAAGCACAGTGGTTTGAACACACTTAATGCTCACTAGTTGTTAGTTAAAAACAACAAGCAGAGATCTTTAGGTTAAAGTTTAAGAACAATTTGATATGGTGATGTAGATGTGAAACACTAAGAAGAAATCTAGCCGACAAGAACAAATGATTCTGTTATGGAAAATATAAGATGATGTGGCTTCCCAGGTCTGAGGAAACAGTGAGTTTTCACTTAGACTCTAATTTGCACAAGAAGCTTAAGTACTTCAAGTTCAGTCCTACCTGTGAATCCTGATGACCTACATTGTATAACTGATTTCTAACAGACTCTTGTGTCTTAGTCCTGTGGAAACAAGTGAGTAACGAATAAAATTTGACCTCATGGAGTCTACAGTCACTAACTAGCCTTGGCTAGGTGATTTCACCAAGCATGGTCCTAAGCAAACCTCTCCTACAAAGGGTCATAGAGAAAACACTCAGTGCTTTGGGGGCAATGGTTTCTATTGCACGTGTTGAACTTGACATTGTGGAGAAAGGTGACCACGGATGGTCTGCTGATGGTGGAGCTTGGCTATCCTCCGATTTAACTTCACTTCGAAAAACAGGATACAAATAAGCTAGATTGTGTAGCCCTCTGGCCAGTAGAGAGACCAAGCAGCAGGGTAATTCTAAAGGACTACAACAATGGGAAGCTGATTCTCAGGGAACTGTGCTTTGGGAAAACAAAAATTCCTAGGCACTCAGTGAAATGGGAATTACAGGCGGAGGAGACTGATGATCAACAGACATTAACAGAAAGGGCTTGTTCTGGGAGAAGTGTGAGGAGCCACAGTAATTGGGAGGCTGGTGTCAGAGAAAAATGAACAAGGAATTAGGGAAGAGAAAAAGAAAAAAGAAAGTAAAAAGCCTTTCTGTACATAGTTCTGTGATGTCTGGCAGCAGAGTTCATATAGTCTTCCAGGATTTCTAAAGGTCGAGCCGCTGTTTTCCCTCCCAAAGCAAAATGATAACACCACTCAGTTCAAAAGCTGGCCATATCAAATTGCCATCTAATCATTTAATTAAAGCCCCATGCTGGCACCAGCCATCCTCCGGGCCCATTTTTCATTTGGGCACATTTCATTACACTTTTCAAAGCAAATTTGCCTTTTCAAAGGCGGAAAATGCAAATGACTAGCTTTGAAAGGAAACCGCATAAGGCTCTGTGTAATGATGGGGTTCTTGGAAAGTAGCAACACACAGACAGAGCTTCTAAGGCCGAGGGGGGCTTATCAGCCCCATGGAAACACAACCCAATATTTCATTACAGCATCAGGATGCAAACAGAAGTGAAATACCAAACACCAGAAAATGAACAGCCTTCTCTGTTTCCCTTTCAAACATCATTTGATGACAGTTTTGAAAGAGAGTCCATCCTTAGGCTGGGCCAGACCCACACAGACATTGATAAATGAAGACATTTATAAAGTGTGGCCAGGACTCATCCAGGAAAAGGATGAGAAACTGTGAGAAACTGAACTGTGCAGAAGCAGGCACAGGGACACCATGCCTAAAGGGCAGTTCTCATAGGGCACTAATGAACAAATTCAGACACATTCCAAAAAGTGTTCTAGAGTAAGAAGATGTCCACTCTGCCATGGTACAGCTAACACATCCCAGTGCTAGATGCAAGAGAGACGCAAAAGCGACCTTAACAGAATCATCAACCTCCCCCTGTATTGGAAAATCAGAGAAAGCCTGCTACCCAATTACTGGTGCCTTTCTCCCTGGAAGATAAAACTGTATCACACGTTCCATAAATCTAAAGCTCCCAAAAGGAGGAGGCACTTAGCCCAAAGAGGACAGTGAGGGACAAAATAAACAGCTGTCAGTCCACTCTTTATCACTCAGAGAAGAAATGATTCATGGCAGGCAGCCAGATGGATCCTTCAGTCCTGTGGAAAAGCCTTCAGGAACTGGAGCTGGAACAGCGGTGGAGAGTTTGAGAATCTCATGTGAAGTTCAAAGTGGCAACCACTCTGATTTGTGGCCAGCTGAAACAAGAGCCTCTGACCAGGGCCATTTGCCAATACTTCAGCCATGGTGGTTAGCTCAGTTAAAGCTTCACTCTGGACTAAGTTAAGGCTTTATTTGACTCCTCCCCCAGCAAGCATGCTTTTGCTTTTCTTGGTGCCAAGAACAATTATCCAAGAAGCAGCAGCTTACAAAAGGAATAATTTGTTTTAACTTGTGGTTTGAAAGGACAGCTGTTTAGCATAGACCATGACTAGAGGGACATGAGGTTGCTTGTTCATATCCGGGCAGATCAGAAAGTAAAGAAAATAGGGAGGAGGATCCAGAATTAACTCTCAAGGTCCACCCTACAGTGCTCTGTTTCCTCTAGCTAGATCATACGTCTCAAAGTTTCCAAAAAACTCCCCAGCTTGTACCATGAGCTAAGGAGCAAGAATTCAAACACAGGAGCCTGTGGAGAATAATTGACATCCAAACCATTACAGACACCTATTCCTGCCAGGTCAGACTTGATTCTGCATTTGGGATCCAGGTCTGAGCACTGTGCTACCCCAGGGATGTGGAAAAGTATTAGAGTGCACTAGGACATTTGAAGATGACCTTTCTCCCAGTTGTCTTTTTCTCATTAATTTTAGTAATGTCCTTTAACATGAATATCTAATAAAAGTGGCATGTATCATAAATGCACATCTTGGGGGACTTCTCTCATAAACATACCTGTTTAGTCAACAGTTTGGCAAAAAGTCCCCAATACTACCAACACCCATAAACTCTCTCATTCCCTTTAATCAATGGACATAACTGAGCATCTTGGGGTAAACTGGTGCTTGATATAATTGCAAGCAGAGAGTATATATCATTCTCTGATTTTTTTTAGTCTAGTACCCTACTGTTGAAGTTTATCTGTTTGTTTCTTTTCACTGATATTCCACTTTGTGATTATGCCATGATCTATTCTACTATTGGTTGTGATATTTCCAGTATTGAGCTCTCAGGAAGTATAGCTGTGAAGAACTCATAAATGTCTTTAGTCACAGATATTTTGATCTTGCCTCTTTGACGTAAGATGAAAATTGTGACATAGCACTGGATACATCTGCATAAAGTCTCCCACTCTAAAATTCAAAACCCAACTTTTGTTGGGAGCAAAAGACAAAAGGATAACCTCATTTCTTCTCTGTAGCTGATCCCCTGGTGTGGAAGGTCCTTCTGTCTGTGTGTTGCTTTTATTGGTTAATGAATAAAGAATCGGCTTGGCCTATAGCATGGGAGGAGAACGGCAGAGTCAGAGGGATATCATGGAGCCACCAGAGACAGATGCTGGAAATTTTACCTGGTAAGCCAAGCCACGGGGCAATATACAGATTAATAGAAATGGGTTAAATTAATATGTAAGTGTTAGTCAATAAGAAGCCAGAGTTAATGGGCCAAGCAGTGATTTAATTAATACAGTTTCTGTGTGATTATTTCGGGGCTAAGTGGCTGGGAACAAAAAGCAGCTCTCTCCTTGCAACAATCCCCTCCCATGATCCTCAACCTTGTGTTAGCCCTCTTCCACCATCTTAGACCCTGTGTCAGCCCTCTCCTCCAACCATCCTCGATACAGTCAGCTCTCTACATCTTGCCAAGTTCAAGCAACTGGCTGTGTTTGGAGAGTGTTTTAGTTGGGGTTTCCACTTCTGGGATGAGACATCATGACCACAGCAAATCATATAAAGAAAAACATTTAATTGGGGCTAGCTTAAAGTTTCAGAGTTTTAGTCTGCTATTGTCATGGGGGGTGGCACGCAGGCAGACATGGTACAGAAGAAGAAATTAAGATTTCTAAATCTTGATCTACAGGCAACAGCAAAAGTCTGTGTGCTACACTGAGTGTAGCTTGAGCATAGGTGATCTCAAAGTCCAGCCCCACAGTGACACACTTCCTCCAACAAGTCCACACCTGATACAACAAAGTCATACCCTACGGGGGCATTTATCTTTTAGATCAGCACAGACAGAGAGATGAACAGCACATTAAAGGACGCCAGAAGCAGTCATGTATTATTAAAAACACTCCTGAAGAGGTCAACGAAGTATACCCTTAAAACCACATAAAGATTCTTCAACGTAGCATTTTTTAAGTGCGAAGGTTGCCTGCCTCCAGCATAGGAATCGAGGCTTCTAAGAGACTGACAATCTGAGCGTGCTGAGTAGCAGTGGTTGCTGTGAGCAAATATTTACTGCTTGCTCTGATCCAGTCATCAGGTGGGAAAGGAAAGGGAGGTCAATTGTCCAGAATTCTATGCACAGGGCAGATGCACAGACATTTTTGAGGCTTGTTCACCCATCCACCCCTGTTATTTTTTATATAACCCAGATTCCTAACTTGTTTAACTAGAGTAACTAACACTCACCAAACTCCTGATTGTCTGATTTAGAGATAAATGACTTAAGCATGCCAGGAGATCCGCAGAGACGGGGCAGGCATAAGTTTACCTCATGTCTAGGCCAATCGGTATAATTGTGTCGCTTGGCCACAGATATCAGGCTGAGAACGTGAGCACTATGGCCTAAGAAAATGTAACCATTTTGCTTTGTCACAGATGAATTCTCATCTTTACAAATCTCTGAGCACTTTCTTTTTTAAGTTAATAGATTCTTGACTTAAAAATTCCAGTTATGACTTGGGTTTCCTGCTGCTTACCGCCAAAACTTTCGGAATTTAAATATGGTTAACCTCAGACTCCTTGCTCAATGTTTCTACATGATGTAAGCAATTTATTTGCTGGAACAAAATTAAAAGTGGAACATTATAATGGTCTTTAGGATACTATAATTAGGTATTATTTCTAGGCATAGATATTGAAAGGATACAAGGCATTCAATAGTAGAAATACACTGGACACTGTCCCAGGCGCCTGAAAATTAAGACAAAAAATATAAGGTCTATGGCTAAGAGTCCAGGCTTAACAGCCACTGGGGCACAGGGAGAGACACACACTAACATAACTCAGGATTCGTCAAAGATTTCTCTCTAGGGACAAGGTAAATATTTCCGTTTTTGTGTGACTGATAGTTTCTGTCCCAACTGCACAGATCTGACATCAGAGCAGAGATTCAGCCATAATCAGTATGTTTACAAGTGAGCATGATGATCCTTCAAAAGCACCGCACTGCTGGACACTGGGATTGCAATTCTTTACAGGTTCCACACACCGTAAAGTAGTATTCTCATTTGGACGTTTTTTTCAGTCATTCAACACACACACACTCACCACACACACACACACACACACACACACACACACACACACACACACACACACTGTCTTTGTCCATGGGCTTTAATTGGTTGAACTCTGAAACACAGTGGATACAAAATTTAAAGGTTCAGTCTTCTACCATATTTGAGGTACAGGACACTGAACAAACCACTTAATCTCAGATGGTATGTCATAAAGACTATTATAATGCACCATTTATAGTTTTGTCCCAGCAAATAAATCGCTTACTTCATGTAGAAACATTGAACAGAGTCTGATATGAAGTGCCAAATCAACGCTAGCTATCTTTCTGAAAACTGATTATGAGGGAAAGTGATGCATTTAGTTATTAACTTTTATGTTACATCTATGGGAGTTTTGCCTGCATGCATAACGGGACTACATAAACGCAGTGCCCACAGAGGCCAAAGAGGGTGTCATATCCCCTGATATTGGAGTCTCAGATGGTTGTAAGACTCTATGTGGGTGCCAGGAATGGATCCAGCTCCACCAGCAGAGCAGCCGGAACTCTTAACCACTGAGCCTTCTCTATTATCTCCAGGCCATGTGGTTTAATAAGAAAAGGACACCAACATTTCCCAAGCAGAAAGTCTACAAAATTGTGTCTTGAGATGCTTACAAAAATATTGTTTGCAAGGATATATGCGAAAACGTACACCTAATTAAACTGCCCTTGGGTGTGCCATGAATTAACTTACAATGCAAAAGGTAATTAGTATTTTGCAGTCCATCACAATATATCAGCAGTCGTTTCAAAAATGAGGAATAAAGCAGAGGGAGGAGAAAGAGGTAGGAGAGGAAGAAGAGGATCCAGAGGACGAAAAAAGAGAAAGAGGAGAAGGAAGAAGATGGATAGGAGGCTTATTTGGTCTATTTTCAGGTGTCTATAATGCATTTATTTAGAAATAAATCCTCTCACCAAGCTGATAAAAGTTTTAAAACCCATGGTCACTCCATTTCTGGTTTGAAGTGCAATTGTTGATTATAATAATTTACTCATTGACTAGTTAGTTCAGCTAAATCTTACAGACTGTGTCTTTTTTTATGAGACTAGATGGTACCCCATCACATGGATGATAGGAATAAGACCCCACACTGTATTGGTCAGATACCCCACTGGGTAACTGATCATCAAAAAATGACTCACTAAAGATTTGCATCTAAGGTGTCTTCAGGTCCTCTCATTCTGTGCCTCATCCCTCGCTCCAGCCCACACTAAAGTTCATAACCCCATTTAAGCTCATCAGCAAATCCCAGCCTCCATAAATATTACAGGGAGCTAATGAGATGACTTACGGAAGGTTTGCCGCTCACTGCAGAGAGGGCACAGAGACAGTTAGATTTCTCCAGTCCATGCTACAGAGAAACCAATTAGAGGGTTTTTTTTCCTTCTAGAATTATGCAAATAAAAAGCAGAGCAATTTGTTGAGTAAGAAATTTGGTTCTGTATTTGTAAGAATAAACATGGGTAACAGGAAATGGTAGATTTTCTGATTTAGTTCATCACTCAGCAAGCAAAATGCATGTGTTGAAAACCTACTGTGCTCCGCATGCAAGATTTAAGGCCTATTATTATGGAATTCTTTGCAAGTGGCCTGTGAAGAATGTGCTATTTTCTAATTTTCAAAGATGAGAAAAATGAGATATCTTTCATCTTTTCCAAGTTCATAGATCTTATAAGCGGTCAGGATCCTCTCACCGTCTCCCTCTTCTGCCCACTCTTTGACTCTCAGTGACTAAAGAGCTCTCTCCACTCAGGACCAACGTGTGCCTTCTGCTGCAGTGGGTGGAAAGTCAATATCAATATTGGTCATGGTTCTCTGAGCCGTTTTCCAGACCCAGCTTTATGTGTTTGTTCTTTTAATTTAATTTCAATCTTTTTCAAAGTACTTCAAGATCTTTTACTCTCTAAGGTGGGCACTTGAATGTTCATTTTACCCAAGAAAGAAATGTTCATTTCAAGGTTGAACCTCAAAAATGCCGTGTGCCTTGTTTAATCTCCCAAAGTAATAGAGAAAGAACTGAGACCTATTTATCTACCTGATATGGGTATAAGGATTTTAAAACCATAAAACTTTCGGGAAAACCATTAGGTTTTCTTCTGTAATCCAATGTATGTGTGTTTTGACACATGCATGCCCGCATCCTTACAAATGCACAGACACCAGAGGACTATGATGTTATGTGTCCTATTATTTCACCCTCTATCTTATTGAGACAGACTCTCTCATCAAATCTGGGACTATCATGGTGGCCAGAAAGTCCCAATGGCCATCTAGTCTCTGTCCTCCCCACCCAGTGCTGGGTTCTAGGTTGGCCAACTTTTTACATGGGTGTTGAAGATTTGAACACAGGTCTGCATGTCAGTTCAGCAAGTGGTCTACCCACTGAGCCATTTTCCCAATCAGTCATCCATTATAGAATCAAAAAGTTCATCTTTTCTTAGGCAACATTAGAAAATTAATATAAACTCCTAGTGTCATAAAATTCTTAATAATCTATCTCTCTATAAAATTTAATATTTATACTAATAATCAACTAAAAACTTGAGGCTCAGGTCCCTTATATGGTAAGTGAGCTAATGATGCCAATCATAGTAATGATTAAATGTGGAAAATTAAAGAAAATACAGAAAATCCAAGCATTAACACTGTAGTAACTATCATATTAAAGACATTTGTCACCATCCACTTTCCACATGCTTCCCTTATCTGTGCTAGTTTCATTCCTATGGTTGTGACAAAACACTGACTAAGAACAGCTTGGGGAGGAAAGGACTCCTTTAAATTCACGGTTACAGTCTAAGCATGAGCTCAAAGCAGGAACCTCAAGGTAGCAACTGAAGCAGAGACCCTACAGAGTGATTGCTAGTTTGGTTTCAACAGCTTGTTCTATCTGTTTTTTTTTATATACATGAAGGCTACTTTCCCAAATGTGGCACTACCCACAATCATATCACTCATTAATCAAGAAAATGGTCCAGGGACTTTCTCCCAAGCCAATTTAAAGGGCAGCATCTTCTCAGTTGGGGTATCCCCTCCCAAGATGACTTTAGGATATGCCAAGTTTACCTAAACCTAGTCAGCAGATCACATCTCTAGAACAGAAGTTTGATAATAGATGAGAAGAATAACACACTAGCAGTAGATGGTCCTGTCTTACTTCTATTTTCAATTCTTGCCATTTTTGCCCTTGTCTTTGCTCTCATCTCAAAAATAGGGAGGCTTTTCCAACATGCAGGATTCTCAAAGTTCCCAAACCTTGTCATCACTACCACCCTAGGTGACAGCTCCATTTAGTTTCCCAGAGCAACAAACGAGAAAATAAATGATGGGCAGTTCACACTTATTGCTTCAACTGGTTTGATCAGCCACACATTCTGGAGCTCTGCTATTACTAGTCTTTTTATTGGCTGATTTCGCCAAACGATTTTACTGTGGTAGTAAAAAGAGTAAGGCCGAGCAACCAGCAGTGTCCTGTTCTCTCATGAAAAATGACGCTGATGAAACTTCAGCTGCTCACTGCATCTCTAGAAAGACTGAGAAAGCAGTCATCAGGGAGAGCTCAACTCTATTTGAATGAGTGTGTTCTACCACTAACAAAAGGTCTTCATATTTCTCATTCACTTCCCAAATGTTATTTAAATACTTCACAGGAAAAGTACACTAGGAATAGCAAAGACCTGGAGTTCAGCTGTCCAATGTCACGATCTTTTAGTCTCATTTTTAGTATTCCTATTTCCTCTATTATCAGATTAGGAGAATATTATAATATGTATGGTATTTTTGAGAATTAAATGAAATAAAACGCACAAGGCATCTCTCTAACTTTGAGTCAGGTCTCTGATTCAAAGAAGCTGAAAGCAAACATGCCCCCAAGTGGGAATGTAGAGTTGCTTATAAACCTGCAGCCTCTGTTTCCTACTCCAGGAAATACCACCAACCACAGCTGTATAGTTATCACCTCTGAACTGAAGAATTGCAGCATTCCCAGGAAGTGGGGTAGGAGCACAGCAGTAGAGAGACCCATTGACCAGGATGTAAAACAAAACTAACAAGGCTCAGTAAATTCCTAAAACTTACAAGGCTTACCATCCCCATCCCCAAGGGTACCGAAGCCTTACAGATTGGCGAAAGTAAGGGAGGCTGTCTTCAGTGACACTGTCCACAAACCGTGCATGGAGTTGTAAGAACATAGCTTTTGTGAGTTCTCACCTTTACCACAATAGGCTTTTCTATGACATGGCTGCTTTTGATTCACCTATGCTTTTGTAAGTGACACTAAGTTAGGCTTGGGTGAAATTGGTCTGTCCCCAGGGGTGAACATATATTTATTCATATTTCCCCCAAAACATTCACACAACAGCCTCCCCACTACCAAAAGTGAGGATGACCCTCTACACCCCTGACTGTGTATAACCTCAGGCTCCTGCTCATTGTATGACTTTATCTCATAAAGCATTCAATCCACCCACCACCCTTCATCTCTGTTCTCATATCTCTCTTCACGTTCTCTCCCAGTCGTTCTGTGCTGTAGCATCATAGCCTGGCTGGCTGTTGTCCTCTTCCAAACTGTCACTGACTCTAGCCTTTCTCTAAGTGATGTCCTAAGAGTCGGTCAAAATGATGTTTAATAAAGTAAACCACACAACATGTTATCCCCTGAATTTAAGCCCGATGAAGCTCCCCAATATCCCAAGGATGAGACCCACTGGCTCACCAGAGCCTTCTCTGTTCTGAGTGAGCTGGCTCTGATGATTCTCTAACTGTTGCTCATCTCGCCAGCTGCTTCCTTCTCAGGGTTGCAGTAACACGTTTCCCTGGCCCTTTGAAGGCCCCAAGACAGGCTCTCTAATGACACCATAGCCTTTTGCTTAGATCCTCGCTGCCAGCTCCCACAGCAGCCTCACATCCCGATAGAAGTTGGAAGCTACCTCTGGCACTCCAGGCCCGCTTCACTTCTTTGATCTCTTCTTCTTTCTAGAACTTAAATGGAAAACATTCAGCCCTACCCCATTGTTGGCCACTGTTTCCCTTCTACAGTCTAGGTACCCATGAATAATTGGGCTACAAAACTGTTAAGAAGAAAAATTCCAGAACTAAATAGTGGCTACATTTTCAATTGCATTTCATTGTGAACAGCATGATAACACTGCACACTGCACAGCTCGGAATCAACTGGAACCCAAGGTCATGCCTTGGTCCAGAGTAGTCACATTGTATATACTACCAGCTATGGTAGTTATAACCTAGCAGGTATTGTATCCCAGGACATGTGCTCAAGCAAGCCTTGCTTCACTCCAAAACAATTCTGAAGTGCACGGGTAGCAACTTGGATGTAACAGAGAACATAATACACATAACCTGAAGATCAAAGTGCTTTCTTTAGTAAAATGGCGAACATCCAATGAGATAGTTTTAGAGAAAAGGACATCGTATCTTTTGAATTTTGATAATAATGTTTTCTATACCTGTCTACTTGTTTTATTTCAATAGGAATATGCTTTGTTTGTTGAGCTCTTAGTAGTACTGGAGACTGAACACAGATCTTCATATACATCAGGCGTTTCTACCACTGATCTACATACCCAGTACTTTTATTTGGAGACAAATCGTTAGAAAGTTCCCTAGGCTTCTGAAACAGTACAGACTATAGACCTGAACTATTAAGCTTAGACAGACTTAGTATTTCATTTAATATCTCATTGAATTTTTTTATGTGTGTCTGCATATGCCTGAGTGTCCATATGTATAGTATATGTGTTCAGGAGCCCAAAGAAGTCAGGAGAAGGTATTGGATCTAAAGGAACTAGAATTATAGGTTATTGTGAGTCACCATATGGTTCTTAGGACCAAGCCCAAGTCTTTTGCAAGAGCAGTATGTGTTCATAACTGCGGAACCATCTCTCCAGGCCCAGATTTAACTTCTTAATGTTTCTAATTTGTAATCCATGATTTATCATATATATCTTTGCATAAGAAGATGCATCCCACATACACAGGTTTGGCACTAACCTATTCATGGTTTCAGACATCTAATAGGAGTCTTGGACTATATGTTTTTTTGTACATTTAACCACAGCAGTTAAATGTCTAGTTGAGTGCCTTTCTCATTACGTTATAAATCTTACGGATGAGAGGCTCGGTTTTACCAAAGTAGAGCTAGGCATACACTAGACATTCACTAGTTCTTAGTGACTTTATAAAGCTCCCCTCTTGACTTTCTTTTTCTCCATCCCTGCCACTAGCCCTTGTGCAAATATCCACCAAGTGTCTACCATATGCCAGTTATTCCCTTTGGTGGCACTAACATTGTTTTCCAAATTCTGTTTGAATGTTCCCAGTAATAAGGACCACATTAGTTCTGAAAAAGCTCATGGGCACATAGTTCTAAGTGACAATAATTCTTCTTCCAAATAAGCTGTAATTTATCTCTATGAAATTTTGACCCATTGGTGGATATGACTTGTTATTTGTACTCCAATATGGAAAAATGCAGCTACTGGTATGATCATCATCAACAACAAAACCCTTTAGGACATGTTTATTAAGTTGGACCATTGTCAATATAGGAAAATTTGCACTCCCTCCACAGAGTTCATGTCCTAGATGAAAATATAAGTAGCTAAATGAAAGTCAAGGCCCAATCTACTAAAACCCAAAAGTTTTTCATGATTGCTTTCTATCTTTTGGGATATTATCTGTCTGTGGCACTAGATGTGAGTTTGCTGATGGTGAAGTTCAAATGTCTTTATCTTTATCTTGGTAGTAAGCACAGAAGTTTGTCAAATAGATTTGTTGAACCAATGAAATGGTCATGGATGTACCAACAGATGCTGTGCATAGCCACTGAGAACAGTGGAGAAATTGCGTACAAAAGGCCAAGTGCTAGTATATCCAAGGGCTTGCAGGGACTGTGATTTTGCAGGATGGAACAGGCTGCCCTCTGCAGGGCACAGTGAGACTGGTTGGACAGAAAGTATAAGAGGAATATTTTAGCATAAAGTGAAGGAAGTTCTCTCTCACCATGAAATAACTACTCAGTAGTTAAATGGCCTGCCTGGAAGCATCATTAGAAGAAATCCTGGTCGGACATGTCTGTCGGTTGAGTTCAGCAATATATAAACTCTTATGCTTGAGTAAACACAACATTGGTATGGAATATGACAGAAAAGTGACTCTATGAAATACTTGAACTTCTTGTTGCATAAGTACGTGATAAAACAGACTTTTAAGATAGAGTTTCCCATTCACCTTTTGATATAAAAATAGAATTATAACAGTAAAATAGAATTCTACGTAGAAATAGGTGGGGGGACAATGATGATGATGATGATGATGATGACGATGACGATGATGATGATGACGACGATGATGATGGTGATGATGATAATGATGATGATGGTGACGATGACGATGATGATGATGATGACGATGATGATGATGGTGATGATGATGATGATGATGATGGTGGTGATGATGATGACGACGATGATGATGATGATGATGATGGTGATGATGATGATGATGATGACGATGATGATGATGATGGTGGTGGTGGTGGTGGCGGCAGCAATGTTGATAGCAGTGTTGCAGAGTGCTTGCCACATGTCACACATTGATCGCATATTTCTTACAGCAATGGTTGAAAGAGGCATAAATGAATTAATCTACAAAGGTTAAAGTACTAGAAGGTGGTCTTTCCAAGGTAGAACAACTGCAGAGTCTTATTTCTCAATTCCCAAGCAGAAGTCTACCTCGGGAATGAAATTACCTAGACTTTCTTGTCAACTCCATTGTAGTAGCTATGTGAAGAATTTAAACAAGGCACTTCTCTGTCACCTGCATTTCACTGTTAACATTAGGAAAAAATGTATTAAGAACAATCAGGAAGTAATAGAAAATGAGCATGGAAAATGTGCACTGTGCTGATCCACTATATATACATTCTAATCTCCTGTGAATGTAAGTCTAACACAGGAAACAATTATTTAACAACAGAGACGCAGTGAGAAAGCCCTCACCGGGTCAAATTCCCTCATTGTATAAACATCTTAGGGCCTTCTTTACACAGACTTAGATGGCAAAGCCTACTCTACACTTGCCCAGGCTGGACAGAATCACTCCTGTATGTGGAACCCACCTTGTCATGAGAAACAGGAGTTTGTCTGCCTTCAAGCCACATCTCCTAGTTCTAACATTTGGGGTTACCTCTAGTAACTGTCTTGTTTATATCCCTTTGCTTCTGTGTGTGTGTGTGTGTGTGTGTGTTCATATGTCCGTGTCTAGCAATATTTTTATGTGTCTTGGGCATTGTAAAATTTAACTTATATGTGGATTCTGTTATCGTCTTCTAAACAAATGTTTATGTTTATTTTAACAAACAGTTAAACTGCCTTTATTCAAACTCTAACTCATACCTCCATTGCAGTGGGGAGCCACTGAAATCCTCTGCATTCCTCTTTAATGTTCAAATTTGTCTGTTTTATGGATCTGTTAGAAACTTAAGGATTGTGTATTAAAAACAATTGGGGGCTCTTCCTTATGGTGTATTTTCTAAAAGTCATTTTAATTTTCTAGTATCCTAAGCACTTTGAATTCTATTTTGATTTGGGGTTTTGACTCACATATCTGTATAAATAAATAATCAAATAATTAAAGCAAGTAGCAAAAGCAGCTGTTTACATTACCTTCTTCTAAGTATCAATTCCCCTCCAATTTCTATCCAAATTTTGTCCACTTTCCAGTGTGTGTGTGTGCACGCATGTGTGTGTGTATTTCAGAATTATTCTTGCATGTAGAAGTGGTAAGTACATGTGCATCCATGTTCCCATGTTGTGAGGGTGCACATATATGTGTGTGTGTCAGTGTGAGTGCAAGTGGAGGCTCAGGTTTGACACTGGGACCTTTTCTCTGTTGTTCTCCACAACATTCATTGAGGGGGTTTCACCCAAATGAACACATAGCTTGCCTTTTTAAGTTTAGCTAAACACCGCACTCTAAGATCCTCTAGCTCTGCCTTTGAAATACTAGAGTTATAGGCAGGACACACATCACCTAGTGTATGTATGCATGCGTGTGTGTGTGTGTGTGTGTGTGTGTGTGTGTATGTTTAAGGTGGGTAATTACATCTGTTTCATAAGTATGGTGACAGGATTAAAGTCTGCAGCACCTGAATTGGGAATAAATTCAATATAATTTATATATATATATATATATAAATTCAATATAATTTATTTAAATAAATAAACACAATTCAGTTTATGGTGTTGTTGGGAACCAGATACAGTCAGTTGAGTCTCCTTATTCTTTCCTTTCTCAAACTCTCCTGTCAAAACAAAAGTCACTGTCATAATACCAGTGCTTTGGTAAGTGGTTCAATTAACCAAATGTCTTGTAAAACCATCTGCGTTTCCACAGACCAAAATGGTACCCAGGCGAATGGAAAAGAAGGCCAGCGTGATTAATGTAGTTCTAGTAACAGCCAGCTTGAGACTTCACAAGCAGCCACATGTTTGTTTACTTATGTGTAATTTGTTTATCTTTTGGTTTTTAGTCTCAGATTCAGAAGGGGCTGTCAGATGAGAAATCCAATCAGAAGTGATTCTCTAAGCACACTTATCCTGGGGCAGACTCCAGCTTATTTCAGGCTGACAGCTGGCACCTGTTGCCTGCAGTGAAACACTTGCTGACACTGATGGAAAGAGACAGGTGGCAAGGCTGGCATAAATGCCACATTTGATTGATAAAGTGATATAAGTATCACAGACACTGAGAATGTCATTAGCAATCACTGCGTTTACTGTGGAAAGGATGCAGGGGCCAACAAGGCAACAAAGAATATAGCCCTTAAGTATCTGCTTATGTAAGTGGGTGGGAGATAGGGTGGAGAGAGGGAAGAAGAAAGGGAGAGAGGGAGGGAGGAAGGGAAGGAGGGAGGGAGGCAGAGAATGAGAGAGAGAGAGAGAGAGAGAGAGAGAGAGAGAGAGAGAGAGAGAGAGAGAGAGAGACTGAGACTCAATGAAGTCCCTAACACTGTGGAGCATGAACACTTGACCTGGAGTATCAACATATGCTCTCTCTCTCTCTCTGTCTCTGTCTCTCTCTCTCTCTCTCTCTCTCTCTCTGTGTGTGTGTGTGTGTGTGTGTGTGTGTGTGTGTGTGTGCATGTGTGTGTGCGATTGAAGGTAGTTCCCATCACTGTGGAGCAAAGAGTACTTAACCTGGAGTCTGGGGTTCAAAGGTGAGTTGAAATCTTGACCATAAACTAAGAAGATATGGGATCCAAGCAACTCATAAAACACATCAACTTCAATATCTACCCTGCTCTTTCTGTTTGTTCTGTAGTGAAATTCACTCTGCCTAGGGAATTCCTGGTCTGGGAACTCTGCCTCCAACATCATTTTCAAACCTTGGAATACAGTCCAAGACAATCAACAATAACAACAACAACAAACCCCATGTGGGCCATGTACTTTACCATTATCAAACATGCATTTGTCAATTGTCAATGCAATGTACACTTTCGCCCTAAATTGCTAGCTCCATAAGAGCAAAACTTATGTCCTTCTCATAAAAGTCAATGCTAAGTTCCACATATCTGTCTTCCCATCTGCCAAAAGGACTGTTCCTCTCAAGAGCTCTGGATTCCTCAGGGGGTCTATCTCTAAAAGGTTTTTCCTTCTTTGCTGTTTGCTTTTTCTCTTCTAACCCATCCTTTTAGAGATCATGAGGTATCTAGTGTTTGTTGCCTTTAGTATCAATACATTGAGTGTTCTGGCCTCTTCCAGTTCTATTTTCCAAGTGATCACCTTTGAGAAAGGCAGATGTGGTGCAGGTGCAGTACCTGGAGTCAAACCATAACTCCAGCATAGCTAATTAGCTTGGCCAAGGTTTTCAGATGTACTGTTCTTTTCTCTTGCTCTGGTTATCCATCTCTAAGCATCAATGGACACTGGGTGAGGACAGTTTTGGACTAGAAACATTTTCTTTCTGCATACTTTTCTCATGGATGATTGATCCTTCAGAATCACCTCTACCTGACCATTACCCCATAGTATTAGTCTGAAGTGAACTGAGTAGACCAGAAGACTGTATGTGAATATCCAGCCTAATGTGAGGGCATGGGTGTAGCAAGTCCCAGCTTCAGCTCCTACAGTGGGTGAGACTGTGTCATCCTGAATCACAGAGTTAGAAGTTTCTAAACATTAGAATAGAGCCCAAATATTGAAAAACTTACGATCCATTTCCACCACACTGATCAATGTATACTAACTGTAAAGCACTCCAGCTACCAAGACCTTTCCTATAAGCAAATGGCAGAAATAACTGAAAACAGAAAGTACAGAAAGACACTGTCATATCACCCCCCAAAGTTAGAGACACAACTTTACAAGTTCTCTGTGAGTTCTTCAGTGTGTCCACTATCTGAGTATTAAATGTGCTTCAGTTTCATTTGATGGAACTCTTGTCCTGCATAGCCCAGCGCTGTAGGGAAAAAAAAAGATTTTTTAAAGAGACTTCACTGACACAGCTCTGGGGATATGACCTCAATATCAAATAAGCCTGCCCATTTTCAGTGCTTGTTGCTTACAACGACAAAGGAATCCTGGACTGTTTTTCAAAACTGCAGATGTCAAATACTCTGCAATAAGGCAGTTGTAGTTTTTGCAAGGCTCTGCATTCAGCAGCATTATCTAGCATGAACCTGAGGTTTGTTTTACACACCCACCCAGTTCCTTCTGATGCTGCATTGAAGAAACTGTGAATCAACATGCCCATCTATTCCTATTGAAGCTTAATCAATTAGCCTCCTTTTTCCTGGAATTGAAGCCTTGATAATGTTGCAGAAAAGCATAGAACACAGGACACGGGAAATGGAATCTTCCATGACAGTTTTGCAATGTTTCTTGTGCTTAGATTACAATTTTATTTGATTCCCCATTTGTGTTGAACTTAGCTCTTTAATCCACAGTTATGTGAATGTTGCACACAGCTGGGGCCAGCTCCTGTGGTTTTCAAGCAATGAGCTCTAATTGATATTATCTTCTTACCACAAGGATGACTGATGAAAGTCTTAATCACGAAAGCTTAAGTAAGACGCAAACTGCACAGAAAATGCTTCGTGGATATCCTGTCATTTTAATTCTAACACACAATCTTCAAGTTATGAAGTTCCTTGATATACAAATTCCTGGCAGTTTCCTAAGAGTCATTAAACTTCCCTTGCCAGGAAGCACTCATAGGAGAAGTAAGGTCTGTTGAGCCCAGCCACTCGACCACTGTGCACTAGAGTGAGGGATTTGTGCACTAGAGAGGGATAGGTTTTTGTTTGTTTGTTTTGGCTGGAGTAGGAGTAAAGTAGTACTGCCCAATAAATATTTAACATTGTAACATTTTAGGTAGAGACAAAAAAATATGCACTGTAGTTTCTCATGATAAGAAACTGAAAGAGGGTGGGGATAGAGCGGGGATATGAGTTGCTTTGCTATCCGATAATGCAGCGAAAAAGCCATGAAAACAACTGAGACAGAGCATTTGAGACAGAAAAATGTCAAACGTTATCATTGCTGGGGTAGGAGTAAGCCAGATACATCTGACTAGCAAGGAGATATCTTTGGCTCTAGAGGGGGAAGGAGGAGTGGGGGGAGAAGGAGGGGGAGAAGGAGTGGGAGGAGGAAGGGGAGGAGAAGAAGGAGGAGGAGGAGGAGGAGGAGGAGAAGAAGAAGAAGAAGAAGAAGAAGAAGAAGAAGAAGAAGAAGAAGAAGAAGAAGAAGAAGAAGAAGAAGAAGCTACTTCATCTACTTCCTGTTGTGAAGTGAGAGCAGGTGACATGCTGATGTGGAGGTGAGCTCCCATTTATAGCCCTGTCACTATGGCTGAGCCCTTCCCCTGACTTGTGACAGCTACTCATTTGCAAAGAGGAATGCAGGTGAGGCAGGAAAGAGGAACTGAGGGTAGTTCTAAGCCCCAACATTGCACAGTGAGATAAAGAATCTGATGGACGACTGGGTAAAAGTGAGGCTTGCACATCATTATCTGCCTCCCTGCTGCCTAAATATTCACCTAGGTTTCCCTCCTCCTGGTTCCAGTCAGTGTGAGAGCTTACAAATAAAAACACCATTTCCAAATACTGAAGATTCTACCTGGGTAATTATTTTATTTCCTGACTAATTAAATATAAAGAAATAAAATAAATATCCCTGCCATTAATATTATGCAATAGAGATAAATTTGAGAGTAAGAGAAACGTTTTGCCCCACTGGTGATTTATATCTAATAAACATACAATGTTCAGTATTAATTTAATAGCTCTCTTTTGGTGATTTTCTTCCCTCAAAACAATAGCTCCCAGAATCAGCTATTTGGAAAGTGAGTGAATCAACTCCATCCTCATTTAAAACAAATCAAAGTAGCATACAAAATTCTGCCCCATGTAGAATGTACAGCTATACTAAACTAAATATATCGCTTAATATTATTCTTAATAATGTGAAATTTGCCTGGGGCATCTCTGTGGAAGGTAACTATTTGATAAAACAGGACCAAATAATATCCATAGAGTAATAAGACCCGCTTCCCAGTCTGCACAACTCAAGCAAATTTACTTATTCTTTTGGGGTAAGCCTACAATAAGAAAATAATGACTCAGTGAGATAATAGAGTGCTATACACAGCAGTACAGGGTCATGGGAACACATGCTAGGTTTGCAAAACTATTGGGTCCATTTGCAGAGTAAGAGATTTCTGCTCTGATGTGTATGTCTCAATTCCAAATTCAGCTGCTGAAATCTTGCCCCTGCAGGTGATAGTATGAGGAGGTAATGCTCTCAACGAGTGACAGTGCCATATGGGAGTGGACCACATGAATCTGATTGGTTCTTATAAAAGAGGATGAAAGGAACCTCCCCATACCTTTCACCGTATGAAGACACAAGGAGAAGGCGCTGTATACAGACCAGAAAGCAGGTCCTCAAAAGACACTGAATCCTCTGACGCCATCACGGATTTACTATCATTCAGAATTGGGTGCTCAGCATTAAATGAGGCATCTAGATCATTCTTCACAGCACTTGGAGAACACCAGGGAAAAGGGAACAGGAAGAATATTTAAATCAGAGGATGGGAGGAGTGCTCTCCAATGTAGTCTTCTGGACAAGCAATGCCCATTGTACTCATGAGCTCACAGTACCTGTGGTACCTCTAACTAAACTCACCGATTGTAGAGAGCTCCTAAAACAAAAGACAAAAAAATGAGAGGGAACTTGTTGGGAAGAGAAGAGTTTTGGTGGGATTGAAAGGGATAAGTGGGGTTAAGAGGGTGAGAAGGAATAAAATATATAGCACACATTCATACATCTGCAAAACTGTCATAGAATAAAAACCACTAAAACTCGGTCTTTTTAAAAATAATGCCCCAATTCACAGTATTTTGATAAAGACAAAGGGCATTGACCTAAGGACAAACAGAAGGTGCCTGAAAGCAAACCTGAACTCCGGCTTCTGATCTTGAATCTGGAGGTTCTTGGTGAAATGAAAACTAAGAATAGCAAACACACTGCCAGGCTTATTTAGCCTGAAATGTATTCAGTGTCAAAACGCTAACAGAACTTGCTCTTCTTAATTAAGGAAATGTATTATTAGTAGGATAGCAGAAATTCATGATCCACACAACTGGATAACCCTGTTTAATTTCTTTTACTTTCCAAACAAAGGAAAAGAAACACCATGCAGACACACATGTGCACACACACAAGAAAATTCTCCATGAGCCTGTACTAACTTAGAAACACCAGAATTGGTGGGAGTGGGTCACATCAAATTACAGGAACTGCAAAGGGTTTCTAATATTTCCGATGTACACGTCACTGAGTTTATTTAGGTAGAAATTTACTCACATTCAACTGTTTATTTTGTTAAAATAAAAATGAAAAATAACCCACTGAAACATTGAAATGATTTTAAGTGACACAAGGAATTGAATGTGTTTTAGTTCTATTTTCTTAATGCCCTCAAAGAACTTGGAATTTGAAGAATAAAATAACAAGTTCTGTTCACTGAAAATAACACAAAAAAGCTCTTTTGCTTTTAAAAACCCTTTTAGGGTACGATGAAGCGCTTTTCTTTTCTTAACTGCTTAGTAATTTCAGCTTTCCTGTGATCTGTTTCAGATAGTTTAGGATTATTGAGTATAGGAACAGAGTGTCCCAGCCCAGGAAGAATCCAATTGTAAA
Source organism: Myodes glareolus (assembly GCF_982192425.1). NCBI lineage: Eukaryota > Metazoa > Chordata > Mammalia > Rodentia > Cricetidae > Myodes > Myodes glareolus. The sequence goes on along the minus strand of NC_142034.1, from coordinate 76,906,075 downwards.
CACTGGCAAATGTTATTCTATGCTAAATATCATCGAAAACCGGAAGGAGCGGGAAGGAGATAGAGGAATGTGAATGAAGCATTTTAAATTGTTAACTTCAAAAGAAGATTTTATGAGGCTTAACATATAACTCCTGATACAAATACCAGGGACTCATATCATTGTCACTCAATGAACTTTTAAAGTCATTCCAATTAATGAGGGTAAGAATGCATTAACTCAGAAGTTGTCAGTGTTTCTCAATCAGTATAGATACTATGAAAATCTGGCAACTGCAAAAATATATGAATGGAAAAGAACCACCTACTTCATTTTCCAAAATAATGATATTTGAGTACTGATTTCAGACCATTGTGAATACAAATCAAATTTGTTCGTTATAAAAAATTCGTGAGCTAAAACCAGGCTACTATTCTCAGGCTACTAAGTGGTTGTAACACCTAGGCTTTCTCCATTCTTTGAGGATGAAACTCAAAGGCTGTCCCAGGGGAGGAAAGCATGTCGTGGGGGAGGAGAGCACTCTAAAGAGCATTTACAAGACCCACAATCCTGTGATCACAGAACATACAGTGTGCTTTCTCTCTAGCATCCCTTCCTTCCTTTGCTGTCTGCAGGCCATAGAAAAATGCATTTGCCTTCCACAGAGTTCTTAACGGATTATGGAGACTCCTTTTTCTTTGGTTACTGAAACACTTAGGACTCTTTATATCAAACCCTCCAGATCCCTTGTATATTCTGTAACAGCACCTCAGTGGCTCAAAGCAGTAAGTCATTATTGGCTGACCACATGGTATGTGCAATGCAAAGACAAATGAGGACAGAAAGTTTCTTATTCTGGGGGTGTTTTCTGGGACTGTGGAGGTGGTTCAGGAGATAATACGCTTAGATTACGGGTATGAAGATAGCAGTTCAGATGGGAACGACCACAATTTTAGTGAGCATAGCGCCCTGCCTATATCCCCAGAGCTCTGAAGGAGGAGACCATGTGTCTATATATAAGGTGGAAAGTTATCTAGAAAGCTACCTGACATGAACTCCCTGCTTCCATATCCACAGACACACATATAAGCAGGCAGTCAGGCATGCAAGCGCGCATACACACACACACACACACACACACACACACACACACACAAATTTTCTAACTTAGTAACAGTGGTAGAGAGTCATAAAGGGCACACAGAAGACAAATGTATCCATTCCACACTCTCACTCCAAAAGTGAGATTGTGTATCTTGATATAAGCAAAACACTATTAATTAAGAAACAAAGCAAACACACAAGTACGAGCAAATCATTTCATATCTAGGATGCTGTGAACATGACTTAGAAGGAAATTTACCACAGGCTTTCAAATACATATTTTTATCCTTAAGAAAAGTGAGTAAAACATTCTCTAAAGGGTGCAAAGCAAGTAAACACGAGGACACAGTGAGTTTGGGAGATGCAGTGGAAATGGTACACAACCAGGCAACATAAGCGCACACAAACTGTTTCTGAATGACTGATGTATTTTGAAGGAAAGATGTGAAATAGTTGCAGGGGGAAGGGTATTGCAAGGAGCTATGGTTTGGGGATGAACATAGGAGAACTTGGGAGTCTGTTCTGCAAGGTAAAGGACTATACCTTGAAGGCAATAGAAGTCACAAGTTGCATGAGAGGAAGGATCCAGATCTGCTTTTAGAAGAATAGTAGGGGGAAGAGGGTATGAGAAGAGACTGAAAAGGAAAGATTAGTGCAGAAAAGACACAAAGAGCTCAGATTAAGGTGACACATGAAAGAAATGAAGCAACGGCAATAGCAAAAGAAAGTAGAAATTCAGAAGGGAAACAAGGCTTAACTGCCAAGCGTCTAGGGGTGGTACATAAAGAAAGGGAGATTAGATTAAGAACATCTTGATTTTAGAATCACTGAGATCATAAGATGTGTTTGCAATTGAAGATGGACTCCCTCTGGCTGCACAGAAGGGGTCATTTTATTCACATATTAGAGCATGTATTGACACTGGGAGGGGCCAGAGACAATCTAGGGAAAGAATAACTGCAGTACCAGCTTGACCGAATCATCTTGTAGTGCTGAACTAACTAAAGGCCAGCCTTTAAAGTATGGGACTAAAAGTATTCCTGCCGACTGAAGCTAGGAGGCGCATTGAAACCTGCTAACAAATGAGTCCAGGAGGTCATTATTTCATAGAATGAAAATAGAAAAAAATGCTGTACTGTTTCCTTTGTGCCCTCTGTGCCACTTGAAATCATTATAATGAGCCAATATTATTTTTAATCTCAAAAATGAAAGATTAGAAAGTAATTAAAAATATATTCACAGTTCAAAAGAACCCCTGACTCAATCTCCGAAAGATTTACAATATAAAAAAGAATATCCTTGAAGAGGCTTGCTTTTGGTCATTGCTTAAAATATGCCTAATTTAATTTATTTCCTCTTTAATGTTGCTACAAAATTTGAAAGATAGAAAAAATTCAATTTTTAAGATTTTTTTCTTTTCTGGTTATTGAGTGAAACTTTAAAGACATTCACATTTTTTTTACATGTTCCGTGTTTGTTCTTTCCTTTAGAAGAATAAAGAGAAAGCACTTCTACCCGCCCACATATTAAGATTCAATTGCTTAATACATAATGCCATCCAAGCCTAGCTTTTGAAAAGCAACTCAGTTTCTGCACTAGCAATTTATTAAAAGCCATCTCCATAAAGGCCTTGACTTACAACTTGTATATTTCATATACAGCGCCACTTAGGGTGCGTGGCATCAAAAAATTGACACCTTCCAACTATCTATCCCTAAGCTCGTCAATGGCAAAGACCATAAAACCTTATCTGAGGAGAGCCCAAATCATTCACAACTGCCTGCTTACACCTTCTATGGAGACAAGATTTTCTTCTCTGCAGTACATGCCCAAGTCTTTTTATATGCACAGGCCATCCATTATTTTTATTAGTGTTCATTTTCATGCTTATTAAAGAAACAAAAGTTCAACATAGCAAAATTACAAAATATCCAAAGTCTTAAGAAAGTTGAAACAAAGAGACCCGAAGTCTGTGGTACCTGGAAGTGGACCAACACCTCTCAGAGCTGGCACATCAGCTTCCTGAGGGATACAACTCCCAGTCTAAACACCCACTGCAGGAGAGAATAGGAGACAGTGAAAGGAGGCAGCTAGAGAGGTTTGCCTGAGCACAGATGATGACAGGGCCACTGTGCCACTCCCAAAATAACAACCTCTCAGTCAAAATCCACTCCAATCCTTCATCACTCACAACTCTATCCTCACCTTGTCTACTCTCACAATGGCATGTTTAAATTGGATTTAGATACTAATTAAAGAATGATTCTCATTTACTTCTAACATCCAATCAAAAGTGAATTTGTCCTCCCTGATCCCTTCAGAATCCCCCAGATAGAGCCCTGACCCAGAAAAGAGAACTTTTCTAACCCTTCTTGCAACAATATGACTCTCCAGGATATAATTGATATACTACAGACATGTTCTCAGTGATCCGGGGGTGAGAGGCTGTGATAGTGACAGCATTATCTTCATATTCTGGGACTCCTTCTTCCTTTGCGCAGTGATGCGGATAAGCAGGAAGAGAACTAGCCCTTACTAGATGATTAGCTAGTAGTTTCCCTTCACGATTCCAAGCGCTTTACTTATATTAACTAATGCGAGCCCTACCTTGATCCTATGAAACGGATGCTATCCCGTCAATTCTAAAAACAAGGGACAGAAATTTAAAGACAAAACTTGTTTTTATTTGAAGGTTCCCAGGCTTGACAAAATTTACCTGCCAAACAGAATAATGCTTCGCTGCAGGGAACTGTTTTATGCACTGTGGGAGATGAGTGGGCATCCTTGCCATCTACTATAGTCCAGAGTAGACAGAGTCCTGCTGTCCCTGCTATGAGACCTGAAGGTGTCTCCAAACATTTGAAATGTTCCTTGGGGGGAAATTTATCAAGTGCTAAAAGCCACTGTTTTGAAGAATTGGTATTATTTCTTCTTTAAATTTGAAACATGTCTATGTAATTATCATGTATTTCGAAACTTTTGAAGTTGTGTACCCCAGGCTGGCTTAGAGCACGTTATAAAGTTCATGCTTGTCTTGAACTCCCTGATTTCTGCCTCCGCTTACTGAATGATGATAATAGAGACATGCACACCCTACTGGGCAAAACCCAAAACTTTCGTAAGCAGAAATTTTAACAAGTACAAAATATACACACTCCAATTTATTAAGCATGCTCCAATGGGAAATCTTTCCCTTGTTTTCAAGGTCTTGCTGTTGGAAATAATTCTACAAGGAGCATATATCCATGTAGATTATTTTCTGTTTAACCGACTTGGTGCCCTAGATGCAATTACTAGAAATAAAGGAATCACTGAGCTATAGGATATCTTTCCATTTTAGAAAATGGCGCGTGGATCCTTTCCTTTGACTTTATTCATCTACTTGTCCCACTAAGGCAGTTAAAGAAGACATGTGACCCAACTCATTGAACAGCCTGATTAAGTTCGTTACTAGTCATTTGCTAAAGTATGTGTGGTAGCTCAACCTTGGCTACATTTGAATTACGCATTTGCCCATTGTAACCAATTTCTTGCAGGCATGCCTAAGCAACCCTGGTTTACCAAAACAAAGAGCAGATGGTGTAAAGTGGAACTGGACACTGGAGTCAGTAGGAAGCTAGGGGAAGGGAGAGGTAAGTGCTTCATATCGAGCATAACGACCCATGTCCAGATCGCCAGTCCTCATGCAGAAATCCAGAGGTCACACTACACACCATAGTCCCAGCACTGGGAGGCAGAGAAAGGGGGAATCCCGGAGCTTTCTAGCCAGGCAATCTAGTCAGATCAGTGAGCTTCAGTTTCTGTGAGATACCTTGTCTCAAAAGCAAGAGAAGAAGACACTCAACATCAACCTGCGGCATGTGAGCCTGCACAGGCACACACATAGCATAAGGATGTTGTCATACGAGATAGAGAAGGTTGAAGAACACACCCCGGCAAATTTTTTTTTTTTGTACAAGTTCAGAATATAAACTTCAGGGAAACAATGCCTCGGCTGATATTATCATAGGTGCTTCACAGTTGACCACTGATGCAGAAATGATAACCTGATTAACTCGAGGCCGAAAATGTTGCTTGCTCAGTGCATTCAGTTCTTATAACCTATCAATACCATATATTAGCCTAGCCTACCTTAATACATAACCAGGAAGAAATAAAATAAGGCCCATTTCATAATGGAGTATAGAGTATCTCTTGTAATTTGCTGAGCATTATACTGAAGGTGGCAACCAGCAGTTGTATATTTTTCATCGTTAACAGGTACAGCTCAAAATATCCTGGGCAGAAGCATAGCAAGACTGAATTAAAATGAGTTGCTATTGGATTGAGATGATATAGGGACAGGGACATTGGCTTCTGATTGGACGCTGCTACCAAGCCTCTCAAAAGAATGTCACTCTATATATTTCTGGCCTGAAACAGGACTTAAATTGAAAATTCTAAGCTCAGGTCTCCAGAATGCATACGGCTCTTCATAAAGGACAAACCAACCAACCAACCAAACAAATTCATTAAGTTTAATCATATTAACTCTGGGATTAACTGATGTCAAGGAAACATCAGACTAGGTTAGCATGGTCATGATGTAGTAACCAGTGTCCATAACAGAATAGGGAAGTTGGTACACCTGAACAAAATGCCACAAAACCACAGCAATAGAGAAACAAAACAGAAAGAAAGATAGGAACTTCCTGATCACGAGTCACTGCCAGCCAGGGAATGACAGTAACCTGGAGGAAGGTAGCCTAAGCTTCCTTCCATGGAACTTCGGGAAGAGCATAAGTCTGCTACCATCTAGATTTCCACGTTCCAGGTTCTGGAACCATCACAACACACATCTCTTTTGTTGGAAGCCATCTGGCTGGGGTACTTTGGCAGGTGGATGAAATTACCATCTCAGGACAAGGGTATAGCTTTTATTATCTCGATGAAAAGCCATGAGCTTAAAAACCAGTAAGAACATGGATCAGTCTTAGAAAATATAAGTCAGCATCTGGAAGTAGAGCTTCCATCTTTGACTTCTTTGTCCGCAATTTCCTTGATTAATGATGTTTCTTTTACTTTTAATCGTGTGTGTGTGTGTGTGTGTGTGTGTGTGTGTACCTTCAAAGGCCAGAAGGCGTTATCAGATCCTCTGAAAATGGGGTCACAAGTAATTGTGAGCAGCCCAACTGGGTACACAGAACTCAACACAGGTTCTGTGAAATAACAGTATGTATTCTTAAACCTGGAACATCTTTCCAATTCTGAACTTGGATCCTCCTGCTTCTATTTCCCCGATCTAGAATTATTGTAGGTATTCACCACCGTGCCTGGGTTTTGAGATGCAAGGGAGACCCGAGCTTTGTGAATACCAGACAGGCAGTCTACCAACTCCGCTCCTACATATGGAATTTTTGCTATTTTCCAAGAAATGTCATTGAAGTGTATAATGTGTACCATTACTATTCTCATCATTACTTTAAAAAAAGATATGCAAACACCAAAGCAAATGGACAACTTCAGAATACTATTTGCAAATGTAAGTTTGGTAATTTATAGTTTTCTGACCTCTTTATTTTTCTAAGGATTTCTAAGGCTTCAATTATGAATTCACACAATCACTGCTATGGTGTATTAAATCCACACTAGCTATTATCTATTGGTAAGCTGCATGGTATTCAAAGCCAGCATTATAGAGAGTGATTGAATTGATCAGAGGGAAGACCCGTGAAACAATATGAATTTACAAAACTTCTCCTACAAATGAAGCTTGCCCTCAGAAATACTCACCTACACAGATGTTAGATGTATTGGTTTTCTTTCTTTCTTCTTTAAGGCTTTTACGTTTACTTATGAGTGTTTGTAAGGGACTATGTGCTCATGAGTGCTGGTGACTGAAGGTGGAGTTACACGTGGTTGGGAGCTGTCCCACATAGGAGCTGAGAACTGAACTCAGGTCTTCTGGAAGAGCAGCAAAAGCCCCGAGCCACTAGGTCATTGCTCCAGACCCTCTTTTCCCTCATAATTACCCTCCTCAATATTTCTACATATGCATTTGATTTTCTTAGTATTGGGAAAGTTGAGAACTGAAACGGAATTAGATTCAATCCCTTTTTTTTTTTTTTTTTTTTTTTTTTTACTCAAAGAGAGGCTCAGAACCAGGACCAGAAAACCAAGACTGGGCTACTGACCCACAAAGAAAATGTCTCCACTTTGAGAAATCTTTTCTTTCAACCCCAGTCTACTCATTGTCCTTGCTGTCGTCTCCCTCACCTTCACTGACTGCCTCCCTGCTTTATATTTTCATCTGCCCAGCTTATAGCTAAGATCGTTTAGGTCAAAGGCCACATCTTTGCTGCCTGTCATCCGTGTGCCCCTTCCGGGCTGCACATTTGGTGTCTGAGGTGGAAAGTAGACATAGAAAAGAGGTGTGACAAGATACAGGTAAGAGAGCTTTTCCTTGGCTGCTGCAATGTGTATTCTAAGTGGCCTTAAGAGACCTGTGTATGTATGAAAGGCTTGTTCCTCAGCTTGTTGGGAAGTCCTGGGTCATTGTGTCAGGCCCCTGAAGTGGATTATGGGTCACTGGTCTCTTTCTTTCTGTGCATACTTACTAGCTTCTATCTGTCTCTCCAACCAATCTTTGCCATGATATTATAACCAGACCTAAAGCAACAGGGATAACTGACCCTGAATATAAACCTCTGATATTATGAGCAAAAAGTTAACCTTTTCTGTTTTTAAGCTGATGGTCTTTAGGATTCCTTGCAGTAACAAAATGCTGATGGATACAGTGTCCGGATACAGAATCCATTTTGTTAAATCTAGCCCCTTACCTTAGGCCCCCCTCTTCTTCATCAGTATCCTTCTGGTTTTATTCTCTTTTTGCACAGTAGTGATGAGAATTTCTCCCCATATTTACTATGATTACATATGGTTCAGAAAAAAATTCAAGGTTGGTCCATATCTTTTAAATAGCAATATGTTCCTTCGGTATCAAGACGGAGAGAATGACAATGAGAAGAAAGGACAGTGTAAGGTGTGAATGAGTTGATATATTTATGCTTCGGCCCCATCCCTCAGTATCTAGTCTTCCTCACAGCACTGCCCATTCCTTGGAGGGTTAACTTTAGATAATACCCTATTCAAGGCTCTGTGGACTGTATTAAACTTAAAATCCTTCGTTCTCTAAGATTCGGGTTCTATGCTCATACTATGCAGATTCTAGATGGATCATTTTGACCATCTAGACTAATCATGACTAGTTGTGGTCATGATTATCAGATGACATATAATTACTCTATAAAATATGAGGTCATAGGCAACACCTGTAATTGTTAGCTCGCTATTTGAAACAGGTAAATAATTCCCTAGGCGGAGAGTGAAGAACAAAATGCTCAAATAAAAGGCAATACACAAACACTAAATGTTCTTGGTTAAAGAAATATTGCTTGCACTTGCCAGTTCTATTTGTCTAATTCCCCTGATTTCTTTCCTTGTTTCTCTGCAGCTCTAATTGAAAATGTACTGGCATTGCTCAGTTTGAAGCTGCTGTCACATTAACATATCGATCTTGTGATGGTTTTTGCAAGGGCTTTGTGCGGGAGAATGTCCATTCACAACAAGCCCATTACATAAAGGACATGAAATAAATAATTATGGATGTGCATCTTTGCAGTTTTTACTCCATTTGCTGAGCTAAGAAATCCATCTCAATGGTCAAGTCTGACAACTTTTGAGCATGATAATTAGTACCAGATAGAAGATTAAGAAGGCGTTGGGCAAGTTACTGTCAGTGCACAGACAAGCCTTTCACAATCTGTTTCTCTGAAGCTTTACTATTATAACCCTATTTCCAAAGTAAACTTGAGCGGGCATCTGTGTTCAATACATGTGATTTGTGGCATGTTTTATTCATATGTCATGTATCTTTAAAATATACAATTAGCAGGACTTGAGTGATAGTTGAGTCTGTAAAGGGATTGGTGTACAAACACGAGGACCTGAGTTCAATTACCAGAAACCATGTAAAAGAGCTGAGCATGGTGACCTGAATTTAAAATTTCTGCATTTGGGAAATTGATAGAGAAAGATCTCTAAAACGCAGTGTCCAACCAGCCCAGTCAAACCAGTTGGTCCCAGGTTTCAGTAAGAGCTTCTGTCTAAAATAAAAACATGGTGGGTGTTTCCAGAGGAATGGCTTCCACACGTATTCCCCAAACACATAGACATATATATATATATATATATATACATATACATATATATGTATACACACACACATATGTGTGTGTGTGTATATATGTATGTATATATATGTGTGTGTGTCTATATATACATATATACATATACATATACAGAAAATACATCTTAATGAAATAAAAACACACATAAGGGTCTTAATTGTTGTCTTAACATTGAAATTATCTTGCTCACCTGTTGGCAGAGGCTGTTCGTTTTTTCCCAGCCACTTACAGGGAAAAAACCCAGTTTTTTTATTACTCAAAATAATCACACAGAAACTATGTTGTTTGCAATACTGTTTGCCAATAGCTTAAGTGTATTTCTAACTAGCTCTTATATCCTAAACTAACTCATCTCCATTGATATTTGCATTATCACAAGGTCGTGGCCTACTGGCACAATTTCTGTGGACTCCAGCATCTGTCTCCTGTGGCAGCTACATGGCTTCTCATTGACTTTGCCTTCTTTCTCCCAGCATTCAGTTTAGTTTTCCCACCTAGCTCTATTCTGCTAAGCCAGTGGCCGAAACAGCTTTATTCATTAACCAATAAAAGCAAGACATATACAGAAGTACCTCCTATACCACTTACCTTTGTGTAGTGAAAGCTCCACAGTTCCCCTAGCAAGGAAGAAAAATAACAATAGCTAATAACAATGGCCTTTATCTGTGTGCAGCCCTGTCTCACAGAATAACTGCATTTCATGCTATCTGGCTGTGCTAATAAGACACATCAAGAAATCAATCTACTCTCCACTGTACACATTTGCTCATTAACCAGTGGAGCACTGACACTTTGTTTGGCATCCACATTTTTCAGTGGCCATCGATTAGTTGGGGTTTCTGATGAGTTATTGGTCTTAACCTTAAAACACTCAACCTCAAGTGCCCTCCTTCTCTACAGTATACTTTTTCTTTTGGTGGCCAAAAATGCTGCAGTTAGGTTAAATGTATTTCCAAGCACTTGAACCAAACTGTTTGCGCTTGTAAACAGGAGGAAATAAATGTCCCTAGAGTCTGGGAATATAGCTTGATTGGTAATGCTGAAAGACATTCACACAAAAAGTCAGCTTTGAAGCTATTAGGAAATTCTAACTAAGTGCACTTCCATACGGTCAAAAATCCTTTGAAGTTTTGTTTTTCCTTGAACTTGGTGTTCTGTGCTTTTGTAAGCCATTTTTAATTTTCATACAAAAGTAATGCTTTGGAACCGTGGGTGCTTCCAAGCTTATCCTGTTTCCGTGAGTATTCCCACACATTCCAGATTTTGCTCAGTCAATAAATAGCAGCTCAAGATATAGGGTGTAGACCAGATCAGGAGGAGGGAAGTTGATCATTACCCACCCACCCATGTAACTTTGGCACATGCAAGTTCTTTAAATATCACCCAGTTTTCTAGGAAACAAGCCTGTGTGCCAACACTCTTTCTTTCCAAAGTATAGAAACGAGTTCAGCAATAAAGTCAGAGCATTGGAAACCCATAAAGTTATGATCATCAAACCTATTACATGAAGAAATACAAGGTTGTGAAGGTTGACATTCTGTCAAACTCCAATAGCCAAAATTTTCAATAATTAGAAATGGTGGGTTTGATTTGAGGAGGAAAAATTGCATCAAAAAGAAAATTAATTTCAATATGAACATTCATGATGTGTCAAGAACTGAACCCCACACCTCAAGTGCAAGTCCATGGCCCTTTCCAGAGTGAATGTCTCTACTGTTGGATTAGGGCAGGTCCTTAAATCTTGCTGGTTAATGTGAGCTAAATTTTCCAAAGTATGGGATAACTGACAAATCACAGAGAATGGGTTATTAGTGACCTCCTTAAGTACAACACTGTTGTTTTCTAATGGTGTCAAAGAGAGAGAGAGAGTGAGAGTGAGAGAGAGAGAGAGAGAGAGAGAGAGAGAGAGAGAGAGAGAGAGATCTTAAATGTGCGGGGCAACTCTCAGCAGTCCCCATGACTATAGAGGGCTGGAGGAAAACTCCATCTTTTGCTACATTCCATGTTTATCGTGTAACTGTCAAAAGCTCTGAACTCTGCCCAAGTGAAAACTTTCTAGTCTTAGGCTGCTAACATGTCCAGAGTTACACAGAAATTACAAATGCTCTCCCTTAGATTAATTGCTCCTATAGCAAATATTCTCAGGTCCTTCTTGCAATAGACAGCTGCTATCACACTCTCCTTTTTAAATGTTATGACCATATTCTTAGAGTTTCCCATCTTCTAGAACTTTCTTTGTTTGGGGCTCCTCTTTTTTACTTTGCTCATGAAGTCCTATTGTTCACTGTAAGGTTGCAATCTCATTTCTCTTTTCATTGTTATCCTACCTATGACTTCAATTATCGCCTACACAGTAAAGAATAAGAACTGTGTCTCTCTACCCAGACTTCAGTAAAGTGTTTCCTGTTTATCTTCACTAACTACACAGTTGCAGATCCTCCAGCAACCACTAATACCCATTTGGGGAGGGAGCCATTTCCCCCCACCTAAGAGCTTGAAATATCAATTTCTGACAGCTGAGCCCTACTCTGGAAGTTTGTTTCTACTGACAACTGCATGATCCAAATCAATGTATGGCCCCTCACAGAAGTTCAAAGGAACCAAGCGCTTGGTCAAACAATATAAAGACCACACACCTTTCCATCAATTTTTAATATTCTGAAGCATATCTAGAATTCCATGTAGGACTGGCCAACATCTTCACTGAAATTTCATCTCAGGAATGTGTGTGTGTGTGTTTGTGTGTGTTTGTGTGTGTGTGATGTGTGTGTGTATGACAATCCTATTTTCCTCATTTTCCCCAGGCATGTCTCCTTGACAACACACTGTTGTAAATGCACATTTAATTCTTCATTTAAATCTTAACAAAAAGAACCCACAGCTAACATCACAATGAAACATAGCCCCATTACTAAAACTCTCTCGTATTTTGTCTTTTACACAACTATTCACTATGTTAATATCTCAGACTGGGGTGTAACTTAGTGGCAAAGTGCTAGTCTGGTGTGCACAAGGTCCTGAGTTCAGTCCTCAGCATCCAAACATGAGCAAACAAAAGCACCACCTAGTGACTAGCATCATCATTCTCCCCGTATCAATGAGACAGGGAGATACCTGAGAGTCATCCTTCCTATCTTCACCACTTGTCATTCTCTAGGTCTCACGGGTTCATCTTAAGTAAGTTGAGGTGAATCTTCTCTTCACCATTATGAATGCTCTTTTGCACTTAAGCATCCTGTCCCAAAAATTATTGCATTCTTCTTCAATCAACAAGCCAAGACTAAATGTTGATCACCTCACTGACAGCTTGGAGTGTTGTATGAAGCAGATGGAATATCATCATTGGCTAGATACAGGGTTTCAAACTATCATCAGTGTTAAAAGAATTATTGGTTTATATCTCTGCCGTGCTGAGAGGAAGACCAGAAACACCATTTTTACTACTACCATGTGTCTTCTCACCCCTGAGCCAGGTGGAAATCCTGGAAGACTGTTACTCTTCATGCTGTGCCTCTGTTCCCTAGCTTGCAGGCTAAGCTTCCCAATGCAGAGCCATTTGCCAAATATTTGCTGAATGAATCAATAAGACAGTCAATAAATCTTCCAAAGGAATAAACGAATCAAAAGATGAAGAGAAGGACAGTTATGATAAAGAGGAAAATAGAGCAGGGAGGGGAAGGTAGCTTCTGGCCCTTCCGAGGGTCGTGTCACTTGCATTGACTTGATGCCATGATGAATGATCTACTTTAGGAGATAAGAGGGTTACTGGCAAAGTTCTGGAAAACAAGGTTTTAAATTACAGCTGCATTTTCTCATTTTGTCTCTTCTGGTTTGGAATTTCCAAGAGGGCTTATAATACCAGTTTGTGCAGTGAAGTAGTTTATGCAACAGAGAGGAATCAATACATACTAATTAATGATAATAATTAAGGAGGGAGAAGTAGGTGGAAGACACAACTGGAATAGCTAAGTGGGTTTCAGCTGAGATAAGTCCCTCTCTGATTTCAAGTTCTCTGCCATTGGTCCTACCTATTGGATCATAATTTCTTCTCCTAATAACAAAAAAAAATCCACTAGCTAATAATTGAAAAGGTCCATGTCCTATAAGTTCCTTTCTGAAATGTAAGTTCTCTGCCATTGGTCCTGCCTATTGGATCATAACTTCTTCCGCTAATAATAGAAAACACCACTAACAATTGAAAAGGTCCATTCCTATGTCAATCACATATTATTGAGGACCTTGGAGGGGCTGCCCAACCTGTTTGAACTTAGCTGTTTGTGTCTGTAAGAAACGGCATCAGCCCCACATCAGAGAATGGTCACACCCATTTCTACCTCTAAAATCCTGTTTCATTTTGTCCGATGCTATTTTTAGCTCTCTCCACGCCTGTCAAGCCAGTGCTTTCTGCAAACTGGAAAATGAACTCAAACTGGCTAGTGTTTTATTAGAGTCATCTAAAAATAAATTTGATAGCGGAGACTAGGAAACTTCTCTATGGAAACCACATGTGCCAGTGAGCCAGAAGCTCCTTTGCATTTCTGCCTCATTCTTTGTTACCTTGGAAAATGTGTGTTTCCCACAGGCTGGAGATAAGGAGATCCTGCTTCTTCACCTCAAGGACAGAAGAAGAAAAAAGGCACGGTGTGGGGATGGGGGAGAGGGGCAAGTGTTTGCTGCTTGGGATTGTACTCAGGAGAAGTCTAGAAATTCTGGATCAGAAGCTAAATCCAGCAGTTATCTGCAGGCACTAATTAGATTAATGAAGTGGTCTGTCTATCCTAAAACTCTTCTTCGACTGGGGGTAAACTGTAAGAATGTGTGATGTAGAAGAGTCTTCTTTCTATGTGTCACTTTCATTGGTTAATTAATAAAGAAACTGCTTGGCCTTATAGGTCAGAACATAGGTAGGTGTAGTAGATAGAACAGAATGCTGGGAGAAAGATGCAAAGTCAGGCAGATGCCATGAAGCTCCTCTCTGAGATGGATGCTGATTAAACTCATGCTGGTAAGCCACAGTCAAGTGGCAACACAGATTATTAGAAATGGGTTAAAAGAATATGTAAGAGTTATCCAACAAGAGGTTAGAACTACTGGGCCAGGCAGTGTTTAAATGAATACAGTTTCCGTGTAATTATTTCGGGTAAAGCTAGCTGGGAACCAGGTGGCAGGACGCAGTCCACTGCTCCCTTTCAACAAAAGTGATAAAGTAGGGAGGAAGGGTAAAACACCATAGGAGCAGACATTGTCACTAGCTCCTGGTTAGCTAGTGTCATTTTACTCATGAAAAAAAAATATTTCTTTAGTATTTAACTTAATTTTCAACCCCTATCCCCTCCCCCAGCTCTTTTCATATCCCCACACCCCTTTGTTTCCTTCATTTTTATTGGTTTGTTGGTTTGTTTGTCTTTAAGGAGAGACAATCTCCCAGAAGATATCCTGGTCCTCTGGCTCTGAGCATCTTTCCATCCATTTCCCCATTGTGAGCTGTTCCCTGAGCCTTAAGTGTGGGAGTTGTGTTTTAAACGGGGGTATGCACCCCAAGGACAGTTGATTTCTGAATTTTGACCAGTTGTAGATTCCAGTAATGTATCTGGCCCACTGAAAAGCAAGCTCTGACGAAGGGGAAGAACTACCCACATCTGTGAATTTAAGGGTAGGTATTCAGAACAAAGTGAGAGATTATACTGTTTTAAGCAACAGGCAGTGCTTGTCATAAGTTTATAGTGCTAAGCATGAATTCCCTCCTTCTGAGCAGATCTTAAGCCCAATTAGGTAACTGTCAGTTAGCTTTGAAATATAAGTGCCACCATTGCACCTATCAGGATATGCTAACATGTTGGGCATTGCTATGGTCCCTTGGTGTGACAGCTGGAGAGAACTACCGGTTGTTGTTCTCCTGTGAAAACTTGTATGGCTCCCTTCTGAAACTGTGAAACTAGTCCTCAGTAAGGAGGCTTCCAGGCCATTTCCACATTGGTTCTTCCAAATCCTTCATCTGAAGCTTGTAATGACGCCAACAACAGGAGCTCACCTTTCTTTTCTGGAAGGTACCAGGGCAATGGCCTTTATATTTTGCAGGTCTCATAATCCTCTGGCCAACAACTCAAATGGAGATTTCCAATGACTGGCACTGGAGTTTTTGTGAGGCAGCTTATGGATTTTGTGAGGAACACTGCCACCCCATTGTCATAACTTCAATTAGGGTGTGTGTGTGTGTGTGTGTGTGTGTGTGTGTGTGTGTGTGTGTGTGCAATATTTGCAAACCATTTTCTTTTATTTAGTAGTTTATAGGAGACCATAATTCCTATCTTCATTCTCTCTTAAAGAACACTCATAATAACTTTAAGCTCATGAGCTAGTTTCCCTTCTCTATCTCTCTCTGTCTCTCTGTCTCTCTCTATCTCTGTTTCTCTCTCTCTCTCTGTCTCTCTCTCTCTCTGTCTCTCTCTCTCTCTCTCTCTCTCTCTCTCTCTCTCTCTCAGAAAGTAGAATACAAACGATAATTGCATGGATAAAAGATTAGACCATATCTAATATTTGGACATCCAGTAGATTTTCTAAGGCATGACAGATAAGGAAGTCTAGTGTGAGTTAGAGATCAAGAGACAAGGAGCCAAAATGTAGAGCAGCAAGACATGTTGCCCCTGACAAGGTAAATGCAACCTTTTTTACTCCTTGTTTTAAGAGAATCTTTCCAGACTACTGATAGAAACCAAACAGCTCTCTAAAAATGCCTACCATTGATCATGTTAGAAGTAACAGGAAGGTTTTGTTATCAAAGCTTTCCTTCTTTGCAAATGGAAGATTTCAGATTTCTCATGCTACATCCGAGGAAAGTTCTTTCTCAGTTACATCCTGCTGAGTGAGGTCTCCGGAAAAGACAGGCTGGGCTGAGTGCGGACATGCTGTCTCACTTCTAGACCTCTTTGTTTCTAAAGGTAAATTCTCCGGGAGTATTCTGTTCATTCTGAAGAAGAGGTTACTTTACCATTGGCTGCGTTACAGATCTTTTCCTCCTAAATTCATTCTTTAAACCTCAGTTCTCGAAATTTCTCCACAATCCTATTTTAAGTAGCCGTAATGTCTGGTATGAACAGATAGCATTGAATGACTTAGCTCCTATAAATCAGGTCCCACCCACATCAGCTACTGTCTGTGCAACAGTGTGCCTTCTAAGACTGGCATATACCATTCCCAACCTTCCTTAACAGAGGCAGCTCCAGCAAGCCCCCACATGCCCTGAACTACTTGCATGTGGGGAACTGGCAACATGGTTGCTATGGAGTGAAAACGAAAAATTTCAGAATTAGAAAAAACGAAGACCAATTGGAAACGAGGAAGTTTGCAGGTTCAGAGGCCAGATGAGAAAGTTAGAACCCATGCGCCAAGTTTAAAGACAAACAGCCCTGTGTGTGCACCTCACTTTATTTGATTGGACTTGAAGATTCTCAGTGTAGTGGTACTTCTCGTTACAGAACAGGGAGATCTCATAGGACTGTTACAGATGAAGCCAAGTGAACGAGAAGGAAGCCAGGAGGCAAGCCATCCGGGTAACCTCAGGCTAGCTGCTGTGCGTGTGGATGTGCGCATCCACCTGACCTTTTCCTGAGTCTAGAGAGCACACAGTACCCCTTTCCCTTCCCACTTCGGTGGACATTTCCAAGAAGCCAAGGAGGTAACAACACTATAAGGAATGCGAAAGTTGGAGCATCCAACTGCCAACTGTTAGTCTCTAAATGAGCTCAAGTTTATTTTGTGAGGTTTTTTTTCTGAAAATAAATTTGATAAAAGATCACGAAAACTGAAAAGCTTTCCATTCCCTCCTCAGAACGGACGCATATTTTGTGCCTTAACCATCACATGAGTCTTAGAATCCACTGGAAAGAAGCAGGGTAAGATGAAACAGCAAGACGAGTACATCCTTGATGTCGATGTTAAAGTTACAGTCCTGTAAGCAAAGCAAACACAGTAAGCTCAGGCCAAGGTAACCAAGGCATTGAGACTACCTGTGGAAAACCCATCATCAACTGTCCCAACATCATTTCAATTTTAGGAGCTTTAAAAATAATATTGGGTTTATCAACTAAAATATAAACAAACTACACTGCAACTATTTTTGAGAGATATTATATTGCATTGAAATTCTCCAATATCTTTAAAATTTTTTGTTAGTGACCCTTAAGTATTTTTGTCCTCCCCTAGTCCTTCTAGTGAAATCGTCACAATAAGGCTCATGGGGAGCAGATAGACCCTGCTCTAATATAATAAGACAGTACTTGCTTTGCTTACAAACCGACCAGTATCTTTTATACTCTCTGAGAACTCAATTTAAACAATGAAAACATTGTCTTAAGGAGCTTGTTTTATTTTTAAAGATGTCTATAACTGAAGATAATTGTTTATCTTCATTATCTTTACCTGTCAATTATTTTTCTCCATCACATATATAAAGATGTCTATCAATGAGCTACAAAAGAAATGTACTACCTTTATCTTTCTTTTCTGCCTGTCTCTATCTCAGTTTCTCTAATTTTTATTTGTAACTTCCACCTACAACAATTGGAGACTCAAGCATTGATCAGAACTGACTTCTGTTGGAGTTGTCCCCGTGCCTACATTCAGAAGTGCTACCAACACATACCACACATATAAAACATACACTCTAAATCTTTTGAAACATTTTATGTAATTAGGGACTGAACTGTTTTCATAAAGAATAACTCATTTAATATGGAATTAGTGAATCATATAATCAACATGCCTAATGTGACTGTTAGCAAGTGAGAAATCTAATCTATATCATTATCAAATGTTATCCTTTCTTCAACAGTTTAGAATGGGACAATAAAGTGATGAAGCTTTATGAACTGTAGACATTTGATTATATATGGATTATTTTGATTTTATAGATTTAATTTGCATTATGTAGTCACTGATTTGTTGGTGTGTGTGTGTGCATGTGTGTGTGTAGGGGGAGAGATTTTTACCTTCTTGGCCTTGAAACATTTTTTTCTCACACGCCCCATGTTTACTGTTTAATTGTCCTAAGAGCCTTTATATCAAAGCCAATCTGTCTTTAGTCTTATTATTATGTATTTATATAGTTAATATGTCTTTACTTTTATTGCTATATATTAAGTCACAGATGTCATGGGTTCTTAGTACAGAATACATTATCACCAGGATGTGCAAACTGGTCCTGGAGAATGTACATACAGAATACTCACGGACAGCACAAGCTATATCGTGTGGAGTAAAGATTTGCTGAGGTAGGTAAGACGAGTGGAAGACTATGTCTCAACATTTCCTCAGTGTGCTGATAATATGCAAAAGGCAGAAGAACATTTCCCTGAAATGTTTCCTGTACTTCATATTCTCTGTGATTCCCTCCCTCAGATTAGTTACAGCGATTGCAGAACAGGGACTGTGTCTGCTACTTCTGCCGAATGTTTACACCATCTGGGCAAAGGTCCTAACACCTTTGTAGGGCACCCTCCTGAGAAGACACGGGTGTTTAATTTACGCAACCTTGATTTATGCAAATTAAAAAATATATCATAATGAAGACTCAGGTTTCATAATATGAAATAATGTTAATTCCTTCAAATTAAAAATTTACAAAGAAACCCTGGTGAGATAGCTCAAGGGGAAAGGGGAAAGGAAGTCTGAAGAGTTCAGTTATATCCACATGGCGGAAAGAGAGAACTCACTCCTCCGACCGCCATGTGTCCTGATGTGTACACACACACACGAAAATAAATAAATAGTGAGTTAAAAATTAAAATTGTCATGAATTACATAATAGGAAAACTGGCAGGCCAAGTGAACTATTAATCCTATTTAATGCCAGATGGGACATTGTTAAGCACGGAAATTCCTGACATGACCATGTTCCGTGGATCAGCTTACAGAAAGTATATAAAAATTTCCATCTCCAGTAAAATTAATAAACTTATACTAGAATCCATCAAAGTACATCTATAGAAAATTAGAATTTTACTACATGTATGCTTATTAAATATATTTTAAGTAGAAAGAGATATTTGAAAATGTATTGATTACGTAAAAAGGCATACCACAAAATATATATTGGTAATTAAGATAAAACATTCATTTTTCTTTATTAATTATTATGGAGAATCTGCATGGGTTACTTGTTCTCTGTTTTATGTAATGTTTATATAAATAAAATCTATGATGTATAATTAGCTGAAGTAAGGACAAAGAAGAACACCTTAATGTCCCTTAAAAGGCTAGGGGTGTAACTGAGTTGGTAGAATGTTTGCCTTGAGTGCACAAAGTCCTGGTTTAATTTCCAACACTGCCTGATTCCATTGTGGTGGTTCACACCTCGCTACCCAGAGATAGAGGCAAGAAGATCAGAAATTCAAGATCATCTTCACCCAAGCAAAATAAAATTAAAATAAAATACTGAGTTCTTACCGGTCACATAAATGACCACGCATGGTATATATGAAAATGAGTTAGGTGTTAAATGGATACAGGGGTTTGATTAGACCTTTGCTAGATAAACACCAAGTCCTAATGTGGTGACAATTTCTATCCCACGGCTTGCAGAAATACATTACTTCAGTGTTTCTTAGTGAGCCTGGGAAGTACCTGGCAGAAACTACTGTGGTAGTGTATGGTACAGCACCACAATAGGGAAGAGAGGAGCCAAGTTCAGTTGCATCCATTCACAAAATGATGAGATCTAGAGCAAGTGCCTGTATCTCCAGGATGCAATCTCTCTCTTAGTTAAACAAGGATATTGGGTAAGTGTCCCCTAAAGCCAACTTCAAAACAATAAACATTAATGAGTTTTATGCTCAATAAAAGGTTCAGTCCTCCCTTGTGGTTACGGATGGGTTTGCATCTCTGAGGTTAGCATCAGGGAAACTGCTTCCATGCTCTTAATATTTCTGCTCCTAAAGTTTAGACAGTGAGCACAGATTGTACAGAAATCCTGTACTTAAACCAGGACATGCCTGCCAAAATCAACCACACTTCCACAATATTATGATCTTAGTTCTATTTTTAAAAATGAATTCTACTTCAAACACAATTCAATACAGTGTATAAAAGGTTTTGCGAGTATGGTTTGAAGAAGAGCATGATAATTCTTTAACTCGCAAGGTGTGGGTAATTAACAAACAGAAAGTGGAAGTATAAAATAAGCAATAAGAGGGCATGATATACATAGAAGTTTTCAACTGGATGCGCTCAACATGAGAATATACAGAATAGCTATGCGACAGTAAGTGTTCACGGTAGGAAGAGAAGGATGCTCAACAGAATTGTTTACAGAAAGATTTCATGGAGGAAGCACTACTTCAGAATGACTGGATCCTAGACTGGAAGTGGTACCTTGGTTATTCTCCTTGGTTCTTCTGACAGAAAGCCAACACATCATGAAACACCACATCCATTGTGGTGTCGATCAACCCTTAGCAGTGTGAGATTTCTCTGAGACTGATCTGACTTTCTGACGTTCTCTGTGTTCTTATGACATTCTGTACTACAGTTTATTCACTGGAGTTGAATAAAGGTGGCAGGACCCCTGTTCCACAAGATCTCTTTCTTTTATTTTTAAAACAATCCTTTTTTTTGAAAAAAAAAATATCAATCCCAGTTCCCTCTCCCTCCTGTTGTTCTCCCACTCCTCCCACCGTCTCCCCACTCCACCTGCCATCCACTCCTCAGAGAGGGTGAGGCCTCCCATGAGGAGTCAACAAAGTCTGTCACATAACTTGGGGCAAGGCTGAGGTTCTCTGCCTGTATCTAGGCTGAAGAAGATAACCCTCCATAGGGAATGGGTTCCAAAGAACCACATCATACAATAGGGATAAATAATGGGCTCCACACACTGTCCATGACACAAAACTGCCACCCACATTCAGAGGACCTAGTTCAGGCTTATGTTGGTACCCCGCTGTCAGCCCGGGGTCAGTGAACTTCTATTAGCTCAAGATAGCTGTTTCTGTGGGTATCCCCATCATATGAGCAAAGAGGCACAAGACCTCTTTTAAGACAGGCAAGGTCATCTACAAGTTGTCTCTTCACCTGGATAAATGTTCTCAATGTCTCCCATCCCTGATTTCACAAGAGTCTGACTAGCTATACCGTTTCATCCTCCTAATCATCCTAGACTCTAAAACCCAGCCTTCTTAAGTGTCTCTAATTTGAATAACTGAAAGTTGAGCGACTGGTAGGAAAGATTGTCAGGGATCATGTTTAAAAGAGAGAGAGAGAGAGAGAGAGAGAGAGAGAGAGAGAGAGAGAGAGAGAGAGAAATTCTGAAGACACATTCTATGCCACTACGGTAGAAAGTATAATCTTGGACTAGTGGGGAGGAACTGCAAGGTTAGTATTACAGATTGGGATATGGAGGGTCACTATAAGGAAGATTGTTGGTAATACGTCTTTCTAAATATTCAAATGCCCAGAGTTAGCAGAGAGCAAGAGAAGTGAAATCCGATGGGAGAATACAGCAGAAGCACAATCAAGGAAGCAAGAATAATGAAAATAGAACGTATGGAAAAGGATCTGGAGTGACCAAAGGATGCTGCGTAGTAAAAAGGGGATGCAAGGAGGAGATGGAAGGAAGAAGGGAGGAAGAAAGGCAGAGCCAGCCAAGACCAAGATGAATTGGCCGTCACGCTGGTTTCCAAAGAAAACGATTGTGAGCAAAATGAAGGCCGTGTAATGAGGGGAAGACACATTCAACACAACAATCTGTCTTCCAAGTTGTGCTTCAAATGCAGCCACACAAACCATGGAATTTGGAACAAAAGGAGTTACTGTGTGGTTACTGTGCACCGAGCAGGCTGTGCTGTTGCAGCCTGGCACTGTTGGGAGAGGAGAGTCCTGGCTGCCATCTGGAGAGAACCCAAGGTTTTCATGCCCCGATAGAAAGCACAAACTGCTTAAAGAAAAAATTAAAAAATCTGTTTCGTGGTGGTGTGTAATCTCCCCTGACAGCACAGAAATGGGTCTCCAGGTGAACAAGACCCAGTGGCACACTGCAGCACACACCATCAGTACCAGCTCATGTATGGCCCTTGATACACAGCAGCACACACTATTAATACCTGCTCATGTATGACCCTTGATACACAGAAGCACACACCATCAGTACCAGTTCATGTATGACCCTTGGTACACTGCAGCACACACCATCAGTACCAGCTCATGTATGGCCCTTGTTTATGCTCCTGGAATCTACCTTCATGCACTCAGTAGAGAAATTATCTTGAACACTCCTGGGGTTTGACCCAGTTATGGCATTTTATCATCTGTCTGATATGCTAAACTCCAGAACCTTCAACTGACATATTAATATTGAAGCCTTGGAAACAAGACAAGCAAGTTTCACAGCTTCTAAGTGCTCTGACTGAGTGATGACATTAGCTAGACTAGCCACCCAAGTCTCACTCATGCAGGGGAAAGGTATGTGGAGAGACTGAGGTTATGAACACGATCTGTGGACAAAGAGAGTAGACAATGATGCCAGCTTCCAAGCTGTCCGAATTGTTCCGTGCCTATAGATGGGAGCGGAAAGAGCTGCTATCATGGGCGACCCTGTGAAAGGCAGAGCACACAGGAACTGATGGAACCCAAAGGACAAAAATTGACGCTGACTGAAGTGCCAAGGATTTTTCTGGTCAGCCAAACAGCTACAATTCAACCTCTACTTGACGAGACGTTCTCGGAGTTCTAAGAGGCATCACTTTGATAGCGTTTGAATGCGTTCCCCATGTACATTGTAGAAGAGAGGCACAAAGGGATTCCAAGACAGAGGATGCTACGACTGGGGCAGGAGATGCAATAGCAGAAGGCAGGGGCAGTTACATGACAACTGGAAGTAGCTGATGGAGAGGCCACTCGGGTACTTCTAAAGCTCTCTGCCAAAGGCGTTGAATTGACTGCACCCAGAGACCACCTTTGAAATCACAGAGGGGGAACTGAAGATATTCCACTGCCCTCTGCTTAAGGCCTGCTAATATTATCCTGAAGCAATTCATGCAGGTCTTGATTTTAAAAAAAATATTTGTAGGAGGCATACATATTATATACTCTTTTAAGTGAGGATAATCTCATCATTTTATTAAATTTGAATATTTAGTGTACATATTTCTTGGAATAACCAGTCTTCATTTAATGACATAGTAAGAGCCACTACTACATTCAGACCCACTGAGAACCATACAGTTTATTCAAAGGAAGGTTCTAAGGACTATATGAAATTATAAAACATTTAGCTTACAAATTTAAGTATGAAACTGCTGACATATAGAATAAACAAAATCAAAATTGATAACCAGAAAGAAAAGGTTCATTGATGACAGAGGCTTATAAATTAAAAGCAAAAGATAAAATCTGAATGACTTAGATAGGAAATATGTTAAATATCTTATAATTCCTTGTCTCTTTCATTACTTCCTTAATATCTTTTTTATTTCTTCTTTAGTAACTTTATACGTGTATATAATATCATATATCCTTTTATCTTTATATCATATCTGTCTTCCTACCACCTCCATAAACATGAAAAATAAAATGTAAAAATGCAATGATGGGAGATGATCTGCAGTTCATATATGAAAAAGAATATTTGGAGATGGTGATCAAAATTCAAGAATTTGGATATGCTGAGATCGTATTTGTGCTAGATTTCATAAAGCAATGGTCCCCAACATTCCTACTGTTGTGACCTTTAAATACAATTTCTCATGTTGTGGTAACCCCTAGTCATAAATTTATTCTCATTGCTGCTTCATAACTGTAATTTTGCTTCTGTTATAAATCATAATATAAATATCTGATATGCAAATGATCATCAGTGATGCCTGTGAGAAGGTCATTCAACCCCCAGGGGTCAAAACCCACAGTTTGAGAATCACTGCCCTACAGTGATCTGGCCGTGGTTCCCCTGTGAATGGCAACAACCTGTTTATGATTGTTCCGGTAACCACATGCAATGTGTTGCTATCCCCCCCCCCCCCCGGCCTTCACCTTGTTCCTGGATGAAATGAGAACCACTGCCTTCTGCTGCTCAGTGAAACAAGTACTACATACTGCATCAGCCCCTGAAGTCACCCCTTGCCTTCTCCACGCTCACAATATACAGTCCCCCTTTCAAAGCCCCAAAACTTATGCAGCTAACTATCAATTAGGTTTAAGACGTGTGACCCAAATAAAGCACAGGGTTGAAGGGTATCCTCCTTTGTGACCATGGGCGTGCCTAACACTGGGAATTACCATGTGTGTGAATCTTTCTTCTTTAATTAAAAAGTAACAAATTAGCAACCATTGATTCATTCTTTTTTCTCAGGGAAGAAAAACAATCTCATATGCAGATTTGCAGCCTTGGGGTGCGGGTAGGAGTGTCCTGCACTGACTCACTTAAATCTGTCCTCCCATTGTTGTGTTTCTCATGGTCCTTTGTGGATCTTTTTGTCCTATCAAAATTGGTGTGCTGTACTTCCACCAAGCTACTACCTTAGTTGAAAATCCCTGTGCTGGGGTAATTTGATTATCTTCTTGGAACCACAAGCCAAAACTAGTTTTATGCCCCAACCCCATTTGTCTGTCTCTTAATTTACCATAACTAGATTTCTTATACTGCTTCTTTCTAAAAATCTGTCAAGAGAATCTTCCAATTGTATTCTTTTAAACATGAGGCTTTTGTATTTTCCTCTTAAAAGCTCATTTTTTTTTAAACTTTCCTAATGGCGTAGAAAGATTTTGTTCTGATTCTGCAGTTGCTGGGGATTGCACCCAGGGTTTCACACATTCTAAGTAAGCACTCGATACTCTCGAGTCATACACCCCAGCATGAGAATAGCTGGT
Organism: Myodes glareolus; assembly: GCF_982192425.1. NCBI lineage: Eukaryota > Metazoa > Chordata > Mammalia > Rodentia > Cricetidae > Myodes > Myodes glareolus. Next base: position 76,880,912 of record NC_142034.1, on the reverse strand, counting down.
TTAGTCACATATTAAGATGGGTCCAAATGAAATGGTAGAACAGATAAAGTAGCTCAGGGTACACAGGCAATTAGGCCGCATCTCAACCACTGTATATCCATCTCCTCATCGCATGTTGTTGACAAACCCAGAGTCACAGTGTGCACCCTCAGAAGCCAAGTTCTGCCAAATATCAGGAAATTTAATAGTAAAAATGAGCAAAAGGGTACTTATTCAAAAATGCAACATTGGGAAGAAAGATAAAGAGATCTGTGGCCCCTACAACCATAGTCCATCATCAGAGTCTTAAAGAGAGATTGAAGTTTAAAAAGAAGGTCAGAGATATGCACATCTATGTTGCTCTGATCAAGGCATGGTCCTACCCACAACTGACCTGTCAGTGCCTGGACTTCCCTCTCTTCCTATAAGGTGACAAGTTGTTCAAACCATGTGAAATCGCTTTCCCAGGAGACAAGTCTCCCCTCTGGCTGGTGCCTTTCCTTCTCCCAGCAGGAGATTTCTAGGGAAATTCCCATTTCATTGGACCAATTCCAGTAGTCTAATAATCAGATCAAGAAACCCAAGTGTCTCCTCAGAATATATACATTTCCACCAGGCTGGTTACGATACAAGTACACATTTGCATCTTTTGGAGAACAAATTTTTCAAATATTGATTTATAATATAATAATCTCTTCCTGTTTTCAAGAACAGCTGAATATTTCCCATATGAAAGTAGAAGGAAATGAAAAAGATGGATGCTTCCACCGCTCTGCCGAAATAAGGCTACCTTTCGTTTCTTCCCCTTGGTCATATTTTCATCTCCAGAATATGAGTTCTTTGGTATAATCTAAAACCTACAAGGCTTTAATCTTGATTCAGTCTTAAAAAATTATAGAATGGTGCAAATTTGTAAAAAAATACACCCTCATTTCTTCATGCTCATTTGAGAATCCGGGGAACTCACCAGACAGAACTAAGAATTCTAAAATTTCCAGTGAAAGTTTACTATAGCAAATAAGGGACGCACTTCAGTGTTTCCCACTTCAAGAACCTAGAGAAACCAGAAGTGTTAGAGAGTGAAATTTAGAAGTCAGTGTGTTTATGCACTCTCTAAGTAGAGTGTCACCCTTGCGAACAATCCCATTATTTGTTCATCGTAGTCTGAATATCTCATAATCTCTATTTTAGTTCTCCTAGTTATATTTTTCAAGCCATTCTATCCCAGAAGTGGCATTCTGGTGCTGTGCGGATGGTCATTAGATGTAAGTGGCTTCCTCAACACCAAGCGAATGTTCTCCGCAGAAAGGTGTTGTGGAACCAAAGGCAAATAAGGGAGAAAATGAGGGTTATTTATAGCGATGCTTACAGTACATTGCACTGGAAACTCGCTTATCCCAAAGCGGAGTCCCTTGGAAATGCACATATTGACTCAGTGTTTACCAAGAAAACTAGCTTTTTCAAAAAAAGTTATCAGAATAAAATATGAGCATTACTAGAGCTGGTTAATTCAAGAACTGAAACTAGACATTCTTTTAGCTAAGAGACAGCAAAATGTACTTTGTTTCTTCTATGGGATGACCAAGGGATTTGCAGGGATTCCCTGTAGGAGAGCTGCACTTTCCCATAACCTCCTACCCTTCTAGAACCTGATGCCATCAGTATTGTGAACCATAAAATTACCTGCCTGTGTCCTTTAAAAGTCAGGAAGCCTCTAGCACTTTATCAGAAAGATTATGATATATTTTTAAAATCGTGGTGATGGTCTATTCCTACAATTCCAGTACTTGGAGGGGGAAGATGTAGGGAGGATTGGTAGTTTGAGACTAGCAAGGGATACATAATAAAAATCTGGACCACAGAAACAAGAAAATAAGGGTAATACAAGCATAAAGTAAGCTATTAGCCCATCCCTCTCTCATTTCACATGTGTTTATCCAACATGTACTCTGGTCAATGTATACTGTGCTTTTCAAAATTGCAGATGGTAAGTTGCCACTTGATAAAATAGAGAGATGCTCTCAAAGTGGACAACCTAAGGGATATATTACACCATGAGGCCTGATGCTTAGCCAAATGAATCCAGAAGTAACATTTCCCAGTGCCTATGCTTTCTGCACATATCAGTGATCAGTTACGGAAGCAACAATCACAGGAAACTGACACGCCACCCAGTGAGGAAAAGAGCCAAAAAGACTACAGATTTATAAAATGTCTCGCAACCAGTGGGTTCTGTGAAGAGAAACCTTGACCTCATTGTCAAAGACCTTCCACATCTCCATCTGCAGAAAGACATCTGAAATTACTCCAGAGTTATTGCTACAAACTGAAATAACATTTGTAAGGTATTAATAGGTAGCTAATTCAATATATTTTTCTGCTCACTCCAGGCAGCAGATCTACCCAGCTCTGGGGACTGAGTGGGATAACCAGTCTGCATGGATCTTGAGACACAACCAGAGTGAAATGAGAAGATTCACTGACATGGGACCACTATTTCATTGGTATGTGAGGGGTCAAGTGCAGGGTTCACAGTGCTAGGTTTGTAGAGTGGACACTACCTGTGAGGTGAGCAGCCTAGAGCTGAATGAGGCTCCAAAACTCCTCTTCTTAAGCAGGCTTAAGTTCAGCGCTACTTATGATTGACAACTCCATTCAACATATATCTCAAAAAAGCTAACCGTTGTCAGTACATATTAGCATCACCCCATGATCTCACTGTGATTTGGAGTCTGACGTTGCCTCAGCTCTTGTTTCAATGCCTATTTTCTCCAGAACATTTAGCATCTGGGGCTTATTCATAATGTGCTATGTTAGCCATACTAGAACTGTCCCTCTCAGGATGGTCATACCTGCATCTTTAGCTGCATGAGGCATCTCGCATGAAATCTGGAAGAGTGATAACTAACAGTTAGCAGCAGAGGCGAGTGTCTTTGTTAGGGTTTGTCTTGCTGGGGAAAAGCACCATAACCAAAGGCAACTTGGGGTGGGAAGGGTATATTTCATTTTACATCATCCAGGGAGGTCCTCAAAGAAGGAATCCAGGAGCAGGGGATGATGTAGAGGTCACAGAGGAGTGCTGCTTTCTAGCCTGCTCCTCATGACTTCCTCTGCCTGTTTTCTTATACAACTTGGGACTGTCTAGCCAGGGGTGGCACCCCTCCCCGAAATGGGCTGGGCCCTTCCATAGGCCAGTCTTACAGAGGCATTTTCTCAGTTAAGATATGTTTTCCCTCTTCTCAAATATGTCTGGGATGGGTTCTAGTTGACAAAACACAGTCAACACAGCAACTCATTTTCTTCAGTGGTATAGTTACTGGTTGGTTGTCTATGCTCCAGTGAATAAGTGCCAAGTAAAGTAATCCTAATGCAAGTTAGTGGCACACACACACACACACACACACACACACACACACACACACACAGTGGGGAAAATGGAGCTTTGGGGCAGAATGAGAGGTTTATTATGAAGGAGCCTTAGGAAAGGACCAGTGGAGAATATGATCAAAATATATTATATGCATGCATGAAATGGTCATGTTTTTTTTTAAGTTAAGCAGCTTGCTCTTTTTTATGTTTAGAAAGCAGGCACAAGACAGAGGACATCATGGGAGCTCACAAGTATTTAGATGTTGAGCCAACTTCCCAAACTGATGACTCCTAACCCCAAAGTTGGTAAGTGAGATCCATGTGGACCCATCTATCCCCAAGGATCCTGAACAGTTCAAGTTAGTAGTGTCTGCTACTCCACGTTTATTCATTTCCTAACACCAGTTGACCTCGCACTGCAGATTATCAGTCCAAAGCAGTAGCCTCCCTTGTGCTAAGACCTCATTCTCACACAATCCACACAAGCCTCGTATAGTTCTTTGAGTTCCATATCTGTTACTGAACTCAAATGGACCTGGTGTTTCATTTCACAACTGAATTCTCTAAGGGGAACTGTCTTCATTCAAAGACTGTGGGAAAAACCAGCAGAGCTGACTTTTTTATTTTTTTATTCTTTTTGGCCGTAAGTATGTACACATCTGTAGTTCATATAACATAAAACTTTCAAGTATATACTCCAGGGATTTTCAGTTCATTCACCAGAGTACAGGCATCACCTTTATCAAATGATAGGAAACTTTTTATATACATTTGGGGCACAAATGAGATAGTTTGATAAGTTAATTAACATCACCATCATCAATCCATTGTACCATTGTTAGTTTAAATTATTTTTATTATTTAAGATTTTCATACATGCATATAATGTGCTCTGATCAAATACACTTTTCCATTCTGTCCCTCCAACTCCTTCCCTACCCACCTCGTCATTATTACCTACAAGTTGTCTGGTTTTATGTTTTGTTTTGTTTTCATCTGTTTGTTCTTAAACAGAAAGAAAGAAAAATAATATAGGGTTTGATGGTTAGAGATAAAGACAGGACCTTGGAGGAATGGAAAAAGGAGGAAATAATCAAAATATTTTATGTGAAATATTTTTCACATGGTAGGAAATTTTTATCTCCCCAAGCTCCTGCTCACATTAGCAGTGCTATCTGTTTGCCTTCCTTCTTAGTTCTTGGTTATAACTCATCTGCTTCCTCAATCAGTTGGTCTACTCTGGAAATTTCAGAAATATAAAATGGGACTGTATATCTTCTCTTCTGCCTGCTTTTTAAAAATTTAACATGATGTTTTCGAATCCATCCGTGTTGCAGAATGTATCAATATTTCATGCCTCCTTCTAACTGGCTAAATTTCATCACCTGGACACACTATGATTATTTTTCTTTCCATCAGTGGACAATTGAGATTGCTTCTGATTCAGAATGACACTGGACCATACTCCTAAGAACACTCACATATGATACTTTGTTTGATGATGCTCCCAACCCCCTAAATTTACTCCAAAGAGAGAAGTTATTGGGTCTTATGTTTCTTCCATGTTAACATCCTGAGAAATGGCCAATTTCCTTTCCAGAGTGTCAGTCTTACATCACAGTCTCATAGCAATACAAAAGAACCCCGTGTTTCTGCATTTCCTTTATTCTTCTCATTCTCTCTCTTGTTCTATCTATTACAGCCAGTTTGAGGGCATGGGAAATGTGAGGCGCATCTGATGACTTACCTTCCTGTGTGGTTTCAGATGGTCAGGGTAAAGAGTTTGTTCCCTACTGTCTAGATGCAGGCAGGTCCAACCCATGACTCCCGGACTCTAGGCATTCCAGGACTATCATGAACTCACCCAGTACATTTATAAACTACATCATGTCACAGTGTCAGAACACTGCACACCTGCAGCAAAGACACTGCTTTCCCTCTCTTTTTTCATTGTTATCCTAAAACTTATAGGAAAAAAATAAAAAAGAACAATCATTACACTTCACCAGCACAATGTTGTACACTGAAGAAATTCCTTTGTGATAGGGCAGTATCCACACCCTTTCAAAAGGAAGACCCAGAGGCCTGAGGCAGCAACCTCCACAGGAATAGGTACAATGGAACAACTGCCCAGGGAGCAAGCCCAAGCCAGAGACCTCTGTGGGACTGGGTGCCAGTCAAGGATCTCCGAGGGAGCAGGCCTGAGCCAGGAACATCTGTGGGAAAAGACCTAGGCCAGCGTCTTCTGCCTGGGCAGCCGTGAGTCAACTACCTCAGCCAGAGAAGACCCAAGACAGCAACATTCACAGGAGCAGGGACAAGGGAGCCACTGCTGAGGGAGCAGGCACGAACCGGAGACCTCTCTGGGTCCAGATGCAAGTCAGGAACCTCTAAGGAATCAAGCCTGAGTCGGCCACCTCAGTTGGAGTAGGCTCGAGGCAGTGGCCTCCATAGTGGTACCATTATGGGAGTCACCACTGAGGGAGCAGGCCCAAGTTAGAGATCTCTGCTGTCCAGGCTCAAGTCAGGGACCGCCAAGAGAGCAGGTCCAAACCAGAAACCTTTGTGGGACTGGGCACAAGTCAGGGACCACCACAAGAGCATGCCAAAGCCAGAGACATCGCTTGGAATAGGCCTGATCCAGTGACCTCTGCCAGAGCAGGACTGAGCCAGTGACCTCTGCCAGAGCATTAGGCAGTGACCTCAGCACCTCAGCGCGAGCAGCCCCAAACAAGCACCCATGGGGGCAGGCCCAAACAATAACCCAGTATTGCAGAGTGACCTCAGGAGCACCCAGTGACCTGCAGAAATACTGAGTGTCCTCGGGGGTAACTGGAACTGCTGCCCTAATTGCACCACGAGGAGCAACCTCTGAGCCTAGGATACACTGGAACCTAGAAGATTGATCACCAGAGACACAGACCCACCTATGCCAATCAGAGGAAAAACAGGAAGACAAGATAAAAAAAAAAAAAAACACTCGAAACCACAAAGAGCATCAGGACACCAATAGAAACTAGTGACCCTACAACAGCAATAACTGAACAACCAAATATAGAAAAAGCAGAAGAAAATGACCTAAAAAATAACTTTAGGAGAATGTGTGAGGCCCTTAAAGAGGAAATGAAAAATTCCCTCAAAGAAATAGAGGAAAAGACAGACAAAAAATTGGAAGAAATCAACAAATCCCTTAAAGAAAACCAAGAAAAAGCTATCAAACACATGAAAGAAACTATTCAAGACTTGAAAACCTAAATACAGACAATAAAGAAAACACAAACCAAGGGAATTATAGAAATGGAAATTATGAGAAAACAATCAGAAACCACAAATGCAAGCATAAACAGCAGAATACAAGAGGTAGAAGAGAGAATCTCAAGCACTGAAGATACAATAAAGGAAATAAATTCATTGGTCAAAGAAAGCATTAAATCTAACAAAAGCTTAACACAAAATATCCAGGAAATATGTGACACCATTAAAAGATCAAAAAAAAAGAAAAAGAAAAAGAAAAAGAAGTCCTACTCAAAAGCACAGAAAATATATTCAACAAAATCATAGAAGAAAACTTTCCCAACCTAAAGAAAGATATGCATATGAAGATACAAAAAACCTACAGAACACCAAATTGACAGAATAAAAAAGTGTGCGCTTGCCACACAGTAATCAAAACACTAAACATACAAAGTAAAGAAAGACTATTAAGAGCTGCAAAAAAAGGGCTAAGTAACATATAAAGGCAGACCTATCAGAATTATACCTGATGTCTCAGTGGAAACAATGAAAGCCAGAAGATCCTGGTCAAGTGTTATACAAACATTAAGAGACCACAGATGCCAGTCCAGACCACTATACCCAGCAAAACTTTGATCACTGTAGATGGACCAAACAAGATATTCCATAACAGAACCAGATTTAATCAATACCTCGCCACGAATCCAGGCCTACACAAAGTACTAGAAGAAAAACTCCAACACAAGGAAGTCAGCAACACCCACAAAAAGACAGATAATAGATGATCTCACAGCAATAAATCCCAAAGAAGGGAAAAACACACACAATAGCATCACTAACAATGAAAACTAAAATGACAGGAGAAAGCAATTACTAGTCATTAATATTCCTTAATATAAATGAACTCAACTCCAGTAAAAAAGACACAGGCTAACAGATTGGACACAAAAACAGAATCCATTGTTCTGCTGCATATATAAAACACAATTCAAACTCAAAGACAGATATCGCCTCAGAATAAAGGGTTGGGAAAAATTTTCTAATCAAATGGACCTAAAAAAACAAGCTGGTGTAGCTATCCTACTATCTAACAAAATAGACTTCAAACTAATATCAATCAAAAAAGACAAAGAAGGACATTTCATATTAGTCACAGGAAAATCCATCAAGAGGAAATCTCAATACTGAACATCTATACCCCAAATAAAAGGGCATCCTTACATGTAAAAGAAACATTTCTAAATCTTAAATCACACATGAAACCACACACACTAATTGTGGGAGACTTCAACACCCCATTCTCACCACAGGACAGGTCAGTCAGACAGAAACTTAACAGAAAAATAAGGGAACTAACAGATGTTATGCCTCAAATGGACTTAACAGACCTCTAAAGGACATTCTATCCAAACATAAAAGAATATACCTTCTTCTCAGAACCTCATGAGACCTTCTCAAAAACTGACCACACACTAGGTAGCGAAGCAAACCTCAACATACAAAATATTGGAATAACCCCATGTATCTTATCGAACCACCATGGCTTAAAGTCAGAATTCAACAGCAACACTAATTCCAGAAAGCCCACAAACACATGGAAATTAAACAATGCTCACCTGAATCTTCAATGGGTCAAGGAAGAAATAAAGGAAGAAATTAAAGACTTCCTAAAACTCAATGAAAATGAGCCCACAGCACACCAAAATTTATATGAAACAATGAAAGCCTTCAGTATTAAGAGAAAAGTTCATAGCACTAAATGCCTACCTAAAGATGTTAGAAAAATTCCACACTAGTGAGTTAACAGAACACCTGAAAACTCTAGAATAAAAAGAAGCAAACTCACCCAGGAGGACAAGACTGCAGGAAATAATCAATTGAGAGCTCAAATCAACAAAATAGAAACAAAGAAAACTATACAAAGAATCAATAAGACAAAGAGTTGGTTCTTTGAGAAAATCAACAAAATAGACAAACCTTTATCCAAACTAACCAAAAGGCAGAAAGAATATCCAAATTAACAAAACAAGAAATGAAAAAGGGGGCATAACAACAGAAATGAAGGAAATTCAGTGAATCATTAGGTCATATTTCAAAAACCTGTACTCCACAAAATTGGTAAACTTAAAGGAAATGGACAATTTTCTGCATAAATATCACTTACCATACTAAATCAAGACCAGATAAACAAATAAAATAGACATATAAACACTTCCTGAGTAAATTGGGAACATGGGCACAGTGGGAGAGGGTAGAATGGGAGGGGAGAGGAAGAGAGGTATGTGAAGAAAAATATATAGCTCAACAAAAACAACAAAAAAAGAAGATCCATTATAGCTCCATGGCCTCTAGCTGATATCAGTGTACCAGTGGGTTCTGGAATTCATAGCTGCAAATGGTCATGTTTAAGTTTGTTCAGCTTTTAAACAAAAGAGTTTCCAAACTTATGAATGGAATAACATGGTGTCATATTAAACATATCATGGTGGATCAGTAAAAGGAAGGATGATCATGCATGCCATGCATGTACATGATAGAGATACAGACAGACATATATAGGCACGGTCAAAATACTCATACACATGAAACAAAAATATTATTAAAATAGAAAGAAAGGAGGGAAGGAAGGAAGGAAGGAAGGAAGGAAGGAAGGAAGGAAGGAAGGAAGGAAAGAAAGAAGGAGCATGATTGTCAACTCACAGGGGATTCATGTCAATCCACAAAAAAAAATGATATCAGGTCATTTGATGTCTTTATTAGTACAGCTTTTATTTCAAAGTATGGTTACCAAAGCCATATATCAAAAAGTGGGGCCAGAATTGAGATATGTCTTTGTCTACTCTTTTATCCCTGATTTCTTCTCTCTTTCTTTCTCAGTGAATCATGAATATCCATTGAGAATATAATGTTTAACCTGAAAACTATGAAGTTAATTCCAGAACTTGAGAAACTGAGACAGGAGCTACATAAACTCTTTGTCCAAAAAAACAAAACCAAACAAATTCCACCAAAACAAACAAGTAAGTCAGCAGACAAAACCAAATTATGTTGTCTAAAAATATCCATTCATCCACATCACATATACAATCATTTAGCAAGAAGTTATAGTTAGTCCCTTTAAAATTTCCTTATGTATCTTAAAAATAACATATGGATAAATTAAAGTAATACTGTATGAAAACACTTTATAAGTATGGAGGTTTTAGATGATGACTATACAACACTGGAAATGTAGCATAGTTTCCATTTTTAAATGGCTTTTTATTTCTTTCCACCATTCCTCCTGCCCACCTGCACCTCCTCCCCACCATCCCCAAGCCAACCCACATCCACTTCTTCCAACAGGTAAGGGCTCCCACAGAGAGGAAACAAAGTCTGGCACTTTAAGTTGAGACAGGGCCAAACCTCTCCCCCCTTCATTAAGGCTGAGCATGGCATCCTACCATAGGGAATGGGCTCTAACAAGCTAGCGCATGCACCAGGGATAGATCCTGCCAGGGGCCTCTCAAATACTCCAGGCTTCACCACTGCCTCCCACATTTGGTGGGCCTAGTTGGTCCCATGGAGACTCCACAGCTGTCGGTCTAGAGTTCTTCTACGAGCTTGGTTTTTCTGTCTCTGTAGATTTCTCCATCGTGATCTTGACTTTCATTGCTCTCTTCGATTGGATCCCCAGAGCTAAGCCTGGTGTTTGGCTGTGGATCTCTGCATTGGGTTCCATCAGTTACTGGGTGAAGGCTCTATGATGATAGTTGGGGTATTCACCAATCATATTACAGGGGAATGCCAACTTGGGCATCTTCTCTCCTATTGCTAGGAGTCTTAGTCCAGGGTCACTATTGTGGATTCTTGGGAATTTCTCTAGTAGCAGGTTTCTCCCCAACCCAATAGTGACTCTATCAAGGTATCTCTTTCATGGCTCTCCCACTCTGTCCCTCTCTCCCCTTAGCCATTCTGTTCCCTCATGTTCTCATCCCCTCCCCTTTACTGCCCCCCTCAACCCCAGTTCACCCAGGAGATCTCATCTAATTCCCCTTCCCAGGGTGATGCATGTTAAGACAAGATCTCACTTTACTGGCTTAGTACTTACTATACAAAACTAGGTTATCCTTGAACTCCTGACAATCTTCTTGCTTCAGTACTGGAATCCAAAGGATAAGAGCTTCTGCAAAGGAAGGTATAGCACATTTTTTGTGGGGAATTCTAATTGATCAAGGGCTCCGAGAGCCACAGGAGAGTGACTTACAACAAGTTTGCGAAAGAAGCCTACACTTCTTGACAAAACCAGGAGCTGCAGGTATGTGTCATTCATGGTTCTGGAAACCCCATTTCCTTGAGATTTAAGCCAAATCATAAAAAACAAAGAAAGTTGTTCTTTTTGTAGTTACACAAAGACCCATATTTTCAGGCTTCCTCCCATTGTCAAAGTCACATTCTAGCATATATTAGGGACCAAGTGAGAAAGTCACAGGAACTACTAAAGGTGTGGTCTCTTGGTATGATTATATATATTTATACTTAAGTATGTATATATTTAAATTTATATATAAATTATATATATTCTAATTTATTTATTGTTTTATGTTCAGTTTCTTGAGTGTCAATTATACTTCGTTGGATCTTATTTCTATGCTTTGAATTCTAACTCTTATGAGGGCAATCTCTGACATCTATTAAAAAGCAACTTGCCAAAAGCTAATATTTGTATATAAGGATAAGATAAACCAAGATAATCTTGTTGCTCTATTGTTTTGAACCTACATCCATCAGCTTCCTACCCCTGTGGCAACACACCCGAGATGTACGGCTAGAAGGTGGAGAGGCTTCCTTAGGCTCACTGATGAGCGTTTTCAATCGGCAATCACTACTGCTTAGCACCTGTAGCAAGGCAGAATGTCATGAGGAAACAAATGGTCAAAAAAAAGCTGCCAGGAGGAGAGAGAGAGCGGAAGGGACCAAGGCGCTAGTAAAGGGCAGCTCTACCCTGATCTATTCCTGCAGATAAGTCCTGCCTCCCAAAGCTTCTACCGCTCCACAGTATTGCCATCATTAGAGAGCCAAACCTTCACACATGTCGTTTGGAGTGTGTATGTAAGGGGCGGGGCATTTGAGATTGGTCATACAACCTTCTATTTTATGGTGCTCTTGTTAAATCAGCACTTTAGAAGGAGACATCATCCAGTTTCCACATTGAAAAAAGAATCCATTTTCATTGATAGCTTTTGTAATTTTATTAGAATTTCCATGTAAGCTGAAACTGTAACTTAAATCAATGACTATCCCCTCAGAAAATTTTCATTTCTTTGTGTAGTAAATACTTGGGAAAAAAAGAAATTTGTGTTGATCAAACCAAGTAATGATATTTCCAAGTTGAGTTGCTTCTTTGGCAATTCTGAAGGATGCAGTCTGGTCATTCTTTAACCTCTTTTATCTCCTTTCTGTCTTTATCAATACTCCCTCCTCCATTTCCTTCTCCCCTTCTGAGAGTCTTGACTTAGTTTTGTTGTGACTAATTTAGTTTAACTAGGACCATATGTGTGTCCATTAGATTGGGACTCGCCCTTGGAGTCTGATGTAGTCACCAGTGGGTATATAATGTAAAGTAATTATTGACTCCCCATTTCACTGAATCTCATCAATAAAAGCTCAGCAGTGAGGAGGATGATCACTCTGAGTCCCTCATTTCATCCTTGTAGGTATTAGCTTTAAGGAGAGGGGGAAATTAAAAGAAAAATGGTAAAAAATAGCTATATATATATATATATATATATATATATATATATATATATATATTATGAAGAACCATGGTAAGAAAGTGAGCTATGCATTTTTGGGAATCTAGGTTAGTCAGTCCGTGTTCTGTGCACTGAAGAGATACCATGACCAAGGAAATACTTAAAAAAGAAAACATTTAATTTGGGGCTTGCTTACAGCTTCAGAAGTTTAGTGCACTGTCATCACGGCAGCAAGCACAGTGGCATGTAGACCAGTGCTGGATGAGAAACTAAGAGCTACATCCTGATCAGGAGGCAGAGAAGGAAGTCTGGACCTGGTGTGGGCTTTTGAAACCTCAAAGTCCACCCTGCAGCAGGAACAGACTCTCTCCAAGAGACCACATCTCTTAATCCTTCTAATCCTTTCCAACAGTTGGACTCCCCCCGGGTGACTAAGCATTTACATGTAAGAGTCTATAGTACCCATTCTTATCCAAACCACCACTGGGTCTTTAAAATTTAAAACTGATTGTAATTGATTAGGTGATTATTCTTTCTACATCCCATATGAACTGTTTTAAAACAGGATTTTTAAAAGTTGACAAATCAGGTACCAAAGGTAAGTTTCAACTTCACTGCCCTTCTTGTGATGAGAAGGGGGGCAGGTCTAAACAGGAAATTACACGCAGCAAAGAATTCTTTTTAAATCACTCAGATCTATTTTTCTGGCGGTTTCTAATCTACAGCAAGCTTCTGAAATACCACCGCCAGCACATGGGAAGAAACACATTCTTGTAGGGTGGAAGTGTTAATTAATGTGCATGCCACAGAGAGAACAAGGAAAAGGTTAGAGCGATGCTTCTGCTAATAGGGCTTCTAAAAATAGGGGCTTTCTGAAACAATACTTTTTTATGTTAGTTACCGTTCTCAAAGCCCTAGGATTAGTGCTAAGATACACTGACTTGCTAAAGCAGAATCACCTGTGGCGCAGAGATTATTTACAGATTCTTCATAGTTGTGCAGATCCGTTATTCAATGAATTCTATCATTCGTATCTCATCAAATGAACTTCTCAGGTGGTAGGGGTGTGTCAGTTGGTTTTGTTTCTAACACAGTTTCCAGCAGATCTTTTTGGAGTCGCATGCCAAACAGGCTTTTACTTGATGGTCAGAAAGTCCTTAGCATAGCAGGCAGGCTTCAGTCCCTTTTCCTGTTCCTCAGAGCCATATACAACTTATTAGGTTTTGTAAGCATGTAGTGCTTTCCTCTTATGGCCTTGAAAAGCATCTCTAGAATGTTCTCCCATGCTCCTCCAGTTAAGCTCCAGTAAGTCCCCCCTAGACCACCTCTACTGAATCAAGTAGACAAATTCTTGGTGTTCTCCATTCAGGAGCCATTTCTCTTCCTTCTCTTCCTTCTCTTCCTTCTCTTCCTTCTCAGTTTGGCTCTCTTCTAAGGGGATAAGACAATGTAGGTACTCAGTATCCCATTTTCTCCCATACTTGGCAGAGCCCTTGAATCACTGAGACCTAAGAAGCATGCAGGAGCCATGGTCCTTCCCACAGAAGAAAGAGTAACTTTTCTCGCTGTTGTCACCCTGTTCACTTCTTTCCTGCAGTAACTTCACGATTAGCATTGCTGACTCTAGTAGCTATGCTGACATGGGCAAAATGGCCAAATATAAGTTAAGAAAAATCACATTTATAACGTATCAGACCATACAAACTTTAAACTGCCTTTCAGAAAGGACTGAATTGTTAGGCATCACTAATTAACTGCCTATAGAGCTATTCAATGGAAGTAATTTACTACCGTGGCTCTCAGTCCATCCTATGTCCTTCAAGACCCTTAATTTTTCTATACTGGCGTAACCGCCTTTTCGTATGGGAACTTCATCTAAATGATTGTGCACTGCCAGTCCCCTCGCATGGGACACAGTTTAGAGAACAAGTCTTCTGGGTGAATACAGGAATTAATCAACAAATACAGAACTATAGAAGTCATGCCAAAACACTCTTGATATTCATACTCCCCATTTGAAAAATAGCATGGACTAGGCTATACTTTGCATTGTCTAAAGTTTTCTCATAATTACCTGGGACAGTGGGGCAATTTAATCACAAGGTAAGTGATCTAAATTGTCTCAAGAACAAAATTCTTAGAAGTTACCAACTAGAAAAGAAGCAAAGACAAAACGTTTTGCTCAGAACATTTTCAGAATTAAACTCTAGAGTCCAAACCAAAGACACTGAGATGAAATCCGCACATTCCTTCATTTGCCTCTTCATTCACACATTTAGAATGCTCTGAGCTTCTGGTGTCTTTTTTGTTATGTACTGGATGCCAGCAGCTCCGTGAGAGCCAGACAGATGTGATCAAGATTATCTCTCTTATACAATTTTCAGGGTAGGAAGAAGCCATCACACATCTCTAGCCTCTTCTTGGGAAGTCCCAAAACATCATCATCTATGCTTGCTATAACATACCTGAATGCCAGTATGTAGTTTTGCTAGTATTTTATAATAAAGCAAAAACTTACACATGACACGAGGAAATCCTTACAGATTATCAAAGCCATTGACTTTCAAAGTTTATTGTTGCTGTCATTTTTCAAATCTTCAAGGCATTTCTGTAGAGTCCCAAGATTCAAGGGAACATAGGCTGGTATGAATAGTTCATTCTATGTCCTTTAAAGCAGGGACTGCGTTGTAAGGCCGAGAACGCCAAGGAGAAGATGTTAATTCTCCTTTCCTTTTAACAGAGCTGGAAGTAGAACATAGATCCTTTATTCATCCCAGTACCTTCTCTGTTCTGTAATTAGCTTGACTTACTCAAACCAGACACCTGGTAGTGGAAAAGCGGAAGAACCTGCTATGGATGGTGTCGGGGTCCGATGCCCCAACATAAACTATTATTCCCTCTCTGGACCAGCGTGGAGGTACAGGAATAATTGAGACAGTTCACACAGTGATATTGGAAGGGAGTCTCAGGGTTCACTAAAATCCTGAAGATCACCCACATTTATTATCCAAACACCTTTTATCCCACAAGGTAAACTGAGGGGGAAGTTTATTAGCACTCTGTTTCTGGGGTAGCAGGACTGAAGTCCATGTCCACAGCTCTGTCACTAGTTTGGAATGGACACCTCTTCTCAGATGATCTACATAATTACAAAGAAAGAAGCAGCATATCCTGAGCTCCAGAGACAGACCCACAGCCTGTCTGAAGATGCTTTTAGCATCTCCGTTGCTATTGTGGCTTGAGAGGCTGCCTGCTGATACAATGCAGAAATTTGTGGCCTCTATAATATTGCCCCATAGGCGTGTGAGCCTGGAAAGACAGTTTTGTGGTTCAGAGGGCTCTCTTCTCTTTTAGATGACCATAGTTTAGTTCCTAGCACCAATTTGGGTGACTCACAACTTCCTGGCTCTAGGGTTCTTTTCTGGCCTCCATGGGCAACTTGCAGTCACATGGCCTTGCCCAAACAGACATATGCATACATAGAAATCAAACCAAATATTTTTAAAAAAAATAGAACCTATGGGATGCATTCTTATTTCACGGGGTTAAATGGAGCTGAATGCTCGAAAATTAATTCATATGGGAACGTTCAGGACATTCATGTGGTCATGTTTTCAGACAAGTCCACCTATGGGATAGCAGGAGCATTTAGGCTACTTACCCATTGTACAACCCAGAACCAGTGGCCAATCAGTTTCCTCATGACAATAGACAACTCTGACTAGAATAATGTAATTTTTTTTTTCATTTTTCTGGGCTCTAGAGGCTCCACTTTGCCTGTCCCTCCCCTTGACACCACTTCACACTCGCTTCTTTGCCATGTGTTCTTACACTGTGTGTGAGAGCCTACAGGGTACTTTAAATGGGTCTGAACCCCACAGAGAACTTACTTAGACAGCATTCAAATCTGTTTCTGAGGTATTTTGAGGGCCATCATAAGAAATCATACAGTCATTACACTTCAAAGTTGACAGCTCTTTCACAGCACGAAAAGGCAGAAATTAGGCCCAAATGTCTTTATTGAAATGCAAGGTTTCATTTACTAACCAGGGAGTTATAGAGGACAGACAGCAGGCAACGGGTAGTTTGCCAGGTTGCACAATTGCTATTTTATGAATCTGTAGCCATGGAGTCTCATGTTCAAATACTTCAATTTCAAACAATAAACCCATTAAAGAGAAGTTCCAGCAACTACCTCTCCTTCCAGTTATTCAAAGAGCTCCATTTAATTCACTTTGCAGTCACCTTTAAGTATAAAAGAGAAACCTTTACTATGAGCCGGTTAAGAAATGTACTAGAAGGAAAAGGATTCAATCAGACAGTACCTAATCCCACCTTGAAACTTCCACCAGAGTACTTTCTGGAAAGGAACTGAGCCTCTGAAACATCAATCTTAATTATTAAAAAAATGTTAATAAAAACACGTTGTCTGAGCATTGATTGTCCCATTATATAGAAGGTCTTGAAGCCTTGCCCTGGGCCTTACAGGGGTAATGATCGCTATGGAGTCTGTGGACTTAGACAAGACCAGTTTCTTCCGTCCGTGCTTCCGACATGGGTGAACCTAGACTGGCACCTGAGAGTCACACCATATATGGCAACATGTGGAAGGCTGGGAGTTTGCCATTCTTCTATCTAAAATGTTAGTGCTTCTTTTAAACAGGATTTATAATAAGTGATGTCTAGACTGTAAACATGTACTATTTGATCTTTAGAGTCCTGTGTTTAATTAAGTTCAGTACCAGAATTTAGAATTTACAAAAAGATGTCAAATTCTAGGTCAGTTTTTTAATTTCTAAATTTTATGTGGATAAGTGTTTTGTCTGTATATATATATATACACTGTGTGTGTGTGTTTGTTTGTGTGCCTAGTGACCACAGAGTCCAGAAGAGAGTGCCAGATGCCCTGGAACTAGAGGTTTGGGCTCTTGTAAGTCATGCAGGTACTGAATACCAAACCTGGGCCCTTTGGAAGAGCAGCAAGTGTTCTCAACCATTGAGCCATCTCTCCAGCCTTTGGTTAGGGATGCTTTGGTTCAGAGGATATTTAGCATCCTTTCTCCGTGCTTTGGAGGTACTCAGTCATCTTCAGGGAGTTTCTGCCCTGAATGACAGGCGGACACAATGAGGCTGCTGTGCCACCTACCTGTGGCAGGCAGCATATGCTGTAAGCAAGAAGACAGGTTTTTCACTTCTCCATCCCAACACTCAGCTGAATACTCTTGAAGTGAACAATGTTGGGATGGGAAACACAAATCAGGGCTCTCGCCTACCAACTGTGAAGTAGTTCTAGTAAGACCTCAGGTCCTACCATCCTTCTGCAACTTTACAGCACCCATGTGGCCTTCCTATAAGCTAACCCTGGTTTTACACCTTTCTTTGGGATTTGGTGGGCTGTTTTATATTTTTGTGAGACATCTCTTGCAACTTTAATTTTGGTTATAATGGGTTTCCTGTAATCAAGCAATATATACCAATAAATTTATTATGTAAGTGTCAGCCTTCAGAAGGATTCAATTTTGGGCATGATGCCTGTCCTCTGGGAACCTCAGCTTGCACATGGCTCATCATGGCTTTCCAAGTCATGCCCACTATATAGTTATCATTACTGAATGTAATTCGAATGGGTCTTCATCTCCTGATTATCAGTAGTCTGATGATATAGCCATAGAATCTGCATTCGAATAAGAACTTAGACTAATTCTGACACAAATGGTCCCTAAAATATGAAACTATAGTCCATGAGCCCTCAGCATTCCTACCTTCTCTGCTGACTGCATACTTATCTCAGTATTTCTTTCAATTTTTTAAAAATATTGTATTTATTTATTTGTTATATGGCATATATAGACTTAGTTCTTTGCTTCCACACCATGGGTCCCAAGACTAGAACTCAGGTCATTAGTTGTGGTGGCATATCCCTTAATTCACTGAGTCACCTAGCTGGCCCTTGTCTCAATCTTCCTTAATTTATGTTTCAGAGAGACAAAAGCTCTTCCATATTTCTTTATAAGCTCAGCCCAACCATTTTGTTGTCAGGTGAAAAGCTGAGGTCCAGTTGGCTGAGAGACAGAACAGGGACACAGAGTTCACATCAAACTGCCCCTGAAGAGAGTCTGTGGTACAATTTTACTCAGCAGGCTGATGGGGTGCAGATCCAGAAGAGAGAAGGGCTCCTGACCACACTCCCATTAATCCCTCTTCCACCCTCCCTCCATTCAGAAAGCCTCTCTGACTCGTATTCTTTGAAAATAAGATCCAAGATATAATGAAATGTGTTTAAATTAATGAGTCTGCTATCTAGGAGGTACAGACCGCTAATGAATAACTGGTAGGAAGATTACTTAAACATCCGTATTCTCTTGTTAATCACTTTAATTACCACCTCCTGAATCTTCTGGGCAGCAAAGACTTCAAAGAACTTTTACTTCTCCAGAGAGTGACAAAGCTTTCAGAGGCAGCTCTTAACTTCTCTACAGAACCGTTGGCTCTTGGGGCAAGGAGAATAGGCCCTCAAGAAATCCATAGAACCAAACGAATCTAAATCTACAAAGAATATAAATGAGAAAGGAAACATTTTCATTTAGGAACACATTTTAGAAACTACCGCAGGAGGTTACATAAGTGTGCACATTAATTTCTTATTTCTGAACAAATTCAATATTTACATTGGCTGTACCAGTTACTTTTCATTGCTGTGATGAGATGTGACCAAAAGACTTGGTTCTGGCTTATGCTTCTAAAGGGATAGAGGTTATCATGGTGGGGATGGCAAGGCAGCAGGGAGCCAGAGCTAAAAGATGGATAATCATACTCCTTTGGCACACCAGGAAATGGGGAACGAAGTGGAAATGGGGCAAGGCTGTAAATCTCAAAGCCCATCCCCACCGTCACATGTCCTTTAATAAGGCGCCATGCCCTAAAGGATCAACAACCATCCTACATAGCAGCACCATCCAGGGAAAACATTTTCCAACTCATGAGTTTATGGGAGCTATTTCTCATTCAAATCACCACAGAGGCTGAATATCCAGGTCAAATCTAAGATCGCAAAATAATTAGGAAATGTTCTTTGCCCTACAATAATTCACACTCTGTGGTAGATAAAGGTAGGGGAGAGGAATTAATAATAAATGCACCACTTCGCATGGTTTGTGTAATGAATCAGTGCCAAAATGAAGAGGAAGATAGTCACCGTGATTATGAAGTTGGGAACTATAACAGGTATTTGCCTGGGTCTCAGAAGACCAGCGAGTTAAGTGTGTTCAATAGTTGGCAAAGTCAAAGGTGTGAACAAAAATATAGAAATGGGAAGAATTCACAGCACCATGATAAAATTGGAGCCAAAGTTGGGAATGTTGGTTGTGAAGAGCCAACATCTTTCGAAAAGGGCAAAATTGTGATTTTTTTTTCATGTTGAGTTTTTTACAAAAATAACTTTGAGAGAGAGGAGTTTGGAGAATGGGTTGTCGAAGGGAAAGCTAAGGACTGGGAGCACAGATGGGACTGGGGTGGGAGAACCGAGTAAATAGATTCTTCAGAGGCAAACAGACTGATTTTGGATGGAGTCTTATATCAGTTCCTTTGGGTTTCGGTCTCAGACAAACCTGGACGTAATTAAATTGTGGCTCTGCCCTTCCCTCTCGCATGCCAGAATGACTTTATTTCTGTGAACTTCATATTTCTCATCATTAAAGTGGAGATTCAAATGAAAGGAATCAAATACGTGTAAAGTGTTCAGCGTAAATTAACGCTTAGCATATAGTCAATGATCAGTCTCACCTGGCATTATTACCATCACCATCCTTAGTGGTGTTATAATGGATAATTGCTGGGGGGAGGGGTCAGGAATATATACGTAGCTTGAAAATCTGGTAATTGATATTGCCATTCACAGAGACTGACAATCACTGTAATAGCAAGCACTTATTGAAGGCTTCCCATATGCCAAGAAATGTCTGCAGGGGTCACAGGTAACCTCCTTATAGGAATTCCAGATACTATCATATTTTACATCGGGTAAAGACAGAAGCTCTGCTGAGTCACATAGTTTGTGTTCCACAGTTCGGAAACACGGGTGATTTGATACAGGAGACTGTCTCACACAGTCAAGAAAAGAGAAAGTCTTGGAATGGTGTGAAGGGTGTGTCTGAGGAAGCAATCCAAGTGTGAAGGGGGAGAGGTGTGTGTATCACTCCCATCTCCTGACATCTACATCCTTAGCGTCAGCCGTTACATGCATGGCCTTAGCCTTGCTGGAACTTTTTTGTGCAGCATTGACTCCATGAAATAAAAACGACTTTTCCTGTTGGGGAAGTCACTGGGGGTATTTCAATTGACAGAGAAAGAAGAGGTATAGAATATTCCCTGCTTTGAGCTTCACTGCAGTCTTCGGGAAGTCTGCAGCTGGCATTTCCAATGCGGTTCTGAACAAGTTCAACCAGCAGCTACTTCTATAGGGGGCACCTGGCATCAAGGAACTTTGCTCCTGATGAACTCAGCAACCCTAGGTCTTACCTGAGAGCACTCACGGAGGGCTTGGAGAAGCTGGAGTCTCAACTACGAGTCACTTCAAGCATTTCCCTCTACCTTTAAAACTTAGCTGTCTAGTCCTTTAACGTTGAAGCATTTCCATCGATCTTTAGAAACTTCCTTTTGAAACTGCCTCTTGTCGATAGGACATCTGCTTACACAGCAGACATCTGGATTGTCTACAGGATCCATCAGTTACCCTTTCTAAGACTGTATATCCATTTATACCCCCCACCTACCACACATACCTTATATAGCTAAGGTTGTACAACATGAACCCACCTCTCTGGTTCTAGCTGGACTAGGTTGGACACTTTCTCCAGATCGCCAGTCAGACTTCTTATCCAGGTTCTTGGACTCTTTGAAGGGTTTTTCTGTTGTCACCCTGAAGCTAGGAGAAACCACTATGAAGAGTCTCTTTAGAATATAGAAATATATGAAGTTAGAAATCCTCGCCCCACTCTCTCCCCAAAATTGACTTGTACTTCCTGCTTTTAAATTCTGTGAAAAAATACCTCTGTAGTTTTAAAATCAGTGACTTCTGTTCGGGTGAACCTGGTTAGTATCCACACCTTTTACTTGTAATCTAAATAGCCTCTACTCTGCAGAAAAGGGATTTATAAAAATGCAAATATTGCTGGAAATTTCACCCTCTAGAAAGCCATGATAAGGAAGACGTGTGCACTTCTGACTGTAATAAATATTCAGGCCAAACTAATAACAATGGTGATAAACAGAGAGAGCAGTCTCATTTCTTACTTCCCAAGTGTGTCTGCTGGCGTCCGGTGCAGCGAGCGAAGTGGCTTGGCATTAAGGACCCCATGTGTCAGTGGTGAGACTGACACTTGTGGTGAGTAGCCTGGAACCTCTATGGAGTACTGTTTGAAATGAGTGTTTCGATGAATTCTGGAGATTTTTAAGTAGATATTTTCAATGGAATCTTTGACGATTTTGAAAGACTAGTCATTATTTTACCCCTTCAACTTGGAAAAAGTAAAGTAGAAATCTCAACTTGTCTGAACCAGCTTACAAGGAAAGCAATGTACATTCAAGCTTTCTTGTGACTGTTAACGTCAAAGACCAGGTCTTTAATATCGAAGAATATTGACTGTTAGAAATTCAAGGTATAAGGCTGTAGAGTCCAGTTTATAAAGTGTTTGCCCCAGAAGCATGAGGACCTGAGCTTCCTCTTTAGAACATGTGTGAAAGTATCAGTCATGTTGGAACATTTGTTATAATAGAGTTGGAGACAGGGAGAGAGGTGGACCTCTGGGGCTCGCTAATAAGCTATTCTAGCCTAATTCGTGTGTTTCAGACAATCAGACCCTGGTCAAAGGAAGTGGATTGTGTTCCTGAGGATGGCACCTCTGCCTCGTATGTGCACCCCTACACACATATCCATAAATACATACAAATAAATATACTTACACAAACACACTTTGAAAATAAATTTGATGTATAAAAACAAGAAACCCATGTATCTTCAAGACTTTACGGTTGTCTGGGTCCTGTTATTACATTTACTGTTCACCTTTGTTGGTTAATATCAGATATAAGGTTATACTCCCAAATCCAATAAATTATTCTGTTTTCAAGTAGTGTCTCTCCCCATATACCCCTCTTTTTCCCCTGGGTTCTTCAAGCATCTTATCAGAAGTTTTGTTTGCTTGTTGGTGCTGCAACTTGAATTTAGGGCCTTGCAGTTATACGCAAATACTGTCACTGGGCTATATTTCCAGATATTTTAATGTAATATTTTATTTTATTTTTTGAGACATGCATACAATATATTTCAATCACATAAACCCCACATTCTTTCTTCCAATTCCTTTTCTTTTCTCTCACATCTCCTTGCCAACTTCATGTCCATTTATAAACAAATATGTAACTCACTGAGTCTAATCAAGGCCACCCATAAACACACAGGTGTGTGGCTATCCACAAAAGCATGGTCATCCTTCCAGGGACCACAACTCTAAAGGACACTAACTTTCCTTCTTCTAACAGTCATAGACTCCCAGGAACAGCTCAGCTAGGAGTGGAGACTCATAACCTCTACCCCCACCCATGATAAATGTTTGCAGGCTTGATATTATACAAGCATCCATAGCTGCTGTAAGTTCATGACTGTAAAGTTCTAGTCATGTCCAAAAGACATTGTTTCACCCACATCCTCCCTAACCCCTACATTATTGGTACATCCATCTCTATACAAAATTCTGAACTTGATTTTTGAATGATCTTTTGAGGCTGCATTCTCACCATTTAGTACAATATCTAGAATAAAAACAAGTATTGATTCCCGGGTAATTAAAAATAAGTAAGTATAGTTCATGTACCCTAAAAAACTCTGATTATCTAGGCAGCAAAGCAAGAATCTTGAGAGTCTGTAGGCATCAATTCATATCTACTCAGCAAGTGCATTTCCTTTCATTAATGAAATGTGTTAGAAAGCTATGGGGAGGGCAAAGGTGGAAAGAAAGCATCAGACACTCTTGTGACTTTGATGTGAGCTATAGAAGAAGTAGTTACACAAAATGTGCAAAGGCTATTATCATCATTACCACCATCTTCATCAGTGGCCGCTCCAGTGTCCTTACGTTATACCTTAGGGTGACTCATCTCCTCACACCCCTTCATTTAATCACCCCAAGCTTAGGTGCTACTGTTGCCCCAACTTCACAAATGAAGGACCAAGGTGTACAAAGTGTGAAGTGCTGTGTTCACAGTTAAACAACAGATCAGTGTTTACGACTCAAGTCAGCCCACGTCCAGCGTTCACACCTATTCAGACGCTGTGAAGTGCTATGCTGACTCTGCAGACATCATGGGCTCATGGACGGGGAAACCACTACAGGAGTACGAAGGAAACTGCATGGCTCTCAAACGTTTGCACCTGAGTGTCCTTAGTTGGATGTGAGTGGGCTGTATATGGCAAGATCAAGGCAGTGTTAAGATAATTTTCATAAGGAAAGCCCTTTAGCAATGCTATAAAACCATTCGAGTACTAGCTGGAAGCTTGACTATGAGCCAAATTTACTGCTGAAGGATGAATTGGAAGGCTCCCAGGCATCATGGCAGAGAATAGGGCAGGCTTTGCTGGGATTTATCGCTCTTGAGAGCAGGGGCTCCAGCTTGACTAATCAGACCATCTATCAGTGGAGTGGTGGCTGTTGACGCTTCCACACATACAAAGACTAACAAGTGGCTGGAAAGTAAACTGAAGGAATCTCTGAAGTCCCTCTTCCCACAAGCCAGAGCCATGAATCACCTTGGCGAAGGAGTCGTCATGTTTGGATGTCACCTGGGCTGCAGCCAGGTGTTTAGTGCACATAGTAGCTTCTATCACAGATAGACAAGGAAGAATAGGGGCAATAACACCATCCAAAACCCATAGCTGAGAATGAATTCCCTTTATGGGCACATTTGGACTGCCATGTGGAGTAGAGAGAGCACTGAGGTGGAAGTCAGGAAATACGAATTACTTGTCCGGGTCTGCCATCTACTAGGAAGGGAAAATTTGCAAAAATGCCTCAAGTCTCCATTTTCCTTTTTGTCAAAGAAGTGGTTTTACCTTAATGATCTCATTTTTTTTCTTTCTTTCTCTCTCTCTCTCTCTCTCTCTCTCTCTCTCTCTCTCTGTGTGTGTGTGTGTGTGTGTGTGTGTGTGTGTGTGTGTGTGTGATTGTGTGTGCATGTGGGGGGCACATGCGTGCAACAGAACATGTGTATGGGTCAAAGGCCGACTTTTTGCAACCAGTTCTTTCCTTTCACCATGGGATTCAGGGACCAAATTAGTGTCACCCACAGATACTGTGGCAACATGTAGAGGGTGTACAGCAGCCAGGTATGACGGGATCTCAGTGTGGAGAGTGGAAGTAGACATAAGCCCTTATCCTTAACACAGAAGCTATCACCAAATGACAGCCACTTGCTGAGTAATTAATTTCCTTCCAAGGGAGTCTCAGTGTGTATGCAAACCACTCTAAAGACCAGGTCCCATACACAGCAGTAGATGATAAAGACAGAAAGAACTCAAAGGTAGCTTGGGAGGGTATTCTGTTTGTTCTTGTCTTATAATGCTTTGTCTGGGCATTTTTCCTTACCTTGCTTATATATTAAAGTTTCCAATTTTATGTTTTTATAGGATTTCTGTGTTTGCCACAGTGTGTGTCTCTGTGCTTCTTGTGCTTTTAATTTTTCAATGCTTGGCTCTTCAGAATTCTGTTTGCTTTGTTCTATTCAGTTTTTTTACTATTTCTGCTTTAGATGACTGTTTTCTAATTAAAGAGAGCAAGAAAGGGTAAGGGTGAAGAAGTGAGGAGGATCAGAGAGGAGGTAATGAGGGAGAACCATAATCAGAATATATTGTCTGAAAAATATTTTTAATAAAATGATAATAAAAACAAACAGATGAAGAAATTCAGGTCATCAAGCGTGTTACGTCATCTTGCTGTCAATCACCTTAACTTTAAAAGCCAATATGGTGCTGGGCAGTGGTGGTGTATGCCTTTAATCTCAGCACTCAGGAGACTCAGGAGGTAGAGACAGGAGTATCTCTGTGAGTTCAAGGCCAGTCTGGTCTACAAGAGCTAGTTCCAGGAAAGGCTCAAAAGCTACAGAGAAACCCTATCTCAAAAAAAAACAAAATAACAAAAAAAACCCACAAAAAACAAAAAACAATATGGCTTACATCAGCAATGAAAATGTTTAAACAATTCTATATGTAGTAGGACACAGCATCCTTTGAAACCTCCAGTGCTGGGAATGGGTTACATCTAAAGATCTGATTGAGTTGTTGGCCAAGAGGGACCCATGGAAATCCCCAATCAAAGCAAGCTATTACCAAGGCAATTGACTGGTCTCCACAAATTAATGATAAGTCCCTATTGCTGGAGACAACAGCTATGTAACTCAATAAACACAGAGAATTCGAACTTGAGCCTTCACCTCTACTGACTATTATTTGTGGTGTTGGAAGGTACTCTCAATACTACCAGAGGAGAAGGGTAAGCACTGACCCAATTATAAAACCATTTATCTAGAAACACGACCTGCCTGTAAGATATTCTGGGGCAGGGCAACAGTGGCACAAAAGTTGTGGGAGTAACCAGTGCCACTATCTGATTGGATATCTCTTTGAGATGGAACCTGACATTTCCATATGGCCAAGAACCTGAGACCAAATAGGCCACGGACCTAGGGGAAAACCAAATACTACTGTTCTGCTAAAGAAATATAGCAATAAAATGACCCCTAATGACTTCCTACTATACTCCAAGATCAGTGCCTTGTTCAGCCATCATCAGACGCTTCCTACAGCAGTAGACAGTGCACAACAGAATTGACACACGTATAAACATGCAAAGTCTGTGGCAGCATGCACAGGCCTAAGCCAAACGGAGTACCAATGCTGAGAAGGGGAGTAGTCATCGACCCCCAAGCCTATCCTAAAGCTAATCTCTAATAGGCAACCACCTGCAAAGGGAAATTTAGTTGCCTCCAAGGGAGTCTCACTGGGGAAACAGACATTTATTAAGGGTAGGATGCATGCCCAGCAGTAGATGGCCGACAAAAAACAATTCAATAGTATTTTTAAAGGTTTTTTGTTTTGTTTTGGGGGTTTTTGTTCATTCGTTTGTTGTTTGTCTCATAATACTTTGTGTTATTTTTCAGTTTTTTACTTTACAAATGTTTTGTTTATATATTTATGATTTCTGAGCTTGTTTTGGGGGCTTTCTATGTGAATGTATTTTTGCCACTGTATCTGTTTCTTGTGTTTTTCTTTAGCTTGTTTTTGTGTTTGTTTGCTTCCTATTCTGGTATGTTTGCTTTTATTTTATTTTTATCATTTTAAATGCCTGTTTACATTCTAATGAGAGAAAGAAACTGTGGATTTGGGTGGGTGGTGAAGTGGGAACAATAAGGAAGGAGTTGGGGGAGGGAAAACAGTAATCAATTTATTACAAGAGAAAAAATATTTTCAATAAAAAGAAATAAGGCTTAAAGCAAAAAAAAGTAATGTAAAAACTAAGATGGATTATAAGTCAACACCTAAGGCTTTCTATGGTACCTATTGTTGAGATGGCTGGAAAGCAAACACCTATGGCACGTATAGGTAGCTTGTCACTTGGTCAATCTCTCCTCCCTCTCTGAGCCTCACTTTCCCCATTTCTTAGATGAGGGAAATGTAAATCAAAACAACTTTGAGATACAATCTTACACCTGTCAGACTAGCTGAAATCAAAAACACCAATGATAACCTATGCTGGAGAGAATGTGGAGTAAGGGGAACACTCATCCATTGATGGTGGGAATGCAAACTTGTGCAGCCACTTTGGAAATCAGTGTGGTGGTTTCTCAGAAAACTGGGAGTAAGCCTACCTCAGGACCCAGCAATTCTACTCTTGAGAATATACCCAAGAGATGCCCTAACATACTACAAAAGCATTTGTTCAACTATGTTCATAGTAGCACTATTTGTAATAGCCAGAACCTGGAAACAGCCTAGGTACTCCTCAATAGAAGAATGGTTAAAGAAGGTGTGGAACATATATACATTAGTGTTTTACTCAGAGGTAGAAAACAATGACATCTTAAATTTTGCATGCAAATGGATGGAAATAGAAAACGCTTTACTGAGTGAGGTAACCCAGACCCACAAAGAGGAATATGGTATGTACTCACTCATAAGTGGATTCTAGCCATAATTAAAGGTCTTTGAGCCTATTATTCGTGATCCTAGAGAAGCTAAATAAGAAGGTGAACCTGAAGAAAATCATATAGTTATCCTCCTGGATATTGGAAGTAAACAAGATTGCCAGGCAAACTTGGGTGCACGGGAGGGGGTGGATGTAAGGGGAGATGGGTAGAGAGAGGGGAGAAGGGGAGGATTTGGGAAAGCTTGGGGGAATGGGATGGCTGAGATGGAGGAAGGATGGATATGGGAGCAGGGAAGTAAATATCTTAATTAAGGGAGCCATTTTAGGGTTTGCAAGAGACTTGATTCTAGAGGGGTTCCCAGGTCCAAGGAGAGGTCCCCAGATTGTTCTTTGGGCAGCAGAGGAGAGGGTGCCTGAACTGGCCTTATCCCATAGCCATACTGATAAATATCTTGCATATCACCATAGAACCTTCATCTGGCGATGGGTGGAGATAGAGACAGAAACCCACATTGGAGCACTGGACTTAGCTCCCTAGGTCCAAATGAGGAGCAGAAGGAGGGAGAACGTGAGCAAGGAAGTCAGGATCACGAGGGTTGCATCCACCCACTGAGATGGTGGGACTGATCTAATGGGAGCTCACCAAGGCCAGCTAGATTGGGAGAGATGGAGCATGTGATCAAAATGAACACTCTGGACGTGGTTGGCAATGAAGGCTGACTGAGAAGCCAAGGACAATGGCACTGGGTTTTGATTCTACTGCATGGACTGACTTTGTGGGAGCCTGGTTTGTTTGGATGCTCACCTTTATAGACCTGGATGGAGGGGGGAGGACCTTGGACTTCCGACGGGGCAGGGAACCCTGACTGCTCTTAAGCCTAGAGAGGGAAGGGGAGGTGGGGAGGGGGAGGAAAAAGGGAGGCGGGGAAGAGGTGGAAATTTTTAATAAATAAATAAATTCATTTTTAAAAAAGGAAGTGTTTGATCAGACAGCTCCCAAAACCTTTCGTAGAAGCAGAAGCCCCTGAATCCACATGTCTCACATCTCACAAAGTCCATGTGCAGGAAACGGCATGGGTGATGATTTTCCCTAAAGAAAGATATTTTTAATCACCCAGGAGTCAAACACAAGTAAAATTCTGAAATAAAAACAGAAGGATTGGCCTGGTTCTGAAAACACTAACAACTCCATGTCCTTATCCACAGGGGAAATGTCTGGCCTTGAGTTTTGCAGGCAGTGACAGAAATAACACTTCCAGAGCTTTGTGATGAGAATACAAATGCAAATAGAGGTTTGAGGACCGGAATACAGCTCCAGAGGATCGCCAAGGTCAAAAAAGGACTACTCAAGGCACCTGGCCAAAATCTGAGGGACAATGACAAAGTAAATCAGAACATCTTTTTGTTTCTTTGTTTTCATTTTTGTTTTTCGAGGCAGGGTTTCTCTGTGTAACAACTCTGGCTGTCCCAGAACTCACTCTGTAGACCAGACTGGCCTTGAACTCAGAGATCCACCCGCCTCTTCCTTTCAAGTGCTACAATTAAAGGCATGTGCCACCACTGCCTGGCTTCAGAGCATCTCTTTAACTCATTCTCTTTCCATGAGACTGTGCCTCAAAACTACAAGCATGCCTTTGATCAGAGCTGCGCAAGGTGTTTGTGAGTGACAGGTACTGTAGGAATTCCTACCACCAGTAGCCTTTAAGTTACCTGCTCTCTTGGGCATGGCCTCTTATACTATTTCTGCCAATGTAAAGTGAGCATCTGGCCTCTTTTCCAGCTGCGGGATTCGGTTGCTCTTCCCTTTTCCAGCAGAGGATTGTGATCTGTGAATCTACCCCTAAATAAATAACCCTCTATTATTCCCAATTCTGAGCTAGTGTGGAATTTTTTAAGTGTTCTTTTTCAGACAGCTTTGAACAGTTCTCTGTGACAGACACCAAGAGACATATGCATTGTAGTATGAAAGAAATTATTTTAAAACAGATTACTAAATGAGAAAAGTCAAAATTTATGTACATTCTATCAGCTCCACATGGACAGGAAAATTATCCCATTAATAGTTGAGTCAGAATACCAAGTACCACGATGACAATTCTAAGTTTCAACAGTATTCTTTTTCAATGGACTTTTACTCCATGGTATCAGAAATGACTAAGGTCTCCAAAGTGTTTGTGGAAAGTTCCCACGGGCTGTGCAGTGCACTAAGCATATATTCACATTACCCTCACGTGGTTGTCAAGGGGGTACATAGAGACTTACTGTCGCTATAAAGAGAGGAAAAGAGCTGGACGGAGGAACGCATATACACAGAGGCAGAATCGTTGGCATTGGGCACCCAAACTTGGGGCTCTTTGCTTGCTGATCACTATATGGACAGGGAAAAGCTTGTGAAAGATGCCAATCAAGCCTTTTTAACTAAACCAAACAGCAATAAAATCTCTCTTACTGTAAAGGAAACCATAAAATATAAACATTGAAGCCAAATCAAACTATGCAATTCTAAGAGAATGGAGACAAGCCAATACAAACTCCTCTTGTCCAACCTTATGCTTTGCCTTAAAACAGTATCTCAGCGCTGTAACTCATCCTGGTCCAGAGCTTTCTATTCCATATAGGTTGGTCTCACACACCCCTCCCCCCAACTCTCTCCTCCCTCCCTTCTTCCCTTCCTCTCTCTCTCTCTCTCTCTCTCTCTCTCTCTCTCTGTGTGTGTGTGAGGGGGGGAGTGAGTGCGTGTGTGTGTGTCTCTCTCTCACACACACAGAGACACACACACCATACACACCCCCACAACACACACACACACACACACATATACACATACTGCTTCAGCCTCCCAAGTTCTGGGATTGCAGGCATGTGCCACCCAACCTGGCTGATCTCCATTTTCATGTCTAGACTTTCTAGTTTATTACTACCTGAAGATAGAAGTTTCATTTCAGAAAACCGTGTTGCTAAGAACATGTTTAAATACCTACAAACTTCTACTAACTGTCTTTATTGTTGTTTGAAAATAACAACATGTATGTTCTGTAGTCGCCAGAAAGTTGAAAAGCAATACTTTCCTCCCCACATATTACTTTAAAAAATATGTTCCTCAGTGGCTGGAGAGATGATTCAGCAGTTAAGATCACGGTCTGCTCTGCTAGGAGACCTGAGTTCAGTTCCTACCATCCACATCAGAAAGCTCACAACTGATTTTAACTCCTGATCAAAACACCCTGTGACCTCTGTGGGCACTTGTCCACGCATGGCATACACAGGCACAAACATATGCACATAAGTCAAAAATACATAAGTCTTTAAAAATATCTTCTTCTAACTGTACTGCTCCTAGTAACAGATGACATAGGAAGCCTGTAAGATGATGTTCTGCAAGAAGAAACATTTCCATCTGAGGAGACTTTGTGAAAATCAGGTTTTCGGTCAGTAGTCTTTGAGAGTAGACAGGGAAGACACAAAACCAGGAAGACAAGCACCGAAGGACATTTTCAGTCAGATCAGCTCCACTGTGGCAGTGCTCCACCTGGCACTACCTGGCTCACACAGCAAATCCAGCCCACACTCTGAAAATGGGAAGCCTGAGGAAGGAGACTGTGGAATAAAGGGCATGGTCTGGAGACTTGGCCATATTTTTGTTGTGTTATTTATGTAATTAAATATATTCCACATCCATGGGATTTAGTTTTGAGGTTAACCAATATCGAATCAATTGAAGTTTAAGAATTCAGGTATTTAGCATATATGCTAGGTAACTTTAATAGTTTTGGAGAAAGAAACTGTGCTCCATCAGATCTGTCTAATCAATGGTCACCAATACCTTTTTGAATGTGTGCAAATGTGATTCCTGGTTATAGCTATTTTCTTTCCAGGACTGTCTGAATTTGATTCTGTGATTAAAAAAAATGTCTTAAAATTCTTAAGTTTAGTAAACTGCCTTTCTCTTATGGGCCCCCAATTCAAACTAAAATAAAGTAAGAAAGGTTTAAACAATTTGGCTTAAAAAAGAGCCGTGAGGTTCTGTATTGAATTTGCCTCCTGCCACCCAATGTGTGACAAATTCCAGATGTAGATAAACTCATATGATTATTCTAATTCTCCTGGAAATATAAATAGCAACTACACCTTTACATGACTGAGGAGCTCCAAGTCCCAAGAAATAGCAATAGTGTTGTTACACTATAACAATCATGTCTTCCTTTCTTCCCTGATTGGAACATGACAGCTTGCTCGACTGCCTCGCCTTTCAGTGGCCACATTCTTCAAAGAGGCTGAGCTACTCCACAGGGACTGGACTTATCTAAGATCATCTAGGATTATTGTAGGTAGCCCTGTCACCCAACCTTAGGAAGTTAGGCACACACACATCAGTTTGATCGAGGTCTTCTTCAAGTGTCTCCCCGTTCTGGGTAGAAGAGACATAGAGGATGCTACAAGTATTACAATAATAATAATAATTAAAATATATTATTTATCATGATAATATTATTGGATGTTTCTGTCTTCTGATTGGTCACAAAAGTCTTCAACGGTGACTTCAACAGCTGTGAACTTGAAAGCCCACAGCAAAAGTAAGTCAAGAAGTTAAGGATGTACAAAGTAAGAGGGACTGACATCACCAAACATCTGGCTTGGCCAAATTTGAAAGTAAAGCCCTTCTTGCCCTAAACTGGATCACTCACACATTTTATCTTTGTGAGGAGGATATTACCTGATGCTTCAAACTAAGAGTCAAATCCTATTGCTCTATCTAATTCTTCTCAGTGATTTAGACCACCTGAAAAGTAACTTGGTCAATTCTATCAGCACACGAGGCATGGAAATTCAATGTCAACCATGACTTTAAACCCAGGCAGGCTGCACTGGGCTTGGCACTACCGCTATGGTGTGAGTATGTGGCTAATTAAAGGCATGGTGAGTTTATTTTAATCCTGGCATAAATTTCTATAGCCTTCCTCTTAGCAGCATTTGTATTTATACAAATCCTTTGAAATTGTCTGGGCTTTATTATTTTAAGGCTCACAAGATCTTGACAGAGATTTAACAAATAAAAAATAGCCAAAGTTTAAGAGGTTTCTTAGTAGTTCAGCACTACCCATAAGTTTCTTAAAGACATGTATTTCTTAAAGGATGTATTCTAAAATTATGAGTACATAATGGGCATAAAATAAATTTATTTCCATCAATCTGTTGTGTTCCCTACCATTGGTTTTTCTAACTAGTGTATCCATGGTATTTTCATATAACTAATATGAAGAAATGTATTTCTCACTGAAGTAGTGAAAGTCATCAGTTAAATCAATAGCCTTGCCTGCAACAGTTTAAAATAGTTTTGGTAATATCATTTGACATTTTGCTTACAATCAAAGGATGAAATAGCACTTAGCCTAAGGAAGCCAATATAGACAAACATCATACATCCATAGGAATATTTGCCTGTGTTCTGGTACAATGATCTGGGGAAGAAGTGCCAGAGAGGAGAACGGAATAATACAAATGATAAGAAGGAGAAATGGAAATAAATGGGAAAGAGAGAAAATTGGGAAGGGGAGAGGGAGTTCCTACAGAAGGATGGGGGTAAAATAATGCTAAGGATGTTTAAAAAGTTGTAAGGATTAATACTTTTATTTACCTAAAATTACATATGATACCTATAAATGCATATGTATAGATACACAGTTTAAGTGATTTTTAAGCCACTTGGACTGGTAATACTCACTAGATGAGCCATACAATTTGCAACAAAAGCTTCAGTACCAGGTATAATAGCCCCGCTTTTGAGCTGTTGGTCAGGGAAGTCCATGTGTCTCCCAAACAATATTGTCTACTGCAGTTGCCCCTGGCTGCTTCCCAGAGCTTGATGGTAAGGAAGACACCATATATTTGGTCAGAGGACCTGAAAGCCTCCTGCCGAGGGCTAACTTTCATAGTACAAGAAGGTGTTTTGCAAGCTTCCAAGGGAAAAAAGAAACCAATAGTCCTATCCAACTGTGAAGCCTGTGAACCACAACAGCCACACGCTGGCTTGATATCCCAAAGGGTGTCATAGTGGCCTTCATATATTGGTGGTAACCAACACCTCTCTGATTGGACTTAAGGACTTAATTGCTCAACAGGAGATAAATCATACCTGGTATTGTATATAAACCCAGCCAACGATTCATTGTAAGTATGGTCATGGGTCCTCAAGGAGCACCTACTATGCCACACTCCTCTACTAAACCAGCCTAACTCCTAACAGCATTCTAAATATCCTTGCATTCACAGAGAAGTGTAGATCTCACTCCGCATCAAAGAAGCTTCTATTTATGACAGGTGGGCACCATCACAGACAACCACAAGTGATCAAAATTTAGAGCATAACTGATTAAAGGATACCCAGTTCTCATTGATAGATCTCCCACACTGCTTATAGAACATTGCAGAATAGGGTGCATGATATGGGAGGTCCTTCTGTGTATGTGTTGCTTTTCCTGGTTAATGAATAAAGAAACTGCCTTGGCCTGTTGATAGGGCAGAACTTAGGTAGGCAGGTAAGATGGAACTGGAGGCTGGGAGAAAGAAGGGTGGAGTTAAAGATGCCATGGAGCCACCACCACTAGAGACAGACATGCTGAAACTTTGCTGATGGGCCATGACCTCATGGTGATACACAGATTAATGGAGATGGGTTAAATTAAGATGCAAGAGTTAGCCAATAAGAAGTTAGAGCTAATGGACCAAACCGTGTTTTAATGAATATGGTTTCTGTGTGATTATTTTGGTTCTGAGCAGCTGAGACAAACAAATGACCTTCCTTACAGGTGCATAAAAATTGGAAGAGCCAGGGGACAAGGAAATTCTCCATGAGATTGTGTCTCCTAGAAATGACAGGGAGGCTTCACCCATAATGCTTCAATATATCCCTACCTAAAGAATACCTGAACAAGGACAAAAACAGATTTACTAAAATGGACAGGAGGAATCACATAAGGTCTCACCCCTAGGCAAAAAATTATGACAAGTAAGGAAGGTTGAGAGCTGACAACTTATTCTTCCTTAGGAATGAGGAGGTCCCTGGGTGGTTATCCAGTGCCAGATTACCAGCCATCTATGTGGATGATCACTTTGTATATTTATTTATTTGTGGCTGATTACCTGCTATTCTATGTATATATACATGTATATATGAGATAATATATATATGTATATGAGACAACATACCAACTATAGACGGAGATGCAGGACTCTCTCATTCCATATTAGCTGCAGAGGAACTTTGTCAGTGAAGTTGAATAAGTTGAATGCTACAGTGGAGTGAAGATGATCAGATCCAATATATAGATAGTCTTTGATTCAATATCAAATATATATATATGATTTAAATATAAGCATAATTCTATACTTATATATTTATGCATATATAATACAACAACAATTTAACAATAAAAGGGGTGTATGAGAAAGGTTAGAGTGGAGAAAAGGAAGGGGGAAAATATGTAATTATATTTTAATTTCAAACAAATACTAAAAAACTTTAAATGAAGCATATGGCTTTTCAAGTTGCAATCAAATTCTCTTTCACACAATGAGCTGTACAGAGGCATGTGATAAAGGAGGTAAGGTATAAATAAGCACAACACAACCACTTCCGTTGCTGTGGGGCTTTCCAGTGTGCTTTGCATCTACTTGTTATTTTAAGAATGTGTGACAGTGCTCCTGAAATGGAAAGATATCCAGATGTGTGTGTACTGATGTCATACCAACTACAGATGGAGATGCAGGTCTCTCTCACCCATATTAGCAGCAGAGGAACTTTGGTAATGAAATTAAATGCTGCAGTAGAATCAAAGTGATCAGATCCAACACGTGTACATGGCATTTGATTCAGTGTCAAATTCTATTTGCTCATCAGTCCTCACTATGGTACAATTTTGTGTATTTCTTCATAACCACACTAAGACTGAAGTGCCCTTTCAAACTGTCATCAACATATAATAGGAACTTCGTTAAGACAGAGCCTTCTTTACTCTGGCCTGGAAGGTTGCTGGCAAGACTATGAGAAGGTGAAGAAAAGAAATCATTAAAAGTTTCTGAAAAGTTCAATTGTCTTGAAATCTTGAGTTAGCATTTAAACTAATATCTTGTTTTCTAAGGACATATGAATGCCCTAAAAGTGTCACAGGCTGGAAGCAGGTGTACTGAGACCTTGAGAAACATCGTTAGGTTCGTCAGAGTCCTCATGAGCAAATGTACAAGGCTGGTAGGTTTGATGTAAGGTTATTGAAGGAAAACATATTGGAACAAACTCATTCCTGTTCATCATCCTTGTCCATGGTTTCTTCTGAAAAGTTTTTGGGCTTTTGTGACTGGAGTGATGGTTCAGCACTTAAGAATGGAGACTGCTTTTCTAAAGGACTCAAGTTCAGTTCCCAGCACCCACACTTGGCAGCTCAAAACAGACTGTAACTCCAGTTCCTGAAAATCTGACTCCATCTTTTGCACTCTGCAGGTATCTATACTCAGGTGCACACACCCACACGGATAGACATATACACAACCTTTTAAATTGACAAAAATAAACATTAAAAAGTTAAGCTATGATTTTTCTACAATAAATTGCACAGTAAAATCTAGTGAATTTTTCCTGTGTTCACATCTGCAAAACTCTTTATACAATGAAGACAATGGGCATATCATACCTAGTAGTTTCTTGGTGTCTCTCTGTAATCTTTTTCTAGCCCTTTTCATATCAACCATACCAGCAAACTAATGATACAAACGGTACATTCCTACAGTAAAGTTTGCATTTTATATGAATGCAGTCATATAAATAAAGCTAGAGTTGAGCTTGCTATGTAGCAGAAAATGGATTTCCTCTTGCCTCCACCTTATGAGTTTTGGGATATAGGAGTCATTCCCACACCTGGTTGGCTCAGTGCTAGAGCTCAGACATTGAGCCATGTGTACACGAGGCAAACCTTATATCAACTGAGCTAGAGCCCCAGCCCCTCTATGTACTTTTTTTTTTACACCAACTTGAGGTTCATCCATATTATTGCCTTTTTTTATTTATAATGGATAGTTTGTCACCAAGTGATTTCCCTTGGGGTGGATATGTCATGACTAACGTATTCACTCATTTGTTGCAAGTCATTTTTTGTTTCCTATTATTGGCCATTACAAATTAAAACTGTAGCAGATAATCATGATCATTTTTAATAGAATACACTCTTTATTACTGCACAAATACCTTAGAATACACTCTTTATTTTGCATAAATGCCTAGGAGAGGAACAGGCATGTCATATGCAGAGTGCTTTTCAGTTTAACTCTTCATTATCTCTTCGGACCTAGGTGAAACTGTAGACATACTCCCAGTGCCTGGAATTTCCAATGACTTCACTGATGGAGGAGCGTGGAATTCTGAGGTTCTTTGTTTCCCGTTAACTCTGCAGGAAGGTATGAAAGCATTTCAGGCTTCTCCACCTTGGTCCTGCGAAGAGTAGCGATACTGGACACCTTTTTACCTTCTCTTTTCCATTTATGTATGCTTTGGGGGTAAGATGTGTGTCCAAATCTTTGCTATTGATTTCAAATGCCCTTAGACCCTAAACACAAATGTTTTCCTTATGTTTGTTTTGCATATGTTTTCTCCCTTCTTTGCCTTATCATTTTATTTTTGAACTATCATGTTTAAAAAGCATTTTTTTCTTTTTATGCTTTCATTCTTTGTTTCATGTTAAGAAATCTTCAACAAATTCAAAATCAGTAAAAGTTGCCACCTTTTCTCTTCAATAAAATTTTCACTTCACTGTTGTGATTTTTTTTAATATGTATTTGTGTTCACACCATGTCAAATTGTAAAACATGCTCCTTTCCCATTTATAATTACCATAAAAACAACACAGTGATGCAGAGAGGAAAGCTCACATTTTTGTAAAATAGGTGAGTTCTCATACATATATCTCAGGATAAAAGGGAAAATTGTGCAACAGAGGCTAAACATTGTGACCATAAAGTTGAGGTTTAGTCCTAGGAAGCCCCTCCTCTATTGCCATGATCAATGGCACTATTCAAAAAACTCTAGGTTATTGCGAACTGTTGGCTTATGTGTGCTGTGAGTGTCCAAAAGTTAATCCTGGCAGAAAATGTAAGGTTTTGAATGTTAAAAATGATTCCATATATAATCGATTGAGATGATATTTAAAACCGAAGACTAAATCATTTCAAAGCGTAGATATGTCTGTTGCTTCCTGCCTTCCTTCCTAAAGTACTGTTTCCCCCCGGTAAGTCATAGAATCTGAACTGCATAGTACTGAGAGTCCTTATCTTTTTAAGAGGTTTGCTTTCGCTGAAGTGTAAATAATAGGCATTTTTTGGCAATGACTTTTCAATGAGTAAATTAGTGATGATTCAAAAATTAGCAATAATGGTATTTCAATGATGTCCAATAAACATATCTCTGATTTCTTATTAAATCTAAAATCAAAAGATGTGCAAAGCATCAATGTGGCTGCACAGAGAACAAAACATAAATAACAAATAAACTGTCTTTAAATGCTAACTGGTAATAGGTCCTTGGTCTAATCTTATGCAAAGTTTATCAATGCAATAAGTGAGGAAATGATTTCTGGCTGAGTTGGGATGGACAGAGAAATACTAGGAGAAGCAGAAAATCCAGAAGAATACGACTTGTTAAGTTCTCAAATAACTAAGAAGGCCTTGAACATAAAGCTGGGCTCCAAACTCAGGTCCTCGTGCTTACATAGAAAGAACTTTACCCATTCAGCCATCTTCCTGATATGGGCCCGAGCCCTAGCTGATATTTTCTTAAAATAATCCCACATTATTTTCAGGAAGCGTTTGTTTATATGCCCCCAGTGGGACCCATTTTGTTGGGTAGATGTTTCTGCTTTCTTTTATAAACTTGCATAATAACCACTCCCACGAAATGCAAATAATAATAATGATGATGATTATAAAACATGAAAATGCAGAGCTCACTGAAGAACCATGTGTCAACTGCTGTATAGCTGGCTGAACTACCTGGACGAAAGCCCTGATCACTCACTAATGAGGTGTGTGCAGATATGGAAATCACGGTCATGTCAAAGGGATAAAGATAATGAGTACGAGCCCCTTTATATCAGCCTAATTAGGTAGGATTTGGACTGCACAGTCCAAGGTAACTCTTTCTGATCTAACCATCTTAAGAGTGCATGATGCCAGTGATCTCAACCGGCTTTAATCATTACACGGCTCTTGCCATTCAACAACTTGTGAAACAGCGCAAGTATCTGGAAATTATATATACTCAGGAATTATAAGGAAAGTCTGCATTTATATTGGAAATTGACTTCTGTACAGTGAGGAGTCTACAGCATTTCAGAGTCAAAATCAAATTAGATATATACATAACTTTATGTATTTGTGTGTGTTTATATATATTTCTCTATGTGTGTTTTTATAGAAATCATATGCACATGTATGTACTTGTCTATGTGTATACAAACATGTACCGGTATGTATAGACAAAAGGGTCTGGACGCCTGATGACTTAGGCCTTTTCAATCATGTGCACATATATGTGCCTGTGTTAGTGTATATAAACATGTACCTGTGTAAGTGTATATAAACATATACCTGCATATGTGTATATAAAATGTTCTGAACTCCTGATGATTGGACTTCGGACTTCAATCATATGCTCATGTATGTGCCTTTGTATGTGTATACAAATATGTCCCTGAGTTTGCGTATACAAACATGTACCTGCGTATGTGTATACAAAAGTTTCTGAACCTCTGATGACTTAGGGTTTTTCAGCTGGACATAGTTGTGAAAGTATACTGACTCTGCAGAATATATTCCAGATTGTGAATTTTATCCTTGCCCCTGGTTAGCAATGAGGGGAGCATTCTCTCTCTATGCTGCTCAGAGTAGTATATGGTAGCTGCCAGCCAGTCACATGATTACAGGGGGTGCTAACACTGCAGCCAGCTGCATTGCTAGGCTGTGACACTCAGGTGTGTTCAAATCACTTCCTCTTACATTATTTTTAACTTCCTATGGGGTTTGCAAGTTTCAATGCTATGATAAACTGAGAATCATTTGTGGCTATGTATTCTGGATAGAAATAAAGATTTGCTGAACTAATATTATCAGGAATATTTTTTTATATAAACTGATTTCAAAGAACAGAAAATGACTCACATGCTGGTTATTTTTAGCTGCCATTAGGAGGCAGCTATGGACTTATTTCTCTCTAAGCATCTCATTTCCAGGTCCATGTTTCACATTCACTGAGATTCCTTAAATCACAGTTCAGTCAGCTCACAGCTCGACAACTTTTGTTCTTCATAATTCTATCATGTCACAAAGTAAGGTAGCCTTAGCTCATCTTCTTCCATCGCCTCCATTTGTTCCTTTCTTATCTCTGTTATTATAAATTCATACCACCTTAGGTCTGACCCACTTTATAGATTGTCAAGCGCCTCTCCTAAAAAACCAGAGAGGCATTGCCAAGTATCTGGCAGCAGGCAATGCTTTATAGAGCTAGAGTATACTGGAGAAAAAAATACATCCCTTTAAAGCTTAGCGATCTTTTCCTTCTACAAAAGATACTCAGAGCGAAAAGCTCCTTTAAAAATGTCTGTCCATTTGCTTCATTAATATTTACAATTCCTTTTCTGCCAGTGGTAGTCCTAGGTATCTACGCATGCTTGCACTATATGGGGGAACTTTCTCCAGCCCTTTCCACATACCTTTCGAACAGTGAGTTTCGATCCTTGAAGCTACCTTAACTGCCTTGGATTCTTCTCTCTTCAATATTGTGTTTTAATACAACCTTCTTTTGAATTCCACTTGCAAAAGATCAGTTCTGTGTTCCCTCAGCACCATTTTCCAGGCCACTCTGGTGGCTTCAGAGTCTTTGTGCCAATGCAGGGCTGGTTGGTATGTGGGGAAGATGAACTAATCTCATACAGATGCCAGCTCAGGCCACTTGGTGCTATTTACACAGATGAGAAAAATATGGTGCCCTTTGCCAGAGTAACTGTAGTAGGTGTAGACCACAGGTGCCTAGGCTAGTGAACAGAGTAAGCCAGGACTCCGGTCAGCTACCTGGCCAAATCTCAGCAGGACTTTACAGACCATGGACAGATCATTTCCAATCATATCTTCTGTCTGGCAGCATTCAGTCAAGCTACTGTCACCTAGGACTGTATCTGCAACCTAACTTTATCCTCTAGCCTCTCCTTCTCTCGGCATGCACTCTGTGAGTACAGCTTTATCCAACAGGTAGACAGCAATCTTACCTGCCAGAGCCTGAATCTGTCACACCTCCTGAGTTAAGTATTCTGATGTTTAGGCAGGACATGCAGTGACTACACCTTAGGCTGAGCATCCTGAAGGCAGCCACTCCCTGAGTCAAACCTCCTGTCAATCCTTGAAGGAGCAAGAAGAGGCCTGAACTATCTGTCCTTTGGTCAAGATGGAATGGATCCACATCCATGGGGCCTTACATTAGCCCTCTTTTAAAATTTATCTATTAAATCCTGTGCTTCTGTACTCTGCATGGCTTAGGATAGAGTTACTTGATGTTTCAGGTATTGAAGAAGCAATTGATCTGCTTGTTCATGGTAAATTAGTCATTTACCTTCTTGCCCTATATTAGATTGGGGTATATGAGCATATGAAAAATAAACAGGGGCAAACTCAGTATTCGCTACTCTATTCTGTGTCTCTTCTATTTCCTTTCTATCTCTGTTCTGTTTGCCTAATATTTCTTACCCAAACACCTCTACCCTGGAATATATGAACCTTTTGAGGTTGGACCCCCCAAAAGAGACTTGCCTCATCTGAGGTTATACAATTCATGAGACTCATTAATAGTTGGGTTTTATGACTCTAAGGAATTCCTTACCATTACACCATTCCAATTTTCCTTTCCATGCAGTGCCAGTCACTCTGGTAATCTGGGCTTCTAAGGAAGAAAACTCAGAAGAAGCAAGTGGTGACATTAGTATTCATGAGGGAAGCAAAGTTGCTAATAAGAATTTGGGTTAACTAAGAAGAGATGGAATGGTGGTGGTAGCTACCCTGAACTTCTATAATGAGGGGCCAGAAATAAATGATCAGTAGAGCAGTGTTGAGACCATGTAAGTTACCTATGGGCACTACAGGCTTGCTTAAGGACTTGCATAAATACTGGTGTCATTGTACTCCTGCCTATGGTAAAGGCGGTCTCTGACACTGCGGCACGCTCCTGGGAATCAGCCCAGAGATGGGCTTCAGTACAGAGGAATCAACTGATTTTGTTTATTTTGTTTATTTTCTAAAAAGGACCCAAATGCATTTTTCATACCAAATTTTGAAAAGACTTAATTTCTTTATAATTATGTGTATGTGTGTGTGTGTGGGGGGGTATGCTTGAGCTCAGGTGTCCAATGCATACAAAAAGAGAGTGTTAGGTTCCCCTAGGTCTGGAGTTAAAGGCAATTGGAAGCTACTGGAAACTGAACTAAGTCCTATGCAAGAGCAATATGTATTCCTAATTCAGATATTCTCCAGTCTCTCTCCGGGTATCTTATCCCGTTTTTTCCTACATAAAGATTCAATGTGTATGTGTCGCCTGATTCATTATATTTCAAATAACAACTAATTGTGGATTCCAGCATATTCTTGGACTATATTATAAACCTTCATAGATCCTTCACTCACCAGGCCAGCCATGTTTTCAACTAATGGTAGTCCACTACAAGACCAGGAATAGTGCTGCACTGTTATGTCAGTGTGTTCCACTGGTGAAACCATCTGGGCATTTGTACCAGACTCAGAGAAGCACTTAGTAAAAAATTGGGAGCAAACAGGAGGACAGACAAGCGCCTCAAGAGTTGGCCAATGATATGTATATGGTGTGCATTACACAACCACTTCCTTATAGAAACCAGAGCATCTTTTAAATTGCATGCGCAATTCTGGGAAAGAATTCTATTCCAAGTCCCTCATCTGCTGGCTGCCATTCTACTGAAACACTGGTGTTATTGGACTTTTTAAACTGATGTTCTTGACATTAAGAATATGATCTAATGTTAGTTTAGGATTTGAAAGATACTGATAACTCATGGAGTTTTGTGCAGTATGTGCGAAAATTTGAAAAGAAGATAATACATTTGAGAGGACATTGTGTCCTCTGTGCCGTCTGCCCAATAAATCTACACACAGATACATTGTGATAGTGCTCATTCCTGGTAACTGCTGGCTTCTCCCCACTGGACTTTAAACCTCTGCTTCCCCATGCAGTTCTGTTGTGGGACAATGGTTTTACCCCGTAAACATTTGTTTCTTGTACTTGTTTACTAAAATGCTGATTGGCCAGAAGCCAGGCAGAAAATATAGGTGGGGTGACCAGGCAGGAAGTAGAAGGGGGGCAATGAGAACAAGAGAATTCTGGGAAGAGAATTCTGCATTTCTGCAGTCGTGATCCAGACACAGAGCAAGTAAGATGTGACTGCCTTGTAAAAAAACGTACCGAGCCACGTGGCTAACAGACAAGAATAATGGACTAATATATGTTATAAGAGTTAATAAGAAGCCTGAGCTAATGGGACAGTCAGTTTATAACAAATGTAGACCTCTGTGCATTTCTTTGGGGCTAAACGCCTATAGGACTGGGAGGGACAGAAACTTCCAGTCAGCATAGTTCCTCCTCTACACTTGGAGTTTCTGCTCTGTATCAGCAAGCACAAGTCTATGTTTAAGCCTTGGATAGTTCCCTTCCAAAGACAGACTAAAGAGACCTTGGTGTGGTCCCTCCGCATTTTGTTCTTGCAACTGACCTATCTTGCAGTCATATGAATATGCCCATTAGCCCCCACAAAGATACAGAAACTCCATTTGCCCATTTCTTATCATCCTTCCATTCTCCCCATTGCCTGGCACAATATCTGAAATATCAATAATTCCTAAAAAAAAGGTTTTATGAATGAATAAGGATTCCAGCAGCCAGGTAGAAAACTCAAACATATCAAAACAAGCTCTGGATTGTAAGGGTTTCCTTCCAGGGAGGCTGTGAGAATTTCAGTAGAAGCCTGAAATTCTCACAGTGGTCTTTAAACAAAACCTTTTCTTCAACACAGGAAAATCATTCATGTCATACGTCATTTCGCTCCTAAATGTTGCCATTTTAAGTATCAGGGTCATAGATATCATGGGGAAAGGAAACATCCTATTATCTTGAATGGTCCTTCATGTAGCATAACAGAG
Organism: Myodes glareolus; assembly: GCF_982192425.1. NCBI lineage: Eukaryota > Metazoa > Chordata > Mammalia > Rodentia > Cricetidae > Myodes > Myodes glareolus. The sequence continues at coordinate 76,837,150 of NC_142034.1, read as the reverse complement.
CAAGACTTTATTCTACAGAGTAAGTACGGCCTTCTTTTGGGTTCCCTCCATGATTCCAGACCTTCCCTTTCTAGCCCTAGTCCCTAGCAGTCAGCCAAGTCACCATACCAGCAGAATCACCAGTGTTAAACTCATCACTTCCCGGTCATTCCCCGTTGAGATATTTATTTCCATCCCGAGTAATTCTCTCTGAAGGCAGCAATTGAGAAAATGGACTCTATTCACTGTATTGATAGTGATAAGCTAAAAGAATAACTGGAGGCCATGACCTGTGAGTAAAGCCAGCGGAGGAGAAACAAGGGTAACCCACAAAAGCTCGGCCTGATAGCATTGCAGTAGATTCCACAGTCAGCCATAAAAACTCTTTCAAAATGGAAAGAGACTTCTTCGTAATAATTTGGGGATATGCAGATGAGTCATCTAGAGAAGTGAAATTTAGGAGAAATGGTCATTTTAGCAAGACATCAGCAGTTAGAATGATGAGAATATTTGAATCTAGATTCTGTCTCACAGTCGACATTTGGGGACTCCCTTTGAGAAATAAGTAACTAAACACTGAGAAAAACAGTAGCTTGCCTGAACCACCAGGGATCTATGGGATTGTTTTCTTATTACATCTCTATCACTAACACCTCTATGGCTGTTGCATCATCTCAGTGGTTTTCAACCTTCCTAATGCTGCAATCCATTAATACAGTTCTTCATGTTGGGGTGAACCCCAACCATAAAATTATTTTCGTCACCACTTCATAACTACAATTCTTCTACTGTTATGAATCATAGTGTAATATGTGTTTTTGATGGTCTTAGGTGACCCCTGTGACCCCCCAAAAGGGTCTTGACCCACAGGTTGAGAACACTGCCTTATCTGGCTCCCTTATCAATATGGTTGAAGTCATAAACTCTTGCTCTGTGGGTACCCTAACCCACACTTTCTCTGGCCCTACTTTTTTTCTCTGGTATTCTTTTGTGACACATTCATATGAATTAGATTAAAACACAATGATCGTCTTGTGCTCTTTAAGAACCTCTTTTCAAGCTCAGGGTCTTTACTCACTCCCCAGGTCTGCACAGTCCCACATTCCATATAAAATATTTTCTAGAACATTTGCCGAAAGATTATTCATTTACTCCACGCAGTTTTTTTGTCCCTCCCCCCCAAACAAATTCCACTTTAATATTTCCAGTTAGACTTATCCTCCCTCGGTTCCTAGGCCCTGTGGCAAACACAGTTTATGCTTCCGCCTGTGTTCTGCAATAAGTCTGCCATTGTACATATGTTAAGTGCAGAAGACGGGAAAAAATGAAACTTTTCAGACTCACTTTGCATCAAGCAGGCTAGATTTTTGTCTCTGGCTCAAGAAAAACATGTGACCTTATCCAAATGGCATGGTCTCTCTGAAGGTCCCTTTCTTCAGGTGAAAAAACACATATTCCTACAACAGCAATGTCAGTGTGGCCCACAGCCCTGCGGAGCAGGATGGGTGTGCTCTCGATCCACATGTTATCGGGGAGTCAACAGTGACAGGAACTAGTTCTATAAATAACACCGAGATGTCATTTATCACTGTGGCTTTGTTGACATCTTCACTAACAATAGAAAATTTATTCTGGTACCTCAGCGTGAAATAAGGTAGGGACAGCCAGGCACACTTGTGATCATTGCACTTTGTACCAGGAGGGCCTGCCAAGGGGGTGGGGAGGGTAAGGAGAGGCTTTCTGGGGTGGATGGGAGCAGGACTGTCTTTAGTAAGAATGTCCTGGATAAAGCACTGACATCATTAACCCTATGGAATCCTTGCCTTGGAGTGTTAATTTGTTCATGGTGACAGGGTGGGTGGTGGCATCTGCAAAGTTCTGCTGCTCCTGCTCACGGAGGTTCCCTGACTAGCACTGTAACAACAGAGCTGCCCAGGACACCATAGCTATTTTCCAGGTGCATTACTTTTCATGACACAATTAGTGGAGTTAACAATTCTCGCTGCAAACTAGGTATTTGTTAGACCTTTTTTTTTTTTTTTTTTTTTTTTGGCAAGGAAAGAACCTAAGATTTCAAAGAATATAATTGACAATATCCATTGTTTGGACTGAGAAATAGAATTTTTGAAACCTGGCCTCTGACAAGGTGCACTTGACACTGACCTATATATAAATACCTTGCTGACAGAATCGATTGCATGAAAAGCACAGGGAGGGACTTCATATGTAATACCATGCAATGTGCCAGTGTTGAGGGATTTGCCTAACTGAGTGATCTACTGTCTTCCAACTGGCCAGTGAACAGTGTGACAACCTCAGATGCAGGTCAGTGTGGCATGACCACAAGATTTTATATTAACAGAAGAAAAGTCTAGTTAATATTTCATACTGAGGTGTACACATGCCGTGACACATGGGTAAATGTCAGAGGAAAGCTTTAGTATTGATCCCCACCTTCTGCCATATTTGAGACTTATTTTTCATCACATATGCCTGTCTAGCTGACCTGCGAGCTGGGGTCATTCTTTCATCTCTGCCCACATCTGCAGTAGGACTGCTAGGATGACAGAGTCCACCACCGTGTCTAGTTTTGTGTGTGTGTTCTTCACATCCTAATTTAGGTTTTCACTTTGCCACATCAAATGCTTTACCGCTAAACCATCTTTAATGCTCGAAACTAACTTTTTAAAAACTATTTTCAACTTTACTTTAATATCAAAAGATAATATCAATAAGCATCTGACTAGAATATGTAAAAAATCTTGCCTCTCCAATATATATTATAAATTCAGATTTTCTTCCATGGATCTCAGAACAGATAACCTACAGATACAAAACTAAATAACATGGGTACATTTTAGTAAGTCCAACATCAAAATTTTAAAAATATACAAATAATGCTATTTTCATCATATTTTGTTTGTCAATAATAGTATTTAAAAATAGAAACTTTTTAAAATAGTATGTTAAGCATTTCAGATAAAATAATTGTTTTAACATTTTAGTTTTCATTTTTAGTTAAATGTTTTGTTTTTTAGTTTTCATTAGGTATATACATGCATGTGTCACTTGTGTGACTGCTAGTACCTGTGAGGAAAAGAAGAGGATATCTGATGTCCTTGGAGTCAAAGTTAACTTGCTTTTGGGAGTTGTACAACATGGGTGCTGTGAGCCAAACATAGGTCGTCTGGAAGATAAGCATGCTCATAACTGCTGAGCCATTTCTCCAGACCCTTAGTTTACATTTCAAATATGTAGATAGATAGATAGATAGATAGATAGATAGATAGATAGATAGATAGATAGATAGATAGATAGATAGACAGACAGACAAATAGAGATGATGGATGGATAGATAAATGATAGATGGTAGATAGACAGATAGATGAAGATAGATAGATAGATAGATAGATAGATAGATAGATAGATAGATAGATAGATAGATAGATAGATAGACAAATAGAGATGATGGATGGATAGATAAATAATAGATGGTAGATAGACAGACAGATGAATATAGGTTGATAGATAGATAGATAGACAGACAGACAGACAGACAGACTGCAATGAAGAAGATCCTTTCAGAAATTCAATAACTTTGAAAAGTCTAAAGAAGTCTAGAAATCAATATATTATTGTTCTATGAGACAGTGTTTCTGATAGCCCACACTAAATGGTCTTGAACTCATGATCCTTCTGCCCCAACCTCCCTTGTGCTGAGATTGTATGCAGGAATAAAAATGCCCATCTCACAACCAAGAATGATGCCATTTCCAGAACTGTTTTGGCTGATCAACTTCTTTAGTAAAATGCCTTGCACAAACCTTAGTATCTAGTGAGTACTCAATAAGTATCAGTGCCTCACAAGCATGTAAACATAACCTGTATGGAAAGATATCTTTATATACTTTCTAAATAAATATCTGTACAATCTCACAATATGTGTATATACTGTGTATATGTTCATTTGTCATTAATGATAATTCTTGAAGTCACCCCCCAATTACCCAACTCTGGGTTATTCATTTTCATTTTGCTAATTAAAACCATCAACATGACCTGACTGAATTATTTAAACCACTGGATAAACAGCCTCGCTGAATGCATCCTCACACCATTCAGCCTGACTCCAACATTATGACCCCATATCCTGAGAACACTGCATGATCCCTCTTCTCCAGCCTCTTCCATGGCTTTGCTCTTGGCTCACAGCAAAGTCAATGCTTTCACCCACAGCTCAGTCCCATCATCTCTGAAGTTACCTCCCCTGCCTCTCCTTCCTACCTTTTCCCTCTGTCCTAGGTGTCTTAGAATCCATTGTCCTCCACACATCCCATCTTTTTACAGTCACTCCTCCCATGACAGGAAATGTTTCCCCCAGTAAACCCTTACTTCCTTCTGATGCTAAGTGTCCTCAGTAGACACATATATAAATGTCCACCAATGCTTGAGCAGCCCACTTTCCCATATACAGCTTTACCACTTATGTCCTACCCTTTCCTCTTTAGCAGGTACTTTATTTTTATAACATATGTACTTAAGTGTTGGCTGCCTGTCTTACCAGCTGAAATGCTGTTGCCACAAGTGTAGAAATCTTTGTCCATGTATTCTATTATTTGCCAGGCATATAAGAATTGTTTAAATATATTTTCTGAATAGAAAGTGAATCAATAAACAAATGAACCATGATTGTTCTGTTGAATATGGATCTTTACTCAAGAGTCGGGGTGTTTTGTGAGCACCTACTCCCTAAAATATATTCTCAGGAGCTCTTGACCCTTGTCTTCAAATCTCCCATGGAGAGTGCATGTTGGTATCCATGGAAAATACAATAGTTTTGCCAAGATTGGCAATTTTCCTTGAAGAAAGTATGAAATTTCTGATCTGTGAATGAAGATGAAGAACATCTGAAGGAGGCGAGAATAACTGACTTGGTCAGCTCAGCAGGGAAACAAATTCACTTGAGGAAATAACGACCATGATTGGTCACAACCCAGCATCTTTCTGTTAGACTTGAAGGTAAGGAAATTATATGGCTTTTTCTCATTAAGTTTAACACTTTGGTTTGCTCTGAGAAACATTGCTTCTGGTTTGAGTATCCTGCAGAAAACCCACTGGGAATTCAATTAAAAGTCATTACACACCACACACACAAACCAAAAAAAAAAAAAAAGAAAATTTAATTCAATTTTGAGAACATTGGGGCCAGAGAGTAAAATGCAAACAATGATAATAATATGAATCTATACAGCCAGATGGGCAGTCAGGATATCCAGGCACACTATGCAACAATATCTTTGTAGACAGAGCCCTGAGTTCTGGAAGGACTCTGGATCTGTGTTACAATGCATCTGGCTTCTGACTTAGGCTGGCATTTCCCTTCACTCATTCAAAACATGTACCCTAAGCATTCACTACAAGATATATTCAGATCTTGCCAAAGGACTTTAAAAGCTTCCTTCAACCATAACTGGAGCCTGTCGCCTCTCTAGTGGCATGACCCAAAATGCTTCACAGGGCTCCTCCTCGATGGAATGTCTCCAGCAGTGTTTAGTACAGGGGCAGTAAGAAACGAAACCCTAAATCTCAGGACTCCTTAGTAAATTGCTGATAACAAGGAGGTATCATTACATTTAGCTCACCCAAGGATTTATTTACAGACTACAAGTCTCCTTTGAATCACTAACCAGGTATATGGAGAACTTGTACAACCTCTGCTCAATTTCTCCTACTTCTCATACATGTCTCTTTCTCAAAGATTTGCCTAACAAGAAGGTAGGCACATGTACTATGACCCTCAATGTCTATGTGTAAAGCTAGTGAAACTAGGGTCCTCATAGTTGTCTAGGTTCTGTGGGATTTTTATTTGTGGGCTGGCAATGAGGACCCTAAGGAAGACATACATAGATCTAGTCTACATGGGACGTAGAAAAAGAGAAGATCTCCTGAGTAAATTGGGAGCATGAGGACCATGAGAGAGGGTTGAAGTGGGGGGAGAGGCATTGAGGGGAACAGAGAAAAATGTAGAGCTCAATAAAAATCAATAAAAAAGCTAGTAAAACTAAAGGTTATCATAGGGTCAGAATGTCATTTTTCCATGAAGCTCTATTCAGTATGATGTTCAAAGTATGAGCACCATGGCAAATGTGTGAGCTTTCTTAAGACCTATCTGCGGCAAAAGCTGTTCACTGTATCACACACACTGACATTTACTTCTTGACTCTCCTCTCTCTCTCTCTCTCTCTCTCTCTCTCTCTCTCTCTCTCTCTCCCTCTCTCTCCCTCTCTCTCTCCCTTCCTCTCTTCCTCCCTCCTTCCTTCCTCCACTCTCTCTCTATGTCGATGGGAATCAGGGGGGGAGCAGTAAATAGTGGGATCCTCTGTAAAGCATATGTTACCCATTGTGATTTCTTATCATTTCTGAGTCTTGAGCTGGTAAACTAAAGGCTGAATGGGTTTTTACATGAGGACTTATGAAACCTGTATGAGCCCAAAAGAGATTCTTTTGTTAGTGGGAAAATGGATAGGGGCTATTTGGGAGTAGAAGACAAACTATGTCTTCAGTAGAGGACCTTAAGAACCTCCCATCTGTAGTAAGGAGGCCGCTTGTTGGTTCCTGGCCACTAGGCCCCCAAATAATCACACAGAAACTGTATTAATTAAATCACTGCTTGGCCCATTAGCTCTAGCTTTTTATTGGCTAACTCTTACATCTTAATTTAATCTATCTCCATTACTCTGTGCATCACCATGAGGTTGTGGCCTACCAGAAAAGTTTCAGCACATCTGTCTCTGGCAGTAGTTCCACACCTTCGCCCTGACTCCACCCTTCTTTTTCCCAGCATTCAGTTTGGTTTTCCCTGCCTAGTTAAGTTCTACCTTGCTATAGGTGGAAAGCAGTTGCTATATTCATTAATGGTAATCACAGCATACAGAGGGAAATTCCACATCACCCATCTAGGTAAACTCTCTTGGTTCTCAGATCTTCACCTGCAAGTTGCCAGGAAAAGACAAATGCAGATGTAAAACAAGCATGACTTCTGATGGCCTATAGATCCAAAGAGAACAAACAAAAGATCTCAGGATCATTCTGTACCATTGACAAATGGTTAGAAGCTAAATGTGGCAGAGGCAGCATGCGGCGATAATATATTTAAAGATCATGCCGTAAGTGAGGCCCCCAAATTCAGATAAAAGCCTTTCTTACTGATAAATGTTCCCATCTTGCAGGCACCACCCAATAATAAAACTTCTCATCCAAGCTCAGTTCTTTAAAGTCAGCCTTACTATGCTGTAAGGGCAGTAAATGCAGGTACCAGATTTGGCATGCAGTTGGTACTTAAACATTTATTTGCAAAAGCACAAAATTTATCTGTAAAACCATGTGTTTGTGTGTCTAAAAGTTTTCAAGTGTATATGTGTGTACCATTCTGTGCAGATTTCCTGAACTGAAATCCTCAGATTGCATAAACACTGGGCTCTGGGCTTATTATTTGTTTGTCAAATTTTGAGTTTCTAAGAATCTTGAACTTCACTACAAAACATTGGCTCCTTTATCTACAACAGTCATTAAATTGTTGTTTCAGGCTTTCCCCTTCCAAAGCTCTATTCCACGGATCTTATTTTATTCTTTAAAAATAGCTAGTGTAGCAATTGTGAAAATCTTATCAGATTCTCTCGGGGGCCTCCCAGTAAGTCAACCCCACATAGTAGAAAATGAGATTCCTATGGAACTCTCATTTCACCAAGAATGTTATCAAGTCTAAAGACTAAGGAGATGACTTACTGGGTGAAGTTCTTGTCATGCAAACATGGATACTTGAGGTCAGAATTTATGCAAGAATCTAGGTTTACTGGCACCCTAAATAAGCTCAAAACTGGGGAGGTAGAAGCTGGCAGGTCCCCAGGGCTCATTGGCCTGGCTTAATAAGTGAGCCTCAGACCCCATTGAGAAACCCTGTCTTACAAAGCAAGAAGAAGAAGAAGAAGAAGAAGAAGAAGAAGAAGAAGAAGAAGAAGAAGAAGAAGAAGAAGAAGAAGAAGAAGAAGAAGAAGAAGAAGAAGAAGGATGATAATGATGATGATAGTTTATGATGATAATGAGGTATACAGCTTTGATGGATGACAACTGGAGCTTAATATCTGGCATCCATGTGCACATACACAGAAATGTACAGTCACCCTCACTTGCCTTAGAACCCCTAACCAAAAATAGAGAGGAGAGAGAGAGAGAGAGAGAGAGAGAGAGAGAGAGAGAGAGAGATTGATTCAGCAGGAAAAAGAAAAAGACTCATTTAAAGACACTGCAGAAATTTAACATATCAATCATTTATACATTCCCCTTGAATATTTTCACCTTTTGTGTTCACACTGAGCCTAGGTGGGATATTACTGTTCAGAAACTAGTTATAATTGCTACATAGAAGTGTTGGGGAAAGCAAACAATAAACATAGCTTTGGTCAAATCTGAGGTGAGGAAAATTCAGTCTCCCCCCAATGAAAACTCAGGAGGACAGTGAGACACACTGTTCCTAGATCAATGAAGTGTGGCAATGGGTTTAAAAAGAGTTAAAATGCCAGGACTGTTAGCTAAAAGTAGGAAATGACGACCTGGTGTTTGAGGTTAACCTTCTAAAATAAACAGCTCCAAAGTTCACAGTGTGGCAGGCCTGAGCGATTCGCCTGCTCTTCGAGAATCTTTTCACATGGTTCACAGGAAAAGAAAAACAACTGGTTTCCTCCCAGCAATAATATCAAAGCTCTTTGAGTAAATATACAGGGTTTCAATGAAATGTTCTTTTTCTCTTTGTGTTCTTCTCCAAAGGGCACAGCATTTACGGGGAAGAAACGCCCTGCTTCATTTTTACAGGCCCTCCAGCTTGCTCTGGGCACCATGGTCCAGCAGACGAGCAGGTAAACGTCATGTTTGGGGTGACAATGTCATATGGATTTTAAAGGTGAGGTAAGTGCTCACTACTGAAATCTGCTTTAATGTCACAACCATAGGAACAGTCTATTAGATAATGGATTCTGAATTCCTCGAAAACTGACCTCAAATCAGTCTTCCACCACAGTTCAGAGGATCATCCACACAGTGAACGGCTCAGCAGTACAAGGTATGGATCACTACACAGCAGCGTAGATGAACATCAAAATCAGGCTCCAAATGAAACACACACAAACACATGCATACACGTGCAGGCACAAATGACTAACTACTAACTGACTCCAATCTTGTGAAGGTCTGAGAATAACCAAAAATTAAATAGAGTATTGACCACAAAAGGGCAAAGGGAACCCTTTGGAAATGGGAGTATTCTGTACAACCACTGTGAAAATGGTGGTTAGACGAATCTGTACATTCATTAAAACCCATTGGATTACAGCCATAAAATCAGTGAATTCAAATGCATGTAAATTATACCTCAGTACCTTCTGATTTAAAAAAAAATCCGTAACACTAAAATGGTAGAAACTACATAAATGTTTCCCTGAGTATTTGATGTTAGCAATTATTTCCATGAAGAAAAAACTGTATGCTCTCATGGCTATAATTTGTTGGATTCTCAAAGCTAGTGAGCTATTCACAGTTTCAGCATCATCAAATTCTCATGTGCATGGCAATCACCTGGGGAACCTGATTTAGTTAGGACAGAACAAAGATGCTGCAGCTCTCAAATGGTCTCAAACGGTCCTCAGAGATGCAGCTGTTTGTTGTCCACAGATGTCATCTGACAGACCTAAGAAATCTCCTCCCATCAGAAGCTATGTGACTCCCGCTCTGTTTTTGCATTGGACCTTGGACCCAGAGTTTTGGGCATGCTAGGTCAGTCCTCTGCTGCTGAGTCAAACCCCAGCCTCACTCTGACTGTGTAGCTCATGCTGGCTGCATTTGTCCTGAACACAGCTTACATCAGCTCTACTTGCTCTTTGGACAGGATAAATGTATTAAATATATTGTATATGCATTTTTTAGTATGAAAAGGAGTTGATTTGCTAAAAAACTAAGTTGAATATTTTGTAAGGACTCAAGAATGGTGAGCTAATAAAACCATACTCTTGAAGTGATGAAAGGCAAGAAAAAGAAATCCATCTGACAAAGAATGAAATAAAGAATAGTTTAATACAATATTTTGGTTGATTCTTTGAGAATTTCATGCATGCATACAATGTGTTTTAATATTCACCTCTTCCACTCCTCCCAGATTCACAACACCTCATCTTCATGTCATCTTTTCTTTTAATAACCTATTGAGTACCATGCATATATATATATATATATACATATTATATATATGTATATATATATATATGCATGAGTATAGTCATGCACTGAAGCATATTAGACCTAGCAGGGACCACACTCTTGAAGAAAACTATTTTTCTATCATCTAGCAGTCATCAATTGTCCAAAGCTCCCCAGCTAGGGGTATAAGATAGCAATCCCCCCATCATACACACACACACACACACACAAATGCACATGCACATGCACAAGCACATGCAATGCACATGGATGCACACACACCTGAATGTGGACAGGAATACATACAAATTCATGTGCACATGCATGCGTGCACACACTCACATGCATGCACACACACATGCACATGGAAATGCATACACACATGCATATGAACATGCATGCACATATATGCATGTGCACATGCAATGCACATACACACATGCACACATCTATGCTGGAATATTGACTGGCTTGTTCTTGTGCAGGTCTTGTGCAGGCAATAGCTGCTGCCATGTCTTGTCATGACCAGAAGACACTATCTTGCCTGTGTCTTCCCTGATCTCTTTCTCTTGGTGTCTTTCTATCCCTTTTTCATAATGTCCCCTTATCCTTGTGGAGAGGAAGAGTGATACAGTTGTCCCATTTCTAGATGAGTACTGACAGACTCCTATTTTCTTCACATTTTCATAGACTCAGTTCTACTAAGAAAAATGTTTTCTTTATAAAAACTGAGCAGAATTTGACTGTCTGTATCATAGAAAAACACACAAACACAGACAAAATTAAGTGGGGCAAACAAAAGAAATGTAGATAAAAGAATGATCCAGAACTGCTTTCTGTCATGTGAGAGCAATTTCAATAAGCCCTCAAAAAAGTCAGGTAATTAAAACACTGATGTAGATACAACCTTGGTTAATATACTCTGACATAATATCTGAGACAATGACGGTCATGAATTCAGAGAAATATAGGCCAGAAATATAGTACAAGTGGCTAAAAGATTAATTTCCAAACTACTTTTAAAAGAATGCTGTAATTACAGTCATTGCTGTTGTGTTCTCTCTCTCTCTCTCTCTCTCTCTCTCTCTCTCTCTCTCTCTTAGAAAGCCCTCTGGTACTTTGACACAGCAAGCACAAGTTAAACCTGATTACTTAGTTTATAGAACACGGGGAACATTATCAAAGCCCCAACAACAACGTATATTCACTTAGAACCCCAGCAACCTGCTGGCTTTTAATCAAGTTTAAAGGCACAGGAGTAAAACAAAAATTGAGAATGAGTGTTTTTACTCCTATTAGAAGGTAAAGAGGCATGCTGGCAATTGTTCCCATAACATCAGCCCTGAGATTACAGTCTGTTTACAGAGAAGCTAACACATTTTCTTCAAGGCAATTCCTTTTCCCCTGACTGACAAGTTCTACAAAACTCAAAATGAAACTGTGCTTCAAATCCATTTTTTCCACCAAAATTGCTTTGTTACAGCATAGCTGTAGCAAGACGAAGGAGCTCAGAACACTTTCTCCTCCTAAACAAGAGACAGGAAATAAGGCCCCAGGGTCTCAACACTCAGATTCCAATTCATTAAATGTCTCTTAACAATTCTTAATAATCCACTCATAAATAACAGCACTGGTAGAGCTTTCATCTCTGTGATGTTTCCTCCTTTACATTGAACTGGCGCTCTTCTTGTCTGGATGCTTGGACATTTAGCTTATCACAACAAGAGTTGGGAACACATCCAATTCATACATCCTCTAAGTAGGTAGAGGAAGAAGGAAACTGTACTTGAAGAATCAGGATGCAGACTGTCTGAGCCAGCCCACGTTCCCGTCACCTGGACAACTCTCCATTGCGTATTGAAAACCGCACTGAGATAAGACTTACAGTCTATATAGTACACCAGGGCTTAAAAACAATAATGAGGAAAGTCTTCAACAATCACTCAGCTACCTCACTCCCGGGATGAATTACATGCGTCCTAAATCTTTTTCTCCTTCACATTTCATGTGTTTGTAAATAAATTTGCTCTTTGACAGCTTCATACATGTGTATAATGTAGTCTGATCACCCCCTCTCCCTCTCATCTCCCTGCTACCTCCGTCAGCCCTCCCGCGCTCCCCTATTTTATTTCTCTTTTTGTGCTGCAATCCATTGAGTTTAATCAGGATTCTTGGGGCAACCATGACCTTAAATCTATCCACTGCGGGCTGATGGGCTTACCAGTGTGTATTGCAATAAGAAATCATGATAGATTTTCAAAGGCTCCTTGAGGCACAGATAAACAGGAAACACTGGGCCCCTGATAATACCTGCCAGCCTAGCTAACCTTATCCAGACAAAAAAATAAAGTTAGAGTAGAAAATTATTAACAGTGAAACAGGCCTAAGGACTCATTAGTGTTTAAAGGTCAGACACATAAGAAGCTGTCAAACAAATGGGACAAGAAACATGGAGATGAACTCATGCAGGATTTGTAGGGAAACAGACAAATACAAGAAGTAAATGACAAAAAGATTGAATCCAACCCCAATTGCTCAGCCAGTGAGAAAAGGAGGAGAGAGACATAAATTCAGGGTTACCGAAACTTGTCTGCACCACTGTGGTACGGCTGCCTCTTTATCTGGAGCTAGTGCCCAACTTTGCAGATCAAGTGCCCTACATTCACTACTTGAAGACTTCAGTGGTTGTTACTGAGACAAGAGTTCTTCATGCCCTACAGTACACACTGAATACGATGACTGCCCCTCTAGCAGAATCGATCAGCAGGGAGACTTAGGTCTCCATGAGGTCCTTTCTCACCCATGGTTGACTATTGAGGGGCCAATCTTGTGCAGCCTTGGTGCGGACAACCACAGATGCTGACATTTTTTCTTTTTAAGATTTTTATTATTAATGCTATTCAGTAGGCAAATAATAATTGCATGTATGTTTGAGGTCCAATGGGATGCTTTAATACATGTTCATAATGAAATAAAATTCATTTTTCTCATTAACAACTTTACTTTTCACCCACCATTTCTTGGAAGAAACATTTGAAATTTCCTCTCAATTATTTTTGAATAATAAAATTCACTATTTTTACTATGACCAGTTTGTTGTAGAATAGTCCTCAAAATACATCTATCCTATCAGAAACTGTGTACATTGTTTTCCTTCCGCTCCAACCACATCATACCCTTGCCTATGGCAATAACCTTTCCACTACCCACTTCTAGCATTTACATACAAATGACATTATACAGTATTTGTTAATTTGTGCTTGGCATGTTTCGCTCATGCTCCAGATGTATCCACGTTGTCACAAATGATAGCCTTTCTCTAGGCTGGACAGTATCTACTGTGTATGCATGCTACATTTCCTCCATAAATTTAACTGCTTTGGGACACTTGGCTATTTCCATGAATTATGTATAACTGTAACAAAAATATAGGAGGTGATGTATGCTGTGAATATGTTTTCTTGTGACTGGTTAATAGAGAAGCTTCTGTCTGCCAATGGCTTAACAGAATAAAGTCGGGCTGAAAGAGATATAGAGAGAGAGTAGGCAGAGTTAGGGAGAAACCATAAAGCCACTGCCAGAGACAGAGGCCTCCGCTGAAGACTGCCGAAACTTTGCTGGCAGCCCGTGACCTTGTGGTGATGCACAGATTAATGGAGATGGGTTAGTTTAGGATATAAGAGCTAGCTAGAAATATGCTTAAGCTATTGGCCAAACAGCATTGCAAATAATATGGTTTCTGTGTGATTATTTCGGGGCTGAGCAGTTGGGAACAAACTAACAGCCTCCCCCAACACATATATAGAAACAGAAATCCCTTCGATTACTAGATACTATTCCTTGGATAACTATCCAGAAATGAGAACACTGGGTAGAACTTTTCTCTGGAGCCTTCATACACTTTTTCAAAATATTTGTAATAATGCATATGCCCATCAAAAATGTTCAGGATGTTCCTATTATCTATACTCTGTCCAATATTTGTCTTAAATTCTTGTAAAATTTACTGTGATAGCTATGTGGGGGAGATTTCTCATTGTTGCTCTCATTTGTACTTCCTTAATTCCTAGTGATTATGAACATCCTGTTCCTCTGTCCATTGCATAACTTTCCCTATTGAGTTTGTGTTTATAGCTTCTAGATATTAACCTTTAATCAGATATAATATTTGTAAATATTTTCTCCCATTCTTGGGTTCATCTCTCCACTCCTCAAAGTTAACAGTCACCCATTTGACTCAGATAGTGTTCAATGAATTGTGATTTCACTTTTCTACTGCATGAAAACAAACTGATGTTCAAAATCAAACCACTCTTTATTCTTTGGGGCATGGAACACTTAGTTGGGCAAAGTTCTTCTTCAAAATAATTTCACGTACATTATAGTTACACTGTCACCTTCAAGAGCTTATCATCAACAAACATGTCAACAAAATTTGTAAAGCATCTGAGCTCTCAGCTTTTTAGTTTGTCCAAAAGACCCAATGTGCATACAAAAGGTAGTAAGATTATGATAACGCCACTGTAATTTCAACTCTCTTGACTTCAAAATTATTAGAACATTATAAACATTCAATTCTCATTCAGTGATGTACCTACATCATGTAGCATTAAAAAAATAACTGCATGGAAAAAGTAGCTTGGAAAGTGACAGGGCATTTTTATATGGTGGAGGAGGTAACAGCCCTCTAATTCAAACATCAAAAGTATCTTGAAGTCAGCATTCATCATCCCAGATAGAATACTAACCATGTACCTCTGCTTCCCACTGGGAGTCCTATTATTGTCCGGGATGAGGGCGTGCCAATTTAACCCCTGATCACCCGTCATGTTCCAGGCTCTGTCCTAGTAACTGATATTGCTTTGATGAAGTAAAGCAACTCAACTTAAGAGAAATGTAAGAAGATTGGTAAGGGTAAGGTGTGGTGGGCATTGATGGCAAACTTGTGTCCACAGGATGCTATCTGAGTAGCCTTGGTGGAACTCTGCCCTACACTGTCTGGATGGCCAGGAACAAAAGCCTGGATTACTCAGAGACCTAGGGTAGAACCAAACAGAACTTGCCAGAAAAAAATCAAAGAAATGGTTCCTAAGGATATTCTGCTATACTCACAGATCAGTCATCATCAGACAGACTTCTTCCCACAACGGATGGGAGCAAGTACAGAGACCCACAAGCAAGCATTATTCACACACAGAGAAAGTCTAAGGTGGAGGTCTCCATCTGGTTCCTTCCCTCAGCGATGTGGGAACCCCATGGGAGAGGGGGAGAAAAGAATATATGAGTCAGAGGAGATGTAGAACACCAGGAGAACACAGCCCACTGAGTCAACTAAGCAAGACACATATGGATTCACAGGGACTGAAGAGACAAGCAGAGGGCCTGCTTGAGTCTTCCTCATGTCCTCTGCCTATATGCTGCGGTTGTTAGCTTGGGGTTTTTATGAGACTCCCAACAATGGAAGTAGGTGCATCTCTGACTCTTTGGCCTGCTCTTGGGACTCTTCCTCCTTTTGGATTACTTTATCCAGCCTTGATATGAGGGCTTTCACCTTGTCTTAGTGTATACTGGTTTGTGCTATTTGGCTGTTGTCTTTCTGTGGCCTGCTCTTTTCTGAAGAGAAAACCAGTGGGCGTTGATCTGAGGAAATGGAAGATTGGGAGTGGGACTGGGAGGATCAGAGGGAGGGGAAATGTGGTCAGGATGTATTGAATGAGAGAATAATATGTTTTCAATAATATTAATATTAATATCAATAATAACAACACCATTTAACACTGTGCTAACAGTATCACCATGGACACCAGAAACAATCAAGATGGCGTTGCAAAAAAGAAATCATGGAGTCTAACCCACCAAAACAATTGACTATCCATAACGCAAAACTGAGCCATGTATGTGGTGAAGAGCCATCGGTTGAAGAAGCATTTATACTGATTTTAACGATGAAACAGCAGTATTGGGACCTCTTTCTATCAGTACTTGGGTGTCACTATAACTCCAAGATAATCAGAAAGGAACCACAGACCATAAGCTCCTGCCACTAATATTCTTCCATAGACTGATGTGTCTTGGCATAGGACAGATAAAAGAAACTCTTGGACCCTCTTGTGATTAATTACTCACAAGAAATTACAAAGGAAAAGCAAAACAAATCCATTAACATGACTTCTTGAACTAGATCTGCCATTGCTTTATGGCTGCAAAATACTCTTATATTTCATCGAAAAACACAATAACCTTCCTGGCACTCTTCCTTCAGAAGCCAGAAGGGCACGACCTTTAGAAAAGGCTTGATATTTAAACTACTGTGGATCTTGAGAGCATTGCAGGCTAATCCTAAAGACCACACCATATTCTGTCAAAATTATTCCACATTTGAAAGGCAAAGTCAATGATACGATGTGTAACTAATGCTGGTAGAGACAGGTTGCTTGAGGCACTTCTCAGAAAAGGAGGGCTTATCAGCCATTGGAGTCGTAAATTAGTAAGTCTTCTAATTATCTGGCACTCTAAAAATAGAATAAATCAGATGTAATAGATATCCGTTGACAATAATAAAAATATCACAGCTCATTAATTAATGTAACAAGAGCATTGTCATCTTATTGCTTTTCTGAAATTTTATCAGAATATCTTCTAAAATAAAACAGAAAGTGTAGATAAAGATCCCAAGTTCTACTCATGTCTTACTTTGAATGGAGACTTCTTGAAGGCAGGAATTTGTGTCTCCGGTTTCTTTGAGCCTGCCTAACCTATGATGCCCATCTATGTGAATACGGGGGTGGGGGGCAAGTAAAAGGGCAACAGAGGCAAAGAGAAAAATAAGCAGGATATAAAACAGGATAAGACAACACCTGCATTTGCCGCATACCCTACTACAGTATCTACAGAATCACTCATCAAACGCTTGCAGAAATCCAATCTCAATAGATGGTGGAGTCTGTGACGGATTGCAGCACAGCCTCCTTTGATATTTTTTAGGGGGCCCACAATGTCAGTTTTGATCATTTTTTTCAACTCACCATCCTTTTACCAGTCACAGACAAGTCAGCCTACTCTGATTCTCTTATTTTGGCATCAACCTGTGTGTGTGTGTGTGTGTGTGTGTGTGTGTGTGTGTGTGTGTGTGCATGTGTATGTGTTCTCTTGAGGTCACTGAAAAAAATCCCCTTGTTTCTTCCTCCTTGCAGGATTCTTATCCCTTTTTGGAGTCTTTTTGAGTCTAGGCAGATTTCAGCAATGTCACCAGCCCAGTAAGGAAGGGCCCTTGGATAAAAGAGCTGTCTGCCTAAGCTCCTCAATTTATCAGAGCTTTCAGACATGAAAGAGTCAGCAATGTTGCATTGCAGAAAAAAAGAAAATACAACCATAAAATGGATTACATACAAGCCTTGAATTCGAAATTAAGGGATATGGGGAAACAAGGTACTTAATCAATTAGGATGAGCCTAGTGTTCTCTTTACAGCCAGAAACTAACCAATTAAACAAACAGCAGACAATACGCGGGCATTCAGTTGCTGGTATTTTTATAGCAAATTATATGGTCATTCATTCTAACACCCCTGTTTAGTCTCTGAATTAATTCTTCAAATGTGTTGAATTAGAATAGTTAATTTTCTTAACTGTGTCAACCCATCAAGGTCATTTTCTGCCACTGAACCAGAACATAGTAGCTTTATACCCCCACTAACATTTTGTACTTCAGCCAGTTACAATATTTGAAAGGGAGGTAGCATTTCAGGGTCTATTAATATATATAAACTATTCAGCACTGTCAGGCATAATGGAATGATATAAACAGAATCCATTTCCATTTTAATGCAAAGACAACATATCTGATGCCTTTATTTTTAATGTTCCACATCTCTCACTATGTAGTCCAAATTGCTATTCAAACAAGAACGGCATGGTTACTACCATTACATTCTCCTAATGAATCAATATCTTTCCAGAAACATTCATGTGAAAGAAACGTCTTAAGCACAGTTGTTGTTACCAGTAATAATTCCAGACACAAAGAGTTTGAGAATGTATTTTTGAAAATTCTTTATTTGGTTATATCTTTGAGTGTCTAGTTAAAGCATATGTGTGTGTGTCTGTGGTATATACCATTACAACAGTTTATTACAGTTTGTTTTTCCTGTAGTGGGTGATTTCAACCTGAAAAGCAGACAGTTTTAGCTCTGTAATATTTCAGTTCATGAACTTAAGTAGTGATGGAAGATAGAGGGGTAAAAGAGGAATAAGAGGAGAGAACAAAGGGAGAAAGAGATTGAGGGAGGGAGGGAGGGAGGGAGAGAGAGAGAGAGAGAGAGAGAGAGAGAGAGAGAGAGAGAGAGAGAGAGAATGAACTAGAGAAAAGCAACTTCTACAAAATCTGGTTTCTGTTAGAACATTTCTCTCAATTACAAGTATATAGAAAGTAAAGGGAATTTCTGGCTAATTTGGCCTGAAAAGGTATGATGCACATATTTTTAGTGAAAACTATTCACTACTTGAAGAAAGGTATTTAATGATTGTGCAGGTCATGTTCCTCATCGCTGCAACAGTAATCCTGACCACAACAACTCAAGAAGGAAGGGCTTGTTTGGGCACACATTTGGAAAGTACAGCTCACCATGGTGGGGACGGTATGGCAGCAGCATGAATTCCAACAAGAATTCGTGAGCAGTCATGAGGCAGAATAAGAGAGAGGAACACTCATGCTCAAGAAGCTTCTCATTTTAATTCAGTACAAGAGTCAGCCCACACTACGGTATTACCATAATTATGGTGGGTCTACCTATTTGAATTTACCTAATACAGAGACTCCCTAGAAACAAAAGATCTCTAAGTTTTATCTCCAAGGTGATTCCAGATCTTTTCAAGTTGGGAATAAATATAAACCATCACAGCTGGGTGGTGGCGGCACACGTCTTTAATCCCAGTACTTTGGAGGCAGAGGCAGGTGGATGTCTGTGAGTTAGGGAGCAGCCTAATTTACAGAGTGAATTCCAGGTCAGCGATAGCCTCACAGTGAAACCCTATCTTGAAAAACCAAATGCATAAACAACAACAACAACAACAAAACATATCAACTTGATACCTAAACATACGCCTAAGCTTAGAAGCATAATCATATATTCCCATAAGCTATGGCCATCTCTTAATGTAAAAGCAGTTAATTTAACTTCAAAAGTCCCCATTATCTTAAACAGTTACAACACTGTCCAAAAGTGCCAAAACAGAGTCTTTTCTGAGATTTAGGTAATCTCTTGACTGTGAGCCCCCACACAATTAGAAAAAAGTTACATAATTCTTATGTATATCCTGTACAATGGCACAGGATAAACGTTATTCTTTCAAAATAGAAGAAACGGTGGCCTAGCAAGCAAGGAATAGATGAAAGAAAAATAAAAACCTAGCAAGGTGAATGCGAAGTCCTGTAGAACTGTTTCCTCTGGAACTGAAGACCTGGAAGACCTTTATTTATTTCATTCATTAATTCATCCAAGTAAAATCAATTGATCCCTAGTCATTGAATGCTAGAAATACGGGGATCTGGAAACAATCAAGAAACCATCTCTGTTTTCAAATGGTTCACTGTCACAAAGGTGAATGATCTGGTTTTCTCCATCGATATTTTTTTCCCACTTTGGAGGCCTTGTAAGTAGAGGACCCTAAACATAGAACAATATTTGCTGCCAAAAGCCCTCTTATCTTTTAAGAAATTTTCATAGTCTATCGCTTGATTCAGTTAGTCAGAATGAAGGCAGACTATAGAGAAGAGAAAGCAGCTTCCGTCTGGAATCTGGAGCCTGAGCTACAAGGGCTTGAGCAGCATAGACCCGAACAACTAAGGACCAGAGAGCAGTGGGGGACTAGTGAGCAGCTTGTACTTTCAACAGAAGGCTTTGGTGTGGTTCCTGTGAGCTTCCTTACAGAAGTCAGCCTCTGGGCACTTGAACGGCTTACACACCGCCCCGGAGCTCCCTGACATCAAAGGGGAAGTTGCTAGTCTTTTCAGAGGCAAGACCCAGATGTGCCCTGATGTCCCTTCAGCTTCACTCCACTTGTCAAAGTCCCGGGCAAGTGTGGAGTGGTAGAATGGGGAAGCAGGGACTCAGAGAAAGGCAGCATCTTGATTCACTACAGCCATCTAAGAATGTCGCAGATAATTTGGTCACAAGGCAAATTATAAAGTACCAGGCAAGGATACAATGGTGTTAGCATCCAAAACAAAACTCAGCCGTGTAACTGATGTGATTTCTGAGGCCTGGCTTATCTGCCTCTCAGGCGTGTGGCATTGGGGAAATTATTTAACCACCCTGAATTGTGGCTCCTCATCTTCAAAAGACAGAAAACCATTATACCGGTGTAAAGAATTAAATGAAATTTCACTTCTGCACACAGCCACAGGTGTCCGGGGACATATATGTGCACATTCATACATGTACCCATGTGTACCGCACCTGCTTGGACTTGGCACTGGGACATGGTAAACCATCAGTGCACCTATGCTGCTGTTCTCAGTGAAAAGGGCACGAAGAAAGAAAATGTGGCTTTTTCCATGTCCCAATAATTTGGGGCTTCATATTTTCAAAAGTATGGCTTCCAGATGTTCATATCTACAAAGACGTTTGGGGATAATGAACATTTTTGTTGAGGAAAAGATCAAACTTGGTTACCAGTCACGCAAGCACTGGAAGCTGAGAAGCTGAGTAGAAGGAAAAAGGAAAATGGGAGGCAGGAAATAACTTCTAGCCTACCTGGTGAGGCCCTAAAAGAAGCAAAATAGATCTAAGCAGGAAGTCGCATTAAAAGCAGCATATTATTTTCCATATTTCTTTATCCTGGGTTATTCAGAAAACTCTGAGTGATTTTTTTTCCCAGAAATAAAGACAACATAGACAATAGATAGCAACGATGGACTTTTGGCTGAAGTGGAGGCAATCATGCAGCCAGAGAGAAATCATGTGAGCTGAGCCGTTGGTTTTTAAAAAGTTCTCTTCAAGTTGTATAAGGAATCAGAATGTAACAGATGTGCTTAGAAATTCGCCTTTAATCTCAGGTGGTGATGATTGGTTAAATAAAGAGAAAGCAGAGTTGGCAGCTACCTACCTACTCATCAAAGAAGATCGACTTAGCCTTAAAGAGTGTAAAAGATTCAAATAATAAAAAAATTAACTTAAATATTTTCCTATGTTCAAAAATTTTTATTGTTGAAGGTTTGAATGTGTTACTAATGTAAAGTATCAGACTTGTGACTGCAAAATTTACTCTGGGTATGCAGACAACAAATCAATAAATGATCAAATATAAATTAGAAATTGTAATATTAGCATCATCACATTCCTTTGCCTTAGGGCTCAGTAGTTAAGAACACTTGCTGGTCTTCCTTTGAACCTGAGTTGTGTTTTCAGAACTCATGCTAGGCAGCTCACAAATCCCTGTAAGTCCAGCTAGAGGGGATCCACTATACTTTTTGGCCTCTGTGACTACCTGCTTGTATGTATATACATATATATACATATATATATATATATTCATTCATTCATATATATAAAATATTTGTACATGCATAAACATACATTCATACACATAAGTAAAGAATATTTAAAAGTTTCAAATAATTATGTCCATAAATATGTTATAGAATAGGCAAATATCTCGGCTCACTAAAATGTACCATCAATATTGAAATTTTCTAATTGCTATTTGTTGAAAGAGATAACACCCAGAATTCCAGTTTCACTAAGTATTGTCTACATGGGTACCCTCAGAGATTATTATTGCCAGTCAAAGAAACCCCAAATCCCATTCCTCTGAAGTGTATGTAAAAAATTGTTTTAAAACAGCCAAGTTATCCTGACTGAAACACGTGGGCAAGTGGCTGAAAAAATAAGAACAAAGGATAAAAGAGAAACAATAGTGATCTGGAGATTTCATAATTCAGATAGTGTTTTTTCTTGATTCTTGCTGGACACCGGCTTGGCATAAAAAATGGGTTTGAATGTAATAAATTCAACTTTCAGGAACACTGAGGCTTTATCTTTTCTACACGTCAAATGAATAAAAAAAAGACATTTAATGAGTTTCTAAGAGTTTTCTACCTTTATTCCCCTTTGAGTTACAGTTGTAAAACATTTCTAGGCCTTCTTTCCAGATGCAGGCTAAGTAGAGTAGAATACTTACACACTTTTGTAAAGAGCTGTGAAGTTAAAATTGTGCGAAGGCAAACAGCAGTCAGAAGACTTAAACTGTGAGCCTTGATGCTCCTGCAAAATACACCGCACAAGCAAGAGTCTGTCCCATTCCTTCTCACCATCATCAGAAAGCGACCACGCCAGAATGACAAGAGAGATCTGGAATTTTTTCACTGAAGTTTGGTAACACAAATTGAACCTTGAGGATGCAAAGTGCATTGAGTTGTTATCTATTTGTCATTAGAAACACAAAGAGGTGCACTAGCTAATGTCATCCATCCATTAAGTATCTTGACTTGGATGAGTCAGAATCAACTGCCATGTTCTGGCTTCTTGTGTTGATGCTGAGACCTCTACCATGTTGCTATCTTCACCGCACTGTGTTCTGTACACATGAAAGCATTTATATTCTAAAGAGGGCAGTTCCAAGCTTCAAGTAGGCTTAGAGTGGAAAACAATTCAAAAGACAATTGCTGGAAAGATGAATTTTTTCTTTTTCACTCTACTATTTAGTCTTTGCAATCTTTCCAACAGCTAAAGATGGCTTTTATTTATGAATTACATCTTATCCCAGTACCCCTGAGTCACAACCTTCTTACATGTGATAAAATACCCTTGTTTAATACTATAACAAATAATTAGCAACACCCTCTATCAATTAGCAAATAGCATTTAGAGTCAGGAAGTTAATTAATGAGAATAGAAAATCGGCAATGACAGTATATATAATACAAGAGAAGTTTTGTCAAAACAAAAAAAATCAATTTTAAGTAATGAAACACAGGCTTTCAAGATGTTAAAAGCAAGTGCAACCACTAATGCAGTAAGCAGTCACAACAGAAGAAAGACATGGGGACTATGTGTATGGTGAGGAGTGAGGTCAAAGAAACCCACACAAATAAATCCCGACAAATACAATGGCTCTGAGGAATCGTGTGGAGTTTTCTTCTTTTTTCCCATCTACTCTAAATTTTGAAGAAAATTAGTTTTACAATGCAAAATATTGGTGTTAAAAACAGCCATGCCTTAAACAACAAACAAACAAACAAACAAAAACAAAACTAAACAAACCAAAACTGGCTGCGTTTTTTTTTCAATTTCCAACACTGTATTCATCCAGGTGTTCAGGTGTAGAAGAAACCTACTTTCAGTAGCTCACAGTGCTTATGAGATTCAGTCACAGTGTTTATGAGATAGGAAGACAGGTGTCCAGGGGAACCAAGTCCACGGGAAGCTGAGTGCAAGGCTGGAACTGAAAATTGAAAGTTTACAGCACAGAGTCAGCACCATATTATAACCACAGCACTTGCAGTAACAACAGGCTCCTTATCCTTTTCACTATGGACATATAAGAGGATCATATATATGTATAGAACACATAAGAGGCCATCTTCCATTGAAGCAAAAGTCGTGTCTCCTCTTTTCTTCTGGTCTCACCCTATCTATCACCCTATGAACAAACACAACCAATGCTTCTTACAATGATAAAGGGTGACTTATTATAAAATCAACGTACGCAGAACTCCACAGCATTCAATGAACGGATATCACTTATGAATGCACATCTGAGTTCACCTGTGCACATGTGGCATGAAGAGAGGAATAATCTCTAAGGAGAGGAAAGGTCATCCATCTTTCTGGCCCACACTGTGGGGATACTCCCCACATATACATGATTTCAAGGCACAAACCTCCTACCTCTGTTCCCCTCAGTGTGCGCATCCTGATGCATGGGCTTCATCCTGGATTTTAGCAAATGAATTTTTCCTATAATGTGCTACCTAGAACCAAGCCATGCACTTTGCTCAGTGCTCTAAGAATAACCAGCTAACAACTAATTGAATGGAAAACTACATTCAACTTGCTGAGGGACAATTAGATAAACTTTTTTACAAGCTAGAACCTTCATGAAAGGTTTCCAAGATCAATCTTTAATAACTGCATTGCTACTGTGGGCCTAAACCTGCTAGCACAGCCTAAATGTTAATATTCTACTGCGTTTTACAAATAGGTTTTTGACCAGTACCCATACCTGAGGGTAGAAATTGACAAATAAGAAAAAGCATTTGGAAAACACTGTGTCTAACCTCAGATGACAATGTTAGGCAAACTGAAATCTTCTACCGGGAATTTACACATTTAGAATCAGTTTGCAGAAAAAGCCATATTACCACTAACAAGACACCATTACCATGAGCACATTAAGAGACACAGGAGACAGATGAGACGCTGATACTTGAAATCATATTAAAGAAGAGGAAAATATTTTTGGTGGGTTTTATGCTGGTACTATTTTCATAGTTACTGAGAGGTGAATTAATAACAAACACTTTAACTCTTTAATTAACTGGGGGCTTTATGTGCTGTGCAGACATTTCAAAGTTCTCCACTGTCAGTGTTTCCCTGAGGACATAGTTATCATCTGAGTTGATACCACTCGGCACTACAAGATTCAAGCATCCTTCAAATCAGAGTGCCATTATTTCAATCAAGCATCACTTTGCTATTTATAAAAACGTTAACTCAAGCAGTGTTTTTAAAAATAAGGAATATGCATGTGTGCATATTTATGTATTATAATATAGATTCAACAATAATAATTAAGACGAGAAAGTGAATTTGAGAGTGGGGGTTGGGGAATATGGGGGGGTGAGAGGGGAGAGTGGAGTATAAGTGGTATAATGCTTATATGCAAAGTTCTTAAAAACTAAAATAAAAATAACACATTTTCTGGCTCTTATGAAAATGCTATCCAGAAGGGAGGCACAGCTAGATTAAGAGGACCTAATATTGTTCACTGGCAGTGTTTCATGCTTCATACTTGGTCTCTCTATGTTTACTTCCTATAAATCAACTTCAAAAGCTGAAAAGTGCAAAAATGGGTATACACTGCATATTGACTTTTAATCATGCAGCTACTTCACAAAATTATTTCTTTTCTAGCTATAAAACTTCAGTCCCCAAAATAGTGCACTATTTTATGAATGTCGACGTGCTGACTCAAGGATTATAGGAAAAGTGAAACTACCCAGAATAGAGAAGACAAAGGTGTGAGAAACTCAAGAGAACTGGCATAGTCTGACCTAGAGGCTTGACAATGTAGATATGAAGCCATAGTCCTTAAGACAGGAAGGCAATAGCAACTGATTGACAATGGAATAGAGTGTCCATTTATGAGTCACTTGCTGTTAAACAGTCTTGGTCCAACGAATCCCTGGAAGAGTTCTCAGAGACACGGGTGGAGCCAAGAATACACCCTGCTGGGAGCTACACGGCTCCAGGTCAACCTTGTGACTCACAAGATCTGCGAATGAACACACTCTCTGATGAAATGGACGAGCAGCAAAATATAAAACATGGCAAACTATACAACAGTGATCTTGCTTCTTCTAAAAAGCAAATTGCAAAGAAACAGAAAAAGGAAAAATTTTAAATGAAAGGAAACCAAGCAAATTTATTTAGCAAATGCCAGGTGAAGATCTTGTTGAATCATGATTTGAACAAAGCAAGTAATTGGTATAATCGTTTTTTAGAAAATTGGTAAAGTACAATGATTTGGCACTTGATAATCTTGAAGAATTATTAAAGTCTTTTCCATGGGGTAATGGGATTCTGGTCCTGCATATGAAATAGTGTCTATGTTGAAGAAATAGGGGTGCTTTGAAGTAAGCCACTGGGGAGGAAGAAAGAACACCCGCAGGACTTGAAGCTGGGCAATGAGTGCTCTTTCCAATATTTTCTCTAGTTCCCTACGTGTCTTAGTGTCCGCTATAATGAGACACTCAGCACGGACGGCAGCTTCCTGTGGCATCCTGTTGGAAGTCAGAGAAAAGGCGGTTGGAGTGCCTCTCAGGAAAGCCTCTGCTTCTCAGACTCAGAAATGGCTATTAAAGAAATCAAAGGGGATCACTGACTTCTTCAGGAGGAAAGCCGTTTGCATATTGTAGATTGGGCTTTTAATCTGTTTGGATGACAACAGACCTCTCTGAATAACTGTTCTATTCTAAATCCAATAGAGGAGCTAGGGCCTAGAGGAATTGCCATATATACAAATCTGCTATGATGAAACAGCATACCATAGACAAATTTTTAATCAAGTGACAAATAAGGGCATGGTATTTACTATCAATAATACAGAGTGGATATTCACAATATAAAAAGTAGGTTCCATACTTAAAATATCACAAAGCAATTAAAGTATGGATACTACATACCAATAAGGAAAAATAACGTGGCCCCAAACAACAAGCTATGTTATCATAGTTGTACAAACACACATAAAATACAGCATGTACTATATGAGATTGTACATGCATGCCATTGTATATGTGAAAGCACTTGACTTTATTCAGTGATCATATTTTCCCTTAAACTCCTTGCTCCCTGTACGTCTAATCTGGGTACTTCATTCCCTTTAGGGAAAGTTGTCACATAAGTGCTAGGGAGAAAATACCTTTAACTCTGGAAATAAGAGTGCTTAAAAGTTCAATCCACATGGGAAATGCGCAAAATAGCGTTTCTCTGTTCTCTCTCCGAGAAAGGAGAGTTGCACATTCTCTGGAGATGAGAACAAGGAAAGGTTAAGATGAGAGTCTTAGAACTGAGTCTGGATCTTGGACACGAGGTGTGCATTCTGCCCTCTCTCTGATGCTGATCTCGAGGGAATGGGTGAGAGTGAATGCGCAACTCAGCACATAGTGACCAAGCAGAATTCCATTCTGCCTACTTTCCCTCCCCACGTCCGAACTGTGGTGGTGTACACCACTAAGGAAGCTGTTGGTGCCATCGAGGCAGGAGGAACTTGGCCAGACTTGGCTGAATGGGGATTGGTGTGATATCGGTAGGAACTGCTCTGAGGCAGCCCCACTGTGCTCCTCCACGTCCTTGAAGAATTGTTCTTTATTGCAATGCTGAAGACAGAAGTCTGCACAGCTGCAATGCTCCTGGATAGGCCAGCAGATGGTGGCATAAACAGTATGGCTAAGGGCCAAGTGGAGTTGCCAACACCTAGCTGGGTGTCTAGGGAATGAATGGATGATGCACCTCTTAGTTAATTCTAACCTGACAGAGTCCATGAAGGACCAGCTGTCTCCTCACCCTGGGAAGTCACAGCAATTCTGAAATCCCCAGCATTTAGACGAGGTCCACGGATGAGGGAAGAAAGGGGAAGTTCCACTATCAGGACCTAAATGTGTAAAGATTTCACTAGGTTATTTCTCTTGTTTTTGCTGTTTAGAAATCATGGAGAAAACACGGAAATCTTGAATATAATATTTTAGCTCAAAGTATTGATTTTAGGTTTTCTTGCTATGAAAAATGGAAATTTCTTGAAATCCCAAATGTAATTTTCTCCACTAAAGTAATTATTCCATTATCTGTGCAGTGGTGCACCCGCCCCTTGTCTGTGCATGACACATTCCCAATGATGTTAAAACCACAACCTCTCTGGATTTTCTATGCATGTTGAAATTCCATATGCATGTACATGAGTTGTATAGCTTAATCTATAAATTAGGCAGATTAAGATATTTACATCAGCAATCATAAATTGAAAAATTATGACAATATAGCATAATAAGGTTATTAAAAATTCATAAATTGCTTATTGTTGGAATATCCTTTCAATATTCTTATCATGCAGTTGACATTTATTTGCTAAAACCAGATAAAGCAAAACTGTAGTTAAAACTGTCCTACTCTGTGTCAAAAATGGTATTATGACCCAGACTTGCATGTTCTGTCAGCTCAGCTTTTAAAAGGGTGAGGTAAGAGGATCGTGGTGAGTTGAAGGCCACCTTGACATACATAGTGACTTTTGACGTCAATTCAGCCTAGAAAAAGATCCTTAACCAAAATGAGAGCCAGGAAGAATATAAGATTAGCTAGGACTTGGACCTACCAGGGGAAAGAAAACCTACTAGTATTTTTCTGTAGAGGAGCAAAGCAATGCAGTAAAAAAAAAAACAAAAAAGGCCTCCTAGCATCATATACTGCTGTTTTCCCAGAACTTTACTCAGCCCTTGCCAGAAAGACTGCTTCTTGCTTCAGATAGGAATGAACAGAGACCCACAACTGGACAATGTGCAGAGTGAGAGACTCTGGAGCACTTGGTCCTACGTGGGATGCCTTCATCAATCTCCTCCCCTCAAGGCTCAGGGATCGATACAGAAGAAGCAGAAAGACTGTAAGAGCCATAAGTCGTGCATGGCTCCAAGGAACCAGTGTCTTCCAGGACTCAGGCACACATGAATTCACAGAGACTGTGACAGCAAACTCGAGACCTGCATGGGTGCACACCAGACAGGATCCCTGCACTGAGAGTGGGACGTGAACACTTCTAACCAAGAAGCTATTTGGAAATGATACCTGCTGGGAAAAGGAAAAATAGTTTTTACTAATGGAGTGTCCCAGGAGTAGTTGGCCCACACACTCACATTTCTTATTTTGTTTTTGTTTAATTTGGGGTGTTTTTTGTGACTTTTTGTTTTGTTTTGTTTGGGTACTTTTTATCTCATTATTTGCTGTTGTTGCTTGTTTATTTTGACTGTTGCATTTTGATTTTAGGGGTTTTATTGTTCTTATTTTTCTCTGTTTATTTGTTTTGTTTTTTTGAGAGAGAGAAAAAACATGAAGTGGGGTGGATAGGGAGGTCGGGAGAATCTGGAAGGAGTCAGGGGAATGAAAAGAATATGACCAAAATGTAGCATACATTTTTTTTAATGGCCAGGTATGACTTCATGATGAAGTCCTGTATTTCTAATGAAGCACAAGTACCTGAGTCTGAATCTTTTGAACCCAGATAAAGCCAGGTGTGGTAGCACATCTCTGCAATCCCAGAACACCTATAGTGAAATGGGAGGATGGAGCTGCAGACCCCTAGGAAACTTAGAGCTAGTTGTACGGTGTATGCACTAGCAAACAACAAAGAGACTCACAAAGTGGAAATTGGGGACCCAAATCCAAGATTGTCCTCTGACTACCGTGTGCATGCCATTCTCACCCACACTCACATAACAACAACAGACCTGTGTGTGTACACATCCTACACACAAATAAACATGCATTGCACACATACAAAAGATTTGAAAGCACATTTATACACATTTAATATACACAATAAAGCTAGAGACAAAACAAGGTAGTGCACATTTATGTGCACAGGTGTGTACGCATGCATGGATACATATGAACTGAAAAGGAGCTGACTTTTGTGGCGGCTTTTCCTTGTTGCTGAAGGAATGATTAGCAAGTTTCTCACGATGGTTTTCAGACCAGAGTTCAGAAGAGAAAGGTTGCACTACTTACTGGGGAACATTTTCCTCTGGTCACTGCGCCTCTGTCATACATTGGTGTCAAATGGAATAACATGGACCTGGAGTCTGTTCTCACCAGAGAGAAAAGATAAGCAGACAGTGAGATGGCTCAGCAGGTAAAGGCAAACTTTAGGACCTGAGACAGGGGCCTGAAACCCATAAAGCTGAAGGGGGAATGAGCCCACAAGGTTGTCTTCTGACCTCTGCATACACCAGGCCAAACATACTCATATACAAAGAAATAAATGAATGAAGACTCATATATTAGATTTTTTTCCAAATCAAAGGTAATTATGGAAAACAATAAAAATTATCTCTTGTAGCTCATATGAACTACATAGCATACAAAACAGATTCTAACAGTGCCTCATTTGTACCATCTACAAATTAATTTTTCTTGAAGATGTAAAGACAGTGAAGTAAGTCGTCAAGTGCAATCCTATGAAGCTGTCGGAGGCAGCCTTTCCTGAACTGGAGAACGGCTGACGCTCCTACCGCACAGAGCAGTTTTTCTTCCTGACGCCCAGCCCATCTCTGTCTCCGTTATCTCCACACACTGCCGCCTGCGCTTCTATGAAGCTGTAGGGCTGTCACCCTGCTTATCCAAAGTTCATTCCTTACACACAGCCAAGTTTCCAGAAACCTTCATTTCAAATAAATCAGTGTGTATTATTCATCCTTTTATTTATGAAAGTTTCGTGGGTGCAAATCCATTGTGCATAGGGATTGGTTTCATCAATGTGAATTTCTTGTCGTGGTACCGCTAAGCGTCTTCTATGTGTAGTATATTGTCCCTGGGCAGGGAGGATAGAAAGATGAATGAAATGATCTGTGCTGTGGAGAATTTACAGTCCTAGAGGAAGAACAGATAAGAAAGCAAGCGATAATTATGTTAGACAAAAGAAAACAAGTGCTGTTAGTAAATATAGGAAGAGGCAGAGTGGAGGATAAAGGGAAGAGGCAGTTAATTCTGTGTGACTCTTTGTGGAGGCTTTTAGTGAATGATAAGGAGTGAGTCGGAAGGGAAACAGGTAGGACCGTGACTTCACAGCCAGTGGAAGACGTCATGAGAAGGCACAGAGTGTGTGAAAGGAAGATAAAAGTCCTTCTACAACTGGGTCAGATCTCCAGCAAAATGAGATCTTGGGATCCAGGGCTGGGCTAATCACTTTTCATTCTATATTCACTGATAGCCAGAAGCCAAATAGTAGACCCTTTTCCAGATGATTAGAAAGGGGGTGTAAACGAGACATGCATGTAGAGAATATGGTTTCTTGGAAAACCTAGGTGCATTGAATGCAAGGACAGTAGAGGAGGCTCTGTAGATACAAGTTTATGAGAGAGACCTGGGTTTCTGTTTGCGACAGGCTTAGAAACATAACCTGCAATAGGAACAGGGCTTTCAGGAAGAGCAGTTTCCCTTTTGGTTTAATTGTTTTCAAATTGGGCTCCAGATGAACATAAATCAAAAATCCCAAGTCACTAGCTGTGATGAATTTGGAGCTGGTCTTCTGATGGCGTCATCCATTGGGACTATCGCAGCTTGTGGATCAGGAGCGCCCTCTATTGGAAAGGAGGCCTCCTGACTTCCCCTTACTGTCAGGAAACCTTCCTGGGGCATCTGCATTTGCACAATTAGACATCAGTACCTTCTGGCTTTCTTAACAAGTGTATGTGCATGTTCACAGACAAGCGTCCACAGAATGTTGGAAAGGCTCTTAGGAAGAACATGACTAGGAGGCTGGAGAGGTGGTTCAGAGGTTAAGAGCACTGACTGCTCTTCCAGAGGTTCCTGGAACTTCCTGAGTTCAATTCCCAGCAACCACATAGTGGCTTTCAACCATCTGTAATGAGATCTGGTGCCCTTTTCATGTCCAGCAAGCATACAGACGGACAGAACACTGTATACATTATAAATAATAAATCTTTAAAAAAAAAGAAAAAAAATAGAACATGACTACAAGACCGACTGAAAGGAAAAACTAAGTACTCTATGTTTAAAGAATCTCCTTTAGAAATGTGAAATACTGTGCAAAATAATATTTGAGAAAAGGTGCCTAATGCTCACTCACTTCACTCCGTTATTTTAGCACTTCTTTGCATGCCTGCTGTGTCCCACGCATGAAGCTCACATGAGGGTAAACAGTGAGGCAAGCAATCCTTTTGACAGAGTGGGGACCTAACCAAAAGTGAGCACTCCTAATTAAACATGGGATTAGAGGTATACAAAGGTAGAAATGCTTGCATCGTATCTTAGGGGAAAGATAAGGGTCCACCACTTAGAAAACAGTTTTCCAGAAATAAGAAAGCGGATTCCAAAGGTCAAGGGAAGACACTGAGATGCTGCGGGACTACCACGTCACATACATCAGAGACGCGGAGGGAACTAGATGAAGAAGAGGGCAGGCTATCAGTTAGTATGGATAACTATTTTTAACCAATCTGGGCCACCTAGGATTGAGTTCATTAAAGACACCCAGTGACCTGAAACTTAGTACATGTGTACAATGGCTCTCACTTTCACACTGGGTCCTTGATACAAGACAGATCTCATTTCCACTTTTATAATTAAAATCCCCCCCCCTTTGCACAAATGTGAGACTGGAAACTGATGAGCTACTAAGAGGGTGAGGGGCTGGAGAGATGATTCGTCAGTTAAGAATACATAAAGCTCTTGCAGAGGACTTGAATTTGTTTCCTAGCACTCCTGCTGGGTGACTCACAGTCATCTGTGACTCTAGTTAAAGGAGATCTGGCTCCTCCTTCTTGTCTCCATATCCTGTACTCACATACACACGCACATACACATGCATGCACACACATGCATACACACACACACACACACACACACACACTGCGCGCGCGCACAAACAATCAAAGTAGACTTTCGTGAATAAAGATAATCAGAACAGAAAACATATCTGGAATTGAGCTAGAATTTCTAGAGCTAATGTGCTTCCCTTCTCTAGCATCTGTGAATTGTAACAAGCATCCAAGTCTCTGAATCCAAAGAGGATATTCTATTAGGCCCTGTATGGTTTCTATAAACAGCCCAAGACTTCTGAGTGACTATGAAGGTCCAGTTGTCTCTAATCCCCAAGGTCCTCGCCTCAGGCTTTATGTGGTTTCCCTAAGAATCTCCCCTCTGTTTCTCCTGAATTAGGGTACCACTCACCACAGCTCTCCCCATAGATGCCTGAAGCAATTCTTAAATGTGATTGTGATACTGATCAGACTTCTTTGCAATACAGGGGAACAAAAGCAGCCACGTTAATTTCAGTTGAGCAAGTGGGGGTATGAGGTGGGCCTTGCCAAATAGAGAAATCACAGCTCCTTGGAGAAAGCAATTCAATTTGCAAGCCCTAATTGTGAGCTGAAATTAAAAATAATGGAAGGCACAAAGCAATTGCATAGGAAAGTCCAAGTAATGTCAATGAAAAGGAAAAGCATCCCTCAGTACCCAAGTGCTCCTCTCAACCTGTTTTCTCAGATGAATCTGACAATTATTTCTACATTTCCCACCATTTAATAAGCAAGAGGTTAAAAGAAGCAATGCAATTAAAATCGGGAATGAAAACACAAGGATATCTCTCCCATTTGCACTGCACACATTGCACAAGACAATATGAAATGAGAGAAGGGTGTGTGGAAAACAGCGTGGGGAGATATCAAGAAGAAGCAGTTAATGGTCTCAAAAGGCAAAATCATAAGGGAAGGTGAAGGCATGAGAGTCTTGGCAAGAATATAAATACAAGCCCAGCAGCATAAGGACCAAAGAAGTGCCTAGGGATAGGACAGAACTGAAGTCAGGTATCAGCTCCAAGTCTTCTCAGTGAGTGACCTCGGGCAATTATTTAAGCACAGAAAGTTCAATATCCTCATCTCTCCACCCCTGTGGGCATATTGAAATACTGAGTCAGATGCAACAAATATGGAGCCATCTAAGAGCATATGGCCCGCAGCAAGCATCTATTTACTTTAAGCTTGGAATGACAATGCCTGAGACATGTCAAAACTAGCAATGCTTGCTTATTAGATAAAGCCAAAAGAAGAACAAATGCACTTCTTGGTGTTCCATGTTTTAAGCATGTTTTAAACAGTGTTTTAATGAATACAATTTCTGTGTGCAACACATGATATATATATATATATATATATGGAAACGTCTTTAAAGGGTAAATAACAAAGTCAATGTTTTATACTTGCAGAACATAGGCTAAAGAAGTCATGATAATTTTAACCAAAGTCTTACTGTGAAATACAGAGAGAAGTATAGTAAACTGGTTAAGTTCATGGGTTCCACTAAAGAACCAAAGTCTACCATTTTTCAAAGTTTAAATACTGAAGGACTAACTCCCAAAGACACTGCATTTGGAGACATGGACTTCAGGGGATAGTAAAAATTTAAGTGAGGGCATAATGGTAGGGGTGTGATAAACTTGATCTACTGTCCTTATACGGAGAAGAGCCAGCAGGGGTATAGAAATATAGAGAAAGACCATATAAGGAAGAAGCCTGCAATACAAAAGAGAGGTCTCAGAAGAAGCCCAACCCAGACACATTGATCTTGGACTCACAGCCTCCAGATAGGTGAGACATAAAAGTTCTTTGCCTTGAGCCACTCATGATGTTTATTAACTTTCTGATACTAGACTAAAATATTCAAGATAATTACCCTATGAATAGGAAAAGTTTGGACTCTTGTTTTTGAGGCTTTGGATCATGGTCTTTCAAATTCACCATGTTGGGTCTACGATAGGACAGAACATCATGGCGGGGATCACATGCCAGAGCAAAGGTACTCACTGCCAGGTAGGTGGGAGCAAAGAGAGACAGTTCACACCTGTAACAAAGCCTCTCTTCCAAGCCTATAAAGACAGCAATCCACACCGTGATTAATCCCTTGAGGATGCCTGGTAGTTCATGATCCTATCATTGCCAGACTGGGGACCAAGTCTTCAGTACACTATATTGGGAGGGCATTGAAGACCTAGACCATATCTTACAGCCTGTATTTTGCAATGGAAGTGTTATCAGACCATATATGATTTTCTAACAAACAAAATTCTAAATCCCATCTCATTAACTTTCCCATGGAGAGATTAGGCCAAGGTAGTAAAGTATTTTTTAAGCCTCTACTTTCTAATCCATGAATAGAAATGATGGTCCTGAATACCACCCTGTTCCTTTATAAGACTCATTCTTCTCATCCAAGGTAAGATAACAATTGTTATGAAATCCACCACCATGTATATAAAATTCATGACAAATGGTGGGATGCAATAGACAGGCATCAATTATTCATTACTCCTACTGTTGTTGGTGTCATAACTACATTGGAGACTTAAAACCAGATACAGGGAAATCACACAGCCCTCACAAGGCTTCTCAGTGAATACATGGTAAACCCAGACGCAGTGGAAACTGCTAAGGACAACTCATTCCAAGCCTTTTTCATAGTGACTGAAGTTGTTAAAATTAATCATTCAAAGTTGGCATGCTAAAGGAAATGGCCATCTCATATGATCTAGTTTCTTGCTGCAAAAAGCCAATGAAATGCAAAAAGAAAAATTAGATGGAATATGCAGAAAGAATCCTTGTAAGGAGGGTGAGTATTTGGCATATGCCCTTTGACCCAAATTTGCTTGACAGATATTTACCCAACATAAAGACATGACAGCTGAGGGAGTTCCAGCATCAACAGCAAGACACAAGACCATTCTGACAGTGAAAATCACGTGCTATAGATGCTGGAATACCAGGGTAAGGGATCTTAAAGAATTTTGAGATATTACATATCCATACGTGCACATTTCTGAATTTTGCTGATGTATTAAAAAATACTAAGAAGCACTGTATGATTCAATCAATATCAGCGAAATATTATTCCTAATTGATATAGTGGGTCTTTTGATATTAAATATGGAATAAACCTTTAAGGTGATATTCTACATCTCAAGAAATCCATGATCCCAAGGAAAACGCTAATGATTATTTTTTTCAGAATACATCCTCCTTGGAATAATACTGTCAGCTCTTATTTTGAAAGTTCATCTGACGTAAGAGCACCTTGGCTGAGTCAGAAAAGGAATGTTCTGGGTGAACATTCTAACTCCACAGGAGTTTCTTAGGCAGAGAATGTTCTGTCTGAAGAGGTGATATTTGGACTGAGGTCTCTGTGTCAGGTAGAACTCAGGCTGCGTCTAGACTCAGTAGAGTATATGCTGCACAGAGGGAAACAGCAAAAGGCAACGTCACAGGGAGGAAGGTCGGATCTGTCTAACCTTATAGACCAGAACAATAAATTCAGATTTTATCTTAGGTGCAGAATGAAACAGAAAGCCTCTGAAAGACTCTGGAGCAGAAAGTAAGAGAATCTGACTTACGTTTTCATGGAACAACTCTGTCTGCCAGAAAGAAAGTAGATCAGGGGACTGAAATTTTTGTTGTAAAGAAAGCAATGTGGAGCCCAAAGCTGTAATCATATGAAATACAAAGATAGAGGCAAGATGTCAGGCACTGGGTTTGGAGAGTAAAAGGGCATGTTGGGGACATCGGTGGAACTAGAATCATGTACTCACTCATGGGTTGCTTTCACATCAGCCAAGGGGTTCATGGTTTGCCCTGGAGTTTGCTTTAGAATTTACTTTGATATTTGAAAAGCTCACACATCTGAAAATATCTATCTCATAAATCCCTTGACCCTGGATTGGCATCCCATAACCAGTGCACAGAATAACTGTGACTGTATAGACAGGCAAAAAAAAGTTGTACCTGTGACAAGGTTGTCATACTTATCCCTTTTTGTAGGTTTTCACCTTAAAATCTTGGCACCATATGGAAATGCAGTACCTGGAGCACATACTCTAATCTGACATGTCTTAGACGAAACCTTTCTTCCACAATCAAAATGTTAATTCTGAATAAATGAGCAAACCTCCTTGCTAGACTGGTGTAATGCCGAGCACCGTTTACCTCTCAACACATGTTCCCGTCTTTCCTCTCTTTTTATGTCTTAAACACCGACTTTGTGGGAGCAGAGAGATGACCTCATTGTCTGGGAGCCTGTTTCTCACTGCTCGGTTGCTAACAAAGTCTGCAACTTGGCTGAGTCTATAGACGATAGCCTTGTCTCCCTGCTCCCCATCATCCCCCTTCCTCTTCTGGTTTCCCCTCCACTTCCCCAGCAGTGAACAACTGGAAAGAAAACCCTGCAGCCTCCAGAATGTCTGGGTGCCACAGGAATGAGATGCTGATAGGCTTTCACTGTGATGGCCAATCTGCATATTGTCAAGGTTGAAGAAATGAAAGCAGAAGGAAACTTTTTGAGTAATTGCCAGAGATGTGCACCTCAGAATGATTGTGCCTTGCATGTAGTCTGTTTGGCTTTTCGTCTTCCCAGCAAGTTTCTCTAATATTTACAGGGAAGAAAACTGAGACTCTAAAATTAGTTTGCCCATAGTGGTCTCTACTAAGTGGGGGTGTACGACTCAAACTGACTTTCTAGCAACTCAAAGCCTTACACACTTTTCTTATACCAGGCTCTGTTCTCCTCACTAGGTACTGTGAAGATCCATCACTAGGGACTGAAGACTGAAGCACTAACCAACTCATCAATAAACCAAATTCCAAGATCCTCATGGGTCTTATGGAGATTAATATGAAGGTACTATACACTCTAAATGTCGTCATAGGTCAATTAAAATCTGTAAAAAAGAAAAAAAAATAAAATTTGAACAAGTATTTTATATTTCATATGATAGTATTTAAATTTATTTTCATTGTAATAATTATGACCCTCATGAACAACTATTTCCTTGAACAGTTCATAATATAGACTTAAATAATGGGAGTTTTGATAATAAATATAGCCCGCAATACCTGGCAATTCTTATTAATCATCACAATGAGAGCAGAAATTTACAATGAACACATAGTCTTTGCTAGGTCTTGCTTAAGTATTAATTCATTTATTCTCATGGGGAAGAAGGAGGAGGAGAAACCCTAGAAGCTTATTATGGTTCCCATTTTACAAGTGAAGAAACAGAAGAGTAGACTTGAAGAAATCAAGTTTTAATGCCAGGATGAGACTACAAAGATCCCTGTTTCCCAGTTCCTACTGAATTACTATGGAGAACTATAGTAAAACATATCTATTCTTTTTTCATAATATTTTTATTGTTTATTTGGTAATTTCACATCATGGACTCTGAGCACACTCACTTCCAAGTCCTCCCAAATCTATCCCATCCTTGTAATCCTCCTGTCAAAAAAAAAAGAGAAAAAAAAGAGAAAAGAAAGGACATAGAAAAAGAAAGACAGGTCTGGTTTGTGTTGTTTATAACTGAAGAGGTCCCAGTGGCTAGCCCCTAAAAAAAAAAAAAACTGAGTCCTTTCCTACCTTCCTACCTGCACCCCTGACAAAAGTCTTCAATTGTGGAAAGCTATACTTCAGCATCCTTATCAGTTTTAAGAGTTCTCTTTTGTGGCTTTCTGTCTAGGCTATTGCTGTTATGGGAGGGTGGGTGGGGGTAGGGGCTATTACAGAACTCTTCTATGTCCCTCTTTCCCTATTCTAATTCCATTATTCCTCTAGAAAATATGCTTTCTTGATGATGGGATGCTTGTGTCTGTTGAATATTAATATTTTTCTGGGTGCTGTAAGTGCAATGGATCTTTGTTGGTTTCCTCCACCAGCTTAATCCCTTCCTAATCAAACTTTGCATCAGGTACTTGTGACTCTCGCTAGGGTAATTATTTCCTCCATGTAAGAATTTCTTTCTTACTCTGCTCCTGCTGCCCATGTTTGGTAATCTGGGACAAGAACAGAAAAATTACATATGAAATTGGAACTGAGCAGCTCTGATCTCCCTGAAGGAGAGGGTGAGAAGCAGGCAAACACTGTGAGAACCAAGAGTCAATTGCTCTTTTGACTAACAGAGACACTGAGGCTTAGAGCCACTCCTTATTTTGTAAGCTCACAGCCCAAAACTGAACATGCAGCTGCTATAAGAAGCCATTTTGCTTTCCTCTGCAGCATGTCATGGTTTTGCCTGGACCCTGGTGCTAACACACCATGTTTCCAGGGATCCACAACAGTCACTATTAGCTCAAGATAAGACTCTCTGCTCTGACAAGACAGATGATTCTTCATGGTCATAGTTCATGCTCACTACTTAACTTGTCCATGTGAGTCCTAGGTCAAATGTTTTTAAGTTTATCTGTGATGGTGCTTCCACACGAAAGCAGAATTTGAATTAGGGACTCAGGGAATTAGGTTCCCTATATAAGTATCATCAATCCATAAAGAGCCTGAGTAAGACAAAAAAAAAAGATAAAAATTTGTCCCCTTTCTTTCTGCATTGCTGTTTCAGCTGAGACATCTTTCCTCTCCCATCCTTGTACTGAATTGTGCCACACACATCCCTGGTTTTCTGTTTTCCAGAAGGAAAAAAAATTGGGTACATCAGACTTCATAACCATGACTAAACTCCTTTTAACAGCCCTATTTGAAAGGTAGAACAGATTCACATACACACACACACACACACACACACACACACACACACAGATTCACATACACACTTCTAGAGAAACACACACAGAAATAAACAGTGTGTCTATAACTATTTATAAAAATAAGTATGCATGTAGATTTATATCGCAATATTCCTGCCTCTGAAAAACCCCGACTACTACAACGAACATGAGAGTAGGCGGTGATAGCTACTAATAGTTATTTAGCATGCCAAGGCTTCCCTGGGGGAAACACGTAATAGATGCAAGCACCTGTCTATAATGTTTCCTTAGGATTTATCTATTTTGGATGTCCAGGTATTAATGCTTGCCTGAATGTATGTATATACACCATGTGTGTGCCTGATTCCTGTAGAAGTCAAAATGTCACTGGATCCCGTAGAACTGGAGTTACAGGTGTTTTCAGCTGCCATGAGAGTGTTGGGAACCAAACCCAGATCCCCTGTAAGGACAGCACGTACTCTTAACTGCTGAGTCATCTCTTCAGTCCCAACTTCATTAAAGTGCAGTGTAGAGCGCCAGCAAGATGGCTCAGTCAGTCAAGGTGCTTGTTACCAAAGTCTTACAACCTGAGTCTGACCCCAGGGACCAACATGGTAGAGAACCAACTCCTGCAGGTACTCCTCTGACCTCCACTTACACTCTGTGGATGCACAAACCCACAGAATACACACACACACACACACACACACACACACACACACACACGCACACACACACACACACACACACATCGAGTAAATTAATGCAATAAAATTTTAAAATATGAACAAGGTGCAATGAGTATATTAATATGAACAAGCAAGGCTGTCATATGAAAGAATGTTCTAAAAAATTTACCATGAACAAGTCTCACGAAAGGCCCTTTCCAGCATTGTTTCCAATGGGATATCCCTAATAACAGAACTGTTAATGGCCATGCAGTTGTAGACACAGTTTTAAAATGCACTGTGGAAAACCACAGTTGCACAGAAGCACTTAAACATTCCTCGCCCATCTCTCACTCCACAAGAGCGATTATCCAGACAACTGCCCACAGGATTTTCTTTTGTTCTGTCTTTAATCTAGTTCAGTATTTCTCAACCTTCAGCCTACAAAATAATTATTGTCTGGGGTTACAGACATTGACTCTTATTTATTGTGCTTCATGGTCAATTTCAGGACCTTTCAAGGGTATTCCCAGAGCTACTGGGTACAAGAAAGTAAACTGCACCCTGGCTGTGACCGTGAAACATGCCCTGCTGAGGGGCCAGTGGGGCTGCACATCAACCTGGTTTCTACCGCTCAGCAAATCCATCGGAGAGAAGAGATGCCTAAGTCAGTTCCATAGGGAAGTCCCACCTTTCTGAAAATCCCACAACAGCACATATGATCGGCTACACCCCTTATTATTTTGACTGTTTGTAATTCATGCCCCAGGAGCTGATTTTGGAATTTGCATAGAAGGGTATTCTTTTGTTTGTTTATATATTTTCCTCTCACTCAGTGGCCCTATTTAATCATTTCTCCATGCTCAGATTCTTGCTCAGTTCCTGGAACACAATACAATCTTCGTAAAGAATGATGAATGTAGGATGAAATTTAAATAAAATGCAGAAAAAATTCTGCCTACATCCAAGGATCGAGCAAATATATACATCAGGCATGCGGCACCCCATCCTCTACTGCTCATAAAATCATCCTTAGATTGATGATAGCATTAATATTTTATCCTCATCTTTAGCTGAGAAAATCCATTGTGTGTAATTTATATTTTATTATGCTTTAATGGTATCACAAACATAATTTGATTTTGTATTTTGCTGAAATACTAAATAGCAAATTACCCCCCCCCCATCGTTATATATTCTTTTGCAGCAACTTCCTTAATATCCTGTCAAATAATATCCCATCATAATCAAAGTGGTACTCTTTCCTATATGCTAAAACTCTCCCAGAAAAAGTCATACTCAGACTTTTAATGTCACCATTTCAATGACTATTCCCGTAGATAAGTCTTCCCTTAATCCCAGATAATTAACTTATAATATAATTCAAGATGTGAAAGAAATGTGTCCAAAAGAATGAGCTTCTAAAGAAGATAGATATTTTTCTAAAAAACTGATCATGTAGTTCTGTGTGCACTGGACTAATGTATATAGGCTTTGGATCCAAGCTGGGTAGTTTACTTAGAGTTATTTTAGTGTATCTCTGATGTTTTGCTTGGAAGAGATTTTTTTCTATGATTATCAGAGTTACATTTATGGAAAGCTAAGAGGACCAAGCACCCCCTGTGCAGCTAGGACCAACCATTTCCATGCAATGTCCCATTCAAGATGCGCAATTACCTTACACGATCGGTGTGCATGCTAATTCTAGGTTATTTATGACATACAGGGCTTAACAAATAGAGCTATTGATTGAAGCCCTGGTCTGGCTATTGTAAAATCTGTGAATGTGAACATATATCATCTTCCTTTCAACAGAAGAATCCTAGCAGTCCCTTGAAGTATAAATCTTAAAGTCACACAACTATCACCCTTTTGTGTGGCAGCTTAAAGATCGCAAAGCATAGTAACACGTAAAAAATATGTGTTATCAAATCGTGCATGTATTGAAGACTAGATGGCCTGTCTGTCTATCTTCTTCCCTTCTTTCCTTCTTTCCTTCTTTCCTTCTTTCCTTCCTTCCTTCCTTCCTTCCTTCCTTCCTTCCTTTTTTTTCTCTTTCTCTTTGTTTTCTCCAACACTGCAGCATGTTCTCTGTGTGTGAGAGAGATGGAGATTGATTTTTTTTCTTGGAAAACTATTTTGCAAAAGTCAAAACACTGGCCCCAAACATGACCCAGGAACAACAACAACAAAACCAAACAAAGCTAGGTGGTGTGGTTGAATCATGGCCTCAGTGCCCAAAATAACAATTCTATCTATGTGTCTGCAGAGCCCCCTAACCCAAATCAACACAGCCACAGTATAATAGGTCCTATTCTACATTTAAAACCACAGTTAAAGTAAGGGAACACCTTACATTATTTGACCAGCAATTATAGACCTTCAGATCACAGAATTCCACGGCAAAATGTTGAGATTAGGAGAATGGTACTAGCATAGTTCCTCTTCCCACAACCAACAGCTCCTTCGTAGGAAGAGAGATCTTTGTGTTCCTAGGGACAGAATTCATTTTTACAGGTGTTTCCTCATCTGAACTTTGGAGAAAAAAAGCACCATAGGGCCTATTATATGAATTCCCAGTCATTTCCTGGATTCAGACTCTGCCTCCGCTGTCTTTGCTTGAGGCTGATGTGTCTCTATGGTTCAGGCTCCTCATCTGTAAAGTAGGGACTAGAATAGCACTGACTCTACAAGCTTGAAATAATGGTTAGTATTCTTTCTGCCTGTTATTCTTCATTATGAACCCTTCCTGTTAATAGTCAGTGACAGAGGAGGTAGCAG
This sequence comes from Myodes glareolus, assembly GCF_982192425.1. Taxonomy (NCBI): domain Eukaryota; kingdom Metazoa; phylum Chordata; class Mammalia; order Rodentia; family Cricetidae; genus Myodes; species Myodes glareolus. The sequence continues at coordinate 76,794,456 of NC_142034.1, read as the reverse complement.
TTAATATAATTGAATCCTATAGAACTCATGTTTTAGTGGTTTTGGATTATTCTCAATTGGTAAGGAAAATGCTGAAAATCTCAATGCTGCAATATAAAGAAATAAAATTCTGAAAATAAAATTTCAGATATGTGGATAGAAAATACAAACACACACACACACAAGGAAAACAATTCTTTAACATATCTAATAGCACACTGAGATTTTTCAGATATTCACATTGAAAGAACCTTTAGACATGCAGAATCCATTCTTTCTAGTTTCCATGTTGGAAAGTTGGGCCCCAAAGAGGTAGGCTTACTCACACCAGGGACCCTGTGGCCAGGACCATGCTGGACCAGGACCATGATGCTTAGTTTTCCTATCTTTCCAGTATAACACGCTATTCTTTCTCCTGTCTACAATTCACAGAACAGGTCGGAGGAGACTGTGAAAGGGCAGATGAATTAGGAAAATGACCACCTCTAAATGCATATTGAAATATTCAAAGTGGAGTAAAGACACCGCCAACCTTGGTGCTCTCCTTCTGAAATGTCTTTATTTGTAAAACAAGAAGTCTTTTTTTCCTGTGTTCTTTCTTTTTTTTAATGATTTTTTATTGTGTTCTACATTTTTCTCTGTCTCCCTCCCTGCCTCTCCCCTTCAACCTTCTCCCAAGGTCCCACGCTCCCAATTTACTCAGAATATCTTGTCTTTTTCTATATCCCATGTAGACTAGATCTATGTATGTCTCTCTTAGGGTCCTCATTGTTGTCTAGGTCCTTCTGGAATTATGATTTATGGGCTGGTTTTCTTTGTTTTATGTTTAAAAACCACTTATGAGTGAGTACATGTGATATTTGTCTTTCTGTGTCTGGGTTACCTCACTCAAAATGTTTTCTAGCTCCATCCACTTGCCTGCAAAATTCAAGATGTTATTTTTTTTTGCTATGTAGTACTCCATTGTGTAAATGTACCACATTTTCCTTATCCATTCTTCAGTTGAGGGGCACTTAGTTTGTTTCCAGATTCTGGTTATGACAAACAATAATGCATCATTGAACACATGTCCTTGTGACAAATTGTGCATCCTTTGGGTATATACCCAAAGTGGTATTACTGGGTCTTGAGGAAGGTTGTTTCCTAATTTTCTGAGAAATTGCCACACTGACATCCAAAGGGGTTGTACCAGCTTGCGTTCCCACCAGCAATGCAGGAGTGTTCCCTTTTTCCCACAACCTGTCCAGCATAATTTTTCATCAGGTGGTATAGTGATGAGCATAGCTGCCTTCAAAGCAACGAGTCTTAGATGCATATGACTCACTTCTCAGGTCTCTCCCATTGCCTTCCTGTGGCTACTATGAGCCTTACTCTCTGGCTGGAGAGATGGAGATGTTCAAGCATATCTGAATTCTGTTCCTCAGTTTCCTCACACCTATTGGCACTGTGACTTGTCTCTTGTCCCTTCTTCTTGAAATATCCTCCTCCCAACTTGAATTCTGTCTACTAGAATACAGTCATTGCTTATAAGCAACCCTTGCTTGCCTACTACCCGCAAAACAAATCTCTTCTCTTCTATATGCAAATTTTATTTATTCCTCAGTCAAAGAATTCTCTCATAGCTTCATATCTTGTTGCTATTTGTCTATATAGTTTATCTCTCCTGGTATATGGAAAGTTTGTTCAAGGCTGAATCACAACTCAGTTCATTTTAGAATCCTTCCAGCAATCAATATGTTGTCTTCATAACGTGTTTATTGAACTGAAAAGGTAAAAATATATTCTGTATGCCTGATTCTTTAAAAAAATCTACAGCAAATCTCTCCTCATAGTGCATCTATTCTCAAATACATTTTATTTCAACTTATGATCCAAGCATCAGTCATGGATTATGTTTTCAAGTGTATATTTTCTCTTATAAAAGAATATTGAATTTATTTTGCTTCAGTAGCCAGAACAGTGAAGAGTCCAAATAAGAAGATCTACTTCTTACTATAGTAGTCTGTCATAGCAGAAGGTAGCATACTAACTTTCTGGATAGACAGACAGACAGATAAACACACACACACACACACACACACACACACACACATACACATATGATAGATAGATAGATAGATAGATAGATAGATAGATAGATAGATAGATAGATAGATAGATAGATAATAAGTAAATAGAGATAGATGATACCCAGACAGGTATTTAGATATTGATTTGTAGAATTGATATAATATATAAAATTGGTAGATAGATAAATGGAAATACATATATAGATAGTTATGTATCTGTAGATAGACAGACATAAAAATAGTTGATAAGTTAACTGATTTAGGTATGTTAAGGCTTTCTGTAAAAAGAACAGAAATATCCTCTTGATTTGCTCTTGTGCTACTATTTTTTCTTTGTACTTATATAAAATCTCATCTCCATTCAATAATTTTTACTACTCAGAAAAGAGAAGTGAGTTTTGTGGTTTTGTTTTGTTTTGTTTCGTTGTTTTTGTTTTAACAAAATACCACATGAAATAACATATACTTTGCCTAAGTTGAAACTAAGAAAATGACTGTTCCAAATAAGACAGAAACTTTAGATAGATCAGCTTGAAAGTTAACATTTTAAAACTAAAAAAAAATAATGCAAACATTTCTAATGACTAAACCTATTCTTGGCAAAGACATGAAGAAAATGATGTCCACTGGCTTTGCTTGTAGGAGAATCATTATGACAGATTCCCAACATCAAAATGGCAAAATGGTAAAAACTGTGCCTATCCTTCATTGCAATAAATCTCTTTTCATGACTATAAGCTCTAAAAACAATTGGATGGAAGAATTAATGGAATATGCAAACAGTATTTATTGCAGCCTACTAAGAATAAAATAAACATTCTAAATATGCAATGGTAACTCAGTGGTTCACTGAATGGCAGTAGATCAACATGATGGAATATTGAACTGCCAAAGTGATTGTAAGTATACAGAAACAGAGAAGATGCTTATGCCAGAAGATTAAGTGATGAATGTAAAATATAAAATGATATGCACAATACAACTACAATGTAAGAAGGAAACACAGTGAAAGCAACGAGAGCTATACATAACACGGAGAGAATTGTGGAGCGGTTGAACTTGAGACCAGTATAATAAGAGTCTTACTTTAAAACTAGATCATACTACAAATGAGTAAACTTTTATTATTCAAGATAATTTTTGCACCAGTCATTTGTTGACTACCTCCTCAATGTTTTACATGGGGCAGCTTCTTAATGGGACAAATGAGGTTGTCACTTTATGTTTATTACTTGGTCAGTCCATTTAAACTTAGTTGAAATCAGAAGTCTGTTCTGTCACTACAGATCCACAGTCTGTCATTTCTTAAATATCTGAGTATGTTTGTGTTCTCTAGGAAGCCCTATTTCAATGATTTTTATAGACTTACGGGCTCCATAACTAACACATTTATTTGTATTATCTGATACCTGGTTCATCTGTGTTTCAGTGGTTAGTTACTATGCTGGTTAGCTCTATCAACTGAGACAATGAAGAATCATCTGGGAAGAGGGTTTCCGTGAAGGATTATTTATACTGCATAGTCCTGTAGACACGTCTGTGGGGCATTACTCAAGTGATATGGGAAGACCTAGCCCACTGTGGGTGGCACAATTCACTAGGTGGGTTCATGAACTGAGAGTAAGGGAATGGAGCTCAGCATAAGCAAGTAAACAAACATTTATTTCTCTCTGCTCCTGACTACAGATGTGATGCGACTAGCTGTTTAAAGTCCCTGCCTTGACTTCTGCTGAATGTTGGCCAGTAACCTAGAAATGTGAGATAAAATAAACTTCTTCCCTCAAGTTGCATTTGGGCAGGCTATTTTATTGCAGCAACAGAAATGAAATGAAAGCAGGTCACATGTGCTGACAGCTTTCAGTGCAAATTAGAAAATCGTGAAAGAATGAAACCAAGTTTCCTCGTCCACACCTACCCATTCTACCACTCTCCCCATGCCGCTGAGACAAGCACACTTTTCATACAATCGACTGAATTCTAAGTTTTCTAAGTTCACAATACTTATTATGTGATATTTAAATGAGTTCAACAATACATTTTTCCCACATTCTCAGTGTGTGTGTATTGGGGGGTAGTGATGGGTGTTTGCTTTCTATGCCTGATTGTCAATGTTTGTTAATAATCTACATTTCTCTGATAACACAGGTGAACAGTACTAATGCATGTGGCTTCACTATACTGCGCATGTGCGGAGATCCACTGCTCTAACAATAATCTCAGGAGACTTTTGGTTCTGACTTTATATTGATGGTTGCTAATTAGTCTGATTTGAGAGATGTAGATTATAACTTTACTAGAAAGCTACCGCCTTGGGGTTTCCATGGTCGAGCTAAACACCATGACCGAAAGCATCTTTGGGAGGAGAGAGTTTATTTTAGTTTACTTGCTCTTATCAAGTACATCACAGATGGAAGTTAGGTCAGGAAGTCAGGGCAGGAACTGAAGCTGAGACTAGAAAGGAACTCTGCGTACTGGCTTATACTTCAAGGCTTTCTCAACTTGCTTTCTTTTAAAATTCAGGGCCACCTGCCCAGGGTTGATCTCACCCATAGTGGTCCAGACCTTGCTACATCAATCATTAATCAAGAAAATGTAGATTTGCCTGTAAGTTGGTTTTATGGAGGCATTCTCTCATCAGAGAGTCCTTCTTCCCAAATGACTCTAGCTTGTGTCAGGATGACATAGAACTAACTGACACAGCATTAAGGAAGTAAAACAAACATGTAAACACGGAATCTAGTGAACAACAAAAACAACCAAGGCCATTATCCACTTAAATCAGAGACCATGAAAACCTAAACTAGATAGTGTGATAAGGGTATAATCTGACTAGTGTATACCACTGAAGACTTTAAAGTAAGTTAAGACAAGTGAGGTAAACAGCTTCTAACATGTGCACTGATAAAAATGAAGACTCCATGAAGCAAATACTAACTCTTATCTTCATGAAAAGTGCTGAAAATACTAATGGGGCAGTGAAGTATTAATTTACATCAAAAATGATTATATATGAATTGATCAAACACAAGAAGAAATCACGGGTTGTCCTGTTTATTCTGTAGGTAAATGTTCTTTAACTAAAAATTTCCTGTTTTATTTTTTCATCATTAGATTTGCATTCAAAACCGTTTCTTCTGAAGTTCATGGAAACTTATTCTTAAGCCTAAACAGTTTTTACCATCATAGTCAATGGGATTTAGATCATGGTTGATGATTTCTGATCCTGAAGACATGCTGAGCTGTATTTATTCCTCTCGATGCATGTTCAACTATTGTACTTACCACCTAATATTTCTTCATTCAATTATGAAATAAAAATATGCAATAAGTTCCCTTTATGGGTCAGGCAGTGTTAGAGTTACCAAGACTCAGACATGCTTCTTTTCCCCACGAAGCTTAGAGTCTAGAATGGAAAATAGAAACAACCAAAATGATGATGATATTCAGTTTTAAGATGGATAAGAGAAAAATTGGGGAGCCACGAGATTAACAAGGGGACGAAATAGGCTTCTTCACAGAAGTAACATTCCAAGAGAAATTCAGAAGAATGAATAGAGGCAAGTCAGAGTAAATAAAGAGATGATTCTTCATGCAGAAGGGGAAAATAGGGAACCTTGGGATATAAGGGAACTGGGTATGTGCAAGGTGCTACTGGAAATGGAACAGGGGAACCCTGAGATGTAGAGGACCTCAGACATGTTTGATGCTGTCAGCAATGGGAGCAGTGTGACTGGCATCTCCAAAGAAAGAGTGTGGGATGAGGTCATACTGGAACTTATCAAAGACATTGACCCTACGATTTGATGGGCAAAATTTTCTCTGAAAGAAAAGATAGAAATAATTATCCCTAGAAATATCTGTCCATCTGCATCTCACGGGGAAAATTTCTGTCACACAGTCCTACAGTTCCAACATCTTGGATGGCACCTGTCACACAGTAGGCATTCAATGCTTGGGAAAAGGTAAAAAGAAATGATGATTTGGTCTTGATCGCTCTGTAAACCATTAACAAGACTGTGACTTACTGGAGACTCTGGATTAGCAGGGACAGAGGAAGGAAGGGTTTTCTTGTGATTATTGTTTCATGGTAGCGTGGACACTAATAAGCAATTGTACTGGCCACCAGGTACATTGACAAGCAGTGTCAGAAGGGATACTTTAAGAGACTCCCGAGAGGTGGACTCCTCTGTAATTAAAGCTTAAGTTTGGCCAGGGAAGGGATCCCAGCAAAATCTCCCCAGAATACAATCAAATTTCAAGCATGCATTCTGAGGTTCCAGAGCCAAGCAACATTAGCTTCAGATACCAGCACAGCAGCACAGAAAGCATCAAGAAGACAGGGGGGGAAAGCCATGGTCCAGCACTGCTCTGTAAGCATGAGGAGAAATGATGACATTTGGAGCTTTGATTAGATCCTGCTCTCAGGATGTTTTCCTACCTGCAGCCGTGTTGTTTTGATTCTGTAACTAGCAACTGGCCCTTTGCTCTCAGCAGAATTCAGGTGTGTACAGAACTCTTTTCATGCATGCAAACAAAAATCCCTTGCAGTTTCAAATAGTTTGCCCTCTCTACTGCAGTCCATTCAATAGTTTGACTTTCTTCCCTGACTCTCTGAAGATAAACTTTGATCATCATTCTGCCCTGCTCCACCTTCATGGCTCTCTGCGGCCGATAGAATAAAATAAAGAGGCTCTATGCTCACTCCACTTCCTACCTTCCCAACATGCTTGTCCAACCTCCTCTCATTTCTTCTCCAGCTGTTCACTGTAATGAAGCCGTTATTTAGCTTATTAGAAGCAATGCTGAACACAGCTGGCTTCCTGTATTCATTTTTTTCTTCGTTTTCATCCTCTTTTTTTTATTCTTTCCTCAAACAACTATGTCTGCAACAGAAGATCGCCTAAATACCCTCCCAAATAATAGAAATCTAACTAAATATTTCAGGATCTTATTACTTTATTGCACAAAATTCAGATTCGGAGACATCTACTGTGTTCTTCAGAGGACTTCACAGTTAAATGTCTCAACACTGTCCTCTGGAAAAGACAACTTTACAGGGCTAAAGACTTTCAGAGGAAACCTGTGACAAATGGATGAAGAAGGACACTTAAAAGAAATCCCACACTATCTCAGAATTGATAAATAGATGGTTATTTATTTAGGGGTAGACTCACAAATCAGAAGTCTTTGCTTGAAGGGTGATCAGAAACCGAATCCTGCAGCCGGAAGAGGCCGGATACATGCTACATTGGCTTATATAGTATAAGAGGCCACGCCCCAGTGGGAGGGTAACCACTGGCTGTAAGACTTCCTACAGCAAATGGAGATTTCTGTGTCTCTAAAACATTGTATTAAACAGGCTTTGGTGGCCTGAGAATCTGCATTTGAGCTTACATTATACATGTTATCATCAAAATGGTGCAGAGACAATACTTAAGATGATCTTCACTATTTGGGTGAAATTCCAATGTTTGAAGTTCCTTATTCTCATTGATTATTATTTCTTCATTGCTATGCTGAAGGTGGAATTGGCCTACACATCTGGCTTTGGTTAACTGATTCTTTTATGTGGGGAAAAAGCATTGAGAATAATACTACAATAGATTGTGTAACAGTGTGTTTTCAGTACAGTCTGAGAATGCTCCAGGCCCACTTAAAGCTTTCACTATCAAATTTTGGTGAAGTCAGAGCGACATTGCTCTACAGCACTCCTCTGAACAATACACGATGGATTAGTACTTTGGGGGCCTGATTTAGTCTCTACGAAGCATTTCTCTTCCTAACAATGCAGGGTTCTTTCAGAACTACTTTATAAGTACCCATTTCCACCCATGTTTTAAAACCCCAGTATTTCATTTTTAGTTCCCAGGAGCAGACCTCTTTTGACGATCTAAATGGATTTGTCAGTTAAAAGCACACAGTGAGGCTGAAACAAAGAAGAAACCTCTCAGCCCTACAAAATAGCACCAGTAACAGTTGCAGAGTAAATCTTTCTATTGACTGTTTTTTGAAAATTTTTTTAGATCTCCACTTCTCAAATTTTCTCAAGAAATTTTTTTTAAAAAAACAGATATTTGACAAGGTTAGTCAACAATCAGTTCTTCATTTTATCTTGTTTTGGTTGAAGAAGGTTGGTTCACTGCAACCACCAGGAAAGCAATAACCATCAATGAGACAGTTCAATAAAAATAAGTATCATAATTGTTTAAAAGAAATAAAGAGAGGAAGATGAAAAAAGAGAGGGGACCAAAGGACAATGGGAGGGAAGGTATTATGCCTTCCGTAAAAGCTATTTAAAATGGGGTTGGCATTTGGGCAAATGTAAAATAAAATAAAATAAAATGAAAAAGAAAACAATCATGAAACAACACACACAATTTTGTAGAAGCAGGGTGGCTAGTTACATTTCTATTGCTGTGAACACCATGACTGATTCCCATTCAAACTACCACATGTGGTGTCCTGATAAAGTTCTGCTTTGCTTCAAATGAGCAACAAACATTATTAAAAGGTGTATTGGCTGATACCTTAAAGTAGACAGGAGGAAAGACCATCTGCTAGGAGGCAAAAAAATGAATAAAGTTCAGTAACACATGGCTTAATTAGTTTAAGGCAACAATATTAAACTTTATGATGGCTAATTTTATTGGCTATTTAGCAACTTAAATTAACATCTCCATTCTCTTCAGTGAAAATTAAAATATCAAAGCATATGTATTCCTTGTTACTTACATATAATTAAAGTAATAACCCTGGATTAATTATTATAGAAGCAATAAATGACCAACATTTAAGTCAAGAGGCAAGAGGGAGATGCGCAGAAGGTTTTAACAGTAACAAAGTGGCTCTATTTTTTTTTAAACCAAGTTTTCATTGTACGCAGAAAACAGAGAGGCCAAAGATGGTACTGGCCAGATAGGATCACCCATTAGAGAAAATTGGCTATGAGGGAACTTTTATAATGTTGTTTTATTAAGTATAAAAGAATATGGCTTATGAAGGAACCATAGATATCTACTCAGATATATATGCAGATTTTGTTATATTAGCTTGAGCTTGAGTCTTTCTATGGTGCCCGGTTAGTTTCAGATGCTTAAGGAAGCCTAGGGCCAACTTCTGCCGTGTTCCCCTGAGCTGCTGTGACCATAAGGCTATCCTGCCATGCCAGGCAACATTCACCATGTTTACACATTCTTGATGCTCATTCAAGGCTCAAGCTTTAAGTCTGCTTTCCAGACCCTGAAGTGTTTATTTGTTGTTGTTGTTGTTGTTGCCATAAGAAAAAACTCTAGAGATGGGTCATTCTCTGCTCCCTGCTTCCTCCTCTCCGGCTTCTCTTTTCGTTGCCCATTTACACTTCTCTGTGACCACAAATTTCTTCCTTTCCTTTCTTTCTTTCTTTCTTTCTTTCTTTCTTTCTTTCTTTCTTTCTTTCTTCCTTCCTTCCTTCCTTCCTTCCTTCCTTCCTTCCTTTCTTTCTTTCTTTCTTTCTTCTTATTAGTCCATGTTGAACTCATCACCATACATTTAGCCATTAAGTAGAGGAGAGAGTAAGCAAAGTTATGACAGTTATAGGGTAGTAACTTTAATCGGAAAATTCAGCAAGGAGACACTCCCTCTAGACTGAACTCCATAGAATCCCACTTCCCTAGCTTGCCATCCTCTTGGTGTCTCTAAGTAATTTTAAATATTTATTATTATTTTGTGTGTGCATGGCATGTGAATGCAGACACACATGTGTCACAGCATGTGTATGGAGGTCAGAGGACAAGTTCTAGAGTTTGTTCTCACCTTCCACCTTTCTGTGGGTTCCAGGGATGAAAATCAGTTTGTCACACTCAAACAGCAAGCACCTTTTACCTGCTTAGCATCTTGTCTGCACCTCAATAAAGTTCAGGCTCTTTTTTAATTTTCAATATGACAAAGGGCAAATGCAATCTCCCACTTTCTGCAGTGGAGTGTGCCAGATTTGAGGAAACCTTAGGAATCAGCACACCTGGAGTGCAATGGAAAAGCTTAGCCTTGGGAAAACCACTATCATCATCATGGTATTTCCCCTTCTAGGTATGTGTACATCTCAATGACATCAATACATAAACCATGCCTGGTTTCTCACTTTGTGAACCCTGGTGGAGAATATCCTACTTCTAGCGTGTCTTTGGAATCAACCCATTCCAGAATCCTGATGAAAAGGTGTCTACCAGTTCTGTCTACCTACAGGATCCTCTGAGCATCATGGGTGACAGAAACTCCTTGATATCTGGCCAAAGCCAAACCACACTCTGCACAAGGACCTCCCACACAGACCCCAACCCCCAGGTGATTCACTCTCCTGCATCACACCTGTGGCTCCCATTACCATGGAGTTTCTTTGCTTGTTCTCAGAACCATCTCCTTCCCTCCTACTCTGATCTTTGTCTTGAGAAACTGGAATCCCTGCTCGTGGATTTGAGACAGACTCACCTATAAAAGATATTGGAATATGGCAGAAAAAGAGAAATCCAAGTGTTCGTCCCTCAGTATCTTGTGTAGTGTATCTTTTTGGCCAAGGGAGCATCTCAAGTGTGCCTCTCTCCAAAGCCCATCTCCAGACGGAGCAACCTGGCCCATACTCCCATTCTGTTCTGGTAACTGGTATGTCTGTTTTGATAACTACTCCACCTCCTTCTGTGGACTCTTTAAGCTTCCTGTGCATTCCATTGTACATCATGCCCATGGCAGCTCTTGTAACTTTTCTATTTATGTAAATCCTATATTGTCACGTCTTCTGTTGAACTACACAGGGCAGCTTACCAACACAGAAAGAAATGGTTTGGTTTTTTTTTTCCCCTAACTTTATTTCCAATAAATGACAGAAAGGGTAATTTGAATGAGGAACATCTGCCTTTTCCTGTTGCTTGTGAGGCCCTAAAGTAGGAGCCTTTAAGGAAACATGCTTTTGTGACATCTTCTATCTGCTCAGATAAAAGTTTGGAAGAAAATGTTCAAGTAGCAATCATTTTCTTCTCCACAGACATGTTTTTCTTTATTGAAAAAGCACTTTGGGGTCATCAAATAGACTAATCATCAGAGAGGAGGATACTGAGGAGGAGGAGATGGAGGCTGAGCACCAAATGGTTAGCACAGTAACTGATGTCTCTTTCCCATCCCCTATCTAATTCTAAAAGCAGGAGGAAATAAAAAGTACTTTGATTCCCAAATGTAACCAATATCTAACTCAATGTACTGCTAAAGTAAATGCTCCAATTTCTGAATGGAATGAATTACAGGCAAGACTAATAGCCCTGGCTTAATGAAAAAAAAAAGCTATAAAAGCACATAGAAAGAATGTATCATGATGAGAGATATACATATACTAGCCAGTAAGTCCTCCAGGATCCGTCTCTATTTGGTTCTGTTTTGCTTTTCAGGACACTTTTCCCTCTTCACTTACTTGCTAATTAGGCAAACAAGTGTTTTAGGAATCTTTCAAATTCAAGTCACAGGAACTCACACAAACTCTTGCAGTTAACAAAATATAGGCAGAGTGCGTTACCTTGTAGAAGCCATTCATCCCATGAATCCCAGAAAGAGAAAGTACAGTCAAGTCTCAGAGGCAAGATCAGAACCAAGCCTAGGAGAACATCGGGCAGCAGAATTCTCTGCCTGTATCACTCTCCACTCATCTTGGGTTTTGCTGCTCTAATATTTGTGCAAATGGGCCCTGACTTCCCTCTGAGGTTAATAGAGATGCTTAACTCATATCCTTGACATCTAACTTAGCCAGCACTCAGTTCCCACTAACCTGGGTCTTGAAATTCTCCCTCTAATCACAGCAACTTTATCTGATTCAACATGAGTCAGGTATCTCCTTCCGGTCATTTGGGTTTTATGTAGGCAAAGAAGGCCATACACCGCAAGCAGTATTGCCCTGATTGCTCCTGTCTGCAAAATAACTCTAAAATACTAAATGGTTGCAGCGACGGGGAGAACAGCTCTGAAGCATCTGGTCTCAGTAAAGTGACTGCTGCAGAAGCATGCTAACCTGAATTCAGATCCTCTGCTGTGACATAAAAACTTGTATCTCTGACCCTAGCATGGGGAGCATGGAAAAGATAGGCAAGTCCTCAGAGTGAATTGGCAGATAGTCCAGTCATTGTTGGGATCTATTGATCCTATGGGAGTCTGCTTAAAACGTAAACTGAAGACCCATTAAGGAAGACAGCCAACATCAATCTCTGGCCTCTCCACAAATAAACAGTGGTGAATGTATCCCCCTACACATACAGAGAGGTTCACACATTCATATACCTCACACACACGCACATGCATACAAATTATGTCATGGATTCTGTAATAATCTGATGTGTTAAATTATAATCTATTTATTATTTTTTACTAAAGAACCGAGCAGTTAGAAAAACGTAGCAACCGATACCATTTGTCCTCTTCCAACAGCTCAACTATCGGTCTCTCTAAAGGCTGTGGCTGCTATCAGGAGTCCAGTAGGACTTAGCGTCCACTGAAGTACCAATGGAAAGAACTTGAATCAATTCTGTTCAAGAGCCATAGAGCTCCAGAGCCTTGCATAAAACATACTAAGTGAATAATATAAAGTCTAGCAAAGCAACTTGACTTTTGGATCAGTTTGAGAGCTACAGAGTCAGGAAGGAACTAATCAAAGATTTGTCTCTCATCTCTCGTGGCTTGGGAAATGAAAGAAGATGAGATGACGAAGTGGCTTCCTACTGTTGGAGGAGGAATGGTTTAACCACAGCTCCTATGCCTACTATCAGCAATATAAGAAACCTATTTCCAAACACAAATATAAGATGTCTACTGTTAAGAGTACTCTAACAACCTAACTTGAATCCTGGTGAGTCAGCAGAAAACCAATACCTGGCCCTCCCGCAAAACCAAGCAGCCAAAGTGGGTGTGTCAACTGCCAGTCCAGAGAGAACAAGGAACATCGGCATGAAGGCCAATAGTGACAGGACTTCAGGAGATTCATAGGGGAAAGACCCGTGTTACTTAAACACTTTGTTTCTTAGAACTGAAAAAATTAATGAAGCAATTGAAGTTCATAACACTGTCAACTATTGAGACCAGAAAAAGTAGCCTAGACAATCCACTCACTTCCGGAACTATTTCATGCACAAAGACCTAGTGAACGTTGCCAAGGAAAATACCTAGAGAGGAGGAGGCAGACTGGAGGTGATACAAAAAAGAAAATAAAACAGGTGAACAAGGGCAATGCGTCTGCCCTGACAAGGAAAACAAAATATTTGTTGATCTGCGCTAAAGGTCTGAACCTGAGAATTGAGCTGGGTAGTGAGTTCTAGCAGGACTGATGGAGACAGATACAATTCTCAATTTGTTCTAGTAAAATCTCTGAGGTCCTTATACAGAAAAAATACATAAGTCCTTATAAACATTCAGACAAGAAAACAAGTTCACATTGTAGATAGTAAAGATCAGCTAGTCGGTCCCAATACTGAGGACAAAGGAACGACAGGAAAACACACAGAGGGGTTGCAGTTCAAGGACTTCCCACCAGCCAAGATGCAGTTCTCCTATGAGGACAAGAGATGGCACGGCCTCAGACTTGTAGCGCGCAGGAAGATATACCTTCTGCACGCCTAACCTGACAAGAGGGTTTTATAAAAACTGTTCTGAATCATAAACAGGTATGCCCAAACTGATGTTTTAGGAGGACGGTGATATAATAAAAGATGGATAAAAGATACAGGATTGAACATGAAACTCAGTATAGATGGTCAGGGAGCTGGAAATCTCTAAGCTAAAAAAGGATTCAGGAAGTACAGCAGACTCCTGTAAAGAAGATTGATTTTATTGAACTACCACAGAAAACATATTAATAAGAAGTAGAAACAGGGAGACAATGAAAAGTAACATTTGGCAAAGATTAAGAAGTGGTATAGAAGGCAGAAGGAAATGGTGAAATAAAAGTAGTCTCGGACCATTGTCCTTTGGAGAAGGAACAAGAAAAAATAAAATTTTTTGTAGCAACATTTTCTAAATGTAAAACAATAGTCATCAACATTATATTAAAATAGCAGGAAAAAATAGATAAGAAGGTACCCATTGCTGGCCTAACAAGATTCATTTTTTTTCCTCCTGACTCTACTTCATCTCCTTAAACTTTTGTCCACCCACAACACTGAGCCACTCTCTGCTGCGGTTATCTTGGATTCCAGGGATATGGAAACTATCAATAAACATCTTTACAACCACAGACAGTAACTACCTGCACATAAGGGAAATCTCACAGAGCAGATTGCCACCTCCAATGAATTCAATCACCAGGATGCTGAGGCTGTCTCCTAGGGCAGATGTGGTCCTTTTGAGGAGACCAGAGTGCTCCTCTCAAGCACTCTCCAGAGCTATTTGCAAGACAAAAGCCAAATGATCAATCAGATTCCTGACCTTACCAAGATGTCACCATATCAGCCACACCCCAATTTCTTTCCTTCCCTTTTTCTTTAAAATCTGAAAGGCCTCATTTTAAAGGCCATATTAGCCCCATAAAGATAAATTTGGGATCACTGAATCCCTTTATCTGTTCTATCCAACAAGACCATGTTTACTAAATTTTCTTTCTCTAACCTTCACTAGTCTTTAATTCACATATTGAAGCCAGAGTCAACATTTATTTTTTGGGGACTCTGAGAGACAAGGTGCTCACCCTCAAACTCTGGTTATAATTACTGTTGGGATGAAACAAATCAATAGAACCTTTATGTGAAGAAGACAACTGTTTATGTCTCAATCTGAACCTTTTTAGTATAAAGATGTATATCCAGCAAACACCTGAATTCTTATCTATTTAGTGTTTAAGGAAAAAGGCGCGTCAGCAACTGGGCAAACAAAGAAAGGTGGCCCTGGGGCGACTGCATTGTATAAACTGCAGTGATGCCTTGTCCTCTAGTGGATAATGGCTACCTTAATTACAGCAAATAAGCAATGAGATATAAATATCACTCAAGAGATAACCTAGAAAATAAAAGAAAGATAAACGATTGCCTAAGTCTTTAAATGGGCTCCCTCCATGGACCTTAGCCAAACAGTTTGTGAAGCCTAGTAAAAAAGTCCACTTTCTCTTCTGCCTGTCAGATAAGAGTAGCAGGAGCCAGACAGAAAGCACACTCAGACCATTTTATCACAATCTCACCAACCCCTTCACTCCTTAAAAGGCATCTGCTACACAGCTGTTTCTGACACTCCCAAGTCTGTCACCTCCCACGGACAGACATAGAAATCATTGATCAAAGTAACGCATTAAATCCTGAAACTAGAAAGGGAATTGTGCCTAAAGAGGGCAACTTGGGAATGGGTTTTGATTATGGGTGAACTCCCACACCACTTGGTAAAATATAGCTACCATGTATACCATTTAGCCCCAGCAGTCTCAAATGACTGGGAATAACATGTATGGAAATTTTGTCACGGAAATCGTGCAGTATCGTGGCATTGACTAGAAAGGTTACCTGAAGTTGAAGAAAATCGTCGAATTAAAGATCCTACCAAATGTTTTTAGGTAGAAGGTTCAAGAAGAGGAATAGCCGCAGGCTTAAAGAAATGTGTAGAAATAACTTCATGTCACTATATTCAAAACAAAATTCCTAAGCAAAATGATACCGGCTAGAAGATGCATCTGCCAACAAGTAAGTAGGAGATACTGTGTATACTGAAACTGAAGAAGCTCCCCACTCCTGACATTCTCAAGACAAAAATGATATTTGACACTTGGTACATTTTGAAAAGTTTCATTTTATGTTTAAGTATATAGGTGAAGAGAGATGGGCACATTCGTGCAGGTGCCCACATGGGCAGAGGATTCTGAACCCACTGGCTAATGGGAGAGCGACAGGCCCTTGGGAACTGTCTGGCATAAATCCTGATAATCAAGCCCTAGCCGCCTGCAAGAGCATTACATGCTCTTAAGCACCATGCCATCCCTGCAGTCCCATGAGACGTTCTTAAGAGAAAAAAACGAATTCTGTGAAATATGGGAATTATATGTGCACTAGAGACATTACTTAAAACATGGAGAAGGGTTTGAGTAAAGGATCATCTTAAGTCCGTGACCTGCTGTGTCTCTGGTGTCTGCTGGCTTTCCTATGGGCTGAGTACGAATTCCTTCTACTTCTGCAAGCCCCCTGTGAGCTTCACCGTACAGAGGAAGTGGTGGGTTATCTCACTCTAGTGATGACTTCCTGAGTTCCCTCGGGTTGGTGACAATTATGACAAATCATTGACTGTTATAACTGCCTTGTCTCCCACTTTCAAAGGTGGTTTATCATATCTCTGAGGCAGAATAGAAACCACATTAATAAGGCTTGTCATGGATCTTTTCTTTTTCTTTCTTTTTTTTCCTCTCAAACTGCTCCTTGCTTAGATGATAAAACTCCAGCGACATTTGGCTACTTATCTAAGGTCATGAAGAATTGAAGCCCAAATTAGAATCTGGGTTTTCTGCATTACAAAATAATGCACAATTTATTGCCACACATTTGTCAAAAAAATCTTTTACTAATGGAATAAAATTGAAATATAGCTCTTTGTACCTTTACCCACTAGCATAAAAATTTACTGAAATTTAATAAGAATTATAAAGAAATTTTCCCCTACAAATTATTCATGAATAGCCTGGTATATGTTTAAAATAGATATAATTAAATTTCTTCATCCTAATAAATCTTGCTTTAAGTTTTTTACTTTTACAATTCATAATAATGCTTAGGTTACTAATTCTAATAATATTCTGATGTTCTTTATTTTCCATCAATCATTTTCTAAGTTAAGAATAATAACAATTTTTTTTTAACAGGGAGGATTCTGAAGATTCATTTAATTTGTAATTGCCTTCATGGGAAGATTTTAAACAACATCATGATTTTCCTTCTCCTTCTGTTCTTTTGGTAAACTTTGTCTGGGTGTTAATATACTCATCTTTAATTTATAATTCAAGTGTATTTTATCTTTTTATGACTACTTATGAAAATTTGTAAAGAACCAATTTCAGTGTTCACTGTTTTTTATAACAAAAATTTGTTTTCCCTTTATGCAATGTCCAACCTTACCATCATTCTTTCCTACTGTCTATATTTTGTGTTTTTCCAGTTAGTCAAGATGGAAGCATTATAAATGTCACTTAATTGGCTATTCTTCTTGTGAATATGAATTTTAATATATCTAGATCTCTCTTATTCATTGCTTTGGCTGCATCCTGCATGTCCCAGAGTCATATCTTCACTGAAATCAAGGTCAAAGAATTTGAATTAGCATTGTGATACTATTTTTGGTCAGATTATATAGAAAGTAATATTCATATTTTTAAGCAATTTGTGACTATTTTCTAGTTGACATTTGGGTTATATTTCTACATCTTCATAATCAGATATTATACTATGCATAATTTTAAACTTTTGATATTTGCTGAGGTTTTCCTCATAAACTGATATGGTCATCTTTGCTAATGGAATGGAAGGGTTGCTTCTCTCATGGTTGGGTATAATATCCTGTGAATGTTTACTAGGTCAAACTTGCTATTATTTTTTTTCCTGCATCTTCAACATATTTGCTGACTCAGCACGTTCAGTTATAGAGGCGGTATCCTTAAGTTACTTACTGCAATCATGTATTTGTCTGCATTTCGTTTTGTCATTTAATGATTTAAATGTTTTAAAATAATAGGATTAGGGTTATCCAGCATGGAGTCTATCTGCTTTGTATACTATGCCTGTTGTGTAGAGATCTCTTCCAAAGGAAACATTCTCTCCTGGGAGGAGGAGAGAAGACCCTTAAGAATTAGGAAATACATGAAACTTACCAGACTCAAGGAATAAATGAAAGTTACCAGAGTCAGAAAGTTCCTGAAACTATAACATTGACAGGCCGCTTCCCAACATTATATATGTACTACTAATTGCTGGGTAGGGGGAGCTTCCCAGGAAGTCACACAAGGAACACAAGGAGGAAGTATTCATGACTGTCACCTATACTGGGGTAGGGTTATTAACTATACAGCTGCTTTTGAATCACCCACGGTCCTATAGTCCTATACATAATCCGAATAAACTCACCCAAGGTCCAATCCACCCATGTACTCCTCCACATGATCCCAATAAGCGACAAGCTTACTAAGATACACTTGATAGGATTGCGTCTTTTATCTGCTCTTCATTCTTTATCTGAAATAATTAGATGGTAATTCAAAGCTTCTTAGGAAACATTCTTTTTCTGTGAATGAGTTTCTTAGTTCAGAATCTATTTTTCTGATACTAATAAAGTCCCAAAATCGTACTTTGTTGACTATTTTGATGGCACCTTTTTCATTATTTTAATATTTTCATGTTTGTATATTCAAAGTGAATCTTACTAAGCTCATTTGGAACTGTTTTTTATATACTCTGAAAATTTTAGTCATTTAATTATTCTTTCATTGGATAAAATGATGCTTTTTAACCTATGATCCATGACTTACTTACGCCTAAAGTAAAATATTATCATTTTTTCACTATTGGATATAGTTGTTCTTATTTCCTCTCTCTTTTAGAATAATGAGGCACGACTTATTATCGCTTCCTTCATTAAGTTCTTAGTAGTAAATTATTTACCAGTGTTTCATTGGCTAGCCAAAAATGTGCACTAAAGACAGTCTAGAACATTACTTATACTAGTTTCTGACATTAGTGCAGTATGTGATATTTAATTTGACTAATATTCTATGAAGAATGAATATGTTACTGTTTTTTAAACAAATTAAAAGTTTGTTTTAAAAAATTACTTTTGCATTTTTGCATTAAATCTAAACAAATTTTAATCCCACAAAATTTGGTTCTCATTGATTTGTAGGTAAATGTTTTATATTTAGTCACAGATTTTCCATTTCACATTATTATATTTCTTCTGCATCTCCCTGTATGCCTCTTTCACTATGTATCTTAGTACATGCTCCAGGCATGCTCTTCTTCAGTTTCGGTCTGACCTGAGTTTATGTTGTCTTCACTTTTACTTGTTAATAGAATTACTTGAAGGCTTAATTCCATTATCCTCTGGCTTACATCCTTCTTATTAGGATGCCAAGTCTTGGTGCTATAGTTGCTATCCTAAAAATAATAAATAATCTTTACCTCTGGTTGTGTTTTCATTCCACTACTACTATAAACTTTTTCCATCAGTTGTCAATAGTTTTATCATGGGGCTGTGCTGTGTGTGTGTATGTATTCTTCATGCAACTCATGCTTCGATAGTTTGTGGAAGGCACACACTGTCATTTTTCTTTGACGTTTGAAACTGTCACAGTGTCTCCCCTTTTCCTTCAGTGCTCAGAAAACTTCAACGCTAGACCTTCACAGTGCATTCCTTGTACCTTATTCTCCTTTTCTGTTTTGCATTTGTGTTCATTTTCTGTGTTCAGTTGCTTAGATTCTATTCAACTGTTTCCCAGTTTTGATTGCGCCTGATTTTGACTGTGTCTAATCTGTTAAACACAATTAGTGATAAATTTAGGATTCTGTATTACTTGGTTCTTCAATTTCTATTTGATTCTTTAAACACTTTTTCTTCTCAGGTTATGGTCACTAAACAATCCCCCGATTTATTTTCTAGTTTTCTTTACATGTTTGAGACAGGGTAGCACTCACTTTGCAGCCCAGGCTGGACTGTAACTCACATGACCCTTCTTTCTCAGACTCTCTATTACAGAGTTCTACCATGCCCAGTTTCTTGAACACATCAGTCAAAACCATTTTAAAATCATATCATATAACCATATAATATAAATTTCTAGATTATTCTACATATGCCATAAACAAGTTTCTCCTCTTGATATTTGTCAGTATTTCCTTAAATGTCTGATATATTTCTTAAAAAATCATCACAACTTCAGGTTATTTTATTTTCACTGAGAACACTTCTGTTTTTCAGAGTTGATCTCTTAAGCCCATGTCTAGAAGCTCTTCCAACAACATCGCTTTCCCTGGCTTTCAAAGGAACCCCTAGTGTCTTCATTTTCCCTGCTAGTCTTGGACACTAATCCTTCTTTCTTCAACTTCTCATTCCAGAAGATCTATTAGTTTAACTATTGTTGTGTTACATCTATTGTTGTCCTGCCATTCCGTGTCCCCACAACTGTTATTTCACTTCACATGGTAGCAAACAAGCAGTGGGGAAACAGGGCTTAGAGCTCCATTTATTTGATTCTTTATTTACGCTACTTCATGAGGCCACACAATGTTTCTTGAGTTTTTTTTTTCCCTCTACAGCGGCTGTCTGACTTGGCACAGCTCCACTCCCAGCTTCTAACTCAGCCCTCAAGAGAGATGAGGGAGGACTCATTAGCTCAACTTTTCTTGGGTTTTTCCAACTCCGAAATCTCAGTTATTTCCTGTCTTTATGACTTAAAAAATACCGCGAAGGACTGGAGCAGGTTTTTACAGTAATCGCCAAAATTTCCATTTGTTTTCAGCCAGGGTACAATTCTATCACAGATCACCTCTCGTATTCGGACCCAAGTTAGACTTTTGTTCAAGGTAGATGGTAATAAACTCCGCCAGCTCCTCCAAATTTGACATATAAGATGGATGAGAAAGTCTTGTATTAAGTGCCTGAGAAAAGGTTTGCTCTGTGTGAAGGAATTTACAATGCTACTAGGGATATAGTAAAATCACAGCACGCAACTGCAGTCTAATGCTGGAGTCAGTATACATGTCACAGTTTCCATAAAAAAGACACAGATTAACAGGAGACGTGCCTGTTGCTTTTTGTTCTATATCTTGCACCTAAATATGAAGGGGGAGGTCTTGCCTTCACAATAGATCAATAAAAGGATAAGGAACCGATGCAGTGAGGTTCTGAGTTGCTTGTTTGGGGGAGTGGCTTTATTTAACCTGTGCGTTTACAAGAGAGACTTCTGTGAGTATTTGTTTTTCTATGAAACCCTATCATATTACTTCAGTACAAATTTGTCAATTTCATAAATTCTTAGCATTCATTCCAGTGTTCTTATGACTATGATTTGCAACAGATATGCTCATTCCCCATGTTCATAGCTAAAAGAAGATTCATAAATTGCTGAAACCTTCTATTATACTAACTTTAGTACCATTATCCCAAAAAGCAGACAAGGAAGAATATAAAAAAAAAAATGAAGTCATTGTTTTCTTCCTGGGGTATATCCCTTAGAAACATATGCTGTCTTGGGTGATGTTCCAATTTCTCCAAACATATGGCCGTCTTTATGTAATTAAGTATTCCCAGCTTGCTAATAACTGAAGAGCTATAGTAGTATGTTTGAAAGATGGAAATTTCCAACTTAACCCTAAAAACATGAAAACAAAACTATTCGCTAGATTGAACTTGGTGGCCTTTGTTCAATTTTTGAGGAAGTAACAAGGTAAGTATAATAATGTGGGCATTTTCAGAGACTATAATCAAGGTCCTTGACCCCATTTCTCCTTGAACTTACAGTACAAGAGGCAAGACTTCAAAGGGTTTCCACCCCCCTTGCTAATAGGGAAACAGAGATAATGATAAAACAATCGCGTAAAATAGAGTATGCAACAAAAACATCAATAATCAAGGAGCCTAAATATTAGGTATGGTTTCATTCATTACTAATTATGGAATGTGAGGCAACTCATTTACTTCTGCAATATAATACTTTTGACTTCTTATTTATACTATAGGGGTTAAAAACTCTTAACATACTGAATGGACTCATTGTGAGATCCAAATAATGTGTTCTTTCAAACTATGAAGGATGTTCATAGGGCTGAAGGATGGCTCAGTGGTTAACAGCACTTACAGCAGTTCCTCTTCCAGAGGAACTGAGCTCAGTACTCAGTACTCCACTCAACAATCACCTGTAACTCTAAGGCCCAGGGGATCTACTGCCCTCTTCTGGCCACTGTTGGCACCTGCACATATGTAAGGATAAGCACACACATGCAAATAAGTTGTTAAAATTAAAAAAATATATATTAACTTTGAAAACCGAGAAACCACCGTGCAAACGTAAAGGCTGTTTGCCTTTTTAGCTTTAAGATGTACTTTTGCCCCATTGTAGAAAATAAATTATAGTCAGACACTTAAAACCTTCATCAGCTTTTATTTGCACAAAATTATTATACTAATTACAGAATTATTTTCATGTATTCATTAAAGCAGGTTCATCATTGTGTCTATTAGACAATTCCTTATTAGCAAAATTCAAATTATGTATATGAAAGTAATAAAACTGCATTTCTCTTTCAATAATAACTTTGAAGTGTCTCTATTAGTGCAAGTATTAGTATTCTCAGAGCATGGCAGATATTTGAACTATTTAGTGACTCTGCAGTTGCTTTACTCTCACTGTCCTTCTCTTTGACCTTGAGGTTGGATAGCTATGCCTTTGACCTTGAGGCTAGATAGCTATGCCTTCTTATGATTCTGCTCCATGATGGGTGCAGTTATTCATTCATTTTCCCCTTCAATCACATAATAAGCCCCTAAGAGGCAAATACAAGACCGTATTCGTCATTGTGCTATTTGCATATGCTAGAAGTTGTCACACAAGTAGATAGAAAGAACTAAATTGCATGTGCAAATAAAAGAATAGATGAACGGATGCTATAGGTGACCTAGAAGTTCACAATGTCGTAAAGATACAAATTGATCTACACTGGGATGCCTTTTAGCATGCAGCAAACTCAAAGTGTGAAATATCTAGCATACATTTATTTTAATATTGAAATAATATCATCCAACATTATTTGGTATAATAGTGCATAATATCACAGATGATTTTATTTAACTGCTCACATAAAACTATCCATGAACATAAAGCATTAAAGAGATTTACATTCCATTAATTTTCTGCTATTTTTCATGTCTCTCCAAGTCATATTTTTCTCACTTTAAACAACCTTAGTCTCTGGTCCAGGAACCAAACAACAGTAGAATAGTGAAACGTGTTTTAAAGAGTGGTAATATTTTAAACTAAAATAAATGCTTTAAAATCATGTTTTTAATAGTGTTTCGTCACTTGAGGCAAGCTTTCTAATAAATGTACTAATTTAGTAAAATAAAATATTCTTTATTTTTAGGGTAAGTTATTAGATCTGTATTTTTCTTCATCTAAGTAGACAAAGGTGGATAAGAAATATGGTATAATGTTTTAAAGTGGCTACCCATTGTGGAAAAAGTGATAGATGACTTACTTCAAATTATCTTTTTGAATTTTTATGTGTTCAGAGGGGGCGTGTATTCCTTCATAATATTCCAGTTGTAATAAGAATGCAAAAGGACAACCATATGTGATTATCTCTGAAGGAGACCAGAGTGGTGCCCTTAACTTCCTACGTGAATGCAAGTGAGCCACTTAATGCTTTTAACTTCCATTTCTTTCTTTCTTTTTTTTTTTTTAAGAGATGCTGGAATCGATGAGAGTTAAAATGCCATGTAGCCATAAAACCCTATGACTCTAAGTGAGAAGCAGATAACTTTCAAAAGCCTGGAAAATCTGTTGCATCCTTTGCAACAGACAGGACATAAACACAAACCAGGCCAATAAGGAAGCCAGTTTAGAGAAAGCAAGAACCACAGAACCTCCCCCAAAGCACAAATACGATCACATTCCAGTAATGTCACCCAATTTCCTCCACTTGACAGAGTAGCCCACTGTCTCCTGAGCCAATTTCCTTGAAGGCTAATTAATTCTGTGCTGTATGGGTATTCTCAGGATACTCGAGAGTCATTGGGGAGAGAACATAAAAGTTACACTAAACAATAATATGCAGTTTATGGTCTGGATGTGGCACATACTGTATTGGCTTATTTTTATTTCACAGTTAATCTCCCAGCTCACAAAAGTTTTATCGGATTGGCGGCATGTGCAGTATTCCCTTTATAAAATTTTATAGTACCTTGCTATTTTCAGGGGTTTATTTTATAGGCACAATTTGCTGCTTTAATCTGACCCAATTGTCATATTCTAAATCAAGGTGAATAAAAATGTCCTTAAAGGAGAGATGTGCTGAGGGTAGTGCTTAATTACACCTAGTGTCTGGTTTAGAAATGACATGGGTATCTCAGAGAGAGGGACAGTGTAGCACAGCAGTGCAAATCTCACAAGCCAACACAAGTCATCCCTAGGCTGACTGCATCAAAGCTACCTCGCTGAAGATGTTCTCACACAGAGGCGTCCTCTGGTCCTCTATCAGCTTCTTATAGATGCTCAGGCAACTAATAGACTTCCTTGGTAGCTACTGTTCACAAATCAAGAAACATAGGCTTTATCTGCTCATCAGTGAACAAAACACTTTTTGAGGCGTACTTTTCCTATAGGAATTTCTTTAATTCCTGTTCTGTCAAATAGTGAAAATGAAGAATACTAGACAAATCTATTTGTCATTCATTCTTGCTTTCCTAAAACTCAGGGGTATTCCAAATGTACATGATCGGATTACTGTACTTTCTTCAGGTATGTAGAGAAGGGGAATGACAGGAAGAAGAGCAATGTGGTCCATGAACACTGTAGGATTTTGTATGCCTGGGGTATCTTCCCTTAGCTTGGCCCTTGATGACATCACACCACTTGCCCTTTAAGGAAATATTTCGATTGATAATCCAAATATCTTTTGCCTGACTAATTGTAAGTACTCCAATTTATCTCTCAAACAGCATGATTATTTCAAAAACTGTTTATCAACCAAGACATGTCAATCCAACCTAAGCCTCCCCAGGGCTCCTTTCTACAGGGAAGATGGCCTCTGCGTGTTTGATTGGCTAGGTCAGGAACCCGAGAGAAGTACTACTAAAGCATGAGAGGTGATGCTAAACATTAGCAGAACTAGGAGCTAAACATTAGCAGAACATTAGCATCGGGAGCAGGCCATGACTACTAAGACATCATCCACGTTCGCAAACCAACAAACCCTCATTTTGTCTTGCACTCATAGGACCTCAGTTTGTTACCTGCAACAGAATGAGACCTAACTAAAAGGGAAAATGCCAGAAAATGGAGCAATGCCTTCTGCTGTGAAACACAACACACTAGCAACCTTCTAGGTTTCCTGTCGAGCGCCCCTTAGGCAGCACAACACTAGAAAGTGAGAAAATAGGGTCGTGTATTCCAAAACAGATGTTGTCATCAATGACAAATCATGCTTTCGTATACCTCAAACTAATCTTGGCCAAATCCCTCATGGGTAATCCAGCAAATAAACTGAAAACTATAAAGTCAGCACGAAATAAGTGGAACACAGCAGCCATCGCAGAAATAATACCCACAGCACAAACACTATTCTTACCTGAAAGATGCCTTATTTATAACTGTAGATAGCATCTGTTAAACTGGTCTTGTCACTTAAATGTAGGAAAGTGACATCAGGTTATTTTTTAATATGATTGGTGCTAAAATTTGTCCCAGTTATTCTCAGGTAGGCATTTGCAAGTTTGCCAAGTCTGTAAACATACACACACAGTGGAGTACAGTTTTTGCATTGTTTTGAAATTTACTTTCATAACATCACAATATATTTGCTTGAGATTTTTCTTGCTTGCTTGAAGTTGTGTTTCTAAAAACTTATTTTTTTCAGGGAAAAAGAGACAGGGAGAGAAAACGTGAAAGAGGAAGAAGGAGGGGGGTGTGATGGAGAAGTATTGTATATCGTCTAAGGCTTCCATAGTATTTTAGAGTGTGAATAAATCATAATTTATTCATCACTTTTCCTATTACAGCTTGGGATGTTCCTATCCATCATTCATAAATGATGATAAATAGCACTGTCATGTATTACAAACATTTCTTACACAATTATCTGTGTATTTCTCAGACATACAATCCAGGAGTGATGTTATAGTTAGTTTGCTTCTCTGCTGCTATAACAAAACACTGACCAAAAGCAACGTGGAAAGAAAAGGGCTTGTTTGACTTATGGATTATAGTCCATATCCAGGTAAGCTATGACAGGAACTCAAAGCAGAAACTAGAAGAAGGGACCAAAAAAGAGTGCTATTTACTTGCTCTCTTTATTATTCAGTTTGGATCCACTTACCTAGGGATAGCATTGTAGACAGTGGACTGAACCATCTGATATCAATCAAAAATAAAGAAAATGCCCTCGTGGACATGCCCACAGGCTAATATTATGGGGGAAAGTCCACAACTGAAGTTGCCGCAACCTCGGTTTCTTTAGTTTCTAACAAGTTCATAACAAAAATTAACCACTATACCTTAGTAAATGAGTCACGAAACAAGGATAGTTTCAAATGCTCAATGTCATATTAAGTGGGTGTACAAAGTAGATTAAGCAATTTCCATTTCAAAGTAATATTGAAGCCTTTACTATTGAGAAACAATAGAATCACACAATGATCATATTATAAATCTCACAATATGGAAAGAACTAGGGATATATGAAAACAAAGTATTATATATAATCTCACCATTTTACCTTGCTTTCTTACCAACTGATGGGATATGGATATCTCTTAAATTTTGGAATGTTTTTAAACATATACTGTTAAAGATTCAGAGGAAAAGATGCAAAAACATGAAAGTGAAAAAGAAAGACTGCTAATAATGTAGTTCAGAGCATGACAGTGAACCCCAAAATTAAAACATAAATAAAACAACTTCACTGTAGCTGTGCAAGCATCCCTCCAGGGCCGGAAAAGGAGTCAAAAGTTCCTGCATGAGGCTATGTCCTTCTCTGTCTCTCCCAGCTATAGTTGACGTGATTCTGAATATACAGACTCAAGATATATTTCCTTACAATATCTCAGAAGCTCTCCATTTTCATATTATGGATATTTTTCAATCCATCATTGAAGACGCAGTGCGTATCGATGATTAAAGATCCGCCAGACTAGTTTGCGAAAGATACAGCTTTAATAAAACAGAAGGAAAAACTTACACCAGAATCCCAACCATCCAGAATGCTGGAGCCAGGCCAGAGAGAGAGAGAGGGCAAGGAAGTGCACCCGCCAGGTTTATAGGTAAACTTTTGCCTTAGGGCAACACGTCCCACAGACAGAATGTGATTGACTGAACTCCCCTATCATCTCTCCCTCTATTTTTTCTAAAATAGGACAGAACAAAACCAAATACAACTATATACAATAGAAACAAATAATAAATATAAAGTTACAAACAACAAACAATATTAAGCAAGAAACATTTAACAAAAGTTTTACTAAACATTCTATTTCAAGGAGTCTAAATAATATAGAGGGTAACTACAACTATCTAATCTTCAACTCCATCAAAGATCTGAGAAGGGAAATAATTTTACTTAAGCAGCCCGGAAGTACAAGCGGGAAACTTCCGAAATGTGCAACAACTGGAAGAGACAACTGAATACCTGGACAATCACCCAAAGTCTCGTTTGCAATGTTGAGTCAACCAACTTTGGCTAAGATCTGATGTAACTGACATGCCATTTTTTAAAGGCAAGAAACCTTTTAGGACTCTCTCACCCTGTCTTGGCAAGATAAGACAATCCTGCTTTTATCCATTTACGGATATTCTGTAATTCTGTCAATGTTTGTGGTATGGGCCCTTTCTTTGCCCAAAAGCCATTTCTGCCAGGAAGAAGACACGCTCCAAGTGGAGTGCCTTTGGTGCTCAGCGCTCTCTCGGGAGTAGAGCGGTGATGACAGCAGCGATTGTGTCTCACTACTATAGAACTATGAGTTAAATTAAAGGTCATTTTCTACAGCTCTTCGAAGAGGTTGAAGATTATACTATCTATACTAAATATGATCTCTATGCACCTAAATAACCTGATTAGCCTAAATATAAATATAACAAACATATATGACTATTGATTTCTATCTATCTAACCTGAAGACTAAGAGAATGAACAACTGTGCAATGAGTGAGGACAATGACCTACAAATGTAAACAATGTATATCATTACATAAATATCTTAATCAGAGGTAGAAATCTAAATATATTTATATATATATATATCAATACAAATAGAGGTGGAAGCATACTCACATACAATATATAGAGGTAGAAGCATACTCACATACAGTATTCAATATATCAATGTACAAGAATCAACACCAATACAATTTTCTAAAAACAATAACTCACAAATACCAATATATTATTATCCCATCACCAATCAACCCCCCTTTTTTTTTAATGATAAACACCCCTGAGCTTATAAAATACCTCCCCATCCCCTCATCCCTATATCAATTATAACCAACCCCTAAATGATGTCCCTAAACCTGAGGGCAAATTCTACTGGGAGAGGGGACCTCATCCTCTGAAATTGCTTCCAGCTGTCATGGGAGTGACATTTTCCTTAGGGGGTCCTGTGAAAATAATTGATGGTAAAATTCCAATATTAACATTTGGTGTGAAAAAGTTGCAAATAGTCTCTAAGTAGTTTGAGGAGGTCTGGCCAGAGTGTTGTCAAAATTTGTGCACCATTCGGAACTGTCTTGTGTAGGTGGTACCAAAAACGGGGATGGACAGACTCAGGGTGCGGTGTGGGCTAGTGCATGGGGGAGGGGGGGGAAGGTGGGGAAAAACCCGCACATTCGGGCACCAGATGAAGACGCAGTGCTATTGGTGATTAAAGATCCACCAGACTAGTTTACAAAAGATACAGCTTTAATAAAACAGAAGGAAAAACTTACACCAGAATCCCAACCATCCAGAATGCTGGAGCCAGGCCAGAGAGAGAGAGAGGGCAGGGAAGTGCATCCACTAGGTTTTTAGGTAAACTTTTGCCTTAGGGCAACACGCCCAAGGGACAGAATGTGATTGGCTAAACTCCCCTATCACATCATGCTTGTGTATTTTGGTGCTTTGAATAAGAATAGTCTTATGAGCTCATATGTTTGAATACTTGGTCCTCAGTTCATGGAACTGTATGTAAAGGATTAGGAGGTGTGGCTATGTTAGAGGAGGTGGTTCACTGGGGCAGGCATTGAGGTTTCAAATGATTCCTACCATTCCCAGTGGGTTCTGTGCTTCCAGCTTGCAGTTGAAGATGTGAGCTCTCTGCTGTTCCTGGAACTACACCTTAATTTTACCATCTTGAATTCTAACCCACTTGAATCACAGGCCCAATTAAATTCTTTTTTTTTTATAGGTAGGTAGCCTTGGTCATTGCGTTTTATCATAGCAGTAGAAAAGTAATAAATACACTTATGTATCTAGACTCGGCTCTTACTAATTCCCCTGAAATTGTCGATGTTCTTCTATTCTCCAACTTTATTTGATACACTTTAGTCTGCCTTCTGGTTTTCTTTCTTCCTTTCATTAATTCCAGGTCTTTAGATATCCCCAGAAAATTCTCTCCTTGTCCAATGCCAAGGGTTCATTTGCTCAGGTAACTCTATCCTAAAGTTTCATATGACTTCCTCCAAGAAAATGTAACCATCCTCTCTGGGCCTGAAGAGCAGTTAAAAGTTCCCAAAGATCCATGTTATTCATTACCTGATCCACACTGCTCCCCCACCCTCACTTTCAGAACTATGATCTCTTCTCGATACATAGACTAGAACCATCACCAAGGACAGAAGCTTGCATTTAGGATTATTAAATCTCCTAATGATCTAAACTATGTAACATGGAGACTTAAGGCACAGACAATAAAAAAATGGAACATCAAAAGATCATGCTAACATCTATTCTTCCTCCTTGGTGTTTTCCTCTTTCAGTTACCCCTATCACATTTCTAGCTTTATTTTTTCCTTCTTTCTTTCTTTCTTTCTTTCTTTCTTTCTTTCTTTCTTTCCTTCCTTCCTTCCTTCCTTCCTTCTTTCTTTTTCTTTCTTTCCTTTTCTTTCTTTCTTTCTTTTGGATTTTTGAGGCAGAGTTTCTCTGTGTAACAGCAGCCCTGACTGTCCTGGAACTCACTTTATAGAACAGGCTGGCCTTTAACTCATAGAACTCTGCTTGCCTCTGCCTCCTGGGACTAAAGGCGTGCATCACCATCCAGTTTGTTGATTATTTTTTAATATAATGTTGTCATTAATTCTTTAAGAGATTCAAACATGCATACGATGTATTTTCATCACCTCCATCCCCCACTCTTTTCAGGCTATTCTCTACTCCTTTACAACTGTGTTCTTTCTCTATTTTTTTTTAATTTCATTTCTGCCTGTAACACATCCTATCCAAAATAACTCACATGCTTCATTTCCACACAGAGAGAGGCTAATGTATTAGTCTAGCTTCTGCTCCATGGAAATCTAAGGACAAGAGAGAGATATATTTGACTATTATTATAAAGTTCTTTTTGTAATGAACCAAAATCAGGGTAAACAAAATTTATTATTATTTGAGACTATTAATTTCTCCTAATCTAATTTAAGTTTTAACATCTTTCAATGGTTATTAATGTGATAAATACAGAACATTTTTAATGACTGCTTTTACCACCACCTTGGTTTCTATCAGTGGGTAAGAGTGTTCATAACAGAGGACCCATATTTGCTTCCCAGCACCCACCAAGAGGCTCACAACTGCCTGTGACTCCAGCTCTAGAGGGTCTGATGTTGTTCTGGGCTCAAAGGAACTGAACTGTGTGCAACACACACACACACACACACACACACACACACACACACACATTTAAATATAAGACAGGTATTTTTAAAAACAACTCCACTGGTCAAATATTTTCAAAAGGTAAGAAGGATCCCCAACCCTAGACAAAAAAAACCTACAGGGAAATAGGAAATTTTGAGAGTGGAAAAAGTAGTCTTTTATGGAAAAGTCCCCTAATCACCTGTTGAATACTAAGTAGTCAGCCCTAAACTCCTGCATATACAAGTAATGTTTTAAGAATGGAGCATGTAATATATTTCAACTGCAGAGGCCTTGAATTTGAAAGAGATTATGAAATGGGGTTAGAGAGGAAAAAAGGATGAGGAAATCATATAACTATATTTTACTTCCAAAAATTTAGATAGATAGATAGATAGATAGATAGATAGATAGATAGATAGATAGATAGATAGATAGATGAGTATGAGTCTAGTCCTAGCAATCATAGAGACATCATCTTGAATTTAAATAAACTACCTGTGATGGTTAATTACCATCATCAATATGTCTGTACTTACAGACCAACCTCTGCACGTGTATGCTGGCATGCTTCCAAACAGATTAAACTGGGGGAGAAAGGAAGGCCTATGCTTAAGGCAGGTAGTACCATCCCAAGGGCTGCAATCCTGAACTAAAGAAAAGAGAGAAAGCAAGCTGAGTGAAGCATCCATCTCTCTCAGACACCTGAAGAATCACCCGAATCTCCTGTAGCTACACTTTCCCTGCCGTGATGGACTGTACCTTCACACTGTGAACCAAAACAAAACCTTTCCCCCTTAAGTTGCTTTTCACAAATACTGTCTTACAGCAACGAACTAAGTACTATCAACCTTTCAATCTATTTAAAGTCCATAGAATTCTAAACTATCTTTTTAGTTCCTTTAAACACTTTTGAAATTCCCTCAGCTGTCCTTCTTCTCTTCTTCCATACTTCAATAGCACATTGGACACCATCCTCAATTCCCTACCAAAGTACCTTATGATTATAAAATTCTCCTCCACTAAAAAAAAAATCCACATATATATAATGAGTGCACATACTCACACAATATGCAGATATTGTATCTTTAAATTTCCAGACTGATTCAGAATATTAAGTATTTTTGCATTTCAAATAGTAACACCAAAGCTATAAAATTTTAAAAAGTATGCATACATTCATTTATATCTTTTCTCTCTCTCTCTCCCTCCTTCCCTCCCTCCCTCCTTCTCTCTCTCTCTCTCTCTCTCTCTCTCTCGCGCGCGCGCGCGCGATTCTCTTGAGATTCTCATAGCATCTCATATGTGTGATTCTAGCTCCTGAATGCATCCTCTTGTTTTAGGTAAGTCTTATTTGAACAGAACCAAAATTGAATTTTTTCCATACACATGTTTTTATAAAATTAGCTGATGGCCTTGGTTTCTGTCCTCTAGAACAATGGGAGGGAGGCCAGTACAAGAACTTCTGTCATGGAATAGCTCTACTCTTGCTTCTGAAATAGCTACTAGAATCACTAATAAGAATGACCTCAGTTGTGCACCTCCAACTCCTTTGCTCCCTAGAAGGATGAGTGTAAGGATACTTTTGTTAAACATTTTTGTAACCACAGTTTGTTTGGTTTTTTTATGCTCTGAAATCTTGTTCAAAAACTACACATAGTAAGGAGTTGAAGAAATAGCTCAGCGATTAAGAGCCCTTGTGACTCTTGCAGGAGACCCAGGTTCAGTTCCCAGTACCCAAATCATGGTTCACAACCATTCATATTTGAGTTCCAGAGGGTCTGACGCCCTCTTGTGATTTCTATGGGTACCAGGCTTGCATGTGGTACACAGGCAAAGCACTCATTTGCCTAAAATAAAGTAAATAAAATTCTAATACTCAATCTTTTAAAAGAAAAGCAAAAAACAAAAGTGATTGACATAAATTTCGAGACTCTATAGTTCCTCAAGAAGCTATCTCCATCTCCATGCACCCTGCTCTCTCGTCCAGGGAAACTCTGATTCGGAAGGTCCATAAGGAATCCTGGGCTCAACAATATACAAGCATGATACCTAACATTATCTTCCTTTCTCGGTTTTTCTACGATGATGGGCCAACCTGACCTTAAGATAAATTATTCTGAGAAACATGACGATTTAGAAGAATTAATTATTTCAAACTACTTTATGAAATTTATTGGATTATAGTATAAAGATAATGAAAATATAAATCACACTAAAAACTAATATTTTCCATAGCCTTTCAACTGAAGGTTTGTTGGGGATTGTATTATCATTGATATATAAAACTCTGTTACTCACTTATAATAAAGCTCTCTGAGCAAATCAGAATAACAAAATATTTCTTTTTTAACTGTTTCTCAAAACTTAAGAGATTTATTAAAACGGATTTCTTGCATCTTGGTAGACTTGCTTCTCTGGGCCTCCATTTTCTCAGTTTTAAAAAGATTAGATTGGATGATGTCTAGGGTTATTTCAAAGATGACATTCAATGTCTTTGGTGGCATAAGTTTTACTTTTTACAACTCTGGTTAACATAATACACAATTGAAGGTAAAATCATGCAATGATTTTATTTAAAACATATAACCAGTCCTCCATATTCAAAATTCCATATTTATTGAATTCAACTAACAGTGTATATAGAAAACATTCTAATAAGAAAATGTTATTTGAGTTTAACATGTTCAAAATTTTATTTCATTACTCTCGAAATAATACACTATACTAATTATACCTAAAGCATTTATACTACATTAAATATAAGTAAACTAGAGGTTAGTGAAGATACATTAGAGGAAAAATTAACGATAAAGGAATTTCCTTTACCACTTATATAAGGGTCTTTGCCATCCGAGGATCATGGAACCAAACTAGCAAACCCGAAACATAAATATTTGAAGAGAAAGCCAACAGAATGGAAACTGCTGACAGCAGTTCCGAACTGAGGAGGTCAAGACACCACTATGATAATTGCAGATGCATTCCCCAAAGTCTGAGGCATATTCCAATAATGTCAAACTGATTATGCCACATGATATCACCAGGATCAGAGTCTTTGGAGCGCTTTATTTCCCTTCAAATGAAAACATACATTGTGCATATGGAAAGTTTGGAAATTGTTGCTAGAAGGGAATGCTAATTTAGAAGGAGATCATTCATACAGAAATGAACATTTTTAGAAATCACATTTTCACCTCTGTACCTAACGGAACTGCCTTCGACCTCCCATCATTATGGAATGCCGCTTCACTGGAGGTGCTACGGTTCTCATCAATTCAAACGCCACTGTAGCTCTGTTCCCAAGAGCCGCAAGACAAGCAATTCTCAGCAGCCATCATAGAGGCACCAGATGGAAACTCAAGGGATAAATAAGTACATTTATACTACAGCAGGGGATTTCAAAATTCCCTTTCAAACACAGCCAATTAAGACACGGAAACTCTGACAGGACTTCCAACACAGAGTAAGAATAAGAACACATCGTCCGTGTCACTGTTTTAATTGGCTCCACACAGGGAGTGTTTTCTAAGCATTTGAAAGCAACTGCTGCCAGAGCGCATAAAATGTACTTAGATATCTAAAGCAACATGATACAATTCTGAGGGCCACAGAGATTCCACGGTGCCTTTTGACGGTGTTACATGGTTTAGGAGACAGAAAAGGGTATCTCGCAATGAACTGATCTTGACTCTGTAATCAGGTAGAAAAACAGGAACCATAAAACAGAAAAAACTCAGATAGAAAAGAGGGACAGAGGCTGGTAAGACTGGTCAGCGGGTAAAACTTTCTCGCACAAGTCTGGCAACCTGGGATCAGTCCCCACAGCATGTGTGGAAGGAGAGAACCAGTCCTATACAGTTGTCCTCTGACATCCACATGTGTGTAGTTTGTTGTGCTTGCTCAAATATAGGTGTCATGCAGTCTCACACACGCGCACACACACACACATGTGCACCACACACACACACACACACTCCACACACTTAAAAATGAAATAAATCCTTTAAAATAACTGATTAAAGCTGTTCCAAAGTATATAAACAAGCCAATAACAAAGACAGATGTGAATATTCAGGAGATATGAGAAAATAGTCACACTTGATCTATGAGAATACGAAGTGAAATCATGATGAGACACACATGGAGAGCGAGAAAGAAAGAGAATCCTAACTTCTGGACAAGGATCTACAACAGAGAAATTGTGCCTAGAATGGCCAATATGATCAAAATTTTTGCTTATGAGGTCAGACGAGGTAGGGAACCCTACTGCACTTGTTTTGCTAAATGTTTGGATTGTCAAACTGACTTCTAAACATTTATGTTTCTACTCATAGTGTTTCCCTCAAGCTTGGTCAGAAGCATCTTCCTGCAGTAGGTATTAGTCGAAGCAGAGACTCACACCTGTTCAAGGTTCTGGGAAGGAGACTCTGGAGTGTGCAACTGTAGATAGGATGTTTACATCAACCCCACACCAAGGCTCAGGAAATGCTGTGGAGGAAGGGATGAAGGGGATGTAAGAGCAGGAAGTGTTATGATATGCTGTCCATAAGACATGGCATGGCTGTTCCACTCATGAACTCATAGAGGCTATGGTTACCTGCACAAGTCAAAACAATTGGAAAATCCCAACAGAACTGACTGGGGGAAGGGGCTATGAAGGCTCTCCTTCTAGCTGAGCAGTTGCTGGGTCCTGAGGAAGAAGGGTTGCTTTACTTTTGGACAGATGCCACCAGTAGGTTTCCTACATCCCAGTGAATGACCCCTGCCCCCCACAAACACACAATATGTGCCAATAGGCAGCACTACTTGGCATCAGGGGGTTATAATTTCAAAGGAGAACATGAAGAAGTTGGGAAGGAGATGTGTTTACAGGAGAGAACCGAGGATAGATATAGGTGAGGAGTGGAGATAACATTGAGATGCTGTATACATGAATAAAATTTTCAAACAATAAAAAATACTATCAAAAATTATTCTACCACAGCAAACACAATAAAGACAAATATGGTATATCTCATTACATCCTGTATTATCAAGAATGCAGTATACATGCTGGGTGAAGGTGGTGCATGCCTTTAATCCCAGGACTTGGGAGGCAGAGGCAGGCGGATCTCTGTGAGTTTGAGACCAGCCTGGTCTACAAGAGCTAGTTCGGGGACGGTTATGGCTGTGATACAGAGAAACCCTGTCTCAAAAACGAAACAAAACAAAACAAAACAAAACAACAACAACAACAAAAGACCCACAATACACAGGAACCAGTAGGGTAGGGTCAGTTGTAATATGTATTTAGAAGACATCATTCTGGTAAATTTCATGTAAATACATGACGCAACCAGGAGTCTCACAGGTGATAGTCTGTCAGATATAATTTCTTAAAAGCGTGATACAGATTTCATTTTCTTTAATGGCTGAGTAATACTTCACTGTGTAAATGTGTCACCTCACAGGTTAAATGAGTGGAACTAGAAAAATATAATCATCCTGACTGAGGTAACTCTGACCCAGAAAGACAAAAAAGCCTAGTGTGTTGCTGAGACATCATCAGAGAAGCTTCCTTCTACAGAAGATGAGAACAGAGACCCACAGCCAGACATTGTGCAGAGAGTGACGGACCATGGAACACCCAGTCCAAAATGGAATATCTCTATCAAATTCCACCTCTCAGGGTTCAGGGAATCAATCCCACAGAAGAGGGGGCAGAAAGAGAGTACGATTAGAGAGGATGGAAGCCGTCAAGAAAACAAGTCCCTTCAAGTCAACAGGATCCAAGATCATAGGAACACACAGAGACGGAGGCAGCAAGCACAGGGCCTGCATGAGGCTGCACCAAATAGTGTCCTAGAGCTGAAAGGGGAAGTAGACACGTGGCTCCAGCGATAACCCAGAAGCAGTCTCCAATTGATAACCATTTGCAAATGAATATTTAGTTTCCTCCAAGGGAGTTTCACTGGGGAAACAAACTACTCTTAGGGGAAGACTCTATGGCCAGCAATAGACTGTCAATAAAAAAAAAACAAGAACAAAAACAAATTAAACAAATTCAGTGCTAGATTTGGAGATTCCTTGTCTCACAGTTTCATGTCAGGGCTTTTATTGCTTTTTAAATTTTTATTTTATTATTTTTTATTTTATTTATATACTTTTTTCTTCTCTATTTTTTAGATATTTATTTATTTATTATGTATACAGTATTCTGTCTGCATGTATGCCTGTGGGCCAGAAGAGGGCACCAGATCTCATTACAGATGGTTGTGAGCCATCATGTGGTTGCTGGGAATTGAACTCAGGACTTTTGGAAGAGCCGGCAGTGTTCTTAACCTCTGAGCCATCTCTCCAGTCCCCTTCCTCTCTATTTTTATCCTAAAAATTTTTTCATAAATATTATGGCTTCTAGGTTATTTTTTTTATGGAATTTCTGATTACGTGAAGAAGTGGGTCTCTGTTTCTTCTGCCTCCTCTTGGGTTATCTTTCTTCTATTGGTTTCTTTGGTCCTATTCCAGTGTGCTAGGTTTTGTTTTATCTAATTATATTTTATTTTATTATTGTCCCACAGAAGCCTGTTTGTTTTATAATGAGAGATGGAAAGGAGCAGATCTGGATGGAAGGGAAGATGGGAGACAGCTAGGATGAGCAGAGGAAGAGGAAAACATAATCCGAATATGTTATGATGGGGAAATATATTTTCAAAACAAAATAGCTATGTGGCTACATGGTGACATGCACAGGATTTTCAGCACAGACAGTAATTTTTATAGCAATAATAAGAAAAAGCAAAATTGAGGATACACACTATATATATATATATAGCACAATATACAAATGACATATTTATAGCAGAAGCCTAAGACCCATCTCTGAGATGGTGCTGAATGAAATAACAAAAAATAATATTAGATCAGTAGCCCACAACGGTTAAGTAAATTAAAACATCATACCTTACAAACTCACACTACATAAAGAACAAAAGCAACTCTAAGGACCTAGAGCATGTATTTCAGAATATGTTTATAAAGGGGATTTAATGAACCTAAGCATTGGATAAATAACAAACTTAAGAGAAATAAAAGGGGACAGAGATTCCTGAGGCTAATAAAGGCCACATGCTAATATGTGTGAAATGCTCAAAATTCTACCACTGGTATCCAAAAGAGGGAGAAAATATCAAACATGCCTTCTCTTAAATATAACTCTACCTTCTTATAGAATGTCATGTGCAACAATGAGAGTTAATACTTAACAATGGAAACAGAATAAAAGATACAGAGCATGAAGTTTTACATGAGTAACTTTTAAGATACCACCAAGCCAACTTACCAATCATCAGCCGTGAATTCACTCTACCAAGTACCGGAGTAGAAACTGGTAAACACAGAAAGCCATCCAAATATGGAAACCCTGCACAAGTTGGACCACTGTCGTTTCATTGTCCTAGAAGAATGCTTTAGAATCTTATATACAGAGATTATATAAAAGGGTGAGACTAGAGGGGCATTCCCATAGACATTCCAGAAGTTTATCTCAACAAATCCCACAATGCAACTTTTCTTCAACAATGTTAAATTCATTTGAAGAGTCCTGCCTTTAAAATTGTTTACAACATACTGCTACAATATCATAGACGTTCTCGATCATAACAAATTACATATTTGGAGAATATTTCATTTTTATGTGACTTGCATAGATAAAGCAACAACTTCTACTGGTTAATTCTTTTAGGGTTATACAATAGATCCATAAATGTTACCTGGCTTTTAGGTTATGTTTGTTAGACTCAGGTAGAGTAGAAAAAAATGTAATGATAAAGTAGAAAAAAATTGTTAGAGATTCAATTATAAAATAGTAAAAAGTGATCTTTTACTATGTCACTAATGAGTCTAGAGGGAAAGGTAAAACCAGGCTCTTCCAGATGCATTTTAATCAATGACAGCAATAACCTAGCAATAGTTGTACAGCCCCGAATAGCTCCACAGGCATCAAAATTAGATCCTTAGGTTCTGGCAATCTGTACACGTTGGTTAGATATTGCGGGAATAAGATGCCCAATATAACTTAAAACAAGGAAAAGGTATTCTGGTTCTTAAGTTTACAGCTATCAATTCAAGTTTGGGTGGCCTCATTGCTTTTGGGGGTACATATCAGTGTGTCACAGGAGGAAAAAATCTACCCACTTCATGACACTCAAAAAGAAAAAGAAGACAGAAGGAGCCAGAAGTCCCACCGATCCACTTTGAGGTTGTACTACTAATGACTACAGCATCCCAATATACTCTGTTACTGAAAGGGTTCAATGGTCCAATAGCACCAAGCTAGGGATCAAGATTTTACCTCCCATAATTTTTGGAATCATCCTACATCCAAACTGTAGCACTATATTCCAAGGCATCTCATTATATTTTAAACACTGAATATCCATGAAATGCTAGCTCTATTGTTTCTGTTGTGTATGGGAAATGTGACTGAGGCAGAAGTCGCTGGTTCGACTCTCTTCTATTTTAGTCAAGTCTTCCTTATCATTTCCTTTGACATGGAAGGTGTTTTATAACGGATTTCACATCAGGAAACAATCTGAGCATGAGTTGAATTGTGAATTTCTATATGAACAATTTCATGCATCAAAAACACAGAGAAACATAGGACACTGTATCAGAAACACAAATGTGGGAAGATTAAAAAGAGAAATATGCCAGGCACCTGAGAGCAAGCTCACCTTGGTTCTACCCTTCAATATAATGTTTGGCTATTCTTTGACATTTGCAAACCTTTCTATACAAAAAAAGAGACTCTTGCAATATCCCACTCATATCTAACAATAGGGATTCCAAAATGCTAGGAAGTGTAAAATAAGAAAAGTTTTAAGTCTTGCGAGAGAATCTAAAATATTTTTAAAGAAATGAGAGAACATGTTGCCCTCCTGAGCAATAGGCATAACGAGATCCACACTGCAGACCACAAGAGAGAATGTGAGAAAATAAATGTCTATTGCTGGAACAATGTCAAGTGTTTTGAATTCAATAAGAACCAAGGCCTATGGACATAGAAGAGTTAGAAAGACGGCTGAGCATATGGGATGAATATCAAATAGAAAGAAAAGTCGGAAACAGCCCTCCTCGCGGTGAAAAAGCAAGCACTGTATCAAAGAAGACCTTAAGCAGAAATTGCCAAGTCCCAGACCAGAGTTCTTCTCAAACCCAGGGTTGGTGAGTTTGGCAATTCCAAATACCTTCACACATTTACAAAGTCGTCCACTGGGTGAAGGCACAAGGACAGACGAGAAAATTAAGTCACATGGAGATTAACTGAAGAAGGCTTTATCCAAGGACCAAATAAATTTTCAACTCTGGAACTAATTCTACACTGCAAACGCATTCAAAGACCCTTGCTAGAAGGCAGAAGAGCATATCCTAGAACCCCAAGGCAGCAAAGGAGAGCAAAATTTGGTGGCTCCCTGTCACCACTTTCACAGGGACTTTTTGCCCGTCTCCCCATGCACTCCACGGTTCTGTTTTCAGGGTGACTTACCATATTTACCGACACAACAATGGATAAAGGTGCGGGATTGTTTTATCGTGTTCCTGTGTTTCATTTCATGTGCTACTTGATAAAGATTACAATATCTGGAACCCCATTTTCGTATTAGCTGTGTAGTTTTTATTGTATCACTTTGCATGGTATAATGACTTTTAAAAACACCCAAATCATGTTGCAGAATTACTGACTGCATTAGCTAGGTGATGCTATAGGGAATATCGACTCATTCCAACAGTTTGATATTTTGCACTTCAAAAATCTAGCCTTCCAATGTTAAACGCCAGAACTTGCTTCCTCCATGCTGGAGGTAGGGAGTGCTTGGGAAGAAGCACAGTGTAACAGTCTCACCAATCAGAGCATCCTGAGGCCCAGGGCAGTGATATTTTGACAAGTTATTTAAACAGTGCCAAATCAAGAGCTCCTAAGGAACTATAATTCTTGGAGGCATCAGGATAAAATGATCTTCTATCTCCCTTGGTCCAACAATAAAAGCAAATCACTGTCTAATAGCCATTTTTGTAACCATGGGGAACAACTGACAAAGAATATATCTAACAAAGTTCTAAGAGTACCATATATACCTCTAAGTTCACCTAGACTTATACATTTACCATCACTGATTTTTAGCTGGTTTTGTCATAGTAATATGAGTCAATAAATAATAATTTTTTTTACTATTTAAATAGATATTTTCTAATGAGAATCAAAAGTTTATTCACATTATATATTGATTTTTTTATAGTTATCTAGTTTTGCTGACAGTTTTCCATAATCTGCTTCTATAAAACATTCAATTTGCTTGGAGTAGACACAGCATGTATAATCCATTGCCATAGGAATTACAGAAGAACGGGTCTTTGTTTTGCCTTACCACTGTTTTCTAGGGCATAACTAAGCTTGGCACCTCATGAAATCTCAGCAAATGTCTGCATAATGAAGCCTGAATGGGTAAATTAATGGATACACTTGGCCATTCTGAGCCTGTTTGCTCATCGCTGAAGTCGAGAAGCAGGTGATGGTTGCCTGCCTGTTCTTAAATGGAGATCTAACGAGATAATGTATGGGAAAGTGCTGTGCTAGCTATAAAGCAATAATTGCAATTCATTCATCACATGCTGTAGCAGTGGAAATGATCATAATGGGGTTGATAAAAGCATGGGCACAGAAGTCAGAGTGTTTGAACATCAGCACTGTATCTTATTAGCTGTCTGATTTTGGCAAAAATGTGTATCTGCACTGAAACTCACTCTTAGGCTTATAAATGCATTCTTAAAAGTTAATGCATGCAATGCATACATCTAGGACGTTTTATATACTTTACCAGATAGACTAATAATCAGAAAAGCATTCCATCCCCCAAGAAGCTTACAGTCTAGCAAAAAGATAGATCAGGCATATAAATCATCTTTTTATATAATGGACAACATGCCCTAAAAGAGCAATAAAGTGCATGAACATCTCTGGAAATCAAATCCGCTGACTCTTTACTTTCTCTGACGGCATTAAGGTATGTTCACACTAAATATGAATTTCATTGTTGAGCATTTTCTGAACAATTCTTGCAAGCATTTTAAAGCTGAAGTCATGTGATGTTTTGATGACATGCTTCTATATGGTAAATTTATAACCATTAAATTGCACCATGAAAAGCTGTGCACAACACCATCAACCCCAGAGATATGTGTGGCACCAGTGTAATCAAAGAGGAACTGGGCAAACTGTTGCCCCTCAAAGTTCAAGGTTTATAAGCTGGAAGAAGACTTCAGGGGAGGTGCTGCTGAAGAACAACGTCCAGAAATTCTCTTGACCTTATCCTTGGAACTTGTGAATTATACCTCACACATCAAAAGGGACATTTCAAGATAAGACCTAAGACATGGTGTGGGAGTAGATAATTCTATAGTGTTTTATAATGCTGCTATAGCTACAGGTGTCTCCGCTGGAGAAACAGAGACAGAGGCATGTGGCAATGCCAGGAGAGATGAGAGTGGCCTTGAAGGTAAGGAAGGGCCTGTGAGACACAAGATGCAAGCAATCATTTGATGCAGTAAGGGGCAAAGAAAACAATTTTACCCTAAAAGTGTTCATAAAGAACCTATCTTGAACACTCTAAATTCAGACTAGTATAATCAGATTTTCTCCACTTTATGTCCAGTAAGAGAATAAGCATGCATTGCTGAAAGCAGTTACATTTGTGAGGATTTGTCTACAGTGGAGGGAAAATGGCCTCCCTGTCATCTCTTGTCCCTGTAGGAAAGAATGCTTCTTATCCCAAATAGGAAAAGGTGTTTCTAAGGCACCCATAGCTGACCTCCAACTCAGAAATAGCTCACATTTGGGCAACAATGGCTGCCAAACGTGAGAAAGTATCTCTCCCCAGCAGCCCTAAATTAAAGCAGGCAGGCTACCTTTTCTACAAGCATGAGGTAGTGAAAATTGGATCATAATGGTGGATCAATTTAAAACCCAAGATGTTCTCAGTTATCTAATGAAAGATGAATTCTAAACTGAAAATCAAAATATGGGAAGGAAGGCATAGTTATAAGGATCTGTGCCCAAATTTCATCTAGCATTTAGGATGCAAATTCCAGAGGCATGCTACAATTTTTAATTGAGACTTGGGTGAAGAGAGAAGCAACACATTCACCCCACCCTGGCATTTTTAGATAACTGACAACCTTCACCTCCTCAGTTTCATCTTATGCTCTGGTCACATGATTGTCTTGCCTTCTGCCTGCCTCTGCACAAGCTGTTCCCTGATTAATGAATCCTTCCTTCCATTCTTTGTTTAGTTCAGTCAACCCAAAACAGAGAAGAGGACATTAAATTATAAGAATCCTTCAAGACTTCATGCCAGTTTCCTGTAGTACTCCATCTTTCAGGTACTCCCCAAAAGCTCCCTGTATTCTTCCCCTATAATCTTGCAATAATTTCCTTAGCAGAAGCTATCAGTACAATCACCCCCATTGCAAATTTGACATCCCAACTACAGGAGGTCTCTCTTTTTTAATAACCAAACCCTATTCACCTTTGACCTTATGTGCTAAGCACTATGTCTGAAATATAATTAGAACTCCAAAGCTTTATTATGTATACAATGGAAAGGAACATATGTGTGTCTGAATGCACATGCAGAGGTAAGAGGACATCTTTGTGGATCTGTTCTCTTCTTCCAAATTTATGCAGATTCAGGGACTTGGATCCAAGTCACCAGGCTTGTGTGGTAAATGTCTTTACCTGTTGTGCTGGCTTTCCGGCCCCACAGACACTTGCTTTACAATTCAGTCTCCACAACTTACTGCTCACTTTCATTGTGTGATGACACATGGAAGACTTGATTTTGTAAACTATTGGGTTAATTCTAAAATCACCAATACACAATAGAGGGAATGGAGTTAC
Organism: Myodes glareolus; assembly: GCF_982192425.1. Taxonomy (NCBI): domain Eukaryota; kingdom Metazoa; phylum Chordata; class Mammalia; order Rodentia; family Cricetidae; genus Myodes; species Myodes glareolus. The sequence continues at coordinate 76,750,927 of NC_142034.1, read as the reverse complement.
TAAAACGGAGGACCTGGAAACACTGTGCGGTTAAAAGGATGGGTTCTGGACTCCTACCCCTGCCTGCACAACCAGGCTTTCCCTGGACCTATCTGATGCCACATCTTCATTCTCTCACGTTTACTCACTTGGCTCCAGCCAAGGTGTTCCCAGCTGGAAACCTGGCAGGTTTTTTTATGAAAATAAAATGACAGAACACTGAAGGTATCAAAAGTGTCACATGCATATTTTCTGTAAGGATCACTGTCCTCATGTGCTCTGCTTCTGAAGTGTGCTAACCACATAATGATTACCTGTCATTCTCTGACCCTTACCCTGGAAACAACTTGTTTATTCACAAGTTGCATTTCTCATGTGATGCAACGATACCAGTGACCTTCCCTCTATCTACCTGGCCAAACAAGGATTATTTCCTTTTCCCAGAAGGGCCCAGCTCTCCAGTTAGTTCTGGAAACTTTACAGTCTCTCACGTCACTCCTACTTCCAAAAATTCAACCACGGACACCAAACATTCCAAACATATTTGGATTTTGTCAGTCGTGATGATTCCTAACTAGCGCATGGCTTTTAAGCCAAAAAACAAACAGGAGTAATGTTCTCATTCAGATTCATCAATCCTAATTAAATCCAGTGGGTCTCATACACACAGAAATAAACACAAGTATGAAGGGGTCTTACTAGCAGGAAGAAAGGTTGCAGTGGAAGAGATAAATGAGAAGAAACGGGTTACTAGAAATATAAGTATTTAAAACTAAAATTTATTATACACATTTATGAAATATCAAAGACTTTTTAATCAAAAATTAAATAGGTACTTTTCAAATGAAAGAAAGTTACGCAAATTACCATAAGTCACCTCCTTAGCAGTGAGAGTGTATTAGAGAAAACCTAAATAGAAGGTATTCCCTGGTAAAACAAGAGCGACAATGTAACCGAGCCAGAGACAGCCCAGAAAGCATGAGTGTCACTTGAAATGGTGACCTTGAACAAGTACTGTATGACTTCCAAAGTCTTGTTTTCCACATCTAAAAATTGCAAATGTCTATTATACATTCTAAAGAACTAAAAATTGAATTACTTGCGGGATTACAAGAACACTTAAATATATTTATGGGGGAAGAAAACAGAAATTTCTGGTGAAGAAAACCTCAAAACCATTTCAGTGAAAATTTAAATGTCTGAAGAGCTACCAGTGAATATTTGACTAATGAGCTGAAAATAGATTGTTAAAATGCTTGTCTTTTACCTACATAGCTAGCTTGCTGAATAAAACATGGATAAAGAGTACTAGACTCATCTCCTGCTGAAGTGTGGTTAAGTCTTAATCACAGCCACAGGGGTCAGTAACGCAGCACACACTGACACAGCAGCAGTCGTGAGTGGGACATCCTGCTAGGTGCTAAGAGCAATGCTAAGGAGAACCGCAATACTGGACAGATGGTCTCGCCTTTCTGCTTAAGATCCCTCCACACACACACACAACATGGGATTGCATTGGAATAAAATCCAAATTCTTCATGTGGCTTTGAAATCCTAATTTTTGAAGCCCTTTTTTCTCCAACATCACCTGCTGCCATAGTACCTACTAACTTTCTCTAATTAATTTTCTTTTTAAGACCCTTATCCAAGTAGACTGTTATATTCTATTTGTTTGGGTTTTCTATTGTTTTAGCTTTGACGTCCCTGGATATATCCTTACATTATATTATGTTAGTCCCTGCTTAGAATATTCTTCCACCATGGAACATACCCTGTTTATGACTCCTTTCAGCTCTCTGAGTCCAACTAAAGCACCACCCCTTCAGATTAGTTTTTTCTTATCATACTGTCTTCTCTGCCCCTACTTTATCACCAGCGTTATCTCGCTCCTTCTTCCTCCCAAGTTTTCTCTCATCCCAGGTTTGTTCTCAAATTCAAAATTATTGTTTTCTTGTCTCCTTGGGATTTGTCTGAGCCTTGGAAGGGGCTGGACCATGGTCTGGGTTGCCCACTGTCTAATTCTTACATGTAGTACATACAATACCATGTATGCAGAAGCCATGCTCTGGTGCACTGAATAAAGGAGATCAATGCAACTATATGGGCCACCACATAAGGGAGTGGACCTTCAGTCCTGTCACTTGAGAAAAAAAAAAAGAAACAAATATTTGAAGGGAAAAACATAGAGAAAAGGCAGAAATGAAGACACAAGGATGGACTGAAGTTCATGTAGGTTTCCTTAAGGACATAACTGATGAGCCTCACTGTGCAGGGCCATAAGAACCCAAAATAGCAACACACACAATATTTATTCCATGACTAAGAGATTCATTTAAGGTTTCTAATCAAGATGGGAAAAAATGTTACTTTTATGCTTTAGGAGGCTGTATCTTGTGCCAGTAAAGATTTGTAATGGAAGGAGACTGGGAAGAAGGCCACTACATGGGCCAAGACAACGTCTTGCCAAACAGCCAAGCCCAGGAAGGAAGGCAGAGTGGCGTATAAAAGGCATTTGGGCCTTGGATCCAGAGAGTGAGAAGGTGAGTAGAAAGGCTCTTACAGAGCAGTACATGGAAACTGGGGCCTGTAGAAAGAGTTGTGACTGAACAACAAGGGACAAGTCTAGTTTTGTCTATCACCCAGGCTCTAATTGATACGATGTAAAAATCTGACCCGTGGGTTTGTACAGCCATGATCTGTAGCCTCATCCAGCCTGCCTTCCTCTGTGTGGAGCCTTTCATATTTTCCCCTTCCCTTTAATCATGAATGCCTTTAGAGTTGCTGGGGTGCTTTCGTTACTTATAAAAATTATGAAAATGTACAAAATATGGTTGTACTTAGAAGAGAATATGCAATCAAATGTTAGAATAACTTATATCCCATCTCCTCAGCAGCCTCTCTTTATGACTTCAAACCTTCCTAGCAAACTTTATATGTATATGTTAAGTCACATTTTTATGCAAATAATACAACATTATACATGTGGTTCTAGATTTTGATTTTCACTTCATGTGTTTGGAAGATCCTTTCTTGTTAATATATACATATGCATTCACACACACACATGCACACACACTCATTGAGATAAGGTATTGCTGGTAAGTCAAGATTGCCTAAACTAATGATCTTTCTGACTCAGTCTCTTGAGTGCTGGACTCATAAGCATATACCACCACTTTTGACTCTATTCATATTGTTAAAAAAGAGTTTTATATTGTAGCAATTTCAGCATGATTTATACTGTTCATCACAATACTACAATGAACATTCTAGGATGCGCATATTCACCTAGCTGTTTAGATGGGTATTTCTTTAAGCACATAGCAAAAGCACTAGATGGGTGAACCTTTCCCAAGGGCAATATAGCAGGATAAATGAGGTTTAGAAGGGACAACAGGGAAATATCTTCTGGCTGAACAATTCAAGCCTTTCTTCATAGAAATAAAAATAGGTGAGTCATGAGAAGTCACTAAAGAAGATTTGTGTTCAGGTCTAACAGGTCCATCTAGGTAAAAGAGAACATTCAATGTCCTTGACCACTTGAGAAATAGTTTTATGTGATATAAAGACAAAACGGAAAAGGAGAGATCTTCCATTTGCTTGTTTGCTTTCTGTTTAAATCCAGCACCATGAATGACATAGCCTGACACTCCTGAGGATTGTCAACCACCAATTCCTGGGTCCTTCACCACTTCTGATTCAGCTTCTACCCATCAGGACTGGTACTTTATTTTCAATGATCTGATTGTAGATTCTGATGTCCTTAAAGACTGAATTCCTAATAGTCATTGCTATTTGTCTTTATCATAGCAGACATTCATTATCCATTTGCTGAATGTATAGATGCATTGGATGAATGGATGGATGCATGCATGGATGCATGGATGATGGATGGGTGATGAATAGATGGAGGGATGGAGGGATGGAGGGATGGAGGGATGGGTGGATGGATGGATGGATGGATGGATGGATGGATGGATGGATGGTGGGATGGAAGGATGGATGGATGGATAAATGCACAAGTGAATGCATCTATAAGAATCTATAAGATGAAACTATGTCTGGGATTAGTAAAGAGTGTGAAGGGAAAATTTCTTTTCTTTGTGTCTTTCTACTATCAAATTTTCACTGCTTCTCATAAAATGTGAGGAAAATGATGCATAACTGTGTATAGTTATGTACATATACATGCATACATGTGTGTACATAGAACATCCCTAATGAAGTTTTAAACTCATTCACCCATCTCCTCCCCAAGTTTTATCCCTTAAAAATGGGAGTTAGTGGATATCATCCAATGATACCCCTGACAGACTGAATTCTAAATGGGTCCACATTGTGAAACTTACATTTTTGAAGCACGATTACTAAAAACTCAGAGAGAGAAATTGGGATTCAACCTGCAGATCCAAAAAGCAAAGGAGCCAGCCACTGCCTCTTACTGCAACCTCAGTCCAAAACCCAAAATGGCGATCCTGCCTCCAGGAATCTCACAATGAGACTGTGCCTGAGAGCTGTTTCCTCCCTTCTTATAATGCTCTCTAGGACCGAGATTAAACAAGTGCACCACTGGGATTAAAGGCATGCACCACCCGGTTACCATGAAAACTAGTATGGCCTCTGGGATTAAAGGTGTGTGTTATCACTGCCTGGTGTAAGGCTGACAAGTGGGGCTGTTTTACACTCTGATCTTTAAGGCAAGCTTTATTTATTAAAATTCAAGTGAAATGGCACTTCACATTTTACTTGACGTGTATTCTATTGTGTTATATAACATGCATGACAGATGTATCATACTTTTGATTTCAGACACTGATTCTCAGAATGAGTGAAAGTCAACTAAAGAAAAGTGCCAGACAATGGAGCAACCAATACAGTGCTAACAGTAAAGATGGAGTCCGGATGGCGGGACCCATGGCTTGTGTGCAGGTTGGACTGCAGTGACATGAGAGGAAAACTATCGAAAATTAACCACAGTAGATGCAGGAAAATGCAACTTCCAATGTTAGCTTCATGCTCCGGGTAGCCTTCATATCTGTGCGTCTTCCCTGTGTTTACCAGTCCATTTTCACATCACACTCACACCACCGTCCTTCCGGCTAAATAAAAGATGCCACTCTTCTTGTCCTTTCCCTTAATAGAAATGATCTCTAAAATCTATCTTCCTGATAACAGGATTCGAGTCAGCCTAAGCCTACAAGAACTCTCCCTGGACCTTATCTTCAGCAAATCGTATTGTCGGGAAGTAGAAAATGTAGTTTGTCTTGCATTATCTGTAATGCGAGAGACAGGCCTTCATTTTGACAAGTTGCCACTGGCAATATGGGCCCTGCTGGGTGAGAAGCAGATGTAACTGTTTCTCTATTTACAGGAGCAGAACGGATCTTTGGAGGGAGTCGAGGTAATTGACATGCTGTCCTCACCATGCCGCACAGAGGGTCTTCACAGCCACCCTGGTCAAAGTCACAGCAGAAGGTTGAATCCCAAAGAGCGCATTCGGCAGGGACTGACCTGCATACATAAACACCTACCAGTCAAGTCACAGACATGTGTGGCCAGACATAATTCTTAGCATTCCTGTCTGCAAAGGACTGCATGTGACCACATGAAAGAGAGTAGGACATGGTCCCAGACAGAGACAAACTAAAACTATGCCATACAATAGGAAAATGGGGAGCTGAGTAGTGCTTGGCTGATGTGCCAGAGAAGGAACAGAGAAGAGCCTATTTGGTCAGATCCACTAAGTCACAATTTTCAGACTTAGAGGAAATGAAAGAAGATAGGCCCCAGTTCTGATCTGCTCTAACTGAACTCTCTTTGGTTTCAATTTGTTCATCTGTAAAGGAGGAATGACAGTAATTAGCTCAGAGAGCTCTTATGGGTGAGGCCTATAACCTCTACACACTATTACAATCACCAAGCAAGCATTAATGTCATGAATAGGTTGGGCAGGGCTCAAGGAGTAACATAACAAAGCAAGTATTTTTTTATATTACTTCATGTCCTAAGATCTGTTTCATGCTAGCAGAAATGGTACTTCAGACCAAGCCACAGGCAACCCAACTAGTCTCATTTATTTATTTTTATTTATTTATTATTGATTTATTTTTGTTTCTACACTAGAGTGCGTATCCATACTAGTCATGGTGCACATGGGGAAGTCAGAGGAGAATTTGCAAGAGTCAGCTCCTTCTACTCTGTGGATTCTGGGGATCAAACTCTGGTCATCAGGCTGGGTAGCAGGCACCCTTGTTCCTAGTGTAATGTTGCTGGCCCAGTCTTGTCACCATCTTCATGTTTCTGAGAGCATGGCATCTAAAGTGAACAGCCTCCCAGTTGAGGGTTAACAATGCCAACTGTTGGGAAACTTTGGGTGAATAGCTTACATTATCTATGCCAACACTATGGATTCCTCATGAATTCTAAGAGGATGAATCATTAGAGCTTCCACGCAGATTGAGTACAGGAAAATACTAAGTAGGTAATAGGTAATAGTTATTATTGTTACTATTATTACAAAATACATCTTAGTCAGTAGAGTACTAGTCTAACAAGCACAAAGCCCTAGGATAAATCTCCAGCACCACATAAAATAGAACTAAAGGTGCTTGCTTAAAATCCTAACACCAAAAGGATCAGAAACTCAGGGCCAAAGCAGCAAATCTGAGACCACCTGCAGCTACCCAAGACCCAGAATGAAAATCAGTGAATGCATAAAATATGCAAGCTTTTGCAAACCATGAAGCAGGGCAGATGTTGTTATTTTAAGTGATCAACTTTAGGAAGAATTAAATATCCTCTTGTTTTATTCTGTTTGTTTGCTAGTTTGTTTTTTTCAATAATGATTAGAACAGTCTGAGAACTGCAGGAGTTTCCACTGTAAGAAACAGTAAACACCATTTCCTCAGGATGCCTTTGTTTGGGGTTCTGAACCTAAGTTAACCTAAAATCCAGTTATGACTGGACAACATGACCAGCAGCTAGTGAGCACTACACCTGGCCACCATCTGTTTACAATATTCAGGTTGCGTGCACACGCATGCGTGCGTGTGTGTGTGTGTGTGTGTGTGTGTGTGTGTGTTTATACCCTCTTTTCCACAATCCTAGCAGTGCCTAGGAAGGGGAGAAAGAATAAGCAAGAGAATAAATAGATTAGTAATATGCATATGTAACTGTATGGTGTGGGCTTGAACATCAAACACTAGCAGAGTCCCATTTTGGTATGTGCACATAAAGGTTCAGGCCTTTGGGGATAAATTCATTCTCTTGATATTTGGGTTTCTATCTATAAGGAAGGGAAAACAATACCTACCCCACAGTGCAACATAAATTAGCTAGGAACAGCTCTTAGCACAATCTATATGATATATATAATGAATGTGCAACAGACATCGCAGGCATTAGAATTATTGTGACAATGTTGGTGAGGATGATGGACAGGATCGTGGTGATTAATGATGGTAAAGCCTGGCTGGAATGATGGAGGGATGGATGAAGAGGATGACGGTTGCTGACGATGTTGAGAATAGTAGAGAGAGACAACAGTGGTGGGGACCGGTGGGAATGACGGGGAGAATGATGAAGACAATGATGGAAAGATTCAGAGTGGAATTGATAGTGAAGATGGTGCTAATCAGAGAGAGAAAGATGAAGACAATGGTGGTGAGGGCCATTGTGTGGGCTCTTTCAGCAAGTTCCTTTAACCTGAACCAGCCTGGAGCATCTTATGAGCAGAGATGCAACAGAATTGGCTCATAGGAGAGATAGCCTATCAACGGAGCCAGTGGTTTAGATTGCTCAACTAAATAAGCTGAGGAATGAGTGAGGACAACTAACATTCGGATGCCAACATAGAAACATCAGTCGGAGCCAATTGACTAGTCCACTAAGTACCGAAGACAAGTAGAAAGGAAAGATGCATGTTAAAACACATTCCTTCACTAATCAATGGTATTTGCCTCCTGATGGAGAACATCTTACCAGGATTGACTTTGTTGGGGAACAATGCAAACTGCTGACATGTGAAATCAAAGAACACAGAACATCCTTGACTCTCCCTATACCTTCATGTTCATGAGCCATGAACCCCTAAAAATGTGTGCATAAAGGTGTTTCTGTTAGTAGGGCTTCGGTACTGTCAATTCCAAAAATGTCTTAGAAAGCTGATGAAGCTGCATCCATATAACCTACGGTCAATGTGTTACTTTCTGTATGGAGGACAAGAGAAAAAAAATTCTGTGACTAAGTAACAGAAAGAAATGGTAAACCAGCAGAAAATGAGTGAGGTTTACATGCAACATAGTCACGCACTTTATTACATACAATTAAACTACGAATTTTAGCTTTTTGTCTATGCTACTGAAATATTGACCCAGTAAAAACTAATGTCCAAAGGTTTCTATGTGAATTTAGTGTAATAGGGTTTCTGACAAATTAGAAATCTCATCCAATCTTATAAACTTTATGCTAATACTTCAGCCCCATGACCAAATATCACAGAAAACTGACCACAAACTTGTCTGTATATAGTAAACTATAAAACAGGAAGCTAATACTTTTCTAGAGTTATTATATCCATAAAATAGGAGAAGACCACAGTCAATCAGTCTAGTCCCTGGGAAACTAGAAACAATATTTGTAAAGTTCTTTCTGGAAATTTCACTTATCTCACATCATGAGATTCCTGACGAGGTCCATCACCAACAATGTAGATACAGAGACTGCTCTTTGTCTTGAGCAACCTCAAGAAGTAGCAAAGACTGCAGTGGGTACACATCTGGAGAGTTGATTGGCAACCGGGGGAATTATTTTGTCAGAGCTGTCACACCCTGGCTCTGTTAATTGCTCAGAACAAAACTCAAGATTATAGAAAATTATCACTTCAAGGTGTCCACAGCTCCTTCATGCCAGGCTACATCTGGATAGACCCAGGAGGCTAGGCAAGAACACATAGCGAGTACACAAGACTACACAGGAAATAGGTGCACACAACCTGTGCTCTGATCCCACAAACAGGTCCCTGGCAATGACATACATCCCAAGTGTTAATCACAACAAGCAGCATATGAAACAGAAGAATGCTGGGTTCTGGGCGTTCATGTTCTCCCTCAGACGCACCACTGTGCTCTGCATTGAGTTTTCTAAGGTTCAGCCTTTCCATGTCCAAGGATATTATCGCTGTTTTCTTTGAAAATAACAAAGATTGAATGATATATGAAAAGCATTGATCATGTGCCCACCTCATAAAGAGAAACAAGACAGGGCTTAATTAGCATGGTTGTTAGAATTAAGTGAGTAATAAGATACACAAATCACCTAGTATAGTGTTTACTCTAACACCTACTCAATAAACGTTAGCTTGCTGTTACAGATACTATCTCAAATTTAAGCTCTAAACCTTCCATGATTCAATTATGAGTTTTCTCTGGTAACTAAGTATGGGTTTCTGGTCTCCTAGCCCGGTACCCTTGCTACCATCTTTCTCCACGGTGGAGTCTGAAAGTACATGGAGCCTTAGCATAATGCTACACATTGTCTTTCTGCTCCTCTTTCCCAGCCTGTGAGCCAAGAACTGGGGACAGATGTAGTACTGACCATCGCATCATGTGGAGTGTAACTGACCTGGCCCAGACCAGCTGCTACCCTGCTACTCTCAGCTTTTAGTACTTATTCTAGAAACATGAGACACAATCAAGGTCTGAAATGCTTTGAAAAGTAGTCAGCCAGATGTCAAACCTGCTTAGTCTCTATGGTTTCCCTTTCCCATACACCAGCTCGACCCATGCCAAGCTCCATCTAAGTGTTCAGGCCTGATCGTTGAGGTGAAAGTGAATGCCATCCCTTGGACAGCTTGTCAGAGAAGTGGCTAATATATTAATGAGCCACATCTATATAGTGCCTGCATTTCTTATGGACAAGTAACTTTTTGACATTAGATCTACCTACTTGCAAGCAACTGCAAATATGGCTAAGGAACAATGACAATATTAATAGTACTAGCTAGTGTTTATTGAATGGTTAACTATGACTCAAGGGCTGTACTAACCAACCTGCAAATACTGCCCCACTTGCACCCTACAACCCTAGGATTAACTGTTGAAAATAAAGAAACATTATGTGAAATTTAGAAGACATGTGTCTTTGCCAATATATGAACAATTTGGGAGGAAATTGGGAGAAAAAGATTGATTTTTATAATTAAATAGCATCTGTCACCCAGAAACAAGGGATAATTTTTAATAATGAAAATATGTCCTATAAGAGATAAATCTTACATTTCTCCCATCTACACGGCCAAGCAACCTTCGCGTGTATCTAAAATACCATCCCATGAATTTGCATTTCCCAGAGAAGTATCTGATCCTATCATAATCATACACGCTGAGATTGACCAGGAACATTGTACATAAGTTATCTCAGCTCTCCATTGCTGCTAGAAGTATATAAGAGATGATAAAAATGAGCAGGTAGTTTATACTGCCTGCAGGTGGTTTACACAAGAGGGGCATCTAAACTCAAGTCTGGTTTGCTCTGTATCACAAGGTTATAAGTAACCATTGCAGGCACAGATTATACTCTACCAAATGACAAGGTAACTGTATCAAAAAGGTAATAAAAATTATTCCCAACTTTAAATCACCAATGTGTGATTATATTAGCTTTTGCCCATGACTGCACTAAGGGAAAATGACAAAAGGCAAAAAAAAAAATTATTCATCTATTTTCTAACCATCAACTGCACCACTGCTCTGAATATACCCAGTACTCTGTTCATACATAGGACCATAAACCTTAACCAACTGAGGGTGAGCTCCTGAGTAACTGAGTAGGATAGAAAAATCTTTATAAATGAACAGTTTTGTAGGAAAAAACTAAGTGTGCTCAGACTTATTATCAGGACACACAGGACCAGCATACCAGGAAGCCCATGACTATGATGCTTTTAATTAAAGAACTGTGAGTAGTCTTTAATGGTCAAGCACTCTGTGCCAGTTAGAAAACGTATCAGAAAGTATACTGATTTATAGTGAGGAATCAAGTATACATCTTCCACCATGAAGCAAATGACTCCAAGACAAATTGTTTCATGATGTTACATTTGAAAGGTCTGGAGTTCTATTAGTCTCATAGTATAGATTTCAGAAAAGCACAAACAAACTGAAATAAAATAAAACACCAAGTCCTAGGTTTATGAGAATGTTATTTTCATGGTTTATGTGAATCAACCCAGATAGGGCACAGTGAGTTACTAATCTCTTTGTTTTAATAAATGTGTTTACGAGTTCAGAGAACGCAGTTTGATTCAATGTCTCATAGAGCACTCAATTTTGGTAAATTAAAGTTAATAACATTTCTCCATGAGCTACAATAACATTGCGCTGTGAACAACAAAGAAAACATAGCCACTCTGTAAAGCGGCAGCAAGGAAAGCCTTTGCACCCTGCCAGTCTCCAGGTTTGAGAAGAGTTGAAGAACATGACTCACAAATACAGAGGTGGGTGGGCACGCAGTGGAGGGCATGGACTGGAGTGTATGCCATGCTACCCACCTACCTAAATTCTCTCCAAATTCACAACACCTGCAAAATTAGGTTGACTTTAAGCTTGCCAGGAAAGGTATCCAATTTGGAAAGCTGAGAGAATAGAAATGGAAGATGTAAATAACTACAAATACCTAAATATTTCCCAAACAATCCTGTAAATACTAAGCTTGGAATTGGCCCTTCAGAAATGAAATGCCCCATTGATAAACTCTGTAACAAAGGTGAGGCAAACTATACACCTTGCTCCTGAAAGGAATAGAGCCTAGTACTGAATGAAATTCCTTAACACCTTGGAAGAGTTTACAAATAACCTTTAATGTTCTACTTTATAATTAATGCCATGTATACTACTGCAGACTAGCGCAGAGCAACGTAATGTAATTATCCGTTGTATAGTTCCGTTGTTCCCTTTAAACTAATGTTGCCTTGTGCCTCCTGCTCCTCCACACTGATTAGAAGCAAGGGATATTCTCCCTTTGAGCCTTGTGTCATGACTCTGTAACTCTTCCTCTTTTAATTAGTCCTCTCTTCCTGTGGAATGTCAGAACCACAGGATAAGGGCTGTCTGTGGTAGCCTGCTCACTACTCGAAGCCAAGCTCGTTCTTAATTAAAGCATCTTATATCTGAACAGCATTGCTCTGTTCATAAAATGTTTTCGTGGCCATTATTGCCTTGGATTTGTGCAGTGGATCTCTAAGGGAGACAAGGAAGGGATTACTGTTGTCAGTGGGTAGATGAGGAAACAGATGCACTAGAGGTCACAAGTGTCCGTCAACCCAGAGCATAACTTAGAACCCATATAGCTGCTTCCTTCCCTTTCCATTGTCGTTTTGAGTTTTCCAATTAAAAAATAATAATTCCCAGTACTCTCCATATAAAGTGTTCAAATACAAAGGCTACAATGATGTCATTAAAAGGCAAAAACAAATACAGATGACCAAGTAGCATGTGCATTAGAAAACTCTGCTTGAAAATATGTCAATTCAAAAAAATTATTTGAAATTTGACAAGGACCCAGACAAACATACACTTAATAGGAGAGGCAGTTATGAACCTGCCCTTGGGATGCCTATGGTGATGCCTGTGTTATACAAACTTCTCAATATATAGTTAGGAACAGAAGACTTTCTATGCATAAAGGCACTCCATGGGAAACCTTGTCCATATGAATGAGAGTTTAATTCACAAAGAAAAATTTGGTCCTTGGTCCTGAGAAACTCACAGTGTGCTGGGAACTGGTAGCCACTGCTTTAGAAAATTTCTTGCTCTATGGAGCTTCTCTTCCACTCCCCCACTACTTACCAGAGTTAGGTAGGCTTGAGACAGACTGCATAATATGTTACGATAATTACAATTAGAATGATTTAGTGTTCATTGCAACAGAAATACATTGCTTGAGCCAACAGTCTCCAAAACTGACTTTAAAAAAGTAAGAACATAGAATCAGAACCTTCTTACATATTTGAAGTAAGCTATAGGTTTCCACAAATTCTATATGTTTTGAGGAGAAACAAATAAAACCAAGAGAACTAGTTGAGATGAAACAAGAAAGTTTCTAATTTAAACAGGGTCAACTATATGTAGGGCATGGCAGCTTTCTTTCCCAGAAGGCAGCTAAGATGGCTGATTATGGGTATGGGACTTAGAAGCAAAGCAACTCATCAATGTGTGTGTAAAGTGCTGTCCCACCACCTATGATCTGGGTAATTTTAAGCAAAAATCTTTTCAAATATTTCAAACTACATTTTCCTTTTATAAAATGAATAATCATAATTCCTCTGTCATGGTGTCACTCAAGAGCTTAGTGTGAGGCGCCTCTGTGGACCCTGTCATTCACACAGTACTACACGGGACAACCATCTGTTTATACTTGGTGCTAGGAGTGTAGATTAGACCCCGGACTTTATGGGACATTTATATTAGTAGGTAAGCATTGATTAAAGACTCACAGAAATCTAAAATTAAAACTATGCTCAGTGTTCTTAAGGGAGCATATAGGGTACTGTGGGAGGAGGTAGGATATGGGCTGCCTAGCGAGTGGAGAGTAATGAGACAAAGGAGTAAATGAAGAAGTGATTGAAGAATAGAAATATGAAATAAGAGTGGATATTAGCCAACTAGGATAAGGAGAAGTGTCTCTAACCAGAAAGTTTGAGCAAGTTAGGAACTCAATGGAAACAGAGGAGTTTGACAGAACAGGCATACAAAAGGTCAGAATGTCTTCAATAATAGCGGCTATGACCAGGTGGAAGTGCAATGAAGGCAATCTCTTATCTCTGTCTCACCCCATGAGCCTCTTTGCCTTTCCCTACCCATCATGTTCCCAGACCCATGATTTTTGGTTTGTTTTATTGACCCATAACCATGCCCGTGAATGTTTATTAGATTGGAATTAGCCACTGAAGCCCGATGAAGTCATCAGTGGGAGTACAACTGAAGGAGGTGCCCATGCTCTGAATATTAGCAAGAACCACTTTGGATCAAAAATAATGTAAATTCTAAGAATGTTGGAAAAATACTACAGCTCCTCCACAGGAAAGTGGCCCTCTGTCCAAATCTCTTACACTGTTCTCCAGACTGCACGCCTTTCTTTTGTCTTGAGGATTTCAAACCCAGATACTCACAGAAGCCAGCCAGGGATGGTGGATGCACACCACATTCTGGAAGGAAAATAGTGGTATATTTTCACCATGAAGCATTACTCTGTTATTTTAAAAAATGACATCATGAAATTTGTAGTAAATAGATGGAACTAGAAAAAGAATCATCCTGAGTGAAGCATCCCAGGTACAGAAAAGCAAATATTGGTATGTATTTGCTTATATGTATATATTAGCTGTGAAATCAATGATAACCAAGCTACATAGAACCAGAGAGGTTAGATATAGAGTAGGGGACTTGAGGGAACACTATAAAGCTCTTTTGGTTTTTTTGTTTCGTTGGTTGGTTGATTTTGTTTTTTCGAGAAAGAGTTTCTCTGTAGCTTTGGGGCCTGTCCTGGAACTAGTTCTTGTAGACTCACAGAGATCTCCCTGCCTCTGTCTCCTGAGTGCTGGAATTAAAGGTGTGTGCTACCACCGCCTGGCTTCATAGAGCTGTTTTAAAAAGAAAAATAAAATGAAGAATTATGGATGGATGGGGGTGCTAGAATGGAAGGATCAAGTGAGGAGCAGGGAGAAGGATATGGGAGGCAATACAAAGAGAGGCAGCTAAAATTAAGGAAAATTTGAGGGGTGGTATGTGAACCAAATACAGCTTTTAAAAAAAAACTTCATAAAATATATGCATATATAAAGACAATCTAAATAAAATTGACAAATAATGAGGAAGAGAGAATTTCAACTGGACATCGCTTGTCACAAAATGAAATTTCCTGTAACAGGATTGGCTTTCATCTAATTAAGTTTTTGGCTAAAGGAGCCCTACTGGAATCCTCAAGCAACCCAGACTGTTGCCAAGACTTTAGCTTGCTCTCCATAAACTGACAACAAGGCCCCATTGCTGATGACAATACCTATACAAGTCATTGAAGGTGGAAATGCTAAGCCAGTGTCTACACAGAGCCTTCATCCCTATATTTCAGCATCTTTGGTACTGTAATGTAGTCTGAAACTCTCAAAATAGCAAAGGAAACACCAAAACAGCCACAAATCCTTTATCTACAATGTTGTACTGCATATAAGATATGGTAGGGCAAAGGTGGCACAAAGCTTGTGGGAGTAGCCAACCAATAACTGATTTGACTTGAGACCCACTCCAAAAGCTGGAACCTACATCTAACACTGCTTGGGTGACCAAGAACCTGAGACTAAATAGCTCATATGCCTAGGGTAAAAACCAAATAATAGTTGTCTAAATAAAAAAAGAAAGAGAAGAAGGAAAAGGAGGAGGAGGAGGAGAAGGAGGAGAAGGAGAAAAAGAGGAAGAGAAAGAAGAAGAAGAAGAAGAAGAAGAAGAAGAAGAAGAAGAAGAAGAAGAAGAAGAAGAAGAAGAAGAAGAAGGAGAAGAAGAAGAAGAAGAAGAAGAAGAAGAAAATATAGTGTTAAAAAGCTCCTAATGATATTCTGCTAAACACATAGATCTGTGCCTTGTTCAGCTTTTATCAGAGAAACTTCCTCCTGTAGCAGATGGGAATATCCCTAGAGACCCACAACCAGTCATAATACAGAGAGTGAGAGACCTTGAAAGACTCAGCCCTATACAGGATTGCTCTCTTCAGAGCTTGGGGGACCATACAGAGGAGGAGGCAGAAAGAGTAAAAGCCAGCAGTGATGGAGGACACTAGAAAACAAGGCCCTGGAAATCAACGCATTGCTTGTATGAACTCACACAGCCTGAAGCAGGCTGCACAGGGCCTGCACGGGCTCTACCAGGTTCTCTGTATTTATATTATGACTTCCAGTTTAGTGTTTTTTATGGGTATATGAACAAGTGGGTTTCTGATTTTTGTATTTTCTCTTGGGCTTCTTTTCTTCTGTTGGTTTGTCTTGTTCAACTTCAACGAGATAGTTTCTCTTTTATCTTATCACATTTTAATTTTTTATATTTTTGAATGAGTGAATGAACAATTGAATGAAAATCCATCTTCTATGGTAAAGGTTAACAACTTATCTGTCACTTATACCTACTGGGTATATTCACTACTCCAGGACAGACCTCACATTCAGGAGGAGTTGACTAGCATATAATGGACTCCACAGGTTTTTGTATGTGCTTTTATTTGGTTACAGTTTGGTAAAGTTTTTTAGGGAGAAGTGAAGGTACTGATTAGTTGGTTGGCTGTTACTGTTTTGTGGGTTTTTTCTCCATCTTAGGTGTGGTCTTATTTTGTTTTCTTGGTTTTAAGGGGCGGTTATTGTATTGGATTTTTCTTTGTGTTTTGAGAAATAACTTAATGTTGGGTGGGTAGGGAGGAGGTGAAGGTCTGGGAAGAGGAGAACATGATCAGAATATGTTTAAATTTAGAAATTGCTTTAAATAATAAAATATTTTTTAAAAAAATTAGTTAATGATAATCAGGTTCTATTTATGAGATCCATGAGGTTGAATGAAAGAGAACAGACTCATGAAGCAAATTCAGTTCTCTGAACTCCATGGCACATACATATATATAAATAAATAAATAAATACTAAGAATTTAAATATATTTACATTCACAACAGGTAAGTTGACACATAACTTCAGGTAAGAGCCCAAACTGGCCCGAGAGTCTTCAGTGTTTGTATTACCTTTGTATTACCAGTAAAGATCCCTAATGGTTTGCTGCTTAAGAGAACTTAGTCTTAACCATTTATTTTGTAGAACATAGTATAGCACTTCTTCTAACCTCCTTTTTGGTGCAAACTTTCAAGATGTTGCTTCAATCAGAATTGGAAGGAAATCCTCACAGCAATCCAATTCACATGCCAATTTAAAGGGACAAATGCAGATTTTCTTCCACTTCCTGAATAAATGGATCTTTTAAAGCATCTCTCTGGGGTGGTTTCCTTTGACAATCTGTCAGGTGAAGGGATATAGTATTAGAATTTGTGAGCTCTGCTGTCTGATTAAATAAACTCTAACAAATTCACACTAGAACTGGATACCAAGGAATAAGCTCTATGAGAACACACTACCTGTACGGGTATTCTCATGACGGTCTTTACTCACCAAGCCAACTATTTATCAAAATCTTATAAAATGTATCTCCGAGTTTCAGCCCATTCGCTTTGACAGCAGTTGATTAAAACAAGGTATCGCTCG
Source organism: Myodes glareolus (assembly GCF_982192425.1). Classification (NCBI taxonomy): domain Eukaryota; kingdom Metazoa; phylum Chordata; class Mammalia; order Rodentia; family Cricetidae; genus Myodes; species Myodes glareolus. The sequence continues at coordinate 76,733,663 of NC_142034.1, read as the reverse complement.
CATCCAGATTCTAATTGGAACAATGATGTATTTCTTCAAAACCTGCCTTTTAGGTTCCTAGGAGAAGACTTAATTGAACTTAAAAGTTAAAACCATTATAGACCTTTTTATTCTAAATCTTTTAATTATTATTTGAGTGGGGTGCATTCATGGGGAGGCTCAAGGACAATTTTGAGGAGTTAGTTCTCTCCACCTTCATGTGAATTCCTGTCATCAAATATGGGTCACCTGGCTCATCCATCACTAGCCACTGAACCATCTCACCAGAACACCCCTTTAAAAAAATTTTAATTTATAATTTTGGAACTTTTAAATCTTAAAAGGTGTAGTTTCTCCAGACAATAAAAAAAATAAAAGGTGAGTGTCCAACATCATCATAAATTTAACAAGATTAATACATGCCCCCAGTCTATATCAACTGAACAGAGGCTTATGAGGTTACAAGATTGGTAAAATTCCCTACTTGTAAATAGGTGGGTTTGAGGACTCTACCAAAACATTTCTTAAAAAATTAGTGAACAAAATAGAGAATTATGATAAGAATAGAATGGTAAATACAAACCAATTGGACCACACTGTATACAAAGAATTTCAACTGAATACAAAAAAAAAAAAAAAAAAAAAGAACAGGAAGGAGACTTCTCTTGGAGTAACATAATTCTATCTGTGTTTCTTCCTCCATTCTTTGGTGTATCCTTTTAATATATTTTTATTAACAACCAGGAAAACATTCATCATGTTTGTCAAGTGCATTTAATAACCTAAACGGAATCATTTTGCCAACTGATGTAAAATATAGGGCCAATAATAAGAACATCAGAAGAAGCTTGTATTACTGTGCCTAGGTGCAAATAACAGGGTAGTTCTCAAGAAAAGTCTGGTTTTGAAAGATGTGTGCATGAGAGGCATCCCTGTGAGTGTGAAGTCAATGCAACCGTGCTCTGTGTTATGGACACTAGAATCTGGGAACCAGAGTGATGGCACAGTGAGATGTGTTCCATTGAGTGTTTATGGAGAGTCTTCCAGACAATGTCAAGAAGCCCATAAGTTGAATGTAAGTCACAGCTTATTAAAAACCTACTGTGTGCAAGATACTGAGATAGAAATGTGACAATACAATAAAGCATCCTGCATCAATGATTCAGTGAAGTGATAGGCGGTCCTACCATTATTGCTTATATTTAACACTCGCTGATAAACTTGATGGCATATTCCACCTTTTTTGATGCGTGAGTCTGACTCTTGCATTAACTGGTCTTTGAGGCTTCTTCAGCCACTAAGATTCTCTAACCCAAATATAAGCAGCTATGGGGTTTGTGGTGTTAATTAGCACTGGAGATTGGGCTCAGGGACTTACACATACTAGGCAAGTGTTCAACCACCCAGCTACATCTCCTGCTTTTGTTTTTACGGTTTACATTGAGTCAGGATCTAACTAAATTTTTCAGGCTGACCTTGAACTCACTCTGTAGCCTAAAATGTGCACTGAACATTCCATCTTTTTGATACAGCCTGCAGAGTAACTGGGATTATAGGCCTGTAACATCAGGCCTGGATAAACGATGTATGGATTTTGATACAGAAGTTCACTATGGAATACAATATGACTTAGCTTATGACCTTAGAAGGTACCCACATTCTCTGTTTCTTTTTTCTGTTAGATTAGAATAGTTTTTATTGTTTGTTTCTACGTTGCTAATGATCTCACAGGGTTGTACTTAGTAATGATATGGTAACTCTTGCAAGCAATTTAGAAACACTAGTAATGGGGTTATTACTGAAAATATAGAATAGTTTTTTTAAAAAAGAAAAAAAGAAAAGAAACTATCTTTTTTCATTTTACATACCAATCCCAGTTCCCACTCCTTCCACACCCCCATCAACTCCTCAGAAAGGGTAAGGCACATTGCTTTGAGGAAGCCATCCCTACTATATCTAGGCTGAGCAAGGTATCCATCCAAATAGAATAAATTCCAACAAAGACCAGTACAAGCAGTAGGGATAAATCCTGGTGCCACTGCCAGTGGCCCTGCAGTCTTCCCCAGGCATATAACTGTCGCTCACATTCAGAGGATCTAGTTTGGACCTATGCTGTTTCCTTCCCTTTCTGGCCAGAGTTGGTGAGCTCCCATTAGCTCAGGTAGACTGTTTCAATGGCTGTCCCCATCATGCTTGACCTCTTTGCTCATGTTCTCACTCCTCCCACTCTTCAACTGGACTTTGGGAGCTCAGTCCAGGGCTCTAATGCAGGTCTCTACCTGTTTCCATCAGTTGCTGGATGAAGATTCTATGGTGATATTTAAGATATCCATCGGTCTGACCATAGGGTAAGGCGAGTTCAGGTACCCTCTTCCCTATTGCTTGTTTATTTTTTTAAGTGTGAAATACAGATAGATTTATTTATTAAAGTTAAAATAAACTTGATAAATATTTCAAGTGCTTATATTTTGAAAACAAATAGATAAAATCATATAAGGTCTGATGAGATAAAGAAAAATATCAGTATACTGTATGATGTATTAATATCTTTGTCTCTAATTTGTAATATTTTACCTTAAGTTCTTCTTTCCATTTTATGTATTATTTGTTTATTTATTTATTGTTGGGCTGGGACATAAGATAGAGAAAAGAAAGCAAGACATGGGGCAATTTCTAGAATTTCAAATAACAAATTTAACACAGTAATGGTAGCACCTCTCCTAAATCATTCACCTTAACTGCTGCATATCAGACACACTAGACTACAAAACTTTCTATTCCTTACACTTGATTAGAGATAAAATATGTCAATGACATGCAAGTTCTAGACATCTGATCAAGAGAGAGTTACAAAGCAAGGTACTGAGAAAGATTATGGCAATGCCCTTATTGTCCAGGGCAGCAGATTCATAGGAAAACTAGCCAAGGAGGTTCCAAAGTATGGTCTTCAGATGAACAGTTCCAGGCTTGCTGTGAACTGGATAGGTGTGCAAATCCTCCAAATCAGCTCCAGACTTACAAAATCAAAAATCTTGGGGTCAGTCTTCAGCACCTAGTTTGCTTGTTTTTTTTTGTTTGTTTGTTTGTTTTGTTTTGTTTTTGTTTTTTTGGGTTTTTTTTTAAGTATCTCAAGCAACTCTAAATTTAGGAACTATGAGATTCAAATGCACCTGCTGAAGTGTTCAGATTAGGTGAGAAAAGGAAAAACTACATGACAGAAAAGGCGTCAATGAACTGGCCAAAATACTACAGAAATACTGAGAGAAGTCAGACCTAAGCCCAGGTTTCTGGTTTGCCAACTGGCCCCATTTTTCTGAAATAGAGAGATGGAAAAGAAAGAAGTTAGTAAACTATGTCGGGGAGGAGATGACTTCTTATGTCTTTTAACCATCTTTTGGCTGTTGTTTTGATTTAATTTTTTGTTTTTCGAGGCGGGGCTTTTCTGTGTAATCCTGGTTGTCTGGAACTCACTCTGTCGACCAGGCTAGCCTCAGATTCATAGATCTGCCTTCCCCTGTCTCCCTTAGAATTGGGTCAGCAATATAAGACATCTTATGTTGATAACAGACTTCAGAGCAGAAAGACCAATGTTCAGATCCCTGATCTAGCACATCATAGCTAGTAACTTTTCCTGGTAAGCCATATGTACATATGTATGTACATATCAAAAGATAAGTATAGTGCAAGTATGTTTCAATAACCAAAAGTACGCTGATTTGGCTGTACGTGGCTGTAATTTTAATATTCATATATAGTTTTAATCTCACTCAATCCTGCTCTCCCTCTCTCTCTCCCTCTTTCTCTTACACACACACACACACACACACACACACACACACACACACTTACACACTTGCTGGTCCCTTCCTCCACTCAAATAGTTAACCCTTTATGCCTCCTTGTCATTTTACTTTTGACTCTCGATTTTATGAAGACCATGGAATTTTTATCAGAGTCCCAAGTTCAGCTTGTTTCACATATGACAATCTCTTGGGCAAGAAAGTGAATCGTTTTGTTTCTTAGATGGAGTGAGTGTGATTTACTCAAGTGGTAACAATTTTTATTCCCCCATAAAACAGATGATTCTATCACCATCATCACAATAACTAGACTTGATTCTTCCAATTATGTATATGTACATATGGATGGGGTATCCTGCCTGATTGCTGTGCCCAAAAACAGCAGGTGCATTGAGTTTCTCTGGCACTTGCAGGAAATTGGGAGACACCAGATGAGGGTCCTGGGAGCCGAACCCGGGTCCTCTGAAATAGTAGCGTGTGTTCTTAGTTGCTGTGTCATATCTGCAGTCCCAGAAAACACTTTTCAATTCACAAAAGTCTGCCTAAGTTAGTTCCATTCCAATACACAGCCTTCTAAAGTCCAAATCAGCAACAGCAGTCACTCTTGCTGAAAGCCAATTATGTCCAACACCAGACTGACTGAACTGTAGGAGAGTTTAGCATTGTCTGGTTATCAAAGTACATGATCTTATACTTTAGTGCCCTGACATGCTCCTCCATAGAGAAACGCAAAGGTAAAACAGTACCATTTTCTCAGATTTTACAAGGTTTATGTTAATTTACATTTTTAATTGTTTTTATTGAGCTATATATTTTTCTCTAATCCCCTCCCTTCCTCTCCCCCCCCCACCCTCTCCCATGATCCCCATGCTTCCAGTTTACTCCAGTGATCTTGTCTTTTTCTACTTCCCATGTAGATTAGATTCACATATGTCTCTCTTAGGGTACTCTTTGTTGTCTAGGTTCTCTGGGATTGTGAATTATAGGCTGGTTTTTCTTGGCTTTATGTTTAAAAAAAAACACTTAGGAATGAGTACATATTATATTTGTCTTTCTGTTTCCAGGTTAACTCACTCAATATGATGTTTTCTAGATCCACCCATTTGCCTGCAAATTTCAAGATGTCATTATCTACTTTATTGCCGGTGGGAGTGCAAACTGGTACAGCTGCTTTGGAAATCAGTACGGCAATTTCTCAGAAAATTAGGAAACAACCTACCGTAAGACCCAGTAATACCACTTCTGGGTATATACCCAAAGGATGCACAATTGTGCCACAAGGACATGTGTTCAATGATGCATTATTCTTTGTCATAACCAGAATCCGCTATGTTCATAGCAGCTTTGTTTGTAAAAGCCAGAACCTGGAAATAACCTAAGTGCCCCTCAACCAAAATTGGATAAAGAAAGCACAGTGCACTTACACAGCATTAAAAAAAAATAATGACATCATTTGTGTTTTTTATTTTACCCATATACCACTCTTTTCTCATACCTTTCTCTACAGCTGCCTAACTTGCCTAAGCTGCAAGTGTCCTCTCTAGATATTTCCTCGGTGAGGTCCTGTCTGTCCAGGAATGTATTTTATTTTCTTCCTACTGTGGACAGGGAGACAACTACAGTTCAATAGTTACTTTCTCTTACAATCTTGATGGTGTTATTCAGGCCATTGAAGATGCTATTGTGTTATTTGTGGGTAAGTGGGGAGGGGTCTTCTGTTCTCTGGGTGCTCTTAAGATCTTCTCCTAGGGTCCACATTTCAATTTCTTTAAAATGTATCTGTTTATGGACTCTACATTCTGTATATACTTATTGAACTCTCTGTACCTGTAGATAAAAATCATTCCCTTCAGGAAATTCTCAGCTATTACTAAACATTGTGTCTCCATATGTAGATCCCTAACCCCTTATAGAAGACACTTTTCAATGTAGCCTATCTCTTAGCTTCAAAAGCAACTTTTACATTTATTTATTTGTATGTTTGTTTGTTTGTTGTCTGTGTGGGGTATAGGGGTGATTTCAATGGCTTGCATGTGAAATTTGAAGACATCTTGTGGGAATTGATTCTCTCCTTCAAACCAAGTAGTTTCTAGGGATTTAACTAGACAAATCGGACTCAGAGGCTAGTGGTTTTCTCCGCTGAGAAGGCTCACAGGTCTTTGTCTTATCTCTCAACACCCATCCCTCTTAGAGTAACTTCCTGTCTGCTTGCAGAATTCCAGAGTAACTCCTTATCTTCCCTTAACTTCATTTCTATGGTATTATTCATCTACCCAATAAGCTTTTTATTCTATTGACATTTTCTTTGGAAAAGTCATAGGATCCAGCTCTTCATAAAATATTCACAAGCATTTCATATGGTCTTTTGTGAGGCTCACATTTTAAAGAACTGTCTTTTGTTCCTTCTTTAAACATTCATATACAGTTACTTTCTGTTCTAAATCTGCAAAGTCTGCTCCTGGAAATTCTCAGAGGCTAAGCCCAGCTTTCTGCTTGGTTTTCTTTCTGGTATTTCTAACTGACAATGGGTGCCTTTCTTGCATATCTTTGAAACTTTTGATTGTGGAATCTCCTTTTACAGATTCACCCGTGGGATTACTATCAGTCTACACAGGGAGCTTTTTCCAGAGAGAGATTTGCAACTGTATTTGCTAGAAGTGGAAGTCATTAAGCTGGGGACCCTTGGCCGTGTTTCAGGCCTGTGTTTAGGGCTCCTGGGCTCAGCTCCCTTGATTCTGTCTCTCAAGTGCTTGCTCAAGGCTGATATGAATGGATAGCTGCATTTCCACATGGTTATTTGTAGTCTGAATGGTTTCTACCTTTCTCAGTTGCTACTGGCTCAGCACCACTCCATTTGGGTTTTACTTTAAGGTTTCGGGATTGTTTTTAAAGTATTAATATAGTGTAGATGAAATTTTCCTCTCTTTTCTCCAAATCTAGCAATGAAAACAAAAACAAAACAGAATCACCTGTGATCCAGACAATTGCAATACGCTGACCTTAAACATACAGTCAAGCTGAACTTTTTGCATCCGTGGTCATGTAACACTGACCCTCTAGTAGAACATTGGAAGTATTGCCAAATGTACTACTCTACTCAATATGAGTTCTTAGCCTCATGGTTTGAGCTTATAAGACCATGTAGACAAGTATGCTAGGAGAGTATGTTTGCATATAAGGGCTCTCTCAAGGCCTTCGTGAATCCCTATACCATAGAAATATCAGGAATAGCTCTAGAACCTGGTTTCTGAGGTACTCCTTGTTAGACTTCTGGCTAACTCAAGCTAGGGACTCGCAGCCAGGGCAATAGACCAGTTTCTTGAGGTTGAATATCTAATCCCACACCTCTCACCTCTGAAGGCAGAGAGGTTAAAAGGCAAATTGATCCCAATCATCAATGACTTTACCATTCATTCCTGTGGAATAAAGATGCCCAAAGCAGTAGTTTTAGAGATGCTCTGCACTGCTGAACAAAAGGAGGTACCAAGGGGGTGGCACCCAGGGAGAGAGACTGGAAACCCCAAGTGCTCTTACCCAACACAGCATGTTAGGGCTTCTTTCATCAGTCTGTCAGTTGACTCACCTACATCCTCTGTAATCTGGGATATTTATAATAAATCAGTAAACAGGTTTAGCGTGTGTGCGTGTGCGTGTGTGTTGTGTGCGTGTACACACACACATTAATCATTGTAAGTAAATTAACTGAAGTTAAAGAGAGGTCTAGAATATGAGTCATAATCTGATACTGTAGATGTGCAGATGTCAATTGGGTTGGGGGTTAAGGACTAGTGGGACAGAGTCTGAAGATTAGATATTGTCCTAAGTAGGACTGAATTATAGGATATCCCACCAGTGTTTGCTAAAGAACCCGTCACCTGACACGCTGATGCTCAAAGGCAAAGTGCTCTGCATTGGCTGTTGAGGTGCTTGAATATAAAACCGGTTTGTGTTTCTTCTAATAGAGCTGACAGCTTCAGTCACTGAATCCTCAGTTTCAAACCTACATTAATACTTTAAATCTTAATTACATACAGTGTTTATTAGTCTCAATCTACTCTGAGCGGGATATACTCTATCTAGACTCTCCAGAGGTATTCCCCAGGACCACATGCAGTAAAGGTCATTGATCAAAAAAATGATTACTATCAATCTCACCGTGTATAAAGTTTACAAAAGTAAATTAAACGTAGAGTTATTGAATGACAGCTGGTGAGATGACTCAATGGATAGAAGTACTTGCCACACAAGCCTGATAATTTGAGTTACAACCCCAGAGCCCAGGTAAAGGCCGGAAAGAACCAACCCTTAAGAGTTGCCCTCTGGCCCCTACATATACGCCACCACAGCATACATGTGCCAGCACACATACTGCATGTGCCTGCATACGTGAACATGCATACAATAGTACATACATTTTAAGACAATTATTTAATGAAAGTACAAACGTTATGGAACTTATATATTTTTACTTTCCCACCATGATTCATCTACTTATTACAGGATATGTTAAGAAATATAAATGCACAATGATATTGTTATTTTAATATTTTGTTGTATCTTGAGACATGGTCTTGTGTACCCCCGGCTGGCCTGGAACTCACTGTGGAGTAGAAGATGGCACTGAACAACTGATTCTCTTGCCTTTGCTGGGATTACAGGCTTGCGGCAGCATGCCAGGTGAGCATGCTGGTAGGGCTGGAACCCAGGGCTTCATGAATGTTAAACGAGCACCTAGTAGGTATATTGAGCTACACCCTCAACCCTGCTCTTCTTAAAATCCTTAATTTAAGTTATTTGAAACCTCTAAGACCCAGAAGGACAAAACAATGTTATCAACTTTGTCTCAGAGGAAGATAAAAAGGCTTTAATTTTTCATATAATAAGTTACATCCTTTTCAGGAAGAATGTCAGTTTCTGTTACAGTCTGAAACAAGAGAATGGAATCGGGAACATATTTCTTCCTCCGGGTTTCAAAACCAAAACAGGCCTAATGATACAAGCACAATCCCTCAGAGAATGCAATTACAAAGCCTCTGGCTGCTCAAGACCAATTTGTAATCAGAGCATCAAGTCACACTGTACGGAAATGTCAGCTCTGACGCAGCCTTGATGAGCTAAGATTGAACACACGGGCCAGTTTATCATATTATCTCAACTGCCCTCTTTAGAGCTGGCAGGCCCAATTTGAGTGCAAAAAGGATTCCACTCTGAGCGATGCTTGCAGCTGAAAGAGAAAACTGTCCGGATACTATTTTCCATTGCTGCGGTTTTCTTTAACCGAAATAAATGTACACATAAAAACCATTCAACATAAACATTTTCTTGAAATTAAGTGGCCCTGGATACATATATCTACCCTAAAATAGTCTTCATTACGTCTGAAACTGAAAGTCTTGGAAGGATTTAAGGTTCACTTTTGCTATTAAGGGTGTATATTTTATTCAACAAAAATAGATTAACGCACTTCCAGCATGCGTGTTCAGTCTCTCTTTACTTCACTCTTTTTAAGAGTGGGGAGAATGCTGGGGAAAATCATAGGAGAAGGTTCTATAGGTAGGATAGGGAGAGTGTGTTAATTCTCCACACTCTGTAATTTCAGCCTCCTGCTTTGATCAAACAAACTGATTTTTAAAATGATAACAGCCTATAACTTTCAATATAAAGTGCAATTCCCTACTTCTTTGGCGGGATGAAAATTCTCACTTGATTGGAAATTCACTTCCATTGAGTGCTTTGCCTGCTAGTCTCCCTATGCCTGCCTCAATCTCTGCTATTACCTTCCACTCACAGGCTAGTGAGATTGGGTTCTCCTGCATTTCTTTGTGTGTTTCTTCATGAAATACTTGTTCACAGGGGACAAATCAGTGCCTCTCATAATCTCAGCAGGATTAATAGGCAAAAGAATTTCACTGAAAACTACTGAGTTCAATAGCAGAAATGCATTTTTAAACATAATAGCCATGTGAGCTTCTTTACTACACCATCCACAGAATGAAGCCTGGGCAGTTGAGATGATGCAGGGTTTTGCGCTTATTACATAGCTGTGCTCTGGACCAGTGCAGCTCCCTCCTGGGATCCGCAAGCTTTTCAGTACTGTTTTCCCTGTTGGTTCTCACATGTGAAGCACAGAGCATAACACCCACCTCTTTCCTCACTCTTCCTTCTGTGAAGAAAGCTCTTCCAGCCGACACCTGCTGGGCAACATCCAGCTTACTCCTCAGTTACTCACAACTGTTTGCCATCCTCAATTTGCTCTGGGTGAAGCTAATGCTGGCCGCCACAGGCACCTGCAATCACACATGCATACACACACACACACACACACAGAGAGAGAGAGAGAGAGAGAGAGAGAGAGAGAGAGAGAGAGCGCAGCACAGAAGCTTCCTCCTGCAGCAGAGGGGAACAAATACAGAAACCCACAGCCAGACATTAAACAGAGTGTGAGAGATCCTGGAAGACTCAGCCCTAAATACTCCACTAAATCCCTCCCCTCAGGGTTCAGTAAACCCTGTAGAAGAGGGATGAGGTGGTAGGAAGAGAATAAAAGCCAGAGGCGATGGAAGACATGAAGAAAACCAGGCCCTCTAAATCAACAGGACCAAAGTATATGTGAACTCACAGAGTCTGAGGCAGCATGCACAGAGCATTTATAGCATGCTACAGCCCACCAAGGCTCAGGGAACACTGAGAATGAGGGGATGATGGGGATGCAGGAGTGTGTTATGATATGCTGCCCTTGGGACATGACATGTCTGTTGCACTCATGAACTCACAGAGGCTATGGTTACTTGCAGAAGTCCACGCAAGCTGAAAAATCGCAACAGGACTGACTGGGGAAGGGGCTATGAAGGCTCTACCTCTAGCTGAACAGTTGCTGGGTCCTGAGAAAGGAGGGAATTGCTTTACTTTGAGATGAAGGCCACCAGTAAATTTTCTGAATTACTGAATTCACACACACACACACACACACACACACACACACACATACAACCTGTGCAGATAGGCACACCGACTGTCATCAGTGATTTATGGTTTCAAAAGAGAATATGAAGAGGTTAGGAAGGAGATGTTTTCACAGGAAAGAACTGAGAGTGAGGAGTAGAATTAGAAACATTGAGACAAATTGTATACATGTATAAAATTTTCAAAGAAATCTACTATAAGGCAAAATAATGTCTAGCATAGCACTTCTATCATGAAGGCAAGCATGAAAAATTTCAATATATCCCATGTTGTCAAAAACACAGTACCATAGGACCCAGCGGGGCAGTGCCAGTTGCAACAGCTATTTTAAAGACGTTAAATATGTGATATGGCACAAAGTCTCACAGATGACAATCTGGAGGGCACAATTTCTTAAGAAGGCTTGCAGATTTAATTTTTTATGTGACCGAGTAATGCTCCATTATGTAAATGTACCACATCGCAGGTAAATGGATGGAACTAAAAAGAAAGAATCATCTGAGTGAGGTATTCCTGACCCAGAAATGAATATGTGATTGTGTTCAACCATCATCTGAGAGGCTTCCTCATTCAGCAGATGGGAACACATACAGAGACCCACAGCCAAACATTATGCCAATAGTGAGAACAATCTCCTTCCTTGGAACACTTGGCCCTAAGTGGTATGTTCCCATCACATCCCCTCCCCCTCAGGGTTTAGGGAACCTTGCAGAACAGCCAGAGGATGTAGAGGAAACCAAGGAGACAGGCCCTCTAAATCAACAGGATCAAAGCTCGTATGAACTCAGAGACTGAGGCAGCATGCAGAAGACCCACACAGGTCTGCATCAGATAGATCCTAGACCTGAAAGGAGAAGAGGTCACGTGCTTCCATCCCTACCCCAGAAGCAGTCTCCAACTGATAACCACTTACAAATGAAAATCTGGTTTTCTTGCCAGGCGGTGTTGGTGCAGAGGCAGGCAGATGTCTGTGAGTTCGAGGCCATTCTGGTCTAAAAGAGCTTGTTCCAGGATAGGCTTCAAAGCCACAGAGAAACCCTGTCTCAAAAACAGAAAAGAAAATTTGTTTTTCTCTAATGGAGTCTCCCTGGGGAACAAAGAATTCTGAATGGTAAGCTGCAGTAGATGACCATCAGAAAACAAGCCCGAGGTCATCTCTGAAGGTTCTTTGTCTCATAATGTCATTTCGGGGGTTTCTCTTTTTTTAAATTCTATCTTACTATTCTTAGTTTATTTTATTTTTATTTTTCTCCTCTCTTTTTACCCTATGGGTCCTTTGTGCGTGTATCATGGGTTCCAGTTTAGTGTTTTTAAGGAATACCTGATCTTGCAAACAAGTGTCTCTCTGTTTATTGTGCCTTCTCGGCTCTTTCCCTTCCGTTTGCTTTGTCCTCTTTGAATATGTTAGTTTTTGTTTAGCTATGTCTTAGGCATCCCTTAGGAGCCTATCTGTTTTCTAATGAGAGACAGAAAGGGTTGGATCTTTGGAATTTTCTTTGGACCACCAACCAGCTCCCCAATAAATACATGGCAACTAATTATTAGTTATGAATGTTCTGACTTAGGTTTATTTCACTACTTCCTTTTACTTCTTTTCTTTCTTCCTATCTCAAGCCTAAATTCCTCCTCCTACTTATTTTCCCTGCATGGAAATTCCCCTATACCTCCTGCCTTTCTATTGGCTGTACAACTTTTTAGTAGACTAATCAGGTGCCTTAGGCAGTCAAGGTAAAGCAGCAAAACATCCTTACATAATTAAACAAATACAACACACCTTTACATAATTAAACAAATATTCTGCAACACAAAAAATTGCAATATGCCTTTACATAGTTTAACAAATATTCCTCAACAGATCCAGAAGGAGGAGTAGTGGGGAGGAACTTGGAGGAATCGAGAAAAGAGAAATCAGAATAAGGATCTAAAGTATGAGAAAAAAATCTATTTTAAACAATAAAATGGAAAAAATAAAATAAAAGTACAAATACAAATATAGTCTTTAAATGTACCCCAATTTTCTCTTTTGAAACTTATTTCCCAGGGCAGTAGTATTGGGAGGTGAGATCTCTGGAAGGTGATTGGCTCACAGGACACTGCCTTCATGAAAAATCCATTCTATGCCTTTCTAAGGTAGTCTCTTGGGTTTGTTCACTCTGTCTTGCCATGTGATGTTTATGACCATAATAAAACACACACACACACACACACACACACATACACATACACACACACACACACACACACACACACACACACACACACACAAATAGATACCAAGTTCTCTGGGGTTAAGCTCTTGGAATGATGGACTCTGAACTCTAATTTAAATAAACTTCTCTACAAATTAAGTAGTATGTGACATTCAGCTACAGCAGTATAAAATGAACAAACATATAATCCAAGCCCATATATCAAATATGAACTCTGTCAGTACAACTCCATAAAGGAAACCACATATTAGGACAGTGGAGGTCAATGCCACCACATCAAAAGACAGATACACGAGCAATCAATGAAACTAATCTACTGTCAGACTGAAGCTAATTAATGGCTAGAGTCTATAACTGGGGACACTGTCACTCATAGGTTTGAGGTGGTATCGGGAGCCTTGACTCTAATCATGTCCTCCCCTACTTGTCAGGTGATCCTGAACAAAGAAGGAGGGATTCTTTCTGAGTTTCACTTTTTCCTTCTATCTGTAAAAGTCTATAGCATCAGAAGAAAACACTTTCCAAAATATGTATCTTATGACTTGTATCTGAAATATCCTCCAAAGCCCTATGTATTAGTAGGTAAGTCCCGAGACCATGGTTCCATTGGGCTATGCTGATAACTTTAAGAAGGGGACTCACTTAGAGGAAGTTGGGTCATTGGGATACGTCTACAAAGGAGAAGTGAGAAACATATCTCTTTTACATCCTGGTTCTGAAGGGAGCATCTGTGCCCCATCCCCCAACTTCCATCACTGGCTCAAAAGCCAAAGGTCCAACCCATCAAGGACTAAAACATTTGAAACCATGAGCCAGAATAACCATTCTCTACTTGGAAGAACGCTTTCTCGGGGAGTTTGTCACAATAACACAAACTGACTAGCATAATTACACCAACAACTCCTTAAGTCACATGGGAAATTTAAAATATGGACTGGAAGGAGTAGAATGGAAAATATGAGATTATAACCATCTAGTCTTAGTAAATATTAGCTGACTTTTATTATCTCTGCATCTATCATATATGTCTATTTGTGCCATGGATGAGAGAACATAGAAGAGATATTTACGTGGCACATAGCCTACTTGAAGGACGTTTGATACCTTTTCTGGGTGTGTGTACACTAAATAACAATATAAAATATGCTTCACAATAGATGTCACAGACGTCTGAAAGCCGTGGAAATAGGCAGTCTTCAGGCTTCTTTAAAGCTAGTAGATTTCTGAGTAATTGAACTAGTGCTAGCTCGTGAGGTTTGCAAACTTAAAATTTGAATGTAAATACTTGGTCTTCTGGTTACAGCAGCGAAGGTTAACCACAAGTCTACTTTCTCCAGCCTGGAGGATTAACTCTATTTGGGCAGTTTCCTTTGTGTCCACTACATATCCAACTCAGGGGGTTTATAGTCTGGGTCAAAGGTAAAGGGAGAGAGATGTCACCGTTCCTCTACATTGTCATTCTATGCTGGTTCCTATGATCTATATGCTCTCTCTCTCTCTCTCTCTCTCTCTCTCTCTCTCTCTCTCTCCGTCTCTCTCCCTCTCTCTCTCTCTGTGTGTGTGTGTGTGTGCGCGCGCGCATGCGCGCACATGTTCATATGTGCAAAAGCCAGAGGTCAATGCATGGTGCCGTCCTTTACTTCTCCACATTTCGTCTTGAGACAATGTCCCTCACTAAATCTGGAGCTCTCCAACAGCCTAAAGTGCCTAGCCAGCATAGCCACTTGATCTGTGTATCTCCACTCTCCAGTCTCCACTCTCTGAGGGCTAGAGTTAGAGATAAACTTCATCACATTCAGCTTTTATATGGGTGCTAAAGATCCAAACTCGGGTCCTTCTGTTTCTGCACCACCCACCCACTTTCCCACGTGAGCTCTCTCCTCTGCCCCATATAGTGTGTTGCTAATCCTCATACGTGTACCTACAAAACTGTGTTGCTTGGTATGTGGAATGAGAAAAATACACCTACAGAGCTTAAGACTATGCTGGCGAACAAAGTGCACTATAAATGACAGAAGTACCAGAAGTGGAGGCTTCGGCAGCTGGCGTTGACAGAGCAGGTAGAATTTATCTCCCGTGGCTGCTAAACGGCCTCTGCAAAGACGTGGGGTGAGATGCAAGGTCCAGATGGTTATAATATCCCACTTAGGAAACTTTACATTTCCTCATAAGACCAGAGAGAATGCTAAATTAAATCCCAAAGAATTAGCCTTTAATGGATGGAAGGCTGTTAGGGAATTATGCAAATAGTAAAGGAATCATTTTTTTCTGTTGTTGGGAGTGCAGAAAGGTGATAACCCCTTAGAGCTAACCCTTAGGTAGCAAAGCAAAATAGTATTAAAGCTCCAGATTGATTGTGGTGGAGAGGCGAGGAGAATTACTATGCGTGCCTCCTCCCTTTGTAACTACAGGCCCTGTTAGTTACTGTGCCTTAGTGTAGCAAGGCTTTTGGGATGCAGGGGAGGTGCTAGGTTGAGATATTTCCTCTGACTTGTCAGCACTGATTATAATGTTTTCAGAGGATCATTCACAATATCTCGCATCAATGATCTGTGTCTTACTGTCTCCATAATATTGACACCGTGTGATAAAGATTTGTGTGTTAACAATATCCCAGTACACTGCACACATTTCCGTGTCTAAGGATGCATTTAAGCTGATTCATAACCTACATACTTAGTCATACCCTACAGCATCCTACAGGTGGAGAGAATGGTTCCAAGTGCCTGCTTCCCATGCAAGGCCAGTTATCAGGAGCTTGACAACAAAAGGCCATACATCTCCAAATGTTCAGGTACCACAAACACGACCAGCATAGGAAGGACCCTGTCTCTGTTCTCTCTTTGCAGATTATGAGTCCAGTAAGTCAGGACGGCCTCACCAACAGCACCTACCAAAAAGGTCTCTCATGAGCCTCTTCAACCTTTGGAGTCTACATTGGGAAAAGGCTGTTAGACCTGTTTTTCCCCGTTCCTTTCCACAGAGTTTCATCTTAGAATTTTGCAGGGAGTAGGCTGTATGGACTGCAACGTTCACATGCATTCAGTCAATGTAAGTGAGCAGCTGGCCACAGATGCGTTAATCATCCTCAGCTGTCCATTAAGAGTCCTGGGCTAGCAGCCAGGAAGCACTGACTCTCACACTGAATCTGATGCTACCTTGCTGGGAAGCCTCAGGCAAGTTCCTTCCCTTTGCTGAGCCTCAGTTTCCTCTTTTCTCCTTCAAGCTGCTAAGACCAGATATCTCAAAACTCTGTTATCATTCCAGAAGCCTATTAATTTCTAAAACTTTTGAGCTCAGAAACAATAGTGTCTTTCTGAGAAACTAATTAAAAGTACAGATAAAATCACATTAACTTATAAATCAGAATGTCCCTTCTAATTACATCTTAAGCAGCATCAGAATGGAACTTGCCCAAAGCTACCACCGCAGTTAATCACCAGATACTGACATTATTACTCCCACCCCACCCCTGCCTCTGATTCTTCTAAGTAAAGAAGAGTATCTGGCGGAACCCATTATATATATATATATGGGTCCCAGTGTTTGGATGGTTCTTCTTTTCATGGTAAAGGACAACAGCTACTTTTTCTAGGCCACACAGTATTAGCTCAAGTTCACTTAACAATTCAAAAAAAATATTGTCAACACTTTCTGTATGCCAGGCGTGGCTCTACAGCTGCCAGAACAACTTCCAGTAAGTACCGGTAGGTAAATTTTATATACAGACTCAGTTTCAAGTACAAAGAAGTGAAGTGTACTACCATTTCAATGAGCACCATTTTGTACACATCTAACCCAATCCTGAGGTGTGGGGGGATCATAGTAGAATCCCTACCAAAGAAAGAGTATCTGTGCTTTAACAATTCAGCCAAAAAATAACAGGAGAGACTAATCCCTGACAATGCTTGGGAACTCAAAGTATCTGTTTGGAGATCATTTAACAACTTAGCAAGCATCAGAAGTCTCAAAAGATCGCTCCTGTCCTGTAGGACAGTCTCTACTGTGGGTTTTATGGAAAGACAAATCAACACTCAGCCTTAAGATTTAAGAAAGGAGCAAATATTTGTATCAGTGCAACAGAAGGATGTGTGGGAAAATGTAAGTTCAGAATTTTAGACTTCATAGTACCCAGACAAGTTGCTTAAGCTCCTTGTTCACACTTTTACCCTTGTTTAAATAGAGCCTGGCATGTGGCTGATGTTCTGTTGGAGCCAGACACCGCTAGCTAGAGTAACACCAGATCTTTGCTGGGTCACCTTAGCCACATAAGAGGGTAAAGCTTGGAAGCCTCCAATTGTCTCAACTTCCAGAAAAAAAAAAAAGAAGTTTGGCAAAGTTAATAAACAAGACAACATAGTACAAGCAAGCAAACTGGAGGTGGGCTTCACTCCAAGCTGTCCCTACTCAAGTGCCCAAATTTTAGTCATCTTCTCTTTCTCCACTGCTATGCAAAACTCTCAACATTTTCAGCATTGAAATAGGGAAGTGAAGGCCAGCATATTAAGGATGCAGACACTGTAAATATAAATGATTCTCTGTTTTGCATTCTATTCACAAATGACTACAGCTATCTAAAATCCATGTACCGCGCAGTTGCTTATCACAGCTACCCAAGGCTCAATTACCACCCTTGAATAGGAGGTCAGGGTTAAAAGCAACAGATTCAAAGGATAAATTTGGACCTGAAAAGGGAGAGATGACAAAATAGTTTGTCGGACAAGACGTCTGGCACCTTTGGCCATATTTCAATGAAACAGAAGAGAAAAGATGTTGAGGTCACCGAGAAAACAATTTAAGTGGGCCAGAAAGAGACAGAGCGTGGGCGACGGCTCCTTTTTACCTGCAGAATGAGGCAGCGATCTGCTCAGAGGGACTGGGAATCCTGTTGATGAAGGCATGTTCCCCAGAGTGTAACTAGCCCTACTAACCTCGGAGACAGCCTGATACTTACCTTTGGCCTCACTCTTGATGCCAGTTTTGGGTCAAGTATTAATACGAATGCCAACACTGATACATGTTTTCCAAGTTAGTACAAGGCTAAAAAATACAAATGTAACAAAGATCCACATGTTCATGGCACTTCTCAAAGGGCTGCCACAGATATTATTAAGTGAGCTGGCCTGTTTGCTTATGTGGCTGATCGGCACACCAACTATGCAGAGTCCACTGTTTTGTGTATTTAAATTTTCTTGAAGCAGGAGGGGCTTAAAGATCTCCTGAAGCTGTCTACAAGGGCTCCACAATGTGAGAGTCCAAGAGCTGTGAATAACTAGGGCAAATGGTACTGTGCAGATGTAGGCTTGGGGCACGGACTAAAAATACAGATTTCTGGGCTCTCTGCCCTAAAGTTTTAATTCAGTGAGCCTCTCGGAGGGTCCAGGAACTTACTTACATTTTGACTAAGACGTTTGTATGTCCTTGGTGCCTAGTCCTACCCAGAGTAACTACTGGTCAGCTAGAGATACAGAAACTCAAGATACTGGGTACAGGTCTCAATTTGGCATTTGATGTCTCTAAGCTTTCTGGCACATCATCCCTCAGTTTCTTCAGTCCCTTTTACCCCTTAGCTGGTAAAGTGTAGGAGTGCTCGGGAAAAATCTCTATAGTGACTTCATCTGTGTAAACAGGGTAGGTGCTAGTCTGATCTATAATGAAGATCTCATGATTAAGTCAACCAAAATGTGGGCACAAAACATCAGCACTTCTGCCTTCTAACTGAACCACAGCTAAAGATGTGTTTCTCTGGGAAAAAGTTATAGAATGTCAGTAAGTCTCAGACTCCTCCTCCATGAAATGCAAATGGCAATAACAATACTTGTGGCTTTGGTTTTCACACCAAATGGGCTAATTGTTTATAAGGAATGGCTAGAATGA
The DNA here is from genome assembly GCF_982192425.1 of Myodes glareolus. Lineage (NCBI taxonomy): Eukaryota > Metazoa > Chordata > Mammalia > Rodentia > Cricetidae > Myodes > Myodes glareolus. The sequence goes on along the minus strand of NC_142034.1, from coordinate 76,714,834 downwards.
GGTCCTGCTGACTGTCCAGTATCCCTTAATTACAAACACCCCTAGCAAGGTCAACCAGAGGAGCCAGTCGACTGTGCCCTGGAGTTCCTGTGATTAATGAGGCTCATGGAAAGGTAACCCCGGCTGAGTGCTTCCTTGGGCTTGTCCTTTTATCAAGAGATATTCACAAGAAATGAGCTCTTCTGGGGAGGATGTGATACAAGAAGGATGTGTTAGTCTTTGTATCTCCCAGGAGAAAATACCAGAACAAATTAGAGAAGGCCATTAGAGGTCTACATTGTGTTTTTCAGAGGAGGGCCCAGAGATGACCTTCTTCAGCATCTACTGGAATACTCAGTAAATGTGTCCATCGCTGTCTCCACTGGATCACACTCCTGGAGGAATGAGGAGGTCCCATCACTTGCCTTTCCCTGAGCCTTTACTCTTCTTTGAAGAGAGGACAGATCATCAGTGGCACAGTCAAAGTTTCCTGGGCTCCCATTCTTCTGTCTTGTGGGTATCATTTCTTCTGGGAGGAGGAGGCGGTGAAGACAACTGCACTGCGCATCTGTGTATTTACCAAGAATCCAATTTCCCCATCTCTGACCACCTTCCCTGCAGCTGTGTTCCTAGACAGTGTATGGCTTCTGAATCATCCAAACCTCCTCAAATAAACACACTAACCAAGGGCTGACCACGAAGGGATATAGGTTATGTCAACTTCCTTAGAAAGATATTTGGTTAATATAAATTGATACAAAAGGCATGTGCATCCAATCCCTGTGTCTCCTCTGTTTCTGCCACCTGGGTCTTATTCTATTCTTTTATCCTTTATTCCTTCCATTCATTTCTTTGCCCTTCCTTTCCTTCCTTTTCTCTCTAATAATTTGTCCTGGTACCCTATGATTTTTGTCCACATTTTCTCGATCTCTGTCTCTGTATCCATCCCACTCTCCTTGTGTTTGCTCTTACGGCTCTCTATATTCATCACCCTGGTTTTGCTTTTTTGTTTTTGTCCTTACATTTCTCTGTGTATCCCTGTCATCCATAATACTTTGCTGTCCTTTCATCCTTTTGACACCCCAGAGGCAGGCTCCCCACCCAGCATAGAAGTCCCAATGTCACTGACAAAACATGGGTCTCATGCTAATCAGCAAGTGTATGCTAAAAGTCAAGCCTGATAATAACTATGAGCAATCCCCAGATAGAGACCCAGAGCGAGGAGGGCTCTCACCCAGTGGAAAACTAAACTTAGACCACCTGCTGAAAGACAAAAACACGTAGAGAGACAGCAGGACCAAAGAGCCCTAATACCAAGACCCTCTTCTGGAGGGAAAGTGTAGGTCCCAGTGTTGAGAGTTCTTTAGCATTTTAGGATGTCTACCTCTTTATTCTAGGGTTCAAACTTCTCATTAAAACCCGGTGGCAGAGTCTCCTAAATGGATATTAGGACAGTTTTTCCTTCTCACATCTCCACCGATGCTCAGAGTCGTTCAGCTAACATTCTACAACACAAATCAAGTCAAAGCTGAGAGCCTGCTACGGATGCAGGCTCAGACTGATGCCCCCTCCAGATACATACAAGGATATGCACTCTGTCTGATTTCCAGCCTCATTTTTCACTCTAAATTCTGCCTTTTCAAAGTCACACACAAACACACACACACACACACACACACACACACACACACACGTCAGGAGTGGTTGACCCCATACTATATGTCATGGGCAAACTGTGACGGAGACACTGCATACTTTCTGTAGATGCCACCACTGTGGAGTGTTAACAGCGTTCTCACTGGGAAGACCAGAAGGATGGTGGCTTCAGAAGAAAAGTGAAAGCACAAACACCCTCTCCCAAGTCTAGGCAGCAACAATGCGCTCTCTCTCTCTCTCTCTCTCTCTCTCTCTCTCTCTCTCTCTCTCTCTCTTTCTCCAATTTCTTCTACCCAGCTCGACCTGTCCACACATTCACTTGCACATACAACGCATACACGCACACCTATCCATGTCAAAGTTTCAGAATAAAAGTACAAGGGAGGCAGGTAAAGAATGTACTCCAGCAAGGCTCCTGGTGTTCTTTAAATGCTCCCCTCCTACCACTGGAGTACAGAGCAGCAAAACTGAGATTTGGCTCTCAGCCTAGCCTTGGGAAGCAGAATACCCGCCACCAGGGACCAAGGGAGAAAGTCAGGGCTCACGTCCAAGGAACAGACAAGTCCAAGTCGCCCAGCTGAAAGGCCCCTCAGATGCCTGTATGTTGAAACCTCAGCCAGACACACAAAGGAGCTGCTGTTTTCCTACAGGAGGCATTTGGATGCCTCCCACAGCCCAAATTGGGCTGGAGCTCAGAAAGCCCATTCCCTAGCCCATGTTCAAATGCTATCATGCAAGTTGATAGAGCCAGCTAGGGCCCCGTGGGAGAGCGAGTGGTTCTCCTACAGGAACCCAACTACAGAAAGCATGCCTAAGCCACCTGTTGGTCTAGGTCGGCCTGCCCTGTATCAGTCTGCTGCAAACCTTCATCATGTAGAAAGTACCCCCATGCTCGATTCAGTAGCGAGAAATAATTCACTCCTGTCACTTCCTCCAGCCACCTCTTCTGACACCTCCCTCTTAGCCTCTCTCTCCCTCTTCTCCCTTGCTCCCTTTCTTTCATACCCCCAATCGACTTTTCACACATTCTCTCTTAATATTTCAGCAGTTATTTCTCTTTAACGAAGTACACTTAGCGTCTTCCTAGGGACTGGGGGTTGCCCATCATCTTCCAGCGCCCCAGCAGCAGCGGATCTCCAAGTGCTTACACTCGCTTACAGGACGCGCAAGCAACCTGAAAAGCCCCAACGGCCAGTTGATGGGGAATAGTCTGCAACCTGTTCTCAAAAGCCCTGTTTCTCCTTGGGAAGGGTGCTCTTCCTTGGTTTCAGTAAAGAAAGTAATCGGGTTAAGGAACCAATGTCTTACTCCGCTGCCAATCCCAGGATAGGTGCAGGAGACCTAACTTTCTGGCGTCTGCCCGGCATTCCTGCAAACTGTTATCTGTGGGGGGAAAGGACACCACCACTAGCGGGCTACTCACCCTCAATACAGAGGCTTCCCCTTGAGGGGTTCCCAGCAGTCTGGTGCACGCAGGATCTGCGAATACCCTTAGTGTTTCTGACTCCTCTTCTGGGCCGCACGGCGAGAGCTACGCACTCCTAGCGGGGCGGCCGAGGGCAGTGGATCCCATGGGTGGGCGAGTTGGCAGAGGGCGCATCGCCCGGCTGGGGGCGCATCGCTCTCGGGGCTGGTGCAGGCTGCAGCGGGCCGAGAGGCTCCCGGGGAAGTTGACTGTGCTGGGGACAGACTTCGGACTTGGCGCCGGCTCCGCCCCGGGTGGCCCGACGCGTCCTCCGGGAGTGATCCGAGGACTTGCGGGTGGAAGGTAATTGGGGACGGCCGGTGCGGGCCGAGTGGCTGCAGAGGGTGTCCCCGGCCACCGCCTAGAAGCAGCGCAGCGACATCGTACCGCCCGGAGCCCTCAGCGCTGGCAGGAGCTAAGGGCGAGCGACCCAGCCAGGCTGCCTGCTCCCGGGAAGCGGGCGCCCTTCGCTCAAAACCCAGGTCGCTTCAGCCCTCTGCGCCACTGGCGTCACCGTCACCGTCCGGTTCCCCTCCGCTGCTTCGCCCGCTTGCAGTGCTCAGCTTAGGAGAGAGGGTGAGCGCGAAGCTGCCTCGGCTCCCGCAGCATGGAGGGCGATCTGCCCTGCTCCGGCTTGGGCTCGGGCAGCAGCGGCCGCCGCCTCCCGCGCGCCCACGTGCGGGAGCCCCGGTGTGCGCGCTCCGGCTGGTGGAGCTGGAAAGAGGGAGCGAGGGCGAGCCTCGTGTGGGGGCGGCGGGGACAGCCCGCACCCCCGCGCGGCGGAGGACAAGCTGCCGGGGCTCCAGAGGGCGCAGGGCTTCTAGCCTGCGCTCAGAGAAGGGGGGTGTGCAGGGCCCTCTTCGTTTGCAAAGAGCCCGAGTAAAACCCAGGGGAATGGGGGTGGGGAGGGGCGCCCCGCTCCGCAGGCAGGATCAGCCCCTAAACAGCTACGTGTCACCACTGTCTCCACCGAAGGAACTGTATCCAATTCCCTTGGAATCCTCTCTTGTCTCCCCGGAGGAGAATGGGGTTCCGAAGCGGAGTGAGGGAGCCTGCAGGTTCCCAGGGACAGCTTGTTCCGGCTTGCCCCGCCTTCCTCTCAGAGTAAGCACTTTTCCCGTTAACCAACAGACTCCAAGGGGCTCCTCCTTCCAAAGAGAAGGGAATTGACTTGCAAGATGGGCCTGACACCCTCCAATCATCTGGCTCATAATTGGAGAGTCCCAACTCTGAGCGGACACCACTGAGGAGCCCACACATCTCTGTAGTCGGTCGGGTGTCTTCTGGGCTCTGCAAACCCTTCAGTCAAACCCTCCTGAGCCTCTTTCCCTCAGCCATAAAATGAGGTTCTTTCCTGGTAAAAGTAGGAAAAAGACACAAAACAAAACCAACCAACTGTGGGAGAATTTAAAAATTAGAAGGCAATTCAAAAGACTGGTAATAGTTTACTGCTAACAAGAAACACGACTAAATGAAGGAAACAAAAGAGGAACTAGAAAACGATACCTATAAGGGATCAAAATTAGTGAAATGAGTACCGTTTACTGGGTACCATGTGCATTTTTTAGAGACCATCTCCTCCAGTGTCCATCACCATAATGAAGAAATTCAGGCTCAGAGAAGACTAAGGGCCTGACCCTGTCCTCTGTGTTCAGTTTGGTCAGGCCCCGGTTTGGTTTCCAGCTGCCAGTCTGGTTTTTCTAGAGCACAATTTGTGTTCAGCCAGACTGTAAAGAGACGTAAGCAAAGGGGTGTGGAAAAGAGAGAAGATGATGAGGAGGGAGAGGGTTCTCCCTGGATTTAAGAAAAGCTTCCTGGAAGAAGTGGGAGGTCAGCAAATCCTAAAGAGAAGTGAACGCAATGGAGAGAGGTAAGAAGTCACCATGAAGACTCAGGAGGTCACAGCAGAGCAGTAGCGACACCTTTGCAGGACTGCTCCCATGTGTCTGTAGGCTCTTGAGTTCAGCACCACCTGGGAGCTGGACAGCAGCAGCGCTTGGGAAAATACCAGGGCTGTCAACTGAAAGCAAAAAGCCAGCACAAGGAAGACCTTGCTATCTCCTTGGTCCTTGTCAGCACTGAACTCACAAAGGAGTGCTTAGAGGAATTACCTGGGGTCTCCCTGGAGACAGTGTCTCCTTTTAGCAGTCTGTCCCCTGCCTGGACCACCAACAGTAACAGCACTCCAGAGCCTTTCAAACAGGGACTCTCCAGCCACACTACACACCAGTTGAATCCAGATCTTCACTGACACATACACGTCATATCTGAAAGGCATATCTTCATGTGGTCCTTATAAGTTAGTGTTTCAAGTTTTGAGTGAGGTACACAGTTCCAAACACATCCTGTTATGCATGTTTACTCTCCTTCTTTCTCTCTAGCTCCCATATACATACAAATGCACCATAGATATAATTTAAATTGAAATTAAAGAAACAATCTATCCTTGCACGTTAGCCACTCCAATATTTTCTATTTAAATTATGCTTTCTTAAAATGTTAGTCATGGCCTAATTGATCCTGTGATCTAATGGGCTGTGGTTTCTTGTTTTAAAAAATATTGATGTATGCTACTAAAGCATGTTGTCTTGGGGTTTGGTTGCACATGTGTGTATCACATCCCTAACACTAGTGAATATGAGGGGTTAAATTAATGTGACTACAATATGAGTTCCTTCAGGATGAAATTCAAATGTATTTTAATCTTTGAAATGCTATACATAAAATAAGAGAGGGTTTTGTATGTGGTGGTGACTAAGTAAATCATCAAGGAGAGGAGCAATCCAAGGAGTAAGGAAAAGATTATAACATAGAGATGAGCAGACTCGGGGGAAAAAGAGGATGATGCTTACAATGGAGGAGTGAGGGAAGAAAGAAAGTTACCCAGAACTCTTGCACACAGAACTATCACCAATGAACTGTTAGCAGAAGAAGAAAAAATACCTGTTAAACCATTGTGTGTTCTGAAGGTTTTGTGTCTGTTGGAAACTTTTTTCCAATTGAGTTTTCTTTCATTGCTTTACAAGATTGCGAAGTTGAAGGATTGAACATGAAGGAGAGCAGTTGAGTAGCTAACGAGGCTTACTGAAGGAAGAATGAAGCAGAGGGATGGTAGAGGTAAAGGAAGTCTTGGGTGGCATTTTCCAAGCACACTCCCCTGCAGTATGTATGGTCCTGAGGCTGCTGACCAAGGAAAGAAAAAATAATATCTAAATTACAGGAAACAAGGCATATTCCCTCTGATTGTACAGTGATACCTGCCAAGTTATCTTTCCTGAAATCAAAATGGTTTCTTTTGAAAGCAGTATTGCCCCTGCCAAGGGAAATATACCACAAGAGATTTCTTATCTTCACCAGCCCATAGAACTTTATAATGAAGAATATTATGATTTATTCAATATTCATAAAAGCAAGACCTAAAATTGAGCAACAGGATCACAGTGTTTCACATAGTAAGAGACAAGACATGGTGAGTAGCCCAGACCCTCATATTTTTAAAGTTATAGTTACTTAATTTTTAGATTCCAATTAACACAGGCTAACACTGAACTCCTGATCCTCCTTTGCCCACTGTCCCGGTGATAGGACTGTAGGTATGTACTACTACACTGAATTTACTTAGTACTAGGGATTAAACCCAAGGATTCATGCCTGCTGGGCAAACTCTCTACCAGTTCAGCCTCAGGTACAAAATTCAGGCCTTCATTATAAAGGGCTCCAGGGCAATTACCAGAGATATTTCATCAGAGGCAAAAGAAGAGAAGGAAGGAAGGAAGGAAGGAAGGAAGGAAGGAAGGAAGGAAGGAAGGAAAGAAGAAGAAAGAAAGAAAGAAAGAAAGAAAGAAAGAAAGAAAGAAAGAAAGAAAGAAAGCTATTGGCCTAGGTTTTGAGTCCTAGATTTCAAACTTAGTGTGTCTTGAGAGCCCATTATACAGGACAGTATAAATACAATAGTTGCTGTTTACTATAAAGAAGAACAAGTATGAATTGCCTTAAAAGGCTGGAAGTAAATAATGTTTACTTAGTATCTATTATGTACCATCCACTGTAGCAGGCACTTACGTCGTTTCATAAAAAATGCATGCTCCATTTCATACAACTCTCCATGTAAAAAAGTCCATGTAATAGAATTATCTCCATCTTTCACACGTAAAAGAGAAGCCTCATAGAAGACAAATAATTACAACTTTAGAGCAGAATGTTCTACTTTCTCCCTCCCCCGTATCTATTTCTCTCTTTCTACCCGCTTTCCTTCTCCCTCCTTCTCATATTTTGGTTCTTAGTCCACAGTACATTTCAAGGAACAAACAGTGTAGAAGACTGCAGGGCAGAGTCCTGGGTAAGGAAGAGGACTGAGACAGTAGACCCAAGGAGGAGTTTCTGCCTTGCTAAGAGGCAGGGATGCATAGAGAGATCATTTGTTTTGCATCAGGGCAGAAACGCTTTTAAGTACTCTGGGTGCACCCTGGTGTGCAGAATCCACAAAGTGGCTAAGTGGTAGCCAGTCACACGAGAGAGCTAACACTCCTGCTGAGAGCTGCATTGGTGCAGCTTAATGGCAAGTTGTGCATAAGGAGTTGGGGTTCATGAACATTAAAAGACAAAAACTGATGTTAGTTGAGATAAAGAGAAAATAATTTCAAAGATCCCCTCTGGAAACACACAGAAATAGTGAAGCAATGCCTCTGAAAGGGACTAGAGAGTGGGGGTGAAATCCCCTCTTTTATAGTTATCTATTTGTGTTCATGTGTGTGTGTGTGTGTGTGTGTGTGTGTGTGTGTGTGTGTGTTCGTCCATTTCCTTCTCTTGCCATGCTTACCCTCATTTCCTTTCTTGCTGCAATAAAATGGTAACTCTGCTCTTTTGTTCCTGCGGTAGATGTCCAGACCATCAGTTTCATATCTTTTAAACTTGCTGTCTCCGAGTCTCAAGTCTTTTCCAGGAGAAGAATCTGCTTTACCTCTCTTAGACTGAATATCTAACTCTGGACAACTCAAGAGTGTGGGGTCACAGTATTAGCAAGTCTGCTAGAGGCTGAGCCCCCTGAATTAGGCCTAGTAGGGAAAGTGGGAGAAGTCTCACTATTTGATGCTCTAGAAACAGTGCTGGGGGTGTTACACATGCGTGAGACTACATGTGGGAGGCAGCCAGGGCGACACAAGGGTTGTCAGTGCCCTCACTGCTTCAGATCCCCGAGGAAGACATCATGCAGCTCCTCTGAGATCTTTGTCCCCATGGAGCTGAGCATGTGGATCAGAATCTATGGGACCTCCTGAATAACATCGCTAGAGGCTTCTGATGTCTATCGGAAGGTTCTCTCTCCGGTTCTGGTTTCTGAGAAAGAACAGTGAGTGGAGACCTGGAAAACTCGCATCAAAACCCTCCAACTTCCCTTGCGTGTTATGCAACTTGAGGCAAGATACCCCAGTTCCTTAACATCATGAGGCTGTGAAGAATGCCCCGCCTTGTCCAGAAAGGGGCTCTCAGAAGCAAATGAGCTAAGAGCTTGGAAACATCTGGCCTTAAGTCCAACCCAAAGCACAGAGCAAATCTAAAGGATTATTAGTTATATGAGAAGTAGCCAGCAGGCAATGAGTTGTAGCACATAGGTTACCTTTGCAAATATCTATTTCAACTGTGCTCTTCAGAGTAGAAAGAAATCACACTGGGAAAAAACGTAATGAATGTAAAATATGTTTATTCTATTTTTTTACAAGACATGGTTCAATGAAAAAGACCAACATAGTTCCAAAGTGAGGGGTTGGAAACTATACAGCTTTCAGGAAAAGAGAGCCTTTTATAGATTGAATGTTAGAAGTATCAGTGTAGTGCTGACAGTAACAATGAGCCTGTGAACACCCTGTTCTAGGCACTGTGCTCACTGCTCTCCATACAGAACCTCATTAAATTCATAAAACCTTGTCTACTGTGTTTCACTTTTGTCTCTGTTCTAAAAAATGAAGAAAATGAAGCAAGTTTGGTTCATAGCTTACAGAGTCTCAAAGGTAACAAGTGGTAGAGTCATATTTACTTCAATTACAACCTGGTTGTTTTAAAGAAAAAGTAATTAAGAGATATAAGGTTCTGTGTTTTTCATTCAAGATTCTATGATAGAAATGTGTTATCGACAAGAGACCTGTAACAACCACAATTATCCAGTCAGAAATCTATGTGGTTTTGATGCATGACATTTTTACACTGGCCATGGATGTTCACTAAGTAAAATTTAGCTTAATCACTACACGACTATTAAAATGACTAAAATAATGACTACACCAGCTGTTGGTGTGGATATCAAGCAAAGGTGCCACGGCTGGAGGAACTACAAAATAGGTTGGGGAATGACAGCTTGACAGTATCTTAGAAAGCTAAACACAGTCTTATTTTGTGATTGGAAAAAAATAAATAAATTGACTGCTCAGGCGTTTACACAATTTGTTTGAAGTCATCTCCACACAGAAATCTGCAGTCAAATGTTTAGGGCTGCTTTATTCACAAGTGCCCCAAACTACAAACTAAAGTGTACTTTAACAAGCAAATGGGTAAACAAACGGCAATACTTCAGACAACAGACACAATAGTATCCAGTGATGCAAAGCAACGAGCTATCAAACAGCACAAAGCCAGGCATGAATCTTAGCTGCATGTTGATAAACAAAAGAGGAAAATCTGAAAGCGTTACATACCATAGAACTCTAATTATGTCACATTCTGGTGGGAAAAGTGAAGCTATAGATGTTAAACTGACAGGCAGTTGCCAGGAGCTTGTGGGAGGAGGAGAACTGAATGGTGAAAACCCAGAGGAGTTTTGCTGTGATGAAACTATTCAGTATGTTGTTGTGATTGTTTATAACTGGCAAAACAGATCAGTGGCGAAATCCAGAGCCTCGGAGCACAAGAGGAAATCCCAACACATGCAATAAAAGAAAAGAGGTTATCCGGGGCAGAGGGACCAGAGAATCCCGCGAAGGAATGTATACTTTGGTAAGGGAATCTGGCTGTATTTACAAATACATAAAACACCTAAGTAATAGAAGTGAAAATGTGGGGATGTACCTAAGCCTGAAAATGAGTGGAGTCTGTCAGATTAAATGCAAAGGGAAGGGAAGAGGATTACTGTGGTACAAGCGGTAAAGTTGTTTCCCAAGGAGTGGAGGGAGCAACTATCAAACCACTCTGAACATGAACTAGGAGTGGAAAGGCATCTAGAGGAATACATGGTGGGAACTAGGCTTTTATCCTGGCATGGAAAGCAATAGGATGAACAATGGAATTGACTAGAACAATCCACACAGTCGTGGGGTGAGGCTAGAGGTATTAACATTGACTCTCCTTTAGCATATGTATACAAATATATATAGTTACATATAAAATGGTTATAGATACATTAACACATGTAGGTTAGTATGCTTTACTTTCATATAATAAGACCTGAAAACAAATAACATCCTATTAGTTGGGTATGCCTAGCACTCAGGACTTAGTTTCTCATGATGTTCTCCAATGAAGAAACCAGAGAACCTCAGAGACAATGGTTGATTGATTCTAGAACAAATGGAATAAAATTTTAAAGTTAAGCCTAGGGCATTTTGATAATAGTGGCCAGTAAGAAAATGATCAAAGTGCACACACACACACACAATCATAAAAGTTTGGCAAATGAACAAAGGAACCAACTGAAAGAACAACAAACAAAGGACATAGTGATTAGATTATAATCCAAATTATAAATACATGTTACAATTCTCACAGTTCAAAATAAGTAGATAATTGAGCAAATGACTGAATGAATAAATAAATGAGAGAGAAGAAATGTATCTCTTATGGAAAATTTTTCAAATAATTAATGTATATAGCTGCCCCTCAGAAAGGAACTGTCCATGCCCTAAGAATGGGCAATGGGTCATGATTTCTTTCAAAGGGAGTAGAGAAAAAGGCAAATTATACAGTGGACAAACCTGAGGGACCCTTCTTGTGACAGGTATCAAGGCTAGCATGCATGGTAAGGCCGTGCTTGGACTCTTGACATGATGTGACAAGAGGATCCTCTGGTACCTGTGATCTTTATCCAAGGATTCCATAGCTACAGTCTAATTATGAATAAAACAGGAAAGTCTCAGCTAGGGATGCTGCTGTTTAGAAATTTTTCTCTCAGTTAAAGCATTTGATCTTGGAAGACACTGTATGTTTGCAGGGAGGAGAAACATTCCATCCTAAAGAAAACCTCAATAGCTTCAGGAAGTCCCTAAAACTGATAGAATCACTACATTCGTAACATTCCCAAACATATATAAGCAATAAGGATGGCTGAGGGCTACTCTCAAACAAAGACAAACTGCATAAAAGACTTTCAGACAAGTTAAAATGCCTGGATGAAATACAGACCAGCCTTACTACCTGGAAAATGTTCAGACCAAGTAAGCCATCGAGGAAAGACATTCTAGAACCTGCCCACAGGCTGTGAGATGTGTTCCAGGCTCCTAGCTTTTATGGCAGCACTGTGTTTGAGCTATCTCTGTCCTTGTAACTACTTCTAATCCATACTGCTATATGCAACCCCGATAAAGCTCATTCATTCACCAGGTTGGACTTTGGTGGTATCAAAACTTTCATCTGTCTTTAGTCCCTGTCAAAGACTTCTGTTTAAACCTTCCTAGAATAGTAGATGCCCTGCAAAATACCTGTGCTGGAAGCTTCAATGCCATCAAGATTTCAGAAAACAAGTGAAGCCTGTGAAACAGTCTTATCTAAGAGATACTCGGAGAGGTGTAGTGTGGTCCCTAATGAGGTCCTAAATATAAAAAGGAGAGTAGGTCAAAAATGAAAATAAACTTATAAAATGGACTTCAATAATAACGACCAAGTATCGGTTCATTGATTTGTCAAATGTGTTGTATAAGATAAAATGATAGTGATAAAGAAAGTGCATATGAGGAATTATTCTAATAAGTCTAAAACCAACTAAAATAAAGTACATTATTCTGTGTTATATGGCTGTGGTATATGAGCACATGTCTGTGAATATAGAGGACAGTGGTAGACATTGAATGTCTTCCTCTACCATGGGCAGCCTCTTTCCCTTGAGATAAAGTCTTTCATTGAACCAGACAGCCAGCAAACTCTTGCAGTCATTCTGTCACTGCCTGTCTCCCCATTCCCCACAACAGTGGAATTATAGGAACCCAGAGTCATGCCTGGTTCTTCTAATGTAGGTGCTGGGGTTTCAAACTCAGATTCTCTCAAGTGCTGTTACCCACCGAGCCATTACTCCAGCCCCATAGAATTTGTTTATTTGATGGATAAAGCAAACAGAAAACAATTCTATCGTCCCAGGAGATAGGCCACAGGGAATACATACGATTATTCCCTTGAATAACAAAATATGTAAAATAAGAAAATGCAAAGCATAATGAAATTAGCTAATTGAGATCCACTAATGAGAAAAAATTTTTAAAAAAGTTACTTTTCCGGATTGGTTGAGGTCTCCATTCTTAAGCACTGGAAACATCATGCTGTGGTCCAGAGCAATTTTCATGCTCATTTTTCTGCTTGTTGGGCCTGTTCTGTTCATAGTTAATGGCTACTTAGACGTCTCAGAGATAACATTGATCTGAACGTTAGAGTGGAATTGATTATTCAGCATGCTGCTATTAAAATGTCCCTTCCTGCATAGGCACTTGCCTTGCACACAGGAAGCTCATTTTGTCAACAGCTCAGATGCAGTGGTTATCAGACACAATCTCAACAGAACAGATGACATCAAACTTCATGAGCAGCTTGATTTCAAGTTCAGAAACCAATAGCAAAATGCTAATGTGGATTTAGAAGACCACAGGGCTACTTATTTGCGGATGGCAAAAAGATGGAGGGAATGTTTTAAAAAGATGACTGTTTTCATTTATCTAGAGATTGCTTAGTAGGGAAAAATGTGTGTATGGTAACTGTGGCCATTTGAACTGAGTAAAAACAATTAGGAAGTGATTCAAATCCCAATTTCCATCCATTTTCCTTAATCTATTCATTGGCTTGTTGGAGGCCAGAACAACAAAATGAAGATTGCTAGCCAACTCAGAATCACTAAGGGAAAGAGTCTACATTCTGTTATTTACCCACAACAAGGGAAGATGGGTAGAATCCAAATCTTTTGGGCTCACAGAGCTGCATAATTTGTTCCCCAATACTTTCTAAGTAGTGTTTTTTGAGGAATGAACAAGTTTTCTGAAGTTCTTTTAGATATCGTTATACTTTTAAACAGCACAATTATTACTTCAATGCAAGGTATTTATTTGTTCTCCCAGTAAACGTTCCTGAATAAAAATTGGAAATTCAGCACAGCAGTATGACCATCTTGTTTTATTTCTTTAGATTCCTGTGAGATTAAGTTTTGCATATGGGCTTTGAATTTTGTAAATTTAGCAAACACAAGTAAAGGTCTTAAATATGGAAGAGATAATAAAGAATGACTGAGCAATAGCATTCCTAGGTGTATACACAAAACTAGTGTTAAATGAAAATTCATTATCCACTAATAATAATAGTCAAAAAGTAGAAATAATCCCTCAATGATGATGACAGATAAAATATAGTATATCTACACAATAGAATACTATCTAATCATAAAAAGAAACTACAATTACAATGTGGATGAATCATGAAAACACGCTAAGTGAAAGAGGCCAGACACAAAAGTTCTTATATTGCATGATTCCTTTTATAATGACAAACTCACAAAGATAGAAAACAAAGCTGACACAGGCTAAGGGAAGTTACTGCTGACCTTTGAAGTGATGTAAATGTTCCACAACTGCACAGTGGTAAGGATTACACAGAGCTGTCAATTTAATAAAAGACATGGTGAATTTTGTATTGTGTGAATCTTATTTAAGGTATATATATGTATAGAATATAAGGAAACATCTGTGCACTGAACCAGGGCATCTGTATGATTTGTAACTATCAGTAGCATTTGTGTGCAGAGTGGGGACATTTGGGGAAAAGTTAGCCAATTAAAGAAAGTATGACTTTTCCTTTTTCCTTGAAAGTCAACTCATTATGGATCCTCTACACTATATATGTAGAACATCAAAAGTATGTTTAAAAAAACAATAAAATATCTTTCCATAAGGCAGATGGAGAGAAAATTGATGCAAGAAGCCAGGAACTGGCTCAGGAGGGCCCAACATTAGTCATGAATCATGTTTGGTATCTGAAGATAATGTCTGGAGAGCCAGAGTGGTCCCAAAACCAATGGTAGAGGGGGGCAGAATAAAAATGGGAAGTTGAGCAGATCCAGAGCATGAACCTAGGTTGAGAAACTGAGGACAGAGAGTTGATTAACAAGGAAACAAACAGAATAGATAGAAGATGTAAACAGGAAATTCTTCAGAAACCCTAGACGAAGCAGCATTTAGTGTCAAAGGTCCTGTTTGAGTGTGGGGAATCCTCATTTACTTCTCAAAGCATTAGCATCTTCTGAGACTTGGTTTATGGGATAGCAAAATCAAGCCATGCCCACCTGAGATAAAGTCAGTGACAACTCAGATTTGTGAACATCGATTATAAAGGCAATTCCTGTTGGCTTGGTTCAGTGGGGAAAGCCTAGCCAAAGCCGAGCCACAAGGATCTCACAGGGCACGTGACTCTCAATTAACTCCTCAGGCAAGCGGTATCCCCTCAAGAGGCGAGCTTTGGAAAACTGAATCCTAGAGAAGGACAGAGGAGAGAGCCCACACTTGTTGGAAAATGGGTTATCTGCCCACAAAACCTGCTCTTGCCATCACAGAGGTTGCTCCAACAGTGGCAATCCCAGAAGAAACACATCCTGAGCTAAGCTTAGAGTCCCATGACTTTGATCTTACCCTGAGAAACGACACACAGATCCAGCAGTGAGCCACTGAAGCCAGCACAGAACCCAGGATGTGCACACGAAGCAGAAGAACAGAAGTTCAATCTCTATTCACGCCACACTGTCATGATTATTGATTATAGAACTATACCTCCCCCACTAAACTACTAGTAGGCAAGACCCCAGAGGTTTTCAACTCATTTTACGATGCACTGTCTGCACATGTTTTGGATGAGTGAGTAAACCAAAGTTCACATCTGATATAATGGCTAAGTAGTTTATTGTGCATCTGGTGAGGGTTGTATGTTATTTTGGTTCCTGCTCTCCAAAGTGAGGCAGGAAAGTTAACTCCTTAAGGATATTCTCCATAGCATATATGCACTGCTGTTTACATATACAGTTAACTTCTGCTAAATTCATATTAAAAAGAGACTGAGTGTAAATAGGTTTTCTATTTTTAGCTATTTTGTAAACTTTGAGGGGGTTCTAATCATAATCTACAGACCTCCTGTCCTCTGTGCTTATACCCCTTTCTTCTCTCGTCTAGAGTAGATTGTTCATCCCTTAGGGGCTGGTGATTGTGTACTTTTGGGAAAGGGGGGAATGGAAATTATAATTCTAGGTTTCAAAAATGCCAGAATGCAAATGCACACAGAGGCTTTGGCTACAGCTGCGTAAAAATTCTTATCCATACAAAGGAAACAACAGGGAGATCAGAAAAGAAAACCCTTGGCCAAGAATGGTTTGCAATGGATAGTTTTTAGCATTTTTGTTTAATTTCATTATAATGGAAAGAGTAAGTTAAAACTAAAGAAAATACATCTCTAATAAATCAAATTATTTTATGCCTATGAATCAATAGCTTTGACAGAATCATTGCTTTTGAGCCCTGACTTATAATATAAATTCAGCATAATGATAGGACATCTTGAATACCAATATTTCTCTGAAAATATGACAAAGATCTATGATATACCAACCTTGAGTCTCCAGCTGAAATTAAAATTCTGAAAATATGAACTCCTCTTCTCCTCCCAGAATATTTAAACTATCACTTGCAGTAAATGTAACTTCAAACACATTTCTTCTTTTTATATAATCTAAGAAGTATTCTCCACCTCTATGTATGTTTTATGTATCTAGAAACAACAACTCTCCCTTTAACCCGGAGCCAGTTATCTTTTCCAGAAGTCAGGTCAGGAAATGATGCCGTCCTCTTCGAAGACCTTCTTGTTACATAAAGAGAAATCAGAAATTACGGCCTAATCCCTACCCAGCCTACTCTTGCCTCCTACTGTCTTCCTCAGGCCATATGTTCTCACATTTTGCCAGCTTGCATTCAGAACTTCGTAAGTTTCTTATGATATAGATTTGGTCTCACACGTCTTCCTTCAATCATCAATTCCCTATTCATTCTTCAGACTCAGTGAAACTGCCTTAGTTATAAGCTCAACAGCATCTTGCACACAGTCTAAGTGACTCTTTGTGGAGCTGTGGCTATAGATCACTTCTTAGAGAGCTTACCTGTATCCACAAAGCCCAGACTTCAGTCCTTAGTGCCACCTAACCCTGGTTATAGTGGTGCATACTATAATCCCAACACTCAAGACATCAGACAGCAAGATCAGAAGTTCACATGGCCCAACTGCAGCCAGGGTCTGTGTAGATGTTCAAGATTCTGTTACCATCGAAGACCATGCTGATGTCCATGGTCTGGGGCCATGGTGGTGTCCAAGGGCCATACTACTATTGGGCCCATGCTGATCTGAGAGGTCTGCAGTGCCACCTGGAGCAATGATGACATCCAGACTTGGCTACTGCCAAGGACCATGTCTGTCTGGGTCCATGATCCTACTGTGACTTGGGTCTGTGCTGAAGTCTGAGTCCTGTATTGCCAACAAAGGTCACATAGAAGCCCAGGGTTGGGGCTGCAACCTGAGACCTTGGTACTGTCTTGGGTCCATGCTGCCTCCAGAACCATCCAAAACTGAGTGGCCAGTGCTTCCACCAAGAGTTGGTCCATGAACTCAGAAGAGATGATCCAACCCCTCACCATAGGAGAGAGTGAATGGACACTGAGGGCAAGCATGTAGGGGAGCTGACTGGTCCCCTGTCTGAGCAGGGGACCCCAGTGGCCCAGACTGACCAGCTCATCTACCACCCAGGCCCATAACCAGACCTTGGGTTGGCCATCCCTAACATCTACCCCATCTAGGACCTGCTGGAGCTCGTGAATGGACTGGTCTTGTGGAACAATACCCACAGGATCTCCATGGCTCAGAACAGCCATAGGATATCCCACAGGACTACCAGTGAGAACCCAGTGATGATGGTGTACTAGAAACCAGAGGCCTAGAACCAGACTCATCGCAATGAACATTTGCTAGTAAAGCTGATTGGACAAAAGGGTATGCTATTTGACACACCAAGGCTCCCAGTGCCACCAGGATGAAAAAGAGTGTTGGAGAGGTGAGAGAGAAGGAGAAATAAAGATGGTTTTTGTTTTGTTTTTTGTTTGGTTTGGTTTGCTTTACTTTGTTCTTATATTTGCTTTTTTTTTGCTTGCTTCTTTGTTTTGGTTTGATATTTTTAAACTTTTCTTTTCTGAGGGGGTACTGCAGGGGTGAGGGGAAGATATGGGAGGACCAAGAGGTAAGTGGAACTGGTGTACATGATGCAAAACTCCCACAAAATCAATAAAGAAGTTAATTTTAAAAAATCATAAGTTCAAGGTCACCCTTGGCTAAAAGCAAGTTCAATGTCAGTTTTGACTATATAAAATATGTAGTTTCAAATTTATCAATAAATCAATCATTATTCTGTGATCCTAACACACAATAATTATGTCTCAATGACTTATTGATTGAAGTCTTTTGTTCCATAAAAAAGAGAAGTTAACCATTTGACAAACATATTGACTATACATTTTGCATACATTGGTTCATTTCAAATAATAGAAGTGGGGGTTTAGTGATATTGGCCCCATTTTAGTGAATAGAAATAGAGGCTCATGACAATGAAGAAACCCAACCAAGATGATAGTCTTATAAGCAACAGATATAAACTTCCCACCTAGATACTTGAACCTGAATTCTGTGCTCCCAAATACTGTTTTTAAGTGCTTTGCAACTTTCCAGTTGTCTACCTGGGGAATTAATTGGACATAAATGGTTTGAACAGAAGAAACACATGCATTGGTGCTCATGTCAGCAGCAGCGCCACGCTGAGCCTGAGGCAAAGTGGAAAAAAAAATCAGTAACATTGATCATAACTTCATTTAAAATTTGGTATGCTTTCATTGGTGTGCATTATTTGTATTTTTAAGACACTTCATAAAATACTACTTACCTTAAATATGAGCTTTTTGACACTCCTCCTAAAATTTTGCACTTCACATAAGTGGCTCACTTGCCTCCCACTGATCCTGGCTCTGTTCACTACAGGGCCTGCTTAAAGCACTCTGGAAAAAATAGTTGCTCCTATATTATGGTGTTTTATTTTGCATGTTGGCATTTTGTACTAGACCTTAAACTCCTTAAAGTCAATCATTATAATAGATCCCCATATGACCCTGATAACCTTCCTACTGTGTCTTTTCACAGTTAGAACTTCAAAAAAAAAAAAAACAAAAACCACTGAGTAAAAAATATTCTTTCTCTTTCACTTTGCTTTGTAGTAACATATTTCTTAATGTGAATTAGAAGGCTTGGGGGTTTGAATGAGAATGCCCCCCATTGGCTCATATATTTAAATACTTGTTCCCAGGTTAGTAAATTATTTGGGAAGGATTAGGAAGTGTGGCTTGTTGGAGGAAGGAAGTTATTAGAGGTGGGTTTTAAGGTTCTAAAAGTTCACACCTTTCCCAGTTAGCTCTCTGACTCATGGTTGTATCTCAAGATGTGAGTAGCTTGTTTCTTAGTTTTATCTCAAGATGTGATACAGCAATAGCTCTCAGCTGCTGCTCCAGGGCCTGCCTGCAAACTGCTGTGCTTCCCACCATGGTGGTGATGGACTCTTACCCTCTGAAACTGTAAGCCCCAAACAAACTCTGTCTTTTATAAGTTGCCTTGGTTATGGTTTCTTACTACATCAATAGAACAGTAACTAAGAGGAAGGCAACTTTTACAATGCAAAGCTGACTTACTATGAAGCTAGAGTTTTAATGTTCTATCAGATCCTGAATCAGATGGTCTAAGACCAGTAACACAAAACAAAATTTAAAGGCCAACTTTACTTCTCTGGCATCTGCCCTGAAGTTTGTCTTCATTTCGAATCTTGAAGAACTCTTTGTAGTTTTTTTCAAGGATATCTTGCAGGATTAAAATCATAGCTAATCCTTGCAAACAAGACCCCTGATGCTAATGAGTCATGATGCTCTGTGTGACTGGAAAATATAGGCCATGGAGTCATCTTTCCTTATGTAGCCTTTGTGTTGCCATAGCTTTTAGGTCAACTAAAGATTCTTAGCTGTGTTTACTAGCTGACAATCCAGACAGCCTCAGTTTACTAAAGTCAGTGGAAAAATTCGGATGAAAATGCCTCAGTCAAAAGATAGTTGAAGGATTTCAAATGGCTTTGTCTGGCACACAATAACTGTCTGACCATTTTTAATATTAATTTTCTTTTTGATGGTTTTTATTTCAATAGAATTATATAGCTTTCTCCCTCCTTCTCCCCACAGTCATTAATCGACTGGCATTTTTTCATCTAGGGGAGGGACCCCACAAAGTTTCCCTTCTTAACTTAATGTTAATAGATACCAGCATGTTAATTGATAGTGCTATTGTTCCGGTCTTCTTTAGGCACCCATTTCTAGGAGGGACTGTTTCACAGCAAGCTTCCTGGCATTTTGGCTCTTACCATCCTTTTGCCCCCAGCCTCCTTCCATGATGCCTTCTGAGTCACAGAGGGAAGAGATGTGACGAAGATATAGTCACTGGGTCTAAACTCCCCACAAACAGCTGACTCTGCATTATCTCACCTTGTGAATTTTGTGGTAGTCTCCATTTGCTATAGAGTGGGCTTCCTCTGTAACCTGTGCACAAAAATTTGATAAAGAGCAACTTGGTGTTCAGTTAATATGCATATTATTTGTTTTGTGATCATGGGTGCACTATGAGAAGCTCCCATTTAGGCAGATTAATCACTGTGCAAACATTGTAGTATGCACTTGCACAATACTATGTGGTTTAGTTCAGTCTCTCAACTTGGTCTCTGAAGTCCATAAAAGATGTGCTAAACACAAGTTATTTGAAAACCTAGCACATGGCTTTATAGTAGACTTCTTATAGGCATAAATACACTCTAAAGTTACAGTAAAAACATAATAATGTAATCACTCATTATACAACTGGCAGTCAAGTGAGTTTCTTCACATTAAGATTATCACATACATACTAAGAATAGATATAAATTATATAGTGGATATAAGTGGATATGGAAATAAATGACAGAAATATTCAACCCATCATAATCTCTTGGGTTCACTGTAATAGACACATTGTCTTATAGCATGTGAGTCTGCACTGAGAACTACCATGCCCCAAGCATTGAGTGAGGCTTTGGGGTTACAGGTTAAAACAGGTTCATGATGAATAGTTGTTGGATTGAGCTTTGCCCATTGAACATAGTCTGTCCAAGATCCTTGTAGTTTGAATGATAAATATTGCCCACGGGTTCATGTGTTCAAATATAGTAAATGGTACCATTTCAGAGAGTTCTAAAGTCCTTTGGAATTGAAGTCTTGTTGGAGGCAGTATGTCACTGGAGGTAGGGTTTAAGGTTTCATAGCATGGTCCTACTTCCTGTTCTCTCTTTTGGCTTCCTGTATGTAGACGAATGAGCTCTCTCTGTTTCCTGACTACCCTTCAAGCCTCACACTCCAGCAACCATGTCTGCCCCACCACAATGGACTGTAATCCCCTCCAGAACTGTAAGGTGAAGGGAGGCAATTTCCCTCTAGGTTGCTCTTGGTCATTATATTCTACCCCAGGAACAGGAAAGTAACTAATACAGTGCTCTGCTAAACATTTTAGAAGAAGGAATAAAAATAAAGCTTACCCCAGCATGAAAATTGTATCGCATTTACTCTGGCAGTGTTTAATTTAAAGTGGAAGGGAAAAGATACCAATAATTAAGTTGAAAATGATAAATAAATATGAGTTTGTTAAGGAAGTATGAAAACATAAAACATTGTTGCCAATTTGGTATAGAGGGAGAGTTTTGTATGTTTGCTCAGTCACATACTTTATTCAGGAAAATGTAGCAGGGGTGGCAATAGCTTTTGACTATGAAGTTGCAGATTTGCTCACCATCTACACAAGCAATGGTATTTTGGTGGACTCATCCCATTTTCCCATTTTCTACGTGTGCAACTGGATTGCTCAGAGGTTGAAGTGAGATAATCATTGGTAGTTTGGAAAGATACCCAACTGAATGAGAAGCACTTGCAATTAATTCCTGTGAAGGTGGTATAGGCTGACTATGTATCCTCATCTCAGTTTGTCTGGGGAGGTCTTAACCTTAAGCACTTCAGAATGTTCATGTATATGGAGGCATTGCCTGAAAGGAGTAAACAAGTGAAAAAAAAGATCATTGGATTGGGTCCCAATACAGTGTGGCTATGTCCTTATTGAGTAAGAGATGTAGACACACAAACACACACACACACACACACACACACGTGGAGTGGGGGGGGCACACTCATATTCACAGCAAGGGAAGAGGCCTTAATAGAAGCTAATCCTACTAACACTTTAATCTTATATTTATTGACTTGAGAAAAGAAAATTAATTTCTGTCTTAGAATTTTTTAAGGTATGGTCTTATGAAGCAAAAGAGAGCATTCAACTTATTATGTAACTTAAGATGGCCTTGAACTCCTTGATCATCCTGTTTCTACCCTATGAACACTGGGATTAAAAGCACAGGACTACATGTTTTGCTTCTCTTGTTTAGTATATCTAATTTCATTCCTTTATTTTGGGTGGACCACACAAACTCACCTAGGAGAGAGAAACATGAATGGTCAAGGAGAATTCTCTGATAACAGTGCAGGTCTGACATTCTAAAGGGAGAGAAGAATGGAGACTTGGGTAAACAGCATTCTGCTGAATTGGTCCTCTATCAGTGATGACCAAGCTAACCAGGTGACAAAGAATGAAATGTCTCTCATAGACATCCTGATGGACAGGAATGGCCTGCCTCACATGCAGGGTGTGTAGTCCATTGTATAGAATGTGGAAGTCTTTAGGTTCTTACATTCCTTGTAGTTGGTTCTGCTCTGTGGGTCAATTTGAGCAGTATGCTTCCATGACATCCATAGGAAGTTGTAGGGTCCTGGTCTACCTTTGCTCCTGGAGTGCATCTTGAGGACAGTTTCTGGTCAGCCAGCTAAAACATCCTGTTTGTTCCTGTGCTCCCTCTGCCTCACCGGTGATTAGCTGTAGGGCATTGTTTCATCTTTGGTATGGTAATTTCCCACCTGCCTGGGTGGAATTCCTTGTACAGCAGCTAGGTATATAAGGATTTCCCCAAAGTTGAATAAACGGCATTCGGCTGATCTCCTTTCGAATGACCCAGGTCTCTTGTGTGTTCTTTCAATCTCCAGTCCCTTGCCTGACTTGCATACGGTACAATGGCGCGAACTGTACCAAAGGGGTAACACAGCATTGGGTGTTACAAGGAAGTATGTTTTGAAAATTCCAGGAGAAGCTGTCATTACAAGTGATCTTTCTGACACTGTTGCTACCAATCCTACTTCTTCTACTAAGCACAATGAGGGGGGGGATGGTAAAAGAAACAGCAACAGAGAGGAAAGACCCAATCACCTCTGTGATTAAATGGTTTCCAAAGAGAGAATTTCATTGAGAGTTAAACAAATGCTTGACAATGAGATGCATATGCTTATTCCATGTTGTTTTAGACATACTACCTCCTGTGGATGTAGATACTAATTTAGACATACTACCTTCTATGAATGTAGATAATAATTTTATTTCATTTTCACAAACTGAAAAATCAAGCTACACAAAGACTAAATAACTTTCCCCCAAATACCCAATCTTGCTGGGTACAGTTACAAAAGGATCTAGGACCCCAGTATCCACAAGGATAGTAGAGAAAGGCAGTATTTCATATAAAGCTATAATATTGTATAATCATGATTCCCTATAGGAACATAATTTATAGAATGGACACACACACATATTCACTTCCCAATCTTATATATTAATATAATAATAATTAATATAAGATATAGTCATTCTCTAATATCATAATATATTAAAATGGCTTGCAGGCTGTGCTTCAGCTAGTTCAACAACAGTTGTCTACCAATAGAAAGTCCAAGAATCTAGTAGTTGTTCAGTCCATGAGGCTGGATGTCTTAACTAGTCTGTAGTATACAATGAAATCCTAAATATGTAGGAAATAATGCTAGTGAAGGTATGAAATGGACTTTCTAGCAAGATGAGAATAAGCAGCTAAAGAGAGAGAGCAAGTTTTCTTCCAAGTCCTTCATATAAGTAGCCAGCAGAAGGTGTGGTCCAGATTAAAGGTATATTATTCCACCTCAATGATCTGAGTTAGAAGTAGATCTTTCCATTTCAAATGATTTAATTAAGAAAAAAAGGCCCTTTACAGGTGTGCCCAGCCATTTGGATTTTAGTTAATTCCAGATGTACTTAAGCTGACAACCGAGAATAGCTATTACAAGTATGGAGAGTTCTCTCCATTACAATATTTCCACAATTGGCCTATCACAATGTCCACCATTAGATCTTTAGCTGTGTGCTTTATAATGTGTGTCTCTGATAATCCATAATGAATCCAGAGTCTTCAACATCATACTTGGACTAATACTTACTATAGAAGAGCTGTGTTGAGGGCAAACCATGCAATTCTCCACAGGGAAAGCAGAAAGAACAGATAAATGGGGAGCATGTATACCTATTGCTTTTGTAATATACTCAGTAAAGTTCACAGTCAGTAAAGGTCAACAGGTTCTTCTTGGGTGACAAATATAATAGAAGACAAACCAAGGGAAAATATGAAAGTTCATAAAGTTTAAAAGGCTAAGAAGAATTGCTGTGATAGATCTAAGTCTGAAATTTCCCTATGGGATTTACAATCAGGACCCTGGACAGCTGCCTTCCTTTGAGGCCCTGCAGTAATGGAGAAATCAACATTGTTTCAGCATGAAAGAGAAATTAGAAAAATGAATTCTGATTAATAGCGAATTTAAATATATCCTCTGTATGGTTCACTAATTTTCAAATATTCAAGTAAGACAAAATAAGCTTCTCAAAATGATTTGTAGTATAAAATACAATTCTTCTCTGATGATTCAGTAAGCCCTTGCGGTCACCCTGTCTATGGTCACACTATGAGAACTGCAAAGAAGATGTAGGAGGGAATTAGCACATGCTGGGAGTCATTTCCTGCAAGAAGCCATAGTGTGAGCCCTATGTATCATCCCAATAGTGTCTCAGAGTCATCCAGTGAGAAAGGCACCCCTATTTTATACATGGTAACACTGAATTAAGACTGGCTTGATTTTTTTCTTCCTTTGTGGATAAATGTTATAGACAGTAGTTAAACAAACTTTGTATTTTATTTTCATGGAAATAAATTATCTAGAAATAAGCTACAGAATGGTGATAGGACAGCCTTACACTTCAGGGAAGACTTTGCCCAATGTTTCTTTTATGTTCAGGTTTCTGCATTCATAGTAATGCTTCCATCCTCAAAGTCCCAGAGGGATGCCTGAGTTTCCTGTGTGGGGCCTGTCTTCCATTATGAACCTTTCCTTCCCAACATAGAAGCCAGAATCACTTTTTCCAGACTCTGGAAACTAAGTTGGGTAATTGATATAGGCTTCACCAATCAGACTCACTAACTTAAGACTTTTATTCAGAAGGGAGTAATACAAGGGAATAGGAAAAGTATGGAAGCTTCTTTCTGATCTCATAATAGAGAAACACTGAAGCCCCAGAGGGTACAGTGACAGTATCCCACGAGTCCCATCACACACATTTTCTGTGATACTGAATTTAATGGCCATGTCCAGCAACTGTGATAGCAAAACAACATTCCGAGAGAAACTATATTGTTCAGGTATCATTTTCTGAAGAGTACAGCCTCCAATTTGGCCTCTCCACCAAAGAAAACAGTCTTACAATAAATTCATTTTCCACCAAAAGTAACTAGACAGTTATATTATTTACAAATAGAAATCATAGATAACAATTGTTTTAGAAGTAAAGAAGCTAAATTTTGAAGACAGTAAAGAGAATTTTGAATTGAAGGAAATTTGCAATTTAATATACATGACAAAACATATTTTGTTTTTAGTTATGTGTGTCTATGTGCATGTGCACATATTTATGATTGTAAGTGATCTAGAGGCTGAGGTGTCAGGTTCCCTGAGGACAGCATTATAACAAGTGTGAGATACCCAACACAGGTACTGGGAATCCAACTCAGCTCCTCTGCAAGTAAATCATGTACTCTTAACTGACAACCTAACACCCCAGACACAGACAAAGCAAAAATAAGCATGAATTAAAAAATTACAGCTAGATGCTAGCCAAAATGCCCCAGCAGGAGCTGGAGAATGTACAAGAAGATGGATACTGGGGTGGCTGACTAGGAAGGGTAGAAAACAAAGTTGGGATCTAGAGGAATCCTATTACTTGTTAACAGCCCACTTACAGGATTTGATGTGCTGTCAAAAATCCAAGAAGATGGTGGTCACACAGACTTGGAGAAGACCAAAGCTTGCACCAAGTGAAGCAGGCATATCAGAGTTGTAATGGCTGATGGTGAATAGAAAGATCAAAGGGCCCAAGAGAGTATACATGCAATAGTGGTTAGCTTTTATAAGGTTGCGAATCCAATCATTTTGTGGAAATCATTTTGATGTGGAAAATCAAAATATGGAAAGCAGGGAGGATGTTGTGGCCTAGTCTTCTGACAAGAGTGCTCCAGCATCATTGAAGAGATCAATGACGACAGTAGTAATATCAATCAGGAATAGGAGGAAGTACTGTACACACGTGGACTGCCTAGCAGCAGGGAGATGACTGACAAGTTCAAGCGGTGCTGCTTAACCATTAACATGAAAGCACAATTATATCACTGCCCTTACAGTCCTAGTAGCAGGGCTGGGTTGCCTACAGAGACAGTTAGAAGCTATTCAGAAACACAGCATTACCTAAGAACAAGATAGAAAGAAATTAACAAATGCATTACTTAAATTAGCTGCAAAGTCAAATCCAGCCCTCTGTCTGTTTTTGGAAAGCTCATAGAACAAGACTTTGTTTTATATTTGGAAAAGCAATTGTGAAAAATAAAGTTTTATTGGCACACAGCCATGCTTATTCATCTTCATATTATTCATGGTTGTTGCTGTGTTACAGTGGAAGAGCTGAGTAGTTCTGTCAGAGACTTTATTTCCCATACAGCCTATAGTGTTTTTTCTGGCCTATAATCAAGAAAGTTTACCACTGCACAATCATATGAACATCAAAGAGACTCAGAAGATTTATTTTTATAATTACCAAAGTATCTCTTGCCTGGTTTTAAAACCCAAACCAGCTTTTCATAAGAGTGTCAATTGCTGAACAACCTAGATTTCGGGTTGGGAGCTTAGGCCCCAGCCCCTAACATCTATCCCAGGCTTGGTCTGGACTCCATATCCCAACAGGCTAGGTCCTGACCCCTCCCTGAGTGTGGGGTCAGGACCATTCCCCAGGGTATTTAAGTCACCCCCCCCCCCCCCCCGCGTGAAAGAGGAACACGTGGTCTCTCTTTCTTCCTCCCCGGGGTCGCATTTCCGCAGCTTCCAGGTTTCCCCCTCGCAGCCACCGGAGAGTGCAGAACTCCCATTAAACCTGGATATTTCTTAATTTGGCTTGTTTTGATTTTGCTTTATTGGGAATTTGGCATTGGCAGGGAGCTCACATTAGGAAACATTCCTAACGCTAGATCTTTAGGAGGATGAAAGAGACAACATGACAATAAGTAGACGTAGTTCTTCTCCAAAAAGGCATATATCCAGAATATACCAAAAACAAGGAAATGGAAATATTCTGTTTTAGAACTATTGAACATAGTAATTGATATCAAGAAACCTGAATTATTATCAGATGCCCCACTTTAGGGTTGGGAATGTAAACTAGTCCAGATTATAATTGAATACTGGTTCAGATCTGGTTCACAGGATATCTGCATAGTGTATGGACCCAACTAGCACATGATTTCCTAAACTCTGGCTTTGTAATAGTTACACTTAGTAGTTGGAAGAGATCCCACATTAATTTCTTGAAATAAAAGCTGTCACAATGGGGGGAAAAGCCACAAAAAGATTAAAAAACTGTATGTCATCCCATGGTAGAATGGGCATAAGAAAACTTAACACAAACTTTGAGATATAAAACATGCCAAAAGAGTAAACAAATAATTCTTTCTAAGTTGTTTAACAAACTCAAGTTTAACTTATCAAAACTGATGATAAGATGTTTGCTACCCAAACGTGAAGATCTGTGTTCAATGTTGACAGACATGTTGTTAGTAGAGGCTTAGCTCATGGAATGTAAGAGCAGCAAAGACTCCAAAGAAAATTCAGCAAAGACAGATCACTCTACACTTTGGCCAAGACTCTTGCTACATTCTGTCCTGAAAATTTCAGTGCAGGTGAAATCAAAAGCAGTGAACTGATTTTTTGTTGCAGGGGAAATTTCAAGACCATATAGTTTTCAGACTGTGGTAAAAGTACTTCTCATGGCACCTATTCAGATCTGTAGTGAGAGCAGAAAGACACATGTACATATGCATGCAGTTGTAGACATACACAGCACAAAGCATTTACAGTCATTAGAGAGATTAGTGGCATTAAAAATAAAACATTACATTATTTATTGGGATGATATTTTCAAAGTATCATATATGTATATGTAAACACTACAGTATAACTTATTTTAAAATGCTTATTTCCATTTCTAAGTTATGTATATGTGTGTACATTCACCTGTGAATAAAGGCAATCATGGAGTCTAAAAGAAGGCACTGGATCCTTTAAAATGGAGTTATAGGAAGTTGTGACCCACCTAATTTGGGTATTGGGAACCAAACTCTGATCATCTGCAGGAACAGTGCATGCCTATAAATGCTAAGGCATCTCTCCATCCCAGAAACCCAATTTTTCAATTGATAAAAATGAAAATGAAGGGATGTTGTCAGGGTTTATGTCTTGCCTGGTTCCTGTAGTCATTAAGTCCCAAAGAAATCACACAGAGGTCTACATTAACTATAAACTGATTGGCCCATTATCTCAGGCTTATTATTAACTCTTATATCTTATATTAGCCCATTATTCTTGTCTATGCTAGTCACATGGCTCAATATCTTTTTCAGCAAGTGAGTTTCACGTCTTGCTTCTTCTGTGGCGGGCTCACAACTGCTAAAAGAGCTTCCTTCTTCCCAAAATACTCCTGTTCTCATTGACCCACCTCTATTTCCTGTCTGGTTGTCCTGCCTATATTTCCTGCCTGGCTACTGATCAATCAGTATTTATTTAAAATATAATTGACAGAATAAAATTGTCCCACATCAAAGGGAAATATGAAAAAAGGAAGAAAAGAGGAAAGAAAAGGTGGGAAGTAACGGAAGAGCAGAGGAGGAAAGGCAAAAATAAACAAAATTGTTTTCTGAGAAGCTACTAATAGAGTGTTGATGTTGAACTCATTGAGAATACAGTTGTATCTCATGCATTTTACCAGAAGTTTCCTAGGAGTTTCTCAGTGAAGAAAAACTCTACTAGGAGTTCCAATATCAACTCAGCTTTCTAGCAACTAGAAACAAGGGAAACTCAACAAAACCAGGAGCCTATGTTCTTTTTCCTGAAGTCATCTTCCTGTCTCTATATTGGCAGAGGGTAACTTAATGTTTACTAAAAAGGAGAAAAGTGTTCAATATCTTGTACATGGTACAAGTTCTAGAATCATATGCAAGGCAATAATCAATCAGGCAGAATTCACCTCTTTAAGTATTGAACTTCTACATGTATCTTTCCATGCATATGTGAACATCCATGCTATGAAATGTGTTTTCAGCTTACAAGACACAGCTATCTCTTGTAGAAGTGAAGAGGTCTGGTTTTGCTCGCCAAATCACAGGGCACAAAGTCCTATGGTGCTACATTTGACTGCCTTTGTTACCTTTCTACTGATGTGAAGCGATGCCATGGTCAAGGCAACTTATAAAATGACATATTTAATTGGGGGCCTCCTTACAGTTTCAGAGGGTGAATCTATGACCACCATGGTGGGAAGCATGGTAGCAGGCGGGCAGGCAGGTGTGACATCACAGCTGTATCTGAGAGCTAACATCAGACAACAAGTAGGAGGCAGACAGAGGGACTGCACCTGGCATGGGCATTGGAAACCACAGAGACTACTCTCAACATCCTTCCTCCAACAAAGCCACATCTCTTAGTCCTTCCAAAACAGTTCTGCCAAATGGCGTCTAAGAATTCAAATATATGAGCCTGTGGGGGCCATATTCATTCAAACTACTACAATAACTATTTCTTCCTCAAATCCAGTCTTCCACTAAATATTCCATTACCTAAACTCAAATATCAAAACTTCTATATAGTAAAGGGAGAAAGAAGAAAGTCATCAGTATATTTAAATAAATGAAAAATATGTAAATAGTTCTCATTTCTGTAAGTAAGCACGAAGTTAACTTCAGTGATCACCTCTTCGTACTGTGCTTTCAATATTTCCTTTCCTCACAGCCCTGGCAGAGGGAGCAAATAAATCCTCATTGTAATTCTTTATGGACTTGCCTTTCTTTATTCATAAATGTTTACCTTACCTTTATTAGGGAAATTTGGCACAACAAGAGGCATCCTTCAAAGACACACAGGCATACTCTTCAATCTCACCACCTAGAAGCACCCTTTCTTCCTGATGATAGGTTCAGCTGCTACAACCTGTACAGTAACCCCCTTTCCTATTGATTGCTACCAGCCCCCTACTTGATGTCACTAGAAACTAATACCAATTCAGAGTGTATGTTAGTCCCTGATACATGTTTGTATTTATTTCCATCTACAATATAATAACTGTAGCTTGGCCATAGGTCTCTTAAAGAAGCATTATTATAGGATTCTTATTCAAGAAGACCCACACTTCCCTTTAATCAAGGGGCTAAGGATTTGTAGACTGGCCTATATTTGGAAATGAGGGTGTAACTCACCACAGTAGTGGCACAAGCCATACTTTCTGCTGCCAGAGATAGGGGGGAGTTCTGTTGTTATTATGTAGGCTAAACAACATTAGAGTGGGTTGTCCATAAATTGTGTTTCTAAGGATAAAATAACCATTGCCAAATGCCTCTGTGGGCTGTAGCACTCTTACTCCCAGCATGCCCCGCCACACTTCACAATGACAAGGCAGTAGCAAGTTTCTTTAGAAATTAAATATTTCCACTGGCCTCTTCTGCTCCATGACACCCTTACATCCACTGAAATTAAGAAGTACACCAGATTCCCCACATGCCAGATAAGGACTACAGGAAGAAGAAGAAGTATATCTGATCGATAAAGAGAAATCTCCTACAGCTCCTCTACCAGCAAAACTTTACTAGGTGTGAACTTAGAAAGAGAAATAGATATAATGCAGCTCCAAGAAGACAAGCAAGGTGATGAAGGGTGGGCGATGCTTCGGAGGCAAAAAGTGATAAGAGTAATGCTTGCACAATGCTTCAAACACTTTATCAAGTGGCATGGAAACTCTTTCTGTGAGGTCACAGCTCATAAACAGTAGCTACAGGAGGCGGTGAAAACAGCCCTGATGCACTGGACTTAATTCCCAACAGTGTTAAGGTTATTTTTTTTAAAAAAAATATTTGGATTGCAGAGACACTGCGCAGAGTTATGAAAAGCCCCAGTGAGGAATTACGATGTCAACAGCAGAGCTGTGGAGAAAGGCCATGCCATTTGCAGCAAAGAACTACGTAACCCCATGAAAACTCCTTTCGTGCTACTGGAAACACAGTACAGACAGAACATTTAATGACAGGACATCTAGAGGTCACTATTTTAGTTATCTTCTCTGTTCCTGTGATACAACACTGACACAAACCAGCTTGCGGAGGAAAGGGTTTATTTGGCTTACATTTTCATAGTATCTAATAATTAATTTCCATTAATGAAGGAAGTCAGGGCAGAAATTTAAAACAGGAACTTGAGGCAAGAGCTGAAGGAGCAGGCTTGGAGGAGGGCTGCTTACTGGCTTAGCGTGGTTTCTTATGACACTCAGGACCAGCAACCTACGGGTGTCACTGCCCAGAGTAAGTACTCTCACGTCAATCAACAATCAAGAAAATGCCTCACAGACCTGCCTACATGTCAATCTGATAGAGGCATTTTCTAAATTAAGGTTCCCGCTTCCCAGATGACTCTATCTTGTCTCAAGTGGACAAGAATCTAATCGAGCAGAGCTTTTAGTGCCTCGTACTGTCATCTACCGTCAGAGTCGAGCATCCTGGAAAGGTGAAGACTGAAAAGTTCTGAACAGAAAGGTCTGAACAAAGATGGGTAAATGAACTGTTAGAGGAAGACCAGATAGAGATCATCTCTGGTCCACATGTCAGTGGCCAAAACGAGACCATTAATAGCCAAAGAGATACTGTTAACTAAATACTATGACTTCATAAGTTTACAACACCCAGGTTTTGCCACCTGCCAGCCCAGTCCTGGCACAGTACAGCCCTAAATGGAGCTGCATTAGTGGCTTGGATAGAGATTAAACATGAGCCCAGCAACAAAGACAGCTACACTGCAAAGCTACCACTAATCCAAATGCACAACCACTCAGCAAAAGACCACACTTGATTTCCTTTGGAACCATCCTTGAAGAGATGAACAACTCCTCGGCAGAAAGGTGACCGCGTAGAATACAGGATTCCAGACAGGAACCCATCTCGAGGTGAACTGAAAGGTTCTTTCGGTGTAGACCCGGCTTTCCTTCCCACAGGGCCTCAGCTCTCAGTGCTAAAGAGAAATGGATAGAACTTTTGGCCCACCAACAGAGGACTCATCATTACTGCCTTAGACCACAGGAGCAAAGCAGCGGGCCCACAATCATGTTCTTGTCACATCAATATTTTTGGAAGTTAATGGCCTGCTGGAGTGGCAGACTGGCTCTCAGAAGGCATGCCTGAGGGAGCATTGTGGAGATGACGGGCTGAGGATGGAAAATACATCTTGTCTCAGTCTGCTTGTACAGCTGTGAGAAAACAGCTGAGACTCGGGAATTTACAGGGAGCATAAACTGTACTATAGCTCTGGAGGTTGAAAACAGCAGGACTGGTGTCTAGTGAGGATTGGCACTTGCTTCCCTGGCTGTATCTCACTCTATGTCCTCACACAAATGGAAGAGTCAGGTATTATTCCCTTTAACCTTGAACCCTTAATGAGCGCTAAACTCATTTAAAATTAACCTAGTAGCCTTCCACAAGTCTGGGCTTCCACAAGTCTGAGTGCGGCACTGCCTACGTTCAAGGACGATAAACTCCCCTTACTTAGTCCTCTCTGAAGATTCCCTCAAAGACACACCTACAGGTGTGCATTATTCATCAATCCATCAAGACGCTTCTCAAGTAGAACCATTTGGGAATGAAGGTTAACCAATCAAACCCAGATATAAGGCTTCCTTGAGGTCATCCCTACTGATGCTGGATGATGGGATCAAGTACCCTTTCCCCGGCTTGGAACATACTGAAAGTTTATACCAGATGTAGAATCATACTTCTTGTAATGTGAATTACACTTAATAATAAAACTATCTAAGAATAAAAAGTAAGGGGCTGGAGAGATGGCTCAGAGGTTAAGAGCACTGACTGCTCTTCCAGAGGTCCTGAGTTCAATTCCCAGCAACCACAGGGTGGCTCACAACCATCTGTAATGAGATCTGGTGCCCTCTTCTGGCCTGCAGGGACACATGGAGGCTGAACACTGTGTACATAATAAATAAATAAATCTTTAAAAAAAAAGAATAAAAAGTAAAAAGAGTAAGAAATATATTTAGGAAATAAATTGAGATACATTAATAGTAAATTAAATATTTGCCCCAAAATCTAAATACCAATAAAGTCACTACTAACCTAAAAGAAGAGTTTATAAGGTTTTCATAATAAAGCAGCAATAAATTCATGAGGAGTAGATGTGTATGCCTTGATCTGAATGCTACATTTTGTGTGTATGTGTGTAGGTCAAATACAATGATTCATATATATTAACACATAGTACATATATGAATATATAGTACCTGTTAAAAATGAAATAAGAATCACTATTTATTGATAAATGATGCTCAGATCATAAGATAGACAAAACAATTATCAACTAATATGAATGTAATTGACTGCTTAAAATATATTAAACAAAAGGGGTCAGAACCAAGAAAGAAGTTGTTGAACCTCCTGTAATAAGAGATTTTATCCACAATTGGATGATTAAGCATACAAAAATGAGATAGGAGATCAAAACAACATATTAAAAAAGCAAGCCTCAACAAGCCTCGGAGAGATGATCTCGCTCTGACTCTAACTCAAGCAAGTTATAATTCTAAATACTCTAAGAAACAGAAATAAAAACAATATACATTTGAAACATTAAAAGCACTTTAGAAAAGTTGATAGCACACAAGAAATCATAATGGAAATTATTAATATTAAGTAGAAAATATTAAAAACTGAATTATATACCAAATGAAATGAGATTTAGTGAGAATATTTATAGAAATGTATGTTACCAGCTTCAAATAGCTATTTTAGAAATAAAGTCTAATTGTAAATGAACTAGGCAGCCAGTTTAATTAAAAAGCCAGGAATTCAAAATTAACCTAACATCAGAACTTTGATTAATTTAGTCAATTATATTAAACAATTAAAAGATAAAAATCATGTGACTCATCTTAATAAATGCTTGAGAAGTAAAGGTTGTCTAAAATTTAATAGCTCCCTACATTAAACACTAAAAAATATTTTTAAGTGAAGATATTTAAAAGTTCACAATAAAGATTTTAGATTATGACAGAATGTAACAGTGCTTTGTTTCTCAGTGTGGTACTGGAGTGTACCCTGTCTACTAGGGGCTAGTCTCAGTCCCTTGTTGAGGCTATAAGAAAACCTTTGAGACTGTGCAATTTATTAAAACCAAGCTTATTTCTCATAGTTCTGAAAACTATAAGTCTAATATCACAGGGCCAGCAGGTTGAATACCTTTGTGCTTTAGATGTCGTGGGCTGTGCTTTTATATGACTGAACATCAGAAGGTCTGAACATGACTTGTTCTTGTTCCTTTCACTGCCATAAGGAGGTAGCTCCCCTGGATAAGTCATTTGCCACAAATTCTACCTCTAATATACTGCCACAAAATGTCTAAGCTATGGCATGAAAGCTGGAGGGGAAACAGCCATGACAGACCTTTAAAACAACTGTCTGACTTCCATGAATGTACTCAAGGAGCTGAAGTTAGAAGATTTCGACTTCAAGGCATACATAGTACATTTAAGGCCAGCCCAGGCTATATAGCAAGATTTTGTCTTGAAAAAATTATTATAGAAGGTAGAAAAATAACTAGGATGAGAAATGAAAAGCAAAATAATGCTGTCCACTTCCTCTATCAAAAAAAAAAGAATAACACCCCAAAAATGTGAAGCTTTATTATTTTAACTAGGGAGTAATGGGTTTTCTCCCAACACTGGAATTAAAGAACAACTATTTAAAATTCAAAACCCTATACATTAATAATTTCATCTTGTTAACCTACCCACAGATGTTCATGCAGTATTTATGGTTTGGAAAAGCTTATAGCCCACTCATTCTGAAGGCTAGTCACCACAGGATGAGAAGTGAGGTTTTCAAGACGTGAAAACAACTTTTATTCTAAGAAAAGTTCCATTTCTATTTTCTTCTGGACCATTTTCTGGACACGGAGCTTTGAATGAAGCTAAAGGTGCTCCTAACTATGTAAAGGGGATAGAGCCTGGTACACACGGACTCAGGGGCCTGTTCTTTCCCGCCCTGTATCTATGGAGCTCTTTGCTATATAGGCTCTGGGAAGAGGAACCTGGGAAGAAAGCTAGGATAGGTGTGATTCTGGGATTACATAGTAGCCAGAGAGGCAGAGAGGTCATAGGAAAATTTAAAAAATTTAAATGATGTCAAGGTTCTGGTTTAACCCTCAGTAAACCAGGGATTTCAGAGTACTTAAACAGACTTGTGGGTAAAGGAGTACCCATTCCATGCAGTGGAGGCTCTCATGCAGAGGGCCCCTGCAGTTTCTGCAGGGATTTGTGATTTATTATTAGTTTTCCCCTGGGGTGGAGGATAAAAATTGACTACAAGTAGTACAAGAATACAAGCTGAAAAAAATGTATAATTTAGCTTTTTATTATAGTCTTCATGTCTTTTAGTCAGTTTTAAACCAGACTGTAGTCTGTATTGCTATGGAAGCTTAGATCTGGGGAAAAAAATTACTGGACACTTAAGAAATCTAAATTGCACCATTCATCCCAAAGTCTTTGATTTATAGGCAAGAAAACCAATCACAAACCAGACAAACTAAATAAACAGAAAGCTCTGTGGCAAGCCGCAGCAGATTTTCAATATGTCTTGCTCTCCAGCTGCCAGCATCTGCCGAGCCTTGGTGTTAGGAACTGTGGCCCTACTGAGGTGTGTGTGTGTGTGTGTGTGTGTGTGTGTGTGTGTGTGTGTATGTATGTATGTATGTATATAAAATATTTACTAGAAACTAGAAGTCTTGATACTTTTGTGAAAATCCATTGATCTTTTAAATAACAGCTAATTCCTTAACAAAACAAGTATACATGGGTTATACTGGAGATGTTGGTCGTCTTCTTACCAAAGAGTTTGTCTAAGCTGCCATTTGGTGGCACCAGGATAAGAGAGGTACAGGATCAGGAAAAGGGCCCAGACTCCTAGGTTCTAAACCAGGCCTCTGGTCAAGTCAAATAACCTTCCCAAAGCATGTTAGGTTTGAAAGTTATTATAGTCCCTTTTCCTGCAGTTTTTAAGTGAGCCATGCCTCTTTTTAACCATCTATGTTAGAAAGGAGAATCTATGACTGAGGCGGAAAGGGAAATGTTGAGGAAAAGAAAGGGCATGACGCTACACTGAATTACAATTAGCTAAGAAGTGTCTGACTTAATTTTCCATGTATTTATAAATACAGAGTATATATTT
This sequence comes from Myodes glareolus, assembly GCF_982192425.1. NCBI lineage: Eukaryota > Metazoa > Chordata > Mammalia > Rodentia > Cricetidae > Myodes > Myodes glareolus. Next base: position 76,678,610 of record NC_142034.1, on the reverse strand, counting down.
CCAGAGAATGTTTTGTATTTACAGCATGTCAGTCTAGTTATACGACTGCAATATAATTGTTTTCCTGCTGAGAATTATGGCCGTGAAGTTACTCTGGGTCCTATTACAGCTAATTATAGTCTTGTTCTGGAATTTAAGAGCTCCCCTGTAAGGCTCCCTCCTCTCCAGATACACACAACAGACACTGAGAGCAAGTTATTCTATGTGTGACACTTGCTCTCAGGTGGTTGATAGAAAATATGGCATTTGGGTATATAATTCATAGGGGGTGTGAATTACCAGAAATGAGCCTGGATTGATTGAAATAATTCCAACTTCCAATCATGTGGCAACGAAATGCCATTCAACAGAGATAATATTCTCACATATTTATACACATATGTAACTTTTTCTGAACTATATTGAGAGGAGTTAAAGAGACATGGATCCTCCTCAGCCTGAACTCTAGAAAGAGCAGAAGGCTGGGAACAGTCTCTGCCTCTTCTCTATCCCTATCATGGTCTGCGTAGAGAGTTCATGTATGCAAGTACAAAGCCATCTCTCTTAACGGATAAATTTCCCTTGGGCTCAGAGCCGAAAGATTCGGGTTCCTTCTGGCAGTGCCACTTTCTCACCTCTGGGATACCAGCAAATCATTCCGCTCAGTTAAACTTCATTTTTCTCCGCTACACAAAGGAGAAATGAATGTTTGCCATATGTTCATTCTCATTGCTGTGAGGGTCAAATTGGTTAGTGAGTTGGAATTAGATTAAGGGAGATATTCTCTTTTAGTTCCTAGTCTTAGGGGAGCTGAGAGGCTCTACAGCAGTTTTGGGAGTGAGGGATGAGGAATGAGACATCTAGCAGCCTTGGGCAACCCTCATGGAAAGGACTGTGGACAGACTCTAAGGGTTAACTGAGATGACCAATAGAAAATGCTTGGCTAAGTGTCTGTCCGACAGAGAAACTCACATCTCATATTGTATTGACTTATTGATTCAGCTTTTATTTTATTATTAGAGAGTTCCTGTATCAGCAGTGACTATATATATATATATAGCATTGAATACACACACACAGAGCATTGAATAAGATCAGCACTTCTACTTTTATGGTGGTGATCATTGGTATTTTTAACCCATAACTGAAGGATTTTTTAAAAAAAAATCAAACAGTGAATAAAAAGTTCTAGAAACAAAGGAAAGAAGCTAAATTCAGAACTTTTGATCTTGAAAGTGTCTTTTTCACCATTTTCTCCCGGGTCCATCAGAAGACAAATGAAGGGAATAAGGATGCTGGGAAATTTTGCCTGGAATGATCCTGTGTGATGACGAAGACGGTTCTCTCTCAATGTTTCTAATCTACGTCTTGTGTAAAAATACTTTTTTAAAATTTTTCTCAATGCCATTTTACATGTATATGTTTTTAGTAAACCTATGAAACTTAAGCATGGGGAAAAGCTATCCCTTGCACAGCCATATCTCTTTCCCCTGTTCCACCATCCCAGCTGTCATCCGGTAGTCATTCTTCAAACTCTTATGTGAGCTTTCTCTTATTTATTACCTTCCATGGTTTCAAAAGACATGTTTACCCTATTGTTTCTTGAAGAATTTCCCATTTCAACTGTTCCTTACTGTTTGATTTTCCACTAGGAAAGGGAATGACAAACCCCCATGTTCCCTTCTCCTCTCCCCATCCTCCCAAGAGGCCAGTTGGTGGTAATGTTCTTGTCACAATGATGCTGGTCCTCTCTCCCTTCACAAAGTATATGCCAGTCAACATTGGGTAATAATACTTTGGTTCCATTACCAAAATCATTACACCTACATTAGTCAACTTGTCCAGAATATACCAACTTTTTACTTTTCATTGTAGTTTACATTGCTGTAGTAGTGATCTAACATCAAATATGCCATCACGATTTTAAGAATGCACCACATTATTGGTGATTACATTTGGTGTTTAGAGCAAATCCAAAGGGCATATTCACTTTTATTGCCTATAACACTATGTGTATTGTTAAGTAATTACCTATTCTGCCTTCTCTCCAGTCGCTAGCAATCACCATGCTATTCTTTGTAACTATGAACTTCTCTTCATGTCTGCAAAATTTGTCTTCCTGTGACTGGCTGATGTTGCTCAATATAATGTCACCAAGGTTCATCCAATACAATTTCATCCTGAAAATTTCTGTAATGTATTAAAAGGAAGTGAAATCCATCTCATGGAATGTACATATTACTTTTTTAGAAAACCTATTCATTTTCATGTAAATTTAGTATGTTTGTAATCCTATTATGAATAATACCACAATAGACACTGGTGCACTTACATCTTTGAAAGGGTGATAGATAATAGACAGACAGACAGACAGACAGGCAGGCAGACAGACAGACAGACAGAGAGATAGATAGTAGAAGCTACATTCACAGATATAAGAGGGAATTTCATTGTGTTCCTCATTTGCATTCCCTTGACTCTTAGTGACATTTTCACATACCTTTTCTATATTTTTTGTGTTCTTTTATATATCAATTCAAATTCTTAGTCCATCTTCAAATTAAGCAGCTATGCTTTAATATTGAGATGTATGCATGTCTCAGATTTTAGAAAGAAATGAATTACTAGATACACAATTTGAAAATAGAAATATTTTCACCCATTCCTTGGCATTGGCATTCCTTGATACCTGTAGCTCCATACCTAGAGATCCAAGGAAGCTCTACTCACCGATTATCCTGAGAACTCATGCTCCCATGTTTCTCTTTGTCCTGACTGTCCTTACTACTCACAGCACCTCTGAAAATTAATCTCTGCAGAGGCCATCTGGAGACCATCGCGGGAATGAATGGTCTTGCACATCCTGGACTTCACATCCAGTGTCTTCTGCAATGACCCAGAGTCACGCATAATTAAACAGAGGCCATGTGTAACACCAGGAACTGGGTTGTGCTTTCATTCCTTCTCACATGATTGTCTTTTTGACTATACTGAATTTTTATTTTTAGTTTTGTTTGGCTTCATCAAGTTATTGTTACCTATGCCTTTGAAGTCATGTTCAAGAAGTCATTGCCAAGAGCAAAGTCATAAAGATTTCATTCCATGGTTCCTTCTAGGAATTGCATAGCTTTAGGTCTTAAATTTAAGCCTTCATTCTGAGTTGACTTTTGTATCGTGTAAAATAAGAACCCAATTTCATTTTTTTTTGGTTTATGCACACTCAGCTTCCTCAATATTATTAAGGAGACTATCCTCTCTCTGCGGAGTATCTTGGACCCCCTTCTTGACAATTCACCGACTCTCTCGATGTAGACTTGTTTCTGAACCTCTGTTCTAGTTCATTCTTTTGTGTACCTGGCTGTGTGCCAGACTGTTTTGATTAGTGTGACTTTATAAGGCCTTGTTTAACCATCATTATCACATGTGAGTAGTGAACACTGGCAGAGTACAAATCAGCAGATGGATAAATGAATGAACAGAGAGAACTTGATATGCAATTCTGGAAAGATAAGATCTACATTCTTTTTGGCAGCTTGCTGATAATAACACACAATTTATAGATCCAAATCTTTTGCTTTTATTCTCTCTCAATGAATTAGAAAAGTAGTAAGTATATTAGAGAAGACTGAAAGTACAATGCAAGATAAAAGAGAAAACATTGTAGTCAAAGAAAAAAAATCAAATCTCTCATCTTCAGGTTCTAAAGATACTAATTTAGGTGCATTGCAATCTTTCTGATTCAACACTTTGTACATCTATATGGTGACAATGGCCTCCCAGAACCTATATACACTATAAAACATGATCTAAATATTCACTTTTATTTCCTATCACGGTTCCATATTTATAAATCATAACTTACAAAAGTTGAGTTCTGAAACACTTTTTCACTCAGTTTGGCCAGAGTTGCATGAATTCTGCCCTTGAACTCTGGTGTGCTTTGCCCCGTACCTCCATCCTCACTCACTGTAGGAACTAGGTGGCCATGTCCTGGCACAGTGGCATACATACTTCCAACATGAAATGTCAATGCTTCTCCATGACTGAAGCATTAAAACTGTATGCAGAACTACTGTCATGCAAAGAACTTCATAGCATCCTGTGCTCTTAAAAATGATTGTCACTGTTCGCTCCAATAAAAACATGTATTACTGTGGTCTGTAAAAATGATTCTAACTTCTCTCATTGGTTCACAATGGGAAACAAACATTTTAATATCAATTTCAAAACTGTGTTTATTCTGCCAACATATTGCTTAAGCTTTTTTTTCCAAAAGATATGGAACATACAGTACCATCTGCAAGACAAATTGTTATATGGAAATTGCACAATTATATATGTTTTTTAAAATGCCAGATAATGTTTGGGAGGAAAAGAAGGCATTGGTTGTCTGAAACCTTCAGATAGTTTAACCTTCACTTTTTTTCTTATATCTTTTTTCTTCTACGTTGTCTCTGCCCACCCTGCCTGCTTGAGAGCAATAGTCTATCATCTTGTCAGCCCCCTGCTAGGCGAAGCACATCTATTATAAGACGCTAGCTTCAACCAGGGGCTGGGCTAGAGACAGGGCTTCTTTTGGATATAGATTTAAGCCCCAAGAAGCAATCACCAATTCCACATTATGCAGCACTTTATAACAATGATAATCACTGGCATTTTTCATAGTGCTTTACAGACACATTCATAGTGCTTAGCAGCTCAGGTTTGGGAATTACTCTGCATGGGCTTGAAATATGACACTTCTTGGACAAGATACTCCACTTCCCTGTGCCTATTTTCTCACCGGCAGAAGCGGGTTGATGACTCTATCTAACTCACAGAGCTCCAAGGACTGCTAAGCAAAATGGTTTTAACACAGTGCCTGGCACACACATGAGATCAATTTATATCTACTATGTATGCTGCCATTGCCATTCTTACTAGTTTAGCCATCCTGTCAAAAGAATATGACTTGTCCCATGTATTGAAGAAAGAAAAGCTGAATCGGAATGCCTAAATGGCCTGCCTATGGTCTCATGCCCAGGAGATATTAGTAGAGACTAACAAGACTAAAAGCCAGATCTATTTTTCATAGAAAACTGAGCTCTTCCCTGCTCAGACGTATGCACTATTCCTTCAGAAAGAAAACAAGTGACAAATGATGAAGGGAAGCAGCAAATAAGCCAAGGATCAGGCTCAACTAGGGGAGCTTGCTGTGCTCAGTACTGTCACTCATAGGTGTCACTTAATTTGGCAAGTCTCTGCATACTTAGCAAGTGCACTAAAACATGGAGTTGGAAAAGAAGCCACTCAGGTTCCTGTACATAGAGAGCACATAGCCTAGTCAAGAAGCGATAGGCAATGATCAACAGTAGAGATGCAAGTATGGTGAGTTCTTTAAGTCGCACATCTGTGTCCAACAGAAAACAGTGGTCTGCATGAAAAAGAGCGTGGTATCTAAGAGCACAGGGTCTATCTAAATCCACTGTCTGTGATCTGGGTCTTCATTGTGACTTATCCTCTATTTGTCTCAATTTTTACCACAGAGTTGTTTGAAGATTCAATGTGTATGCAGAGCTTAGAGTAGACCCGGCATCTAGTAAGTGGTCTACAAGGGACTTTCAAGTCCATGAATATGAGTGTTTTGGGATCCAAAGGAAGAGTGCTTTTCTAGGTACAGAACAGCAGGGGCAAAGGCTGTAGCAAAGGCCAAGCTTGGGTCATGGAAGAAAAGAATGGAAACCATGGTGTTGAAGCCTAATAAGAGAGGGTGGGGATTTATATGGTTTATCATATCTACTAGAGAATTGATATTAGCTCATTTACCTGAATTACAGGAATGAGCCAATAATATCTGAATGTAACTTTAGTGCCAATACCACTTGACAATAACATAACTCACCTACTACGAGCAAATAGATTCATTTGTCCACAGAGCGCAAGGGTCAGCAAGCACTATCTCCTCATGGCCCGAAACCTACAGCCACTAGGGATGGGAAACAGAGTCCCTTACCCTGTAGCAATGCTCTTCTTCAGAGTAGGGCCAGTTTGGCTGCAGGAGATGAAAATGACCATCCTAGGCATCATTAGTAGCGATCTATCCAGATTTTGTGCCAGTCAGTTCCTTGCTATAAGCTAGCTTAGACACATTGAGTTCTAGCCCAGGTGATGATGTACGATATTCTGTATACCTCAATCCTAAATATCTCCCAGAAAAAACCTTAGGGTCCACTCTGAGCATGGTAATGAGCCACCTCAGTGATCTGGAGCCTGAGCTATAAAATGGAGACAGATGATAGAATCTCTCTCATAAGTCAAGGGGAAGATCCAGTGATACAAAGCAGAGAGGCATGCACAGAGAATTGTTCAATCAATGACCATATCTTGAAGCCGTGAGAGCTAATCCTTCTCTGTGAACATCAGAGGAAAACACACCCTCCTGGACTGGCTTAAGAATGGCATGTGGGCATTGTCCTTAAGAACAACAGAACAAAGTCTTGAAATGAATCCCTCCTGCACCAGGGTGGGCTTTCTGGGAAGATGGGGAGCTGAGGGGTGATTGTCATGGAAACCCCTCTGTTTGAGCTCCTGCCTCATAAGGACATAGGTTTGAATCCAAGTTCTGTCTGTCTTATTTATTCCATCTAGGAATTAAATTAATTATGTACAAATTCAAAGTAAGTATACCCAATTTTCAAGCGAAACATAAATAAGGGATACAGCGGTTAAGATGCAAATGGTAAAACGGTTAGTTCATGCTGTAACTACCCTTATCATATCATATAGTTTTGTGAATCACAAATTCAAGCAAAAATTGGCTAGGTGGTTCTCAAACTCTCTGTGCCAACAATGCCGTCACTTTATGGTTTGAAGAGCCAAGAGGGCTTCATTTATAGGCCTAGTCCCACTTTCCCCTTCTATAAGTGGCATACACATAGACATTGGAGTAAGGCATATGGATGCTTTACACGGTGTTCCAGGACTCCCAGAGACCACGAAAAGCTGCAAGTTGTCTTAAAGAGTATGTTTGCCTTATGACATTTTCATTTAAGGTCCATGTTCAAAGAAATAAGAACAAGCTTTACCTTTTGGTGGAAAAAGAGTCAATGAATTTGGAGTCATCTTTCATTGTTCATGGTAGTTAATGCTAAGAATAATAGGATATGTGGGGTACAGCCAATTAAATAGAGAAACTGTTATTGCTCTGGAATGGGCTTCCTCCAGCCTCCCCCTCTCCTTTATAGTTACAGCTCTGCCTTGATTAAGACTCACCCCCTGCTCAATGACAGGTGTAAGCCATCTTGCTAACTGACATGCAAAATGATCATATTTTGCACAGCACCTTGATTGCATCATTCATCCAAGAATATGCAAGTCCTCTGCAAACAATAATTAAGCCTCCATGCCCCCATGATGCTCCATTATCCTGTCTTTATAGATAGGGATGGAGTGAGCCCAGGAGAGTGAGCTTGCCAAAGTCACAGGATTGAGTGACAGAGCTGAGTAGGAATCCAGTCAGAGCATCAGCCGCTGAGTCTAGGCATTCACATTCTTTACTGCCAGTAGAACAGCACCTAGAAATACAAAGAAGCCCCACTTTGTCCATCATCTTGGGGACTCGTGTTCACTGTGCCTCTCGATATCGTGACTGCTTACTTACCAGTGCACCCCTGAAAACCAACCTCTCCACAGGCACCTGGAGTCCATCAAGAGACCTAGTGGATCTACACCCCTCTCACTTCACTCCCAATGTCTTCTTTGGCTCAGGGAGTCATGCACGATTAAACAGAGGAAGTGAGCAACGTGAGGCTCTGGGTTGTGCTTTCATTCTTCACTGGACATAGCTCATTTGCTTTGCTGTCAAACAGCAAGAAAACCCACGAGAAGAGGAAGGAAAAAAATATGCTTTGGGGGTAGGGGAGTGAGAGAAACTAAATGATAGCCCACTTTCGGAATGTATCATTAGTTTTTGGCAAACTCATGACTCCTGCCTGGTCTTTGTCAAATCTTGTAAACGCTGTGCTATGGCAGCTGTTAACCCTGGCCGGAGTCATTTAACTTGTTAGATAAATTGGCAGGAAATCAGATGCATCACCTTGTCAGCAGGGCTACTCCTCTCTGCTAGCCTCCTTCCTACTTCTCCTGTCTGCACACCTTCCTCATTAGTAGTCACTTTTTAACTCTTTCTAATACCTACCTCCAGCCTTGCTCTCTCACCGACCCTAGTGTAGCTATCTGAATTATTCTTTTAAAATACGTGTTAAAGAGAGGTCAATAATCATTTAGCTTAACACCATTGTGTTATAAGTAAACATACATACTTCATGATGGTATCCCAAATTGGGATCCAAATAGGACCAAACATTTAGCCTCTCTCAACTTTAATTATTCTACCTATAAAAAGGTAAATAAATAAATAGTCCCTGCTTCTACATCTTGTTGTGGGAAGAGCCAAACAGAGTCATACAAAAAAATAATGGTAGTTATAAATGATATCTCTGGAAAAAAAAACCAGCTACTTGATATCATAGCAAGTAAATCTTACATACAGAGAGAGAGAGAGAGAGAGAGAGAGAGAGAGAGAGAGAGAGATGTGTTTTGAGCCCTCAACTTTAAAATGTATATCATATATAAATATTTTTATATAAATAATATATCTATAAATAAAATATAAATAAAAATATTTTCTTATTTATTTTAGGTGATGAGTATTTTGCTTGCATGTATGAGCAACACATGTATGCAGTGCCTGCAGTGGCCAGAAGAGGGAGTCACAACCCCTGGAACTGAAGTTATAAAGGTAAGCCACCATGTGGGCACACAGAAACAAACTTGAGTCCTCTGTAAGAGCAGCAAACGTTCTTCAGGGTTGAGCCATCTCTCCATCCCCTTGACTTTTAATACCTACTTTATCAATCCCTACCATAAATATTTAGTATGGGACACATAATATGCCCCAGGTATTGTAATGAACACAAGCATCAACTAATGAATAAGACCGCCTTGCTACTGCCCCACCTGGAATGGAACAGAATTTCATTTATTGCGAATGTGTTATGGAGAAGAGTGGAGGGTGTTGGCATAAAATTGCCAGGGAGAAAGATTTCCCTGGCTTAGGAAGAGAGAGAAGCCTCTGGGGAAGAGACATTTAAATTAAGCCATTAAGGTTGGGGCATTTGTAAGCTTCATGGGGGGGGGGAGGCAAAGGCAAGTGTCAAGGTGAGAAGCAATGTGATAGGTTCTCATAACTGAATAGAGGCAGCTGCAATGAAGTGTACTCATGCTACCAACTCAGCCCTCTCCATGTCCCTAGCACCCCACAGCACCCTTTTTCTGACCAGAAGAAAGAATGTACTTTGCTTCCTAGTGTTCTTGGAAGCCCTATGCTAGAAATAGAAATGATTTGTTCTTAGTAGCTCTGTAAATATAATTGTATTTAAACAAATTCCATACATGAAAATACTGACTTGCTTTAAGTGAGAAATGACTTGAGAGTGATGTGACACATGATGGGTTGCTAAAATATGACAGCTTTGCTGTCTCATTGCATGGCTCTTACCTCTAGAACACAAGTTGGGAACTCAGCAAGTTACTCATGAGAGTGAAGACACTCATATTAAAACATGCAGGACAGGTAGCTGGCCATAATCAGCCCTTTTCTAATCTTCAGGCCATGTGTCAGTTCTGCTTCCTCAAGCTGCACCCAGCATCTCCTGGCCCTGAGCAGCGCCAGCCTCAGCTTCGCCTTCTCTACTTAGCATTTCTCCATCAATCATCCTCACCTGAACACAGAAGAGAGGACGGCACATGGGGTCCAGTCTGGGCTGGATTTCTCCAAGATCAAGAATCAGCAGAGACTGAAGATCAAGAATCAGCAGAGACTGAAGAGTGTGCTCATTGATTCCTAGAGAAGCATCCCACTACCTCAGAGGAAAGGTATTAACACTGTATTTCCAGACCTTTGAAGCCCATTGTTTGGATATACATATATAGAAGACTTAGGGTTCTACTACTACTAAGAAAGCCTAGGAAACAGCTCTGATTTATCTGGCTTTGAAGATAAAAGAAACATGACTCTATAATAAACATGGGATATGGTCATTGCTTTCAAGGATCAAACTTGTAAAGGAAATCAATCAACTGGTATAGTAATATTTATTAAGCATTGTATCAGGTATTGGTAAGAAATCTATATACAATATTCAATTTAATTCTCCCAGTAGGCACAAGTTGCTCGTTATCCTGTTCCATAGATGACAAAAGGGTGCCTATAATCTTATTAGATAAAACTGGAAGTGAAGTCTTTGCTGTATTATTCTGAAGCATGCACAGAGTCAGATTAGAACAGATGAAATAACACCTTGTACCCATCAGTACATCAGAAATAGACAAATCAAGCAAAAGTAGCCAAATAGATTAAGTCTCTGATTCTGAAGTCTTGGGAATGTTAGAGCAGTATTTCTCAGCCTCAGCATTATTGACATTTTGGGCTATGAAATTTATTGTATGGGAGCTGCCCTGTATATTGGTGAATGTACACATACTTCTGGTCTCTATCTACTGAATGCCAGCAGAAACGCCAGATTGACCAGGGGAAGATAAATCATGCAAGGCCAGGAGTCCAGGTTATGCTGAGCCGAGTGTAAAAACTAGTAGTTGAAAAAAGGCTGGAGTGGAGTTGGAACCAGGCTCTGGAAGGTTCTGCATGCAAGGTTCTGATAGTGGAAGCTAAGAATTGGTCCATAATTTGGAGACTAAGAGTGACATTTTTTTCTTTGTTTTTTTTTTCCTCCTTTCTGGCCTCTGTGCAGCTCCCTGATTGTGTCAGGCACACTCTGGTCTCAGAACATTTGGATCTTCTCTTCTCTGTCTCGAAAGCAGCAGTTCTCAACCCACGCATTGTGAGCCTTTTGGGTCATTTTGTAACAATGAAAATACATCCTGTATATCAGACATTTACATCACTGTTCATAGCAGCAGTAACATTACAGCCATGGCGCAGCAGTGAAAAGAATCTATGGTTGGGGTCACCACAACAGGAGGAACTGTATTCAAGGGTAGAAGCATTGGGAAGGTTGAGAACCATGTCAGTTTCCCAGAGGATGCTTCTCCTCTTCCTCTGCTCTGCTCCACCCCCAGTCTGGGCTGGCCTCCACCACAAGCTTCTTCCTCGACCTCCTGAGCGCTGGGATTGCAGGTGTGTCCCACCACAGCTGCTTTCTTCTCACCTCTGCTCAGAGTCGATGAGTGAGGCCAGCCATGTCTCTAAATTTCTGTCCCCCATCCTCCTTAGCTTACTTCCATACACCTGCTTTTCCTTCATGGCTTACCCACGGCAGCACAAAATTATGTGCTCACCCCTTTATTGTCTATCTGTTGCAAGTAGAGTGTCAGGGGAATGAGGTTAGACATTGCATTATTGCAAACTTAATACCAAAGACATCTCCTTGTACTCAGTATGTATTAAATTAGCAAATACATTTTCAGGAAGAATGTTACCCTGAATCCAGGTGCTACCATGACCAGTCTTTATATATTGTAAATTGTCACAAAAAATTAGTATGAATACTGCTTGAATGAGAACTGACTAAAATAGTCATGTGTTTAGCAGTGGAGACTCCTGTGATTCAACTAGTTTTTTTTTAATTTATTAGATTTTTTTTTTAAAAAATGCCAATCCAAGTTCCCACTCCCTCCCTTCCTCCCATTCCTTCCACACACCCTCTCACCCCACCCCCATCCAATTCTCAGAGAGGGTACGGCGCATTGCCTTGTGGAAGGTCCAAAGCTCTCACTACTATATCTAGGCCGAGCAAGGTATACATCCGTAGAGAATAGGAACCCAAAAAGCCAGTACATGCAGTAGGGATAAATCCTGGTGCCACGACCAATGGCCCCTCAGTCTGCCCCAGCCATACAACTGTCAACCATATTCAGAGGGATTAGTTTGGACCTATGCTCTTTCCTTCCCTGTCCATCTGGAGTTGGTGAACTCCCATTAGCTCAGGCAAACTGTTTCAGTGGGTGAACCCATCATGGTCTTGAACTCCTTGCTCATATTCTCTTCCCTTCCATTCTTTAACTGGACCTTGGGACCTAAGTCTGGTGCTCCAATGTGGGTCTCTGCCTCTGCCTCCAACAGTTGCTAGATGATAACTCTATGGTGATATTTAAGATAATCATTAGTCTGACTACAGGGCAAGTCAAGATTGGGCCCCTTCTCCTCTATTGCCCAGGGTCCTAGGTGGGGTCATCCTTTTGGATTCCTGGGAATTTCTCTCGAGCCAGGTTTCTGCTAACCCTATAATGTCTCCCTCAATCAAGATATCTCTCTCTTTGCTCTCAACTCTGTCCCTCCTCCATGTCGACCATCCCATTCCTTCAAGTTCTCTTCTACCCTATCCTTCTCCCCCCCTCATCTTCTTCTAAACTCCTCTCTTCCCAGCCCCATGATCCTAACCCTGCCAGTCAATCTTGTTCATTTCCAATTTCCAGGTGGGTCTATATATATTTATTATTTTCTTCTATTCGCTGTTCAATTTCCATGAGTTTGTAAGCTTTCTGAGAGTAGTATTGTTGTTAAATTCTAACTTTACTCCATGGTGATCCAATAAGACATAGGGCATTGCTCCATTTTTTTTTCTGTATCTGTGGAGGTTTGCTTTGTTACCGAGTATGTGATCAGTTTTAGAGAAGGTTCCATGAGGTGCTGAGAAGAAGGTATATCTTTTGTGTTTGAGTGGAATGAGACATATATGTGTGTGTGTGTGTGTGTGTGTGTGTGTGTGTGTGTGTGTCTGTTAAGTCCATTTGATTCATATCATCTGTTAGTTCTCTTATTTCTCTGTTAAGTTTCTGTCTGGTTGACCTGTCTATTGGTGAGAGAAGAGTGCTGAAGTCTCCTACTATTAGTGTGTGGGGTTTGATGTGCAATTTAAGTTTTAGTAATGTTTCTTTTACATATGTGGGTGCTCTTGTAATGGTGTATAGATGTTCAGGATTGAGACTGCATCTTGATGAATTGTTCCTGTTATGAGTATAAAGTGTCCTTCTCTATCTCTCCTGACTGATTTTAGTTTGAAATCAGTTTTGTTAGATATTGGGATAGCTAGCTACATCTACTTGTTTCTGAGGTCCATTTGATTGGAAAACCTTTTCCCAATTCTTCACAGAGAGGTAGTATCTGTCTTTGAGGTTGAGGTGCATTTCTTGTAGACAACAGAAGGCTGGATCCTGTTTTTGTCCATTCTCTTAGCCTGTGCTTTTTATACGTGAATTGAATCCATTGATAGTAAGTGATATTAATGAACAATGTTTGTTAATTCCAGCTATTTTTCGGTAGTAGTGTTTGTATGTTTCCCTTCTTTGGGTTATACTGGTGGGTTATGTCTGTGTTTTTGTGGGTGCAGTTGGTTTCCTTGGGTTGGGGTTTTTCTTCTAGTACTTTCTGTAAGGCTGGGTTTGTGGAAACATATTGTTTAAATCTGTTTTTGTCATGGAATATCATGTTTTCTCCATAGATGATGAATAAAAGCTTTGCTGGGTATAGTAGTCTGGGCTTGCATCCATGGTCTCTTAGTGTCTGAAGCACATCTATCCAGGACCTTATGGCTTTTATGGTTTCCATTGAGAAGTAGGGTGTAATTCTGATAGGTTTGCTTTTATATGTTACTTGACCTTTTCCCTTTGCAGCTCTTAGTAGTCTTTTTTTATTCTGTAAGTTTTGTGTTTTGATTACTATACAGAGAGGAAATTTTTTATCCTGTCTATTTGGTGTTCTGTAATCTTTTTGTACCTTCATAGGGATATCCTTTTTGAGGTTGGGAAAGTTTTCTTCTATGATTTTTTGTTGAATATATTTTCTGTGCCTTTGAGCTGGAGTTCTTTTCCCTCTTTTCCCCCTATTATTCTTAGGCTTGGTCTTTCCATGGTGCCCCAGATTTCCTGGATGTTTTATGTTAAGAATTTGTTGGGTTTAATGTTTTATCAATGAGTCTATTTCCTCTATAGTATCTTCAGCACCTGAGATTCTTTCTTCTATCTCTTGTAGTCTGTTGGTTATGCTTGTCTCTATAGTCCCTGTTTGTTTACCCAGATTTTCCATATCCAGAATTCCCTCAGTTTTGTGTTTTCTTTATTACCACTATTTCAGTCTTCAAGTCTTGAACTGTTTACTTTACCTGTATGATTGTATTTTCTTGGGTTTCTTGGGTTTCTTTGAGGGATTTATTAATTTCTTCAATTTTTTGTTTGTCTTTTCCTTCATTTCTTTGAGGAAGTTTTTCATTTCCTCTTTAAAGGTCATCATCATTTTTATAAAGTTATATTTAAAGTTGTTTTCTTCTATTTTTTCTGGGTTAGGATGATGAAGTTTTCCTGTTATGTGACTTCTAGATTCTGATGTTACCTTGTTGCTTTTTAGGTTGTTGGAGGAATTCTTGCATTGGTGCCTATTCATCTCTTCCTTCAAATGAGGCCAGCAGTGTCTTTGCATTTTGGTCCAATCCTTGCTGTGGCTGTTGGAGTGTTTGGGAGTTTTTCTTGGTCTGCTCTGTACTGTATGTCTCAGAAAGCCTCTGAGGTCTCTATTCATCTGCTCGCTTGGTCTTCTTTCCTAGTTTGCTCTATTGGTTCTTTCTCTTAATCCCACAGTGTTGTAGCAAGCTCTTGGTCCTTCGTAAGTCCTCTCAACATTGGAACAAGCTGTGTTTCAGAGTCCCGCTGAAGTTGAAGGAGGATAGGTGGGTTTAGGTGTGGGATATGGCTAGTAGTTTGGATGTCAACTGGATGGCTTTGGTTTTGGGGGTGGATCCTAGTAGCAGGAAACCCCCAGCTGGTTGGTTAGAAAAGCAGAGGGAGTTGGAGGAGGGGCCCAGGGTTTTGTCCCATTGAGAAGGTCCTAAAGAGTGGGGCGTTCTGCCATGTGGCTCTTCACTCACCTCTTAAGTCCCCTCAGTATGGTGATTCAACTAGTTTTAAGGCAACAAATTGGGTAATCTGTGTACTAGGATGACAAAAGTGCATTTAGTGCATCAAAAAGTTTATAAGCCACCTGACAGTTATTACACTTGCCAATTGACTCTGTTCTTGCTCTTTCTTCACAGCTTCACATCATAGGAAGACAAGATCAAACTTCTCAGACATCAGTAAGCACAGGTGCAGGGTAGAATGTCCTATGATGCCAATTGAGACATAAATGTCACAATGTATTGACACAGATTATACATGCTCAAAGGTTTCTTCAATGTACAATAGGGCAGACAAAATTTCTACCTCCTTGTCCAACAAGGTAATCAAAATTTAAAGATATGCATAGGGCCAATACACAGGCTTGTTCTGTGATTTCTACTGCTCTGTTCAATAAATTTTTATCAATGCCTTATATTTTGTTGATTCCTTTAATGAAATATTATGACATACATTAGAATAGATGGTAATACTTTGTCTTTAGATCACTAAAATTAAGAGGCAGCATGTAACACCATGGTTAAGTCTAAAGCTCTGGAGCAAATGTCCTAATTCTTCCAAACTCTCCATAATTTTTAAGTAAATGAGCTAGTTTACAAGAGCCTCGATTTACCAATCTGTGAAATGTGTATCACAAACAACCAGTTGGTGAGTGTTTTGTGAATTCCATTTCACAATCTCTGCAAATGCATATGGTTGGCCACGGACTCAACAAATGTCAGCTCTTATCCCTAGAAACCAATGGAAGCCAGAGGAATGTCTCATAATCCAGATTCTTAACCCAGTGCATGGTATAGCAGGAATGCAGCATGTATTCACTCTGTCAAATAAAGGTACCAATGCTAAGGGTAGACGGTTATATCATTGTGATTTTGCTGTCATCCGAGGCTCACAAAGCCCCATTCTCTCCTGATCCTTCAGTTACCATCACCACCTCCTCGTGTCCTAGTCTTCTGTTCGAGAGTGTACATATTTTACCCAGTGTGAGACCTTCTTGGTCATTTCTGGTTAGAAAGAAAGAAAGAAAGAAAGAAAGGAGGGAGGGAGGGAGGGAGGGAGGGAGGGAGGGAGGGAGGAAAGAAAGAAAGAAAGAAAGAAAGAAAGAGAAAGAGAAAAAGAAAAAGAGACTCTCCATCCACATCAGGCTTTGTGTGAAATCACCCTTAATAGTACCACAGGTCAACACTAAATCCTTGACTGTTCAAGATTTCATATCTTTGTAGGCATTTTGAACCACACAGCAAGATAAATGTATGCCCAATTCACTTTAAAAGTGATTGTCCTTATTCGGGAGAAGAGGATTTTATTGTTTGTTTGTTTGATTGGTATAGTAAATATTTAGATGGAAAATAATTTTCAGGACAACAAAAACTTGCTTATGAGCTAGAATCCTGGAATATTTTAAGCCATAAAGACCTTAGAAATAATCTGACCTTGAGAGCTGGGAGGATGATGAATCAGTGACAAAGAGCATTTGCTGCTATTTCGGAGGACTTGAGTTCAATCACAAACACAATTTCAAACATTCATGTTACATGGCTCACAACTGACTATAACTCCAGCTCCAGAGGACCTGATGACTCTCTTCTGAACTCCTTGGGTAGCCACACAGCTTTACACACAAATGAAATGGGAGGAGAGGGAAGGAAAGGGAAAGAGAGGGAAGGAGAAGAAACGAGGGAAGGTGGAAGGAAGGGAAATAGGGAGGGAGGGAGAAAGGTAGGGAGAGAAGGAGAGAGGGAGAGGGAGAGAGAACATTAAATTGTGGAAAACAGTACAGAGAGAGAGAGATCAGAGACTGGTAGGACCATGTCTTATACTTTTTCTTTCTTTGCAGTTAGCTTCATCTTCCTAGCCTGCCCATCACAGATCTGTTTCTAAACAATTCCCAGAAAACTCACCAGGAAGTTCTATTTAAGACTGTCCTCAAGTGACAAGCAGACAGGGCTATTAGAGTTGATTGGGAGATAACAGAATGGCTAAGGAATTGACCCTTTCTGCTGTCTCCTGAAGAGATACTGTAGCAGGTAGCTTGAAGGTGCAGGAGAATTTGCCAGCCGGGAGGAACTGTAGAAACAGGTCTCCAAGGCAGCTGATAAAGATTAGAGCATCCAGACAAAGCTCCTCTATTACCTTAAGGGAACAGACATGCTCAACTGGGGACCCATCTCTATCAGTTATAGATCTTTAGTGACCCTGAGCACTTACTCGTGAAGCTGTCCTGGGCTGCTGATGTCAGCCATAAGAAGATAAAATCCTAGAAGCCACTGTGTGGGCACATACCTTTAATCCTCGCACTTTTGAGGTGGAAATAGGAGGCCCAGGAATTCAGAGTCATCCTTGTCTGCATAGTAGGCTAGAGGCCAGTCTCAGAAACAGAAGACTGGGTCTCAAAGCTAAACAAACAAAATTAAGAACTGGAATTCTAATGTTAGAAAACCTTGCTTTTTGTGGTGGTCGGATAGCATCAGAGGGTTGAGGAAGACTGTGCATGTGAGTGCTCACACACACACACACACACACACACACACACACATACATACACACACACACACACACACACACACACACACAAGCAATGGAAATTCATATTAGCTTTTGGGAAACTGCCCTCGGACTCTAGATGTCCAGGGCCTTTCAGGAGTCTTTCTCCTAATCTATTTTGCTGATCCTTTTTCTGAGATTAATTAACAAGGGAACAGTAGGTTCTACATGACCCCTAATCAGCTCTCATGGATATCGGAGAACAGCGACTCTCTGTCTGTTGAAGGTTTGTGAACAGCTGTACCTTCCCAGTCCTGGGTGGCAATTTCAGGACAAAATAACAGAGCTTCCTACATTTTATTGCTTCTCAGTATGTCCTGATGTGACTGTTTCAATGACTGAAATGAGACTAATTGTGTTCATTAGCATCATACTCGTTGGTAAGGCAAAGAGAATAGTTACAGAATGGAAACAGTTGGATGTTAGCTGCGTTCTCAGGTGCCTAGCACTGTTCTGTGTGCCTTGAGGGTCCTAGCTCACCTCAGTTCTAGTATCACAGGGCAAGTAGTTGTCTGGACGTCACATTTGGAGAGCTGATGTGAAGAGTAAGGTCTGGAGCTGAAGAGATTGCTCAGAAGGTAGAGTACTTGCCAGATATGTATGCATGAGCACCTGAGTTTGAATCCCCAGAATCCATGTAAAGCCAGCCAGCACGGCAGCACACACGGATAATAGCAGTGCTTCTATGAAAGATGGAAGGCCCGGACAAGAGAACCCCCAAAGCCGGCTGGTCGGATAGGTGGTGTGTGCAGTGGTAAAGAACAAGAGACACAACCTCAAACAGGGTGGAAGATGGACAGACATCTGAGACTGTTCTCTGACCTCCATGTATGTACTGTAGCATGTATGTGCTGGCACACACACACACACACACACACACACACACACACACACACACACACGACAGATATTAACGTTAACCTCACTTTGGTTGTGGATAGCAATGGCAGATTAGTTACAAGGTGAGTTTGTCTCAGAGTTGTTGAGTTTCAAGAAAATATTTATTTTTCTGTCTTGTAAACTAGTGTTTAGTAAAACTATTTTATGTAAAACTGTAGAAATTTTAACATGCCTGTTATTTTTAATCAGGATATCAAGAATACAGAATGCCCTCCCAATTTCTTCACTGGGCTTCATTTCATCGTCACCATCATTGTTGTTATAGTATTAATTTAATTTTTATTTTCAATTTAAAATATAACTATTCTCCCTTCTTTGTCTTCCCTCCAGTCTTTTCCACATGCCCCCGCATCCCTCTCAAACTATGACCTCTTACTCTTTGTTATTGCTACATGTATGTATGTGTACCTAAATATGCAAATGCAACCTGTTCAGTCCATTTAGTGTTACCTGTATTTACAGGATTTCAGGGCTGACCTGTTGATGCTGAATAACCACTTAGAGCTCATTCCAGGTTCTCCTAATCTCAGCATCTCTTTATGCGTGTATCTATCTGTCTAAGTGTGGAACCCAGTGAGATTTCTGCCTTCCATGTTAGCACGTCTACTGGTGGTGAACATCTTCAGGTCTTACTTGGGCAGCCATATTGTTGGGATATCATGGGTGAAGCTTCCCTGTCGTTCCTGGGAAGCACAACCTCAGAGCAGATCACATAGTCCTCTGACTCTTACGCTCACCGCATCTCCCTTCTGTGGTGTTTTCTGAGAAGGCTGGTCCCCTAAAAACTATTGATCTTCTCCTCACTCTACTTTTATCTCTTCAGCTGTGTCGCGTAAATAAAACCCTAAGGTTTGGGAACTTTGAAAGAGTTTCGGCGAAGCAGTATAATATCTTTGCAATTCACCCAAATTGCTGTATTTTGTCAGGGTTCTTTCTTTCCACTTATTGTTAAATTGCATTACACACTGTGTGGGCTGCAGTACGGACTGTTTACTCATTCACTCCCAGAGGAGACTGGATTTTCTCAGTGTGGAGTAATCATGAACAATGTCGTCGAAAGCATCCCTGCACAAGTTCTTTAGCCAACAAAAGATTTTGTTCCTTTAGTGTAAACAGAAGTGGAACCGGTGGATGATAGGTTTCATTTTATAAAACTCCCTCAGACCATCTTTCTGGAGAATGATCACTGCTCATTACTAAACACAGTGCAGAAGACTCAGGAAGCTCTGATTCCTTGTCAGCTTTTGATGCTGTCGGCATTTTGCATTTAACCATTTTCATGGGAATGAAGTTCACGTTTCAAGGTTAATTTGTGTATATGCCACACTATGTCAAGTATGTCTTGTTTTTCTACTTACTATGGTTCTATCCCCTTTGGCAAAGTGTAAGTCTTCCCTCATTTTATATCTTATCTTACTGTTCAGTTATGAAATTCTTCATACATCTTCGGCAGAAGTCAGACATTTTCTTCTAACCTCTAGCTCTCACTTTAATTTTCTTGGCAGTATCTGTCAATGGGCAATTTTAAGCTTTTATAAAGTCCAGTTGTTCCTTGATTTTAATGAATCAGCCTTGTTACCACATCAAATAGCTCCGTAAGTAGCCTCAGGGCCTGATTTTCTTTCTTTTTTTTTCCTTATAAAAGTTTTTCTTAGCTTATGGCTTTATATTTAGATGGATGGTTCATGTTGATGTAGTCCAGAGAAGGCATGAGGCTTAGGTCAATGTTTGTTGAAAAGATTACCACTACCATTCACCCCACCCTACCCACCCCAATCTCCCAAAACTGTTTTTGTGACTTTCTAATTAATTAAATTTATTTATTTTACATCCCTGTTGAAATTTCTTCTGCCTTCCTACCTCCCATTCCCTCACCCCACCTCCCTCCAACCCGCAATCCACTTCTTCTGTTTACTTAATTAGCCAAGGAAGAGAGAAGAGAGAGTGGCTGTTACTTGCTTGGAGATTTGGAGGAGTGATGGAAATTTTCCAAAATTAGAATGTAATGATTGTTTCATTACTTTGCTCACATTGCAAAAATGCTGAAATTTGTACTTTAATGGAATAATTTGTGGCATATAAGAAGCATTTGAATCAACAGAGCAGTCAGAGAAAATGTACTAGCCACAGTAGTGTGAACGCTGCTATAGTTTAGATGTAGTTTTCCCCCCTAAGTTGAAGTACTAAAGCATGATTTCCAATGTGTCAATATTGAGGTCTTTTAAAAAACTGAAAATTATATATTTAACAGGGATTTATAATATTTTCATGGGATCAAGCTAGATCTGACAAGAGTACTTTCTGGGTCTCTGAATTAGAATGGTCACTAAAGTGAGTTGGAACAAAACAAGGCTACGTTTCTCAGTTTACTTCCTTGCACATGTCCTCACTGCATGTCTCTACCCACCTTCTCCATGTGGCTTCCATGTGATGCAATCTACAACACTCTCATCATGAGCTGATGTCAGTGTTATATTTGTGGACTTCTAAAACCATAACTGCAGTACAGCTCTTTTCTATGTAGACTACCCAGCATTCAGTGCTAGTACTTCATTTTTGCATGGGCATCCAGTTGACTTAGAATAATCTATTGAAAATACTCTTCTTTCCCAAGACTTGTTTGTCCTGATGGCTTTGTGAAGTTCCAGTTGACTGGCTTTCTCTCTTTTATCCCATTGACCTGCATGTCTCGAACTTTTTGTTCTTTCCTCTACAAAAAAAGAGTCAAAATGAGTTATCCTACAATGGGGCAACAATGCCCGTGGTAGAGACCAAAAGATAGCAAATAAAAAGCCCTGAGCCAGAAATGGATTCCTTCTTTGGAGGTTGTAGTCTAATGAGGTCCTCAAATTCCCCTAACATTACAGGCTTTTGCCGATGTGGATTTTGACAGGAAGACTACTGATGAAAACATGATGCACTTGAGTTATAGAATATGGATAAGTCAAGCTGATGCTGACCTACCTGCAAGCTTCATCCCAGCTGGATAGCTTTCATGATGCTAGAAAATGAAATGCCCATTCCCAGAGGAGCAAAGTAATCACTAGTGCTGCCCAGGTGTGATCCCCATAAGACACAATAACAAATAGCCTGTCAAGACTGCCCACTGCTGTAACAGTGGCAATGGCACAACTATTGTGGGTGTAACCAACCACTTTCTGATTAGATTTAAGGCCTGCTCTGCAAGGTGAAATTCATGTCTGTATCATTAAAAGAATGAAAAATTATGGCTAGACTGATCATAGACACTAAGAGAGAACCTGTTGTTATAATCCTGCTATATGGATATAGTATTAAACCAACTCCTAATGACTTACCCTAATATCAATAGAGTAAGGGATTGTTCAACCTGCATTAGAAAAACTGCATTAGAAAAACAAAGACCTACAACTGGCTATGGTCAGAGAATAAAAATACCCAGTGCTAAATGGAACAGAGATACTACACACTCTCCTCTAAAGACTCAGGGATCATTGCAGAAGAGAAAAGAGATAGAGGCATAAGAGATAGAGGTGGTGGGCGACTACAAGGAAACTGTGTTCTAGACATAGTAGGATGCCTACATATATGAACCCACGTTGGTTCTGACCCTATGCACAAGACTTGTACCAACCCAAGCCAGACCAAAGTTCAGCACGGAGAGGGAAACCGGGCATGAAGTTCTACCCCCAGTCAAGGAACTATTGGCAGGTCCTAGGTCCAGGGGCAGGAAGCGTTAGTTCTCTCTAAAGGTAAAACCCCTGATAAGTCAACAATACTCCAGTGGAAAGCTACACACACAAGAATATTGGACAAACATAAACTGGCATTGATTGGGTAGGTGTCAGACAAAAAGGAAAGGGAAGATGGGTTGTATCTGAAAAGAGCTGGGATAAGGAGAGTAAATTCTACGTTCTCTAACCACATCCCCTTTTCTTTCCTATGATACTTGAACAAGGCAATTTTTCGTCTATTTTTTCCAATTCTATCTTCAACTGTATCTGTGGTATTCACAGTCATCCTTGGCTAAATAGCATGTTCAGGGCAAACCTGGGGTACAGAAGACCCTGTCTCAGCGATAGCAAAGTACAACTGAAGTGAATAAAATGGAGATTTATAAATATGCCCTCTAAATATAAAATTAAAAATCTTAAGGAAACATATCTTCTTTGCCTCACTTGCTGTAGGTTTTCAGCTACGTATTGTGAATCAAGTGAAATGAATTCCTGGCTCGATTGTGGTGCTAACTCTGAGACATTCCTTTTTACTAAGACCAGCTGTCACACAAGGAAAATACAGCCCCCTTCCAACTGGCACAAGCCAGTACACACCAGCAAATCCTCTCATTTGGAGCTAGACTCTTGTGGACACTATAGTACCTTTACAGACTTGAATTCTGTTTGTATTTTATTAATTATATTTTTGTTTATTCTTTGATAATTTTATGCATATATACAATGCATCTTGATCATATCCACCATCAATTAACCATCACAGTTACTCAAGACATATCTTGAGACATGTCCCACCTACCGTCATACATTTGTCTTCTGTTTTTACTAATCCCAAGGACTGGGATTGAAAGCAAGCTCCAGCACTGCCCAGCTCCTTGGCCTCTTTCAAAGTTCAAATCTCTCATTATCATGACCATTTCATGGGTAAGTTTTCTGACTCCCAGAGATATTAAAGGACATGTGGTTATACTATCAAAGATAGACCGAAAATTAACTGAGTCAGGTCTAACAAGGTGTTTACAGCTATGATGAAGCATGCAATGTTCTTTGCGGGACACAGAAGTAGAGTTTCAAATGTGGAACAATGCTGGAAGTCCTCAGACATGCTCATCAGTTTAATGGCACTTCAGGGGAACTCTGCCCGAAGGTAGGGAATAAAGGCTCCCAGACTTTGACAGGAAACAGAGGTAATAAGAACATCCGAGGCTTTTCCTTATATACATAGTCTAACTATTTTCTGCCTAACTAGCTTTTGTGAACCTTAATTATGTTCTGTATTTCCTAACCTTTGTAAGGCAAACCAAATTTCATGCCAAATTAAGTGATCACATATTATTACACTTAAATTTGCAACGAGTTTTACAACAACTTTTTCAACAATTACAATTATTACTCTCCCATATTAGAAATAAAAATACCTGAAGCACAGAGAGGCTATGGAACTTTCCAGGAGTCAATTCATAAATTTGAGGTCGAATTAAAAATTCAGAAGTGTGCTCACATGTTCATGGGGAGCCTATTCTCACCCTTTTCTCTAGGTGATGTTCTGAAGGATATTTTTCAGGTGTAGATACATTCTCAAATGAGTTGAGCCTCTTATAGGGAAATCATCTATGTCTTTCAAATAATTTCTTGAGTAGGATAAAAGTAGAGAATTGTCCTTAGTGGGTCATAAGAGAAGCAATGTATGTGCTTATTTTTTTAACTGGAAGTAAACAAGCGTAAATGTCATGAACCACCCATGGGCCACATGGAAAGAGATTGTGAAAATTTCTGGCAGTTAAGAGATGTCCTTGGCTGTCAGCCAGCCAGCATCCTCCAACCACAGACACAGAGTTCTGCCGACAGTGTGAATGAGCAAGTGTGAGCCCTGTGCTCTTGGTGACTATTCACCCTGCCTGACCCCCATTTTTCAGTCTTCTGAGACCTTCAGTGGCAAACCATACTAAGCCAACCCCAGATAGCCACCCTGCAGATGCTGGTGAATAATGCATAGCATGAATGTCCCTTATCAAAAAAGCTTGGGGCCAAGAGTGTTTCAAATTTAAGGTGGGGAAGGTTTTCAAAATTTTGAATATTTATATAATAAGATATCTTGAGGATATGACCTAAATCTAAGCATGAAATTCATTTGTCTCTTATACATCTTCCCTGAAGGCAATTTTATATCATATTTTTTTAATAATTTTGTGCATGAAACATGGTCTCATGGTGTGGCATTTTCCACTTAGGATATTATGCTGCTGCCTAAAAAGTTGTGGAGCTGAACACAGGCTGGTTGTTTAGATCAGGGATGCTCATCCTGCACAGAGTGGCTGATGATTTGTCCTGTAGCAGAAGATTAATTTGATGTTCATTGTAGAGATTTAGGAAATACCAAAGTGTTAAATAGAAGAAAATAAATGTCACTCATAATCTCTCCACTCAAAGGTAATTATTGGCATTTTTGATGTATTTGCATTCTAATATTTAT
Organism: Myodes glareolus; assembly: GCF_982192425.1. NCBI lineage: Eukaryota > Metazoa > Chordata > Mammalia > Rodentia > Cricetidae > Myodes > Myodes glareolus. The sequence goes on along the minus strand of NC_142034.1, from coordinate 76,654,055 downwards.
AAATTGGAGCTCAAAATTGGCAACAAACTGATAAAGTTTGTGCTCTAGTGTATCCATTAGCATTCAGATAAGGGTATTGCTCACATCATCAAATGTTTTTTAAAACCTTAACTTTAAGCAATAACTATACATCACATATTCCCTCTTATCTGATTATGCCCATCAAGGACTTTCAGGTTGTTGTCATCTTTATTTTATAATGAAGTTTGTTTTTATTTTTAAATAGTGGAGGGGTCTGCATGAGAGTGTCTATGTGGGAGCTTCTGAAGTACCGTGCTCACGGAAGGCAGAAGAGGGCACTGAATTCCCTAGGGCTAGAGTTCTTAACCACAGAGCTGTCTCTCCAGCTCCAACAAACTTCATTTTGATGAATATCCCTTTCACAAATCTTTTGATTTAGCTCTTATGCCTTCAGGATAGATTACTGGCAGTTCCTTCCACAAAGTTTCTGCATTCTTCTTGTGGTCTTGACATAGACTGTCACTTCACTTCTAGAAAGGTAGCAGAAATGCTGTCCCTACCAGCAGCATGTAGGAGGACCCACCCTGGCGGCTTCACCGCAGTGCGTGTGACTGCTCTTGAGAAATCCTGGCAGATCTGATAGTCTAGACTGTGGTGCCCACTTTTTGTTGTATGTCATCTCACTTGCATTTCTTCAATTACTCACGATTGATCATTTATTGGTAGCTGTGTTAGTCTCTTAAACTTCTACCGTGAAAAATGTGTTCCTTTTCTTTCCTTTGTTCATTTTGATCACTGGTGCTGCTTTTGTTCCATTTTATTTTGTTTTTCGGCAAGGTCTATATTTTAGCCCAGGATGGCCCAGATTTATACAGCCCAAGATGGCCTGGACTTTGTGACCATTCTCCTGCCTCTGTTTCCTGAGTTATACTTGTGAGCCACCCCTGCCTTGCTTCCAGTCTATTAGTTTTAGTAGATGTGTTCAGATTATTTTTGTTTAGGAGGTTAGTCTCTGATTTCTTGCAAATATATTCCTCTAAATATCTTTTCTTTTCTTCCAAATTGCTAATAGTAATTGTACTTCTACTACACAAAAGCTATCACGTATCATCCTTATGAAGGTTTCCACTCATATTATTTAGGAACTGCTATCTACGAGGACGTAAGTAGCAGGTCTTTGGTTTTCATCAACATTTAATCTGTTGTCTTTTTATTTTAAGGTAACTGGAATCTATCCAGTGTAAAGACAGGTGTCTCTTCTGCTGAGGGGAGAGTTCTTTAAAAATTAAGGTGCAAGATGACCTGTTTCAGTATTTTTTTTTCTGCATACCTCAAAGCCTGCACATACACACTAACATGCAGCTGTGTCTCTGAAGTTAGGCATGGACTGATACACACTTCATCTCAGGAGCACCAATGAGCCACAGACAGAGAACATTCGTACCATGGGAAAACATGCTTAGGTCCCATTGTATATACATGGACGCTCCCTGGATATTGAAACGAGGAAATGAGTTTAACAACGTCATTTATTTTGAGCTTTCTCAACTCAGCAGCAGCTGCCCCTGGTTCCATACCTCTTCCTTCCTGCCAGACCTGTCAGATGAAGCTGCAGAAGTGAAGGTCTGTTGCCATTTCAGGATCAAAAGGCACAGTTCTACCTGCTGCCATGTGTCTGATCCTAGACAGGCACCAGGTGATTGTATGTGACAGGTATCATATCCAACCCAGGAGTCATTCCCAGTCATGAAAAGCAGTCCCTCTCTCCTCCTCATGTTCAGAAAAGATAGAACCTAGGGCTTCACCCAGGCAAACCTACTCAGGTCAAACAGTTCTCTAAGCAAATGTATGCAGATTACTAATGATAGAACAAGCAAACACCATTAAGCAGAAGGGAACTATTGGGAACTTATTAAGCAATGCCCTCTTGATAGTTCTTTAGCAATTTGTTAGCCTAATTCAAGCCGTGTAAATTTTTGAGAGCCAATTTTCCTAGTTAGTATTGATTGAGGCTAGTTCTATGTTGAAGCGAGGCTGGACTCTGAATGCACATCGTTTAGGCAATACATACAATCTCTGAAGGCCAGAAAATCGTTATATAGAACATAGTCTTATCTTCAACCTCCTTACAAATGTTCATGATGTCCCCTGCCTGAAGATACTATCATTGTCAAAGGCCTGAGTTTCTTATTTTGATGCATCTGTGGGCTAGGCTTTGAGATGGCGCAGAGGAGATAATTTATTTCTTCTAGTGATGTCTTAGAAGTCACCTGAGAAGACAGATTTAACTAAGAGTGGCTCAATTATAGGGGTCTCTTCACTAACACACCTTACATCTGTATGAATGGCATGAATGACTGGGTTCATTGGACATCATCTCTCCATAGAAAGAATCTTGAAGTCTCTCCAAAAAGCAACTCGATACAACACCTCCATCATGGCAGCCTTGAGGCCACTGGACTCTTGACATGGAAGCTTGTTGGCCAACCTTTCTTTCCCACTTGCCAGTGCCCAAATAACTAACACGGAGACTTAATATTGATTGTAAATGCTTGACCAATATCTCAGGCTTATTACTAGCTAACTCTTGCATGTAAATTAACCCATATTTCTTACCTATTTTTGTCACATGGCTTGGCACCTTTTCTCAGTATAGCATGTCCATCTTGCTTCTCTCTGCATCTGCTGGTGACTCCTCTAACTTCTGTCTTTCTTTTCAGAATTCTGCTAGTCTGACTCTCCCGCCCAGTCTCTTCCTGCCCAGCTATAGGCCAGTCAGTTCTTTATTAACCAATATATATTTACAGTGTGCATAACACTGATACAAAAGTCACGTGCTATTGCTTCCACTACACTGCAGGTCAAAGTTCTGGGATTTCAGAAGCAGGGACCTGGACTTCATCTCTCGACGTAAGGAAGTTCAAGGAGTTTTAGATCCTGGCTTAAAACTGTACTTGGGCAGTCAAAGACTTGAGAGTAAATAGTGCCTTGGGTTCTATGGTCAATAAAGCACCAGCAGAATGCTGAGGTAGTAAAACAGGATATGAACAAAAACAACCAAGCAAGGTAATTAGGCACAGACCTGTGCTGTGAGTAACCAGGGCTCAGTCACTCTGGCAGGGTAGGTGGTACCTGTTACTCATCCTGATCAAGATTAAAGGTTGCTTTTATCTACTACCTAACTGAAGGCCAGGGAAGCAGACTACTTAGATTCCAGTGCTACTGAGAGGTGGTCAATGGATCTCTAACATTAGGATTGAAATGAATTGAATCTGGGGCTAAAGTAATTTATATTCATTATGATAATGCGCAGGTAAGAACCGTTAAGTGCTTTCCTTCATCATCTCATTTAAATGGCCCAGTCAGTCTCTTAATTGCTACAAGAAGCCTGTCTAACCTAAAACTGTCCATACACATTGGACATTCCTAACATGAAAATCCCAAATCTAAAATGTCCCCCAAATTTGGAACTTTTTGAGCACTTACAAGATGATTAGCTGCCCTAAGCACATTACATTTCCACTATGGTAATGATATGTAATATTCTTGCTATTAAGTACTTAATGTGTGAATAAGACTAAGAAAATGATTGCTTATCCACAGGATATGAGTTCAATCAGAAGGATGGTTCTGACACAAATTGTTCTCATGGGGGCTGAGTTGTAACACCTTTGCTTTCTAATGATTTGGTGCTAAAATTGCGTTTCTACGGACACAACTTGAATAGAATTGAATATATATGAATAAGGCATATATAAAGTGTAAATGAATTTCCTTTAGATTTCTTCATGTCTAGTCTTCACTGTCATCTTGACAGGGCTTGGGTTCATCTATTAGACACATCCCTGGGTGTATAGGTGATAACATTTCTAAAGATGCTTTCTTGAGGATAGCTCTCCATGGAATGAGGGTGGTACCGTCCTACAGGTCAGGATTCCAGAGTGAATAGAAAGGGGAAAAAATAAGAGAAAAAGCTGAGCACCAGTGTTCACCTCTGTTTCCTCAGTGTGGACACAGTGCAACCACTGCCTCAGGCTCATGACACTGTGCCTTCCCAACCCTGATGGACTTGTACCTCTCAGCTGCAAACCCTTTATTACTCTGTTGAGTATTTTGTCCCAGCAATCAGAAAATGAAGGCTTGAGCCCTATCCTGAAGAGATGTCATTATGAATATATAGCTATTCTAAATCCAAGAGAAAAATGACGGGAGGTCCTAAATATTTCTGGTCCCAAACATTTTGAATAAAGCTCACTTAACTGAAAGGAGCTGTATCCAAAGATGTTCCTTAAAGTATTACTTATAAGCAAAAGTCACTGCAGACCACCTCATGAATCAACACAGGATGGGGGAAGGTAGGACGGTGTGATGAATTCATGCGTGCAGTGATATTACTACAGGGTGTTTTTCTTGTTCGGGAATCAGATTACACTAAAAACTGTTCTGTAAACAATGCCTCCTGATGTGCAGAACTTTTTACCAAAGAAATCAATGTTCAGATTTGATTGTAAATGTGGACAGAAACTACTGAAATGTTTTATACAGGTGACCAATAGGATAGAGTTTGCATTTAAAAAAATAAATTCTGTTTTCTCTCTGTTTTTTTTTCATTTCATTCTGTCCTTTTAACTTTTTCCACAATGAAATTTGTAATTTTTATGAGGTTAAAACAAAGCAGGCTTAAGATGATCGCTGTTGTCAGAGTCCTTGCTTTACAAAATCGTCAACAGCCTCCTAAGAGAAGAGCAGACTAGGGAACGAGCACTCAGAGTAAACTCCAGGACTTCTAAACAAAGAGGCTACAAGAAGTTCTAACTACTCCTTTTTGTGCCCTTCAGCACCGACGGTAAAGTCATTTTATGGGGCAGACAAATGAGCCAATGTAAACATCTCCAGCTTGCTTACAAGTCCTTGCTCAGGAACCTGCCTAATAAACCCCGATCTGTGGGAAGGGACCGATGACCTCCATGCACTAAGTTTCCTTTTCTGGAGCTACTTGTGTCTCACAGTGACCCCTGTCCTCCCAAGAGGCAAAGCCTTAGTGTCCATCACATCCATTCAAACCTGAAAGCTCTGAGACATGATTTATGGCAAGAACTTCTCAACATCTCCCCTGGCACCATCCAGTTCTCCGTACAGAACAGGTACAAGTCACACATCCAGAGTGGGGTTTGAGTGCAGGGAAAACATACACCTCTACTTCCCCTTCAAACACCTGGTCCTGAAAAAAGAGGATGCACTTCCCTACCACCTAGCTTTCAAAACCTGAAGTTAACGATGAGAATTTGCTGGTTGGGATCTCGAGATAGCAGTCATCGAGACGGGGAAATCTTTACCATGTATTACCAAATGAGGAGAAGACTAAGTCAATTGTGCTGAGTACCATGGACCAGTGAAAGGACAGATAAAGGTGGTAGGAAATCACTTTGACAACCTTAGGACCAGGGGAAAGAAGTACGGGGGCAAGGGTGGGTGGGGGGAACGGAACAGGAGCAAAGGACGGCTCTAGCTACTTGCTGGCTTTGTTTCTCTCTTTTCTTATGACCTTGGGCAAGACCCAAGTCTCTCTGGCCTTAGTTTCCACAAGTGCAAGACAACACCGCGGACAACTTCTTTGGATGGGTGCAATGACTGGAAAGGCAATTTTTAAAAACATCCCAGGTAGTGTGTGATAGATTGGAGACTGAGGGCTCCATCTAACACGGCTGGGGAACTCTAAATGTAGTTCCTGCCCTCGTTTCGCAAAAGGAAAACTGAGGGTCCGGGTCACTGCACACTCACTGCAGGGCCTGCAATTTCACCACCACGGTGAGAGCCTTAAATAATAGGATAAGTTCTCCAAATGACCCCTAACACCTCGGGGGTTCTGTAGAATTATGAAGGCACAGCACACAGCCATATTTCTGCAAGATTTTTCAACACCAAAGAAGATTCTTTAAAACTTATTTCATTTTATAGATTGTGGGGAGGACACATGGGTACACCAAGGCACATCCCTGGAGCTCAAGGGACAACATACAGAAGTCAGTTCTCTCTTTTCGTTTGGATCCGAGGTACCAAAATCAGGTTATCAGTTTTGGTGACAGTCACTTTCACCCACTGATCCATCTCACCACCTCCAAAACAGGGGGGTTCTCTTCAACCCTTCCTACCTCAACTAATGGGGAAGGTGGAATAGTTGGGATGCTCTTCTTAGTGCCCCTTAGCTAACTGGGAGTTTAGTATGTTTAGCATGTAACTATAGATTGCCAGTGCCTGAAACCCTAGAAGGCACACATAGCAAGTAGATCTGTCACTTATTTTTTTCGGTATAGAGCAATGTGTTGGTGGAAAATGTTCCTAACCACGGGTATGAAGTGTTTTAGACACATGATCAAATTTTTGCGTTTATAAGACTCACGTAGTGTTTCTAAGTGACAAATCACTTCTCACTTGCCTTCCTCTTCTAGGTTTGCTGACTATGATTTTTTCAAACATTCTCAGTAAAACAAAGCTGAAAATGCTCCTACCCCATCCAACAGATCAAGCACAGACATCTACAGAAATTATTGATTGCATTGTTAATTTCTTTCACTCTGGTGAAGAATGCTTATGTTTGTTTGGGAGGTGTACACACATGCATGGAAGGATTTTTTTTTAAAAGGTGGCATTAAAAGCTGTATTAAAAGCTTCAGATTAAAAACTTGTTGAGGAGTTGCTTTTGTTGTTTTAACTGCAGTGGACGTAAAAGGTTATTGAAGCATGGGTGACTTGGATCTCTCTTGCTGCGGCTGGCTTCCCGCCGCCCTGGACACCATTTCTCAGGTGAGTCCTAGGGTCTCTGCAGATGTGCACAGACAGGGTAGTTACCCTGGAGAGGATGCATGAGAATGAGCTTCTGTTTGGAAATCCCATGTCCTGTATTGGTTCACTTGTCGTAGGTCACTCGCACCATGTTTGCTAACTACAGAAAGGAAGTTTGGCAAAACAGAAACAGGCTCGTATGACTGCTTTCTCCATATTGTACCAGCCATCTGCTCCCACACAGAGAAGTTCTGATTAATGAGGGGAGCCAAAGGACTCTGGAGAGCTGTTGGCCAGCCTGCTCCAGGGCCTGCTGGCTTCTGAGCTCACAGTGCGGTGGTCATTTCTTATTGGGGTCAGTCCACTCTGTTCACTGAAGGAACTTGTCCCAAAGGTGTACGTAAGATAGATAGACCTTCTTTCCCAGACTATCTAGTTTTCTTGGAATTAAGGGAGAGATGGAAGATAGTGAGGAAAATTCTGGTTTCCATTAATCAAAGAACGTGATTCAGCAGAAAGCAAAACTGGAAAATGTACACCTAGAAAATACATCACTTTGTGTTCTTCTCCTCTGCCAATGGGGAACAGAGTCTAGGAAGCTGCTGGGGAGTAAAGGACCCCATGAAGCAACACACAAAAGAGAAAGAGAGCTGAGCTCAGAAGAAGTCATTATCTTACTATGTGATCTGTTCTGTTAGAGCGGTCATATCACCTTAATATCATGATATAATAATTTAGAAACACAGTGCTGAAATAAAAATAAACGAGGTCATCAGGATAGAATACCTCATCTAGGGATAGACTCACAATTACATAATCAACTAATCTGCAACAATATTACCAAAAAATTAATTGTGTCCAGCAACTAGAATACAATCTTGCTTTTTTATGATTAATGTTTAACATTCGGCAGTAGATGACCCACTAATCCTATTACAAATATACCCAAGGCAATTGAAAAAATATACACCAAAATGTTTGTAGTTGCACCAATTTTATCCCCAATGACTACAAGCTGGAAGCAATAGCCATGTTACCAATGTCATTCAATAGACAAAGGGGGAACAAGAACAATATCCATACACTATTATTCAGAGATTTGAGAAAAGAGAGTGATTCTTATCTACAGCACAGAATCAATTAAATACAAAACCTAGACCAATCAGAAAAGATCAGAAGCAGAAAATCAGTCACTTCTGGGTTCCATGACGTGGAATAATAGAAGCAAGAAGGTAAACTAAAGGGAGATAACCCTCTGGTCGTCCTGGAAAATTACCTGAGCCCATCCTCCAGCATGGGTGTGGAAATCCGAGCTCTTCTTCCACCATGTGGATCCTAGCACCAAGCTCAGCTCATCGGGCATGATGGGAAGCGCCTTTCCCACTGAGGCATCTTGGGATTCTGCAACTGTATTTTTTTAATGGTTAAATTTGGTGGTATGCTTACCTTACGAAAGCTATTTTTCTTTTACAGGCTTGAAATGCAGAGATTCTAATACCCCTCAAAGATATAAACTGATTCTCAAGAATGCTAATCTTTCATAATAGGCCTGAAATTTCACACTGAAGAAAGATCAAATTTAATGATTTTATTTTGATTTGTGTGTATATGTGCGTGCACACACATGTGTGTGTATGTGTATGCCACATGTCTACATGTCTGTGGATGCCCACAGAGACCAGAAAAGTATAAAGTGCAAGATCTCCTGGAATTAGACTTACAGGTGCTTATAAGCCTCCTGACTCGAAAGTTGGGAACTAAACTCAAAGGTCCTCTGAAAGAGCAGCAAGTGCTCTTAATTGCTAAACTATCTTTCCAGCCCCCCAAATGGTCTGTAGCATATTGGACAGTGAGCAAGTTCACACTAGCTCTGAGGGGAAAAACTCTCAACCTTCAGGCTTCTTATTCAATAAATGTCCTTGAAAAGGTATAACACACTCACAACCCTGTTTGTAAGGTGAGGGAAAAAAATATGAGAGCACAGGGGGACCATTTCAGTGCCAATCAGTTACATCTTCCTCCGAACACCCATGGGGAAATGTGTAATAAGGGATACATATTTGGTTTTGTACCAGCCTGATTCACTGCATAGATGGAAAAGGTATTTTACTTCATGCAGACCCCAGTTTCATGATTAGGGTGGGATAATAGCTTCTGCCTCTGTGATTAAGGAAGATGAAGTATTTCAGAGTGCTTTTTACTGCTCTAAGAAAGCAGAGTATTATGAATTACTCTACTGTGCACTTTTAATGATATTCCTCCCCTTTTTGTCAGTCTTTTCTATCAGAAGTCTATTGTCACTTTTTTTCTACTTATTCACATTCTTCCACCGAGCCCAACATAGAGCTGTGTGGAGAAAAGATGTCTAACTGACCCTTGAATGCCTCACAGTCTTCTAAGTAACTGGAGACAATGTAGTCTTCAGCAGTCCATAGTTTCTCAGTACTTTTTTCCACATGACCAAACACCTTGAAGTTGAAAAGAAGGAGGAGGGGGGAAAGAAGAAAGAAGGGGAGGAAGAGGAGAAAGAATGAAAGAAGGAGGAGCAGCAAGGGGAAGAGCAAGGAGAAAGAAGAGGAGGAGTTGATGGTGGGTGTACTCTGTCTTCTGTAAGAAGGAACTTTCGATCCTGCTTGGACTAACTTCTACCAGAGGCAAGTCCTAGGCAGATGGAGAGCTGCACGGACCCCAGTCCTCACCAGGCAAGAGATGTTTGATGACAACATAAAGCACGGTATTCATGTTCAGGGGAAGAGTATATCCATATTCACAGGGGACAGAGGAAATTAGAAGAAAAAATTCTTGACATAATTACTTCTATGTATTTACCTTGATGTGAACATGTATGTGTTTTCATGTGTACAAGTCCATGTGTGTGCATCAAAGTACAGCATCAGGTGTTGCTCCTCAAGAGCTATCCTTTTTTTTATTAATTAATCAGTTAACTAGTTTACTGATTTTCTTTTTCCGAGATAGGATCTCTCACTGACCTAGAACTCACCAAGTAAGCAAGATGGCAAGCAAGTCACTCTGGGGATCTGATTTCCCCATCTTTCCCAGCTCTGGAATTACAAGCACTTGCCACCAAATCTAGAGCTTTTCACATGGGTTCCACAGATCCATGTTAGGTCTTATTTCCTCCATAGGAAGCACTGTACTGGCTGAGCTCTCACTCCAACCCCTCTTTAGAGTTCTGGATCAACCCCAGAAAGCTGCGTGATTGTTTCTGCAGAATAAATGGCAACAACTCAGAGTCCAGAAACAAGAGATCTGAGCAAGTCTTTCCCTACAGGTGATGGGGAAGGTGATGGTGATGATGGTGGTAGTGAACAATGACCAGACTATTGTAGACACTTCTAATAAGGAAATGAGTTATTCAGTGTAAGGTGAATCCAAATACAAAAATAGGAATGTTGATGATCACTCTTGAAAAAGTCTCTCTGACATTAACACACGAGGTGTGAAAATACCGTCTCTAAATGAAGCCAGCATTTCCAGGTATCTTCAAATGAGCATCGTCAGATGATGGGCTTGGCTTGCAACCACTTCATAGTTTAAAAAAAATACATGTGCACCTTGCACATTCTCAGCGAGATGCTCACACTGGGAACGAGTGAAAACAAAGCAGATGAACAAAAGCAGGCTCCTGTCTCCAATCACTCACTCCCTCCCTGCTGAGGTTAAAATGACAAGCAAAGTCTCCTGCGCTGTTTCTCACCCCAATCCTACCACAATGGCGCCCACCTCGGTTAAGCTGGAGGAAAGAAAGGCTGCTCTGTCCTCAGAAGGCTCTAATCCCCTCTCTACACATTCTTTTTACTTTCCCCTCTTGTCTAATCTACCTTAATTCTGGAAAACACTGCTCCAGCTGCAGACAGCTTTTCCACTCGTAAGAGATATCCAAGATTGATACAAAGGAAGGTCATAATAAGTCTTTTCTCAGTCACATGATTAATGGACTCTGAGGCTTAGGAAAAAGCCTGTAATTGGGAAGGTTTAAGAGTACGTCCAGTGAATTCATTGCTGTCAGAGACAATTGGCCCTCGTGCCGATGGAGCCCGCAGCAGCCCTTCTGAGAGCAAGAAATAGCCATAAATCTAAACAGGAAAATATCTGAGTTTTGCTACTGTGTCACATAAAATATTTCTTCTCAGAGCTGGAGGTATTTTTCAAAGCTAAGCTGGAGTCCCGGCTGTGAATAAAGTCAGGTTGCTTCAAGATTGAGTGATAGAGACAGCATTTTATCAGACACCAAGTTTGACCTTTCTGAGAAATTCTAATATTCAGCAAGGACTTGTCTTTGAGATTATAAACATAATTAGCTTTTTTTTTTAAGAAAAAGAAAACTGGGCTAAGAGTGTAGCTGGAGATGGAGAAGCAGAAGGCCACGGATGATTTCCCCTTGAACAGGAAGCGGCACTTAGAGACGACCAGGCTACCTTGACTCCCAAGTGTTTCTGATTTGACCTATGCGGTGTTACCTAAGGGGAGCTTTCAAATGTTTTAATTAATGAATCTAAACAGAACAGATGTTTCATGTTTCTTTCAAATGAGTTGCAGTCTTGAAAGACAGTTCATGGGGAATGTGAATTTTTTTTGCAAACACAATAACCTGAGTTGGACCCCAGAAACCACATGACAAAGCTAGGCATTGTAGATGTATGCTTTTAATCCCAGTGCTGGGGAAGCAGAGATGGGTGGATTCCTGGACACATCCTAGCCTACTTGGCAAACTCCACACCAATGGAAACAAAGCGGATAGGCCCTAAGTAACAATTCCAAAGGTTACCCTCCAACATCTACATGTATACATGCCCCCTCACACAAATGTGCATCAATATACATGAGCTTGCACACATGTGCACCTACAAACATGTGCATGAATACACATATGCATTCACTTGTATGTGTGTGCACACACACATACTCATACACTCACAGAGTGGAGGGGATTCATATTCCTAGTCTCTCTTTGAAGAAATGGAATTATGGCAATATTGGGTTCACATCCTTTTTAGCCCACCATCACCAGGACCGAATAGAGACTTTGCTTTAGATGGAATAGGCCTTTGCCAGTTTTCCAAATTTCCCCACAAATTTCGTTGTTTCTCACACATTGAAACCAATGTCAGTTTCTCAGTTTCTATGTACCAGACTGCTACTTCTGTATTATAGGAAATTAAAAAAAAGGGAAATCAAAAGTTTCCTACCTTGGTGTATACCAAAGGGATATTGAAGAGGAGAGGCAAAAGGGGAACTAAATGGGCCTTAGTTACCTTGGGCTTACTTCCTGGTTCCTGAGACTATCTATGTCTGTCATTGCCACCTTCAAAGGTCACCCCATTCAGGAAGCCCCTCCTGTTTTATCAGGCTCCTATCATTTGTGATGCTTTACAACAGAAGGTCCTGTGAGATACCAACGCATCTGCGAGTAGAAGTGGGACATTTCAATGATCTTCGTATCAATCATTCTATCATATGTAGCTTTAAAGGTAAGACATAGCTCCCGTTTGGAATAAGCACCCTGCTCCATTTCTTTGGGAACACCCTCCCAGTTCACCACCAGTAGGGACAATCTCCTTAGAGCCGGAGCAAATGACACAGGCCGAGTTCTCACCACTAACAAGCAAGCCTCGGTGTGAGGACCGTTTGCCCGCAATGAAGAAATTATGCAATGGTTACCATAGGGAATAATTTACCTCATGGCCCCAACAGAGAAAGTAATTTTTTTCCTTATTGTTCCTTATTGAAAGGATATAACTTTTCAAAAGATTAAAGGTGGTTACTGCAATATTTCAGAGACAAGAGAAAAAAGTGTAGGACTGAGCATTGCTTTTAGCACAGTGATGGCGTTAAATGGCGTGACTGCCGCAAGGACATTGTTCAGAATATCAGACGACTCTAAACCTGCGAGAGACCTTCGATATTTAATAGGAGGCTCCGAACAAGATTAAAATTTACAAAGAGTTTAAGGTCATGCTGTCAATAACTTTCCACATTTATTTTGATCTCCCAGCCCTGTTCCCAGGCCCTTGCCTTCTCTCCATCTCTATGAAATAAGCGGTTGTTGGCATGAGATTCAACATTCAGGTCCCTTGATTTCCCTACCTCCCATGATAAGGGGGTTTACTTCTGATTTTAAAAAGGAAAAAAGGTAGCCCACATGGGCACCTCCTTTTCTTTCCTGCTGCTTGTCTCAACCATGCAACAGTCCCTAGAAAGACTCTTTCCCCTCTGGAGACTCAGAATGGGATCTCCCCACATGTGACATCTTGACATGCGCTGCTACAGAAGAGGTCTCAGAACTGACTGAGGTCGCCCTAACCCCTCTCCCCTCCTCGGTTCATTTCTCAGTCATTTCAGATCCCCCAGGCACACAGAGAAGTTTTCTCAGAAGTCCCCTTAGCTGACGGAGGAAACTTCCGTTAGCCCCTCTCACTGGGGATCTCATCAAATAACCCAGAAAGATGAAGGACAGAAGAAGAGAAGATACAAAGAGTCTCCACTCGCCCAGACAGGCTCTGTTCTTCTGAGGGCAACTCCAGAGTCTGTGTGGGACTTGATCTGCAGGATAGGGTGTGTGGTCTTCCTGGGAGGTGTGCTTCTTACCCTCTTAAAATGCTCCCTCCCCAGAGCGGAGAAAAATCTTTGGCCCAGCCTTCTCTCTGCTCTGAGTTCATACACTTCTTCTGAATCTCATTCACTGATTCTTGAAGGTTGCCTGCAGCACCCCTGCCTCTGCAATCTACTTTGAAGGGAGGAAGTGTCAGCCATCTGACACTTAGAATCTGGCTAATCTCAGTTGTCAACTAGAGAGGAAATGGAATCACCCAGGAGACATACCCGGGGGCCTGTCTGGGCAAGCATTTCCAGGGACATGAACTGAGAGGGGAAGACCCTCACTTAGAGTAAGTGGTCATATCTTCCCACAAGTGACCTGGGTACAGAGAAGGCGGGTGCCACCCTCCACAGGCATCAGATTTCAGCCTCTTCAGCTCTGTGATATGGCCTGAATACCGCAACTAACTTTTTAGGAACCCGTCTAGGCCTTCGGCACCAGAATGGGACTGCTGAGGTCTCCAGTTTTACAGGCTTAACTATCAGGCTCTTCAGTGTATAGATGGTTAATATGAGACTGTCCGGACATAAACGTGAAAGCATGCATGCATGTATGTGTGTGTGTTGTTTGTATTTATCCAATAGCTTTATTTCTCTAGAGAATCACTTCTAATAACCCTTCTTACCTTTGTTTTAAGACTCCGGATCTTCCTTTCCCCTTTCCTTCCTTCCTGCCCCTCCCTGTGTCTCTACCACTTCACCCTATTCATCTTCCCAGTTCCCCACAAAGCCCCAGCTTCCATGTGCTTCCCCAGCCTCGCTTCTCTCCATCCTACCCCAGGAACTGTAGCTTTGGTCCATTTCTGGAAAAAAGGACTTCTTCTGTCCCCACAACACCGACACTGACTATTTTTTCTGTGTGAAAAGCTCTGTGCTAGGGTCTCTCTTGGGTGGCAGTTCACAGGTATTCCCCTGAGACAGAGTGCTCCAGACACACTCTATTTTGGGCCTTCCCCAAGGTGTGTACCACATCACTCTTAGTCGTCTTTTTTGCACTATCATTCTGCAACCATCTATTTTTTTCTATTTATTTGTTTGTTTGTTTTAATCTATGTCTCCTCAACTGGAATGTAAGCTTCATGAGGCCAGGGGAATAGACAAAACCTTTTCAACATAGAAACCAAACTCCCACAGGTCCTTAGTAAATAAAAAAACTCACTAAGTGTGGCAAAAGGAACCCTTCTCCATGCTACAACTTAAGTACCACTAGGTCTCTGCAGCGGGAAAGGACAGCAAGTAGAAATTATATAAGATGGATATAGAAAAGCCTAAGGATGTATGTGTACATGTGAGTGATGTGAGTGTGACTGTTTGTGTGTGTGTGTGTGTGTGTGTGTGTGTGTGTGTGTGTGTGTGTAAGTGTATGCATACCTGTGCAAGTGCCCATGGAGGCCAGAAGAGGGTGGCAGATACCCAGGGTGGTATAAGCTGCCCACAGTGGGTGCTGGGAACCAAACTTGAGTTCTCTAGACAATCTGTAGGCACTCTAAACTGCTGAGCCATCTCTCGAAACCCAAGGAAATGGGTTTCTAAAGTTTCTTATGTATAAAGAAACCCAATGCATTTGATGGAACATCCCTGGTGCTTCCTCCAGAGATGCTGTCTCTGGAAAACCCATGGGTGGCATTCTGATGCATAGATTCTGGAGCTTATTTTGGGAGCTACCACCATAAGGCTTAAGTAGTGTCCTAGATTAAATTGGGTGGTGAATACCCTTGCCCACAGATCCATATACACCCACGTGTCTATAAAAGAGACCATGAAGATGTTCTGGAGGAAGCAGATAGGACAACCCCTTTCAAAACTGAAATAAGAAGAAGCTAGCTAGAGGAATGGTTAGCTGAGGCCAGGTAGGAGTTCACCCTTGTAAAGAACCTTTACCACAAAATAAACCTGGCTCCTAGACAGGATCAGTGGACAGAGTGGTGACTTCTTGACCCAGCTTCCCTAGTGAATCTCAACCCAGAGGAACATTCCTCTGAGCCCCATCACACAGGCCCAGAGCAGGTTTGGGTGGCTGTTATTTTCTTGTGAGAAACAATGTACTGGACACACACAAATCTGATCTGTCTTGAACCCTCCGGAGTAAAGGGGTGATGTGGTAACTGCCAAGTTCTGTCTCCCTTAGTGAAAACGCCTTTCTCACACAGGCAGGATCACTCTAGAGTGAGCATCTTGGGAAAGGAGAAGCAAACATCTGGATCATACCCTCTGTTCATTTGAGCGTGATTCAAAACCAGTACAAAGTAAATAATCAAAGACTTATCACCTTCGCTTGCTATCCCAGATTGGTGAGGTCTGAGAACAATGGTAACCCTTTGATCACAGAATATTAGCATTAGACAGTCCCTAATTGTAGCCAGCCAATTTAGCCTGTCTGTGAAAGAGAAAAACATCAATCCCGTGGTTGCATGGTACAGGATACAAAACTCGTTCATTCAATCCTCTGAGTGCTTTTACCAACATCTACCACAGAACACCTCTGCGTTAGAAAGTAGATAGATTCAATTCATAAAACATCAACCAAGCTCCTACTTTGGGTCTATGGCTGTAATAGGCACAGGCGATATAAAGATAAATAATACGAAGACTTTCAGGAGATCATTGCTTAGTGGAGAAGAGGCAGATTTATAAAGAGTAGGCCACTTTACAATGTGCTAAATGTCGCCCTTGATGAGTGTGTATAGTGTAGTTACATCACATCCACTTCACTTACATGGAAAAAGCCATCACCTTATTGATGATAAAAAGAATTCTAACAATGGGTGTTATGGTGGTTGAAGAAGGTTATTACTAAAGCACAGTGGAGCAAACTCTGCAAAAATAAACAAGAACACCCAAGCCCATACCATTGCTCATTTGTGAGACTTACAAGAAAATGTAGTCAAGCCACAGTGTAACAACATGACTTACCCTTTAGAATGTATGGAATGAAAAATCTGGCAGAGACTTAGAGGAACCTCAAGTGTCGTTTCCTGCTGGTGGGATAGTACGGTACTGAAAAGTAAAAAGACTTTGAAATACTCCATTTTAAAAGCTAATAATGTTTTTTTGACTATGACAGGACCGTTATGCCCCTGAACTCTAAGCAATATGACTTATTGACACAAGACGACATCAGTAACCACTCCAGCGTCTCTGGATGGAGGGCTCCAAATGCCACATTTTTTGTTGAGAAGCTACTGGAAATTGATGGCTTCTGGAACAGGAAGTGTCCCCTCTCTTTGGGAAGGAAGGTGACTACTGGTGGGTTGCTGTACACTAGTAGATGAACCCACAGACATAGGCATATGAAAAGCACTAATTTAACCTATTTGGCTGTTAAAATCATAAAAAGAGGACCTGTCCATTCTATTTCCCCCTCATGGTGAGCATCATGTTGGGAGAGGAACCTGGAAGGGACAATAGCGAAGGGAAGAGGAGGGATCTGTTTGGGGGAAGATGGAGGGAGAGAGTGCTGGGAGAGACAACTTGTTTAATTAAAATTAATGATTTTGACTCATTACATTATGATAAATTTGGGGTTACTTCTGAGATGAGCTAGAAACTGAGAGCAATGGAAACTCCCAGGAATCTATGAGGTAAACCAGCCATCTCCTGTAACCAGGCAAGACTTCCAGTGGTGGGTCTTGGACACCAATGCAGTCCACAAACCTTTCAGCCTACAATTTGTTCTGCTACAAGATGTGCCTGGTTAGAGATCGCACAGAAATTGTGGGAGTGACCAACTGATGACTGGCAGAGTTGGAGACCCATACCCTGACATGGAGTTCCCCACTGAGGGCCAGGACCCAGAAACGGGAAACCTCAGAGACAGAACAAAACAGAAAAGGCAAAAGGAAAAAGAAATAAAAAAAATCAATGAAATGGTATTGTTCTACACAGCTAGATTGGTGCCTAGCCCAACTGTCATCATAGAGGCTTCACCAGCAACTGATGGAAACATATACAGAGACCCACAGTCAAACATTAGGCAGAGATTGGGGGATCCTGCAGAAGGAGGAAGGATTGTAGGACTCAGTGGTGTAAAGGATGCCACAAGAAAACTCACAGAACCAACTAATCTGGGCTCATAGGAGCTCCAGAGACTGAACTGACAACCAGGGAGTCTGAATGGAATCAACCTAGGCCAGGCCCTCTACATATATTAAAGTTGTGTAACTTGGTCTTCATGTGGAACTTCTAGCAGTGAGAGTGGGGGATGTCTTTGGCTCTCTTGTTTGATTTTGAGACTCATTCCTCCAACTGGATTGCCTCATCCAACCTTGGTAAGGGAGGGGGTGCTTGGTATCACTGCAGTTTGATAGACCAAGGCTGGCTGATATCCATGGGATGCCCGCCTGTATCTGGAGAGAAACCGTGAAGGAAGAGTGCATGGGGTAACAGGGGTGGGGGATGTGGGTGGAACTGGGAAGAGTGGAGGGAGGGGAAGCTCTAGTTATAATATAAAAACAAAAAAATTAAAATTAAAAATAGAGGACATGAAGTTGGGAAGAAAATGTGCTGGGGACTCTGGGAGGCAGGAACAATGGAGTGGAGATGGAGAGGATCAGGATATATTGCATACATATATGAAATTTTCAGTGAAAAAGAAAAAGTTAAAACACACACACACACATACACACACACACACACACACACACACACACACACACACACACACACACATATATATATATATATATATATATATATATATATATATATATATATATATTGTCCATTAATTCTTACCTTGGAGGTTTGCCCAGAAAAGACTATATGAGTATTCCCCACAGCTTTTATTGGTAGTCACCCAAGCTTGAAAGCCTCTGAATGGTTATCAGTAGGTAACTAAGGAACCCCACGGTCATCAGCTGACAGAATGTGGCAGAAAACAGAACAAACAGCCCAGATGGAGATCAAATCAATCATGCAAAGCAAAAGATTCCAGAAAAGGTGTGGCTATGCAATAACTCCATCTTCACGTGATTCTAGAAAATGGAACGTAAGCTACAGAGGTAAAATGCACTTTGGCAGTTTCTTGCAAGGCATGGTGGCACAGGAAAGCGGTCGAAGAGCTTGGTGCGGTCTTAAGAATGATGCTTTCATATCCTTTCTATGTCAGAGCTCAGCGGAGTCTTTATCGTCAATTTACCAATGATGTTGATGAAAACTAGGACAAAGTAATGATTAATCTCAGGAGAATGTGGAAGGGGGTTGGTCTTACAGGCTCTAGCCTAGAGTCTGACTCTCGCTACCCTTTAGAGCTACCACCCCCAGCGCAACCCTTCCAGCTTCCCTGTAGTTTTCTTACCTAGCAAATGGGAATAATAGCTTCAGGCCCACTATTGCATCAGATTCACGACAAGCAACTAACAGAACAGACACAAAGAGACCTTGCAAAGTTTCAAACCACCATGTGCTGAGTGGGGGCTGGTTTGTGGGTACCAGCTAGATGCTCTACAGAAGCACAGAGCTCTCTGAAGGCCTGTCAGAAGCAAGATGACAGGGAGAAAGAAAGAAACACACATATCCACCAGGGACCCATGATCGCCCATCAAAGAGAGAGGCTGAGAACAGAGGAAAGGATGGGGTAGACTGACATAATAGCCACACATCTGCTTCTGGATGGAGAAACACTTACCATGGTTACTCCTGACCCTGCCTGTCTTTCCATGTTCCCCCTTCCCACTGCCCTGCCACCATTTCACGCCCTTCTTTCTGCAGGTACTACCCAGAAACAATGCTTGCTCCTCCCTCAGCTTAACTGCCCTGTGTTCTCCCACCTTCTTAAACCTGTACTCCATTGGCTTCCCCATGGTGCCCTTTCCTAGCACCTGGCATTGTCTTCTGCAGCATGGATCTCTGATGCCCTTGCTTTGCTTCCTTGTATCACTGCTCATGCCTGTCTCTCCTACCTTGTTGCACCCTCCACTCGGGTAGAACACATCTATTCTGTTTTCCCTGGCAATCTGTGCTCAAAAACAGAAACAGGATGGAAGGAGGAGTACATCTAGATTGTGTGAAAAAAACTTTTCTAATGTCTAAAGAATTAAAGAGCCAAAGACATGTATACACATAAAAAAATCCATATGCCTTATTTGTTTATTCTGTGATGGAGTCTTGTTGTTTGGCGCAAGCTGATCTTGAACTTCTAGAATCAAGCAATTCCTTCACTAATACTATGTGAAACAGTATATGCTGTACTGTCTCTTCCAGAGGCTTGGGCATCATTGTGAAAGGGGAAGCAGGAAAGGTATAAGAGTCAGAGGTGGTGGATGACTACAAGGAAACAATGTCCTTTAGACCCAACAGGACAGCTGCCCATATAACTCAAAATAATTGTGCCAACCATTATGCACTAGACCTGTGTAATCCCAGACCAGATCATGCTCCAGCCTGAAAACAGCAGTTATGCATGGAGTCCCACCCTACCCATGGAATCATTGGTAATAGTCTAGAAGCAAAGGGGGCGGTTTTAAGAGTATAACCCCTGGTCAGTAAACTTCAGCTGAAGATCACATATCCCAGAATATTTGGGCAGCACAAATAGTTCTTGATGGGTTAAAAAAAGTTAGAAGGCAAAAAGTTGGGTATACAGGGAAGAATTGGTGGAAGGGGTAAATATATAAACAAAACATGTTAAAAATTTTTAAAGAGCTAGAGTGGAAGTCAGGGCTGCTCAACTAGATAGCCTAAACAGAGTGATTCAAAACAGCTCCCAGAGTAGCAAAGACCAAGCGCTAACACCTAACTGTCAAAGTCAAGGTAAACATGCTTATGTAATAGATACCATAGTCAAAGCGTTTTTCCTAAAGGTCTGATTGGCGTAGTAAACCCTCAGTAGTGGGTAATCAATCATGGTGTTCCCATCAGTGAAATGTATAGAAAACCTTGTTAAGAATTGGGCAAGTAGAAAAATTCTAGAAAAAAAGAATGAAAAGTTGCTGTGAATCATAGCTACAGGAAAGTATGGCCACTCAACCAATTTCCAGACTTGAGACTGTTTACTGACCCCAGCACCATGAATGAAGGGGAGGCTAGGCCCCTTTGAGGAGGGATTTGGCCATAATACTGAAAATTTACTATTAATCTTTTCCCCATCCTTTGCCAAAGGGACCTATGGTGTTCAAATAATCAGACCTTTCCAGGCTGCTAGATACCAGCTCTGAATTGACCTTGGTTCTAGGAAGTCAAAAAGTATTGCAATCCTCCAGTTATCTCAGAGACTTATGGAGGTTAGGTGATCAAAGCAGTTTTAACCAAAGTTTGACTTACAGTTAGTCTAGTGTGTGTCCCCAAACTCACCTCATGGTTATTTGCCCAATCCTAGAATGTACAATTGAAAAAGGTAGAAGTTGACAGAAAAACACAGTCTTCCTAATCTGTAGAGTGAGGGCTATTACCGTTGGAAAGGGCAAATCAAAGCCTCTGGAGCTGCCATTACCGGGAGAAAATCTGCAATGGCTAAGAGGTAAATGAATGGCATCTATGCAGCACACCCAGAGGGTTCCACCTGGCTATGCAACCATGGGTGGCATAAAGATGGCCTGGCTCTTTGTGGAGTAATGCAAAACAGGTGGCAAAGTTTCATCTAAGGCTAAAAAGGGCAAGAGACTAATAGTCAACAATATACCCTGAGTACCTTGAATGAAGGAGAACCATGTGGGGAAGTTAAAACAAAGAGAATCTAAGGGGACTTGAAACAGTTAAAGAGACAGCCATGGGGCTACAGGCACATGTCTGTAAACTGTTATCTATCTGTTTGTTTTTCTTGTTTACAGACATGAACACCAAGAGGCAGAGAGATGGAGTAATTTGCCTGATATCTCAATATTCATGATAGGCAGAGTCAAGTACACTGTGTCCTAACTTCAAAGCCTGCCTTCTCAGCCATCTCACTCCTTCCAGTTTGAAAAGGAAGGCTCTGTTGAGCTCTTGGTTCATTGATCTCAGTAAAAGGAAAAGTGGACTGAATGCTGGGAGAAGGAAGGCAGAGTCAGGGAGAAGCCATGGAGCCACTGGAGACAGACGCTGGGAATTTTACCCGATAAGTCACAGCTTTGTGACAATACACAAATGAATAGAAATGGGTAAAATTAATATAGGAGTTATCCAATAAGAAGCTAGAGCTAATGGGCCAAGCAGTGTTTTAATTAATACAGTTTCTGTGTCATTATTTTAGTTCTGGGCAGCCGGGACAAACAAGTGTCCCCCGCCCCCCGCAACAATCTTCCACATCCAGGCTAAGAAATAAGAAAACTCACAATCCAATCAACTCTATAAGCTGAAAAGAGTTTCTGTTCAGCTTACACCAGCAAGAATGGCTCTAGATTAATATTTTGACATCCATCTTCATTCACTGTGCAAGCTGCTCAGAGCTGCGTCTTACCCGCGTGAGACTGGAACAGCCAACTCAAGAGAGGCAGAAGATCAGAGAAGCATGAATTCCCAGGTCAAATGAATTGCTGTGGCAGACAAGACTACTGTTCAGGGACAGTTTTTTTTTTCTTTAAGCACAAGGGCTGTCCACATCCACTGCCCAGTCTCCAGGGAGTTATGCAAAAGTTAAACTTCCCTTATAATCTTAAGTACTGCAGCACTGGTTAGCCAACCAATGTAGCGTGAGTTAATAATCAACAAAACCCTTCTAGTCCCTGACAAGTAAAACAGCCACTTAACACCTTGTCATGACCATGTAAAAACTTGATATTGGTGTTTAGTTGATACCTATTGGGGTGTGGGAAAACAGGGAATAGAAATAATTGAGTGTGTATCACATGCCAAATGCCATCTCCCTGAATATTCACAATCTCTGCCCAGGTACCTATGTCTGAGACCATTTTACTGGTGTTAAAACCGAGGCATGAAGAAATTAAGTTGCCCAAAGTCACAGGGTCATGACAGCAGGGGGAAGTACATTCAAATCCATATTTGCCAAGCTTCAGGTCTACCTAGTCAGTAGATTCTGGTGTGCATGAGTTTAATAACCATGTTTGGATAAAGAGTCTAGCACACAGTGTCTAGACATATAGTTACTGAATTACATCATTGAAAAGGATAAAATAGTCCAGAGCATCACCCACAAAATGGCTTCGATTCATTTCTACTGGTTATTTAAGAGACTCGGAGAGTGAATTGCCATTGTTGTCATATCTATTCATGGCATAGAAACATAATCAGTTTGATCCATAAAAGATATGAACTATTCTTCTGTACTCAGACTTCTAAGTTCCTCTATAGAGTTGGGTCCGGGAATACGTAGTCATGCAAAGGAACTGCAGTCGAAGGTTAAGTTTATGTGTGAAGGGTCTTAGAGACCTGTTGTTGTGATGTGCGCTGGGACAAATTGCTCCCAGGTCTCCCATGAGAGCTGAATGGAATTACATACATGAAACACTTATCCCAACATGAGGCACAGAGGAAGCATTTGCTAAATGCTGAGCACTACAATGAGTAAGCATTGCTATCATATCAAGATCATGTTGTTAGGAACCTTATCACTTCTCTTTTATTGATGCCATTTTCTTTGGATTCCATTAGTAGCCTTACTTTAAAATTTCTCATAAAGAAAACATAGATACCTCAGCTCAATGTACCATTTTAATGGCGGTTATGACTAAGTTAGTGTTAACAGGCAGAACACCAGACTAGGGAAGAGAAGGACTGCAGAGATCGTGGAGAGGGTTATGTGGAGGGAGCTCATGAATATGGCCTCTGGAGAAACAATCTTAGTAAGAGAGAACCTTAACATGTAGGATTCTAGAGATATAAAATCTGGGGGTTGAGGCTGGATGGTCACTGTGAAGGACTGCTCTGAAGAAGGTAGATGAGAGACATAGTTAAGTCAGCAGTACAGAGCATGGGTAAGAAACAGAAATCGAGCACAAGACCTTCTGGATTTCTCCCCATTGAATAACTGACCTTAGGGAAAATACATTAAGATTCTATGCCTTCAGGAGACAATTTCCTAAATATAACATCAGTAGCACAGACCCTGAGATTGACAATAAATGGGGCCTCCTGAATCTGAAAAACTTCTGTAAAGCAAAGGACACTATCAATAAGACAAAACAGCAACCTACAGAATGGGAAAAGATCTCAACTCCACTTCTGACAGAGGACTTATATCCAAAATATATAAAGAACTCAAGAAACTAGACATCAAAATACCAAACGATCCCATTAAAAATGGGGTACAGATTTAAACAGAGAATTCTCAATAGAAAATCTTGAATGTTCAAAATACACTTAAAGAATTAATATCCTTAGCTAACAGGGAAATGCAAATCAAAATGACTCTAAGATACCATCTTACACCTGTCAGAATGACTAAGCTCAAAAATGCTAATGACAGTCTGTGTTGGATAGGATGTGGAATAAGGGAAGCACTCCTCCACTGATGGTGAGAGTGTAAACTTGTAGAGCCACTTTGGAAATCAGTATGGCAGTTTCCGAGAAAAGCAATCTAGCTCAAGACCCAGGGATACCACTCTTGGGCATGTACCTAAAGGATGCTCAGTTATACCACAAAGACACTTTCTGAAGGATGTTCATAACAGCATTATTTGTAATAATCAAAACCTGGAAATAATTTGGCCCTCAACTGAAGAATGTATAAAGAAAATGTGGTACATCTACACAATGAAGTATTACTCAGTGGAAAAATACAATGAAATCATGAAAATTGGAGGAAAATAGATGAAACTAGAAAAAAATAATCCTGAGTGAGGTAACCCAGAGCCAGAAAGACAAACACAGTATGTACTTACTCATAAGTGGATATGAGATGTAAAGCAAAGGGTAACTAGGCTACAATCCACAGCTCCAGAGAGGCTAGGTAACAAGGAGGACCCTAAGAGGGATGCATGGATCTCCCTGGGAAGGGGAAATAGAATTTGTGAGTAGACTGAGGGTGGGTGGGGATGGGATCATGGGCAATCAGGTTGGGGGCGACAGAATGGGAGAGTACAGAAAGATACTACTGGAAAGGGGGTGCATTTCAGGGTCAGGTAAAAACCTGGCACAAGGGACTCTCCCAGGAGTCTACAAGAATGCCCCAAGACTGCTAGTAATAGTGGATATGTAGCCTGAACTGGTCATCTCCTATGGCCACATTTGTGCCCAGCCCAATTGTCATCAGAGGGGTTTCATCCAGCAAATGATGAAAACAGATGCAGACCCACAGCCAAAATTTAGGCAGAGTCTGAGGAATCCTATAGAAGTGGGGGAGAACAGATTGTAGGAGCCAGGGGGGGTCAAGGATATCACAAAAAAATTCACAGAATCAACTAACCTCAGCTCACAGGGGTTCACAGAGATTGAACCAACAACCAGGGAGCTTGCTTGGGGCTAACCAAGCACTCTGCATGTATGTTACAGTTGTCTAACTTGGTCCTCATGTGGGACTCCTAACAGTGGGAACAGGGGCTGTCTCCAACTATTGGTTTTTGGGACCCTACTCCTCATACTGCCTTGCCTCACCTTAGTGCACGGGGAGGTATTTAATCTTACTGCAAACTGATTTGCCTTGTCTTGTTTCTACTCGTGGGAGACTTACCTTTTCCTAAACAGAAATGGATGGGGAGTATATTGGGGTGTGGATACCAAGGGAATGTAGAAGGAATGAACTGGGAAGAGAAGAGGGAGGGGAAATTGGGACTAGGATGTAAAATAAATAAATAAGTTTATGTGTATGGGTGTGTGCATGTGTGTGTGTTTGTGGATGTGTGTATGTGTATGCTTGTGTATGTGTATATATCTGCATGTGTATATTTGTGAGCATGTGTGGATATACGTATATGCACACATCAACAACCACAGAGTGGTGTCACAGCAGCCATAAGTACTTGAAGCAGCAGCAGAGCTTTCTACCGGGAAGCATCACCCTCAGAACTTCCTGCTATCGATTTCCAGGCACTCCACATGAGGGTGTGAGGATGACTCAGCACAACTGCCGTGTCACTGTGGGAAACATCAGAATTTGACAGGTCACTAAACTCAGTGCTGCACACTAATGACAAGATTTTCTCTTTGAAAAGAAGTCAATCTTCCTCCAGCAGTGACTCCTAATTGCTCCCCCAGATCCCTTGGGGGTTATATTTAGAGACTTTGGCAGGCAAAGAACATCATTTGCCAAGTGTAGTTTTGGGTCTTGTCCACCCTAGGAACACCTTGCTACAGAGGGCTCCTGCCTGAAATCCCTTGGGGTAACTCTGCTGCAGAAAGGGACATCATCTTGAACTTGACATTATCACCTTAAAAACATAGTGCAGATAGTGGAGAAATGCTCAGAAATTTCCACTGAGCCGGAGGACAGAGCCCACACTTTAGACGGCTGTGCAAGTGCAACTTTGCCTGGCACGTGACAAGTTTGACAAATGGTTAAATGCATCACCAATCAGGTCAAACCCAGCACAATGACCAAACTTGAGACCAATAATGGCAAGTAAGGTATTTAATGTTTTAAGTTAGAAGAAAGGTAATTTTAGACCAAGTAAGATAATTTATTGTAATTGTCAACTGTTTGAAGGGAAAGAGAGGCTGAAACTGAAATCCATATACTTGAGGCATCTTATAGATGAAAAGTAGAAGACTTGAAATGAGGAGAGAAGAAAGCAGACATGTTGGTGCCTCTCAAACCATACTACAGAGACAAGATCCTGCCCAAGAGATAGCCTAGCTCCACCTTGAAAACTGTCAAGTAGTCCATGGCCCCAACTTGCCAGTATTGTTACACCCCCAATCCAGTCACTTGGTGACCTCTGCTGGCTTCCCTTGGGTAATACACAACTGGTGCAAGTGACTCCCAAGCCCTCCAGGAAGAGTCATTTTGATCCAATATGTCTTCAGAAGTCCACGCCCAGATTATATTTTTTCTCATATTTTTCCTGAAGGGAAGCAAGTATCCATTGGGGGAACTAACTTGCTCTTGGAGTTGGGAGAGAAAACACAAGATGACCCCAAAGCATCTTCCCAAAATTAAGGTTCTCTAAAGGGACATAGAATCTGACCTGGCAGAGCTACGAGTAGCCAAGGCTGGAGTTTCCCAAGCAAAAAAATAAATAGTGGTCCCACTTACTTCCAAAAATCTAAAACAAATAGACATATGTCTACATTTTATACTAGTAAAATAAATAATTGATTGACTGAATGCATGCACAAATGAATGAATGAATGAATGAATGAATGAAAAATAAAACTTCCTTATAGAATTTCAAATAATGTAGGTCATTATTATTGTTAAGATCAATGCGGTAGAACTATATTCCTTGTTACTTTTGAGTGTGGGCTTGATGATGACTTGTCTCTAAATGAAAGTACATAGAAAATGGAAAAGACAGTAACTTCTCCAAGGAGAAATCTGGTAGGTTATATCTAAGCCAAGTGACCAAGGTTAGTACCGCATTTCTACCAGGGAGTCACGTTAATATTCCATGCCCTCTGATGATTTAGGATGGCATTTCCTCTCTGTATGTGATGGTTAAAATTGATTTCTAGCTTGATTGGAGTGAAAAAACACTTGGGAGATTGATAAAGCACACACATCTTGACATATCTGTGAGAGCTTTTACCAAGGCCATTAGATCGTGGGAGCTCAGATTTAATTCTCATTCAGGATAGATTCGAAAGTCCAACAGACTTTGGAGAGGTGGTGGAGCTCCAGGAGGTAGGATAAGTTAGAGGAAGTGAGTTCTAGTCTCTATTACTGATTAGTTCTACATCCTGCTTGCCAAGAGCTGAGCTGCCTTACTGAGGATCTCCTCTGAATTTTCAAATCTTCTGAAAATATGAGCAAGTACAGACAGCTCCTTAAAGTTGTTTCTGCAAGACATTTGATTTGGTCACAGTAATGAAAACCTAGTCAGCACACTAAATTGTTCCTTCTTAAAAAAACAAATGATAAATAACTACAATCTAATCATGAAGTGAACATTAGAAAAGTACGTTAGAAGGAATGTCTCAGTCACAAAATGTAAAACTGGTCACTGTTGCTCAAGATTACCGAAGCCAAAAAAAGGTGGAACAGCTAACTGTTCTAGAGGAGAAGAAGTTCGAGAGATATGACCCCAGACATGCATGGCATCCTGGGTTCCTGGATGTGACATCCTGGGAGAGGAGAATGGAAGTGGCAAAATCTGGTGAGATTTTTTGGTAAAAGTCCCAAGTTCTAGTTGCAGAACTATCTCCAAACCAGCTCCTTTGTGGAGACAAATGTACCATGGCCATGGGAGATGTCAGCATTGTGAAGAACTAGAGGCCTCAACAGACATGCTTCCTACTATATGCCAACTATTAAAAGAAGTCCAAAATCATTATGAAAATTTTAAATACATCTAAAATCATATGAGGTTATATATATATATATCCTGTATCATATATATTTGAGATAGCCAATGAGGTTCAGAAGAGGAAATTTAAGCCCTATGGCCACTGGGAGATTTTTAAATGGAGATAAGATATCTCTTCCTAACTTTGTCACTGTCTTAAGGATTGAATGCCTAGGTGATGGACCAGCAGCGTTGCCTCAGGTCATCCATTTTCACCAATCAAGGAATCTTCCTGGGCCATTAGACACACAATAAGAAGCAGCAGGTTCATATGCTACTCAATAGACTTACCTACAATTCCTTCCTTAAGAAAAATGGGAAATCATATCATTGTGCTTCTATGCTAACAATGACAAATGGCCCTGTTATATTGCCTTAGTGTATGTTGCCACATGACTTGTCAGAGTTTGCTGAAATAGCCAAGTAGCTCGTGAAGAAATAAAGAATGGAACTGAGATTGCAGACAGAAGCATGTGATAATTTAGCCAGAGAACAGGATGGCAATTTCATCTTTGTCATGGACTCCCTCATAACTGAATCAAAACATTGTCCATATAAATCCACCATATAAATATGAATGCTTCTTGGAATATTGCTGGCATTTTGCACGGCTGGTCATTCATTTCTTTTCAATGTATTTCTACGTTGGGCCTTCAGGACAGTACAGTTCCCTGGTTTTCTTTCCGTTTCACTGGTCCACCCTCGGGTCTGGTGATGGAAACCGCTCTTCTCACCAGCATATAATGTTGCGGTGAACGAAGGTTTGATCTCCGTTCCCTCTTTCACCAGGCAGTTCCCTTGACGTCATCCACTTTCATGGCATGTAGATGTCAAAATGTTCTCCAATGTATTCTCTTCAGGTGTCTCTTTTCAACTCCAGGCTCACATCCCAAGATCTTTCAGATGTATCTGCTAGGATACCAAAGCACTGCACCAAACTGTCTGACGTAAAGCTACTGATCTTCCCTTATTCGTTAGCTCTCCAAGTTCTACACCACTCATATCTTCGGTAAGGCATCTCAGTTCTTCCAATCGCTCAAGCCGTAAATATTACAACCCTTTCTGACCCACAGTCTCCCAAGACTTGAACACTTGTGTCTAAGCAATATAGAACTTGACCTCTCCAAGTGCTCCAGCTACCAGCCTGGTCTGAGCCATCGTCACTTCTTACCTGGGTGCTGTGATGATTTCTAACTGGCTTCTCTGCTTAATCCCCCTAGTAGTCATCTCTAAACAAGCATCCAGAATATGTCAAATTATGGCAGCACTGTTCAAAAATCCTGCAATGGTTCCCCCACATGACTCAGGGAGGGGAGCAGGAGTGCTTCCTAAGCCCTATGTGGGCTAGCCTACAGTGCCTCACAGTCCACACTGCCGTGATCCTGGAATATCTCTGCTCCCTATATACCAAGGATTTATATATAAACTGTAGGGCTTATAGAGAAAATAGAGGACACTCAACTACATTTGAACCAGATAATGACATGAGTCATGAATTTCAGGGCATTTAATTTAGGATATACTTATTCCAAAAATCATTTGTTATACAAATTTAAAGTTCACTGGAGACTTGTTGCTTTTTTTGTTAAATCTGGAAAGTGTACCAAGATATATATTTATCCATGAAGCCTACCTGGATATTCCCCTGTAAAACAATATATACCCTCCTCCATGTTTTTCCAACCCCATGTTCTAGATAGTTTTTCCATTTGTCACAGTTACCTCTGTCTCTCTAGACTATAACACCAGCTTCCTAAAGGATAGGAACATCCATTCTTTATATTACATATAACATGAACCAAGAACTCCACTGACATATGGTGAATGCTAAGTAAACAGTCATTGAAAATGAGGGTCTTATGGAATTTAAGTTTTTTCTGTGTTGTACTATATGGTAGGATACCAGTGATCATGTGCAGCACACACTTTTTCTTTCTTAACATTGAGGATCATAGACATTTGGTAATACATATAAGTCACACCGTAACAGGATGATGTTGTTGGAGGCTGCTCATTCATTTCCCAGTGGCCCAGACCTGAAATAATCACACAGAAATTGTATTAAACAACACTGCTTGGCCTATTAGCTCATGGTTCTTATTGGCTAGATCTTATATCTTAAACTAACCCATTTCTTTTAATCTGTGTATCGCCATGTTGCTGTGGCCTATTGGTAAGGTTCTTTCTGGTGTCTACCATCTGTCTCCTGTGGTAGCTACATGGTTTCTCTTTTACTCAGCCTACCCTTTCCTCCTCTATCTGCTTAGATTCCTGCGTCATCATGTTCTGATGTAGGAGAATCTTCTATCTATCTGCTGCTTTCATTGGTTAAATAATAAAGAAACTGCTTGGCCTTATAGGTCAGAACATAAGTGGGTGGTGGAGACAGAACAGAATGCTGGGAGAAAGAAGCAGAGTCAGGCAGAGGCAGAGAGCTGCCTGCCATGAAGCTGCAAGGTCAGACATGCTGAATCTTTCCCAGTAAGCCACGACCTCGTGGTGAGATAGAAATGGGTTGAACAAATATGTAAGAGTTAGCCAATAAGAGGCTACAGCTAATGGGCCAGACAGTGTTTAAAAGAATACAGTTTCTGTGTAATTATTTCTGGTAAAGCTAGCTGGGTAGGTGGCAGGAAGCGGCCCACCATTCCTTTACAATATTCTGCATTTCGATAGGCCCAAAGCAACTTCTTTATTAACCAATGGTATTCACAACATACAGAGGGGAATCCCACATCACCTCCCCTTTTCTGTCTAAATAAAAAGGAAGGTATTAACTTTAATATAGCAAGATTACATACAACAAAACAGTTATTAAACAAGAATTATAGTTATAATATTTATATCTACTTTATTTTTATCATAACTAAATAAAACTATAATTATAACTATTTACTCTTCAATTCCATCAAAGACTCCAGAAGGATATAATATTACCTAAGTAAATAGGAAGTGCAGTGTAAGAAACTTCCAAAATTCTAGAATGACAGAGATATCTCACTGTCTGTACAGTCACCCAAGTTCTTTTGTAAAGTTGCAGCACCCATCAGCTTACAGGCCCATAGTATCCAGCAAACATCTCCATGAAGCAGGAAATTTGAAAGACTGTTTTGCCTCTATTGGCAATTTGTCAGTCACTTTCTTCTGTATTCTGCAGAATATCAGGTAGACTCTTTCATGAAGCAGGAACCCTGAAGGACTTTCTCGTCTTTTGGAAAATTCAGTGATCACTTTTCTGTGGGTCCTGAATGTCTAGTTCTTACAGTATACCATCAGTCAGTTCAGGCAAGAACAGTTTCTTGCCCAAATGGCTACTCCACAAGAAGCATCTTCAATACCCATCATCCTTTTGAAGTAGATTGGTGCTGCCAGGAGCAGATGTGTCTCATTGTCATGAAAAGTTCTAAGTTCTAAAAACATTTTAAATGTCATATTCTGTTTTTCTTTGAAAGATTTGAAGAATATCTATCTAACTGAAATATATCTCTATACAACTAGAAAATCTAACTAACATGAATACAAGTTTGACTATTATAGATGATTATCTATTAACCTATATTTCTTAATTATACATTAACTTTTTTAATGAGTTATATAAACACAATACCTTAATAAAGAGCCAAAATATACATATAACAAAATTGACCTTAAATTTGTATTAATAGACCAAGATCCAAACAATTGCAAAGTAATTATCTCTATAGAATATCCCTCTTCAATGCAAATAAACAATTATAAACAATATTTGGGAATTTGGGCAAAGTTCTCTCCAAACTACTCCTGCTTTTTGTTGGGTAAAATAATTCTGGTGTTTGTGGAAACCTTTCAGGGGGTCTTATTCTATTGGACCACATTAGTCTGGAAGGAATCCACAGGTTCTCATCCTCTGTGGAAACAAAAGCAGAGCCTCTTTTCCAAAGCAACATATCCCTAGACCCAAATTTTGAAGTCAAGATACCTTTAAAATATAAATGTTGGTTTAGCTTAGCAGTCTGTACAATGAAATGTCTCTCTGTATTTAGCTTCTTCACAGTCCAAAAATTCAAAGAAAACATAATAATATATATAATTCAGACTCTCTGTGTATTTTCCATCTTAATGTGTCTTATTTTTCTTTATTCCTTTAATCTCTGATTGTGTTTACTCTCTTTAAAGACTTTGTTTTATTTTTTAAAACTATTTACTTAAAAACTATTTACTTCCTTTTATAACTATATTCTTTTTCTTCTTTCTCCTAAGCTTATGTATCCAACACTGTAACCCATTTAGAGGTCTTTTCCATCTTAATTTGTCTTTATTGTACATATATCTGTAATTATTTTCTGACCAGAAGTGCTTTTTTTCCCAAATGCTAAGCAGGCATGGCTAGGACCAACTCTGCTGCCCTACCTGTTGGCTCTGCCAACATGGCAGAGACATGTTCACTGCCTCTGAGACTGCCAATTGGGAGGCATCCTTACCACCCCAACTTTGGGTAGCACTGTGCAGCATATAAATCCTTTTTTTTTTTGTAAATTTTATTAAATTATAAAAGTTTCCATTTCCGCCCCCCCTCCCAACACCCTCCCACTCCCCCCTCTCCCCCCCCCTCCTTCCCCTCCTTCCCCCAGGGCAGTCAGGGTTTCCTGCCCTGTGGGAAGCTCCAGCTCCCTCCCCCTCCCTCCAGGTCCAGGAAGGCGAGCGTCCAAACAGACTGGATCCCCAAAATCCAGCATATGCAGAGGAAACAGGTCCCAGTGTCATAGTCAATGACTTTTCAGAAAGACCCCGGGCCAGCCACAGTCAGAGAATCCGGCCAAATTCCGAGAATCTGGCTATATCACGTCCTCGTTCAGTCCCAGTCCGGCTGGCCCTGGTAAACTCTCATCAGATCCGTTCCCTTGTATCAGTGGGTGATAGCATCCCTCGCAGTACTGATTTCGTTTTTCATGTTCCTCCTCCTTCCGCTCCCCCTCCGGACCTCGGGGGGCTCAATCCGGTGCTCCAATGTGGGCCTCCGACTGCATAGCTGTCCTTCGCCAGAGGAAGGATCTCCTGGTGGATAGCGAAATAATCTTCATCAGGTTCATCTTCTACAAAAGCATTTGTTCAACTATGTTCATAGCTGCACTATTTGTAATAGCCAGATCATGGAAACAACCTAGGTGCCCCTCAATAGAAGAATGGTTAAAAAAGGTGTGGAACATATATACATTAGAGTTTTACTCGGCGGTAAAAAACAATGACATCTTGAATTTTGCATGCAAATGGATGGAAATAGAAAACGCTTTACTGAGTGAGGTAAGCCAGACCCAAAAAGAGGAACACGGTATGTATTCACTCATAAGTGGATTCTAACCATAATTAAAGGTCTTTGAGCCTATTATTCATGATCCTAGAGAAGCTAAATATAAATCCTTTTTATCTAAGTAAAAGCTAAATCTGCCATACAGCACAGTGCATGGCCTGGAAATATTTCTGTGTATGGTGGAAGGAATTTGCCATGCTCTCCTCCTGCCTGTGCATTCCTAACAGACCCGATCCCGTCATCTGCCTAGGCAGCGGGTGGGGTGGCTAAGCCGTGGGCATGGTCTCAGTTACTTTCTTCCCAACCCCGAGTGGGCACGTAAGCACTTGGACCCAAAGTGGGTGGCAGGCATCAGCTCCAAACACTTGGGTGCTATTTGGGTAAGACTTTAGACTATAAAGTTAGATCTGGCAAACTTGGAAATCAATTCTTTTTCCCATTGGCTGGTGATGGTAAAGCAGGTCTTGTTAAGAGGAAACTTTGTATTTATTCATTTTTGATGGGACTTTATACAGAAGATCAATTTTGTGTGTGAAGCACATTTAATTAGGGAAAACGACACTCAGACCATTGTTCTTGGTTTGTAGTAAATGTCATCTTGTATCTGTATGGGACAGAATGTCAGTGATTACTCTCCTTGGCTCTGTGGGTACCATCCTCTATCAAAGCTGCCTGAACTCATTTGCTTTCTCTCACGTACAAAATACACTTTTGTTAAATTGTTTCAAGATGTCTCCAAGGTACCATTATGCTTTATAGTCACTGTCATCCAAAACTATTTAATGTTAATTTCTTACAGCCTACTCCAATGTCAGCTTTCCTCATCATTGATATTTATTTTCCAGCAAAATATGCATTTATTTGTTAACATTTTTATTAAATTGGACTATAATAAATCAGTCTGTGTTTAAATCTATTTCCCCATGTGCTCAAGAATCCAAGGCAAGATGATGTGTTTATTAACTGGATGACCAATTGCATTGAGCAACAATGAAAGGCAAGGGCTCTGAGTTAAAACCTTGTGTGAGCTGAGATGGTAACTAAACTTGAACAGCCCCTTGCTGCTCTCTTTATATATCCCAAAGACTATTGACCTTTTTTCCTAAGGCAGATTCACAAACTTCAGCCTGTCCTAGACTCACTCAATAGTCCGTTGACCTTGAACTCCTTGCCTCCAGCTCCCAGGTACCTGTATTGTAGGTGTGCACCACCGCACACAGTGCATGCAGAGTCGGGGGTCCCACATCAGCCTCATGAATGCTAGGCAGGGACCCTACCAACTAGCATTGACTAATATTGACTTTCATAGCTTCACTCTTTGAATAAGCAGCTCTAGATAGACAGACCAAGACACCCTTTTCCATCTATGGGCCACAGGAAGTCTGTAAAGAAGGATCACGTGCTAATAAAACCCTGATGGATATTTGGGGAGCCTGACTCAGAACTTACATCCCATATTGCCTCAGCAGCAAGTGAAAATAGGCTTTGAGTGAGATCAGAGCATGAACCCCAGCTTGACAGCTTGCTGTCTTTACCTAAGTCACTTAACATCGCTAAGTCTGGAATGTCCTTTCTACGTCCTGGGCTCTAACTACGTTACTAGGCACGTACCTTGTGTATAAAGATGGGCGATAGGCACACGCGTTCTTAGCATTGTGCTAGCCTACCGTCACAGCTCCAGCAGCACTGTCACAACCTCCTGCTTTGCTCTAGCTACACCTATTTCCTCTCCAATTTGTTTCTGTCTAACTTCTGCCGCCTCCTCTCTTGTACTTGATCATCCTGTGTTATCTTCACGGGAGTTATGATTCAGAAAGATGACTGCACCAAATCAAATGCGGAGTGCCTCCATTTGTATTTAGGACAGATGCTCCCAATACCCTGGAGGGCACCTTGAGGAGCCCCAGCAGTGGAGAATTCCATCAAGCCTGAATCCCAAAGCCAGAGGATCTCCCTTAGATAGCGTCATGCCATTGCCAGGGTGGCAGCCACTTGGGTGAAGTAGCTCCATTTCTCAGAGACTCAGTATAATAATACAGAAACTGAGAATTTTCTGTATTATTCTGTTACCTCCTGTCGGATTGCTTAGTAAGTGGCACAAGACTGGACTGCTATGCAGGGATGTCCTTTTTCTTACTCTGGCCTTTGAAGGAGACGGAACTTTAGCGGAATTCAAATTAGGAGAAGAAAACAGGACAGTGATTATGTTTTATGACCATGTCACTGTGGTTATCAGGGTCAGCAGCAGAATGGGCAGATGCTGTCTACTTTGGGGAATTCATGGGCTATCTCACATTATTAGGACTGTCTTTAGATTTGACCCCAAATGAGAAACACTTTGCCTAGAAGAGGTCCCGGGAGTTGTTTCATTTTGATTTTCTACTAACTAAATAGTGCTGTGCAGGCAAAGTTACTCCAAATTAACAAAGCTAAAGCAGCATCATACTACCCCAGCAGAGGGCAGAGGGCTATATTAATCTACCAAGAACAAACAATGAGATTATAATGAATACAGTAAGATATTAGCTTCCCTATGTGCAACTTTGGGTTGTTACCAAGCAAATTACCTGCTTAAAAATACACGGATCTACTCTACATGGGAAGTAGAAAAAAACAAGATCTCCTGAGTGAATTGGGAGCATGGGGACCATGGGAGAGAGTATAAGGGGACCGGAGAGGAAAGGAGAGGAGCGGAGAAAAAAAAAAGCTCAATAAAAGCAATTAAAAAAATAAAAAGTATTCAAAATGCTGTTTCTGTCCAAAAAAAAAGTGTCAGGCTTCATTTATGGAATCTAAACTGTGATAAGTTTGTGTAAAACAAGTGTGGGTGGAGAGAGCTGTAGCATATAAAGCCTTGTAGGTCATCGGGCAAGGTCAGAAAGAACCCTGAAGCCAATTGGACTTGCTGGTCCAGGCCTGTGACCCCAGATACTCAGTTAACTGAGTCAAGAGGATTACAGTTCACATTCTGCCTGGACTATGTAGTGAGGGCAAGGCCAACCAGAACTAGTTGGTGGGGACTTGTCTCAAAATCAAAAGTAAAAAAGAGAGCAGAGAATGTGACTCAGTTGTGGAGCACAGACCTAGTGTATATATTGCCCTAGGTTCACTCCCCAGCACCAATACCACAGCAGAGGCAGAGGGGACAGAGACAGAGAGACTAACACTGGATTCATAGCCAAAATCTTCCTGCCTCAGGCCTTAGCCTTAGCTGTTCCATTCATAAAGGGGGGCACTAAATTTTCCAGAGTTGATATTGAATATATGAGTTGGAGGAAATATATAGAAAAAAATCTAAAGCTCTACATGAATTTAACAACTGCTAGAAACAAATGAGTCAGTTTGAAAGGGAAAGACCTTAATTGGGAAGGTTTCTAACTCCCCATCTTTCCATAGATGTCTCTACTCAACACAGTACAAACAGCCCCAAGGTTAAGCTCAGAAAATCTGCTAAGATGTTCACACCAACCAATGAATGGATACAGACTTCAATCTCCCCCTGCCACCAGGCTTTCTCTTATGGAAAATAGAAACAAGGGTTGGGTAAACTATATTGAAATAAGGGGAGAGATACAAACGTTTCTTGTAAACAATCTCTCAGCAACGTAAAGAGTTTCCTCTAGCAGCTTTGTGAGTATCTGTTTTAGTTCTAAGAGAACAGTATTTTCTTTTGTTTCTTTTCAGTTTTTCTTTCTTTCATCTATTCCCCTTTTTGAGTGAGGTAATATATTAAAATTTGTGCATAAAAGGGAAATATTCAATGAAGATCCCTTTGATCACCCAACTCAACTTTTCAGAGCCTTCTAAAGACCCACTCCATTTCCCCAAACTTCTCAAAGCCTGTCTCCTTTCCACCTCTCTTTATTCCTGCAGCTCTTCTTAGTTATGCCTTGGAATGAAAGTCAAATGCCTTAACATGTCATAAGAGCCCTTCAGTGTAGACTTCATGGTTTTGTTTCTACATTGCTCTCTTTAGTACAAACACTGCTATTCCAGATGTCTGCTTATCCAACACATTTCAGTGCTGCCTCAGGATATTTACACACAAGGACATATTTTTTTTTAAATACCTGAAACACACTTCTACCGAGTTTTACAGACCTTCTTCATTTCAATCATTCAGCTTCAACCCAGGTCTGACCATTTTGGAGAGGGCATCCCTGGGACACATTGACGAGAAGCCAGGACTCTAGTTATTCCATTGCGGTGTCTTCTTTCAATTTTGTATAGCTCAAACTGGCAGTCCTTGGTCAGAGCCTTTCTCCTGCCTGTGGACATGTTTTAGAAAGGTACAGAAACAATTTTGATTGGCAGGTAACTAAAAGCCATGTTGGCATTTAATCAACAGGGATAAAAATGGCCAGCATCCTGTGAGCACTAGATGAGGTTGCATAGTGAGAATGCCCTGCCCAATACCAATAGATTCCTATAGATCAGCATTAATTTTCTTTCTTATGTGTGGGAGACAGGCTTCTGTATTTGCTTCCAACTACTGCCGTAATACACTACAACAACCATGAGTGTTTAAAGCAACCAGATGTTATTCTTTCACTTTTCTGGAGATCAGACAGCTAAACTTGGGGTGTCAAAAGGAAGGTTTCTCTGTGGAGAGCTCAGGGAAGAATCTTTATGTTCTTCAACTTCAAAAAGGCACTCACTTTCTGGTGCGGGAGAATTGTCTGTATTCTGTCGATCATATTTTAATAAAACGCTGATTGGCCAGGCAGGCAGTATAGGTAGGAAAGCCAGACAGGAAGTAGCGGTGGAGCAAAGAGACTGGGAGTATTCTGGGACACAGGAAGCTCCCTCTGCCACTCCTGCGCAGACCACCAAAGAGGCAGCATGTAACTTGCCCAGCTGAGAAAGGTACAGAGCCATGTGGCTAATGTAAATAAGGATAATGGGGTAACATAAGTTATAAGAGTTAACAAGAAGCCTGACCTAATGGGCCAATCAGTTTTATAATCTTATGGAGTCCTGTGTGTGATTTTTCCTTGGGGCTTGCTGTCTGTGGGGTACCAGGCAGGACAGGTACCCCAACAAGCCGGCCCGTCGCGCTACAACTTTCCATGACTCATGACCCCTTCCTCAAATTGTATCAGCTTATCCCTGGTACATCCTACAAACGGCTAATCAACAACCTTGATTGAGCAACCTCTTTGTGTTGATATTTTCAATTTAACCCCACCTGCAAATTCCCTTCTACCATTTGAGGGGTGAATCACAAGTCCAGGGTTGGGGATTCAGTTGTGTTCACTTATCCATCATTGACATGTCCCCTGCCGCCCAACACTGATGCAGAAAAGCAAGGACCTCTATCTTGGCCCATGTTACAGGTCCAGAGTACAGCCCAAGTCTTAGAATGCAGAAAGTTCACATACACAAAAAAATACCTGATGCTGGATGAATGAGAGTCATGTTCATTGTTTACAACAGCTGATAAACCCATCAGTTGGCAGGCTTAGGTGTGAATGTGGCCATATAAAATAAAGCTGCAGTATAGACCAAAGCTGTCACCCCTTATGGAATATAGATTTATTCATGCTGAAAATTCTTTTGCAACAAGCAGAACTCTTCCTCAGAAATAGCAATGTGACTTTGTCAGCATCTGCCCAGCCCTGAACTTTCAGAATAAATCTTTCCACAAGATACTCCTAGCTATCAATCTTTCCACTGGCTGTTTTCACAAGGAATTGGTTCTAAATGAAGAAAGGAAGTCAATCTCAAATGTTCATACTTTATAGCTTAGCACAGTCTAATTTCAGAATGATGTAACCATCATCGCTATTGAGGTAAGTGAATTTTTAAAGCATTCTCCTTGGAGGTCGCATCTGCTACAACTAAACATCTAAGAGTAGGCAAGTTAGAGAGAGTAGAAAATGCCACTGTTCTGGAGACCAGGGGGTGCACGTGCAGGATGCTGGCACCTGCATGTCTGCTGAGACCTTTTCTGTATGGTTGACATTGTCCAGTGCTCCTCTGGTGAAAGGAGAGATAGAAGGGCCAGAAATGCATGTCATCTGGTGAGGGATGTTCCCACTTTCCAGAATGGAGGATTGTTGCTACCGCCTTCAGAGAGGACAGGGATAAATGTATGTTCATAAAGCAGAAGGCATATAAGAACCAGGTGGCACTCTGAGATTTTCTTTTTTAATAAAGTTATCAATCCTGTTCATGAGGGCATAGTTCCTACACCTCAATCACACACACATGTGCAAGCACACACACACACACGCTGACTCCAGCATTTAATGTCATCACCCTCAGAGGGACAGGTTCAAACCACAGTATGACAGTATATTATTCACTAAAGAACAGTGTGGAACCCAGACTGCAAACCACAATATTTACAAACTTTGTCCTTTGGAAACTTTTCCTTGGCTCAAAACCAAGAAGAGTATGGCATGCCATACATTTCCTAAGGCCAGCCTGACGTATACAGTTTACAAACTCAGGCTTCCTATGTGCAACACCTTGGCACTAGCCTTTCATAGTCTTTGTGCTCCAAAGGGTTCTGATAACAAAGACCCAGACAAATCTCAGAGGCACAGAGAATAAGAACAAGACAGCAGAGGCTGCACAGTATTTGAAACCAGGTCTGTATTGTCCACCCAAGGTCCTACTTGTCACCTCACCACAGACACACACATCATTTCCTTCCAGGACTGGATACTCTGAGCCCAGAAGGGAAGTCAGATAGGAAGTGTGTGGAACTCAAGCTGAGTTTAACTATGGGGAAAATGCCTGCCCTCCCACCTCCCCAGGTTTTCTAAACCCAGCAAATTGTTTAAAAAGAGGAAGAGAAAGGATTCTAGAACCTTCCTGTTTGAGTTTAAATCACATCAATGAAGGCTCCCTCAGCCTCAAGTATAATAAATATAGGTGAGGAGAGGGGAATAGTGCAAAGGAGAGCTGGGGAAACAAGTGAATCCCTGTCTTTGTCAAACCCCAAATGCATCAAAGGGAAATTCTCACTTACTGAGCAGAATTTATCAGTGGCTAACTTCAAGGAGGGCTTCTGGGGAGCTCTGGAAGGTTTCTTCTTTGTTATGGAAATTCAACCTGATTTGATTCTGGGAAGCAGGGGCCCATTTAAAGGAGGAAGTGACAAAGCGGCTGCTGGTTGGGTGTCTAGTCCGGAAAACAGGGCCCAATCCATTTACCACTCTGTGGAGGACCAGATGGCCAGCCCACTGCCTCTGTCACCATGGAAGCAAGAGGCAATCATTAATGCTTTGTACAGACACTTCAGGGTAGGACCTGGGAAATAGCCTCTTCAAATTGTATGTTGGAGACCCTTCATGGTTAATTCAGACTGGCACACTCTGCTGATGGACCCAGAGTTTTGTGCTGGGGTTTGGAGGATGGGAGCACTCTCCCCCTCCCCTTGGAGATAAAATGGTCTTCTCTTTTGTAGGGCAGCTGGGGCCCAGAGAGAAAGATATTGGTGCCTGTTTTATGTCTTAATTGTAATAGCTCAGATCTTCAGTTTAGAAAGCACATACACACCTTCTCCGAAATCTATCTGTCTGAGATGTCTGAGGAGCTAAATGGCTTATTATTGTCTGGCCTTATGGGGTGCACAGGTGACAAGCACTTGCCCCTCTGTAGTGCTTATCCTAGCCCAGGGAAGAATTAATGAAAAATTATCCTCTACTGGTTGATTTATATGCCTGGCTCTGCTTCTTGTTAGCTGAGTAAACTTATATCGCCTATACATTATTATTAAATCTCAGTTTTTCCAAGAAGAGATAATTACAGTGAGTTCCTCTTAAAATTGCATAACTTAGTGCAAAAAAAAAAAAGAGTCTAAAGCCAGGACCACAAAAGAAGTCTTCACACAGTTTATCAAATTGCTGAGGGTTTGATTGTCTAATTCTTTTTTATACTTGGCATTATATTTTGTATTTGTCTATTATTAAATATTTCACTTTTCCCTGTGTGCCTAATTAAATTTGTTGTGTTTTTTTTTAAACTCTTAGCTATTTTCCTAGTCTCATTTCTGTTGTGGTAAAATGCCCTAACAAATAATTTAGGAGACGGACTTATTTGGCTAGCAATCCAGGTTATAGTCCATTATTATGGAGAAGTCAAAGCAAAAACTTAAATGATACCTGCATTCAAGAACAGAGAGGATAAACACATGGATCTTGGAATGCTTTTTGCTAATTTCCTTCACTCCTATACAGTTTAGGGTCCAGCTTAGGGAATGGTGCTGCCCACAGTAGGCTGTTTCCTCCCATATTAACCAATAATCAAGATAATCTTCCTTCACTGGCAAATCCCCAACCTAATTGACATAGATAATTGCTCAGCTGGGACTGTATTCCCCGGTAGTTCTAGATAGTGTCAGCATCACTGTCCCTGGATGAATGGAGAAAAGTGTCTGCAGCAGAAGAAAGTTAAGTTAAAGAAAAGCAAAGCAGAACAATGAGATGAAAGACTGAGGTATAGCCTGGCCACTTTATTTCTTGATCCAGTCAGACCTGAATCGGAATCTCTGAAATGGGCTTCAAAAAAAATTTTTTCCTAAACCCAGTTTAAACTTTATATAAATATATATATATATATATATATATATATATATATATATATATATTTAAATGTGTGTGTGTGTATGTGTATGTGTATGTGTATATGTATATATAATCCTACACAGAGTATCATTCAACAATTCAACAGGTGTTTGAACAATTGCACAGAAAAATCCAGAAATAACTAACAAACTTTAAATCATATACAAATCTGAACAGTGTGGTAAAAGGTTTATGCCAGTCCACTCATTCTCAGATGGATCATGACTTAATCTTGTCTTGCCGCACAGCACATGATGCCTTTCAGCTACTCAGCCAGCTTGGTTATCAGAGCAACTGATATAGCATGACAACCACAGTTCAGGGCCCAGGCCCAGGAATAATGCTACCCACAAAAGAGCTGTAGCCTAACACTATGCCAGCTCATACCAGATGACTACTATAGAATCTCACACCACCAGAGGGAAGAAATGAACAGAACCATAAGACAGAAGTGTATGGCATGGGGGGAGGAGGAGAAAACTTATCACATAGCTTTTATTACAGCATATTGGTATAATTATCCTATTTTATTACTAGTAGTAATCATTATCATTACTCTTATCCTGTGTTCAGTTTAGCCATAAAACTTTGTACGAATATATATACGTGGCAGAAAGCATGCTACACATACAAGGTTTATTGCTATTCCAGCTTCCAAAATTCAGCAGGGGTATGGAAACCCATCTGCTTGTACTCAAGAAGCTGAAGGAAACTGAAATAATATGATTCTGTGCAGCTAAGATTTAAGAAATATGGGTTTGGGAAGAGTTTCAGAGACAAAGCACTTTCCAGGTCCTTTGTGTTCATTCCTCCCATCATCTCCCAACATCTCATGGCTAAAGTTCAACATGGTGTATGTGCTCACGTGTGTGTGTGTGTGTGTGTGTGTGAGAGAGAGAGAGAGAGAGAGCAAGAGAGAGTGAGAGAGAGACAGACAGACAGACAGAGACAGAGAGAGACAGAGAGACTGAGAGACACAGAGAGAGACAGAGTGAGAGACAGAGAGAGAGGCAGAGAGAGAGAGAGAGTAGAATGGAGGCCGCTTGTTCTTCCCGGTCACCTAGCTTAGACCTGAAATAATCACATAAAAACCATATTATTTAAATCACTCCCTGAAATAATCACATGTAAACCATATTATTTAAATCACTCCTTGGCATATTAGCTCTAGATTCTTATTGGCTAACTCTTACACATTAATTTAACCCATTTCTATTAATCTGTGTATAGCCATGTGGCAGTGGCTTTCCAGCAAAATTTCAGCATGTCTGACTCTGGCAGCTCCATGGCTTCTCTCTGACTCTACCCTTCTCCTCCCATGCTATAGGCCAAACCAGTTCTTTATTAATTGACCAATAAAAGCAACACAGAGACAAAAGGACCTCTCACACCATTTCCCCTTTTCTGTTTAAACAAAAAGTAAAGCTTTAACTTTAACATAGTAAGATTATGTGTAACAAAAGAGTTATCAACAAGAATTGTAGTTACAATATTTATATATTCTTTATATTTTATCATAACTAAGGAAAACTATAACGAAACTATAAATTCTTCAACTCCATCAAAGACTACAGAAGGATATAATATTACCTAAGAAGACAGGAAGTACATTGTAAGCAACTTCCAAAACTCTAGAATTGACAGAGACATCTTGCTGCCTGGACAGTCATCCAAAGTTCTTCTGTACCGTTGGGGCATCTATCTTCAGCCTAAAGGCCCATAATATCTGGCAGACTTTTCCATGAAGCAGGGAATTTCAAAGACAGGTCTGCCTATATTGGCAGTTTGCTAGTAACTTTCTTCTGTATCCTGCAGAATATCTTTTGGACTCTTTCATGAAGCAGGAACCCCAAAGGATTGTCTCACGTTTAGGCAAGTTCAGCAGTCATTTCTCTGTGGATCCTCCAGTTCATCTAACAAATTCCATAAGGAGCCTCTTCGATGCCCATCTTCCTCTTGAAGTACATTGGTGCTGCCAGGAACAGACGTGTCTCATTGTCATGAAAAAT
This sequence comes from Myodes glareolus, assembly GCF_982192425.1. NCBI lineage: Eukaryota > Metazoa > Chordata > Mammalia > Rodentia > Cricetidae > Myodes > Myodes glareolus. The sequence continues at coordinate 76,610,509 of NC_142034.1, read as the reverse complement.
CCTAAATTTTTAAAGCATTTAAATGTCATCTTCTGAAGGTCTCTGAAAGATTTGAAAAATACCTAACTAATTGAAATCTCTCTCTATATATATATATCTAGAAAACTTAACTGACATGACAACAATCTTGACTACTATATATAACTATCTATTAACCTATATTTCCTAATTAGATATTACATTTTTAAATGAACTACACAAACACAATACCTTAATCAAGGGCAGAAATATACCTATATAGTATAACAAAATTTTCCTAAAATTTGTAACAATAAACCAAGATTCATACCAAAGCAAATTAATCATCTCTATAGCATATCCCCATTTAAATGTAAACAAACAATTAGAAACAATATTCGAAAATATGGGTATAGTTTTGTCCATGTTGCTTTCTGCTGCTTGGGGCACTGTTAATCAGATCTTTTATGGTGTATCCTGTGTGTTAGGTTCATCTCAGTCAGCAGATGAACAAAGTAAATTTTTGAGAGTTTTCACAGAGACCTTTCAGGGGACCATGCTCTATCAAAACACACCAGTCTGGAAGCAGTCCATAGGTTCTCATCCTCTGTGGAAACAAGAGAAGAACCTCTTTCCAAAGTAACATATCCTTAGATCCAAACTTGGAAGTTATGATACCTTTATAATATACATGCTGGTTTAACTTAGAAGCCCATACAATGAAATGTCTCTCTGTACTTAGCTCATTCACATTCAAAAAATTTAAAGATAACACAATAATATACATAATCCAAACTCTACGTGAATTTTCCAATTTTATATGGCTTATTTTTCTTTACTCCTTTTAATCTATGACTATCTGTACTCTGTCTCTTTAAAGACTTTACCCTTTTTTAAAAAAACATTAACATTATTTTATGACTATACTCTTTTTCTTCTCTCTTCCAAGCCTATGTACATTTATCCAGCACTATGTCTCATCTGGATGTGTCTTTAGTGCATATCTATAATTCAAAAATGCTAAGTGCTTCTTAAAACTTAAGCTGCACCATTACTAGGGTACATAAGGTACTTCCTGCTTGCCCCACCCAGTCCAGCATGGTGAAGCCACTTATGCTTCTGAGAGTCATGCACACAGCCCCATTCTCAGGCACACAGCCAGTCCATGTCACCATTAAGCAAGCTGCAGCCATCTGCTCACAAACCCCATCAAAATGCTCGGTTCCCCCAAAAGAGTCAGAGTTTGTGTTAGTAGCATAGCCCACAGCCAGGAAGCTGCCATTTTGAAACTGCACAGCTGCTACTGCTGAATCAGTAAGACCTCTCTTAAGTGAGCTGCAGCAAGCTGCCAGCTGGAAAAAAAAGTCCAGAGTTCCTTTCCAAGCCCTCTCAGGTTTTACATGGATTTAGCCCACCACGTTGTTGCACCAATCTGTTCAAGGAAGGGTCGCTTGTTTGTTCCCGGCCGCCCAGCTAGCTTAGACCCCAAATAATCACACAGAAACCATATCATTTAAATCACATTAGCTCTAGCTTCTTATTGTCTAACTCTTACATATTAATTTAACCCATTTCTATTAATCTGTGTATAGCCATGTGACTGTGTCTTACCAGCAAAGTTTCAGCATGTCTAACTCTGGTGGCTACATGGCTTCTCTCTGACTCCGCCTTTCTCCTCCCATGATATAGGCCAAGACAGTTTTTATTCATTAAACAATAAAAGCAACCCACAGACAAAAGGACCTCCCACACTGAGAGAGAGAGAGAGAGAGAGAGAGAGAGAGAGAGAGAGAGAGAGAGAGAGATGAATGTGCACACATGCGTACACATTTTTAGTGACAGATGGTGAAAAGTCAGGACAACAGTATAAGTCACTTATACCCAGGGAGAGACAGACAAAGAAAGAGAATATCATTTATGGTCTTTTAGCCATAAGGCTTTGAGATTTTTCTTAAATGTGATAGAGAGCCACAGATGATACGGGCAAAGGAAAAGACACAAACAGAGTTAGAATGTGAAGCATCACCTCAGCTTCAGAATAAAGAATGGGTTGTGGAGCAAAAGGCAGCAGGAATGGAAGGAGAGAAACCAGGGACATGTCTCTGTTCCCTACCTAGCATGGGACATCTTGGCACTTAGGAACCACTGGCCAGTCCACGCCTCAGGGCAAGAAGACACTGTGATGGATGAAAATATTAAAAAGACAGCATTCATGATTTCTTAAGGTTTTCGTTTTCATTCAGACCCAGAAAGGAAGGAAGGGAGGAGGAAGAGACGGAGGAAGAGAGGGAAGGAAGGAGGAATAGAGGGAGGAAGGGAGGGAAGGAAGGAAGGAACGAAGGAAGAAAAGAAAGAAGGAAAGAAGGAAAAAGGAAAAGAAAAGAGAAAGGAACCCTTTCATATGTCACCGTCTACTACATATAATGACAAACTTGCATATTTTCCCATCAGTCACTCAATCATACAAACATATTTATTTGAATTGGTCAACTTCACTCAACCAAATAAGCAGTCTTTGAAAAACTGGGACAATACAAGCTAGCAAATGTCAGTCAAACTACAGCTATAATTGGGAAAGAGCTGATTCAGGCAGTCATTACAGGGGAAACATAGGGCCTCCCCGAACCCAACATTCCAGTTAAAGACACAGAAAAGCACAGACCACAGGAGTTGAGATACAAGTTATTCCAAATCAGTCAGAAACTTTGATTGCCCTCACCGAAAAAGGAAGGCATGTCTCATCATGTCTGCTCTGGACCCATGTGTCTGGAATGCCTTACAATGTTAATTTTCTATTCAAGCTTTTTTGTGACAATTAAATCAGACCTTGATGAATTTGGAGGAAAAAACACCCAGCACAGTGATTATGAGTACTAATTAGGAAGCAAAATAGTGGCTTTGATGAATCTGTGCTTGGTTTCTCCCTTAATTAATTGACTGGCTGCTATTCTGCTTGATGGTTGATTGGTTGAAATATTCTATTAAAATCCAATAGAGTCTAGGTCTTTTTCTTTTCCAGGACAGCCTTCCAAGAAGGAGGAGTGACTGAGGAATGGAAGTGTAAAAGGCATTCATTCATTTATGATTTTTTTTGTTGGGTGCGAAGGGAATTCCTTGAACAACTCCTGAGCATACGTCTTCATCCAAGAACAAGGTAGCCCATGTACCTCAGGGAAATCTGTTTCAGAGGCAGCTAACAATGCGTTCACTTTGTCAAATTAAAAGGGACCCAGGGCAGTCCTCAAGGCCTGTTTTACATGCTTCTCTCTTCTCCCTGTGGTCGTACCATGAATGTGGCATGGTCCAGATGAATTCCATGAACTGTGTAGGCATATCTTTTCTGTCTTCTTGTCAAGTGAAAAGAGTCTGGTTGTCCATCCAAACATTAACAGGAAAATGTCTCAACAAATGAATGACTGCACAGCCGGAAATGGTGGCCAAAACTTTTAATCCCAGCAGTAGGGAAGCAGAGACAAGTGGATTTTTGTGATTTGAGGCCAGTCTTGTCTATATGGAAAATTTTAGGCCAGCCAAGGCTATGTATTGAGACCCTGTCTCAAAAAATTTCGACATAAAATTTCATCTTTCTCTCAATTATATCTATTTTTTGTAATCTGAACTTCTTTTTCATCCAGTAAATCATAGAATATTGGTCAAAACAGCATTCCAAGGTCAAGTTTTTTTTTCCCTCCATATCAAGAAAAGAGGCCTTCCTCCCTGATGCTGAAGGAGGTGTGGTACAACATATTTGCATTGGTTATACCAATGTTATAGTATCTACAGATCATTCCGAAGAAACTATAAAACTGACTCAAAAGAAGAAACCATTACGGTCACTCATATTAGGAATTCGACCACCTCCTTAACAATACCTCTAGTCTCCAAATACTGTTCGGTTAATATCTTCTGTATTGACTACTTTTACATCGTGATTAAACACCATCAACAATAGCATCATATGGAAGGAGTGTATTAGGACTTACAATCCCAGGGAGGTAAGAAACCACAATGACGAGAAGAAGACATGGTAGCAGCCAAGCATGGTAGCTGGAGCAGGAAGCTCAGAACTTTCATCTTCAGTCACCATCATGAGGTAGAGAAAGTGAACTAGAGGTAGTATGAGACTACAAACCCTCAAATTTCACTCCTAGTCATGTGTTTCCTCCAACAAGACTACACCCCCTAAAACTCCCCAAATATCCCCAACAGCTAGAGGCTAAGTATTTAAATAGAGTAGCCCATAGGGGAAAATCTCAAAGTACCACAGTACCACACCATGACTATCCATCAAATAGAAGGAAAAAGGAGAAACTGACCACAAACCACCAAGTCCTTGCTCATTCGTGCATTCAAAGATGTACATCTTACTGTATAATTTTCCTTGGGAGTAATATTTACATGTTGAAGTGATGATAGAACTACAAATATTCCTCTAATTTTTCCTCAAATACCAACTGTTGGGAATAGTAGTTGGGAGTGGTATATAAAAATCATGCTAGGATATTCCCAAATCTCAGTGGGTGTCAATGGGATCTTATGCAGAAACAAAAAAATTGCTTTGAGTTTTGAAATAGAAGAGATGGATTTTTTGTGGTGGCTTTCTCAGATTTAAAACCCATCAGGTGACCTTTGAAATACCCTCCTGTTGAATCAGAAATCCACTACCTCACTAAGGAAGACTAGGATAAAAACCCTGGCCCACAAGATGACAGAGTGGCTCCCTACCCAAAGACTTAGCACAAATGAGAGCTATGGTTTTTTATTTAAGAGTGAGTAGGCTTAGCAATGAAGACAAAAAGAAAAGGTGCCTAAGAAGTCAGAATAGAAGATGGAATCTCCTTGAAAGGCAGTGGTGCTGGGAACTAAACCAGGGTCCACTGCAAGAACAAGAAACGCTCTTAACTGTTGAGCCATTTTTCTAGTCTACATCCCTCCTTTAAGTCTATGGAATTAAATTTATTTTTAATATTTAACAGTAGTTTAATAAACAGAAACCAGATCCACCTAACTTCTGTTTGACAGGGGAGAAGACACTTACCTTTGGGAAGCCTCAGTTTTCTTAGATAGAAGGCAAACAAGATGGTAGAACTCATGCCAGAGTCCTAGATAGGATTACATGAGAAGATTTGTGGTCTTTCTATAGCATGATTGATGAACAAATGGGAGCTAATGAAATTACTTGCAAATCAAGTCCAGATCTATTCCTCTCTTCTGACCTAAAAGATCCTTTAAGTCAGAGATGAAATTTCTTCTTTATAATCCCAGGGTCTAGCATTGTGCCTAATCCACGATGGATAATCAGTAAAAGTTGCTTTTTAAAAAAAAATATTATATGTGCACGTGTGTGTGTGTGTGTGTGTGTGTGTTTACCTGCATGCATGTCTGTGCACTGTACACATGCCTGGTGCCTGTGGATACCAGAAGGGGACCTCAGATTCCTTGGGACTGGAGTTACAGATGTCTGTGAGACACCACGTTGGTGCTGGGAACGGAAACCGAGTCTTCTGAAAGAGTATCCAGGGCTATTCACCACTGAGTCATCACTGCAGCCCCAGTGAATATTCCTTAATGCTCATATTTCAGATAGCTGGCCTGAAGATTTATACCCTTCTATTGGCCATAAGACTACAGATTCCTTGATTCTACTGTTAACATTAGAAAGAAAAAAGCCAGGTGTCTGGGTACAATTTGGAATCTTCATTAGCATGAACTACACAATACTTTCTCCATTCAATACTGTGAGGTTACTGTTTAAGTTTTCTTTTTATTGCACACTCCTCACCCCCTTTTGTTCACGGGAAACAGGAACGTGAAGTGGGAGAAAAAATAAGAATATTGAAATGCTAATGTGGAAGCTGAGATAGCAATCTGTATCCTTAAAGAATAATTTCCTTAAATACCTCAGGGACAACTTTTAATCTTTTTTTTTTTTTAAAAAAAGAAAAACATTAAATTGAGTTGACATGGCTCAGTTAAGTCTGACTTTCAGAATGCCCAAACAAAGTAGTGGTGGGAGTTTCCAGTATGGAGGCGAAAACATAGATATGCCCCACCAATCTCTCCTTAACACAACCCTTCCTTGCCTCTTCTCCTAGCTTACACTGGGTAGAGCAACTCCCCAAAACTAAGCAGTTTTACTCCAGCAAACAGCAAATAAATACAGCATTTTACGTCATATCCCTTACAAAGTTGATTAGGACACACATCTCTTGGAGGCTTGGGATTAAAGCTCCTATATTTTATTGGAAGTGAACCTCCTTCTAGAAGGGCATCCATTCTAATTCCCTAGAGGGAATGCCAGCCACTGATGCAAGTCACATCCTTCATAATGAGCGTGGGGTTGAGTTCGCAAATGCGTTCAAGGCCAGGTCTGTTCTTGCTGTGCTTTGCATTTGTGTTTTGAACTTGAAGTCAGAATCAAAGTGATTCTTAATTGCAAGCTTCAGAAAACACTTTCAGGCAGAAGAAAAGAGCCGTAAGTACACAGCGAAACAGGGATTCCCAGAAGGAAGGCAAGGCAGGAATATAATTCAAGCAATGAGAGACTCAACCAGTGGGATGATCATGGCAGCACCTCTGACTGCTCCAAATTCCATCCTCAGATAGCAAAGGTCTCTAGAAAATGGGAGAGCAGAAAGGAGGAAAGGAGAGGCACGAGGAACTGTGAAGACCATGAACAACAACAGTCTCTTAGTCACAAAGGTTCAATATCTTTGGTGCCCGAGGAAAGAATAGGCAACCAAGCCGATCTCTCTGCTCGACGTCAGATGGGGTTCACAGCTTCAAGCAACTCCAGTCAATTTAAGCAGGAAATTATTCATTAGAAAGATGTTGTGGAATTGCCAAATGGTCAGGGTAACTGTGTCGGTTATGACTTCATCAGGAGCAGTACCCAAACACTCCATACCCACTTCTTGCTGTAGCCAGGCCAGACAGTCAGTCCATGACCAGTGTCCCTGGACTCTAAGAATATAATGGTGGTATAAGCACCTGTACTGAGTGACAGGGGTCTCTGAGCCTCTTCACCCTACTTTGTGAGTCTGTGTGAATGTAGACTGGATCTGAGCTCATATGCTTGTGCCTCAACTGTAGTCACAGTGCAAAATTAACTTCCAGATATCTTGAGCTTTTCCAAGGAGACCTGCGATCTATAGTTAGCCAATTGCCCAAATACAAGGAAAGTATTCAGATAGCAAAGGAGGAAAGTTTAGGAAAAAATCCTAAAACAAGCTGCTCCGCCGGCGCAAGGAAATTCAATCAGGTCAAATCAAACCAAATTAAAATGCCCATGTTTTAAAAAATACAGCACTCTTGGGTGGCCGAGAGCATGGTAGGGGAGACAGAAAACCAGGGAGCACATGCAAAACCCGGGACCACATGTTCCTCCTCTGGGTGCCCACTTAAATGTCCTGACTCCTTGCCTGGCATGCTGGGATTTGGAGTCCAGACCAACACAGCTCCCAGGCCAGGGGGCTGGGATGGATGCCAGGGGCTGGGGTGACGCTCCCAACTTAACATTAGATCTACTACTTGTTGAAATATGCCCTGGGTTCCACAAAGAAACCCACAATTGAATAGGATGCCACAGTACTGAGAAGTAAGCACTGTAGAGAAATGAACATTAGAGAGGAGTAGGAATCATGAGAAAGCCTACTGCTTACAGCAATTTCTGCAGACTGAGGCTTACATTCGGATTCAATTACTCCTCTGCCTATCTCATCTTGACCAAGACCTCTAACCTCTTCAAGATTCACTTTCTTCTCTGAAAGATAGAGTTGATAACAATTCACTAACATCAATGCTATGGCATCAAACTGTTTTCCCTTCCAAAAACTGTTCTTTGTGCTAATGATGATGTCTCTCCTTCCAATGAACAAAGTGTGCAGGATAATACAAATGGGCCTGCCAGAAAGCTCACATTCACATGAGTAGCTTTGACAGAAGTCTGGCCAACTAGTGTACCAAATACCACTGGCTTTGGTGATTGGCTCAGGGGTAAGCACATAATTGGGTCAATCAGAATTCTGTCAGGAATCTCCCTCATTGAGATGCTTTTGAAGAATAGCTCTTCAACCTTGGATGCTTTATGTAGGAATAAGCCTAGCTGTGCAGAGGGTGGTCTTCCTTACCTCAAGAGAAGTTGTGCTTCAGAAGTGATGAAGACAGAATCCTAAGACATTGGCTGAGCAATTTGGTGCAACTGGACACGAGTCGGCCCATCCATGCATTCTTCAGTTGTGAGTATCTTTTGAATGTCTGTCATTTACAACCTAGCAAGCCCAGAGGAATCCAGTTGTTGAAAGAATTACATGGGGGAAAAAATTCTTGTAATGTGCGTAGTTGGATAAGTGGTGCTATTTTGTTGCTGATTCTCCATGCAATAGGTTTAGGGAGCATACTTAAATGAATTATGTTATGTAAAACCATTATCTGCATTGTTCAACACTCGGGCCATAAGCTGCATCACTGGTCACTCTCCAGGCTAAATGCATTTTAAAATTTTTCTAATAGCGTTCTCTTTTTTTTTCCAGAAATGCATTTTATTTTCTATTCATTTCACTGAAAATGTTCACCTTGAAAGGACTAAACATTGCTAGCTAGATAAAAATAGGCTCTCCCAATTATTCCAGCCTGTACCACTTTCCTTTCTTTTCGACTGTATGCACTGTATCATACTAAGGCTGCTATTGTTTTACATGTTACAGTTTTCTCCTCATAGTCACTGTTTCAGATGTGTTCATCCCATAGCACAGCTGCATTATACTTCATGAGAGTATAAAAAAAATCTTACACTTTTTATAATCCCCAGTGCATAATGCTGACGTTCCTTCAAATGGAGGGTAATGGAATAACCTTATAAAGCAGTTTGTTTTGTGAGTGTAGATGCTTGGGATGGACTTGTCTTTATACCAATCTCACAAACTCCATCAATACATTCTGTGTCCAACCCTACAAAATCAAGCAACCTAATCAGAGAAACATATGGACACACAGAAAGAGGTGAGCACAACGGGTCTCCTGACATTCACTTAAATATTCTTTCCTTGGTTTAGTGGATAGTTTTTGTTCAAGGGTAGACCAAGTACAAAGTCAGTGATAATTAGCATCCCCTCTCCTCACTAACTTTAACTGCCATCTTGACAAAGCCTTGACCTACCTGGGAAAGGTTTCTATCAATGGACTTACTCAGCTCAGGATGACCTGTGAACATGTGTGTGAGACATTGTTCCTATGAGGTTTCTGCTTCAGGTTCCTGTCTTAGGTTCCTGCCTTGACTTCCCTTAAAAATGGATGGTGACCTGAAGTGTAGGCCAAATAAAGCCTTTGCTTCCCTGAGTTGCTTTTGGTCAGGGTTTTATCATAGCAACAAAAAGGGAACTAACCATTGATGCTACTGATACCATGCTTTGTCTGTAATGTATTTTATGCATGAAGATAACTGTGGAGGCCAGAGGGCATTAGACTCCCTGAAACTGGAGTTACAGGTGATTGTGCAATGCCTGATATTGTAACGTAAGGGCTGGCTTGTTGGGGTTTCTGTCCCACCCGGTACCCTACAGCCGGCATACCCCAAGGAAAATCACACACAGGACTCCATAAGATTATAAACAGATTGGCCCATTAGGTCAGGCTACTTATTAGTTCTTATGATTTATCTTAACCCATTATTCTGATCTATGTTAGCCACGTGGCTTGGTACCTTTTTCAGTTGTCAGCTCACATGTTGCCTCTTTGGTGATCTGGGCAGGAATGACAGAGGGAGCTTCCTCCTCCCTAGCCTTCTCCTATTCTCATTGCCCCGCTTCTACTTCCTGTCTGGTTGACCTGCCTATACTCCCTGCCTGGCCAATCAGCATTTTATTAAAATACATGATAGACAGAATACAGACAATTCTCCCACACCATGATATGGGTGCTGGGAATGAAATCTGCATCCTTAGAAAGGCTACCAAGTGCTCTTAACTGCTGGTCTTTCTCTTCAGGCCTTCTCTGCATATCTTCCCGTATAAGTAAGTCGTAGCAATTTCCCAGTGGCACAGAGATCATGTGAGAACTAGAATGTTAACCTGTAGCACTCTGTCTTAACACTTTTAACTACAACATTCTCATGGCCCTCTATAAAACATCAGTGAAAGCTCAGGCCCTCAAGAGCTTTAACATAATACCTCCATCTTCTACTAAAACCGGAGCATCCACGCTGTACCTCTAGCATTCCCACGCTTGAGGTGATGCAAGCACCTCTTTATAGTTGTGTCCCTCATTTTGCTCATTTTTAAAAGGGTGCTAATTTTATATGCCTTCTTTATACCCAGATTTAGATGAGTCATGAGTTGAACATATTTAGTTTTTGTCTAATTATGTCATATCCCAGGTGAAAGCTATACTGTTATACTGAATATACATTCTGAATAAAGAGCACATTTTCTGGGCACATAGAAACCTATAGCTTATTATACAATAATATATCCAGTGTTTCATAGACTTGTTTGAGAAATCAAAAACTTGTCAACTGGTTGTCCATTAATAATGAATTTGGGGCTTGGACAAGAAAGCAAAACAAATTCAAGTTGATTTTTGTTGTTCAAGAAGACTTCTACTGCTTTTTCAACATCTCCCTGCAGCATCCAAGGACTCACACAGTCTAAAACTAGCTGATAAGGAGGGCCTGGGGCACTCTTTTCCAGAACAGTCAGTCATTCTTTATTAAATAAAAACTGGGTATCTGCAATAGGCTCTCAAGACAGAGGGGTGAACACTTGGGATAAGGACATCACTCTTAGATCTGACATGTAACTAGGAAGTAGCATACAACCCTCTAAATAAAGTTACAAATTGGAAGTTTATTTTTTGAAGTGTGTGTGTGTGTGTGTGTGTGTGTGTGTGTGTGTGTGTGTGTACAGTACAGAGGGCAACCTCAGGTGTGATTCCTCACCTCAAATGTGATCCCACTTTGTTCTTTGAGAAAGGGTCTCTTACTGGCTTGGAACTCATCAGTTAACTTGCTTGCAGGCCAGCCAACCCCACAGATCTGCCTGTTTCTATCTCCCCAGTGCAGATTACAAGCACATGGCACCACACCAAGTTCTTTGTTTAAATTAGGGTACTGGGGACTAAGCTCAGATCCTCATATTTGCAAGTCAGCATTCTCCTGAACTTTGCTCCAGCCCCAAGATTATCTTAAATAGTAGTATGCACTATGACTGAAATAAAATGTCACTGGGCAGGGCAAGAACTGAGGGAGATGAGGCCGGACATGGAAATAAGTGAGTGTTTCAGAAATTGGTAGATGTTGATGCCAAACGATAAGAAAAGACTGAGCGTGAAGGTCATCACAGCTTGTCAACAGGTACAGAGGAAACAAAGTCAACAGAGAGACAAAAATTTATTGGAAAATGAGGATGAATGACACCAGACCAGGGAAGCATAGGGCTGTTAATGTGGGCTCTTGGGGTCATTATAGATGACAGACTTTGTTTCAAATGTAGAACAAAGTCATTGCAGGAATCGAAGCTAGAGAGGGATGTGACTGTGTGTCTAAGATTTCTGCCATGCCAGTCCAGAAATACGTACTTATTATGCATTTAAAGTTCTCCAAGCAAGAGCTGCCTGTGTACAAACTGTATTAAAGTCTATAGATTTTGGTTCCCTTGAGAGAACAGGGAAATTCTTTCCCAACCACCCCATCCTGATAAGAAGAGTATTTTGGGGAAGGGAAAAATCACACTATCCACATCTTCAGAGACCCCTGGAAAATAGCCTCTTGGTGTTGAAGCTAAGTAAAAAGTTTTCTGAGCAATTTGCTGAGCATCCCTGAAAATTCAGCAGCTGTATAAGGTCAATGACTGACAGTTCTTGGTGAATGGTGACAGATCCATGAGTAGGCTAACTAGAGGGTGTCAACGGTACACCCTACAGAAGTTAAGGGTGTCACTACAACATTCTTTCACACTGTCATCTTCAAAAAAATTTGAGATGCTAGCCACCAAGAAACAAAATGCAAACCCCTACGTCATTGTAGATGAGTAACCATGGTCAGGTTTTTTAATACAGAGGACATTTGGTTTCTGCCTCCGAAATTAGGCTCCATAACGGTACTGTTTTCTTGGGTTGTAGTATGAAACTACATGAACAACCCAAATAATGCGCTAAATCCAGGGCAGAACTTAAATATTGTCCATCATGGATCCTTGTTTAAAATACGAGGATCAAGGCTGAGAATGACAAAGTACTGCAAAAGTAGTCCACATGCAAGCATAGTTCCTGAGAAGGAAGCTTAACACAACCTTTAATTTTTACATTACCTAAAAACTATAAGTGATTTTTATGTGTTTAATGATTGAAAAGAACTGGTGGCACTTAAGTATTATAGGAAACTCAAATTCCAGTGCACATAAACAAAACATCATAGTAGCATGGCCAATGGTGTCTGAGTGATTCCTCTGGCTACTTTCTCCCAAAAAAGTGATGTAGAATGGCTAAAGAAGAGACCATGAAGCTCATGCTTGCAGGCACAGGCCTGTATTCTCAGATATACAGGAGGCACAGGATTATATGTTCAAGGACTGCCTAGACTACAGAGTGAGCTAAGGGTTTCCTGGGATACTTAGCAAGACCCTGCCTCCAAGAAGAAAAATAAATAATGGTGGGGAATATAGGCCAATGGTAGGCTAGGCCTGCCTAACTTACCCTTGATCCTCAGTCTGGGAAATCAAAAAGATTTATGATTTGTGCCTAAAATCCTAGAATTTGAGAGGCAGAGGCAAGTAGAACAGGATTCAAGGCCAGCCTCAGTAACACAGGGAGTTTGAGGTCAATCTGGCTGCATGTGATTCTGTATTAATTGAGGGAGGGAAGGAAAGGAGGGAGAGAGAGAGGAAGAGAGGGAGGAAGGGAGGAAGAGAGAGAAAGAGGAAGGGAAGAAGAGAGGGAGAGAGGGAGGGAGAGAGGGAGGGAGGGAGGGAGGGAGGGAGGGAGGAAGGGATGAAAACAGGGAGGGAGGGAGAGAGAGGGAGGGAGGGAGGAAAGAAGGAAGGAAGGAAGGAAGGAAGGAAGGAAGGAAGGAAGGAAGGAAGGAAGGAAGGAAGGAAGAAGATAATGACCATGTAACTGGCCCACTTAAAAACACTTACTGCCTGCAATTTTCAGGAAAAGCCTGCTGACCATGCTGTCAATGACTGATTTTGCTATATCATAACTAACTACATTGTTCTTCTATTCATATTTATGTCCATTTACACTCTGGTTTCTCCTAACATCACTGCGAATTCCCGGGTGGTGGTTTCTTTTTCTCAGTGGATTTGTGACTTAGAGTTAATATGTACTTCTGCCAGGTTAACAGCAGTGAGTCAGGGCTGACCTCATGGTCATTCCTCCTGCCACCCCCAGGTAACGGGAACAGGCTTTTATAATGCTCAAATTTCAGAGGAGCCATTTTTACTGAAAGTGCTAACCAGGGAGCATCAATTAATACATTGCTAAACACGAATGATTGCTACAAGTCAGTATTTTAAAAATAAAGCCAGAACAGCTTGTAGTTAACTTTTCATAGGAAGATTTCCTATCAGTAATTAATTTAATCTTGATCAGATCTTTGAGAAGAAAACTTCCATCTCTGACAGATGGAAGCCTTCTATTTAGAGACAAGCAAAATCCCAGAAGAACCTCTAGACCCTTGTCTCTCAGCAGCCTTGGCAGGCAAGTTTCCTTTTAGCCTTTGATCTCCCTGTCAAAAGATGTCTGTCAGGGAGAGGATTATCAAGCAAATGTCCTTCCAAGTTCCTTGCTCCCAATCTGTCTCTCCTTCTCAGTCAGGACAGGTCTTTGTTTCAAGAAGGGAAAAGGTATATGAAAATATCATAGCGCTAGCGTATTGGCAACCTAATGAGTTTTTGCCTAATCAGAATATACCACAATCACAGTCTGCCTTCCCCTCTCTATTTTCCTTATTAATAAATCCCTGACATTAACAAAAAGAAAAGCCCGTCTCCCGTCCTGTGCCACAAGTATAGCGCCTAAGCCATAGGCATCTCCTTCAGTCCTTATTAAGGATCACAACTGTGTCTTTTGTGTCTTGTTCCCATTTAACAAGTGTGTAAATTGACCTCCATGGAAATGAAGCAATGCCCCTTAGAAGCAGCATCCCTGAATGCTGAGCCTAATTCTCTGTCCTGTGCCTCAATACTATAGTTCACTGTCATTCATTATTTGCTTTGCTTAGGTTTAACTGATTGATTGCTCAAGGTCCCCTTTCCCATGTTAACTAAAGTTAAATAATGCATATCATGTGGTAAAGGTATTGGGTCTTCCTAATACAAACTAAAATGAGTTACTAAAAAACAGAATGGTCTGTACATGAGGCTAACTTTGGGCGAACTCTGCAAACCAATAAGACAGGCTTTATCTCGGATAAGACTGATGGATTTGGGACACTGTGAGGCTGTTTCTTATTCTTTAAGGATTTAGCAACCTCTGTATCTGCTTTATTGGAACACAGTGCAGTGAGAAGCCATGGGTTATCTTCCATGCTCATGGCATCGGTTTACCCAGATCTTGTGCTGAAATCTCTGGTGATAGCTTTACCATTTACTGAAACTCTTAACCATCTGATATATATATATATATATATATATATATATATATATATATATATATATATGTACTAACATTACCCAGCCAAAATGTTTGTTGTAACTCTGGGCTTATGGTGTCTTTGAGATTTGAATTCTTTTTAAGGTTAGTTTTATAAATGAGCAATGCTTATGAAAAACAAACTCATTATAAGCACATATTTTGATGCATTTTGAAACATGTGTATTTTGAAAATAACACTTTAATTAAAACAAAGCATTTCGTGCGTGGGTCTGTGCTTGTGTAGTTGTATGTGTGTGCAGATTCATATGCATGCTGTGTACATGTATGTAAAGGCCAGAGGATAATCTCAGGCTTTGTCCTTCAGAAGCTGTCTACCTTGTTTAATTTGAGGAAGGGTCTCTCACTCACATAGAGCTTGCCAGGCTGGCGGGACCAGCCAATCAACAGGCATCTCTGTCTCCCTTGTGCTGGAATCATAAACCCATGCCACCATGCCTGTGTGTGTGTGTGTGTGTGTGTGTGTGTGTGTGTGTGTGTGTGTGTGTGTGTTCTGGGAGTCACACTGAATCTCAATGCAGACACAGCTCTTTCTTAACTGATATGTCACCCCAGCCCACAAAGAATATTTTTGTCATTCCAAGATTCCCCCCATGAGCCACTGCAAGCAAGCTTCCCAACAATCCTCACTTCATATCTCCGTGGATTAGTTTGAACTATTCTAGAATCTTACTGCAATGGAATCATTCTGCATGTACTTCTTTTTAATTTCAGAGTTCTTTCACTTCACACAAAGCCCTTCGGATTAACCTATACTATTTAAGTGTTCTGACACTTCAACTCTTTTTACTACTAACGGATATTATATTTTATTGACATGCTATAATTTCCCACTAGTCTGTGATGGACACTTTTATTGTTTCAATTCTGGAGCTATTATAAATAAAACTATATATAAATATAAAGTTTTAGATGGACATACACTTTTATTTCTAATAGTAGAATGACTCGCTCAACAGTAATTTTGCAAAGAGTCTGACAAGTCTTAAAGTGGTAGTACCATCTTCATATTCCCATTAGAATGTCTTGATTACATTAGGTAGTCGGTTGTTTTTAAGTTCATGACAATATAAGTCTTTCACATTAGGTTTCAAATGCTATAGAATTTGGGTCCCAAGAATCAGTTCCTGGAATCCCATAAGAAGAAACATTGCTTCCGTGGTTGAAAAATCAGATTTTGTTAGCTACTTTTTCTCTTTTTTTGTAAATTTGAATGGGAGGTAATGAACGTATGCCACAGGTATGCAGGTGACCATGATGACCATAACAGTCATAACAGTACGTCAAATCCCCTAGAACTGGAGTAATATTGGTTGTGAGCAGACCAATAAGGGTGCTGGGAACCAAACTCTGGTCCTTGGAGCAAGGGGGCGGGAAACAAGCACCCCTAACAACTGAGCCATCTCTGTATCCTGAGAGGTGATTTCTGAGAAAGAATGCGCCCAAGTTTCTTAATAGAATATCACTTAAACCCAAGCCCGTGCAGAAGGAATTGATTTGTACTCTGTGGCTGAGAGGCAGGACTTTAATGACTAGTGTTGGCCATAGAACTGCGCTGGCAATTAGCAATGACTTTAATATGCGCTCTCTCCAGCCTTCATCTGAAGTCTGTTGCCTGCTTCAGGTAGGGCATAGAATGGGTCTGGATGCCCCAAAGGATTTCGTTTTTGTAGTAAGAGTGTAACAAGTGAGAAGGAACAGAGTGGCAACAGTGGACCCCATACCAATCAATGTTCCTACTCTAGAAACCAGGCATCAGAGTACAATCCCATCAACTCAGAAAGCAGGAGTCAGAAGCTCAAGAGGAAACAGAAACTTCTTGGGGTAGATAGAAATATGGTTTGGTGGTAACATGTTTGCCAGGCAAGTGCAGGGATCTGAATCTGGAACCCCAGAACCCCTGTCAGTCTGGGTACATGTGGTCTCCCACCTCTACCTCTAGCATTCTCCTTGTGAGGCACAGACAAGGGCTTCAGAGCAAGCTGGCTGTGTAGACAAGATGAATCAGTGGAGTATGCATTCAAATGAGATACCCTGCCTCTGTGGATAAGATTAGAGAGCAACTGAGGAAGACAATGGATGCCCACCTCTGGTCTTCACATACATGTTCACGTACATGTACCCACACCCATGCAGGCATGCCTATATCTATACATGTACACCACACATACACATTAAAAATGAAAACAAAACCTGCTAGTGTGAAAGAGAAGGGTTTCAGTTTGCTAGCCAAGAGTCTTTATCAGTCATATTGAATTTAAGACCCATAAATGCTTATAGCAAACACATCTAATCTCAAAGTTGTGGCAGAGAGAAACCATAAGGACAGTAATCATATAGATGATATCAAACCCTAAAAATGTAAAAGTCAATGGTGTATCTCAAATCTAAGAAATCAGGAAACTTGTGCCCCCATTTCTTTGTCTCACTGACTACTGAAGGGCATGGTTTTCTTTTCCTCACACGTGCTTTAAGTGTTACTGCATGCGATTAGATGTTGTGTAAATCCTCTGGTTCACATTAGACAGCGGGGCAGATGTTCCCAATTTCTGAAGCCTTGATTTGGAGGGCAGAGTTCTCTGAAAAATGCCGTTCATCGATGCCCTTGCTTGCTCAACCCATAGCTACAGATTCCAAAGACTTGGAAAATGAACAAACAATCCTAAAGTTGCATGTGGTCCCAAGAGGGTGCTACAAAGAAATAGATGGAAGTACAAAAAGAATTTTAATGGGAATTAATATTTAACACATTTTAGTGTTTTCTGTTGTTGTTGTGCTAACTGCTTTAATGCTACTTTATCCAACTGTTACAAACGTTCTCTGAGAGAAGTACTTTTTTTCCCAGGCAATGTTAAAGCTAAAGAAACTAAATCATAGAGAAGCTTGTCTAAGCTCTGCATCAGAAAAAGAAAAGAACTTTCGAGAAAAAAAAAAAGCATTAACCAAACAAATGTACCTCTCCTACAACAGAAATCGGGTGTCTATGTCCTGACTTGGTGAGTAGTCTCTATCTCTGGCATCTAAGGGCCACTGTCTGATCCAAGAGAAGTAAATGTTATCCCAGAGAACCTCAGGCCAGCAGGGCCATATGTGGAAAAATGGCTGACTTTCGGGAAAGCAACACGTCTCACTTTCAACATTTTCAAACATTGAAAGCATCTTATGTGCATTATCTTGCTGATTCCTCCCAACATTTTAAAGGGAAGGGGGACATGCTAATTTCATTGAGAGAAGACAGAAATGACAAGGATGTCCCAATGGGTTAAAGAGACCCCCAAGTCCAGAAGAAGTTAGAGGCACATACACCAGAGCGCTCACTGCTCCAACTCTTGCTTCTCAGTTAGAACTCTTCCTTCTCTCTTTGATAGGAAAACTGGATGATAAAACTATGGCTTTCTACACCTCGATGGACACTCCCTGGGATGCACTATTTAAATGTACTAGCAGCTATGAAGGGTTACTAGCTTGGTACTAAGCTTAATACAAAAGTCATGAATTATTTTCTTAAATCCTAAGGGGTAAGTACTATACAAACTAGAATTTGGCCATTTTATTGGGCAAGAAACTAAATTAGAACAGTGTTAAGCATACACAACACCCAATTAATCAAATCTTATCTTTCCTGCTACAAATTTCCCAGACATAAGTAGAGCACCCTTATAATCCATAAGATCTGTACCGTAGCAGAGAAGCTGGAATGCAACTTCACATTGTAAGCATACACATCAAGTTTCTTCATTACTCACTAGCAAGAACCCATTGTCATGGCAACAGAGATAAGCTATTCCAGCTTGAGCAAAAGAAATCCACATCTCAAGTGATCCACAAGAGGAGCACGACTCCATTCATGTACATAATTTCAGCTTTCACTTGGATCTTTAAGAAAAAAATCAATTTGTTTCCTACTGTAGTTTAAATATAAATCCCCAGAAGCATAAAGAAGATTCATGAAAGAAACACACACACACACACACACACACACACACACACACACACACACACTTCTCAAATGTAAAGGATACAGGATAACAGAAAAGTTTGCAACACCGTGATATGTGAGCCACTTTCCTGATATCAAGTTGTCTCATTTTGTATCTTTTTTGCCAATTAGCACTAAAATTGCTCTCGTTCCTACAGAATAGAATGTCAAGAACACTGTAGGAAACAAGAGCCCCGTTTGAATGTGGCTTTCTTTAAAGCAATTTTGTCTGGTGGATCTACAATCTGGTGGTTAACACAGAATATCACCCATCATGAAGTCGAAATAGCCTAATGGCAGGAGGCATGAGACATGCTTATAGTAATTACCTATGATCTATATAAGATTCAAATTTAGCTCATCATCCTGCATTTTAATTCCCCCATCTGGCAGCTATGTTTGGAGAAAAGCTGAACTTTCAGATACACCCTCTATTAGCTGTGTCACTCATGTCAGTGAATATAAACATATTCAGTTAATTAGTATATAAATCTCTTCAGCTATAAGAGATATAAGGTTAATTATATTAAGATTATAATGTAAGAACATTATAAGGTTGATGGTTGTACATCTCTCAGAAAGTTGCCTTACGGAATAACTTTTTAAATACCTAACACATACTGAAGACATAGTAAGCACTCCATCTGTATTTATTATCATTGCTATTATCATTAGTCACCCTTAGAACCATGAAATGTATATGATCACTCTATATCCCCTAAGAGAAACAATTAAAGAAACCAATCATCTCCAAGAAGCTAAATGATGTGTAGAGTCAATGACACTTGACAAATAATAAATAGTGATTAACTAAATTCAACTCAGTAAACATTCATTAATTTCATAATATATGCAAGCCTCACAGCTAATCACTAGATGTACAAAAATCACAAGCTCTCAGAGATAAAACTTAAAACATGACCTAATTTAAACTCCCCTCACAGATTTGGAAGTCAGGGTTCCTGGTTCTCAGCTCTTTTTGTATAGACAGGGCTCCATCACCTCAGGAGTCTACACTCTTGGGGATGTAAATACCAAACACATGTTACCACTAGCTCGACATTTTGCAACCTGTTCAGTGAAGCACAAGTGATTTCTCTTAATAGTTTTATCCTCACAAGAAATCAATACAATAACACAAAGAAAAAAATAAAAATAAACAGTGGCGGTCACTGTCATCATTCTTAAAGCATTTGTAGCCTGTTAAGTTTATTTCCTTGACTAGTAAATGCATGCTGTATTGTGAGTTCAAGACTGAGGCTGAAGTTGACACAAGAGATCCTGGATCATCCACTGGATCTGCCTGTGTTGAGCCATGAAATGGAATTCCAATACAGCATGAAACAAAGTGAAGTTGTTGAGACACAAGGCATGTTATAAACAGGAGAAGAACAGTGTATTGGGACTCAGTCTTTGAGATGTTTCTAATCCATGAGTGTGGGGACAAGATGGATATCAGTGGCTCAAAGAAAGGTAGTATATTTGTATAAAAAGAAGTCAGACACTACCTCATAGAAAATCTGGAGTAACTTTAACTTTAAAACACACACACACACACACACACACACACACACACACACACCACATACAAAAATGTACTTCAAGAGGGAAGACTTACAGCCAGAGCAGAGATTTCCCCAAACATTGTCTTAGTGTCACCCAAAAAAGCCCTCAACACCTGACCCCTCTGCCAAAAATGGAAGCTTGACTTAGAAAAGTCCCTTCCATTTTCCTCCTGGTCAGTCTTGTACAAATTCACTTCCATCTATCAACTTCTGCTTCCTGGTGTTTCATTAGAGCAGTGAGCAACAGGAACCTTGAGTGTGGGCAGTGTGGCTTTCATGGGTGCTTGAAGGGATTTCTCTAAAACTCCAGGGGCTCAGCCTCACTGGAATGCAGTCTTATACACATGAAAACAAAACGAAGCTTTAGAGATAGAAAAAAAAAAAGTGTTTTAATTGGATCACCCCACAGGGATTCCAGAAATACTTTTAGCAGTCTGTCTTCCAAATGAAAGATCTCTGAAGTGTCAGAATAAAAAGTAGCAAAATTCTTGGCAGAAAAATAATTAATAATTAAATGATAAGGTAATTGGATTAGAAAGATAAACTTTTGTCTCCGTTTAATTAGATTACTATGGACACTATTTTTATCTTGTAATTCACTTTTAAAATGATTTATTTATCAAAGAATGGATCAGTTAGACAATTAGTCTTGAACTTGCACTTCTTCGGGACTGAGGCCATGTGAGTCTCTCTAACCCCTTCCTGAGTCTCTCAGGACTGCTAGCACTGACCTTGGAATCAAGGCTTTTAAGAAATTTCAAGTCAATGCTTAGAGAACATCAGCTCTCAGCCTTTGCTGGCTCAGCCGGCCCCTGTGGCACAACTGAGTAACTGAAACACCTCTTTACTTCGCAGCCCCTGTCTATGTCTTACCTTATAGCTTTGGTGGCAGGAATTCGGCCTTGCCCCCAGGGGCTGAAGTTCTAAGTAATTTCCTTAATATTTTATCCCCTCAGGAACATTAACCTGGTGTGCTGACTCTTTTCTGTCAACTTGCTCAAGCTACAGTCATCCAAGAGGAAAGACCCTCGACTGAGAAAATGCCTCTACTAGATCAGGCTGTGGGCAGGCCACTAGAGCATTTTCTTAGTGACTGATAGAGGAGGGCCACCCTGGGCTGGTGTCTTGAGTTCTGTAAAGAAGCAGACTGAACAAGCCTTGAGGAGCAAATCAGTAGCAGCACCTCCCTTCAAGTTGCGGCCCTGTCTGGGTTCCTGGCTTCCTTTAGTGATGAACAATGATGTGGAAGTGCGAGCCAAATAAACCCTTTCCTTCCCAGCCTGCTCCTAGTTGGTCATGGTGCTTCATCCTAGCGATAGTAACCCTCACGAGGATGTGCAGCTTCAAACCTCCATCTGAGTAGCAGCTGCTGTCTGATGAGTGGTAATAAACACAGATGAGAGACCCCAAGACCGCATGGACAAGAAATGTAACTATGTGGGGTTTTTTCCAACAAATTTCTATTCTGAGCTTCCTATGTGTGGCAGAAGCTGCAGACACTCAGCTGAAAAGGTCTCTGCCCTGCTTCTGAGGATTGTATGGAAGTGGGACTTAAGAGGGTAAAGTCTAGAGGAGGCTCCTCTCCTCTTTCCAAGTGAACACTTTTAGCTGTAACAGAGGCCTTAATCCAGTTCTGTTGAACTCTCTGATGCATCCCCATCCTCCTGCCCCTAATCTCAAGTTTCCCAAGATCTGACTGTGGGACTGGAATATTGAACAAAGACCAAGTTTACACAGCAGAGGTGTAAGAGTCATTTTGCTCTTTCTTTTCTCTGGCATTCTAATTAGAAAGTAAGCATGGTGGCAGGGGTGGGGGTTAATTTATTGGGAGTTGCTCAGGAATGGAGGCAGCACATCCCTCTTCTCAAATCCCTTCCATCCCTCTAGGAATATTCTCTCCCTTCTCTAAAACTCCGCAGAAGCCGAGTCTGGGGCGTCTTCTCTGCAGCTAATCAAGGGCCAACTCTCTTTTTCTCCCTCCAGGTGAATTGTATTTGATGTATTCTCTGGGTGGGGAAAAGAGATATAACTGACTATTTTCTCCAGTCTTTTCAATTTATATTTGAACCTTCTCTTTGGAGGCTGCAGAGATATACGCTTCTTATTTTCTTTGATTCAGTTGCCTCATCTTCTTCCTTGGGGGCAGGAGTCATTATATATTCCAGTTGCAACCACGAAAAAATGGAAGGACTATAAAATAAGAGAAAGCAAGGTAGAAATCAGACTGATGGAGATATTGACATGCGATGTCATTCCTCTTCTTATGGCGGTTGCCTATTGACTATGTTTGAATCCAGGTCTTCACATTCCCCTGACCCATTATAGTTTTGCCTTAATTGATGACAGCCCTTTTAGTGCCTGAGATGTAATGGGTTTTTCTCAAAATGAATCTCAGTCTGTTGGACTTTAGTTGCTCTATCATCTACTGCCCCATCTTCTCACTCTCCTGCATCCCAGATGATACCTGTAATTCAAGACATTGAGACCTGTGTTGAAGCAGCATGCATGTAATTAAGATAGAGAAAGGATCCTGAATTCGAGGGCCTTCCCATAAACTGCAGGGTTAGTCTATCCTGGTTCTGTTTAAAAGCTGGACCTGGATAACTGTTGCCATATGCAAAAAAGAGCAAATAACAGGATCCTTGGTTTTACACACCGGAAGCCAGGAACAACACCCAATGTAACAAATAAAAACATCCAGAGATATTTGCCTAATGTTCCTCGGAGGACAAAAGTGATTCAGATCCACTGTTCCCACAGAAGGCACAGGCACACATGTTAATAGAACACCATAAGACTGGCAAGGCAAGTGGGTAAGGAGTCCTGAGTAATGTGTCTGCCCCACTGAAGCAGGGTCAGCTGGGGCGGGACAGTCATAGCAAGCCAACGGTTCTCATCTGACGTTCTGAGCCACCTGTGTGACAGTTCCATGTTTACATCTTGCTGCTTTCTATTTAATAGCTTATCTAGTCAATAAATATTTCTGAGAACTGACATTATGTGCTAAACACTGAGGGGGAAAAAAGACACTCCAGCTTCACAGAGCCCATGTGTAATTATAGTTAAGGCTTCACGCTTCAGAGTCAAACGGCCTCATTGCCAACATTAGGTCGACTGCTTGCCAGTTCTGTAACATTAGGCAAGTTACTTAACCTCTCTGATCTGTAGTTTTCTAATCTTACAAAGTCAAGATAAAAAGGGCAACTACTTCTTGGAATTAATGAGATTAAAAGAAATAATTCTTGTAAATCTCTTAGCCTCTGGTTTGACAGACAGAAAGTAAAGCTCTCGTGGCAGCTTCTTCTTCTTCTTATTATTATTATTATTATTCAGTGATTATTAAGGAAGTATTTATTGTGGGGAGGTCTCATTCCAAGCCATGGCCTTCCATAAATGCTAGTACAGTTAAGTGAATTATGTCAGGTCATATCCTGAGACGTGGCAAGCAGAGTCTCAGTATACTGTCACCATTGGATTACCATTAAAATAAAATTAAGATAAAAAGTACAATAAAATTTTTAATTAGGACATTGACTTTGCATGGCAATAAACTAAAATTTCCAGCCTACAATAAACAACCTGTAAAAAAAAATCCTTAAAACCAAACCTCATCGTATCAGATTTTAGCTTCATTTCTCGGTTGATATTTTCAGCCAAAAATTTGTTTTCCTTCAATTTAAATACACAACCATTAGTCTGGAGACTCCAGGCTTTGTACAATTCCTAGCACATGTCTGAGCATAACAATTACCCAGAAAAGAGAAGCTTGGGATAGTTTAATAACAGTCTTCAAATATATGAAAAGTTATTACACAGAGCATGATGACCAGCTGTTCCCAACTTCCACGGAGGACCAAGGAAATATAAATAGGCTGAAAAATCACAGGGCTGACAATCTGAGGTAAATTCACTGTGTAACTTTGCAGAGTATAAAGCCACTGTAGAAACCCTTTGAAAAAGACGCAGAATTGGAAATGCAGCAAAGCAAAGGAGTTCTCGGCCGAGATTCAAGGGCGCCAGTTCATCCACTCATTAGACACCCATGGAATGATGGTAAGTGACTCGTTCCTCTTGGTACACTGAGCTCATAGCATATCCAGAATGTGCCCCCCTCCAATGCGGCAGTTTATGAGCATGAAAGAGATAATGAGAAAATATTGATTTCCAAGGGCAGGGCTGATGTTGCCTCCTTGAGGACACCTGGCAATGTTTGGATACTTCTCTACTCAGGGAGGAAAGATGCTGCTGGTGTTTAATGAACACAGATTGGGTTGGCTGCTGACTGTCCTAGAATACAGATCCTAACATCCCACAGTCTAGTTTGATGCTGTGCTTGGGAAGTAGTGATATAAATGATTCAATTTCTTCCACTTTGTACATGTATGCATAGAACACCACATCTCAGTGTCCAGATTTAACCTGATAGTTCGTAGGGCCTTAGCTTGGTAGTTAATAGTAGTTTTCTCTGTGTCTGAGTCAAGTTATGGATGTACTTCTATGTCCCATTTGAGGTTAAATATGGCCATGTGGCTGACTTTAGCCAATGGAATGGGAGTAGAAGTGTTGTGCTTAACTTGGAGAATTAATGGGTGAGTCGCTGTGGTCCTTTCCTAACACTGGGACTCCCACAAACTAGAAGTCATGATAGAGTCCTTGTCACTCTGGCTTCCCCAGTCCCAACTAAATCAATATTATCCCAGCCTACCAAGTTAGATGCATAGCGCTAGAGTTACTCCTTATGTGCATAGATCAAAGAACATAACTTCTTGGAGACACGTAAGTATGATATTAGAAGATTATTTGCTAGGAGCATAGGTATTAAACCAAACCTGGCTCCATCACTTACAGGCTGCATGACCTTGAAGATGTTACCTGAATTCTCTTCATTCTGCTGTCCTTCAGAGCATGGAGAGGTCATTGACATCTGTCTTTGAGGTAACACTGGGATCCACATGGAGAGTACTCAGTAAAGTCTTTCTTGTCAAGTAGTTTGTAAACACTGACTCAATTAACAATGGTAACGAGTGTGCTACTGTCATTGTTTAGATTTATTTTTATTATTTTTAATTTGTGTGTGTGTGTGTGTGTGTGTGTGTGTGTGTGTGTGTGTGTGTGTGTAGCTATATGTGCCCTTGGAGATCAGAGGTATCGGGTCACCCCAGAGCAATAACGGGTGATCAACCATCTGATGTGGGTACTAGGACCCACACTTGGATCTTCTGGGAGAACAGCAAACACTCTTAACCATTGAGCTATCTCTCCAGCCCATGTTGCTATCTTTAAAAGTATGATAAATGATCTCAGGCACTTGCCACAGAAGCATGAGTATCTAGGTCCAGATCCCCAGAAACTAGGTAAGCCAGACATGGCACAGAAACTAGGTAAGCCAGATGTGGTACTACACATCTATTATCCCAGTAAGCCTATGGTAAGATGGGTTGTAGAAAGAGATGCTCATAGGCTAGCCCATCTGGGGAATGCTACAGTAACCAGCAGGACAGACCCTGCTTCATACAATGTAGAGACAAGGACAATGTCAGGTTGTCTTCTGACTCCCAGACTCACATGAAGACTCACACCTATGACTATCTACACATACATGCTCACTGTGGACTCATCATTCTCTCTCTCTCTCTCTCTCTCTCTCTCTCTCTCTCTCTCTCTCTCACACACACACACACACACACACACACACACAAACATACACGAATAAATAAAAGTGTGATTTCTTGGACCACACTAAATTACAGATAAGTACCTGGGCAGACTTCATCCTCTGAGAATTTAGTCTATCCAGAAAGATAAGTCATGAACTTGAATGTGTCCAGGTGAGGGAAAATACAATAAGTGTTGTACAACAATTAAAGATAAGAGCTTGGCAGCTTTATTAAATCTCCCCATTTAACCCTCAGTTAACCTGAAAATTCAATTAACCAGAAGTGTTGCCCATATGTTCACATTAATCAGGTTTTTATGGTATCAGTTGAACTCATTTAACCTTAATAAGCAGATGATTGCATACAGACTGCAGGAGGATCCAGAAGCCAGCCCCGTGGCTACACAATTCCCTGTGAGAAGCATCAACTGGACAGAAACAAAGGACAGAAGACAATGAGCAAACACAACATGTTCTAGAAAGGAATGGGGAGAAATCACTCCGAGGAAGACTTAAGTAGGTCAGAGGAGAAAGAAATGCCGCTGGCGTCACTGGCATTCTCTGGGTAACGTCTGTCAGAACAGATGGCCCCGCTTTTCCAATAGATAGCCCAAAGACAGGAAGTGGGGAGAGAAGACAAGACTGTCTATGGAAAGCTGATTGTGAGGCTAGATGAGTTGTTCCCTTACTGAGCCCCTAAGCATCATCATAAGGTACGCTTGAATTCCAACGGTCAGGATGTCTAGGAAGAATGTGCAGGAAACACGGGGAATGCTCCAGACTCTTCCCTCTATCCCTGCCTTATTCCACTCTAAGAAAACCCAAACCACTCTTCAAGACTCAAGTCAAGCCCTCAGTAACTATCTATAAATGTTCCACAAAAAAACTAAATTATTTTCTTTTCTAGAGTCACTAAATCTTTTGTTTATAATCTTCTCTGTACTTGTATTCATATCACAATTCCATCAATACTCTAAGTGTCAATGGTGTAAAGGCATGTATCATACCTTTATATATATATAGCCAACCATTTGATATTATGACAGGACATTGTCATCTACAAAGTTCTTGTTTGGGAATGGTACAGCTCTGTTACAAAAGAAAAAACAACAGAAAATAAGGCCTCGAATAATTTGGGATGAAATGTAGCTTTCTTGATAGGGTGGATGCCTAACATACACAGCACCTATTAAACCTGGTTTGGTGCCCCATGACTATAATCCTAGCATTGGAAAATCAGAGGACGGAGAAGTAGAAGCTCAAGGTCATCTGTAGACCTAGTAAATTAGAGATCAAACTTGGCTACCTGAGACCCTGTCTCAAGAACACTGTTTCTAAAGTTCAAGATCTTATTTTGGGCCACATTCATAGCTGTTCTAAGCTACATGTAGCCCAGGGGTCACACCTTGGGCTTGTTTAAGATGTCCCTTTTTGTGTTTTATGAGCCATATACCAATTCTTAGGGCTCAGTGGTACTCAATATGTGTGTATCTCATGGTGAAATTAACTTTGTGGTATTCCTTCCTCTGCATTTGTAAATAAGAATGTAAGACTCTGACTTAAAGGGAAAAATTCCAAACACTTAGTCAGATGCATGAAGCTTTAATTAGACACAGAGAGAATAAAATATAAGAACTCATATTTCACTTCAATGTGATCAGTTTTACTGGATGTGTCAACAGTGGGCCATTTGGTCACCTAGTGTCTCTTATTCTGAGAGCAGCCATGTGAGCCATGCACCTTAAACACACACCTTGGAGACTTATTCTTTTTTTTTTCTTTATTTTATTTTACATACCAATGACTGTTTCCTCTCTGGTACGGGAGAATTGTCTGTATTTTGTCAATCATGTTTTAAATAAATGCTGATTGACCAGGCAGGAAGTATAGGCAGGAAAACCAGAAAGGAAGTAGAAATGATGCAATGAGAACAGGAGAATTCTGGGAAGGAGGAAGTTGATTCCTCCCACTCCTGCCCAGATCACCAAAGCAGTAGGATGTGATCTGCCCCACTGAAAAAGGTACTGAGCCATATGGCTAACACAGATAAGAATAATGGGTTAATATAAGCTACAAGAGCTAATAAGTAGCCTGACCTAATGGGCCAATCAGCTTTATAACTTATAGAGATCTCTGTGTGATTTTCTTTGGGGCTAAACAGTTGTGGGAACTAGGTAGGACAGAAAACCCAAACAAGTAGGCAGCCCTGCTCATGTTACACCTCTCCCACCTTTCTTCTTCCCCCACATCCATTCCGCTCTGTCTCCATTAAGGTGGGGTAAGGTCTCCCTTGGAAATCAACAAAGCATGGCATATCAAACTGAGGCCGGACCAAGCTCCTCCCTCCTGCATCAAGGCTGAACAACACATCCCCCCATAGGGAATAAGTTCCAGATAACCAGTTCAGATTGGTTACCCTAATTGTTGTCATGGAACCTGCATCAGGTACCTGATGGAAGCAGATGCAGAGATCAACAGACAAGCACTTGGCCCAGCTTCAGGAGTTCAGTTGATGAGAGGGGAGAGGGATTACACAAGCAAGGGTGGGTCAAGATCAAGATGGTAAAACCCACAGAGACAGATGACCCAAGCTAGCATGAACTCACGGACTCTGGACAGACAGCTAGGGAGCTGGCATGGGACCAACCTAGGCCCTCTGCATCTGGGACATTTAGTCTTAATCTGGTGCTGCTGAGGTACATACTCCTTTTCCCTGACATTTCCTTCCTTTGTTGTAGCACTTATATTTGTTGTAACAATGCCTGCTTCCTCAGCAAAGACTGTAGTCTTGGTTAGCCCCAGGATCAAGTTCAAGTGTGCATGTTGAGCTAAACAGACAAGACTGCCTCCCTCATTAGTTTTTTAATGACAACCCCAAAAATGGAATCAGATACACCCTCTTTCAACAGAGCAATGAAGGCTCTAATGCTTAAGTAGGGAGATATGGAGCTTGAATTTCATGAGAATCAACTGGTACCCTCTCCTGGAGTGACCTTGCCGAGCTCCCCAGCCCCTGAAATGACATAAGTACTTAGAAAAGTAAACATCCCCCAAATTAACATTAGTAAATCTAGGGGTGAGCCCTCATTTGCAGATCAGAATCATTCTGCCCTCCATTCACTCTCTAGACTAAACCAGCCACATCGTGGTCAGAATTCAAAGACTGAGATCAACTGAGCAAATCAATCACTGAACGGGCATCATCTGAAACACACGTTTTCCAAATGCTGCAGATGAAACCTGAACTCAGCCCACAATTTATTTTGAAACGTGTGTCTTTGTGAGATACAGCTCTTTCTGCCTTCCACGATGGAGGAGGCACCTTCTCCCTGAAAAGCTTTTTATGACCAAGCGTCTTCTCCATCTATGGACGATTCAGGGATGTCATTGACACGGAGGTTCCAAAATGATAAATCTCACATTATGTGTCCTGTCACTGTGAGCAACACGGAGCTGCAGAAATGCTGCGTAAAATAAGACCTTAGATTCTACGCTCTCCTAAAAATAACCCTCCCTTCTTCTTCCCTCCCCATGTACACATTTATGTGGTGTTACAGTCCCTTGATGTGACCAATGAACTGTCCATTAATGTTTCCAGGCAGATGGTCCTGGAGGCAAGTCTCAGTGGTTCTCACAAAAAAAAAAAAGGAAAAAACAGAAAAAAATCACTTTGAATTTAAAATTTTCCTTCCCCACTCTTCAAATATTTATCAGAGACTGCTGTGTAAAGGGAGTCACAAGAGGTCCTATAGGCAGCCTCTTTTCTGACCCCATGGTACTAACAATTCAGAGTGAGAAATTGAGAAATTGACAAGATAATACTTTCTTTTTGCATTTTGCATCACTGGTAAATGCAGCTCAGATGGTATAATCTGACCAGGGAGCCATCCCCAGTGAATTACACTTTGGAGAGAGATGGGATCTATGATTTGGTGACAGCTATTTTCCAGCACCAATATCTGCCACCATCATCCTCACTACAAGGATTAACTTCCTTCTGTCCACAGAGATTCTCAGAACAGATTTTTAAAAAAATAAAAATAAAGATATCTGAGACATTCCAGGCTTTTGAGACAGGTCAATACAATAGTGTCCAAGCAGGAAACCAACATCCATTTAGAAGAAAACTTAGGAGACTCTGTTTTCCATTTGTCATCAAGGGAGTTATTCTGGTTTGGGCACTTAAATAATTCACGTTCTCCTGCTGAGGACAGTGAGAAAATGCAAAGTATAAAAGTGTTAGCTTAACAAAGTATCAGAGAAGTGGGTGCCAAAGTCATGAAAATTCCCTGGCCCAAGACCCAGAAAGAGAAATCTGGGTTAAAGGTAGACATTTGGAGCTGCCTTTAACGTCAGGGGATTTTCAAAGTAGAAATAGTGCGTGAGAGGTTATGGACCACCTCTGACATAGGGCTAGGGGAGGCTTGCGGCAGATGTCAGCCGAGGTCGTACGCACTCTGGCAAGTCTCTTGATTCAGAATGTTGAAACTCCTAAAAATGTTTGTGTAGAAGGGAAGCCAGTGCCACACAGTCTTCTCATAGATTTTGAGATAACTGGTTATTTTGGCCAACCAGTAAACACAACTCAGGAACCAGATTTATCTTCTCCCAGAAAACTGCAGTCTCTAGCTACACAGTAGAGGTGAATCAAAGTTCTCTTTGGAGAAATATACCATCAGGCTACCTCCCAAAGATTTAAAATTGATATTTATCGTGCAATGAAGAGAATAAGAGCAAAAGAAAACAGGACAATATGAGAGCCTGGAGAAGCTGGGTTTGTGGTAAACATGGGATTCCTAGCACTCAGGAGCCTGAGAGAAGATTCTGAGTTAGGGTTAGAGTTAGGCTGCAGTGCATAGGATGCCAAGGTCGGTATAGCCAATTAATGAGACACTCTATAAAAATAAAAGTAAAAAGGCCTGAGAATATATCTCATTATAGAGTGCCTTTCTGTCCTATTCAATCCCCAGAATCATAAAGAAAAAATTCTTTGAAAGACCTCAGTATTAAAACAACATGGGAGACGAACAAAAACAAGAGCTCAGAAGCAGATTTGTACTTTAAAGTATATTTAACTTCTTAAAATTAAGTTTGCACTACAGAGAATTTCCAGTAATTGGTACTGGGCCAACAGGATACCTGTGTGGAGAGAAATTTAAGCCAGAATATCCCTTTACTAGAGGCAAATACGTGATCCAGAAATGAAGGTGCAATCAGTACTACTTCTAGGTCACAAAACAGGAAGATATATTTCATACCTCATAGTAGATAAAGGCATTTTACACAGAACTTAAAAGCATTTATGCATAAAAATTTGATAAATTATACTTTATTAGAATTAGGATTTTATTGTTAAATCATACCATTAAGGAAATGAAAAGGATAAACATTAAACTGGAGGCATTTTCTACATTTAAACTAGGAAAGGTCTCATATCCTAAATATTTAAACTACCAATATTTAAGATAATTACAGACAATAAAAAATAGACAAATGATTTGTCAGGCACTGGTCAAAAGAGGATAAAATGGCCAGGAAACATATAAAAATA
Source organism: Myodes glareolus (assembly GCF_982192425.1). Lineage (NCBI taxonomy): Eukaryota > Metazoa > Chordata > Mammalia > Rodentia > Cricetidae > Myodes > Myodes glareolus. The sequence goes on along the minus strand of NC_142034.1, from coordinate 76,579,151 downwards.
TAATTAGCCTTATTAGTAACCAGGGAAACAAAAATGAAAACCACAGCGGAAAACCAGGGCTGTTCCAGACTGACTAAACACAGATCAAATGTACCAAGTGTTAGAATGAAGCAATGGGAACCCATATGTACCAGGGTGGAGTAGAAATTGGCACAGCCACATTAGAAAAGATTTGCATACAAAAGCGAAATATACATCTATGCTGTGATTTAGCACATTCTTCTCTTATTGTTATTGAATATCCATGCATATATATGAAATGATATAAATAACCATAAGAGTATTACACATATGGTTTTTTATTTATTTTTAATTTTTTGGTTTTTCCAAAAGGGTTTCTCTGTAGCTTTACAGCTGTCCTGGAACTCACGTTGTGGACCAGGGTAGTCTCGAACTCACAGAGATCTGCCTGTCTTTTTTTCCCCCGAGTGCTGGGATTAAAGGCATATACCACCACTGCCTGGGGCACATATGATTTAAACAAACAAAAAACTAACATTTTCAATAAAAGGAAAGAAGAGACTCAAAAAAAGCAGAAACAAACTAAATGGCACCAATGGCAAAATGGATAGATGCACTGTGGTATATCCAAACTAGACCATCACTAATCAATATATTCATCATAACAATAAATAAAAGAAGTCTCCAGATCACTCCATTCAATCAACATTAATAATTACAAATGTATGACAAAAATATGAAATATTGTATATATCACAAAATTTAAGGCAACACCAAGGATCTTTCTGGGGAAGAGAAATGTCCATTTATTGCTAAGAATGATTCTCTAGGTAGCTACAGTATTAATTACTTATCTCATAACTTTGATACAACTGATAGGAAGAAACTTAATGGAGAAGAGGTTTGTTTTGAGTGATTTTTATTACTGTTGTTTCATTTTATTATTTTGTCTTGTTTGCTGAGGTAGATTTTGCTATGTATCCCTAGATGGCCTGAGACTTACTCAGTAGCCAAGGTTGATCTCAAACTCATGGTAATCCTCCTGTCCCAGACTCCCAAATGCTGAGATGACATATGCACCAACAACTCCTGATTTCTGGCTCATGGTGTGTAGAGGCCATAGTTCTGTCATGGTAGGGAATGCACAGTAGTGGGTGGTTCCATGGCTATATGCATGAGGCGGATGCTTGTTCACATCTCAGGAGATCAGGAAGCAGGGTGAGTCCCGAAAAGCTTAAGGCCTTCTCCTGGTGATACACTTCTTCCAGTCTTCATCTCCTAACCATTCTACAACCTTCCAAACAGTACCACCAGCTGGAAACCAAATCCCCATATAAGGAACGGTTCACATTTAAATCATAACATTCTGTCCCTGACCCCAGAGGGTACTGACTATCTCATAATTCAAAATGCATACAGTTCATGTTCAAAAGTCTCCAGAGCCATCATTTTTAACAATGTACTGACGTTCAAAACTTCTAAAAACTCAAAACAATCTCTTAACTGCGAGTCACCATAAAATAATCAAAAATTATAAATTCTAACATACCATGGCTCAGAGTAAATAGCCCCCTTTCTAGTGGTATCATCGGGGAGACAGGAAGGAAAAACTGCACTAACCAAGACTGAATTCCAGCTGGTCTAACACCAAACCTTGACCCTCAGTGTCCAGACCAGGAACTCTTCATGGCATCGCCTGTGCTACAGCAGCCTTGAGTAGCCCTGCTCCTACAGCTCTGAGGCACACAAGGCCTCTTCCCTGTGCTAGCCACAGCCCATGACTGCATCTTTCTTTGGTAAGCATCCATATTTCTGATACCTCCAATATTCTGAGATCTCCACGGCAACTTAAACTTCACTTTCACTGCTTTGGGTACAGTCAACTAGGGAGTTCAATGTAAGAAAAAATACTCTTCCATGATATCCCTGGCTTTTGTGGCTTTCTGGGATGGGACCTCGGTGAAATTCTCCATGTCTCGCTTACTCTTGTGTGTGCCACATGGTCATCATCACGCCAAACTCAGCTATAAGCTTGGATATATGTCTGTACTGTTTAAACACTAGAAAAAACATTTCCCAGATTTCTCTGCTCCGTCAAGGAACCTGGACGTTTCTCTTTATTTCAGTGCTTTCCAAATAAGAGCATTTTAAGTGAGTTTACCTTATTACAGCCCAGATCTCTCGATGACTTCATTTGGTCTTGACCTCAAGGCATCTTTACCATTGTCACAGTGCAAAGTCTTGGGCTTCTCATTACTTCTCCTAACCAGTTTAACAAGTTCAGCAGGAGGAGTCAACTCCACTAGATTCTACCTCCTTTTCCACCCTACTGTCCGCATATTTCTACCTATAACATTCACCAGGTTGACCTTATTTTCCTTGCCAAAATGGACATTTTTTCCAGATCTTATCTTTCACTATAAACGGGTTTACATGCAGTGGGCAATATCCATGCCACAACCCGAGTGTCATACTATCTTGAAACTTCCTTTGTCTAAAAATTTAAATCATTCCTTTTGAATTCAGACTCACTCCAGTTTTCAGGACCCAGGTCTAATGCAGCCAGACTCTCTTCCAGAATGCAATCCAAATTACCAGCCTCTTGTCCCATTCCCAGTATCGTCCTTGGTCCTCAGTGAAACCTTGGAAGGCAAATCTTTTCTTTCTGTATGTCTATCAGCACTCTAGTCTCTGAACTCCTATGAGAATGACCTATTAAACTCTGCTTACATAATTCAGTGTTTCTCTAGTCTATAACTCTAAATTCTTCCATGGAACTTTCACAGAGCACTTCCAAAAGCCTAGAAACCAATAGTTACACTGCATGTGCAAGGACTCAACGTCTCAGCTCTCATTTTTCTGTGTTGGTCACTTTGATAATCTCTATGACAGAATATCTGACAAGAAGGAGCAGAAGGAAGGAGGATTGTCTTTAGCTCATCAGTTGGGGGCATGTGGTCTACCATGGTGGAGAAGAAATGGCAATGTGGTGGAGAGATGGCTTAGAGGTGACGAGCATTGCCTGCTCTTCCAAAGGTCCTGAGTTCAATTCCCAGCAACCACATGGTGGCTCACAACCATCTATAATGGGGTCTGATGCCCTCTTCTGGCCTGAAGGCATACACACAGACAGAATATTGTATACATACATAATAAATAAATAAATATTTTTAAAAAAGAAATGGCAATGTGGAGCTGCATGGCAGTGGGAAATAAAGGCATTGTCTTAGTCACAACTTCATAGACTTCATAGACTAGGAAGCAGAAAGCAGAAAAGGAGCAGGTCAGGCTATATGACCATAAGACCTGCCACTAATCGTCTGCTTGTTCCAGCCAATCTCCAGTTACTACATTCTTTCAAAGATGGCACCACCAGCTGTGGGCCATTTATTCAAACACATAAGCTTTGGGTGGGGGGCAATTCACATTCAAACCACATGCATTGATTTATAATAATTACTTAGGCTACACATTTTTCTTACAACTTTTCTCCGTGTGATCTATTTCCTAACAAGAAAGCTAATAATAAGGCAATTCTTTTTCGAGTAAATTGTAACTCACTTTTACTGATTACATACAATGTGCTAGATATTGTACTAAGACCTTCACCGTAATAGTTCCCTCAATCTTCAAACAGCCCTGGAAGGTATGCACTATTATTATCCTTATTTGAACACACAGATCATAGTGTAGTGGTATTCAGCTTGGCCTTGCCAACTAAATCAGAGGCCCCAAAGGCAGGACCCAAATGTCACAATCCCTTGTACTTCCAAACATGGTCAAGCTGAAGAACAATGAAGTTGAGTCATAGGATCGCTATGGAATTTTCCCACTGTGTTCCACACAAGCTGGAGACAAAAGCCAGATTGTTTGACCCATGATCCATGCTCTGACCTATCACATGATACTGCTTTTTGGATATACTACCTCCACCATCACTCACCCCCGGAAAAAAAAAAAAACAAATAATTAAGAGAGAGTTGTCAGGGAACCTGTTTCTCATCATGGCTAAACAGTAAAAATTGAGGGTTGGGGTTGTAGCTATGTTATAAGTGAGATTGAAGATGTGTGAGAACCAGAGATATGGGGGCAAACTGAACATGGCAACTGTTTAGATTCATTTTTCATAGAGCTTGACACATCTTCGAGGAAGTCTTTCAGCTAAGGTACAGAGGAGAGAGTATGAGGAGGGGGAAGTGAAACCAGTCGTGAGACTGCTAAAGAACTTAATTAAATCACGATTAGGAATGACTTGCTGAACTGAAGAAACGGTTCAGTGATTTAGAACATTTGCTGCTCTTTTAGAAGACTGGAGTCCAGTTCCCAGCATCCATGTTGGCTGGTTCACAACCACTGTTGCTCCAGTTCCAGGGAATTTGACTCCCTCTTCTGTCCTTAATACACACACACATACACACTAAATAAAATAAAATACATTTTTCCTTTAAAAAAATAGGAATGACTCAAAGGAATCATTTGTAGCTCTATGTGAAAGAAAGATTTTAATTTAAAAAAAAAGAGGCAGAAGGACTCCAAGATGGCATCAATCCAAGTGATAGAACTGTGGCCAGAACAGAAATAGGAGAACGACCTGGAGGGAGACACCGAGATGCACTTAAATATGGGGGATGATACTGTGAAAAAGTAAAATAGCAGTTGAAAATAAAAATCTGTGTTTCGGGAGGTAAGCAATGACAGAAGAAAAGCCGGTTCAAGCATCATTAACACGTTGACCCGGATGAGACTCCGAGTGTGGGCAAGACTGCCAGAACTGCCACTGGCCTCCTAAAGACACACTCCCATCCTCATCTGTCAAACTGTAGGTTTGCTGAGAGTTTTGTAAGCAGAGAGAAGAGCCGGGTGACCTATTCCACACCAGGCAAACTGGTTAGTTCTTAGGTAAGCCTTTTGATCTCTTTGATCCTCAGCATCCTTGTCCATAAACTGAGGCAATGGCCCAGGTATCTCTCACAAGTTTGCCTGGAGGATTGTTTCACAAATATTTAAATTTGTGACTACTAACCTGATCTTCTTTTTCTAGCAAGAGGAACCAAAGCACACAGTTCAAAAACTGCTTTTCATTATACGGACAGGAGCAGGAACTAAACAGACCATGTAGGTGCTTATAGTCCTTTCTTACAAAACACATTTTCCACTTTCCTGCATGAAGATGGCACTAGTGAAATTCCTACTGTAAGGAGGAGCAAGTGGAGACACTTCCCATCGTCTATGAACCGCCTAGCTGAGAAGTAGTAGCACCATCATTCAAACCTAAGGAGCTTGATTTCAGAGCCCAGTGCCCTTAAGCATGGCTCAAATAGCAGGACTTTAGGTGACCAAGAAGGGACTTGTCAGGGAGGCTCTTCTACATCTCGAACACCAAAACGTGACTGTATCTGTAAGGCTTCTATGTCTATTAATAATTGATGCCCTTGTTTTTCTTGAGGCCTGGGGTTTTCCCAGTTTTGTTTGGGGGATCACTTTAGGCAGAAAAGAGCCTGGAAATCATCAAGGAGAAAAATACATCACTCAGAAGGACACGAGAGCCAATCCTTGGAGACCCACACTGAATGTGGGAAACATCCTTATTCATTGCACAGGATTAAAGGAACAAAGCTGGGGAGAGAAAGAAAGCCCCAGGAACCACAGAAAGGAGGCTATGGCTTCAGGAGGGAGACACACATGAGAGTTTGAAAAGAAGTCATTACTTCTCCAGACAGAAAGGAGGGAATACAGTGGTAGAAACAGCTGGTCCATGTTGTCCACTGTGTGTGTGTGTGTGGGGGGGGAACATACCTTTGGTTGCCTCTGGGAATATGGGTTGGTAGATGGGAAGTTACGTTAGGTGGGGCTAGTTGGCACAGGTGTTGCTCTTAGGGCTGTGTGCGCACAGCTTCAAACGACACAATGATGCATGGAGAGAATTATTCGTTGTGCATTTTCCTTACTGTTCTTTGAATTATTATAAAGTCTAATTTGATACTGGTATGTTTTTAACAATTTTCTGACACCTGTATCCTCCCCTTTCAAGAAGGAGACATTGGAAGGGAACATAGAATTTAACTTGTAGTGAATAGCATTATTCTTTGTTCATTGTGCTCACTTTCAAAGCTGCCTACTATGTATGTCAAGTTTTTTTTACTTATATTAATAAAAGATTTTAAGGTAAGTTTGTGTAAGAAAAATATAAATGTTTAAAATGTCTTATTATTGAATAATAAAGGTCAAATGACTATGTGTCAAATGTTCTAGACCCTCTAATCCACATTCTGATTAAACCGATCTGGGGACATAATTTTCATCTCCAGTACACTCCATCATTTCCAGAGTGACCCGAGGATGATGGTGAAGGAAGGAGAATAATGGCCGCAACACAAGAAAGACGCGAGAATAATAAAGGTCTCTATACTGGGGCAAAGAGGTTATTCTGATAAAATTCAAGCGCTATCATGTGAATGAGACCTATGAATCTGTGTTCATGTCTCCAAAGGATAGATTTGGAACCATAGTAGATCCAAGGCGCAGAATTCTACACAACCACTTTCCTAAGGCAAAGGCAAACACGGGTAGTAGGAAGTGGCAAGAGGGTAGACCTAGGGCTTGGAAACCATGACTGCATTCTACCCTGTAAGCCCATCCTTACCATAGCTCCTGGAAAACAGAACATAGATTACTTCTTTAATTCTGCATCCTTTCATGTAAAGATGAGAGATTGGGCTAGAGGTGGGGTTGGGTCCAGGCTCACCTGATATTGTTGTTTTTATGTGCTGCCTGAAAGTCTTCCATGAGAGAACATCCCTGACTGTTCAGGCTTTCTGAGAGAAAAGCATGGTTAGAATCATGTGCCCCAGATAAAAAGCGAGGTATATATCTCACTTCTACTTATTGTGGATTCCTTACTCATCTGTAATACAATGTCAAGTTCACATCACTTTGCCCCTTTGTAAAAGGCTGAAACAGATGCACTTCTAAAACCAGTTCCTGTCTAGAAAGGATGTCTACACTGTATTTATTCTCATCAATACAAATTTTTATGTGTAAATATTAATGCCTTTGGGGGGTTTACAGATTTATCCTAACAATCACAAACTATGGACCAGTTGTACTATTGAGTATATTCATAAGTTGATTGCTGCCTTTCTGGATTATCTATCAATAGGAATGAAACAATTATTTAACCTTTGTACATATTTTAGGTCTTAAATATATGTTGTCTTAGTTGTTCTGCCTGATCAATGAAAGGGAGAATATATTCTCTTTCACCTTTTCTAAGATGACCTGTATTTCTGGACTATATAAAAGTGCATGTTCATTGCAAAGATGTTTTTAACAAGCATGACTTTCCAAGAGGGGCTTATTCCTCCAGACAAACTGGGATGGTGTCTAGCTAATCTGCCTTCACGATTAGCATGTGAGTTCCATTTCATTTTATTTTCCTCCTTGTATATAAGGTGAAGAATAATGGATGGCCCCATACTCAAAAAAGCATAGAAAGATCTAAAAGAGAATGCATTTATCAAGGGCCACAGTAGAGTCTACTGACTGCTGGTAAGGCTAGATTGTGACCACACTTCATTTTTCACCTGTATTCTGCTTAATTTATCACAAATGTCACCATCCCAGAGCTGTCAGCCTGGAAAGATGATGCCCTTGTTGTGTGGGCTTCACGGGCATTGACTGTTGAGGACTTGGGCTGTGAGGAGAGAGCTATCATTCATAATTTCTCACTCTACTTAGTTGAGGCAGGCAGATGCCTTGGGGCTGGGAAAAAAGAAGAACATGCATCTAAGCAGATGGGAAGTAAACGTCTTAGCAGCCTTGACTGCAGGCTGTAGTGCTTTCAGCACCCATCTTTGGGAGGGAGACTGTGCTACTCATTGCTCAGACTATCAGCCTGCGCTGTGCAGCACAGTAGTTCCGAGTCATCTGTGAATCTCACATGCTTAAAATGTGGCTCATCCAACTCGAGCTGTGCTCAGTCTATGAAACCCGGAGTAAAAACACTGGGAAATTGAGATTATCCTTACATGCCTAGAGAAGTAAAGCTCTCCTCTATCATCAAAGAAACCTCTTTTTTTGCAACAGATGGAGACTAGTGCAGAGGTCCCCGACTAGTCAAAGTTCAGAGAGTGATTGTGGTGTGCCCAACCACAACTGATCGATTTGCTAGTGCAACCCCTATGCCTACGGATCGAGGGGGTGGGGTGGGGAATAACAAAAGAGGAGGCAGAAAGATGTAGGGTATCTGCTGCTATGCACCATCTTTAAGCTGTAACAGAAGCGTTGTAGTCATCAAATCTCAACAATATGATTGTCTAAATAAGAGCTGCATAATGACAACATCAGTTGGCATGCCAACGTGGGTGGGTGACGTTTCACAAGGTACTATCCCTAGACAAAGAGCTGAGAGAAGAAAAGTCTGTTGTAAAGGAAAAAAGCAACTGTTATGGAAATGCTAACCATGATGAATTAAAACATCTATATACGTCTTCGCCATCCCCCTTTACTTCCTTAAATAAGTGGGTTAAGCAAGATATTACACTCTTCTAAGCATCTCCTTTGTCATAGTAAAATAATATCTTTTTACAAGGTCATTATTGCTTATGTAGGAGGATGAGATAAAGACATTAAATACTCACAGTCTAGGAATGAAATATACCACATTTAATCCTTCTTCCTTAGTCCCTTGGACAATAGAGTAATGGGTGTCAAATGACAGAAACCCACTTTTATGTGGGTGAGGACAAAGTTTTTCAATGTCAAACGTCAGTCACGTATAAAGACAAGCCACCCCTAAGCCCTCTATTGGTCAGAATCTGTTTTAGTCATAGTTTTAAAGGTTTATAAAAGTTCATATATTTATCTACCCTTGAAAGAAAAACACTCAATATGCATGAAAATTGGATTTCGTTTCAGAATGGCAAACTGAGCCGAAAGCAAATCACCCCTTCCCATCCAGCACTATCAGATGGGTTGTGAAAAATCCCTCTCTTACAATGATTTCAAACCCAGTTTTAGAAAGGGATCTAACAAATATTCAAAGAACATTAAAATTACATGTGGTATAAATTATCGCAAAGATTAGCAGGAAGAGGCAACACTCCCAATTCAGTCTGTAAGATTATGACACCCAGAAGAGAAATGGATAATATCAAAAGAGGGAATTACCAACCAACTTAATTTATAAACATAGAAATAAAAATCTCAAATAAAATATTCATTTGTTAAATCCAGTAGCATTTTAAATAAAATAACCATGTCCCAGGTAGGATTTATTCCAAAATACAAGACCATTTCAACAGCAGAATTTTCAAAGTGCATCATACAAATAGACTGGTAATGAAAAACATAAGGTCATTCCAATACAGACAAAAAAATCATTAGAGGATATTCAGAGTATCATATTCCCTAAGGAAAATGTTTTGCCAGGCACTCAATATTCCAGATGGAATTGTCCTAGTGAAAGTGTTTTTGCTTTATCAAATAAGAAAATGTCTTCTAATAAAGTATATAGAAAGCATAATACTTACAAAACTTTAGACAAATCCCCTTTGAATTCAGAAACAGGGCAACTCTTCCCACTATATTTCTATTGCTGTTTAACTCAGTGAGATGAGAGAGGAAAAAGGCTGGGACAAGGACTACTATGACAGGGAATTACATATAAAAGAAGTCTCTAAAATGATCAAACTGCCAATGGTATAAAATAATCCTAAGTGCTCCTAGATCTAGAATCAATTCTAGTATATAATGTTACAGGAGTGCTGAGAAGATTATCAGTATTTATAAATGTAATCAAATTGTGGCAGTTGGGGTTAGAAATCTGGCTCAGTGGTTAGGAGCACTTGGTATTCTTGCAAAGGATCCAAATTCAGTTTCCAGCACTGACCTGGCAACTCATAGCTATCTATATCTATAGTTTCAGGAGATCTGATGCCCTCTTCTAGTTTCCATAGGTATCAGGCACATTCATGGTGCAAATACATGCCTGTAAGCAAAAGACCCCCAAAACAACAATAATAGAGTTATTCTAATTCTGAGAATCAAGAAAGAGATCTAAAAAGAAATTTCAAACTTCAGGGAGAAAATTTGTAAATGTTGGAATTACAAAAACAAATCTGTATGAATAGAGAAATACTCAAGGTCATGGGAAGAAGATTCGGTAACTTAGATTGATTTTCTTTAAATTAATCTATAAAATTCAAGACCATTATAATGAAGTTCAAACAGAATTGTTATGGACTAATAGTGATGAGGAGTATAACATTAGTGTGTAGACAGACAAATAAATCAATGTAAGAAAGTCTAGTAACAGATTAAGACATTTAACAACTTAGAATGTAAGAAACACACAGCATCAAAGATTTAAAGAAAGCCAAGGATGTTCAATAAATGATGTAATCACTTTAGAAATAATAAAATTAGTTTATATCATTCTAAAATGTATATATATATATTATATACATTATATATATGCATCAATAGCACCTGATGATGAAACAGAACACAAGTTTGAAGGAAAGAAGAGATTAGTATATAAGAGGATTGGGAGGGTAAAGGGAAGGAAGAAGAGCTGTAATTAAAATACATTTTCAAAAGTAAAAAATAAAGTTCTTTCATTGGAAGAATTATGGGAAAAAGTCTTTGGTTTGATACAGACTTCTGTGTACCTGAGCCTCACCTCAAACTGGCTATGCTTGCCCAAGGATGACTGAGGTCCTGATCTTCCTGCTTCCATCTCTCAAGTGTTAAGATTGGCACCATCTTCCTGCTTCTGTCCCTCATGTGACATCATGCCTGACTGGGAGAATTCTCCGGGAGTGCAAAATTCACCCAACTTAGGAGATTTAATTTTGCTGGATTTCTTTTAAGTGTTTTTGATCATAGAACTCAAGAAAATTCACTTCTTCAAAGTCAGCAAGGAGAGGAAGACTAAGCATCATTTCAAAACAAGTAAATGAAACACAATCAGTCCATCCCTTTGCTCTGACTCTAATATACACATCATAAGAGTGGTATGCACTATTACTTTTGTGGTCTGTCCTATAAACATATCATAGGCCATTCCACACTTAAAGGGAAGCAACTGTCTAAAGACAAGAACAACATAGACAAGGCTAAAAACCGGTCCAGCACTTTAAAATTCTAACATTGCCTAAAGTTACAGGCATAACTCAAAAGTTAGAGTATACCCCCACCATAGTCCATTTTATTCCTGTTTGCAGAGTTAAATCTGCCTTCCCCTATTCTTCCCCAAATTCAATACCCTCAACTACTAAAAGGTGCACATGTCCACAAAAATCATCCCTACTAAAGTGGATGCAACACTAGAGCAAATACCTAGTGGTTCCATGATGATACGAGCATAGCAGAAAACTCAGCTGACTGCTTTGAAAGAAGAAAATAAATGCTTAGTGGGATGTAGAATAAGCTATCCCACTTAATCTATTAATATTCCAGGCTCTGTTTTCCCTCCAGACCTTCCAAATCATAATTTCCAGAATGTTCTGTCCTTCAGTAGCAAAAAGTGTATGAAAGTAAACACACTGGCCAACACTGGAGATGTGAACTCAGACAGATTGTATTTCCCAGGACTGCCCATGGAAAGAAGGCAAAGGAAGGTTCCACTCTTTGGCATGTAATGAATAACGTCACAGAAAGAAACTGTTGCTGATTCTAAACTAAGAACATTAACTCTGATCCACAGAAGAGTCTCACATAGGCCATCATTCTCCCTAAGTCACATCTGAACCAGCAATGATAAGAGAGGCGCTTCATTAAGTGTTCACTACTTCCCATGCACTGTATGAAGGATTTATATGAATTACTGCACTTAGTTATCATAATAAAACCTAGATTAGGCACTTTATCTTAGTTCTCTAGGTGAATATACTGAGGCAATGTGTAACTGGGGAACTTGCCCAAATACCAGCGATTGGCTAGTGGCACTGCACAGATCTGAAAGTGTAAGAGTCTTCAACATCTGACATTTTAGCTCTCCCTTATTATAATGTTCATCCCACAGAATTTTTAAATGGTTGTTAATGGAAAATGGTACTCTTCACATATTATTACAAAAACGTTAATGACAAGCTTATTAAAAGAAAAATATCACTGTAACATTTTAAGATTTTTTATTTATATTATGTGTATATGTTTCTATGTATGTGTATACACATGTGAGTGCAGTGCCCACAGAGTCCAGAAGAGGGGATCACATCTCCTGGAGCTGGAGCTGTACATGGTTGTGAGCCACCCATTGTAGGTGCTAGGAACAAACTCGGGTTCTCCACAAGAACAACACATGGTCTGAACCCCTACTCTGTCTCTCCAGTCCGTGGAACAGATTTTCAGTCTGCCCAATAGTAGCTGTGCTTTACTGAGAAAATAAATTAGCCTTTTTTCTCTTAGATGATACATGTATTTTGCCCTGTTTTCCTTATGGGCTGTAGCAATGAAGAATTATAAATTCTTCTGAAAGCATTACCTAAAGCAAAGCAATAAAATTTCAAGATACAAGCAATAATTTCTACATGTGAGAAACATACAAAAAATAAGATAGACAGACTGTTCAATAGTCTGTGTAGAAATCAGGACATACAATATATGCTGGATAAAATGCACCTAAATTTCTTGATTACCTAAAATCAAATGCTACTTAAAACTTTGCTTTAAAAAGATGGCATGATGCAAGTCTATCATCCACCAGCTCCGGCAAACCTTCCATAGCATTCAGTCTCCAAACACACTCAACAAGGCTCACATGATGGAGAATATAAAATATAGAGGATATAGGGAGGCATCTCCTAGTACTGAGAAGAGCACCTTTAAAGTCAAACAGCTTCATCCTTTCACCATCCTGTAGGGTTATGAATAGTTACCTTGCAAGGGTATTCAAACAATTATGAATGCTCATATTCAATAGAGATTGGCTTGATTTAGTTTCTGGATACCACACTAACACAAAGATGTCCAGATAATTAAATGCTCTGCAGAACAAAAACCAGTAGCAACACCAAGGAAAGCTTCTGAAAGACAATTTTTGAAAGAGCAAACATCCTTGTAAGGAATGCTCTCTAGTGAGCTAAGAGAGCTCAGGAAAAAAGTACAGTCCCCAAGGCTACTCAGAGCCATTTACGTAGCCCACAAGTTATATGTCTACCTTGAAGAGACAGTGTAAAGGACAAGCAATACTTTCTTCAGAGTAAGAAATACAAAAAATACCTCCCAAGACCTGACTAGGAGGAAAGACCTAATAACCACTGATGTATTGGATGAATTGAAGACGCTAACACCTTCATCCGTCTCGGAAAGAGGAGAACCTGATCCTATGGACTAGAATTCCCAATGAAGATGGCTCTGTGCCCAGATAGTCTCCTGCCAGACACAAGTTAGGGAGATCCCAGATCGCTAATAATAGAAACACCTGGCAGAATAAGTTTAAGTTTTAGAGAACAATAGGATGGCATTTTGGACCATAATTTATATACTTTCAAATGTAATGGGAGCACACAACAGAAACAAGCCAAAGAGTCAAAAGATAAATCAACCCAAGTAGAACCAACAGGTGGAAAATAGGCAAGAAACCAGGTTTTGACAGGGGTTTTCCAGATAAAATTCCCAGACCTAGACTCTACACCACTGCGACTAAAATGTCTATGAAGAAAAACATAAAAGTTTTATGAAGAATGGTAAACTTTTTAAGAAAAGGAGGGTAGTGTCAGTTTCACTCCCCCAAATAAGAAACAACAAAAATCAATGAAATTAAAGCACCAGTGCTCAGTTTAATAGCAAATGAAGAGAATTTAATAAATTCTCCCAAAGATAAAAATAGGTTCCCTAAAGGGTCTGAAGATGTTATTTTAGGATGATGCACCAACATAAGTACTAAAGTACCTGAAAGTATAAAATGCAAAATGACAATAATTAGCAGTAGGTGTAGTAGCTTGTGCCTTTAAAATTTAGGACTCTGGAGTCTGAGGTGGTAATATTGTCACATTCGAGGCCAGAATAGAACATATAGTGAGTTCCAGGCCTGATTCATCTACATAGCAAGATTCTGTCTCCATAGGGGGATATAATGAGAATGCTTATTCTTTATTAGATGAAAAAAAATATTGAAATAGATGATTGCTGCAGATTTCCTGAAACCAATGATAGATATTAATGTACAGAATTAAAGATTCACTGGACTTCAGCTTCATGGAATATTTAGCAAGGTTAAAGAAAAAGTCTTCCTCTCTTACATTATTATCACAAAATTTTGAGATATTAAGCCTGTGACTTTTCTTGAATCAGTTAGAGCTGAAGTTATGAAATGATAAATTCTAAGTGGAAGGAGAGGCAGGTGCAAGAGGATAACAGGCTGGAAGCATTTTCTTCTCTGAGGCAGACACAGTGAGACAACAATAAGAGTCATTCCCTTCAGATTATTCATGAACTGGGAAAAGCTAAGCATGACATGGTCAAGTGTGCGCAGAGTACTCTGTGGCTTGGAAAGACATGGGGCCCCTGTGGTCTCTCTATAGTTTCTTCTCCAGAGACTCCATCACCTAACTCTTAAGAAGGTGGGTGGGAGCTGTTGAGGAACCATTTCTTCCAGACTAGAACATTCTCTCCTGGAGAGAGAACAGCTTGTACAACTTACGAGGAACAGGAAGCTCATACATCTGAGAAAGATTAAGGAGCCCAGAGAGCTGGAGACTCACTCGGCATCTTCCCAATGCCATTTACTGTCGCTGCTGCTGAGAATAGGAGACTCTCTGACTGAACTGTCTACACATTTCACAAGGAATAGTAGGTATGTGGTATTTGTGAGTGAATACCCATGTTGAGATGAGCTTTGAGGTAATGAAACTGCCTTTGAATCATCCGTTCTCCTGCAAGTAACCCCAATAGGCTAATCTGTTCAAGCCAGATATGAGTGGAACAATTTCTTTTGATCTAGAAATGAATAGATGTTTGCTCATATCTCCCCAGAGGAAGTGACACCATGAGAGTCAGGAGAGGACTTCCGTTCTGGTTCAGACCAGAAGAAGGGGAGTTGGAACAGCAGGAGGCACATGAAGGCAGCCTGGATCCTTCTTCCTGTCATCCTTTACTGTGTGTGTGTGTGTGTGTGTGTGTGAGAGAGAGAGAGAGAGAGAGAGAGAGAGAGAGAGAGAGAGAGTGTGCACGCGCGCACTTGTGAATGTGAGGAGGGAGAGGGGGTGGGTGTGTATAGTGTACAGTATACAGTATACAGTGGAAGAATGGTAGGACTAGAGCTAAGCCCAGAACCACAGCTGGAGAAGGCTGTGTCAAGAGATCCAGAAACTTAGCACCATCCATGCTAAAGCAAGTCTTATTCATAATTATGAATCCATACATTATGTACTCACTCATAGGTGGTTTTTAAACATAAAGCAAAGAAAACCAGCCTACAAACCACAATCCCAGAGAACTTAGACAACAATGAGGACACTAAGAGAGATTCACATAGATCTAATCTACATGGGAAGTAGAAAAAGACAAGATCGCCTGAGTAAATTAGGAGCATGGGAACCTTGGGGAAGGGTTGAAGTGGGTAGGGGAGAGGCAAGGAGGGGAGCAGAGAAAAATGTAGAGCTCAATAAAAATCAATAAAAGTAAAATAAAATAAAAAATCTATACATTAAAGTGGCACCTGCAAGGCTGGTGATGTGGTCCAGCAGACAGAGGTGCTTGCCTGTGGGTCTGACGACCTGAGTTCAATCCCCAGATCTCTGAGAAGAGGCTTCTCAGAGTCATCGCCTCACCTCCTCACACACATACACCCACACACAACCAGTGTGGAAGTCAGAATGGCCAGCAGGAGGTCCAATAGGAAAACGTTCCTTCTTTTGTCTCAAGACACAATATGAGTTCTATTTAGTGAAGCTCCTTCGTAAGGACTGCGCCCCTGTCAGGTCTATCAGTGACCAGCTTGGTTGTTCACTCCTGTGCCGGCTTTCTTTGTTTTTGTTTTGTTTTGCTTTGTTTTTGGTCGTTTTTTATTTCATTAGCGTTTCTGTAGCACAAATTCTAATTGGTCTCAATAATAAAAACCCGGATAGATGCAGAGATCTACAGTTAAGCACTGGGCTGAACCCCTGGAGTCCAGTCATAACGAGGAAGGAACAAAATGGCCAAGACCATAAAGGGGGAAGCCTACAGAAACAGCTGACTTAAGCTACTGAGTTCTCACTGACGCAGGACTGACAGATGTGGAAACAACATAATGCTGAACTAGGCCCTCTGAATGTGGGTGAGAGTTGTGTGGCGTGGACAGTTTGTGGGGCCACTAGCAGTGGAACCAGTATTTATCCCTAGTGCATGAACTGGGGCTTTGCAGTCCATTCCCTATGGAGGGATACCTTGCTCAACCTAGATGTGGGGTGGCTGGAGGCTTGGTTCTGCCTCAAGTGATGTAACAGACTTTGTTGACTCCCCATGGAAGGCTTCACCCTCTCTGAGTAATGGCTGGGGGTGGGATAGGGAGAAGGTGAGAGGAGTGGGAGAACTGGAGGGAGAGGTAACTGGGATTGGTATGTAAAATAAGATTGTTTAAAAAAAAAAGAAAAGAAAAGAAGAAAAGCCCACAGTCAGATATTAGGGATCAAAAGCTGAAAGATCAGAGAAAGAGAGCCCTCAGCCACTGTTCTTATTGCTACAAAATTCCTCATACCAAATGGGGTATCCTGCTTTCACTCCCTAATATCTGACTCTGGGTTATTATCATTAAGACTAATTAGAAAATCGTGTTACACCTCTCCAATACTTTGTCTTCTTGGAATTATTCTGCCAAACACATACCTTCCATGGAAGCCTTTGCCCTGGAGCTCACACAGCAGAGCTGTTAGGTGGGAAGGTAATAACAGCTTTGGCTGTTTTTATGGATGGTGCTCATACAGGAACTATAAAACTTATCCCAATTTACATCTCATTAAGACACCAGTTTTAGATATTTTAGATAGGTGGTAATCTATAAGTGTGGGAGGGAAAGCAAAACTTTGAGGGGTGATATGTAGGAAGATTTCTTATGACACAGAGACAAAAATTATCAGTGATAAAAAGGTAATAATAATTTTGAATACATAGGAATTAAGAAAGAGTACCTGTTCAACAGGAGGCCTCCTTGAGAGAATGGCAATGCAGGTCACAGGAAAGGCATTTATAACATCTAGCTAGTAAAGAGTTTGCATGAAGAACATAAAGTTAAGTCTAAAAAAGTGATTGAAAAAAATGACAGAAATCTAGCACAAAAATAAGGCAGGAAAATAGTTGAGTAGTCACTTCATCCGAAACGATCCACAAATAGTAACCAGACATGAAAATAAAAACACAAGTCACTAGCAATGCAAACTAAGACCACATACACATGCATACATGCAGACATAAACACATGTGCACACACACATGGACAAATACTACTCAGACCTAAAACCATGACTAAAGGTATTTATAGCTGGTTATCTAAGAAGAAAAGAAAGGGAGTAAGGGAAACTCAACTCTGCTGATAGGAGTTTAAGTTCATACAAACATGTGGGGAAATTGAGCAGTTCCCACTTTAATTTTATATATACACCTAACCTATGACCCAGTCATCACACCCCTAGAATTCCATCTTTCAGAAATACATTCATGAACAAGTGAAACATACAAGATTGTCCATGGAGGCATTTTAATAGGCTCAAAATAGAAACAAAAATTATCTAGTACTGACTGAACAAATCAACCATTGGTATATTTTCCCAGAAGAAAATAGTTAAAGAGTTTGGTACACATAAAGATAGAAGCAGGAGGAACAAAATTTCAAGGTCAGCCTCACCTACAAAGAGAGTTCAAGGCCAGCCTGACTTGCAAAGAAAAAAGAAAGAAAGAAAGAAAAGAAAAGAAAAAGAAAAAATATGGAACACCAGCTATATGCACTAGAAGTGACATGATATTACATAAGAACTGAGATATATCATAAACTTAAATTGCAGAGCATACAACAGGAAATCATCCTGTTGATAGGCCTACACTATACATAGGCATAGATAACAAACAAAGAAAAGGACTTCTATAACATCAGGATTATTGTTACTTTCAAGGGAAGAAAAGAAGCTAGGTTAATTTGGGGTTCAAGAATACTTACTGGCAATGGTGCTTCTTGATCTAGGATGTAGCTACAAAGATACCAACGTAACCACTCCATGGCATATACCCAAAAGATGCTCTACAATACCACAAAAATACTTGCTGAATTATAGAAACTTTATTTGTAATAACCAGAACCTGGAAACAACCTAGAAGTCCCTCAACCAAGGAATGGATAAAGAAAATGTGGTACATTTACACAATGGAGTACTACTCAGCTGTTAAAAGCAGTGACATCATGAAATTTGCCAGTAAATGGATGAAGCTAGAAAAGATCACCCCAAGTGAAGTAACCCAGAAAGACAAACATGGTATATACTCACTTATAAGTGAATATTTGTCATAAGGTAAAGGATAACCACCTTAACATCCACAGATCTAAAGAAACTAAGTAACAAGAAAGGCTCAAGGTGGGAGAGACACACAAATCTCACTGAGAAAGGGAAACAGAAAAGATACCACAGGTGGATGGCAGGGGCCTTTGGGTAAGGAGTGGACATTGAAACAAGAGGGATGGGATGTGGGAGGACTGAGGGAGAAAGTACTGAGAAAGACAAATGGAAACTGGGGGCATCTCTGGGATGAACTAGAAACCTAGTGCAATGGAAACTCCCAGGAATTTTTGAGTGTGACCCTAGCTAAGACCCCTAGCAATGGGAAACACAGCACCTGAAACAGCCATTTCCTGTAACCAGGCAAGACTTCTAGTGGAGGGATTGAGACCCCACCCCAACCACATAACCTCTGACCTACAACTTGTTCTGCCACAAAGGTGGCGCAAAAGTAGCTAACTTCATGGGAGCAGCCAACCAATGACCGGTCTAGCTTAAGACACATACTGTGAAAGGGAGTCCACCCTGAAAATATTTGGAGATATATAACTCAGAGGCTGAACAGCCCAGAGATCTAGAATAGAACCAAATATGAAGGGCACAAAAGAAAAAGTCTATGAGATAATTCCTAATGGTATTCTGTTATACTCATAGATCATTGCCTAGCCCACTTGTCATCCAAGAGGCTTCACCCAACAACTGATGGAAACAGATGCAGAGACCCACAGCCAAACATCAGGTAGACCTCAGGAAATCCTGTGGAAGGGGGGGGGGATAAAGGGAGCCAGAGAGTTCAAGGACACACTGGGAAAATGCACAAAGTCAATTGACTTGGAAGCACAGAAGCTGAACCACCAACTAGAGGACTGATCTGTGTCCTCTACACATGTGCTTCAGTTGTGTGGCTTGGTCTTCTTGTAGGACTCTTGCCAGAGAAAGCGGGGGCTGTCTCTAACTCCATTGCCTGCTCTTGGGACCCCTTTCTCCTGCTGGGTTGCTTCATTCAGCCTTAACAGGAGAGAAGGTACCTAGTCTTGTTGCACCTTGATATTCCGTGGCTGACTGATAAACATGAAAGGCCTATACTTTTCTGATGGGAAAATTGAGGGAAAAGATTGGGGGATCAGGATCTTGGGGGAGGGACTGGAAAGAGTGGAGAGAGGGGAAACTGTAATCAGGCTGGGGAAAGAGATTAATTAATTAAAAAATTTTAAGAGATATTCAGTTTATAATGATCTGCTAAGCTACATGGCTTTATTCAGTAGGTATGTAATACTTCAGAATAGAAAACTTGAGAAGGCAGAAATTGTCTTGACACATAGTTCACTTTCTACCCAACTTTAACTTTCATTATTATAAAGGAAATGCTTGTTATAGAAGAAAAACTTAGACATGAGACCTGAGACATTCAGCCACAAAGACATGCCACCATTGCCCACATGGGGTTTCCCATTTCCCTTTGAATATTTCATGACATTCCCCAAGTGGTCAGGGTACTGTGTGCCCTATTACTGAAGTGACTCTTGCGATGCTACTAAACGCCTTCCCAGAAGCTGAACTCCACAGAGCTCCCCTGATTCCATAGTCTTTTTTCTCACTCAAGGAAGCCAACAGGAACCAGAGACCTCATAGGAGGCAGGCCATCGTCGCTGCTGCCTACTCATTCCCACTATAAATTAGTTGTTTGGATTTTGACTCTGTCTTTAATGGTGTATGTGGTTTCTCATCACATTTTTTATTTATGTAGAAGACACTCTTAGTAATATCATTTAAGAGGAAGGAAGAAGGAAAAAATGGGGAAATAACTGTAATCATTTGCTATGAGACTCTTTGGGCTGTGGCTACTCAAGTCCACGTTAGTGCTTCAGGAAGGTCATGCTGTATTCTCGGTCTCTGTATTATTCATTTCCAGACATATTTTGTTCCAGCAAAAATTTGTCTTCTGCCATGGCTTGGATAATTACCCTTGAAAGGGCCATGTGTTAAGAACTTAGTCTTTAGCTTGAGCCACCATGGGGACACAATGTTTAAGAAGTGTTAGCCTATAATTAGAGGACAGCACCCCAGCAAGACACCAAGTGTTACCAAAGAAAAATCCAGTACCAGGAATGGATTGCTTCTTTTAGAACTGTTGGTCAATAGAGTCTCATAGACTTCTAAACATTGTAGGCAGTTACCAGTGTTCCTGATTATCAGCCAGAACTTGACAATAAGACGTTGTTAATGAAGACACCAACTACGTGGATCATAAACATAGAGCAAGAAAGCTAATACTCACATGGAAGCCATCATCTTTCCTGGCAAGTTTTCACAATGCTACAAGGTGCTAGGCACACTACCAGAGGAGAGAAAGCTATCATCAGTTTCACCCAGCCAGCAATCTGGCTCAATGTCCTCTCAAGTCTTCCCCACCCACATTTCCAGTGACAATACACTGGCTCTGCCTCCACTTTTTCATGATATCTACCTCCTTTCACACATCATATAATTCACTGATGTTCCATTCGTATTTACTGAAGTGCCATTTGCTATTTCTTTTTAGTCTCCCATGTAAAAGGTAAGTTCCAAAAGGGCAGGCACTTGGGATTTGTTTGCTGATCAGTTCCAAGACCCAGGAATATCAGCACATAGAAGGCACTCAATAAATGCTTATATATTAAAAATAGAGAGAGAGAGATGGGGTCCTGTCATATGAAGTGTGCTGAAAGGATACTTACTTGTAGAGGATGACTGTAGAACCTAGTCTCTGTTCTTTTGCTTCCTGATCCCCAAGTTGGGAGTAGATTATTGTGCTGCATGCCTTAATACACTCCCTCACTATAGGCTCCAAAGCAACAAGGGTAGGGTCATGGGCTGAAGACCAACACTGTGAGCCATAACGAAACTTTCCATTTTCCAAACTAATTCCCTCAGGTGCTTTATTACAATAGCAGCCTCTAACACACCCTCTAATGCTATTGTACTGAAAGCCTTTCTCTGAGAGAGGTTTATGAAACCAGTGTACTTCACCAATGAATAAATTACCCATCACAGATGCACTTCCAGCTCCAGCGTGATATGATTTGCCCTGACCCCGTTAGACTCCATCAGTGCAACTCCGGGGATGCTAATTGTAATACTGTGTTATTTGCACACGGAATCCAGGGGCAATGTCCTGCCTTAAGAGTTTAATGGCTCTAAAGCATCAAGGAACAGACTATGTTAGCCCTCTCTGGCTTTTTCATCAGCTGGTGGCCTCTGTGGGAAAAAACAAAATGAGAGTAGAAGAGCCTTGGATAGTTTTTCATTTTCACCTGCTCATTAAACCAAAGGAAAAACCTCATCTTCCCTGCTGAGAACCTTCTGATCTGGGGGCTCACCTCAGATTTGAGCCAGGAATGCAATGTCCACCCATGTTTAGCATGGTCAACGGAAGTAGAATTTGAGGAATGACCAGAACCACTAATGGGATCATTAAATTTTCTAGCGCTTTAGAAAAATGAATTGGCAAATTAATTTTAATGGTAACTTATAGTTAGCTCAATATGTCTCATATATTATCATTTTAACATATATAATTGTTGAGATAATCTCTATTTTCCTTTTAAATCTTAAAATGTATACATATAGGTATTGTGTATATATCCATTTCAATTTGGAGTCATCAAATAATAATAATAATAATAAACCAACAAGATGGTTTAGTGGGTAAAGGCACTTGCTGCCAAGCCTGATGACATAAGTTCAAATTCCTGGGGCCCACAGTGTAGAAGGAAAGACCTGAACCCTTTAACTCTGGCCTCCACATGTACACTGTGGCATACATGGTTCTGGAGCCTTAAACAACTTGACAAGTCATATATTGCATGTTCATCAGGAATTTTCTTTCTAAGCATAGTTCTCAACTCTTTGTATAACTTGATGAACTCATCAGGATGCACGGCCTTTATGTCTCTTATGGAAGCAAGACAATGGTGCTTTTCAAAGCACCCAAGGGACCTTACAAGGAGGACTGAGTCAGAAGATTATCACAGAAAATATTCACCCAAATAGGAGGCAAGAACCACAGACACTGGTGGTTCTTGTCCGTAAAGATTTAGGAGCTAGCACTATAAATTCAATGTTTTCTCTTGGGCAGCAAGGAGATGTATACAACCAACTGAAGGGATAATATGGACCACTAGTCATAACTTGTGCTTCCAGAATGATGCATCTATGAAAACATAAAAATAGATATCCACAACAGGCATGATTTATACTTTAATGGAATATTCCTTTGAAATTGTTGAACATATGTCGTCCACCTTTATAGCACAAGCGTGTGATTTCTTTTGAGGGTATACGATAGGAATATGCACTGCTAGATGGATTCTAAAATTGTTTAATCCCTGAGACTCTGCAGCATCTTAGGTCGATGTTTATCTATATCTCTATCTTCTGTTTATCTATTATCTATTATCTATCTTCTATTATCTATTATCTATCTTCTATTATCTATTATCTATCTTCTATTATTTATTATCTATCTTCTATTATCTATCCTTCTATGTGACATTATACTAATATGTAAATGGTATCACCAGAACAAATACATATTGAAAAACTGAAAAAAATGACAGCATCTGAAGGTTTAAAACATATAGATTCAAATATTGGCTTTAAAATTTCTGAAGCCCCCTCCCCCGAGTGTGCACATTGAAGATCTAAACCCCAGTATGGTGGTACCAGGAGGTAAGGCCTTTGGGAAGCCGTTGTTTCATGAATAGAGAGTCCTCTTGAGTGGGTTACTGCCTTCTAATGGTGGAAGAGCCCAGACCCAAGTACACACATAATGGTGCTTGCTCAGGTAACCTAGTTCTCTCCTCCTCTCACAATTCATCCCCACCCCTTTTCTCTACGCCATGCTAGGAACAAAAAGAAAACAGCCATCTACAAGCCAGGAGGAGAGCCCTCCTCACACACAAGGTAGCAACATCTTTTCATTTGACTTCCCAGCCTCCAGAACTGTGGAAATAGACATCTGATGTTTAAGACACTTGGTCAATCCTACTCCATTATAACAGCCACCTGTTTACCAAACTCTAAAAATAACAACTTTGAAATGCTCTGTTTACTTGTTGAATGGTAGAAAGTCACCTCCCACCAGGAAAGTGCTAAGTACACACTCAAAAATCACAGAGAATCATTTTCCTGGATCAAAAACACCGACGCAGAGCTACATAGAGCTTGGCCTTCAGCCTCAGGGAACACAAGTAAATTATTTGGGTAGGGCTAACATGCTATTCACTGCAGTAAGAAAGGCTGTTAGTTCATTCCTGGCTGCTCAACTCTGAAATAACCACAAAGAAACTGTATTATTTGCAATATTCTCTGGCCAATAGCTTATGCATAGTTCTAGCTCACTCTTTTCTCTTAAATTAATCCATTTCTATTATTTTATATTTTACCACAAGGTTCATGGCCTACTGGCAAGGTTCCAGCTGCCAGCTTGCGTCTTTCTCCTCTGGCAGCTCCATGGCTTCTCTTGACTCAGCCTACTCTTTCACCCAGCATAAGTTTAGGTTTCCCCGCCTAGCTCTATTCTACCCTATCACAGGCCAAGGCAGTTTTCTTTATTCATTAATCAATAAAAGCAACACATATACAGAAGGACTTCCCACACCAATTCACTAACCAGACATTGCAGGTGCTGTACTTTCTCTGACCTAGAAATCGGGCAGACCAGATTTTATGTCTAGCCTAGTCAAATAGACCTTCACTAAGTCACTGCAATGGCTAATAATGTGTATCTATTTCTTAAGGCTATGTGAAGATGGTGGGTTTTAGTTCCTGGCTGAAATGCTGCACACACAGTGACTGGTTCAGAAATGAGCACCCATGAAAAGCATGGTCTGCTGTCAGCCTCAGTTCAGGCCTTTCTCTTACCCCCAGCAGGGAGGGAAGACAGAGACAATGACTCCAAATTCCCTCTTTCTGTTAGTCTGCTAAGGGAGCCATTTGGCTTCCACCATATGACATCACCAAATGGAAGGCCACCAAATCTGATCAGCTCCAGAACTGACAACTGCATTCAAGAAGTCATTGAAACCTACACAGCCATCACCACCATGAAGTTTTCCAGGATAACTAGAAAGCCCACAAGTCTTAGAATCCCAGAGACTGTCAATCAAAGAAAGGAATCCATGCAGAAAACTAACTCCATCCAAGTCAGAAAGTCTAAGAAGTAGATTGCAGCATCTGTACTATTTATGGGGAGAAAATGACAAGTGGGCAACATTCAGAAAATAGAATAAGCAACATTCAGAGGAAAACTGTCGTAGAAAAATATACTTCCATATAATATTAATAATAAGAAATATCACAAAGAAACATTACCAAATTCATGTAAGTAGAAAGGTAGAGATGCTGAAAGCCAAAGCATAGTAATTCCATCAGTATCTTTTTCTTATTATCATTGCAAAATATTCTCAGGCCTGAAGTACAAGTTCTATAATATCTTGTCAATTTCTTCATCTTCAAGGTGATACTGATAATACTACCCAACAAGTTGTCCTTCCATTTGTAAACTATTTCCATCAAATATAACTTTATTTTACAGATTTGAAGGATGAAAATACATAGCAAACCAAAACTGAATTTTAGGCAAACAGAATGTATTGGTAGTACATTTTCACATACTTTGGAAAGTATTAATTGTTTTTCTGCAATTGAAATGTAGTACAGTATATTATGTTTTACCTGGATACACTAAATATGATGTAGGCACAGCCTTGTACATTCAGTTTGGCCAAATGTATAGACTTTCTTGAAATATTAAGAGGTATCATTAAAGACAATGAAATGACATTTTCTAGTCTTGAAACCATAAAGCATTTGTGAAGTACCTTTACTGACACCTTCCTTTGACTCCAACACTCTCAAATTGACACATGAAGAAATTGGCTAGCTGTTCAATGGCATCCTGCTAGTAAGTTAAACCACCTGGCATTTAAATCTGGATAATCTCACATTGCTGCTCATGCTTTTTTGTAAGGTTAATGATAGCAGGCACAACCACAATCTATCACATGCCTACTGCATTGACTGTGAGGTCCTGTGGCTGGGCTTTATGAGTTTTCTGTTGATGTGACAAAATATTGGCCAAAAAAAAAAAAACTAAGGGAGAAAAGGTCCATAGGCTTACACTTCCACTTCATAGTCTTTCATTGAAAAAGAACAGGGTAGGAACCTGGATGCAGGAACTGTGTAGGCTGAGACTACTTGTTCATTTCCCGGTCACCCAGACCCAGATAATCACACAGAAACTATATTAATTACAACACCGTTTGGCAAATATCTTAGGCATATTTGTAACTAACTTTCACATCTTAAATTAACCCATTACTATTAATCTGTGTATCGGCACAAGGCTGTGACTTACTGGGAAGGGTCCGGTGGGCGTCTTTCTCCTTCGGCAGCTATGGCATCTCTCTGACACCACCTACTTTCTCTATATATCTTTATTCAGATTTCCCACCCAGTTTTACTCTAATTTGGCCATCGGCCAAAATAACTTCTTTAATAACCTAAGGTAATAAAATATATTCAGAGCATACAGAGGGGAATCCAACATCAGAACTGGAACAGAGGCACAGGAGGATACTGCTTACTGGCTTCTTCCAAGGCTTATGGTCAGTTATCTTTCTTATACTTCCCATGACCACTTGTTTGGAATTGGCACCACCATAGTCAGCTGTGCCCTTTCTCCTCAATCATTATTAATAAAAAAAAAGTCCCACACAGAATTGTCTGCAGGCCAATCTGATGCAAATATTTTCTCAGTTGAGGCTCCCTTTTGCCAGATGGCACTAGTTTGTGTCAAG
This sequence comes from Myodes glareolus, assembly GCF_982192425.1. NCBI lineage: Eukaryota > Metazoa > Chordata > Mammalia > Rodentia > Cricetidae > Myodes > Myodes glareolus. The sequence continues at coordinate 76,552,879 of NC_142034.1, read as the reverse complement.
TTGACAAAAAACTAACCTGCACAATGGGTCATCTCTTCCTTTGTATGAAGAGGAACCTACACAAGGAACATTTCCACCAAATAATATTTATATCTTCTCCCTCTAAATGTGTCAACAAACTAAATCATCAATGATTCATTTTAAGTAATTTAATTCAGAACTTTGCAAACCACTGGGGCATTATTTGGATAGATGATGTCTATTAATGTCCAAGTATTTGCCTCTTTTTCTAGACTTTCTGACCCTTGGGAACAGAAGTTCTGTGTTAGTTATCAAAGTACCTTCCTTTCTTGATCATGAAAAGTGGAACTTTCAAAGAGGAGAGACTCTGAAACAATCTGTCAGATAAATGAGCAAATGAAACAAGTATAGAAAACATTAATTTCAAGTCCTAGAAAAGACCAAAGGTAACCCACCAGATTAATAATTTCAAGCTATCACATCAGAATCATCTATTAGAAAAATATTGGAGGAAAGTAGAGCGGAGTTTGGGTGATGTTGGCTTAATTAGTCTATGTTACTGTGATTCCTCAACGAACAGGTCACTCCACTGTGCAGTTCACAGCACATATGAGTGAAGTCTTTAAAAGGAATCTATCTGCTCTTGTCATATAAAATGTTATTAAGAGATCTGTGGTGTGTGATCATTGGCAAATACTTAGAGATAGCTGAGCTTTGAGGACTAACAGTAAATCTACCCAAGATCTAGTACAAAGTCATCAGTGGCCATATGACTACTCTGATCCAGAAAGTCTGGGATGGGAGGATGGAAGGAGAGGAAGGAGAAAGGAATAGAAAGGACCAAAATAATGTAAATGGAGAAAGAACATACATACTCAGAAAAGAAAAACTCTTGGTGAAAAATAATAGATGGATTCAATAATTGATTAAGTTTTAATCCAATCTCTACAACCTGTTAAGGACAGAATTCATTAGGTCCTTTCCTAACTGGGCCTCCATTTCTTCATCTGAGTAGCAAAGGCAACAAACTAGAACAACATTTCTCCAAATAATGACTGCTGTGGGTCCATGGGAGATCATTAAGTGACATGTAAAGAGAAAAAAGCACCCCTGTGGATAATTAAATTTGTGAAATGCTGGGCTAAGCAATACAAAATGGTGTTTCTTTGCTTTTGAAGTTCTAATATGGTTTCTTTTCTTGTCTTTAAAGGGGGATAATAGAGCCTCCTGATGAAGTTCTTGGGAGACCGCTAAGAGCAGAAGAAAGGGTTGCTCCCATCACTGTGACTACCGTCTCCACCACTGTTATCATTAACCTGGGACATGGAGCAATACCACACAACAAAGCATTCTGCAAACTTAGAAAGTGCTGTCCTTACTATATTCATGTTTTAAAATTATCTTCCCGAGGGCTACTATTGCTCCGTGCACCATCTGAGATGTCCGAACTAGAAAGATCCACAGCCTCATCCCTCCCTGACATCCTCTACATAGTAAACTAAACTTTTAAATACAGGCTACCAGACATTAAGAGAGTGCTAAAGGCACGCAAGAAGTCCTAAAGGGATATTTGTTCAAATAAAAAAAAATCAATGATTTCTTTATTAAGCTGGGAGACTTTCTGAGTTGCCTGGGTCACTGGCAACTTATTACTGGTCCCAGCCCTGTCTCCTCTCCGTGGGTCTGACATTCCAACAGGGAAACATGAACTTTCAGCATATCTACTATGTGGGCTCTACATCATGCCCTCTCAGACTAATTCACTCACAATCACCCAGGCCATCAACTTCCTCATTCCTTCCTTCCCTTATTTCTCCATTCAGTAAATATCTACAAAAGCTCCTCCCCTTAGATCTCAACATTGCTATAGCCGAGAGAAGACTGGAATGGTGTTTCACTCATAGGAATAGCCTTTACAGTAATTATGGTCTCCTCAAGGAGAAAAATATGTTCAGCATTAGAAATGTAAGGCAAATCGTGATAAGGGCCGCAGTGGTTGGAATTCATGACCAGACCATGGTTGGTTTTCAAGAGCAGGAGAGTCTACAGGGAGATGCAGGTAGTACTTCAGTGGTCCTTGGAGAGCTGAGCATGGTGGCTCACACTTGTAATCCCAATGTTAAGGAGGCTAAGACAGGAAGAATTGTTACAAGCTCATAGGTATAGCAGCAGGCCGCTTGTTTGTTTCCTGGCTGCCTAGATTTCCAAAATAATCACACAGAAACCGTATTATTTAAATCAGTGCTTGGCCCGTTAGCTCTAGCTTCTTATTGGCTAGCTCTTACATATTAATCTAACCCATTTCTATTATCTGTGTATCACCACATAATTGTGGCTTACCGGGTAAAGTTCTGTCTGGCTTGGGCAGGGCTACATGGCTTCTCTCTCTGACTCCACCTCCTTTCTCCCAGCATTCCATTTAGTTTTCCCTGCCTACCTCTGTTCCCCTATAGCTCTTCTATAGGCCCAAAGCAGTTCCTTTATATAACCAATGATATTCACAGCATACAGAGGGAAATCCCACATCACATAGGTAACCTAGACTGCTACACAGTGTGTTGCAGTATAGCCATAGCTATAGTGTAAGACCATATATTTTTTTTAGAAAAAGCAAAACTTAATTAATTAAAATCACATGGCTCAAAGACACCACAAGAGAACTACAAAATCAACTAACCTGGGCTAATAGGGACTCATAGCGGCTGAACCACCAACCAGAGAGCTTGCATGGGACTAACTTAGACCCTCTGCACATATGTTATAACTACATAACTTTGTTTCTTTGTGGGTCTCCTGAAAGTGAGAACAATGGCTGTCTCTGACTTTGTTACCTGCTTTGGGGACCCTTCCCTCCAACTGGCTTGCCTCTTTCAATCTCAATAGGAGAGATGGTACCTGGTCTTACTGCACCTTGCTATACCATGGCTGGCTGGTATACCTGCATGGCCTGCCCTTTTCTGAAGAGAAAAGAGGAGGAGTGGATAGGAGAGGAAGAAGTGAGGTTTGGGGAAAGGGATTAGGAGAAGAAAAGGGAGAGAGGGGAAACTGTAAATGGGTTTGGGAAAAAAGGAATTAATTAATTAATATAAATAATTTTTTTTAAAAAAAATCACATGTTTCTTAAAGGTTCTGCCTATGGGACCTTTCAGGCCAAAGGTCCTGGACAGGTGACTGATAGACCATTGCACACTAACTACAGTGAGGAACTGTGGGCAGTTAGATGACATGATTTGGCGTGGCCTAAAGATGTGTAAAGTCCAGGAATTTCATCGGATCTGCCACAAGCTGGACCTTTGAATTAAGCAGGTAATTTCCCTTATCTTCCCATTTACCTATAATGTGTATTAATGAGAAATAAATAATCAGTAACAATAATTAAATTACTCATCTCTTAGCAAACTCCAGGCACAATTTAAAACCCGTTGTACACATTACTTCATTTAATCCCTGTAATCCACATGTCTCTCAAGCAAAGCAGTTTGACCAAGACTGGATAATAAAAAGGAGTGAAAGAACCTTAGAGCCTTCCCTAATTCCTCAGGACTGCAGAACCAGACCAGATCCTAATTATTGATAATAAATATGCAATGTTTATTTGAACAGTAAAGAAACTAAAGTTTAAGGCAAATTGAGGCAACTCACTGGCTCAGGAACACACATCAGGGAGAAACAGAACTGGCATCCAAACTGGGAGCTATCTGAGTCTCTGGGATAAGATGTGAAACACCACATCCACCCTTACAACAGTGGTAACAGCATCAGCATCAGCATCAGCAACAACAAATGTGAACAACACTGCTTCTATCACACTGTCTACATTAGGTCCTCACAATTAGGTCCTCCACAATAGCCCTGCAAAGAGGCTGCAAATGAGAAGAGAGAAGCATGTCATCCACATAGTGAGTGATAGGAAAATCCAAGATTTGAACTAAAGACCCCCAAGTTCAGTCTAATTCTCCTTTAATATAGAGGTGCTAAGGGGTTGAATTATGAAAGTTCAAAACTACCCATGCCCCTTGCTCAAGGGAGACAATAAGTGATATGAATTTAAAAGGCAACTTGTCTGAAACGCAAAATGATCTCCTGGTAATGGCTCCTGGTTGGATCATCTGTTATTTTCTTTGTATAAACTAAGTGGGTGTCGAGGGATTCATAAAATGAATGACACATAACTTGCTCAGTGTTTAAACTGACTCTGGAAGACAATTCAATGGCATGGGTACCCGGTACATGGTTGTGGCTGTATCTTCAAAAGGGAAGCAGAATTGAAAGTAGATAGTAAAATTGTGGCAGGTGAATTCCTAGATAAACCTTACAGACAGACTACTTTGTAGAGCTTAAATGAAAGAAGCCCTGTGATTTTTCTTTAATTTCTACTATTTTGTGTTTGTAAGCTTCTTCCTAATGATCGCTATCATCTTCTCAAATGTGGTGCCCATTTTTCTAAGCTAGAAATGATCACGAGCTGGTAGGATTAAAAGATGCCAACAACTGTCTAATAATGTGTGTCAGTGATGCTGTTTTCTAATGGTCCCTTTGGCTTGCTTTTATTCAGTGCCAAAAAGATGCTTACTAGATAGCTCGAACTGTTCTCTTGGAAACTGAAGGAAGACATATTTTGGCTAATAGCTTTGTAAAAGAGTTGGTTAGGAAATAAGAACCACTGCTAAGTGGCAAGATAAGTGTGCAATTAGTGACAACTGTGTAGGAAGTAAAGAGCAGGAAAATATTACCGTGAGTCTCGGCTAATGACATGAAAATAAAACCTCCTCAGTCTTGAGGCAATCTCTTCAGTCTCCTTGCTTTATATCTTGAGGCTTTTTTCAACTGGTTGCAGGCCATAGGAAAACAAAAGTCAAATGTGTCATTCATCTTTCCCCTGCACTTGAGATTGCGATGGGAGGAGGAAGGAAGTTATTTTAAAAGTTTGTTGCATCTATAGCCCATAAAAATATTAATAATGATATTTAATACAGTGTGGTAATAACTAGCATTTCTAAGGATTATTAGGTGCCAGGGGCTGCTCTGCTTCGTTTGTTCAGGCATCGCTAATTGCAAGAGTGGTCTATGTTATGCACAGAGGAAACCAAGGTTCAACCAGACCCAGAAAATTATAGAAGGTCATACAGATTACCAGTGGCCATCTGACCAGAAGCCTGCTCTCTTAGTGAATACTCTGTGTGCCACTTTTCCTTCTTGTTCTTTCCCCCAGGCTGATGAATTCACTGGAAGCAGCACAGAATCCACATTAATGGCTGCATTATGATTTGAAGGTTACATAAAGATATATTTTTTCAAGGAGAAAGCTCTTAGACACAGAGAAGTGCTCTGGGTACTGAAGCCACAGGATTCCAAGTGATGTCCCTTTCTAGAATGTTAAAGTTTGCCAGTGATGGAGAAGTAATCCATGACTTAAAATATTGGTACATTAGAACACATATAATCGAATCAAACTCCCATGAATCTTAAAGGCGAAAAGTGAAGGTCAATGAAATGTCCAACTCGGTCCAGTTTCCCAAACAGGCTAAACCCACATCTGGAATCTGACTCACATGTCATCCTGCACAACCTCCTTCCTCTTCTAGTTAGCAATACCATTACTTTTGTCTAGGGTACCATCATTTACATATTCACTCCCAGAGCTTGAGTGAGAGGCCCTGACCAATGGGATCCAATTACAGGTAAGTGGGGATGAGAAATTCTTTGTCTGGAAAGATGGTGATTCGGAGGTGCTCTGGGCCGTCTGAAGACTACATGAATGGAGCTTCCCTGGGAATCACACTGGACAGAGACAATGACAGCCAAGAAAAGGCACGAGACCAAAGTCCCACTGAAACCAAGTTCTAGCTGTGCCTACGACTAATGGCTGAACTCATAAGTCACATAAGCCAGGTGTTCCTTTTTGCATTTAGATAGGTCTATGCTTCTGTCACTTGCAAGGGAAAGTATCCTAATGTAGTGTGTTTTGATTTTTTTTGATCTTTTTTTATCAGTATGTAAACCCAGATGCCAAGTAACAGATGGAAGCAAAGATTCACAGCTGCTACCGCTGTATCCACCATCCAATTCATCTACACCACATGGGAAAGGAAAGATTAGATCCCAGAAAGAGGAGAAACTTGAAGGAATGAACATTCAGGACCCTTCACTTACACAAGTGCACAAACCAAGCACTGAAATTAAAATTATGTGGTGAAAAAAATGGGCAGAAGTCCCAGAATAAATAATTCTTCCTGTTCCCATCATAATGTGATAGATTTGCCTGAGTGGCAATAAGCTACACGACAAAACAGAGAAGAAAAATCAATTCAAATTATCCTACCTCCAAGCAAATCATGTGCCATTTTAGCTATTAGAGAAAACTTGAAAATAATTTCACATGTTTCTGTGTTTTGCCTAATACATCTGCTATGTTATCTGAAGTACCAGAGGCTAAAACTATGTTCTCAAACGGGTCTCTTCACATTGAAATTTTGTTACCATTTTGCTCTAAAAGGGGGAGGGAGCAAAGGGAAAGGAGAACCAAAGAGTGATCAATAGGGAAAAATGTCTAGATCCAAGTCTTGTCTCAGCTCTTATCATTTTTGTGTGGTTTGGGGGAACATCCATTGGCCTTTGACCTTGAAGGTATCCCCAAGTTTGGCACTAATTTAATGATCCCAGCTTTTCTCCTAATAGTTAAGATCTTCTGGATCTTGAAGAGTCTGGCTTCATAAGTAGATTAATCCACTGAACACTGAAGAAGTGTGCCTAATTAGAGGAAGCAGGTCATTAGGGTGACCTGGAAAAGCACAGCCAGTCCCGCTTCATTCTTCTCTCTTTGTATTTCCTGATTGCAATGTGGTAACCAGCTTTCTGACATCATACTCTTGTACTGTGTCCTGCCATGCCAAATACTTGAAAGTAGTAGAGCCTGTGGATCATAGAATGCAGTTCCAAAAAATATCATGATCCTAAATGTGCATTTTCTCCTTCACACTGTTTTTCTCAAGGTTCATTTCTTTTTGTCACAGTGATGAAAAGCTCATTCATACACTCAATTACCATCATTTTTGAAAGACTATACACACTGGCAACCAAGCCAAATGCAGATTCAACCACATCAGACCTCTGGATCTTACTTTACATCACCTCAGCAATTACCTGATCTAAAAGAAGCCCCATTTATCTACAATTTCACTTTACATGGACTAAGCAACCCTCAGTCTAAAAATACTAACACATATTTGTCTTGACTTCTTAAGTAATCAGTATAGTATCTTGTCCTAATTGTATTTTATAATTTATATTACTCTCTTACTATGCCTAATTCATAAATGATAATGTATCATAGTTTTGATTGCACAGGGGGAAACACTGTGTATAGGAATTGGTGCTTACTAAGGTTACAGGTATTAGCTTGGTTATTTTTCCCGTTATTGAGATAAAATATCTGGATAAAAAACAACATAAGAGAGAATGGGTTTACTATGGCTCACAATTTAAGTGTATGTCACATTGGATCTTCAGTCAGGAAGCCAAGAATGACAAACCTTTGTGCTCAGCTAGCTAGCTTTCTTATTTTTATGCAGTACAGAACCCAAGGACAGGTGAAGGTGTCACTCTCCATTAGAGGGGATATCCTGACCTCAACTAACCTAGTCAGGATGATTTCTCCTAAGCATGCCTTAAAGCATGCTAACTAAAATAATCTAACTAAGCTAACTAAAATAATCCCTGATTGATACACCACAATATTTGTCTCCTAGGTGACTCTAGAACCTGCCAGATTCTCAATAGACACTAACCATCATAAGTGCAGCATGAATAATAAAAATCCAGAGAGAGATATTGGGGTACAAGCTGAAGCTCAGAAAAGCAAAGCAGCTAAGCCACTGCAGAGCTCTCTGTGAAATGTTCAGACTGAGAAGAGAGCAAGTTCCTGTCTCATCCCACCTTATATACCTCTCTAGTACTGGGATTAAAAGCATGTACCACCACTGCCTGGCCTCTATAGTGCGGCTGCTGGGAATAAAGGTGTGTGCCCCCAAAGCTAGCTTTGCATTCTGATCTTCAGGCAAGCTTTATTTGTTAGATAATAAAAAATATCCCTTTATCTCCCATTTTTTGTCAAATATAAGAAGTGTATAACTAATATAAAAATCTATATACAATAAGTACAATAACTATATACAATACATACAGGCAATAAATACATCAATAATATCTAGTCAATTTTTATTTGGCAAATTCAGAGAAAATGTTCCATTATATATCCTATCTTGGTGAATCCAAAATCTTGTACCTAATTTATTTTCTATCATAACTTGCATTATCATCCAAAACTATCTTTTGATATCTCTCAACATTATACATTTTACCCTTTAGTGAATTTCTTTTCTGAGACTCATTAGCAAGGAAATCTCTTAACTATTGAGTCTTTAACCTCCTCAGAGATCTGAAAAAGAAACATTAACTGAGTAAGCAGAAAGTGTGAGCAAGTGACTTCCAAAAAATATGAGTAATGATAAAAAACTGCTGGCTGTCTGGACAGTCATCCAAGGTTCTTTTAAAATGTTGGGGCATCCATCTTCAGCCTAAAGGCCTAGAATATTTGACAGACTTTTATATGAAGTAGGATTTTTGAAGAACTGTCCCGCCTTGTCTTGACAAGATTTGGCAGTTATTCTCTTTTGTGTCCTGCTTGTCCAATTAGGACAGCATACTGTCAGCAGTCAAGGCAAGAGCTTTTTCTTGATCAGTGGCTAATTTTGTCACAAAGAAATTAAACTCCATGTGAAGTTTCTTCAGTGCCCATTTTCTTCTTTAAAGTAGATTGGTGCTGTAAGGAGTAGTCGTGTCTTATTGTCATTTTAAAAACCCTATATTATTAAAACATTATAAATGCCATATTCTGTCAATCTCTGAAGTGTTTGAAAATGACCTGTCTATTTAAAATAGATCTCTGTTTGACCTTGAGACCATACCTAATACAGCTACAAGTTTAATTGTTAGAGGTGACTAATTACTAACCTGCATTTTATTATCCTAAACAGTTGGGAGTAATGACTTTCAAGAACTAGAAATTTGCAATATATTTTTAAATGAATTGCACAGGTACCATACCTTGAACGAGATTAGAAATATATGAATAGTATGTTCTAACAAAAATAATCTTAAATTTGTATCAATATTCAAAATTTGAATACAATATATAAAAGTCCAATCCAATGTAAAATATTTAAAACTAGTAGTTGGTTTTTAAAAGTAGATTCAATAATCTACCATTTTATCTTATCATATCTATATTCTCCCTTTTTTTCTTTTCAGAGTAAATTCAGTAATCTACCCTTTTATCTTATCACATCTGTAACCCCCTTTTTTATTTTTAAAACAAGAAATTTGAATCTAAATTCCCTTGTTCAACTTTCTTCCTGACAGTAACCAATAACAACTTATAACCAGCTCCCATAAACAATGACAAATATTCATAACCAATTCAATGACTAAAAATTATCCACCCCACCTCTTGGGAATGTGGATATAATATTGTTAAATTTACTTCCTGCTGTCTGGGGGTGATGGCATCTTTAGGAGATCCTTAAAAGAAAATTTGGAGTTAACTGTCAAGTCCTGGGAAAGGTAACTGTATCATTTGTTGATCAGTCTCTGTGTAATGGGAAAGTGCAGGGCTTAGCTCAGGTCTTGGCTAGAGTAGTCTGTTAGGTTTGATCTTCTCAGCTAGCAACCTTGAAATTGTTCTGAGCAGTTTGTAGTCCAAAGCCAATCTTTAGGTGGTATTTTTCAGCTTAGTGGTGCTATCATAGTCCTGGAGGAACTGTCATTGTGGCACCCCATCCTCCTTTTGGAGACTCCAAAGGCTGCTATTAGGTATAATCATGGTTCACTGCAGAAAACTAAGAGAAACTCCAACCCAAAATCATGTACAGGAAGGTGGATGAAACCTTTATCTAGAATTAGTACTCTAGATGACCATTAATATCATGACAAAAGTTTAATATATGCCTTTTAAATCAATAACTATAAGAGGCCATACTTTAGGCAATAGAGAAGGCAAAGGAATTCCAGACTGTAGAGAACCCATTGGCTGAATCACCTTATTCACAGCTCTTAGATCTGTTACCATTCTTCATTTTTCCATATTTCTTTTTAACAACAAATACAGGAGAATTCTAAAGGCTGATATATTTTTCAATATGCTGAGTATTTAGTTGCTCCTGTACTAGCTCATCTAAAGCCTGCAGTTTCTCTGTTGTTAAAGGCCATTGCACAACTCACACAGGTTTGTCTTTCAACCATTTGAAAGGTAGGGCTATTGATGCCTTTGGAAGTTCAGCAACTGTTGTGCCCTGTTCTTATACAACCTGAATAGTCGGTGGTTGTTTTTTATAATATCTTCTAACATTTTTCCAAGAAGTATATATTAATTTAGTTGTTTTTTATATCTTCTAATATTTTTCCAAGAAATATATGTTAATTTATGGTTTGTTTCTAAGATTGGAGAATGCTAATCTGAGTATTTCATTGCTGTAACAAATCACGTTCCCATAAATTCATTGCTATGTTAGCAAAATATGGCTTTAATTATCATCTCTGTCCTTCTGGCCCTATACATTTGACCCATTTTGCGCTCTGTTTTAACTGAGATGAAGTTTCAGTCCCTAAAAACTGAACATTTGCCTCCTGAGGAGGACAATTTGGATGCTAAGATGGTGAAATTATTGGTTACATCTGCACCTGTGTCTACCAGACCTTCAACGGCAATGTCATTTATTCAGATTTTTAATTTTAGTCTTTGTTCATTGATAGAAGTTTGTCAAAATACTTGGTTTATAGATTCTCCTGAATTTTTTGCTCCCTCTTCTATAACTGTTCTATTATCCAGAGCAGTGTGGTATCTTACAATAGGCATTGGGTTCTTTAATTGTTCTGGGAAGGAACTTCCTCTATAATGGCAGGAAATGACTAAATCATATTTGGCATAGGGGCCTGCAAGAGTCCCTCAAGTAGTTTCCCAACAGCAAAGGGTCACCTCGAATGTCTCTTGTTTATCTACATTCATTAGTCCAATGCTTGACTTTGCCACACCTTCTGCATAATCCAGAAGGGAAGGGCATTCTGTTGGATTATGTCTAGAAAATACACTGTTTCTAGGAATGCCCTGTTTACAATCCCTTTTGAGTTGACCTTGTTTGCCACAATTATAATACTTGAAATTTTGTTTTTTCCTCAAACCTCTGAAAATCACCTCTCTTAAATAAGCATCATCATAGTCATGAAATTCAATATATATGGTATTGTGGATGCATTGTTCCAAGGGTACTGAACTTGCCTTTAAAAGCCTAATCATCCTTTTGCATTGAGAAATAGCATTTTCCAAAGCCAGAGATTCAATTATTTTTCTAGCTTCTGAATTTGGTATCATTCAGTTTATTGTTGAAGTCAATCTTTGTAAGAAATCCATGAAGGCTTCCTTTGGGCTCTGTATAATTTAGTAAATGACTCAGCTTTCTATCCTACTTCTCCAATTCTGTCCCAACATTCAAAGATGTTATGTGGCATAAGGCCAGGATGTGGTCATTATATAATTATTGCCTTTCTATGGTAATAATCTCCTTCTCCAAGAAGTTAATCTTGGGATATTTACATACCTCTAGCTTCACTCCATTGTTCAATAGTCTTAGCCTCTTATCTTAACCAAGTACTCCATTGTAATGTAAATTAGACTCTAAACAGCTTTAACCAAGTCTATCCAGTCTTTAGGGATAAGTCTATTATAAAATGAGGATGATTTAACATTTGTTTCACAAAATGTGAATGCATGCCATTTGAGACTACAGTTTCCTTGAATCTCCTTAAATCTAACATTGGCACTGGAGTCTAATTAGCTCTTCCAGAGCCTCTATCATTGGCAATTCCTGTAAGGTTACTGGATATACTAAAATTTGTTCTTTGAAAATTTTAGGCTGTTCCTCTCTAACTTTGCAAGGATGAAATTGGTTCTTCATTAAATTCTTCTCTCTGGATCTGAATATCTCTATGATCTGTTTAATTAAGTTTTTCTTAGGCTTGTATCTTGGCAGTCAAATCAAACAATTTTTAAGAGATAAACCAAGAATTATCAAAGTGACAACAAGTAATGTCTAAATGATTATTAACAGTATATCAATCCCCATTAAATTGATTATTTCTTCATTTAGTTGTTCCATTTTTAAATCATGTATTACATAATTATGCAGAGACCTAACTTTCTCTATTGTAATTGTGTTTCCATTTTTAATGTGGGAAAAACCTCTCTCTGTTGGAGGGAAGGGGCCCCTTGTTTGTCCTAGCCACTTGGCTAGCTTACACCCGAAATAACCACACAGAAACTGTGTGAATTTAAACACAGCTTGGCCATTAACTCTAACTTCTTATTGGCTAACTCTCACATCTTGATTTAATCCATTTCTATTAATTTGTGTATCACCACATGGCAGTGGCCTACTGGGAAATATTCAGCATGTCTGTCTCTGGTAGTTCTATGGCGGCTCTCTCTGACTCTGCTTTCTTCCACACAGCATTCAGCTCTGTCTTCCCTGCCTACCTAAGTTCTACCCTAATAGCTAGGCCAAAGTAGTTTCTCTATTCATTAACCAATGAAAGCAACACAAAAACAAAAGGAATTCCTACACCATCTCTCTGATGTGGGTTTTCCCTCTGTATGCTATGAATACCATTGGTTAATAAAGAAACTGGCTGGGCCTGATAGGGCAGGGAAAACTATACTGAAGGCTGGGCTGAATGCTGGGAGAAAGAAGGCAGAGTCATAGAGAAGCCATGTAGCCCCATGGGAAACAGACACCATAACTTTACCTGCTCAGCCACAGCTTCATGGTAATACACAGATTAATAGAGATGGGTTAATTTAAGATATGAGTTAGTCAGAAATTTGCTAGAGCCATGGACCAAGCAGAGTTTTAAATAATATAGTTTCTGTGTGATTATTTTGGGTCATACTGCTGGGCAGCTGAGAAATGAACAGTCTCCTATTACAAATTTGCACCAACATGGCCAACTAAAATCCACTAAAAACTTGAGAGAGTTTGGAAAGAAATTCTAGGAGAAAAAAAAAAGAGAGAGTTAAGCATGCCTTAGTGTTGTGGCTCATTTAAGAGAGGTTTTCTTGATTCAGCAGTAGCAGGAAAAAAAAGCCACGTGGTTTTTAAATGGCATCTTGGGCCATGCTGCCAGTGTGAACTCGGGTTCTTTCGGGATGCCAAAAATTTAAATGGGTTTTGTGGGCAGCATACTGCAAGTTACTTGGTGGCAGCATGAGCCAACTGGTTATCATAGTTGAGGTGGTGAGAGTGGCTCCCACACAGCAGTCTCAAAGGCAGTGAATGGACTTCTACCATGTTGGAATCGGTATAGCAAGCAGGCAGGCCATATTTGCCTTAGCAATGCCACTGCTTAGGTTTTTAAGACTTGCTTAGCATTTTAAGAAGAGTCCTGGTCAGAAAAGGATTACAGATACACAATAATGACAAATTCAGATGAAAAAGACTTCTGAATTGTTCACAGTGTTAGATAAATGTGCATAGGCTTGGAAGGGAAAAGAAAAAGAATATAGACAATTATAAAAAGGAGTAAATGGTTTTAAAAATAAAGGTAAAGTCTTTAAAGACACAGAATACAGATTGCCATAAAGTCACATAAAGATGGAAAGACAGTCTGGATTATGTATATTATTATATTTCTTTAATTGTGAAAGAACTAAGTACAGAGAGACATTTCATTGTAGAAACTGTTAAGCTAAACCAGCATATATACTCTAAAAGTATCTTGACTTCAAAATTTGGGTCTAAGAATATCATGCTTTGGAAAAGAAGTTCTTCTTTTGTTTCCACAGAGATTGAGAGCCTGTGGAATCCTTCCAGACTAATGTTTGATGGACAAAGACCTCTGAAAGGTTGCTGTGAACACCCCATAAATACTTTGCCCAACAAAAAGCAGGAAGCAGTTTGGAGAGAACTATATCCAAATTCCCAAAAACGGTTTATAAATGTTTGTTTACATTTAAAGGAGAATGTGCTATAGAGATTTGCATTGCTATGGATCTTGGTTTACTGATACAAATTTAGTCAATTTTGTTATACTGTGTATATGTATTTCTGATCTTGATTAAAGTATTGTGTATGTATTGCTCATTTAAAAATATAATCTATAATTAAGACATTTAAGTTAATAGATAATCATTTATAATAGTCAAGCGTGTAGTAATGTTAGTTATATTTTCCAGATGTACGGAGATATATTTCAGATGAATAAGCAATCTTCAAACCTTTTGAAGATTATATAATATGGCATTTAAGATGTTTTAATAACTTAGGACTTTTCATGACGTGAGACATATCTGCTCCTGGCAGCACCAATCTACTTGAGGAGGATGACAGGTATCAAAGTGGCTCCTTATGGAGTTCATAGACATTTGGGCAAAAAACTACTCTTGCCTAGACTGCTTGATGTTATGCTGTATGAACTGAAAATGACTACTGAACTTTCCTAAAGTAGAGATTATCCTTCAGGGTTCCTGCTTCATGAAAGAATCTGCCAGATGTTCTGCAGGACACAGAAGAAAGAGACTGACAAACTGCCAATATAGGCAGAACTGTCTTTGAAATTTCCTGCTTTGTGGAAAAGTCGGCCAGATACTATGGGCCTATAGACTGAAGATGGATGCCCCAATGGTACAGAAGAACCTTGGGTGACTGTCCAGGCAGTGAGATGTCTCTGTCAATTCTACAGTTTTGGAAGTTGTTTACAATGCACTTCCTGTTTACTTAGGCAGTATATACCTTTGTGATCTTTGGTGGAGTTGAAGAATATATAGTTACAATTATAGTTTTCTTTAGTTATGATAAAAGATAACGTAGATATAAATGTTGTAACTACAATTCTTGCTTGATTCCTATCTTGTTATATGTAATTTTATTATGTTAAAGTTAAAATCTTCCTTTTTATTTAAACAGAAAAGTGGAGGTGATATGAGATTCTCCTTTGTATGCTGTGAACACCATTGATTAAGAAAAAAAACTGGCTTGGCCTGATAGGGCAGAGTATAGCAAAGCAGGGAAAACTAAACTGAATGCTGGGAGAAAAAAGGCAGAGTCAGAGAGAAGCCATGTAGCCCCACAGGAGGCAGACACCGTAACTTTACCTGGTAAGCCACAGCCTCGTGGTGATACACAGATTAACAAAGATGGGTTAATTTAAAATATGAGTTGGCTAGAAATATGCTATAGCCATTGGTCAAGCAGAGCTTTAAATAATATAGTTTCTGTGTGATTATTTCGTGTCTGAGCTGCCAGGCGACTGGGAAACAAACAAGCAGCCTCCTACTTAATCTCTCTAACTAATTCCTCCCCTGAAAAAATTCCAATTGTCTTAACAAATCTGTCAACAATGTTAATGAGCTGTGAAGTGTAGCATGTTTGAGGGGAGAACACAGGCAGTAAACAGCCTGAGTGAGGACAGTTGCTGCTGCTAGCATGTAGCCGTGAGCTATGTGTGGTAGTCCAAGGAAAAGGGGCTTAGGGAAATCCCACAACTCATAGTGGAGAGAGAGAGAGAGAGAGAGAGAGAGAGAGAGAGAGAGAGAGAGGCTGTCTGAAAAATGCAGGGAGGTTTGTACAGCAAAAGTACATGTGGCATGAACGGGCTTTGTGGGAGCCTTGTCTGTTTGGATGCGCACCTTCCTGGACCTGGGAGGAGCGGGGAGGAGCTTGAACTTCCCATAGGATAGGAAATCCTGACTGCTCTTTGGCCTGGAGAAGGAGGGGGAGGGGAGGGGAAGGAAGTGGGAGGAGGGAAGGAGGTGTAAATTTTTAATAAAAAAAATTAAAAATAATAAAGCACATGTGGTGGGGGGCTGGCTGAAGGCAGAGCCAGGTGGTCTAGGGTGGGTAAGCCCTGTGGCATTTGGAGTTTTGGTGGCAGCTGGAGACTTTTTCAGAGAAGATACAACAGGAATTTCTCAAACTCACTCAGAGGCTTGGGGAGAAAGAAAACGAAAGCCCAGCTAGATGAGGCAAGAGCTCTGGGAGCACCTTCAGTGAGAGCACCACATACAGCTCCCACCTGAGCCAGTGGCTATAATGTCCCTGGCAAGGGTGTGTGTGTGTGTGTGTGTGTGTGTGTGTGTGTGTGTGTGTGTGAATTCCTGCCCCATGTAGGATGTCAATATGTAGCATGAGTAATAAAAACCCAGAGACAGATATTGGGGTTCAAGTTGAAGATCAGGAAAGCAAAACAGCCAGCCACTAGACAGCTCTTACCTCTATGAATCTTCAGACTGAAAGAGGATGAGTGCCGGTCTCATCCCACCGTATACTCCTCTCTAGGGCTGGAATTAAAGGCATGCATCACCACCGCCTGGACTCTATGGCTTGCTGGCGTGGCTGCTGGGATTAAAGGTGTGTGCCCCCAGTGTCTGGCCTGTATGACTGACAAGTATGGCTAGTTTTGCATTATGATCTTCAGGCAAGCTTTATTTGTTAGATTATAAATAAAATATCACTATAAATAAATTCTCCATGAACTTATCACACAGCAATTATGTATAAACATTACAAGTAAGAGTTTTGTTTTCACTTCCCTAAGCTGTTAAGTGTTTGGAGAAAGAAAAAGAAAGAAAAGCACATGAGATCCTTTTAGGTTTGGTGTTACAAATTCATTTCTGTTATTGCAACAAATACTCTGGCAAAAGCAACATAGAAAAAAAAAAGATAATTTGGCCTACAAATTCTAGGCTATCGTCCACCATTGGTGCCTTCTATTGATTTTTTTTTTTATTTTATTCAGTGTGTTTTTCAATTCTTAGATTTCAGTTTGATTCTTTGAACTGGTTTCTTTTCTCTGTTAACTTTCTCTGTCCAAACACTGGCCTGTTCTATGTATTCCCTTGAATAATGAGTTTCTTTAAAGGAAAAGAAACAAATGGCAATTTTTAAGCATGGCTTCCTGCCCCATCACAACGAGACTTCTGCTGTGCTTTCCGGACCCAAGTCATGATACTCACTTCCAGTCCCCATGCTCTGACCACAATCTTCACTTCATCTCTTCCCACCAGCCAAGATCTATTTGGACACCTATTTGGACACCTGCTGCTTCCAACCCTCACCAGCTCTCTCCATGGATGAGTCATTCCCTTTCACTTTTCCCATCTCAGATAATGAGCCACCCTCTTCTGGAAGATGTGATGACCACCCCTTCCCAAGCACTCAGCCCACTGCAGGTATCTTCATCTTGCCACCACTGCCATTTCTTTCAAATGCATTATTTGTTTATTGATTCAGTTGTTAATTGACCATTGGCCCTTTCTTCATAAAAGGCCATACAGGCATGACAACGAGAAAGACACAGGGCATTGACAGCCTGTGCAGTCCCCAGGGCATATCCAGCTGTGTTTCAGGTGAATGAACCCAGAAGCAGATTCTACACGCTATTTCCTAAACAGATGTGACCATATAAGACCCTTCTTTTGAAATATTTATTATAGCTCACAGAAAGTATATATCCCATAGATCATAACATTTAAAAAGGAAAAAGCAAACCAAATGAAACCCCCCTATTACTGAAAATAAAGGACATTTAAATTATCCTATTTCTAGTTATGTTAAAAAACAGCTGTGATTTAAAATTAATATTGTGGAACAGTTCTGACGAAACATTTAAATGTACCTAAATGTACATAATTAGAATGATTATGTTCCATTAGATTAATTTAAAGGTGTCTAGAACTTTTATGATTTAAGGAATATAAGGGTTTTTTCTTTCAAAAAAAACTACAAAAGCCAAAGTTCTACTTGAGAATGGATTCCTTCTTTAAATATAAACAGTTATTGGAATTTCTAAGTTTCTCTGTGTGCTAGCTTGAGTCCTTAAGAAAAATAGTAAAATGGGAGTTGTGGGCTAAACTTGACGTTAACAAGATTCTGAAGTCCTAACACCCTGGCTCTCAATGTGAGCTCCTTTGGAGGTAGAATCGTTGCAGAAGATCAGGCAAAGGGAATGGGTGAGCAGGATCTAATGTCTGTGTTCTTAAAGAGAGAGAAAACTGAGATACCAAGAATTGAGGGCAGGTGATGTGAAGACACAAGAGAACACTATCCATAGGAAACCAAGGAACCCTTGACTACAGATGGGAGGAGAGAGACATGGAGGAGCCTCCAGAAGAAAAAAATCCTGTAAATACTTCAATCTCAAACTTACAGGCCTCAGAATTATAAGACAATACATTTCTGTTGTTCTCAAATATATGTACTAGATTGATTGATTGATTGATTGATTGATGGATGGATGGTTGGTTGATTGATTTGGGTGGGGTACAAGCGTATCATAGCACATGGGTAGAGAGCAAATGACAACTTGAAAGAATCCACTCTTTCCTTCTACTATGTAGGTACCGAGTATCAAACTCAGATCATAGGCAAATACCTTCATCTGTCCTACCAGGCTATATACTGTTTTTAGGTCATCTAGTGTCTAATACTTTATCCAGGCAACCTAAGAAACTCACACAGTAGATTAGATCTTTGGTAAATTAATTAGGCATGATACCCAAGAGAGAAAATAAAAATAACATCAAAGGAGGCTATCACCCATCCCAATGCTATGAAGACTGTACCTTATTAGCTAGAGAAGGAAGGAAGGTTGGGCTTAAGAAAAAATCTTACACTGCCTCTCAATTCTAGGGATGGTTGGCTACGCCCATGCAACACTTACTAATGTGTCAGTAAGTCAGTAATGTCCTGGACTTTCCATCAGGTCTCACTGAATGCCCTGACCAAGCTCAGACATTCATCATAACTGATGACAAGCATCACATGGGCATTGTATTTACAACCAACACACTGAGGAGCCATAGTGCCTGGCAACAGGCATGATCAAAGATCTGAGCCATGTTTTTTTCAATACTGTCACTTTCCAGCGATGCTGACATCATAAAGATCATGTGGCAAATGATGCTACAGATCATGGGTCTTTCCCCCAAACCTGCCAAATGCTCAGCAGTCAAATGCTAAGACTGCTAAATCAAAAGACTAGACCTGTGCACCTCTTCAGCTTCTGCTCCTTACCTCCTGCAGTCAAGTAAGCTCTTTGAATGTAAATTTCCTTTTCTGCCTTGCAGATATCATCATACTATTGAACTTAAAATGGTACTGTGAGCTTTAATGAGTGGAGATGGAGAAATTGCTCAGCATAGTATCAGTACGCCATTGTAAACCAACAGAATACATGTGGTGATTAAGCCAATGCAGTAATTACTGTTGGTTTTATTAAGGCAGAAAACTCTTAAGCTGCAGTTAGGTATTCATTTTTCCTACTGCATGCTACTCCTTATATAATTAGTCTCTTCTGTAAAGAACACTAGTGGTTGGCCAAGTTATCATCACCTGCTATCCGCTATATAGTTGCAAATCTACAGACAGCCAATTAAAGATGTCATTCAATTCCCAGTCTGGGGATATGACTCAAGAGATAATAGGGCTTCCTGCACTAACCTAAGGACCTGAGTTCAATCACCAAAATCCACATTAAAAAGCTAAGTGTGCCCACAACCATACCTGTAGACCCAGGACTATTGGAAGTGTAGGCAAGAAGATTACTGGGGACTGTTAGCAAGCCATTCTAGCTAAAACAGCGAGTCCATATTCAGTGAGAGACTTTGACCCAAGAAAGAAGCCTGAAAGTGCAAAAAGGGTATCTCACATCTTCCTCTGGTCTCCAAACATATGTAAAGAGATACATACACACACACATGTGTATCACCTCACTTGTATGCACCATGCAAGCATCATACATCACACACACAGTAATGGTATAGGAGGGCCTTCTGTCTGTGTGTTGTTCTCATTGATTAATAAAGAAACTGCCTTGGCCTGTTGATAGGGCAGAACTTAGGTAGGCAGGAAAGACAGAACTGAATGCTGGGAGAAGGAAGGTGGAGAGAGAGAAGCCATGGATCCTCTGCCTGAGACAGACACCAGTTAGAATCTTTGCGTGTAAGCCACTGCCCTGTGGCAATACACAGATTAATAGAAATGGGTTAAATTAATATGAGTTATCCAATAAGAAACTAGAGCTAATGGGCTAAGCAGTGATTTAACAAACACAGTTTCTGTGTGGTTATTTCAGGGCTAAGCTAGCTATGCAGCCGGGATGAACAAGCGGCCCCCTCCTCCTACACAGTAACGTGAAAGATGCCATTTTCTAACTATCATCAGGGATAGTGACATGTTTATGGTAATTTGACGGTGGTCATCTATCCATCCAAGCTTCCATGGAAGAAGTTGTATTCCACAAGGACCATGCAGCCATAGTTGTCTCTGTATGGGCTACGTCTCCTCATGTTCACTGCTTCAGAGCCACTTTCTCACAAGCTACCCTGTAGCTCATACAGGTCTTTCTCCACCTCCTCAGCTTAGCCCAGTATGTCCATCCTCCTCCGCCAACTTCACCTCTACTTGGTCAGCTTATTCTTCAGTGTCTTAAGCATCCCTCCTTGAGAGGCTTCTTGGACCTTCTCTGAGGCCTGTGGAGCATCCCTAAGTCAATGTTAAAACCCAAACTTATGATCATTTTCACCACCCCAGTCCTCAAGACCTATAAATAGTACCAAGGTACCAGTCTTGACCTGTCAGGAATGACCATGTCTGCCCCGGTGGAGTTATCCGAGAGCTAAAATTGGAGAACCTTGGCTTTGCCAGAATTGGACTCTCCAGATCAATATGCACATATCTTCTTGAACAACTGTAAGCAGGGTTTCTATAGTTACAATAGTCCCAATAGCCAAGGCTAACATATTTACCTTTATCACCATCCTCACTGTCATTGGCAGCATCAGCATCATTACCACCCTCATTGGCACGCCCGTTGCTACCATTGCCGTCATTTTGAAAAGTCAGTAACCCCAGGTCTCCAGTATGTGTATATGGGGACCTGGCAGACATTGGGTGGGCCTGATGACAAATCAGGGCTTTAGCCAAATGGGCCAAGGAGCTGCAACATCAGAGGTGAGCATCCCACACCAGTTCCATTGCCCTTAACCTTCAGCAACACTCATTTCTCACAGTCACCGAAACCATTTCACAAAACTTTGAGTACCTATTCATGCATCCATCTGGTGTCACTGGAGTGATTTAGGAAGATTACAAATCTTCTGTGCCTTTCCATTGTCCTTAGACTAGACAAAACTCTTGCTTGAGATCCCAGGGCAGCCTGCACTTGGAACACCATGACATTACGTTTCTATTTGGGGGACAGTGACAATGTGGGGGAAAAGGGTGGAATGCACCATCTAGGCTAAGTTACATGTTTCTCCAATTAAATGGTTCCAAGTGATTGACCAAGGGATGAGAATTTAACTTGAGCCTGTTCAGATGTGTAGGTATCTGAAGATAGAGAGCTGAGATGTGGATCAATGGTAAAAATATCTGCTTGGTGTGTACAAGGCCCTGGGTCCCATCCCTGACATGGCAAAAAGAGGACAGACAAAAGGAAATCGTGTATTTTAGCATACACCTATGATCTCAACCCACACCTCCCACCCCACCCCTGGGTAACTCAGAAAAAGAGAGTGAGTGAGCTCCAGGCCAACCTGGGTTACATAGGAAAACTCTGCCTCAAATAAACAGAAAACAAAACAGCAAACAAAAATGAGAATATTTGTTGTGAATGTTCAGAAGAATTTCTGCTTCCCTGTGAGTGTGATGAGTAGCTGTAAAACCTGGGAACTCATGACAAATAGCCCATCAAAGGTGCATCAGCCTCGGAAAAAGTTTGAGTCTGGGAAAGGAAGAGCAAAGAGCCAGGAAAATGCCTATGTCTCCATGATGTGCTGATTTCCTTGACCAACCCTCCTCTGGAGTCAGATACTTCTGATTATATGAATTAATAAATCTACTTGTAGCACAGGGTTTTCTGCAAGTTAAAGATGAAGCATACTAGGACACTGATAGCAATATATATTTTCCCCCAAAGACTTCAAAGTTTCTGAAGATCTCTCGCTCTCTCTCCCTCTCTCTCTCTCTCTCTCTCTCTCTCTCTCTCTCTCTCTCTCTCTCTGTCTCTCTCTCTCTGTCTCTTTCTCCTCTCTTTCTCTCTGTCACGCACACATACAGATGTACAGATACACACACACACAAAAAGAATAGTTTATTATTTTGGCTAGGCAATTTTATGTTTTCTAGCAACATTATTAAGCTGTGGGCTTTCTGTTGTTTTATATTTTAAATTCTATCTTTAGCTGATCATGCATATAAAAATAAGCTTTTAAATAAACTTGGCTTTTTTTCTATTCTAAAAAGAAACATGCTCATTAAGAAAAAATTTAGGACATTAAAAATATAACAGGGAGAGTCAGTGTTAACATTTGGAGCTTATGTTATGTCTTTTTATATATAGTTTTAGGTATTTTTAATGTGTCTTAGCATATACAATATAGAAACAATATTCTTGTCTGTGATTTTTTTCATTGGACATTAAAAGTATTTGTGTGGATCATCAGAAATCTTGTGCAAGCAGGATGTTGGTGGAACACACCTTTAATTCCAGCACTCAGGAGGCAGAGGTAGGTGAATGTTTATGAGTTCAAGGCCAGCCTGGTCTACAAGAGCTAGTTCCAGGACAGACTCCAAAGCTACAGAAAGAAACCCTGTCTCTTCAAAAAAAAAAAAGGGGGGGTGGGGGGGGTGGGGGGAACCTTTACAAGCATCCTTTCAAATTGTTTTATGACTTCCCACTGAGTAGTATTATTTTTTAAGGTTACATGAAATTAAATGGTGGCTTCTGTGGGTTTTTTTTTTCTTTCTCTTTTTGCCAAAGAATTCTTACTCACAAATAAAGGAAAGGGCCCCCAGTGGTAGAAATGCTCATCACCACCAGCAGGAAAAGTCTCGGGGTGGAGGGTGGGATCTGGGGGAAGAAGGTAGGAAGGAGCACAGCAGGATGCTCTCAGGCTCTCTGTGGACATTTCTCCCTCACTCCTGTCAGCATCAGCTCTTTGGTCCTTAGGCTATACCGAGGCTGAGGGCCACCTGTGTGCTTCCTATTCCATGTGCATAGAGACCAGCCTCAGCTTAATCCTGTCGGCAATTTCCCAAGAAAAGGGAGCTCACTAGTGCAGCCTCGCTTGAGTGTTCATCCTTAGTTCAGCCCTCTTTTCCAGGGTATGGGGCTGTGACAGAGGGAACAGTGTATAAACTCTTACACTGGCAGGGGACCTCACCCTATTAATGAGAAGGTCTCAGAGAAACAGAGCTCAATGACTCCATCTTTGAGAAAATGCCAACTACTTACCACAGCCACGCCTGGGTCACTTTCTCCAAGGCCCCCACCCCCACCCCTCTTCCCAGTCTTCCCACAGTTCCTTGCACTAAGCACTGATCTCTAAACAGTTCCCAGACAACACTAAATTTTCCTGCAGAGCTTCACAATGATCAGATTTTAAAATAAAAAATACATTGTTTTCGTTTTATTTATTTATTTGTGTGTGTGTAAAAAAAAATCTAATTTTTGTCTGATTTCTCCAGACCAGATTTAGCTGAAGCCAGCCTGTGCCAATTTGCAAGGCCACATGGGCTTGTTCATCATCCCACATACAAAACACTTCCCTCCACATTAGTATCCTCTTCATAGTTGATTCATTAAGCTTTTGATGTGCCCTGCATGCCTGTGGCAACTCCAGTGCTTGGGGAGATTGGGGTGTGTGCCTCTGCTGTGAAGGAGGTGGGATAAGAGGGGTGAAGGATTTCAGTTACTCCTCTGGATTCCCCTGCTCTTCTTGTAAACACTCACTGAGAAGCCTCTGAAGTTCACAGGCTTCTGAAGGGCACAGTTAATAAATGTGTGTCTCTAAGGAGACCCAGGAAGCCTGCACAGCCTGTTGCTTGCCAATCTAACCTGCAGCGCACACACCTCTTATCTGTTAACTGTTCACAGTCTGATCAGCAATTGGTGAAGGGGTCAGCAGCCCCAGAGAAGCTCCTTCCCCCTAGAAACTGTTCAGAAAATAATAGGGAATGAGTCAAATTTCAGATTCTAAAACAGCTTGCGGTATTGTGGAGAACAAAAAATCAAAGCACACTCAAGAGCCAGGTACAAAAAGGTAAAAAGTCTTCGAGGTAGAAAAGTTCCTTGAGGAAAAGGAGTTCATATGAAGTCTGCACAACAACAACAAAAAAATCCAAATAAAAATGAAACATATTTCTAAAGTGGAGTTTATTCAGTGACCATTAAGGAATCCAAGCATTATGGTCTCGGCAGAGGATGCTGTTGGTTCTTTTAGAAGAATGGAAGATGGAAACACAGAGGAAAGTTCATTGACAAACTGAATTTTGCAGTTGTGGGACTAGGGAGAAGGATCAGCACTTAAGAGCACACATTGTTCCTGCAGAGGACCTAAGTTTGGTTCCCAACACCTCTGTTGGGAGGCTCATAACCTACTGTAGCTGCTCCAGAGGATCTGATGCTCTCTTCTGGTCTCCAAGGGCAACTGTACTCACATGCACATTCTCTCTCTCTCTCTCTCTCTCTCTCTCTCTCTCTCTCTCTCCACACACACACACACTCATTAAAAGTTATATTTTTAAATTAAATAGTATTTTAGTTTATTTTAACCATTATGGACATTATGTGGATGTTCCACAAAATATATTTAAAAATATGATACAGCAACCCCATCCCTGTGTGTGTCCAAATGAGGGGAGCTGCATGTGCTAAAACTCTGTTTACTATAGTGCTGCACTATTTTGCTTATTATTGCTGTGATACATACCATAGTCAAATTCAAGTTAGAGAGAAAAGGGTTTCTTTTATTGTACAGATTATAATCCATCTTGAGGAAAGCTAAAATAGGAACTCAAACCATGAGATTGAAGCAGAAAGCAGAAAGGAATACTGCTCACTAACTTGATCCTCAGTTCACAATCCGCTACCTTTCTTAGATAGCCCAGACCCACCTGCCTATGGTTGGTATCACCTACAGTGGTAAGGACATACCTTGTCAACGAACAGTCAAGAAACTGACCCACAGACATGCACACTGGACAATATGAGGAAGGAAATTCTTCAAATAAGGTTTCCTTTTCCTAGGTGTATCAAGTTGACAACCAAAGTTAGCCATCGCAAGCAATATTCATAGTAGTCAAGATATGAAATCAACCAAGTGTCCATCAATGGATACATTAATAAAGAAAGTGAACATACATACGATGGAATTCAATTCCCCCAACTAAGAGGCAGGAACCTGTAATTTGTGACAACAGAGATAATCTTAGACCATATCACGTTAGTGAAAAAAGCCAGGTACAGAGAGACTAATTCCCATATAACTCTAAGCTTTGGCTCCTCCTAATCAGTACATCAGTACATCAACAGAAGGGGTCTGGGTGATCTCCCTTGAATGTTATACTGGTTAGTTTTGTTTTGGTTTTATTTGTTTTGTTTTGCTTTGCTTTTTGTCAATTTGGCACAAGCTAGACTTATCTAGGAAGAGGGAATATTAGTTGGGGGATTACCTTCATCTCATGACTTGTAGGCAAGTCTTTGGGGTCATTTCCTTGATTAAGGAATTATGTGAAAGGACCCACCCCACTGTGGATGGTACTACCCCTGGGCAGGTCATTCTTCACTGTACAAGAAAGAAGGCTGAGCATGGAAGGAGGAGCAAGCTAGCAATCAACACTCCTCCACAGTCTCTGCTCCAGTTCCTGCCTCCAGGTTCCTGCCCTGACTTCCCAAGTTGTAAGACAAAATCAACTCCTTTCTCTATGTACTGCTTTTGCACGATGTTTATCGCAGCAATAAAACTAAGGCAAAAATATTTTCACATCATTTCTTGATGAACAGAGTCACCAGGAGACTTTTTAAAGCTACTCAACATTAAGTGTAAACTCAAAAGTGCCAAGTGCAATCAGTACAGTCATCAAACATTAGGAATGAGCTAATCACACCTTGAACTGAAGCTGAATTACCTGCAGCAAGTAATTCACTGCGGAGCACCGTGGAGCCTTTCCTGCCAGAGCACACACTGTTTCTTCTGGTGTCCAGTTGCAGTGTGAAAAGATGCAAACTTTACAAGTTGGGTATCTGGATAAACAGCCGTATATGCCAACAATGGATAGAAATGAGGCAACCCTCAAGCATTTCTGTTTATTAAGAGAATCGTCTGGAGCCACAGAGATGGCTCAGCAATGCAGAGTGCTTGATACTGGGCTAAGAGCACTCACAAATCTTACTGAGCCCCTGAGTTTAGTTACCACATGAGAAGGCTCACAAATGCCTATTAAATCTAGCTTTGGGGAATCTGACACCCTCTTTTGTTCTCTGTGGGCATTGCATTCACAAGGCATATACACGCAAACATAGTGCACACATACAAATACACGTAACTTTTAAAAAAAATAAAATCTCTTTTTTTTTTAATGAGAAGTATCTGTACTCACACCTGAAGATTTGGAGCTACAAGTCTCTGATGGGAAGAGAGAATTGTCAGTTGGATCACCAGTGGGGTTGTATCCTTAATGGTAACCTCCATGTCTGTGATTTGCTGGAGTGGATATTTCTGCTCTGACGCTAGAATGAGAGCATTTGTTCTTTAATGAAACAGATATGCATCTCATACTAATCAAGAGACAAGACAAGTCTTATGATCACATTTTACACATGGATAATAGGAGAGAACAAAACCCAAGTTTACTTCCAAGAACTAAGTGACACTGTCTTGGTAATTGAATTTGATTCCCTCACACCTAAAGTTGCTTCAATGCTGGTGATTGGAAGTCATTTTAATATATTGGTTGTATTCACTTATACGTTCTTCTAAAATATTTGGTGTAAATCATAATTTTAGTGTTGGCCTCCAAGGTTTTTAATTTTAAAAATATTTACATATTGATATTTTGTGTGTATACGTGTTTGGCCTGCATGTGTTTGTGCATCACATACATGCAGAGTCCACGAAGGCCAGAAGAGAGCATCAGATTCTCTAGAATTGGAAATACAGTTGGTTATGCATTGCCATTTGGGTGCCAAGAACTGAACCTGAGCCCTCTGAAAGCAGTCAGTACTTTTAATCACTGAGTCACCTCTCCAGCCCCAACCTCGCAGGTTTGTTTTATAAAAACAAATTACCTAGTTGACAAAGAAAGTTGATCTCATAGAATTAACAAATAATATGGTGACCCAGCAGACTAAAGAGTTCTATTCTAGCCAGATGTGGTAGGTAGCATACACCTGAAGTTCTAGCACCGTGGAGGTGAAGATAGGAGTTCAAGGTTCTAATCAGCTATACAGCAAATATGACAAGTTCAAGGCCAAACTGGAATACATGACACTCTGATTCTCTGTCTCTCTGTCTCTCTCTCACACCCCCCCCACACACACATACCACATGCACACACACGAAAGAAAGGAAGGAAGAGAAAAACAGAGTTCTATCTTATAACGTGGTGACTTCAGTTAGTGATACATTATTTTCTTTAAAAAAGTTACAAAGAAAGTGGATACTGGGACAGAGAGATTACCAAACTGGTACAGGTACTTGCTATAGAATCCAACAACCTGAGTTCAATCCTGGGAGTTCACATGGTAGAAGTAGAGAACTAAGGCCATGCATTTTCTCTAATGTCAACATGCACATCACAATATACACTCACATACATACACAGTAAATAGATAATTGTAAAACATTTTTAAAATTTTCTATAAAGCATTCTATCACAGAGAAGTTAACTCTGAATAATTCACATGTTAGTCAGTTAGACTCAGTCATTCCACAATATACACATAATTCAAAATGCCATGACAGAGACATACAACTATATGAATCATTTTAAAAATAATTATTTGGCTAGGTCTTGGGGTTTCAGTGCATAAGCTGTGGAGGAATCATAGAAAACTTTCTGGTTAGAAAAGAAGAAGGTATTATCTAATCAGAAAGAAAATAACCTGAAACAGTGAGAAATGGCTTGAGGAGGGGGCATTGAGGAATTATGTTAGTTTTAGGCAGGAAAGCATATGACCAGAATTTTGACAGTATCCTAAAAGGGGGGAAGCAGAAGAAAATTGTTTCCTATGATAAAACTATGACAAAGTTTAAATAACATTCTTGCTTGATGTGAATACTGGAGGGATTCATCCAAGCTGGATTTGTCAAGGAAGGAGAGAGGTTACGGAAAAATAAATAAAAGTTATTAAAATGGCATGATGAGCCAACACTCTACACAGTGTTTCTAGACATTTCTATTTCATGTAGCACGATGTCTGTACATAAACTCAGGACACTGAGAGGATGGGGGAGGAAGGGGAAGCTTCCACTCATTCCAAGACCTGAAAAGCAGTGCATGCTGGGAAAGGGAAGCACAGCATGTATGCCTGAAAGTCACTGATGAAACCTAAAATCAAGTGGGTGCGGTGGAAGCAGAAGATAAGCTGCTTGCCTGGTGGCTCGGGAAGGGCAAAGGTGGGCTGGACACCACTCAGAGCCACTGAGGTTTGCTTTGCACACAAGTGGGTAGATAAAATGGTTTATGAGTTAAGTGGCCTTAGGGTGGTTTGTAAAATAAGAGGCACAAATACCCTCCTCTATGGTTGGTCCCTACTCGTAAGCCAAATCATGCTTGATTCTTCTGAATTAGAAGGAAAGACATTTGTGTCCCCGATTGAATGACCATTAGTTTGAATTGAAGTTCAGGAATCAGTCTAACAAGAAAAGGCTGGCAATTGTGATTTTCTTGCCCTTTGCAGTTGCATAGCTGTCATGACAGTGGGCAGGGAAGAAACCAAGCTGATTCTGAAGAGACACTGGTTTTCTTTGCCTGGACATTATTCCATGCACAACATGATGTAGGCGGAGACTGCTTGTTTGTTTCCTGGCCACCCAGACCCAAATAATCACACAGAAACTATATTAATTACAATACTGGTTGGCCAATAGCTTAGGCATATTCCTAGCTAGCTCTTATATCTTAAATTAACCCATTTCTATTAATCTGTGTATCACCATGAGGCTGAGGCCTACCAGTAAGGTTCCAGTGCCCTTCTCCTTTGGCAGCTATATGGCATCTCCCTGATTCCACCTACTCTCTTTCTTTATCTATATTCGGATTTTCCGCCTGGCTTTATTCATCAACCAATAAAGCATCACATATACAGAAGGGCATCCTACATCAACATGTAATTATCTTCTCTATTTTTCTGAAGGGAAGGGTTCTTCAGAGGACTAGGTGATGAAGGGTATGTACAAAAGCAGATTCTGTAAAACAAACTTCAGACTCCCTATGTAATATTCCAAGGTTAGCAACTGAAAAAAAAAGGAGAAAAAGCAACAACAAAAACAGCATTTTTTCATCTTTCACCATACATAAGTGTGAGTACCTATGCTGCAGGTGGTACATACATAATATCATACAAGCTTCCCAGGAACACTTCGCAATTTAATTCTTTTTCTAGGTAGAACATAGGATTCTGAAAGATTAAGACTCAGATCACAAAACACAGCCAACATCAGAATGAAATTGGAGCCCAAACTCAGTAATAGCAGAGTCTATTTGCATAACATCTATTCTAAATTTTTCTCTAAGGGACCTCGAACCCAGGGACCTTCTGCAGGACTGAGCTCATAGATAGACCAGAAAGAACATTCTTTCTGGACAGTGACTGTGTCAGTAACCACAAGAATAGACTGGTGTTGTGCTGTAAGAAGGCAGAAGAGTAGTAGCAAGACTGTATGTAGCCATTTATGATAGAAGAAAGGGAGTATGGGTAAGTATAGCACCAGGGCACCAAATAGAAAACTAGGAACATCTGTCGGTGATGATCCACATCATCGGATGGATATAGAGGCAGATATATTTATGTATTTACGGTTACAAAGGTCTCTCATTTTGCTAACAATTTATCTTGGGATAAGTTATATAGTTTTTTAACTCTTTTTATATTATTAGTGAATCACTGGCAGGTGAGTTGGGAGCACAAATCCTGTCACTACTAAAACAGAGCCTTCCCTAGGTTGAGAACAAGGCAGTGCCTCAGAGCTAGCCCTCAGATATCTCGTGTCTAGGCATGGCTGATCCTAAGCCTTCCAGTTTAATACTGTAGTAATGTTCTATTCTTAAAGGCAGCTCTGGGGAAGATCGCTCTCCAAGCCTTTCAGAAAACAGTATCCAGGGAAAATGTTAGCAGCCAGGGATTTGCATAGCTCTTGACATGAATCAACCAATGTCAGGAACAAGGGAATTTCCAGAGCTGCTGAGCTGTCTATGTATTCTGTGTCCTAACTGAATACATCTCTACTTGGCACTTCTGTGAGAGAGGACAGGGGGTTGCATACCACTACCATTCATTGCTGTTTGCTTCTGAGAAAGTCACTCCAAGTCTCAGTTTCCTGACTTGTAAAGTTGTGTAATGATGGCTCTTATCTCTAAAGTTAGTCAGAAAATGAAATGAGGCGTGCTAAGTATTCAGTTCATTTTCTCAAACTGTTAGCTGGTCTATAATCATGTCTCTTGTCAGAAATGATGCATTTGCAGTGAAAAACCTTTAGAAACCAGTCTCCTGCAAAAAGGGACTAAGGCCATGGTTTATAGTCATTAAGATATCGGGTTGGCCACAGAGATAGCTGACCCGAGTTTGCGGGAGCTCATGGAGGCTTGGAACCTACACGGGACAGACCTTGACCCTCCACATGTGTGTGAACATCATGTAGCTTGATCTCTTAGTAAGGCTTAACAGTGAGGGCAGGAACTCTCCCTGGTGCTTAGCTGGCCCTTGGTAACAGGTTCCTAATGCTGGATTACCTGGCCTCACCTCAGCATAATGGGAGGAGCTCAGTTCTGCCTCAACTTGATGTGCCATGCTTTGTGCAAGTCCATGGGAGGCCTGTCCCTCTCTGAATGGAGATGGAGGAGGAGTGGATGGGGAGGGGCGATAGTTGAAAAAGGGGAGGGGAAACTGGTTGGTACGTAAAATAAATGAAAAAAAATGTTATTTAAATAAAAGAAAGGAAGGAAGGAAGGGAGGGAGGGAGGGAAAAAAGCTGTTGGTTTGGAGAGATAGCTAAGTCAACAAGCTGCTTGTCGTGCAAGTAAGAAAGTCTGAGTTCAATCCCTGAAGCCCACATAAAAATCTGGGTACAGTGGCACATATTAGCAGCCCCATCACTGAAGGAGAAAAGTTAGGAGGATTCCTGTGACTCGTTGACTAGGCAATTATAGCCAATTTAGTTCCAGGACAATTGAGAGACTCTGTTCCTGAAGAAAAAA
The DNA here is from genome assembly GCF_982192425.1 of Myodes glareolus. Taxonomy (NCBI): domain Eukaryota; kingdom Metazoa; phylum Chordata; class Mammalia; order Rodentia; family Cricetidae; genus Myodes; species Myodes glareolus. Next base: position 76,521,614 of record NC_142034.1, on the reverse strand, counting down.
AAAAAAAGGTGTGAGTAGCATCTGAGGAACGTTCTAGATGTTGCTCTTTGGCCTCCATGAGCAAATGCACACCCATGCCCCTGCACATAGGTCCACTCATATGTGGGAATGAATGAAACAATCAAAAAGCCAGCAGTTACTTCTTCCTTTATCAATGTTTTATCTGCCACAACAACAGTAAAAATGCTGTTGGGATAACATGCCTAATAAAATATTAACAAATGAGCAAGGTGTCTCGTCACTCCTCCGCACACATATACATTATAGATGTCCCAAGCATCGGCGTGCTAGAATCTCTACAAAGTACAAAGTAGAATGACCAACAGATAAAGGGGTGGGGAAACAGGTGGCCCACATGGCAAGGGTGAAAAAGGAAATAAATCAGAGTCTGTTCCTCCAGCAACTCTGAGCTCCTGCCCAGGCAGGACAATTTATTCTAGCCTCATAGTAACACAACTCCTTATTAGTCCAACCCACAAACTTCAGTTTGCTATGGTTTTAGAGACAATTTTCTCTTGAATCAAAATTACAACTCTTGGGAAGGAGGAGGCTGCCTTATTTTTGTGGCTAACTCTTTGTGGGTCTCAGATTTCTTCCAATCCAGGGCCGAGTAAGAACGTGGCAGGGTCTGCTTACAAGCTGAGGACAAACAGCTCAGCAGGGCTAAGACATAAAAAGCTAAGCTATAGCTGTGAGTCTAGACAAGGGTTTTTCTGGGACTCTGAACACAGCCCTGCAAGGGGGCGTGTAGGAAAGGGGTATACCCTTTAGCAGTTTCACTCTGAAATAGGTTTCAGAAAAAAAAAACAAAACATTTTATTTTGGATTTGGGCTGATAGAGTAGTAGTCTGAGATTCTGAATAAACCCAAAGAAAACTTCATCTAATGCACATAATCCTTAGGAGATGACAACCTTTCACGTGGAGATTCTGAACCCATGAAAGACTCTGTTTTAGCAGTTACAGAAATTGGTGATCCCAGCTCATCAATGATTCACCAGTAATATTATAAAAAGAATTTTAAAAAACCATACAACTTAGCCCAATATAAAATGTTGAGCAAATGTGTAAAACCTCTGGTTTTTCACATAAAACACAAAAATTCTGAATATTTTAATACCCTTGGTCCAGGAGCAACACTGTGTAGCATTAGGTACCCCTGTGCAGGATTTCCCTTTATCCTTATTTTTTCTGAAGACTCCTTGACATTGGGGCCCAGAGGAGGAGGCCCTTACCACTGAAAGTGTGTTTCAATAGCGTCTAAAATGAGAGCAATTTCTTTGTATTTACTTGTGGGAAAAAAATACAGTTTAAGAAAGAAATAAGACACTATTTTAAAGCCAGACTGGCCTGCATTAGTCAACTTTGTTGCGTAATGATACCCAAGTATGCAGCCCTGGACTGATCTAGCCCCATCACTGTTCAGGTCCAACTAAGAAGGTATAGATGAGGACCAGAATCCTAGGCTTCTGCTTAAACATCCAGACACAGCAAGCCTGTGTCAAAATAATGTATTCAATAGATGTGGGTGGCCCTACTAAGGGGTTTTACTAAGAAAGGGGTACCACGAAATGTAGTAGGAGGAAGTGGCGCCTGGATAGAGATGAATCCAAAGGCTAAAGGGATGTCCTATACATCACAGGCATCAGTGCAGATTCTCATCAAGGCGCTGACCAGTTCCATGGGGGCTTCTGCCAGTGGTGGACATGCCCCGTTCTGGAGCTTGGGGAATGAACATTCACCATGTGAGATTCCTTCTCACTGAGAAAAGTCCCATAAGAGGACAGGTGTTCATGGGTAAACATCCCACCTTTTTATTCTCTGCAACTGCTCTATAGACATTGGATCTCATATAACAGCTGAAAGTGTTCCACAATCTTAAGCAACAGTTCCTGTAATAAACACCAATTAGAAAACACACTATGATCATTCTCTTTTCCCTTCACCAGCAGGACAGAACTACCAGAAACAAGGAAACTTGTTTAGTGTTTTTCTTTTCCCCTAACAGTTTCAACAAGTGGGATATCCAAGATAAGATGCTGGCAGACTATCTCAGGGGTCCCTCACTTAGACTCAGTTCTCTCTCGTCTCTGTATCCTCTCCCAAAAGAAGAAAGAGATGAAGCCAGTCTGAGCTTCTTTTAAGGATGTATATGGTCTTACAAGGACTATTCATAACGATCCTGCTTCTATGATCTACTCACCACCCAGAGGCCCTACCACCTAGCTGCATCATGGTGGGAAGGGATTGGAATTCACCATGTAAATTCTGGGGAGCTATAGCATTCAGCCCACATATCCACTGACCCTAGACATCACTGCTGACAGCTGGAACGCAACCCAAATAAACAATTCACAGAAGCCATCATCCCTGGCTTTGCCTTAGGGGAACTCAGTCAAGACAATGATGGTTGAATGCAAATATCACTTCAGGTGGCACTGAGGGACAAAACTGCATTATCTCTGTGCAAGGTTTCTTGGCAGAGAAATACCTTAGAATAATTGGTTTCCTTGGTATTTTATCAAACAAACTCTTGTGAGTTTTAATTAAAGGATATTAGAAATGCCCTCGGAATGCCCTGCTCAGTGACTCATTGCCAAACACCCATTGAAACAGAATTATGAGCTTAACACATCTCAGGCATTAATACCGAAGATTGTTTCTGTTTGGGAATTTGATTTAATATTTAATTCAAAGTATTCTATAAATGTTCAATTGATTAAAACAACTCAAGATTCTAGAGCTTGAAATCAAGATGTATCTAAATACTTAAACAGAGGTCATCACATGAGACATGAATCCAAAATATTATAGTTACATCATATTTTCTCTTGTAACAATTCACCTTTTCTGGTCATTTTTAATGACTAACATCTAGAATATTCCCTTTCAGGACTCCAGAGCAAGATTCAGGTTTTGTTTTTGCTTTGTTTTATTTTTTGAAAGCTGTTTATTTTGTTAGGACAGCATGCCATTGGACAGTAAGTAAAGATGGGTCTGGCACAGCACCCACTTTCAGGATAGCCAATTACCTCTCAGCTCTTTGCCTCAGTTTCCTTGTCTGTAAAGAAGACATTCTAACAACAGTGTTAGGAATACATATGTTCTGTTCTTCAACTCTAGGATGTGAATTATTCCCTTTCCAGAAGATATTCAATACATATCGACATGATTATGCCCAGCAACCTGCACCGAATGCCTTCTCAACCAGCATGCTTTATGTTGGAGAGACAGATAATTGTAACCTCTCTCTCTCAGCCAAAGTTTCTCATTTGTTTGTGACTCTGGTATGCTACTGGCTTACTATTAATACAAATCCATGAGGCAAGAACATTTTAGGATACCAAGAAATATTGAGTTCTGTCCATGGTTTCCTTGCTGGACACCATACATACACACCCCTCTTTTTTTTAACTTTTGTTTGCATTTGCTCTGGATATTTTTTCCCTAAAGTTCTTGATTTTGTAGCTTTAATTAATTATCCAATCTGAACGGCCCAGAAACATTTTTCCCCAAATGCAACATAATGCCACAAAACACTAGAGATGGCATGGCCTACTGTATTGTAGGAGACTTACACCCTTAGGGTCTACCTGTGGTCCCTGGGAGGCTGGCTTTGTTTGTTCTCTGACTGTAGGTTTACTAGTTCGTGTCCGGTCTCAATTCACATGGGAATGAACAGCCATTACTTTAGTCTCATAGACTTATCCTCAGTATAATGTTCATTGCCCCGCAACTCCTCTCAGGAAAAAGAGAACCACATCTTGAGCAAATCCTCTCCCTGATTTGGCTGCTGAAGATTTGGAGTCTGACAGTATTCAGTGACAGCATTTCTGGCCTCTTCTTTGAGGGTGACATCTGATTAAGCATCTGTAGGTATCAAGACCTGGCTGACATCCAGACCTCTCCTCCTGGCTGAAATTCACTGGCCAAATGTGTCCTTTCAGCGCACATCTGTCCCCCAGGCTGGACACACACTGGGCGCTAGCATGTTGGCAGGCTGTTTCACAATCACGGTTGCCTCTGTGTGGCCTGGCACGTCCAGCACTCTTAATTACTTGACTAGCCTGAGGCTCGTCTCTTCAATCTTGTCCATCTTTAACAGCGAAGCCGTTCCCAGAGAAGCTTGCACACCTTTTATTAGATTTATTACTAGGCATTTGATACTATGTTTGTTTCTCTAACCGTATGTTTTCTTTCATTTCATTTTCTCTTTGCTTCTGGTTTATGGACATACAATTGAATTTTTACAGTAAATCTCTGTGGGGACCTGCTCTGTACTAAGGAAAGTTGGAAGTGAAGCAATCGGTGTTTGCCTCCCCTGGTCCAGTCTCCATCCTCTCATAGGAAGGTGAATGAAGATGCTGTGGGAGCAGGAGAGACATAGTGGGTGGTATATGCTTTTGTGGTCGTGTAGGATGGCCTTGGGTCGCAGGGTAGACAGTTGAGCGCAGAACATGATTCTGATTCATTTTCCCGTGTTGTGTGTCAATGCAGTTTGGCCCGAGATACTCTGCTTTATTTTAATCTCACCATAAATAAATAGACACATTATACTAACTGGACCCACTGAGAACACTGAGGTGGGATATTCTAGAATACTGATTTCCTTTCTGGTTCCCTCCGTAAGCCTGTTTGTTGTGTGTAATACTTTTCTGTGGATTGTTTTAAATCTTGTAGATTGTTTATGTTATTTACAAACAAGAAAACTTATTTTTTTCTTAAGCCTTTTTCTACATCTGATTTTACACACCAGAATGTCCAGTTCAGAGAAAAATACATAGTGAACATCCCATTACACAGTCAAGGTTACAGGCTAAGTTTCAATATCTCATCATAAATATAACGTTTAAGTTCTTTCTATCCTTTGTCAAATGAAAAAAAAAAACCTCCTCTTTGTTACTTGGTAAGAATTTGTTTTACAAATGGCTATCAAAGAAAGCATAATTTTTTCCATCTATTAAGATGACTGTATGATTCTCTACCATTATATACAGCTACAATTTCTTAAATAAGTAGAATTACATATTAAGGAATATATAGAATCTTCATCCTTTTATATCATGCTCAATTAAATTTACTATGCTTGTCCTGGGACTGTTGCATTATTGTCATGGTTGAAATTGGTCAGCTTCTTTTACTGCCACACATAGTGGTACAATTTACTGTTCTTTTTTACTTAGGTGTGTGTATGTATGTACGTGAGCATACATATGCATGCATGTGTGTGCGCACGCGTGCATGTGTGTGTGTGTGTGTGTTTGAGTTGTAAGAATTATGTATGTGTACATACAGGATATCGGTTCTTTTGAAGCTTGAGTTACAGACATGTGTGACCCACCTGGTGTAGGTGACAGAATCTAAACTCCAACCCTCTGTTCTAACAGTAAATGGTTTTAAGTGATGAACCATCTCTCCATCTCCTCTTCTTTTGTGTTCTAAAAGAGTTGGTGATGATTGGAATTACTTCCTGAGCATTGATTGGTCTTCATTTAAGACATCATGGTTTATAGATTTTTCAAAGAGGAAGTTTTGAAAATTATGGAAATTTCAGGCTTCCTCTGTCTTCTTTTAAAAAATGTTGCAGGTAATACCATGCTGAGAATGTTCCCATCTACTGCTGCCTTATTTTTTGTCATAAAATTCTTTGTGATCATCTTCCTTTCTTCATAAAATACCCAGAGGCTCTGTAATAATGTTCCTTTTTCTTTCCTGATCTATGCTATTGTTGGCAGAGTTGATAAGCTTTATTTCAGGGTAATCAATAGTAGTTTCTTTAGGTTCTTCCGGACTTTTTGATCAGTTATGAAGAAGTTTGATTAAAGGTATTATACAGTTCTCCCTGTAGTCTGTCATTTTTTAATCAATTCTGGGGCACACTAGAAGCAGCACACTCCTACCTTTCTGTTCAATGACATATTTTAACACTGGGAGCCAGTTTTTCCCAGGCATGTCTTTTGGCCTAAATTCTAGTTTGTCTAGTTTAATATGACTACATCAGCTTTTATAAACTGAATGCTAGCACAGTAACTATTTTCTAGATTATGCCTTAGGAAATACTATGATATTATATAGGAGTTTCTTTAATCTGACTTATGGTTTTCAATAACTGGAATTTTTAATTAACTTACATTTGAGTAATTAATGGCATTTAAGGTTTGGCCAGAATATAGGTCTCCTTGTAGACTGTTTGTCCCACCTTTTCGAGGTATTTTTTCCTCAGTTTTTTGGCCTTTTTTCTCTGTTACCAATTGTCATTCCATTGCTATCCCATTCTTCTTAACCCCTGCTGGCTCTGCAGCTCATGTGCTTGTTTCCTGCTTCTGAATGAGCACATCTGAAATTACACCACGAACCTTCAACTTATGGAAACACAGTATCAGTGCCACCATTTTTCCTCCTGAGAGATAGTTTGAGTAATTTTTTTTTTGAGTAACATCTTAACTTAAATATGGTTGTTGTACAATTATATTTCCATATTTTTAAAGTATCTTTCTAATTTCATTTTAGTGTACTTCATTGGATAATTTTAAACTGACAATTTTATCCATATTTATCATGTGCGGCATGGTGTGCTGATATAAGTAGCCTATGTACAAGGACTAAATGAGAACATTTACCTTGTCTTTGAACTGAGGCTGTTCTAAGTCCTTTCTTTTATCTGAAACTACATCTCTCTACTGTTGATTTCCTGTCACCTCTAAAGTTTTTCATCAGGTGTATCACAATGCCTGCTCTATACCCTATGCACTATGGTATGGCTACGGTACGGTTTGCGAGCCAGGCAAGGGCCTAGAGAGTGAAACACACACACACATACACACACACACACACACACACACACACACACAGAGAGAGAGAGAGAGAGAGAGAGAGAGAGAGAGAGAGAGAGAGACAGAGACAGAGACAGAGAAAGAGACAGAGACAGAGACAGAGAGAAACATGTAACGTCAAGAATGCCCAAGAATGCCCCTTTATTGTATCCCAGGGCAGCTCTCCTTGACTAATGGCCACACCCTAGCTCTCAGCTGCAAGCCCACCAGAAACCACTCCATCAGGAACTCCTGAGGGTTTTGTGCTCAGAGCAGTTGCAAAACAAGCTGTTTGCTCAGAGCAGCTGCAAGCATAGGAAAACAAGTTGTTTACTCTGGCAGGCAGGGGTCACAGGAAATTTAGGGTCTGGGGGTCCACAGTCCCCAACACTCAGGGACCACTTTCCTTCTCCTTGAAGTCTCTTCATTGAGATTTTCTATAGTGAGGATCCAGCGGTATTTCAAGTTTCAATCTTGTACTGACTCTTAAAAACTTAGCATTGCTTTCCTTTTTAAAAGAAAGCAACACAAAATTGTGACTTCCCAATTATATTGGTTTTCACATTGAAGATAGTCAGACTTCTTTTATCTTATAGCTCACACAGCAGTCTAGACAGGGGCCATCAAACTATGTCCTATGGCCTATAGCCTACTTAAATATTCATTTGTAAAGAGGCGGATACATTTGTGACACTCAGATAAGAGAGTTGAGCAGTTGTGACAAGACCATACTCCCTTAAGGCCAAAGCAAATATTTTTGCTTGTCAAGAAACTGTGATTACCTTTCGTCTAATGACTTCTCCCTTTGGTGAAAATTCATTCCCTCAGGTTTCTTTGAAGAGTTTTCCTTTCATATTTTTCCATTTTTACTCAAATATGCTTCTTTATTTTGCTTACTTTTTATGTATCATATTAAAATCGCTTCAAGAATTGTGAATTTATTGACTGATAACTGTTACCAGTGTTTTAAAAACTCCTCAGTCATTATCTATGCCAGCTCTCTCTGAATATCTAGGAAGTCACCAGTGCATATTCACTGATGCAGTAAGCAGTGGTCACTCCACCATTTCTGTGTGTGGGGAGCCCAGGAGGAGTCCAGCTGTGTGGCTCTGGATCAGGAACACCCATAAGTCTCTCTCACAGTCAACTGAAGACTTGACTAGGGTAGGAAGGCCCTCAGTGCTCAGTTCTCCTGGCTAGCAAATTGATGTTGATGTTAGTGGGAAGTCAATTTCTCCTAAGAGGGACTCTCCCTGCCTCAAGATGTCATTGTACTCTGGTGATGGCACCTCGCAGGGCAAGAAATTGGGTAGAGAAATGGTTTAACTGGAACTTAAGAGCCTCTTATCTATAGGATCCTGCCTACCATACTGTGTTCCTGTTACAAGCAAGCTTCTAATCTGTTCCATATTCCTGAAAGGTATGAAATTGGCTCCATCCAGCATGTGGAGGAAAATCAAAAGGTATAGACACAAAAGACACAGACTTAAGTTTCCATACTACACTACTTTCCCTACCCCCATTTCTCTATTTCCTCTCTAATTAAATTCAGGCTAAGCTGTCTTCATTTTACATTCATATCTGTATTTTCTATCTCTTTTTTGCTCTCTGTGACGCTATGGGTAATTTCCATTAATCAACCTTCCAGGTCATTAATTCTACCATCAGTCATATCTAATCTGCTGTTAGCCTAAACACTTAGGTCTGCATTTCAGGAACTCATCTATTTTTTTCTAAATCTAAAAATTAACTATCCATGTCTAAAGGCTCTACTTGATTCATTACTTGCAAATAATTTCAATTTTGCATTATATTTATTTTTATTATTACTGCAGTGTTTTCTGTGTGTGTGTGTGTGGTGTATGTGTGTGTAAATACGTGTGTGGGTACACTTCCCATATATGCACACGTAGAAGTCAGAAGTCAAAGTCATTTTACCTTTTTATATCACTCCACCATATTCATTAAATACAGTGCCTCACTGAACCTGGAATTTTCCATTTCAGCTAGACTAACTAGCAATTGACTTCTCAGAACCCACCTGGGTCTCTCTCCCACAAACTCCAGCACTAGACTTCAGACATAGAAGCTATAGACAGCTTCTTATATTGGTGTTGAGGATCATATTGTAGTCTGAACATTTATATACCAAATAATTTACCCATTGAGCATCTCTCCAGTCCACATTACGTCTTTAGACACAATCACAATGTTGTTTTCAGACCTATCTCAACTAACATTGGTTTCAGAAGTATTGGTGCTTTGGCTCTACATCCTTTGCTGGTTTCTCACTCTGGAGCCTACTGTTCATATGTGCCTCAATCTCATACTCAACACTGTATTTGAAAACCCTTGGGTCCCATAGTGCTAATACAACACTCTGAGTTCAGAAATATTATATTGTTGAAAGTTTTAAGACTAGGGATGCCTTGGGAGGCTCAGAAGGTTCAATCTCTTACTCTAATTTCTCAAAAGAGTCTTCCCAGTTAATTCTCTCTCTCTCTCTCTCTCCCCCCTCACTCTCTCTTCCTCTCTATTTCTTTTGATTGACAGTTAAGAATTCCAGCTACATGTACTCAGAAAATTTGATAGACGCCTACCCTATCATGGCAGTGCCTAGATTTTCATGTGTGTTCACCTTAATGAAATAACCTCCCTGTGGGAAACACGAGAAACAGAAGTTATAGCTGAGGCTTGATCCATGGTGTCATGTCCTCCGCACCCCATCTGATCTCCGCTTTCAGTCATTCACTTGATCTGTACCATCAGTCACTGCCTAAGCCCAAACGTGATGATCGTGACACTGTGTTCACAGCCCCTGGGGGAACATTCTACTCCGTAATATCAAGTCACATAAGAACTTTGACACGCTGGCAAAAGGCCAGCACTCAGGGGTTCGTGGCAGAAGCTCTGTCTTTTACTATGCAGACTGACAATGGGCAGAAGTAAAACCTTCAGACTGAGAAATGGCTAAGCACTCTGGAATACACTGAGAGATCTGTGTGCCTTCTGAGATAGGGCTGCCACCGCCGCAGAAACCTAACGGTGCTGTCTATAAAATAACAGGACGTGTTTTTCATGGTTTGTGTCAGTGCGGCATCTGACTAATACACTGCATTGTTTTCAATCAAGGCTTCATAAGTCCCCCATTAAATATTGAAAACCAAGCTATATATTTAGAGCAGTAATTAGTCTGAAGCAGCCTCTGTGCATTATTCCTGGCTAAAGTTTTAAAGTAAACCAAGGATGATGAATATTTAATGTACTGTACCTCATTGTCATCTGATAATAAGATTTGTTATAGGGTTATAAAATGTTATGTTAGGTTCTTACAGCACATCATTAATATTGTAAAATGTAGCTGGGCTCCCAAGCAGAGCTGTTTGATAGAAAAACAAAAGAAAGATAAGTGATAGCAACCATTCTCTCCAAGGACTTGGAAGACAACAGCCAAGGGGTGAAAAGAAGTATTTGAGAACTGGATGCATTTACTACTTATTACGGAGAAAAGGAAAATAACACAACAAAGGAAGCAAAAGAGAACCAGTAAAGAATCAAGCTAAAGGAAAAGAGCTAAAAACCAAGTGAAGAGGTAAAAAGGTGATTAGTAGGCTGGAGAGATCACTCATCGATTAAGAAGTCGCAGAGTAGGGTGCTTTTGAAGACAGCCCATGTCAGGGAACTCACGATCACCTATAACTCCAATTTCGGGAAGGAGCCAATACCTCCAGCATCTGTGGACACCAGCACTCAGGTATATACCTCTCCAAGGCACACACACATGCACTCGCATAATTAAACATATTAAGATAGATCCTTGAAAACAGAAGTACACTGGATCTAAGAAGAATTTAAGGATCATATAGGAAGCTTGGAGGAATTAATCTTAAAGGCCCTTTTCATGCTTAAATTCGAGAATTTCATGTCTAAGAGATGCCAGAATACAAAGATAGACAAGTATGATTTATAGGATGGTAGGAAAATATCAAATGACCTTGCCTACTCTGATTAAGTCATTATGTTTCTCTAAGAGCAGAAAACTGTTCATGTAGTAAACACAATGAAATTTATAACATAAAATAATCTGAAATCTGAGCCACAGAGGCTTTTTTTAAAATTGATTTTATTGAGCATTTTTCTCTGCTCCCCTCCCTGCTTCTCCCCACCCCTTCAACCATCTCCTATGGTCCCCATACTCCCAATTTACTCAGGAAATCTTGTCTTTTCCTACTCCCCATGTAGGTTAGATCCATGTATGTCCCTTTTAGGGTCTTCATTGTTCTCTAGGGTCTCTGTAATTGTGAATTGTAGGCTGGTTTTCTTTGCTTTATGTTTAAAAACTACTTACGAGTGAGTACTTATGAGTGAGTACTTATGAAACTGGGTCTGGGTTACCTCACTCAATATGATGTTTTCTAGCTCCATTCACTTGCCTGCAAATTTCAATATGTCATTATTTTTCTCTTCTGTGTAGTACTCCATTGTGTAAATGTACCACATTTTCCTTATCCATTCTTTGGTCGAGGGGCATTTAGGTTGCTTTCAGGTTCTAGCTATGACAAATAATGCTGCTATGAACATAGTTGAGCACATGTCCTTGTGGCATGGTTGAGCATCTTTTGGATATATTCCCAAAAATGGTATTGCTGGGTCTTGAAGAAGGTTGTTTCCTAATTTTCTGAGAAATGGACATACAGATATCCAAAGAGATTGCACCAGCTTGCACTCCCACCAGCAATGCAGAAGTGTTCAGTTTAGCCCACAACCTCTCCAGCATAAGTTGTCATCAGTGTATTTGATCTTGGCCATGCTTACAGGTGTAAGATGGAATCTCAGAGTTGTTTTGATTTGCATTTCTCTGATGACTAAGGATGTTGAACATTTCCTTAAGTGTCTTTCAGCCATTTTAGATTCCTCTGTTGAGAGTTCTCTGTTTAAATCTGTACTCCATTTTTTTTATTGGATTATGTGTTCTTTTGGTGACCAATTTCTTGAGTTCTTTGTATATTTTGGAGATCAGACCTCTGTCTGATGTGAGGTTAGTAAATATCTTTTCCCATTTTGTAGGCTGTCATTTTGCTTTGTTGACAGTGCCCTTTGATTTACAGAAGCATTTCAGTTTTAGGAGGTCCCATTTATTCGTTGTTTCTCTCAGTGTCTGTGCTACTGGGGTTATATTTAGGAAGTGGTCTCCTGTGCCAATGCATTCAAGTATACTTCCCACTTTCTCTTCTGTGAGGTTCGGTGTGACTGGCTTTATGTTGAGGTCTTTGATCTATTTGGACTTGAGTTTTTTGCATGGTGATAGATACGGATCTATTTCCATTCTTCTACATGTGATATTCAGATATGCCAGCACCACTTGTTAAATATTCTTTTTCCATCTGGTATTTTTTGCTTCTTTGTCAAAAATCAGGTGTTCAAAGATGTGTGGATTAATGTCCGGGTCTTCTATTTTGTTTTATTGGTCCTCCTGTCTTTTTATTTTATTTTTTTAATTTTTTTATTTTCTATTTTTATGCCAATACCAGGCTGTTTTCAGTACTATCGCTCTGTAATAAAGTTCAAAATCAGGGATTATGATGCCTCCAGAAGTTCTTTTATTGTACAGGATTGTTTTGGCTACGCTGGATTTTTTGCTTTTCCATAGAAAGTTGAGTACCTTTCTTTCGAAGTCTGTGAAGAATTTTGCTGGTATTTTGATGGGAATTGCATTGAATCTATAGATTATTTTGTAAGATTGCCATTTTTACTATTTTAATTCTGCCTACCCAAAATCATGGGATATCTTTCCACTTTCTGGTGTCTTCTTCAATTTCTTTCTTCAAAGATTTAAAGTTCTTGTCATACACGTCTTTCACTTATTTGGTTAGAGTTACTCCAAGATATTTTATGCTATTTGTGGTTATTGTGAAGGGTGATGTTTCTCTGATTTCATTCTTAGCCCATTTATCATCTGTATAACGGAGGGCTACTGATTTTTTTTAGTTGATCATGTATCCTGCTATATTACTGAGAGTGTTTATTAGTTGTAGAAATTCCTTGGTAAATTTTTTTGGGGTTGCTTATGTAAACTATCATATCATCAGCAAATAGTGAGAGTTTGACTTCTTCTTTTCTGATTTGTATCCCCTTGATCTTCTTTTGTGTCTTACTGCTCTAGCTAGGACCTCAAGAACTGTATTGAACAGATATGGAGAGAGTGGACAACCTTGTCTTGTTCCTGATTTCAGTGGGATCACTATGAGTTTCTCTCCATTTAGTTTGATGTTGGCTACTGGCTTGCTCTATATTGCCTTTATTATGTTTAGGTATGTTCCTTGCATCCCTGTTCTCTCCAAGACCTTTATCATGAAGGGATGTTGTATTGGAGAACACCTCTTAGCAAAATACCTGCTACCAAACCAAGCTTGTATAAAAAGCATAACACTAAATACTTTCCAGCTACCATTAGTTTCCCCTATGTATTTCTTAGTGACTTAGTCACTACAGTTTATCTTCTGTAGAAGTCCAACCCACTATACTTTATCTCCTCCCTTCAGAGAACTATATTGTCCTTTGTTGAAATGATATATATGCCAAAAGTCTGACACTTGGGTCGTCTGTCTATTTTCTATAAACCTTACCCCTTGGAAAACTAAAAATATTATTAGTAATAACACATTTTTCCTTGCTCTTGCTAATTGTCCTTTTGTCACCTTTACTGGCAGGCCCCAATTCTGACCCCAAAGTGCATAGCACAGGTATCTCGCAGGCCATTTATCCCATTCCATACAGACTCTAAATCATCAATGACTGCCAAACAACTGATGCTCTCCATCCAGAGTAAAAGTTGAGTGTCACTTGGTCATAGTAACAGTAAGCAAAAAATCAGATTGTAGGCACCTTGTAATTCTGTGTTTTACCAGAGGAATGGGACAAATGTTTGCTCTCTAAACTCGTCAGAAGGAACCTTGACAGACACCATAGTTCACATGGTCTTAAGGGCATAAATTTAGCATGTGTCCGTTTGAACGCAGACTTGCTGAGCACTGTTCTTCTCACCTGTATCAACTGTGGGTGATACTCAGGAAATCACACAAGGAATTAGCTTGGCACAATGGATACATGCTTTGTCTACTCAAAAATCATGAATGATGGTTCACAGGGGCACAGAAGGAAGACAACATCCCCCAGAGAACTCTTACAAGACAGAGTCCAGAGAGGAGCAGTAAGTAGCATGTTAGGCCAGAACCATCCACTGCAGCTGAAACTGAAGGCAAAAACAAAAATCTTGCTTTCATTGTATGTCCGACCCATTTCTTCCTATGTATCTATTTTATCTCTAGATTTCTTGATACTAAAATAAAAAAGAAATATAAATATAATAATAATTATTATTATATTATAATATATTATTATTATAAAAATAATATTGGCCTTTAACACCAATGAATAGCACTTACCTACTAAATGTTGCAGGGATAATACAAACGTTAAGCCATGAATAATGTCTACTCAAGCAGCATTATAGAAATCAAATGTTTCTTTAACAGCTATTGAGACTAAATATCTATACCAGGATGTCTCCTCTGATATAATGTACAAGGATAAAGTAGAGAATAAAAATATAGCTATGAAAGGAGAAAAGAAATAAGACTAAGAAAAAAAAAAGAAATCAGACTAAAGTATATCATAATATACCAAACTAATAACAAAGATTTTTATCTAAGTCATGAGATTACAACTAATTTTCTTCCCCCATACTTTCCACATTTCCTACAAAGAAATGCCTTCCACTTTAGAAGACAGTTTTACTTTCACCAAGGAAATCTTATGTATAGCAGGAGAAGCTCTCACATGCAAAAGCAACTAGAATGCATCTTTGAAAAGTCTTTAAGTGGGTCAGGCATGGGAGCGATAGATCAACAGAGGCCTGAGGGTGCTAAGCACACCCTGTCTTTCAGGGGTGTAGAGGGAGTTGTAACAGATGCACGGAATCCACACAAACTTCAGGCTGAGTGAAGAGATGAAGGAGGAAGAGGGGGCTGGACCCTAGGTTTGTGGGGTCCAGAGGCAAAGCACCTGGAAAGAGAAAAATCCAGCAAGATAAAAAAGAGCCTAAGTTCTGGCAGAATAGAAGACTAGACAACAGCTTACAGAGAAAACTACAGGAACTCAGGACACTTGCTCAGACCTCTCCTCCCTTCCATTCTTCCTATTCCTCTTCCCTCTAAAAAAGAGTCCCAATGGCTAAAAAAATATAATTTCCAAGTAAATTATTTAGTAGGATAATCAAGGGACACATCCAAGGTCATTGTTGACTTCAAGGTTTCTGTTGATTTCTGCTTTAGTGATGTGAATTTCCAAGGATGAAGAAAAACATAAAATGTAAAAAGGGGTAACTTAAAAAAGCATTTAGTATCAATGAGGGCTTCACAGACAATAAAGGAACTCCAGAAAATACACGGAAAAGGGGAAATCCAAAAAATAATTGGATTTAGAAATACCAACAAAAGGAACAAACAGAAACCAAGAGCTGAATGCTCTGTAAATTCAGTGCTTCTCCAACAAGTTTTCTGTACAGATTGGAAAGCTGATTCTAAACTTCATTCACAAATGGAAATATTTTAAAACAATCAGTGAGCATCTTAAAAAACAAAACTGAAAGTCTTACACCCTCCATGTCCATACCTATACAGAAATGAGTGAATGTCAATCAAATAAGAACCACCATAGCCTATGTAGATGATTTCTTGTAATGAAAGAGTTCCCTGTTAATATTTGGGGCTGTTGGGAATCATAGGGGACCTACGGGAAAGTTTAGACTTAGGAATTCTCTGAGTGGAAAGTGTTGGCCTGGAACATCTGGAACTGTTTTGCTGTTGTTGATGTTGTTGTTTTATATACAGGTCAATAGACAGCATACAAAATATTTTATGTTTGGTGGCATGCAGGAATAAAGGTGACTGCTGTTACTGTGAGAGTCCTTCAGCCACACTGCAGAAACCCTGTGTTACCTCCAGCTATAGAAAGGTTTCTTGGGGAAGACATAAAAACATACATAAGCTCAAAAAACGGAATATTAGACTTTATCAAAAGAAGAAAATGCCACCCTTTGCAGCGTATCATTCAGTAAACAATGATTCAATTTGTATACGAGGAGAATAAAGAATCCAGAGTCCTAGTTTTAAAGGCATCAGTAACTGGGACTGGAGAGACGACTCAGCAGTTACACTTGCTGCTTTTGCTGAGGACGTGGGTTGAGTTCCCAGCACCCACATCAGGTGGCTCAGAATCACCTGCGACTCCAGCTCCAGAGGGTCCCCTTAGGTCATCTTCTGGCATCTGTACACACGAGGCATGCACACACACACACACACACACACACACACACACACACAGAGAGAGAGAGAGAGAGAGAGAGAGAGAGAGAGAGAGAGAGAGAGGAGACAGAGAAAGATTTAAAAAAAAATATAAACAGAACAAATAAGCAGATAAAAGGCGTAAGTACATCGGTCTATACCTAGACAAGAAAATTGCCCAAGTAAAAGAAATGGGAAATAATTTAGAGGAAAAATTCAAAAACATGGAGAAAAAAATCAGCAAGGGAACCAATACACTGATGGTGCCTGCCTGTCATCCTAGCACTTGGGAGGGAGAAGTAGGAGGGACAGAAGTTCAAGTCATCCTCAGCTACTTAGGAACATCAGGGCCAGCCTGGATACAGGAGAACCTGACTCAAAGTAGGGATGGTGAGAAATTTGTCATCACGCATGTAATTCCCAAAAAACAATTAAAACACTATATTTAAAAGATCAAATATGTAGCAGGACGGTGGTGGTACACATCTTTATTCCCAGCACTCAGGACGCAGAGGCAGGTGGATGTAGGGCCAGACTGGGCTACAGAGTGAGTTCCAGGACAGCCAGGGCTACACAGAGAAACCCTGTCTCCTCCCCCCGCCAAAAAAAGCACCACCACCACCACCAACAACAAACTATGTTAAAAGAAATCAAATCTGTGCTTTTCTCTAAGAAAATCTTAAAATCCACCAAACTATGAAAATAAGTAAATCAGGCATGTTTTATATCTGTATGAATAATTTTATTTAAATATCTTAGATTAAAAATAAAGAATAAAAATCCTGGATGAATCCTGTATTTGAAACTTAAAAAGAAGCTTTACTCTTGTCTAGAAGGCAAATAATCTGTCCTACTGAGAGGAGTTCCAGAAAGAACTTTTTTTGTTTTTTTACAATTTCAGAAATTTATTACCTCTTGTTAGATTGTATGTTAATTAAATAAAAGTATAAAATAATTTTCAATATTTTTTAAATATTTGTTTTTCCCAGATTTCTTTCAATGTTGGTTTATTTATTTATTTATTTTTGGAGACAATGTTTCTTCATGTAACTTCTCTGGCTGCCCGGGAACACCCTTTGTAGGCTAGGCTGGCCTGGAACACTGAGATTTGCCTACTTCTGGCTCCTGACTCTTGGAATTAAACATGTATGCCACCACCTCCAGACTTAGTAGTTTAGAGTTATTTAAAGATGTTGGCAGAGATTGGTCTTTTATTCCTGGCTATTTAGACCCAAAATAATCACTCAGAAACTATATTATTTGCAATACTGTTTGGTCAACTAGTTTAAGCATATTTCTGGATAACTCTTATATCTTAAACTACTCTATTTCTATTATCTGTGTATCACCACGTGCCTGTGACTTACTGGCCAGGTTTTGTCTGTTATCTGTCTCTGGTGACACTATATGGCTTCTCTCTGACTCTGCCTGTGGGAGTCTGCATTTCTCAATGGATACCCACGCCCGACCCAGGCTGCACGCTTCCTGAACTCGGGTCCACGAGAAGGGACAATTTCCTGAGGGTTGAAAAAGAGACACAGACACAAAGAGACCTGGCTCATCTACAAGAGTAAATGGCAACTTTATTAAACTCAAGTCAGATATTTATACCAGTGGGCAACCAGGATCAAAAAGGCAAGGCCTCCTCCCAACCGGAAGCAGGAGGAGAAGATTAAAGCTTCCCCCTCGGGCAGGGTCAGCCAGGGGAGGCAGGCTAACTTTTAAGACCTTGAATACAGGTGGAATCACCATAACAAAGAGAACCAGGTTCTTGCTAAGTTATCCCCTCAAGCCAGAGCTGGAGCAGAGACTCCAGGAAGCCGGAGGTCACACGGCCCTGGGAATCGCCAGGAGAGAAGGGAAGAAACTTTGTTAGCTACATCTGCCTACTGTCTCTATCTATCTATCTATCTATCTATCTATCTATCTATCTATCTATCTATCTATCTATCTATCTATCCCAGCCTGGCTATATTCTGTTAAGCCACAGGCTGAAAGCAGCTTCTTTATTAACCAATAAAAGTAAAGAACTTTTATAGGTGGTGAGGGACCTCACTCCTTATGAGCGCCACTACTGTAGTCTAAGAGTTATTTTGCATCACTGCCTGTTGAGATTCATGGGTATCCTAGCTGGATAGGTCTGTTGCTTTCTTTCTTTCCTTGTAAACTTGCATGGCACCTTCTGGTACCACAAAGACCAGTCGTTAGAGAGGGGGCCTTCAGTTTAGATCTGCATCTGATTTGGGGGGGGGTATGTCCAAAGTGCATAGTTTCTTCAGCAGTGGTGATGTTACCTTCAACTTCTGGAGGGCAACTCAGAATACAGTAATAGCCTATCATGTTTGGGGATGATTTTATTGCCCTGACCAACAACTTATAGGAAAACTCCTCATGTCTCATACTGGGGTTTTGTTGGATAGTCTGTGCCACATTGGGATAGCACAGTCATCCCCGGTGGAAAGTTTCTGTGTAAACAGTATATGTTTATGCATTTACACAGATGCTTATGTATTATATACAATTTTAGGTAAATAAATAATAGTATGATTCTTTATGCCTTTCTTTAGACATTCTTGGTGTTGTTTTTGCTTTCCTTTTCCTTCTGTGTTGACTTCCCTGTCCCCTAAAGGGTAAATAAAAAACTTTAAACGGGAGGGAAAAAAATTTCAAAGTTTTAGGGGGAAAGAAGTACACATGCACACTGAAATAAACAATGAGGAATTAACAAGCAAACTGAACAACAGCCACTGGAGAAAGAAAAGTATCACAGGAAAATAAATGTTTTTCCTAAGTTAGGAAGCCTTGAAGCAGATAGATCAGTTCCCAGCCAGGTAAATTAGTATGGTTAACACCTAGGAAGCAATGGGAACGTGTGTCGGTCATTGCCATTGAGCATATTGAGAAGGAATTAAAGAACTGTTTCTAAAAAGTAGCCAGGACAGGTAGAAAGCCCAGTCAACTCAATCTGACTTTGTAAAATAAAGGCAGGAGGTAGGGTGCGGCGCGCATCCTAACCAGCAGGAATAACGCCACTAAAAACGAGAATTCCTTCCCTGGTCACATCTTTATTCGGAGCATTCCCTTGAGGAAAATTGGGGGAAGGGAAGATAGAGCAGGGACAAGAGAAAGCTTAGAGAGAGCGAGTAGAGCCCCGAGGCAGCTGCTTTTAAACGGTGGAGAGGCTTGAACGCTGTCCTGATTGGTTAATGCCATTCTGCTGGTCTGAGCATGTGCAAGCAAGGGTGCAGGCAAGGGTGCTCAGTCCCACATGGCTGAGCCAGGTATACCTCCAAACTGCAGGACCACCTGTACCTCCAGGTGGCTCCCAACAGCTTCCCCTATTATTGTCTTTAAGAGCAATAAGGCAAAACTATTTTCCAATCTGGTCCCCACCTCACTTGGGCTAGCAGGTAGCACACCAATCAAAGACATACAGCACTTCCACCTAGACACAGCATGCCAAGAATATCTCTGCTCCCACCCATTCCTAAGGAAGGAAAAGGCAAAGTAGAGTCAGTCAGAAAATCGTTAAGAGATAAGAGGTTGCACAGGGTGTTGCTCAAGGCGATAACGTGAGACAGTTGCTCTTGACACCGCCCAGAAGGTCATCTCTGCTGCCTCCGCACGAATCCTCCACAGCAGGACACTCAGCATCCACTGGGTCATCTCTCTTCTTTATTTCTCTTGTCAGTCTTGCTGGCATCCAGATGTATGTCAGCATTCCTAGAAAAACATAAACAAAACTCTCCTCCCAAATTAACATTTAAGAGTATTAAAAACTCTCAGTGTAAAAATTCAGCACAATCAGTACTGGAAGTAGGCTGGTTTTGAACTTAGAGATCTGCAGGTCTCTGTTTCAAGAAGCAAATCTTGTTTGCCTGTACCAGCAAAATTTTGAATTAAAAATTAAGTGTAAAGAATGCAAGAGAAATCCTTTCTCTGGGGGAAGCTATCACCGGTAGTCCCCCTCTATTGTCTAACACCAAAACAGTTGTCACTGGGAATTGAACTCATGACCTTTGGAAGAGCAGGCAGTGCTCTTAACCTCTGAGCCATCTCTCCAGCTCCCTGCATTCAAATGAAAAAACCTCTAGGTAGCATTGTTTATCTCACCCGTTGCCAGAGGCAATAGGTAATGGTAACCAGGTTGACGCGCCTTTATTATGATTATGATAATCACGACCAGTTCCCGCCCCGGGCCGTGCGCGGGCTCGCCGGTTTATCCTGTGCGCCCTGCCTCACCTCAGGCATCGAACTCGCACCGCTGGCCGTGAGTCTTTTCCAAGCTCCGGCGAGGGGGGGCATCCGCCGCGGGGGGCCCCAGTCTCAGACCTTCCCAGGGGCCGGGGAGTGACGAGCACTTAGTAAGTGGCCCCGCCGGTGAGCTTCCTCCGCCCATGTTGCTATGGAAACGCGGTTCAGAGTTTGGCCCCTCTCCGTCTTTAGGTCTTTAGCGGCGCTGCTGCTCACCACGCAGCTTCCGCCTCTGCCTCCCGAGTGCTGGGTTTAAAGGCGTGCGCCACCACCGCCCGGCTTCTTCCTCAATCAAAATTAAAGTTTTCTGTACGTGAGAGCCAGAGACTGAGCTCTCTTATCAAAATTAGGCGAAAATCACCTCAGAAACTGTGTGGCTCTTTAAGAACAGGGAAGGCAGTGATCAAGCTCGCCTCCCTACGAGACTGTTGCCCTTATCAGCGGGCTGGGACGGAAGCCGCGGATCTCCCGACCATAAACCTCGCTTTTTCTCAGCTCCACCTGCACTGAACTTGAGGAATTTTTCTTCCCCGTTACTTCTGGTACCTTCTTTCAGATACCTTAACTTTGATTCTTTCTATTTTCTTTTCTTTTTAGGCCTATACTTTTTCCATTCTTTTTCCTTCCCTTTCTGGAGGATTTAACTGACGTCACTCACCGCTCCACGTGTTCAGAGTTCTGAAATTCACGGCTCTCTGTGTCCTGGTGTCTGATCTCGGCTTTTTCTCCCGGGCTTTCAGCACGTTGCTGGGCGCTTCCTTCTCAGGGTCCCCCGGCGTAGTTGTCAGGGTCCCTCGGCGTCCCGGGGTTTCGAGCACCAGTTGCAGCGTGCATCCTAACCAGCAGGAATGAACGCCACTAAAAACGAGAATTCCTTCCCTGGTCACATCTTTATTCGGAGCATTCCCTTGAGGAAAATTGGGGGAAGGGAAGATAGAGCAGGGACAAGAGAAAGCTTAGAGAGAGCAAGTAGAGCCCCGAGGCAGCTGCTTTTAAACGGTGGAGAGGCTTGAACGCTGTCCTGATTGGTTAATGCCATTCTGCTGGTCTGAGCATGTGCAAGCAAGGGTGCAGGCAAGGGTGCTCAGCCCCACATGGCTGAGCCAGGTATACCTCCAAACTGCAGGACCACCTGTACCTCCAGGTGGCTCCCAACAGTAGGGTAGTATAATCTAGATATCATTTAGATTATTGATGAATTAGAAGGTAGCAGTTACCTTAGAAGACAGCTTACACTTAATTATTAAAGTCAATAAGCATAGAGAAAGGGGGTAATGAAAGACAAATAATATCCATGACTATGCTTTCAACATGGAACCCAGCAGTGTTTCAAAACCTCTTTATTCTTAGGGCTATGTTGGATTGATTCCAGGAACGCATAAGAGATTTTAAACTAGGAAATGTAGCAACATGTCACACCCTCACCAAGAAGAAGAAGAAAAAGAAGATGATGAAGAAGGAAGAGGAGGAGGAGGAGGAAGAGGAGGGGGAGGAGGAAGAGAAGAAGAAGAAGAAGAAGAAGAAGAAGAAGAAGAAGAAGAAGAAGAAGAAGAAGAAGAAGAAGAAGAAGAAGAAGCCCACGCTTTCCAGTCAATAAAACAGTAGTTCTCAAAACTTGGCATTCCTGGAATTATCTGGTGAAATTTAAAACAAGAATGACTGCTGTCCATCTGATTTTGCATTCTGATTTTATCCTTCTGGCTACAGCCTTGCTATCACCCTTACTTATCATTCTTGGAATCTATAACAAAAACCAGAGGAACAAATATTGCTGCTGTAAACTGAATATGTAAACTAGGAATAAAGGGAAACTTGCCACCCTGACACTTACCAAAAGACATGGGACTGCTACACACTGCCCTGGGTGGGGTTGGGGGGGAGTGGATTGCACAAGCCACCCTGACCTTTAGTGGGAATAAATAGAAATGCCTGATGTCATGGCAACAGTCAAAGTGCTGTGGAGAGTTCCACCATGGTAATATGATCAAATTTTTAGAAATTAGAAGTTGTTTTTAATTACTGAATTTAATTTTAAGATGTGAAGGTGAGGTTTCATATAAAATAAATAAGCAAAAAATATTTGTTCCAAGCTCTAAGCCAGTAAAAGGGTAATTATAAAATTCTTTCACATTGGCAATAAAAATTGTAGAGTGTATAAATATTGAATAAGAAAACAAAAAATTCATATGAAAATCCATAGTTTTATTGAGACTTTAATGATTTTTACTTTTAAATTAGGTAAAAGTGTGGGGGCAGGGTTCATTGTGAGCACGAGCAGAGTGGCCGAGGATGTAAGAATGGGGTGTCATTTTTCTGGGAGCTGGAGTTACAGGCAGCTGTGAACAGCTCTTGTGTAGGGAATGAGGACTGAATTCAGGTCCTCTACAAGAGCTACAAACTTTCTTAATCCCTAAGTTCTGTTTCCAGCCCCATAGAGCAGGGTTATCAACATCCCCAAGGCTGCCACCCTTTAATACAGTTCCTGATGCTGTGGTGACCACAACCATAAAATTATTTTTGTTGCTATTTCATAACTGCAGCTTAGCTACTCTTATTAATTGTAATGTAAATATCTGTCTTTTTCTGATGGTTTCAGATGACCCTGTGGATGGGTCATTCAACACTCACAAGGGTTATGGATCCCTGCCATAGAAGGTACAGAAAAATTAGAAGTGCATACTGTTTCTTCAGAAAACTTCTACAACTTGTTTACAGGAAGTTTGATTAATTGGGCAGGTTTTTTATCTAAAAGTTAACAAAAGGTGCTAAATGCCTGATTAAAAAAATAAGATTTTTAAAAAGAATCAATGACTCGTGTTAAATATCAACATTCTGTGCAGGCTTGGTAATACAAGTCAGTGTGTGGGATTGACAGAGGAACAAGAGAACACACAATGCAAAGGAGAAGAAAGCCTACAGATAAATTTCAGAATATTTGAGTATGATGTGGCAAATGTTAAGGTCAGAGTTGAGTGGACTCACACTTGCTTCCAATGGTATCCACACAAGAGGACATCTGTTAGGGCAAAACCAAAACACACAGCTCTGACTTTCACAGTACAAAGAGAGATTATGGGAGAAAGCCTACAGATTCTACAGGAAAAAGGAGAGAAGTTGATACAGTTCACAGGAAGAGAAGTAAGGTGCCTTCAAAATGGCAAAGGCACCTCAGGGAGATGGCCTAGCAGACAAAACCCTTGCCACCCAAGTGTGAAGACCTGAGTGCAGGTCCCAGGAAAAGGCTACAGGCTCTGTAATCTCAGGACTGTGGGGACAAGATTTGGGGTGGAGACAGGAGGATCCCCAGAAACTCAGGGGCCATAGCCTGCTGTACTCAGAGTGAATGAGAGCCAGTCTCAGTCAAGGTAGAAGGCAAGGACTGACACCTAGAGGTGTCTTCTGACCTAAACACACACACACACACACACACACACACACACACACACACACACATTGTCTTTGTGCATTTGACCTACTCTAACAGAACACACCACAGATACCCCTTCCTTAGAGAGGTCTCTACTACTCATGGTTTTGGAGGTCGGAAAGTTCAAGCTCAAAGTGCTGATGCTTTGGTGCCTAGTAAGGCTCTACTTTCTGCTTTTTTCTATGGGATTCATGGCAAACTGAGCAAATGAACCCTTTAGGATCATTTTCTTGTGAGTGCTCCAGTTCCCAGAGGTCCATCTCTGAACACAATCACATTAGGGATTGGATTTTAACACATACCTTTCTGGGGACCCAGACTTCCATTCCCTAGAAGGGACCATAAATAAATTAAAATGCTGAGAAGTGCAATTCGGCGCCTATTAATGTGCTCTTTTTTAAAAAAAACCTTTCTTAAATTGACAAGGAGGAAAGTTGCCAAGAGAAAGCAATTCTCCATTATGACCTGGAGTTCACAGACTAAATTCAAATAGCAACCGAACCTAGAGAAGGGTTAAAAGCGCAAGTATTCATGAAAATGGGAACTAATTCAGTAATTACGATTTTATAAATATGAGGCTGGCAAAAGAACAATAACAATTGTCAGTGGGGTGTAGGAAGGGAAAGTTCTTTCTTGTGTACTGCTACTAAAGCATGAATTGCGACTGGCTCCTTTTTAAAATACATTGTGGTAACATTTATTAAAATTAAAAACATATATACCCTTGACTCAGCAGTTCTACTCTGGAGGGTTTATTCCCAGCTATAAAATCCTTAGTACAGAAAGATACATAGTTATGCATTTTAAGGGTACTTTGATGTCACATTGTTAAAAATGGCAGAGAATGAGAGAAAGGGAAAGGGAGAGTGTGGAGGGACCAGGTGAGGAATGGAGCAATAGAAATAGAGTAATGATGATAGATAGGTAGATAGAGAGATACATACATACATACAAACAAACATACATACATACATACATGCATAGAGACAGACAGATTGAAAAAACAAACTCAGAATGAAAGCTTCATGACTACCATTTGGAGAAGGGGCTAATGAACTTATAATCATTTACAACATAAATAGCATGGTGTCAGGAAAACTCATCAACTAGAACTTCCACAGGAAGCCCAAAAGTGCCCCACCTCATCATCTGATGCGTCTCTTTGACGCTCATTCCATGAGGAGATAAAGACGATATAATTGCTTCAGGCTCTGTTTTTCCTTCACACCTGTGAAGGGAGAAAAACAAAAGGGCCAATTTCACCCCTTCATTTAGGAAAGAGGGGTTTCCTAGACACCTCTACTTGATATCCTTGGGTTCTAATTGACCAACACAGGGACACTCACCTTATATTCCAAACTCATGGGTTTGCAAAGATTTTCTCAGTGAATATCAGAATTTAAAAATCTAAGTTTTGAAGGCCGTTAGTAAAGTAAGGTTCAGAGAAACTTATTTCTATAAGTTGAAAGGGTTATCATGATACTCTTGCATGCTGTAATCATTCTGCAATCTTTATAAGACAATGGCAAAATTATATAAAAGTGCATTGTGCATATGAAAACAAGGGAAAATATCGCACGCACACACACACACACACACACACACACACCCCTTTTATATAGATTTCCTCAGAAATACAAAGAGAGGGCATGAAAAGAGAAAGAAAAGTGAAACCTGTTATTAACTGCAATGTGATTATATGCACACATTCAAATAAAATAATCCTTAATGCATTAGTCATATAATTAGCTTAAAGTAATAATTTATACCACAGTGTGGAACCATCTTTATTTCCTTAAAACATGCAGCTTGCAGGTGTTTGTCTGGAAAAAAAATAATACACAGTATTCACTGAGCTCTTATTTTTATGCCATTCACATTTGTACAAATGACGTACACCCTAGAATTATCTCAAAAATACTTGGAGAGAAGTAGTGTTTTCTTCATTTTTATATACTTGCCGTTTAAGAACAGACATCTAATGCCTAGCCACAGAAAACCCAGGAGAAGCATAACACATATGTTGTATGAACATTACTTATGGCTGGGAGCAGAGGAGTGTGGGGAGTGGGAGAAGAAAGCACAGACACCATTTCCTTTATTCATCTGAATACTTTCACTCTGTCTTACAGTGAGTCCCTTTTCTATAAACAAGTGATTTTTTTAATGTAGCCACTTACATAAGCACAGAAGTGAAGCAATTTGAGCTTTGCACTTTGCTTGCCTTTCCATACCCTTTCTGACTTTAAATGTAAGCTCCTCCTCCATATATTTGCCTTTAATCTTATTTCTGTCTCAGAACATGATTCTGTTTCTTCAATCTTACTTTAATTCTCATCTTCAAAGTAAGATAAATGCTATCTCCCATGTTCTCTCTAACACACACACACATACACACACACAGGAGAAGACAAGAAGGCAAGCTCTCTAGGCAAGCTTACAGAGGATTACATGTGTCAGAGAAATGCATTTGATGTGAAACAGATCTCAAAGCAAACTCCTGAGAATGAAACCACCAAGTATCTTTGGAGGAAGGCAATCAGGCCCTGTGCCTGGGGTACCATTGCATGGAATTCGTTGCCATCCTTGGGTAGAAGGAAAATAGAATTCAGGGAGTAGATTTGTAGGCCTTCAAAGTCACGTGGGTGTCTTCAAAGTCCTCGAATTAATGGGAGATGGAGTGCTGCACTCCAGTGTCAAATCCCACAACCGTCTGAAGAAAAATTTGGCTCAGGCAGAGAAAATCTCTTCAGCCTCTTAAGTCACCAGCTTCTGCCTCCCCTTAGCCTCTGCCTTTGAGCTTGTCCCAAGCACCAGTTGGAAATGCAATAGGCAGTGGATTAGGCACAGCCGGGCTTTCACGCTTAAACCTTGAGCATTAATGGGTCAGAAAAGCCAGGTTTTCCCATTAGAGTTACAGAACTTCCAAGTCCCAAGTATTGATTAAGCTCCCGAGTCTGAAAGGCCTGAAAGAAGAATGCTTGCCTCTGGCCATCAACAAGGGACCACATCTTAGGGAGGATCAAGGGTCTAGAAAACAGCAAGGAAAACATCCTGGGGCAAACCAGTAGCATTTCTCATCCACTCCTGAGTCTAAGCAAACAAAACAAAAATTTCTTCTCATTTCTTTTTGAAAGAGCATAATAATAAAACATTTATGAGAGGGAAGCAATAGCCACTAAATACAAGCTGTTTTTAGAAAGATTCTACCAAAACCGAGTGGCCATTTTATGATCCACTTAATTTCTATGAATATTCATAAAGGATGCTCACTTAACCTCAGTGCATCCTGATTATCATAATAAAAATGTGTGGAGATAGTCCTACCCACAGCCGTCTTGGTCTCAAAACTTTTATAATCTGCTTGAAGATGTGGAATGAGATTTAACTCTTAGCATACCTACATGTACATATTTTCCTAATTAACTTTAACACAGAAACTGTTATGAATTCTCAAAAGAACATAGAAAGAAGAACTTAGAGAAAGAGGAAAATCTCATCAAAGAGTAATAAAAAACTGTTTCACTAGTATATGATGAGGCAGGAGAATAAATATGACTCAGCATGTCTCAAGGATGCAGGGGTGTGAGGTGGGGAGAGACTCTGTGTTTTTCCAAGTCATAGATAGGTCCCGGCTTCCGTCTTCCCACTGCCAAACTGCTGCAAGCCGCATTTCCTACCTTGTACCCCTCTAAACCGATTCTCAGGTAATTCATGGTCTTTATTGACAGATAAAAGAAGCCAATCTATTGAAGGAACCGGTCCTGCAGACTCAAAGCCACAAGTTCTCCACAACACAGGGCAACAGCAGGGGAACCAAGAGGAGTCCCAGTGAGGGCCCAGCATTGCTAGTGCAGGAGAAACCAGAGGCCTCGAACCAGACCAAGGACTCTGAAATGAATACTTGCAAATAAAGATATATGAATAAAAGGGTTTACTGCGTGACTCCCTGTGTCACACTGCAGCTTCCATGATGAGACTGGTTTTTTCCTTCTCTTTTCTTTTCTCTTAAATTTTACTTTATTTAGGATGGGGGGATTGCAAGGGTAGAAGGTGGATATGAAGGGATGGGGAATGAGATGAATGAGATGAAGATGCATGATGTCAAAGACACAAAGAGTAAATTTTACAAAAGGAGAAAATCTATGAAACTTCAGTTTCAAACTATTTAAAGTCTGTTTGGCTTTGACTTGACACTAATTGAACATGACCTGAGAGATACGTCCGCAGAAATCATTGTAAAAGTTTGGAAAAAAAAATCTCTGGTCATGAATCCAGGTTCACTCATGGATTCGGGCATTTGTATCTGAAATGAAGAAGGCCCTGCCCACCATACCCTACCTAGAAACATTCCAGCTCCTGTCAGGAGCCAACCGAGAAGCAATGCTCATGTAACCGGGTAACAGAACCTACAGAACCCAGAACTTCTGAAATATGGAATCATTATCAGTTGGCTGTGTCCTTGTTCGCTTTGCTTATAAATAACAAGCTTGATTCTGGCTAATTGAAACAGAATAGCTGCATCCGGAAGGTATGACATTATTCAAAACATTATTCAAAGAAATTAAGAAACTAGAGTACATTGAGAAGAACCAAGATGAGAGAGACCTTGTCTCAACAAAGTAAGAGAGAGACAGCTCGCCAGTTGCCCCCGGTTCTCCACATGTATGCCACGTCATGCAGGCATCCCACATATATGCATAGCACACACACACACACACACACACAGAGAGAGAGAGAGAGAGAGAGAGAGAGAGGTCTTAATGAAAACTGTTACCTAAATCAGTCCCAAAAGTGTGACTAAAGATGACATTGTCTGTTTCCTGCTGATTTTTTTCTTGTCTTTTTTCTTCTAGTTGGTATACAAATTAATTATTTTTAATATTATATATTATCTTCTTCTGACTCTCAGTTGGGGCAACTTGATTGACAATTCCACCAATAGTCTATACAGTGGGTGTCGTGATTTGAAAATTAGTAGTGTAAACCAAAAATTCATGCCTTGAAGGTTTATTACCCAGGAGAGCAGGGGTACCGTGGATCTTGGGGATTAGGGCATAATTCCTTAGGACATTGGATGTATGATCCCAGAGAGAACTGTAGGATCCTGCCTCATTTCTTTTTCTTTTTCTGTTGCCACTTGACCATGGGATGAGCAATTTGTTCTATCATGAGTTCACACCATTGCCGTCTAGCACTTCTCCCGGGGGCGGAGGGGGGGGGTGGAGAGCAATGGGTCCATAGAATTGAAACTTCTAAAATCGGGAACCAGAATAATAAACCTTTTCTTTTCATAAGTCATCATCTCACCCATTTTGTTACAGTTGACAAATGACTACATAATGTAGAGAAGAGAAAATTTATCTAAAAGAGCATTAGGGGCATGAGTTGAGGTGGTAAGATGAGGAATACATACTTAGCACATAAGTAACCTGCAACAAGACCCCGGAGTTTCGAGTTACTTAGGGAATTATTCTTCATTGGTTTGACTTGAACTTCCTCATTCATTAATTTAATCTCCTTCCACTTCCCTGAACACAGATAAGGAGGGAGAAGGAATTAAAGAAAAGCATTTGGGGAAAGGGACAGACATTCTGACTTAAAACAATGGTTTTGAGTTTTTTTTTCATTTACTTGTTTTTATTTCACATATATATATATATATGGATGGGTGGATGGGTGGATGGATGATGGATGATACATGGATAGATAGATAGATGATGGATACAGTAAATGCACATGAATGCAAGTACCTGAGGAGGTCAAAGAAGGGTTTTTGTTCCTCTAAAACTGGGTTGCAAGCACTTTTGAGCACCTGACACTGGTTCTGGGAACAAATGCAGGTCTTACGCAAGAACAGTACTCTATCTCAGTCTTTGGGTTACCTAACTCTTTAGCCTCCCTTTTAGAATTTTAGTGCTTTAGGACCTTTTTAAATTTATAGAAAAATGAAAAGTTAGGTACAGAGATGTCCCATATACCCTCTGCCTCCCACATGTACAAATCCCATTAACAACTATCAGCAAGTACCACCACTGTGCTGTCTTCACTGCTCTAAAATCCCTTGGGTTTCACCTGTCCATCGTTCCTCCCTTCACCCTATCCTTACCCTGACCTTGGGTAATCACTGTTTGTATTACTGTACCCTTAGTTTTATCTTTATTAGAATATCATAGAACAGCGAGTAAACAGCACATTGCATTTTCATACTGGTTTCTTTCATTGGAAATATGCATTTGAAGTGGGGCTTCTCTGTGCTTTTTCTTGTCTTTGTATATGATATCTTTTTTAGTGCTGTCTTGTATTCCATTTTCTACATACACCAAAGTTTATTTACCTACCATTCATTGAATGATATCATGATTGCTTCCAAGTTTGGGAATAATAAAGCTGCTATGAAAATCCTAGTTCAAGTGTTTGTGTATCCATAGTTTTTCCCCATTAAATCATTAGTGCATATGCCAAATATATGGCAAGAGTATAAAAGAGAACATATGGAATGTGACTTCTCAAGTTGGTACACTGTTTCACAATTCTACCAACAATGAGTGGTTCCTGCTGACCCTTATCTTCATCAGCATGTTGTATTGTGCTCACGCACGCGCACGTGTGTGTTGAAGTCTGGCCCGTCTTATAACTTTGAAAGATCAAAATAACACTTATTTTGTCATCTTAAACAGTTATCATCTAATGCAATAGATTTTGAGGATATGATGGTCTTTGTTCTTGTACTTTGTTATACAAATCTGGGAGAAGAGGCAAAAGGCAGCTGTACAACACAGGAGAGGATGTGGGTGGAGCATGTATGAATGACCAATCCTGCTGATCCTTATCCTCACCAGCAGGTTGTATTGTCTTTCTGGATGGAGAATGTATGATTGGTGTGGACCATGAGGACTGGGAACACTACTGTGGGAAAGCCCTCTCTAGTCCACATTCTGAGCAGAGAAGAGCCACCAGTACAGAACACCAAACCTGTGCAGAGCAAATAGCACTGCAGGAGACTGCTAAGTGAGATGAGTGAAGCCTGATT
Organism: Myodes glareolus; assembly: GCF_982192425.1. Classification (NCBI taxonomy): domain Eukaryota; kingdom Metazoa; phylum Chordata; class Mammalia; order Rodentia; family Cricetidae; genus Myodes; species Myodes glareolus. The sequence goes on along the minus strand of NC_142034.1, from coordinate 76,490,745 downwards.
GTCACTTTGGCAGGATTTAAGTTACCTCCAGGCAAGTCTGTATGAGCCTTTCAAGATTAGGTCAACTGACTAACCCTAAATGTTGATGGTGTCATTCCACAAATTGAGGACCCAAACTGAAGAAAAAGGAGAAAGCATCTGAGGGCCAGGATCCATCTCTCTCTGCCTCTTGATGGTGAGTTCACAATGTGACCAGCTGCTTCCGGCTCCTGTCATCATGCCGGACTGCAACCTCAAACTGTAAGCCAAAGTCAGCCCTTCCTCTTTGAGCCATTCTTGTTGTGCACTTTGTATTACAGAAACAAGAAAAGCAATTACTAGAGCTTCCTTGACATGTTTTAGACCAGCTTGTGTCCCCGCTAGAAAAACAGGCACTCTTCTATGTCTTGGGTCAAATATACACCCTTTATCCTTTATAAAAGCCCTTCTATCTTTCAGCCATATATTAGTTTTCAGTTTGTTGCTAGCAGAACAAGTCCAGGATAAGACAAATACCTTTAGGAAACCTCAGGACAAAGTTCATGGCCTGGTGGCTATGAACAGAATGTCAACAATGTGAACTCTGAATAACAAGCAGCATCATTTGACACAAAGGCACTAGACACCTTCACATGGGGTCCTTTAATGGGAGCCTTATCATCAGAAACCGCAGGGGTGCTGATACAAGCCTTTGCCAAAGGGGCGGGGGGGGGGGGTGGACAGGGAAGTAATCATCAGTAGAGATCCAGAGATTCAGAACTTCCAATGCAATGATAAATGTTGTCTCACAGCCTGTGTTGGGTGAATCCTGACTGGGTCATAGACTCCCTCAGCTGCCAAGCATTGGGGAGGAAGAGGTAACCATCATATTTCACAGCACATGACAAAGAAGGACTCCAGAGCCATTCGTATGATGGACCACCAGTTCTGGGCAGTGGAGAATTACAGACTTCAGAGATCAGAGATCAAACTACAAAGTTTGCTCAGGCAAAACCTCTGCAGATGGAGGGAAAGTGATGGAGCATGGTCTGGAGTGGGTCCTCACATAGTGGCTTCTGTGAAGAACTGAGACCAGACATCAATTGTGATGAGATTTGTTGCTTTATAATGACCAATAATAAACTGAGCTTCCCTGACAGAGATAAAAGAGGAGATAAGGAAAAATATAATAACGGAAGATTATCTTGTTTGGGGGAGGAATAACTAAACTCGTTTTTACCCTGAGAAAATGGGATTCTTTACAAAATAGCTCCATTAACTCCATTCTGACCAGATTCAAGAATGCCTGGGTGAAATAAATAATTGTATATAAATAGAAACACCATAGAGAACTTAGCATGGTGGCTAAAGGCCTGGGCTCTGGGGTCGGATTCATAAGGGCTAATTGGGTTCTGCCTATCAGCTCTGACCTTGTGAAGTTCCCTATAAGTTTAAAAAATGGGTTTATGTCAGTAACTCTCTCCCACTGAATTGTTAAAGACATCGATAAGAAAAAAAAATGCTATAAAAATGCTTAGAAATGTACCTAGCAAAACATCCTCAAGAAATACCATCAATAACTACGGAAACAATCTCGAAATCATTTTGTCACGCACTGCAAATCTAAGGGATGTGTGTGTTTTTACATGCCCTAATGAAATCTTTATTCTTTGGACCTACTTACCAAATTTAAAGTTGCTGAGACACTGAGAAAAATACTCAGTGAAATACATGACAGAATTATGATTCCAAATGATCTCAACTAGCTGAAAGGCTAATCCAGCTCTAAGATAATGAAATTGAATTCTATACCCCATTCCACTTCAGGCAGCCTGCTGATGTTAGCGTGCATACAATGGCTACAAAGCTGTCCTTTCTCTCAAAGAATTCAGCGTCTAGTCAGAGTGAGACACATGCACCGAAAAGGAGACTGTCTCCATAGAAGCAGGGCCATGTTCATCAGGAGGAATGTGAACTCTTCCATAGAATGGGACTGTGGAAAGAGCTGAGGGAGTGTAGTCCCTGCTGAACTGAAGGACAAGACACTGTAGTGATATTTTATTTATGTTTTAACAAATAAAGCTTGTCTGAAAATCAGAAGGCAAAACTAAGCCCCTAATGGCCAGACAGTGATGGCACACACCTTTAATCCCAGGATTTGGGAAACAGAGGCAGCCGGATCTCTGTGAGTTCAGGCTACCGTGGGCTATGTAAGATCAATGCAAAAACAGATCCAGGTAGTGGTGGCTCACACCTTTAATTAATCCCAGCACTATAGGGGAATGTAAGACTGGTGGAGACAGAGGCTTGGGGCTCAGTTTTCAGTCACCTAGCCTTGGTAGATGTAAGACTTCTCTAGCGATTGGCCATTTTACTTTTCTGATCTTCAGCTTGAACCCCAATTTTTGTCTCTGGGTTTTTATTCCTCACACTACAAGGCACAAAGGAGTAAAACATTCACAAACATGATGTTCAGTAGAAGGAGAAAATTGATGAGTGGAAGGGAAAGGGATGGGGAATGCCAAGCTGACCAAGATGTGGGGAATAAATGCTGCCAGAGTTCGCTTTTGCCTGAATCACACAAGGCTGCTGGGATGCCCCTCCTTACTATTCTCTTCCTTTGGCTAAGGACCACCAGTTATTCTTCCTAACAAACTGCACTGCAGGGCTTCGAGACTTCTGCTGGCTTCTGAAACCACTGCAGGTATCAAGGAAATGAAGAACATTCTGCTTGTGGGACTCCCCTTACTCACGGGGCAATTAATCAATCAACACCCATGATCTATGGACCCTGCTGTCTGTTGAGGGAGTGACTTATCCTGTGTCTAACTGCACTTATTTATCTTCTGTTTGATTTTAACTAGGACTTCCTTTGTTCCCTCCTATATCCCAGACCCTGTATTTTTAAGACTATTATCTTGATTAGCTTCAATTCTCCCTATGCTTTACTATAGCCTGAATTTAACACAACGTGGAAAGATAATAGCTCGCCATAGTATAAGAGCCTACGAGAAGAGCCAACACAACAGAGTCCAATTGAGCCGTATAAGTAGCAGCTGCCGTGGTATTTACTGCTCTTTCAAGAGCCTCAGCCTGTGCAAGCATGCCTGTCCTGGAAGCTACTTTCTCTTGGGCAAGGCAGTTGTATTTGTTCTGTCATTGGCCACATTTGTCTAGCAGCAAAGACAATTCTCTTCATTCCACCTCTGTCCAGCAAAAGCACACGCAGCATAAAGTTGAGTTCCTCGTGGAAGCAGAGTCTAAAAGAGCCATACTGAAAGAAGTTCATCAGGAAACTCACATTAGTCGTACCTTGAAGTCTGTGGGTTTTTCAGAGTAAAATTCAGATTACCTTATACATTTGTATTCTACCAACTTTATGATTCTTAATGTCTTCTAGCTGGGTGTCCATCTATACTGCCTCTCTGATACTTGGGAAATGGTTTCAGGAAGCCCCCTGTTCCAGCTACCTGGAACACTCAACACTCCTGACCTTACTCACACAAAGAAATGGCCATTTTATTATGCTCATGAATCATGTAGTATAGGAATTTAGATACAACAACAGAGAAGGTTTGTCTCTGTCATTCAGTGCCTGGGGTCTCTGTGCAGAAGACATACACAGGCAAGGGTGGTTGAATTATCTGTTTGAAAGTCTGGTTTTCCTATGTGTACTGGGAATCCAAACTAGGTCCCCATGCACGGTAGGCACTTTACCAATTAGCCACTTCCCCGTCTCCCACACTGTCTTTTGCGACCTAGATTCAGAGGCCATGTTGTATCATATTTTTGTTATTGGAATCTGTCCTATGACTGACTGTCTATATTTAAGTAAAATGTAAGCCCCCGCGCCAGCTCTGAATGGGAAAAATGCCAAAGAATTTGCAGCTGCTTTCTAAAGTTGCCACATCCCCTGTGGAATTTATGTTAAAATTTGCATAAGAATAAGCGAGGTGCTAGAGGGGTCTTCCTTTTGAATTTTCTGGCTCTGAAGTGTGTATCCATGGAGCTTACAAATTGGCACGGGAGCATCAACAGGGAGTGGGAAGACAAAATCAAAGCTTTCAGGAGGAATGTTGTGAAGCCAAAAGCACAAATGTCTTTGGAGTCCAACAAAGGCAGACTTCCTAGATACATGCCGTTTCCTCTACGTAACCTCGGGACTCCAAGACTGTACTCCACAAGACTCCAGTCCCTCGAGAAAAATCCTTGATCAGACTCGATTTATTGGGCACGGAGCTCTAATCCAGTGAACTCTGAATGCGTTCTGAGAGTCTCAGGGTGATCTGTGTTGCTAATTAGTTATCCAGAGCTCGCCTCCTCCTCACCTGGGAACTGTAACCGGCCTGAACCTGGGCAGGGAGACACAGGAAACAGGGGCTGTGCTTCCCACAGAGACCTATCAAGTTCAACAACTGAGCAGCATGGGAAGGGAAGGCATCTGACCTCAGCAAGGGAAGTGGGATTATAAAGGAAGTGTCCCCTCTTGACTGAGTAGAGAGTAATTCTCCACGTCTACCACCCATGCTTTATTCCTCACTGTACATCAGCAAGGGCCAAGGTGATTACAATTGTAACTCAGCCCTATGTTTCTATGGGAAGGGTTTGGTGGCAGGCCTGTGTGTTATGATGTACCATAGAATCCAAAATGAGGATGTTGGTCAAGCTGCGGACCATTCTTGTGTCTAGCTCAAGATGCTATGATTCTGAGTTCAGAAATGTTGACACTTTCATTGAAAAGTTGAAGGCTGAGTTCACATTTGCATCCCTGCATTTCCAACATGTCCACAACCCTGAACAAGGGAAAGACAAGGATTGGTACATGATGGCTGGTTAGTCCTCAGATTAGTAGTCAAATAATGGATAATTAGGTGAACGGCATGAAGCAGCAAGGATGAAGTAAGCATCATCTCATCTCATCTCACCTTTGTAGTGGGATCATTTATACAGAGAGGAACTAATACAGAGAAGTGAAGTAATCTACCTCAAATTCAAGTGTTTGGATATAACGGAGCCAGGATTTGAGTCTATATAGTAATGTGTTCAGCCTTACAATTTTTGAAATTTAATATTTAATGAAGTCTTTGAGAATTACTTACAATGTATATTGCTCATATTCATTCTTTTCTCCTCCTCTTAACTCCTCCTAGATCCTTGCTCTAATCCCCCACCCCTCCCAACTTCTTATCTTTGTTTTTTTCTCTTAACAATCCATTTAATCAAATGTATGATGTTTATGCACTCACAGGTACGGGTCCATTCAACAGAGCATGGTTGGCCACACCCTTAAGGAATACTGACTGTACATCACCGAGCGGTCACCAACTGTCAGTAGTTCCTTAGACTCCACCCTATTCCATGCTAAAATATTGACCGGCTTGATCTTGTTGTAGGCCTTATGTAGGCATCTAGGACTATGGTGGGTTCATGAGTACAATAGTTCTATATGTTATGAAGACACTGCTTCACACTGGTCTTCACAACCTCTGCCTCTTACAATCTTCTTACCACATCTTCTGAGACAAGGACCTACAATTTCATCTACTAGTTGATGCTGTCTCTCCTCATGAGCATACATGAAAGAATCAGAAACAGCAGGGCAGTCATTAGGGTAAGGGTAAGGCTAAGGAAAGGGGAAGAGGTACTACACACACATACACACAGAAGGAGAAGGATAATACATGGAACACACAGGGTCCGAGGAGCAGTGAAATTGTGCAGTCTAAATACATACCACTAGATGTTTGTCAAATCCTGTCAAGTGTTCAATACCAACAATAGACCCTTAGTTAAACTATGGAGTTTGAGTGATTATGATGTATTAATGTGAAGTCTTCAACCGTAAAATAAGATCTACCACACTAATGGAAGATGATAGTCAATACAAGAAGGAGGAGAAGAAGGAAATGGAGAATAACATATGTGGTATAGGGAAGGACCTCTAAGGGAGTTCTCTATATCTGTAGTTCAACTTCACCATTGCTGCGGGTCAATGGTTTTACCCTGTAAAGATTTGTTCTTATACTTGCTTAATAAAATGCTGATTGGCCAGTAGTCAGACAGGAAGTATAGATGGGGCAACCAGGCAGGAAGTAGAGGTGGGGCGACAAGAACAGGAGAATTAATTCTGGGAAGAGAAAAACTCAGTCTGCAGTTGTCATCCAGACACAGAGGAATCCAGATATAGAGTAAGCAAGATGTAACTGCCTCGCCGATAAAAGTACCAAGCCATGTGGCTAACACAGACAAGTATTGTGGGCTAATATAAGTTACAAGAGTTAATAAGAAGCCTAAGCTAATAGGCCAATCAGTTTATGATTAATGTAGAGCTCTGTGTGTTTATTTGGTACTAAATGGCTATGGGACCTGGTGGGACAGAAACATCGATCAACACCATGAAGACAAAGCCACTATAAAAGTGAAGTTTATTAATAAAGAAGGAATAGAGCAGGGTTAAAGCTTTTTAAAATTAGAATCATAGGGTATTTTTCTGTTTGGTTTTGAGGTTTATTTGTTTGTTCGGGTCTTTTTTCTTTTGGCTCACCATGGAAGCTCTTGGTACCTAACATGTAACAGGTGCAGAGGTAAGAAAGAACAGGGACTACTGTCAGGTCAGGGCTGTGCTCTGTGATGTGATAATTCCCAACTTTACTTCTCTGTCCTCCTTCTGTCCAAAAGGTTCAGGGAGGGTCAGCAGAACGACACATGGGGCAGAAGATATCTCAACCACAGACATTGAGAGAGAAACAAGAGCTACGAAATTAAACTGATGATCAGACAGACACATACCTTCACCTCAACTCACATGATCCCAATGGGAACAGTGAAGAGAAGAAGGTGCCATCACCATATACACTGCAACTTTCTCTTTGCAACACACACCCAACGTCATCTTTCCCCAACCTTCCAGCAAATACATGACAAATACACAACAAAAACAACTTGTCCCCATTTTGTACAAATCTACTGAGGGCTAAAGAGTATAAGTACTTGCTAAAAATCAATAGACTGCAAACAACAGAAAACCTGAACTCAATTATTCTAGCTACTAGCTCTCTGTGCCTTTACAAAGATTGCAACACTAGAGTAGAGACTCTTTGGGAATTCCTTCAATACCAGAGAATCAAACTGGCAGCCTTACTGGCTAGTCACAAAGGCTGTCTCTTTTCCCTTCAAAACCATGCCTTTGTTGCATTTCCTCTACTAAATTCAGAGTATTTTTATGTTGTCTCCAAAATATTTATATCAGCTTAACTGACAACTTCCTGAAGCACTTCAACTTATTATAATTACCATGCTCCTTCCTTGAAAAACATCTGCTCAAAAGTCCTAATTCCTTGAGGTTAGAAATTTCAACTTTTAAAAAATGAATCTCTTAAAATAAATTAAAATGTTTTGACTTACTAAAAAGTGATCACCTCTGTTTTCTGTACGCTGGTAAATATAAATGGACTCATGTGTGCATTTTCTCCACCTCGATGACTCCTGTCGTGGCTGTGGTCATGTGACTGGGCTCCAGTCAGAGGGTGTGGGCAAAAGCATTTGTGAGACTTCCAGCTTGGCCTGAGGGGACAGTCTTCTGTTTCCCTGTGCAAAGATGACAACGGACTACTACAAGGTGGAACGAACCTGGATCCCTAAATCCCAGCTTCTGACAAATCTGCCAAATGAGAGCCAAGGAATTAGATGGCCCAGACATGTAGTGCTCTTGTGCTAAGCCACTGAGGCTTACCTATTTCAGCAGCGTGCACTACAGTAACACCTTAATACTAAGGAAAGCCAGGCTATCAGTCAAACTACCTCCACATTCCACAGCAGCCCATGCTGTAAAGTAAACCTCTTTACTGCCATCCCATTCAGTGACAATACCAACAAAGCACAACACAATACAATGTACTCTTCCACCAGGGATATATGTGCATCTGTGTGATACAGAAATGGTAGATAATCATCCTAACATCTAACCATAACAGGAGATGGCAGGAGAAAGGGTCTGGATGACTTAGCTTCTCAAATGGAAACAGGCAATTTCCTCCAGGGACCATCGTAAAGGAATGGATAGTTAAGGTGATAAACAATTTTATTTGACTCTTTATATGTCTGATGCAGCCCTAGGACACAAAATTGCACACAAAAACTAAAACTGATAAGACCTACTTTTATTGTTTTCTACACTGCAGTGAAATCTGCATACATGTTTGAATTCTTCAATCGATGCCTAGGCCACTATCAGTCAGACACTCAGCCCCCTCTGCCCTTGGTTCAGATGAAACTAGTGAGACCATCCTAGGTTAGCAAAGCCATATGAAAGACCTACTATGATAAGGGTTCATTCTCTTGAAGCATGAGCCTGTCTACTCTGAAGACTTGGATAATTCACCAGCTAAAAAGTTGGAGGATAAACTAGCCAGACCCTTGCTCCAGAAGTAAGCTATGCAGCACCAAAATCCCTAACAACAAACAGCAGTATGAAAATACTCCTCTGATCAGGTCATTGCTACGATTGAGGGCATCCATCTATTCAGTTCCTGGGCTCCTGTGTCAAAAGAATTAATCAAATAACTTGGTGGCAAAAGCACCAATGGTGGCAGATGTGCCATCCAACTGACCAGGTTAAGAAAAATAAAGGCAGATGGTTTTAGATTAAAATCTGGATGGCAATGCTGTCATTAGAGAATTGACTTTCTGTCTCCAGGCCAACATTCTCCTACTCTATTTACTTCACTCTCTAAATTATCTGCCACCTGGTGGTCCAGGGAATAATTTCGCAGGTTAGTCATGGGCTGCTGAGAAAAACTCATTAATTTGGAGTCAGTGATTCATTTGAGAAAATGCTGTTGAATTCCTACTATGTGTGCAGCAACATTCTAGATACCTAGAAATACCTCAATAACCATGACAGCGAGCAAAGAAAGTGACCCTGGACTCTGTGAAACACTAACAAGCGAATAAATTAGGGTAAATGGAACAGGAGACCACAAAATCTTAAAGGGTTCAGAATGGTGTCTCTAAGGAAGTGACACTTGAGTAGAGACAGGAAAAATGTGGTACTAGTTTTCTGCCGCTGTGTAACAAGGCAGCACTTTGTAAAACTCAACCTTTCACTCCCTTAGAGCTTCTGTGAGTCCTCAGAAGTCTCATCTTTTCCAGTCAGTTCTTGCTACCTCTCTATGCTTTCAAGACTCCCTGGGCTTCAATCTCTTTCCATTTGTTATCATACATTGAGTCACCTGTTCAAATATTTACCTTCCTTTGCATCTAGGTCTGCATAGTCTGTAGGCACAGGGACTTTACAGGGTGAGTGTTCTAGACATTGGTACATTCCCAAGTGCTACTCATGCCTAGTGCACAATACGTTTGTGAGAAGCCATTAGTGAATTAACCCGGTCGCATCCTAACACAGAGAAAACACGAGAAGGGATATGTTTACAGCTAAACAGGATAATACTTGTTCCTCTTTTGCAGGAAGAATCTTGGAGTCCCTGCCAGGAAATCTCTGTGTTTATAAGATTTGCATACACATCGTTTACACAACTGGAATTATCTGACAGGGCATTAAATTTGGTCCATAGGATTCAAGCAATAATAAATCAATATACTTGGGGACTTTAGAGGGAATGTTCATTAGGTTCCTTGATGCTAGATGGGGGGGGAGAACAAAGGAGGGAGGCAAGGAAGGAGGGAGGGAACAAGGGAAGGAGCAAAGGAGCAACAGGGTACACACCATTGTCCCACAGCAATAAACTAGATGTATGCACTAGAGGTATCCCCTCAATGACCTACTTCCTTCAGTGAAGCCCAGCTTCCTAATGGTCCACTCAGCTATAAACTCACCAATGGGTTAATCCACTGAGGAGAGGAAACTGGCAGTACAATCAGCTCTACATTCCAGTACAACTTGGGCTCACAGCCTGCAACACATGAGCCTATAGGACATTACATACTCGATACGTAACAGGAGCAAAGGTTGGTGTACTGAGTGCTACGGAGGAGGGAAACGGAGGGGCAGAATGAGGTAGAAGGCATTAACAGATGTCCGTTTACCTAGAGTCTTGGGGGCCATGATAATGATCTTGGATTTCACTGTAGGTGCGGATGGAAGTCATTAACGTTGACTGTGTTCTGCATTCAGTGTAAGATGAGGGATGTTGATTTGAGATCAAGGAAGATGTCAGACACTGATGTGTTAGCATTACTTCTCTTTGTGAAATGGAGGCCTATGCTAAATAGTCTTTGCTCAGTTAGCATTCTATGCTTTTCTAAATCCTTTCAAGAAAGTATTCAGGTAAAAGAAAATATGAATGTAATCACTTTCCAGTCTTGGCTGACCTAATTAGGAGGGAATCTCATTTTCTGCTTTTTAAATGTATGTTCTATAGCTTGTGAATGAACCCTTGAGTCATCTTATAAATTCTATAAATAACAATGATACCATTAACAATACAAAGACATTTCTAGGAGTAAATTATAATTTGTCCTTTGGTCATGGGAGAGTCATAATTGGTGTTTCTAGAAACTTCTATCAATGCAGATTTTCAAAATAATACTGAGACAAGAGTTTCAAAATACTGGCTCATCAAGACAATGGACTTGGTTTGGTTTTGCTGTGGGCTTTCTTTCCCCTTTTTCTTAAGCTGAACTTGAAAGGCAGAGTTGTTTAAATTAAACTAGATAACTACCACTCTGCCCCAAACCACTGCAACTCAGAGGGATAACTGCTTCCTCGGTATCTTCAATTCACGCTCCAGTAAGATTTATTTGTGGCGTCCTGTTCAGCATCTCATTAGCAGAAAGAAAAAATAAACAATTAAAAAAAATGATAGCATGTAGGTCTAAAACTTCAAAGACCTATTCAGAGCTATTTGATGACTCATACTTGCTTGTTTGTTTGTTTGTTTGTTTGTTTGTTTGAGGAGTACCCACCTACTCATTAATATAACTTTCCCATCTTATGTGGTCTAGACTTTAGGCTATCATTAACATAAGGCAATATGATGTCCTCCTAGCTCAGCCTCGCTTTCTTGTTTCAATAGCTGGGCCTCAAACTGTAAGGATGATATTACATTATTTTCCTCTCAGAAAGTAAAAGAAATTTATTCAGTGAAGCAATCTAAAAATAACTTATTTGAGAACCAGCGGCTTCCATGGTTACAGAAATACCCTGTTGATTCTTTGCTTGAACAGACAACAGCAATTGGGGAATCATTTGGATAGAGAATAACACACATCCAAAATAGCATGAGGGACCCCAGAATGGGGCTGTGCGTACTTCTATTTATGAACTGCAGTCTTCTTCTACCTAGCCCTAGGAAAACCACATAGAGAAGAAAGGAGCAAAGTTCTAAAAGGCCTTGAACCTTTGCCCCTACTCAGTCTCTTGACTCTGAGCATCATGGAATAGTCTATTGCCCCAGTACAATACACCCCAACATTCTTTAGAGCTTTCATTTCAGAAGCTGTAATTCAAAATAATAATTGATTATATATTTTTTTTCTATTTCCTTAATTGAGTTAGATCTCACTATGAATCCTCAGCCAGTCTCTAATTCCTGATAATCACGCCTCTGCCTCTCCAAGCCTGAGATTAGAGGCCTCTACCACCACACCCAGCTCTATCCAGTGTAGTTTCTATTCAAAGTAATTAAGAGGCAGGCAGTGGTGGCACACACCTGGAATACCAGCACTCAGGGAGCACAGGCAAGCAGATCTCTGAGTTGGAGACCACCAGCCTGGTCTATAGAGCAAATTTCAGGATAGTCAGCATTACACAGAGAAACCCTATCTCAAAAAACCAAAGAAAACAGTAATCACAAGAAGCTAAGAGATGTTTTTCTTTAGTTAAAATTACAACATGTAATATTAAATGGGAGCTACTTGTGACCCCAAGGGTGAGTAGAAATAAGGCAGTATGTGTCAGTTTGTGTTTGCAGATAAAGTGGAAACATTTACACATTCTTGCATGCATTCAAGGTCTAAGATTCTAATGCACCATCCCAATCTTTTTCTAGGAGGAGGATTCCAAACATGGCCAGCTTTTCAAGGTAGAGTTTCATTGCAGAACTCTAAGATCTGTCAAATATTAAAAAAGTGTATGCCAGCCAGGCAGCGGTGGTGCACACCTTTAATCCCAGTCTTCGAGAAACAGAGGCAGGCGGATCTCTGTTGAGTTTAAGGCCAACCTGGTCTACAGAGTAAATTCCAGGACAGGCTTCAAAGCTACAGAGAAACCCTGTCTCAAAAAAAAAAAAAAAAAAAAACCCAACAAGTATATGCCAGCTGGACATGGTAGTGAACACCTTTAATCACAGCACTCGGGTAACAAGCATATGGATTTCTGTGAATTTGAAGCCAGTCTGGTCTACATAGTGAGTTCCAGAATAGCAAAGGCATTTAGTGTGTATGTGTGTGTGTGCGTGTATGTGTGTGTGTGTAAATATAATTTCATAACATATTATGTTATAAAATATAATATGATATAATATAAATCAGCAAGGGCATTCAGTGTATATTTAATAGTATGTTATATATTAGATAGATAGATGCTACATGTTAACTAAGAAAAACATCAAAGAATGCCAAATACATTACTTCAATACACTTGTGTGCTAGAAATCTATGAAAGAGGCCTAAGGATTAAGTTTTGTTAAAAATTGCTCGAGAATTATTTACTTCAATTACTGAGCTTAAATTTTGCACCAGAAGTAACCTTAGCACGCATTCTTCATCTCAGCATTATCTAACAAGTGGCCTCCATATGCCAAGGACTATTCTAGTCCAGGGGTACCACTATGAATTAGAGACAAGGCATTCATACTCATGGAATTCCTGTTCTAAGGGGAAAGACAGACAAATGAAGAGAACGTCACTGAGGAAACTATTATAACAAACCATTTGATAGCAAAAAAAAAAAAGCTACATAAGATAACGTAGGAAGGAAGGGCTTCTTTAAGTTTCTCAACTTAGACTTCAAGGAAGAAGAGCCAGCCATGAAAAACAAACAAACAAACAAACCAAACGAACAATAGCACCCCACACACAAACACCTAAAAAAAAATTGGTCATGAAGAGCAAGCAGGAAGCAAAAGGAAAACAAGAATAACAGTTACAAAGACCAGCAGATAAGAAAGTCCTAGACTTGCTAGAGAAAGAGGAAGTACACTGGTGTTCTCTGGGCAGGGGATGTGGGCAATTCTAGATGGGTGGAAAGGAAGCCAGGAGCCAGGAGAGGCCGTGGGAAGGAGTTAAGGTTTCATTGTAAGTGCTTTGGGAAACCATTAGAAGAATTCAATCAGGGAAGTAATAGGATCAGAAAAGCAAGCTTTTAAAAAATGATTCCAGCTGCTGATATGGACAAAAACCAGCAGTTCGCCAGGAGTCCACACACGGGGATCACTCTGGGAATCACAAGCAAGGGAGGATGTTGGCTCGGAGAGAGTGCTGTCAGAGAGATAAGGAATTAACAGTGGTGCCCCTTTAACCATTCATATGGAATAGATTGAAAAATGCTAAGAATACCCAAAGTAGTCAAACCCTTCAAGGCATGAATGTAAGAAAATAAGGTGTCAACTCACAAAGAATAATAAGTCAGTTTAATGTTCAAATTCATGATGGGCTGAGAACCCCTGGTTTCATCCTTCCATGTTATCTGACCTAACGACAATATGGAACAGATTCGTTGCACACACACTTGCGTTGTGGATTGTTGATGCTCTTTTGTATATTCTGTACCTTTGTCTAATTGCTGTATCCTGTAACTTCTATCCCTCCCTCTTTTCCGCCACAAAACAATCCCCATCATACATAATAGCAAGCTATCTCTACTCTCTGGAGAAGAATAATGAGCCTGTCAATCACTGCTCTCATAAATCCTGGCCTATGAAGGATACATCATGCAGAGTTATAGATGTCATCAGAAGCTTCTTTAATAGGGCAAGTATCTGAGACAAAACCGAGGAAAACTTACACTTGGCTCCCCAAAATCTTAGAGAATAACTCCATGCCAGAATAGCTTAAATAAAGCTATACATCAAGACATTAGTGAACTCTTATAAACAGTCTCTCCAAAGCTTAAATGTGAAGGATCTTTGGCTTTGAGCCATGATGGAATACAGGGACTAGATTCTCACTCATGCCTTAAACAGCAGTATTCAGATTGGAATAAGACTCAGAAAAAGACATCATCCCCCACAGGAAGGAAAACATATTGGGTGAGTGCCATGATGCTCTGGCAACTACTTGCGAAAAATTTCAAGGTCATGTGGAATGAACACATAGCTCATGGTCCCTGGGTTGAAAAAAACAGAAATGAAAATCTGAGAGGCCATGATGGCTGGAATTTGCTGAGGAGTTCTGAGATGAGGTGGCAGGAGAGGCCTATAAGAGTCAAATATTCCACTGACTAATGATGAATTTACCATGTGGGTTAGAAAACAAAAAACATCTTAATAAAAGAAATGCAATAAGTCATGGGGCTCACCCAGACTTATGATAGTGTGTGTTTCCAATAGTCAAAGTAGGGGACAGAGCACCCTCATAATACACAAGGTATCATACAGGATTTCCTGAAGTGTAGCACCTTAAAGCAACAGTTCTCGACCTGTGGGTCTTGTCCTCTTTGGGGGGGGGGGATCAAACAACCCTTTTATAGAGGTCACCTATCAGACATTTTGCATATCAGATATTTATATTATAATTCATAACAGTAGCAAAATTACAGTTATGAAGTAGCAACAAAATAATTTTATGGTTGGGGGTCATCACAACAAGAGGAACTAAATTAAATGGTCATAGCATTAGGAAGGTTGGGAACCCCTGCCTTGAAGGATGTAAATTAGAATCAGCCCTCGATCAAAGGCTGCTCTGGTCCCAGTATCAGACTTTAAGAACAAGCCATTGTGAAGTGAGAGAGTAGAGAGACAGCTCAGCAGTTAGCAGCCCTTGCCACTTTTCTGGATGACCAAGTTTGGTTCTCATAACACACATGGGGCAGATCACAACCACCTATAGCTCCAGTTCCAGGAGATTCAATGCCATTTTCTCATCTCCCTGGGTATTCATAGATATACAACACACACACACACACACACACACACACACACACACACACACACACAAATATAATTTTTAAAATAGTAAGTCATTGGCAAGATCAAAATGTTTCTAAATCTTTTCTACCCCTTGATCTCCATGTTCCTAAATCTTATGTCTCAAAAAAGTGTATAAATTTTTAAAGTAACACAAGAAATTAATCAAAAAAGTAAAATATATAATGCCTTCAATTGAAATGGGAAAAAAAGCAAGAAAATGGACTTTGTAACTGAGGGGGCAGTCACGGAAATAGACTCAGAAATGACACAGGAGCTAGAAGGCCATTAGCTACATTCTGAACACAGTGATTCTTTCCTTTACCATTTTAACGTACTAAGCTGAACTTTGTGAAAAGAAAAATAGAGTGATTCAGGCTCACAACACACTAGACTCGACTTCGAGTGGCTGAGAGACTGTTGAAGGACGCATTCGGGAGCTTAAAACAGAAGTGAGACATCTGAAAAGACAGAAGAGAAGGTCCCGGGGGGAAAAGGAAGCTCGTTTCAGTGATGTGGACGAATTTCCTTACACTGCACAAAATGTGTCTAGTCATAATTCTTAAATGACATGAAGGAAAAAAGAAAAAAGATTGTAAGAAATATATAAAAGGGCAAGAGAAAATAATGAAGTTTTTATAAATGTGTTGATCAATGAGTTCACTTAATTCCGTGTGTATGTCTGTCTGTCTGCTATGTGGATAGATAGATAGATAGATAGATAGATAGATAGATAGATAGATAGATAGATAATAGATAGATAGATAGATAGATAGATAGATAGATAGATAGATAGATAGAACAGATCCCTCCAAGCTTCATTATAATTAAACCCTTCAGAAAAACAATAAAACACTTTAAGCCGTAAAACTTTAATGTGAACATTAATTAATTTTGCATTTCTTACAACATAGGCTCTGATTGAACAGCTTCTCAATTAAACCTGATATTCTTCATCTCTAACAACTCTACAGGTAAACCAAATGCTTATAAGCTAAAGATACTTTTAAGATACAAACTCCCATAATTTGGGGACCAAACTCTTGCTTTTCATGATTAACTCAACATTGAATATCTCTTCAATTCATCTGGGAATGAGGCCAAGTGTGCTTTGTGATTGGGGATTTCCCACAGCTGTTCCTTTATATTTGTTGATTTTATTCTAATTTCATTCGGAAACTCTTATATATTTCCACATTATTCACATTGAGTGAGTATCCTAAATAGCTGTAACTGTCAACTTGACACAGTCTAGAGTCACTTAAGAAGGTATCACTTGAGGGGCTGTCCATCTTAGACTGGCCTATGAGCTTGTCTATAGAAGGTTGCCTTGGAATTGCAGACCCACCCCACGATGGGCAGCACCATTTCTAGGCAGGTAGTCCTGGACTGTATAAGAAAGCCAGCTAATCCTGGATCTGAGAGCAAGTCAACAGCAGCTTTTTCAAGGTTTCTACTGTATTTCCTTGGCTGTGAGTTCCCCAGTTAGATAATTCTGCATGAAATAACAAGCTATCCTGTCTTCTAGTTCCTGTTAGAGTTCATGTCCCTATTTCCCACGATGACTGACTGTGACCTGAAAGCCTAAGCCAAATAAACTCTTCTCCGGAGGTGCTGTTGAACACGGTGCCTAACACGGTAGCAGAGATGAAGCTAGCACTGTAGCTTTTCTCCAGACTCAAAACGTGGGACCCAGATAGTCAGATCTCTCTGTTTGACTAGGCACAATGATTGTGTCCAAGAAGGAGTGTGTGGGCCAAATTTGTACAATTGACATGTGTTTGAACTTAAGGTAGAGATTGTTCTTCCATCTGAATCTGGAAGCACAGAAGCTGGATCTGCTGTGATCAGCTTGCCTCCTTCGGGATTGAAAGGGAATAGGAATAGAATGTAGACAAAAGAATCAGGTTATTTTCAAGTTCTGGCTATGACAAACAAGGCTGCTATGAACGTAATTGAGCACACGTTCTTATGGCACGACTGAAGATCCTTTGGGTATATACCCAAAAGGGGTATTGCTGGGTCTCCAGGAAGGTTGTTTCCTAATTGTCTCAGAAATCGCCATACTGATATCCAAAAGGGCTGTACCAGCTTGCACTCCCACCAGCAATTCAGGAGTGTTCTCTACCCGATAACCTCTCCAACATAAGTTGTCATCAGTGATTTTAATTTTGGCCATTCTTACAGGTATAAGATAGACTCTCAGAGTTGTTTTGATTTGCATTACTCTGATGGCTAAGGATGTTCATAGCAGCATTGTTTGTCATAGCCAGAACCTGGAAACAATCTAAGTGCCCTTAGACCAAAGAATGAATAAGGAAAATGTGGTACATTTACACAATGGAGTACTACACAGCAGAAAAAAATGATATCTTGAAATCTGCAGGCAAATGGATGAAGCTAACAAATATCATATTGAGTGAGGTAACCCAGACCCAGAAAGACAATTATTATATGTACTCACTCATAAGTAGTTTTTAAACATAAAGCAAAGAAAACCAACCTACAAATCACAATCCCAGAGAACCTAGACAATAATAAGAACCCTAAGAGAAATATGCATGGATCTAATATACATGGGAAGTAAAATAAGGCAAGATTTCCTGAGTAAATAGGGAGCATGGAGACCATGGGAGAGGGTTGGAGGGGAGGGGACAGGCAAGGAGGGGAGCAGAGAAAAATGTAGAGCTCAATAAAATCAATTTAAAAAAAAAAGAATCAAGGTTAAGAAAACAGGAGACATAAAACTAGGTTTTGGCATCTCACATCAACCCCTAGGCTACACTCAGCTCAGTCCTATCTGTAGGCCATTTAGGAACATTCGGTGAGTAAATATTGCTTTTTAACCTTCTTTAAATTAAGAGAGTTCAGTATTTTATTTTTATTGTACATGAAGAACTGCAACAGACATAAAAATTGTGAAGTAAGTAAGTTTTGGTGGCATAGTGTGGGAATCAAATGAGAATTTATAACACAGCTCTGTTAAATGATCCTGAGTTTCAAATACGGTCTCAGATTCTTACGGGTATTTCTCTTCCCTACTTGCAATTGATATATTTTGGGATAGAGGAAAGTTTGGACTCTGCCTGTCTGGGCCAAGCTGGATTTTCACAGTCTCTTAAGATTCTGAGCCTCACCTAATGCTCAGTGACACACCTCAGAACATTCCCAAACACAGATGACCATAGAGAGCTGACAAATAAAGTGGGAAAGGAGCAGCCATGTACTGCGTCTTACAGCAAGACTAATCTTGACTTTGAAAGAAGAAAGTTATTTATGGGCTGAAAATTCTCTGGTCTGTATTTGGCTTCTTTTTTAATAAACCAAATTACATTGTAGTGAAATCAGAGTCCTAGATAATCCTAAGACAGAAGCTCTAGAATTAAACTTTATGATCCCCCTGCCCAAAACCAGGAAGCATCCAAGGAAGACATGGAGAGATTGCAAAAACTGGAGGGTGGGGACAGGCAGTCCTATAAAAGTCTTTCTTCTGGATTTGATATGTTCGATGTTTTCACAAACACACAGCAATTCAAGCTTCCTGAAGAAGTTGTGCACACACAAAACCTGACATGGAGGTAAAGGGGGGGGGGTAGCTGAGAAGGAGGGTGTGTATAGGACAGGGAGGAGATAAAAGAGGGTAACCGATGAACATGTTCACAATATACTCATACATGTATGAAATTGACAATAATTAAATAGAAAACATCACACGGTTGCCAAAAATAAAACCATGGGAAATATACAATGGAATAAGGGATCAAGTCACAGAATTGGATAGGCAATCTCACATTTAAATTATAAGTTTTAGTCAATCTGCTAAGAAAGAGTATTTCACTAAGGTTTAGTGAAGCCTAGTATTAACCATAAAAAACAACTGAGGGCTAGTAATAATCATAATGGAAAACAATTCAAAGCAAGAAATATTTTAAACTTTCCACAATATTTTGCTCTGGACGTCCACCAATGCCAGAAGGTACCTAGTTCATATGTAGCTTTCTTACTACTCTTGATCCATTAAAACCCTTCTTTATAAAGCACATGCCTCTATCCCTGAATTCTCTTATAGACACGTGTAAAGTCTTCCTTAAGAAAACTCCAAGGATGTGGGTCTATGGCTGACACAAAAGACAAAGATGAGACTTCTGATGAAGACAGCACTCCCCACCTGCTTCGTTTATAATCTCCGATACCATGGAGACGGGAGGGGCAGTCTTAAAGGAGAATAGAAAAAAATAACATAAAGCTGTGATTTGAAAATTTTTCCAAAGACTCTCTTTCTGAGTCCGGGTCACTGCTGAGTGTTGCAGAATCCATGTCCCAAAGAGTACCAGGCTATTCGGTGATAAAATAGGAGAAGTCATTGCTGGTTTCTTTTAAATAACTCAGGGCCACAGAGGGCACAAATTACCTGTGCTCTGTTTCTCAGTCATTGTAGTAATACAACTTCTTGTACATTGACTCAAATCAGTTGTCTTTACGAACACAATAGATTGTGAGTTCTGAGTCACCCAAGTCCATCCTGGAGCCTAGCAGTTTTCTGTGGCACTCCCTGCCGAAAAGAATTTATGTCTCTCTATTATTCCAAAAGTAAATAATTGTTCTCCCTGAGAAATTGAATCCATTGTGAAGATTTCAAAGAGTCATTGTTGTCTCTTATTCACCTTAGATTCTCCTCTGGGTTTCTGGAGTCAGGCTGTGGCCTGTCCCCATTTCTGTCAGATGCAAAGAAAGGAAAGGGAACAGGACTGGTACAATCAGCCTCTGATAACTCAAAGGGTAGACAGCCATGCCTTCTAGAACATAAAAATATTTTTCCCCTCAAAAGAGTAGTGAAGCCGTCATCGTTTCCCAAACTCAATCAGTAGTATGCCTTGGGAGATGAATTAGTGGAGCAACACCTATCTATAACCTTAAGCCTTTCTGGAACCATAAGGAATTACTAGAGAAGTTACATGCTCCTGGGTCAAAGAAACCCAGCCCCCATGGACATGCCAAGGGACCATCTTCCAGAAGAGAATCAAAAAAAAAAAAAAGAAAAAAGAAAAAGAAAGAAAGAAATTCAATCTTGCCTCATCTAGGATCAAATAGTCTAATAAGTATCTGCCACTGAGCTTCAAAGTACATCAACTTTTCAATGCTTGAGTCCTGTGGGCCAAAGTTAAATCCCCTGTCAGATAATCCCTGTTTCAAAAAATGATGTGGATACATTTCTTCTAAGTTCAGAGAGTAACTGGAAGTGGCTCCAAGATTTTTCATGTTAAGGAGGACCAAAGCTATCCTGTTTAGTCCTTGTGATGGTTGACGTAAATGGTTGACTTGACACAACCTACAGTCTCCTGGGAAGAGAGACTCAATGTGGGACTACCCACACAATACTAGCCTGTAGACATGTTTTCTCAGAATCATCCTAATTAATTGATAAGGGAAGACCAAGCCCACTCTAGGTGGCACCATTTCCTAGGTGGTGGATGCCCTAAATTGCATAAGAATAGAGAATTGGAAATGAACAGAAGGTAGCCAGAAGTGAACAAGAGCACCCATTCCTCTCTGGTCTTGACTGTGGACATGATGTGCCTAGCTAGTTGAAGTTCCTGCCGTCCTCCCTTTCCTGTTGTAATAGATTGTGACCCAAAACTTTCAGCTGAAGCAAAGTCCTTTCTCTCCCACACTGCTTTTTTCAGGGTGTTGGATCACATCAACAGAGGTGAAACTAAAACAGATCTAAAAATGCTCCCCGCTCCTTTACATTGTGTCTGCATGTGACAGTGTGGAGCTGAATTATGTCCCTAATCTACTTATTCATTTCACAAATAGATACTTAGAGTTTGCCAGGTATAAGTAGCATCTTGCTATGTACCAGTGACTACAACAGTCATCAGCTAATGTCCATGTGCCCATGGAGCAGACAGACTTACAGGAAGAGGCGGGTAAATATCTGAGCAGGTACTCAACGAGCAAGAACAAATGGAGTAAGACCAAAGCCTGGGGAGCATTGAAAGCCCAGAGTTATAGCTTTAACTCAGATTTATAAAAGTAGGCAAGACCTCCAAAAGAAAAACCTGGGCACACAGCAGAAAGGGGAAGTAGCTGAGCAGTAAGTATTGGCAGAGACGAGCTTTACCAGTGGGAGTTTTGGTGTTGGGGCAATGTGAAGAAGCACATGAGAGGGCCAACAGGGAGAGATAGCAAAATACACACGCACTCTTGTGGGAAGGGATATGAAGCTGAGGCTTACAGAGGACTTAAGAAATAAGAAGACTTAGATCACGAGTCTGTGGACCACATTAAGATAGTAACCTTTGTCCTCAAGAAAAACCACTTCTAAGTCCCACTTAAGAATAACCAGAGAGAGGATGGAGAGATGGCTCAGTGGGCAAAAACATTTACTGTGTAAACGTGAGGACTTACTCCCAGCATTCATGCAAAATTCCTGGAATGACTATAGGCATGCTTGTAACATAGCATTGGGGGCAAGAAATAGAAGGACAGAGATAGGGAGATTTCTGGGATTTAGTGGGTGCATGTCTGGTTGAAGGTTCAATGAGTATCCCGATACCAAACAAATAAGGGGAAAAAATGATAAAAACAGAATGCCAGATGTCCTTGGCCTCCACATGCACACAGGCACTGTGTACCTGTACATGTACACATGTATAGACACCACACATCTACACTCATGAACAACAATGAAGAAAAAGAAGTAGAGGAAGAAGAAGAAAACTTGGCAGCTGCAGCTTGCTTGTACATGCTCTCATGAGGATGCTTTTGTGAGTCACCTCTAATATGGCTGCAAGGTTCTAGGAAAATATCATCTACGATGCACCCTAATGTGTAGGGGAACGTGTTAGACGGGCCAGTCTCGAAGGGACACGTCTTGATTCAACCACTGATTTCTTAACTGTATAACTTAGTGAGTTAACTCCTTTCTCTGAACCCAGGTTTTCTCCTCGGGAAAACTGATACAATGAGATGACCCGTGCTAGGCTCACTCATTAATCCCCATGGGCTTTCCAGTGTGAAAAAGCAGACAGCAGAGGCGAAAATAGACAGGAACGTCTGTGTATATGCATTAAGGGAGATGATTAGAGAAGAACACGGGTTAATTGTCTAGCCCGGTCTACTAATTGTCTCATTCTTCTTCTGCTGTGGTTCCCTGCATCTCTTTCCATATTCTCTCAGAAAGCCTTCCTCAGTGTAAAAATGGCCAGGGTCTATACTGCTAGGGGGTTCGTTCCTGATGGTTTCAGTTAGACGTGTTTCTCCTCAGTGTAATGTGGGAGAAGAGGAGAAGGCGGGTTCGTTCTGGAAGACCTGATGTTGGAGTTTCTGTGATAGCTCTGTTGCCCATCGGGTCTGCAGGAATCAAGTCATAGGATCCCTAGATTCTTAGGTGAAAGTAGGCTACTCGCTGCTGGCAACCCTCAAAACAGAGCCTTCTTTATGCTAGGTGTGACGCAGTACAAGTCTACCACAGGCTGCCTCTTCCTTCTACTACCAGAAATAAAGTCTCCCATCATGGCCTACTATAACACAGGACCCCATATCATTCTTCACCTCCATGGCCGGCTCTTTTCCCAGCTAACATTTTTCATCACGGTTTTGTGAATGGAAGACACTGCCTTTGTTAAAGCCGCGCTCTCCATAGGTCTTACTCTATCCCCTCTCTCCAGGTTTGGAAAACAATGCATCTCCTAAAAAGTCTTTAATTGTAGCTCAATCCTAGTGGTCCAGACCCCCAGTCTTCACCTATCCTCTATTGTTCATTCCCTCATTTGTACATCCCAATGTACATCCCAAGGACATAGTTCTGTAAAATATAATTGCATTTTTCTTAATTCCCATATGGGACTGGAGAATAGTTCACAGAGGAGCAGCTTCGTGTCTTCCTATTAATACATAGAACAGTATTTGGAGCCTACTAGAAAATAGTAAGTACAGGCTCAATTGAAAGGATTTGTTGTGGCCATTTTTTTGTTTTGTTTTTAATCCTCACGGCTTTGTGCATCTCTTATTCAATTGTAAAATCCATTGTTTAAATTTACCCAGGCTTCTCTGATCCCGGGAACAGTCAGCTCCTCTAGACGTCTTTCCACTGCAAACCCTGGATGGCATTGACCAGGTAGCTAGGACTGAGTCAGCAAACACTACCCACATTCCAAACCTTTATCTTAGGGCTGCAGGAAGAGAGACATTCACAGTCCTATCCGGGCTTCCATGTGTGGATAAACAAGTCTTTCTAACCTCAGGGAAACAATGTTCCCTCACCTGCTGTCTGGATTGGCTACAGATAACCCTGTGAAAGAAACTGACTCTGGTCCCTGAAGTCCCCCACCCCAAACACTCCATCTGTGTGCAGTGAAGAATGATTGAAAGGAAACAGTCCTTTGTCAAGATGACAATTGATTCGCTCATAGAAATAAACGCAGCATTGGCCAAAAGCCTGCTCCAGTTGTTTTGAAAGGGATCTTTAACAATTCTTTTAATTAGGAGCCAGAATTTCTTAGGGTGACTGAGAGAAATTGGTGAGAAATGGTAGAAAGTTTCAACGTAGATTTCAGTCACTTCAAGAAGGACGCTCTAAGTATCATTTTGGGGGCTGGGGAGATGGTTCAGGAGGTAGAGTGCCTGCTGTGTAAACATAGGAACCCGAGTTTGCAGCCCCAACACCCATGTAAAACAGCTTGGTGTGGTCATATGTATCAGTAACATTCACACAGGGGATGGCGGGGACAGACAGACCCCCCCAGAGATGGCTGGCCATCCAGTCAAATCAGTAAGCGAACGCAGGATTCAGTGAGAGATCTCAAAAGACAAGGTAGGGAGTCATAGAGGAAAACACCCTGACCCTGACTTTCATCCACGTGGGCATTCAGCCCCTCATCCCAATTTATGTATGCGTGTGCACTGCACACACAGTATATGATACAGCATAATAAAATGCTTATCTTCGAAATTTGCTGTCACCATAGGATTAGGTAAGTCCCTCGAAATATGATGGCATTCAGGCTTAGGCCACCCACATGACAAGCCCATTGCCACCACTGCATACACTGATGGAACCAGGATCTGAAAAACTGGGGTACTCAAGAAAAGCACTAGAATCTCAACCATGAGCCCCAAGTGCAGAATCTGGAACTCACATGGCCAATCTCTGCGACTCATGATGGCTAATTTCAGCTGTCAGTCACCTTGACACACCAAGCAAGAACCCCAACTGAGGAACTGCTTCCATCAGATTGGCCTGCAGGACTGACTGTGGGCATTTTCTTAATTGCTGATCGATGCTGGTGGGCCCAGCCGACTGTGGATGATGCCATGTGGGCCCCAGTTACTCAAGGAAGGTAGCAGAGCATACTAGTGAGCTGGATTATTACTCTGTGATCCCTACTTCAGGTTCCAGCCAGAGGTTCCTGCCTTGAGTTCCCTCCCTGTCTTCCCTTGATGCACTCTAACCTATAAGCTGAAATAAACCATTTCCTTCCCAAGTTGTTTTTGGTCAATGTTCTATGATAATAACAGAAAGAAAACTACAACATTCTAAGACACACGGCCAGGGACATAGTCTCTTACAAGCAGAGACTGTACTTCTGCCATCCCTGCAGCTATCTCTTAGGAGGTAGTCTTGGGAACTAGACTTTCAAGCTACTGATATGGGCCCACCCCCTCCCACATGCTAGACACTGGAAGCATGAGGGAGCGGGTTATGGTGTGGGACATGAAAGGCCGAGGACACAAAGATACACAGAACAGAGCTGGCTTTGTTCCTATGCAAAGGCATTTTCTGTGTTTTGAAAATGGGCGGCCAAAATTCCATGCAAAGTGCATTTGTAAAAGAACAGACAACAACGACGACACACTCTACAGAGCATAGGCCAGGAGAGCAGAGGCCTCCCGGGCTCCCTTTGATCCGGCTAAATGGGACATATGACAGAGAACAGAGGAAAGCCACCCCACGCCCCACTGAGAGCAGGTTAGCAGGCTCTCATCTGAAAGGCCTTAGAAACCTCTGCTCCGGTCACAGTTATAAATAGCATTAGTACTGTCGTGCAGCATCAAGACAGGCTCAGACAACCTGTTTTCTCTTCAGTGTGCAACACTGTTCTCAAGTGAGATGAGGACTCCTGCCCAGCGAGTTAGTTCCATGCTTCTTCGAGATAGTTTACCTGCACTGAGGCAAATATGAAATAAATGGTAGGTGCTAATTTGAAATCCCAAAATGGGACACATGTGGCTTTTTAAAATCCTGGCATTATTCGGGGATCAGAAAATTCCACACTTCAGCTCTAGGGGCAGGTCAGTCAAATGTGGGTGCACTAAAAATTATTGCATGATGTACCATTGGGTTATGTGTAGTACGAATTCCATATGGAGGCCTTGGCCTTAGTCATAACATATATTATTTTATATGTGCAAATACTTCAATTTTTTTAAAATCTGAAATATGAAGCACTTCTCATCCCAAGCATTTCAAATAACAGACATGCGAACAGTATTGTTGCCCCTGACTGGGTTTCTTTAGACACATTTGCAAACAAGGTCTCTATTAAGAAAGAATACTCTCCTCATTCAAGCCTGTGAGAGAGAAGTGACAGAAGCAGAACTGCTCAGAGGGCCTTGAGTTGTGACAAGTCCCAGCAAAAGCCCCCATTGGTCTCATGCACACTCAAGCGCTTGAGCGGGCCCTTCAAAACTGTCAGAGGCTATGGGACACAGGTTGGGCCTTGACACAGCACCCTGAAGACATGTTTTCAGGACGCCCAAGAGGATTCAGACTGTGGTCAGAGCAGCTTCATTAACTCTGGACAATCACAAAGAGAGTGCCACACCGGACACCATCTTTCCGGGGACTTCTAGAAGCCACAAGGGAAAACCAAACATGGCTCCTGAAAATTGACTGGGTACAACCATCACAGAGCCTACCCCAGGCAGTAAACAACAGTGCTCAGAGAGATTGTTTGACCTATCCAAGGCCACAACAAGCAAACAGCATACTGGAACAGATGTGAAGTCTTCTGACTTCTAACCTGGTCCTTCTCAAAGGCCAGGGATCTTCCTGATCATCATTTTTTTCCTTTTTATTGTGTCAACAATCATTCCTCTATCTGGTTAATGCATGTCTTTTCCTATGGATCAGAGGAATGTGTTTACTCAAGAAAAAAATTTAAAAAGACAATATGAAAAGAAGAGTTCTTTCAAATTATCCTTACCTTTATTAAGGTTCTCACGTGTTTGTCGTGACATTCTTCACTTGAACAGAATGTTGCATGCACACACTTGAGTGTATGCACGAATGCACGCGCGTGCGCGCACACACACACACACACACACACACACTCTCCACAGATTCCTAAAAGGTGTTAATAAATGAACATTTTAGCTAAAGCCCTTCCAAATAAAATTTCCAGGGACAAAGGCAAAGTCCTGCCTTTTCTTTCAAGACCAAAGCCTCAAGAGGTTAAGCACTTTAAAGCCCGGGAGCCATCACTCCAAATTAGCCATTGCCTGGTCCAAAGCTGTGATCACATTTCTTTGTGGCTGTAAGATGACTTCAAAAGCAATTTGTAGAATCAAAAATGTCTTAAGTTAAAAGGATTTCCAGAGATCAAGTCTTCAGTTTTGAAAAGAAAAACAGAATCAATGCCAGAGAGGAAGAATTGCCTATCCAGGGGGCAAGACACCAGGGCCACAACAATTAGAACCAGGTTCCTAATGAATTAAGACTTATTGGTCCAGCAATCTTACTCCCAAAAACAGGTTCTAAATGCCCATCTATAAACAAAGACAAGAACTTACACAAGTATTCAAGAATCAGTCACAAAGCCTTGACATTTGGGATGATATGAGTATATTATTGATACCCTTTAGCATTATCTATAAACCCTTCCAATTCTTGTTTCTTATTACCAGAGATGCTTTAACTTATTTATTTGAAAATTGTTTCCAAAAAAAGGAAGAGAAAACTTGAAATCTATCCAAGCCCAAACAAATTGGTACTTCCTTATACAGTCTATGAGATACAGGTAACTTCCTTTTGCTTTGCTAGCTGGCCATGCCTTCACATTGCCCTCTAAGCATTTATCTTTACACCCGTATCTCTGTGTTGCTCTCAACTTTGGCAAAAAAAAAAGCTCCTTTTTGCAGTGGGTCATGGTTAACATAGAGACTTTCAACATGTTAAAGTGCCAGCTACAAGAAACTGTGTGCACAGCAGTAGATGAATCATCAGTAGCAACCCACCCCACCCTCAAAGGTGTGAGGACCATCACAGAAGAGGGGGTGGAGAAGAGAGCTGTGAAATTCTGACTTAGGGACATGGTCACAAGCACTATCTCATAGCTGCTGTGGCTCCCTGCACAAGACAGCCAGTCAAAATGCCAGCATGGGAGGAGGAACGACCTCCAGACCTCACGGTTGGAGGATAAGCTATGGGCGAGTGATGACTCCTGAAACAGGAAGAGTCGGTCTCCTTTGGGAATGTGGCTATCTCTAGGTTTCTCCACATCCCTGTGGACATCCTCACACCCATGTGTATAACTAGATTTGAGGTGTTATCAATAACCTAAAAAGTGGCATGAAGTAGGAGAGGACGGGAGGGGGAGCACTAGAGAAAGTTAGAGGAAGCACTCAGTAATGGTAGATGGATAGTGACTAAAACACATGGTGTAAATATATGAAAATTTCAAAGAACAAATGAAATATTTACTGTGTACAATACGTATTTATAATGTATAGAAATTTCAAAGACTACGTATAAACTTGATTTTATTCTGAGGTGAGCTTAGATTTTCAAATCTGTTTCCTGAATAAAAAGAGGAAGAGGGCTGCTCCGGGGGCATGATCACATGTGAAATCTCTCTCAGTCTTTGGCTAATGCAACTGCAATAACAGTGATGACATCATGATAATTGTGGTGGTGGTGGTGACAGAAAATGAACTTTACTCTTTAGTCCCCATACTCAGTGATTCAAGTGTAAACTATGACGGATGTGGCTCTCGGCATCTGTGGCTCTCCAGGTCCCCAAATTGTCTGTTGTTAATTGCATCTATAGCAAATTGAGGAAATAAAAACTCAATTTGGCACCCATAAAAATATGACAGACTGGCATCAGTACAGCCAGAAATCTGTCTTATCTGGTGATCTTCCCCATTAATTCCCTTAAAAGCAGCTGAACTCAAAGCTTAGCTCAAAGAGAGACACAAAGATCTTCAGATACGTTTAGGAATGGATGGTATAGGCAGCTGGGTAACGACAGCCAGGAAGTAAGCTGGCTAGAACTCCATCCCTAGCTTCAGCCAGCTCATGGCGAATATTTAGAAAACACATTATCTCCTCTTCCGGTGACTTAAGCACTGTGTGTATTTCTGGGTGATTTCCATACCTCAAATGTGCTACCCAAAGCTGTATCCAACACCCATGGATCGATGAATTTCATGAGGTCTCATGGACTATTCTGTTTGCCAGCTAATGTGACTTCTCATTATCTCAGGGAAGAAGAAGGAGACACTTCTTTGTTTTGTCTTATTTTTAATTGTAAAAGAAAGTCAATAGACATAGTCTTAGCAATGTTGTTACCACTGATGGTTTCAGAATACAGAGATCAGAAAAGAAGACTTAAGAACCAGTAGTTAACATGAGTCCTTGACCTCCCAGAAACACTTCAGATAAAGTAGGTTGACTATTCCAACCTAACAGCAAGCTTCTAGATAACTACCCTAAGCAGAAATGGCTTCTCTCACAATGCCAGAACCTCCATTTTTAGATATTCATGGGGTTCAACACAGATATTTCTGTGAGAAGGGAATCTCACAAACCACTGGTATTTTTCTTTGTAACAGAAATGAGAAATGCAAGGTCATGAAACAACTATGAGAAACAATTAAAAAGTTTCTAAAAGAGCTAGAAACAAACTAAATAATATACTGATATCAATTCCTAGGTATATAAATATCCAATGGAACTGGAATGTGCATTTCAGAGACTCCTGCACTCACACACGTACTATGGAGATGTTCACAATAGCCAAGACACAAAACATACCTAGTGCCCATCCATGGATGAATGGACTTTTAATGTCCTTACACATAATTATGGCATCATAATAGAGTGAAGTTTCATCTTTTGCAGTAGTATGGATAGAAGTGGAGGATACTGTTTTAAGTAAAATAAATTAGACATATAAAGGCGAGTACCACATGATATTATTTATACCTGGATGCCAAAGTTGACCTAGAAGAGGCACCAATACAAAAGTGAGCCCCGGGGCCTTGGAAGAGTGTGGAGGAGGAAAAGGTGGGGGAAGGAGAAGTAATGAAAACAACTATCTTATTGGGTGAGAAATAACCAGTAATGTTCTGGAACACAGCGGGATAAATATGATAGAAAGTTCAGGCAGTGGTGGCACACACCTTTAATTCCAGCACTCGGGAAGCACAGGCAGGAGGACCTCTGTGAGTTTGAGGCCAGCCTGATCTACAGAGTAAGGTCCAGGATAGCTGGTTCTACACAGAGAAACCATGTCTTGAATATATATATATATATATATGTGTGTGTGTGTGTGTGTGTGTGTGTGTGTGTGTGTGTGTGTATGTGTGTGTGTGTATTTGTGTGTGTGTATATGTATGATATATATATACATATACATACAATTTAGTTTTTCCATCTATATTCAGTTTAACTTTCCATCACATATGTGATAGAAAAGCTAAATCAAATATTTCAAAATAGCTTTTAGGATTTTCAATGCTCCCTGACAAAGAAATAATAAATGTCTGAGGGAATAGTTCTGTCAATCATTCAACTCTGACCATCACCCACTGTTTACCTGTATTGAAATGCCACTCTCCAATATACCATAAACATGTGTAATTCCTATGTGCCAATTAAAGCACACTGATAATCAGATGCTTATGGGGAAAGAAGGAATGACTAGCACTCATTTGCACTAGAGTTCAAGGTTGAGTATCACCTGCATTAATTAGAGATCTTTGCTTGCAATAAGTAAGAATTATTGATGACTTTAAGGAGAAACCAAAATTTGTTTTGAAAATCTGAGATAATTCATAGAATTGATTGAAAAGCCAAATAACAATGAGTTGAGGAGCATTAACTAAGGGTTGTTCCAAGATTCCAAACCCTAGTAGATAGAATCTGATTGGTCAGTATTGATATATTGTCTTCCCCTGTACACTGTCTACACTGGCCCTGGATCAGGGGTAGGAATGTAAGAAAGACAAGACAGGAAAAAGAGAGACAGAAACAACGTGATCTGCTCTCTTGTTAAGAATCAACAGACATAAAATGCACGGATTTTTCTTACTACAGAAACCATGTATTTTGTTACATAAAGCACAATTCGAGAACTTAATATGAGTCAGGAGATATGGGACTCATCTCCCTTTGCGGAAGGAAGAAGGAAATGAGATTCAGTCAACACATCCTGCAAGCCAAGCATCCCTGAAATAAACAATGCATTTAGACCTCTAGGAAAGGAATCGGATGTCCAACTGAGCGACTTATAAATGTCTTCACCTCTTCCTACAATTACTGTGTGACCTGTTTAGACAATGACATCAATGCTCTTAACTGCACTGCTTCTTGCTAGATGATATGCCACTAATCAAATCAGACATTAAATTCGTGAAAAAATGCATGACTTACAAATCAAGGCAAAGAAAAAAAGTTCCAAGAATTCTTGAAAAAAGATTTATTGTTTATTATAGATTATAGCTTAATACATTGTAGCTTAAGTGCTACAAATAGATCTTATAATTTGAGAGGTCCTTTTATTTTATATTGTTGTGAAAGATATTATGTGAGGTAACACAGGAAAGGAGAAGGGAGTGGCTAAGAGAAGTCATAGCGCCTGTAGCTCTCCTCTGCTGACTGGCTACCATGTACAGAAGACACGCGAAAAGACAGGAGATCAATGTACTCTACAACTATGAGAATTTTCACAGACACTTCTAGAATATACCAGATCATTAATACAACCCCTAAAACAAAGAAATGGAGTACATTGCAATTACCAATTCCAGGACAAGGAATAACTATCGCTTTGTGTCGAGGTCCTTGAAAATAACCAGGACATAATCACGCAATGTGGTCCACGACTGTAGGGAATTTTAATGCTTGGAGTTAATCATGAATTCACTCGTTAGGGCAAGACAGTGAAGACATCAGTAGCTAGAAGAAAATCTGATCTTGATCCTGTTCCTTCATAGAGTTTATAGAGCACTGTGAGGATGACGGTAAAAGTGTCATCCTGAGACACTCACAGAAAAGAATTGGGGAAGGAGTCATCAGAAAACTGTAATTGATGTCAAAGACAGATAGTTATTAAGGACAGCACATTTGAGACTCTTGCTACAATTCTGCATTGATACTGGTTTTCTTGTCTAGGAGAGAAGCGTAGACAAAGATTTGTTCATGTTCATGAAATTTTTTAAATGCCAAGAAGGGCACTGTGACTTAAATCTTGTTAAAACAGTATTCTGGAGATAAAAGGAAGAGGATAGGATGTAGGACCCTGTCAGACCAAAAGGAAGCTCTCAAATTTTACGTGTCTGTTACCTACCTAATGCACCCAGCAGTATTGCTCCGCCATCACAGCATGGGTAAATGAGTACTGGGACAGTTTTCTTTCACCATGTAGAGAAACAGAATTGTGAGAGGCAATTTGTCTGGGGTCCAGCGGCAGCTAACTGGGGGAGTTGTGATCTGAATCCAGTTCTGCTCTCCTCCAAGCCCGGTGCTCTGAAGCATGGCAAACATACTGCAATGGGTTTCATTTATCATATATGACCTGGAAGAAAATCCAAGGACAGCTGTTGTTGGAACTCAGGACATTGTGGAGTAAGTAGAGTCAGAGAGATAGCCTTCCCCAGGGAAGAGCACATCAATTGGTTGTTTAATACTAAATGGTGAATCCTGAAAATATACATACAAATAAACATATGAACTGATCAGGTTGTATTGAAACATTTAGGAATGTGTGTGTGATATACATATATATGTATGATATATATATGTGTGTGTGTTTGTATATATATATGATATATACATGTGTGTGTGATATATACATATGTATATATTGTTGATATATATACATATATCTATTGCTGTGGGAGCACATTATGCTCCTTCAGTCAACAGCCTTTAAGATACCAGCCCACTTGGGCATGGTCTTTTATAGTTTTAAAAGCAGCAGGAATTGTGTGCCCACTCTCTTACTTCTGGCTCCTGTTCTGGCTACTGAACTCTGTTCCTGTTTGTGCTCAGAGGACTGTTGTTTAGGATGGTGATCTCTAAGTTTTCCCCTTAAATAAATAACCCTTTTATTATCCTAATTCTGAACTGCTGTGGGATTGTTTTACAGAATCAATGTATCAACAATTAAAGAAAAAAGGCAATAAAACATGCAGTGATCCCTGTCTGGAATTACTCTGAGTGCTGGCCTCTCCCCCACTGAATCTGGGGTAGGGAATTTCAGATGTGCCTGATAGTCAGTTGACTACATAAAGAGTACTGTCAGATATTGAAAACCCATGCACCAACAGCCAAGCAACTAGCCGTGTCCTAGGTACAGGAAGAGGATTTCCCACCTGATCTTGTACCCCAGCCATGGTGACCAGTTGGTTCCATGAATTTGTGGGAAACAGACTGGCTTCCAAGATCTAGTTTCCACAAACATGTTATCACCAGGGGAAAACCTGGTGTGAGATTAGACATGATGTGCTCGGGGAACAGGAACGTGTAATCCAGCACTCGTGGATGGTTTACTTACTTTCAAGCAGCCATCAGCCTTGTGGAGTTGTGTGAGTTAATAAAGGCCTATTAACAACAACCACAGTAACAAAAACAGAAGTCCTACCTTTTTCAGTTGCCCAACCACAACTGTCCTAAACTCCTAAGCAGAAATGCAATTGACAAGAAGAGTGAGGATCTTTTCCTAAGGTCATGAGGTCATTTAACAGATGGATGCTTCCTTGAGTTGCAGGTACTCTGGTATACCAATGCAGCAGACTTTTTGGTATCAACAAACCTACTTTCCTCCCTTTCAAACAGAAGTCTAAATACTTTGTGACCTAGAATCGCCCAGGCAGTGGCCCGGACCTTGGTGTACTGCACTCTCATCTGATCCAGACGAGGAGGCCACTGGCATGGCTTGCAAATGTACAGAGTCACAGTCTCTTTAATTATGTTGCTGATCTGCAAGAACGGCCCTCGGAGTGGGAGCCGCACAACCGATTGGCCCCTTCTGTGTGGTGTCTGTGGCCCAGTCACAGAGAGCTTCTAAATTTAAGCTTGAACTGTCTTTTAATTGGGTGGTTAAGTATTGCCTCCCGCCCACACTTGCTACTAGCTTAGCCTCAGGCTACTAATTACCAGCAAGACAGGTCAGTTGTTGAGTGTGCACCAGCTCCATCATTTCTGACATCCCACACAACGACAGGCCTGCCCTTTCCCTCTCTGCAAATCTGGGTTAGCCAGGGCTTGGCTTCATTTCCATGAATACAGAATCCTCGGCACTGTCATCAGTGACTTAAATTATTTACCTAGATGTCCTGCAGGTAAAATGTGTCTGTCCATTCAACACACATTTATTCAGGCTCCTTCTGCACTCACCCTTATCTTAGGTTCTGGTATAAAGAGGAGAGTTAATGTGTAAGTTCTTGTTCCCATGGAAGCTACTACTGCCCAGTGTCCCAATAAAGCAACAAATGAAACAGAAATAAATACAAAATGTACTCAGAACCCCAGGAAAGAAGGAAAACAGGAGAATCCATTTCAGGTGTAGAAGAGAGGACAAGCAAGGGGTTTGTGAAGACGAAGCAGAACAGGCCTGTAGCTCAGCACTGGCGAGGCCCTGAGTTTGATCCCCAGCGTGGATGGGGGTGCCCATTATAATCAGCTGAGACCTAAATTGGGAGAAGGTGACTTGGGGCTCGTAGGTTGTAGAGAAAAGTAGGAATGTCCACATAACGATAGCAGACAAGTCCACAGTGGGAAGGTTACCGGAGTCAGGGTTGAACAAGAGAACATGAGGAATAAGGGAAAGGAAGATGAAGGGGAAGAGGAGAAAAGGAAACTTGGATTTTGTTTAAGCCATGACAGGTTAGTTCATATGTTGATCCATCAGTCAATAGCGGTTGTGTGTCAGGCACCACCCTAAGACCCAAGAATATGCCAATATGGGTAAACAACAAACTCTGCCTTGCTTGAGCTTATATTTTAGATGGAGAACTTATCACACATGGGTCTGATCTTTCCACCTGTCTTGTGGGATATTTTGATAGCACTCTGACACTCTGAGACTGTCAATAAAGTTTGGCTTTAAATCAGAGGGCAGAGCTAGCTACTAGCTGACTAAAATTAGCCACAGAGGTTTTGAAGGACTGAGGACATATAGAGAGACAAAGGAAGTAGTAGGGAGGGGCTTAGAAAGATTCTCAGCCCTTTTGGATCAAGGAAGGAGAGGGAGGGGTGTTCCCTGGATGCCTCTCTGCAGCTTCTATGATCATTCAGGTTCTTACCCCGATATCTGTCTCCCAAACTTTTATTGATAAAGGATAATTAGACAAATGCTGTGAAAATATCACTCTGGTTTTTCATGGAGGATAAAAAAGGAGAGGCCCAGAAGCAGTTGTATAGTAGCTGCAAGGAGAGGTGGAGAAAAATGGAGACCACTGGGCTTGGCAGTGGAGAGCAACTCTGCTGGTTTCTCCTCAGAAAGGTATGTGTGCTGTTGTTTCCATTTGGTTTTTATTTACCTTTCCTTCTTGCTAGAGTGGTAATGGCTGTGCATGGCTCTGCATTTCTTCTCCCCAGTGGGCCAAAGAAATCCTGGCTGAAGCTGAGCTGCGGCTGGCGGCCCAGAAATGAATGGTGCAGTGCCTTAGAGACTCCTTGTATATCCAGGTTGCATGTGGGCACAGCATCAGGCTGAAAGAAAGCTATCTCCTCAGACCTCAGTAATACACCCTTCCCCTTCCTAACATGCCTCTCCATGGTCTTCCTTCTTTGTGCACTCCTTCACACACTACCTATGTACATACACACACATGCACCACGGGCACACATACACATTAGTTTTCAAGGCCAAACTAATACAAATTGTATCTCAGGGAAATAAACTCAGGATCATTGCAGCAAAGCCCAGCTTTTCTTTCTCTGAGTGTGATCCCAGGCTCACCTGTTGAAGTGTCCCAAGGAGTAGATAATGCCCACATTTCTTTAAAGCCCCACTCTGGACTTTCAGAGCAAGGCCTAAAAATTCTCATTTAAATGATCACCTAAAGTTGTGTCAGGCATTTATGTTTTTGTTTCTTTTCTTTCCTCTTCAAAAGAAAGGACTCAAAAGTATATCATTCAACTTAAGTGCCTGCTCATTTCCCTATGAATGGGGGTCAGTGTCAACCAAGGATCACAGCATAATCTCTAAAGTCCTTTTGTTCATGGGACCCAGGAGAGGCAGGATGTCTTTTTGGTGGAGAAGCACTGGAAAGAGACAGACATGAGTCAAATGCAGTTACTAATCAAGTAACCCTGACAAGTTAACCTCTCTGCCTCTTACTGGCTCTCATCTTGAGAATGGAGACAATACCACTTCCTGATTCTTGCGAGATCGATTGCCTTGATGATAAAGATAGTAGTTATTCTATGATTTTTCTCTCGTCTCATCCTGTTAGTACCTGGAGACTGGAGAAACAGAAAATGGAAGAATATTCTAGACTGAGAGATCGTGTCTACTTTCCTCTCCAAAAGCGACTTTTTATTCCACATAACTCCCACCCGAGAAACAATTCTTTAGCTGAGGATGCATGGAATGTGAGCCAGTGTCTTATATAAGTGAAGACATAGTTATCACCACAAGCAACAGAAGCAGGGCTCCCACTATCTTCCTCCTATACTCACCCTAGGCCGCCAGAACCAGGCTGTCAGAAAAAAACGCTTCCTTGATGTGCCTCTAGAGAGCTTTGTGGCCCAAATTTAACTCCTTCCACTATGGGAGAGGGCAAGAAGAAGGGGAGAGAACTGGAACCTCTTAAGATACAATTTACAGTATATTTTGCAATATAGATATATAAATAATAAATATTAAATATGCCTGCATTTATTCATTTGTTTTCCATATGGCAGAAGGGAAACCTAAGACTTAGGGGAAGCAAAATACATTCTTCAGGATTAGCTGTCAACATAAGCCAAAATCCAGGCCTGTCCTGTGTCTCACTTAATAACGTAACCTCTTCCTGTAATACATCATCTTTCCTTAGGATGTCATCCTCCCAGAATCATATATAGATGTCAGTCTGGAAGCCAAGGATGGAAAACAAAATATAGAGAGAGACAAAATGGAAAGGAGAGAGACAGAAATGAAGAAAGGATTCCAAACAGACCTCCTTCTATCCACATGAGGGGAAATGACACCCCTACCCCATACAGTAAGGCTGTCAGAGTGAACACCTGTTAATAATGCAGGCCACCACTACCAGGACAACATTACAAGGCACGGCTGGGCTTCTAATTGAGGTTACCCTGGAGGTTCTGAGGCTGACTACGATGGCTGCCTTCTTGGCCAAGTTCCTCCATTCCAATTGCTCTCACCACCTTGTTCTAGCAAGGGATCAGAACAATAGACTATAATCCTTATAAACTCAATGCTGCCCCATCCACATGGTTTTATTCAGAGTCAAATCTTTGGCACTGTCTAACCAGAGCATTTCCCAGGAATCTTCCAAAGCTCAGAACACAAGATTCTCTCGTTGCAGGTGTCTTTCCATAAAGACAAAACCCAGATGGGCGTGGTTCTACTTTCTTCAGTATGGAAGATCGTGGGAGACACGAAGCTGGTGTCTAACAGAAATCTGGAGGCCCATGGGGGAAACAAATATAAATGCCACCATAGCTTCATATCCAGGGCTACAGACATTTCACTGATTTGGTGAGATATCAGTGTCCTCAGACTAAAGGCACTTGGGTCTCTGTCACTGGAATTCCACAAACATTGGGGGCGATGATCACACAACCCACAGAATAGGTTCTATAACAAGTAACTCTCGAAGGGCATAGGAAAGGATGTATATTCTTGAAAACTCTGCTCCATAAAAAGAGTGTGGTTTTCAGCCACAGAAGAGATCCCAGATTGCTTAGGGATCCACAGGATGAAGATGTAGGAGGCCTGAAAACCAAAAAGCTACAAAGCATTTGTTTCTATGAGAAATGAAGAAAACCTGATTATATGGAGAGCTGCTCAGTGTTGTACATCGCCAGAATATTAATTATTAAGCTCGTATAAAGATATACCTAGTGCAAAGAAAATCTCAGAAGATGTTTGGAGGAATTGACGGTGTGACTGTGAACACTGAGAAAATATAAAAGTTTCAGAATCCAAACCAACTTAGAAAAATAAGAACAAATTTTGAAGTCTTAACACACCTAGTTTCCAGAAGCATATAAAGTTACAAATAATTTTTCAACCTCAGCCCTACTGACATTTGGGGATGAGTGATTCTTTATCTTATGAAAACTGGCCTGAGCATCGTATAAAAAGTAAGTCTCAAGGGTCATAAGATGAAAGCAAAGAATAGATAGAAGATCTGGATAGATACTACTTTATCGAGGAGGTTATGGGAATTCCAAATAAGCACTTGAAAGGGTGTCACCAATTATCGGAGAAACAGAAAATAAAACTACGATGACATTCCAGTGGCTAAAATTAGGATTGGTTCACAGACTGGGGAACTTAGAAGTGTATTGTCTCCGTGTAAGGTACAGAAGTCCAGGTGGGTCCCTTTCATGGGCAGTGAGACGAGTGTGATCTGTACCACTCCTGCTTTCTGGAAGTTGACAGGAAAATCTTTCTTTGGTGGTATTGACTTGTAGATGCAAAGTCTCCATGTCTAACTTTATCTTCACATGACATCCTTCCGTGTGCATGTCTGTGTCTTGATCACCCTTTAGTAGCATTAATGCAGACATCACTAAGCAGATGAATAGTGCCTGGTGATAGGGGATGCTTTGGGAGAACAGAAATAGCTTTTGTAGAGGGGAGCCAGGAACCTTTAGGGGCTAACTGGCCTGTTCTCTATCAACTGTAATGGTAAGTTCATGGGTTTATACATAGGTCAAAAGTAATCAATGTGTAGAGATTACATTTTAATTATATCTCTCCAAAACTGCTTTTTAAATAACTTGTACATAATTCCACTCATAAAGGCTTAGAATCCTTTCTAATGACCTTGCTTTAACTTGATTATGTCTGTAAATACCCTACTTCCAAGTGATCGCATTCTGAGACCACATGAGCCAGAGTTCTATTTTCAGAGAATATAATACCTACTACATAGATGAGGCATTCTATTCCCGAGAATTTATCCAATACAAATTTAAAAACTTAATCCACACATTTATAGATGCTTTATCCAGTATAGCCACAAGCTAGAATCTAATCAAATATCCATCGAGATCAGCAAATTGTGGTATATCTATACAATAGAAGAGCACTTGGCAATAAGAATGGATTAACTTACTGATCCTAAGATGATAAAGATGTCAAAATAAATTGTACTGAATAATAAAAAGCCAGACAAAGAGGAATAAATGTTTCCCAACACTAGTTCTATACAACTCAAGAAAATGTAAAAACAATTTATTGTGACAGAAAAACAGATGAATAGATGCCTGGTGATGGGGGAGCTTGGAGCACAGGGGGAAATTGTTATAACGAAAAACAAGGAAGCTTTGGGGACTGGCTGGCTTGTTCGCTAAATTGATTATAGTGACATCAGTCTGTGATTTTACACATATGTCACACCTTATCACTGAGTATGGTTTATATTTCAATCTTTCCAAAGCTGTTTTTAAATGACTTGAACCTAAAGTGGGGTGCCTGGTAATAAAACAGCTAGGGGCTGTCTTGCTGATTTGGATGATTTGATAAGGTCAGGCCAGCTTAAAGAAAGAATGCTACCCCACTACATTTAAAGGCATGAAAGTCATGTTTCTGTGCCAGTTGCCGCCTGGAAACACATCACGAAATCATAGAGAACTGTGATGCCATGGATGAGATCCTCCTATCTGGAGGAGGTATGCCGCTTCCGAGTGGAGAAATAACATTGGACAACAGTATCTACTCCTTAGAACTGAGTAAGAGAGGGAAATGTGGTCCAAAAAAATGAAGTTTCCAGGCTTAA
The DNA here is from genome assembly GCF_982192425.1 of Myodes glareolus. Lineage (NCBI taxonomy): Eukaryota > Metazoa > Chordata > Mammalia > Rodentia > Cricetidae > Myodes > Myodes glareolus. The sequence continues at coordinate 76,451,509 of NC_142034.1, read as the reverse complement.
ATGTTCTGCCAACGCCACATCAGCTGTGTTCAATGCGATATACTGGGCTCAGATAGTGCCTTGAGGTCTGGGTGCATTGATGAATGAGATGTGCTCCTGAACTACAAGGATCTTCTAATGTTATTGTGGAAGGATAGAGGCTAGATGCTCTCACACTGCCAGAATGCTATTTGATCGGGGTTCTGTGTGTAGAGGTTCCAAGTGCCTGGAAACAAAGAAAAAAGTGGGTGGGGTTGTCACTTCCAACCACTTCTGTCTGGAGCTTAAAAAAATAAAAACCTATCATAAATACATCAATTGTCAGGTATGCTGATTGTATACTTGAAATCCCAACACTTAGGAAGTGATAGCAAAAGGATCCGGAATTAAATGGCATCCTCAGCTACAGAGTGAGTTGGAGGCCAACCTGAACTACATGAGACCCAGTGTCACAATAATAACAACAAGGAAAAGTATGTAAATTGACTGACTGTGCAGATCAACATCTCATATTTGATTTTAATATGTACCGTAGGGCATGAAGTAGAAATAGTTCTCTTCCTTGGTGCTAGGATGAGTGGTTAAGTTCCTACAAATTCTAGAATTCTTATTTGTTATATCTTAACTATAGTTAAGTATAAATAGAGTTTGGTTTGTTAGAGTCTATGATACAAGGGAACAAAGAATATAAAGAGTCTGTAGTTTGGATAAGATTAATTTAAACTTGACATTTGAATCAATCCAGTCAAGGTACTTGTAGTAATACTGGCAGTGTCATTTATAGTCTAGACCTGGGATGTGGGAGTTCCCTCTGTATGCTATGAATATGTTTTTTATTACCATTGGTTATTAAAGAAGCTATTTTGGCCAATGGCTTAGTAGAGTAAAGGCATGCAGGAAATCCAAACAGAGACATAGAGAGGAAGTAGGAGGAGTCAGAGAGATGTCATATAGCTGCTGAAGTAAACAAATGCCCCAGAACTTTTACTGATCGGTCACAGCCTCGTGGTGATACACGGATTAACAGGAATAAGTTAATTTAAGATGTGAGAGCTAGTTAATGAGAAACCTGAACTAATAGGCCAGGCGGTGTTATACTTACTATAGTTTCTGTGTAATTACTCGGGTCTTGGGCAGCTGAGAACAAATGAGCAGTCTCCAGCTACAGACCTGTAACCTGTTTTCTGTGTATATCTCCATGGTTGGAACAATTCAACCTTTTCCTGCATTGACAAAGTTCATTTGTCAGTAAGATGACAAGAATAAGAACCTCCCCTACTGAACAATAAAAAAATCAATTCAGGAAACAGTTATATTTGATAGATCTATGTCTGGACCAAGAGCTCTTGAGGTGGTAAGATATGGTCCCTGGCTTCACAATGATGTTTCAGTTTAATGAGAAAGATGCTTAACCACTGAAAATGGGGATGAAGGTTATGTTGAACATGGCACACACCAGAAGGACACTATTAGAAGGCAACAACTACAAATGGGGCCTTCACAGGGGAATTGGAAAACTGAAGGAGAAAATGAAAGATCACTTTTAATTTTACAAACAATGGGAGTCCAGTCTGCTAGCAAACTGAGTTCTAGTGAGGGAAAAATGAAAGATGTGTAAGATGAGGAAATAAAAGGCAGATCAGAGCAAATGGCTTCCCAAACCACACAAGAAGTGTGTGAATTACTCTGAAGAATTACAAATACAGCACTGCTACTAGAAAAAAGTACATGTAAGTGAAGATATCTTTATTTGTGGTGTTCAGTTTAAATGTTGCTTGCATCATCAGATACACAGGGATGTTTGGGGCTGTTGTCCCCAGGCTCTCCATTCAACTAACTCTAGGACACAAACACACATAACCTGTCAATGATGGGTTATAAGCTTGAGGGTGAAGCTTCATGCTAGCTCACCTTCTACAAGAAGCTCAGCAGTTAGAAACTTAACCACCACCTCTGTGACAGTAACTGTTGTCCATCCCTCTACTTTTATTCATTATTAGCTCATAAAGTTCAGGAAGTTCCAAAGAAGTCCAAGAAGAAGGCCACTTCTTTTTGAAGGAAAACAAATGTGTCCAGAATGTTATTATGTTTTGAGGAAATCATGCCCTACTGAATATTTATTCTCTCTCTCTCTCTCTCTCTCTCTCTCTCTCTCTCTCTCTCTCTCTCTCTCTGTCACATACACACGCACACATCATGATCATCATCAAGGTTCAAATTCCTTAAGGAGCTACAAGGAAGTACAACCTCAGAAGTTCCTCCACGAGAAGTAGTGCCAATTAATATTATATTTATTTTATACATTTATATGTATCTATGTATGTATGTACTGATAAAAAATATTATTGTTAACTTATCCATGAATTCCCCTGCCACATGAGCATATGCCTTGAAGCCTTAGAGAGCTGTTACATGATTTTCTTTATATTGTCACTAATGTACTACAAAATGCTTAAACATTCGGTCTAAAAATCAAAACGAGCCATTTGTAGAGGTGCCAGTTATGTAAATTAGAATTCCATGGTAGAAAAGGGGGTCTTTTGATGAATAATGGGGGTGAAATGTTATACCATTTTTAAGAGATTGATTTTGCTTTTATTTATGTGTATGTGTGTATGAGCACGTGGTAAGTGCCTGTGGAAGCCAGACTAGGCATCACATTCCCTGGAGTTTGATATGAGTGTTGGGAAAAAACGCCAGTCCTCTAAAAGGGCAGTTGAGTACTCTTTACCACTAAACCATCTCTCTATTCAACATTCACCATCTCTAATCTTCCCATAGGGCAGAAATTGAGATCACAGCAGCTGAGGCCCTCAAAAGAATTGTATACATTATGGCAAAAAGAAGAAAAGAGGGTGTGCACCCAAGAAGCTTTACAAATAATGTTACTAGGAGATGGTCAGCCCATTACACTAAAATCGTATCTCTGGTCTCTAATCTAGAATGACAACAAGATGTAGGATATGCCTAGTTAATCTTAGACATGCAAGTTCTTCATCTTTAAGAGCCACAGATGGCACTCTGGTCATTTCATAATCCATAAAAATCTTCTATGAATTTACTGAAACTGACTTATTGATTTTAAAATTATTAGAATAATTAAGAAACAATATTCTATAGTGTTAGGGTAAAATAATTGAAATTTTTGAAAACTCATTTATCTAAACCAGTGTTAGCACATATTGCTATAAATAAAATTAACAAATGATAAATCACAAAGCATAAAAACGAATTGAAATATTCAAACAAAGCACCATAGTCTAGATCTATGGCCCATATCTAGAGGGACATGATTATAAGGAGAGTGTCTCCAAATACTTGAGATCTCACAGAAAACATCTGGCGTGGTGTGGGGGCGGGTATAGGCTTACAGAATGACACCCATGGAAAGGAGATGTAAGACAAACTCCCTGCCCAAGGAGCCTAGTTGGATCAGTGTATCTCAGTAACTGATCAAATGAATGAGTATTGTTCCTATTTACTGATTTCTCTGTCTCGGAAATTTTAATAAAACATGTTAGAATTAGAAATCTATCAAGTACAAAACTAGCTTAAGGAGTCTACTCACTGCACTGTTTTTCTTGCATTAATCACACATTCTCAAAATTAACTGATAAAGAGGAATGAAAATACAACAATTCAGGAATATTTAGCCAAATGCAATACTGACATTGTTGCTGCAGAATAAATTTTGGACAATGAAACAGTAAGCCAAGATGCCTTGCCATGTTCCAGCTGTCAAAATAACATCTACTGGAAGCTCCCAGGGAGCTTCAGCAATCAAATTAGAGAGATAAGCAAAATTTTGTTCATCATCAAAAAGGTAACAAATCCTGCACCAAATGCTATGGAACAAAACACAAACAGTATATAAGAAATGAGTGCTATTCTTGAGGATTTTTCTAAAAACTCTAACAAAATTTTGAATATAAATTACAAAAAACTAATGTAACAAAAAAGGCTACATACTTCAACAACAATTAATTTACTCTGTATTCATTGAGTATCTACTATGTGATAAGCATGATGCTCATACTGAGGGTAGAAGAGAATTACTTATTATGTTATGCCTCTATCTTGAAGAGTTTCACATGAAGATTTGGTGGCTGGAGACACGGCTTGGCAGAGCATTTGCTGTTCTTCCAGAAGACCCAGGTTCATCTCCCAGCACATACATGATGGCTCGCAACCTCCTGTAACTCCAGTTCCAGGGGATCCAGTACCCCTTTATGGCTCCCATGGGCACCAGGCACATAAATGGTAAACATATATACATGCAGGAGCTCACACATATTCACAAATAAAAATAATTTTTTTACAAGTAGATTTTCCAGATCATTTTGGCCATTGAACCCTGTCTTCCAAACTTGTGTTCATTAAATCTCCTTAGGAAATGTTCATTTTAAATCATGCTTGATCCAAATTTTTCAATAAGGAAATTTATCATTGCTGTTTGGGAAATCTTTATGAACACAAGAATTTTAATCAAAGCATAGGATGATGGATAAGCCTGGGACTGAAAGATGGATCCAAGACAGGAGACCTTTTGAGTAAGATGCAGATGAGCGGTAAACATGGAAGAAGGGACATTTAAGTGGCTCATTTGGACAGAGGCTATTAGATACCACACTGGGAAGTTAAATCTGATAGATGAGTTGAGATTAAAGCTAGTGGACTAAAAGAACACAACTTGAAGACTTTGTTCTTTATTAGTAAAGTGATATGACCACTGGGTGTAATGTGACAGCATGCTCCAAATCATAGAACTCGGAAGGTGGAGCCAAGGGGATCTGTTTGAGACCAGCATGGGCTCATGAGACCAATAGAAAACCAAAGAGCAAAATGGCAGAAGCACAAACACAGCAATTGAAAAGAAATCCACAAAAGGAACGCCACATTTTTAAGAAACAGCTTCACCCTTGAATATAGCTGGCAAACAGAACCTAAACTCTGTTTCAATCAGAGAAACAAGCAATAGGATAGGATAACATGAGACAAAACAAAATTACTTAGAAAAATATTCTAAAACAATCTTCTCCTAATTTAATGAGTTTTAAACATGATTATGTACATGAAATATCATATCCAACCTAAAACACATAGTGAACAAAATTGTAACTCTTACTTTGGGTACTATTTTTAATGTTAGTTGTAGCTTCATGTTTTAGCCCATTCAAACTGACTCAACAATATTATACACTGAATGACTTCCAACAACTAAAATACCTTTCTTGCAATTGCATAGACTAGAAATCCAAGACGGAAGCACCAAGGAATTTCACTGGGTAAGGCTTGGTCCCTCGATCACAGACACCTTCTTCGTGGCAGCGAGGTAAAGAAACTCTCCAAGGTCTGCTTCATGAGCTCACTATTCCCATTCTTAAGGGATTTGTCTTCATGACACAATAAATTACCAAATGTCCCACCTCCTGGCACCATCACTCTGGGTGTTAGAATCTCAACAGATAGGTTTGGACAGGTCAGAAAACATTCACACTCTAGCATGGCAAGACATCCCAGTTCAATGCCACTATTGCACTGACCATCCAAGATGCAGCACAAAACAACTTAAGGTTGTTTTTCAAGGAAACAATGACCCCATCCAGAACTTTGCAACATTCAAGGTCAAGTAGACACGGTCTGTTTCAAATGTGAGAGAGTTTGGGGAAGAAAGAGAGAGAGGAACATGAACTTTAACTTGAGTGATTGGAAAAGATTTTATTGTCTGGAAATTATACAGCAGAGAGGATGTATTATTGTTCCTGTTTCCGCCAGCAGACACTTGTGGAAGCAAGTCTAAAAATATGAGAGAGAAGATGAATGGGGGATTTAAATAACAATCCAACCCAGCTGTACAATCACTAATAAGAAAAGGGCATGCCCAAGTCACACGACTGGCCACGGGAACATGGGAATAAGAAGCTGCTTTGAGATTCCCCAGATTGGAAAGTTCTCAGTTTGGACCCTTCTCTTTTCTCACTCTTTAAGGTTCAGCCAACTCATGTCATAGGCGTTTGACTAGCCTTAATGTCCTCCTCAGGCCCTGCCATGGTGAGGGCTGAATCCTTTCCCATAGTGTCTGTTTTACCACTAGATAACTCCCTAATTTGACATAAATGCAACACCTTTATTGTAATTTTTCACTTTAAAAAGTCCAGTTAGCATTTTGTTGAATAGATGTCATTTCGTCTCAGGGTCAAATCATCCTTATCCTCAAGAGGGCATTTTCTTTTAAGTAGAATTAAGGGTCATGAAGTAGAATTGGGGGTTCATTAATGGATGACTTTTCTTCCTTTGTTGAGAATGTGTGAGGCAGGTTCTCCTCCTAGATTGAAGATTGTAAGTTGTACTTTCTGGATACCACTGTAGATCTGAAACCAGATTGGAATTACCCAGTTTAATGGGCATTTCCCATTATTTAACTTGTAAAATTCTTTCTAATGCCAAAAGTTCTGTTAGCCCTCAACTTCTAGAGACTCTTCAAGGAACAAGCATGCAAATATGTATTACTTTCTGAGCTCAGTGAGTAGTAAGATAATTGGAAAAGATTAGGGTGAGGGGTGGGGATACCCTATCTCCCACTGCACATTTGTAAGGCTCTGTTGTAGACACTCAGACCGCATAGACGTGGATTTAAATTCATTTTCTGAAACCTCTGGGTTTCTTTATCCTCACCAGTGAATCACGGAAATTTTTACATCCCCCCCCCCTTCTTGAGAGCCTCCTGGCTCCTTGTCATTGTCACCAGCTGGATTATAGTCCACTAATGGCAGTGGATTCCAAAGAGACAGAAGGCTGTTTTCGATCCATTCATTATTTTAATGACAATGAATCGCCCCATAAGCCTTGTTAAAAAGTCATTTAATCTAGAAAACATAGATGCACTGAGACACTTATGCAGGAACAAGGTATTATCAGCATCCATCAAAACAAAAATTATGGAGTGGAAGGAGACCCAAAGAGGCAGTCCTGGAGGCATTTGACGGCTGCAGGATGAGCTGGAGTTATACATTTGACTACTTAACATTAGGTACCTCATTGTCAACCCTTAATTTACCAGAAATAGAAAACCTTGCATATTTTTTCTCAAACTTTAGATGCAAGTGGTTACAAAAACCTTATGGCAAAGTATATAGACACAAAGAAAAAGAAGTAAAGGACAAGAGACTATGCAGGGCTCTAGACATCATTTGAGAATAGTCTCCTCAGCTTAGCCATAAGCATGCTGAGACCGAATGGAGAAGCAGAGCAGGGCTTTCTTTAACATTGTGAATGGCCTCAAGACCATCTTAAGTACAATTTACCAATGCTTGGGTTTATCATGTGTTGTCTGCCTGATCCTATTAAACTGGCTGAATGCCACCCTTCAGTTCCCCCAACTGAAGAACAGAGCTGACAACATCGCCCAACTCACGATGCTGTCATAGGGATTAAATGAGATGCACACATGAAATGGTAGTCACCTACCAAACACTTGGAAGGAATCAGGGATCACTATTTTAAAGTGTGGTTGAAATTTCAGTTCAATTCCTTGGAGAAAAGCATCAGTCTCGTGGCTGCTCTCCTCTGGTCCTGTTTCTCACATGGCTTCTCTCTTTCCCTTTCAAGAGGTGTCTTATAAATGTAGATATGAAGTCAGAAGACCTAGACTTCTGCATTCCTCTTTCCTCTATACTGATGACCTTGGACATGCCATTTACCACTCTAGCTTTCAGTGTCCTGGTCCATAGAATGGGGAGAGAGATCAGTGGTGTCTGGAGTCCTAGCCACCTGCTATTGTGATGATTCTCAGACACAGAGCACTGAGCCATTGCCCAGAACTTCAATGTGAATTTCGAGTCACTTCAAAAAGCCTCTGACAATATTCAGTCCCACTGATAGATCTCTCAAGGTCTCGATGTACAGCTCTGAGCTCAGCTCTACATCCAGGGTTCCTCTGGGGATTACTTTCTGAACCTCGTGCAACTCCCCATGGTTTGAGAAAGACGACGCCTGCTGAAGGACCCACCTAGCTCAACTCTCACTGTTAGCAAGCTGTAATGAATCAGACAATGCCTGCTGATCTTCCCAAGTGCCTCTAACTACTAAGGAATCCCAGTTATGGGTACGTAGGAGATAATGCTGATCAAAGGATCACAGCTGTCCTCTGAAGTACTTTTACTTTCACACCATGTTTCTAACATAAAAATGTCACTGGAGAAACAGAAAATTCTGGTCACAATATTCAGAGAATTTGTGTTCATGAGGCAGTATCTATAGTACTCATTAGATTCTCTCTCTCTCTCTCTCTCTCTCTCTCTCTCTCTCTCTCTCTCTCTCTCTCCAGGGTTTCTCTGTGTGGCACTGGCTGTCCTAGCACTTGTTCTATAGAAGAGGCTAGCCTAGAACTCATAGAGATCCACCTCTCTCTGCCTCCTGAGTGCTAGGATGAAAGGCATGTGCCATCACCACCTGGCTAGATTTTCGAATCTTTGCTTTGAGACAATGTCTAAGTTTGTAATCCAGGTTGACTTCAGATTTACAGTGTTTTGGCATCAGTCCCCAAGAGTTGTGATACAGGCATACATGACTGAGGCCAGCTCTATGTTTTCAAATGTATAGGAAGATGGTTACATGTCTTGTATTCTTCTGAGTGCTTCATCATGTTTAGTTCAGTACAACCTTACCAAGATTCTGGGAATGAGGTCCCTTAACATGGATACTTTAACTTAACATGGATATAGGAGTAGCCCACCAAAGTCAAGTCTGTAATTTTGCTGGCCAAGATTTGATCTTCAAGCTTATTTATAATATGTGTGTATGTGTTTTCTTTTTAAGCAGGATTTGCTTATTCTACATAGACATTAATTAAGCCTCCTTCATGTCTGTGTAGCAGATGCATGAGATCATTAAGAACTATTGAAAATCCTCAATGAGGATATTGATGTTTCTTATGGTTCTTTCCTGACATGGCTATTACTGAAAATTTAGACTTATGCATGTTAAAATAAATTGACCTGGCATGTGAAGCTGTGTGCAAGCCCAGTGATCTTTCATTGCTCAATTTTCAATCTTCAGATGCAATTTTGCAATTGGGAAGATGAGAAACATTTGCTGTTCTTACCAGCAACTTGAGACCATGCAGAGGTCAGGATTCTTTAATTTTTCCAAAATGTCTCTTTTTAAAATAAACCATATTTTAAGGTAAAGCAATTTAGTTACACATATTCATCTGAGATTGATCACAAACAATTGACTCCTATGTTTGTGGAGGCTAGACAGTCACATGCCCTGCCCTTTGCAAAATGAAGTTCCAGGAAAGTGAGTGGTGATAGGATTTTGTTTTGTTTTGTCTTTCTTTTTTTGTGTGTGTGAGACTGAAGGTTTGAAAAGTAGGAAAGCTGGTGGAGAGTTCTAGCTCAAATCTGAAAGCCTAAGAAACAGGGGTACTAGAGGTCCTAGCTCAACCCTGAGGCAAAGGAGCAAATTAATCCTTTATCCATTACTGCCTTCTTCTAGTCTGGATCTCAGTGAATTTGCTGAAGCTTATCTATTCTGGGAATGGCAATCAGCTTCACTCCAGTCAATGAAAGAAATGCTCTTCTTATCTAGAAACCATGCTTAGCCAAATATCTGGCCAGCCCATGATCTAGTTAGCACACAAAATTAGTTGTCATGATTTTCAGAACGACACTGTATAGACATCAACTTGAAGTAAAATAATTATAATAATAGAATTCTTTGCTCTCAAATTTATCATTAAAAATAGACTATCTTTGAGATCATAAAAAGTTCCACATACTCATGCTTATTCTTCATACCTGTGAAACTCTTTAGGCAAGAAATCATATTAGGCAAACTTATATTGCCCACATATCCCAGACTAGTTTTAGAAACTATGGGGGGCAGTGAAACCAACTTGGGAAAAAAAATAAGAAATCCCCAAACACTTGAAAGGATGTATGAGGTCAGTTACTAACACTAAAATGTAACTGCTAGGGAAAGCATTTGCTCAATAGAGGCCCCACTGTGTGCAAATTCAGCATTTAACGGCTAAGTCATCAACTGGAATTGAATGCTCTCTCCCTGAGGTTTTCACACAAATCTTTAGCTCAGCCCAAATTAAAAGCAACTGTGGCCAACATCTTAATTTTCCCCCCTTGCTAAATTACTATGGAGATGAATTTTATCAACTTAATCCACCCAGCTTAAACTAATTCTTCATTAAAGCATAACTTTCTCCCACGGGGAAACATCTAAATCCAGCAGATACACGCGTGAACACTTCCAGTTTGTTTTAATTATTTTTCTTAAATGAGAAGCTGAGCACATTTTGCCAAGGATTAAATAACCTCAGGTCTCGCAAATTCCGTATTCTGAGACTAAATTGATGGTTTCATACAGCATTTTTTTTTCCAATTGGAGGAAAACAGCTTCAAGTCACCATAGAAAAAGTACTGAAATAACCCAAAACTATAACAAAGGACTTAATTAAGACCATACCTCTTGATGTTTCTACTCCATTTGATACTGATATCTACACATGACATTTCTCCCTCGGTCTCTAACAGGCTTCCAAATAAGCAAATTAATTATAAAAGTTAAAACACTTAAGAGAGTAAGATAAACCAAAGACTTTGAGAAAATATTTGCAGAGGTGTTTCTCATATACATTCAAAATACAAAGAACGCTGAAGGTTAAATGATAGGATAAACTGCCAAATTTAGAAATGAGCTGATGACCTAAGTAGGCACTGCACCAATGAAGATCTAGTATCCAGTGAGCCCAGAGCAAATGAACACAGGAGAAGACACTGTGGTCATCGGGGGAAATTCAGCTAAACAACAGGATGAGGTTACTACACATTTTCTAGAATGGGTCAAAACCAGAACACTGACAGTAAATACACAATAAACTACAAAGAGGAGGCTAGAGAGATGTCTCAATGGATAAAGCATTTGTCATGCAAATATGAACACCAGAGTTTGGATTCCCTAGCACCCACAAAAAAAGTAGGGGCAGTTGTAGAGAACCACCTGTAATCCCAGTCTGGGAAGTAGAGATAGGACCCTCAGGGCTAGCTGGTTTCAGAAGTCAAATCTGTGAGTAGTGAGAGACCTACTTTCTGTACACTGGAAGTGTGGAGGGAACAAGGGAAACAGGCAACATCAACCCCTTGTCTCCATACACATATGTTATACACATGTATGTGTAAAATTGCACACATATGCCCACATTAATACAAACATGCATACACCATACAGATGACACACACAGACACGTGTACACATAAATGCAGCCACACACCTACACACATACACACCACATGCACATATACAGTGAGACCACAAAGAGCAATTGGAGTTCTTGTTTGGTGATAGTAGAAAGACAAAATTATCTAGACACTTTGAAAGGGACTTTAGCAGTTTCTCACAAAACCAAGCATAATTTTTATCATACAAACTAGTAATTACACACCTTGACGCATGTAAAGAGAGTTTTTGAAAAATATATAATTTCACTCAAAAGCTTGTACATAGATTTTTATGGCACTTTTATTTATTTTTTAAAATGACTTCTTGTATTTTTTAAGAATATCACTACATCATTTCCCGCTTCTATCTCCTCCCTCCAAACTCTCCCATATGTCCCTCCTTCTCTCTCAAATTCATGGTATGATACTTTCATTTATAATCATTCAAGCTTGGAAGTTACTGAGGTAGGTTTGATGATAGGAGAGACCATGGTACATCCAGAAAATGAAACATTATTCAGCACTACAAAGAAATGAGTTACAGAGTCAGGAAACAACATGCCAGAGCCCCTAAATATGTGTTACTCATTGGGAGAACTTGATCTGAAAGTGCTGAGTGCTGTGTGATTTTAATAGTGTGACATATTGAAAAAGATGAAAAGATTAGCGGTTGCCACTGCCTGAAAGGAGGGGTGAGTAGGCGGAGCATGGGGAATGTTTAGTGAAGAAGTGGAAACATTTGTCATGACACCTTTCTCTAAGCCCTTGCAACTTCCAACACCATGTGTGAAGCCTGTTGGAAACTACGGACTTTCGGTGTCTATGAGGCGTCACTGTAGGTCAATGGCTTGTGGCTCATTCTTTGCTCTAGTCTGGGATGCTGATAATGGAAGACAGCACACATGAGAAACTGTAGGAAATGCTTTATGAACTCCTTATAATATTGCTATGAACCTTCAGACGGTTCTAAAATAATGCCTATCAGAAAAAAAGTTGAAATACATTCCAAACCTCAGAACCAACTCATGCAATATATCACACCTATTCTATTGTTACCTAACATATAGATAACAATGTCTAACATCTAGATGCTCCTCAGCTGCTGGAATAACTGGGACTATAGACATGACCCACAGCTCCTGGTTTCCGGATCTATTGATTAGTCCTTTATGTAGCCCAGGCTTCTTCAAACTCAGTATGTAGCCCAGGTTGCTTCAGACTTAACACGTGGCCCATTCTGGCCTCAGATTCTCAATGACCCTCCTGCCTCAGACTTTCAAAAGCTGGGATTACAGATATATGCCCATATTTATCACTGTTTATGATTTTTTAAAAAAAATTATAAAACTCTACTGCCTTGTTAGAAGTATGAACTAAAACAATCCTGAACTATGTTATTACAGATTTACAAGCATTGTACCCGAGAGTGTCTATTATTGCAATGACTGTAACATCCAAAATTCTTTACTACCCAAATGCCCAAGAATGGGAAAGGAGCTAAATAAGATATACTCAATGAAAACTAAAATCTAATACGAAGAGAACATAACAACATATTCAAGGTATAGTCTATGCTACAAACTACAAAATCCTGCAAGTAATTGAGCCTGACATTTGTCAAAGTCCACAGGCACTAAATGAAGCAATGTGATAGAGTTTGCTATGCATACATGCATAGAAGTCCTCTTCTTACAATGGAATTGTGTCCTGACCAGCCCATTCTAAACTGAAATATTGTGAACTTGAGATGCATTCAACAACCCCAACCTAAGGAACCTTATCACTTAGTAACATAAAACAGCAGAAGATTCATTGTGTACTCTCAAGATTACATGGCTGACCTCCGCTGCTTAGCAGTGAGGAAAGGGTGGTGTTGTATATTATTACCAGCTCAGAAAGAAAAAAAATCTTATGTCAAAATACAAAGTATGTTTTCTACTCAGTATGTATCAGTTTTGCATCACCATAGTCAAAAGCTATTAATCTGGGCTCTTCTCAAGCAGAGATGTGCAGATGTGCAGATTAATTGAAAAAAAAAGGTTTATAGGGATAACCCCAAGTTCATCTGAACATTTAACTCTAGAAATAGGTGTGAAACTGGAAACAGTCTACCAACGTAGACTTTGGTTTTGCTTTCACTGTTAGTGACTTTCTGCTATTCCAATCAAAAGTTTAAGGCCACTCTCCTCTGCAGTTCTACTTGCTTTGCTGGACAGAGGTGGCTTAAAATCTATTATGCTGAATATAGTCCTGTGTCTAGAATGAGGTGACCCCAGTTCTGAGTTATAATTCTAAATCAGCATCCGTAATACAGAAAAACTAGGTTGGGAGGAAAGCACTGTTATTAAAATACTAAAAAAAATTTTTAATAACTACCATGAGCACACTGACCTCTAATAAAGCATCTGTCTCATCATTGAATTATTCTCACTTTTACATGTGTGATCAAGTGTGAAAATTTGCTTTTAATTTACTTTACAAGACCTTCTCCATATCCTTTTCCCCAAACTACACAGTGCATTATTAAAGTAATAAAATAAATCAGATTCCACCAAAGTCAGCATTGTAGGCATACCTAAAGAGCCAATTCAAAAAGAAGAGAGGTGGAAAATGGCAATAAGAGAAATCACGTCTTCGTGCCATTGAGACCCAACATATGCACCCAATCAAAAAAGCAATCCTTCCCTTCAAAGCTCAGAAACCAGGGTTGGGCTGCACTTCCCATTAAATTTCTGAACTGCCACATCAGGCATGTTATAATGCATACACTCCATCACAATTTTTTACAGTGTACAGTATTTCAACATGATTTGATGGGCACATGCTTTGAGGTTTCAGCTCCCGCTATTAGAATTCTTATAGACAGATGACACAAGGGTAAGGGGCAATTTCTTGGAACCATGCAGTTCAATTATTGTTCAGTCAGTGATCTAGATTAAATGACATGGGTAGAATTAGAACAAGTTTTAGATATGCCCTGGAGTCCATCATCGGCTCACCTTTTAAATTCATATATGAGAGCATGCTCAATGTCATTTATGCAAAATCACTTTGCATCAAGTCAGGGAAGACACTCACAGACCTGCATACATCCACCGGCATGAGCTTTAAAGGATATGATTAAATAATGTCCTAGTCATTTGACAGTCTTTCAAGCTCGTATGGAGGAGGGGATAAATTTGATATGCTTTGACACAACCAAATTCAGAGGATTCTGTTTCCTATCCAAAACAGTTGTCCTCAACCAATTACTTTTTCCCTCAAGGGGCATGGATAACGTCTGGAGATAGGAAACTGCTAGTGACACCCAATGAGCACAAGCCAGAGATGCTAAGAAGCATTCTACAAAGCATCAAACAGTCATCTTCACAAAGAACTACCAGAATCAAACTGCCAAGAAGGCCAAGGTTCTTGCAGAACCTTAGTTTGCTATTAGTCATGTCTATGACTTTTTCTTCTAATACACAAAATTATTCACCTCCTACTTACAAGACATCCTACCCTAATATGAACTCCACACACTTTAGCCCACAAAACACCTACCACTAAGGTCACCAGCCACCTACTTTTCACTTCGTTTGACCACTTTTGTGAAAACTGCTGCCCTTCTGTGTCCAGAACCCTATGTTCTCATGGCTTCTCTGTTCTTTTTGCCTCTGTCACTTGCATTTCTATTACCCTTTCAAAACCACTCCATGATGGAGACCCACCCTCTTCCCCCTGCACCCAACACACACACACACACACACACACACACACACACACACTCACACACACACATACCCACACTCTATTTTTCTTAAGACAACTGTGTTAGTTTTCTCTTGCTGTTGTTAAATTATCACAGACTTGATGGTAGAGAATGACGCAGATTACACCTTAAAGATGTGGAGTTATATAAAAGTTTCAAGATGAGTCTCACTGGACTAAATTCAAGATTTCAGTGGATTATGCTCCTATAAGACTAACAGAAAAAAAATGTGTCTGTTCCTTTGTCAGCTTTTAAAGCAGTGGTTCTCAACCTGTGGACGACAACCCCCATGCCAATTGTATATCATATCTCCTGCATATCAGATATTCACATTACAATTCACAACAGTAGCAAAAGTACAGTTATGAAGTAGCAATGAAATGATTTTATGGCTGGGGGGTCACCACAACAAAAGGAACTGTATTAAAGGGTTGCAGTATTAGGAAGATTGAGAACCACTCTTTGACAGTGTCCTCTCCCTGGTGGGGGAGGTGCCTCTGTCTATGTGTTGCTCTTATTGGTTAATGAATAAAGAAACTTCCTTGGCCTGTTGATAGGGCAGAACTTAGGTAGGTGGGGAAAACTGGACTGAATGCTGGGAGAAGGCAGGCAGAGAGAGAGATGCCTGGACCACCAGAGATAGACATGCCGAAACTTTGCTGATAAGCCACTGCATTATGGCAATACACAGATTAATGGAGATGGGTTAAATTAAAATGTAAGAGATAGTCGATAAGAAGTTAGCGCTAATAGGCCAAGCAGTTATTTAATTCATACAGTTTCTGTGTGATTATTTCAGGTCTAAGCTATCCGGGCAGCCGGGAACCAACAAACAGCCCTCCATGCAACAAATCCCCCTCCTTGGCTAGAGGCATCCTTCAATCTTCAAAAGTCAGCAGTGATGGCCAAGTATTTCCCATGCTGATGTTGACTACCCATGTAAGAACCTTCATGAGTCTATTGGTGCCCACTAAAATAATCCAGGATAATCTGTCCAAAGAAAAACTTGAAACAAATTAAATTTTAACAGCTTTAAATAAGAACAAAGAGTAATTCACAAATCAAGCAGCCTCTCACAACAGGAAACTCAGACTCTGGAACTGCCACTGGGCTGGATAAAATTCATAGACAGAGAAAGAAAGTGACCTACAGAAAACATAGCTAAGATGCAGCTATATAACCCAACTGGTATATCTTGTCATTGGTTTATTTGAATGTGAGTTGACTGGTCTGATTTTCTGCCACTGTGACTGGCTGAGACTCAACTACATGTTATTACAAAAAATTCTAAATTATACATATATACGTATATCTGTGTATACACTATGTGTGTGTGTGTGTGTGTGTGTGTGTGTGTGTGTGTTGAGGCTACTGTACTGTAGAATGACTTAAGTATGTTAGTATGGATACATGTTTTGTTGGATTAAATTCTAGTTCATAATTAGCAAGTTAGTGGCCTTGCATCTATTCTCTACCTTGACTCTCCATTCCATACACAGTATTCTAGGATTTTGGAAATTAGGATAGTTATATTTGAGAGGCTATTATTCTGTCAAAGTAACTAACCTTTCATTAATATATCTGTGTACACAGATCACTTCTATATTTGTGACTCATGCTATTTACTCATCCACACATATGTACATACATACATACATGTGTGCATACACATGGAAGCATACATACACACACACAGCCATCCTGACACAAAATACCACAAACCCCCAAATCTCGAAAGGGTTGTGACTTAAATGATAATAAAAGGGCTGGTGCCTAGAAGTACTTGGATAGTTGCTAGGTGATAGTGTTGCCAGGTAGCGAAGTCATATGTTTAGACATTGTTTTCAGTATTGTCTTCCCACCTCTCCAGGCTGAGTCAATCAACGATGCCCAGTGATATAATCAATCACATCAACTTAATAACTTCCCATAAAAATCTAAAAGGATGAGATTCAGAAATCTTTCTGATAACTAAATACATGGAGATACCTGAAGAATAGCATACACAGGGAAGACATAGAGATACCACACATCCTACATACCTTGTCTTTGTATCTTCTCATCTATTTGCTCATCTATATCCCTTGTATGATCCTCTGTAAGTCAGTAAAACCAAGTGCTTCCTAGGGCTTTGTTCAATACTCTGGTAAATTAATGAAACCTGAGGAGAGGGTGGGACACCATTTCACAGTCTGTCAGTCAGGAATCTAGGCTGATGATTTGCATTTGTTGTCAGGGTTAATTTTGTGGGACCGAGCCCCTAACCTGTAGGATATGACATTGACTCTACAGACTCTTGAATCAGAATACAAGTTGATGTCCTCTGCAGAACTACTTTATCTAGGAGAAAACCACACACATCTGGTCACTGAAGTTGTGTTGAGTGGAAACATTCTCAAGAAATGCTGAGACTGGACAGCCTAGAGACCTGGGATAGAACCAAACATGTCTGGCAAAAAAGAAAAAATGTCAATGAAATGACTCCTAAAGATATTCTGCTATACTCACAGAGAAGTAGTTAACCCACCCGTCATCAGAGAGGCCTCACCTAGCAACTGACGAAAACAGATGGAGAGACCCACCACCACACATTAGGTGGACCTCCCTGGGAATCTTGTGGAAGAAGGGAAGGAAGGATTATGAGAGCCAAAGGGGTCAAGGACTTTAAAAAAAAAAAAAAAACAGAGTCAACTAACCTGGGCTCATTGGGGCTCACAGAAAGTGAACTGTCAACCAAGAGAACTAGCAGGGGACCGACCTAGGCGCTCTGTATATTTGTTACAGTTGTGTAGTCTGGTTCTCTTGTCGGAGTGACTCTTAACGGTAGGAACAGGAGTTGTCTCTGATTCTGTTACCTGCTTTTGGGACCCTTTCCTCCTACTGGGTTTCCACACCCAGCCTTTATAAGAGAGGAGGTACCTAGTCTTACTGCAACCTGATATGCCATAGCTAGCAGATATGCATGTGGGGGGGCTTGTCCTTGTTTGAAGAGAAAGGAGAAGAAATGGATGGTGTGGGTGGGGGGAAGAAAGGAGAATGGCAGAGAAGGAAACTGATTGGGTTGGGAAATTAATTAATAATAAAAAACAGAAAGAAATGCTGATAGTAAGTTTGCTTCCTCTATTCTATAGTTCTCTTCTAAGTTCTAGAACCACAAAAGTTCAAGAGGAAACTGTTCTCAAATCTTCCTACAGGAGGTCTTTTGCCTGTGCTAGTTCACTGAATGACATCACCAACCATTCAGTAATATAAGCTAGCATGGACATCGTCATGCTTAACAGTGTGGTTCCTAATCAGCATTTCAAATCTTTTTACTTTCTTTTATTTTTTTTCTTGTTTTTATTTTTGAGACAGTGTCTTATCACGTAGCCCAAGTTGGCCTGAAACTGACTTTAAAGCCCAAGATGAAATCAAATTTGTGACATACCATACCCAGTCATTTTAAGTTTTTTCCTATTGTTATTTTTATTTTTGAAATCATTATTTAATTACTTCTCTTTTTCTTTCAAACCTGCCCAAATTCAAATTCATGGCCTCTTTTCTCATTAGCTGTTGCTCCGTTCCCAGCACTTTTTATTTTCTAATTATCTTCTCTTAGTGGAAAACCAAGTCCTATTACTTCCTAAGTGTCTCATGAATTTAGTCATTTCTTACCACCCACCCCCATGTCATTACTCTAACTCCAAGAGCTTCCCCTTGTCTGAACAGCTAGGGGCATCTCTTAACTACTTCAACTGTATCCACTCTGATCCTCCCAACCTCTATTCTTAACACCTTCCTGTTCAAATTCTTTAACAGTTTCCTATACTTCTACATACAAAAAAAAAATAAATAAATTAGACATTTGACTTTGGGTGATAAGACGTCCCAAAACCTAGTGTGACCCCCTAACCTCACAGCAAGCTTTCTCCTATTGTTCTTACCCCAGCTAGAGAAACTCTCAGTGAATGCCTTTGTCACCTCACGTGGCCACGACACAAACTGTTTTCTGCCTACAAGGTTTTTTTCTTTTCTCTTTTCCATATTTTATTAAACTTGTATTCATTCTGAGCTCACAACCCAACCACCATCTCCTCAGGGCACCTTAACACTGCTCCGGCCACGGGCACCCTTTGCCTGTTTTTGTTTGTTTTCCTAACACTTCTCGTAGCTGTGATTTAAAATTGTGTAGTGAGGTTATTTGATCAATAGTCCTGGCAGCCATTTGA
The DNA here is from genome assembly GCF_982192425.1 of Myodes glareolus. Taxonomy (NCBI): domain Eukaryota; kingdom Metazoa; phylum Chordata; class Mammalia; order Rodentia; family Cricetidae; genus Myodes; species Myodes glareolus. The sequence continues at coordinate 76,432,337 of NC_142034.1, read as the reverse complement.
TCACATGACCTCTGGAGAAGATACAGTGCAGATCCTCAACTTTGAATTGCCACTGCTTAGCCTGTTACAATGTTGGTGCTTACTCCATAGATGAATAAGGGCCATGCCTCAAGGGGTAGAACTTCTTCTGCTGAATGTAATCAAAGCAATGATCAGCCTGCAGTTTGTGCATTCAATAAAGGTTGACTGAGTGTATCTTCACTTCAACTACTACTAAGCCATTTTATCTCATTTTGCTTTGTTTTCTATTTGGAATCTCTGGGTGTCATAATACAATCAAACAATTGTATTTTGAAGTCAAAAAGGAAGGAAAATGTTCTTCTGGTAGACCCTGATTTCTCTTTTAGATTATATTTTCTTTCCCTGAGACCAGCTTATACTACTCTTTCAGAATGTAGCTTAACTTTGTCCTCAGCCTCATTGGCAGAAATTCTCAAAGCCACCAATGGCAGTTGAAGATATGTATTGAAAACTATGGCAAGCTTCAATATGACATTGACTTTCATGAAGTTTTCTCGATGCTTAAAGAGTTCAGTCACATGTCAGAGCTGTTCATGTTAAATGATCTATTAGGGGCTATGATCTCTAGAAAGGTCATCTGTCATGAAGTGGGACAGATGTGTCACCTCCATTTAATGTGATATAAAGCCAAATTACAAATTAACTAGAGAGAAACTGGCGTATGCCACTGGCATATGATCAAAAGTTGAGCATCTCTGTTCATACTTGTGATTATGCAAATAAACTCCCCACTATAACCACAGCACACCCATGTATTGATTAAACATTAATGCCATTTAAATGCTAATACTTCTGTTAGTAGATTCAAATTATCTTTTTAAATTTTTATTAATGCCTACATGTGTATGTCTGTGTGTCCATGGGCATGTGAGTGCAGTGCCACCAGAGGCCAAAAGAGGACATTGGTCCCTGGATCTGGCCTTAAAAGTGGTTGTGTGCCCCCTGATATGGGTGCTAGAAACCCAACTCAGGTCCTCTGTGAGAGTACATACTCTCAACCACTGAGCCATCTTTCCAGCTCCTCAAATAATCGTGTAATCACTATGACGAAGATGAATGGAAACTTCTAGTAGTTAAGTAAAGTGTTAAACAGAATCATCTGCCAGACAAGAAAGATTTTAACCCTAAATAAGTCCATGGCTCAATCTGGGAAATCCCCACACTGGCTGAAGACACCACTCATACCAAGACCAAACTTGGAAGAAAAATCACACCGTCAACTACATTGAAATAAGTTTAATGAAATGTCCCAGGAGCAGAGGAATATAACCCCTGAGAGTAGGGCACAAACAGCTGTCACTGGACGAATCAACAATGGGAATGACAAGAGTTACATGGAAAACAATTCAATCAATGTATATACGCTAAAAGCAAACCTATACTATATTTGACATATACTGACATCAAAAAAGATCAATGAGATACACTGCCAATCTTTGTCTGAAGATATTTAAAAGTAAAGGTGAACACACATGCTTCAGGCAGATGTTTTATAAATTTTTTGCTCAAGCTATATATGCTTTTTGTTGTTATACATCAAATAATCATAACCAATAAGCTAGGAAAATTGCTAAGGTGAGTTTGAATTTTAAACTGCATCCCTTATAAGAATTATAATTCTTCTAATTACAATTGTTTGGGGATTTACTTGATTATTTGTGGGATGTTTTTCTGTTTTGTTTGAAGTAGAGTTGAAGTTAATTAAGAAGAAGTTGTAACATAGATTTAAGCACAGGCAATGAGAGAGAGATGAGTGTTTAGGAAAATAATAGTCTGCACCCAAGTGTGAACATGGACTTCTCAAGACATAGTTGTTTGAGAGTTGAAGAAATTTATATGTATTTATGTATTTATATATATAGTGTTATATATGTGGGCAGCAGAGGCAGGTGGATCTCTGAGTTATAGACCTGCCTGTTCTACAGAGTGAGTTCCAGGTCTAAACTGAAAAATCTTGTCTCAGAGAGAGAGAGAGAGAGAGAGAGAGAGAGAGAGAGAAAGAAAGAGAGAGAGAGAGTCTCAGAAATAAACACATATACAATTTTGGGAACTCCTGAAGACATAGTATTGAAAGGATTTCAAGAGGACATTTTCTTTTTCTTTTATTTTAAGTACTTTTTAATTTATCTTTGAAATTTTCATATGGATATTCAATTTTGTTATCATATCCACTATCCTTGTGAAACTATGTCCTTCAACATGTCTTCCTCCCAACTTCATGGCCTCTTAAAAATCCTCCAATTATTAGTACTAACCATATACATATGGGTATGTGGCTATTCTTCTGACATGGGCAACCCACTGGAGGCTACACTACCAAAGAAAATTGACTGTCCCTCTCCCAGCAGCCATCAACTGCTGTAAGTTCTCAGTTAGGGATAAGCCCCTCCCCAATCCTTGTCAGAATTTTAACTGGTTGACCTCCAAATCTTCAACATGTTCTATCATGAGAGCTACCACAGCCAGTAGTAGATTTATTTTTATGAAATTAATCAGACTAAGAGCCTGAAGAGACTCTAATCTTTTTCCCTTGGAGACAAGCATTTGAAAACAAAAAGTGGTTATTTCTCTATTTGTGGTTAGAGCAGGCAAGGACTTCAGTCTACACATTTAGTTTTGTGTGCTTTTAATCCATCATCATACCTCCCACAGCCCTGAAAGGTTTTAGAAATGATAAGCTTTACAGTCTTAGGCTCAAGTGTAATGATTGCATCTTTACATTCAAAACAAAAGACCCAAGGAGCACACATCATCAAAAAGAATGGATGAATTTGTAGCCATGTAACTTATTTGTTATATATCACAAAGAATTGCATAAGCATGATGGAAAAAAATAAGCTGAAGATGAGGAGGAAGCATTGTATTAGACATAGCTGAATGGAGGTTTGCTCTGAGAATATATGAGTCATGCCATTGCAACAGAAAACACAAAAGAAATTAAATTGTCAAAAATATTACACAGCTCATGGATCAAGAAACCAAAATGGACAACAGATAAGTAGAGAAGGGGAAACCATATGTGTAAATAATGCGAATGACACAGCATCAAATGGGCAAGGCAAGTTACAGTGTCAATCACAAGTCCCAGGGATGATATAGAGCTCCAGGAACTATCAAACTGTTGGTAAGAGTTTAAATTGATGCAATGACTTTAAACAACTAATAATATCTAGGAAAACTGAATATGCTCACTGTCCAAAATCTATCAGTTTTCTCCTTGGTCAACAGTTTTCACCAAAGGGAAGGTTATCAGTTTACCTATCTAAGATTTCCTAACAGTGACCAAACACAAAACATTGTTGGCTCATAGCTGGTGAAAATTGAAAGATATTGCTGGCATATGGTGGGATGATGTTAGAAGAGATGACAGATAAGCCACTGGTGTGGGACAATTCTGTTTTCAGTCAATCATGTTTTACATAAACACTGATTGGCCCAGTAGCCAGACAGGAAATAGAGGCAGGACAATGAGAACAGGAACATTCTGGGAAGAAGGAAACTCTCTTCCCAGTCCTACCCAGATCACTGAAGAAGCAGGATGTGATCTGCCCCACTGAAAAAGGTACTGAGCCATGTGGCTAACATAGATAAGAATAATGGGTTAATATATACTACAAGAGCTAATATGAAGCCTGAGCTAATGGACCAATCAGTTTATAAGTTATGTGTGATTTTATTTGGGAGCCAAATGGCTGTGGGAACTGGGCAGGACATAAACCCCAACAAGCCTGGCCCTCATGTTACAAGCCATGGTGCACAGGGGTCTGTACCCACCAAAGAATTATCTGGCTCAAAAGGGCAAAGTTGTTGAGGATGGGAAACTACATATGGTGGATTGAATGGTAGGTCATAAATTGTTTACATACCTGGACCCAGTACATATTTAACTGCATCAAGGGAAAGGGTCTTGATAGAAGTAATTATTTTAAAGATTTTGAAATGGTATCATCCTGAAATATCTATGGTTTCTCTAAACACAATGGCAACATCCTAATAAGAAGAGAAAAACATGAAAAGAAAAAAGATCATATGAGGGAAAAGATAGAGACTGAGAGTAAAGTAACCATGGGTCACTGATTACTGTGCACCAACCACCATCAGAAGCAAGAGAAGACGGGAAATTAAATTCCCATTGCCTTTGGAGGAAATGGTGGGTATCTCTACTTCATGTTTCTGCCTTCCACAATTTTGAAAGAAGAAAAGACCTAGTGTTTTAAATCACCTCATTTGTGGTAATTCGTCTCCACAATTCTAGGAATCTAGTAAATTTTCTGTCATCGTTTGGACCAAACTATGTGTCCAAGAGTCTCCTGTGAAAGACTTTGGCCACAAAGAAACACTAATGGGAAGGAAAATGACTTCGGGGAAATGAGACCTGGTGGAAGTTCCCTTAGATATTGGAAGTGACCCTTGAAGGAAATTTGGAACTTCACTTCCACCTCACATCTCTCTTTTCTTCTTGGCATGTAATGTATAGCGGCCTTTTTCCATCTACTGCTCCTGCCATGATACCTTGTCTTGTCAGATTTCCAAAGCTATGTCCCCATCCCACCTCCCATTTTGTTCTAGAACTTCTTAAACTAGTGAGGTAGAATAAAACTTTTTCCTGATGAACTAATTACCTCAGATATTCTGAAATAATGATGTAGCTGTGTAGCACAATTAATAAAAACCCAAAGACAGAAATTGGAGTTTAATCTTAAGATTAGAAAAGCAAAGCAGTCAGCCACTGGCTTTTACCTCAACCTCAGTCCAAAAATGACAATCCTGCCTCCAGCAATCTCAGAACGAGACTGAGACTGAGGGCTGTCCCTTCCTGTCTTATATTCCTCTCCAGTGCTGGGAATAAAGGCGTGCCCCACTACCACCGATTTCTACGAAAAACTAGGTGGCTACTGGAATTAAAGGTGTGTGTCACCACTGCCTGGTCTGTAAGCCTGATCAGTGTGGCTGTTTTACTCTCTGAACTTCAGGCAAGCTTTGCTTATTAAGATACAAATGAAATATCATTACACAGATGACTTAAACACTCTCCTAGACATAAACTCTAAACACTTGTACATGCAAAGGTAAAATTATAGAGCTTTTTATTATTAAAGTAGTATTTACTATGAAAAAAATAAATTGAACCTCCTCAGATTTTTATAAAGTGGAACCCCAATGAGAAGATGCCAATCAAAGCACACATGGTTCATCTAAGCATATGAACAGCTTCTAGTGATCTCATATGCTCCTTGGTGACTTTAGTTAGTAACACTATGTATGTTGTATACATGAAATGTGCCATGAGAGTGAATCTTCGTTGTTCTTACCACAAAACAAGGTGCGTGATGAAAGTGGTGATATGTTAGTTTGTATAAATCATTCACAGCAAATATATTTATCAAGCTTCCAAAATTATACCTTCATTGTATTCTATGCACATGCATGTATGTAAATATGTATACTTGTATGTGTGTGTTTGCATACCTTTTATTTATAAAATATTGGTATTTCATAGAAGCAAATGTTTTCTATTTTGGAATTTCCATTTCTAGATAAGCACTACTAAAGGCCCAAAAACAATTAAAAAAACTAGAAATATCCTCAGGTATATTACTTAATATTCTAAAGCACCAAAAATGAGTAAGTAGGAGGAGGTTCTTACATAAGCTCATATAAACATAAATTTTAGGGAAATATAGCCACTCAGAAGACTAACTGAAGCATTTTGTCCTTCTCATAAAGTTTATAAATCTGTAAAACAATCTTGTATAATGCTTATGTGTCTATCGATCTCTGAATCTATAGAAAAGCAGGTGGGGGTGACAGGGACAAGAAGCTGTTATCTACATTTAAACTATGTAATTTCTATGGTTAAAATAATGGAAAGTTGACATGATATTAGTATGTGAAAAAGCTAGTGAGCGTATGGCACATTGTAAAATTCTCTGTTTCTGTCTGTTTTAAATCATTTGGAACTTTTTAAATTAGCTAATGTTTGGTGGCATGCCACATAAATGAAAATGTTTTACAGATCCCAGGGGAACAATAAAGAAACAGAAAAGGGACAAGCAAATGGGTTATAGGTGAAGTATTTGATGCCATACAGAGACTGAACACCAGAAGCAGGATCAGAACATGAGAGCTTCCTTTAAGAATTGCTCCAGGGTTTTCTCACCCTTTCCCTTTCTTTCTGTCTATTTCCTCTAGTTCTTTATATTTTGCCTCAGTTCACTTCTCCTTAGTTGCTTTTCCTTTTTAACTGCAACTCAAGCTTGGATCCATATCAGCTATACAAGAGGAGGAATCAGGATGAAGAGGCTTGTCAATGCAATCGTTCAGCCATAGTCAATCTCAATCTATGCATCTGAGATTTGGATCACATTAATGCCATGCTTAGATCTACTAGATCTGAAGCTGTGATAGTTGTTGTGAGTCCTCAGCACAGAGCAAAGATGTCCCTCCAGTGCTCAATGTCCTGGCTCTGAAAAATCTTCCCAAAAGTCTGGACCAGGTGAGTAATGGGGATGAATGCTGGAAACGAGAAACTCCTTACAAACATGGACCAAGTCAAAGGCCACTGAGTGGTTATGAACTTAATATCCAACAAAGTTACTAAAGTTTTTCAGTGCGGGGAAAATGACAATCTCTGCTTTGGGTATGGAGGAAAGACTGGCAGAGTAGAGAAGATGCCTTGGAAAGAAGAAATATCCAGATTGTCTAACAGTCTAAAATACCTAAGCAATTGCTCTTTTCTTTGTTTCCTATTGTCTTCCATGGCAAAGACTGCATTTTAGTAATTGAAGGATTGGCTTGGAATAATCAGAAGATAGCACTGCAACATCTGTTCATTTGGCCATAATGATGGCTATAAAAGGAACCTCTCACTCATTTCTTTTCATATGAGGCAATGCAGTTCCAATTGTTAGAGGAAAACAGTGCTGTGCTTTGGGAAAACAAAAGCCAGAACACTATATTTCTATTTTTGCTACTTATTACCTTCTTTTGTCAACTGTTTATGATTTGCTCTAAGACTTTAAATTAAGATTGCTTCTGTCAGGAAACTGGTTCAGTCCCATATCTACTCCCTAACTATTGACACAGAGTCTGTGGGCTTCCACAAGCCAGGTTAGCTGACTCTGGGTTTTCCTGTCATAATCTTGACACCACCATTGACTCATATAATCCCTCTTCCCTCTCTTCATCTGGACTCCGAAACTTGGTTCGGTGTTTGGCTGTGGATCTCTGCATCTGCTTCCATCAGTTACTGGATGAAGGATCTGTGGTGACTATAAGGGTAGACCCCAATCTGATTGCAAGGAAAGGTCAGTTTAAGTACCTTCTCCACTATTGCTATGAGTCTTTCCTGGGGTTATCCTTGTGGGTTCCTGGGAGTTTCCTTGTGAGCTGGCTCTTTGGACCCTCTTACTTATGGTGGGATGCCTTGCCCAGGGTTCATGCAAGGGGGAGGAGCTTGGTCCTGCCTCACTGGATATGCCATGCTTTGTTTATTCCCATGGGAGTCCTTACCCCTTCTGAATGGAGGCAGAGGAAGAGTGGATGGGGGAGGGGGTAGAAGGGAATTGGGGAAAGAAAACAGGCAGAGAGGAAGAAAGGGAAACTGTGGTTAGTATGCAAAATAATTAAGTGAACTAATGAACAAATGAACAAACAAGTAAATAAAAGAAAGTTTCCATAACTTTTTTTCTTATGAACTTTCATGCTAAGCACAAGCCTTGTAGACAGGTGCTGCAGTTGAACTTTGTTTTGGTTCCTTCTCTGCTGCTGTGAGAAATGCATGAACACAGGCAGCTTACAGAGGGAAGTTTATTTGGGTTTATGGCTCCAGAGAAGAGTCTATAAGGGTGAGAGAGACATGGCAGCAGGCAGCCATAGCAGAAAGCTGAGAGAACACATCTTCATCCACATGTAAGAAGTGGAGAAGAAACCAGAAGTGGGGGAGTACTATAAAGTCTCAAAGCCTGCTTCCAGGGATTACTTCCTCTAGCAAGGCTATGCCTCATAACCATAAAGGATCCATAGCTTCTCCCAAACAGCACCACCAGGGTTCAAATACTTGAGCTATGAGGAACATTTCTTATTCAGATCATCACAGAATTTTCATGGAATCAAATTACTCCCCCCAAAATAAGTTTGCCAGAGCAAACAACGAAACATTAATGCAATTATTTATTTGTCACTTTTTTTTTGACTATACCAGAAACTCCATGACAGAAGGGACAGGGGCTACCTTGCCCAACAGTATATTCGTAGTGTCAATTTAGCGTTTGGACCACAGTAGAAGCTTGTCGTGAACTGAAGTGGCTTCTTTTAAATTTCATGTGCAGAACCCTAAGGAGACAGTGCCATTTATGTGGTAATTATTATTTTAAGATTGGGCTCTAGCTCCATATGACTGATGCTTTTGTAAAATGAGAGATACAGCATATCTCAGGCATAAACAGAGAAGAGGCCATGCCAAGAAGGGACCACCACCTACACAGAAGGAAGAGAGGTCTCACCAGGCACTGACACTAATATCTCTTTTATCTTGGATGTCTTCCTTCTAGACTTTGTGAAGGTAATGTTTTCTATTTGAGTCACACCCTCTGTGGCCTTCTGCAGTGGCAGGCTGCATTGACTAACTGAAAGCTCAAAAATTCTTAGGAAATAAATGACATTATAGCAACAGTTATGACTATACACATGGACAGGTTAACAGAAGTATATGAATGCATAAAGTGTAAAACCACATAAAGTCAGATTTAGTTGTTCCTTAATATATAAAAAATAATCCTGTGGTTTAGAACAAAGACATTTGATTACCTTTCGCTAGATGCAGAAAAACAAATTCCATTCTTGATTGTGCTGTGTTTTAAGAATTCATTTTCATTAAAAAAACATACTTGATCTTCCTTATCCATTTTAGCAAGTCCTGTGATTATTAAGTAACAGTTTGAAAATTCATATAATCCCACAAGTGGCAGTCTTTTTTATTTAATAATACCCTGATTTGCCAAGACATTTATTGACTTGCCATAGAATTCAAGAGAAAATGATTAATGTTACTGGATGATATAAGCCACTCCTCCATGCATTTTAATATGGATGCACATGAAACTGTATACGTGTGTGTATTCCATTTGATTCCACTAAACTTTGTCTTTTATCTTCTCTAGTACCCTTAGTCAATTGCTTCATAACACTTATCATTCTTAGAAATTATAAATTTGTGATTTACATTACAACTTTCCCACTACTCAGGAAGCTTCATAAGGAAAAAGATTGCTCAATTTTATCCTACCTTACTGTTACCTTATCCTAACACCATGACTACCACATAACAGACACTGAGTGAATGAATCATTTTCATTGAAAAATTAAAAATTTGCCCACTTTCTCAAATTTCTGAGGCAAATAATAACTTCCCTTTTATGTCTAAAATCAACCCAATAACACCAGATCCCTCTAAGAGACCATTGGGAATTTTTTGCCCATTGCAATCAACACAGAAGCATTTTTTCTCTTGCCAGAGTTGAGTGAACACATCAAGAGAAATAAATGCTTCCAATGACTTCCAAACATTATTCTGACTGATTGCCAAAAAGAAAGAAAAGAAAAATGAAATGATAAAATTGTCCTTGCCAAGTGGACCAGTCATTCTCTCTGAATCAACACTCAAAATGGTTGACTTAGCACCCAGAAACTAGTCTACAAATGTCCAGGAAAGAAGAATACTTAGATGCTGAATGTGAGCATGTTTGTTTTTGCTGCTCACTGACACCCAGTGATGTGCAGCGCTGACAGCTGAGAATGAAATATCACAAAAATCTAATCACCAATACCTATAATGAGCTTCCCTTAGCTGAGACCTCTGAAATTATATCTGAGTAAAGATCTTTCCAACATGCACGGGTGGCTTAGGTCATTATCCAATCATTTATATTCTAGAAAGGCCTCTGGACAATAAGCTGGGAGTGTTTCATACTCTTTAAAATCAAGACTGTCAGAAAACACACTGTGGAAACAGAAAAGTTCATGATCTAAATTTCTATGTTGGTTTAAAGTTTAATAACTCTTTCTACATTCTCATCTTCTGCTCATTTACTCTGGGTGTATAGGGAAGTGCATTAGACTCGGTAGACCTTCTGATCAGCAAAGAATAAATTGAGGAGGTGCATTAAGCCTTTTAGACCATTAGGATACCATTTAGTGCCTGAGAGAAGGTCATTTGCTTACAACAAGGAGCCAAGGTCCCTCTCAAAGATGGGCCATTTAATCCCAGCTCGTACACATGCTCCTGCCCAACATGCATTCACTAATTTAATTTCCTCTATAGGTTTTCCTTTATTTGTCCTATTTTATTTTTCCCATTTTATACTCACGTTGTCTAATTTAGACTTAATTAAAAATTTCAATTAGAACAACTAAAACCGAGAGAGAGAGAAAGAGAAAGAGAGAGAGAGAGAGAGAGAGAAAGAGAGAGAGAGAGGCGGGGGGGGGGAGTTTTGGAGGCTTCCAGGGAACATTTCATTCATGGGAATGACTTAATATGCAAAATATCTCATTGTGCAAACTAGAACCAAAGGTTCAGAGGTTCAAGATGTGTGTGTGTGTGGGGGTGTTGTTGTTGTTGTTGTTGTTGTTACTTGTTATTTCTTTTCCCAATGTCTGGCTTCTGTTGACCAAAGATAACTAAAGGCTCCAGATTTTGGAATCTAATATTACCCAGCTTCCAAAATGAAGTACAATGAAGTATCTGGTATACTTGACCAAGGTGATTGATTCATGAGTGACCCATAATTCAGGACAGGACTAGCAAAGCCCCAAACACAAAGGGATTTGTTCTGTAACTATGAGGAGAGTGTCTCTATCTTCTCTAAGTTTTGTAATTTCACAAGACATTTTTAAACTTTTGAAACCCAAAAGCAGCAAAGAAAAGGGCAGAGCCTGAAACGCAAGAGACAGATTCATGAGGGTGTAAGCACTTGATACGGGGATGCCAGAAACATGCATTGCTCTATTTTCTAGGTATATAGGGAAAGAAAGGAAAGTTCTTCCATACTTCCTAAATTTAAAATCTATTTTACAAAATAAGATATGAAGACTGAGAGAAAACCTGTCATTCAAAATTGTACAGAATGGAAATGATTCCATTAGACCCAACACTTGGTCTCCCTGGCACTGGAACCCATGTCCCGAACCACTTGCAATGTGGTAGTTTATGGACCATTCCCTTCTCAGGAATGTATTTTTCAGCATTCTCCCAAGAAACAGAACCAAGGAGAAACAGGGAATTGGAGAGATGATGGAAAGACAGAGACAGGGAGACAGAGACATATTTGCCCTAAGGAATTAACTTCCATGATTATGAAAGCCTAGGTGACCCACAGTCGGATGATGGGGAGATGTAGCAAGAGCAGGCGAGGTCAAAGATAGTCTCCCAGCGGGATCCCTTCCCTCTCTGGAGAAGTCAGTTTTGGTTTCACAAGCTTTTGAATGCGTGGGTGAGTCCCACCCCACTTAATAGACCAAGTACACTTATTTAAATGTCAGCCTCATAAAATCCCTTTCATGGAATAATTCCGAATGGCCAAATCTATGGGTACTGTGATCCAACTAAATTGACACATGATACTAACCACTCTCAGGACATAGGCAGGTTCTTTTAGCCTTTTTGCATGGGGTGTGACAGATTTAGGAATCTAAGAAAGACCAGAAACAGGCATCTCCGAAATATCAGCTACTGGCCACCTTGTACTAAAAAGTCATTCTCAGAACTGATTCATCAATGTCCCCACATGGCCTACAAATCCATCAATGGATGGTATGCCCACAGCTGCTGCAGCCCAGGCATTTCCCACAGGGTGGGTCCCACACAGGCTCTCCTCGGTGCAAGCAACTGCCATTGGTCATCAGAAGCACAAACACACACACACACACACACACACACACACACACACACACACACACGTGCGCACGCAGAAAAGCAGCCCAGGAAGATGAGACAGGTAAGCTGGGAATCTCTGACCCCTAGTTGCCTATCCTGAAGGAAGGCAGCAACCTCAAAATGAAAACAAGCACCTCATGAAGTTGGTCTTCTACAGAGTACTTCATTAGACAATGCCCTTCCTTCTCCATTGCTTTCTCAGTTAGCATCATTATTTATTTCCTGGTTTGTAAGTCACGTGTCTCAAGGAACACCTGGGCTTCTCCCGTAACCCTTTAGCTGAGAACTTGAATTTGATGCTTGCTTTGTGATTTTAGGATGAAAATAAAACATACTTTTTATTCTGGCCTTCAAGCTTTCAAACATTGTTCATAAACTGTTTTTATTTTAAAGTGCTAAAATTGCTTGTACCATATCTGGGCGTGCACACTTAGGGTAATCTATAGGCGTCTTCTCCCATAAGACCCAATTATCTGAATAGGAGGCACCATTGACTTCCTGGACAATGGTTTCCCCCTGGTTCGTCAAATCCACCTACTGATATAAGTCACTGAGTTCAGTTGTCTCCAATATAGAAAGCAGCCCAGATTAGCAATATGCCACAACCCCCAGGGCCATCGTAGGTTTTGTTTGCATAGTTAAGTCATCCATATCTCTGTAGGACATTTGGTGGTGTTTAGTGGGGCTGAAGGCATGATCTCTACAGAACCTGGGGACATCTAAACTTCAAGGAAGTTATTCAGAATGTGTAGTCAACAGCCCCAAGGCAAGTTTCCTAACCTGGGACTCAAAGTCAACAATAAATCCATTTATTTGCAGATTAGCCCACATCCTTCCTTCCACAGATCCATAAGGGAATCAATTTGTGGATTTCTTCCCACAGCTAGAAGGATTAAGAAAAAATCTCTCCGCATCCGGAGCTTCCCTCTACATAAATAAATTTAGGTTTCTGGCAAGATCATTGTGATAGGATCCATATGACTCTCTGGAGTTATGATGTTGGTGCCTACAAAACAAGGTAAGATCTATATTACCTCCAGATCCATATCAAATATTCATAGGGCACAGGGAAGCAATTGACTTTCTCCAGCTCTACACTTCTCAGGGTACTACAGGTCACAGTCATTCTCATCTGGATACCTCATTAAGTCACTCACTTGTTTTATGTCTTCAGTGATATCACAGTCTCCTGAGGGTTAATAACAAATAGGTCAAGAACAAAGGCTGACAATACTTACTTTTCCAAGTTTCATATCCTGCCTTATAATTTTCTACTATTTCAAAACTAGGCTCTCAGACTGGGCGGGAAGTTTAGTTGGTAGAGTGCTTGCCTAGCATACACAAAGCCTTAGCTCAATCCTTAACTCTATGTAAAGCTGGACAAGGTAGCATATACCTATAATTACAGCACTCAGAAGGCAGAAACAGAATAATCAAGAATTCAAGGTCATACTCAGATATACAGATCTCAAGACCAACTTGGGAAACATGGGACCCCCTCTCAAAAGAAAAAAAAAACTCACTTAATCTCCAAACCTTCTTCCCTCATTTATCTGCAGGTATTCTTTTGCTGAGGACTTTCCCCTTATTTCTTCTATGGATATTCACTTGTATATCACGTGGAGGGAACTCTAACAATCCCCTTTTAAATGATTCTCTCTTGTCATGTGCTTTCAGGGGATGCTCACTTCCTGTTTTCTAGCATTTATCTTAAGTACTGCTTTCCTGTTTGGTGCACTTCTTGAATATGGATTGATCATGTTCTTCAAAGGAGAATAGCATTCATTTCTTCATCAATGTAGACCCTTAGACCCAGTAGATCACCCAATGCTTTTGTATGTTTGCCTTAACAATGCCTGATGTGGGCGTAAATGAAAATTTATCTCTTAATGATTTATAATGATATTACCTCTAACATATTCTCGATTTCTACCCCAACATTAAAACCCATTTATAGATTGTTTTTTTCTCTATAAGAGGAAGTTTCTTTGCTCATAATGTAACCCATCAATTCTCAAGAAAACTGAAAGCATGTCCTTCTAGGTCATACTACCTTCCCAAACCCAACTATGGGACAATCAATACTCTCAGGACAATAGCAACACTCTGCCTGATACCCACCTTGGGGAAACTTCTCCATGTGTCTATAAAGGTACCAAGCCCTGTTGGTCAAAGCTCTGGGGGTACCAAGTGATAGTATGGTAGATATATAAAACATTTTAGATACATCACCCATCCTTAGAGAAGAAATTTTCATACAGGATGGACCAAAAACATGCCAATATCATCCATAATGATAATTCTGACAATGGTAATAACAACAATGATATAACAATTATTTCTTAGGTACTACTTCATACTAGCCCAGGAAGTTAGTATTCTTATTTTGTAAATAAGGAGAAAGAATTCAAAAATTGCTCAAGTTCACTCTAAAAACATGAGTTTTTAGTTTTTAATCTCATTACACTGATGTAAATGGAAATGCAGATATGGGGCCACAGACATCAGAGTCACCTGGTGTTTATTAAAAACATAGTTTCCAAATAATACCCCACAGAGACCGGAATTGGAGTCTCTCAGAGTGGGGCCCATTAAACTGCCCTTGAATTCACCTTAAAATTTAGTTAGCATCACATTAAACTACAGTCTCAAATATGCTTCCTCAGCCCAGTGAGTTCATCTCTCCCTGTTTAGCATATCCTTTAGTCTTAAAGGAATCATTTCCCCTCATTGAACTGTTACCGAATCCACCTGCATCCCCAAGCTGTCTGAAAAAACAGAGAAAAGAAAAACAAACCAAGAGGTTTCCACATACAGGCTTTCGGCATGGAGGACATCACAAGAGACAAAGAAGGGTTCACAAAACTAAGAGGTCAGTCTACCAAGAAGACAAGGAAACTCCGTGTGTGGATGTTACAATCGGTAGAGCTGCAAACAGGAAAAGTGAAATAAAAGCTCCCACAACTTAGAAAGATGGCTCAGTGGTTAGGAGCAATTGCTGTTCTTCAACAGGGCCTGGGTTCAGTTCCAGAACCTAGACGCTGACTCACATCTGCTGTGGGACAATAGTCTTTTATCCTGCCACTTGTATTTTAATAAAATGCTAATTGGCCAGTAGTCAGGCAAGAAATAGAAGCAGGGCAAGGAGAACAGAAAAATTCTGGGAAGAAGTAAGAGTCAGTCTGCAGCTGTCACCGAGACACAGAGGAAGCAAGATGAAAACACCCCACTGAAAAAGGTACCAAGCCATGTGGCTAACACAGACAAGAATTATGGGCTAATATAAGTTATAAGAATTAATAAGAAGCCTGAGCTAACAGGCCAACCAGTTTAAGATTAATGGTAGACCTTTGTATGTTTCTTTGAGACTAAACGGCTACGGGACCTAGTGGGACAGAAACTTCGGGCAACATACATCCATATATAACTCCAGTTCTAGGGAATCTAATGCCCTGTTCTGGCCTGTGTGTGCACTACACACGTGTAGCAAACATATATACATGTTGGAAAAACACTGATATACATAAATAAATTTTCTTAAAACTGATACAGTTAAAATGTGAATCTATAATTATAACTGAAGATTCACTAGATCCAATCTCAACAATTTAAAATATTAAAATAAAAATCAGCAAGGATACAGATTCCAGATCGTCAGTCAATGGGCTCTAATTGATGTACACACAGAGAGTATTGCTCAACAACATAAGAACGTACGTTCTTTTCAAGTGACCATAGAGCAGTCACCAGAAGAGCCTGTATCACAGGTCATCAAACAAACCTAGCAAACTTAGGCGAACTGAGAGCAGATGGAGTATGTTCTCTACCATAATAAGATCAGACTAGAAATCAATAAGAGAAATAACAGTAAAGTCTCCAAACACATAAAAATTAACCAAGGTTCTTTTGAAAACTCCCACGTGGTACTCTTCCCACTTATCATCTCAAAAGTCTTTAAAAAAAAAAAAAAAAGCTATCCTGTCCATCATTTGTCTGTTTTATCTGTCTTGCAAGATCTGGAAAAAAAAATAGTAAGAGAAGTAAAAGCACAGAAAAGAGGCATCACGTCTCCAACCTAAGAAATTCTCACCCTCTTGGTTTGTGGAAGTGGAGTCCAATGGAAAAACACCAAAGCTGGTAACCTCCCCCTGAGATATGTCTGCAGGTTTATAAATTATGTAGGATGTTCAAGCTTTTAAGTTGGGACTGAAGAGAAGCCAGCCTTTGTCTTTCACTGCCTCCGTCTCTCCATCAACTGGAAGCTAAAGCTTAGAGCAAAGGAGGATTGGATTCCCTGGGCAGTGGTGTTCAGGTATGTAATCAGGGCTTATTTCAGCAGAAGATTGCATTCTGTCCAAGTAACAAGCCAACCCAAAAGAGACTGCTTGCTCTTGCCCCTTAAAAGATCTTCTTCATTCTAAAAGGGCCTCCGAATGACTATAATCATACGCTGGTGGACAAAGGGGCCTGAGATTGCAGAGAGCCCTTCCACTTGAGTCTCAGAGGGAAGGAGTAGAGCCATGGAAAGCAAGCTTGAGGGGCTGACAAAGGTGATGCTGACAATGGCACAGGAGGTAAGCCTTGGGGTTTATTCTTCCTGCCTTGCTATGGTCTAGACAGAGGCGAGCAAAGGCAACAATGTATCTAGGGTGTGTATAGATTCTTTGCCAAAGAGAACTCTGGAGGTTTCATCTGTCTGTGTCCTACTAGCTTCTGCATGCCACCAGCCTTCATATCCAGGTGGGGGTTTTCCCTGCTATGAATTTTAAATCTTTTTAACAACTTCCTGATATCTTTGACAACAAGATCTGCATCCCTTGCTGTGGCCTATTACTGATGGATTGCCTCTACTTACCACAGGTATTCAGTTTGATCACTTCCCAGTCTTCTGCTTCATTCTCTATTCTATATTACACCCAGAATGCACTTCTTTAGTTTGTTCTGTGTACCATAGTCTCCCTTACCAGGAGAATTGGAATATTCTGCTTTCTCTACCTCGCCTACATTGCCCTTCCACCTGGTTAACACTCTTTCAGTTATGGTACCTGGTATATGATCAGTATTTCAGAAATACCTGTGTGCAAATAATCAAAAGCAAAATACAATTCCCTGTTGTAAAAGGTACCTCCTCTATAAATGCAAGCCCCACCAAAAGACACATGACTAGATAGTAGCAATCAGGTCAGTGCCCAGGCTCCTAACCTTTGATACACAGGAGGCTACCTGGGTAATGTTTTCAAAATACTAACCTTTCAACACATCAATTCAGAACCACCACCACCCTTTTTCATTTTTGGATTTTTCAGGGCAGGATATCACTATTTTACCCTGACTGTCCTGGAACTCACTCTGTAGACCAGGTTAGCCGCCAACTCAGAGTCCTCACAGTCTTTCCATCCCTTTCAGTGACAAAAGTGTGAGACCAAAGGTCGTTATTTTCCATGCATTGTAGAAACTGAGGAAGACACTTGACCTGGACCTCAATCTGTTTACCTGTCAAATGAAAGTCATAGACTCTCTGACCTTCTCACCTCCTAAATAAGTAAAAGGGAGTATTAAAAACAACTTTTGTGAATAAATAAATAAATAAAGCAATGGCAGCTCCTGTGAATCTCCAAGCACAAAGAGAAAGCAAGCCAACTGATGGCGTCCAAGTCCTAAGTAAAGATTAGGAATTGCAGGTTTTACTTCTCTATCTACCTGGTGAAACATCAAAGAAAGGCTATCACTGAAGAGGAATGGGTAGAAGAGTGTCTCATAGAGCCTATATAGAAAAATGCCACATAAAATATGAACTATACAGATAATCTTCACCTGGATTTTCCAACACCCAGTAGCAGAAACTAGTAACATTTTTTTCCCTATAGTCTATTTGGATACTCACCTTCCTGGACCTGGAGGGAGCGGGGAGGAACTTGAACTACCCACAGGGCAGGAAACCCTGACTGCTCTTAGGGATGGAGAGGGAAGAAGAGAGGGAGTGGGGGGAGTGGGAGGGTGTTGGGAGGAGGGGCGAAAATGGAAACTTTTATATTTTAATAAACTTTGAAAGAAAAAAAAGTCAGTAAATTGGGAGTGTGGAGGTCACGGGAGGAAGAGAGGGGGGCAGAGAAAAATGTATAGCTCAATAAGAAAAAAGTCAGATACTACTATTTTTAAACTTATGGTCCATCAAGTCTCCACTGCAACTTCTCAACTCTGCCACTAAAGCAGAAAGGCAGCTACAGAGGATATGCAAATGAGAAGGTGTGGCTGTGTCCCAACAGACCATATCTGCAGAGAGTAAAGACAGCCCCGGGCCAGGGTTTGCTGAGCCTTACTTCTATGGAGTCGGAAGAGGCATTTTCTCTGTTACCAGTTGGGTTTCCAGTGAAGCAGGCCCGAGAAGAGATAGAAAACAGTAGGAAAATAAAGTGGGGTCTTGGAGACCTGTGGACAGGTGGAGAAGAAAGAACTGAACCAAGCAAGGGATTGAAACCCAGATAAACTTCAGTAGACGCCCAAGACATGGCACACCAAGTAAGAGCACTTGTTACTCAAGACTGAAAACATGAATTTGGTTTCTGGAAGCCACAGTGGAATGAGAGGACTAACCCCAGAAAGTTCTCCTCTGATGTCTCAGGGACCCACAGTCGCAGATAAACCAGGCACACATGCACTCAATAATAATAAATGGAACTGTAAAAAAAAATAAAAAATAAAAAAAGTGGATGCCTCGTGAAGTTCCAGCACACTCTTCAGAACAGTACAGACAGGGGATGGGAAATTCAGGCTTTAGACCACATATGAACTGCATATTGGATGCTCCTTTCCCCTAAGAAGGGGACATGATATTGGATAACAAGAATTTTTTGGCCTGAGACAATTGCTACCGGGATGAACTGCCGAGGACCCTGCCGGCAGCACCCGCTCAGCTGCAGCAGTATGCCATTCTGTCCTGAAGGGGCATCTGGACAGTGCATCAGATCCCACCCACCTGCCTTTCTCCTCCTTGAGATCTGGCATTTTATTGAACATAACAAATTGTTTAATTCTATGCCCATCAATGTTAAGCGCTGATTTCAGATTTCAAGATTTCAGTAGAGTCTAACTTTATTGTATACAGTTTCAGAAAAAATTCTCAGCACTGTTGTCTTATTGCTCAGCTTTTCCTCTAAAAGAGCAAGGCGTGTAATCATGCAAGGTTAATGCATGGTTGACCTGGGCTCTATTCCAACTACACAGATCTCTTAGCAAAACGAAATGCATGAAGTTTCCATAGGGCATTACTTAACGTTAACATGGCCACTAAAATACTCTGTTCTTTCTGTGAACATTAAGTAACGCTGTATGGAAACTCCATGCATTTCCCTTTCAGGAGTCAGACCTGTTAGGGGTAGAGAAAGACAGCATGAAGTTCCATAAGAGCACCTCCTTGGCAATGCTGCCAATATTCAAAACAAAAAATGTGTTCCAAGGTTTGGATCTGGCACCTTCAGTGGTGCCCAAGGGGTGATGTTATAAAGGTATTGAAGTCCATTAGGTGGGAGAACCAGGCTAGGCTGTCTTTTAAGAGCCTGGGAGTCTAAGGTATCCTACAGGGTCCTCAGTCTGTTCCAAAATTTAGCTTCACTAATTGCATGCACTCAAAGTAATTACATCTGGTTGCCCTTTATCAATAAGCCAGGATGCTTGTAGCAATCAAAACACATTCTGGGTGG
Organism: Myodes glareolus; assembly: GCF_982192425.1. Lineage (NCBI taxonomy): Eukaryota > Metazoa > Chordata > Mammalia > Rodentia > Cricetidae > Myodes > Myodes glareolus. Next base: position 76,412,684 of record NC_142034.1, on the reverse strand, counting down.
ATCCGCAGCAGCCGCCTTCAGCTGGCAGGCAGTCTGTAAGATACTCTGTGGCCCTTACAACAACAAGTCCAAAAGCAAAGCCTGCCTCAGGAGTTTGAGGACAGCTCTTACCAGGACAGCTGTCTCTGCTCAGCCCTAGACCCCGTGGAAAAATGAAATGGCCAAAATGCACTTTCAACTTCCTCCCAGTCCTGAGGTTCCATAATTAAAATGATCACAGTCCAGCCATGTGCCTTCCATCTGAGCCTCTTCTTTCTAAAAGAATTAAAAAAGAGAAACGTCCAAGGGAATGCCTGGGCAAAACAGATAACTAACCTAGAAAATATCTCCGGGTAGATAAGAGGATTAGTGTTGGAAGAACCATTTCCAGGATGCCCACGGGGGCTTTCCTCTCACTCCAGGTTTGAACTGCACTAAGGCTGTGGGTCAAGCGCAGAAACAGAGGGACTGCCCTGTACTAACTCAGATTTCACATTTTCCACCAAGAGCCTTGAAGAACACAGACCCTAAGGTCACCAAACAACTTTCAGCCATGTTTATGTTTAAATAAGTACATAAAATTCATTTTAGCATATACGTAAAAATGGAAGCAATGCTATCTACAAGTGAAATATTTTTAGGGCCCAAAATCTCTTAATGCCAAAGAAGAACCATTGATTGAAATGACTTAAGCCTAACCTCATAAGGGCTCAAGTCTACTGGTGTTCAACATCTGGAAATGTTATAGCGCTTCTATCTCTTCCATCCCCAGGCTTCCAACAGTGTAGCTGGATCTCCCATTTATGACGACATTTCCTTTACTTCCCTCCCACCCCACCCCCAGTGCTGGGGAACAAACCTAGAGCTTTGTACATACTAGACAAACGCTCTACCATTGAGTGACACCCTCAGCCTCTGTCATAGCTAGCATTTCTAACAGATCCTAAGTCAATCAATGTTTTCATCATGGAGACCCCGAGATGTGTGCAACCATACCCCAAGTCAGAAACTTTGGTAGATGGCAGACTAGCACCATTTTTCTACCTAAGAGCCTGTGAGGAAAATCAGCAATGTTTTAGTACAGCACATCTCAGGACCAGTTTAATCACATACTCACATATGAAAGTGACGATCCATGGAGAAGGTAGAGTATGCTGCACAGGGAACAAGAAGGTTTCCCCATGGGTGGGTGAACGTGCATGCTTCCAAGCCCAGTGACCTGAGTTTGATCTCTAGGACCCACGGAGTGGGAAAAGAGAACTGACTCCTACAAGTTGTCCTCTGGCCTCTACACATATGCATGATCACATGTGTGTAGCCTCACATATGCAGCCATAAAATATATAAATAAATGTATGTACACAAACAAGCATATTTTAAGAGAGGAAAAGAGAAGAGGCAAGGAACAAGAGTATAAGGAGACAGTGGGCATGTGTGGTCACCATCTGTTTTCACTGAATGGCTAGTATTTCAGGACAACTCATTACTCTCCCCACTGCCCAAGAGCTGAGTGAAAGCAACATTCCCATTAACGTCTGAATGCTGAAATCAATAATCTCCAATAATTCTAAGTTAATTTGTTGCCAGTAAATTGCACATAATGACTTATTTTTTGTGTCTAAGGACATTACAAGTGAGGCAAGAATGTCTTTGCCTGTATCGGGGTGGGGATGCTGGATTTACCTGGGTGGCTTTAGCGCCTTCTGGACAGGATGCAAGTGACTGATGTTTACAAGGAACATGCTTTCCCAATACAATTCGTAATTTTATTTTTAAATTTGGAACATGATAGGACATTTTCCTTTCTGCAACTTTTTCTATTATGTGAATTATGTGAACGAAGCGAAACAAACAACTGCCCGGTGGTTCTTTCTCCCACATCTGCCCTGAAAATGGGGGCAAAACCCACAGTGAAGCGCTGGAAAGAGCCAGCAGGAAAATCCTAGCTTCACTACTCAGTGACTGGCACATAGTTGTCAGCCAAAAACAACTAGTAGTGAGAATAATAAAAAGAGTCCCCTGACTTTAATTGAAAATTTATAACATTTGGAGGGATTGGGGGTGATCAGAGAGCAACTTGCAGGAGGTTGTTCTCTCCTTCAACCAGTTGGTTCCCATCATTGGGTTATCGGGCTTGCGGGCAAGCAACATTTTCTGCTGATCCAGCTCAATGGCCCTCTCTTGACTTAGTTGCAAGCCTTGTTTTCTAACAGGTATGCGTGTATATGTCCCAGTTGTACAGTGTATACCTGTCATAGTATGTCTAGGTATACATGTCATAGTATGTCTAAGTATACATGTCACAGTATATCTAGGTATGCATGTATTACAAATACCTAAGCAGGAGTATTTGTCTATTTATCTATTTATCTTTAAAAGAACAAGATAATATAGTGCTTTCTAGTTATAGAGAAAGGATTGGGAAGCAGGGTGACACGAAACTAACGCAGCATCAGCCTATGTTGTAGCGAGCACTTCGGGAGAGTGACTCCTTGCCATGTTCGCTGTTATTGGTGCTCACATAGGTCTCCATTACCTAGGGAATCAGCAGGGGTATGATAGCGAATGGAAGGGTCGGTGGGCAAGCAGATGAGGAAACTCAGCCAAAGCTAGACAAAGCAGCTGGGGCCTTTCTGTGAAGTGTCCCAGAAGAGAGCAGCACATTTAGACTAGAGCAACAGGGCATGTCCCATGTGTATACATGGAACAAGGGCCCACCTATGCAGACAGTTCTGTCCTAGACTTCAGAATAAGCCCCCAACAGTCGGGAAGAACACTGCTCTTATGCGCGCATCTGAACGTGAACAAGCAGATGGATGGATGTCTCTCACTGGCATTGCTTCTTGCAAATGGAACCATGCCATGTACTCAGAGATGCTCTCGGGTCCTCTGGCAATCAGACCCAGGACTGAAGTGTGGCTAAGAGGAGCCAACATGACCACTGATTGCCTAGCACCTAATCATGGCCTCTTCATCGGAGGAGCTTTTGGTGCAAGCAGCAATCATCCGACCAGATGCTGCCCACTTTGTTGGTCTCATTCTTGGCCCACTAGGGAACCTGTGCTTTAGGCTTTGTCGCATCACGAACTAAAATCTACGCCAAAGTAAGTAAAGTAGCCACAGTGGGAATTGTACCAGTTTCAGGTTTCTATCAATTGGCTCAAGCTGACCTAGTGGAGGAAAAAAAAAGTGTGTGTGTGTGTGTGTGTGTGTGTGTGTGTGTGTGTGTGCGCGCGAGCGCGCGCTCCATGTTTGGGTCCCACTACAAGTGCCCTCAGAAGCCAGAGGAGGGCATCAGGTGTGCTGATCTAACAGTCACCTTCTTCTCTTGACATGGAGACTATCACTGGATCTGGAACTAGACCAGTTCCAGCTGGTAGCTTCACCAACCCTGCCTCCCAGCTTCCATCCTCTGTAGCATCATAGTTACGAGTATACGTGATCACACCTGGCTTTGATGTGCATGCTGGAAATTCACACTCAGCTCCTCGTGTTTGAACGCGCAGCACTTTTACCTATTCACCTCCCTCATCAGCCTACAAAAGAATATATAATTTGATACTTTTTTGAAAGTGCCACCCCCTACACATACACCAAAGACTGCACTCATGATGCACAGATTACAGTCAACAACTCAGAATCCCAGTCACTAGAGACTCATATAAGAGGCCTGAATTAGTGCAAGGAATATGGGCCAACAATCACCCTTGGCAAAATCACAAGCACACCAAAGTGCAGGACTCCTTGATTCAAAAGCAAATTTACTCCCCTCTGCCTCCTTAAGGCCTTCACAAACACCAGCCTTTGCTCACTTTGGAAATCAGTGTATTCTCTGGATAGCCAGGAAAAAGTACTAACAAATATGTATTTGGTAGATATTCATGCTGTGGGGCAGGAGCAAGAGGGTAGAGGGCAAGTTGGGTCCAGGATCACAAGGTTTCTGAAGTTCGAACCCCATCTCTGCCACATCCACAAGTTAATTAACCTCTTCACAGTGGAGACTTCTGTTTGTAAAATGAGGGTAACATCTCCAGCACCTGTGGATGGTTAGGGTTCAATAAGAGCATTCGGTGTAGGGCTCGGAACAGAGGCTGACCTAAGGTAAGGCCAACTAATAAATAAGAATTTTCTCTACTTATTAGCGTGGGAAAGCTGTAAAGAAAGGTGTCTACCCCAGCCTCGATGGCACTTAAAGTATCAGGAAGACTGCCATTAGCCTCCATCTAGAAACAGGGACTCAGCTAACATCCATATCAGAGTGTTTGCAAGGGAACACACACACACACACACACACACACACACACACACACACTCTCTCTCTCTCACATACACACATGGAGGGGAAGAGGGGAGAATGTTGTCCACAATATTTCAAAGGCAAGAGCAGATGTTTGGATAAAGATTCTAATCCCATCCACGCTCCAATCTGCATTCTGCAATTGGAATAAGTGGAAACGGGTCCTTTACTTTCTGAACCTCAGTGTCCCAAGTTTAGGATACGAGCTTGGTAAGTTAATTCAAAGCCTCTCTAACTAATGTGCAAAACAGAGAAGAGCCAGCTTGCAGACCCATGCTCCAGGAGTAGAGGCTTCATCCCAGAAGGGAGACAGAACAGAGAGAGCAGGGGACAAGGGGAAAAGAGGGTAGCACCTGAAGATCAGAAGATTACCAAAGCACTTTTCAACTTAGCCTGGAATAAATTGTTGTTGTTGTTGTTGAAGGCATTTCTCTCAAAAAAAAGTATTTTTTTAATGAAATACCACAGGAAAGAACACAGTCATATGATATATATATACAGGAGGATAGCATCTACCTTAGGATTTGAATCTGTAGGACTAAATACATATTCTCAAGTTCATCATAAATAGAGGAATGCTGGTGGATCAATAAGGAGAAAGGAAATGACAAGAAGCGGGTTTAGAAACACCTGGGTTGGTGGGGAGGCGAGATCCATGAGCAGAGGGCTGAGAATGCAGGTTATAATCCCACAGCTCTCCGCAGCTCAGTCTCTTTCTCCCTTCCCCCTTCCCCAGACCTCAGCTCTATCCCAACTCCATTAGGGAGCCTTTCGGCTGCTCATCTTATGAGCATTTCTCAGAGTAGCAGTAACAGATGAGTGACAAGAACCGCCAACTGCTTCCAAGCAAAGATTGGAAACCGCCATTATGTGAGTGAGAAAGATCTTAGATTAACCTGTCTGCCTACCGGAACTCTCTTCTCACTTAGAAACATTTCTCCAAGTTGGAAAGAGAAAACAAAGAGTAAAATGAGTCTTTAGAGCCTGCCTCACTAGGTTGATGGGAACGCAGACAAGAGCTGTCAGCCACACAGTGTCCCACAACAAAGAGGAAGCCAGGCTGGGAGAGGTCCACAAGCCACGTGCCACCTAGACTTACTTAGACATAGTCACAAAGACACAAAGAATGGTTTTCAGTTTAACAGTCACACACAAAAACACAAACTGCAGCATGTGTGAAATTGCTATATCACACTCATGGCATAGGGTGGGACATGATTGCTCAGAGAAAGGCTAAATTAAAAAGTGACTCAATTTAAGGAGTAACAGGTATTTCATGTTATCAATTGCAATGTGTGTGACTGAGAGCTCCTGAGTAGATCTTAAATTATTGAGAGATACTCTGATTTCCAGCCTTCTGGTAAAGAAAAGAAAAGAAAAGAAAGGTAAAGAAAAGAAAAGAAAAGAAAAGAAAAGAATGAAATCTAGTTAGCAAGTAAACCTCCTGAGTACCCTTTAAAAAGCCAGGCAATTCACTTTTCAGTACCTTCTCCCAGTCCCCAGTATGGGGAAATGAGACCTAGGTGTTCAAAGGAGTCAGATAAGCATAATATTGTATATACATTCAACATCCACCTCAAGTTTGAATCTTCATTGTTCCTGTGTAACCAAAAGTAAATATTTACCGTGAGCCAGGAGAAGCAGCAAATGATCAACATCTCTGCCATCAATCACCAACAGCCCTGATCACATTTTAATAACCTGAGGGAGGGAGGGCAGACAAGGACAGCAGAGCCTGTCCAAGAGACAAGACTGCATCAGCAAAGTCAACGTCACTCAGTGGAGGAATATAAGGTGTCGTGTTCAAATATGAAAGTCCCTAAAGATAGGCTGGGTCAGGAGAGGTACATGATTAGGGCTATCACCTCCATACCAGGGTCACTTGCCCCTCCAGACCCCAGTTGAAGAAGCTTGACTGAGATCATTTCTCTAGGCCTTCCTTCTGCCTTCCTTTTTCTTTCTTTCTTCTTCTTCTTCTTCTTCTTCTTCTTCTTCTTCTTCTTCTTCTTCTTCTTCTTCTTCTTCTTCTTCTTCTCCTTTTCCTCCTTCTCCTTCTTCCTTCTTCCTCCTCCTCCTCCTCCTCCTCCTCCTCTTCCTCCTCTTTCTTCTTCTTCCTCTTCCTTCCTCCTCCTCCTCCTCCTCCTCCTCCTTCTTCTTCTTTTTTGAGGTAGGGTTTCTCTGTGTAACAGTCCCAGCTGTCCTGGAACTCACTCTGTAAACCAGGCTGGCCTCAATCTCACTGAGATATGCCTGCTTCTGCCTCCCAAGCGCTGAGACTAAAGGTGTGTGCCACTGCTGGGGGCTGCAGACCCCTGGCCCCTTGATTTTTTTTGCCTGCTTCAGACCCTTTGCCTGCTGGAGTGAATTGAGCATAACAACTTGTTTACCTGTGCCTGCAGCTGCTCTGAGCACGAGACCCTCATGGGTTCCTGATGGCAGGGGAGTGGGTTCTGGTGAGGCCTGCAGCTGAAAGATCCCGAGAGCTGGGGCGTGGCTATCAGCTAAGGATCCCTACATAAGCTTCCCTGGAGCACAATAAACTTGGCATTCTTGTCTCAAGGATGACCCATGTCCCCGTTTCTCTCTCTCTCTCTCTCTCTCTCTCTCTCTCTCTCTCTCTCTCTCTCTTCTCTCTCTCTCTCTTTGTGTGTGTGTGTGTGTGTGTGTGTGTGTGTGTGTGTGTGTGTGTGTGTGTGTGTTCAAGTCTCCAGCCTAATTCCCGGTTCATGTACTGTCCTGTAGTTGTGCAGGCAGTACAGGTGGAGGCCCCCAGTGAGATCAGGAATCGGGGAGATGTTGGGAGATTGTTGTCAAAATGCTGGCCAGCAAGCAAACAAGAGATTGATGGTGAGGGTGGATTGAAGATGGGGGCCAGTATTGACCACTCCATTGATAGTTCCTTTGGAGAAGCAGGGCACTAAATTAAAGCTTTTAGAGAAACAGTAAATGAAATATAAACGAGTAAGTGTTTAAAGAGACAGAGTATAGGCAGTCAGATTAAAAGGAGGAAAGAAATAATAAGCCACGAAAGGATGGAATGCGCACAGAGAATTTGGATTATGCATTTTATTGTGTTTTCTTTTGGTTGGTTGACTGGAGAAAGACAATTGATTCTGGGAACTTCTAAGAACGGTATCTTGACTTTAAAACATAGGTCTAAGGATTTGTTGCTTTGGAAAAGAGGTCCTGCTTTTGTTTCCACAGAGGATGAGAACCTGTGGAGTCATTCTAGACTAATGTGGTTTGATGGACCAAGAGCCCCTGAAATGTTGCTGTGAATACCCGCAAAGATACTTCACCCAATAATCAGCAGGAAGTAGTTTATAGAGGAACAACACCCAAATTCCCTAAATGATTGTTTACTGGAGGAAATGGGGCTCAGGAGCCTGTCCGCCATTGTGAACCCAAGGAGTGGAGGAAGCTCAAGCCCCTTCCACAATTCCTGAGCATGAACCTGCTTCCTGGAGTCCCTGCGAGTGGAGAGGTGGTGACTGGAGCCGAGCTTCACGAGGGCAGAAGACTGCTAGGAATGCTCACAGAGAGGCCCAGAAGACAGCAGCGGAGTGAGGGGGTGGTTTCCAGCTCTACACATCCAGGAGGGTAGTGAGAGCAGCAAGCTTTCCCATAGGACCTGAGGAGCCCACGGGGCAGTGGCAGAGGGTCCCCGAGCTTGGCTGGTGGTAGTGGTGCATGCTGGTAGGATTTTCTGAAAGAGGCAGAGGCAGGAGGCTCAGTTAAGGAGATTATCTGGCAGTTTGTGTTTTACTTTTGCTGAATTTTCTTTCTCTTTGTACTAAATGTTGGCACGGTATATGATTTATGGCCAGGGAGCATTCATTATGGTGATGGAAACCGTGTTCACTTTACAAGAATGTAAGCAAGGATTCTCAGGAGTTTTGCTTCTGGAATCCAGCCCAATGTGGTTTAGTGTCTACCTTCACAGGATGGTATCTCTGTGGACCTTGTGCCTGTTTAAATTTTGGACCCTTCGCTGTGCAGGGATCTCCCTTGTTTAATAGCACAGCAAGATGGAAAACCAGAGCCAAAATAGGGTTTCTCATGCAGCTGTCTATGGCTAATTATACCTTGAATGATTCTGCCCTTAACTGTTCTCAAGTTTTGTGTCTTATGAACAGCTGTTGGGCTAATGCGATGTCTGCTGCTGTGGCCCTGGTTCGGGCTTGATGCCTGTTCCAGTGAGCCAACTGGTGTTGGGCCATCCTGATTTGGGGATCAACACGGGTGGCTGCTATTGTCAGCACTGCAGCCTCTGAGACAACTGGAATTGCCAATCAGATGACTGCTGTGGCTAGCCCTGTTGATTCCCTAGTCAGACAGGTTGCCACTGCCTCCGAGATCCAGAATTCCCTTAATGAGCATTTTCACCAGGGCATTTTCCGGTTTGACCTATAGACTTCCTTTTATAAGAACAGTCAGAGCATGCAGTTGGCTGCTCCCTTTCTTTCATTATATTTGTGCCACGCCCATGCCAGTCCAGCCACTTCCATATGGCTTGCTGAACAGCTGGCCTGCGGAACTCCTATAGCCCGAGGGTATCTGTTGCTCTGCCTCTATAACGGGTGTCAGCAGCAGCAGCAACAATGTAAATCGCTATTTGCCCAAAAAAGTAGACTTTCTTCAAACAGTATGGATTAGCAGACTTTGAAAAGACCATGAGCCAGAGATGGATAAGACAGGAGCCTGTCACAGTCAAACTAAGACAGGGGCCTTGCACGCTGAGGCAAGTGTTCTTTATGATGGGTAAGATGTGGATATGTGTTTCTGCAACCCAAGACAGGCCTGGTCTAATTATATAGAAAAGAGGGAGCTGTTGGGGGTTGCAGACCTCTGGCCCCTTGACTTTCTTTGCCTGTCTCAGACCCTTTGCCTGCTGGAGTGAACTGAGCAAAACAACTTGTTTACCTGTGCCTGCAGCTGCTCTGAGCACGAGACCCTGGTGGCAGGGCAGTGGGTTCTGGTGAGGCCTGCAGCTGAAAGATCCTGAGAGCTGGGGTGTGGCTATCAGCTAAAGATCCCTACATAAGCTTCCCTGGAGCACAATAAACTTGGCATTCTTGTATCAAGGCTGACCTGTGCCCTGTGTCTCTGTCTTTCAGTGCATATGTATGTTTTTAAGTCTCCACCCTAGTTCCTGGATCACGTACCATCCTGTAGTAGCGCAGGTGCTACATGTCACCGCCACCCATCTCTCTAGGTCTTTTTTATGTTAAGTAGAGATGATAACAGAAACCATGTTAAAGAGTTGCTATGAAGATTTGTGAATGCATATGCTTATCACAGTGGGGGCACAGAAACTATTCAACAGAGTTAGGATATCAGAAGAGATTGTAGGTTCTCTAAGTTGACAGAAGATGGCCAAAGGTGTGGTACCCAAGGTCTGCTGTCTGCAGCTCATTTAGTCCAAGAGTCTCATTGACTGACTTACAATGTATTTGACTGTCCAAGCTCACATAATCATAGTAAGAGGGAGAACTAAAATTTCAGCCTAAGTAGTTTGCCTCTAAGTATCGATGGACATAATCATTACACCCTGCCACATCTCCCAAGGGAATAGATCATGGTACCTTGCTGTTTTGTTCTCACTCTTTGAATTTGTCCAAATAGAGATGTTTTTATATATAGATATGTATATACATATGTAGAACCTATGTGAATCTATCTCTATGTAAATACATAAATCTGTTGAAACTTTAGATAGACGTAGACATATGTTGTTCACACTTAGCTTACCATAAGTTAGGTGATCTATCCACATGAAACATCAAACAAGGTGAAGGAAACTTGTGTTACGATCCCAAGTAGAGTGGATAGTACAATTAGGGTTAATTAAATCTTCAGGAGTGATTATTCAAAAAGAAGATAAGTCTTTGTGTATCGAGGGAAAAGCATCTGTGTTCCCTATGGCTAAAGAGACAGAGACCCAAGTCCATTGAGTGGGAAGTTATCAACCAGGTGTTCTACTTTGATGCTAGCACAACATTCTAGGAGTTACTACACTGAACTAACTGCTTACATAGCCCCTGAAAATCAAATGATAAAATCTCAATGCCTAGTGTGGTGGTATTGAGAGCTGGCAGCTTTGGGTAGTAACTAATTCATGAGGTCAAATCCTTTCTGAATGAAGTTTGAGCCCTTATAAAAGAGATAGCACAAAGCTCTCTCATTCTTCCCATCTTGTGAGGACACTATGAGAGAGAAACCACTGAACATCTACAAGAGTGCCTAATCAGAACTCAACTGCCATGTCCTAACCTTAGACATCCTGCCTCTAGAACAAAATATAAGAAACAGATTTCTGTTGACTGTAAGGATTTTGATGTCTGGTAACTTTTTATAGTGGTCTCAAGAGTGGCTGGGAAGTTCAAGTCAGACAAACCTAATCCTAACCACATATCTTACTATTTGTGTAACTGTGTGCAATTTATACAACCTCTCTGAGTCCTTAGTCCTTGTCTAAGAATATAAGGGGAGGGCTCTAGTTGATTCTGTCTCGTCAGACAGGTATAGGCTTTAATCAAGAGAAAATATGGATAAAGCTTAGGCCAGCATTTGGCTTATCGTAAGCCCTCTACACATATTGTCTATAAAGCTGGTCTAGATTACGAATGCATGTAAACATTGTTCTATATAACTATTCTTTGTATGTTATGCCCTTCTAGAGACTTCCATGTTTAAAACATGCAAGGAAGACTATTCAGCTATTCTTTCATTCATTTAGGTAACAGATGTTTTCTGAGCCCCGAGCAGGTGCGAACCTCTGAGCACTAAAGATGGCTACGAGGAGGATAGTCCAACCACACACTAGTTTACAGTACAAGCACAGAGAGGTGGCTCTCCTGTTAATTGTTTAACTCTAATCATGATGAGTGCTATAAAGTGGGACTCAGGAGGGGACATTAGAACCAAGTGACAAACTGAGTCTAAGTCAGGGATGGAGCCTTGGGAAGTTACCATCTAATGTCAACTTGATTGAATGTGGAACAGTAGTTCTCAACCTGTGGGTCACGACCACTTTGTGGATTGAATACCCTTTTATATGCATCGCCTAAGACCATTGGAAAACACAGACATTTACATTAAGATTCATAAGAGTAGCAAAACTATAGTTATAAAATAGCAACAAAATAATTTTAGGGTGGGGGGTTTACCACAACATAAGGAAATTTATCAAAGGGTCACAGCATAAGAAAAGTTGGGATCCACTGCTGTAGAGTCATCTGGGAAGTGAGAATGGATGAAGGAGTCTCAGGTCAGGTCATGTCCATTGGCCTGTGGACATGTCTGTGAAGGAGTTTCTATATTGGGTTAGTTGAGATGGAAAGGCCTACCCTGAGTTTGAGTGGTAGCACTTCATGGGCTGGGCTCTGAATTACACAAGAGTGAAAACAAGATGATCAAGAAAGCATGCGTGCATTCAGTTTTCTCTGCTCTTGGCTGTGCATGTGACTAGTTGCTTCAATTCCTGCCTTGACTTCCTGTCAGTGACTATAATTTGGAACTCTGAGCTGAGATAAATCTATATCCTCTGAGTTGTTTATAGCCTGCATGTCTCATTACAGCAACAGAAATGAAAGTAAGACAGGGCCACTCTAAGGGAGTGTTTTGAGATGTCACCGTGGTGGTTTGAAGATATCCCTCATAGTCTTGGGCATGTGCAAAGTTGATCCCCAGCTAGGGATACTGTTTGGGTAGGTTTAGGTGATGTGGCCTTGTAGGAAGAAGTATATCACTGGAGACAGATTTAGAAATTATAAAGACCTGCAGCATTTCAATTTCACTCTCTGTACATTGTGTTTATAGTTCAAGATGTCAACCCTCAGATCCTTGCTCTTGCCCACTATACCTTTGCTCTGTCGTTAGGGACTCTATCTCTCTAGAACTGGAAGCCGAAACATACCACTTCTATAAATTGCTGTGGTCATTGTTCGATGACAGCAATAGAGAAGTAGCTAATGCACTCACCTCAACATGACTCTGTGACCCAGGGCTGAATGAAACCCTGAGCATATCCAAATTAGGAAGGCGTTTGTTGTTAGAAAAGCTAACAAACCACTGTGAAGATCGTGAAGGAGAAGACTTTCTCACCAGTAAGAGAAAAGAAAGACTATACAAGACTTGAAGAAAATTCCCTGAACAGACATTCACACGATGACTTTCATTATAAGTACAAATCATCAACACACAAATCAAAGAAAGCCCCATTCTCCAAAGATTTTTCATCATAGTGCTATTTATCAAAGAAAACGGGTTTATTAGTTGCTTCCGTTGCTGTGATAACACACCATGACCACAAGCATAAGAGTTTATTTTGGCTTCTGCATCCCTAGCGCTAGACTCCATTGTGGCAGGGGAGACGTGGTGTGATGTTAGGAACAGGAAGCTGTCTGGTCACCCCCACACTGTCTAAAGCAGAGCATGATGGTAGAATGAGGTGATAAACCGTAAAAGCCCACCCTCAGTGATGTACTTCCTCCAGCATGACTGCACTTTCTAAAGGTTCCATAACCTCCCTAAGCAACACCGCTTGTTGAGGACGCAGTGTTCAAATATCAGAGTGGATGGGGGCCATTCCTCATTCAGACCCTCACAGTTGGAAATAAACATTGCCAGAAATTTTCTAGTACTTAGGGAAATTTTAATGATTTGCTCCAACCACTTTCTACATGATACTGCAGATGAATTAAATATACTCCACCAGAGCCCGTCATGGTGTGGGAAATCTTACTGAAAATGTGTAAGAATGAAAAGACATGAAATTGCTCTAATCTAAGTACAGTCATTATAACCAAACCTCTAACACGCTCCATCGAACTCTTTGAGACTGAATCTCTCAATGATTGATATTGGTTTGGTAAACCCAGTTATCCTTCTGTCTCTGTCTACCCAGTGCTAGGATTACAGGTGTATGCCACCCATCTGGCCTTTTACTTGGGCGCTGGGGATCTGAACTCATGTTCTCAGACTTGCATGGAAGGTGCTTAGCCTATTGAGTCATCTCTTTAGCAACTCCATCCTTTACTCATTAGTATTTTTCCGGGTGAACAGTACTGCATTGATAGACTTTATTATTTTCATTTTTTACCATTCAGTTCAACTTCCAAGCCTGAGTACAAATGCTTTATCAGAAAAGTAGCATCTCTGGAGAATTTTTTTTTTTCTGAGCTACGTGGAACAGCAAAGCACCTTCTCCTCAGGAACTATACCCCAAATCAATCTTGCCTTCTGACTTGCTCATACCCTGCTGTGGCGACGCTGTTTGGAAAGGTTCTGGACAGACCAGGGCTACTCTGAACCCTGCCACACCCATCGCTAATTAAGAAAATGTTCTAAAAGCCTGCCTACACCTGGATCTATGGAGGCGTTTTTCTCAGGTTTCTCCTTTATCTCCTCTCAAATGACTTTAGCTTGTGTCAAGTTAACATCAAGATAGCCAGCACAATTTAATCATAACCTTCCTTTTCTTGTGCATCCTCCAGATCACATGCTCACATGACCACACTATAAAACATAATTTTAAGAATTCAAACTATAAAAAGTTCAAGGTCTCCTTAGAATATTCCAAATCTCTGTAAAAACCCAAAGTCTCTTCTTGAAAAGTTCAAAGTCCCTCCACTGTGGGCTCCTAATGAAAAATAAGTTAAATTCTTTTTTATTATAATAGGGAAGAATTAGGACACAGTGTAACCAAACTCCAATCGTGTAAGCAATTCAGTACCCAATATTTGAGATTCACTCAGAACCTATGGGCTTGTCCTAAGTCCTGGGTCGCTTTCTCACCTCTGCCCTCTGAAGCTCCCACAGCTTGTCTCCTGGGCTCAGACTGGCTCCACTCCACGGCTGCTGCTGTTCTTGGTAGTCATCCCTGATACTGGCATCTCCAAAAGCTGGGGTCTTCTGCCGCAACTGGGTTGCACTTTCACCAGTAGTCTGTCATAAGCTTGCTTCATGGTGCCGTGCCTTGACTTCTCTATGTGACCCCTTTCGATCCTGGGCCTTCAACTGCCACTGAGGCTGTACCTTCAGCAATGGGCTTTCTCACAGCCTCTCACAGTACAAAGCCTCAGCGGCTCTCCATGACCCCTTCAAGACTAGTACCACCTGGGAGACTCTTAACGCTATCAAGTTTAGCTGCCAACACGTGGCACAACCTCGGCTGCCTCTGGAACACAGCAACTGTTCGCTGATCCTGAGGAAACGCTTCCAAGATTTCACCTCACTGATGCTGCTCTCTTCTTAGTCACTAAGTTCTCAGATCCACATCTGATTGACCAGCATCAATTGTCCCTGTAAAGCAAGAGTTTCACAAAGAAAAAAAAGAAAGCAAGGGTTTCACGTCAGTGGTGCTAGTCACTTGTCACAGGTGAGTCTTCAGTCCAAACCAATCTGAACTTTACTTCAAAATCTTAGCTCAAAATATCACATGGCCCCGAATAGAGTCTCCGCCTCCTTCTGAAACTTGACGAGCCAAGCCCGTGCGTGCTCCCTGCACCATGCTCAGCATTGTGCTCTAATCTTCCAAGTTCTCACCACAGTTTACCAACCTTTGAAAACTCAAAGGCTCTTCTAGCCCAACATTCCAAAGTCCTTCCACAATCCTCCCGAAAGCACATGGTCGGGTCTGTCAAAATACCCCAGAATCCTAGTACTAATTTCTACGTTAGTCATGGTTTTCTAGAAAAACAGAACAGATAGTGTTAGACAGACAGATAGATGTTAGATCTATGTGGGATTTATTTAAGTAATTTACAGGCTGTGGTTCAACTAGCCCAACAATAGCTGTCATCAATGGAAAATCCAAGAAACTAGTAGTTCTTAAGTCCACAAGACCGAATATGTCCCCCAGTCTTCAGATTATGCCAGAATCCCAAAGAAGTAGGCTCTAATACCAGTGAAGGAACAGACTTGACAGTGAGATCAAGAACAAGCTGGCAAAGGGTAAATGTTTCCTTCTTCCGTGTCCTTTATACAGGCTGCCAGCAGAAGGTGAGACCCAGATAAAAGGTGGATTTTGACCACCTCAAAAGATCCAGATTCAGGCTGAATCTTCCCACTTCAAATGACTCAATCAGAGCAGCTCCTGAAGAACCTGGTTTAGCCAATCCGGAGCAATCAAATAGAAAACACTGGTGATGAAAGAACCATCCTCCTTCTCAGACACAAGCAGGCAAGGCTGTTCTGAATTCTCACCTAATATCAGTAACAGCGCTCATGACAATGAACAGCTGCCTAGCTCTACAACATGCCAGGCCACTAAAGTCAGCCATACACGTTACTTAACACTCAGAACCCTTGGAGTAGGGTTACGGTCATTTTCATTTTATATAGGAAAGTTTTGAGCCATCTTTTTTTCTTTTCCATTTGTGTGTATGTGTGTTGTGCGTGTGTATGTGTGCATTCATGTTTGCGTGAATGGGGGCACTTGTGTGTGAACGTATGTTTGCACATGTCGGGGTGCGTATGTGCGGGAAGCTCAAGGTTAATGTCAGGAGTCATCCTCCATTGTTCTCATACCTTATTCACTGAGGCAAGGACTCTCAATTAAACCCTCAAGGCATGGCTAAAGAGGCTAGTTTTGCCAGTCCGCTTGCTAGGGGCCCTGTCTCTGCTTTCTGAGGCTGGATGAGTTTCTATCATTTACTTGATTGCTGGGAAGCCAAACTCTGGTCCTCACACTTGAGCAACAAGCATTTTAACTGCTGAGCCATCCCTCTAATCCCAGCAAAAGATATCTTAATTAAACTGCACAAAATCATGTCGATATAGATACTGACCATCTGATTACAAATGTAATGATGGAATAAAGGTCTGGACCTGAGCCTGTAACCTTAAGTCTATACTCCCCTTCAACACCCTTGGGGTTTTCATCACTAGAACCAGACCATATTATTCAAAAGAACAGAAAACAAAAAATATTACCACAAAAGAATGTTGAGTTATTCTACCCAGATGCCAGATAAAATATCTTACTGAATAACTCTATGCTATTAGAGGGCACCCAGACAGATTTCCACATTTATAAAATAATGATGACCATACTGATACCCATCTACCTATTTTGAAGAACTTTTGAAACAGTGGATTGAAATAGTGAATCTGAAAATTCTTTTGAGATTTGCCTCAAACCATTGATTTGAACATGCTGCCGACTGTATGAAGAGAAAATGCTTGTTTCATAGGTTTGGGGGACTTCAGACCATGATTACTTGACACCACTGTTTTGAGAACCTGTAAGGAATCAATGTGGAAGAAGAAGAGGTTTGAGTCTCTAAGCTTTCCTTAAAGGCAACCCCATAATAACGTAACTTCCTCTCCTTAAGCCCCACTTCTTCAAGGTTCTCCCTCTTCCCAATAGCCCCCAAGAGCTAATTAAATCATTTAACACATAAGCTTTTGGGGGACATTCAAGGTGTAAATTGTAGCTCCTGTCAATCACACTTTCACTATATTTTTCACAGAGGGGTTCAGAAGGACTAAATTCCTGCATGTCCGCCACGAAATAGACACAGGCTAGACCACTGAAGTCAATAGCTTCAGCCCAGTAGCTTTGTAAGCCTCTGATTTTACTATGATATTTAAACAGGTGTAAAAATATGTAATACCTGGCCTGAAAAAATAAAAAAGCTTCTCATTTTGTCCAACTTACATGATCAACAGACCTTAAGACTGCAGAAAGCAATAGAAGATCACGGAAATAACCGAATCCTGGATGCCCTGGGACAGGCATGAAGGAGAAAGGATAACCGAAGGGTGGGGTGCTAGGGAAAGCTTCAGGGGGGAAGAAGCTCACAGAGCAGGTGGAATTCAACACTGCCTATGAGCAAAGCTTGAAATCAACTCCCTCCTATACTGTTCACGAGGAATCAGAAGGTTGTAGGAACTGACTGGCCTGAGGTCTCGCAGCAGCTGAGAGGAACGGACAGAATTATCCACCCCCAGTTCATCCTTATTACCTCAGCAGTTTGATTTCTCAGAGGAGCCATGTTTACAAAGCCATGGGGTTCCTGGATGGGGACTTTTGGATGAGCTGACCGATCTGTGACAGGTGGGATTCTAGATATAGAGAAGGAGGGTGAGGTGGGTGGCTCGTGTAGGACTCACCTTCTCCTCTGAGAAAAGCCTGTCCCACCTAGAGAGGGAAAACAATAACAATGCGGGCCTGGCTAAACCCTGCTTCTCAGACAAATTGTGTCCCACGGGAATCTCTGCTGGCACACACAGTCTCCGGGTGCTTCTGACAAGGAGCACAGGATGGCCAGGTTCTCAGCTGCTTCAAAAAAAAATATCTGTCTGGCCTTGTCCACCCACCCCCAACATGCTAGTAGCAATTCTCTGCAAAAATAGGTTTGGACAATTTGCTGGACTCTGGGAATATGGACTAGACATCACAATTGCAGAAACAACCTAGATAAGATTGGTCAAAAATAATGTAAGAAAGCAACAGACATCCCTAAATCATGTGTTGTTATAGATAATGTTTCTCAAGGTAAAGCTGAGTCTCAGCAACCCAACCCTGAGAGTAGGGTTTCAGGGCATGGTGGCTTCATAATATTTAAGCAGTTCTGGAATAGAAAAAAAAATACATACCTCCTGACATCCTGCAGCTAAATTAGATTCTTGTCCTTGTTTATGCACACAAGTTCTTGGCAGACAAGAGTCTAGTGAGAATGCACTCCTGTCTCCAGAGTAACCTGGCCAGACAGATGAAGGTTCGTACCCCAGCCACCATTAGAACTCCTCTCTGCCCTGAGTAAAAATGGCTCTTCCAGATACCACTACAAGAATTAAGGGCATGTTTATGACTCAAGTCATCTGGAGCAAGGTAGCAGTAAATCTATGGGCTGGAGAGATGGCTCAGTGGTTAAGGGAACAAACTGTTCTTACAGAAGACCTGAGTGTGGTTCCCAGCACCCATCCTGGGCATCCCACAAATTCCTGTAGTCCCAGCTCTAGGGGGCCTGAAGTCACCTTCTAGCTGCCAAAAGCACCTACACACGTGTACACACTCACAGGCACGTGCACTTAAAAACAGTAAAGTAAATCTAGTCATGGTGTGCAGAAATGAAAGAATGCAACCACTTTCCCAGGCAAGTCCGTGCCGTGTGATGACTGTGGGTTCCTGTTTATTCTCTTGCATATCAATGAAAATACAAACAACTCAAGAAATGTGGATACAGCTGCTGTTCACTGTCTTCCTTCATGAATCAATAGCACTAGGAGCATGAGAAGTCTGCCAGTCACATTGAGAAGTCACAGTGGTTTCATTTCATTTGATTGCACATTTCCACACTTCCCATGTGTCCTCTCTTCCCACCTTACATTTGGGTCCTATTTCTGATCAGTGTTCTAAATTTATCAGGACAAGGAAGCCAATTACCTATCCATTCATTATCAGTTTCAACCAATCACTAGTCGCTTCCTTGAGCACACGTTGCAGTACTCCATTTCTATGAGGAAACAAGTGCAGTGATGGTAAAGACGTCTCTTACCAGCTTGGTGTTGGGTACAGGATAAAGGCATGCAAGGCATATATCCATGATGGTCATCTCCACTGTCACTTGCTGTCCCACAGATAAGTCACTACAACAAGGACTTTCAGAGTCACTACTTTTAAGCAAAAGTACAGTTTGTAGATCTAAACATGAGTACTACAAGAATGTATGAATAACCAGTAGCTACTAACAGACAATAAATATTTAGAAAGGGAGGAGGGAGAACACAGAAGAAGAGAAAAGGAAGGAAGATAAAAAGGGAAGGAGAAAAGAACAGGGAGAAGAGGGGAAAGCAAAGAAGAAAGGAAAGGAAAGGGCAAAGGAGGGATGGAGTACAAAGGGAGGGTAGAGAGGGAGGGCATAAGAGAAAAAAGAAGAATGAACGTCTACAGGCTCCAAATACTCCAAAGAATAAAAGCATTACTACAGCTTAGGAGCAAGCTTTCTGGATGAGCCCTTGTGTTCCTGTCCAGGTACAAGACCTGATCCTTCCCATTCTAGACTCCTTCCTCTACTGTGGGATACTGCTCTTATACACTGTATGATTTGTCACACATATTAACTTAATAAAATGCTGATTGGTCAGTAGCCAGGCAGAAAGTATAGGCGGAGCCACCAGACTAGGAAAATTCTGGGAAGAAGAAAGGAAGAGAGTCAGTCACCAGCAAGATGCAGAGGAAGCATGATGAGAATGCATTACTGAGAAAAGGTACCAAGTCATGTGGCTAAACATAAACAAGAATTATGGGTTAATTTAAGTTGTAAGAGCTAGTTAATAATAAGCCTGAGCAATAGGCCAAACAGTTTATAATTAATGTAAACCTCTGTGTGTTTCTTTGGGACTGAGAGACTGTGGGACCAGGCGGGACAGAAACTTCCATCTACATTTCTCACTAACAGGTTGGAAATAATATTAACAACTATTAGCAGATATTTTTCCCTGCATTTTCTTTCACCCTTCTTACTTTATTCATTAAGATGACTCAGACTCCTAATAAGAGCTGAAATATAACACTAAGCAATTTACTATCAGATATGAACAATAATTACATTATCAAAGCATTTGGATTTAGAATGGCCAGTGGCTCATGAATATTATTAAAGAGTCAATCTCACTTTGGTTTTTTGGTGGTTTGTTTGCTTGTTTGTTTGTTTAAAGAACTATTTTTCAGAATATTCCAGAGAATGTCTTTTTGTGTCTCATTGACTGGGACAACTTAAACCAACCACTGATAAAAGGCCTATGGACATGACTGACTTGAGTTTGGCTTAGGTTCTGAACTATGAACTGTAATTAACAGTTATATCACTAATCCACCTCCTGACAAATCTGGGCTTCCTAGAACAGGACATCATTTGGGCCTTGGCCCTCAAACATCAAAAGTATTCGTTGCTCCTGAGGGAAAATGGCTGGACAGGAAAAAAAAAAAAGTGTGCTTACTTTTGGTTTCTAAATTTTAAAAGTTAGCCTGTTTATGTTAGAATAAAATATTTAGAAGTATGAGATAAATAAGAACAAAGTCTCTCCTATACCATGAGACTAGGAAAAATTACCCAAGACATATGAAAGAGAGAATGATAAAGATAAGCCTCACCTAAGTTTTCGCTCTCCAACCTTCTCATCTTGACAGGATCCAAGCAGGACCATTGCATTTACGGAGAGCCCTAATGGTACAGAAAAACGAAGGCAGAAGTCCTGTTGAAGTAGTGCCCAACCTCAAATCAGCAAGCCAGCAAAAGCCACAGCACCCTGTTCTTGATTCCTTCCATGAATGATCTAATGGGGGTAAAGAGGGAGGAACTCTTTAAAGATTAGAAGATGCACCAGGCACTTCAGCAGCTATGAGGTACAAAAGATACACTCCAACTGCCTATGGCTGCCCTCGGCCTCTAAAAGCACATCTTGGCTAAGAGTCTACCTTGTGTGAGAAAGAGAGGCACTTATTCTTTGACTTTAACTTTCATCCACTTTTCAAAACATCAAAAAAAGATGAGTTTACTCAGCATCAGTATCTAAGCACAGGAGGAAGATGAATTCCAGGATAGGTTCACTGTAGTTAGTGAACTGGGCTGTAATGTGCCTCCTTTCGAAATGTTTTCTTCACCCCTCATCAAGGAAGCTTTCCTATGCAGTGGATAGTGGTTAATACAGCAACCCAAAACTGTTCAAAGTGCAGGGAATAAGGAGCTGTGAAATACCAAACTCTAAATGAGACAACCATATGATACCTCCTTACTTCCAAAGCTTTGGGACTAGTGCAGAAGCGGGTCAAAAAAAATGGAAGGGCACAAGGTCATAGAAGATTGCTGGACAATTCCTGATGTGACAGGACCATTGCATCATGAACTCAACACAAGACCTGTACAGTACCAAGCCACCAGCACTACAACATGGAGAAGAAACTCATGAAGTCCCACCCCAAACTGGGAAGTTGTCTGTTTTAAGTGCTGTGGTCCCTGATAGGTTGTGCACACTCCAACAGGTATCTCTAGAGCTGTATACATTCAGCCAGTTAGGCTCAGTGGGTTAAACACAAAAAATAAAAAAGTTATCTTTGGGGGGTTCACAATCATTCCCCTGATGAAGTTTTGATGAGACCAAGGCTCACCTACTAAAATTGCAGCAAAGCTAGCTGAGTTCTAATGCAGCAAAGCTAGCTAACCTCCCAAGACAACTCACTCTAAGGTAGGATCCCCTTGCCAATATTTTCTCCTCTTTCTTTCCTAAAGATTTCTCACACCATTTGAAATCTGTTTTGTTTACATACTTCATTTCTGTCTCCTCTACTACTCTGTAAGCTCAATATGGGTTCTTCTGATCATCCCCTAGCTGAGTAGTAAATGTCCTACCTACCTAGTTTGCCTTATATTACTGTGATAAACACCATGACTAAAAGCAGCGTGGGCAGAAAAGGGCTTATTTTCTCTTACAGCTTACATTCCATCATGAAGGGAAAACAAGCAGAAACCTGGAAGCAGGAATTGAAAACAAAGCCATAGAGGAACACTGCTTACTGCTTTGCTCTCCCTGGCTTGCTCAGCTAATGTCCTAGTACAACCAAGAACCATCTGCCCAGGGGTGGCACAGTCCACAGCAGGCTGGGCCCTCCTCAATCATCATTAATAACAAAACATGGACTTGGGCTTGACTACAACCCAATTTGATGGAGGCAATTTCTTACCTGATGTTCCCTAACTTGTATTAAGTTGAAAAAACGAACCTTCAAGCAGAATAGAGGCTGGAGAGGCTGGAGTTGCTGGTAGTGACGTAAAGTGACCGCAGGAGTGGTGAAGTCAGACAACTGGAGGACAAGAGAGAAGAGAAAGAGGGAGCTAAGGGGATGGAAGAGCAGCCAAGAGTAAGAATGACTCTGAGTAGGAAATGGTGTTCACAATGTTACTGCTACAAAGGACAATGAGGGTGGAACAGACCACTTTCCAGACTTCAAGAAGACAACAGGGAACACAATGACCTAGAAATAGAAGGAAAGCACAGGGTGATTGTTCCACTTGCAGACCAGCACAGATCTGTACTTGTGATGGTCCCAGAATCATTCTCTGAAAAATAGTCTGGAAATCTGTAAGTTCTGTTTCATTTGGAGAAAAGGTCCTGTCCTTTTGTAGCAATGCTGATGATTGACAGCAGACTGGAGGACCTAACCAAAAATTATTGCATCAAATATAATTATGACTATAACAATGGCTTTGTGAACTCCAGAGGAGCAGGACTGAGCCAGCAACCTTGGCCTAGGCCAGAGTGGGCCTGAGACAGTGAGCTCCACAGGAGTGGGACAGATCCAGATCAGGGACATTTGCAGAGGCTGGAATGAGCCAGAGACCCAGGCTGGAGCAGGCCTGGGATGGCAAACTCCACAGAAACAGGATTGAGCCAGCAACCTAAGCCAGAGAAGACCTGAGAGAGTTAACTCCATAGGAGCGGGTACAGGGGAGCAAACGCTGAGGGAGTAGACCTGACCCAGGACCCCTGCAGGTCCAGGTGTGAGTCTGGGAGTAGACAGGAACCAGAGTGTTGCACAAGGAGGGTGGCCCTTGGTCTGTCTGAGCCGCGGCTAGCTTATACCCAAAAATAATCACACAGAAATTGTATTAATTAAATCACTGCCTGGCTCATAATCTCTAGCCTCTTAATGGCTTACTCTCACATATTGATTTAACCCATTTCTATTAATCTGTATATCACCATGAGGTCATGGCTTATCAGGAAAGATTTAGCATGTCTGACCTGGCGGCTCCATGGCAGCTCTCTAACTCTGCTTTCTTTCTCCCAGAATTCAGTTCTGTCTTCTCCACCTACCTAAGTTCTGCCCTATCAACTAGGCCAAGGCAGTTTCTTTATTCATTATAAATTCATTCATTTATTCAATGAAACCAACACACAAACAGAAGGAACTCCTACACCATCAGAGACCTCTGCGAGTCTGGACATGAGTCTGGGACCTCTGATGGAGTAGGCCTGAGCCAGGAGCTTTGTGAGTCTGGGAGCACCTGAGTCTGGAACCTCCAAGGGAGTAGATCAGACCCAGAGACCTCTGCAGGACCAACCCCAAGCCAGGGACCTCTGCAGGAACGGATCCAGACCAGGGACATTTACAAAAACAGGTCTGAGCCAGCAATATAGGCCACAGAAGGCCTGAGACAGCAAACTCCACGGGAGCAGAGCAAACCCAAGGAGCACTGAGCAACCTACAGGAACACAAAGTGATTAATAGGGTGACTGGAACTGTGGCACTGACTGCACCAAGAGGAGCAATTATCTGAGGCTTGGATCCACTGGCACCTGGAAGACTGATCACCAGAGTCACAGACAGCTCCAACTACACTAATTAAATGAATAGATAAGTAGACAAGGTAAGAACACATGCAACAACACAAAGAGGAATACGACACCAGTAAAATCTAGTGACCCTACAACAGCAAGACTTGAAAAACCAAATAAAGATGAAGCCAGAAGAAAATGACCTAAAAAATAACTTTAGGAGATGTTTGAGGCCCTTAAAGAGGAGATGAGAAATTTTCTCAAAGAAATGGAGAAAAAGACAAGCAAAAAATTGGAAAACATCAACAAATCCCTTAAAGAAAACCAAGAAAAAGCAATCAAACATATAAAAGAAACTATTAGACTTGAAAACTTAAATAGAGACAATAAAGAAAACACAAGCTGAGGGAATTGTAGAAACAGAAGTCATGAGAAAACGATCAGGAACCACAAACGCAAGCATAGACAGCAGATAGCAAGAGATGGAAGAGAGAATCTAAAGTGCTGAAGATACAGAGGTAATAGAGTCATCAGTCAAAGGAAACATTAAATCTAATAAAAGCTTAACCCAAAATATCCAATAATAATACCAATACTCCTTAATTTGTTCCACACAATAGCAACAGAAGGAACAAGGCCAAACACTTTTTATGAGGCTACAATTACCCCGATACCCAAACCACAGAAAGACATTACTAAGAAAGAGAATTACAGACCAATCTTACTCATAAACAATGATGCAGATCAAATTCAAGAACACATCAGACCCATCATCCACCAAGATCAAGTCAGTTTCATCCCAGAGATACAGGAATGGTTCAACGTATGAAAATCTGTCAACGTAATCCACCATATAAACAAACTGAAAAATAAAAACCACAGGATCATCTCATTAGATGTCGAAAAAACTTCCAAAATACAACATCCCTTCATGATAAAGGTCTTGGAAAGAGCAGGGATACAGGAACACACCTAAACATAGTAAAAGCAATATACAGCAAGCCAATAGGTAACATCAAACTAAATGGAGAGAAACTCACAGTGATCCCACTGATATCAGGAACAAGACAAGGTTGTCCACTCTCTCCATTTCTATTTAATATAGTACTTGAGGTCCTAGCTAGAGCAATAAGACAACAAAAGGAGATCAAAGGGATACAAATCAGAAAAGAAGTCAAACTCTCAGTATTTGATGATGATATGATAGTTTACATAAGTGACCCCCAATACTCTACCAAGGAACATCTACAACTTATAAACACTTTCAGTAATGTATCAGGATACAAGATTAACTAAAAAAAAAAAAACAGTAGCCCTCCTTTACACAGATGATAAGTGGGCTGAGAAAGAAATCAGAGAAACATCACCCTTCAGAATAGCCATAAATAGCATAAAATATGTTGGAGTAATTCTAACCAAACAAGTGAAAGACTTGTATGACAAGAACTTTAAATCTTTGAAGAAAGAAATTAAAAAAGACACCGGAAAGTGGAAATATCTCTCATGCTCTTAGGTAGGTAGAGTTAACATAGTAAAAATGGCAATCCCACCAAAAGCAATCTACAGATTCAATGCAGTGCCCTTCAAAATCCCAGCAAAATTCTTCACAAACCTCAAAAGAACAGTGTTCAACTTCAAATGGAAAAGCAAAAAGCCCAGGATAGCCAAACAATCCTGTACAATAAAAGGACTTCTGGAGGAAACATAATCCCTGACTTCAAACTCTACTACAGAGCTACAGTACTGAAAACAGCCTGGTATCGGCATAAAAACAGACAGGAGGACCAATGGAACTGAATTAAAGACCCAGATATTAATCTACACACCTTCGAACACCTGATTTTTGACAAAGAAGCAAAAAATATCAAATAGAAAAAAGAAAACATATTTAACAAGTGGTGCTGGCATAATTGGATATCCACTTGTAGAAGAATGCAAATAGATCCATCTCTATGCACAAAATTCAAATTCAAGTGG
Organism: Myodes glareolus; assembly: GCF_982192425.1. NCBI lineage: Eukaryota > Metazoa > Chordata > Mammalia > Rodentia > Cricetidae > Myodes > Myodes glareolus. The sequence continues at coordinate 76,387,144 of NC_142034.1, read as the reverse complement.
ATGAAAGACCTCAACACAAATTCATCCACACTGAACTTCATAGAAGAGAAAGTGGGAGGTACCCTGGAATGCATCTGCACAGGAGACCACTTCCTAAATTTAACACTAGTAGCACAGACACTGAGAGAAACCATTAATAAATGGGACCTCCTGAAACTGAAAAGCTTCTGTAAAGCAAAGGGCACATTCAACAAGACAAAACAGCAGCCTAGAAAATGGGAAAAGATCTTCACCAACCCCACATCAGACAGAGGACTGATCTCCAAAATATACAAAGAACCCAAGAAATTGGTCATCAAAAGAACAAATAACCCAATAAAAAAAAATGGAGTACAGACCTACACAGAGAACTCTCAACAGAGGAATCTAAAATGGCTGAAAGACACTTAAGGAAATGTTCAACATCCTTAGTCATCAGAGAAATGCAAATCAAAACAACTTTGAGATTCCATCTTATACCTGTATGAATGGCCAAGATCAAGCTGGAGAGATAGCTCAGTGGTTAAGAGCACTGCCTGCTCTTCCAGAGGTTCTGACTTCAATTCCCAGCACCCACAAGGTGGCTCATGACCATCTACAACGGAATCTGATGCCCTCTTCCGGCACACAGGTGGATATACAGAGAGCACTCATAAATAAAATTAAATAAAGTATTATTTTAAAAAAAGAATGGCCAAGATCAAAAACACTGATGACAACTCATGCTGGAGAGGTTGTGGGGTAAAGGGAACACTCCTACATTGCTGGTGGGAGTGCAAGCTGGTAAAGCCCCTTTGGATATCAGCATGGCAATTTCTCATAAAGTTAGGAAACAACCTTCCTCAAGACCCAGAAATACCACTTTTGGGTATATATGCAAATGATGCTCAATAGTGCCATAAGGTCATGTGCTCAACTATGTTCATAGCAGCATTGTTTGTCATAACCAGAACTTAGAAGCAACCAAAATGCCCCTCGACCAAAGAACGGATATGGAAAATGTGGTACATTTACATAATGGAGTACTACACAGCAGAAAAAATTAATGACATCTTGAAATCTGCAGGCAAATGAATGGAGCTAGAAAACATCATATTGAGTGAGGTAATCCACACCCAGAAAGACAGTTATCATATATACTCACTCATAAGTGGATTTTAAACATAAAGCAAAGAAAACCAACCTATAAATCACAATCCCAGAAAACCTAGACAACAATGAATACCCTAAGAAAGATATACATTGAGCTAATCTACACAGGAAGTAGGAAAAGACAAGATCTCCTGAGTAAATTGGGAGCATGGGGATCATGGGGAGAGGGTTGAAGGGGAGGGGAGATTAAGGGAGCAGAGCAGAAAAAAATGTATAGCTCAATAAAATCAATAAAAAAAACTAACCTTCACAGTAGGTATCAATAAATATTTTTTGGCTGAAAAATAAGTAAATAAACAAGGATTTGATCTCAAAATCTATCCTCACAGCCTTTGTATTATGTCACATTGTAAGCTATAAATTTGATATCGCTGGTAATTCTTTGGGGTTAGAATCCTTAATAAACAGCATCTCACAGGTGTTAAGACAGCAGCCAGATGTGTTAGGTAACTTACCCTCTTGCATTATGCATGTAACTGTAGCATTTAATTCAGGCCCTCGGGTTACTGGTTATATATTGCCAGGTACAAACAAGAACTGTGTATCTCCTATCTCTGACTTCATCGAAGACCAAAGCCAGGCAGGTTTTACTGAGCCAGCCCTGCCAGGGACGCAGAGAGGGGATGCTGTTAAGCTCTCAGTTGGTTTTAGCACCACACATCTCAAAACAAGCTTCCGTGCTGCTCGCTGGCCACTGCAGTTCTCTAATGCAGCTGCTGATAGCAAAGTGTGCTTGTCTGTAACCAGGAGCTCAGGTGGTCAACAGCCCAGAAGGCACACTGACATCTGAGTTCTTTGTATTCTGTACTTCCCGCTGGGGAAATTTGTTAGGAACAGGCTGGGTGACTGCCCTTCAGAGCATGTGGAGAAAACCCAAACCAGCTTCTCAGGCTGCTCAAAGGAAAAGTTGCAGAGAAGGAAAATAATGCAAACTCCTACTGCTCTTGAATTAATTAGGAAACGTGTTTGTCTGTCTTTAAAAGAAAAATAGAGCACCTTGTTCTTTGCAGTTGCTAAAACCGTTCTCTTTTCTCATTTAGAAAGTTGAGAGGAAAAAAAAACCTCTAGAGGCTCTGCCTTGCTTTCTGAAGGCGTGCCCTGTTCCTCCAAACTTCCAGAGACACCATTTCATCTGTTTCCTGAACAGTCCAGACAGTGTGAATTCTCTGTGTTGCTATCCTTAATCACTCTTCATTTTTTTATTATGCCGTATAAAAGCCACATCCTAAGGCTGTCATTTGGGGCTTCTCAGACGCTGATTCTCTTTCTAACTAAAAAACGTTAAGGACAACACGTCTTTCTCTCTTACAGGCTTCCTTTTGGGAGCTGTACACTGAAGTCTTGAGTCATACACACAGTGTCCAGTTTCTGGCCTGAACCCAATCCTAATAATGTAATCGCTACAAATTCCAATCAAAACTTTAATTCCAATTAAAAAGAAGTTGGTAAAGTAAATGTTAATACCCCAAATCCCAACACTTAGAAAGTAGAGGCATGGGGGATTAGGAATTCAAGGCTTGCCTCCAACGCCTCGTGAGTTCCAGGCCAATCTGTCTCAAAACAACAGACCCTGTCTCAAAACAACAGCCAAAGGAAAACAAAAAATAAATTTGCAGTATTTCCAAATTGTAAAAACACAGCAACACAAGTTTGGGATGGATGAGGAGTGTGTCCATGTATGTGTTATGTCCATGCATGATCCTACAGAGGACAGAGAAGGATTTTAGATACCCTACTCTATATCACATTCTCTTGAGGCAGGGTCTTTCACTAAACCTGAAGCTTACTGAATCGGTTGTTTGCTAGCCAGTGAGCTCCTTGAATCTTCCTGTATCTACCCTTCAGATGTGGGGTCATAGGCATGTATGCCCATGTTCAACTTTTTTATTCATGTGCTAGGGATTTGAATTCAAGTCCTCATATTAGTATATAGAGCAAATGTTCTCACCAGGTGAGCCATTGTCTCCCACACCCATGATGTTTGAAGGTATTTTTCCCTCAGTTAAGAAAATTTTTTAATTTATTTTTTAAAAAATTACTCATTGACAAGTTCACATTTGTATGAATGTAATATGATCATATCCAATTCCCACCCTTCCAGAACAATTTAAACACTTATAAGAAATACTTTAGTTAGCAGAGGGCTTGTTTGTCATACTCAAAGCTCTGGGCTTGATCCTCAACACTGCATAAAACCAGGTTTGATGGTGCATGCCTGCTTGGAAGGTAGATGCAGGAGGATTAGAAGGACAAAGTCATCCCCTTCTACATAGTAAACTCAAGGTCAACCTGGGCTGCATGAGACTCGGTTTAAAAAAAAAAAGAAAAGAAAAGAAAACTAAAGAAATACTGATTTCCCCGCTCTGAAGTTAATATTCTTAAAGCCAGCATTTTCCTGATTATATGTATAAAAAATTAATTCTAAGCAATGAGTCAATTTTACCTTATGCCAAGGAAGCAAAAGGAAAAGCTACTTCTTCCTCCTCCCTGTGGGAAATCGCGTGTTGCAGAAGCATAAAGAAAAGCCTAGGAAGGTTTTGCCAATGCACTAAAGGACTGCGATGTCATCGAAAGCGCAGGGTGGAACTGAGCCGTCACCACACGGGAGAGATGGGGAGGGCTACAGAGTGCTCAGAAGAGCAACTGCAGTCCTAGGAGTTAGGCCCATGGTGAGCTGAGGGAGGCAAGCCTACCTGGAAAAATAAAATAGGAAGAAAATGGTAGAGTTGACTGGAAGAAGGACAAAGCATGGGTTTGGGAGGTCACGAAGAAAGTCTCTAAATGTTATCACAGAAGAAAGCGAGGGGCTAGAGTCGGCAGCAGAAAAATACTCAACAAGCTGCTCCAAAAGCTAGCGAGGCAGAGTCCTACCCTGGGATGAAGGACTAGTGAACAGTGTCAAGTAGAATTTCTCTCAGACACATTTAAAGAATATAGACGCATAGCATAACTTAGCCACATGTGCCTGCTTACGGTGACTTTAAGACTAAGTCAGTTTGACCAGAAACCAATTTTTTTCATTGTATTGTTCAATTCTTTTTTATTTTATCTTTTATTTTTATTATTATTTTATTACTTAAAAAATATTAATTCAAATTCCCACTCCCTCCCCTCCTCCCACTCCCTCCACACACCCTCCCAACCCTCCCTAATCCCAATCCTAAGAGAGGGCAAGGCACCCTGCCCTGTGGAAAGTCCAAGGCCCTCCCCACTACATCTAGGTTGAGCAAAGTATACATCCAAAGAGAATAGGATCCCAAAAAGCCATCCATGCAGTAGAGACAAATCCCAGTGTTACTGTCAGTGGCCCATCAGTCTGCCCCAACTGTCAACCACATTCAGAGGGACTAGATTGATCCCATGCTCATTCAGTCCCAGTCCAGTTGGAATTGGTGATCTCCCATTAGCTCAGGTAAACTGCCTCAGTGGGTGAACCCCTCATGGTCTTGACCTCCTTGCTCATACTCTCACTCCTTCCACTCTTCAACTGGGCCTTAGGAGTTCAGTCCAGTGCTCTGATGTGGTTCTCTGCCTCTGTTCCCATCTGTTGTTGGACGAAGGTTCTATGGTGATATTTAAGACAATCATCAGTTTGGCTACAGGGCAAGGCCAATTCAGGCACCCTCTCCTCTATTTCTTAGGGTCTTAGCTGGGGTCTTCCTTGTGGATTCCTGGAAATTTTTCTAGAGCCAGGTTTCTTGCTAACCCTATAATGGCTTCCTCATTCAAAATATCTCTTTCCTTGCTCCCACACATCCTCCTTCCTCCATCTCGACTATCCCATTCCCTCAAATTCTCCTCAATCCCTCCTTTTCCCCTTCCTTCTACTCCTGCCCCCATGCTCCCAATTTTGTCAGGTGATCTTGTCTGTCTCCAATTCCCAAGTGGAGCTATTTATGCTTTTCTTTGGTTTTACCTTATTACTTAGCTTCTCTAGGATCATGAACTATAGGCTCAATGTCCTTTGTTTACAGCTAGTATCCACTTATGAGTGAGTACATATCATATTCATTTTTGGGGTCTGGGTTACCTCACTCAGGATAATGTTTCTAATTCCATCCATTTGCATGCAAAATTCAAGATGTCATTGTTTTTTTACCGAGTAGTACTCTAATATGTAGATGTGCCACACTTTCTTTATCCATTCTTTAGTTGAGGGGCATCTAGGTTGTTTCCAGGTTCTGGATATTAAAAATAATGCTGCTAAGAACATAGGTGAACAAATGCTTTTGTAGTATAATTGAGCATCTTTTGGGTATATTCCCAAGAGTGGTATTGCTGCGTCCTGAGATAGGTTGACTCCATATTTTCTGAGAAACCGCCATGCTGATTTGCAAAGTGGCTGCACAAAGCCCACAAACTCACGGAAACTGAACAGTCAACTACTGAACCACCCCTGGGTCAAGAAAGAAATAAAGAAAGAAATTAAGGTCTTCCTTGAATTCAATGAAAATGAAGGCACAACTTATCCAAACCTATGGTACACTATGAAAGCAGAGCTAAGAGGAAAGTTCATAGTGCTAAGTGCCCACATAGAAAACGGAGAAAGTTCACATTAGCGACTTAACAGAACATTTGAAAGCTCTAGAAAAAAAAGGAGACTCACCTGGGAAGAGTAGAAGACAGGAAATAATCAAATTGAGGACTGAAATCAACAAAATAGAAACACAGAAAACAATACAAAGAATCAATGAAACAAAGAGCTGGTTCTTTGAGAAAATTCAGAAACCAAATTCTAATGGAAACAAGGCTTTCCACTTTTGCTTTTGTTTTTGTTTGTTTTACAGCAGAATCTCCCCATGTACTCCAGTCTGGCCTGTCACTCATAATCCTCCTTCCTTACCCTCCTGAGAAATGGGAACAACTGTAGGGGTGGGCACACTGACACGTTCTTCTCAAAAGTCTCCCTTTTTGTACGGAACTCCATCTGTGACCCAGATGATCTTCTTGCTCACCATGCTTTCAGGTTCAATAAGAATATTGTATATCAACAATAATGACATATCTGTGTTCTCCTCCATCAGAACAGCACTGAAAGGCGTTCTAACCATTGACCCCAGGGAGCCACCTTCGGTACAGTGGCCTGAAATCGTGACCTCACTCCTGAGCATCCACAATTTCAGGTTCACTCTGAGCTGACATTTCTCTCCATGACATGAGAAACAAACAAACCAACTTCACCATTTCTACCAGCTTCAAAATGTGCCTGGACTTACCATAGCTTATTATGATATGGTTCTCAGATGATTACTTCTGACAGGTTCCCCAGCTTGCGCTGTTTATCGGTGGCACCAAAAAGCCTTCGTCTCCGAGAAGAGTTCTACGCACTGTGAACCTCTGAAGCCATCAATCAATAGGTCCATTTAAACCTCAGATTACATCGTAGGAATCGTCCGTTCTCATTTCTAAGATATACACACAGAATCTCCTATGTCTCCCTTGGGGGCCGGTCATGATGATGCATTTCCTTGATATCATTATGGTTCCCTCGTTTTGTCCTCTGCTATCTAGACTGTTTAATGTCATCAGCATAACATTCAAAACCAATAACTTTTTCTTATCATATTAAATGTCATACCATTTTCTTACATTTTATAAAGGGCCTCTAAGGGGGAAAACCCCAAAGAAAATTAAAATCCCCCAAACTACTTCACTGGGATCTTTATGCTAGTGTTTAAGCCCCCTCTTCATATTTGTTTCACCAACATTTTATATGCATTAACATTTAAAAATTTTATGTGAATTATTTCTTTAATTGGCTCAGCAATTAAGAGCACCGGCTGTTCTTCCAGAGGACCTGGGTTCAATTCCCAACATCCAGATGGCAGCTCACAACTATCTGTAATTCCAGATCCCAGGGGCATCCAGTGCCCTCTTCTGACCTCTGTGAACACTGTACACATGTAGTACACAGACATTATGCAGATAAAATGTTCATACACATATTACAAAAATAAATTCATTAAAAATAAACTAATAAAATCATTACCCAGAAGCTCCTCTTCTGCTTCTATATGCAAAGATTACATCATTGGCTCTAAAGATATCTGTACTCCCATATCCATTGAAAAAATATTTAAAATAGTCAAGCTGGACAGGGCAACAAATAATGTATCCATCAGTAGATTTGTGTGTGTGTGTGTGTGTGTGTGTGTGTTATTCAACCCTACAAAAGAATGAGTTCTGTCCATTAGCTATTACATGGACAAACCTGGAGTTAAGTGAAAAGAGCAGAAAGAGAAGTATCACATGATCTCATGATAAGGGAAGTCCTTCTGTATATGTGTTGTTTTTATTGGTTAATGAATAAATCTGTTTTGGCCTCTGGCAAAATAGAGCTAGGCAGGAAAACTAAACTGAATGCTGGAAGAAAGAAGGCAGAGTCAGAGAGACAACACGTAGCTGTCAAAGAAGACAGACATGCTGGAACCTTACTAGTAAACCACGAGCCTCATGGTAAAATATAAAATAATAGAAATGAGTTAATTTAAGATGTAATTTAAGAGCCATCTAGAAATGTGTTTAAGCTATTGGACAAACAGTATTGTAATTAATATAGTTTCTGTGCAATTATTTCGGATCTGGGCGGCCAGGAAATGAACTAGCAGCCTCCACCTACAATCTCATTCATATGTAGACTCTAAAACATATTCAAATACATATGTAGAGATCAAAACACTGGTTACTATGGATGGAAAGTAGATGGGACAGGAAAGAAGAGAAAATTATGACAAAGGAAATAGAGTAGGGGAAATGTAGGAGGAAAAAGTCTACACATCTAATAGACCACATGAAGACTGTAGATGATAAAAGTGTCATGGGGCTAGGGGTATAGTTCCGATGGCTGAGTGCACAAAACCCTTGCTATGGGAACTCAGTCAGCCTTTAAGATACCAGCTCACTTGGGCATAGTTCTCTCCAAACTGCTTTCCCAATACCCCATAAACCAGCTGTGGTGACACACACCTATGATCACAGCACTTGGGAGATGGACTCAGGAAGATACATAAGGAGTTCAAGGCCAACTTCAGCTACATGAAACCCTGTCTCAAAGCAAAACACTGTAGAGCATGTTGGATTCCTTCTATTATAGCTATTTTCCCACAAATAATACATAGCTAGGTGAGATGACCCTATAGTAATCTCCTTTGCTGCAGCAAGCTTTCTACTACTTACATATCACACATGACATATTATTCTAAATATACACAATAAGGAATATTTTACAAAGCAAACATGTACACAGGAACACTTGTTTATGTAATGCTCTGTGAATCTTTACCTGGCATACTGCTATATTTTTAAGGGAAAGCCCTTTGCACCATATTTCTGTTCATTATTATTTTATGTTTGTGAGTAATTACCAATCAAATCAATAGTGTAGTCACAGTACATATATTCTGATTAATTGGTTGGCATCACCAGACAAGGAGACCACAGTCATTGCCTCAGCTATTAGGTTATTTAGCTGTGTGACTAAATAAGTCACCTCTCACACCATCACTATTATCATTAATCATGCCAAATCTCATGATATTCATCTATAAATTAAAGGCACTGAATTACATTGTTTCTCAGTAACTTTCAGGATTTTTGTTTTAAAACTTAATGACCTGTAGGACCAACCAACAAAGAGTCTAGAAACAGAGCCAAAGGATGGCTCTGGTAAAGCCATCCCCATAGCCCCAAACTGGAGGCATGGGTCCTCCATGAAGATTCATCCTCATAAAGAGCACATAAGGAAGCTGAGAAGACAGTTCAGTGGGTAAGGTGCTTGCTGTTCAAGCATGAGAACCTGGGTTCAGATTTCCAGTACAAATGCAAGGCATTAGTCATAGAGACTCATGCACACAACCCCAGCAGTGAGGGGATCGAGAAATAAGGATTCCAGGGGTTCACTGTCCAGCCCGTCTAGTCAAAACAGTGAACTCTAGCTTCAGTGAGACTCTGTACTTTTTAAAAAAAATTTGAAAGTTATTGAGGAAGAAACTCAGTGTCCACAGTTGGCCTCCACATGCACATGTATGGGTTAACAACCCTGCACACACATGCATTGTACACATACACACACACACACAAACACACATGTATGTACCAATGTATATTTATGTGCACACATGCACATAAAATTGAGGAAACCCTCTGATAGCATCATTCTGGCCAAAAGTAGAAGCAAATCAATCATTGAATGAATAAATATATAGTATAAACTGTGAATGAAAAACAAGAATAATAAGACCCAGTTTCAGAAGGTGCAGTACACCATCAGTGTTAAGGAGCAAGATAAAGGGATAGGAATCAATGACTGATTGATACTATGACTGTCTATAAGAAAATCTGGAAGAATTAACTATATGATTTAAGAACAAAATACAAATTTATAAGTGAACTGTGTGGATACCAAACAAATATTTAAATCAGTACCTTTATATAGTGTGTGTATATGTATGTATGTGTGTATGTATGTATGTATATATATATATGTGTCATAGTAAACTTAAAGATAGAAATTTTCAAAATATCCCATTCATAAGAATAATTAAATGCCCCACAGAATGATTATGAATTCATAATCATTGTAAAAAGTAAAAGATAAAAATAAGTAAAAGTTTTAAAGCAGGCCCACAGTTACAGAACAAGCTGATCATAATCTGAAATCTCTGAAATGACCCAAATTATGGCTTCCCTTATTTGAGCTTGTTATCTCTGGTATTTATTACAATGAGAAAAATTAATTCTAACACACAGGCTTAGCAAAATTTATAATTATAGTACAAGGATAAGGGGTCAAACCAAGTAAGCTGATCTCATCCAGCTGAGGAAGTGTACATTGCTTCAAAAAGCAACACAAAGCACCTAGAACCATGGAATAGATGTTAGGGAAGAGTAACCATGGAGCAGAGGGTTGGAAAAGAATAAACTACAGAGAGAAGAGGCATGCCAGAGAGAGGCACAAATGTTCTCTTGAGTTTGTTTTTTTTTTTTTTTTTGGCTAAATAGAGATTTGTTCTTGACTAGAAGAAATGACCTGAGGCTATGGAATAAGATGAACAATTCCATAGACTCACACAGACTTGGGAATAATGTGCATATTATTGCTACTAACTAGACCATAATGATTGCATGTATGGCATGCACTGTAACAGACAGGTGCCTACAAAAGGCTACCATTTTAATAGAGATGGTAAGTTGTTCCTAACAGTGGCTATGAGTCTCTTCTAATAGAATTTACAGAATGTTTTCTAGAATCCAATGATCATAAGTAACTCAGATTAAATACAATGCTAAGTTCCAAATATACAGCTAACTCTATTAATCAATAACATAAAAGATCTTGTCCTGTTCTGTTGACTGCCAATTAGTCTTCTTGACTGTGTTCTTTGCTTTACAGAAGCTTCTCAGTTTCAGGAGGTCCCATTTATTAATTGTTGTTCTCAGTATCTGTACTACTAGTGTTACATTTAGGTAGTGGTCTCCTGTGCAGATGGATTCTAGAGTACCACCCACATTCTCTTCTATGAGGTTCAGTGTGGATGGATTTGTGTTGAGGTCTTTGATCAACTTGAATTTGAATTTGTGCATGGCTATAGAGATGGATCTATTTGCATTCTTCTAAATGTCAACATCCAGTTATGCCAGCACCACTTGTTGAAGATGCTTTCTTTTTTCTGTTTTATATTTTTAGCTCCTTTATTTAAAAAAAAAATCAGTCATTCAGAGGTGTGTGGGTTAATATTAGGAACTTCAACCCAATTCCATTAGTCTAACTGTCTTATTTTATGGCAATAACAAGCTGTTTCCATTACTATAGCTCTATAATAGAGTTTTAAATCAAGCATGGTGATGCCTCCAGATGTTTCTTTACTGTACAGGGTTGTTTAGGCTATCCTGGGTTTTTTGTTTCTCCATATTAAATTTAGTATTATTCTTTTGAGGTCTGTAAAGAATTATGCTGGGATTTTTATGGGTATTGCATTGAATCTGTAGATTGCTTTGGGTAAGATTATCACTTTTACTAATCCTACCTATCCGTGAGCATGGGAGATCTTTCTGTTTTCTGCTACCTTTATCAATTTAATTCTTCAAAGACTTCAAGTTCCTGTCATACAGGTCTTTTGCTTATTTGGTTAAAGTTACCCCAAGATATTTTATGTTGTCTGTGGCTATTATGAAGGGTGATGTTTCTCTGGTTTCTTTCTCATCCTGTTTATCATCTGTATATAGGAGGGCCACTGATTTTTTTATTTTGAGTTAATCTTGGATCTTGGTACAATACTAAGGGTGTTTATCAGCTGTGGGAGTTCCCTGGTAGAATTCTTGTGGTGACTTATGAATACTATCATATCATCAGCAAATAGCAAAAGTTTGACTTCTTCCTTTCCAATTTGTATCCCCTTGATCTCCTTTTGGTGACCTATTGCTCTAGCTAGGACTTCGAGTACTATATTGAATAGATATGGAGAGAGTAAACAACCTTTTCTTGTTCTTGATTTTAGTGGAACTGCTCTGAGTTTCTCTCCATTTAGTTTGATGTTAGCTGTTGGTTTGTTGCATATTGCCTTTATTATGTTTAGGAATGTTTCCTTGAAGCCCTGATCTCTCCAAGACCTTTACCATGAAAGGGTATTGGGAAATCCTGCTCTTTTATAGAATATATATGAAATGAAAAATGTTATATTAAGTGATATAAGACAGGCATAAAAAGACACACACCTAATAGTCTTACATATATGTGGGAAGTTTTGAAAGTTGATGTGATCAAAATATATTGTATACTTTATAAAATTCTCAAAGAATAATTTTTTAAAAATTAAGTTTATCTCAATGAAATGACAAACAGAATAATTAGCACAATCTAGGCAGAGTGCTAGGGACAGGTAACGAAGACAGGATAACTAATAGGATACACGGATGCAGATAGACATGGATAGTAACTTCTAACAACTTTATAAGCAAAGTAAGGAATTATAGGTAAAAATTGTAGAATGAGTATTTCAAAAGAACTCATGAAGAATAATCTCAATATTCCCCAAAATAATAATTCATAGACATGTAAATGTATTTATACAAATGCAAAATTGGGGGATAAATATCCCAAGATCAGAACATTATACACCATATACTTGACAGAACATCACTCTGTATACCATAAGTGTGTCCAAATATAAATGTCCACTAAGAATTGAAATAAAGGAAGCTAGAGAGATGGCTCAGTGATTAAGAACATCGGTTACTCTTGCCACGGACCTAGGTTCAATTCTAAGCACCAACATGGTGGCTCATGACTATCTGTGACTCCAGTTCCTGGGGATCCTATGTCCTCTCCTAGCCACTGAAGACTCTAGGCAGGCGCAATGGGACACAAACACATGTGCAGAAAAGCACCCAGACACATAAAATAAAATAACTTTTAAAGAATTAAAATATAAAACTCTTACCTCACATTCAAAAAGAATATAACCTAAAAAGTAATTTCAAGGAAGCATCCATAGAAACAGCAATTTAGTGGCTCTAGCAAATAGGCATGATCAAACCAGAAAAGCATCATCTGTATGTTCAAGATGGAAAAGAAAACTTGAGCGGGATATAAAACATAAAATCAAGCCAAAATAAAATTTTAGAGATGAAAAATATGAAGATTTGTAATAAAAAATGAGTATGATTAATATATTTGACAGACAGGTCTTAAAGACAACCACCGCGATTATCCAAAGTGAAGCACAGACAGCTATCACAAACATGCTGAGAAAATGTCAGTCTCAGCTTTAACTGAGTGGAAACATTGTTTAAAACCGAATACCAAATAAAAACTTTCTCAGTCTAGTTAGTGGGAATAAAATGTACAACCCACAGATCCACATGAGGAAAATAAGATTTGTGGATACATGAAAGTCAATCAATCCAAGCCATCCTATTAGACATCTGAAGAAAAGTGAGATGGTGCAGAAAAACAAAGGTCAACATCCATTCTTGATATATTAAAATCAAAACCCTAGGGTCCATAGAGATGCGTTAAGAGTACATACTGCTCTTGCAAAGGACCTGAGTTCAGTCCCCACTTCCTACACCAGGCTGCTCACGACTGCCTTTAACTCTAAGGGACCTGGAAACCTCTCCTGTTCTACAATAGAACATAATGCACATAACACACACACACACACACACACACACACACACACACACACACACACAAATCTAAAAATAAAAAAATAAAATTTAAAATCACTAGAGCAAGCTAGGAATTCTCCAACTTTCTCAGAGAACCAGATATCTTACTAATGGTTTTATTGATCTTGTTGAGGGAGGTGGGTGGAGGGGAAGAGTACTGAAAGAGACACTGGAGAGGGGGAGCATTTTGGAGTCAGGTAAAAACCTGCCGCAAGGGAATTTCTCAGGAGTCTACAAGGATGACCCCAGCTAAGACTCCTAGCAATAGTGAATACGTAGCTTGAACTGGCTATCTCCTGTGGCCAAACTGGTGCCTAGCCCAATTGTCATAGAGAGGCTTCATCCAACAACTGATGGAAACAGAAGTAGACCCACAGCCAAACATTAGGTGGATTCCGGGAAATCCTGCAGAAGAGGGGGAGAAAGAAACATAGGAGTTAGACGGGTAGAGGACACCATGGGAAGACTCACGTAGTCAGCTCACCTGGGCTCATAGGGGCTCACAGAGACTGAAATGACAACCAGGGAGCCTGCGTGGGACTGACATAGGCACTATGCATATATGTTACGGTGTTGCTTGGTTCTCTTGTGGGGCTCCTAAAATCAGGAACAGGGGCTGTCTCTGACTCTAACTCTTTTACCAGCTTTTGGGACCCTACTCCTCATACTGGGTCGCCTTGCCTCGCCTTAATACATGATCTTAGTGCAATTTGATACACCATGTTTTGCTGATACTCATGGGAGACCTGCCCTTTCCTGAACAGAAATGGAGGAGGAGGGAACAGAGTGGGAGGAGGGAGGAGGGACTGGGAAGAGAGAAGGAAGGGAAAACTTCTGCCAGGATGCAAAATAAATAAATTTGTTAAAACATAACAAAAAGAACATTAATAAGTTACAGAAAAGGGGACAAAATAAGCAGAAAGTTCACAGGAGAGGGAAAAATTAGCACTCCTAGGAGAAGATAAACTCCAAATTTTCATTTCTGTCTAGTGAAAACTGAACTTGCATAACTTCCTAGGGAGCATTTTGAGTATCAAGACAAAAAACTTAAGCTCTTAAGTTATTTACAAAGGACTATCTACTAAGGAAATATTCATGGATACACAACTGCCCACAGCAGTTAACTCATATAAGCAAGAACATGAAAAAAATTGACATTAATATTACAAAAGTAATTGAATATCTTCATTTATTTTCAAGTGTACATTGTACATTTTGTGACCCTCAAAACTTTAAATGGGATAAAAATAATCTTTATGTAACAGTAAATAAAGAAGAAATGAGACTCTCTGTAAGGAATGGAACTTGCTCTCACTCCTCCCCCATGTGTTTATTGGATGTGTGTATGTGTGTCTGTGTATAAAAAAGTCTAAAGCCATATTGCAAGATTAACAGTCCTCTTCAAAGTTATGAAAGCAATTTTGGTTCTCCTTTGGCTCTTTTCTGAAATTTTGCATCTTTCTAAATGACACTACGTTTCTTGTGATTGTTTATAGACATTTAAGTATTCTTACTCTAAGAAAAGAAATAGAAGAATGATTTGTATTTGATTACTATAAGAAAATAAGTGAGAATTGGTTCCCATCCACCTCATTCCCCGTGGGCATCATTTTAAGGTACATTAATTTCTTGACAAACCATTGTCATCGTGTACAGATGTTGACCGTGCACACAGAAGATGTCCACTATAGCTTCTCCCATTTCACCCTCAGAAGATTGCTTTCATTCAAAGCAATTAGCAAGGCTCCTTCAGAGAGTGCTCCTATAGAGGTCGTTGGCTAAACCCATTTCCTTGAACTAGCTGTGTATAGCAGCCCTGCCACCTCGTTTACCAGTGTGTAATAACCCCATCTCCTTGTTCAGCTGTATGCAATAGCCCCTCCTCTCTGTTCAACTTTATATAATACTTAGCTTCCATGGTACTGGACTTTCTCTATCAGAGAGCTTAGCGCCCTCAAATTCCAGTTTTTCTATGTGCCAGGTCTTAGTCTTTTCTTCATTTCCTCACCAGCCCCCGGGCAGGTCGAGTCCCTGTATCTATGCAAAGGAAACCGAAGACATTCCACTCCCCCTCAACACAACACAGGAGTACTGCAGAGTGCAGGAATCTGAAGGTGAGGTATGCTGTACACATAGTAAATAATACCATTCTGGAAAACGCAAGGATCAGTTGAAACTGAAGAGGGATTCTTTCGCGTTAGAAATATAAATTTATTAGCTCTAGTTGAATGTTATTGAAAGTAGCACTTTAGCCCTGATTCAGAGCTGTAGGGTGCATTATCAGCCTAATTAAAATGAAGGAATCTCAGCCATTTCCCCATCTCGCTTCCTTATTATTGTCTAATTGTTCAGAATATCTGTCTGCTATGGAGACAACGCAATTAAGCGCAGTAAGTTGCGACAATGGGGATCATAAAGCAGAGGCTCCTTCATTAACAGCTTGGATATCAGCATAGAAAACATTAAAGAAAGAAATGCAATTGTAATTGGAAACAATTGGAAGGCACAGTTCTCTTCCTGGGGGAGATGGCTGTCTGCATGTGGCTGGGCTTTCATTTCCTGGGCCTTTCTCACCTGGACTCTAATGAGCTTGCAAACTTCCCAGTGTCCTTGTTGAGGTGGGAAGGGGCTCCATGAGTGCCAGGCTGTTCTTCAGAGAGCAATGCCCAGCCTCTGCGAATCCAAAAGGAGTCCGTTTCACATTAAGTGTCAGCAAGCTCAGAAGGAAACCAGGCAACGAGCTGGTGCCCCCTGAGATAGACACAAATTGCCAGAATAAAAACTTTCAAAATTTCAAGGTCAATTCTTGTAGTCAATGCGTTTATAAAATAGTGACTGTCCCTAATAGATTACAAGCAAGAAAAAAAAATCCCAGCTATTTTTAAATGTGAGGTTGGCCTTAATCAGTAAAGTTCCTTCAGGGAAAACCTGAGACTCAGAGAGAAAACTGACCTGCCTGGAAGAAAGGCGGATGGGCACTGAGAAATGGAAATCGTGGGTCCTCCAGTAATAGTCGTGTGATGCACCTGCTACCTGTGGCATCCATACTACATGGCAGGCATGATGCTGAACATTTTGAATCCATTACATCCAATGAGGATCATGAATTATAGATTAAGAAACCAGTGCCCAGAGAAGGTCTGCAACATGAAACTAAACAAGGAATTAAACCGTGCATCTTATTACAACACCCGTGAGCATAGCTGTTTAAATGGTTCCACCGCCACCCAAGATCTACACACGAAATAAGCAGTTGGTCCTATCATTTCCTGTCGCCAGATGGGAAGCAAGAAGGAAAGAATGGCACAGGCGGAGAACAGGGCTCAGGTCGCCGTCGCCTATTGTTTATTTCTGTACAGTTCAGGAGCTTAGAATGGTTTCGTATCTGCACTTTATAAGTATTCATGGATTATACGCAAGGGATTCAGTTGATATTTCCATGCTTACACACCATGAGCTTTGGTCACACTCCCCCCAACCCTTACTCTGTTTTTATCTCCCTCCCTTCCCTACTTTCCTTTCCATACCCCTAATAGTCCCCTTTTAAATTTCACTTTTCTGTGGCTAAAAACTTCAAAAAGAATCCTTACATAGAGATTATAATAAACTCGTTTGGGTACCTATAGCATGCCACTACGTCAGAGCACGGCCATTACCCATTCATGCGTTCCTTCCTTTAGAAGCAGAATTAACAGAGACTGTGACTCACAACAAAGTAGATATTTTTTATGTGGTTCTTTATGTAAAAAAAAATTACCAACTCATAACTTAGATCTCATAATTGATACAACTAGGAACATAAGTGAAGAGTCATATGGTTCATCTGTCATGTTTCTGAGGTAGGAAAAGGATTCTGTGAGAATGACTTTGTTACTTTGTGTTGGGATTTTGGTGTATCTTTAGGAAGAACCAGGAAAAGAGCCATAGAGCCATACTGATGATCTTGTTGAACTGCTTGACCATTTGCATGTCCAATGAGACTCTTTAAAGGAAAATACAACCCAACACCTTGGCACATCTGTTGAGTAGTGACTCTCACTGATTTTTTTTTCTCACTCTAATGTGATTTATTTTTTTTCCTCCTACTTGAACCACAGAGTCGGCTAGGTACTGAAGTTCTCCCTGCTCGATGCCAAAGTTTCTTGTTCAGGAGACTGAAGCCTGCTGCACTTCCCTTAGAAGCTCACAAAAGTTCAGTTCCTGAGAGTGTGTCAGGAGGGAGAATTCGTGCAAACAATTTTTGTGTGTCATCCAGTCCATGCAACTCCCCACTGCTAAGTTTAAAGACCTCACACAAAGCACAGTCCAACGGAAGAATTCGCTTGCTTCAGAAATGAATCAATAGCCCACCAGACTTTTAGCAAATGTCCTTGAGCTAGTTTGATTTCATGGTGGATATTTTAGAACTTCCCTTAGAATGTAAGTCAGCTTTTCATCTAAGTTGCCTACAGGAATGTTACAGTGATTTGCAGGGAATTTTATTCTAGTGTGTACAACAGTTGTGTTCTCAATGTGAACTGGCATCCTGGTTTATGCTCAGCGAAGACCACTAACGAGGAAAATATCATCATTGTTAAACTCTGAGATAATTACTACTTTAAGAATGAGACTCTGGACACAGGCCAGCTGATAGGTCCTTTGAATAGATTTCTGCTCTTTTCTGACTAAAATCTCTCTCTGAGGGACGGTAGAGGTAGATGTCTCAGAAGTTGAGGGTATGCACTGCTCTTTCAGAGTACCTGAGTTCAGTTCCCAGCATTTATGTTGGGCAGTTCACAACCACCTGAAATTACAGCTCTAGAGAATTCTAGCACCTCTGTTTTCCACAGGTACATGCATGTGCACACACATACACACACAGACGCAAATTAAAAATAATAAAAATAAAACATTTTAAAGACCCTTGTTGAAAATGTGTGTATAACAAAGAGACATTTTAGCATATGCAACTTTAATATATGTAAATTCAACAACATAGGTTATACCTTTGTTGCTATTCTACTGCTGGGAAGACACACCATGACCAAGACAACTCATAAATAAAAGAAAGCTTTTAATTGGGGGCTTGATTATAGTTTTAGAGGGTTGGTCCATGATTATCATGTTGAGAAGCAGACAGATATGGTCCTGGAGCAGTAGCTGAGAGTTTTATGTCCTGATATACAGGGAGGGAGAGAGAGGGAGAGAGAGAGGAAGAGAGAGAGAGAGAGAGAGAGAGAGAGAGAGAGAGAGAGAGAGAGAGAGAGACTGGACTAGGCATGCTTTTGAAACCTCAAGCCACCCCCAGTGACATACCTCCTCACAAGACCACTCCTCCCAATCTTTCCCAAACAGGTTCATTAATTGAGAACCAAGCATTCAAACATATGAGCCTATGGGAGGCATTCTCATTCAAACCGCCACAGGGTGCCAAAAGGAAGTCATATGAGTAATCCCATGGCCCGCTCTATTCCATGCATCTACTCACCAGAGCTCACGATAGAAGATGTAAGTTGCTATCCACACAGTCAATCGGTTCCTATCATATCTAAAAGTGGGAGCATGTAATCATCCCCAGAATAATTGTGTTAAAAGGAACATGCTCCTCAAATTGGATTGTATCCAAATACCAATCTGGCTAACTTATCCAAAGAATCAACAGCAAGGGCCTGTGGCAGAGGTAATGCAAATGCCTCTGGACTTCTACAAGGACAGATGTGTTAGGTGTTTCCACCACCGTTGTTAGAAAATACGTGCTTGAGAAAAGAAAGCTGAAAGGTTTATTTGGCCCGTTGTTTGAGAAGAGGCACTATCCACCATGTCCAGGAAATCACACACCAGGAGCATGAGACAACGGTCACACTGAGTCCACGGTCAGGAAGCAGGGAGAGGTGGATGCCAATGCTCATGTCACTTCTGGTTCAAACTATATTTTTATTCTTTTTCAAATTAAAATACAATTGCATTATTCTCCCCCATTTTTCCCTCTCTTTATCCTTCCCTATGTACCCCTTGATTCCCTCTAGAAATCATGACTTTTAAAATATTGTAACGTATGTGTTTATGTATATGCTTAAATATATAAACACAATCTTCTCAGTCCATTTAGTGTTACACACATGCACACACACACACAATATACATATATAGCCTCCTTAATGGTTACCCAGTAACAAATGATCAGCCCTTAAATTGTATGTGTGTGTGTGCTTGTGTATGTGTGTGTGTGTTTGTGTGTGTGTGTGTGTGTGTGTGTTTGTATGTGTATATTTAGATCCTACCACTGGGTATCAGATAATCAATTAGGAGGCACACCCCCAGGGAAGACTATTTTTCCTGCTCTTGGCATTCCATAATTGCCTATAGTCCTTTATCTATGTGTGGGACTCATTATTTAGTCAGCCCAGGATCCCAGCCCTCGTAGAAAGGCACTGCTTACACTCACACTCAGAATAGGTCATTGGTCTTCAGTTCAACTTTCCTGAAAACATCCTCACACCCTTATATTTGTTTCCATGGTGATTCTAAATTCAGCCAAGTTAACAGTGAAGATTAACCATCAGAGTGGGTAAGTCTGAAATGTAATAATATCTAAAAGGATTCTTTTCTTTTTCACAAAGAAAGGTTCCTTACCAAAGTTCAATTTTTGTTTTATATGCTAACTTTCTAAGTCTTCCGTAACATATAACTTCACTTCAGGTGTCTCAAAGCCTTGGAATATCTTCAAATTCTTCAAAATTCCAATGCTTACACAGATTCCACCTCATATGGAGACAAGAACGGGGGACTTTTTTTCCACCTGTTCCAGCCGGAAGCATGATTCTCCTGAGTCTGACGCTTCCCGTGCTGAGTTCCTTGAAACATCCACAATTAACAGATGTTCCTTCAAAACGAGATTCTGCAACTTGAAAAGTTTGTGCAATGCTGCAAAGCCGAGGGTCATCCCAAAGGCAAACTGTACACACACTACTATGCTAGGAAAATTTTGCAGCGCAGAGAGCAGTTTAAGAACTAGGTGACAAGATGATATCTGCCGATAGGGGATATCTACCTATCATGGTGATAAAGTGTTTGCCTAGCACATATGAGAAACTCAGTTTTTGATGTGGTGACCCCTCCTCCAACAAGTTTAATCCCCAGAAACACACACACACACACACACACACACACACACACACATACAAAACACACTAATCAGATGCTGATTCAAATACTCTGCTGTAAAGCCCTTGCCATGAAATACACACACACACACACAAAACACACTAATCAGATGCTACTTCAAACACTCTGCTGTAAGGCCCTTGCCATTCCCATTTCTACAAGCCTGTGGGCAATTATGATATCGTTGATATAATGGCCACATTTTGAAGAATAAGATGCTAGGAATTATCACAAACACCTTGCTCCCTCTCTTCATATATTCCTCACGTGAGTATGCAGAACATTTGTCTCCAGTGGCTGAGAATAAGGTTCGAAGTTGAGGAAGAAATGGGCCACTTAATGCTGGCCTCTAGCCTGAGTTAATTGTTCCAGCTTAGTTGCAGAGGAGAGAGAAAACTCCAGGGAGCACCAGCCACTAGCTCCGGTGGTGGCACTTTTAATTATCGTCTTCTTGCTTTTGATGTGTGAGGTCCCTTCAGTCATCCCACAGAGAAAGCCGAGGTTGACAGGCAGGATTCATGCATTGCTGCATCTCTCATCCATCAGGCATACTACCATAAACAAAACATTACTGTCGCCCATTGCGCTGTGCTTTCTGGATGCTGCCTCACGATTTGCACAAGTCATTTCTTAATAGAAGGCTCAGGTGGAGGAAGCAGAGTGGTGTGCATATGAGTGGGCTGTCTTGCAGCTGCGTCGGTGACAGCAGACACTTCCTCTCACACTTCCCCCAGTCCACAGCTTTGCATATGGCAACTTGGACCCCACAGCATCACAAGTGCAGCTTGAAATCTGCCGTGTGTGTTTCTCACCGGGAAACAAAGAAGCATATGCTAGATCCTCAGATATGCAACAGGTAGCTAAGACCACCTCCACCAGGCAGCTTAGAGCTGGAAAACCATGCAGGCTGGGGACACCGTGACACAGCTCATTGCAAAAAATGACCTCCTGAGACATGTTAATGCAGTTGGAAAATAGGAGCTTTGATCAATAACCAAATGCTAAAGAAAGGGGTGTATATTTTAGGAATTAAGTTACTAAAACAGACAGATTTTTCATAGTTTAGGCCTGACAGATAGAGAATGGTTCCTTACAAGGGTAAATATTTTTTTAATATTTAATAGATGACAATAAAAGTAAATTCAGTCAGGAGAGGAAGAAGAAGATGAGGCATAGACACCTCAACTTCCTTGCAGTATTTGAATCACAAGGTTTCTAAAACAGGTCTTGAGAATTCTGATACATTATCCAAGAAGGGAGGCAAACTGTCCTAGCCAGGACCAGCATTCCAGAGGAGCATTTGAGTCCTCCTGTATGCTGACCTCTATTATAAAAGTAAAAGTGAGTTTCTGAATGTGGGAACCACGTTTCAGTGCACATCAGACTTTGGGGGCAGCCTGAATTCTGGGACTCATAACAGAAAGAGATTTCAGGTAGTTGAGACGTTGGCAAAAACTTGAGATTCTATAGCCCAAAAAAACTTGATAAAAGCTAATCTTTAGCCAGTCTATCACTCTCTACACGTGAATATTCTTTTCCCTCAGCTTGCAGAAGGGGAAACCAAGGGGGGTCAAGGTGAAGGTCTCATCCAGTGTGGGTTACAGAGAGAAACACAGAAACCAAGAGAAGTGCTTTCCACTCAGGAGCAGCCCTAAAGACAGCCTTTCAACATTCACTGGGCTTCCAGGCAACCAAAGTGAAGCGCTTGTTTTCTGGGCTTAAAGACAGTGGGAAGGACTATTCATTTTCCATTTGAAAATTGTGAAAAGTAGACACCTGTACTATCATCCAATATCATATTGAGGAGAATCGTGAATGCAAAATGGGAAGGGATTTTTATGAGACAGGGCCTCACTTTTTTTAAGCTCGGGGTTATTTTATTGGAGTTTTAAAAAGTAAAAAAAAAAAAGTGATCATTTGTCAAGCGAGCAGTAAAGGCCAGTAGCTGCTTGGAGGAGGGAGGTAGAGAAGAGGAGAAGAAGCCCATGATGCTTGACTGAAGCTGACGTAGACATCGGCTATAAGGTAGCCAAGCAGCTATGTGGTTTAGACAGGAGCCTGAGACAATACATAAAGATGACCAAAGTATGAGAAAAAGGATATGTCAACTCTGGCCAGTAGCCAATAAGGCAGAATCAGTGAAAAGAAAAATGGTGGGCAGACCCAACAGAACTGCATGACCACCCTGGCATAATTGCCCAAAGTCACACTTTATGGTGCTGGCTGGCCTGGAAGTCACTGTGTGGCCCAGATTGGCATCAGACTCATGGCAATCCTCCTGCTGCAGCCTCACAGTGCCAGGATGATGAACATGAAGCACCATACCTGACTTAGAGAAACTCATAACAAACCTATATATACCTGTGGTTTCTGCTGCCAAGAAAATGGGTCTTTACATTTTTTTTTAGAGATTTATATTTGAACATCTTTAACACTTTAACATCTATGACATTTTCCTGCACAGTAATGTGTAATGCAGGCAGAATAGATAGATCACAAAATTACCTGTTTAAGATGCTATGAATATCTTTCAAAATGAGATCTTACTTTTATATTAGGCCATGTGAATAACTCAGTAGTTAGTGTGTTATCCAAAGATAAATTCAGATTTCAATAGTCTCTGTGTGTGTTGGCCTGTGTTTTACTTGTGTGTCCACAACCTTGTATGTGTGTGTGTGTATTTGCCTGAAGTTATTTTACCAAGTTGAGTTCTTATGTATATTGAGGTAATTTTTTTCTTGCTTTTCTTCCATATTAAAATTTGAGCAGGCTTCTTGGGAAAAATAGAGTAGATACCTTTTTTTTTCCTCTTTCTCCTGGAGGGACAATTTAAGGCTCAAGGTGTTACATAACAAGACACATGTCAACAGGCTTTAAAAGTAGAACAGTGACAACAGCATAGAGAAGGACCTTGGGACCCAAAGGACAGTCTGGTGGTGAGCTCTCTCCATATTCACTGTAGCTTGCTTGTTTTGTCTTTTCATATATAGGTCAGACTTAGAGCTGCACACGTTAGGATCCTTGGAACACCGACAGACACAGATTAAAAAAATAAAAACTTAAACAAAAGTTTGCTTTCTCTAGCAAAGGCCCAGGAAAGGTACATCAGTAACTGCTCTATTTCCTCCAAACACCAGGAAAAGCTTAGCACCACCCCAACTCATAATGAAGCTTCCATCCCAGTCCTTCCCCAGGATAATGTGAGGTAGAGCAAACTTCATTTGCTCACAGAAAAACAAACAGAAACCCCAAACCTGTTCTATTTTATTCCATTCTTCCACTGTATCATTTTCATGTTTAAACTCATAATTTGTATCTTTTTTATTGGGTATCCTTTGCTGTGGTGGTTTGTATGGGAATAGTCCCCATAGGCTCACATTTTTGAATGCTTGGTTCCAAGGTGACAGAAAAGTTTGGAAAGGATCAGGAGGTGTGGCCTTATTGGAGGAGGTGTGTCATCAGGGGCTGGCTTTGAAGTTTCAAAATCCCATGTCACTCCCCAGTCCTAGTTCGTTCTCTCTCTCTCTCTCTCTCTCTCTCTCTCTCTCTCTCTCTCTCTCTCTCTCTCTCTCCCCTTCTCTCTTTCTCTCTCCTTCTCTCTCTCTCCCTAGTGCTTGCATATATGCCTTCCTGCTCTCATGCTCCCTGCCCTGATGGTCACAGACTAACCCTCTGAAACTGCAGGCAAGTCCCCGATTAAATGTTTTCTTATGGCCTTGGCCATGGTGTCTCTTTACAACACAGAGAAGTAACTAAGACCCATGCTAAATGAGTGTAGCTATTATTTTACTAGCTTATTTTGTCACTGTCATATTAACTATTTGTTATTTATACACCATCAAACAAGTATTGGAGAATTCAAGGTTAGACTTCTTCCTTTTGCCCTGGAAACGCTTGCCTTCACCAGCGAACTTAGATTTCCAGGTCTTCTTATGTTGCTAAATAGCATCCTTTATTTTAGCCTGAAGAGAAGCCTCTGATGTAAGATCTCTCTGGTGATGATAAGCCCTCTTACCTCTGCTGGTATGGGGAGTACTTCATCTACCAATGTATAAAGGACAACTTTGCTTGACACAGTATTTTGGGGCTACTATTTTTCTTTAAAACTTTGACTTTATTATTCCCCTCTCACTTGCTGAGAAATTAGATACTTTGCAGCTCCCCTATATGTCATTCACTTCTTTTCTCTTTCTGATTCAAGAACCTCTGCTTCTGTTGACTTTAGACAGTTTGATTATAACTTGAAGTAACTTTACTCATGTTTAATATAACTGGAGACTTTTGAACTCCTTCTGCCTGGATATTTTTCTCTTGGTTTGAAAGTTTTCTTCTGTTATTCCTCTTTTTAAATTTTTTAATTGAAAAAATTAAACTTTATTTTAGAAAAAAAATACAACACAACCATACCCAGGGCCATTAAGACTGAATGGGAAAGCCGGGTGGTAGAAGTCTGGCAGTGGTGGTGCATGCCTTTAATCCCAGCACTCAGGAGGCAGAGGCAGGTGGATATCTGTGAGTTCAAAGACAGTCTAGTATACAAGAGTGAGTTCCAGGACAGGCACCAGAGTTACACAGAGAAACCCTGCGCCCCCCCCCAAAAGAAAGAAAGAAACAGGAAAAGGAGACCCACACACCTGCCCACTGCCCAGGGAAGTCTACCCTGGGGGACTTGGGGAAGACACAGGCCTGTCCAGCACCCCAAGGCGCACTAAGGTAGGGCACTGTTATAGCGACCACATATGTATTGGAGTATGGAAGAGAGAGCCAGAATGGTTTATGTCTTTGGAGAGAGGCAGATCTGAAAAGGTGAAGGTGGTGAAAAGCAGGCTAATGTGGATGACTTGCTTGCCACCTGGGGCCATGGTGATATAAGAGCCTGGGATACTACCAAGGCCCGTGTCTGTGTTCGTGGAGGTGACAGATTCATGGCATGTCTCTGTCAATGTCATGGCTCCCGTTATTACCTAAGACAGAGAGGATAGGGCTGCACAGAGTCAACCCAGCCCCTCACTGGCTGCAATGCCCATCACGGACTTCAGCACTCTGGAGAGCGCCTTACACCTCTCCTGGGACGCACAATGGAGCTGACCTCATTCAAAGTGGCCCAAGCAAGTAGGCCCTGGGGGCATGAGACTGGTAAAGTTGGTCTGCACCCCTCATCATGAGGCTGGGAAAGTTGGTCCTGCACCCCTCATCTGCCATGCGGTGGCGTGAGTGAAGGAAAGATGCCTTCTCCCTGTGACAGGTGGGAGAGCTGGTACTGCACCTCACTTGGGCAGCACAGTAGAGCTGCCCCTCATGATGTAGGTGTGGGTGAACTGGCCCTGAGAGTGAGAAAGCAGAAGAATCAGCTGTGATTCTTGCTCTTTGCTGCATAGGCTGATGGAATCAGGGAAGTGCTAAAGAGTGCACCTTGGTGGTGTAAATGAGGAAGAATTGGTGGACCGACCAGTGCCGCAACTACCCAGGCCCAGAACCAGGACTGTGAGTTGGCCCATCCAAACACCCCAACTATGATCTACTGGAGCACATAAAGGGGCCAGTCTTGCAGATCCAAAGCTGCAGGATCTCCATGAAACAGGACAACAATAGCATAACCAAGATTTGTCCCGCTGAGGGCCTGGTATTGATACTGTAGTGGATACCAGAGGCCTTAAACCAGACCAATAACTCTGCAATGAACACAACTCTCTATGACCAACATTTGCAAGTAAAGATATATGGACTAAAGTGTATATACTGTGTGACTCACTACAGCTTCCATGATATTTTTCTTTTTATTTTCTTTTCCCTTAAATTTTATTTGATTTTATTTTGCAGGGGAGGTTGCAATGGAAGAGGGTGGATGCAAAGGGAAGGGGAGGAGATAAATAGAATCAAGATATGTCATGTGAAAGCTATAGAGAATAAATAAAAAGAAAAAATGCAAATTAAAAAAATCACATACTGAAATTAACCAGACCCAAAGACTATACAACTCAATGGATTTCAACATATTAAAAATAGCCATTTGGAAGAGAAGCTGTGTTATGTCCTTCAGGTAAGCATTCTATCTCTTTATTATTCTCTTATCTTGCTTGAACTCATATGAACCACGCATTTGCCTTCTTTTTTTATAGAATATCTTTTGCTAACTGTTTGACAATTTCATACATGTAAACAATGCTTCTTGATCATATACATCCCCAGTTTCTCCCCCCTGGGGCCCCTGATGTGTTCCTGCCCCTGTTCCTGTCCTTTCCTTGTGTTGTAAACAACCACTAAGTCCAATCGGCACTGCCTGTTGGAACAGCTGCTGACCTTGCTGGCTTGCCTCTGTGCAGGTGAACCATGGCTGCAGTGAACTCCACATCAGTCTCTATGAATCTAGTGAACTCCGCTATGAGTCCAACAGGCATATCATGGCCAGAAGACAGGATTCCACAGCTCTCCTCCTCAGCTCCAACTCTTACATTCTTTCTGTCCCTCTTTGGAGATGTTCCTTGAGACTTGGAGATGGGGAGTGAAAACAGATGCCCCTCTTAAGGCTGAGCACTCAACAGACACTTCGCTGTAACAGTATAACCAGTTGGGCGGCTCCACATTAACTGTGACCGCTTGAGACAGACATGTCTCAAGCTAGATGCTGAGGGCAACACTAAACTATGGGAATAAAAGAAATGCTTAGAAGGCAGTTTGACAAAGATTCTCTAACGAAGCAGCAGTAGGAGGTTCCTGTCCCGAGCCTGTGATCTTCAGGGTCATGGACGTTTGACCAGGTTTACAATACCAAGCCTGAATGCCCTCCTGGGCAACAACCTCAAATTCAAACATTTGCTTCCTTGATGCTGCCCTGAAAGTTATAGAAGCCTTCTTCGTCCTTGTTATTTATTTTTCTCTTCTGTCTCGCCAAGTTAAAAGTTTGCTTAGCTCGATCAAGTCTACGAAGGAACTTCCTATTGCATTATTCATTTCATTTATTTTTTCAGCTACAGACCTCTGTGAGGTTATACTATATTTTAATCCCTTTGATGGGTTTCCTATAATGGTCACCTAATGTTTTACTTATATAATTTGAGCATTGCTCTATGTTCTTGAAGTTCACAGCATGCCTTTAAAAGACAATTTAATTTATATCTCAGGCTGCTCACACAGCTCCATTTCTTCATGGTCGAACTGGAAGTTTATTTTATCCTTTTGGGCATGTCATGTTTCCTTGATTTTTCTTATTCCTGTGGCTATGCATTGATTTCTACACTCATGTGGGTAAAGAGGTATTTATTCTAGTTCCCAAAGACTGGGTTTGTCTTTTAAAACAAGAGTTCTTCAACAAGAAGCTTGCCCAGATACTCGAAGCAGACTACTGGCATAGTCCCAAAGCATTGAGTACTTGAAGAAACCAGAAACCCTGAGTCACAGGGGCGGACACAGATCTGAAGGACCCTAAACCCTGGAATACAGTGGCCTGCCTGCTGCTGAAGCATTGCTAACAGCCAGAGTTGCTGAAGTCAACCCACTGGGAATGCAAGCCAGAGACAGAGGTCACCATGGAAACAGAAAGTCTGGACCCTTGTGGTCACCCCTTTACGTGAAGCAGGTCTAGAAGCTCATTCTGAAGACATCATCCTGGATCTGAGGCTCTGGTCACCTACTTAGGGCCAGGCCCCAGAATGGCTGGTGCAGTGTTGGGTCCATTGCAAAGTCCAGTCCCCCACTGTCCTTTATACGTAATATACTGATACAAATAGGAGCTCCCTGGACTCTTTGTCCTGGGGTTGGGGGAGGACATACCACGAACTAAGCATGCACTCTTTAATAAAAAGAATAGATTATGAAAACCTAGCAAAGAAGTAATTTGCTATGATTTGAGGACGCCTGTTCGCAAGATAGCAACACAGAAAACAGAGAAAGCTGAATTTAAAGCTTATGAAAAGAGGTCTCTTGGTTCCAAAGAAAGAGTGTAACAGGTCAAAACAAGATAATGTAGGTTTCTGGCACAGGGGCACCTAGTTTCTTTTCATAGGCTCAGCTCATCAGACATACAGAATTGATCCCACAACACCTGAGTTTGGAAGCAAGCACAGTCCCTTATCAATGCAGCACTCCAAGGAGCAATGGATTCTATTCAACCCACAAAAACTTCCTTTCCCTCCTTAAAAGATGACCATTACCAGGTTAAAAACAAGAGAAAGAGGTATATAATATGTTGTATTGCTTTGTGCTTGATCCTATAAAAACTTCAGGTGGCAAATGCTGTCTTTGTCAACATTTATCTGACATAGAACTTGTTTAGGATACTCTCCTCTCTGGGAAAGAACAAGATGGAAAAAATAAAGCCCGAAAAAAAAAACCCTCAACAATGATACCTGAGTCAACAAAAGTGAAGAGGGGGTCCCTGTGGAAGGAAAAAGACAGCCAGACTATCTCCAGACACCTCTTGACCTTTAGCAAAGAGCATTTCCTTTGTAAAACCAAGAGAAGGGAACAATCTGCCCACACATCTTCCTATTCAACCTGTGAAGCCTTACAGTACAGCCAACAGAAGTCCTTGACCTCAGATGCTCTCCAAAAGAAGAACAGACAGCTACCACACAGCTTCCTGCAGCTACCACACAGCTTCTAGAAAGTGAAGTCTCCGAAGGCCATTGAGACCTTAGTTTTGACCTTCACTTCAGCTCTCCATGGGGGCTGGGGCACTCCTAAGAGAGGCATCCAGAAAGGAAGTTTCAATCCAGAAGACTAGAACTGGGCTTCTCTTTGTCTTAGGTCCCAGTTCCGCCTCACCAAAATGCTGATTTGCAAGCTAACCAACCACTAAAAAGGGGGGTTAACCGGTCACCCTTAACAACCCCACCTAACAGCATGAGAATCACCCTTCCTTTCATTGTTTCTGCTTTTAGCATCTCACTCCTGGGTGCTGCTATAAGGGCTGTCTGCTGATGTAGTATTAAGACAGTAAATAAAATGGCTTATATATCATAAAACCTAACAGCCATCAAGGGAACATTTCCAGTATAAAGAAATATGTTTATTACACCTCTCCTTCTGACCTGAGCATTTATATGGTTACCTCAGGCCCAGACTTCCTAGTACTTTAAGCCAATCAGATTGGCTTTCTTAACCTAATTTTTCCAACACTGGAAATATTCTTTCCCATTATAGAGATTTCATTCATTCCAGCTTATAGTTCTTTCAAACCATGGTGTTCTGTGGCATAGACACACATACATACACATGCATGTACACCTACGTACACACATATCACCTTTATCCTATCTAGATCTTCCTTCTTCTTATACCCCACCTTCAGACGATAAAGCCAGCATCCATTCGGGTGGAGTGAGGAGAAGTTTTTGGATGGTGAGGGCAGACAAAGAGAATGCATAGATAGACCTTCAAGAGAAGAAGAAATCCAGTTTTAAAATAGACTATTTAAAAGATAATCACACTGTTAGGATTCATACCTGCTAGCCTAACTTCTCAACACACTGTACTACAAGAATATCCGTCTCGTCCTTTACCCTCGAGAGTAATTGCTAAGAAGTTCTGCTCTGTTCTCAAAATCCACTGCCTTCCATATGCTGTTTTCTGGGAAAAGGTAAAAAAAAAAAATCTAATCACACATGCTCTGCGCTAGGTGGAGTACTCCGCCCTTTCCTCTCCCACTGACACAGTCTTTATCCTTCTCTCTATACTCAAAGCCTCTGGAAAATGTGCACTGGCCCTGGAAGATGTGAGGAGCTCCCATCCTAAAGTCTTTCCAGCTCCCTAGTGACCAATGGGACAGTTCCAACTAGTATCCGAGAAGCCTACTCACCTGTCTGCCTACCTGCTACTCTGTGATCTCCCTGAGATCAAACACTCTGCTTTCCTCTCTTCCTTCCTCTAGCCACTCACCCACAGGCTGACACTGATGGTATTGCTAGGTGATGGATTCTACTGAGTGACTAGGTAGATGAAGCTCCAAAATGGTAGACTGTCCCTGTATCAATATGAGCCTTAGACTACAAAGGTGGGGGAAGAACCACAGATTTAGAGTACTCCATGACCTCCTCTCTTCTTTCTAAGATATGTTTCATTCTAAATTATGCATGTGCATATCTGTCTAGGTATATGAAGGTGAGTATAGGTGCCCACAGAGGCCAGAAGAGGACATCAGATCCTGTGAACCTGGAGTTAAGGCAATTGTGAGCTGTCCAAGGTGGGTGTTTGGAACCAAGAGCAGTCATGATTTGCCCTTTTAACCACTGAGCCATCTCTCCAGCCTGTTAATACCCTCCTTGCAAAAATAAGGCTGACAAGGAGGTGATTTATTTAAATCTACACAATCCTTCTTCCATAGAGCTATATATTCCTGTTCATTCTTGACGGTGGAAGAGTAGGTACGCATGCAGTACACCAGGCCCAGTGGGCACTGTGGGAGCAAAAGACACCAGTGCGGACTCCTGGGCTTTACAGTGTAGAAAGCATACAAACAAATCCATGGGAAAGCAGGCAGGACAAGGTACAGGGTGAGACCATTCAAGTCAGGACTGAATTCTGCTGTTGTTCTAAATTCATACTTGATTCATCAATGACTTTGAGTCTTTGATGTATGATTCCCCTCTGTATGCTGTGAATACCATTGGTCAATAAAGAAAATGGTTTGGCCTGATAGGGTAGAGCAAAGCTAGGCAGGGAAAACTAAACTGAATGTTGGGAGAAAGGAAGCAGAGTTGAGAGAGAAGTCATGTAGTTCCACTGAAACTTTACCCTGTAAGCCACAACCTTGTGGTGATACAGATTAATAGAAATGGGTTAAATTAAGATGTAAGAGTAAGCTAATAAGAAGCTAGAGCTAATGGGCCAAGCAGTGATTTAATTAATACAGTTTCTGTGTGGTTATTTTGGGAGTCTGGGCAGCCAGAAAACAAACAAGCAGTCTCCTACTACAAGTCTTGTTATTCATTTTAAGCTTTGCATTAAGGTTGCTTGATTTGTCACAATTCCTGGCATTTGAGGAACACTTTATACATTTTGTTGCTAAGACAAATATCTCACTCACCTCAAATTAGTCCCAGACCTAGAACTAAAAACTCAAGTGAGGGAGGAAGCAAATGACCGAGAATCTACAACATACATCTTCACGTACATTTTGTGAAGCACAGTTTTGCCAAATCATTCTTTAATCCCTGAAACAACTTACCCTCCCCAAATTATAAAGCCAACTCTTAAAATGTGCCAGCCTACCAGATCATTTCTGTGCTTCTTTACTAATTATGCCAAGTTTCGTTTTTAAGTGGAGTCTTGTGTTTGCAGGTCACCAAGATGACCAACTCCTAAGGTGTAAATTGTGGCACAAGAAGGGTACTGTGGGGTTAGGGCACATCTGCCAAGCACAAGTTCTGTTTGCACGTTGCCACCGCTGCTCTTGTGAAGGGACCCAGAAACTATATCATTACCAGTAATGATACCAACATTGAAATAAATTCAAGGAGTACAGAGGGAGAAAATGAAACCATGTAAAAGGGCCAAGGGACCACTGCAAGCAGTCAGTTACCAAGATTGCTGAGAAGACAGCAAATTTGCAGGTCATATGGTTAGTGACTTACACACCCTCCCTGTACAGAGCCCTTGTCACACTAAAGTGGCTCACAGGTACCCTCTGACTTTAAGGTGGCCCTTTGACCCAGTAGTTAGAATTATGGGCACAGAGTGAGATTTATAGATCCTGTGTTGATATCACTAGTGACCTGCAGAATTACCTTGTGCAAGCAACTTGACCTTTCTATGTGTCAATCAAAGAGTTATGTGACTGCTACATTTCCAGGAACTTAGTGAGAGCTGGATGCTTTCAGAAAACAAATAAGACATTTTTCTAAAGGACTGGCAAGTACCAGGTTGCAGGGCTCAACACCATCTCAGTTAGTGGGTGGTCATAACAAACAGCAATGAAGGGTTCTGTAGCATAAAGACTGCTCAGTTCAAGTTTCCAAAGCAGTTTACCACAGCCTACGCACATCAGCTCAAAAACAAAAAGAGAATCGGGGAAGATAACTCAGGTTTGTCTCATGGACTTTTTCTGGGGATTGAGAGAACACATAGGAACCTTTAATACAACATTAGGTATGTAGTAAATATACTAACTAAATACAAGGGAGGGGGAGATGTTCAAAGTGAAAAGAACATCTGACTTCCTCACTTTAATGATCCTCCCAACACTGAGAGCAATGTCCAGGATGCAGCAGGCATGGGCAGATGTTTATAATGAGTGTTGTGCATGCCAAGTACTGTACTAAATAGATGAAAAGGGGTGTTGGATAAAGACAGCAATAAAAAGACATGTTCCCAGTACCTGGGAACCAAGTCATTTATCAGGGCCTATAAACTCATATGTATTTTGACCTCTACCTACTGCTTCCAAACAGAGTACCCAGTGAGTTACATTCCACCCTAACCACTGAAAAGATCCTTGTCATTGTCTCTCACAGTCAACCTGGAGATTGCATTGCAAATGCCCCACATAGCATGTCTACCTATTCATAAACCTAACTCAGTTTTTATTTCTCCTCCTACATATGATCTTAAGAAGGACAGTAAAAGGACTAAGGATATAGCTCAGCTGGTAGGTTAGCATTAGAATACACAAAGCACTGTATAAACCCAGGAACAATGTATGCATATAATCCCAACAATCGAGAATTAGAAGCAATAAGATCAGAAGTGCAAGGATACCCTTCTCTACATTATCAATTTTGAGACCAACCTGGACTACATGAGACCCTATCTCAAAAATAAAATGGATAGTACATCTAGCCAAAGTTAAAAAGGTCAGGGATGAGACTATTGCAACAGTAGAGAATGACACAAATTTCTAGACTACTTGTTTATGTATCTGGCTTTTATCTTTGTAATATACAGTCTACTGGCAAATTGCCATGAACTATTGGAATCACTGATACTGTAGGACAATGGTCTTGTATCCTGTAAAGACTTGTCACTTATATTAGTTTAATAAAATTCTGATTGGCCAGTATCCAGGCAGGAAGTATAGGCAGGTAGACCAGAATAGGAGGATGCTGGGAAGAGGAAAGGCTCAGTCTGCAGTCATCATCCAGACACAGAGGAAGCAAGATGAGAATGCATCACTGATAAAAGGTGTCAATCCATCTGACTAACACAGACAAGAATTATGGGTTAATGTAAGATATAAGAGTTAATAAGAAGTCTGAGCTAATAGATCAAGCAGTTTATAATTAATTTAAGCCTCTGTGTGTTTCTTTGGAACTGAATGGTTGTGGGACCAGGCAGGACAGAAACCTCTGTCAACACAACAAAGCCCAAATTCCCTAAATGATTGTTTATAAATGTTTGTTCACATTTAAAAGGAGATATGCTATAGATATGAATACTTTGCTTTAGTATGTATCTAGTCTATTGATAACAAATTTTAGGTCAACTTTGTTATTATATGTATAGTTCTGCTCTTGTTTAAGGTATTGTGTTTGTGCAACTCATTTAAAAATGTAATGTATAATTAAGAAAATCAGGTTAATAGATAGTCATCTATAATAGCCAAGTATATAGTCATATTAGTTAGGTTTTCTAGATATATAGACATATATTTCAGTTAGATAATCTTCAAACCTTTCAAAGACCTACAGAATATGGCATTTAAAATGTTTTATGAACTTAAGACTTCTCACGACAATGAGCACATCTGTTCCTGGCAGCACCAATCTACTTCAAGAGGATGATGGTCATCAAAGAGGCTCCTTATAGAGTTTGTTAGCCATTTTGGCAAGAAACTGTTCTTGCCTGGACTGCTTGATGCTATGCTGTATGAACTGAACATGCAGAACACACAGAGAAATGACTGCTGAACTTGCCTAAAGGTAAGACCAACCTTTAGGGTGCCTGCTTCATGAAAGAGTCTGCCAGACATTCTGCAGGACACAGAAGAAAGCAACTGATGAACTTTGCCAGTACAAGGCATAAGAGATCTTCAAATTTCCTGCTTCACTGAAAAGTCTACCAGAATCTAGGGGCCTGTAGACTGATTCTGTAACATGGTGCCCCAATGTTACAAAAGAACTTTGGGTAACCTTGTCCAGGCAGCGAAATATCTCTTTCAGTTCTAGAGTTTTGGAGTTGTTCTAGAGTTGCTTATAATGCACTCTCTGTTTACTTAGGTAATATTTATATCTTTCTGGGGTCTCTGATGGAGTTTAAGAATATATTGTTATAATTATAGGTTTTTTAGTTATGATAAAAGATAAAGTAGATATAAATACTGTAACTGTAATTTTTGCTTGACACCTGTTTTGTTATATGTAATTTCACTATGTTAAAGTTAAAACCTTTTTTATTTGAACAGAAAAGGGGAAATGGTATGTGAAGTTCTTCTGTATATGAGTTACTTTTATTGGTTAATGAATAAACCTGCTTTTGGCCAATGACTTAACAGGATAAAGCCGGGTAGGAAATCCAAACAAAGACGTAGAGAGAGAGTAGGCAGAGTTAGGGAGAAGCCATTTAGCCACCATAGGAGATAGATGCCTCTGCTGGAGCCCTCTGAAACTTTGCTGGCAGGCCATGGGTGATGCACAGATTAAAGGAGATGGGTTAGTTTAAGATATAAGAGTTAGCTAGAAATACACCTAAGTTATTGGCCAAACAGTATTGCAAATAATATAGTTTCTGTGTGATTATTTCAGGTCAGTGCTGTGGGAAACAAATTAGCAGTCTCTGCAAACACACTGAAAAATTGGCTCTGGAATCAGGGTTATCATCTCATTTTAGATCCAAGCATTTCTGTTTCAAAGTGTGTTCCAAGGCCTCTTGTCTAGAGATGGGTTGCCCCTCCACGTAGAAGTTCAATCTAATGTTGACCAGATGGCCTAGGTCTTCTCAGAGAGCATGAGAGTTGACAAGACTTTCTGGCAAACATTATCAATGAAAATTACTAAGCTATGCATATGAATATAAACTTTGATTTTTTGTTTGTTTGTTTTTTGATTTTTTGGTTTTTCAAAACAGGGTTTTTCTGTAGCTAGTTCCTGTCCTGGAACTAGCTCTTATAGACCAGGCTGGCCTTGAACTCACAGAGATCTGCCAGCCTCTGCCCCCGAGTGCTGGGATTAAAGGTGTGTGCCACCTTTGATTCTTATCCCATTAGAATTCAGTACCTTTTTTTCAAATCACTGGTCACATCTCACATTGCTGCAAACATGTTAATCTAGTAAATATCACACCTGGAAGAGAAATATGTATTTGGGACATGTGTGTGGATGGGTTTGGGAAGGTCTTTTTCTTCCCTTCCAGGATACATTAGATTTCCCCAACTGGATAGGCTAGAGAGTTTATAGACAACATTGACAATGCCACTCTGGAATCACATAGATATTTAAAAGTAGCTGTGATGGTAGCCATGCCTTTCATTGTCCTGCAATGAAATACTACCTTTGATTTCTTCTACTTTGAATTGAGGAATGAGTGAAATTACAATTGCAGAGCTTCCTGTTAGCCTTCATCACCATGACAACCCTGAGCATAGTTTACATTAAGGGCGAGGGAAAATGACCTTCAGGAGTTACTGTTGACCTAAAGGACCTGCTACAAACTGGACTTTGGATGGGACTCTAGTCTCTGAACTCCATATACCTCCACTCTCAATCTCCAGGTATCCATCTAAGTACCAGGTCCCCAGATATCTATGGCAAGTTGAGCCTTTGTCCAATCAAAGTTTGAGCTTCCCCTGTCTCCAGCATGAAGTTACCAGAGTAAATGACCAGGAGTCTCATGAGGGAAGCCTTAGTGACACCATTGCTGGGTGCATTTTCCAGAGTGTTGCCAGTTCTTTCTCCTGGGGACCTATCTCTTTAATCAATGGATTCCAGCTTTTCAAAAGCTAGGTCAGGACAGCAAACTGATCAAATGATCAAGGTTCTTTTGGAGCAACCTTCCTCAGCTTCCTGAGGTTTCTTTTCATTAGACCCTTTTGACTGACTGAAACACCTCATTGCAGACCACAGTATAGACCCTGTGTTGAGTTAAGCATGTCCCAGCTTTCGGGGGTCAAACCCTCTGTGCTGCCTATCTGACCATGCCATTCATTCCAATAACTGCATTCACCTGACTGCTGTTGTTCTGGGCTCTGTCCCTTTCATTGCTGCCTGCTTTTGTAATCGCATCCCCTGCCCCTCATAATGTTTTTGGATGAACACTGAGCCTAAGAATTCCACTGGGAACCCAGGAGACTTTAGAAGGAGTTTTTATGGAAAAGTTATTAGTGCCCTTCCCTGCCCTCCCCCCGTTTTAACTTCCCAGTTCCCCCTTATCACACAGTTTCCTCAGAGAGATTAAGATGGATCTACTGAAGATCAGGAGAAATGATGGAACAAGGGAATCTAAAGGCTAGCA
This sequence comes from Myodes glareolus, assembly GCF_982192425.1. NCBI lineage: Eukaryota > Metazoa > Chordata > Mammalia > Rodentia > Cricetidae > Myodes > Myodes glareolus. The sequence goes on along the minus strand of NC_142034.1, from coordinate 76,350,322 downwards.
GCACGGCTATAAACCAGGGGAAGCATGACAAAGAAATCCACCTCAAGGGCCGCTAGTCATTCACCCACAAAGGTCAAGGGGGCGAGCATGCTTAAAGTCTCTTGATGCTAGGCATGGGCTATAGGGAAGACAAAGAGAAGCAATCTGCAGTATCCATTCTTTAAATAGTGGCTGACAGCACTGTCTGGACGGGGAGAAGCTGTCAGGGAACCAGGGTGAACCATGCACTTCCCTGGGAATGATGACAGAGATTCCAAACAATAACATTTGGTGTGTGTGTGTGTGTGTGTGTGTGTGTGTGTGTACATGTGTGAGTGCAGGCATGTGTGAGTGTATGTGTGTTTTAAGTACTTGTGTGTGTGTTTTAAGTACTCCAAGCTTTGCAAGAAACACAGTGAAACCATCCGTCTGGATTTGGAACAGACACCAAAGAAGATGCCACTAACTCCCAAGAAAACAAGTCAGTTCTGAATGTTCACTAAACACAAGTGGAGGTCAGGTCTAAATACTTGTCAGAGCTGTAAGATCAAACCCATACTAATCTACTCATTCACCCTTCTACCCCTGGGGAAAGCAAATTTCTACACACTCACATCCATTAGCTGGAGACCTATGAGTTTAACAACAAAGAGAGCATACAATTTTGTCAATACTTATGTGGATGACAGTTCAAAGAATAAAGTTGAAACTCAAGCACACTTTGTGGTGTGTGTGTCTTTTTATTATAGAGGAAGATACATGAGCTTCAAAGGAAGGTAGATTACCGGGAAATGGCTAAGAAATACATGTAGAAACTAAGAGGATGTAAGCTACCCTGGTAAAGTCACCTTGGTTCCAGTGTCTTGTCTTCAATGACATTCTCTTCTTCCTAGAATAAGAGGCACCTTCCTCAAGACAAACTATGTGCTCTGCCTTTAGATAGATAATGGGATGGCAGAGAACTCTTCTCACATTTGTTAATGCTCGATTGCCTTTGGCTTAAATAACTTGGCATCAACTAAGTATATTTTGAAAGGACATATTTTAATCTCCTTCACTCTCCCTCTCCCAACTACCTCATCTCTTCTAGAATGAATAGTCTAAGGCCAAGTGGGGACTAAGGAAAGAAGTGCAAAGTGGAGAAAGGAAAACCTGCCCAGACCCAAGATGTGGGGGGAGGGGAGAAATCAAGACATATTGTTCAATGAACAGACTTTGGCGGAAGTGATAAAAAAAATGCCAGGTTCTTTGTGATCTGAGAGTAGGAAGACAGCCTATAAAAACCTGTTTGATCCTCCCAGACACCTGGGAGGTGCTGCTGGTCTTTTGAGTCTGTTTCTATGTGCAATTATGTGCACTTGTGGCCACTTTAACCAAAGGAGTGGTGAAGGTATGAGGGTGCCCAAAATAGAGCTGTCTGTGGATTGTGTTCTATGGGCCTCACCTCTGTGGCATATGAATTACTGCTCTAACTTTTTCCTTAAGATTAATTTTAGAGCAATTACATTTTGTAGCTATCGTCTTTAGCTCACTGGAGCTCTCCCTGTTTATCTTGTGGGAGTGGAAAGTATTAATATTTGGGAAGTGTTTATTGATTTCTTCTTTTATGTCTTGGGATGGATTTGGAGTATACGAGACTTCTATTGTCTGCTTTGTTCTGTTCTCCTTACAGCTGCTCTTAAAAGTACAAACGCTACTGAACTAACTGTATAGCTTATGCAATTCAGGGCTCTGGGTTTATTAACCATCTGACACTGTAAATATCATTTTGAAATATTTCTCTGAATTTTTTTCATGGGCTTTTCACTCCAGGGAGAGAAAACTCTGAACTTCTCAATTCTCTCTTATAATGTACAGGGAACATAGGCAGCATGTCTTGGGGAAAGCATGACTCTTTCATAGATCATAATAAAATTAATTCTTTACAGAAAAACTCACACCGTAACTGCTAAATAAAGCCATTAAACCAGCTCCTTCTTTGAGAACAGGGCCTAAGAAAGCTGAAGGGGAGGGGAGTGTGATCTAGATCTCCCTGGGACAACTAGACTTCATTACTACTATTCTCCCAGAGTCAATTAGTAAAGTGGTGGACAGCTTCATTACATTTTCATTAAATCCAAAGTACACTAACAACGCCCATCACATGAGAAATGCTCAATACCCATTGTGCTAAATAAACAGCAGATACAATATAGAATCCAGGTACTCGGATACCAGCAAAAAATACCAGTGTGGTGCCCTACAGTTAGCAATACAGTGCTGAGAGCTGTGCAGACATGCTGAGCAGAAGCAAATGGTTAAAATAATAGTTTTTAGATCTGCACATCCCCCGATACGTCACATTATAGTTTTCATAACACATCATTGTATAAAATTTATCTTGTTCAATCTATTTTCAGTACAATTTGAAACGTTTTTATTATAAATCCCGACATTATTCACACATCTAAGATTAGTAGATTAGCATTGCTCTTGGTTCTGTTCGCATTCTTTCGCATATGTCTGGGTCTTTGATACAGGTCCAGCCATGTTAAACATCTAGGAATACTCTTCTCTGTTGACCAGTCTGATTGGCCTCCCAGTTTTAGGCCAGGGTAGCTGGAAACCTGGGGCATGCAGGGAGGGACAAATGTGAAAAGAGGAAATGAGGTTAGGGCATGGACATTGCTGAACAGAAAGGAGTATCCTTGAGTGGGAAGATGGGGATTGGGCCCCAGGGCAGCACCCACCATACCTTCAGGGCACATTATTTCTTCTCCTAGAATGGAATGAGAGGGTGGGGATGTAACCTCCTCGGATGTAGCCAAGGTCAAGGCTCCAGGGAATATTCTATAACAATAACTATCATCTGGCCCAGGGGTGAAAGCATGCAACATCTGGGCTCAGAAAGCACCTGAGCAGCCCTTCTGTAACAGGGAGAACAGAGGATAAACGAGCAGAAGCACCAAGGAAGGCAATTCTTCATCCCATAATGCCATAGGTAGCATTCATCAAAGACACACTTATCCAGAAACCACACTGAGTGTGTTGCACATTGACAGACTTCACATTTACAGCCATGTGAATTAGGTCTCACTACCAGTGTCCTTATTTTCATAGGAAGGGCTATCTAATGCTCATAACTTGTGACCTAATAACTCGATTTCTAAGAATGCTCCCTTCAAAAAACACTTAATTCTAAAACCCTCACCCACTAAGATGATTAGCAATATGGTATTTATTGTTTTAATACCTAAAAGATAGAAACTAAATGTTCAATGAAAGAAAAATGTTTGAAGTATATCTAAAAATTTTTTATTTTTATTTTTGAAGACCTTAAAAATACTGTTTTGAGGAGTCAACCTCAGGACCCAGCAACTCTACTCTTGGAAATATACCCAAGAGATGCCCAATCATACTACAAAAGCATTTGTTCAACTATGTTCACAGCAGCACTATTTGTAATAGCCAGAACCTGGAAACAACTTAGGTGCCCCTCAATAGAAGAATGGATAAAGAACGGATAAAGAAGGTGTGGCACATATACACTTTAGAGTTTTACTCAGTGGTCAAAAACAATGACATCTTGAATTTTGCATGCAAATGGATGGAAATAGAAAACACTTTAGTGAATGAGATAACCCAGACCCAAAAATATGAATTTGAACCTTCATCTGGCGATGGATGGAGATAGAGACAGAGACCCACATTGGAGCACTGTACTGAGCTCCCAAGATCCAAATGAAGAGCAGAAGGAGGGAGAACATGAGCAAGGAAGTCAGGACCACGAGGGGTGCATCCACCCACAGAGACAGTGGGACTGATCTACTGGGAACTCACCAAGGCCAGCTGGACAGGGGCTGAACGAGCATGTGATCAAACCAGACTCTCTGAATGTGGCTGACAAGGAGGGCACTGGGTTTTGATTCTACTGCATGTACTGGTTTTGTGAGAGCCTAGTCTGTTTGGATGTTCACCTTCCTAGACCTAGATGGAGGGGGAGGGCCTTGGACTTCCCACAAGGCTGGGCACCCTGACTGCTCTTAGGAGTGGAGAGAGCGGGGGAGTGGGAGGAGTGGGAGGGAAATGGAAGGAGGTGAGGAAGTGGAAATTTTTAATAAATAAAAGAAAAGAAAAAATACTGTTTTTACAACATGAAAATCTCCAGCAGAAGTTTTGGAGTTTGGTATAGTAAGCACCCCTGCCCCTAATCTAGCTTTTTTTTTAAACACCGGTTAAAAGAATTTTTATTTTCCAACATATGAGCAATTTTTTAATTTTTAATTTTTTTATTTTACATCTCAACTGCAGTTTCCCCTCCCTTCACTCCTTCCACTCCCTACCCTCCTCCCCTCTGCCCCTACCCAATCCATTCCTCCTCTGTGTTTGTTCTGAAAGCAGAGGGTCTCCCATAGTTATCAACAAAGCATGGTATATCAAGTCACAGTTCTAAGAGTAAGCACCTCCCCTTGTATTTAGATTGTGCAAGGCAATCAGTATGAGGAATAGGTTCCCAAGAGCCAGCCAAAGCATTAGAGATAGTCCCCTGCTCCCATTGTTAGGAGTCCAACAAATAGAGTGGTGGGGGAGAATTGTCTGTATTCTGTCAATCATGTTTTAAATAAACGTTGATTGGCCAGGCAGGAGGTGTAGGTGGGAAAACCAGACAGGAAGTGGAAATGATGCAAGGAGAGCAGGAGAATTCTGGAGAGGAGGAAGTTGATTCCTCCCACTCCTGCCCAGATCACCGAAGCAGGAGGATGTGAGCTGCCCCACTGAAAAAGGTACTGAGCCACATGGCTAAAATAGATCAGAAAAATGGGTTAATCAAGATGTAAGAGTTAGCCAGTAAGAAGCCTGACCTAATGGGCCAATCAGCATTATAACTTACTGAATCCTTTATGTGATTTTTCTCTGGGACTAAACAGCTGGGGGCCCAGGCAGGACAGAAATCCGAACAAGCAGGCCCCCTCATGTTACATAGACCAAGCTACACAACTGTCCATATATGTAGAAGGCTTAGGTGGGTCCCATATAGGCTCCCTAGTTGTTGGTTCATACTCTGTGAGTTCCTATGAGCCAGGTTAGATGTTTCTGTGGGTTTTCTTGTGATGTGTTTGACCCCTCTGACTCCTACAATCCTTCCTCCCTCTCCTCAGCAGGATTCTACAAGCTTAGGCTACTGTTTGGTTGTGGGTCTCTGTGTCTGTTTTCATCAGTTACAGGATGAAGGCTCTCTGATGACAATTGGGTTAGTCACCAATCTGATGACAGGATATGGAAAGTTCAGACTACGTATCCACTATTGTTAGGAGTCTTACCTGAGAGCACCCTTGTAGATCCATGGAAGTTTCCATTGTACCAGGTTTCTACCTGTCCCCAAAAAGTGTCCTTTCCAAAAAGTGTCATTTTTTCAGTACTCTCCCCTCTACCCACCTCGACAACCAGATCTCTCAAGTTCCCATCCCCACTTACTCCCAGTCTACCCAGGAGATCTCTTCTATTTCCCCTTCCTATGTGTCCTTCCATTGGGTCCTTCTTGTTACCTAGCCTCTCTGAGTCTGTGACTTGTAGTATGGTTATCTCTTACTTTACAGTTAGTATCCAATTATGAGTGACTATGTGCCATGTTTGTCTTTCTGGGTCTGGGTTACCTCACTCAAGATGATGTTTTTTTCTAGTTCCATCCATTTGCTTCAAATTTCCTGGTGCCTTTGTTTTTAACAGCTGAATAATATCCGTTCTGTAAATACCAAATTCTCTTTATCTATTCTTCACTTGAGGGGCATCTAGGCTGTTTCTAGGTTCTGACTATTATGAATAATGCTGCTATGAACATAGTTGAACACATGTCCTTGTTGCATGGTTGAGTATCCTTTGGGCATATACCCAAGAGTGGAATAGCTGGGTCTTGTGGTAGATTGATTCCCAGTTTTCTGAGAAACTGCTACACTGACTTCCAAAGTGACTGGACAAATTTGTACTCCCACCAGTAATAGAAGAGTGTTCTCCTTGCTCCACATCCTCTCCAGCATAAGCTGTCATTTGTGTTTTTGATCTTAGCTATACTGATAGATGGAAGATGGAATCTCATAGTCATTTTGATTTGCATTTCCCTGATTGCTACAAATGATGAATATTTTTTTAAGTGTTTCTCTGTCAATAGAGATTCTTCTGTTGAGAATTCTCTGTTTAGGTCTGTACCCCATTTTTTAAATTGGATTATTTGTTTCTTTGTTGCCTAGTTTTTTGAGTTCTTTATATATTTTGAAGATCAGCCCTCTGTCGCATGTGGAGTTGTGAAGATCTTTACCCATTCTGTAGGTTGCTGTTTTGTCTTATGGACATTGCCCTTTGCCTTTCAGAAACTTCTAGGTTTCATGAGTTCCCATTTATTAACCATTGCTCTCAGTGTTTGTTCTACTGGTGTTCTGTTCAGGAAGTTGTCTCCTGTGCCAATGTGTTCAAGGCTATTCCCCACTTTCTATTCAATCAGGTTCAGTGTAGATGTATTTATATTGTGTTCTTTGATCCACTTGGACTTGAGTTTTGTGTAGGGCAAGAGATATGAATCTATTTGAGTTCTTCTACATGTCGACATCCAATAATGCCAGGACCATTTGTTGAAGATGCCTTTTTTTCTCCATTGTATAATTTTGGCTTCTTTGTCAAAACTCAAGTGTCCATAGGTGTGAGGATTTCTGTGTGGGTCTTTGATTCAATTCCATCTACCAATGTGTCTGATATCATGTAATACCATGCTGCTCTTATTACTATAGCTCTGCAGTAGAGCTTGAGATCAGGTATAGTGATACCGCCAGCCATTCTTTATTTGTACAGGATTGTGTTAGATATCCTGTATTTCTTGTTTTTTCATATGAAGATGAATATTGTTCTTTCAAGGTCTGTAAAGAAGTGTATTGTAATTTGGTGGAGATTGCATTGAATCTGTAGATTTCTTTTGGTAAGATGGTCATTTTTACTATGTTAATCCTGCTGATTCATGAGCATGGGAGATCTTTCTATCTTCTAATATCTTCTCCAATTTCTTTCCTCAAAGACTTGATGTTCTGGTCATATACATCTTTCACTTGCTTGGTTTGAGTTACCCCCACGATATTTTACATGGTGTGTGGCTATAGTGAAAGGCATTGTTTCCCTAATTTCTTTCTCCGCCCTTTATCATTTGTTTATAAGAGGGCTACTGATTTTTTTGAGTTAATCTTGTATCCAGCCACTTCACTAAAGGTATTTATCAGCCGAATGAGTTCCCTGGTAGAATTTTTGGAGTTATTTATGTATACTATCATGTCATCTGCAAACTGTGATACTTGAACTTCTTATTTCACAATTTGGAACCCTTTGATCTCCTTTTGTTGTCTTATTGATCTAGCTAGAACTTCAAGTACAATATTGAATAGATATGGAGAGAGTGGGCAACCTTGTCTTATTCCTAAGTTTGTGGAATTGCTTTGTGTTTCTCTCCATTTAATTTGATGTTGGCTGTCAGCTTGTTGTATATTGCCTTTATTATGTTTAGGTATGCCCCTGGTATCCTTGCTCTCTCAAAGACTTTTTTTTTATCATGAAGGGGTGTTAGATTTTGTCAAAAGGTTTTTCAGCATCTACTGAGATGACCTTTTGGGGTTTTTTTTCTCTCTCAGTTTGTTTATATGGAGGATTACATTGACAGATTTTCATCTATTGGACCATCCCTGTATCTCTGGGATGAAGCCCACTTGATCATGGTGGATAATATTTTTGATGTGTTCTTGGTTTTAGTTTGCCAGTATTTTATTGAGTATTTTTGCATTAATGTTCATGCCTCCAAAGTTTTTAGCGAAATTAAAAGATACAAAACTTCCTATTCAGAATGATCACAGCAGCACAAATTTAAAACTGCAGATAGAAGGGTTTCTGGCTTAAAATAGCAAGCTGACTATGCATCGTCATTTTTGCTGGAAAGGATATTAGTGTATAAAAATAAAAAATAACTGAGAGCTACTGTTTTCTGATTCTGTTAAATCAGAAAAGTTCAATATGCATTGAAAAGGATATGGATGAATAGCATCTTCACAACATGGCCAGAAGCCTGAGTGATAGTTTCATCTACAAGCATTTCTCAGAAGGTCTCAACACAGCCTAGGTCGCCAGGGCTATTATTCATTTAGAGGAAGTCAGAGTACTAACATGACTCCTTAAAGGGCAGTTTCTTGTATCTGAGACTAGGATATAAATTAGAACCTGTCTGTCACATGCTCCCATTAGAAAACAGATGCAGCAAAATGTAAATATGGCTGCTTCAAGGAAGCCTCTCCACCCAGTCTGAGCATTGGAAAAGGAGCAATAATCACAACTAATTGAAAATTTCCAGACGACCATGATTGTAATGGTCTACAAGGGACTATAGTGTGTACCAAAAGGTACTTCATGAGACAAGACTAAGACATGGTCACTCTTATTTGTTTTAATGGGATGTCATCTTGTTAGATTTTTGAGCATTTCAAAGAACACTTGAACTTAAAACATGTAAAATGAATGTATATAAAATACAAATAATATATATACACGTGTACACACATATTAAAATTATGAACTCCTTTAAAATATGAGGGGAAAATGGTCCTCCCGGAGAGTCTATCTCAGAAAGACTAACCAGCTATTGGCACTGGCCATAACAACAAGCAAAAGGAGAACCCTACTGTCTTTAGCACCAGACATCACAATGACTCGTTAAAATGAAGGCCCAGCAGATGCTCCGGAGTGAGAAGTCACCTGTGCTCTGAAGCATGAGGGGAGCTAAGTATTCTGACCACTCAACCCTTAGAAGACTAAACCCCAGGAAGACCTTATTAATTATAATGAAGTCCTGGTAAGGCACACAAAAAATGTCCAATCATTTGAACCATGTGCACACCATATTGTAATGGCAAAATAATGGGACCGGTGATGTCACCCTGGCAAAGCCTGGGGGTGGGGGCAGGTGTCTAAACTAATAACAAGCAACTTGCATTTATATCACATTTGATTTTATTACCAAGGCCCAAGACCTAACCAGTTAGAATACCAATAAAGAGCCTAAAACTTCCACCTATCTGAAACTGTAAATTTTTCCCTTGGTTATGATGGGGATAGTTATAATCCTAAAAAGGCATAAAACAATAGCTGGTTAAATTATTATAAATTTAGTACAGGAAGTGGAAGAAATTCTCTTTAGATAAAAACAACATTGAAGGCATCTACACCTTAAATTGAATTTTTAATCAGACTGTAAAAACTGCTGTAGTGGTCATTAGCATGTGTGTGTACATTTCCTTCCAACATGACTTGCAATAGTTCAGACTTGTTCAGCTTGCCACAGTGGGTCTGAATGCCCCTCAGGATGGCTATGAATGTGGCCTAACAGTAAACAGTGAACTTTAGAAAAGAATGTATTCCATAAGTTTGAAAAAAAATATGTCTTATTAAATTAAAACGTCTCAGTCTATCAGTTCTGTAAGCATTGTACAAATATTTAGAAGTCGCAAAAACGTTTATAGTTAAGTTGATAAAATTCAAACATTAGGCTTCTCATCAACTACAAATTAGTGGTTTTAAGTGTTTTGATTTGTTTTCCCTAAGCACAAAGATTTCTTGGCTACTAACCAATTTATTTATAGTTGTTTTTTTCTCATCCAAAGATGTTAAAATGGTGGAGAGAATATTAAAAGGCAGAGGGTGAAGAATGCAGTTTAATGGTCGAGAGTATGAGCAAGGCCATGGGTTCAGTCTCCAACACTGGAAAGTAAAGTGAGTCACAACTTACATCAAGAAAAGAAAAGGGGCAGAGAGTTATATTTTGAGATTTTTCTGGGTGCAAGAAGATATAAATAAGTGATGATTAAGAGGTGAGAGTGAAGAGAGGAGAGGAGGCAAGAGCAAAGCCTTGGACTGACAGGTCTCTATACTTTCTTCTACTCCAAAACTGAAAGAAGAGAAATTGGAGGAAACATCTGAGAATCAGCTGACTGATGAGAATACCAGGAGATGTTTTAAGGAAGCGAGAAAAGAGACAGCAAAATTCAAGGAAATGGAGCGCCCAGAGTGCAGTTTTAAGCATTATGAGACGAGCTCTCAAGCTGCACCTCACCTGTGCCCAAAACTCCTTCCCAATAGGCAACGGGTTATCCTATCATAAGGTTTGCCTGATTTGTATTTCTTCTTTATAACAATTACTTAAAACAAAAAAAGTAGCCATAAGCACTAAGTTTAGAGTCGGATGAGAATTCTCAGACCGAGCCCTCTACCCTCAGGCAAGTTGAAAGATGCAGGGATGTGGAAAAGTGGAAGGACCAGACAGTTGTATGTGGACACCCAGACCTGGGATTCAGGAATTTCAGTAACTATGGCAGCAAGGGGAGTGTTCAACATACAATCCAAGAGCAAGACACAAAACATGCAAGACCAATACCATGAAAATTTTCACAAACACAAAACTCTGGAGACTCATCTTAATCAGGGTTACTATTGCTGTGATGAAACACCATGACCAAGCAACTTGGTGGGGAAAGGGTTTATTTGGCTTCCACTTTCATATATAGAAGGAAATCAAGACAGAAACTCAAACAGGGAAAAAAACTTAGAGGCAGGAGCTGATACAAAGGCCATGGAGGGGTACTGCCTATGGGTTTGCTCTTCATGTCTTGTTCGACCTGCTTTCTTATAGAACCCAGGACCACCTGTCCAGGGATGGTACCACCCACCCAAAATAAGTGGGGGTCCTTCCCCATAAATCACTAATTAAGAAAATGTACTACAGCTAGGTCATTTTTCTCAACTGTTATTTCCTCCTTTCAGATAACTCTAGCTGTGTCAAGTTGACATAAAACTAGTCACCACAACTTACAAATGAAATTTTAAGAAAAGACAAAATGTTTTTACCAGACTCTGGAGTGAAGTTCAGAGTCCTTCCCACAATCAAATCCATAGAAAAAAATCTTTTTCCATTTGAAAAACTATATTCATAACCATAAAATAACCATTGCTCGAATAAACAAGATTCAGAGTCTTTCAGACTATAGTTGAGATGAACACAGTCTGCTAAGTACAAAGGAAGGTACAGAGAGACATGAAAGGCTAGACCGCTCCTTTTTTCTTTCTTTCTTCCTTTCTTTCTTCTTCTCTCTCTCTTCCCCTTCCTCTCTCTGTCTCTCTTTCTCTGAAACCTGTCTGTTGGTCAAAGTCATGACTTACAGTGATCCACAATCCATGAAACATCAAGCTGTCATGTTAGCAGCAAGCTTGACCACCAGGATTCTCCTAAGATGAACTAGTGTATTCCCATGATCTCAGGAACTTCCATATTCTTCTCTGGGCCTTTGTTCTCACATGTGACCAGTGAAAGAACTCTTAGCATTCAGAGGATGCTAATAGTTTTTAAACATTTTATTTATGTATTTAGTATATATTTAGCATACAAATTCTAGGTTTGATTAAGGCATTTTTCAAACATAGGATGCTAATAGTCTTTAAATGTCTTTTTTATATATCTAGTGCAGATTTAGTATATAAATGCTAGGTTTGATTAAGACATTTTCCAACAAAATTTGGTTTTGTTGATTCTCCCCCATCTCTCTCCTCATCCATCTCCCTTCCCCTTGCATTCTTCCACACCCAACCTCTCTCTACCACCTACCTTCCTCTTTCAAGTTACACATCCTCTTTGCCTTCTCCCACCTTCTTCAACATCTCTTTCCCCATCTAGTAGTCTCATTTCTAGCTTCATAGTCTATAGTTACATTTACATCCTATTAAATACTCGCATATGAGCAGTTAAAGTTAGAATTAACATATGAGAGAGCCATGGTTTTGTGTTTCTGAGTCTAGGCACCTCACTTAATATAATACTTTCAGATCATCTACCTTTCCTAAAGGTTTCATAGCTTCATTTTTCTTCATAGCTGAGTAAAATTCCACAGTGTATATGCACCATTGTTCATTATCCAGTTATCTCTTGGTGGGCATCTAGGCTGGTTCCCATTCCTTGCTACTGGGGACAATGCAACAAAGAGCATGAATAAGCTAATATCCTAAAAACTTCGTAAATGATTCTTTCTATTTCTAATGTTCTCATAATTAGTACTCATTTATAGAATGGATCTTCTTAAGAACCCCTGTCTTTGTGAGGAAAATGAACTTTCACTCGAAACCTAGCACAGCTACAACCAATACCTTTGGGGCGATAAAGCTCGAATTGGGAACGTTTGCTCTTTTACATAGAATGAGGGTTCAGCTATGAAAACACCATAACCTCAAGTAATAAGAATGTCACCACAGAGAGAAGGAACTTCATGCTCCCAACAAGACTGGCTACAGAGATACACATCATTGTTCTACAAAAGGACATGAACTAGGGATCACCTTCATTCAACAAAGTTAGTTGAATGTCTAAATTTTGAAAATGCTTATATTCAAACTACAAAAGATACAAAAGGTACAGCAGGGCCTGTACCCCAGGGTATAGGAGAGTTACCCATTGAATGGATTTTGAATTCTTTCACCCTATGCCAGCTTTGTGGCTTTAGCCAAGTTACAGTTTGGCATCTGTGAAACATGCCAATATTAAGAGACAGTAACATATGCAAGGCGTATCATTTAGCGTCTCAGGCATAGGGAAGTCTCATTACATAGGAATCACACAAGCTAGATGGAAATACACACAGACACAGTAAGCAGGATACTCTCGTGAAAGACAAGATGGAGTTAGCACTGCAGAAAAGGTACAAGTGAGAAGTCAAAAGAGCAGAGACCAGGGGAAGTAAGGCCAATAGCTCGCAGTAGTGATGATAAAACAGCTAAAAGACGAGAGAATTCTGACTTCTTTCTTTTCCTACAACCAATCTCTCTAGCATCGGAAAAGTCTTAAAAATCATAGTTGGCAAAAGAGTTGAATGGCAGTGTGATCCCACAGAGAAACAAGAAAGACCCTAGTGGTTTTCAGAGTCAGGAAAAATATTTAGGCTACTTAATTAATTTATTAGCTATGCTTAGTTGTCATACTATTGGTCCCTGGAAATTTAAGAGTTAGAAAGACCATATAACCAATATTGTGTGTTTGCTCCTATAGTTAACTGAAGTGAGAGAAGATCTTTCCTTACCTATTTTTCTAACTAATGGGTAACTGTTGACACTATAAAGCTATTATTAAAAATCTCATTTCACATATGTATGAGGTTCAGTTCAGAAGTGCAAATACAATTCTCAAAATCATAGCTAGTACATAGAAAGAGGACCTTGTTTGAGAGTTCACACAACTCTAGTGCCTGGTTTGGCAATGTCTTTCTCCGTCTGGGTCATTGGAATAAAACACCTTAGGCTGAATAACTTAACAACAGAAATTTGTTGCTAATAGTTCTAGAGTCTGAGAAAGTTCAAGGGCAAGCTTCCTGGAGAATAAATGCCCAATGATATCTTGCTTTCTGTTTATCAAGGGACCCTGTTGCTAATCGATTACATGGTGGAAAGGAGAGACAACAGAGTTAGCTCAAGCCTTTATCATAAATGCATGAAATCTATTCAGGAATTAGGAGACCTCATGCCTTAGCCACCTATCAAAGGCCACAAGCTCTTCCTGCTATCACACTAGGCAGTAAGCTCCAAGGATTCCAGGGGCACCAGCATTCAGATGACAGCGTACTTATATATGTAGCCGCACCCAGAAGCTACGTTGAGTGGATGAAGTAAGCATTTAGTATTCACAAGCAGCATTGTTTAGAGTTGCACACTCTACTCCCTCCCTTTCTTAGAATAACTGAGAGTTGTATGTTTTTCACGATTGCTTCCAGGCCTTAATTTCACACTATGGACACTAAAATGTGGTCAATGGTTGGCATTTTTAAATGAGAAAACCAGCTCAATCTTAGTGAGTGCTTACCATATTCCCAGCATTATACAGTGTGCTCAGCCTATGAACTCCTTTAATTCTCACAAAAGGCCCCTGATTCGATTACTCTTATTTTCATCTTCATGACAAAAAAAAAAACCACTGAGGCACAGAAGGGCTAAAGAAAATGGCAGAGACAGCCTGCACTCCCCCTACCTCTGAACACATTGAGATCCTCCACAATTTCATCATAGACATCAATCAACCGGACTTTAGTCCTTGACTGGAGAAGTAACTGTGTGTCTTCTGTCTTCTTAGAATAAATCACCATGGTGACCCTCTAAGCGATGGCTTGTTGGGAGGAGTTCTGCTGACCCTCAACCATAAAACTAGATTCCAAGAAGAAGGGGGAAGTACTACCAATGGTGAGTGATGGAGAGTGAGCTATTAGAAGTGAAGCAGCCATGGTAAGAACAGCTGCCTTGTGAATCTCTCACCTGCCTCTTCTTGTCCATCCTCCCCATTTTTTAGGTGAGTCCTTATTCAACTTTACATGTTAAAGAACACGTTGACTTTTTTGGCCATGATATAGTACAGTGCTTACATATGTCTTTCTTTTGGAGACTTGTCTGTAAGAAATGGCTTCTTCTGAACTTGGAAGTTCAGAGTCAGAGTCTAGTTTATCCCATAGGCAGTCTAGCCTATGAGAAGGTATTCAGTGGGTGGGGAAATCTCTTCCCTGGGAAAAGAGGAACAAAGAAAAAAATATTCTTGTTTTCCTGCTCTAGGAAGACTGAAGCCCCTCTAAATGAAAAAGCAACTTTCATTCCTCAGTAGTATATACATAAGACTTTTAGGCAAAGCCTGTAATAGAAGGAATATAGCAGGCTGTATTAATGTCAAATTGGAAAGAGCTAATAGCAAAGTATTTTCTGTAAGTCCAAACATACAAAAAGTCAATGGAATAACGGAGCTCCTGCCCAATAAAGGTAAGGTAAGATGGAGAAGATACCGTCCATTTCACGGAGAAGGCACCAAGCAAGAACTGTCCCTCTTCTTGCCCTCATGGCTTTGTGCTTTCCCTCAAGTCTTTCTACAGTGCTTTTTCCTGGGGCCTCTCATCTTCACTGTGTCAATCTTCCTCCTTACTCTCTAAAAATCTGTGCAATATCATGTCTTTCCTCACGTGTCCACATAGCCTTCCCATCCCTGTGTCATCTTCCACATATTTCTGCTATTATTATTTAAATTAAATTAGGAGGCAAAAAAGAGAAAGCAAGAGAGAAGATGAGGAGAGGCACACATGCATGGTCTTATGATGGTATCGTTGGTAGCTATGTATGATTAACTCCAAATTACAAATGAAAACACAACTTGGCAATAGTAACTTGCCTGAGGTCCTGGGGTAAATGTGGGTCAGAACTAAGACTCTCTTCTCTGTTGTCCAACTATTCCATTCTGGCTCACAAGTCTTCTTCCTTATCAGCCATGATTTTCATGATTCTATGGCAATCTATGAACTAACTGCTTGGAACAAAAATCCTAATGCTGCTTCATTTCCCACTGCACCCAAGCCAAAAAAAAGCACAGACTTGGTCAAGATTTTTTGAAATGAAGAGAGAACAGAATGGAGCCAGAGAAGAACCAAAGAAGGATTAAGAATATGATGCTTAGACATAGCTCAACAGTGGGGTGCTGGTCTAGCATGGGCAAAGCAATGGATTTGATCCCCCACGGTAAGGGCAAAAAGGAGCAATGTGATGAGCAAAAGAATAAAGAAAGATAGACCTGCAATAAAGTGTGTGTAAGTTGAGTTAATCCAAAGAAACTAAACCCATGTCCTGTTGTTCTATAGCAGTCCTGCAGAGACTAACATGGGAAGATAAATTGAGACTGTAAAATACAAGTACAGCAGTAGGATTGCACCTGCCAGCAGCAGCGTCTGGTACACATTGTCTTCTATCATCAATGGGTGCAACTCTTTTAAGGATATTATCTAACAATTGGCACAATCTTGCTGTGTGAGACAGGCTGTATTTTAACAGTCCCTGTAACCAGAGTCACCCAGTGTGCTGAGGCTAATGGTTTCCAGGTGTTTTGCAATCAGGACAGCCCATCAAGTAGGGCACAGGGTAGCAGCCCCTGTCTTTAACAGGTCTGCACAGCAAAAGCTTTAACCCTTATTCCTTTTATTGATTTCCAAAGTAAAATTATCTCATTGCAAGATTTTCAAATGGTGCCAAAACATACACCTTGTAAAATACAAAAGGCTCCACTGTTTCTCTTTCCTGCTTCCATTTCTAACTTTCCTTTTGGAGATAAACACCAAGAGTCATTGGATTACAAGCTAAGATGCGTGTTGTATTTTGCACACATAGGATGCTTCACTGAGTGCAAACCTTCTTATACTGTTTCAAATCTTTTTCATTATTTTTAGTATCTGCATAATATTCTCCTACAGAGATATACCATTGTTTAATTGATAAACATCTACTTTTTTACTAGAGCTGTTTCTACCTTTTTTCATTAAAAATAAGGCTGAGGGTGCAATGAGACAGCTTAGAAGTTCACTTGCAGCCAAGAATGACAACCTGAATTCGCCCCCTGGGACATACATAGTGGGAAAAAAAAGTGACTCTTGCAGATTCTCTTCTGAACACACACAATAATTTTTTACATAATAATAAGACTGCAATGACAATCTCTCTAGAGAAATACGTGATGATGTAGATGATGACAAGTTGTAAACATCTTGTCATATACACACCTGAGGATATAGATGGTATGACAGCTTATTTTGCATTTTATGCAGATATTTTTTTGTAGTATAGATTTCTAGGCTGAAAGTCCTGGCTCCACAGATGCGTGCTTACTTAATTCTAACAGAAATGCTAGATTTCTCTGGAAAGAGTTGCTAATGCATACTCCCCTCACGTGTTGCACATGATAGAATGTTTGAGAGTCCAACCCAGGCACAGGACTTCTATCACAGGAGCTCCGATTTCCTTTATAATGAAATGAAAATGTCTCTGAGACGAATCTAAGTTGGTACGGAGCGTTGGTAGAAAACCAGCTTGGAAATCATTCTTGAGGCCAGAACGCTACTGCTCTGAAAGGATTTGTGTAAAATCCCAAAGTTTCTCCATGTAGAAGAGGGTGGGTGATTTCTGTCCCACTTTCCTCAACCCCACACAGCCTTTCTCACATAGAAGAATAAGTCTCCAATTTCAAACGTCTATGGAAGTCTGCTGTTAGCTTGATGTCTGTTGATGTGAATCACCATGGCCAAAAGCAGCTTAAAGGAGAAAGAATTGTTTAGTTTACAATCCCACGTCCAGTCCATCATGGAACTGGGGCAGGAACTAAAGCAGAGACCACAGAGAATGGTGCTCACTGGTTCACTTCCTCTGGCTTGCTTAGGTTGTTTCTAATACAGCCCAAGCTCTCCTCCCTAGGGATGGCACTGCCCACAGTGGGCTGGGTACTCCAAACATCAACCAGCAATAACATAAAACTATCTCACAAACATAGGGATGGGCCAGTCTGATAGAGAGCAATCCCCCCCAATTGAGGTTCCATCTTCCTAGGTGTGTCAAGTTGACAGTCAAGATTAGCCACCTCAGAAAGTATGGTTAGAGGGTAAGTAGAACAGGTCAGGGTGCCCCCAAGTTGATGGGCATTTGTATCAATATCACCCCAAACCCCAGGGGTATCATTGACTATTAGGCTGCTTTATTTTTATGCCAACTGGTCAAGAGGAACTAACAATAGTAGAAGAATAAAAAGACTATCCTGTGCCATGGGTAAAGGGAAGAAGTGACTGGCCCAGCATGGCACCTACTGTCTGGGTCTGTGACTGTCACTGGAATGTGAAGTCTTTCCACTTGTCCCTTCTCCTCCTCGACTTCAACTTCCCTACCTCTGTCACTTCCTCAGGTTCATTTTTCACCCTGCCACTGAGGATGAGAGAAAACTTCATTCACGTAGGTAATAACTGAACCTCTAACTCTGGAAAAGGGGTAATTAGTACACACTATCACTCGGGCTAATAAGGTCAGAGTGGTGCTGTCCATGCCCAACTAGCCTGATCAAGATTTGAAACGAAGCAGCCCCACTTCTGTGATGAAATGGATACTCAGTGAAACACTGCACTCCTAATTCCTCTGTATCTCCATTCACCCGCGCGGTATCAAATGCTTTATGACACTGAAAATATGCTTAGTTGAGAAGGAGCAGATGCCCAAATCTCCATGTGCTCATTTAGAGAGACAACCTGATTTTTCTTTATCTGGGGTGTTATCATCCAGGATTACAAACAGACACGGAGACACACAAGTGATTCTAACTGGATTTTGTCAAAATTGTTTCTTTATGAGCTATATAAACAGAGATTTAACAAAACTCCCACTGCTATGGGAAAATGAAAGAGTTAGACAATAGAGGAGACAGAAAGGAGTATGCCTAAAGTCTCGTGTCATGAAGACTCCATATTTTATTTGGACAACCACATTAGCATGCACAGAAAATAAAGTACCCTTGAATTGATTTTTTTAAAGATGTAATTTAACAAAACTTCTGTTAACTTATATTCTGCATCTGACTGTCCGTAGATGGTATGGTTTGGGATCTGCCATAGTTTCTGAAGATTTGTGGGATGCGATGCTTGGTTGTTAGCTTATTGCCCTTTGAAAAGTGACTGGATCCTGAGGGCCAAAAAGTAATCCATCAAATGTGTCAGTCCTTCATGAATTCATCGCTGATGATATTATAGACATGGAAATAAAAGGCGAGGCTTAGTTAGGGAAAATGGGCTAAGAAGGGTGTGACCTGGGAGGATTTCCCTCTTCTCAGGCCCATTCATAGTTCTCTCTGCTTTATGACCATTGTGAAGTGAGTCACCTCCTCTGTCTCATGCACCCTCAGTCATGACACTCTGACTCACCACAGGCTCACCACAATAGAGGTGGCCAATCGTGGACAGAATCCATGAAACCATGAGCAAAATAGAGTCCTGCCTCTGCTAAGTGATTCATCTCAGGTGTTTTGCTCAGCAGTGAAAGCTAAGTAACACAGTAGGTTTATTATGAGGAGGCAGTTCAATCTGGTATCAAGAAATCAGTTTTTCCACACAGATATTAGGCTTGTGCAGTGGTCTGAATAGGAATGACCCTCATAGGCTCATATATTTGAATGTTTGGTCATTAAAGAGTGGTGCTACTTGATGGGGATTAAGAGGTGCAGCCTTGTTGGAGTAGCATGGCCTTGTGGGAGGAAGTGTATCACTGAAGGTGGGGTTTGAAGTTTCAGATGTTCAAGCTAGGCCCAGTGATGCTCTTTTCTTCCTGCTTCCTGCAGATCCAGAAGTAGAGCTCTCAGCTACCTCTCCAGCACCATGTCTGTCTGCACACTGCCATGCTTCCTGCCATACTGATAATGGACTAAACCTCTGACATTGTAAGCCAGCAGCAATTAAATGTTTTCCTTTAGAAGAGTTGCCATGGTCATGGTGTTTCTTCACAGCATCAGGACACTAAACTCAGGCAGCTTTTATCTCCTCAGTTCTTACAAACTAAAGGGCATTAGAATTGAGAACTCTCAGTAAGCCCCATCAGTGGAGTGGAAAGACAAAGCACAAATGTGGAGACACTGTCAGCAACAAGTAACAACCAACAACTACTTTGCAGAATATGTAAAGCTCTTCTGCAGATGAGTAAGGTGAAGACAGGCATTCAAGTATAACTTGGCGAGGAATCTTGAATATTCTGTAAAAAGAAAAATCCAAATGGCTAATAAATATATAAAAATATTAAAGCACATTGCAAAATTGAGAATGCAAACTTAAATCAAGATATTATGTCATATATTGGTTATTAAAAAGAGAGAATATAGCAGTGTAAAGTCATAGAAATAATATGAAACAAGAAAATATTTACCCAATATTAGTAGAAATAGCTTTGTTATTTTCAAATACTATTTGGCATTATATAATAAATTTGAAGGTATTCGTATCCCATCACCAACAAATTCCAATTTTCTCCTCCTCGTATATGTCCCTGGGAAGCACTTGTGAATTTGAAGCAGCATTAGATGGGATTCTGAGCAACCCTGTTGATAGCAATGAAGAATTCGGAAAGAATAAATGTGCAGAAGAGTTGGCTCTATGTGCCGCAATCAAACACTGTAGCGTTCTACAGTGGGCAAAAAAGAAGCAATAGGACACAGCCTGTAGAGCTCCAGAAACATCATCCATAAGAACAAAGACTTGGGGTCAGCAAGGTGACTCAGCAATAAAACTGCTTGCCATACAGCCTGATGAACTGAGTTAGTGCAGTGGTTAGAAGGAAAACGGTCCCCATAGGCTCACATATTCGAATGCTTGTTGGTGGAAACAATTGGGAAAGATTAGCCTTGTTGAAGGAGGCGTGTCACTGTGAATGAGGAATGGGGTTTAAGGTTTCAAAAGTTCATGCCAATCCCAGTTAATTCCCTCTCTCTCTCTCTCTCTCTCTCTCTCTCTCTCTCTCTCTCTCTCTCTCTCTCGTACACGCACACGCACATGCACATGCACACGCTTGTGAATCAGATATCAGCTCTCCACTTCTGTTCCAGTAACATAACAAGCCCCCCTGTCTGTCGTCATGCTCACTACCACGATGAACACGGACTGTAACCCTCTGAAACCATGAACCCCAGTAAACTCACCCATTCCTAAATTCCCTCGGATGTGGAGTCTCTTCACAGCAATAGAAAAGTAGCTAAGCCAGTTAGACTCCTGGAACTCGCAGTGCAAGGAGAGAACTAACTCCTAAAAGTTGCTTTCTACCCCCATGCCATGATATACATACAGTTGTGCTTGCACACACAGATACATACATACAACACACACAACAAATAAACCAATTAAATAAATAAGCCATGGAGCTATATACAAAAATAATAAATAAAATTCTAAAATTTAAATAACAAAATTTGTAAAATAATTCATGTTACTATGAAAGTTTTAATATATAAAAACTCACATCAAATCCATCTAGACTCCATCATTCATGATACCAGTCTATCATTTTTTGATGCAAGGTGAAGATCAAGTGGGGGTGAAGCAAAGGAACACCAAAGCAGCCCTTGGTGAGGAGTTATCCATAAGGCACGTGCAGTGTGAAAAAGGATGGAGATTTGTATGGAGAGAAAAGAATCAGAGAAGAAGCATGAAAAGAGACAGTAATGGCCACATCTCAACAAGCCATTCAAGGTAGGTAATCTCTAGAAATTGTTGTCAACTGTGCTACGAGAAGATACTGTGATGTTTGGGTCCCATTATCCACAGCTGAAGTGAATGTGACCAAAGGATTGAAGGGTGCCCACAAAGGGAGAGCACTAGATACTACCTTGTGTCCATTCTGTATGTCCAGTGCTCACAGTTGATCATAGCCATGACTCCTGGTCGCTCTTGACATGGAAGTCCTTCCTTCCCGTTCTCTAAAGAGGAAGAATAAACAAAGAAGCATGAAACACCTTCTGTGATGTAGACACAATCCTTGGGCCTGTGTGGTTAAGGTTATCCCTTTGAATTCACAGACTATGGACTGACAGCTGGGGAACCTGCAAGGGATCAAACTGACCTTCTGAATGTGGGAGACAGTTATGGGGTTTGATCTGTTTGGAGAGCCCTGGAAGTTGCTCCAGAACCTATCCCAAGTGCTTTAACTGACATTTTGGAGCCCGTTCCCTATGTTGGGATACCTTGTTCAGCCTTGATAGAAAAGGGAAGCTTGGTCTTGTCTCAAGTTGATATGACAGACTTGTTGACTCCCCAAGGAAGACCTTATCCCCTCTGAGAAGTGGATGGGAGATGGAAAGGGGGGAGGAAGAAGGGAAGCGAAGGGGAACTGAGGTTAGCATGCAAAATGAAAAGTAATTTTTTAATAAAAACATAAAAAGGAAAAAAAAGATTATCCCCACACCAATAAGGACATCCCTTCTCAGAGATGCTAAGCACAAGCACTCCTTGTTTTATGTTGAGGTTGTGTCCTGATAAACCCACTGTAAGTTCAAAATGTGCTTAAGCCATCTGACACATCATGCACTGTAGCATTAGCAACAGCACACCATGGGGATTCATTGTTTTCCCTCATCATTAAGTGTGGCTAAAGATCAATGGGCACTTATCACAAGCCTTAAAAAGATCAAAATTCAAAGTAGAGCTTCTGCTGAAAGCAGATGGCTTTTATAGCATCACAGGGTTTAAAAAAGAAAAAATGAATTAAACCATTGCAGGTCAGAGTCCATCTGTAATTTGCATTTATTTGCATAGCCAAAAGATGGGCAGACTTTCAAATCTAAGTCCACCACTACTGAACTTCCAGAAGTTTCTTGTTTGGTTTCAAAACCATCTCCAGGCAGATGAAGTTGGCCTGGAGGAAGATGAATATCAAGAAAGAGTGGGACAGTCATTCTGAAAGAGAAAACAGAAGGTGCATACCATCAGGTGTCACACCAACCAAAGGCTTCCAGATGTTGGAAATATGATGTCTGCAAAGCACACCAACTGGAAAAGAGCAAACACACACTTGGGACATTTTGCTATAAGAGAAGAATTATGAAACAAGATGAAAAGAAACACAGAGTTCAAAACAAGAAAAAAATATAACACAAATCATAAAACCTCAAATTCCCAACTACTTAATAAATGATGAGGTATGCAGTATGGTTAACTATAAATTTCTTAAGACTGTTTTGTGCTATTACCACACTAGGAACATTGGTTGGGAATTGTTTGGCACATGTATTACCTCAATTTTGATGATGATCTGTCACTAGAGGTTTCTGTGTGTTTGAATTCATCACATTGTGATCTAGTCTCTGGTTCTTGGTTACTCAAGCAGTATTAGGCACAGGTTCCCTCTCACGGAGTGGGTTTTAAGTCAAACAAGACAGTGGTTGGCTACTTCCTCAAGTTCTGTGCTACCATATCCTAGCATATTTTGCAGGCAGGACAGATTGTAGATCAGAGGTTTTGTGGCTAGGTTGGTATAGTGAGTCTTTCTCTGCTCCACCAATCAGCTCCCAAATAATGACAAAGAGAGACTTCTTATTAATTATAAAAGCTTGGTCTTAGCTTAGGCTTGTTTCTAACTAGCTCTTATAATTGAAATTAACCCATTTCTTGACCACTTTGCTCATATTCTCACTCCTCCCACTCTTCAGCTGAACTTTGGGAACTCAGTCCAGTGCTCCGATGTGATTCTCTGCCTCTGTTTCCATCTGTTGTTGGACGAAGGTTCTATGGTGATATTTAAGATAATCAACAGTCTGACTACAGGGCAAGGCCAGTTCATGCACCCTCTCCTCTACTGCTTAGGGTCTTAGCTGGGGTCATCCTTGTGGATTCCTGGGAATTTCTTTGGAGCCAGGTTTCTTGCTAACCCCATAATATCTCCCTTAATCAAGATATCTCTTTCCTTGCTCTCGTCTTTATCCTTCCTCCATCTCAACTATTCCATTCCCTCAAGTTCTCCTTGCCCCTCCTCTTCTCCCCCCACTCCCATGTTCCTAATTTTGTCAGGTAATCTCTTTCTAGGTGGGTCTATATATGTTTTTCTTGGGATTCACCTTACTACTTTGCTCTCTAGGATCATGAAATATAGGCTCAATATCCTTTGTTTATAGCTAGTATACACTTATAAGTGAGTACATACCATATTTATTTTTTTTTTTGGTCTGGGTTACCTCACTTCGGGTGGTGTTACTGCTTGTAATGGCTTTTTGGGAACCTATTCACTTTGGATCGATGCCTGGGAGGGCCTTGGACCTTTCCCAAAGCAATGTGCCTTACCCTCTCTGAGTGAATAGGGGGTGGGAGGGAAAGTGGAGAGAATGGGAGAAGAGGAGGGAGTAGGAACTTGGACTGGGTATGTATAATTTTAAAAAGATAGTTTGTTTTCTTCTTTTAAAAATGTAAAAAAAAGAAAGACTGAACTAATAGGCCAACCAGGTTATAATTTAAAATTTAATTAATTAACCCATTTCTATTCATCTATGTGCAGCTACATTACTCAGAGATTTTCCCTCTCCTCCTGCATGTCCTGCTTCCTCTGAGTCCAGGAGGCAACTCTGCTTTTCTTCTTCCCCGAGTTTTCTCTCCTTGGAAGTTCCGCCTATACCTCTGCCTAGCTATTGGCCTTTCATCTTTTTCTTACACCAATCACAGCAATATACCTTCACACAGTGTAAAAAAAAAGTCTCACAACATGTTTCCCTTCTGTCTAAATAAAACAAAAGAAGTATAAAATATATAAGCTTGAGAGGCATAAAAGCTTAAATTGTTTAGTACAGAAATATCTTATGAGGTCTAAAAAGACAGGTTTAGTAGTACAAGCTATGATAAATATTATTTAGGTATAAAACTTTAAATTTGTCAAAATAAGATGGATAATAAAATATTTTCTCCAGATATGCCAAATAAAAATGGACTGGACATTGTGAATGTAATTCCTACCTGATAATTATTCTTATTGTTTATAGTTTTATTATGGTAGAGTTAAAACTGTTCTTTTTTATTTAGAAAAAAGGAGGGGAAATGTCACAGAATATTCCTTTACACTGTGTGAAGATATGTCACTGTGATTGGTTTAATAAAGAGCTGAATGGCCAATAGTTCAGCAGAAAGAGGTAAGTAAGGACTTCTGGAGATACTTATAAGAAGAAAGGTGAGGTTACTAGCCAGACTCAAGCTTCATGGAGAGATGAAGTAACAAGCCATGAAACAGAATATAGATTAAAACAAATGGGTTAATTTAACTTATAAGAGCCTGTGGCCTAAGCTAAGGCCAAACTTTCATAATTAATAATAAATCTCAGTACCATTATTATTTGGGAGCTGACATTACAAAGAAAGAGTTGCTACAAGTTTATGTCCAGGTGTCTCTTTCAGTAGCCTGCGAGTGCCTTCCCATACAAAATAGAGTAGAATATAGGGGTGAAGACTCCATGTAGGCACCAGCTCAACTTCTCCATGTTCAATGAGTTGTGTGAGTTTGTCCTTGGCAATGGGGTCCCACTGTCAATTTGCAGAAAGTAGCCCTTTGTCTTAACAACAGCCTGAGTTGTTTGGAAATTTCCACAGGACCCCCTTGGCCTGTTTTTTGTTGTTGTTGCTGTTGTTTTTTGTTTTGTTTTGTTTTTTTACAGTTTTTGAGACAGGGTCTTTTGTATCGTTTTCATTGAGCTATGCATTTTTCTCCACTACCCTCCCTTGAGACAGGGTCTTGTATTGTTGCACAGGCTAACTTCTAACTTTCTGTTCTAGTTTCATTGCTGCTGTCGTGATTAAGAAAAAACACTCTGACAAAAAGTAGCTTATCAGAGGAAGTGTTAATTTGGCTTACAATCCCTGGTCACAGTGCATCCTTAGGGAAACACGAGGGCAACAACTCAAGCAACAAGTCCTAGAACACCCATAGTCAAGAACAAAGAAAGAAGAAATGCCTGGTCCTTGTTTGTTTGCTTACTTAGCTAGCTTTCTCTACTCTTACGTAGTTCAGGGCCCAGTCCATTAACATGGAGCCCCCACATTCACAGTGGATCTTCCTACATCAATTAATAATCAGGTCAACCCCCCATTGTCATGTTGTCATGCCTACAGCAGTATGATCTAAACAATCCTTCATTAATACTTTTTTTTTCCAAGCAACCCTTGAGTTAATTTGACTGTTAAAGTTTACTTACCATGTAGCACCTGGGCCTCTTACTTGAGATCTCCTCTCTCAAAGTTCTACAGTACTGGGGTTACTTAGGCATGCTACCATATCTAGTTAAAAGGACATCTCTCTGTAGTTCAAGTTCACCTCAATAAACCTGTTAGAAATGAAGACAAAATATTCTAATCCTAACCTTTCATGAAGCCCAGAGAAATCATTAATCTTGCTATTAGATCAGAGTTGCAAACCATCAACCACTGAGCCTTCTACTCCAAATCCCACCAAATAAATCTGAGTATCCTGGCCTCCTCTCACCCCTTCATCTTGAGGAAGTTAATAAATTCATTCTGCAGAGGCTGTCACCCTGCTTACCTGATTAGTGATAATCTACTGGAGATGAGCATAGTGCTCGGGTCAGTATCAGGAGAGTGTTAGAAGAACTCCAATTAATTCCTCCGAAACCAACTCCCCTTTGACAGATTCCCCTGCAGAAAACCCTTGTGTTTATCTCAGCCAAACAAACTTGTAATAAGATCTAAAACCTTTAGGGAACGTAGTCCTGAACACAGATGGGACCAGAGGGCATCCTATTAAGAGAAATAAGCCATTCACAGTAATATGTACATTGCATGATCTCACTCATTGGTTAAAACTAAATAGACTTGATATAATGAAACTGGAGAGGAGAAGAGTGATCACTTGAACGTAGGAAGGACTCAAGAGTAGAGGTAAGTTGGGATAATAGGTACCAGAATTGAGTAAGATAGGAGGAATAATTTCTAACATCCTTCAGCCCAGCAGGGTGATGAGGATTTTCAGTAATTCATATTTTTACAAAGAATAGGCAGAGAGGATTTCAAAGATTCCCAACACAAAGATCATCTAAAAGGTTATGAACATAGAAAGCTAATTACACATATTTGGTTTTTATATATTGTACACATGTATCAAGCTATTGTACTATGCCCCATAAGTCTGCACAATTATTTTGACTCTATCAAAAGGAAAGAGCAGAGAGTTCTTTGTCCTTTGTCTTAAACCAGTACTATAGCTAAGAGCCAGTCATTGCAACAAGGGATCTGACTAGCATAGGGAAGCTGGTGGATGGTCTTCCTGCTGACTTCATGTCTTGGTATCAAAATCCACTCAATACTCTGATTGATTTTGCATTTTATTATCTTGACTATCAGCAAGTTATTCCAACTGCTCTGTGTAGTGAGGAGCTTCGGGTAGGCCTGCTTTTCATCCTGCCCGGCTCCCGCACAGCTAGCTTAGCCCCGGAAATAACAACACACAAGACTCCATAAGATTATAAACTGGTTGGCCCATTAGCTCAGTCTTCCTATTAACTAATTCTTACATCTTACGGTAACCCACAATTCTACTCTGTGTTAGCCATATGGCTTGGTATCTTTTTCAGCTGTCAGCTCACATGTTGCTTCTCTGGTGGTCTGGGCAGGAATTGTGGAGGGAGCTTCCTGCTTCCCAGAATACTCCCAGTCTCTTTGTTCCACCCCTACTTCCTGTCTGGCTTTCCCACCTATACTGCCTGCCTGGCCAATCAGCATTTTATTAAAATATGATTGACAGAATACAGACAATTCTCCCTCACCATTTCCCTCTTTTTTTTTTAAACAAAGGAAAATACCCATAGTCCATTTGTTGGGAATGTGGGCATAGTATTTCAGGCTACTTCCTACTGGTTGGGGGCACTGATGATCTTATGGGGAACCTAAAGAAAATTTAAAGTTATAATCAAGTCCTGACTGGAGTATCCTGTGAGTCTTGATCATCTCAGGCAGCAATTTTGAATCTGTTCTGGATGTAGAACTCAGACATCTGGGCCATCTATTCCTGCCAAAGATTTCTCAGGTGGCCTCCCTTGATCAAATTGGATTTTTCATAACTCAGAATAAATCCAGAGCCTCTCGTTTTCTGCGGAAACAAAAGCAAAATCTCTTCTCCAAAGTAACATACTTTTTGACTTCAGTTTTGAAGCCAAGGTATTTTCAAAATACCTATCTTGGGTTAGTTCAGCAGCATTTATAAACAAAAGTCTTTTAGCAACTGTTGCTCCTTCCTCAGCATTCAAACAATTCAACGAGAACATAATAGCATACAGTATCAAGATTCTCTGTGTATTTTCCATCTTTAAATGGCTTTATTTTAACCTCTATTTCTTTTATTTTTACTTTTACTTTTTGAGACAGGTTCTCTGCATATCTTTGTCCTGGAATAACTCTGTAGACTAGGCTGTCCTTGAACTCACAAAGATCCCTCTGTCTCTGCCTCCCCAGTGCTGGGCTCAAAGGTGTGTGCTACCACACCTTGAACTCAGAGATCTGTCTGTCTCTGCCTCCCAGGCATTGGGTTTAAAGGTGTGTGCTACCACACCTTGAAGTCACAGAGGTCAATCTACCTCTGCCCCTTGAAGTCACAGAGGTCAACGTACCTCTGCCTCCCAGGCATTGGGATTAAAGTAGTGTACCACCACACCCTATTTCTCCCTTTCTTTCTTTTTTATTTTTAATGACTTTAACCTTTAGCCTGCATATATTTTTAAGACATAGTAAACCATTTAGAGGTTTTCTTCAACTTTGAATCTTTCTTTTCTGTTTATCTCTCTTTTTCTGACCACATGAGTCTTTATGGAGAGGAATAAAGCCATGCTTTGACAACTAGATCCAACCCATTCCATAGCTTTCCATCCTCATGGCAGAGGTACCTCCAAAGCCATTTTTATTGTCACAACTCTATGGCATTTCAAGGTCCTTGCCAGTAAGCAAGCTGCAGTATTCTGCTCACAGACCACACTCAGTCAGACTGCCTGCCTGAAAGAGTCAGAGTTTGCTCTGTCAGGATGGCCCAGAAAGCTGGCATTTTAAAACGACACAGCTTTTTTCCTGCTACAGCTGAAAACCGAAAAGCATGCCTTCAGCTTTTCATCAATACCGTTTAAGTGTTTTGTGGCAGGACCTCTTAAAGAGTTGCAGGGGTTTGCAGCTAAAGCTGAGTCAGGAAGCCTCTCTTAGATGAGAGTGCTTGCTTACCTCTTGCAAGCAGAGTAGACCCGAGAAATTGCTGCTACCAAGAAAACATGCTGTTATTTTGTTCTAGAATTACTTCCCAAGCTGTCTCAGGCTTTATGTGGATGCAGTTATCCACGCTGGGCGCCATATGTAGTGAGGAGCTGCGGGCAGGCCTGTTTTTTGTCCTGCCCGGCTCCCGCATGGCTAGCTTAGCCCCAGAAATAACAACACACAAGACTCCATAAGATTATAAACTGATTGGCCCATTAGCTCAGTCTTCTTATTAACTAATTCTTACATCTTACGGTAACCCACAATTCTACTCTGTGTTAGCCATATGGCTTGGTACCTTTTTCAGCTGTCAGCTCACATGTTGCTTCTCTGGTGGTCTGGACAGGAATTGTGGAGGGAGCTTCCTGCTTCCCAGAATACTCCCAGTCTCTTTGCTCCACCCCTACTTCCTGTCTGGCTTTCCCGCCTATAGCAAAAATATAGGCCTGCCTGGTCAATCAGCATTTTATTAAAATATGATTGACAGAATACAAACAATTCTCCCACACCAGCTCTGCATTTTTTTTATCATCAAGAAAATGATTAGAAGAATAATGTCCCTATAGACGGGTGAATTAATATACCAAAGACTCTTGGAGATAAGTTAGTACAATTTTGATTACTGTTATAGTGATTGCTGGTGCCCATCAGATGGAAATTAGTAATCCATTTGAAGAATCAATGTTTCAAAGAAATGACACTATTTATCACTTGGGACATATTGCTCATTACTGAAGCAGTAGATCTGTGGATCAATTGGATGAATGGTGTCCAAACTAAGGGGTCTTCTCTGATGACCATGGTTTATCTGAACGTTGTGTGAGCTTTCCTGGGATGGTGTGACAAAAGTCTCTGTATTCAAACAGGACATTTATAACAGACAGAAGATGGAAGAAGAAGAAGAAGAAGAAGAAGAAGAAGAAGAAGAAGAAGAAGAAGAAGAAGAAGAAGAAGAAGAAGAAGAAGAAGAAGAAAAAAAAAAAAAAGAAAAAAATTACATGCAAACTCAGCCTGGTGAATCAATTAGTTTTGAAGCATTACTTCCAGAAGCATGGGAAACATCACTGAAAAGCTAAGTCCAGCATGAGTGATGACTCATGAAAACAACATCCCTAAAGTTCCCTGTACAACTTGCAGGCAGCTACACTGAAGAGTTTTCTCTTCCATAGCAAACATTTACTGTATATATAACTTTGGTGTGTGCCTTTCTGTGGCTTTTAAGGTTCAATAGCCTCCTGTGTCTTATATGCCTCCCTTTGCCTTCTAGGAGAGAAATTTTCAATTTGGAAGAAATAGTTATAAAATACCTGGCCTATTTGCTGGTCATTATTCCAAAAGAGACAAGGAGCTTTCATTGAGATCTTCCTTTAGTGATCTGCTGAGAAAAACCTCTCTCCAAATGGCTCAGCATAGACTGAAATTGAACAAGGACAGTGGTTTACCCCTTACAAACAGAAGACATCACTCACTGTGGCATCTCCCAGGGGCAGGGCCACTCCTTGGCCACAGGGAGAATCCCTTACCCCAGTTACCAGTGGCTAGCCAACACTGTGTTCCATAGCTCCATCACAAAATACCATGAAGGGACAGTCTTTCCAAGCACAGCCTGAGTCCCCCATTTCAGAACGATGTGTTTACATTGTCTGACTATTCAGAAATATCACAATCTGATTTTGAAAACATAGTGTTTTATAAGAAAAGAAATCACAAATGGAAAGGGGTAGCAATCATCCTTAGATGCTTCTATCGGAGTCCAGTTTTCCTATGGGCTCCTATACCTTTTGGATGATTAGAAATCACAGTGGGGCAGTCCAGTGTTTTCTAACTGGTCAACTGCCATGTATACATGTCCATTGTCCTTATAGGTAGTAGCTATGGCCACCCTCATTCTACAGACTTAAAAGGAAATCATTTTCTAGTTGATATCAACCTCAAAGACTAAATTTGCAATCCCCCACAAAGATCTTGGTTTTCTTTAATGATCTCTAGGTTTGGGTATCATGCCTTTATGCTGTGAATTATACGAATATCTCCACAGTGTTCAACATTTGTAAATCCCTCCTCACATACTTAGAAGAGACCAGGTTCTTTTAAGTCTCCTTAGTGACCTTTCTTAATAGTAAGAAGCAGTAGCATTTTATCAGAATATTGGAACAGAAAGCAGCTGGGAGGAGTTTCATCCTCTCCAGGTAGCCTATTCAGTTCATCCTTTAAGAACCGCCTTAAGTTTCTTTGTAACCCCAGACAGAACACTATCCAGATTAGGACATAGAAATCCTTCAAAATAGTTGCAGTGGCCTGTTCTTTACTGTTCTAGTTTATGGTAGTAATAGTAATTCAATGTTTTATTGTGAGGCTATTTCATACTAAAAACATCTTTGTCATATTTATCAATGGTCGACTTTCTTGTGTATCTTTTCTCTTTAATTTGATCGTGAGTGCACTAGAGAAAAGAGGCCAAATCTTCTAACAGGACTTGTAAGCCCTGTAACTCCCATGTTTGTGATACAGCACTGAAATTTAGGGACTATTTGTTGATGAGACATATGAAAATGGCCTTGACTCATGAAGGGTAGCTTTATTAGCCTTTATTAATCCTGTCACTAATCAGTGAAGTATAATGCAATTGTTACATTTAGGCTGGAACTTCTAGCAGCAAAAAGTGGCTTTTCTTCCTCCAATAAGCCAAAAGGCATTGCTCCTGAGAAATAACTTGAGTGGAAAGGAAAAAAAGAATAAACAGCAGTCTGTGTCGGCAGGTGCTATGTAGGTCTACCTAGAACAAAGTTTAAAGGACTCTGGAAGCTTCTTCATTGAGGTAACCTGCATGTCAAGTTGTGGTGTTGCTATTAATAGTTCATTAATTTCTCTCTGAGGCTTCTATACCTGTCAGGGTCCCAGTTGTTCCAGCCATCCATTGCTTCCCAGCTCAAGCAATAGGCCTGGCCTCTCACTGTTCAAAGATGAACACATGATCCAAACACACCCAATCAGCCTTTCTCTAAGTTTAATGAGCAATCATTTTAAAAGTCCATGTTCATATTTTTCCATGTGACTCTCAAATTGAAACTATTAGATCCTTGATCTGTTACCAATCATGTGCCCAGCTACATGGAGGAATCCTGTTTGCATTGTGATAGAGTGAGCTCCCGAGGAAAGCAGAGCCAAGAAATGAAGGGTGGAAGACCTCATTTCAGTCACTCAGCTGAGGTGTGACTGACCTCAGCTCTACCCCTGGACTTCCCAGTTCCTGCCTTCATTCATAACAGTGTAACCAAGATACTTGTCACCCGGGAGAATCCTGATAAGCAAAAGACAGCAGTTCTAACAAGACCAGGATGTAACCTCCACCAGGATACAGACCAGACCTGTCCAGGCACTGTGTGTCCCTAGCATGCAGACTGACAATCTCTTGATACAGATACTCATATGGATGGATATCCCAGGGTTTCCAAACACCTCTGCAGAATCTGTCCAGGAGAGAAGAGGCAAGAAGCCCCACAGGATCTGAAGGATCTGAGGGATCACCGTACCTTCTTCAAAGAAGCATGTGCATGCTATCTCTTTATCCTAATCTACTCTGTGAGGTTGGCAAGCCATTAATTAAACACTCAGAGCTCCTAACCTGACCAATTATTGGCAATCCATTTCAGTTTTTGATAATACACTCTGGTTGGGGTGCCTTTACTTTAGAGTTTTTATTTTACTTTTCTTTAGAGTTTGTTTCAAAGACTTTTGGGGTCCTTCCTTTTTACATTCACATTCTCCTGCAAACTGAGAGCCTTTTCCAAACTGTGAGGAAGTTTTGAGGGAAGATGTTCATTGTATGTTTTAAAATAACTTCCTTCCCCAAAGTAGAATTCTTCAGCCTGGTAACCTAGCAACATGACAAAACATCTCCACAAGGCAGGAGGAACTGGGAAGACGTGGTCCTTTGTCATGCTTCTTTACCTGTAACAAGTATGTTACTTACTGATAAGTGAAATAAACAGAGAATTTCCATCACACTCTTCCTCCTGTTTGTGCTTGGTGTCAACAGAGATGTGGGTACACCAGTCAAGCTAAAGGAGTCCGCCTACACAAGTGATTCTGGAAAATCTGCAATCTATCTAAATTCTCCCATTAATTTTACATTCCCATTCTAACCACATATAACACTGGAGAGTTAAAAAAAATCTTAAATAAAATTTAAAATATGGTCTTTTTCCTGTGCCTTTCCAAGGAGGAATAGAAAACCCAAGGCTAAAAAAAAAAAAGTTCTATACACATGTGTTCCAATGGATATTCAAAATACTCTTAGAATTGCAAAACATTTTGAGGATGACCCCTGTTTTTGAGGCCTGAGGCCAAGGTTCCAAATGGCCTCTCCTAATGAAACACTGGACTGATGGTGGCCAAGCTGGAAGGGCAGAGCAGGCCTCTGAGGCTAGCTGTGGGAACAGGTACCTCTAACAAGGAGTTCCTTGAAGCAATGTACCTGTGCCTCTCAGTCTGGAGGCCCATTGTTGCTGTTGTTGTTTATTGTTTGTTCATTGTTGTTTGTTGTTGCATTGTGCTTATGATTACCTGCCAATGAGATCCCAAATGCATGGCAACATCTGTTCAAAACCAGGTGACATTAGTACAGCAACTCAGAAACATCAGCCGCGATTTCCCATATCAGCAAAGGTGCCTAAGTCTACTAGTCCAATGTTCCTAAAGATTCCCTAAGCCACATCTTTCAGTATGGAACACAAGGCCCTTCATGAGGTGCGGTTTTTACACTAAACCATGGTTTTGAGCCCTGTAGAACCTCACTCTTTTCTTCCCTGAAGCCCTGGCTCCTCCTCTCTAGTGGGTCCATCTCTGATTACTTTGCCATTGTCTTCCCTCTGCACAACCTCCTCAGATGACCTTCAGTGGTCAGCACCACACCCATCTAGCCCAGAAATCCTTCCCAAGGCTAATCTCCTCCCATGTATCCACAGTCTGGGGTAACTCCCTTCTTCCCTGCTCCCTAACATCCCAAACCTGTTATTCTTGTATTCACCATGGGTCATTTTAAACTTTCGTTTTTTTCTTCAGTCTTTATCACTTAGACCAAGACCCACAGGATAAACACTGTGTCGTGTAGCTCTGAGTCACACATCTGGTACAGCAACTGACATGGAGGAAACATGTCAAACATATTTGTTGGATAATAAATAAATAAACCTTTAATTTTCCCCAAAGTGAATCATAATTTCCTTCATAGTATACTCAAAGGTATATGCCTATGCTTACAAATAATCATATACAGAGAGAGACAGAGACAGAAACAAAGAGATTACCATAACTTTTTTTAAAAATAGTAACATGCCAGCAACACTGAACTCGTTGAAGGCCAGCATTTTTCTATTCACAATGGCCTTCCATAGCCACCCAAGTCCTGTGCTACCTGTTCATTCCCATTTGCGGCGCGCTTCCTGACCAGCAGGAATGAACGGCCACGAAAACGAGATTCCTTCCCTATCACGTCTTTATTCGGAGCACTCGATTGAGGAAAATTGGGGGAAGGGAAGAGAGTGCAGGGACGAGAGAAAGCTTAGAGAGAGCTTAGAGAGAGAAAGATGAGAGAGCGCAGGGACAAGAGAAAGATTAGCCAGAGAGGAAGCAGAGCCCAAAGGCAGCTGCTTTTCTAGGGTGAAAGGCTCGAATGCTGATTGGTTGATGCCATTCTGCTAGGGCCCAAGGCCACAGGACAGGTCAGGGAACCACATCTCTGAAATGCAAAACAAGGCTCCAAGCACAGTGGCCTGGACGGCAGCATCAAAGGATTTGTATACCTCCAGGCTGTAGGACTGCTGGTACTATCTCGCCAAGGCGACATCCTGGGGGCTCCCTACACCCATTCACCGCGGGAATGCTCACACCATTAGAAGCAGCCTTGGAAATTTGGTGGATACACAGTGTTGCCCAGCTCTTGACAGCAACAGCTGTAGTTGCCTAGCAACAGTTTCTGACAACACACCCATTGTAGCCCTGCTCCCTACAACGAAAAGAACAAGCCTGGTCCTTCCCACAAGGCAGCCTCCAAGAATCTGAAAAATCCAAGACGTCCCTTGTCCAGAGTAAGCAGCACAAGTGCCTTAAACAGACCTTCAAACACGTGAGCCCTGAGTGCCTTTCTCAGTCCTGCTCATTCTTCAGGGCCATGTGACCAGAGCCACCATTAACAGCTGTGCAAATTGCTAGGCAGTGTCACATGCCTGGGATTCCAGAGCTTGACAGGCTGAGGTGGGAAGATCTCAGAGTCTGAGGCTAGCCTAGCCTATAACAACATTTTGTCTATAAATAAATAAGTAAATAAACACCTTATGTAATTATAACTTGATACAAGTTCTGGAATGAAATTCAATTCTTCAGTTTACTTTTCTGAACTAGGAAGGGGAGTGGGTAAAAAATGTATAGCTCAAATAAAAACAATAAAGTCTAAAAAAATCACTGGAGGAATTTAAGTACTCCTTTTTCACACAAGTCCTATTAAGTAGTAGACTGTGGGATCTAGAAATCTACATGTTGGGAAGGGGCTAAAGATCCATGGTCATGAGGAGTTCTCCAAGACACGTTCATGAAACATCACCAGCTTTCATTTGTTCTTTTCCTGATGTAGGTTTAGATCTGGCTTCTCCTTGAGATCTAACTCTCAAGTTGGCTAGAATATGCTGCCTAAATATTGAACACATGCTTAGAGCAATGGGGCTGGAAGCAGGCATTCACTAAGCCTTTGCATTTCAGCAGAGGAAGATCCGGGAGATGCTCTCCTTTCATCAGAGATTGCATTAGGAAGGCTGGCCAATGGGAGGAAAGAGTGGGCTTGATGCTCTTCATCCTTTCAAAGCCTTTCAATGTTAGAAGTCATGTAAAGGGAAATGACCTGTCCTCCATTTTCTAAACGTGCCACAGAAAGCCTTTCCCATGCAGTAAATACCTACTTTAGCAAATCAAATGAGCCAGAAAAGCATTTGGGCATAAGGCCAGGGAAGAAAATCACTCCAGTTTTGTTTCACTTCATTAATATTATTAATAAATTATTAACTGCCACTTCTGGTAAATTCTACCTAAAGAGTATCTCTCTGTTTGAACTGTGGAAGGTGAAAAAACCTGGAGATGATTTGAAAGTGGGAGACAAAGCTCAAAGGATGCTTGGTGCCTGATATGAGAGTCAACATTACTGAATCTGAATACCCACCATTCTGCTGACTAACTTCCTGACTTGATCAAGTTTCTTAACTATTTGGAGTTGTCATTTTCTCATTGGCATCATGGGTCTTCTCATGGCCCCAGCACCAAGTGGACGCTCTAAAAACTTCTATCAAGGCAACTACTATGGCGCAGGGTCGTGACTTGTTCCCCACATATGTCTAAAGCTACCTGGTAACTCAGCAATTTATTCCTATCATCATCAAGGGCACATCAAATGCACATGAAAGTCATTGTCAAACATCCTGTTCACAGATGTGACTGCTAAGGCAAAGGTTTGGTAACGAAATGCAAGTCATTCATCTACAAGCCCAAAGCTCCATTCACCACCATCCTCCCTCTCAGCAGGTCACCTTGATGTCTACAAAACAAGGGAGATGCTCCGAGTAGACTGGGCAGCTGCCCACCTTAAGAGAGCTAGGGAGCCACAAGAAAAACTGTAGACATGGAGTCTGCTCTTTTCTCTACCTCCATTTACTGCTTCAGCTCACAAATATTTACAAGTCTGGGACACAAGACAAGCCAAGAAAATCAGGTGGCTCTAACTATCATTTCACGTAAGCCATCTTAGCAAAGCAACTTCCTGACCGGCCATATACTATCTGCCAGGGCAGCCTCATCCCAGTCACTTCCTGTCCCCTGGCCCATCTTACTTTCTCCATTCTCATATACTCTTGCTTTTGGTTGCTTTCTCCCTCTGCCATAAGTTTAATGAAGACTGGGGACTCCTCGTATTGATTTCTGATTGTATCTATAGCTCCAAGAATGGTGTGTGGTCCACAGTATACGCTTAATAAATGTTTGTGGATTGGCGTGCACAATCTTGAGAAGAAAGGGAAAACTTAAACAAATGGGTAAATATGAACAACACAGAAGGAAGCCCCCTAGAGTTGGGCTGGCAAATAATCAGTGAGCCTCTTGGTGGATAGATGCTCATGGAGGAAGTAAGGATTAACTCAGGCACCCAGTGATAAGCTTTCTGTGCAAACAGAACAAGGGGACTTTGACAGGTCTGTGTGATCTTAGCGCTGTCCCTGCTCTTCCCAAATTTCAGCCAAATTGGGATTCAGCAAATCAAGGTAACTTTCAGCAGTCAGTACCCTCCAAAAATTTTGCTAATTGAAAACGCTGAGGACCAAAACTGCATGCTAGACCTGGCTGGGATGTGATACTTAAATCAAGTGCCTTCCTAAAATCCACTGCACATGTCACTGAGATTACCACTCACAGAGGATTTCAGCCTGGGCGCTCAGCTCAGGGGCCTGAATGACTCTGTGCTAGTGTTGTGTTCTCATTTTCCACCTGTAGGCTGTGCAGCTCTTGGTAACCTGTACTCACTAGAGAGGAATCTGTAAGAAGCAACCAGCATAAGGGAATACAGGGAAGCCATGACTCCCCCGAGTCATGGAAGACATCCACCTCTCCTGTGTCAAATCCAGGTGACAGGATGATGTACGACCCACAAGGCCATGGGGATCAGGAAATAGGGACTGGAATGAGCGGCAAGGATTTGGCCATTGGCTGTTTTTGATGTAAGTTAGTTTCCAAATCAGTAATTACATCCAAGACACTCTGAGAAGCCTTACAGGTCCCCAGTGGAAAAGGAGAGAGAGGGCTCTCCAGCTCATCCATGGGGATCCCTTCACATCATCATGATAGAATACTATGATCATGATATCAAAAATCAAAGTTTGCAGGTAGGAACAGTGGCCCACACACTGTTCAGGTGAACCACATAGTTGCTATTCTAACCTTTTTACCACTGTTTCTTGTCCCCACAGACTGTAAACATCACATTGTGACTGTGGTCACAGTATCTCAGACTGGGGGCATATTTCAGACATAGATTAAGGCCACCACATTCTAAACTGGAGCTCAAAGATTGCATTCCAGCTCTGATACACAGTGACTGATGGCCCAGGTCCATCCCTTCAAGCCTGAATTCCCATCTCCTCAACTTTCACCTCTGCCAAGGTGCAGTGACAACCGAAGTACAGCACATTCAACAGAGAGAATAATTTACACAAGATAGTTCATACTGAGATATCAGCACACTACCTAGAATTCATTTATTTACTTAGCCATGAAGTGAACAAAGAGACACAATATCAGGCTGGTTTTAGTTAGAAGTCAGGAAAGAAAAAAAGATACTAAAAGATGACTGGCTTGCTGCTGGAAAGAGTAGGCCTGGCAGCAAAGGAGTCTTGACGACCTGTCTTGAATAGCCTTAGATGACAGAATGGCACCTGAAACTTGGATACAGGCAAAAATCAGAAAGGATTCCCTTCACAGTCCTCCCCACGGCATGCCTGACCCCTCACACCATCTTAGGGCCTCAATCCTTCTACTTCCAAAATGGGCATAAAGTCACCCACCTCAAGCAGCAATGGTCAAGTGTCCGCCAGTATTGAGTGTGACACATAATGAACACTTAGCTAATAGCACCAGCCTTCTCTTTCCTTCATGCAGAAGCAGTCGAATAAAAGTATTATAGTGACAGTAATAAGATCATGACAGGCTAAGCCCTCAGAGAGAAATCTGGACCCTGAAGAGTGGAGGCAACTTCATAGACTTATCCCCAGAGACGTGTGGAAAGCTGCTTTTAAAAACATTTCTCTGAAAAAAAAAAGGGTAGGTAGATGGGGTCTCGCCAACACTGTGCCAAGACATAAACAAGGCATTCCAAGAGTCCCTGATGGTAAAGCAACCTCTCCACTTTCCCAGTGAGTCTCTTTTCTAATGAGACTCTCATAAACTCTGAATGGAATGGGGAAGAGTGCACTGGGAAGGAGCAGTGTGCACACACTCCTATTTATTCCTTACTATCAAACAACATTGCTAAAAGTATAAGCAAAAATCATTCACCTAGCAGGAGTCATCTCTATGGATACAAAGAGGCATGAAAGTGGGGGAGGAAAAAGACAAGAATGACGGCCTGGAGGCACTTCACACAAGGAAGTGGGGTTCACTTACAGGCTGGTGGATCCCGATTGCTTATGACCAACTTTCCTCCTCAGTTATACTACTTGAGTGAGGGACCCACCGGGCACCTCCACTATGTTCCACACAGTCTGATGGTGATCGTGGTCATCATTGAGCTTTACTGTATATAATTCCTTTGTGATGGCACTTGGCATTCATAAGCTCATTTGGGCTTTATAACAACTGTGTTAACCTAATATTATTATCTGCATTTCACAGTGAGAAACCTGAGGCACCAAGAAAGTTACTTTCTGTTGGTAAAAATGAGATTCACATTCTAGAAGCCAAATAATCATTAGTAACTTGTGCTGGTTATTCACCAATGCCAGACAATGCCGAAGGCTTTAGTACATTATTTCATTCTCACGAAAACCTCAGAGGTGCTGTTGTTGTATTCATTGTATAGATGAGTAAATGACCAAGTAGAGAAAGTTAGATAACTTGTTCAAGCCAAAGTAAGAATCAGAAAGAGGATTTACAACCCAGAGTCCATATGTAATGGGAGCTCACCAACTCCAGCTGAACTGGGACTGAATGAGCATGGGATCAAACTGGACCCTCTGAATGTGGCTGACAATTGGGGCAGACTGAGGGGCCAATGATAATGGCACTGGGATTTGTCTCTACTGCATGTACTGACTTTTTGGAATACTATTCTTTTTGGATGCATACCTTCCTAAGCCTGGATGTAGAGGGGAGGGCCTCTCTTAGGACTGGAGGGAGTGGGGGTAGGGTGTGTGGGGAAGCAGGAGGGAAGTGGGAGGAGGGGAGGAAGTGGAAATTTTGATTGGTATTATTTATAAAGTAATAAAAAAGAAATTTAATAAAAATAAATAAATAAATTTTAAAAAGACACACAAAACAAACTTTTAGTATAAAAAAAAACCAAGAGTCCAGACAGATCTAGCCAGCAGCTATGTTCAATACTCAGTGCTATCCATATCCATAACCAAGACAAGGAGATGTACAAGATATTATAACTAGACCACAATGGGTTGCAGAAGCCTGCAAGGCCAGAAGAGACTTTAACTATGGAGTCCTTGTGAAAGGCTTCCTTGAGAAGACTGATATAGGTTAATATAGACCTGGAATAATGATATAAAAGATGGTGAGTCTGTTGGAAACCATTTGGAGAGGGTCAAGCTCACTAAAACACTTGCCTTGGGCTTTACAGTCTAGAGAACTAGTTAAAACTGTCAGGCTCCATTCCCTGAGGTTTGGATCCAGTAGTTCTGTGATGGAGCTCAAGAATCTGCATTTCTAGTTTAAGTGAGATTCCCCTCTGCATGCTGTGAGTATCATTGGTTAATAAAGGAACTGCTTTGGGCCTATAGCAGAGCTATAGGGGAGCAGAGCTAGGCAGGGAAAACTAAACAGAATGCTCGGAGAAAGAGGAGGCAGAGTCAGGCAGAAGCCATGTAGCCCCACTGGAGACAGACACTGGAACTTTAGCTGGAAAGCCACAGCCACGTGGTGATACACAGATTAATAGAAATGGGTTAAATTAATATGTAAGAGTTAGCCAATAAGAAGCTAGAGCTAATGGGCCAAGCAGTGATTTCATTAATACAGTTTCTGTGTGATTATTTCAGGGCTAAGAGGCATGCAGGAGGAATCCAGGAGTGAGTGGAGGATGAGAAGCACTGGCAATAAGAGAAAAGGAAATGGGTTCAGCACTTCATGAGCAGCTTGGACAGACACATTATAAGGCATGTTATACCAGGAGGCAGAGTGAGGACAGTCACCACTCCCATGACTTCAGTCATTCATCCTGCTTTCAGTTTCTATGTCCTTATGGAGTCATATGACTAGTAAACTGCCCTGGCTCGTATCTGCCCAGTGTCTATACCATGTAGTTAATTGTCCTTCCAATCTGAGATGAGTGACCTGACTTCGCCAATAGGGCAAAAGAAAGGATGAGTACACTAGTTGACAAGCACCTTGAAACAGTACCCACCTGGGTCATTGTCTCTGCCCCCTGCCATAGTCTCAAACCTTGATGAGTACATTAAAAACACATGGGACCGAACTACTCTGAAACCTCACAACTGCACCCTGAAGTCCTCTTACTGAAAAATGGGGACACTGGGGCTTGAACACTGTAATGATTTGCCGAATCTGCTTCTTGCCAGCTGTCAGTTGAAGGACAGTGTCTTTAGAGAGATGCTCTTGCTGAGTTCAACAGAGCCCTGGGGAAGGACTCCTCCTTTCTCTGGCCACACCGCCAAATCAAGCACTCCTGCTTGGAGGCTCAAAAGCTCAGAGGCTGCATAAAGCTGCCCTAGGCTGTTTCCAGTTACCTTGTCTTTTTGCCTAAGCAAGAGGAAGCCTAAGAATTTGGGCCAGATGGACTAGAAAATTCTATTCACAGAAGCTGTGTTTGGGCACACAGTCTTTGTGTATATTCCGGTCATGTTAGAAGTAGTGTCCAATGAGTTCATTCCAAGAAGGCCAGCCAATGTCAAAAGCATCAGAATGGTGTCCTTCACATTCGAGATGCCCTGTTTACATATCATGAAGCCATGGAATTAGCATTCTTTGGAGCATTTACTAGGCTCGTGCCATGAAAAGGACTCAACATCTTCCACAACTTCCGCTCCCTGCATCCTGCTCTGTGGATGGTACACTGCATACTGTAACATGAGGGCCGGCTTGTTGGGGTTTCTGTCCAGCCCAGTACCCCAACAGCCGGCAAGCAACAAAGAAAATCACACACAGGACTCCATAAGGTTATAAACTGATTGGTCCATTAGGTCAGGCTTCTTGTTAACTCTTATAACTTATATTAACCCATTATTTTCATCTATGTTAGCCATAATGGCTCAGTACCTTTTCCAGCGGGGGCAGCTTACATGTTGCTTCTTCAGTGATCTGCGCAGGAGTGGCTAAGGAACCTCCCTGATTCCCAGAATTCTCCTGTTCTCATTGCATCACCTCTACTTCCTGTCTGGTTTTCCCGCCTATACTGCCTGCCTGGCCAATCAGCGTTTTATTAAAATATGATTGACAGAATACAGACAATTCTCCCGCATCATTTCCCTCTTTTTTTTTTTTTTTAAACAAAGGAAAATACCCATAGTCCATTTGTTGGGAATGTGGGCGTAGTATTTCAGGCTACTTCCTGCTGGTTGGGGGCGCTGACAGTCATATGGGGACCTAAAGAAAACTTAGAGTTATAATCAAGTCATGATTGGAGTATCCTGTGAGTCTCGATCATCTCAGGCGGCAGTCTTGAATCTGTTCTGGATGTAGAATTCTGTCTTCTGGGCCATCTGTTCCTATCGAAGATTTCTCAGGTGGCCTTCCTTTTTCGAACCTGATTTTTCTTAACTCAGAATGAATCCACAGCCTCTCATTTTCTGTGGAAACAAAAGCAAAATCCCTTCTCCAAAGTATCATACCCTTTGACTTCAGTTCTGAAGCCAAGGTATTTTCAAAATACCTATCCTGGGTTAGTTCAGCAGCATTTATAAACAAAAGTCTTCTAGCAACTTTTGTTTCTTCCTCAGCATTCAAACAATT
Source organism: Myodes glareolus (assembly GCF_982192425.1). Lineage (NCBI taxonomy): Eukaryota > Metazoa > Chordata > Mammalia > Rodentia > Cricetidae > Myodes > Myodes glareolus. The sequence goes on along the minus strand of NC_142034.1, from coordinate 76,308,002 downwards.
AAAAGAGAGCATAATAACATACAGTATCAACATTCTCTGTGTATTTTCCATCTTTGTGTGGCTTTACTTTAACCTCTATTTCTTTTATTTTTACTTTTACTTTTTGAGACAGGTTCTCTGTATATCTTTGTCCTGGAATAACACTGTAGACCAGGCTGTCTTTGAACTCACAGAGATCCTCCTGTCTCTGCCTCCCCAGTGCTGGGATTAAAGGTGTATGCTACCACACCTTGAACTCACAGAGATCTGTCTCTGCCTCCCAGGCATTGGGATTAAAGGCGTGTACTACCACACCTTGAGGTCACAGAGGTCAATCTACCTCTACCCCTTGAAGTCACAGAGGTCAATATGCCTCTGCCTCCCAGGCATTGGGATTAAAGGTGTGTACCACCACACCCAACTACTCTCTTTCTTTCCTTTTAACTTTAAGAACTTTAACTTTTAGCCTGCATATACACACTGTAAACCATTTAGAGGTTTTCTTCCTCTTTGAATCTCTCTTTACTGTATATTTTTCTTTTTCTGACCATATGAGTCTTTAATTTACTAAGCAATATGGAGAGCTGTGGCTTTGACGGCTAGATCCAGCTCATTCCTTAGCTTTTCAGCCTCAAGGCTGAGGTACCAGCCAGAGCTGTGTTCCAATGCCTGGGAGGCAGAGACAGATCTCTGTGAGTTCAAGGTGTGGTAGCATACACCTTTAATCCCAGCACTGGGGAGGCAGAGACAGGAGGATCTCTGTGAGTTCAAAGACAGCCTGGTCTACAGTGTTATTCCAGGACAAAGATATACAGAGAACCTGTCTCAAAAAGTAAAAGTAAAAATAAAAGAAATAGAGGTTAAAGTAAAGCCACACAAAGATGGAAAATACACAGAGAATGTTGATACTGTATGTTATTATGCTCTCTTTTAATTGTTTGAATGCTGAGGAAGAAACAAAAGTTGCTAGAAGACTTTTGTTTATAAATGCTGCTGAACTAATCCAAGATAGATATTTTAAAAATACCTTGACTTCAGAATTTGTATCTAAGAATATGATACTTTGGAAAGGAGGTTCTTCTTTTGTTTTCACAGAGGATGAGACCCTGTGGATTGCTTCTATCCCGATATGGTATGATAGACCACGCCCTCCTGAAAGGTTTCTGTGAACACCCTCAAAAAATTTCTTCACTCAACTGCCGACTGAGATGAACCTAGCAGACAGGTTATACCATGAAAGACCTGATTAACTGCGCCCCTATACAGCAGTAAGAAGTTTGGAGAGAAATAACTACGTCCATATTCCCAAATATTGTTTATAAATGTTCTTTTACATTTAAAGGGGGATATGATATAGATATGAATAATTTCATTGGTATGGATTTTAAGGTCAATTTTGTTATATGTATATATGTTTCTGATCTTGATTGAGGTATTGTGATTGTGTAGTTTATTTAAAAATACAATGTATAATTAAAAATATAGGTTGTTAATGGATAATACTAGCTTGTAGTAATGTTAGTCTGATTTTCTAGAAGTGCATAGATATATTTCAGATAGACATTCATATCTTTCAAAGACTACAGAACATGGCATTTAATGTTTTAATAACTTAGAACTTTTCATGACTATGAGACACGTCTGCTCCTGACAGCACCAATCTACTTCAAGAGGAAGATGGGCATCAAAGAGGCTCCTTATGGAGTTGGTTAGCCATTTGGGCAAGAAACTGTTCTTGCCTGGACTGTTGTATAAACTGGACACAGAGAACCCACAGAGAGAGGACTGCTAAACTTGCCTAAAGGTGAGATGATCTTTCGGGGTTCCTGATTCATGAAGGAGTCTGCGAGACATTCTGCAGGACACAGCAGATAGTAACTGAACTGTCTTTAAAAGTTCCTGCTTCATGGAAATGTCTGCTGGATATTATGGGCCTGAAGGCCAAAAATGGATGCCCCAACGATACAGAGGAACTTTGGTCACTGTCCAGGCAGCGAGATGTCTCTGTCATTTCTAGAGTTTTGGAAGTTGCTTACTTCTTGTTTACTTATGTAATATTATATCCTTCTGGAGTCTTTGATGGAGTTGAAGAATGGATAGTCGTAGTTATAGTTTTCCATTATTATGATAAAGATATAGTTATAAATATTGTGACGGTAATTCTTGCTTGATAACTGTTTTGTTATATGTAATTTTACTATGTTAAAATGAAAGCCTTTCTTTTTTGTTTAAACAGAAAAAGGGGAAATGATGGAGGAGGGTTATCTGTCTATTGTGTTATTTTCATTGGTCAATAAAGAGACTGCCTTGGGCCCTTGATAGGACAGAAAATTAGGTAGGCGGAGTAAACAGAACAAAATGCTGGGAAGAGGGCTATGAGCCAGACGCCATGGAGCCAGCCACCAGGTCAGACATGCTAAATCTTTTCCGGTAAGCCACCACCTCGTGGTGCTACAGATTATTAGAAATGGGTTAATATCAAGATATGAGAGTTAGTCAGTAACTAACTCTCTAAGAGATAATGGGCCAGGCAGTGCTTAAATGAATATAACTTGTGTGTTATTATTTCTGGGACTAAGCTAGCCGTGCGGGAGCCGGGTGAGGAGAAAAGCAGGCCTGCCCTGCAGCCCCTCACTACAGCATACAACTGACAAGGCACTGTTTTTCCCACATCACAGGCAAGAGACCTTGGTGTAAGAAATGGACCACAGTGAAAGAGAGTACAGAGTGGCAACAGTCAAGCTGTGAAGCCAAGATCATGTGGTTCCAAAGCTCTTGTGAAAAATGTGCCCTCTATGTCCTAAGTACATTATAGTTAAATTCAGGTCAATGGATGACAGCACCTGACTTTGGAGAATTTATAGCCTACTCAGAGCAGAAAACACACACACACAGAGAGAGAGATAACCTCAGAGATCTTATATAGCAACGTATAAAGAGCAGTGGCCTGAGTGGCCTGAAAGTCACCTTCCACACAAAGACAACACTCTAAGGCCTCACTCAAAATACCTTATAGAACTCAAAGACCCGGTTACTATAATATCAACAATGAGAGCTGTTAATATTTTATGTGTTGCTCTTATATACCAGATGCCAAGTGTTCACAGGACACTCTGAAGGGTTTTTGGAAGATAGTGGTCCCTTTTACATCCATACCTACAATTTCGCCTTCCCAAATTTCAGTTAACTCTTCAAAAACATTATGAGGAAAATTTCAGAAATATGCAGTTTGTAAGTTTTAAATTGTGCACTGTTCCCAGTGGTATGTAGACTTCTCACACCATCCCTGTCTCTCTCACCCCAAGAATCATCCCTGTGTCCAGTGTATCTGTGCTGGTTTTGGTACCCACTCACTAGTCAGCTAGCAGCTGACTTGGTCATCAAACTGACAGTCCCACAGCGGTTGAGTCACGATGCCCATGTAAACTACCTCCCTTCATCTTATCACACAAAAATTAGGCCATTTCTCATCATTACAAGGAGCGTATAGAACAGTAAGATTTTACAGTTTACAAATTTAGTTTACAAATCATACTTTTAACAAATAGCAGGGTCAGCAGAATCAAAGGATCTATGGGACTTACTGTCTACCAGTCAGATTCTAGGTTCAGTGAGGATCCTGTCTCAAAGGAATAATGGGAAGAGAAGACACCTGATATTCTCCTTGGCACAGACACAAACACATATACTCACACACACACATACATACAAGCACATGTGTACACATGCATGTATGCACACACATTCATGGAGACCAAAAATATGCTCACATATTCATACATACTTGCGTGTACCCCTCACTCACACAAATACATCAAAAAATTAAGATTTATTTATGTTTATTTAATGTGTATGTGTGTGTGTGCCTATGTGCATGTATGTGCCGACCCACATGCCTGTAGGTATCTGCAGAAATCAGAAAAGGGCATGAGATCCCCTAGAACTAGAGTTACAGGCATTTGGCGAGTTGCCCAATATGGGTGCTAGAAACTAAACTTGGGTCCTCCACAAAAGCAACAAGAGCTCTTAATCACTGAACCATCTCTTCGGGACATAGACACTGGGGTCCCTACAAGCATCACAGGCAGCAGGGAAACATCCACACGAGGTAAAGAATGAAAGTCAGACCAGCTCCACTCTAGCAGGTGCTGTGCCAAAAACTTCCAGACTCTGACCTCACGGTTTATGGTCCTTACACATTTAAACACAGTAAAGCTTTGGGGGAAAGTCTCCACGTGACAATCGTCACAGCAAAGCTGCAGGGATGGCACAACAAAACGCCCCTGCAAAGTTCACCTCTATAGCAGAACACCTGTAGCCTCTGCAATAAGAATGAGTTCTATTGGCTGATGAACAGTGCTCAGGTCAAGGGCCCAGGGAGGGAGGATTTGTAATAAACGTGAGGATGGAGTCTATTGATGTAGGATGCAGCGTGCCCAGGACCTCTTCCATTAGGATGGGCTCTATTGGCTGAGAAACAGTGCTCAGGATTGGGCCTGAAAAATTCTCAGAATTTAGGGGAAGGATGATTCAGGTAAAGGCTGGATCCATAGAAAAGCCAAAGATCACCAAGTGGCTAGACAACATCTGCTCCAGTCTTCCAGGTGGGCAGGCAACAGTTGTTTTCTTTCCTTGAAGAAAAAAGGCCTGCGTGTTGAACAATTCTAACTCCCCGCAATGCTTTCCCCAAGCTGTGTTTCTTATATATGTGTATGGCATATATGCATGCACACACACGCACACATACACACACACACACACACACACACACACACACACACAAATTAAAGAAATACTTATCATAGGTATGGTTATACAAGAAAAAAACACATTGGGTATACTCTGCAGTTTCAGGCATCGTGGGGTTCTTGGAGCACATCAACCACAGGTTAACGAGAAGTGCTATGATAAGATTTTCTTCCACTTATCAACGCTCCATTAGCAGGTGCTGTGACTTACATAGGCCATGTTAATGCAAATCCTCAAAATAACTGTGAGAGGTTATGGTGATACGCCTTGCTTTGCAAATGAGAATGGTGAGATATGTGAAGATTAAATCAAAGTTTACTGCCCATTTGTGGTTGGAATTCACCAAGAAGAGCGGGACAAGTGCATCTTCAAATGAACAGGCAGGGTAGGACAGGACACAGGAGACACATATACCAGCATGCTTTGCATATGTGATGGGAACAAGAATATTCCATCACTTTTCTCAGGTTTGCATGTATACAAGGTATGTTGCAAAATTAATCATTAGGATAGGTCTCTGTGGAGAGTTTGAAAGCCAGCATGCCTGAAGACACTCAGCCAGCAATTATGAGCCAGAGTTCAATCCCAGTCTCCACAGTCCCCCCCCCCCCAAACCAGGTTGCCCAATGGAAATAAAAAGGGAAAGACCATGTTGAGCTAAACCCTTCCTATCATCCACATAGAGATATTTAAAAGCCATTTAAAAAATTATTAAAATCAATTAGTTGATACAATCAAATTCTCTCTTTGCATCAAATATGTTATCCTATCAACATGGAAACACTCATTTTTAAATTAACTCAACAAACACTGAGATTCCATTGCTCCTGTTCTCTATTTAGGGATCTGGGAGGAACTGTCCACTTCTATCCATCTCAGTTCAGATGAGCCCAGGGTCAAGAGCTCGGTAGCCACAGGTATCTAAAGACCACCACACAAAGCAACACATCTCTAAAGCACAGCACACCAGCCCGTTCCTCAAATTTTGCTCGTAAAGAAACCCTCCCTTCATATTTCGTGAATTCTCTTTACCTCCCAGTAACTTCCCTTATGCATGTTCCAAAGGCAAACCCAGTGTCCAGAGTTACTCATTCCTGCTTGCCTTGGCTGCTTTTAGATGTCACATGACACTAACGGAGAAAAGCCAGTGGTGAGGGGCCCCTATAGGCAATGTGTGTTGCGGCCTATTCAAGACAAAGACCCTATACAAAAAGGACGCACTTGGGCAGCAGGCCAAAGCACAGGGCTCACAAAGCCACGGGCTCGGCAGCAGCCAAACAGCAGCTGTTAAAAGAAGTTCTCCCATTAGGCTTTGCAGAGATCCACCTGATCCTTCATGCTCGGCCCTGACAGAAATTGGCTGACCCCATTTCCTTCACTTTGCCAAATGAACAGGCTGCAGAAATGCAGAAAGTCTGGCATCTAGAGACTCTTCAGATGGAGAAGTGACAGCTATGGAGTGACATGGGGGCAGCCCATTAGTCTGAGGAACACCGCACATCAATATGCAGTCACCCCGGGTGGCCTGTGATGAGGTTCTGGTAGGCAGCACAGCCCTTCCCTAAGGTGCCCTCGTGGCTTCTTGTCTGCAGCTACAAGGAAGGATACGGCTTCAGAGTCCAGCGGCAGCAGCCAGGCTAAGGAAGCCAAGCAAGCATCCTACCGCGTCTGTCCTTCGCAGCAACTTCTGCCCCTTGCTGCTCATCCAATGTGGCTGTCAGCCCATTTATGCTATTTTCAAAGAGGCCTATAAGTTTCCGTGCTGCATTTGGGGATGACTCACAGAGGAGAAAACAAAGTCTAGGCTGAGAGAAGAGCATCCGTCACTTTTGCCTGGATGGTGAGGCACTGAGAAATTAGGCTGTCTATCCGTGGGAACTTCAAGCGGCAGGAAAAGACTCGTAGTCCTTCCATCATTCACTGGCTTCCCACTTATTGAGCAACTACTTTATGCTAAACTGGACTCCAGACACTCAGAAAACATGCTGCTTTCCTTCCTCCCGTCTAAGACCTCCCACACCAGCCGACACAATGGACCTCCGAGGACTCAGAACATTGGGAGCTATGATAGAGGTATAAGCCAAGCAGAATGAGGCCCTGGAGGAAGGAAAATTAATGCAGCTGTGGGGAGGGGGGAGTCAGCAACAGACAACTGGGATGCAAGGGATCTTATGGCTCCTTATAGTGTGTGAGCATCTCATGAGCTGTAAGCACCATTTAAATCTAGTGATATTCATTACATCCAATGGGAGACACAGATAACATCGCTGAGCAAACTGGGGCTCTGCTATCTGGGAGCTCACTTATACAATTTAAAGTCCCTGCCTCACAGGGAACACTATGAGCCTTGGTGATGGCCAGACACGAGTACTTAGTAACAGAAATGTGTGTCTCGACTGTGGTGCCCTTGCTAGTCCTTGTTAGAGAAGTTACCCTTCCCCACATCCCAGGGTCTGGCTCACTCCCTCTGCCACATGACCACACCCATGAGTCTCATCTCTAGAGATCTGGAACTCAGACTGGACCCTTCTTATCTCTGGGGACTGGATGGACTGAAAGCTCCCTACAGAACTTTATCCACATGGTGGAGAAACAAAACTCAGCAGTTCCTTTGCAACTAGCCAAAACACGGAAGCAACCCACATGACACCCAGCAGATGAATAAATGTAACACGCGGTATGACGTGGAGTCTGATTCAGACATGAAAAGAAAGGAAGTACTGACACCTACTACAGTTTAGGCGAACGTCATACTAAGCCAAAGAAGGCAGGCACCAAATGCAATATTAAATGATGTCATTTACATGAAAGGAGCAAAATCAACAAAGGAATTTCAAAGACGGTTGTTCCCAAGGGGTAGAGAGAAAGAGAAACAGGAAGAGGTTGATGGCTGTATGTGGAGTCTCGCGTCTAGGCGGTTTGGAAGTTCTGGGACCAGACTGTGATGATTATTGTACACCACCAATAAGCTCGTAGGAGACAGGGCCTGGGCTCAGCCTTTCACCCCACTGACCACCAGTGTAGCTCCCCTCCATTCCCCCCTCACAGGAGCAAAGGCCTAACCATCTCTTTAGCACAGGGACCACTGCTTCTCCAAGCCTGCAGTGCATATCTACCCACCGCATTTATGCTGGGTCCTGTTGGTGGAAACTGGGCTGTCTTAAGAGGACATCCAAGGTCTCTCTGCTTTCCTGCCCTCATGAGTGTTCTTAACGTATCTGATGCACACGTGTCATTTTTTAGCAAAATATAATATTTATATCATTTCCAGGAAGAGAACATCCGTGGTCCCTGTAACATATAACTTCTTGTTTTGCTCCATAGCACAGGCTGGACGATCTTTCAGGAGCTTGTAAACACCTCTCCTCTTATCCAGGCAAGGGGTTGGGGGGAGGTATGGTACACCAAGGTGGAGAGAGGAGAAGGCAGCCAGGATAAAAACCAGTCAACATGGTAGAAATTCTCCAGGGCCTCTTCTACAGACCCTGGATCCAGATGGGACCTGGAAAAATCACAGACTGGAGCCTCTGGCTCAGCCACGAAGTTTTAAAAAAGAAAAAAAAAGTGGCACAGATTCATTGCACAAAAGCGATCGATTTCCTAATGATGCTTTCTTTCGAGCTCATCATATACTTGACCAGATTCATCCTTCTTGTCCTTCACTGCCTTCCTCGTTGCCCTCCTGCTATTCTCCTCCTTCCCTAAACAGTCCCTAGTCTCCTTTTGTGTCAGATGCATATTTGTGTAACATGAACACTTATATAATAGAAAGTATATCTATGAGAGGAAACAGCACTGTTTGCCTTCTGAGACTGACTTATTTTGCTTGTATGATAATCTCCAGGTCCACTCAGCTTCCTGCAAATAACATAATGTTGTCCTTTGTGGCCGAATAAAACTCCACTGTGTATGCACGTCACGTTTTCTTTCTCCTTGTGTATGTATAGGTAGGTGTGTGTGTGTGTGTGTGTGTGTGTGTGTGTGTGTGTGTGTGCATATATGTGTATGCCCCTGTGTGCGTGTGCAGGTGAAAGGACAAGTTCAGGTGTCAGTCCTCACCTTCTCTTATTATTTGAGAAAGAGACCCTTAATATTTGGCCTGTGATCTTCCAGAGACTTCCCTCTCTGCTTCCCATCTCATAGGCTCACTGGGATTATATAGATTATGCATACACACTGTCATGTCCAGCCCAGGCTCTGAAGGTCCAAACTTAAGTCCTACTTTACCCACTGAGCTGTTTCCCTATCGCCCTTCTTTTTCTTTATCCATTGATAGGTAACTATAATTATAATATTGATGTATAGCAACAATTCCTACAGTTAAATTATAATGAAAGCAGACCATATGTTAAGGAACATGGAGTAGTTATACATTCCTGGTCTTTAAGTTACTTATAGTGAATGCATGAATGTGGGTCAGTGACTGCAAATGTTAAGCAGTAAGTGTATGACTGAGTGCATTGTCCATGGAATCAGTAGCATCACCTCCTGGTGCACAGTATAACAGAGTGACCACATAGGAAGTAATCTCATCACAGGTGAACAGAGCCACGGTGTTTTCCAGCACTGGACACTTACAGAGATTGCATTTGGTAAATGCTGAGAATGAACAAACACACTGGAAACTGTAGTGTTTTTTTTCTTTAATTTTTTTTTAATTTTTCTGGGTATGTACACTTAGAAAACTTGCAAAAACCAGTTCTCCTTTCCACTATGTGGGTCCTACAAATCAAACTCAGATTGGAAGGCATGGCAGTAAATGTTTTTGCCAGCCAAGTCATTTTATCAACCTAAGCTGTGCTTATTTCTGAGATGGCTAGGTACAATGGGCTCCATAGATGTGACAGTCTTTCAATGATATACTATTATTGAGTCAGGCAGTGATGGCATATGCCTTTAATACCATCACTCAGAAGGCAGAGGCAGGCAGATCTCTGTGAGTTCAAAGCCAGTCTCGTCTACAGAGTGAGTTCAGGACAGCCAGGACTATTTCACAGAGAAACCCTTTCTTGAAAAACCATTTAAAACGTGAATAGGGATTCCACGGGACCCCTCCCTGCCCCCACTGCTGCCGCCCTTTTGTCTCCTGGGTCCTGGAAATACCAGCTATCCCTGCTGCAATGCTGAGAAGTTCTATCCAGAGAGTGCTGAGGAGTTCTATCCAGGGAGTGCTGAGGAGTCCTATCCAGAGAGTGTTGAGGAGTTCTATCCAGAAAGTGCTGAGGAGTTTCATCCAGAAAGGAGGAGATGGGCAGGCGCCAATGCAAGAATTCCTCCAACAACCTGAAAGGCAACATGACATCTCCAGAATCCAGGGATCACGAAACTAGAAGAATTGAACACCCTACTCAAGAAGAAATAGAAGAAATCGACTCTAAGCGGATATTTATGAAAATAATAGAGGAACTTAAACAGGAGATGAAAATCTGCCGTAAAGAAATGGAAGATAAGTATAACAAAAAGATTGAGGAAATGAGTAAAGAAATGGAAGAGAAATATACCAAAAAGTTTGAAGAAATGAGTAAATCCGTAAATGAAATTCTGGGAAACCAAGAAAAAACAATCAAACAGGTAATGGAAACAGTTCAAGATTTGAAAACTGAAATGGAGTCAATGAAGAAATCACAAGCCGAGGGACAGCTGGCTATGGAAAATCTAGGTAAACGAACAGTGACTTCAGAAACAAGCATAACCAACAGAATATAAGAGATAGAAGAAAGAATCTCAGACTCTGAGGACACCATAGAGAAATTAAACGCTCTGACCAAAGAAAACAGCAAATCCAACAAATTCTCATCACAAAACATTCAGGAAATGTGGGACACAATAAAAAAACCAAATCTAAGAATAATAGGGGTAGAAGAAGGAGAAGAATTGCAGATCAAAAGTCCATAAAATATATTCAACAAAATTATAGAAGAAAACTTCCCCAACCTAAAGAACGCTATCCCTATGAAGGTACAAGACGCATACAGAACACCGAATAGGCTGGATAAAAAAAAAATCCCCTCGCCATATAATAATCAAAACACAAAACATTCAGATTAAAGAGAGAATATTAAGAACTGCAAAGGAAAAAGATCAAGTAACTTATAAAGGTAAACCTATCAGACTTATACCAGACTTCTCTATGGAAACCATGAAAGCCAGAAGATCCTGGAATAGAGGTACTGCAGAAACTAATAGACCATGGATGCAAGCCCAGACTACTTTACCCAGCCAAGATAGCGTTCACTATCAACAGAGAAAACAAAATATTCCAGGATAAAAACAAATTTAAACAATACGTAGCTACAAATCCAGCCTTACAGAAAGTATTAGAAGGCAAATCACAACCCAAGGAATCCAACATTCCCAACACCGTCTACAATAACTCAGACATCTAGCAACCCTTCACAAGCACAACTCAAAGAAGGGAAAAACATACACTCCACTACCCAAAAAATAAAAAATAAATAACCGGAGTCAACAACCACTTGTTATTAATATCACTTAATATCAATGGACTCAATTCACCTATAAAAAGGCACAGACTTAGAGATTGGATACGAAAACAGGATCCAACATTCTGCTGTTAACAAGAAACACACCTCAACCACAAAGACAGACATCTACTCAGAGTAAAAGGCTGGGAAAAGGTTTTCCAAGCAAACGGACCTAAGAAACAAGCAGGTGTGGCCATTCTAATATCTAACAAAATTGACTTCAAACTAAAATCTATCAGAAGAGATAGAGATGGACATTTCATACTCATAACAGGAACAATACATCAGGAGGAAGTCTCAATCCTGAATATCTATGCCCCTAATATAAAGGCACCCACTTATGTAAAAGAAACACTTCTAGAACTCAAGGCAGTCATCAAACCACACACACTAATAGTAGGAGACTTCAACACACCTCTCTCACCAATGGACAGATCAATCAGACAGAAACCCAACAGAGAAATAAGAGAATTATTGGTGCTGGCATAACTGGATGTCAACCTGTAGAAGAATATCTAAATATAATAAAAGCAATATATAGCAAGCCGACAGCTAACATCAAATTGAACAGAGAGAAACTCAAAGCCATTCCACTAAAATCAGGAACACGACAAGGCTGTCCACTCTCTCCATACCTCTTCAATATAGTGCTTGAAGTTCTAGCAATAGCAATAAGACAACATAAGGGGATCAAGGGGATACGAATTGGAAAGGATGAAGTTAAACTTTCGTTATTTGCTGACGATATGATAGTGTACATAAGCGACCCCAAAAACTCTACCAAAGAACTCCTACAGTTGATAAACACCTTTAGTAATGTGGCAGGATACAAGATCAACTCCAAAAAATCGGTTGCCCTCCTATACACAAAGGAAAAAGAAGCAGAGAGGGATATCAGAGAAACATCACCTTTCATGATAGTCACAAATAGCATAAAATATCTTGGGGTAACTCTAACCAAGGAAGTGAAAGACCTATTTGACAAGAACTTTAAGTCCTTGAAGAAAGAAATTGAGGAGGATACCAGAAAATGGAAAGACCTCCCCTGCTCTTGGATTGGGAGAATCAACATAGTAAAAATGGCAATTCTACCAAAAGCAATCTATAGATTCAATGCAATTCCCATCAAAATCCCACCAAACTTCTTCACAGACCTTGAGAAAACAATAATCAAGTTTATATGGCAAAACAAAAAACCCAGGATAGCCAAAACAATCTTATACAAAAAAAGGAACTTCTGGAGGCATTACCATCCCTGACTTCAAATTCTATTACAGAGCAACAGTGTTGAAAACAGCTTGGTATTGGCATAACAAAAGAGAAGTTGACCTATGGAATCGAATAGAAGACCCGGGTATTAACCCACAAATTTATGAACACCTGATTTTTGACAAGGGAGCTAAAGGTATACAATGGAAGAAGGATAGCATCTTTAACAAATGGTGCTGGCATAACTGGATGTCAACCTGTAGAAAAATGAAAATAGATCCATATCTATCACCATGCACAAAACTCAGATCCAAATGGATTAAAGACATCAACATTAATCTGACCACTTTGAACCTGATAGAAGAGAAAGTGGGAAGTAGTCTACAAGATATAGCCACAGGAGACCACTTCCTAAGCAGAACCCCAGGAGTGCAGACAATAAGAGAAACAATGAATAAATGGGACCTACTGAAACTGAGAAGCTTCTGTAAAGCAAAGGACACTGTCAGTAAGACAAAAAGGCTACCTTCCGACTGGGAGAAGATCTTCACAAACCCCTCATCAGACAAAGGCCTGATCTCCAAAATACACAAAGAACTCAAGAAACTGGACACTAAAACCCTAATTAACCCAATTAAAAAATGGGGTACTGATCTGAACAGAGAAATCACAACAGATGAACTTCGAATGGCCAAAAGGCACTTAAGGTCATGCTCAACCTCCTTAGTGATCAGGGAAATGCAAATCAAAACAACTTTGAGATATCATCTTACACCTGTCAGAATAGCCAAACTCAAAAACACCAATGATAGCCTATGCTGGAGAGGATGCGGAATTAGGGGAACACTCATCCATTGTTGGTGGGAATGCAAACTTGTGCAGTCACTGTGGAAATCAGTGTGGCGGTTTCTCAGGAAACTGGGAGTCAACCTCCCTCAGGACCCAGCAATTCCACTCTTGGGAATATACCCTAGAGATTCCCTAACATACTACAAAAGCATTTGTTCTACTATGTTCATAGCAGCACTATTTGTAATAGTCAGAACCTGGAAACAACCTAGGTGCCCCTCAATAGAAGAATGGTTAAAAAAGGTGTGGAACATATACACATTAGAGTTTTACTCAGCGGTAAAAAAAACAATGACATCTTGAATTTTGCATGCAAATGGATGGAAATAGAAAACGCTTTACTGAGTGAGATAAGCCAGACCCAAAAAGAGGAACATGGTATGTATTCACTCATAAGTGATTCTAACCATAATTAAAGGTCTTTGAGCCTATTATTCGTGATCCTAGAGAAGCTAAATAAGAAGATGAACCTGATGAAGATTATTTAGCTATCTGCCAGGAGATAGGAAATAGACAAGAGTCCCAGGTAACCTCGGGTGCATGGGGGGTGGGAGGGTTGTTGGAGGGGGAGAGGGTTAGAGAGAAGGGAGTAGGGGAGGAATGGGGAAAGCACGGTGGACCGGGATGGGGGGGAGGGAGGAAGGATGAATATGGGATCAGGGAAGCATATATTTCAACTAAGGGAGTCATTTTAGGGTTTACAGGAGACTTGATTATATATGGGATCCCAGGTCCAAGGAGAGATCCCCAGATTGTTCTCTGGACAGAGGAGAGGGTGCCTGAACCGGCCTTGGCCCATAACCATACTGATGAATATTTTGCTTATCACCATAGATCCTTCATCTGGCGATGGATGGAGATAGAGACAGAGACCCACATTGGAGCACCGGACTGAGCCCCCCAAGGTCCAAATGAGGAGCAGAAGGAGGAAGAACATGAAAAAGGAAATCAGGACTGCAAGGGATACGATCACCCACTGATACAAGGGGACTGATCTAATGAGCGTTCACCAAGGCCAGTTGGACTGGGACTGAATGAGGACATGATCCAACCAGATTCTCTGAATGTGGCCGGATTCTCTGAATGTGACTGGCCCGGAGTCTTTCTGAAAAGCCATTGACAATGACACTGGGACTTGTTTCCTCTGCATATACTGGATTTTGGGGATCCAGTCTGTTTGGATACTCACCTTCCTGGACCTGGAGGGAGGGGGGAGGAACTTGAACTTCCCACAGGGCAGGAAACCCTGACTGCCCTTAGGGTCGAAGAGGGAGGAGGAGAGGGAATGGGGGGAGTGGGAGGGTGTTGGGAGGAGGGGCGGAAATGGAAACTTTTATAATTTAATAAAATTACTTTCAAAAAAAAAAGAATCATGGGACCTAGATCTATGCCAGCAGGAGTGTCATATCTGGGTGAATACAGACCTCAGCATTGATTCAAAGACAGACACATCAGAGCCATTGATATGACTTTCTCATGGAACAGAAATAAGGGTTGTGGCAGCCTCAGAGAGGCTAGTAACAAAGACAGCCCAAAGAGGGATGCAGACACATGATTTTCCCTGGGAAGGGGAAATGTAAGAGATCTCTTGGGTAGACTAGGAGCCAGCAGGGATGGGAACAGGGGGGATTGGGTTGTGGGGAGGAATGGAGGAGGAGAGTATTAAAAGAGATATCTTGATGGGGGGCATTTTAGGGTCAGGAAAAAACCTGCCGCAAGAGAAACATGAATCTATAGGATGACCCTAGCTAAGATTCCTAGCAATAGTAGAGAGAGTGTCTGAACTCACCATCTCCTGTAAGCAGATTGGTAACTACCCCAATTGTCATCAAAGAGCCTTCACCCAGTGACTGATGTAAACAGAAGCAGAGATCCACAGCCAAGCACTGGGCCAAGCTCAGGAATCCTATTAAAGAGAGGGAGGAAGGATTATACGAGTCAGGGGGTCAAGGCCATCGCAAAGAAACCCATGGAGACAACTAACATGGGCTCATTGGTGCTCATAGACTCTGAACCAACAGCTGAGGAGCCTACATGGGACTGACATAGGCCCTCTACATATATGTGACAATTGTGTGGCTTGATCTACTCGTGGGACTCCTAGTGGTGGAACTAGGGCCTGTCCCTAATGCTTTGCCTGGTTTTCAGGAACTTATCCCTCATAGTGGATTGCTTTGCCCTCCTTTAACACAAGAAGAAGAGCTTAGTCCTACCTCAACTTGATATGCCATGCTTGGTTGACGCCCATGGGAAGCCTGCCCTTTCTGAACAGAAACAGGGGAGGAATGTAGTGGGGAGTGGGGAACCGAGTTGGGGAAGGGCATAGGGAGGGAATAGGAGGAGAGGGGGGAGGGGAAACTGTGATGGGGTGCAAAATAAATGAATAAATTCAATTAACAATAATTTAAAAAATAAATAAGGGTTGTGGCAACAGCTGCCACCTATTTAGAGACACAAAGCACTGATAACATTGTCTGAGCCCGGGGTCCAGCTTGACTCCTGAGTTTTTTGCCTTTGGAAGGGTAATAAATAAATGTCTTTTGTCTATACAGATGTGGGTCCAGTTTTCAATCATTTTTAACTTGAGGCATTCCCATTAACATAAATGTGTGAGCGGATCAGTTCATCCTCACAAAAAAATATCATGAGTAAGATTTTCTAGATGAACTGGCTTGACCTCCCCTGCTGGCAGGGGGAGAGTCCCAACCCAGACAGAATACCTTACAGAGCCTTCGTGCCCACACACTACACCAGCTGGCTAAAGTCTAGCTCTACTCTTACGAAACAGGACTCTCCAGGAGCCTAAAATAAGTCTTTTCACTCAAAATACTTCTGAAAGCTTAAAATACCTTAAAGGGTGTAAATCTTCTCATGCTCCCTCGGGTTGGTAATGAGCCCTTTTTGGCTTCGGTTGTCTCCCTGAAAAGAATAATTTAAGCAATAAAAATGTCTTTCCCCAAGTCATCCTTCAACCGCTGATACTTCACTTTCCACGGAATTACAGATAAAAATAACAAGGCACAAAAAGAAAGACTACATGGCCGTTAAGATCAATAAGAAGGGAGAAAAGAGGAGGTCCTAACCAAATGTTTTCTTTGTTGACATTTAAGAGGAATATTTATCTGTTTGCTTGCTTGCTTCTTTGTTTGGGGCGGGTGTTGTAACTCAGAATGACTTTTAACTCATGAGACCCCTGCCTCAACTTCTTTAGGGATAGGACCATATATACAGACCACTACAGTCAGCAAATACAATTATACTCAGAGCTGGTACCATCCTATAATGGGTGTTTTGTTTTGTCTTTTGTAGTGCTGAGGATTGAACTGTGGTCTTTGCATGTGTTAGGAAAGCAGTCTAGCACTGAGCTCTACAAATCCCCAGCCTGAGCATGATGTTTTGGTCAGCACCTCAGTCATTTCAGGTAACAAATGAGGAGGTGGATTTAATGTGCTTTTGCCCACTGTACACAATCCCAGACGGGTGGCATGGTGAGCCACAGCTGTTCCATTTGAAAGTTTGGGAAATTAAAAAAATCAAATCAAATACTCGCTAGGAGGACAGTTTGACATGCACACCTCATCTGGGCAATTTTCTGTCTTTGTTCAGCTTCCTTACAATTTTCCAGGGGCTTGTGATCTTGCTGATGGAGAAAGAAGCAGCAATAGTCTGGAGGTGGAGGGAAACCAAGGAGACGGCACCAGGCAGGAGGGACTGCAAGACCTGCCAGGGGTCCACGGAGCATGGAAAGCTCACTCCAGCACTAGGATTACTTAGCTTCATCAGCTGGGTGGAGGGAAAGAGCCTGGAGCCAGGATTTCTAGTTCCAGTTGCCATTCAACTGAGTCCCAGCCTTCCTGTGACAAAGAGGCACGCTGAAATTGTGTGGCCTGGGTTGGATCCAGTCTTAAAAGTAAATATAGCATGTAGTGTTGAGGAAAGAATGCACTTTGGGGGGAGGAGGGTGAGTGCCGAGCCCCAGCCTTGTGATCTGTCACGCTGTGACTTTCCCCGAACCCTACGAGCTTCTCTGATTCACCTGGGGTTAAGAATATAGAGGCTGATGGGACTACTCAGAGGTTAAGAGTACTGACAACTCTTGCAGAGTACTGGAGCTTAGTTCTCAGCAACCACGCTCAGTGGCTTACAACCACGTGTAAGCTCAGCTCCAGGGACTCAGAACCCCTCTTCCGGCCTTCACAGGCGTCCATATACATGTGTATCTACCCACACATCCACACACATGACACAAAACAATAAAGGTAAAATGTGGGAAATTCTACTTGCTTGCTGAGGCTGTTGCAATGACTCCCTTGCTGAGAACTAAAAGGGAAAGCACAGATTGGCCATCTCTGCTTTTATACACACTATTAATAAAGCCTAAACATCTATGTAATTATGTAATGCCTTTCCCACAAAAAGTCTCATTAAAGGCTTCCTGGAGAATCTTGGCAATACAGATTGGGCCATGAGCCCGATCTTTTTGGTGTTCTCACTACTCTTATAAAAAGCATAGGGCTATGAAAATACGGGAATATTCCCTACATTAATGATATAGACTTGGATTCTTGGACTGAACCGGGTTAAAACGTGGCTGTCAGCAGATGAGCAGATGACACTGAGACTTTAGCAATGCTACCATGCCTTGTCGTTTTACGGCACCTTTCCTCACGGTAAGAAACATATGTCCCAGTTTCGAACTAATCGCAGCTTCTATCACTCAAGAACCATTCCCTATCCTGTTGACTTGGCCAAATGATATATATTGTCACACAGGTCTGCATCTAGTCAAACTTCCAGCAAACTCAAATAATATCAGCTTAGCCAGAAATCTTTGGGCTTTACCAAACAGTATTAAATTCCCAGAAGATTAAACTATGGGCTCTTTTTTTTATTTTTTTTTATTTTTTTTTGAAAGTAAATTTTATTAAATTATAAAAGTTTCCATTTCCGCCCCTCTTCCCAACACCCTCCCACTCCCCCCACTCCCTCTCCTCCTCCCTCTTCGTCCCTTAGGGCAGTCAGGGATTCCTGCCCTGTGGGAAGTTCAAGTTCCTCCCCCCTCACTCCAGGTCCAGGAAGGTGAGTATCCAAATAGACTGGATCCCCAAAATCCAGTATATGCAGAGGAAACAGGTCCCAGTATCATAGTCAATGGCTTTTCAGAAAGACTTCGGGCCAGCCACATTCAGAGAATCCGGCCACATTCAGAGAATCTGGTTGGATCATGTCCTCATTCAGTCCCAGTCCAACTGGCCTTGGTAAACTCTCATTAGATCCGTTCCCTTGTATCAGTGGGTGATAGCATCCCTCGCAGTCCTGATTACGTTTTTCATGTTCTTCCTCCTTCTGCTCCTCATTTGGACCTTGGGGGGCTCAGTCCGGTGCTCCAATGTGGGTCTCCGTCTCTATCTCCATCCATCGCCAGATGAAGGATCTATGGTGATAAGCAAAATATACATCAGTATGGTTATGGGCCACGGCCGATTCAGGCACCCTCTCCTCTGTCCAGAGAACATTTTGGGGGATCTCTCCTTGGACCTGGGATCCCATATATAATCAAGTCTCCTGTAAACCCTAAAATGACTCCCTTAGTTGAAATATATTCTTCCCTGATCCCATATTCATCCTTCCTCCCTCCCCCCCATCCCAGGCCACCGAGCTTTCCCCATTCCTCCCCTACTCCCTTCTCTCTAACCCTCTCCCCTTCCATCAACCCTCCCACCCCCCCATGCACCCGAGGTTACCTGGGACTCTTGTCTATTTCCTACCTCCTGGCGGATAGCTAAATAATCTTCATCAGGTTCATCTTCTTATTTAGCTTCTCTAGGATCACGAATAATAGGCTCAAAGACCTTTAATTATGGTTAGAATCCACTTATGAATGAATACATACCGTGTTCCTCTTTTTGGGTCTGGCTTACCTCACTCAGTAAAGCGTTTTCTATTTCCATCCATTTGCATGCAAAATTCAAGATGTCATTGTTTTTTACCGCTGAGTAAAACTCTAATGTGTATATGTTCCACACCTTTTTTAACCATTCTTCTATTGAGGGGCACCTAGGCTGTTTCCAGGTTCTGGCTATTACAAATAGTGCTGCTATGAACATAGTAAAACAAATGCTTTTGTAGTATGTTAGGGAATCTCTAGGGTATATTCCCAAGAGTGGAATTGCTGGGTCCTGTGGGAGGTTGACTCCCAGTTTCCTGAGAAACCGCCACACTGATTTCCACAGTGGCTGCACAAGTTTGCATTCCCACCAACAATGGATGAGTGTTCCCCTCACCCCACATCCTCTCCAGCATAGGCTATCCTTCGTGTTTTTGACTTTAGCTATTCTGACAGGTGTAAGATGGTATCTCAAAGTGGTTTTGATTTGCATTTCCCTGATCGCTAAAGAGGTTGAGCACGACCTTAAGTGTCTTCTGGCCATTCGAAGTTTATCAGTTGTGAATTCTCTGTTCAGTTCAGTACCCCATTTTTTAATTGGGTTAATTAGAGTTTTAGTGCCTAGTTTCTTGAGTTCTTTGTATATTTTGGAGATCAGACCTTTGTCTGATGAGGGGTTGGTGAAGATCTTCTCCCAGTCAGAAGGCATCCTTTTTGTCCTACTGACAGTGTCCTTTGCTTTACAGAAGCTTCTCAGTTTCAGTAGATCCCATTTTTTCATTGTTTCTCTTATTGTCTGTGCTGCTGGGGTCCTACTTAGGAAGAGGCCTCCTGTGCCTATATCTTGTAGACTACTTCCGACTTTCTCTTCTATCAGGTTCAAAGTGGACGGATTAATGTTGATGTCTTTAATCCATTTGGACTTGATTTTTGTGCATGGTGATAGATATGGATCTACTTTCATTTTTCTACAGGTTGACATCCAGTTATGCCAGCACCATTTGTTAAAGATGCTTTCCTTCTTCCATTGTATACCTTTAACTCCCTTGTCGAAAATTAGGTGTTCATAAGTTTGTGGGTTAATATCTGGGTCTTCTATTCGATTCCATAGGTCGACTTCTCTGTTCTTATGCCAATACCAAGCTGTTTTCAATACTGTAGCTCTATAATAGAGTTTGAAGTCAGGGATGGTAATGCCTCCAGAAGTTCTTTTATTGTATAAGATTGTTTTGGCTATCCTGGGTTTTTTGTTTTGCCATATTCTTTTTTTTAAACTTGATTTCTTGACCTCTGTATGGCATAATTTCCAAAGGAGACTTTCCTTCATAGTTAAATAACCCATATTAATTCTTCAAACCTCTGTAATGCACACAATAGAGCTCCATGGCGGAACTGTGACACTTAATGCTTACTTATATATTTGGTTGGCAGTCTCAGAAAGTCACATGGGTTTCAAGACAGAGTGGAAAGAACCAGAAACTAAAGTTCAGTACATGGGGGTCCCCTCCGCAAGCCAGAGTTCTTCCTTTCTGCATTGCTCACATGGTTCTAGAGGTTCAGCAGCCATGTAATACGCTGCATGGATCTCTTTTCATAGAGGCCCTGCCTTCCAGCTGCAAGGAATGCTGCTGGCTTAGAGCCTGGTTTCACGTCCAGAAGGTCTAGCGCCTGCAACTTGAGCTTCCGTGCTTTGAGTTGAGTTTTCCCAAGTAAGGTCCAGATAATGACCAAATATAACACGGGCTCTGCTTCATCCTTTCTGCTCAGCTTGGGACTCCTCTAATGGAGCCTTTGTTCTGGAGGTCCCATCTCTGTTGATTGTACTTGATGGTCCAAGGATGTCACTCACAAAACCTTCTTCCCTCTTTCCTTACTGAGATCTTAGAGACCTTGTTCTGACAGCAAACTGCTTCCTCTCCCTTCTACTTTCCCAGAACTCTGCTCCTAACATCTCTTTCCTGTGGTGTCCCTAACACCACAGGACTAACTTCTGCAGCCTACTTATTCTTCTGTTAAAGCAGGTGGCCTCATTATCATCACCAAGGGGGAGAAGAAGGGTTAAAGAGCGAGAGGAGACTAGCTAAACACCAGACTAATATTCATACAAGATATAAACAAAAATCTTCCCTCCCACGATCCTTCACCTGACCCAGACACAGCACCACCCCTGCAATTATTGTTCACACACTCTCACCCATTCTCTGCATCTGGTGACAGGCGAGAGGGAAGAATATAGGAGACCCCTGAGTTTCCATGGCACACATTTCAAGTCAAAAAGAGGCAGGCTGTTTTGCTGTTCAAATGTCTAAACTCTGAAGTACTACAAACAAAGTTTAAGACCTAAAAATGGACTTTAAAGAGAAACTACTATGCCTAAGGATCATTTTTGAAAAAGGGGTGGGTGGCATGGGCTGAGATAAGGGAGAAAAGGGGATGTGGATGGGGGCGGGGGCATGGGCCTGGCACTTTGCAAGGACTAGACCTGGAGGAACCACTTGAGGGTGATGGGCAGTGTCCTTGTCATAAAAATGAGTCGCCTGCCTGCATGAGAACGTAACAACTTTTTCTCAACCCCTGAGACCTTGAAAGAACCAGGCAGGCACCTACTGACTTCCAGTGCATGACCAATGTGACCAATGCCATGCAACTTCCTGAGTCACATTTGCTATGTGACAGACAGCAGGAGGAGCGACTCTCCTGGTCCTACCCCACGTTTCCTCTCCATCCATCTCACAACATGAAGGCTTTCCTTCAACAGCACGACACAGTCATCGTTAGCCCACAGCTTCCTGAGAGGAAGGAGCCTAAATATGGAGAGAAACGGTGCTGTGTGGGGATGGTGTGAACAGGAAAACAAGTCCCACCCCAAATGGAGACTGTGCAGAAACAGCGCCGAGATGGCAATTGACTGTTTTATAGAACTCCCTAGGGAAGTGTGTTCCACGCACTGTGTTTCCCTTTGTAGACACAACTCTTTTACAACACCTCGAGCTAAGAAACAGTTATCCCCACTTTACACGCAAAGCAACTGAGGCTAGAAGGAGCCCAGCAACTCATCCAAACTCATTTCACTACTAATGGGACATGGCTGCACTCATTCATCTCTCTCACGTTTTAAACTTTTTGAAGAGGAGAGAAGTCCTACTCTCCTCTGCCTCCCCTCCCCATAGGGAACGCTGAGCTTGGTGCTTGGTGCTGGACAAGTCTCAGTAAGTATTTTGTACTTCGATCAACTGGTTTAGATATTTTTTCCATAGGAATAAAAGAAAGTTCTCTCTCTCTCTCTCTCTCTCTCTCTCTCTCTCTCTCTCTCTCTCCCTCTATCTATCTATCTCTCCACTTTCTCAATACCAAGAAAGCTCTAGGCGCAGTCACTTCGAGGGAGGTGGGAGGAAGCGAGTATACATCCACAGGAGAGATCATATTTCAAGCTTTTCATTCTGTTTGACAGGAGAAATAATGATTAAAATCAGTTGAACATGTCACAAAAGGGTAACTGGGTTCTTCTTTTTTTTCATTTTTTTCCTTTCTGTGCAGAGGCAGCTGCAACAGTATTTCAGGAGCTAACTCTTCATGCATAAAATTACTAATAGACACCATCTATCTGATGAATGTCTCCTCCTTAATAATTTATATCACTTGATCTATTTTCAAAGGTTAGTCTTACATTAAAATTACAATTCTGAATAGGTCAGGTTGTTATTTAAGAATAAATTATTTCACCTCTTCATGTTAGTGTTGTGTTTGGATAATGACGAGGTTATTTCCAGCGCCCAGGGAGACCATGAAGGCAATCACCTGCTTGACCTGACCCCTCACACCCTGAGTCTTGCTCCTTGATTCCTCCTGACTCTCTGTGGGCCACCACCTGCACATTTTATGATGCTCTGTTCTTATCTTTGTCTTTGATCGTATTTAACACTTTTGTCACCTCATTAGCCCCATCTCCCAATTTCCTCTCTCCATCTCTCCAAACACATCCTTGGGCCCTTTTGTCATGAATGAAGGGGACAAAGCCCCACACTTGTTTTAGTCTCTTCCACTGATACAGAAGGAAGACCTTCAAGAAAATTCTACAATGCCACCTCCAGCTTTATCCAGATTACGACTCTTTACTCCTAGCAAGTAAGATCCAGGAAGCCCGGTAGTCAGTGGAAAGAGAACTAAGGAAGAGCTAGTTTAAACTAGTAAGATCCAGTCAAGCCAGTGGACCACTTCTGGTTTTCTTCTCTTTTGTATAATAGAGCATTTGACACTTTGAGGTCTAATATCTGGATTCAAATTTAGCATTCCTCATTACTTAGCCGTTGTGAGCAAGGCAATCTCTCTAAGTGCCAGTTCCTCCTAGCAAATGAGACTACCTTAGAGATGTATTATAAGAATTATTTTAAAAGGAAAAAGTATCTTAGAGAAACAGTAAAAGGTAGCTACAACTTGGTTCAAAATATCACAGATGAATGAGTGACCATTATTTAGTAGATAATTGTTATTTGCTGAAAAATTTTGCTTAGCCAAGATTTGTTTATGACAAGTTGAAAAAAAGTAAGATCTCCTTGCTGAAAAGTGGTTGGAAGAGAAATATCTGAGCTCTGACTTCAGGCTCTACTCTGGACACTAATATGCTGTGTGACCTGAGATAAATTGCTTAACACCTAATCTGTAATTGTTGGAAATTATTCCCACTTTACCTGAGCTTACAGAGGTTAAAGGGAAAGGCTTAATTTGTGTTTATTGCTGTGGGTAGTCTGTACCAATAGAAGGTACCAATACCAAGTTGAGGATCTGTAAAACAGTGAGAGATCTTAGTAAAGTCCACCTCAGAGCATCATTGCAAAGGTCAACTGAGAAAGAACTCTATAGCTAGAAAGTACAAAAGCACTTAAGAATATTAATACTAGCTCTTAGCAATAGGTAGCCCTCCAAGATCTGTCCTGTGGAGGACAGCAGTGTGGCCATCTCTATCCTTTTCCCCAAACCTCTGAATGAAGTGTTTTGACTTCAGGAAAAAAAGAATACTAACGCTATTTGTCGTGATCAACCTCAGTTGTCAACAGGCTACAGACAACTTAGAGGAGAGCCCTCCTCTGAGGAATTGTCTAGATCAGATTTGCCTAAAGGAATGTCTGTGCCTTGGTTACTAATATGTAGGAGGGTTCCCACTATGGCTGCCACCATCCCTTGGCCAAGTGGTCTGGGACTAGCTAAGAAACCTAGCTAAGCATGAACCTGAGAGTGACCCATCAAGGAACATTCCTCCTTAGTTTCTGCTTCAAGCTCCTGCCTGAGTTCTATCCTGACTTCTCCCAATAGTGAACTGTGACCTGGAAGTGAAAGCCAAATAAATCCTTTTCTCCCACAAGTTTGCTCCAGCAACAAAATGAAACTAGAACTCTGCTGTGATGCTCAGGAATTCTAAGGACAGACTGGCTTAAGGATCTATATATGAGCAAGCACAAACCACCCAAGGCCTTCCATGTACACATTCACAAATAGTTGAGGAGAGGGCACAATTGGTTTGTTAATGGATAATTTCTGTTGTTGGTTTAGATGTGCAAAGTCATGAAGTACGGGTGTTTAAGACAGGCTGAAGTAATATTCAGAGAACTCGGTGATACTCAACGTGCTCGATTGTAAATGCGCTCAGGAGGGAGATAAGTTCACACTGTGCTATGGCAGGAAGGCTCTTTATTGGCAATTTCATGTAACTGTGAAGTTGGAAGCATGGTGAGGCTGGAGATTTTCTTTATTTCCACCTTAAAGACACCCTTTGGAAACACCAGTCATAACCTTCCATTTGCAGGGTAAAGATTTTCTCTGAAGAAGCTAAGAGATGGGGGAACACTCCAAAAGGAGATCCAGCCCTATGGGGATACCGTATTGCCATGCACTGTAACTCAGGAGCTCTTTGAAAGGGGACAGAGCTCTCTGTGGATCCCCTGTTCCCATGCACTGTAACTCAAGCGTGTGCTTCCTAGGGTTCTCTGAGCAATTGGTATAAAGATCTCTCAGGCCAAGTTGAGGAAAGAGACTTCTTCACTGTGTTTAGTAAGTGAAACACTGAAATCCCTCAAAGCCCAAGCAAGATATTGGACTCACTGTTTCTTTGCATAAACTTCATATACTGTCCTAGGGCCTTACTCCCTGTCTCCGGTGCATCTGCTCACTCCTCTCTCACTAAACCAGCTCCTTTACTCCTTCATGAATGGGGCCAAAGATGCTGGCTCCAAGATCCCTCAACTCATTGACTTAAGTTTAAAGAACCAGCAGAGAATTCACTTCACATGTACATGACCACAGGGTCAGGGATCTGTCATCCTTCTCTGTTGGGTCACTTTATGATGGCATAACTGTCAGGACCTCATGAGCTGTCATCAGAAAAGGGTCACAAACTGCATAGGTATTGTAATGTATGTCTCCTGGACCAAAGTACTGAGGTTGTAAGGATCGATTTTAATTTCTGTAGACTAGACCAAACATTGGCTAAAATGTAAAGAAACATGGCTTACTTTCTCTTCTTCCCTCATGGAGTCAAGAGGTGTATGTTGATTCCAATTCAACAGATGTCCCCTAGGTATATTCAGAGAAATGCAAAGAGGACCAGGTGGAGTTAATCCCCAGACTCTCCTATTTGGTTTGGTTTGTTTTTTGATATAGGGTTTCTCTGTGTAGCCTTGACTGTTCTGGAGTTTGCTTTATAGACCAGGTTTGATGTGGGATTCCCCTCTGTATGCCGTGAATATCATTGATTAATAAAGAAACTGCTTTGGGCCTATAGAAGAGCTATAAGGGAACAGAGTTAGGCAGGGAAAACTAAACTGAATGCTGGGAGAAAGATGAGGCAGAGTCAGAGAGAAGCCACGTAGCCCCGCCAGAGTCAGACAGAACTTTAGCCGGTAAGCCACAGCAGCGTGGCGATACACAGATTAATAGATATGAGTTAAATTAATATGTAAGAGTTAGCCAATAAGAAGTTAGAACTAATGGGCCAAGCAGTGATTTAATTAATACAGTTTCTGTGTGATTATTTCGATTCTGGGTGGCCGGGATGAATAAGCAGCCCCTAAAACAAAAGCTAGCCTCAAACTCAGATAATCTGCCTCCCTCTAACTCCCAGTGCTGGGATTAAAGGTTCATGCTACCACCACCAGGCCAGATTCTTCTCTGTTTATTCTTCTTAGTTCTTTCTATTTACCCATAACAAGACAAGCCTATGAAACGCAGACTCATCTAAGGTCAGTGTAGGCTTGCAATTTCTGCTTAGTTCTAAAGCCGAGTAGAATCTAAGAGTCATACACAGTGACACACCACACAACCCAAGCGAGTTTAACTGAATGCCAGCTATGCTACTGACAGATTATTCACAGTGACCCTTTCCATCCAAGAACCTTCTTCTCAAAGAATTACCTCCTAACTAGACATGGTGATACAATCCTGTAATCTGGTACTTGTAAGGTTGAGGTAGGAGGACCAGGGATTCAAAGTCATCTCAGCCTATGAAACAAGATCTTGTCTAAAGCAAAAAGGTTCCTAAATCATTTGGTCAAACAACCCAATAATAATCTCTTACCCCATATATCTGGCAAAACTCAGGCTCAGACGGATGAAATTGGTTTCCCAAAGTCACTTGACCAGTAAACGATGATGCAATATCAAACACACAACACACACCTAGCTGCAGTCCACCTTCTCCAGCTTGCTCTGTGCTCCGGAGAGATGACTTCATTAGCTAAGTTAAGCAGATTTCCTGCCCTCTGGTTTCCAGTTGAGTCAAATCCCACAAAGAAGCAACAGAAAGTGAGGTAAGGTATTTTAAGGAATCCTTCTTGTAGGTTCTAATCTACCAAAGGCCATGGATCCTGTTGGACCTGTCTATTTTTTCTAGGTTCCAGCAGCCCCGTCTTCCTCTCAAATTTTCAGAGCTATGTGGCCTAATCCTGGAGTGTTCCTGTACCCAAGCTTAGTTTTCCTTCTCGCACCCTCTGTCCAACTCTGCAGCACACTACTGATAGCAGCCTGGCGTGTGCCTTAAATCTGGATGCCAGGCTGCTTCAGGCTTACACAGATAATATTTTTAACAGTTTCAACAATACCCTTGGGAAGAATAGACTTTTACAACCCTCCATCTGCAATTCAACGCACACAAATGCTCTTTCAGTTTGGGCTACCTTTTAATTCCTGTCTGTCTGAACCAAAAGAAACATCCTTCACTGGTCTGAGCGTTCAATGGGCAGTCTGAATGGCTCGAAAGTACGGCTCAGGTTTGGGTCTTTCACATGGAGGACTGATTATCTCTCCTCCACAAAGGGAGTTCAAAAGGAGGACACACTTAAAGGACCTGCCTATTGTCAGGGATATGGAGATGCGGGTGGAAGAGACCAGGACTATGAAATAGAAAACAAATTAAAAAAGAAACATAAGCACTCAGTAAATTGCATACAGATGAACAAACCTGCATGGAGAGATGGGTCAGCTCACATGGCCCATGCACAGACAGAAATTACACCTGCCTCTTCATTAACTGCTAATTTTATGATACTTTTATTCTCAGACTAAATACACAGAGCAATATATTTGAAGTTGAGTCTTTTAAAGTACAAGTATAGAGAACAAGTTTAAATGGGTCACCATATTCCTCTCTCTTCACCCAGATATACATACATAACAAGTACATTCCCTATGTAAATGACTCTGAACAGCTATTTTGGTGTTTACTGATCCCTGTCAACCAACTGTGCTCAAAACACTAGCAACATCTATGCCCTAAATGAAGAACTTACTCAATCCGAACAGCTTTCCTAGGTCTCCTGAGTGCCCCCAGGAGCTCCCACAGTGCTGAGGACATGGCAGCCATTCAGAAAATGTTAGCAGATAAAAATAAATGTCTGCAAGACTTTGGAAGGTGCTAGAACAATGGAATCAAATCAGAGGGAGAGAAGATGAGGAAGTGCAAAGAGCTCTTAGAGGAGAGAATGCAGACTGCTTCTACATTTGAGATTTTTTTCCTGTGTGCTCACCTCCTGGGAACAGCTGCCTCCTAGGAAGCATCTACTTCCTCCTGGAGCCCAACAAACACCGGTGCTTGCTGCCTTCCTTCTGTCTGTAAATGGGCGTCACCAGGGTCATTTCAAATGGCCTTCTGAGGACAAGCTTAACAACAGAAGAAAGCAAGTTCTAAATTATCCTCCAAGGAGGGGAGAGCCTGGCACGGGACAGGAGCGCAACTCCTGTCTTTTTGGAATTTCTCCACCCCTAAAAAGTCACAAGCATGAAGAGCCACCATGAAACACACCTTCTTGCCAGTCCCGCACATTAGTTTGTTCTGGGTGACTAAAAGACTCAAAAATAATTTTTCAGTCAATGTTTTTGAGTCTCCACAAGAAATTCAGAATGTCACTGAGGGTAAAATATTCAGCCCTCCAGAAAGCAGGACAGCAAGGGATTTTTTTTCTGTTGCAGCAAAAATGTCTTATTTTATTCTCTATGGTATAGACAAGAGTGGAACCCCTACGTACTGCCTCTCAACATCCTGCAGAAGTTTTGAGCAAATCATACTCCAGACTGTTCCCCTATGTCTGATGCCTTTAATTCTCAAATTTGAGGTTTTCACTTCAAGTAAATTCAAGGGTTTTTTTTTTTCCTTTCTTAAAAAAAAAAAAAAGAAAGAAATCCTGGAGCTGGCATTTACAGAAAATAAGGTTAACAGAGAAACTTATTACAATTTAGTATTTAATTTCATTTTCTTGAATTTATTTATTTTCTTTCCTCAAAGGGAAATGGGTTATTAAAATGGAAGTGCCATAAGTGATGAAACTCTAACTTGATGAAAAAAAATCAGGAAAGGAATAAAATGGGAATAAGAAGCATAAAGCAGAGTTGGGGTGCAGTTAGCGCCTGAACCCACAGGCTGCATGGTCCTGCACACTTTCTAGGTATTTTCTTAACATTCACTCTAGGCTTTCGGAGCATGCAGCCTAGTGGAGAATAGAAGCAGAACTCCAGGAACCACAAAGATGAGAGGAACAAGTTACGGAGCCAAATCAGCTGAGTTGCAATCCCAGCTCCCACTTATGTCGTCTAAGAGGAATCACACAGTTATTCTAAATGCCCCCTCCTACGTGTACAGAACGGAAGTGATAGTGCCTACCCCACAGCCCTGAATACTCCCTGGTTTCCTAAGCCAAAGTCTCCATCCCAAACAGCGATACAGCCCCATGCTTTTAGGCAATAATTACTTCAGAAAACCCACTCTTCCATTTAGCTTGTGTCCTCCAGCCAAGACACAAAGGGGTTTCCTCCTATATCACTAACCACTGTGTCCTCCTCTTGATGAATCTAGAAGCAAACCAGCCTATAAACAGACTGGGCGATCACCTGTGATAAAGACGAAGTGATGGGGACGAAGCAGTGCAGAACAGAGACGCAAGCACCGACATCGGAACCCTCATTTACTTTAAAGCAAGCAGGTGAAAAACCCACCACTTCCACTCAAGAAAGGGTTTGCTCGAGATGATCTTCCTCTGCCCACGTGAATGGTGTCCCTAGATGGATATCACAGGATGGTCTTAGGAGGATCTAGCATAGTTCAAAACAGGCTCTTTCAAAACATAGCACTTATTCTACCTACTTGCATGCAAAGTAAAGCTGGTGGGACTTCCTCTAGAAAAGAAAAGAAATTTATTCTGGGAAATCAATAGAGAATCTTCTGAAAATCATTCTTTTCTAACAATCTCCAGTGATAAAGCAAACATAAAATTGACATGAGGTTTCCATATATAACGCAGTCGAGGAGGAAAGGGAGAAGCATTCTGAGAGCGGCTGTCTTCTGGTGACCTCGGTGCTGTGAGTCATACTCATCACAGCACGCCTACCTTCACATCTGCCCCTTCGGTTGGCAAATACACTGCGGCCAAGGTCTAGCTGCACATTTTTTTTTTAACCTTGACCTCTGAGATTTGCTGCTTATTGTCTAGAAGCTTCTGAACTTCTTTATTTAAATTTCAGATTTTATAGGAATCATGTATTAAAAGAATTCATTGTTTTCCCAAGGGAAGAATTTTTTTTTTCCTCTTCACTTGTCAATGCCTGTTCTTGGCACCATTTTGTTAAGTAACAAGCCGTCTGAGCGAGCTTCTGGTCTGACTAGCCCTGCAGCTTCCTTCTATGTAATTAGGGAAGTCAGTTGATACTGTCTCTACTTGTTGACTATAGATAGCCCCTCCGGTATCCTCCCCCAAAGACATCACCTCTGTCTTACTTGATTATCTTGTTGCCAGTCTCTCCGTTTTCTAGTCCTTCAAAAAGAAAAAAAAAAAAAAGACCTATTCTCAAAAATACTTCTCTATTTCTTCCAAAACCGGTCGCCCTATTGCTCTGTACAAATAGTTTTGTGACAACTAGGAACAAATTAAGGACAACCTTTTAGTGTTTCACCAAAGGGTCTCTAACTCCCCTGGCTGTTTGATCCAAGATCCTGCGACATCACTGTTTCTCAAAGCAGTTAGTTCACTGACATGTAATGGATTTTTTAAGAGTCTCCCAGAAAACCATGAACCGATCCACACTCCAACTCTTTTTCTCAAGCCGCAAGACTTAATTATGAGGAGATGGTTACATATACCTGTCACTGACCATTTTAACCAGGGATTCTTACTATAAGTAAAAGGACTCGGGTTGGAAGCCTTCGGCTGCAGTTAACACTGTGGGGTGATTTTCCATGTGCCCTAGCTGGGCATCCCACTGAACAACACAGCGACTCAAATACAGTGTCAAAAAAGCGACTGCATATATTCTACGTGGGAGTAAATGGAATTCCTATAAGCCAACTTGAGGCAATGGATGAATTATAAAAGTCTCTTGGATAAATAGTTGCCAATTAAAAACCAAAGTGTGATACTGTTCTAGCAACAGTTCTGATTCGTGAAGCTACTAAAATACTCTATTCTCTGAATAAACACATTTTCTCACACTTTTCCTTTGTCAATTGAGATCTTTGCCCAGATTATGTTTCCTATATCTGACTATATTAATACACAGTAGATAGATGGTAGATAGGGAGAGAGAGAGAGAGAGAGAGAGAGAGAGAGAGAGAGAGAGATCTACATGCATACATTCCTCCCTCTGTATTCATTTCAAAGATGCCAACCCCAGACTTCACCCAGATGTGAGGCTGAGACAAAATCTTAAGTGTTCATTGAAAGACTCCATGAAGTTTAATTTGCAAAACTATCTCTACCAGGTGGCAGTCTCTTTGGGGGGAAAAATGTGCCTTTTATTTGTGCTCCTCCACATATTTATCTCAAGGCCTTTAACATGGTGGCCACTCAAAATTTTTCATTTGAACAACCAAATTTCATTATGAGAACATCACTCTACGGTGAATTTTTCTTGGGGATGATGGAGTAGTTTAATGCAGCTGAGGGTTTTTGACTAGTATAAATGAAGCTCGTCAGTCCATATTGATGGTATCTTGATAGCTTTTCCTTCTTTTCTGTTTATTTTTGAGATTATAATTTCTCCCTTCTCTTTCCTCTCTCCAAGTCCTCCCATTGATCCCCTTCCTACTCTTCTTCAAATTCATGGCCCATTTATTATTGCTATTGTATATATATTCACAAATATAACCTGCTAAGTCTGCTATAGTCTGTTGAGCACTTGTGTGCATGTTTTCAGAGCTGCCTATTTGGCACTGGAGAACCTGTTGTGCTCTTCCCTGAGGAAGACCTTCTCTCCCACTCCCAGCTAGACTCAGTTGCCTGTAGTTCTTTGCATAAGGTTAAGACCTTGTGGGCTTTTCTCTCTCCAGCTTAGCACGTCCAGTGGTGTAGTCCTTGCTCAACTCACATTTGGGCAGTTGTGTTGGTGAGATTTTATGGGTGCAGTTTCTGATATTCCTAGGAGACACAGTCTCACAGCTATATAGTTTCGTAAAATTTGTAACAGAAGCTTTGTAGAAAATAAACAATAAAGGCATCTAAGCCTGTGTCTTACTAAGAATGACAGCAACATCACTCCTGAATGACCCAGAGTATCATAGAGATACTGGCAAACACACACTAATTGCAGCAGTGGTCCACAGCAGTCAAGTCACAGAATGCAGTCAGCCTCCCGGGAGAGAAAGAAAGCAATGGAGTTTCCATCAGATATCAAGAAAAAAATATTTCTCAGGGAATGAACGAGAACTCGAACTCATCATGTTAAGCAAAGCAAGTCAGCATCTGATGAATACTGTGTGTTTCTCTCATATGCAGAATCTAGATTTTTTTAAAGGGCAATGAAGAAGAAGGGGAACTAAGAAAAGAAAGGAGACCAGCAGGAAGGGAGCACAAGAGAGGAAGATAGCATGGATGAATATGATTGAAGTACAATATACATACGTGTGTGTATGTGTATGTATGCGTGTTGTGTGTGTGTATGAGCATGGTATAATGAAACTTGCTGTTTTGTATGATTATTTTTTAAAAAATAAATATAGTACTAGAACTTTTCGCGACATTTTCTGCAACATAAACATTCTCCTTCTGCCTCTTCCCCCCGATCTCCAGTAGTTTCCACTTGTAGCCCTGGTTAAGGTAAACAAAATACATGTTCCCATCTCTGTTTAACCAAAAGGAATAGAAACATCCCATGTCCCTTGTCTAAGACCTCTTCCTCCATGAAGACAGTTGGTAACTGTCATCATCAAAAGCATGACCACCTCTTGTCCATACCAAATCTTCCCCTCTCTAATTCACACTCAGAAGACTACACATGGTAATTATGACCTTCAGCGCATAGACTCAGGACCCAGGCTCAAGTTCAACATCTGCTACCTACTGGGCTAGAGACCTTGGACAAATCATCTAACTTCTCTATGCATTGGCTCATCCTGTCTGTTACAGGAGCAAAACAGCTAGGCTCTGACTCTTAAGGCTATTGCAAGGTGTAGGACTCAATTGAGCAGCAGTAACCTTGTCACCAAGATGCCTGGTGCCAGGCCTGAGAACAGAAAAAGGGCCCAGGGTGCACGAACCACCAGTGGTCCAAGAGGTTGGTGTGGGCAGGCAGGTGCAGCCCCCACACAAGCTATTCTTGCATTCTATAGCATGGCAAAGAGGGGAAAGCCCCTGCGCCTGCCAAGACTTGGCCTGCTAAATTATTAATATCCACCATGTGTTCTTTTATTCAGAAATGCCTTTGAAGTTTTCCCTCGCCCTAGCCACAGGGATTTGGGGGAAGGGGAGGATACGGGAGAAGGAAGAACAGAAAAGGACAGGCAATGCGTGACCAAGAAAATTGAAAATACAAAGCCATTTCTGCTATTCAGTCTAATCTTTAGTGAATAAATGTAACTTTTAATCTAGCAAGGATTCCTAGCAGTCAAGCACCAAAAACAGGGAGAAGGGGACACCAGGAAGAATTCATAAGCAATTCTGAGCAACAGCCGTGGGTGCTAGACTGATAGGTCGCCCCCTGGGGAGGTGACAGTTGGTAGACACAGTCTGAGGCAGGCAGGAGTTTACTTGGGCAAGAGCAGTCAGCATGGCCTCGCAGGGACTAATTATGAAAATATGATTACAGTGGATTAGTAATCTTGTCAATCAAAGCCACCTGCCAGGTAGCACCTGGCACCGGGTGAAAATGCCACAGGACTGCAGAATGTGATGTTGTAGGGGTTTGTACAAAATGTTCCTCCTCAAGAGGGAAGGCCTGTCTGGGCCCAGACTAGGAGCAGCAGGAGGTACTGACTAGATAGCTCCGGGATGTCTCAACTTGAAATCTGAGTTACATCTCTTATCATCACCCCGTTAGAACTGGTCCAACACTGACTCCTTATTTTATAAAGACATGGAAGATATTACTGATGTTCACTGTGACCCTCAAGAAAAGGGAGAATCTTAAAAGTGATGACTGTCTGTGGGGATACCTAC
Source organism: Myodes glareolus (assembly GCF_982192425.1). Taxonomy (NCBI): domain Eukaryota; kingdom Metazoa; phylum Chordata; class Mammalia; order Rodentia; family Cricetidae; genus Myodes; species Myodes glareolus. Next base: position 76,273,938 of record NC_142034.1, on the reverse strand, counting down.
CACAATCACTCTCACTGAGCACATGAGGTGCACCTAGCCTGGTACCCAGTTCCCGAGATCTTCATCTCAATTCATCCTTGCAGAACCCAGTGTCACAGTTAGGATTTCTATTGCTGTGTCAAAACACTATGACCAAAAAGCATTGGGAAGGAAAGGGTTTGTTTCTCTCATAGTTCCATATAACAGTTTATCATCAAAAGCACTGAGGGCAGGAAGTCATGCAGGGCAGAAACTTGGAGGTTGGAACTGATACAGAAACCATAAAGGGGTGCTGCTTAGTGGTTTGCTCCCTATGGCTTTCTCAGCCTGATTTCTTATAGAACCAGGCACCAACAGCCCAGGGATGGCACTGACCACAATGTAAATCATTTTTTTTTAAAAAAAAATGCCTTACAGCCAGATCTTATGGAGGCATTTTCTTAATTGAGGTTTCTTCCTTTCAGATAACTCTAGCTTATGTCGAGTTGACACAGGACCAGCCAGCATACACAGTGAGCCAACCACCGCTTCTCTATCCCATAAAGATAAATTTCAAGGGTACTGACCTGACAAGCATTTTCCCTTGAGAACAGTAGGTTAGCTGAACCTAAGAATGCAATCTCATTGTCACCAGCTTTTCCCAGGGCTCCCATGGGCTCAGAAAGAAACAGCAAACATGGAGACTTCATAGGCCTGCACCAGGTTCTCTGCATATATGTTATGCCTGTTAGCTTGGTGTTTTGTGAGACTCCTAACAATGGGAATGGGTATATTTCTGACTCTTTTGTCTGCCCTTAGGACTCCTTTCCTCCCCTTGGGTTGCCTTGTCCAGCCTTGCCATGAGGGCTTTCACCTTGTCTTGTTATATCTTGTTTTGTTCTATTATGTTGTGGACACCTGAGTCTGATCTGTATTAAACTCTATGTGTTTTCATGTTAAATCCTTAAAGGACATCTATAAGGGAGACTTTGTTGTTCTGCTTTATTGATGAAAGCATGGAATTTTACAAAAGTTGGAGAAATAGGCCAAAATGCCACAGAGGTGTACTGTGGGAGAATGCTCTTATTCACTGGAAAGATTTGTCACTTGTATTGATTTAATAAAACACTGATTGGTCAGTAGCCAGGCAGGAAATGTAGGCAGGGCATTCAGACTAGGAGAATTCTGGGAAAAGACAGAGATACAGTCACCAGCCAGACACAGAGGAAGAAAGCTGAGAATGCTGCACTGAGAAAAGGTACTAAGCCATGTAGCTAAACATAGACAAGAATTATGGGTTAATTTAACTTGTAAGGGCTAGTTAGTAATAAGCCTGAGCTAATAGGCCAAAGAGTTTATAATTAAAATAAGCCTCTATGTGTTTATTTGGGACTGACTGATTATGGTACAGGCAGGACAGGAACTTCAGTCTACAGGGGTGAAAGAGTCAAAAGCGAGTCCCACTCTATCTTGCTCTGGTTCCTGGGTTGAGCATTATACCACCACCTCTTCCACTGAAACTCACTCAAGAGAAAGTCTTACCCAATTGACCTGATCAGCTAGGGAGAGCACTAGGCTAAAGGCAGGTATCTGTGTCCTTCTCTTTCCCCCACACAGAGTGAATACTGCTCCAATAACTTGCATGGAGCCTTCATGAAAATAAAATAAAATACATGACTTAAAGTGGGAGATGATAGAACCTACCCCAATTCATAGAATTGTGATCAATGAGAAATTTCTAGAATGACCCAGTTTTCATTCATGACTTTGATGCTAAAACATTAGAAAGGGAGAAAACAGATGCATTCCCACTTGCAAACATTACAATAGAAAAAATAGAGACAGCCACAGCTACATGAAAAAGGTGAATTAAAAATGCTTTGGCAGCATCGTCACAGCAAAAACAAAAAAGACAATTAATAATTCACCAATGAAGTGAATGGGGCTGCCTGCCTCTTCTGCTCCATTGGCTTGTGTTAAAGCATTCCATGTCCCCTGCTGTGAATGTTTAGGTGGTTTACAAAATCTCCACCTGGGAGCTAGGGCTCAGTTTGTGATTCCTGCTCTGTGCATAGAACTTAGTGCTGAGTGTAGCAGATGCTCGCCCCAACCTCGCTTTAAGGCTTTCCTCTAGCTTGTCCTTTACAGATTCAGAGAATTGAACTAAATAGGATCTTTTCACTTCCTTTTAATCTTTAATATGCCATGGTCCAGGGAAGTGACAATGTAAGGTATTCACTCCTCAGACTTACCACCTTCTCACTGACCTGAAAAAAAAAAAAGAAAAAAACAAAAATAAAAAAATAAATAAATAACAAATTTTAAAAGGCCCATATAAAGCACCAGCCTTCTGTGGTGACAGATGACACCATCAGAAACCTGATGAGCACCTGATGAGAAGGGATCCAACATAAAGCACACAAAGGAATAGGGAAGAACATTTCCAGAAACATTGATGGATTTGCCCATTTCAAAGATACCACCTCCAGTGTACCGCCAGCTGCAGAGACGCGGGAGAATTTTTATCAAGAGGGTTGATGCATGCATACCAATGTTCTGACGATGTATGTGTAAATCCTTGGAACCAGAGATTGAGTTTATGGACTCAGCAGGTGAGGAAGTATTTCTACATTCCAGAAATGTCCTTGAGAATCAGAGCACCCACTGGGGGAATAGTGTGTGCCTGGCCTTGCCCTGGGAGCCTATTTCTGAACCTCCTCCTAAGCCTGCAATGAAGTGTTGCAGGAAAAGAAGTGTGGGAGGAAACAGAAAAAAAGCAGAAATCCCTGACAGATGAATATTCCCTTTGAAATGGCCAGGTCACTCCTCACTGAGACAGCAACTTCAAAATCAAGGGCATTTTTTTCTTTTCTTTTTCTTTTTCTTTTTTTTTTTCTTTAGGAAACCTCCGCTTTGCATTCTGAAGAGATAACATTTATGCTATACTTTTCCCTCAGAGGAGACAACTTGTAAGTTTCCCTCATGGTACCTAGGGAGGTTCAGAAGGATGCATGCTTCCCTCCACCCAGTAAATGTGTAACTAGCCTGGCCGAGAGGAATATATTCTAAAGAGACGTATCAACTCTCAGGGTGTTAAAGCAGAGGACACTGGAAGTATCCCCAGATTTCTGAGGAGGAACTGCATGCTGGGAGAAGAAAAGCTGGGCCAGCCAGAGGGAGAACTCTTCTCTTAGGGAAGGATTTACAACCTTATCCAGACAGAGGTGGGTCAACGGTGGGTGAGTCCATCCTCCACTGGGCTCAGCTTAGCTGCACATACCCTCCCTCCATATGTAGTTTAACCTCACTTCAGGACCCTGAGGATGAACTGGAGGAGTCTCTGGTTTCTTTGTCCTTCTTTCCAGTATGGCCACATTAAATAAATCTTTCTCTTCTTTTTAACCACCAATTCAGCTGTTTTAATTGACTTCTTATGGCTGAATTTCACTTCTTGGGACACAAGTTATAACTCCAAGCACAGCGACAAATGGATTTTAAGCCTCGGTCTGACCTGGCCAGGCACATTTCCCTAAATGTCCTTCGTGAACATGACGGTAGTTGGGTGCCTACTTCTACATCTGTCAAACAGGTCAGACATGCCTCCACCCTTGGCCTTTTAATCCGTTAGCTAGCATTCCACTCCAAGAAACCTCTGCTGTCCCTCACAACCGCACTGGGAGCTTTTCTTGGCCCCAGAAGCTTTTTCAAATGTCTCCCCCTGTCTGTTTTCACTCTGAGTTACCAACTCAGTCCTAACACTTACAACAGGCTCCTCCATTAATCAATGGTTTCCTGCCTGTGTATTAGTATCTAGTCCTCACATACAACTATCGAGTGTCACCTGCTCTCACCACCAGGTTACACACGAAAGCACCTGAAGGACAGAGAGATTCTGCACCTTGTGCCTTCTGTTAAGGTTACTTCATCAAGTGCCCGGCCAGGTCACCTCTTGGTTCTTCTGGTCTTTCATAGAACTTTAGACTGCTGTGGATCTGATCATTGACCAGTGACAGAAATCTTAAAAGAACCTCAATTTTACTTATGCCGCCAAGAAGCACAGACCTACAACCCAATAGGCAAAAATGCTAAGGTTTCCCTCCCACTCCCAGTGACAAGTTGTGTGACATCCAATCAGGAGTATTTCATCAGCTCGTGTAGAAAACTAAGGCACTGGCCACCAGTGAACTCACAGGCTGACCGACCATGAGAATTGCCCGGTGAGGAATTGTTTCCTTTGCCTTCTAAGTATCGGGGAAACTGGACAACATTTGGCTGAAACTGTGAGACTTGGAACAATCAAGGCAGAGGGGGTCTCTTCAATGCTTATCTGTTAATGGATAGAGAATTAAAGCTTGATATTCTAGATTCAGTCTGTGCAAATTTGTCTACACACTAAGCTGTATTTGCAGCCCCCAACTCAGTCTAATATTGGCTCCAGAGTCATCATAGATGCTTAGAGAAGCTAAGTAGGCAGAGGCTCTGTTTTCTTATTTTAGCTCCAACCTGTCAATAAATATGTACTTTTGCATTTTTGCCCCTTTCTGATGATTCTGCTCTTTTAAATAGCTCCCAACATTGCCCTGAAAAATACTGTCTTGTGTTCCTAAAGTCAACAAAATCATGATTGCCTCATGGGGAATATGTGTGCATTGGATAGTCTTTGTTTAGACATGAATTATATTTTCTTGGCCATGAGGTTTAACATTAAGGAATCAATAATATATATTAAATAAGACACTATGTAAGCAAGAACACATAAAATGAGGTTACATGTTCTTCAGTTCATGAAAATATTATGATGGGAAGCTCCTAAGAATCTAACTCTGTGTTTTCCTCTAGGAACAAAAATTCAGAGTGCATGGAAATTTCATAGAACATTAACTATCTCAATAATGAAAAGCCACTATATTGTGTTGTGGCCGTTCAATAAGAAGCTGGTCAAGGGTCCTCCAAAGCCTGTTCTGGGTGAGTTAGCCGTGATGTTGCAAGTGTCATCACCGAGATAACACAAGGGAAAGAAGAAAAGATTAGCAATGCCTTGTACGTCTTCAAAAGTGTAACAGTGGGGTTAGGCAGTGGATACTGCTTTCCAACAGAAATCATTGGTTTGTGTTTTTTTTTTCAATCATAGTTTGGTTAAACCATGGCTTTATAATGATAAAAATAAGAGAACAGGTAAGTCATTGCTTAATTCTGTTAGCCTTCCAGTTCCAAGAATTACATCCATAAATCATTTCCTTCATCAAAACAGAAATTCTTCATTTTACCTTGATTTCTTGAGCTGTAAATAGGAAATAATACTTCATTCTTTAAAGTAATGCACAAAACAGTTGATTTTTGCAATGTTAAACCTCACCCCAAAAAACTCATGCCAAAATGGGGGCTATCAGATGCACATATCTCCCCCATGCAGTAACCACAGCCTTGAGCTTAAGCACACAAGGCAGAGCTCGAAGCTAGAGAGATGGTTCAGTAGTTAAGAGCACTTGTTCTTGCAGAGGACCTGGGTTTGGTTCCTAGCACCCAAATGGTGGTTCACGGCCATCTATCACTCCAGCCCCAGAGACCTGATACCCTCTTCTGGCCTCGCTGGGCCGCTGTACTCATATGCACATACCCCCACACAGACACATAATTAGTAATAATAAATAAAATGATAATAATGATCTATGATAGGAGGAGTTGTAGTTCTTTTTTTCTGAAGAATTCCTCCTGTATTGAACCTCTTAAGTCACTGAGAATATTCCTACCTGACAATACTTCCCTCCTTTCCAGCATCTCCCTTGATATGGCAAATCACCTTTTGCTTTTTCTAAGGCTCATATTTGGACCCATCAACTGGTACCCAAAGTCTGTATTTAAGAACAGAAGCTTTGGAGTCACAGAAATCTGGGGTAAAATTTTAACTCAAACATGTCTTTTGCAGGACTTGGTACAAGTTGATTAATACTTGAGAGTCTCAGTTTTCTCTACCTGGGTATAGGGATGATATCTTCTTGAACAACTATTAGGAAAACTAAATGGAATTGTGTTATCTCAAGGTCCTCTGAGAAGCACACTCCAAGTCAGAATTAAAATACCGATTATATATTAGGATGAGAAATAATTGCTTAGTATATAAAATGCTTGTTTGGGGCTATCAGAAAATCAGAAATAAATAGTACTGGTGGTTATATAATGTCACAAATGCAATCAGTGCCCTGTGTTATGCACTTAAAATAGTCACAAGTGAAAAGGATTGTGTTACATTTTATCATAATTTATATCATAAATTTACCAAGGAAAAACACTTGTAAGATACGAAGGATCAGGGACCCAGGGTCATCTGGGAGCATCATCGAACGACAACATAAGTCTGAACCCAAGAGCAGAAGAGAGAAAATGGAAACAGATGGAGGAAGGGAGAAAGTCTAGGGCTGTGACAAAGTTCTTAGAGAATCCTCCAAGGTCATCAGGGATCCACTGTATCCCAGGAACTGGCTGCCTTAGTACCCTCCTATATTCAGTCACAAGTTGTGAGCCATCTGTGGGGAGCAAGTTGTTGGCAAAAATGGCACTCATAAATTTCAGAGCACATTCACCGGGGCCATCACTCAATTATGTTTACTTCAGCTAAAGATTTGAACCACACATTCTCACGACTTTCATGGGGATTGTGCCTGTTAAGTTATTCACCTCTCTGGGAAGAGGGTAGAAGCATTGCTTATTTCCATAGCAACAATTAAAGTCACCATCACTGCCAATCACCAATACCATGATCTTTATCTCAGTAAGGTTCATTCCAAGTCACATACAGTCAACTTTCATTAAATCATTCTCATTTGTTCTGGTTGTACTGTCCCCAGTGTAATTTTCCTCTAGGAAGCTTGGGCTACATTATGAACATTAGAACTGATAAGTTTCTGAATTTCTTACTGGCACAGGAAACAAGTAGAGCGTGATTCAAAAATAACATGTGTCAAGCACTGTGGGTGGAACTGACACAGTGCCTTCAAACCCCGCTGCCTTCCATCTCTGTCCATGAATAGCTCTGGCCTCCAAAGGCTCAGACTGAAACTTTGCTCGTCTGTTGCATCTCATCATTTACAGCCCTCTCAACTAGGAAAAGGAGGAGTCGGCACAAACTTGCCTTGAACAAAAAGTAAACTAGAAAGAAATTTCAAGGCAGGCAATCCCAGCTCACTACTCACACTGCTGAGACTATAACCCGCAATGTTCCATGTAGAGACACTTGTGGTAATTTCGTTGCCTTGAGCCCAATACTCATTTCGCTTCGGTATTCCTTTAAGAAAGAAGAATATGACACTCAATCACAAATAATGGGGAAATCATTTCTCTGTCTTCCCCTAAGGAGAAGCTAGCCAATTTTCTTTAAAAGTGGAGGACTAGAAGGAAGAAAGATGGGAAAAGGAGGTTTAGCTGGGGCTTCTATTATTAAGACTGTTGTCTTTCGCCAATCATTTAATTGGGCCAATCATGTGCTTTCTATTTCTTTCCAAGAGAGAAGTAAATCTACAAAGCAATGGTAAAATTCACAAAGAATGAGAGGCAGTTTCGGTGCTGCTCTGCCCAGCAACTCGAGCTGTATTTATTCATACTGTGGTCCTATTGTTCCTCCTCCTTCTCATAAAAACCTACCTTCCTCTCTGGAAAAGGGAACTATTTACAGTGCCCACGATTGGTCCAAGACAGTCTATTACCCAAGAAAATCAATGACAGTTCTTCCCTAACTAGCTCATGTACTAAAATTATTTTTATAAAGTCTGAATGTCCCTTTACCACCGAAAGAAGTAACGTGTGTCAGAGAGAGCAAGTGTGATAGACATGATGCTGTGTGTCAGGGTCAAAGACATAGCAAAGAGAAGCCAAGCATGGTAGAACATATCTATAACTACAGCTCTCAGCGGACTGTGGCAGGGTAATTATGAGCTTGGGATAAATAATGCGTTCAGGCGGGCTATATCACAAGACCCTGAAGAGAGACTCAAACCAAAGGTAGTGTTGTGATAGAGTGAATACACACTTGTGATGCTGTAACAAGGAATATGGGGCTGAGCACAGGCTGATATGGGATCCACATGTGTGACCTTACCCACTCCTATTGCATACAGGGGAGGATTTAAGCTGAGGCCTTTAGGAGAAGCAAGAGTTAATGAAGAGGTAGATGAGAGATCATTTGGCACAAAGAAAATTCTCTACTCCCAGACACACAAGTAGTTGTGTATCTCTAGATCAGAGAATTCAAGGTGATGCTAGAATTCTGAAAGAAGAGTCTAGAAGGAGAACCAAATCCTCCTAAAAATATGCTGGTGGCTCACAGGAAGAGTGAGGACATGCTCCTGAGAACACTGAGAGCAACTGAAGAGGAAAATACACAATCTAGTTTGCCTATGAGGAACCCTGTATGTGAAAGCCCTGGCTATAAAGTTAGGCTATTATAGAAATACAGAGAGATGATGAAGGTGGCCTCCACTGACACATTTGGGTGCTGAAATAAAGAAGTGGAGTGATTAGAAAACTATTAAGGAAGTAGAACCAACGTACTCCATCACTGACCAAGCAGCAGTGGAGCAAAGGTCAATAATGATGCTCAGGCTTCTGGTTGAGATGGGAGTACCATTTTTTTTTTGAAGTATGGGAAGCTGTGGAAGAAATAGATTAAAATGAGTTAAATGCCTATGGAATTTTAAGGCATGGTGTACCGTTGTCGGCACTGGAGTTGAAGAGAATGGCCTAGGCTTAAGTTTTCAATTGATTAAACCAACCAAGAAAAGGTGTGCAGTTTGAAGACAGATTTGGAACATGAAGAGTACAAATGCTTAACAGAAGAAAGTTTAGATGGAAGACAAAAAGGGAAACCTGGATCACAAAAGGACTACCCAGAGAGTGCGGGACCATCCAGGACAAGAACAGATAGAAGTTCATTGGAAATCTGATCAAAGTCAAGTAAAACAAGAACTATCAACAATTCCTCAACAAAGCACTCAGAGATGATAATGGAGGAAGTGAATGCTGAAATCAAATGTATGGCTATGGGAGTCGTCATATGCAGCTCGAACTGAGTTAGTTAGACACTCCCAAGACTCCAAGCTCTCGGTGAGGGGCCATCAGACTTCCATCTGGGCAGCCTACACAGCCCTCACATACATGACGCACATTTGTGGAGAGCCTAGGAAGATAGCTCAATGGAAAAGAACTTCCCACCCAATCATGACGCTTGGAGAACTTTCATAAAATTCAAGCATGCATGACTACCTGCCTATCACCCCAGCACCTGGTGGGACAGACAGGAGATGGCCCTTGCAAGCTGGCTAGTTATGCTTACTGGAACTGGAGAAAAAGCAAGAGACTCTGCTCTGATAAATAAAGTGGATAGCAATCCAAGAAGCCATGTGATGTCGGTTTCTGGCCTCCACACCCTCACCTCCCATGTGTACTCACACACATGCAAACACATATACCTGGGGGGGGCGGTGAAACAAGAGAAAAAACAAACAGTCGCAGAAAATTAATTCAAACTGGCACTACACTTTTTACAGCTTCGTTTGGAAACATCCTAAAATTAGTGGAAAGGCAGAGGAAGATGCTTACAGCTACTCACCGGCATTGAGAAGCTTTGGCTGATGCCTCACCTGGTTGCCAGGCATTCAATTAATCATGCCCTCCCTTCTCACCTCCACTCCTGGGTCAATAGACAAGGTCACTGTGGTCTAATTAGACTCCTAAATGAGCTCCAGAGGTGGAAGGCAGAGCCCGTGCCAAGGTCTCCATGTCATTCTCCCTTCTACTCCTCTTATTCAGTTGATGCGGCGAAAAAAAAATAATTAAGCTGATTTTGTTTCTGATTATTTTTCTGGAACCTTTGGTGACCCCTCACAGAGAAGATGACAAGTCATCACTCAGACGGAAGGCGCCACATCAACAATGGTGTCTTACACGCCATCTATTCAGCACTACGAGGCACACATCATGCTGACCCTTCTTATAAAATGTAAATTATACACAGTTCTGCATAAAACCCTCGCTGGATCCACAATCTCCAAAGGAATAATAATTAATTTCTCCACATTCTTTAGTCAATGCCTAATCTGGGGCGGGGGATAAAAAAGTAAAGGGGGATATGTTTGGTTAATAAGCTACTATCAAATTCATAAAACACATTTAGGTCAAAAGTATTTTATTATTTTTAGATTTTGTTCAAAAGTCCATCTTAAATTAATGTCTTCTCTAACTAAATACAATGGGGGAAACACCTTGGTTTAATTTGTCAACTGTGGCACCAACCACATTTTATCGTCACTGGCGCTCATTATAATGAGATTCGACAAGTAGTCTCCCCCGTAAACCATCTTGCAACAGTGAGATAGTACTTTAGTACTTAAAGTCGTCACCTCCAACACCAAGAAAAGGAAGGTGTCAGTAAGAGACACTCAACACCAGTCACGGTTGTATATGACTCAAAGAAGCCTTGTGCCAGAAGACTGTGAAACCGAGCATAAAATCAGACACTAAGAAGCAACAGTGAATTCTTCCCGAGCTGCACCAGTTGTCAGTGTCCTGTTTTTCAGTTCCCAAATCACCCTTCATTGCCTGCAAAAAAAGAAAAAGAAAAGAAAAAATGAAAAAAGGAAGAAAGAAAGAAAGAAAGAAAGAAAGGAAGGAAGGAAGGAAGGAAGGAAGGAAGGAAGGAAGGAAGAAAGAAAGAAAGAAAGAAAGAAAGAAAGAAAGAAAGAAACTTTTCAATACTTTCCATTATTAAACTGGGATGTTCTGCTTCATCAGTCAAGGGCCCTGACGACACCGCCCTAGAAAACAGTCTCTCTCCCTGGCTGTAGTACATTCTCGAAGCAGGAGTTGTCACGTAGATTTTCTGTGTCAGGTTCCTGTGAAAGAAGTTGCTCCTGTTGTGACTTCTATGACACTCCCAGCACCAAATAATCCTAAGTCCCAGCTGCTGAAGCACAGAGAGCTTACCATTCTTGAGAGTTTACAGCAGAGTACCTCCAAGGGAAACACCAGGCATGACTGCTCTCCCTAGCACGGAAGTGGGTACACTGCCTCCAAGTATCAGAGTCCAGGTGTTTTAGCAAACTCTAACAACAACTTCCTTGCCATTTGGTAAGTGACAGCTGTGTTCTCCCCAACAAGGTCAACTGGAAGGAGAAGGGTTCCAGAACATTCATCCTCAGTTTTAAGGGTAGCTGTTGCTCATACCTGATATCCCCATCTTCCGGAGAGCTCTCCTTACTTTTGACCAATCAATGCCACAATCCCCCGAAATGATGAATAACTCTTTTACGAAATTTATTTACTTACTGTCTGATAGTTTTGTGTGTGTGTGTGTGTGTGTGTGTGTGTGTGTGTGTGTGTGTGTGTGTGTAGCGTGTTTTAGACTTTCCACTTCTTACCCTCTCTCATACTTGCACCCTCTTCCAATGAAACCCTTCTAACTTTCAGGTCTGTGGGTGGGGCACACATGCATGCATGTCTTGTGCATGTGTGTCTATGTGTATACAGGCATGTATTTATGAAACAGACAGACAGTCAGAGACAAAGACAGAGACTCCATAAATTTACTTAAGATCGCTTATATGAGCCTGGGTGGGAAGTGCTTTGGGTGCATCTGCTACTTCTCAGTGGCTGCACCACTGATGAAAATGACAGCCTCTTCCCCATAAGTTACAACTAGATCCTCAGGATGGCCTCATGAGATCATCCCCTATCTGTGATGAAATGTGTACAGGCCAGTCTCAGGCAGGTCTTAAGTAACCACAGATGCTGTGAACTCTTGAGTACAAAACCATGTTGTACCCAGGAAATATCTTTTTTTTTTTTTTTGCAACACTCTACCTCATCTTCTGTCTCTTGCATTTTCCCCACCTTTTCCTGGGATGTTCCCTGAGCCTCACAAAGAAGTGATACAGGTGTCCTATTTAACGCTAACCACTCAACAGTCGCTTATGGTTAACACTCTGACCAATTATGAAGCTCTGAATTAACTACCGCTCATAGCTATAAGAAGTTTCTCCAACAAGGTCCAAGAGCAGCACTAATTTATGGGTACACATATGACTATTATAAAGCAACTTAACAAGTGCAATCAACAAAACACAAATAGGTTCCTTTCCAGGGCCTATGTCTTCCTCATCCATGAACTCTTAACTAGTTTTATAGTACCAAGCAAGGGCTCCTTCCTATGGAACAACCTCAGACCCAGTCAGAAAGTGGTTGGTTACTCTCATAACAATCAAGCCACCATTGTACACCAATGGGAACATCTTCCCTAGTAGGTCAGTATGACAACTTGCAGGACTCACAATCAGGTAAGACTGTTGATGGCTTTTCTCCCCCACCTGCCTGCATAGCACCTTCTGATGCTATGAAAATTAACCAGCGGAGAAGTTTCCAGCTCAGTTTCAGGTTGATTTCTCTGTGTTCTGTATCCAAAGTATGTCACATGTTAATGTCTTCAGCAATAGAGTGGACAGCAATGACTCCTATATTATAGGGAGGCCTCTTGTCTCACCGGACAGGTTGTAGACAAGTATCCTACATCTGACACTGAGCTCCTCATTTAATAACCTATGGCTTCAAGGAACATCGCCTATCCAAAGTATCTCTGTTTTGAATAACTTTTTGATATTTTTTTCTTATTCAAGTTAATATACAACTGCTTCCTCATGGTTGGTTTTCAATTAATACACCATTGCACATACACAAATACACACACTCAACCTTGCCCAAAAGACATAAAATTTGTGTAAATCATTGTAATGTCCCTAGAACACAATCCTTATAAATAATCAACTTTTTTCTAAACTGGACATTATTATAATACTTTTCTTAATTCTGACAATGGACATGTAAGAGATATATTTTATCTCCATCACATAGGTGAGAAACTGACATGCTGACAGATTAAATTTCTGACCCCAGGTCTTGCCGTCCTGTGAAAGGCTTTAAAGACAGAGTAGTGACACATCTTCCCATGTAAGATTAATAACTATTCTGACATTTCTAAGAAGCATTTCTCTTAAAAATTGTGATCCAACCCCAGGCTGATTCAGAAACCCACAAACTCTGTTGCGACGGTATACTCACCCCCACATTCCATCAGTTATTTGATGGATTTTATGAGAATAAACATTACTCCCAGTGAAGACTTCAGGCTTGCCCTGGACTCTAGTAAATAAACCCTCCTTAGAACTCTGGCGCCTTGTGTGCCACTGGAGGGAAAGGGCATAGCCAAACGCCACTGGCAGGCAAGGGAGCTGACGTGGGTCAGGCAGTGTTTTGTGTTTCTGTTGATGCTCAGAGTCCAAATGAGGAGCCAGTGTTTTCAGCATAGGGGACAATTAGCAGGACCAACTAACAGCTGTGTCTCTCCACACTTGAGAAGCTATTTACCTAGGATCATTCTGACTTTTTTCCCTTTTCTTTAAATAAAAAAAAAACTCTTTATACACAAGCCACCTGGAAAGCATTTGTTGGAGAATTTTAATGACTTATTAAATTCCAAATCATTATCGGAACAAGACTTGCATCTGCAAAGGCTTAAACACTGTGATCCACTCTCCTCTCCAGAACTTACACGAACCTCCAAAGGGGTGGTGCCAACAGACAAACAGGGGGGATGCCAAACAAAACATTTTAAATCAAAATCCTTCCTTAGAAAAGTAGTTGCTTCTCTTTTATTCCAGTTAAGTCCTGGCTTAGAACTGTTTTGTTTGAATCAGGGACTAGAGCGGGCTGTCAGCCCTGACTCCCTAGTGCCCACTGGAAGAAGTCCAACTGCACAGACCAGAGCCTTTAGAGACTGACTTTGTCTATCAGTGTGGCTGTATCTTCTCCTGGTACTCACAGGAATCGCAGCACAACTAACAAAAATCCTGCGATGTTTAGAAATAAGGTAAATACCCCTTCCCAAATCCCACTCCTCCATTGCCCACTTATCATCCAGGAACCAGTGAATAAAATGCTTGGCCCAGCCAAGAGATCTTCAAGACGTGTTTTTGTGTCTCTGCCAATATAAAATCTTGATCATCAGCATTTCTGCCGATCATCTTACTTGGAGGGTGGGGGGGGGCTTCTGCTGTCAGAGATTCTGGGTCAACGGGATATAAATGAAAGAATGATCAGCTGGCAGTAAGCCACAGGGGCTGGTCAAGCACTTTGGGCTTTCTCAGTATAGAGCAGTGGTTCTCAACCTTCCTAATACTGCAATCCATTAATACAGTTCCTCATGTTGTGGTGACCCCCAACCATAAAATTATTTCATTGCTGCTTCATAATTGTAATTTCACAACTGTTATGAATCATAATGTAAATATCTGATACAAAGAATATCTGATATATGACCTCTGTGAAAAGGTCATTTGACTCCCCACAATGGCATTTGAGCAACAGTGTCAAGATTATAAACAAACAACAGTGTCAAAAGAAGTGGTTAACTCTGACACCTAACTTTGAGCCTCTCTCACTTCATTAAATTTCACCTTCATTTGCAAAGATAATGCTAGGGTTTTTTTTTCTTTTTATAAACAAAACTATTGCATGCATGCACAAACCATAGTGAAGGAATATTAACATATTGCAATACTATAAATGTCAATACAGCTACACCAATTTTACAGACACATTTAATCTTTCTGTGCTCCAATCTAAGTAGCAGGATCAACATTTGAACGAAGAATTCCAGAAAGAGGACTTCTTCCTCTCTGCTGGCTGTGTTGTTCCCTCATGAAGATATGGACTATATACAAATTTCTGACTTCATTGTAAAAGCTGGGAAATCTTGAAGGTCACGTGTTAGCCCATCAAGGCCAGGGATGGTTTAATGGCTTGAACATTAAGGGGAAATTCACTGGAAAGGTCTGATGCTGCTTGTCACATCAAATCATGACTCAGAAGAGAGCATAAGCTAGCAAATAGATCAAAAAGAACAACAGTTTATAAGGCTAAACACTGACATGAAAGATACTTTGATAATATCATGATTGATTTTAATGCAATTATTTAGCAAATAATTCTGTGGCATGCACTTGAGCAGCATAAAGTGAAGAAGGTATGCATTGCTAATTTTTCTTTAGATGAGAATATATTATGCAATAGTAAATGTGTTTTGGACTTGTGGGTATGTGGGGGTTGGCATTCATATAGATTCTCGTGTGAGTATAGATATGTGTGTATACACATGTGTGTAGAAGCCAGAAGTTATCCTCAGGTATGATCTTCATGAGTAATCTAATTTTTTGGCACAGGGGTATTCGTTGGTCTGGAGTTTTCCAAGTATACTAAACTGACTGGCTGAGGTAGTGGGGCAGGGGGCTCAGGAGTTAGTGAACAGACTAGCCTTCCTCCTGTCAGGACCTCACCAGACTTAATCAGATACTGTGTTAGCTAGTTTTATGTCAACATGGCACAAAGTAGAGTTATCTGAAAATAGGGAACCTCAATTGAGAAAATATCTTCATAAGATCCAACTATGTTTTCTTAATTAATAATTTGTAAGGGAGAGCCTAACCCATTGTGGGTGAGGCCATCCCTATGCTGGCAGTCCTGGGTTTCATAACAAAGCAGGCTAAGCAAGCTGTGAGGAGAAAGTCAATAAGCAGCACCTCTCCATGGCTTCTGCATCAGCTCCTGCATCCTGGTTCCTGCCCTGTTTGATCCTGTTCTGAATTCCTTCTATGAGGAACAGGGATGTGGAAGCACAAGTCACACAAACTTTTTTCCTCCCCAAGATGTTTTAGCCATGCTCTTTCATCACAGCAATGGTAGCCTTAATTAAGAAGATATCTTGTCATCCACACATATTGAGTTCATTTTATAACATAGCCCCAAAATTTGACCCTAGGGTTCCATGCAATCTCACTAACATCAGCTGTTAGTGATGGGTTAGACAGTTTTCCTCAAAATTCATGCTTATTTAGTGATGTAGGTGGGCCTTCTGTCTATGTGTTATTTTCATTGGTTAATAAAGAGACTGCCTTGGCCCTTTGATAGGACAGAAAATTAGGTAGGCGGAGTAAACAGAACAGAATGCTGGGAAGAGGGCAATGAGGCAGATGCCATGGAGCCAGCCACCAGGTCAGATACGCTGAATCTTTTCCAGTAAACCACTACCTCGTAGTGCTGCACAGATTATTAGAAATGGGTTAATTAAGATGTGAGAGTTAGCCAGGAACTAACTCTCTAGAGATAATGGGCCAGGCAGTGTTTAAATAAATACAATTTGTGTGTTATTATTTCCGGGGCTAAGCTAGCCATGCGGGAGCCGGGCGGGAAGAAAAGCAGGCTGCCTGCAGCTCCTTCTACAATTTAGAACCCCAGAATGTGACCTTACTTGAAAATAGGGTCTTTGCATATGACTTAAGAAAATGCTATTCTGCACTAGGGTGGTCTCTAAGTCTAACTAATAAAATGATAACCTATATCGATCTGAATTTTTGTTTCATTTTTTAATTGACATTATTGAGCTATACATTTTTCTCTTCTCCCCTCTCTGCCTCTCCCCTCCCCTTCAACCCTCTCCCATGGTCCCAATGCTCCCAATTTACTCAGAATATCTTGTCTTTTACTACTTCCCATATAGATTAGATCCATGTATGTTTCTCTTACTGTCCTCATTGTTACCTACTGTCTCTGGAATTGTGATTTGTAGGCTAGTTTTCTTTGCTATATATTTAAAAACCACTATTCAGTAAGTACATATGATAATTGCCTTTCTGGGTCTGGGTTACCTCACTCAATATGATGTTTTGATCATTATTTTTTTTCTGTTGTGTAGTACTCCATTGTGTAAATGTACCACATTTCCTTTATCCATTCTTTGGTCAAGGGGCATTTAGGTTGTTTCCAGGTTCTGGCTATGACAAACAATGCTGTTATGAACATAGTTAAGCACATGTCCTTGTGGCATGATTGAACATCCTTTGGATATATACCCAAAAGTGATATTGCTGGGTCTTGAGGAAGGTTGTTTCCTAATTTTCTGAGAAATCTCCATACTGACATCCAAAGGGATTGTACCAGCTTGCACTCCCACCAGCAATGCAGAAGTGTTCCCTTTTCCACAACCTCTCCAGCATAAGTTGTCATCAGTGCTTTTGATCTTGGCCATTCTTTCAGGTGTAAGATGGAATCTCAGAGTTGTTTTGATCTGCATTTCTTTGATGACTAAGGATGTTGAACACTTTCTTAAGTGTCTTTCAGCCATTTTAGATTCCTCTGTTGAAGTTCTCTGTTTTGGTCTGTACTTCAAATTTTTATTAGATTATTTGTTCTTTTGATGACCAATTTCTTGAGTTCTTTGTATATTTGGAGATCAGACCTCTGCCTGATATGGGGTTAGTGAAGATCTTTTCCCATTCTGTAGGCTGTTGTTTTGTCTAGTTGACCATGTCCTTTACTTTACAGAAGCTTTTCAGTTTCAGTAGGTCCCATTTATTAATTGTTTCTCTCAGTGTCTGTGTTACTGGGGTTTTCTGAGGGAGTGGTCTCCTGTGCCAATGTGTTCAAGTGTACTTCCCACTTTTTTCTATGAGGTACAATGTGGCTGGCTTTATGTCTTTATGTTGAGGTCTTTGATCCATTTGGACTTGAGTTTTGTGCATGGTGATAGATATGGATCTCTTTTTATTCTTCTACATGTTGATATCCAGTTATTCCAGCCCCATTTGTTAAATATGCTTTCTTTTTTCCACTTGATATTATTGTTTCTTTGTCAAAAATCAAGTGTTCAAAGATGTGCAGATTAATATCCAGCTCCATTGGTCCTCCTGACTGTTTTTGTGCCAATACCAGGCTGTTTTCAGTACCATAGCACTGTAGTAGAGTTTGAAGGCAGGAATTTGATGCCTCCAAAAGTTCTTTTATTATACAAGATAGTTTGGGCTATCCTGGGTTTTTTGCCTTTCCATAAAAGTTTAGTGCTGTTCTTTCAAGGTCTGTGGGGAAATTTTGCTGAGATTTTGAAGGGCATTGCATTAAATCTGTAGATTGCTTTTGGTAAGATTGCCATTTTTATTATGTTAATTCTATCTACCCAAGAGCAAGGGAGATATTTTCACTTTCTGGTGTCTTATTCAATTTCTTTCTTGAAAGATTTTATGTTCTTATCACACAAGCCCTCCACTTGTTTGGTTAGAGTAACTCTGTATGCTATTTGTGTCCATTGTGAAGGGTGATGTTTCTCCGATTTCTTTCTCAGCCCACTTATCATCTATATAAAGGTGGGCTACTGAATTTTTTTGAGTTAATCTTCTATCCTGCTACATTACTGAAAGTGTTTATAAGTTGTAGAAGTTGGGGTTGCTTATGTAAACTATAATATCAGCAAATAATGAGAGTTTGACTTCTTCTTTTCTGATTTGCATCCCCTTGATCTTCTTTTGTTGTCTCATTGTTCTAGCTAGGACCTCAAGAACTATATTGAATAGATATGGAAAGAGTGGACAACTTTGTTTCATTCCTGATTTCAGTGAGATTGCTGTGAGTTTCCATTTAGTTTGATGTTGGCTGTTGGCTTGCTGTATATTGTGTTTATTATGTTTAGGTATGTTCCTTGTATCTCTGCTCTCTCCAAGACCTTTATCATGAAAGGATGCTGTATTTTGTTGAAAACTATTTCAGCATCTAATGAGATGATGATGTGTTTTCATTTTTCAGTTTGTTTATGTTGTGGATTGTGTTGACAGGTTTTTATATTTGGAACTATCCCTGTATCTCTGGGATGAAGCTGACTTGATCATGATGAATGATGGTTCTGATTGTTCTTGGTGATTCAATTCACTGATATTTTATTTAGTATTTTTGCATCAATGTTCATGAGTGAGATTGGTCTGTAATTCTCTATCCTAGTAATGTCTTTCTGTGGTTTGTGTATCAGGGTAATTGTAGCCTCATAAAACTATTCCTTCTGTTTCAGTTGTGTGGAACAATTTGAGGAATATTGGTTTTAGTTCTTTGAAAATCTTGTAGAATTCTGAGCTGAAACCATCTGGTCCTGTGTTTTCTGTTGGAATACTTTTGATGACTATTTCTATTTCTTTACCAGTTATAGGTCTATTTAATTTGTTTGTCTGGTCTTAATTTAATTTTGGTAAGTGATATTTATCCAGAAAGCTGTCCATTTCCTTTAAGTTTTCCAATTTTGCAGAGTACAGGTTTTTTAAATATAACCTAATGATTCTCTAGATTTCCTCTGTGTCTGTTGTTGTGTCCCCCTTTTCATTTCTGATTTTGTTAATTTGGATATTCTCTCTCTGCCTTTTGGTTAGTTTGGATAAAAGTTTGTCTATTTTATTGATTTTTTTGGAGAACCAACTCTTTATCTCATTGATTCTTTGTATTGTTTTCTTTGTTTCCATTTTGTTGATTTCAGCTCTCAATTGGATTATTTCGTGTCGTCTAGTTCTCATGGGTGAGTTTGCTTATTTTTGTTCTAAAGTTTTCAAATGTTCTGTTAATTCACTAGTGAGGGATTTTTCCAGCTTCTTTATGTAGGCATTTAGTGCTCTGAACTTGCCTCTTAACACTGCATTCACTGTGTCCCATAAATTTGGGTATGTTGTGTGGTCATTTTCATTGAATTTTAGGAAGTCTTTCATTTCTCCCTTTATTTCTTTCTTGACCCATTGATGATTCAGGTGAGCATTGTTTAATTTCCATGTGTTTGTAGGCTTTCTGGAATTAGTGTGCTGATGAATTCTAATTTTAAGCCATGGTGATCTGATAAGATAAATTGAGTGATTCCATATTTTTTGT
Source organism: Myodes glareolus (assembly GCF_982192425.1). Classification (NCBI taxonomy): domain Eukaryota; kingdom Metazoa; phylum Chordata; class Mammalia; order Rodentia; family Cricetidae; genus Myodes; species Myodes glareolus. The sequence goes on along the minus strand of NC_142034.1, from coordinate 76,254,213 downwards.
AACTGTTGAGGTTTTTTTTGTTACTGAGTATGTGGTCAGTTTTTTGAGAAGGTTCCATAAGGTGCTAAGAAGAAGATATATCCTTTTATGTTTGGATGGAATATTCTATAGACGTCTGTTAAGTCCATTTGAGTCATAACATCTGTTAGTTCCCTTATTTTTCTGTTAATTTTTTGTCTCACTGACCTGTTCAATGGTGATAGTGGAGTGCAGATGTCTCCCACTATTAGTGTGTGTGGTTTAATGTATGATCTATGCTTCAGAAATGTTTCTTTTCTTTGACATATGAGGGTGCCCTTTTATTTGGGGCATAGATGTTCAGTATTGAAATTTCTCCTTGATGGATTTTCTTGTATCTAATAAGAAATGTCCTTTCTTGTCTTTTTTGATTGATTTTAGTTTGAAGTCTATTTTGTTAGATATTAGGATAGGTACACCAGCTTGTTTCTTAGGTCCATCGGATTGGAAAATTTTTCCCAACCCTTTACTCTGAGGTGATGTCTGTCTTTGAGGTTGAGATGTGTTTCTTGTATGCAGCAGAAGGATAGATTCTGTTTTTATATCCAATCTGTTAGCCTGTGTATTTTTATAGGTGAGTTGAATCCATTTATATTAAGGGATATTAATGACCAGTGATATTAATGACCAGTTAATTTAGTTTTCTTTGTTGGTGATGTTAATTTGTGTGTTTTCCAATTCTTTGGGATTTACTGCAGTGAGATCATCAATTGTTTGTGATTCTGTTGATGTGGTCAACTTCCTTGGGTTGGAGTTTTCCTTCTAGTACTTTGTGTAGGGCTGGGTTTGTGGCTAGGTATTGGTTAAATCTTGTTTTGTCATGGAACATCTTGTTTTGTCCTTCTATGGTGATTGAAAGCTTTCCTGGGTATAGTAGTTTGGGCTGTCATTTGTGGTCTCTTAATGTCTGCTTAATGCTTGGCCATGACCTTCTGGCTTTCATTGTCTCCATTGAGAAGTCAGGTGTATTTCTGATAGGTCTACATTTATACATTACTTGGTCTTTTTTCTTTGCAGCTCTTAATATTCTTTCTTTATTCTGTATGTTTGGTATTTTGATTATTATGTGATGAGGGGACTTTTTTTGATCTAGTCTATTTGGTGTTCTGTAAGTTTCTTGTATCTTCATAGGCATATCTTTAGGTTGGGAAAGTTTTCTTCTATGATTTTGCTAAATATATTTTCTGTGGTTTTGAGTTGAACTTCTCCTTCTTCTATACCTATTATTCTTAGGTTTGGTCTTTTCATGATATCCCATATTTCCTGGATATTTTGTGTCAAGCTTTTGTTAGATTTCATATTTTCTTTGATAGATCAGTCTATTTCCTCTATTGTATCTTCAGCGCTTGAGATTCTCTCTTCCATCTCTTATGTTCTTCTGTTTATGCTTGCATTTGTAGTTCCTGATCATTTTCTCATTATTTCTGTTTCTATAATTCCCTCAGCTTGTATTTTCTTTATTGTCTCTATTTCAGTTTTCAAGTTCACTTGTTTCTTTCATATGTTTGATTGCTTTTTCTTGGGCTTCTTTAAGGGATTTGTTGATGTCTTCCAATTTTTTGTCCTTTCCTCCATTTCTCTGAGGGAATATCTCATTTCCTCTTTAAGGGCCTAAAACATTCTCCTGACGTTATTTTTTAGGTCATTTTCTTCTGTTTCATCTATATTTGGTTGTTCAAGTCTTGCTGTTGTAGGGTCACTAGATTTTACTGGAGTTGTGTTGCTCTTTGTGGTATTGTGTGTGTTCTTACCTTGTCTCCCCATCTTTTCCTCTAATTGGTGTAGTTGGGGCTGTCTGTGACTCGGGTGATCAATCTTCCAGGAGCCAGTAGATCCAAGGCTCAAATGGTTGCTTATCGTGGTACAATTGATGCCATGCTTCCCGTCACCCCTTTGGCTACTCTGGGTTCCTGGAGGTCATTCAGCACCCCTGGGGTTTGCTCCACTACCATGGAGTTTACTGTGTCAGGCCTGCTCTGGCCTAGGTTGCCAGCACAGACCTGTTTCTGTAAATGTCCCTGGTCTGGATCCACTCCTGCAGAGGTCCCTGGCTTGGGGTTGGTCTTACAAAGGTCTCTGGCTCAATCTATTCTCTCAGACATCCTAGATTTGTGTGCACCTGAACCTGCAGAGGTCCTGACTCAGGTCTACTACCTCAGAGGTCCCAGAATCACACCTGGATCTGTAGAGGTCTCTGGTTCCTGCCTACACCCTCTTAGGTCCCAGACTCATGCCTGAACCTGCAGAAGTCTCTGGCTCAGGCTCACTCCCTTAGTGGTTGCTCCCCAGTACCTGCTTCTGTGGAGTTCACTGTCTCAGGTCTGCTCTGGCCTAGGTCTCAGGCTCAGTCCTGTTTCTGTAAATGTCCCTGGTTTGGATCTGCTCCTGCTCCTGCAGGGCTTGCCATCCAAGGCCTGCTCTGACCCAGGTCACTGCCTCAGTTCTGCTCTTGTGGAGTTTGTTGTCTAAGGCCTGCTCTGGCCTAGGTAGCTGGCTCCATCCTGCTCCTGTGAAGTTTGCTGCCTCAGGCCCAATTCAGCCCAGGTCACTGGCTCAGTCCTATTCCTGTGGAATTTGCTGCCTCCTGATCTGATTTTTTTATGAAAATGCCAAAACTATACATGGGAAGAAGACAATGTCTTTAACAAATACTATTGAGAAAAGCTAGATATTGAAGAATGAAAGTTGATCATTCAGTCTCTGAATATACACAAATCAATTCCAGCGGGCCAAGATCTCAATATCAAATCTAAAAACATCTAGACAAAAGGGGGAGAAAGTATACTTTAGAACACAGACTCAGGTGTAGACTTTCTGAGCAGGATGCCAGTCACCCAGGAAATAAGAACAAGTAACAAATGGACTTTGTGAAATTTAAAGGGGTCTGTCCTACAAAGGAAACTGTTAATTGACTGAAGACCAGCCTACAGAAAGGGGAAAAATACTTTCTAGCTATACATTTGACAGGGGATTGACATCTAGATTATACAAGGAATTTAAATGTATTTTTGATATATATATCAAGACTATAAACAATCCAAATAAGAAGTGGGATATAGAACTGTATAGAGAGCTCTCAGAAGAAATATAAATGGTTAAGAAATATTTATAACATGTTTGCCATTCTTTGCCACATGGGAAATGGAAATTAATACCACATCGAGAATTTTTTCTCGATGCAGTTTTGCAGTTAGAGTGCCTAACATGAAGAAAATAAAAGACCATAGATGCTGATGAGGATGTGGGGAGTAGTAGATGTTGATGGACTACTGGTAGGAATGCAAACTGGTATTAGCCGCTCTGGAAATCAGTGTAGCAATATCTCAAAAGATTGTAAAAAGATCTGCCAGTTGACTCAACCGCACTACTTCTGGGCCTATATTCCAAGAGTTCTATTTCCCATTACAGAGACCATCTCCATAACTGGCATATTCATAAGAGATATGACATTAAAACAGCCTGGAAGTCCATCAAAAGGTGAATGGATAATGAAAATGTGGTGCCCTTGCACCATGGAAACTTCATTAAGCTATAAAGAAAAATGAAATTAGTAATTTTCTGAGTAAACAGATGGAACTGGAAAGCACCATACTGAGTGAAGTAACCCACACTTAGATAAACAAATGTCCCAAGTTCTCATTCATATGTAGATATTAGAGTACCTGTAGACTCCAGGAAGTTAGAATGGGATCATTGGTGGGGAGGAGCAAGACAGTTCTTCAGGGAATGTAGATAGTAGAACATGAGTGATATGCAGAGCAAAGGGGGAATGAGAAGAAAGGCTTAAATAATGGGGTAAGTGATGTTAAGGTAGAGAAGGGAATGCTGGATGGTGGTAACTAACATTAGGAAAAAGCAATATGGAAACCTACTATTACATAAGCTTTACAAGTAGTGTGTGTGTGTGTGTGTGTGTGTGTGTGTGTGTGTGTGTGTGATTTAATTGGAGTCACTGTGTACACTGGACAATGTACCTCCAAGAAGCCATTAAAATGCCAGGCATGGGATGCTTTCCCTCAAACTATTATTCAGAAGGGTTCCAGAGACCCCCAAAATAATACAGGCTATTGATTTCAAGGGTTGCTGACAAGGCCCAATCACTAAAGACACTGAACATAATAATGATAGGTATAGTGATTTAAATAAGCATGTCCCCTAGAGGCTCATATGTCTAAATATTTTTTCCCTAGTTTTTAGAATTGTTTTGGAAATATTAGGATGTATGGCTTCTTAGAGCAAGTATGTCACTGAGGATGGGCATTGAGGTTTCAAAAGCCCATGCTAGACCCAGTCTTTCTCTCTGCCTCCTGCCTGAGGATCAGGATATAAGCTCTCAGAGACTGCTCCAGCACTATGCTTGCCTGCCACCATGCTCCTTATCAATGACTATTATAGACTAACCCTATGAAACTGTAAGCAAGCCCCAATTAAATGCTTTCTTCTGTAAGTCATCTTATCATGGTGTCTTTTCACATCAATAGAGTAGTAACTAAGATGGTAGGACATCAAGAAATCAAGATGATATTGACCAGGATGGTAGTACTGGAAAGTTCCATGCTAGCTGCTGCAAGAAAAAGTCATAAATAGTCTTGTCCAGCTGTGAACCCTGTAAACTACAATAATGACTCTCATAGCAGGATATGTCAATGGGTGCAACAATGGAAAGGATGTTACGAGTGTAACCAACCACTTTCCGGCTGTCTTTAAAGCCTATTCCACAGGAGGAAACACATATTTGGTACTGCAAATCTGGATAAGAATTTATAGTCGGGAAGCTCACTAATACTATTGTACTACATAGACATACTATCAAACTCCCCTCTATATTAGAATTTCTATACCCATAATTCAGTGCAGGTCTCAGACCTCATCAGGGAAGTTCCTTTGTGCAGTAGAGAGTGATCAACATAGAAACTCACAACTGGTTAAAATACAGAGAATGAGTTTCATTGGTGTGCTCAGCCACAAACATGGCATCTACATTACACACCCTCCTTGAGGCTCGGAGACCATCTTGGAGGAAAATGCAACAGAAAGATGACAAGAACCACAGGTCAAGGAGGGCCAGACCAAAACAGTGTCTTCTAACCCTGGCAGGACTACTTTCCTCATGAACTCACTGCAGCAGCAGTAACCTTCACAAGACCTCTCTCCAGAAGATCAAGTCAGTTAACATTCCAGCATGGAGTGGCTGGGAAGGATTCGTGAACCCTGACACCCCCAACTGAGGAGCTATTGAAAACTGATGCTTTTTTAGGGCAGGAAGAAAGAATCAATCTTCTTAACAGTATGGCCCCTGGTATGTTGATCACACTACAATGAATGGCCTCATATCCAGAAGTATGTGGACAGCACAAACTGAAGTCTTTGTTTTTAAAAAAAATAGCAAAGACATGAAATCAGAAGCTAGGGACTCAGGTGGATCTGAGGGTTTAGGGAAGAGTGTGCATGAATATTATCAAAGCCCATGGGATAAAATCCTCAAAGAATTAATAAATATTGTTTAAAGAAATGATATATAGTCAAAGAGAAAGCAATATGGATGTGAAGACAGAGACTGCACTGGTGCAGCTTCATCTACCTGCCAAGGAGTACAAGAGATGACCAGGAATCATGGGAGCCAAGAAAGAGCTGTTATAATGTTTATTCATCAAAGACTCCAGAAAGAACCAACCCTCCCAACACCTTCATTTCAAGCATCTGACTTTCTTAAGGGACTAGAGTTCAGTTGCTTTAAGCCTCTCGCTTTGTGGCATATTATTATAGCAGTGTGGCAAATTAATACTAGATCCTTAGGCCACACATCTACCAGTTTCTTCTCCATTTTGGTATGTGTTAGCAATTCCTATAAGGGATGTTATAATAGAATAGTGGGCACTGCCCCTGGGGAAAGTCTCTAATTCGGTTGGTATAAGGTGCAGACAGGAGATTGGCATATTTAACAAGCAGCCAAAGGATGCTAATGTTGCTGGTCTGAGGACCACACTCTGAGAACCACTGTTCCGTACTGGCTATTTGAAACTTAATTGCATTCAGTTAGGAGCTGCATTACATCATGTCTTATATCATATTTATAATCAGCTCATAAATGCAAAGTCCGTCTTCTCAGCCAACCCATGAGTGTCATAAAAATCCACACTTTAACCTACTTTTGTTTATGCACAGGACAGGACAGTGGCTGGAACACAGCTAAACTGAAACACTGGTTGGGAGCACCAAGTTTACGGTCTTGAATCTCATTTATTCATTTGTAAAATGGGGTTAGTGGTATTAAACAGAAATTTTATGATGATAGGAGAAGATAATTCAAGTAAATGCCCAATACATTATGTGCTTCTAAGATGTATGTAGTAAATGGTAAATTTTATTGCTTATGGATGTTATTTATACTCATGTGCAAAGTTTGTTATGTCTAGGTAGAATCATGCGAAACTACAGATAAGCTCAAAACAGAAATACTGTACTTGCAAGCTGTCTACATAAACAGCTTCAGACTATATAAACTGTGTTAATCAGAAAGACTCTTCATGGTGGTTCATACATCACAGAAATCCTCTCACTGCTTCTCCATAAGTACACTAGCAAGAAGTTACTTGCTAACTACTGGGGCGAACTGTTTTCATAAATTCATACTTCAAGGAGGTCATGTTCAGCTGTACTTCTTGGTTCGTTACATTTGTGATATTCACAAGAACCTGGGGTTTGGGAGAAAATCTGGATGGGTCAAATCAGGGAATGCTGGACCACACTTGATACCAATGCAACAGATACTGAACAGCCCAGGAATCCTGTTCCTGAGATTGAATGATAGAAACCAGCTAGAGAATTGGAGAATTGGGTACAGTGAAGAGTTTAGAGATGTCACTGATTTTAGCTCGCTTCAGCAGAAATTTGCTACATGCCAGGCAATCTACTAAATTTGGGAGTGCTGGGGTGAAAAATAGCACTAAAGTTTCTATCCTACTGAATCTTCACTGCAACATAGTAATCCAGAGTCACAGACCAAGTTCAAATAAAGAGGCCGCTATAGCTGTTCAGGAAGAGTCCTGTTCAGGAAGAGTCCTGTAACCTCCCCCAAGTCAAAGGTCCACTCTACAGATACCATTTCCTACATACATGCAAGCCTACCTTTATGCCAATAACTAAGTATGTAGAAAGGCTTCTGGTCCTCATGTCCATTTTGCCCCCACATCAGTCTTTTGCCCACTCATCCTAGATGATCAACTTTATTCTCCAAGCAGCTGTTTCAAGTTTCAAGTCCTGAAGGTCAGAGTGGATATGAGCAGTCTCCTCAGGCAGCCCAAGAGCTGATTGTTGCTCCAAGAACAGTGATCCATCTTCTAAGAATGGAAAGGACAGAGAAACAGATGAAGGAATGGAAGAGACGGAATGTCAAATATGTGATCAGCAAGGGGGAAAAGAAAAGGAAAAGAAGGAATTAAAACATAAGAAAAGGAGATTTCTTGATGTGAGATGTACTTCTGTACATGTGTTGCTTTTATTGGTTGAACATCAATGGCTTAGCACAGTAAAGTCAGGAGGGAAATCCTAACAGAGATAGAGAGAGTAGGCAGAATTGAAGAGACAACATGTAGCCGCAGAAGGAGAAAGATGCCAGAACATTACCAGTAAGCTGTAGCCTCGTGGTACTACATAGATTAATAGAAATGGGTTAATTTAAGATGTAAGAGCCAGCTAGGAATATGCCTAAGACATTGGTCAAACAGTTTATAGTTAATATTAGCTTCTGTGAGTTTATTTGGGACTGAATGGCTGTGGGCCTGAGTGGGATAGAAACTTCCAACAACAAATGGCACCCAATGTTTGTCAATAACATTCACATAAAGCCTGAGAGACCTTAGGAAGGGATTCTAGACACAAAAGAACAGAGCTAAGCATGGCTTCTTGGTAGCAACAATTTTTCAGGTGGGTTCTGTTTGCTAGAGACAAGCAGAGGTGCAGCTCCTTTAAGAAAGATTTCCTGAGTCAGAGTTAAAGACAAAAACCTCAGGGCTCTTTTAAGAGGCCCTGCCACCAAACACTTAGAAGAGTGTTTATGAGCAGCCAGCAGCAGGCTTCTTGGTGGTGACATGGACTTAGAAACTCCACAGAGTTGTAACAATAAATGTGACTCCTGCTAGTACCTGTGCCATGAAGTTAGACTCTCAGGAAGCTAAGGAGTGGAGCAGGGCCAGCTGCCAAAGATGCAGCTTTAATCCTAGCCATGCTGCTTAGCAGATTAAAGAATCATGTGCTCAGAAAAAGATAGATATATACAGTAAAGACAGATTCAGATTGGAGAAACCTCTAAATGGTTTACAGTGTGTTTAAAAATATATGTAGGCTTTGGAGAGAAAAGAATAGAGAAAGTCCTTTAAAGAAGAAATAGAGTAGCTGGGAGTGGTAATGCATGCACTTGGGATGCAGAAGTAGGTGGGTCTCTGTGAGTTCAAGGCCAGCCTGGTCTACAGAATGAGATCCAGGACAGTCAAAGACATGAGAGAAACCCTGTCTCAAAAAATTAAAAAATTAAAAATAAGAATAAAAGAAATAGAATTTTCTTAAAAAGCAACATAAAGATGGAGAATGCACAGAGAGTCTGAATACTGTATGTTATTGTGTTCTCTTTGAATTGTTTGACTGCTGAGGAAAGAGCAACAACTGCTAAAAGATATTTGACTATAAATTAATTAAATGTATAAAATATATAAATATACATAATATATATAAATATATAAAAAAGTTTGATCAAGGAAGACCCCCTGAAAAATCTCCAATGGCCCAGATGATCCAACATTTCAGAGTACCTCCATTGCAGTTTTTTCTGAGTTCTGCATCCAGAACAACTTCAAGGCCAATGGCTGAGATGATCAAGCCTCACAGAATACTCCAGTCAAGACTTAACTATAATCTTAGATGACCAGTACCCCAGTCAACAGGAAGTAGCCTAGAAAACTATGCCCACATTCCCAAAAAATGAATTATGGATGTTTGTCTCTATTTAGCATATTTGCTACAAGTTGTTCTGGATAATGATCAGAAAAAAGTTAAACAAAGGAGATTAGGTTCGGGGATTTTGTTTTGAAAAAAGGGGGAAATGCTGTAGGATAAGCTCTTGTACACTGTAAAGATTTGTCATTCATTTTGATTTAACAAAACCCTGTACTGGCCAGTAGTTAGGCAGGAAGTATAGGTGGGGCAACCAGACTAAGAGAATTCTGGGAAGAGGAAAGGCAGAGAGTCAGTCACCAGCCAGAAACAGAGGAAGCAAGATGAGAATGACTCACTGAGAAAAGGCACCAAGCCACATCGTTAAATATAGACAAGAATTATGAGTGAATTTAAGTCATAAGAACTACTTAGTAATACGCCTGAATAATAGGCCAAACAGCTTATAATTAACATAAGCCTCTGTGTGTTTATTTGGAACTGAATGACTACAAGACTGGGCAGAACAGAAACTTCTGTGTACAATTTTTTCCATGCTTATGCATATGATTAAGGATAGAGCTACCATCATGGAATAGCACAATGTTCAAACTTTAAGCATTGTTGGAATATGAAGTAGTCTTTCTCAATCACAAAATCATGTGTATTATTCTGCCTTGACCCATAGAAATAGTACACTCTACTCTCTGTCAATAGCTCATTGAACCACATGAGGAAATGTTTGTCACTTTCCCTCAGGTGTCTCTGACAGTGTAGGGAAACTCATGGTACAAGGTGCTTTGTCACACAAGCATGCTCATTGGAGGTAGACAAAAATGAAATGAATACACATAGACAAAACTGCCAAAGGCACATGAAATGAGAGGCTGCATAGTCCGCCAAGTCATTCTAAAAACAGACTCTGGTCTTCAAATAGAATGATTATATTTGAGAGGGCCATATCAAGCTGATCTTGGCAGTGCTTGTCGGTAACTCCAACACCTCAAGAGGAGCAGGTGTTCAAGACCAGCCTGGCTCCATCATAAGCTTGAGACCTACGTAGGGTACATGAGACCCTTTCTAATGTAGAGGTGGAGGGAGAGAGGAAGAGTATAAAGGAGAGGGAAAGAGGAGAGGGGAAAGGGAGAAAAGGTGACTAAAGGATGGAGGGAGGGGGCAGGGAAAGGAAGAGGAAGCTGCATAAGGAAAATAAACAAGGCAAATGTGACAAGATAGAGTCATTGGTTTGTTTGTTCAGTTTTCCATTTAAAGCTATTGATAAGAGAACAAACACATGTGTACCTTCTCTTTCATTCCTTTCCTATCCTTATTTAGAAGAGACTCTCTTGGCCCTTCCTTTACGCAGACACCAAGTGAATACTGTCTATACAGCAGCCTTTCATGCAGTTAGTGGGAAGGTAATTTAGTCCCATCACTATGGAAATTGGTAGGGAGACTCTTTTAAAGCTAAAAACAGAGCTGTCATATGACCAGCTATATCACTCCTGGGCGACTAGTCAAAATAGTGAACGTCCACACACCACCGAGTGTCCTACATTCCCACATTTGCCACGACACTATCACATGACCAGATTATAAAACTAGGTTCCCATCAGCAGATGAATATCTGATAAGATTATGGAGAACTATTCAAATATGAAAGATAACAAAAGCATGTCCATCGTAAGAAAGCGAAGGGAACAAAATATTAATAGCAAAATAATCTGGACTCACAAAGACGAACATAATTTCACGTTTTTATGGAATCATCAGGTATGAATGCAGGAGGACTACTAGGGAAATTAAAGTGTTGTGGGAGAAAGGGGAGACAGGAGAGAGTGATGGTTTCTGTGTATGATCAAAGGATGTTGTACACATATGTGAAAATGGCAACAAAAGTCACTGTCTCATAAAATTCCCACATATTGGACTTTACATCACGTGACAAACACCTGACATAGACAACTTAAGGAAGAGAGGATGGATTTCAGTCCATGGTGATTTGTCCATTGATTCTGGGTGGTAGAAAGGCAGAGCACTGTGGTCTGAGATCATGGGGAGGAGAAGGCTCTTCATTTGTGATTGTCAGGAAGCAGGAAGGTCTGGGCTCTGTCTTTCTCCCTCCTGCATCCCCAGCCCCCTCCGCTCACTCCACTGAGGACCCAGGCATCTTTCCCCCTTTAGAAGTACCCTCTCCAGAAACATCTCCAGAGGCATGCTGACTGGCTTCTTTAGGCATCTATCAATACAACTAAGTTAGAACTCAAGGTTAATCACCATAAATAATAAAATTGCTTTTAGAAATTATATGAATAAGCTTTCTTTCAATTTAACAGACAGCATAATGTCACTGTGTGACCTTTGGTTTCTCTGAGCCTTGCTTTTTCTTCAGGTTCCAATCTATAACTTTGGTTTATTAATTTTATTCATTGTGAGACTGGAAATGATCATTATTGGCTCCACAGCCACAAATATCAATCTTTTACAGAAATGTTTCATTTTGTCTTTCAATGTGAGACCCCTGTCTGACCTCTATGGATCATCTGAATTTACTTTAAATATTGGACCACGGGCATGTGCTCATCACTCTAACTCACAAAAAGTCATAATAAATGACCTAACCAAAATAGAATTCTGGTTCCTGCCCATGAAATATGTAATCTGCTATGGCTCAGCTTTATTCATTTATCCTCCCATCAGTCAATGAATCCATAAAATTTAATGGACACCCACCAAGAAAACATTCATGAGAAAGCTGAAAATGAAGAGAAACACAGTTCCTTCGTTCATCCACTGTCTCTGACATTTCAGATAGAATTTAATTGAATTTTAAGCTATAGAAATTGAAAAAGTGGGCCATGTGGTGGTGGCACATGCCTTTAATTCCAGAACTTGGGAGACAAAAGCAGGCAGATCTCTGTGTGTTTGAGGCCAGCCTGGTCTACAGAGGGAATTCCAGGACAGCTAGGGCTACACAGTGAAACCTTGTCTTGGAAAACAAAAGCAAAAAATGTGAAAATAATTTTAAATCAATGCAGGTAGGGCTGCTCAGTTGCTACAAGAAGTCATTCCAAAGAGACTGGCTGAATTAAACTTTTATTAGTTTGAGTCCTATCACTTAATGTTCTATTTTTGAATAACGGTGAAAAACAACACTGCAAAACAGAAAAGTAAGATGGAGTCTTCAATAGTTCCTTCTGGAACTCTGGATAGTAAAACCTTATAAAAAGTCTATTCAGACTTCAAATTTCCCAATGTTGGTAACCCATCTATATAGATTTGAAAGAGACTGGACAGCAGTGTGCTGCTTCCCTTGTGTACAAACTTCTCTCCTTTCTTCCCATAAAATGTCATGGAACCGCAATATCTGACCCAGTGCTATAGTTAATTTGCCTAATAATTCAGAATCCCTGTGTCATTGGGGGATAACAAACAGGTCAGAGACCTCAGTCTGTGTAATGACCATATTTTTAATGTCTCTGGCTTGAAGAATAATGGCTTTCAATCCACAGGGGGCATATCTACTTTATTCAATCCTTACATGGATTAAATAAGAAAATGCCTACACTGTTTAATAGAAAGCTAAGCACATAATGAATAGGAAAGTCATTCAGCTTCACAATACACCCTTAATATTTCTTTAATTCATGCAGCAGAGTATTAAAGGTAGAAAGGAATGCAGAGGTAACAGACCCCCCTTACAATGCAGAGTGAGTCGTCCGGTCTACTTATGACTTACACATGTTCTGTGTACAGCAATAAACACAGAGACACGGAGAAAAGAAGGCTAGATGAAAGGTCAGAAATCCTGGGTCCTAGTCCCATCTTAGAGCACAGTCCCTGGAAGAATTTATTTCATCCTCTGACCTTCAATTTTCTCATCTTTCCAACTAAGAAAACGAAAGGGAAGAGTGCACACTTCTGTAAGAATACTACACCACTTTGGCTACCTATGTCAGTCACTACAGCAAACTGAACCCAGTCTGTGGGAACATTATTAGCTGCAGAACATGAATGCCAATGTCGATGTCTAAGGAGGGAGCTCCCAGTTAGCAGCTGAGCTACAGGGAGGTGCACCCCGGCCCTTCCTGCTGCACACCCACTTAGTCCTTCATTTCGAACAGCAAAGCTCACTGGGCTGCACCCTCCCGGCTGACTTGCACAGCAACTTCTCTCTCCATTCCTGAGCCAAACAGGGAAAGAGCTGCGAAAGCAATTCCCAGGCTCTGTCAGTGTCGATCAGCTCTCCCAGCTGCCTCCGGGAACCCACTCCATGAGTTAATTACCCATTGTGAAAAAGCCATTTATCCTCAAATCCCTGAGCACGAAGCTTTTCAGGTTGGTGCCCTCTAGTTTTTTGAACCTCGTTGTTTCTAATTGGTTGTGACATCTACCTTCTCTGTATGCCACAGTCTGTCCTCTCTGGCTTTTTTTCTTCCTGGATGTCCATACCTTGTTCACATTGGAATTAATCCTAGAGGTTTTTGCAATCCTTACAGGCTTCATACACAATCAGTGTGATCTGAATATGTCAACTGTTAAACGATGAAAGAGAGGAAGATATTCAGATGGGCTCTTGGACAAAAATATTGACCTGCATTCTGAAATGGGTGAAGTGGGCACTAAGGGAATATTCAGTTAAGGAACATGGCCAAGGACTAGGCCAGAGTCCTTATTCTACAGGAATGCTTTCGTATCGAAAAGTATTAGATGTGACTGAGGTCATCTACTAAAATTGTATCCTTTCTGAAGTAATCTTTCTACCTCTTTCTTTTAGTCCCTGCTACTAAAAGCAGCAATAGAAGACAAATACAATATAAACTATAAAGGAAAAATAACTTGCCTGATGTCTTTTTAAAAGGTGAATCTAATTCACCATGTACAGGAGAGAACCAGAGTTTCTGAAGTTTTAACAAACTCGCAAACAACGCTGGTGTCCTAAGCACACTACAGAAACACACAGATAGTAAAATGAGGATCTGTGCACAAGCATCCTGGACAAAAATGTTTGTTAGTGAATTTCACATGACTACCAACACAGCTGAAACAAGTCCCTTATGAAAAAGGCTCAACATTCTCAAAGCTCCCTTCCAGGCGGAACAACTGGTTTGGGTCTGTGTTGACCATTGTTACAGGAGCATGACACAGAGGAAGGAATTTTATCTGAAACCTGGAAGCAGAGGAGAGTGGGAGAAAAAAGATCAACATTGCACAATGCTTTTCAGGGACACACCTCCAAATAGCTCATGACTACTTGCTAGACTCCACCTCTTAAAGGTCCACAGCAGTTCCCAGTGCCACCACCTTGAGAGTCAAGCTTTTACAGGTAGACCTTTGAAGGACATGCATACGAACCAAAACAGGAGATGCAGAAATACAGTCTGGTTCAATGATGATATCCATGGAGCTAAGGCAATGATAAAGTGCTTGCCACACAATCATGAGGACTGCAATTTTCCAGCACCTATGTAAGTGCTGAACAGTCATGGTGGCCCATCCATTATCCCAGAATTTGAGGGATTGAGGCAGGAATCCCTGGAGTGAGCTGGTTACACTATACTAATTGAATTGGTAAGTCCTGGGTTCAGCAAGAGATCTTGTTTCAATATATAGGGAGATGAGAGACCAAGGGAGACAATTGAAATCAACCTCACTCCTTCTCTCTTTCTCTCTCTCTCTCTCTCTCTCTCTCTCTCTCTCTCACACACACACACACACACACACACACACACACACACACACACACACACACGTTTCCAGTACAGGTATGATTTGCCTCTTGCTGAATGGGTCTTAGTCCAGTTAGAGATCTGTTGGTCACCTCCAAAGTATGTATGCTGTTACTGTACCATTAGGGTTACCATGCCGTGCTGATTGTTGTGTTTCATATATATCAAGGTTGGGTAGAACTTCCCAGCCTTCAGAAGCTTGCCTGGCACCTTCTGGTGTCATGAAAATAGTCCTCAGGGAGGAGGCATGCATGAGGTCAGTTCCAGCTTTGGGGCCTCTGGAATCTGTGTCTGAATCCTGTGATATCTTCAGCAATAGGGACTTACTTTCCACCTCCTTGTGGCAGCAGAAGTTGGGGCAAGCAACCGAAGGCAATAGCAATATATTATGTTTGGGGAGTCCCCTTGAACAACCCTAACAAACAACTCAAAAGATGGCTTCTCATGCCTGATATTAAGGTATTTTTAGGTGATCTTCGACTCTTGGAAGGGAGCATTGTCAGATCAGGTGAGAAAATTTTCCCTGAAACTATATATGGATATTTATTTACAGAATTATGTGTGTCATAGGGATTTTTATTTTTTAGATAAATGGTTAATATCATGATTCCTTAAGACTTTTTTAGACATTCTTTTGTTTGTTTGTTTGTTGTTTTTTGTTTTTTCAAGACAGGGTTTCTCTGTAGTTTTTGAAGCCTGTCCTGGAACTAGCTCTTGTAGACCAGGCTGGCCTCAAACTCACAAAGATCAGCCTGCCTCTGCCTCCCAAGTGCTGGGATTAAAGGTGTACGCCACCACTGCCCAGCCTTTTTCAGACATTCTTTCTGTTATTTTATCCTCTTCCCTTCTTTTGTATTTACTTCCTTTCTCTTCTGTAAGAAGCGCTCCCTCCCTTCCCAGATTTCTCTAAGCACCTATTAGTGACTCAGAATAGCTGATGCCCAGACTAGAAGATATCTAGAATTCTATCAATTGAACTAAAGTCTTGCTGGCTCCATGTGGAACTCCCAGACCACCTAAGAATTCCTTCTTTGTTCCTGAGAACCTCTAAGAGGTATGGGCCAAGGACACTTTAAACACAAAGTACTCAGAATGTGTGATACCACTCAAAATTTTTCTTGTGTGGAAAGAAAAACTGACACTAAATACAAAGATTTCTCTGTGAATTGAAAGCAAATTTCAAACAGCTATCAGCACAGCTGGAGATGAGGTGAAGTCATGGCAAACATGAGATGCTCTCTGGAAAATATTCTCATGACGTCTAAACCTTGAGGGGCGAATGATTGAAAGTCCCCAAACCATACAGAGGAGCATATAATTGTTGGTATAATGAAATGATGGTTTCATGTTCAAGACCTGTCCCATTGTGGTTTAAATATAAAATGTCCACCAGCTGATGGCACTACCTTGAGAGAGTCACAAACATTTAGAGGTAGGCCCTAACTGTAGAAAGAAAATCGCTGGACTTGGGTCCTTAGGTGTATCTTGTCCCACTGTTGTGCAAAAATGCCTTTGCACCCTGTGAAGATTTGTCAGACATATTGAATTAATAAAATACTGATTGGCCAGTAGCCAGATAGGAAGTATAGGTGGGGCGATCAGACTAAGAGAATTCTGGGAAGAGGAAAGGCAGAGATGCAGTCACCAGGCAGACTCAGAGGAAACAAGTTGAGAATGCCTCGCTGAGAAAAGCTACCAAGCCAAAAAGATAAACATAGATAAGAACTGTGGATTAATTTAAGTTGTAAGAGCTAGTTAATAATAAGCATGAGCTAATAGGTCAAATAGTTTATAATTAACATAAGCTTCTATGTGTTTCTTTGGGATTGAACAGCTGCAGGACCAGACAGAACAGAAATTTTCATCTACATCCCACCTTCTATTCCTTCCTTCCTTCTTCACTTTTCCTCTACTCCCAGGAACTGAAGAACATCCTCTACTATGTGATCCTATCACCATGATGTTCTGTCCATGCTCAAGGAACCAAGCAACCATGGACCAAACCCTCTGATACACTGAGTCAAGACAAACATTCCTTTGGTTTATTTTGTCATAAAGACAAGAAAAGTAAATACAAACCTGTAAGGAATTGACATCTCTACATATGTTTCAATTTCCCTAATCTTCTTTCTACATCTCTATTGAGGGAATGATGAGCCCTATCCCCTAAGTTTTAAATCTTCTTGCAACAGAGGAAAGCATTTGCTGTGTGAACAGTGAATGTCATTTATATTATTTTTCCAGTTACATTTTAAATTAGCTGCTAAGAGGGCGAGACCTTCCTTCTTAATCATAGTGTTGCGATGTGGATAGCCACATCTCCATCATCATCTTCCCGTAACTCTAGCTGGACCACTCACTGTCAAACACAAATGACCCAAGGCAGAAACCTTATGAGCTAGTTGATATCTTGAATTCTCATGAGGATGAAGTCATCAAGATCATCTCAGGAACTTGAAACATAAAGCAGCAGAGACCATGAGCAAAAGCACCAAAGCAAAGAGAACATTATGAGGTATTTGGTATATGAAGAGTAACTAGAGGAGCTATGGTTGAGTCAGATAATGATGGAATCTGACTGGAGTAAAGCACCACAGTGAATAGCCACAAATAACTCATTGCAGCATCCTACAAAACATCTTTAAGATGCTTCCTGACTCCAAGAAGAAAGGCCAAACTATGGAGTTTTACTTCATTTCTGTGAAATCCCTGTTGACTGTATTGTTCTATGGCTCTTCTCTTCAGCTAGCTTCCCATGGGTCTCTGAGGTTTATAACCCAAAGAAGTCAACGCTTGTGCTGTTAAAAATCTGGGTGTGAGAGTCTTGAAGCTATCAGTTTAAATGAAGGCTGTCTGCACTACAACAACCTTTTCTAACCCTGGCCACTTTGCCTTGAGTCTTCACAACTTAATAAACATCTTAAAGATCTTGTGCTGGTGAGACTGTTCAGTAAGTCAAAGGTGCTTGGCACCAAGCCTGATGACCTGAAATCAATCCCTGCCTCCCACGTGGTGGAACAAGAAAACTGACTTGAGAAAGTTGTCTTGTGGCATTCAGATCAGGAAGGAAGGAAGGGAGGGAGGAAGGGAGGGAGGGAGGAAGGAAGGGAGGGAGAAAAGAAGGGAGAAAAGAAAGAAAGAATACCATAGTCCATAATTTTGGTTTCTATTGCCACGAAGAGACATTATGACCATGAAAATCCTTATAAAGGAAAACATTTAACTGGGTGCTGGCTTTCAGCTCAAAGGTTTAGTCCGTTATTATCACAGCAGGAAACATGATGGAATGCAAACAGAAACAGACATAGATAGATAGATGATAGATAGAGATAGATAGATAGATAGATAGATAGATAGATAGATAGATAGATAGATAGATAAACAGAACAAATGGAAGACTTCAACCTCAGTGGTCCTCTTCCTCCCAGGTTATAGATTGAACTTCCTAGGTCCCTTGCATGTGAGCACCTCTAAGAAAGGAAGTACTTATTTGCATAATGGTTATTATAGTAGAGCTTCCGCTTGTTCCCTTTCCCCCCAAATGCATCATGCCCTTTAAAAAAAATAATAAGGAAAGGAGCCCTTAATGATCTTTACTTTTTCTCCTAGTTTAATGCAGGCAGCAAGGGAGATGAAAAATCATGGACTAAGCAATTTGCTGGAGCGTCTGTTTAAAGTGATGTGTGGAAGGGACAGTGGCAGAACCTGCTTAATACTCAGAAACTCCTGCTGGGAAATATGTTTTCTGCATAGGTTGCAAATAGCATTGACAATTTTCCTACCTGTAACAAAAGAGGAAGGGGTGGGAGAGGGCAGCAGTGTTTCTATAGACTACCATTGTGGAACACAACAGAGAACTAAGACATAAGCAAATAACTGAGAATGGAGGCTGGGATCTCTGGCTGTCTTTGGGTCAGGAGCTCTGCTGAGCTAACCTGTGTTTGGCTGTTCTGAAAGGAACTGCTGGCTCAGGCCGTAAATTCCCACATGGCTGCCCTTAACTTCAGAGTCCCAGGAGATTTCAGAGTGCTCTCCCAGCCTCAGATCGTCTCTTTAGCTCAGTGAGCAGAGGCATCTCACTGAATAAAGAATGTGAAGACAGGGCATACATGGGTCCCCATTTCGCTGTAGCAGGCAGGAGCTGGCATTCCCTCTGTGTACTCCCTGTGTCCTGGCTCAGTTTGTGAGCATCTTTCAGCGGGATCACTCCAAGCCACCTACTTGTTCTCTCTTCCTCCAGTGTCTCTCTTCTCCCATCACCTCTACACACTTGTTTGATCAACACTCAGAATGAGCTGTGCCTAACAGGTCAAAGGTTTCTCTGGCATCCTGCTGGTTGTAATATTGAAGTCTAACCTCTTAACCCTGCATCCCAGGCTATTCACAGCCCCACTCAAACCACTGATCCATTGTTAAATCTTCTATGATACTTATACTATTCATCTATGTTCAATACACACAATCCCTGAAGTGAGTTTTAGCATTTATTTTCTCTGTATTATTTGCCCTCCCAGAGTGTCTTTCCTACCAGGGTTGGGCTCTAGATTTCAAATGCTAGGAGAGAGAGAAAAAGCACAGGCCTGTAGAAAGAAATTTAAAAGTTCTGGAGAGGCAAAAGATAAATAAATAAATAAACAAACAAACAAATAAACAAACCAGCGAGTTCAGATGACTAGAGAAATAAAAAACTGATCCAGAAAGAAGCTAGATCATCAGTGTTCTAGATTTAGGAGCTGTCCCTGTTAGTCTTAATTCTCAACTTGGCATTATCTAAAGTCATGTGAGAGAAAAACCTCACTTGAAGAATTGCTATGGTCAGTTTAATCCATGGACATATCTGTAAGGGGTTGTCTTGATTATGAATTGATGCAGGAGGGCCTAGCCACTGTGGATGGCACCATCCCTGGGCAGGGAGTTCGGGGTTAGATAATACATGTAAATAAACATGAACCTGAGTTAGCCAGCTAGAAGGGTTCCTCGGTGGTTTCCTCTTCACGATCCTGCCTGAGTGCCTGTCTAACACCCCTCAATAATGGGCTATTATTTGAAAGTGTTAGCTAACTAAACGCATTCCTCCTCAACTTTCTTTGGTCAGAGTGTCTCATCACGGTAGCAGAATGAGACTAGACCAAAAGCCATTATCTAGAAGATCATCCACGGCTAACACATAGTATAGTACTTCATGTCTGCCAAGGGATAGTGGTGCTTTAGAGCAATCCACCGTTGAACACCTGAGACTTGGAGAGTCAGTCCCCCCCCCCTACACACACCCTGAAATTCTTCTGGCAGAAGCTCTTGCTTCATATATTTTTCTTCTCAGATTTTCATTAGGTTAACTTGAACTTCAACCCAGCCCAAATAATTCATCCTGAAGAAGGAATGACAAATGAGTAGGCACGGTGACAAAAGGTTTTGTGAATTAAGTTAGCACTCACATGCCTATTCAAACTTCCCCTTTGGGGACACTTATTATGGTATTAAACCCAGCGCCATCATAGAAACAAACTATTTTTCCTTCATATGCATTCCCTACAACAGAATGTTGACATCTTCCTCCTTGAATTGACAGCGTCTCAGGGTAAATAAAAGCTAGAAGGCTCTGCTGAACACACCTCCTAGGTAGGAAAGTTCCTTAAATCCCTTCCCTTTAAATCAAATAAAGGTGTTTTATATTAGTTATATTATATTAGTTATAATAAACACAGTCATGCTGAGGTAAAAATGACCCCCTAAAGCCCAGTGCTGCACACCAACAAATATTTCTCACTCTTAATGTCAATCAAAAGTTGCCAACAGCTTTGCTCCCTATGATTCTATTTGCCCACATAGCCGCCCTCATCTCAGACACTGCGGGTCTCGTGGCAGAACAGGATAAAGGGTGGTCTGCACTTGGCTCTGACAGCATCTGCGCAGAAGTGGCATAGCTCTTATGCTACATGCAATACATTTAACTTCTGTTCATGTGTCTTTGAGCCAAAACATATCACTTATCAATGTGATAGAGGAGTCTAAATCCCCTTTAGGAGAGGCAGCAAGTATTATTGTCAATAAGCTGATCTACATCTACGAACAGTGGACAATGAACAGATGGTCCTCTTATCTCGGCACAGTTTTTATAAGCTACACATTCGGATGCCTGAAGGAGTCAGGCAAACCATATGATGTGTGAGTCAGCCAGGAGGAAAGGGGCAATAGGGAGTATTGAACAGTGAGGTCTGAAACAATAAGAGCACTCCCTGCACTTTCAAAAGCAGCCCAAATGAGCCATGTTTGCATCATTGATAAACTCTCATTGAAATTCACAATGATTCTCCTGAAAGAGTCACATAATTTCATGACAGAAGTTTATGTGATTAGAAGAGTATAAATAACTTATTGCATATCTGTTACATTTCACGCATCACAATAAGTAGTTTTTAAATACTAACTTCAGTCTCCGTTTGACTTGGAGTCTCCTGTCCTTTGACATTTGTATTAAACAAACTCACAACCTCTGCTTCATTCCCTGGGAGAAAACCATGGACTCGTCGAGTTCAGTGCATTCTTTTCTTTTTAATATTTATTTATTTATTTATTTATTTATTATGTATACAACATTCTGTTGTGTGTTTGTCTGCAGGCCAGAAGAGGGCACCAGACTTCATTACAGATGGTTGTGAGCCACCATGTGGTTGCTGGGAATTGAACTCAGGACCTTTGGAAGAATCAGCAATGCTCTTAACCTCTGAGCCATCTCTCCAGCCCTTAAGGTACAATTTTCATTTTTGCTTTCACAACCAAGTAAGCGACAGTGAATATGCAATGTCATTCACATCCCACTTGCGTGAGGTCTCTATGCCACAGGCTGTCACAGACATGGAAGTCACCCCTCCCTTTTTGATTTCCCCACAAACATTCATACAATCTGCAGTGATATAGGAGTAGATTCTGTTGTCAGAAGTTTCTGTCCTGCCTAGTTCCCACGCTCATTAAGTCCCAAAGAAATCACACAGAGGTCTACATTAACTATAAACTGATTGGCCTAGTAGCTCAGACTTCTTATTAACTTTTATAACTTATATTAGCCTATTGTTCTTGTCTATGTTAGCCATATGGCTTGGTACCTTTTTCAGCGAGGCAGTCACATCTTGCTTGCTCTGTGGCTGGATCAGGACTGCAGAATAAGCTTTCCTCATCTCAGAATTCTCCTGTTCTCGTCGCCCTGCCTCTACTTCCTACCTGGTTGTCCTGCCTATACTTCCTTCCTGTCTACCGGCCAATCAGCATTTTATTAAAATACAATTGACAGGGTACAAACCATTGTCCCACAGCAAGATTCTATCACAGCAACACTGATGTCATCTAACCCATGGCCCCTGCTCCCAGTTGTCACCTCAGGGCTGGAGAGGGAGGAGGAGAGGGAGTGGGGGGGAGGAAAAAGTGGGGGGAGTGGGAGGGTATGGGGAGGAGGGGAGGAAATGGAAATTTTTATAAACAAATAAATAAACAAATTTTTTTAAAAAAAATTTAAGCTACACTTTTGGCTTTTTTTTTCCTGTTTCACTCCAAAATAGGAAAACAGCATGTATTTATTTTTTACAATCCCCAAACTATTTTCTGATCTTCTAGAGTTCACCCACACCATATACCTTAGGTCTCATATCTCCCAGGATGGCCCCAAACTTGCTATGTAGATGAGGTTGATCCTGAACTTGGTTTGATCTGTGTTACTACAATTTCCTGTTGCTACAGTGCTGGGACTCAAAACTAGAGCCTTGTACTTGATAAGAAAACACTCTAACAACTGAGCTACATCCCCAGAAAAAGAGAGAGAAAAAGAGGGAGAGAGGAAGGGAGGGAGGGAGGGAGGGAAGGAAGGAGGGAGGGAGAAAGGAAGAGACGGAGGGAGGAAAGAAAGAAGGAAGAGAGAGGGAGCAAGGAAGGCAGGAAGGCAGGAAGGCAGGAAGGCAGGAAGGCAGGAAGGCAGGAAGGCAGGAAGGCAGGAAGGCAGGAAGGCAGGAAGGCAGGAAGGCAGGAAGGAAGGAAGGAAGGAAGGAAGGAAGGAAGGAAGGAAAGAAGGAAAGAAGGAAAGAAGGAAAGAAGGAAAGAAGGAAAGAAGGAAAGAAGGATGGAAAGAAGGAAGTTCCCTCCTCAAGACACTCTGGGGCCAGCTGTTACTCTATAAGTTCTCACCCTGTTGTATCTAGAATAAAATCTGAGGTAGATTTTTTTCCTTTTAGAACTCCAGATGAGAATTTCAAAAGATTATTACAGGATAGAGAGCATTATTCTTGATGTGCATGCTCCCCACCTCCATCCCAGTCATCTGCAAACCTACGTATCTTACAGAAAGAGAGTCTCACAGTTCCTTACCATAAACACAGCAGCAGGGGAGATGACAGAAGCCAAGAGTGAAGGAACATGTGAATACTGGGCAAGTCCATAAAATCTTGTCCCCAAGAATACATGTTCCCTCTTGTGGTGGTTTGAAAGAAAATGGCCCCAGAAGGAAGTGGCACTATTAGAAGGTGTAGCCTTGTTGGAGTCAATGTGGTCCTGTTCGAGGAAGTGTGTTACTGTGGAAGTGGGCTTTGAGATCTCATAAATGTTCAAGCCACGTCCAATGTCACAGATCACTTCTGTTGTCTTTAAGTCAAGAAGTAGGCCTCTCAGCTACTTCTCTAGCACCCTGTCTGCCTGCATGCTGCCATGTTGCACCATGATGATAATGGACTAAACTTCTGAAACTGTAAGTCATCCCACTTAGATGTTTTTTTTTTCCTTTATAAGAGTTGTTATGGTCATGATGTCTCTTCACAGCAATAGAAACCCTAACTAAGATACCTCTTTTATAAAACTAACTTGTCCTCGACAGACTTGACTGATACTCCACTAACTTAAACTCCTTTGGAGTAAAGTTAACCCTGTACCATATCCATAGAGAGGACAGCATTACTGCAGAATCACAAATGCCCTGAAAGTCCAGAAAATAAGATAGAGGGTCACCTTGGCCACTTGTGGAAGGACAACATCAGGTTGCATTGGGTCCCATGACCTCACTTCAGAGAGCCACATAAAAACACTCTGAGCTACACTGGTTCCCTAAGACAGGCCTCTGAAGAGATACCCTGGTAGGAGTTCATCCTGACAACTAACATCTTGTCTTAGACTTCAATATTACTGCTAGCCTTTTCTACAGCCAGTGATGTCCAAATTGTTACCATGAACTTAATCTTACATTCATTTGTACAACAAATACTTTTTGTAGACCTACAAAACTTGTGCTATATTCTAAATACAGGGAAGGGCCTCTGGTTCTGTGATGCTTAACTTCTGCTGAATGAAGACACAAAACACAAGCATAACAAATAAATTCTAGTCAGGAGGTAGTGGCATACCCCTTTAATTCCAGCACTCTGGAGGCAGAGGCAGCAGATCTCTGTGAGTTTGAGCCAGCTTCGAACTGTGAAGTCTACAGTGTTCCAGGACATCCAGGGCTACAGAGAGAAACACTGTCTTGAAATAATAATAATAATAATAATAATAATAAATTCTACAGGTTTTCTATAAAGAAAAATATCTCAAATAGGGAAAGATTGTCTTCTGGTGTTTTCTTTATAGATAAGCATTGAAAACACATAGTTTACTTAAGATGTCTCTCCATCAGTGCCATTGACATTGAGGCTGTCTTCTAGGGTACTTCCAGCATCCTTGACCCTTACCCACTAGAAGCAGACTTATGTCCAACCCATAGCCCACAGGCCACAAGCAGCCCAGGATACCTTGACTTGTCAAAATGAACATATAAACTCCCACAAGTCACCAGTTGCAAGTTAAATACCTCTAGACTGTGACCCAAGACAATTTTTTCTTCATCCAAAGTAGCCTAGGAAATCCAAAAGTCTGGACATTTGGGATAAAGGTTATTCATATACCCTTTCCTCATTATGAAAACAGAAAAAAGTCTCCAGCATAATCAAAAGCCAACACTGCTTGAGCACCTGTAACATGAGGGTCTGCTTGTTGGGGTTTCTGTCCTGTCCGGTTCCCACAGTTGTTAGGTCCCAAAGAAAATCACACAGAGTGCTCCATAAGTTACAACCTGATTGGCCCATTATTTCAGGCTTCTTATAACTTATATAGCCCATTATTCTTATCTATGTTAGCCACATGGCTCAGTACCTTTTTCAGTGGGGCAGGTCACATCCTGCTTCTTCTGTGATCTGGGCAGGACTAGGAGGAATGGGCTTCCTCCTTCCTAGAATTCTCCTGTTCTCATTGCCCCACCTATACTTCCTGACCGGCCAATCAGCATTTATTTAAAACATGATTGACAGAATACAGGCAATTCTCCCGTACCAAGCACCACTAGGTTAAAGACACATAAGGTGGGGTCTAGTACTCAAAGGTAAGGGCTAACCTTCAAATTGGTCTCTTTTACTCCATGAGGGAAACCAAAGGACTGAACACTTAGTTGCTGTGCAACTGTATGGCCTTGGTACAGCTTCCTCTCTTTTATGAACATCTCTCCTTTATCTGCAAAATGATAAGGTTATCTCAGATTTCGGGTACAAGAATTGAGGACAAACACAGGACAGAAAATGTTGGTAGAGTGCTTGCTTTACAAGCGTGAAACCTGGAGTTTGATTCCTCAGAACATACCAAGCACTCAGAAAGTGAAGGCAGGAGAATCAGAAGCTCAGGGTCATCCTCTGCTACAAAGCGAGTTCAAGCCTGGACTGCGTGAGACCCTACCACATGAGAAAAGAATTAAATTATGTATTGGTGAGTTGCCTAATATATATTGTCAATAGAGTATTAAGAATTTTTTATTTGAAATGATCGACTAGACGTTTACTTTTTCTACCTGATAATCTTCTGATAAAAATAAACAGGCACTATTATCATTTTATAAAGCTGTAAAGGCAAACCCTAGCAGATTAAGTAATGTGTCTAAAGTCACACAACTAAAAATTCAATTAAGACAAATCAACCCGTTGCAAATCACATAAGCCCTAATTCTGGGTACCTTTTCCCTGACTACCCCACCTCCTCAATTCTCACTTGCTTACAAACACGTAAGAGAATTTCTGCCACACATAGTAAGGCACATTAGTGAAGGAAAACATTTCGAGAGCAACAGCTGTTCTAGAATGGTCAGTTTCACATGTGAACTTAACTGCTAAAATGTGTGCTTCCACAGCATCCTCTCAGAGGACAAGCTCTCTTCAAAGTCTCTCATCAAATGGGAATGGGCTGGCGCCTAGCCACTTCCTAGACCATTACAGCATCTAAGCTAACATCAGAGAGCATCATGACATGGCTTTTGTTTTCTCACAAAAGCATAGATGGTGATGCCATATGCCAAAGTCCACAGCTTAGGTACAAGCAAGATTCACATCACCTTAGGAGAGGGAAGGAGAAAGACCCTGTCTCATGGCTTTGGGCAGGTGCTCACATCCTTCTCTTGCCATTCTAATGAGACCAGAGTCCTTTCAAAACATTAATTCCTCCCTGGATCACTGCTTTCCAGAGCAACAACATAAATTTATCTAACATTTAAGCAAGAGGATATTGAGTTTGGCAGATCTGTACAGTGTATGTTTGCCTCCTGGAGTGATAAGGTCATCCATTTAAGACCCATTGGAAAGGCAGGTAGAGATGGAGAAAGCTACAGCATTAGGTGGCCTGGATAACACAGAGATCAGAGGTAACCTTTGAAGAGACAAAGACTAATTGGAAGAAACAAATAAGTCAACCTTCTAGAATACACAGATCTGAAGTGGACATATGTCATTAACAAATGAAAAGCAAGTCCAGACTAAACCTGGTACCACAATAGACATAAAGGGCCATCCCTGTCATGCCTGGAAAACACAGAGAGACAAGATTTTGGCCCCAAAATATTGACATCCAACTGTTCACAAATAATCAGGTGATTTACTTTTGCATATCAATACCCAGCCTCTGGCATCTGGTTTGTATCCAATTTGTCACTTAAAATACCTCCCATCTCTACTGAACCATGTCCTGGAAGCCGATCAATTCCAGCCAAGAATATGAAAAGGGATAGGTATCTTTCTATGTTCTTTGATAGTATTGTGAATTGCCACCACCACTTTTGAGAGGACAGTTGGGTAATTTTGAGTAAAATTTAAGAAAATATAACATTTCATTACTTCTAATTAAAATAATAAAATAAAAATAAAATAAAAAGTCTACTTGCAGGACTGTATCTGTATGCAACAGAATTCTCTAGAGAAAGAGAAACCATAGAATTAGCATATATTAATAGAGGATTTGTTAGATTGGCTTCATCATATGGCTAAAGCAGTCCAACAAAGGCTGCCTCATACCCAAGAAGCCAAGAGCCCAGTTGCTGCTCAATTCACAAGGCCAGATGCTTCAGCTGTCCCAGTCTGGTGCTAAAGGCCTGGAGGATTCCTAGCAAACGGCTGGGTTTTGGTCCACATAGGGAGTCCAAAGAAGATGGTTCTAATATCAGTGAAAGAATGATCAGTGACAGCAACAGGGTAGATGAACTCACCACCTGAGAGTGACAATCCAGCTAGCCAAAAGGCAAAAGGCTTTCCTTCTGTGCCCTTTTATCTGGGGTATACCAGAAGGCACCCCTACATTGAGGATGGCTCTTCCTATATCAATTAAGGCGATCCAGACAACCTCCCACAAATATGCCAACAGATCAGTTTGATATAGATAATCCTTCACAAGGCACTCTTCCCGGGGGAATATAAGTTATCTCAAGTTGACCAAGCTATAACAGCATCCAAAAGGGACAGGTACACAGAGGATGCTTGGGATGTTCAGCTATGGTCATTGCAGTGTTCTGTGTGCTGACAAAAGACCAACGACAGTTATGGTTTCTATGAAAAGGGATCAGGTTTAAACATGTCAATATCACACAGCCATTGGAAAGAATAAAGCAGGTATTCGGGTCCCATGGCAGACCAAGGATCTCCAAAATGTATTGTTAAATGGAGAAACAAAAGTAGAGTAAGATCCAAGCCATGCTGTTGTTTATATATGAATAAAAGCAGGATATATACATCTACACATACATGTACATATCTGCACCATATACAAACATATATATATGTATATATACACTCATATATATTTAAATGTACACAGTATATCTAGAGGTATAAAAGTATACAAGGATATACTAAAGGTGGTCACTGCCTTATAAAAAAGGAAGGAGCATTTCTTTTAGGCTAGTTTAATATTTTACCTTTTGTAGATACTATGAAAGAAAGAGAATCTGTTAATGTTAGTTGTTTTGTAGGTTTCATAAGGAGGGAGGCCTGCAGAGACCCATCAAACATACATCCAAGCAACTCCAGCCCAGCTGGAGGGTATAACAGGATTCAGGGAAAAGCCCTCCAAAAGAGTACTCTTAGTTTGATATGGTCTCTACACAGGCTCTAGGTAGCTTTCATTCTGTAGTGTAAGGGAGACTCACCCTGACACCCCAGCGCACTTCAGCATACCATCGGTTTGCAATGAAAACTAATTTTCAAGTTAGCTGTAGAAAATACAATTTAGGGATGTAAATCTACCCACCTGAGGAAAGCATTTGTAAATCACATGCAGGTAGTTCATTGGGGTCTGCAAGGGTGCCCTAAAAACAGAAGGAAAGCTGACGGAAGGCTCGCTGAGTAAAGGCGCTTGCTGCCAAACCTGATGAACTGAGATTGATCCTAGAGACCCACACAGTAGGAGAGAACCAACTCCTGCAAGTTGTTCTCTGACCTTCACACACACGCACACACACACACACACACACACACACACACACACACACATACACACACACGCATGCACACACTCACGCACAAGCACTGAATAAATTAATGTTATAAATTTAAAAAACGTTATTTTGAACCGAGGGAGGGCAAATGAAAACATGTTGCTTCCCTGTGGCAGGTAAATGAGACCCGGTTAGGGATGCAGCTTGGGTGGGAATGTTTCCCTGCCTCCTCGAGCCTCTCGGATTCCAGATACCCATGCGGCTCTGCAGCACGTCGCTGGCCCTGCTGGTTTGTGATTGCACATTTATACATCTGTCCCTCACACTTGACCGTGAGCTCCTCCGTTCAGCTCAGTGGCCACAGCATCATCGTTTCCCCAGCTGCTTGCTCAGTATGTGGCCAGCAAAAGCTGCTTAATAAACATTGGCTAAATTGACCTCAGCAGTTGGCCACCAACCCACGCAGCGCTCAGCTCATTCTGAGTGTCTGCAACCTTTGTACAAGGCTGAACGCTTGCTGCCTTTGCCTGCTACGTGTCTTTCTGTATCGAGATAGGGGGCTACAAATGACAGAACTCGTGAACAGAAGGTGGAATCAGTACTCGCTACTTGACCCAAAGGAAGTTACTTCATCTCCAGGAACTTCTTTGTTATCCATGAACGGAGTTTGCGCCACCTGCCTTGACAAGCGATGAGAAGCAAAGAGATTGTGCAGGCAAGCATGCCTTGTGCATGGCAACCACTAAATGAATAATAATCCTTACAATTTTCATGCAAAAGAGGCATCCTCCTTGGCAGGAGTTGTAAATGACGAACCTTGCTGCCCTCAAGGTGCTCACGGGGATTTTTGTGCATCCCAGTGGCTCGGCAAATGAAAGAGAGTATAAACTCGGTGATGTGGTTGGACACTGGCCATAATGGGTATAAATGAGTACCTTGGGGAACAACAGAGACTTTCTTGGGGAGCCAGAGTCCCGGAAACCTGATAGCCACCAAAGCCAGCACACAGCAGTGGATTCAGGGTCTTGACTTACAGATTCCGAGAATAAAGTATGGATCAGAGAGGGTGAGTTTTAGAGTTTACTATAGATTCATAGATGAGAGCTTGAAGTGGGGGGAGGGAGAAAGGGAGGGAGGGAGGGAGGGAGGGAAGAAGGGAAGGAAGGAGGGAAAAGAGAGGCAGCAGAGGTCCTATGTAAAGAGGGCCCCCAGAAAATAGGGTACTACTGAGCTGCTGGTTCAAGGACTTTTTCAAGCACTTATGGCAGAGACTGAGGCAAGGTATGGAGAGGGGGATGAACTGGTCAGATCACTTAGCTCAACCAGGTGACCAGGTGCCTCCTCTCATTTTCTGTCACTTAGTCCCTTTATAAGAGTTCCATTTAGGAAATAAGTAAACAGGAACTAGAATTCCCCCACCCCTGCCCCCAGCATCCCTGGCCTGCATCAAGGACATTCTCAGAACTGCTGCTTTGGGGAGTCTGCCCTACCTGACCAGTGTCTGTCTATCTCCTGTTCTCATTGCTCGTAAGATGGCAGTCTTCAGCTAGGTGTTTCCAGGTGGGCTATCTCAAACTCTGAGGTTTCTTCTCTCTAGGAAGGGTATGCTCATGTTTATCTCCGAGAGCTGGGTAAGGACTGAGTAAGACGATCCACTTAGAGCCTGCAGAGCTTACCATGAAATGGCACTTAACATGATTTATAATAAAAACAGAGGCTTGAGGGACTACGCTCAGCTGCTGGTGTGACAGGAAGTGTGTCTGATGGGGAGGACAGCAGGACAGACCCGACAGCATCATCAGAAGGTTATACAGCTGCCCTGAGACATAGGCATTATTATCTCATCAAGTGCATAGCTGTAGAAATTAAGGATGAGGAACTTAACCAGAAAGACTAAAGGCTAATATAGTTGATCTTTAAACCTAGACTTAAACCTAGATCTTTAAACCTTCTGGGCAATTAGCTCGGTGTTCTTCCTGCTGTGTCATCTGTGTCTCCTGCAGAGAGAGAGAGAGAGAGAGAGAGAGAGAGAGAGAGAGAGAATAACAATTTACCTATACAACAGTAATAGTGTTCCTTAAAGTATAATTGTTTCAGATATGGCATGACCAAATGCAAAATATCTACTTAATCCACTAATGAGTAAAAAAAAAAAAAATTAAGCAAGTACCATAGGTCCAAAGAAGAGCTGAGAATAAAGATTTATATATAAGAATCCATTCTGAATGAGAACTGCAGCACCCTATGGGCTGGGGTCCCAGAGTAAAGAAAGCAAGGAAGCAAGCTGAGCACCAGCTTTCCTCTTTCTCTGCCTCCTGCTTGTGGACGTGATGTGACAGAAGTCCTCATGCACCTGCCTCCACATCTTTCTTGTAATAAAAACAAACTATAACCAAAGGAAACCTTCCTTCTCTTGTGTTGCTTCATGTCGCGTGTCTGGTTACAGCAACAAGATAAATGGCAATACAGGGTATTCAAACACTGCTAGGTCCGTTACTATCCAGATACCTAACAGTATTATGCGACTCTCAATGTCCAAATAGTATCTGATTGATTCATACATTTTAATCCATGCACAAATTAATTACTTTTGCAAAAAAAAAAAAGTTAAACACAACTGTGAATCACAGTTCTACTGCTGTGAAGAGAGACCATGACCACAGCAACTCACAAGAGAAACATTTAATTGGGGCTTAGTTACTATTTCAGAGGTTTACACCATGATCATCATGGTGGGGAGCAAGGTAGCATGCAAGTAGTCATGGTGCTGGAGAAGGAGCTCAGAGTTCTACAGCAGAATCTGCAGGCAGCAGGAAGAGGGGGACACTGGGCCTGCCTTGAGTTTTGAAAAACTCAAAGCTCACCCCTAGTGACACACTTCCTCCAACAAGGTTACATTTCCTTCAACAAGGCCACACCCCCAATCCTTCTCAAGCCATGCCACCCCCTATGACTAAGCATTCAAATATATGAGCCTATGAAGGTCATTCTTCCTCAAATAACCACAACAACCAAGGTGCATTATTACATACTAGCCTCAAAGATGTATTTAAGAACCCTATCTTGTAATGGAGGGATATATCAGCAGACTCTGAGAGTGTCAGCCTCTCCAGGAAAGTGGCCCACGGCCACTCTTGACTTACAGAAGACTGCAGGAAATGTATCCTTTAGCCATGAAAGAATGGTCTTTTGCCGGGAAAAAATAGTAGAGTCACACTCTCGTAAGTTCTGACTCACATTGCTTCCTGTAAAGAGAATCTCTTGCCAGCTATTAAAAAAAATAGAGCATGGGCCCTGCAGAAGTCACTGAGAACCAGTGAACTTGGCAGGGAAAAACTCATAACATAATTTATTCCATTAAACTTGTCCACTGTCCTCATCTTTGTGCACTTTAGCTAGTGTAGCATGGGCAACGTACATGGAATGGCTGATGCTCAGGAGGCAGCCTTTTATACCAGGGCTTCCTGCAGTCAATTGTCACAAGCACAGATGTGTTCTTTGCTCTTACTGTGAATTCACATCCTGTCTCCTATGCATACCTACAAAGCAGTGGGTCCTAGCTGAAACATACCCCTTGGGTAACTCAAAAGCTTGGCAGTACCTAGCAAAGACGGGATTTTATAAATGTTTATGCCCTCTTACCATGTGGCCTCTGCAACATGACATGGTGTCCTTTGACCTGGAAGTACCCATTATAGCAACAGGGCAGAAGGGAGCTGTGTGTTGTGCCTCTAAGCATAAAGAAGAACATCCGTCGGTTACCTCACTCTGACAGAAAGCTAATGGGAGGCTGGATGATTTGTAGAGCCTGGCTTTATCAAACAGAGATAGATGGGCAAGGTCAGACTGGCCTCTGGGGTAAAGTGGCACTGGTCCAGCAAGCAGCCCTAGAAGGGTGAGGCAGACGAAGCATGGCCGTTTTTAATGCAGTGCTGAGCCATTTCTGAAAGGAATTTACTCCCAGAGCTTTGATCCTGGATCTTATGGTTGCTGAGGTCTGCATCTTTCCACACTGACACTTCGAGTTGGCTAAAAGCCAGTATCCCTCTCTTTTCCTTACTCTCTTAGTCTCTTCCTCTCATGTTCTCTATCTCTACCTATCTATATCTCAATCTCTCGTGTTCTATTTCTTTCTCTTTCTCTCTCTCCTCTCTCCCTCTCTCTCTGTCTCCCTCCCCCCACCACCATGTATGTGTGATGTGCATATTTAAATTAGATACATATAATTCTTGAACTATGCTCATATAAAACTTCTTGAAACATGTGAAAATAGGTGCAGAAATTTGTAAAACCCTAACTAGTGTTCATTATTTTCAAGCCAAATTGTGTCTTTTAAACACACCTACCCATCGTGTACGTACAGGCAGAGGATCTGTTACCAGACCTTGAATTAATGCACATTAAATACCATAACACCGTCTAGATAAAGAGATGACAAAGTATAGCCACTATACTTTGAATGAAGTCATGTTGAAAGGCTTCCACACATATATATGGCCTATGACTGTTTCCATGTCAAAGTCAAACTGAGCAGTATGACAAAAACATTATAATTTAGGCAAAGCCTAAACTATTCATTATTTGGAATTTTGCAGAAAAAAAAAATCTGATCCTTTCACCTGAGATCCTCAACAATTTTTTTTCTTTTTTCTAAAGACTTTTTTTTTTAAATCTCTTCCAGGTAAACACAGTTAATTTGCATGGACCACTCCTGCAGAAACTGGACAGAACTTCACTACGGATAATAGAAGAAGTTACTGGGCTAGGAGATGGCTCAGTGGTTAAGAGCACTTGCTCTTCCACAGGACCCATATTCCAGCCCCCACAGTGGGCAGCTCACAACTGCCTATAACTCCAGCTCCCAGGGATACAACTTTCTTCAGGTCCCCATGGACATATGCACCCAAGAGGCACACACACAAAGAGAGAGAGAGAGAGAGAGAGATACACATTCTCATAACTAAATGCTAAGTTGAAATTTAGTATAAATAAATAAATGGAAAATATCATTAAAGAGAAGAATTTTGTGGGAATTTACTAGTATACGTTGATTTTCCTCTCTTTCGTGGTCTCTGTTCCAACTTCTGAGATTTTTGCCTATTATAGGAGAAATATTTGCTGGTCTTCAGCAAGACAATAGACTCCATTATTTTGATTTGTACAATAGGGTTAAAAAGAAAAGAGAAAAGGCTTGGGACATGGAGATGCTCCATTTCTCCAAGATCATAATAGGCACATCTCCATGTTTCTGTCTTCTGATCTACAAAATAAAGATAATAATGTCTGTCTCACAGGGCTGGGGCAGGGAGTAAGGAATCCATATAAAGTACCAGCAACATCACCTGGCAAATGTCAAGGGCTCAGTAAGTACTGAAACTCACTGTTATCATCAGAGATACCCTCACTAAAGACAGTGGAAGTGAAACCATCTCATTAAAAGAACAGGGAATGAATTTGAGTCCTCAGTGTCTGTTATGTAGCTATTTCCTCTGAATTAAAATATTACTTTCACAAGGGAGGCTAGTTAAGATTTAGGAAATAAATGAAACATGCAAGGTTCAGGAAGTAAACAAAACTCACAAGTCTCAGGAAACTCCTAAAACAAGATTCAACAGTAATATAATTAGCAGTAATAGTGACTGGAAAACCTAACTCTCTGACCAGCTGAGCTGCCTCCAAATTGTGCAGAGAGCTCCAGAGACACAGCTTTTATGAGTCATCGACCATGTGAAATGGGTTTTTTAGTGGTATTCTCATCTTTGTTATCCATACTCCAGTAAGTAGCCCCTCATCCACAGTCCCATAAGTGATGCCAGTGAACTCACATTCAATAGGATAGACTTGGATAGAAAAGTCTCCCTGATATGTCATCAGTGCCCTATCTCAGTAGACAGAGGTTTGCTCATGTCTCTCCAGAAGAAGTCGCATGACACTGTCTATTTCTGAACAATTTACAATGAGATCAAATTAACCCACGCAGACACCCTCATCCACTGACTCCTCTACAGTAATTGATCTGACACACCACATTCGTTTCTACATCCACATGTATTTCTGCATCATCTTAGAACAAAACTTCATGAGACGGATGTTAGCATCCTTTTCTACATAGGGAAATGGGCACCTTTTCTACATAGGGAAATGGGCACAGATAGCCATTTACTCAAAGTCACACTGTAACAAAATGTGACTAAAGTGTTGTTCAAACCACAATCCTCTAACAACACAGTAACCACAAAAAGACAGTGTGTCCCAAGTATTGTTTCTGGACATCATCAGCATGATTTCAGGTGCTTAACTGCACATTACCAGCCCCCGACTTTCTTCAGTGAATCCAAAGCTCTGTGTGTGGACTCACACAGTGTCTTTGAGTTTTCTGTTACATATTGTTGTACATATATTTTCACTGCTTTGCTCACAAATCATCAAAAAAAAGTCATCCAATCAGTGGGAGTATTATTTGTAAATCCAAAATCCTCCCCAGCAAAAGAAGAATACAAGGAAGGAAGAAGAATGGAGAAAAATCAGGAAGACCATATCTCTGGCTTTATCCCTCTCCTTCACGCCTGATTGGAGCCACTGTCTTTATAAAAGGAAGTCAGGGGTAAATGAGGTTAGTAAGTTGACTTATGTTGTGTAGAAAGTAATTCTCCCTTTGCCTGACTCTGTAGTGTGGCTTTGAACGCCACGGGGATAAACGGTCTGTACGTAAGTACTTTTATTTTAACGGAGGGCATAAGGCAGACCCACTGAAAGCCTGGACTTCGCAGAAGAATCAAGTCAGATCGCCGCAAGGGGTTATTAAGTGTGGGTTCTGTTTTGCTTCCCACTTCGTCTCTTTCTTTCCCTTGTTCAATAATGACATTTTCTTTCTCGTCTCACGTTTGAGTTACTTTCCCACCAAACTCCACCCCCCACCCCAGGAGTATGCTTCCTTGTGGTTCCTCCATTGACTGGCATTTTTGTTATCAAGCCTCACCGCCCATTCGGCTTTTCCCCAGGAAGTTTCATCTGTATGCTGAGGCGCAACTCTCCTGACCCGCCATTAGGTGATCACCAGCAGCTTCTTCATTATTGCAGCCTCTCTCCACTGGCATGAACTGCGTCCTCACAGGAAGGGAGGAAACAACAGCTAGGCACTCTCAAGTTCAGTACCTGGCTAGTGTGGGGAACACAGAACTATCACGCCCGGGTGGACAACCCATCCATTTCTCATGAAAAGCAGTCCGGAATCCATTTTCCGTGGTGGCTATAACCTCTAAGAGAATGCAACGCCATAACTCAAATAATCCTGAAAATTTTAACTGGTTTAAAAGCTACGAGAAAAACAAACTCAAAAAGGTTTTAGGCCCAATATTGTTCTAACTCTTCCTGTTTCCTCCAGATTCCATTGCTGTCACTGCCACCAGTCACCATGGCAACCCACACACGGAAAGAGATGGCATGTTCTCCTGGGCTACATGTCGAGGATCTGGCTCACGGTTTGTGATTTTATGATCCTAGCCCCAACAAACAGACCTCATCCAATCTCCAGGATACGCCCTCATGTAATGGGTGCCCACCACACAAGTATTCCTGGACCTAAACAACCAAAGTTGAACGGATCTTATTAGTGATAATGCACCCCTACAGTGCCCAGTTGTATCAGAAGCATCCTAGACAGTGAGTTCAAACAGGACAGAAAAGTCCCTAGGCAAATACATGACCCTCAAGTTCTGCCTTCAAGAAATAACGTCAGGTCCCAGACAGTGAATGTGATAGGAGGAAATGAGAATCTCCTCCTTCCTCTTTCTCCTCATTCGAATAGTGAATCCTAAGCTGGCGATATTTAAAACTCCTCAGCCTATCTCCTTCCCCGAATGACGTGCGCAATTAACATTTTGTTCATAAAATGACAAATGTGTAGTAAGAGTTTTCCCTCAACCAACACCAGCAAGCCCCTCTGCTAAAATGACAAACGACACTCCAGTGTAGCTGAGACGGGAGGGATTTTGTGCAGGGAGTTTGTGGTGAATGGCAGCTGTACCTACCCACTGGAATGGTAATACTGCCTACCAAGTGACCCAGAGTTTCCTAGCCCTTTCTTCACCTCCGTGAAGACTGCGTTGTCAGTCTTGAAGACTCAAAACTGAGTAACAATTCCTCCAGGAGAGTTTAACCGTTTATATAAAAGATTGACAGGTGTGTCGACTTCACCGGATTTCTTCTTCTCAAATTAGCTCTAACTGCCTTGCTTTCTCCCCCCCCTCACCCCACCCCCGTGAGCTCCCAAATGATGTTTGTGAAGAGATGTGGGCTTCCTTGCCTACAAGAAATGAGTTCGGTTTTGTCTTCCATGGTCACTGAATCTGTTCTGAGGTAGGTCCTACCTACTTAATTCTTTTTTTTTCATTTATTTTTTTACTGATTTTTATTGAGCTCTACATTTTTCTCTGCTCCCCTCCCTGCCTCTCTCTTTTCCTTCAACCCTCTCCCAAGGTCCTCATGCTCCCAATTTACTCAGGAGATCTTGTCTTTTTCTACTACCCATGTAGATTAGATCTACATATGTCTCTCTTAGGGTCTTCATTGTTGTCCAGGTTCTCTGGGATTGTGATTTGTAGACTGGTTTTCTTTGCTTTATGTTTAAAAACCACTTATGAGTGAGCACATGTGATAATTGTCTTTCTGGGTCTGGGTTAGTTCACTCAAAATGATGTTTTCTAGCTCCATCCATTTGCCTGCAAAATTCAAGGTGTGATTATTTTTTCTGCTGTGTAGTACTCCATTGTGTAAATGTACCACATTTTCCTTATCCATTCTTCAGTCAAGGGGCATTTAGGTTGTTTCCAGGTTCTAGCTATGACAAACAATGCTGCTATGAACATAGTTGAGCACATGTCCTTATGGCATGATTGAGCATCCTATGGATATATACCCAAAAGTCTACCTACTTAATTCTATACTTTGTTCCATATATCAGCACACATTCTCATGAGTGGGGACAGCCAAGTCTTCATTCATATAGTTAGTTTATCTACTCAACATGTACTGCAGTGTTCTCAGTCTTTTTAATGTCCACACACAGAGATTATTTTACTTCATATGTATGCTAGATAGTTTTACATCAACTTGACACAAGTTAGAGCCATTTTGGAAAAAGGAACCTCAGTGGAGGAAATGCCTCCTCCTGATTGACGGGATGTGGGAGAGCCCAGCCCATGTATGCAGTGCCACTCCAGGCCTGGTGGTCCTGCGTGCTATCAGAAGGCAGCCTGAGCAAGCTGGTAAGCAGCATTCCTCCATGGCCTCTGCTTCTCCAGGTTCCTGTCCTGATTTCCCCTCGATAATGGACCTTGACCTGGAAGCATAGAAAGAAATCATCACTTTTCTCCCCAGGTTACTCTAGGTTATGGTGTTTATAGAAACCCTAACTAGAAGAACATTGGAGCAAACAGATAGAGCTGCCAGAGGTTAGAGACAACTACTCGGGGAGTTTGGAAATTTCTGTGCCTGGACCTCACCAGAACATTGGAGCAAACAGATAGAGCTGCCAGAGGTTAGAGACAACTACTCAGGGAGTTTGGAAACTTCTGTGCCTGGACCTCACCTCCAAACCCCAAAGGTGCTGAGCTTGATAACTCAGCACACGGGAAACCATATCAGGACACGTATTTGTGCCAAGACCATCTGGTTGGGGCTATTCCCAGTAATGGTACTTATACCTAAAGCTTAGCTGATCTAGGAGGACAGAATTGCCAGGCAGGCACCCATTCACATAGGTGCCATATCCAAGCAAGGACAAAGTAAGCAAATCATTTTGAGATTAATGGATCCCACAAAGGGGACAAGAGGGCAGTGCACGCACATAATGATGAACCCTCTTGCCCTGAGATGTCTACTAGCTTCCTCAGCTTAGTCAGTGATTCTAATGAATTGGGTCAGAACTCAGCACTGTAAAGGAGGTAAAAGTCATGCATAAAGAACACAAGAGAAGGGTTCAGATTTGCTTTCTGTCTGTTCTTCTGAGATGTAGTCGTGATGTCTAAGTCTTGGCACATACAGCATGCTTCCTGGTGTGTTAGCTCTGATGTGAGAACCCTGATTGACACTCAAACCCCGCCGCACTGAGCCCTTTCACGTGAACTTCACAGTTCTGACTCCTCATGAGGACTCAGTGATGAAATCCGAAGACAAGTTAGCCGAAGGTCAAATGAGGTAAAATGCAGCTCAAAGGCAGCAGTATGGAACTGGGCTACTGTTCACACTACTAAAAACGTTGTCTCACTGAAGTCAGGTCAGAAAAACCAAAACAGTGAGAGGGGTTTGACAGCTCATCGGAGCCTTCCTTTTTTGGAAACATGGTTCCCTCATTAGACATTCATGATGGCAAGCACTTGATTCTCTGGATCCGAAACTAGAGAGGTCCAGAGGTCCAGGTTTCTACTTGATCCTTTCTGTTGCCGATGTTAAAAATAAAAAAAAAAAAAAACATGGGTGTTGGCGTATTCGGTCGGTACGATAAATAACCAGACCAGCTCAAGAATAACAGTTATATTTTAATAACTGGAAAACAGGGAACTCACGCTAGAAGGGTAGGAGGTCCGAAATCCAAAATGGTCTGGCGAGCACCAGAGAGAGAGAGAGAGACAGAGAGACAGAGAGACAGAGAGACAGAGAGAGACAGAGAGAGAGAGAGAGAGAGAGAGAGAGAGAGAGAGAGAGAGAGCGAGCATGCGCACCTACATCTCCCAGTTTTTCTACCTGGGCTCCAGGCAGCCACACCCTAACCAGATGTGATTGGTTGAGCTTCCCCATCACATGACCGGAAGCAACTTAGGAAGGGAAACGGACTTGATATAGCTTACCGCGTGGAGGGAAGTCAGGGCAGGAACTCAAGAAGGATCTTACAACAGAAACCATGGAGGAACGCTGCTTCCTGACTCACTCAGGATTATGCTTATGTTAGCTCTCCACATATACCCCAGGACCGTCTGCCCAGGGGATGGTGCCCCCTGCTCTCCCACAGCAGTTAACAGTCGAGACAACACACACACACACACACACACACACACACACACACACACACACACACGGCACTCTGATCTGGGCAGTCACTTAGAACTCGATTCTCAGATGATTCTAGAATGTTGACAAAGTTAACTGAGACAGTACTGCTGCTGGAAAGCCTAGTGCTGTGGCTGTCTCACATTCCAAAATATAAACTGATTTGATTTACGTTGGCAGAAATTGTCGTGTCAATAACGAGTTGAAGTCAGGATTACATAAAATCAGATGGCATCGTTGAATGGCAGACTTTCCTTCTGAAGCTGACCTCTAAGGCACAGAAGAGCTGGTCGCTGTCCTTAGCTAGAGGGCCTGGGATTTGACTATTTATAGGTCACCCAGTTATTCCCAAACCTGGGCCTGTCAGCAGCATCTGTAGGCTGTTGTTGGCTGAGCACTGGCCCCAGAACTCTCAATCACAGGCCTGGTGAACTCCCAAAGTTAAGTGTTCCAACAAGTTCTCTGGTGACGCTAATTACTAGGGTCTAAGACTGAGAGGACTTTGAAAGATGGAGAAACTAAGACATGACTAGTAGGTGTCTTGCCTAAGATCACATTGTAAGTTTGGATCACGGCCTAGAATTTTCTGTTTCTAATCAAGAAGTGATCCCTCTCAGGCCTTCAAATTTTTCACATATACGTGTTTGTGTGTGTGTGTGTGTGTGTGTGTGTGTGTGTGCATACATAAATGTATATGCATGTATATTTATGTCTTTCGTCAGAAAGTTTGTCCATCTAAAATTAAATGCATTAAGAAGTGATTACAGCGAAAGATGGAGAATGACCATGGTTCTACAATAAACTATCTTGAAGTTCTACTTAAACCTTTCTTGCTTTTCTCACCCCTCCCTTTAGTAATTTTACTCTAACCTAATCCACTTCTCTCAAGGTCAGCATCAAGGAGACTAAGGAAACCCTGTTTGACATTGGCATGCCAGTGCTGCTGGAATGCTTAAGCTTCAGTATTTCCGTGTGATTCTCACAGTCCCTGTGTCAGAGAGAAAAACCGCTCATGTCCAGTGCAAGTTTTGCCTTGGGCTGTCAGCCTCTTCTTCTGGCCTTGAGTTTTTTGACTTGTAAAATGAGAGTAACCTCTAAGGTCCTCCTTTCAGCTCCAACTTGCTACAGAGCTGAAGAAAGGCTCAGGCAGCTTGTATGAACCAAAGGAAGCCGGAATGACAATGAGCCCCTTTCAGATAGCTCTCCCATTCTGTATATACTCTAGGAAAGAACAGAAAGTTCCAGAAGGACAATGCCAGGTGGTGGAGGTGAACAGAAGAGGGGAGAGAGGTAGGAAGCCTTCCGGGCTGGCCCTGAAAAGATGGGAACCAAAGCATCAGCACTTCTGCAGTTCATTCTATTTGTCTACCTCCCCACCCCAGTAACAGCTCCAAGATCCATGAGGGGATTTTTAAAGACTATTCCAATTTATAATGATTTACCATTTCTACTTGGCACAAAACAACAGGAAGGGGAGGGCGAGGGGGTTGCAAGTATTTGTACCACAGGAAAAGATGCTGTGAAGGGCTACAGAATATTGCTCATTAAAATGAAATTCACTCCCTACATAGCCAAGAAACATATGCCAGCCAGAAATACTATGAAGTCCAATTCACCTCCATTTAGGTAAAAGGATGAAACTGTCAAAAAAAAAAGAGGGGGGGTCTAAGACACTATCATTTTGGGATTAACACCTGACAGGGGAAAAAAAATGAAAGCAGTTTTGTGTTATAATCTGTCTGGGAGTCAAGGTCAGAAGCAAGCAGGTCCTTATTTTATTCATTTTTTTTCTGCAAGTATGGAAAGATTCCTTCTAGCAGATGGAGGCTTTTAACATAAAATAAGCTCCCACGGTTGCATTTACTTGCAACAACAAGAAATACATGGCTACAGATGGCCATCTGTTTCTTCATTTTAAGGTAGAAGGTAAAGAAAGTTTTTCAACTCTAGTTTTTGGATTTAGTCAATAATCACTATTATTTTTTTAGCACAAACATCATTATCAGCTCCCATACTGTGTGACTGGTGTCTAAGGTCCATGCATATTGTATGAGGGTTCTTGACAAAATGATAATGCCAGGTGCCAACACACACACTTCAATGGCCCCTTATAGGTGCTGATGATTGCAAATTAGCGCCAGGGCACACATTCCAGTTAAGAGCTCGATTTGCATTCCTGCATTTTCCTCTGGCCTAGCACACAGATGTGGAGCTGTTTCTGCTAAGACTGGAGAGGAAAAGCTTCGGAGTTTCACCATCCTCATCTTGAGACCTCCAATTCAGACCCTGGTGATTGACAAGTAGGGCATCAACTCCAATGAGGTGCTCTTCCTTGGGAACTGTGATGTTACGGTATGCCACAAGGATCTTTCCCAGGTCTTACTAGAATTTAGATACCTGGATCTTTCCTACACGCCTGCTAAGAAACGGGATATACTGCAGTGGGCTTGAGACACAGAACAAAGTGGAAGAAACAGCTGGGGAAAGACGCAGGGCCTGAGGCAAGGTTAAAAACACTAAACTACTAAAGCCACAAGGCATAGCGTAAAAGCTTCTCAGAACAGAAGAGCCAGAGCCAGCCTGATGCCAGCCTGAGAGTAGACCCATTCTGCAGATGTAACTCTGAGTTCATCAAGGTGCACTGAACATCTCAAATACCTTCCTTTGCTTGTTCTGAAGTTCAAAGTCAGCCCAGACAAACATAATAAATAAGAACACTGTGAAAATACCCATGATATAATTAGTCAAAACCCAAAAGAACTTGATTGACATAGGAAGATGTCAGTCACATCAGAAGTCAGACTATAAGGGTCTGTGAAGGCTAGGAACAGGGACTCCCCGATGAACTCTCAGGACAAACTCCCAGATTCCCCTCCTCAACATACATTCCCCCCATATACACACACACACTGATTGAATAACAAGGAAGACAAAATATCACAATACCCTTTGTTATTAATGTTATTACTTTAAGGGAACGGGCTTGGGACGGAGCAACACTGATTAACTAAAATAAATTTATTTTTCTAAAGTAAGCCCATAGATCTATAATCTCACAATAATTAATTAAATTTATGTATATCTCGGATTTTTAAACTCTGGATCAGGCACACACACATACCCTGTTGCAGGGCTGTGTGACTGACTGGGGTATGACTAAAAATGTGACAGTCTCAAAAGTATCTGAATGCACAATGACCAAATATTAACTCAAAATCAAATATGCTGTAATCCAGGGTTCTGGCAGCACTCGCCCACATTGCATCTTGTGACTTGATTACAGCCTTGGTTCCAAAGACTCGACACAAGCTCTTTATACTGTGCGCACCGTCATTCCATCCAATACTGCCTGAAATGGTGTTCAGATTTCACACTACTGCGTATCATAAATTGCAGGGTTTTTAATTTTTATTTTATGCATATGTGTGTGCCTACATGTATGTCTGAGCAACACATGCATTCATGGGGCCCCTGAAAACCAGAAGAGGGCACTGGATCCCCTGGAACTCCAGTTAAAGACATTTGTGAGCTGCCATCCTTCACGGGGAACTGAACCCAGGTCCTCTTTAAGAAGAGCAGCAGTGGGAGTGTTTTGGCTGTACATACAGTGTTTCCTGGTCTTATAGGAACATAATTAATGGTTTGTTGTGGAAAACAATATATTCCCACTGTCATCCATCAGCATGTAAGTATCCAATCAGTGTGTCTTTAGATGTTTGTTAGGATGTTTTATTTTTAAAATTCCTGTTTGAGTTGCTGGCTTGAGTTTCATAAAAACAATCTCTAAACAAATTTTGGCTCAAGATTAGTACTGAATTTCCAATAATCTCTGGAATGTCCCTAAATGTTTCTCTGTCATTTTGAACTGTGAATTTACATGAAGTAGAGTTGTCAGCATTGAGGATTACAAAATCAAAATGTCAATCAAAACCTGAAAAACATTGAAGATGCTCTGTGTCCTGTAATATCAAATATTCAGCCAAGATTTAATTGTTTGTCTAAAAAATAAACAGGCATATATATTTTATTAATAATTATATTTGCTTTCATTCATCTTTAATTGATAACAAAATTATAATATAATAAATAATTATTTGAAATCAATTTGAAATGTATTATAAGCAGGCGTTAGACTATTTTTATTGTTTTTAGTCATGTATATGTGTGTGGGTATCCATGAGTGCACAAATGCAGGTGCCATCAGAAGCCAGAGGTGTCAGATGTAGGTAATTAGAACTAAACTCAGGTCCTCTGTAAGAGCAGTGTGTGCTCTTAACTTGCGAGCCACTTCTCCAGACTAGAATATCCTATCTGTACACATACTTTACAGCCCTGTATATCTGGGGTTATATATAAATTGCCTAGGCATAACCCAGCTCTGAGTAAGCAAAACCTGAGTGAGGCAAGTTTTTTGTTCTTGAACTAAATTAAAAAATACAAAGGACAAAACTATTTCTCAAAAGTGCAAAGCCTTCCTGGCAGCTATGCACTGGATGCATGCTAAAATCACACTATGGAGGGTGTTGGATTTATGCCCTTTTAGGAGATGGAGAATTGGATTCAATCACAAGAAGGGACAGATGAGAGGTCCTGGGAACAACATTTACAGAGACTCTCGTAAGCCCTGGAGACAGAAAAACATGGCATGTCACAAGAAGACACCCACTCTAGGAACTTGGTTCTTTCTTAGTATTTCAGGGTATTTGGGGCATGAATATTATAAGACCTTAGAACGATGCCATTCAACGCAACACCTAGCCATGACTCATCTGGATTTTTCCACTGAAAGTAGCTAAAAGTTCAAGTCCAGCCCCTTAGTCACAATGGCCGTTCTCGGAGCTTCAGCGGGCACTCGAA
Organism: Myodes glareolus; assembly: GCF_982192425.1. Lineage (NCBI taxonomy): Eukaryota > Metazoa > Chordata > Mammalia > Rodentia > Cricetidae > Myodes > Myodes glareolus. The sequence continues at coordinate 76,209,885 of NC_142034.1, read as the reverse complement.
ATCACTCCGTTGAACAACATAACACAGAGCGGACATTTCTGTGACTTCCAGGGTGCAGGCAGGCACAGCTGCTCCCAAAGCTTAAGAGGAAAGAGATCATCCTAGTCTGGTCTCCACGTGCTGCCATGGTAAGGACTTCCTGTTTAAAGTCCTGTTTAAAGAGCATCTAAAAATAAAACCGGAAGAAAGGAAAGCAGAAAGTCCTGAGATCTTCTGAGCAGCTCCTGGGAGCTGGAGTTTCTAACTTCCCATGTGCTGAGGTTGTTGCTACCCTCCCAGGCTCTGCCCTACCCATAGCAGCTCGCGTTTCCTTCTTCCCTGGTAACACAGACCGTTTGAGCTCACTGGCTATCAACTCCTTTGATTCCAAGAGAGACCTCCCCACCCATGACAGAAGAAAGAGATCTAGTTATATACAATAAAATATTTTGACTGGAGGAAAAAATCCCTTCCCTAATAAAAAGAGAAAGCCCTGTGAGAAGCAGAACTGATTCTTTGAAAGTATTATTACGTAAGTTCTAAAGCATTCTCAACTGGTACTCTGTCTTCTCTTGGGTGCAATTAAGTTTGGGTCTGTGGTGGTTTGAATGAGAAATGTCCCCCGTAGACTCACACTTGAATACTTCGTTCCTAGACAATGGTGCTGTCCGGGGAGGTGTAGTCTTACTGAAGGAAAAATGTCACTGGAGACCAACTTTGAGAGTTTAGAGCCTCACCACACTTCCAAATCACTCTCATTGCTTCAAGTCTGACATAGAAAGATGTAATCTCTCAGCTTCCTACCCTGACTGCTGCCAAGGCTCCCCAGGCATTGTAGACTTTTCCTCTGGAATTAAAGCCAAAATAAACTTCCTTCTGTAAGTCACTTTTAGTCATGGCTTTTTATCATGGTAACAGGAAATTTATACAGCTTTTAAGCCAAAAATCTCAAATAATGGAAGTTATTAGCATATAAGTTACTTTCTATTTCACATAAAAAGAGATCTGGGATAGCCGGAGGGCAGTATACAGTTCCATGGTCATTGCTTCTCTCTGACTACATCATCTTGGCATTAGCATCCATTGAAATTGTCTCTTGCTCCACAATGGCTGCTGGAAATCCAGCCATTTCAAAAGCACTCCAGGAAAAAATGAAATGAAAACCAGCTCAGTACCTCATACAAGTGGATAGATGACCATGGATCTTTGAATTTCTCCAACACTCTGATTTAACAGTTCGTCCATCACAGCATAGTCACCCAAGGTCTTGGCCACAGAACAACCAGAAGATGCAGTCCTCTTACTGGGAATCACATCTGATACTATCAGAGCAATAATACTTAGAGGTAAAGAGATATTAGGTATAAGAGGTCCTTCTGTCTTTGTGTTGCTTTCATTGGTTAATAAAGAAACTGCTTGGGGCCTGTTGATAGGGCAGAACTTAGGTAGGCAGGGAAGACAGAACTGAATGCTGGGAGAAAGAAGGGCAGAGTTGGAGAGACACCATGGATCCGCTGGAGACAGACGCTGGGAATTTTACCCAGTAAGCTACAGCTAAGTGGCGATACACAGATTAATAGAACTGGGTTAAATTAAAATGTAAGAATTAGCCAATAAGAAACTAGCACTAATGGGCCAAGCAGTGGTTTAATTAATACAGTTTCTGTGTGCTTATTTTGGGGCTAAGCTAGCCGGGCAGCCAGGACAAACAAGTGGGCCCTCTCCTCCAACGGATACTAGTTCTCAAACGCTTTACTTTTTAAGATTTATTTTATTTTTAATTGTATGCATGTATGTATATGTAACTATGTGTGTGTGTGTGTTTGAATATGTGCCTGTGATTACTGTTCCCTGTGGAGATCAGTAGGAGGTTCTGGATCACATGGAGCTAGAGTTGCAGGTAGTTAAGAACTACCCAGCTTGGATGCTGGAAACCAACTTGGGTGCTCAGTAAGAGCCATATGTACTCTAACCCACTAAACCATTTCTCTAGCCCCAGATGATGCTTCTCAAGTGAAGACTCATGGGCTGAGAATAAAATGAGTGTATGCAAGCAGATTGTATGGGCAGCACACGACATGTAGGATGGAAGCTGAAGAGCGGAAGACGGGAAGGTACCTCCCTCTCCCCACTTCCAAGTTATGTACCAGCATGTCTTTGTTCCATTTAGAATGCTCTTCAAATTTTAGCCATTTGTATACTATCTTGTGGGAGTTTTCCACATTTGTAAATCAGACCTACTATTTTTTTTGAGATTGAATCTCACATAGCTCAGGCTAGCCTGTAATTTATTGGGTAGCCCAAGCTTACCTTGAACTTGTAAACCTCCTGCTTCTGTTCCTGAGTGCAGGGACAACAGGTATGCACACTCACGTTGGGCCTTTACATACACTACTGATGTTTTCCTTAAATCAGCTTGCTTCTCAAACTTAAAGTATTTAATGCGTATACATAAAACCCAACATTTAAAAAAAAACAGAAATCATTAACTATTATTAGAAAATTTTCATTCTGGGGGCCGGGCCAAAAAAAAAAAAAAGGCATGCCTTTAATCCCATCACTCAGAAGGCAGAGGCAGACAGATCTCTGTGAGTTTGAGGCCAGCCTGGTCTATAAGAGCCAGTTCCAGGACAGGCACCAAAGCTACACAGAGAAACCCTGTCTTGAAAAGCCAAAATTAAAAAAAAAAATAAGAAAGAAAATTTTCATTTTGTATATTAACTAAGCTGCCCACTTTTCATGCCACATGGCAAATATCTCTGTTTTAAGTACTTGGGAATAGACAGTTCTTGTGATTGACGGCTCGGGCTTGCTTTGGCCATTAGTCGCTATTGCTGTCTATCTGCTTCATCTAATGCTGTAAGAGGAAGGTTATCACTTATGTACACTCAGTAATTAGCAAAGTTGGCATTTTCTTTGGGGTCAACCAGCCCTTAGTGAGAATTCATGGCAGAATAAATTCTCTGCAAGATCGCATGCAAGGCTGGCACGTTCCGCAGCTTCGGTATTATCTTGTTTAAGACCCTGTGGTGGTGCTGGTAACTTGACAGACTCCAGAATATCCTGGGAGATGGTCCTGTAGGCGCACCTGTAACTGTATTAATTGATGCAAGAAGACCTGACTACTGTGGGTGACATCATTCCACAGCTAGGAATCCTGACCTACAACTATGGAGAAAGGGAGCAACACGAATTCATTGTTCTCTGCTTTCTGGCGCAAGTACAATGTGACTAGCTGCTCCAAGCTCCTGCTACTGTAACTTCTCTAACACATGGGATCATACCCTGGGGCCATAAGCCCAAATGAACCTTTCTGCCTTCAGTTGCTTCTGACAAAATTGTCGTTAAATTGCATTTATGTATTTGTTTATTTATAGATAACCTTTGTTCCTTTATCACTGGTCCCTGTCAGAGGATTTTGTCAGAGCCATAGGAAAAGAAACTAAGACAGACCCAGGCAGAGCGCTCTTGAGAAGCAGTTGCTGCGCTCACTGTCGGCTTTAAGGGCGTCTTGCAGGTCGTTTCCTTTCAGCAATTCTCTCTGTGATCCCTCCATGTCTGCCCCTCCTGGCCAGACTCCTAGACATGGCATTGGCTCTCTTCCACCATTCCCCCTGAATTTCTTTACACCTTTAAGCCCCAATCCTCTGTTGTCCCCGACATTGTCGATCCCTGGTACCATGGCTCTGCTGTTGACATTCCTATTCCTGCAAGTGTAAACTGGCAGTATCACCCCCTCTGCCACTGAGATGATCCTGGAAAGGTGGGGAATGCTATGTGGAAGAGAGATGACATCACCTAAGCCAAGGGTGCCTCACCACCAATTGCATGCCAGGTGACTTTGGGAAAGTTAAAATACTTTGTTTGCATTTCCATTTCTTCCCCTAAAATGAAGATGGCATCTACCAGCTGGATTTGCTGAGGATCTGACGGATTAATACATGCAAACTACTGACAGCAGTGCCCGGACAACAACAAGAATGTTGTTAACTGTGCTCCATGGCACCATGTCCCAAGAACAATGACTAAAAGAATAGAGTCTGGAGTCCTGGACATTTGATTTCATATCCCAACCCAGTGTCTCATGCATGGTGTGTCAATGGGTCACAAATCAACACATTGCTCTCCGTGTGACCAAAAAATGTTGCTTCTTTATCTCCCTCGCAAACCTTTTTCCTACTTCATACACACCTTTAGCCCCTAGGCCACAAAATGAGGAAAATCTAGCAACAAAACCTGAACACAGCCTGCCCTATGAGACCAGGATGGATGCTAGCGTTGAACATTCCTGAGTCAGGCTCCCTCCCGTTCACCACCGATATCGGGCATAGATTTCCATCACAGACAGGCTGATCTCCAAGATCAGGAATACGGGTGGGAAACTGAGAAGCCCAGTGGAGCTGTGGGAAAGCTGAGAGAGAGGGCAGAGCAGGACACACTTCCAGGACACGGACTTCAGGGGGCGCTACACAAAGCCCTGGCTCCCACCTCTTCTCTCATCTCTCTCTGCAGTGACCTAGGGACAGAGCACCTCTGGTTTCCACCGACCTTCTCTGAAAAGGCCACTGAGGCCTCCCACTTGTTCTATTGAAGTCTGGTTCTGATGGTGACTTGGGTTCTGATGGTTCTCAGCTAACCGAGTCTCACATCTGCTCCTGCTGAGGCTGTAGAGCCCTAGAAAGCAATCCAGGTGGTGAGAGGCACATCCAGGCTGAGTAGGGCTGAGGTCCCTCAGACAAACTCCCCCAGGACCACAGTCCTGAATGCAGGCAACTCTTGAGTCCACTCCACATTTCAAGGACACTGGAGGCAAAATACAAACTAATTCCAGGTCTCCCGCACGCTGCCCACCCAGGAGGGAAGCCTGGCACTGTCTCCGTCTAGAGCTCTGAATGGACCTTGAGTCTAAAACCCTCTATCTTGCCATTCCTTACTCTCTGTACCCCAAGTCCTCAGGACCCAAAACCCATCTGGCCTCTCTTAGGTCTTCTCTGTACACATGCTCGCTGGGTCAGGCAATGGGCAGCTACCTCACTCTGCATCAACTCTGTATTTCCTCCCCTAGGCTAGAATGCAAGCCACACCTCACCCAGCATCAGGAAAAGGTTCTGCCAAGTTTCGCTCTAGGGATTCTGGACACACTAAAAGCCCTCAGTGACTGCCCAGTCCCCCATCTTTCCCGCTCTCCTTACCTGTCCTGCTGAAGCCTGACTCTCATCTTACCCTGAGTCTCTGAGTTTCATTCTGCATGTGCCCCTAACAATGCACCTTCCACCTGAAGCAAATAATAGATTCAGGGCTAACATCAGGAGTTGGTGAGTTTTCCAGAAGTCCAAAAGAATAAAATGTGTTTTGTGATTTTTCAGAACATTACCCCTACTGCATGTGTCAACTTGGGCAAGTTTCAGAAATATTTTTTTGAGTCTCAGTTTCATCATCTGAAGAAAAATAAATTTTTGCAGTGCTGAACCATAGCACAATTGGAACAACTATGATTTTGTGTGCAAACAGCAGCATGGAAGCAAATGTTCATAGAAGCAAACAGAACAAGGGACCATCAACCACAATAGGCAAACAAATGTACTTGAACAACAGAATACTACTGATAAAAGCAATGAATGAACGAGGGCCAGGAATTCAGCTCAGCTGGTAGAGTGCCTGCCTAGCATGCCCAAAGCTTGTCTGGGCAATGACTGCACATACTGATAATCCCAGCACTTGGTGGGGAGAGGCAGTAGGATCAGAAATTCCAGGTCATCAATTCAAGGCCACTCTTGGCTGTCTGAAGCCTTAACTTAAAAGTAAATAAATAACTTCTCATACATGGTGCACAATGGATAAACCTCAAAAATTATACCACATGAAAGAAATTAGAATGAGGTCAAACCAAAGATATTGAATGATCACTGTAAGAAACTGAGGAGATGGCTCAGAAGTTAAGAGCACTGGCTGCCCTTCCAGAGAGTCCAGGTTTGATTCCCAGCAACCACACGGCAACACACAACCTAACAGTAACTTCAGGTCCAAGAGCTCCAACATTCAACACTCACTGCAGGCACTGTACACACTTAGTGACATACATACACACAAACAAGCAATCACATACATAAAATTAAAAATAAATCTATTTCTTATTTTTTATTTTCTTTTATCAGTTCAGTTGCCTGGTTTTACTCAATTTTCTCCATCAATTAGTACAGAATAAAGCTATTTTTTTTTCTTTCCGAGACAGGGTTTCTCTGTAGCTTTGGTGCCTGTCCTGGAACTAGCTCTTGTAGACCAGGCTGGCCTCGAACTCACAAAGATCCGCCCGCCTCTGCCTCCCGAGTGCTGGGATTAAAGGCGTGCGCCACCACCGCCCGGCTAAAGCTATATTTTAAAAAGTACTTTGTCTTGGGGAAAAAAAAAGTACTTTGGAGGAAGAGCCTTAAAGATCCACCTCTAAAGGAGGAGGTATTAGTAGTTCAAGGCGACCAAAGGAAAGAGATTCCTCCCGCTTTGGGGACACGGTTGCTGGTAGGTTGCTCACACCTCAGTCAGTAGTGCCACATCCATGCACAGGTGGACAACACTAACAGACTGAAAGGTTGGTGACAATTTAAAATACAGAAGAGAATGGCATGGGGAGAGGAGTGGGGCAAGAGACAGTGGCAGTAATAAGGACGAGAGTTCGGTGGATAGACACGATCAAAAGAAGTTACATAAACGTGTTCACATTTCAAAGAATAAACGGTATTCTTTAAAAGTACTTTCTCTAGTTATGAACACACTAAGGGCATGTGTGTATACACAAACACACAGACGCACACACACACACACACACACAGAGTGAGAGAGATGGTGGGGGAACCTTTCCAGAACAAGCAGTTTAAACACGTTCATCACACTGATTATCATATTACTGAAGTGTTTGTGGTCGTTATTAAACCTCTCATTTCCCATCATTTACCTTGCTGGTGCCTTAAAATAATTTGAAGGCTATTCATGTTCCAGGTGTTATTTGCTTAGTTATAGTTCAGCCTACTATTAAATTCTTGGTATCTTTGGAGCTGTGCAGAGGGTCAACAAAGGGCCTCATTACTTTATTGCGTTTTAGAACCAAAGGCAAATACATATTGTGAGAGAATTATTAGAATTCTCCACCACTCTCTTGCCTGTAATGAAAGTCAATTTTGCAAATCACAATACTGGAGAGGTAAAATAAATAAATAAAGATGAAAGCGTTTCTCACACCTGCCTCCCTCAAGCGCTCCAGCCATTCCGTAGTGCTCTGGTATTTAAACCCTCCCACCCTCGGCTTTGTGCAAAAGCTCTTTCCTCCCAACTGCTGAAAAACAGAAACACATCACCTCCTGGAGTCCAGTCCAGTGCTGTTTGCCCCTAAACCTGCTGTTCCAGCTGCTTGAACAGAAAGAAGAACCCAGGGCAGGTTCACTCCTCCCACTGAACCAGATCCTTCATGCATCCCCATTGCTCTTTTCCTGGAAGAGGTTGTTCTGTTTCACGTTTGTTATGATTGAGATCAGAGTTCAAAGCCTTAATAGGCTTCTACTCATCAGACAGATTCCAAGAGTTATTCCTTTTGTACCCCCAAAATGGCCAAGCATTAAACAAGGCTCCCCTTCCCATTTCATTCCCTACCAATCATATTTTATTCATATCACCCCATCCCTTTCCTCAAGTCTTTGTTTCTTAGACTTATTTCATGTATATGAGTGTTTTATCTAAATGTGTGTATGGATACCACAAGTGTGCATGGTGTCTGAGGAACTCAGAAGAGAGCGAAAAGTCTCTTGGAACTGGAGATGGGATGGTTGTAGTCCACCATATGGGAGTAGCAAACCTAACCCTGCCGAGAGCAACACGTGCTCTAACCCTGAACTATCTCTCCAGCTCCTCGTCAAGTCTCAGTGGCTCAGTGACCTAGGCTGTTTCTCTCCGTCAAGTCCCATTACTCTATACTGGGCATTTATTCACTGACGTGCACTCATTTCAGAACAAGCAACACTTTCTTTTCTAGCATTAATAGCTACAAGCTTCAGACAAAGATGGGGGATTCTAGCTCTTTAAGGGAGCTCAGCCATAGTTCTGAGGAATTCATCATTCATTGCATACTAGTTCAAGGGTGCATGCTCGCTGAGGCAAGGACATGCTGAATTTCTCACTCTTGAATATAATTGCTGTTTGTCTGTCATCTGCCTCTTCATCCTTCCCTCCATCCCTCACTTTAGAGGTTCCCAAAACCTGACCTCCAGTATCAGCAACACTTATAAACTGTAAAGCGCAATCCTCATCCCTGATGCAGTTGGATGGGAGCCCAACAATCGACAGCTTGCAAACCCCTGCAGAAGAAGCGATGCCCCCATCAGTCAGAGAACTTCCACCCTCAGTCCAAAGCCTCTGTGCGGCAACTCTGCTGTCATTGCGATCTGAAGGCAGCAACCATCCTTAACCTTCCCATCCTGAAATCATCAGTTGCCCCTAAACAGACCTCTGCCGTCTTCCAGACACTTTGCCTCCATGCTATCCCAACAGCCACAAGCTGAAGAAGAAAGCAAATCAATTGTCAAGCTTCCTGAACTTTCCAGAGATGCCCTGACAGCATTAATGATCCTCATGGGAGATTCAGATGTAACTGAAAAGGTATCTTTGATGGAAACATCCTGACTCAGGCTGCGAAGGAAGCAGGGCTAGAGAAGGGTCAGCCTGAGCTAGATAGAGAGGCCCCAAGGAGTAGGGTGGCTAATTTGCTGCAATGCTTTGAGCAAGACTGCGAAAGTAGACTACAGAGCTTTTATTCATATGCTCTTTGTAAGTGGATAAGACCTTGGCCTGAGAAGCTTCTTTTGCAATGAGCATCACTAATCCAGAGACTCTTAACTGGTCAAAGCAATGAGAACAAGAAATTGGTGAATGCTCAGACCTAAGAGGGTCATCTACATCCTCCCTCCCTCAACCCCTCCAAGTCTCAAGGGACTTCACAGAAGGCACGGAAAGAATTTCAGAGCTAGAGATGTGGAGGAGGGCTGGGAATGCTGTCCTGTGGACATGACATGGCTGTTGTGTTCCCGAATTCTCTGTGGCTGTGGTTGCCAGCACAGGATCAAGCCAAAAAGATCAGTCACTATTCCAGCAGGCAATACTAATCAGACTCAGTTGTGTCTGCTTGACACTAAAGCCAAGTATCTAGAAGCTACTTTAAAAATTAACCTTTTCTCAAAAGCAGGTGTCAATAAAAACACAGTCAGTGTATGTTGGATGAGGCTAAGTCACGCAATAAACACACATAAGGGTACACGGAAAGTCCCTTGTCCCCAGCGAATTCAGCATCAGGCTTATGACTATGTCCTTTCCACGCCTCAAGAAACTGAAAGTAAAATTGTGAATTATGAGAGGTGTCTGCTTCTCACATCCATAGCTGGAAAATGTACAAACATTAGAGCTTGAATTGGTATTTTAAACCATCTGGTAAGTCAGATTTATCAAGTGAAAGTCATTTAGATAACTACTTTAAAATTGTGTGTCTCCTTAAAAAGCAATCTGTCACGTTGGGCAGAAGTAGCCGTATTAGCTCTCACTATTGGGTGGCAGTGCCAAGTGTCTAGAAGTTGCTTCACAAAAGACAAGTGAATTTACTCAGATATTAGTCTCAAGAGGAACAGAATGGTGAGCCTCTAAATGCTGCTAACTCCAAGGTCAACAAGATTTATGGTTTGCCCAATGTGTCATAAAATGCCTCACTTTGGAGCTGATCCCTGGAGACTTGAAGAATACTTAAAACTTTTCTGTTATGAGGACAAGCAAAATAATCATCACTTTAGAAAATGCCATGTGGTCATTAAGTCAGAGTGGCATGTCATAAAATTGACATCAGCAATATTTTTCATGAATTGTTTAGAACGAATATAATATCACAAAGATGTTCTCTTTTCCTTTAAGTCCTACTGCATAAAAAATTGTTCTGTAAACACCCATCCCCCATACGTAGCTTACTGTTTGTATTATTTGTACTTCTGGTTGGTGACTTAGTGCACATTGGACTGATTAGGTGACTTAACACACAAACCAGTCTCTGCTGATGAAATACCAGCCACCACTGTACAGCAATGCCTCGCAAGAACCCAACTCAGAATATCGTTTTCAAGTTTCTGTGTAAAAATCTTGTCTCAGTCGATAAGGTGCTTCTCATGCAAATGTGAGGACCAAAGTTCAAATCCCCGGTACTCAAAAGCTGGGAATGACAGCAGGAGTTTGTCAGCCCAGTGCTGGGGGAGTGTCAAAAAAATAGATCCCTTGAGCTCATTTGCCATTGAGCCCAGACAACTGGTGAGCTCCAGGTTCGGTGAAATACCCTGTCTCCAAGACCAATACAGAAAGTGATAGATGAAGATACCTGATATTGACCTCTGGCACCCACATGGGCAAGCACACCTGTGTGCATGCTCTCATAAGCACTTGTACACACAACCATATGAACAGGTACACCATACCGCATACATCACACATGCACACATGTCTTCAATCAGATCAAGTGAATATGAATATTATTCTTGGCTTTTAATCTTTTTTGAGGATTTTTTGCATGCATGTATGCATATAACATGTTTTGGTCCAATCTACAGCCCCTTTTTCCCTCCTCTCCGACTCTCCCCCTCCCCATCTTCCATCACTTTTCTTCCCAATTTCACATGCATTCTTTTTCCAAACTGATTTTCTATCTAAGCTTGAACATCACGAAGGTAATGTCTGATATGGAGACTAACAGTGTCAAAGTTTCCCGTGCACCAATAAGAATAATCCTAAGATCTCTTTGGATTTTGAGGGCATGATGGAAAATAAACAAGTTGTTAAAAGTACCCTAAAAATGAAGAAAGTTAGTAAAGAGCCTCAAAGGACTAGATTAGTCCCATTATCCAATGTATACCACACAGATGACCATTAAGTGGTGTATATAATGCTGCATGCTATTTATTTGTTGTTTTATATATATATATACATATATATATATGTATATGTATATATATACTTGGCAATCCATAGAGACTGTGAGTGACAGCAAATAACATTATGGAAATAGAAACATTACAAAAAACAATAGGGGAAGACCCTAGAGTACCAGTCAATCTTTAATGGACATAAATACTTCCAGGGGAGTTAGCGACCCCAATAGATTGTGGTTATAGGAGTACATCTCAACCTCTAATAGTTCCCAAGAGGACAATTACAGAAGCATGAAATTAGTCTGAGAGATCGGTTCTCAGTTCTCTCAAAGGTATCCCATTACAAAATGTTTCATATAGTCAGTAGAGTCATCCGGCCCATCAGCCTTTAGGCTCAGCCACAGTCAAGCACCTAGACTCAGAACTCAAACAAACTTCAGTTTCAAGAGGGCTCCAGGCAAGTTTCTTACTCTCAAAATTTGTTTTCTTATATACACTGATTGTCCTTATTTTCTCTCTGTTGCTGTGATAAAAACACTCACCAAAACCAATCTTGGGGAGTAAGGTGTTTGTGTTTACAAGTTCTGGTCCATCAGTAAGGGAAGCCAGGACAGGAGCTCAAGGCAGGAACTGAAACAGAGGCCACGAAGGAGTACTGCTTACTGGCTTGCTCCTCCTGCACTCAACTGCCTTTCTTTTTTGGGGGCGGGGGGTTCAAGACAAGGTTTCTCTGTAATTTTGGTGCCTGTCGTGGAACTAGCTCTTGTAGACCAGGCTGGCCTTGAACTCACAGAGATCCGCCTGCCTCTGCCTCCCGAGTGCTGGGATTAAAGGTGTGCGCCACCACTACCCAGCTCAGCTGCCTTTCTTATACAGCCCTAAAACCCACCTGCCTGGGGATGGTACCACTCAGTATGCTGTGCCCTCTGTTATCAATTAGCAACCAAGAAAAAAACCCCACTGAGATACCCACAGACCAATGGAGGAAAGTCCTTGATTGGGTTTGCATCTTGCAAGTGTACCAAGTTGACCACAGAAGTTAACTATGACAACAGATCAGACCCACCCTATAAACCTATCTCCCCCCCCCAGTTATAACAGTGAGATGAAAGGACACCAGAAAAAGCACCTAGTATGTTCCTAGAGTACACCCAACATTATACAGCGTTGGGAGAGGAAAATGTTTGATTGAATTTAGCAGAAGACAGGGAGTCAAATAAGAAATACCATCCCGAAGCAGTAAGAGGAAACAGGTATGATTTATAAAAGAATTGGCTAAGATGTTCCTGAGAGCCTACCCTGACAGGCGAGACCCACTGCCACGCTCCTTCCCTTGCATGTTATCACAAGCTGGTCAAGCTGACGGTGTCCCCCAGCCCCAGAGCGATTGCCTACCATGTGTCTGAGCCTCAGCATGGAACAAAAGATCAAGGACTAGTCAAACAAGACTAGTCCTTTCTCGGGGAGAATTAAATGTGTGATTCAGTCCAGACCGGAGGCTTCCATCAAGCAATATTTCTTGCCACGCAAATACCTACATCTGTTGCTTTTCGTTTTTCTGCAATAAATGGGAGATTTAAGGGCTGATTTATTCCCTTCTTTATTCTACATGACTAAGAGGGGTGTGTGAAATGGCTGAACACTTTTTAACTACCACTGAGTAGTTCTCATGTTTCCACAAAGCATATAGATCCCAGGCAATGGGGAGCAAGGGGGAGAAGGAGCAGGCTCTCGCTTTTGAGAGGAACAGAAATCTAAATAAACAGACAAAATATCTAGAAGGGGAACGGTGGAAGAGGAGACGTAGCCTTTTACAGAGAATAGCAACAATAGCATCCTGTTTTTAAAGAGAGAAAATATCTCTTCAAAATCTAGCTTTTAAAAAGGTCAGAGAAGTTTGAGGTTTACTCAAGTGTAAATGTCAATCGGAGTGAGTGGTACTGAGAAAATGGGGAGATCGCTGACCTTTAGTCCAGAAGAAGGCTAGACATGGAGCCCAAGAAGGGAAAAGGGAGGAAAATTTTGAGAATTTTTACGTAGGAAACTATAATGAAGACAATGGTAATTTACTGAAACTGCTACTTAATCACACACACCAGGATTTTTGTTGCAAAGCCATGCCGCATGTGGTTAAATTAAAAGGTGACAGAATAGTTTATCAGGCTTCATAAAGCAGCAACACCCAAATTATGACATAGAGACTTATTATTAATTATGAATGCTCGGCCTTAGCTTAGGCTTGTTTCTAGTTAGTTTTAAAAAAATCTTAAATTAACCCTTTTCTATTCACCTATATGCTGCCCCAAGACTTGTTTATCTCACCCACCTACTGTCCATTCTGCTTTCCTGCTTCCTCCATATCTGACTGGCTGGCTGGCTGGCTGGCTGGCTGGCTGGCTGGCTGGCTGGCTGGCTGGCTGGCTGGCTGGCTGGCTGGCTGGCTGGCTGGCTTTTCTCTCAGCCCTGCCTGCTCCTCCTCTGTCTAATTACTGGCCATTCGTCCTTTTATTAAACCAATCAGGTACCTTATGCAAGCAAGGTGAAACAGCAACACATCTTTACATAGTTAAACGCAGCATAAACAAAAGCAACACATCTTTACATAGTTAAGCAAATGAATCATAAACAAATGTAACACATAGTTAAACAATTATTCTACAACACAAACAAATGCAACACATCTTTACATAGTTATAGTCTATCCCATAGTAGTTTGGGAAGTAGATCGGTGGACAAAGCACTTCCCCACACTCGCATAAGAACCACCATTCAGAGTCCAGCATCTATTTAAAAGCAGGGCAGCTGTAGAACAGAGGTAGGAGTCCCCAGAGGAGACTAATTAGCTAAACTAGCAAAACCAGAGAACTCCGTGCTCATGAAGAGCTGCCTTTAGGAATGAAGTAGAGAAAAATCAAAGAAGGCATCCATCATTGACCTCTAGTGTATTCAGAGATACATGTGAATATACACATATGCACCCATACACATATAAACATGCATGTGCTAAAAAATGTGATACACTAGATTAGATGAGGCAGGGTCAAGTATGTGATGTGTTTTTTTGATTTTGGTTCTACAAGTGATCACAGTTAAAAGATTGTATGAGTCTCAGAAGAGACTTTGCACTTTAGACTTTCAAATAAGTGTGGGACTGGCATAGACTATGGGGACTTTTGAAGTTGGACTGAGTGCATTTTTGCATTGTGATATGGCCACAAGCCTTTGGGGGCCAGGAGTGGAATGTACTGGTTTGAAAGAAAATAGTCCCAAAGGGAGTGGCACTATTAGGAATTGTGACTTTGTTGGAGTAGGTGTGGCCTTTTGGCTGAAGTTGAACTCACTATATACCCTGGGATGGATTCCTGACCTTCCTGTCTTTGCCACTAGAGTGCTGGGATTCCAAGTATGCACCACCACACCTGGCTTGGCAATGAGTTTTTAAACTACATTTTTGCGTGTCTTCTCATTTTTTTTATTCTGACTTTTTGTTTCTAATTAGGAAGTGTAACTTGAGGGCCTTGCTTGTTGGGGTTTCTGTCCTGCCCAGTTCCCACAGCTGGCAAATCCCAAAGAAAATCACTCAGAGATCTCCAGAAGATTATAAACTAATTGGCCCATTAGCTCAGGCTTTTTATTAGCTCTTGTAGCTTATATTAACCCATTATTCTTATCTATGTTAGCCACATGGCTCAGTACCTTTTTCAGCAGGGCAGGTCACATCCTGCTTCTTCAGTGATCTGGTCAAGACTGTGGAAAGAGTTTCCTTCTTCCCAGAATACTCCTGTTCTTATTGCCCTGCCCCTACTTCCTGTCTGGTTGTCTCGCCTATACTTTCTGCCTGGCTATTAGCCAATCAGCATTTATTTAAAACATGATTGACAGAATACAGACAATTCTCCCGCACCAAGGAAGAACAAATAAAATGGCAGTCTATCTGTCCAACAGCCTGGTTTCTTCGGGCAAGAAGGAAGTATGGCAGGAAATACATTTCGGGCTCAACCTCTCAGAATCCCACCTGGGTCCTGAAGTGCATCTGTTGACTGGCACTGCCTCGTTCCTGTCTTCAGCATCCATTTTGATCTCATCCTTTGGACATACCACACAGCTTACTCCTACATGAGAGCTGCTCCAGCCCACAGCCTTCTGGTTTCTAGCAACTTCCACAGCTCTTGATAAGCCAAATCACCGTCTGTAGTGCCTCATCCAGGAGAGATGAGCTGATCTGGCACAGGAAGGAAGAACTGGCACCATGGTTTCATCATCACAATTCTAAGATCTTATCTGAGGGCAGCTCCTCAGCCTCATCCCACTCCCTCCCTGTGATCTGTGGAGCTACTCCTAAAATCACAGCCCTCTGGGAATTCTAATGTAGCATCACCATATGTGAAGAGCTTGCAGTAGCTTTTGTCATTCTTGTGTGCCTGAACAGCTTCCGCAGAGTCGAGCAATTTCCCTCTCTCATTGTCCCACAAGTAATTCTTGCCAATGCCAGCTTCCTCTCCCGTCATTAATCAGTCTGAGAGATTTTCTGTATAAAGAGTAAAGAAGCTGTGGGGCTTGGTCCTGTGAGTCACATTCTTCATGAAGGGTAATGAATGGTGGGAACAAAATAAGCACTCTGCTATGGAAATGGTGCCTGAGTGTGGGTTTGGCCCAGGCTCTTCATCTTCCACATCCTCTGTGGTCCATGGTGCCAGCATCTTCATAGTGAAATTCTTCATTAGCATCAGTATACTCTCAACCTTCTTCATCTAGGTCTGTGTCCTCCTTCTTCTCCTCTCTCCTTCTCCTCTTCCTCGATTTCTCTATCCTGCTGCTTGATCAACTTCTTCACTTGTTGATCAAACCACAGGAGCTGGAGCAGCTTCTCCACCCAGGCTTAGCTGTGAGTCCCCAACCATGCCAGTCCTGGATCCTTTTGCAGAAGCTGAAGTCCCTTTATTGGGATATGTGAATGATGGAGCCTTAATGGCTACATTTATGGTACCTTGGTCATGCCATCCACACTTAGCTCCTTCTCCACATTCTTATTATCTTCTTGGTAATTCACAGCCTGCACCACCTCCATCTCCAGCTCAAGTCAACAGTTAAGTAGCTTTTCCTAAGCATTGGAACTAGGGAACTTATTACTGCAGCTAGTGTAGCAAATGACTATGTGCTTGGCTCCTCTACCACAGCCTGTTGGTTCCTCAATGCCTTCACTGGTAACATGGGACATATTGGCCACTTGGAGATGGAGACGTTAGCAATGTTAGTCAGTCTTGCAGTAGGTCTATTCCAAGTCACAGAATGCCACCTGGCAGGTGATGCAAGCATATGTGGCCATCACAAGGCAGGAAGTAAGAGGCAACTATGCCTACATAGTCTTAGAGCACACCAGATAGGATGTGTGTGAACTTGAAACTAAAAGTAGTTCTGCTTCAAAATGGATATGAATTTTCTTCACAGGACAGCTACTGCCTGGAAACATGCTTGCATGGTTAATCCCTGGCTCTGTGCTCTCAGCTTTTTCTCTGAACACAGCCAGTCTTTCTTTATTCCTGGAGAATTATAGGGCTGTCCTTGCAATGTAGTTTGGATACCTGTCCCTATAAAAGACAAGATTCCAGGATGAAGAATAAGTCTTTGGCCTCTCTCACAGTGTCTACCCTTCCTACCACACAATACTGAGTGATTTTTCCACTACTTCCTCCTCTTACACGGAATAGTCTTTTTGTTTTCTTTTTTTTTTTTTTTTTTTGAGGCTGTCCTGGAACTCACTCTGTAGACCAGGGTGGCCTCGAACTTACAAAGATCTACCTGCCTCTACCTCCTGAGTGCTGGGACTAATGGCATGTGCCACCACAACCTGGATTTTTTGTTGCTGTTGTTTTTAAAGATTTTTTTACTTATTTTTTATGTATACAGCGTTCTACCTGGATGCCAGAAGAGGGAACCAGATCTCATTACATATGGTTGTGAGCCACCATGTAGTTGCTGAGAATTGAACTCAGGACCTCTGGAAGAGCAACTGGTGCTTTTAACCTCTGACCATCTCTCCAGCCCCCCATGGGGTATTCTTATGACCAAAATCTCTGGCAAGGAGCCCAGGATCTGATACAAATCCGTCCCCTTTCTGAGGGTATCTAGGGCATCTTTCATGCTGGCCCATACCCAACCTATAGAAAATCGTTGAGACACTAGTTAGATTCTTCTTGTCCTTTCATAAATCATCCCTCCCTTTCGTAATGACTGTCACAGAGCACAGAGGCCACAGGTCCAGCTTCTCTTCTGAGGGGCCTTTTCCTCCCCCACCACAGGTGATTTGCCTATTCTGACACCTCAGCTCTCTAATGAGCTCCAGAATCGTTCGACTTTTGTAACTTAGCTGTGTTTGTCTCACTATTGGAGTAACAGTGTCGCTGCTTCCAGTTCCCTGCATCCTTAGGGGAAGCATAACCCCTTGCCTAGGATTTCATACCAAGCTCCATAAGTTACATAACTTACGAATGCCTGAAATATTCTCACCGTGACAAAGGCTGTAAAGACCTGGATGGAAGCACTGGTGGGGGCCACCTTCTTGACCTTAGACATCACCGTCTAACTCTGACTTCAAATGGTGAAAGGGGCAAATTGTTTCTCTTAGGACTATCTTTAGAGATGTTCTATTCTCCTTCATAAGACTTGTCCCAATAATCGACTCCCCTCCAAAAGCAAGCACCCACTAATACCATCATGTCAGGAAAGAGGATTTCAACACATGAGTTTTGAGGAAATAAGGGCACACATTCTGAACGTAGCATTCACCTAGCCTTCTATGTGCCATTTATGGTAACAGCTAATATAGTTATGATGTATCTAGCAGGGTGCTTGCTACGAGATTCATACAGATTAGATCATTGAAAGTCTTTATTACGTCAGCTTCCTAGACTAAAAAACCCAGAGCCGTAAGTGCCCAAGATCTCACAGTTGCCAAGTAGTAGGAACTGAATGCAAACGAGAGCCATATTATCTGTGCTATCACTTGTACTCTGTGCTGCACCTGCACTCCTGAGGAAAGGGCCAAGTGCCGGCCCTTCCAGGATCATATAATCTCATTGAAATAAGGCTCCAGTGACTGTAGGAGGAAGGAGTCAATGGTTGCCTCTTACCCTTAAAAGTGATAAAAGGGGGCTAGGAAGGAATGGCAGGGGTTGGGGTGGCTCATCCATTCCTGTTTCTTCCCACCTCCAGGCTCACATACAGGAAATCTATATCCTGACCGTGATGAGAAATTGTCTTCCTTAGGCTGAAATGCCAGTCTGTGCATGGAAAGGATAAATGACTTCACTACTATGGGATGTTTGCTCGATTAGAAGGAAATACAGTCTATATTTCACATGCTTTTCCCCTAAGCTTCCACCACCAGAACCGAAAGTTCAGACTCTATCAACCTACGATTTCACACAGTGTCTCATTGACTCCCTCTTACTGTGATTAAGCAATAAAAGCTTAAAGGGCAAAATCTATAAATTGTCCTTCCCTGTATCCCACACAGTACCCAGCACAAAGCTCTGCAAATACCTGTTGAATGGGGGGATAAAAAGAGATTAAGCTCAGTTGTTCTAGTGTTGCGATCCAAGCAAACCATTTCAGAGCGACACTCTTTTTTGGGAAATTTGGGGGGATCCATAGAATTCAGGGGCTTCATCAGACATGGATGAATGCCAGTTTTAAATCTTTTTTTTTTCAAGCCACTTGTATTTGTTAATACATGTTTGCTTGGTGCTTTTAATACCTTTGCTGTGGAAGGGTAGTCTTTAGCAACAAGGTACACTATGGCGACGAAGCTGGGAAGCTTGTGCATACACGAAGTAGCTGTTATCTCAGGGTTGTAAGGGCTCCTGGAAATGCCATTCATTGGGCACCTAGGGTTGGTGCTCTTTGTCTCCAGGAATCAGTGCCTGCTGAGTGTCTGGGAACAAGGCGATATTCTTGGTTGTTTATCACCCAGGGATGTGGTAGCATCAGTACCATAGATTTCCTAAACATCTGTTAATTCATCAGCTGCAGGGGCGACTCTGAGGAGTCCCTGCCTTTGGCCTCTAGTACTCCTGGCAGTAAATAAGACCAAGGGAGCATGAACCTCAACCGAATGAATACTCTTTGCCTCTGCATCCCCCACCTCTGCCATCACAGACATCCCTTCGGCCTCAACAGCCAGGGTTGGAACCCTTCCTCCAGTCTACTAATGCAACCTGGTGTCCAAGTGTCACCCCAGAAGCCAACGCCACAGTCTCCAGTACACTCTGGACAGCTGCCCTTACAGGAAGAAGAACTAACAGTAACAGATGAGCAACCACAGGTGGCACCATCAGAGAACCCATCAACACCTGAGGTGCCAATAATGGATTTTGCTGATCCACAATTTCCAACAGTCTTCCAGATAGCCCATTTGATATCTCAGAGACCAGTGGCACATAGTTAATGACAAGGTCTTTACCCAAGCAAGTTTAATATGTCTTACAGAGAAAACCAATTGAATGCTTCTGTCAGAGTTGGCCTCGTGAGTTCAGAAGAAATATCTGGAGGAAGAGGAAGTCCCATGGTCTTTGGAACTCTGTTCCCAGGATTTGGAGGCCTGAGGCAAACGCTTAGGGGACTGAATCTCAGTTCACACAAGGGCGGAGACGACACTGTGGATGTAGATTCTCAGGTGTCTGCAACCAAGGTCCTGAGAAAGGAGAGGGTCTGCAAGGTTCTCCGCTGCAAGAGATGGATCCAGCCAACTGGGAAAACCCAGCTCACCTCACAAATAGCACCAAGTGTCCTTGCAGGACTCCTTTGTTTCCCCCAGTTTAAAGTCTTTTAAACTTCTTGTTCTCTATCTAATTCTCCAGTCTGAAAGACTGCTGGACTTGAAAAGTATAAAACTCAGTTTCTTGTCTATATTTTTTAATTAGTTATATACCGGTTGGCCTATTAGCTGATGCGTATTATTAACTAGCTCTTACAACTTAAATTAACCCATAATTCTTATCTATGTTTAGCCATGTGGCTTCTTGGTACCTTACTCAGTGAGGCATTCTTATCTTGTTTCCACTGCATCTGACTGATAACTGACTCTGCCTTCCCTCTTCCCAGAATTCTCTTAGTCTGGTTGCCCTGCCTATTCTTCCTGCCTGACTACTGGCCAATCAGCATTTTATTTATCCAATATGAGTGACAAATCTTTACAGTGTACAAGAGCATTTTCCACAGCAGTCTTGTACATTTTATCCTAGTGGTTGGAGAGATGGCTCAGCATTTAAAAGTGAGTACTGTTTTTGCAGAGGACTGGAGTTGGATTCCTAGCACGCAAATCAGGCAGCTCACAACTACCTCTAATTCCAGCTCCAGGGGAGTCCAATGCTTCTGTGAGCTTCAGCACACTATGCACACATACCCATACAGGACATGCTTGTGTGTGTGTGTGTGTGTGTGTGTGTGTATGTGTATTTGTGTGTGTATGTATGTGTGTATATGTATATATGTGTGTGTGTTTGTGCATATATACATATAATTAAAATAATAAATCTGTTTTTTAAAAAAGAATAGGAGGAATGGGGGTGAAGATAAAGTTCAGTTCTCAAGAGCACAAACTGCTGTTGCAGAGAACCCTACACACAACCATCTGTAACTCCAGCTCTAGGAGGTCCAGTGCCCCTTCTGGCCTCCATAGGCACTACATCCACATGCACAAACCCACACTTAAACACACATAATTAAAATTTTTAAGAGCTGTGCCTAATGCTTGGAATAAAATAAATAAAATCTAATTTGGATTTGAGGATTCTTGACTATCATCTAACTTTAGCCCTCATGAAATCTATATGTTAGGTGTAATCCCTAACACTATTATAGAAGGAAACTCTGAGACTCTGCAACCCTCAAACATTGGACTAGGTTTGATAAGTTAATAGATTGCAGGATTGATTTCAAACCTGGGCAGTCTGAGTCTTTATGTCAAACACAGTTCTTTTCTGACCCCTAAACACAAAGCAAAAGTTGCATTTGAATACTGATTATAAGAAAATGATCTATAGAATCAAACTATGACATGTCTGTGATGGGTTGTGTGGTTGGGTCTCATGTCCTCGCTGCCCCTTGGTGACCTCCTCTGCTCTGCTATAAGGTTTCAACCTTCACTGGTGAAGTAGGAATTCTTAAAACTCTGTCTTCATGGCTCCAGATCCATTTAGTCCCCCAGCCATGGTGGCATTCATTCAACAAATACTCACTGGGTGTCTGCTTGTCACAAGTGAGTTATGTGCTGAATAGACCAAGGATTTTTTTTAATATTTATTTAATTTATTTATTATGTGTACAATATTCTATCTGCAGGCCAGAAGAGGGCACCAGACCTCATTACAGATGGTTGTGAGCCACCATGTGGTTGCTGGGTATTGAACTCAGGACCTTTGGAAGAGCAGGCAATTCTCTTATCCACTGAGGCATCTCTCTAGCCCCTAGACCAAGGATTTTTAACACCTTGAAGAGTTGATACTAGGGAGAAGAAATCAAAAATAAATCAATCAAAATCTTATCACTTCATGTGGTATTACATTGTATGAATACATCGTTCATCTAATGTGTCACCTTTGGGGTGTTTAGGCACTTTCTAATTTTTTTAAATTATACACAACATTGAAATTAATAATTCTTCAAGATAAATATGAAAATACTAGACTGATACTGTAGAATAAAGCCTAAGAATTGAATTTCTGGATCAAAAGCCCTGTGGATTTTAAATTTGTTAGAATTTAGCAAGTTGTATGCCATAAAAAATTGCTACTGATCTATAATTCCAATAGAAAATCTCTACTTTTCTACATTTTCTCTTCTATTAATGTGGGCTACACACTGTGTACACACTATTATGACCCTGAGTAAAATGAATTAACCTTTCTAGTCCTCTGTGCACTCTGAGATTGGAACAAAAGGAGCACTTCTGAAAGTGGGAAGAGGTGAAGGGAGTGTTAACCTTAAATTGCTCTGCATGGGATTAGACAGCAATGTTCCTAACTAAACAGCAAAAGGCAAAATGAAAAGCAATTTTTGAAGGCAAAGTCCTAAGTTTGACTTCTGACATGCTGAATCAGAGGAAACTGTGCTCCCGGAAGAGTTGAAGCCTTGGTGAGGGGAAAGATTTACTAGGAGAATGGCACAGGTTGGGTGGTTGATAATTGATAGCATCAAATTAGAGGATCTGAAGAGACAGAGCTGTAAGCATGTCTGTGAGAGGATTTTCTACATTACGTTAACTAAGATGGGAATAACCATTCCAAATATGAGACAGCCATGGGATAGCAGTACCTTGGCTGGAATCCTGAACTGAAAAACAACAACAACAACAACAATAACAAAAAGAAGAAGGCAGGCTAACCCACCAATCAGCACTCGCCGCTCTTCTTCCTGACTATGCATGCAATGTGCCCCTGCTGCTCTGATTTCCATGCAATGATGGACTGCACACTCAAACTGGGAGCCACAATAAACCTTTCTTGCTGAAGTTGCTTCAGTTGGGTATTTTTTGTCAGAGCATAAGAAAAGTAATGAAGAAGGGCACTGGTGGGAGCAGAACACCCTGCTTCATGAAACAACAGTAGCCTTACAATTGACCAGGGAAAAGAAAGCATTATGACCAGCTGCCTCCATACGGTCCTTGCCATGATGGACAAGACCCTTAATCTGTCATCCAAAATAACCCCTCCCTCTTGCTTTCGATGGATATTTTATCAAATCAACAAGAAAAATAACTGCACTGTTTGATTGGTTGTTTGCTTGCTTTCTTGGTCTTTCGGTTGGTTACTTGGTTGCTAGGTTTCTTCGTTGCTTGGTCCTTGGTTGGTTGTTTGCTTGGTCTTCAGTTGGTTATTTGGGAACTATATCCTTGGTTAATTGTTTGGTTGCTTGGTTCATGTTTGTTTGTTTGCTACTAATTTGCTTGGTTGGTTGGCTGCTTACTTGGTTGTTTGGTTGGTTGCTTTGTTGCTTGCTTAGTTTGTAGCTTTCTTGGTTGCTTATCTTTCACCCCATAATGCACTTACCATGTTTTTGGAGTATTATAATTTCAAGACATTCAGGAATTTGGGGGACCAGTCAATATGTGAATATAAGTTTTATTTTTAACAGAATTTCACAAATGCAGACCCATTTAAATAACATCATAAATCGATGAGAATGATAAAATAGTTACCCCTATTATTCCCATGAGCACTTTTCAGGTAAAAAAATAACAATCTCATATTTCATACAATGCCACAAGCCAAATATAGTTTGCCTGAGTCTAAGTCCAGGTACCCCCATCAATGAGGAATCTTGAATTCAGAGGCAAGTAAATGCTTGCCCAAGATTAAGCATCATTATTCTTCATCAAACAACCTTCTCTGAAACTGAAAATTCTTTCCCACTAAGCTAGTGTTAAATTCCTTTCATCACCAACCCAGCTGATGATGTCAAGCCTTATCTTTTGTTGTCATCGAAGCTGTCATTGTGATCATCATCATCTTCCTCCTCCTTCTTCTCCCTTCTCCTCTCAGGCCTGAATTCAAATACACGAGAAAGAGTAAAAGGGCCAGAGGAGGAATCGCAAAAAGAAAGCATTCTGATAATAAAACACCTTGCCACATGAAAAGGTCAAATGAGTGCTTGGTTTCAGTTTGTAATAGGCTTCAATTTGAACAACCCCAGCCATGAAATACCAAGCAATTTTCTGACCTTTTTAGCTGTGGCTACAAGCACTTTGGTTCTTGGGACAGTTTATGTCTATATTTGACACTAACTAAAAGAAACAAATTGTTTCTAGGTACTTTGCTCCCGTGATACAAAATACAACCCATGTGCCTGAATGGTGGAGGCTGACAGTTGCTTGGGGGTTCTGTCCATTTCCTTCATTTCGCTTTAGCCCTCAAACATTGAAATTCACTTTCTAATCTGTATTGCCCCATCTTAGGAATCTTATGGGAGATGGGGTTTACTTTCCATATGAGCTGAGAAAGCAAGACATTCATATCCCATGCTCCTCATAGGGAATAAGACCTGGTCTTCGTCAATCAGTTGACAGTGCCCTGACTGGTCTTTGAGTGAAAACCTAGAGATAGAAATAAGCAAAAATAAGAATCCATTCCAGAAGTAGCATCAACAATGGCGGCAGAATTTTATAGTTTCTAAACACAGAAAAGTCAAGGAAGAGCACCCATGCCTAGTGGCAGTCATAGTATGAGGCACAACACGGTCCCTAGACTGTCGTGTCTTCACAAATCAGTGTTTCACAAGAGTTTATCAACGGTGCTATCTGTACCCTGTTTTCTCTTGCTTCTGTCCTCATCCTCAGCCAGGATGTCCAGATTTCACAGCAACTATGTGACTACAGCTATATCATTTTTTAAAAAATGGATGTGAAAACAGTAGCTGAAATGCTTGAGAAGAGGACCAACAGAAATGAGGGGGTGTGAGAGAAAAATAATGAAGGTAAGAAATAGGATGGCACTATATTGTATACAATCAGAAACAGTCAACATTTTTAGACTAATTTCAGGAATGCACTCTTGTTTATGACAAACAAAAGCAGCTTATTTGGGGGGGGAGCAATAAAGGGGAGTTTTTGAGTTATAGCTAGTCACAGGTAGAGGAGACAGCACAAATGCCTGTGATCACATTTCACAGCATCTAAGGCAAAAACAAGGCGTAGGCTGACTTCCTGCCCATATTTAGATCCACCTGTAGATATCTCTATCTCAGTCAGAGACGACACCTCTGAAAACCCACAATGGTCTGTCTCCATCTCTTGCTTCTTCCTAGCACCTGTTTCCAGATATTTCCTGTTTTCTTTGATAATGGTTATTCACGTGAATCTCCCTTCCTCCACACTCCCAGTGGCCAAACTTAGGGCACGGATTTAAAACTTCCTCTGTGCGTAACTGCTACTGTATATTTTAACTGGACTACCTGTCTCCAGTGTATCCTGTGCCAAATTAATCTTCCCAAGACATTGCCTCATCATTCTCCATGTCTAACGATTGCCTGTGGGGTGGAATCTAAACTGTCCAGCGTGACATATGAGACCCCCTCATGATGCCTTCCTGCTTCCTATCTTTACAATTCAGTCGCTACATGCTTTTATTCAAGACAGTTATACTAGATCAAGGAACTTTTCTCATTCAGTCCTGAGAATCAGGCTAAGTTTCCTATGCGTGCTGAGCAGGTGCTGAAGCACTGAGCCCAGGTAATATATTCTTTAAATATGTCCTGACTTTAGGGGAGCTGGAAAGTTGCCACCATGGTTAAGAACACTTGCTGCTCTTGCAGAAGACCATGGTTCAGTTCCCAGCACCCACATGGTGGTTCGCAGCTATCTGTTCCTCCAGTTCTGAGGGTTGCCTAACACCCTCTTCTGACCTCCACTGGCACCAGGCATGCACCTGATGTACATACAAGTATGCACGCAAAACAGTCCTACAAATTAAAATAAATAGATGTCAAAATCTTTCATTAAAAACTAATAATAAACAGCAGGAATGCTGGGAGGTGGCTTGGTGACTAAAGGTGCTTCCACCAAGTGTGACAACCTGAGTTCAATTCCTAGGATCCACATATCGGGAGAAAAGAACCAACTCCTTCACATTGCCTTCTGGCCACACATGTTCTGTGACACATATGTTTACTTATAGACATACGCTGACATACACAAAATAAACAAGTACAATCAAAAATGTTTTTCAATCCAAGGAAACAAAAGATATAGCTTATTTTAAATAAGAAATATAGAAATTTAAAAATCATATAGACAACTGCAAGATTTTTATGCCTTCAACATTATAGTAACCTATACTAAAGATAATCATCATATAAAATGATTATTATATGCCACACTGTACTCTAAGTATTAGTATTGTCTATATAAACATTACAGCAATTTCATAAGGTGAGTGTTAAAGTCCCATTTACATAAAGGAAAAGAAAGCACTGAATGACTTAAAAATGTATTCAAATGCATTCTGCCAATAAATGCAGAGAGAAAAAAATCAACCACCAAGAAGTTGGTTTTTAAATAAAGGGAGTATATTCTTAAAATAAGATCACTGTATGAGTAAGGGAACTATATAAATATGTTATTTTGTGACATATGTTTTAAATCAATTCTAGAAGGAACAATATTGCCAGTGTTAGTTTCCTACAAGAACCTTACAGACTGACAATGTTCCTTGCAAAGCTTAAGCTGCTCATAAAACTTGTTATGAAATGAATTGTAGGACTCACTTCCTAAGAATTCCATTCCATATCATTTAGTACCTTGTGCTTTTATTAAGCATCTGAGGGTTGATGATAGAAGAGATACAACTGGCCTCTGAATGTAACTGAGAAAGCCTCAGAGAGGTAGCCACTATGTGGCGTCCTAATCAGAACCCATGGGTCTTCCTCCTTCTGGCTCCTCCACTCACCTGCTGCAGGTCTAAATATTTACCTTGCCCACCACCCTCAGATGTGTCATCTTCTAGTAAAGAATGATGGAGCTGATGACCTAAGCTGCCACTGAATAGCCACCTTACCAACGTGCTACTCCAGCAAAACCAAACTGCTTTCTCACGGTGCTCACATTGCTCAATTGATGGTGCGTGCCTGAAGCTCTGTTTTGGGAAGGAAGCCAAGGTTCTATTTCAAAGGAGAAGGGAAAATAAGACGATCATTTGAAGATGTGTTGTGTGACTGTGAAGGGGACCAGAAATAAGTGTTCAAGGTGTTTTATAATCTCGGCAGAGACATACAGATCTGTCATGCCTCATTCAAACCGACTGTTTCACTACTCAATCTGTCCCTTTAACCTTACTGGAATTATCCCTCTGGCTCCCCTTCAAAGGCCCCATAAATACTCTCTCATTGCTTCTTCCTACATGCCACTGTTTATATTTCTAATAAATAACTGCTTCTTTCTGCTTTGTAATGAGCAGTAGCTTGTCTGCCACCCTCTCTTTCTCAAAGTAAAGGGCACTGGATTACTATGCAGATTTGGTGGAATCACAAACCGAACATCCCCATCAGAAGCTAGAAATACAGCTGCTGGTTGTTCCAGCCTACTCAGCTCTAAAATTCTTGACTCCCAGGGTAAAATGCTATTAAAGCACGGCTAATGGGGATAATGGGCAAAAATGCTGAGACAGGGTTCAGCACCGTGGACAGCTCATAAGGCGGCTCTGTCTTCCTTCCTAGTTCTGTACAACCAGCCAGGCTTTCCTCCTAGCCCTTGTAAGGATAGTTCAAGGACTCCCCATCCTCTCCAGCAAGAGGGAACGCCTTGTCTGTTCAGGTCAGCTTTAATGCCCAGCTGACCTCAGCACAGTGTCAAGAAAATGTTGAGTCCATACTATGGGTCAGAGTACTAGATTTCGATTCTGGCTTCCCCCACTTAGTGGCTGTATAGGATGAGGTAAATTGCACAGTATCCTAGTGCCTCAGTTTTATAAAAATATAGTACCTACTTCAATGAGCTTTAGTGAATACAAAGTTACTTTCATATAGTGCTTTTCACACCCTTGATATAGGCTAGTGCTCAGTAGAAGTGAGCTGTCAGCAGTTAACAGCTACCTAAGGACCAACAAGCAGCTGTGTTGATCAAATACCCACAGGAGTTTTAGGAAATATCTTTTATTTCCTCAACTGCTGGATAAGACCGTTCAAACAGAGCAAAACCTGAAATATTCTTTCTAATTTCTTAGTAAGTTCTTTCCTTTTTAACTTCTGGACTTTGTCCAGGTTTTTGTTGTTGTTGCTGTTCTTATCTATTTTTTAGTCTTTCACAACTTCATATATATGTAATATACTTTGATCATACTCTCTTACCCCCCCCAATGAACCCCTCCTCCCCAAGAAGTAAGTGCCCCTCCTTACTTTGTATCTTTTTTTTTCTTGATATCCTACCATCTTTAATTATGGTTGCTTACATTACTGGGAGTGTGAAATTACTTACTTGAACAAGGACAACTTTTTATGTATTTTTTATTTAAAAAATTTACTTTTCATTTTACATACCATCCCCAGTTCTTGCTCCCTTCTCTTCTCCAACCCCCCTGCTTCCCCTTTCCCAAGGCCTTCCTTGGGGAGTCAACAAGGTCTGGCATACCTACTTTTGGAAAGACCAAGCCCCCCCCATATCAAGACTGAGCAAGGTATCCCACTTTAGGAAATGGGCTCCAAAAAGTCAGTTAAAGCAACTGGGATAGGTCCTGGTGCCACTATCAGCCCCACCCCCAACAAATCAAACCACAAAACTGTTATCCACATTCAGAGGGTCTAGTTCGTTCCCATGCAGATTCTCCAACTGTCAGTCCATAGTCCATGAGCTCCCACTAGGTCTTGTCAGCTGTCTCTGAGGTTTTCCCCATCATGCTCTTGACCCACCTGAACAAGTGCAACTTAACAGAGGCAACAGCACTGAGGAATGCGACTTTCCATCCCCAGGAAGCATCAACTGTTTATAACTCCTCAGGGAGGGGTAGCTTTGTAAGGTCTTCCCTTATCTATGATGGGATCCTAGGGGGCCCATTCCTGTGCATGTCTTATGCAAGTAGCCACCACAACTCTGAGTTCAGAGGTGAAGCAGCCATTTCATATCCAAAAGACAGTGCTTCACAGCACTCCCTCCCATACTTTTGCTCTTACACTTTTCCCACCTCTTTCCCATGCTGTTCCCTGAGGTTTCTGGGAGGTCATACAGATGTCCTCTTTAGGGACAAGCACGTGATAGTCACTCCCTCTCAACACTCTGGTCAGAGAGGAGTATTCTCCTGAACTGCCACCCATTGTAATGGAAAGCTTCTCTTGTTTGATTATTTCATATGCTCTCAGTAGCCAGAGTTTACAGGATCTGGGTTCCTGGATACCACATTCCCCAGTCTTTATTTCAAACTCCTTGCCTTGCCTTTACTCTCCTGAACTATCGATGGCCCAGGGGATAAAGGGCATAAGGATGTCAACATGCTCTAGCCTGGGCTTTCTTCCCAGTCAGAAAGTCCAGCTGCAGCCTTGATATTCATTCGTAAATAAGAGACCCTCCTAGGAGAGGAAGCAGAAGACAGCAGTGTCTCCCATCCACTGCCCTGCTCTCTGCCCTCCATCACAATCTTCCTGGGAATCTGTAGTCATTCATTTCAATAACCTCCGTTTGTGGCTTCAAGTGTGTGTATAGTTTTGCATATCTCAGTTTTCTGCTGAACCTTTCTTACTGAGTATTCCTGAAACAAATCCCCGACACATCCTCTGGGCAGACTTGTTTATGAGTTTTCCATTTAATCCCCAGCGACTTTGCACAAGTGATTTTAGAAGTGTTACAAACCCAAACAGTTTCCTGACCAGCTGCAGGTTTTTTTTTTCACATGAGATCATGGCTTTAAATCTCAAAATCACAGCATAACTTGTTATTAATAGCAGGGGATTTCAGCTCAACGCGGTTCTCGGATCGGCTGCTAGAAATGCAGGTTTGACATCCTCTAGACTGTGAAATTAAAAGAAAAAAATCCTAAAAGCGCGAGCATTTCCATTCCATTAGAACTATAGCTTTCATCCTTTCTCTAGCATCTCATAGCATCCTAGCCCTGAGGTCCAGCATCAGTGTTTGAAGGATCCTGGAACAAGGACCTCATCCTTTTAACTTCCGCATCAGTGTTAGTATCCCCTGCGGACTTGTATTCCTCTCCCCCTTGCCCCTGCAATAAGAAGAGTATTGTCCCTGTTTGGGTGGTGCTGGAATTGTTCGCAAGTTCTTGCTTTGGCCAATGGAATGTTAACAAAGACCATGCCGCCATAACAGAAACTGTGTCCACGCAGTTGGGGCTGAGCTCTTGGGCTCTTTCACCAAACTCCCGAAGTGCTGGTCCCCTGGACCTAGAAGGAAGATGAGACCTGTGGTGAACAGAACTCCCAGCTCCTTCCAGACCTGTCACAGCCAACTCACGGCCGACCCAACTCATGAGCTAATTACTTTATCTCGTCATTATCCCTTAGGAGCCCGTTTGCTTTCTAATGGGAGACGGAAAGGGGGTGAATCCAGGTGGGAGAGGAGGAGGGGAGGAACTGGGAAGAGTACAGGGAGGGGAAACCATAATCAGGATATATTTTATGAAAAACAAAACCTATTTTCAATTTTAAAAAAAAAAGTAGCAGCCTATTGCCATGTGTCATTGGAATTTTCAAAGTCACTTGTTGCAGCATATTATGGCTATGGTCAAGTTTTAACGAACGAGTGTTTGGACTGTAGGACTACCGTTTACTGACTTCTTATTGCCTAGAGATTAACAAGAGAGGAGCCAGGCCATTTGCCACCAGAGATACAGTCGTTTGCCTCCTGCCGAGGAGAGTGCATTAGAGTACATGGCCACATCAGAAAAGTTATGCAGCTGTGATTTATAATCCGCTATTACATAACACCATTCAGACTAAAAGAGAAAATTGTCCAATTTTTTTTTATTTTTTAAAACAGCCTTGTAGTTCCAACCAGCCTCAAGCGCGCCAGCTAGCTAGTCTAGGATGACCTTGTCCTCTTGATTCCCCCACCTCCACCTCCTGAATGCTGGGGTTATGGGTGTGTGCCACCCTGCTCAGCTCTTCAATCTTGTTTTCTACTCTCCTTTCCTGACCTTGTCTCTATTGCACAGATAAGAAAATTCCCTTCTGCGAAGGACAGAGCTGTCCCGAAGTCGTGCTGTGCTGAGGGGGAAAAAAATCTAATCTCTGCTGTAATAAAAAGCCTTAGAATTTATAAGAATCAAGAATTCCCAATAAGCATATAATTGAACTTGTTTTTACTGCCGTGGTAGAACTGGGCTGAAAATTAAAAATTCATTACCTAGTGCAGTTTACAGAAGCTGTGTTTCAGCTCTTTGGAAAAGGGCTCCCAATTCACTCAATTTAACAAACAGAAGAACACAAACATTACCAAACCAGGTCAGATCCCCAGGACCTTAAGCACAGAGTTCTCTGACAGCTGAAAACGCAAAGCTGTCCTTGATGAAAAGTTAGGTTGCAAGCAAAAGACCCCTCCCTGGCTCTTAGGAAATCATCCTGGATCTGTCATTCAAGCAGATCTCTGATAGAAGTAGCTGTACCAGACTTGCTCTCTCTCTCTTTCTCTCTCTCTCTCTCTCTCTCTCTCTCTCTCAATCTCTCTCTCTTTCTCTCCCACACACACATATACACGCACACACACGTAAGTGCACACAAGCGTGCAAGTGCCCACACATGCACATACACAAACTATAAAACTAGGGAAGTAGAGGGTCCATTTTCACATTGGGCAGTCTTCCTTGGCACAATTTTCTAACCTACAATCAGAAATCCAAGCAGTGTGGAGATGCCACAAAGTTGGGGTGGCAAAGATGAAAGTTCAAGGCAGTGGGGATCCAGTCTGTTTGGATACTCACCTGCCTGGACCTGGAGGGAGGGGGGAGGAACTTGAACTTCCCACAGGGCAGGAAACCCTGACTGCCCTAAGGGACGAAGAGGGAGGAGGAGAGGGAGTGGGGGGAGTGGGAGGGTGTTGGGAAGAGGGGCGGAAATGGAAACTTTTATAATTTAATAAAATTTACAAAAAAAAATAAAGAAAGTTCAAGGCAGCTAATGGATCAGGAACCATGAAGCAGGGCACTGAAGAAACACCTAACAGCCTGCCCAGAACTCTCAATCCAAAACTGAGCCTACATACTCAGTATAAGTATGAGAATAAGCATATTCTCATAAGCAGAATATGACCCCACATGAGGTCTTTCAGGGAATGGCTACAATCAGCTTGAGACCAGACCAGAGGCCCTAGAGTTAAAGCAGTGCTAGAGAAGGAGGCTAGCCCAATGGAAAAGTTTTTAACACCTCATTAACTTCTCATACCACACACTGACACACCAGAAAGGCTTTCTCTTAGGAATAACAGCCATAGGTTAGGATAAGGTCTACTCTCTACTTAGTTTAACAAGGCCCTAAACTAAACCCTGGAAGGGCTTGGAGGAAACTGCTTACAGGTTGAGTCCCAACAAACCAGACAGGCTTGGAAGTCACGGAGGCCTTTTCCACATGGCACAAAATGTATACAACCAAGTCTACATTATTTAATTATTTCATTATGTGCCAAAGAAAAACAAGCTATCCTCAGAAGGTGTTAAAAGAATTCAATGTGTCTACAATATAGCATCAAAGAGTCTTACTTACATGATACCATATTTAGAGGACCCTGAAAAAGAAGAGGCAGGAAGAATGGAAGAGCTGGAAGACAGAGAGAAAGGCTCCCAGATGCCGCCTACTAAGCACAACACAGCCATGGTTGTGCTTATAAGTGCTCACAGCAGCTATGCCTATAAGCACTGGGCTCACACAACTCTTGCCCTCTTAATAACCAACTGCAAAGAAGAAAGGTTCTCACAGGGGTAGCACTACTACTTACTGTTGCTCTGTTGGCAACAAACAGATTCTCAGGGAGAAGAAGACAAAATATCCAGTAGTATATCCATGGGTGAGTCCATTAGGCTCAAATGCGTTCATTCCAAGCTCAAAGTCACACAAACAGCCCTCCTACTACACTCCATGAGACACTAAACAAAACAAAAACTACTAAAAAGGAAAGGAGGTTTGTAAGAAAGAAAAGTAACTGGTAGGGAAGGGAGAGAAATAAGAAGAGATTAGAACCATGAACAGAATACACTATATACATGTATGAAGTTGTCAAAGAACAAAATTTGTCAATAAATAAGTAACATTGAAAGAAAATGTAAAAGCATAATGGTGAACAACGGAAACAGTAAAGAGACACTGGCACTTGGACATTTGCTCTACAGAAATGCAAACTTACTTATGTGCACTTAAGAGCATGAATACTGGGACTGAAAAGACAGCTCAACAGTTAACAGCACTGGCTACTCTTCCCAAAGACTGGGGTTCAATTCCCAGTATCCATTTGGAGGCTCACAACCACCTGTAACTCCAGTTCCAAGGGATCCCATTCCCTCCTCTGCTCTCCACGGGCACCAGGCACACACATGATATATTTACATACATGCAAGCGAAACACCCATGCTCATAAAATGAATGAACATGTAATACAGCTCTCTGTATAATTACCAAATTCTGAAACATTTGAATGTCCTTCAGAGGCTGAATGGATAAGGAAATTGTCATGCATACATACACGCAATGTCACTCAGCAATAAAGAGAAATCAGTTCCTGATAATAGCACCAAGAGTGCCTCTTAGAGGCTTGATGCTGGGGACACTAGTTTTTAAAGGCTGACAGTGTCTGGTTCCATTTACATCAGGTTTGTAGAAAGGCAAAACCAGGAGAGAGCAGAACAATGGTTGCCAATATTCACAAGTAGGGAGAGTCTAACTAAAAAGAGCCTTGGCAGAAAGTTTCCTAGGACAGTGGCTTTTGCATACATGCCCGGGGTTTGTAAAGACCAGAAGAAGTCATTAGACACTCTTGAACTGGAGTTATTAATGGTTGTGAGTCTCCATGTGGGAGCTGGGATTCAAACCTGGATCTTCTGGAAGATCAGCCAATACTCTTAACTGCTAAGCTATCTCTTCAGCCACAGTATATCCTGATAGTAGCATTTACACAAATTGATAAATGTATTTAAACTGATAGGACACACAAAAAAAACCTAAATTTAACTGCACATTAAACTTTAAAATAAGCATGAAGTCTGAAGGGAAATAAGATACAAATGAAATATTTTAGGCATATTCGTTTTAAAGCACTGAACAAGAAAAAACTATCATACTGCACCAACCCAAAAGTTTGCAAAAGGTTATAAGCAGACTATGCCCAGGAAAGCAAACACAACTCACTGTTAAATATGTGAAGGGATGCTGAACTCACCTCTCACTCACCAGACTAGCAAAGATCAAGAACTAGGAGACTGTGTCAAGTTGCTATTTGAGTTTATGTTGCTGGTGGAAGGTAAATTGCCGTGACTTTAATGGAGATCATCAAACAGTTTAAATAGATACACATGCCAGTTCACTGAACAAATCTACCTGTTTGTAGCTTTTATTTGTGTGTTTGCATTTGTGTCTGTGTCTCTATTTCTGTGGGTGTGTGCCATGTGTGACTGGGTACCCATAGATGCCAGGAGAAGGCATAATATCTTCTGGAGTTGGAGTTATAGATGGGTGTGATTTGGATGATGTTGAGTGCTCAGAACTGAATTTTGGGGTCTTCAGGAAGATCAGCAAGTGCTCTTAATCCTCTGAGATGTCTCTTCAGCCCCTGAACAAATCTACTTCTAAAAATCATTCTGTAAATATGCTTCACATGTACAATGACCTAGGAACCAGATAACGTTTTATCAAAGTTCTTTTGATTAGTTTGATGTGGGAGACAGCCTACAGGCTGTCAGCACCTTGCTGGCTAAACAGAGGACAAGGTATATAGCGCAGTAGAACACAAAGCAGCTACTATAGCGAAAGACTTTGAGTTCTGAAATGACAAGTTTTACATATAGTACGTTTTCTGTTTGATTGGTGCATATTCATTTAACATAGTGCTAGATTTCATATGGACCATATACTCACCTCTCTTCTCTCTCTTTTTAGTCTTCCTTTCTTCTTCCCATTAATCTCTACCCTTCCCTTAGAGTCTCCTCTCAACTTTGAAATGAAGCATTAATTGCATAATGTTAAAAGAAAATACACCGAGGCAGTCTATTTAAAATAAAAATAGATCAAGGATTCCCAAGCCTCCATAAGTGGAATAAGACATCCTTGGAACAATGCATGGGAAGCCCGTTGCACAGGTTGCCACTGCAGAGGACCTGGCTGGCTGGGGATCTGGGGGAAGAAGGGAAACGTGTTAAATGCATCCTTTCATTACTTCAAATTATGAGCCATGAAATTGAATGACCTGTTTCTAAGTAAATGAAAATTTTAATCTATCCAACCTCTTGGGAAGCAAAGCATTCTGGCCTAGATGATTGGACATTGATCCTTTCCTCGCTGACACTCCTCATGGTATTATAGCCACAAATCCCACAAGACAGGGATCTACATAAGCCTAATCCTACCAACTATCCTTCTCCCTGTAAGGCCAGCTACACTACAATGGCTCCAGTCCATAAAAGAATCCCCGTCCACTGAAGACATACACGTACTGCGTATTTTATTAATCAAAGTTTGACCCTCTGCTACAAAGGCTCATTCTCCCATTTTTAATTAACCTATGTAAGGTTAATCATTCTTTTTTTGTTAGAAACAACAAACACTTTGAGTCTAATATGAGCTGCTAAGTTTTAACCTAAACATCTACTCTTGACTAAAATTATTAGAGGCTTTGCAGACGCCGCTGTCCTCTCTCACCGCTTGCTGCAGCCATGGTCAACCCCACCGTGTTCTTCGACATCGCGGCCGATGGAGAGCCCTTGGGCTGCGTCTTCCTCGAGCTATTTGCAGACAAAGTTCCAAAGACAGCAGAAAACTTTCATGCTCTGAGCACTGGAGAGAAGGGATTTGAATATAAAGGTTCTTCCTTTCACAGGATTATTCCAGGATTCATGTGCCAGGGTGGTGACTTCACACGCCATCATGGCACTGGTGGCAGATCCATCTACGGAGAAAAATTTGAGGATGAGAACTTCATCCTGAAGCATACAGGTCCTGGCATCTTGTCCATGGCAAATGCTGGACCAAACACAAACGGTTCCCAGTTTTTTATCTGCACCACCAAGACTGAGTGGCTGGATGGCAAACACGTGGTCTTTTGTTGTCAATGGGAGCGGCGGGCTGCGTTCCCGCCTGGATCCTGGCTAGCTTACCCCCGAAATAATTACATGGAAACTGTATTCATTTTAAACACTGCTTGGCCCATTAGTTTCAGCCTCTTATTGGCTAATTCTCGCATCTTGATTAACCCATTTCTAATAATCTGTGTAGCACCACGAGGTGGTGGCTTACCGGGAAGGATCTTAACCTGCGTCCATCTTGGAGAGGAGAGCTATAGCCTCGCCTGCCTCTGCTTTCTTTCTCCCACAATTCTGTTCTGTCTTTCCCACCTATCTATGTTCTGATCTATCAGGCCAAGCAGTTTTCTTTATTAATTAACCAATGAAAGCAACACCCACCTACATCAGTCTTTGGAAAGGTGAAAGAAGGCTTGAACATTGTGGAAGCCATGGAACGTTTTGGGTCCAGGAATGGCAAGACCAGCAAGAAGATCACCATTTCCGACTGTAGACAACTCTAATTCTTTTGACTTCTTACCCACCAGATCATTCCTTCTGTAGCTCAGGAGAGCGCCCCAGCCCCATCTGCTCACAGTACCCTGTAATCTCTGCTCTCACTGAAGTTCTTTGGGTTCCATATTTTCCTCATTCCCCTTCAAGTCTAGCTGGATTGCAGAGTTAAGTTTATGATTACGAATAAAAACTAAGTAAGAAAAAAAATAAAATTATTAGACTCCAAGTTATATGGATTAATAATAATAATAATAATATAACTAAAATTTATTGAGCATGCAGAAAGCACTTAGTACATGTGCTCAGTCTTTGGGTAGATCCTTCATCTGACATACCTCATGTACAATCGTTTAAGGTCATATAGCTTTGGGAGTGGGTCATAGACTGGAAGGAAATAAAAGTGCCTTAACACACATGCATGGGCACATATACACACTCATGAGATGCCATTTCTACTATAAAAAGATTGGGGCTTAGAGCTGTCAGTTTGCATAAACATTTATCTCATTAGTGACAAGCTGAAGAGCCCCAGATTCATGTCTAGACAGGTTGACTCCAAAGCCCCATGTGCAACCATTTATCTGAAACAACCCCTAATTGTAGAATCTACACTGGAGAAGGAATGGAGGTATTCTATCAAACTTCCCTCACCATAATGTAAGCGCAGACACACACACACACACACACACACACACACACACACACACACACACTGTTCCACAGTTATTCAGCCTCACTAAGTGACAGGGAGCTCACAGTCACCCAAGGCATCCCAGTCCACGCTACAACAGCTCTGATTCCCTTCATTCTGTGGAGACCAAACTGTTTCCCAAACATTCACTTTCGATCGTTGAAACAGCACATAGCAGGCATCCTGATTCCTCATAGGAAGGCCTTAGCAGGTTGAGGATCTGGCTGCTTATGGCAGCATTCGTGTCTCGTACAGGTAAGTGTTAGGACTCTTCCTGGAAGGATTTGTGGGGTCTCCAAAGCCCCTCAAAATCTCAAAGGCCCTCATTTCACTCTCTCTTTAGATTTCTAGATTTTATAGATCAACTCTCCTGAAGTGTAACCAACCCATAGTAAAACAAACAGAGCTTAAGTGTGATAGCTTTATGAGTTTTGACAATCCACACAAGCTCGTAAAACCCACACTTCTGTAGAAATATGTACTATCCCATATCGACTCAGGGAGTTCCCTGGTGGTGTTTGTTGTAGAGTAATCCCTGTTCTCATTGCTACCACTATAGATTCATTTCTTTCCTATACTCGCACAGTAATTTTGAGCCTTGGTTCTCTTGTAATTGGTTTTTTAGTTGCATCCATGTTACTTTAAGTGCAAAAGAATTTTACTTTTCTATCCTTTTGTCTACTTATATAATTATTTATTTGTATTCTCAAATATAAAGAAACATCAGAATTTGGTTTTCTTAATTCTCCAGTTCATCAACATTTGACTATTTCCATGTGGGGCTATCCTGAAGAGTTAGTATAGACATTGTTTGACAAATTGTTGTTTGAGTGTATCCTTTGTTTTTCTTGGATAAATACCCAGAAGTAGAATAAATGAGTTCTTGGAAATGGGTGAATATTTAACCTTTAAGGAAGTGGAATTAAAAGCATTGAGACGTCCCACTTCTCACCCATTAAAATAGACATAGTTTAAAAGATTGATGACCCAGAGGACTGTCTCGCATGGGAAACCCCACTCCTTCACAAAGGATCAACGAGTTGCACATTGAATGCAGGGTGGGCTGACCAGCTCCAGATGGTGCTATCCCCATGGTTCTAGAAACTCAGGGTCCACTCGTTCATCCAGTTCACTTTGTCCTGCTCTTCCTGAGCTTGCCACATTTCAAATACTTTTGTAAAAAAAGATTTCATATTTAATTATGTGTCTGCGTGTGCCTTTGTGTGGGTATGCGTACGTGAATGCAAGTGTCCGTGGAAACCAGAAGAGGTCACTCAATTCCCTGAAGCTGGAACTATAGGAGGCTGCAAGCCACCCTGCATGGGTGCCGAGAAGAGAACCGAGGTCCTCTGAAAGCACAGCGCACACTCTTAACTACCTAGCCGTCTCTCCAACCCCTGAACACTTTTTCACACTAACTGCTGCTGAACATTCTTTCCAACCTGTTCAGTTCAAATGACTTTTACAATCCAAATGCTAAGTGTAATTTTTCCAATTGGATAAAATTTGTAGCCAATCATATTTGTTCCAGTTATAAGGGGGAAATCATTTTTCCATCAAATCAAAGAAAACTCGTAAGAAAAACAAATTAAAATGTTTGTAAAATGTCTATAAGGTATAAGAAAAACAAAAACTGCAAAGAAAGACAGGAATGTAAGTTATTAGCCACAAGACGTACATTGATTGCATTTTAGTCCAGAAAACACCCTAAATAAGATCTTGCTGATTATCACATCTACAGTGTTAGTTACATATTATAAGACTTCACCCTTTCCATCTGTAAATAATGGAGCAAGTTTAAAGTCAAGAAATGACTTACCCAAGACCACACAATTAAGTTATCCATGTATGACTCAAATCCAAGTGGATGGTTGCAAATTTGTGGTGTTATTCTAATATATTGGCACATCTCACTCTGATTATTTAAATCATCTACAAGAAACCTTTATCCATTTGACAAATTTGCAGTAGACATACAGTTCTCTGAGCCTGATCACTAGAGTTAAAATTCAGTGGGTCTTTTGAAGCATTCTGATTAGCATTTCTTTCATTGTGTTAGCCAGCTACCACAGAGCCGAGAATGGGATCATCAAACTCAAGAGGTTCTTTTCTGATCCTGCTCCAGGTACTAAAGACTCCAGAGCATGGCACAGAAATAATACGGTAAGGGAAAAATGTGAGCTCTGAAAGCAAAGCAGACCTGGGTTCAAGCCAACCACTAGAGCTATGTGACCCTGATAAGGCCACTCCACCTCTCTCTAGGATTCCCGGTGTAGACAACAGGTACAATAACACCTGTCTTTCTGTTATTCTAAGGATTAAATTAGATGACATGTACAGAGCCCACAACAGTTGATGCTCAAGAAATAGCATGTATGCCATCATGACCACCACTACCGTCACATGTGTCGAGCTCATGAACTCATGAGCAGCATTGTCTGCTGCTCTGCAGAGCTGTCTGTCACACATATCCTGGTAGAAAACAGACACTGCTCTGTTTGGAAGCTCCCCTGATCTAGGCTTCAAGTGCTTGGCTACAGTCTCAGGCTACAGAATATCTGTGGGGCTAAGCTCTCTAGACTCAGCCACACGCTCATCCATTGTTTCCGCCCCTGTTCTACACCAGGTGTTAGAACACCTAATAAACTGATACAAATAGGCACGCTTTTCTCTGCGGGGTATACTAACAAATGAACTAGCCTCCTTCTAGCAAGAATTGCTCTCTAGGATCTGTGCATGATAGTCCACTCCCCACAGTTACCACCCTAGGGAGGGAGCTTCTTACTGGACCAAAATTGCATATTTTGTAGAAAGGGCTCCGAAAAGGCATTTATTTGATAAAGTTGTATGTCTGTTTGGATTAGAAACAACTAATAATAGGACTAATAAATGCGGAACTATTGAAATAAAGTTGGATGACAGAGCCCAATATCAATCACAAACACAAAACACAGAATTCAGAGGTTCATTACTTCCTTCCTTCCCGGGGGACAGAGAAGGAAGCAGAAAAACTAAGTGTAACTTGTTTGCTTCTTAAAAAAAAAATCCTTCAAATATATCTAAAGATGCTGTTCTTTAAAAGAAACAGTTATAACACAGAACTCATAGCTGCTGTGACTATATGTATAAGACTTGTGAAAAAAAACAAGCCAGTCAAAACCCCAGCATTAACGGAGGAGGGGCTCATGAAGTCCCACCCCTAACTGAGGAGCTATTGGCAACTGATGGCTATTGGGAGAGAGAGTTAATGTATTGGTTTTCTTCGTGGATATGGTCCCTGAAAGGCTATCCATGCCATGCTCCAGTAGATGGTCCTACACCCGTGTACATATAATCAACACTAAGTAGACTCGGTAGGTTTTCGAAAGGAGCACACAAAGTTAGAAGGGAGAAGTGGTGAGAACAACAGCGGAGGAATTAGACGAGGAGGGAATGTGGATGGATTTGATGAAAACATGCTATATGCATGTATAAAAGTCTCTGAAAATAAACAAATAAATTAAGAAACCTTTATAAAATGCTTTTGCCAAACAAAAAGCCATCTCGTTACAACTGATGGACATTAATTTAGGTGAAATAAGCCAGACATAAGAAGACATGTGTGTTCCCATTTATATATGAGAACTAAAATGTTTTTCAAAGAATGCAGTAGAATGGTGATCATTAGGAGAACAGGGGAAAAGAAGGAAGTCAGGAACATTGGAACATGGGTACCAAGATAGGGTAAATAGGAGTAAGATGTCATGTTCCATAACAGAGTGGGGTGACTGTGGCTTAGAACTTACTGTACTGCTGATGTAGAGCTAGAAGGAGACTTTCAAAGGTGCCAAGGTCACAGAAAGGCTGGTTGTACCAATTTGGTCATTATGCACCATGTTCATGGATCAAAATACCACACTGCACTCCCAAATACACGCAATCACAATTATGTGTCAATTATGAGGAAAAAAGAAAATAGTTTCTTACTTAGTGGGTAAAACTTTCCGTATTTGGTCTCTGATGAGGATTGTTGGATATGATATATATAATCAATAAACTTGAGGTAAAAAAGAAATGCTGTTATTGATGTGTTTTATGATCTCTATACTACTGAACAAAATTATTTAAAAAAATATGACTAATACTTAGTACCAACAGCATGTTCTGTTTGGAAGCAACTTCTCTAGGTACTTTTTATGTAAT
Source organism: Myodes glareolus (assembly GCF_982192425.1). NCBI lineage: Eukaryota > Metazoa > Chordata > Mammalia > Rodentia > Cricetidae > Myodes > Myodes glareolus. The sequence goes on along the minus strand of NC_142034.1, from coordinate 76,168,888 downwards.
AGTTGATCTAATCCTTACTAAAAAGTCATACTATACACATATCAACATATATTACAAGTAAATATGTATCTCTCCATCCGTACATAGAAGCAAAGGTCAGAAGATCCAACAAACAGTAAAATAAAAAATAAAATCAAAGGCTACAAATTCAATTTTTTAGACTGCTTTGACTACGGAAAGAAAAGACGGTCCAAGTGACTCATCAATGTCTAATAGTGTGTTCTTCAGTCCCTAGAAGGTTAAGAATTTCTGGAATAAATTTTCTGAATCTAGACTTTCAGCTATCAATTTTTTTTGACAAAACAAAATAGCTGTGCATTTTCTGAGAAAATTCCATTCAAAGCATACCTTCCCTATTTACAATTCTCTATCATCAGGGCCTGCAACTGACAATACACTCCAATAACAGTGATCTCTACTTCATTGCATTTAACAGACATATTGTGATCAAGCAGCAATAAGTGGCTATTTGCATGACATTTGCTTCTTTCAGACAGCGAACTGGCAGGAATTGGAAGACTCAGAGGTTCAAGTCAGAGAAGACCTCTTTTACAAATGATGAAGGATTTGCAGAGGAACACAGGTGTGGAGAGGCGAAGCTGCACAAAGGGGTGAAGTTGCTGGGCTGGAAAGGTTGTGTTTCCAACACAGGAAATCCATTCCACCAGCAATCAGCAAACTCTGTTTTATTAAAAATGTAATTTCCACAGAACTCTTATTTGCCAACCCCGTTGAAGGTGTTGACATTTGGAGCTGCATTAAGGCCTCTGGTGTCATCCCCAAGCCCTAGAATCTTCCTTGTCTGGCTAAGTGTTTGAGTAGAAGTAGTTTTCTTCTCAAAAACATGCAACCCTTCATAACAGTAACCCTCAGATTATTAGCAGCATAGAAAGAAAGAGGAGGAACTTGGGATCTCTTTTGCAGCCATTTCCATCCTACCGTAGTACTACTAGTGATGACATGCTCACACAGCTGTCTCCAGGAGCCCTGAGATTGGGAGGGACCCACCTTTGGTTTAATGCTATGCTGTTACTAAACTTAAGTTTTTAATACATGCTTTCATCCTAAAGAGCACAAGTTTTTTGACGTTTCAATGGGTTCAACAAATACAGCCGGTCTTGTAAGCCATCCTACTTCCTTCCACATACAAACACACCCTACAAGATATTTTTTCATGACCTCATTATAGCTATGTTTACTCCCTGCCAGGTCAAGATGGAGGACTACTGTTTCAAAGCCAGAATTCAAGACAGGGATCCTGGACGTAGTCCTTCCTCTCCTCATGGTGCAGGAGAATTGTCTGTGCTCTGTCAATCATGTTTTAAATAAATGCTGATTGACCAGGCATGAAGTATAGGCAGGTAAACCAGACAGGAAATACAGGCAGAACAATGAGAACAGGAGAATTCTGGGAAGGAGAAAGCTCTTTCCCCAGTCCTGCCCAGACCACGGAAGAAACAAGATGTGATCTGTCTCACTGAAAAAGGTACCAAGCCATGTGGCTTACATAGATAAGGATAAGGGGTAAATATAAGTTATAAGAACTAATAAGAAGTCCGAGCTAATGGGCCAATCAGTTTATAATCTTCTGGAGACCTCTGTGTGATTTTTGGGGGATGGGGGCTAAATTGCTGCAGGAACTGGGCAGAACAGAAACCCCGACAAGCAGGCCCTCATGCTACTGAATGGCGCCCAATCGGCCCTAATGTTACATCCTCAGGAGCTTGGGTTTTTGCTATCTTCATCTACAGTAATGGGAGGAGGAGGGCATTCACTCCATCACACAGGGTATGACAATTACAGAAGATAAACTATGTCAAGCACTGAGCAGAGGGTCACGCCCTCCAGCAAGTGCTCTTCCTAGATTGATTCTCATAGTTTGAATGAGACAAGGATAGGTGCAAAGCCCCCCACCTCCCCTGTGATGTTGGCCCACCCTCCCAGGTGGAGCCTGCTGCTGTTTAAAGAACTACATTGAGGGAAAGAATCCTGCTATCCTTGTGCTCAAAGCGCAGCCTTGCCCAAGCTTCAGTCACTCCTACACCACCTGCAGGATTTCCACTGTGTCTCCCATTTCTACTAACTTCAAAGACTTATTTAAGTCAATTCATCAAGATGACTAGATTTTATCTTCAGTACAAACTTATATTATTAATGTAAACTAGTACATAATTTCACTGTTTTAAGCTATTGTGGAAAACCAGTATCCCATATTTTAAAATATGTTAAAATGTCCATTCAGGTAACTACCTCTTACATACTGCCAGTGGCACCCTTACTAACTAAGCTTCTTATTCCAAGGGACAATGAACATTCTAAATGCAGTTTATGACCCCCATCTCTCTATCTCAAGCTCCAGAAGAATGAATTAGGAGCAACAGTGTCTCCAGAGTTGTCTGCTGAATAACACTTAGTAAGTGGTAGGAGTGGTAATCCCTTGCAAAGATGCTCATACTGTGGCCAGCAGTCATCTTGAGCCCAGAGAATGCTCAGATCCTAAAATATATGAAATTTTCCTCAAGATGTAGTTGGATAGCCACTTGTATTAAAGGCACTCCGTTTCCCAACTCTCATCAAAACTTATAGGATCTAAGCCTCTGACTACTACAGTATGACCCATTTCTCTCTCTCTCTCTCTCTCTCTCTCTCTCTCTCTCTCTCTCTCTCTCTCTCTCTCTGGACCCATTTTCATTGTTGTGAAGAGACACCATAATCGAAGAAACTTTTTTATTGTTTTTCTTGACCTATACATCTTTGTTCGCTCCCCTTTCATCCCCTCTCCCTTCTACTTTCTCCCATGATCCCCATGCCCTGAATTCGCTTAGGAGATTTTGTCTTTTTCACCTTTCTATTTAGATCCATTCGTGTCATTCTTAGGATCCTCTTTGTTGTCTAGTTTCTCTGGAACTGTGGCCTGTAAGCCGGTTTTTCTTTGCTTTACATCTAAAAGCCACTTATCAGTGAATATATATTATACTGGTCTTTCTGGGTTTTGTTTACTTCACTCAATATGGTTTTTTCTAGCTCCATCCATTTGTCTGTAAATTTCAAGATCTCATTATTTTTTACCGCTGTGTAGTACTCCATTGTGCATGTACCACATTTTCTTTATCCATTTTTTTTCAGTTGAGAGGCATCTAAATTGTTTCCAGGTTCTTGCTTATACAAATAAGCTGAGCACACGTTCTTGTGGTATGGTTGAGTGTCTTTTGGGTATATACCCAACAGCAGTATTGCTGGGTCTTGAGGTAGGTTGTTTCCTAATTTTCTGAGAAGTCTTCGTACTGATTTCCAAAGTGGCTGTACAAGTTTGCACTCCCACCAGCAATGGAGGAGCATTCTCCATATCCTCTCCAGCATAAGCTATCATCACTGTTTTTGATCTTGGCCATTCTTACAGGTATAAGATGAAATCCCCAGAGTTGTTTTGACTTACATTTCTCTGGTGGCTAAGGATGTTGAGCATTTCCTTAAGTGTCTTTCAGTCCTTTGAGATTTGTCTGTTAAGAGTTCTCTGTTTAGATCTGTACCCCATTTTTTAATTGGATTATTTGTTCTTTTGATGTCAAATTTCTTGAATTCTTTGTACATTTAGGAGATCAGTCCTCTGTCCAATGTAGGATTGGTGAAGATCTTTTCCCATTCTGTAGACTGCTGTCTTGTCTTCTAGATCATGTCCTTTGTTTTACAGAAGCTTCTCAGTTTCAGGAGATCCCACTTACTAGTTGTTGCTCTCAATGTCTGTGCTATTGGGGTTATATTTAGGAAGGGGTCTCCTGTGCCAAGGCATTCAAGTGTACTTTCCACTTTCTCTTCTATGAGGTTCAATGTGTTTGGTTTTATGTTGAGGTCTTTGATCCATTTGGACTTGAGTTTTGTGCATGGTGATTGGATATGGATCTATTTTCATTCTTGTACATGTTGATACCCAGTTATGCCAGCACCATTTGTTGAATATGCTTTCTTTTTTCTGTTTTATATTTTTAGCTTCTTTGTCAAAAATAAGGCATTCGTAGGTATGTGGATTGATATCCAGGTCTTCTTTTGGTTCCTTTGGTCCTCCTGTCTTTTTTATGCCAATACCAGGCTGTTTTCATTACTGTAGCTCTATAATAGAATTTGAAGTCTGAAATTATAATGCCTCCAGAAGTTCTTTTGTAGTACAGGATTGTTTTGGCTATCCTGAGTATTTTATTTTTCTATATGAAGTTGAGTATTGCTCTTTTGAGGTCTGTTAAGAATTTTGTTGGAATTTTGAAGGGGATTACATTGAATCTGTAGGTTGCTTTTGGTAAGATTGCCATTTTTACTATGTTAATTCTACTTACCCAAGAGCATGGGAGATCTTTCCATTTTCTGGTATCTTCTTCAATTTATTTCTTCAAAGATTTAAAGTTCTTGTCATACAGATTTGATTGATCACATACTCAGTAACAAAGAAAACTTCAACAGATTAAAAAAAAAACTGGAATAGCCCCATGTATCTTATTGGATCACCATGGCTTAAAGTTAGAAGTCAACAGCAACACTAACTTCAGAAAGCCCAGAAACACATGGAAACTAAACAATGTTTACATGAAACACCAATATGTCAAGGAAGAAATAAAGGGAGAAATTAAAGACTTCCTAAAATTCAATTAAAATGATCACACAACATGTCCAAACTTATGAGACACAATGAAAGCAGTGTTAAGAGGAAGAAAGTTCATAGCACTAAATGCCTACATAAAGAAGCTGGAAAAGTCCCACACTAGTGAATTAACAGAATATTTGAAAACTTTAGAACAAAAAGAAGCAAACTTACCCAAGAGAACTAGACTGCAGGAAATAATCAAATTGAGAGCTAAAATCAACAAAATTGAAGCAAAGAAAACAATACAAAGAATCAATGAGACAAAGAGTTGGCTCTCTGAGAAAAATCAACAAACTAATCAAAAGGCAGAGAGAGAATATCCAAATTAACAAAATCAGAAATGAAAAGGCGGACATTACAACAGACATGGAGAAAATCCAGAGAATCATCAGGTCTTCAAAAACCTATACTCCACAAAATTGAAAAACTTAAAGGAAATGGACAATTTTCTAGATAAATATCACTTACCAAAATTAAATCAAGACCATATAAATAAATTAAACAGATCTATATCTGCTAAGGAAATAGAAACAGTCATCAAAAGTCTCCCAACCAAAAGAAGCCCAGGACCAGATGATTTCAGAGCAGAATTCTACAAGATTTTCACAGAAGAACTAAAACCAATACTACTCAAATTTGTTCCACACAAGAGAAACAGAAGGAACATTGAGAAACTCCTTTTACAAGACTACAGTTACACTGATACCCAAACCACACAAAGACACTATGAAGAAAGAGAATTACAAACCAATCTCACTCGTGACCATGGACATAAAAATACTCAATAAAATACTGGCAAATTGAATTCAAAAACACATCAGAAAAAGCATCTACCATGATCAAGTAGGCTTCATCTCAGATATACAGAAACTCATAAAAAAGGAAAATATTTAATCAGGTTTGTACCGCAATTAATAAAATCCCAGAGACAGATACTGGGGTTCAACCTGAAGGTCAGAAAAGCAAAACAGCCCAGCCACTGGCTCTTTCCTCTACTTCAGTCCAAAATGGCGAACCTGCCTCCAGAAATCCTCAGAATGAGACCGTGCCTGAAAGCTGTCTCCTCCCGTTTTATAGCCCTCTCTAGGGCTGGGATTAAAGGTGTGCACCACTACCACCTGGTTTCTGTGGTGAACTAGTGTGGCTGCTGGGATTAAAGGTGTGTGTCACCACTGCTTGGTCTGTAAGGCTGACCAGTGCGGCTGTTTTACTCTCTGATCTTCAGGCAAGCTTTATTTATTAAAATACAAGTGAACTATCACTACATGGGTTGCTTTCAGTTTCAGAGGTTTGGTTCATTATCGTCATGGTGGGACATGGTGGTGTGCAGGTAAACATGTAACTGGAGCTAAGAGTGAAAAAGGGGCTACATCTTGATCTGTAGGCGACAGAAAGTGGTCTTGGACACTGGGCATGGCTTTAGCATATATGAGACCTCGACGCTCACCCCCACGGTGGCACATCTCCTCCGAAACTTCAACGCCCACCCCCACAGTGGTACATCTCCTCCAACAAGGCCGTACCTATTGCCACAAAGACAGCTCCCAGTCGTGCCACTGTCTGTGAGTTTATGGGGGCCAATTACATTCAAACTACCACAGTCTAATTAGAAACAGAAGTAGCAATGCCAGCAACAGTAATACTAACAACAGATCCCATTCATTTTCTTCATAGGGCCAGAAAACAGTGTGTTTCCCAACATTAGCCCCCTTAAGCCCTTTTACAAATCTATAAGCCAGCTACACTTAAAACCAAAGTCATTAAACTACTCAAGAATGAGGAGATTATGTGATTCCAGAAGCCTGATTCTAGAGACCAGCTCTTAACCACCATGATACATGACTGAGTAGAGAAACAGACCTTGCTGATGGAGCCACTCAAAGGCCCTGCAGGCCTGGCTGTTCTTTCAAAGGACCTGGGTTCAATTCCCACTACCTGTGGCAGTTCACACCCATCTGTAGGCCCAGTTCCAGGGAATCCAAAGCCCTGTTCTGGCCTTACAGTGCTCTATTATTACTACAAAAAAAAAGGATAATTGTGTGGGAGCAAACAGTTTGGACTGGAGAGATGACCTAGTAAGTAAAGTGCTTACTGCATGGACATAAGTATTGACTTTGGATCCACAGCACCCACATAAAAGCTGGCTATGACTATGGATGACTGCAACCCAGCCCTGGCAGATGGAAGATGCAGGAGAATTGATGGGCTCGCTGGCCAGCTGGTACAGTCAATGAAGCACGTCCTGGGCTTTGAGAACCTGTTTCAAACAATAAGATGAAGAGCAACAAAGGAAGGCACCCAGTGTCAACCTTTGGCCCCTGAACAGGCCTGTGAACCTACACACACACACACACACACACACACACACACACACACACAGAAACCCAAGGGGAGCAGTGACAGGTGAAGGCAATGTGCGCTATTAGTCACAGCTCTAAAGGGAAACAGAAAAACCAGAGAGTTGGGCAGCATCCGCACTAAAAAGAGTGAATTATGGTACCTGCTGAAGGCTTCAGGTTGGAGCCTGACGCTCTGTGCCCAGTGGAAGCATTTATCTTATCAGACCCTGAACACAGTGCAATTAACTCCACACAATTATCCAGTTTTGTGGTGGTATCACAGCCCTCCGAGGCCAGAAGCAGGCACTGGATCCCCTGGAACTGCAGTTACAGGTGGTTGTGAGCCACCATATGGGTACCAGGAACTGAACCAGGTCCTCTGGAAGAGCAGCCAGTGCGCTTAACCTCTGAGCTACCTTTCAGTCTCAACAAAGATTTCTAAACAAATAAACCTTTGAAGCTGACTGTTTCTAAGTTTTACTTAATTTTGGCTGAAAGGACTGACTTCTCTGCAAAGGAGATGCTTGGTGTGGGTGAGGAATGATTCTCACAGGTGAGGGTGTAGGAGAAATGGTTGGTCTCCGGAGCAGACTGTGAAGTGGTAAACCCTGGAGTGAGCCCTCTGCCTTTTTCCTTACTGTGAATTTTGCTGTTTGGCCTCTTGGAGGAAAAACCACCCACCAGCCATTGCCCCAGGGCTGGAGCTAGGCTTGGCATTTCAACGATATTCGAAGTTTCTGTAAACACACTGTCAGGCCTATACAAATATAACGAAGCATTTGCATTTGCTTGGCTAAAATAGTCTCCTGTCCACTGTCGGCAAAGGGCTTGGCGGTTCTCTGAAGTGGGTAGATTTGTGGTTCTCTGCTGTGGGTAGATTTGTTACTTGGCTTTTATTTCCTTTGTTCCTCCTTTGCTGCGGTGTGTTTTTGTTTGTTTGTTTGTTTGTTTGTTTTTTGCTTTGTTTGTTTTTGTGTGTGTGTGGCTGGTTGGTTAGTTTTGTTGGTTGGTCGGCTTTTTGCCACAACTTTTGATACAATGTAAATCTGGGTCCCCCATTTGGGATGCTTGGTCTCAATAAAGGAACTTACGAATTGGCTCAAATAGACGCTCAAGGACAATTTTATTCAAATTTGTTTTCTGTCTGCATGTCTTTCCTTTTCCTAACCCTAGACCTAACCCTAAAAGACAAACCCCAGAGTAAGTAAGCTGTAGAAGTCGGGCACTTCCCAGAAGGGGCCAGCGTAGGAGAGGAGGAGGAAAGCCATGCTCTTTAAGCTGGCTTGGAGGTTAGACACATGGCTAGCAGGCAGCCACAAGGAAGGAAAGGATGCTATAGGGGAAGCATAAGGACGCCCATGTCGGAGGGAAAGTCCTAAGTATTAATAAAGACATTCTTAGAAAAAGTTACATACCTCTAAAATAAGACGACCGAGATGAACTTGATCTCTAGCATTTTAAAGCATCTATTTTGTTTTCCCTCCGTCTGTCTGGGAGCTCTCTATTTCTTCTCAATGTAAAGTCTTTACCAGGGTTGTCTTGGCATAGATCTTCTATTAAGTCGGCCTGAAAACTTGGGGAAACACTTACTTTCCATCTGTCTTAATCTATGTCCGTGTGGCTATGACAGAATGCCACACGCTCGGAAATTCGTCAGCTACAGAAGTGGATTTTGGCTCTTGACCCCAGAAGCTAGAAAGTCCAAAATTCTGGGAAGCTGCATCTGGCAAAGGGCTTGTTGCTGTGACATCCTATTGGGTGATCATCAGGAGACAGGAGAGTAGGGGGAGAAAGGAGAGTGGGGGAGGGGAAGAAAGACTCTTTCGTGAGGATTTGTGCAAAGCCCCTGTGACCGAACTTTAGACACAATCTCCTGTATCCCACGCTTGCCTCATACTCATTACACAATCCGGGATCTTGAATTTAGGATCCTCCTGCCTCGACCTCCCAGGTGCTGGGATTGCAGGCAAGTGCACCCTACACCTGGTCACCCAGTTTATGTGTTGCTGGGGACCAAACCCAGAGCTAGGCAAGCACTCTCAGCTGAGCTGCACCCCAAGCCTCTAACCACCCCTGCAAAGTCCCAGCTCTCCACACTGCCTTGGAGATTCACCTTCCAGCTCACGAGCCTGAACCGACCCGTTCACCCCTGAGAGCAGTTGGTTCTCTGTTCCCGCTGCTTTAGAACGGCTCCCTTCGTTGTTCTTTCTGTCTTCCTTTATACTGGGCTCTGTCTTTCTTTAAGAAGTGTTATCAATAGTTCACATGCATGTCTCAGCCTTCTCTGCCTTGGCCTTCTTTGCATCTCTTTCAGCCTTCCCTGTATCCTATAACATCTGAAATCCATCTCGTGTCTGATTCAATCTTCCGTTGGGTGGACTCAGCTCTCCCTGCTTCCAACCAAGGGTCCCTGCTGTGAGCGCCACTGTGATTTACTTTTCTTTCTCTGTGCCACACAGTTTTTCAAGAAAATGACGACTTCTCCTGTGATCCCATTCAACATAAATCATCTCCTGAATTTTGCATTTGCTCCCCGGGATGTTGAAAAACAAGTCTCTATCAAAGCCAGGTAAGCACGGGGACATTTGTCTTGACCAAACTGGGCAGCCACCACTCTAGTCAAAAAGAAAAAAAAAAAATCTGTGATAGATAGATGCATGTGTTCACAGACTGATGACATGAAAACCTTCTGGAGGTTGCTAACACGAGAACAGAGAGCTCTCTAATATCCTCTAAGCTAACTAAACTATTGAATTGGGTGCTCTTAAGTTGTGTTTATTTGTTTGCTTGTTAAAAAGAGTGTCATTGTAGCTTAGGCTAGCCTCTTTCGAGGTAGCCAAGAATAACCTTGAATTCTAATCTACTTGGCCTTTCCTCTCCAGTGCTGGGGTTCCAGGCTTGCACCACTATCACCCCTGGTTTTATGTGGTGCTAGGGATCAAACCAAGGGCTTCGTGCCTGCTGGGCAAGCACTGTACCAAATGAGCTACATCCCGGCAGGAAAAACCCATACGTTCTCGCCCCTCATACCTCAGAGACAAGGACTCTTATGAATTCTGACAAGGAGCTCCAAGGAAGTGAGGGGTTGCACCTTCCGCTGAGGTTGACCCCTTGCATTCGACCTGAGAAGCTCTCTCACACATTCCTATCGGCACTTTAAATTAAAGTCCTCCTCATCCCCACCCAGAACTGCCGCGGGGTGCCCCTCCACCGTGAAGTTGCCCAAGATTAGCTGCTCTTCTCTAATGTGGTTCTGCCAAGCGCCGCTCTGCCAATTCGCCGTTAGCTCTCGCATTGTGCGCTACTCTGAGTCTTCACGGCTCAATGTGCAGCCAATAGAAGTTTCGTTACTGAAATGATTTGTATTCTTTATTTACACCAAGCCTTCAAGGTTATCTCACAAAGATTTTCTTGGTTTTAGCTTTTGTGCGGCTTTTGTTGTCATTGTTTTGGTTTGGTTAATTTTTATCAAAATTAACTTTTGATAAATACCAAAAGCATAAAATATCTTACTGGTATTTCAGAGGTAATAATCATCTGTCTGGCTGCCCCTTTCCCACGTTTAATACCACACACCAGATTCCTACGGTCTGCCTCGCATTAACATCTGAGGCCCAAATGCTGAGCTTCAAACCTGGCCATTTAGGGCTGTCCCCAGTTACCAAGTGTCTCTGGCTCCACCTGCTGGTCACTCACTGTACCAGCCAGCCACCCGAAAACAGAAATTGCTGAAGATGGGACAGAAAGCTGTTGCAGTGAAGAATGGAAAATCCTTAAGACTCACAGAAGTCAACGCAGGAGATATTTTCCAGGGAAATCTCCCCAATTCCTGGAGCCGTCAATCATTTTCACTGCATCGCTGTGGTGTCTGTCAAACAACCCTGACTCTGGCTTCTCCGTCTTTGGAGAGTTTGTTATGCCATGTGCACTTCCTTCTCTCACAACAGCCCTGAGGTAGACCCAGTTCTAAGGACCTCTGTCAGTCCTACAACTCTTTACTCATGTGCCTCTGACAAGGGGGGGGGGGGCTCTCTTAGGATGAGCCCACTCCGCTGCTCTCCAGCATGGAATCCCATGAAACTATCCATCCCATGCCAAACCTTTCACTTCAACCATGCCAACACGCTGACCGATATGAAGGGCAGAAGCGCCGCTGGCCCCAAGATGGTCTCTGACTCCCTGAGGTGCGGCTAACCCAACCCAAGACATCCTTAAATGTGAAATGCACAATACATTTTGAAAAGTTAGCATGAAAACAGTCCATGGAGTATCATCATTCGTTTCACATTGATTACCTATAGATAGGATCATAGTTTGAATGTATTGAGAAAAATGACAGGCTTTCGGGCCTGAGAGATGGATCTGTGGTTGAGAGCACTGGCTGCTCTTGTAGAGGACCTGAGTTCAGTTCCCAGTACCCACACTGGGCAGTTCAAAACTGTCTGTAGCTCTAATCCCAAGAGATTTGGTATCCCCTTCTGACCTCCATGGGCTCCCGCACTCATGTAGGATACATAACTTCATGTGCACATACACGTAATACACACAAATAAAAATTTAAAAATAAATCTTTTCAAAATTTAAAAACTGCCATCGAAATTCCTTTCACCTGTTTCTTTATACCTTTCCACTGTGGCACTAAAAAGGTTAAAATTGCCTGCATGGCTGACATTGTATTTCCACCAGGCAGCACTAATCTGAACCGTTTCGTGCAGAAAGCACCCAGTTCCCTTATGCAGCCAGCTCCCTGAGTCATCAAGGTTATGCATCCAAGAACTCAAACAATCATACTTCAGGATGACTTAGGAGAAAATAGTGGCACAGAACATTGTCTACGGTTTATCTTACTGTTGCCCAAAGAATGAAACAGAGGAGCCATTTGCAGAACATTTGCTTTGAATTGGACCTTGTAAGTAACTTGGAGATGAATCAAGCACGCAAGATGTTCAGAGTCTATATGCAAATGTGACGGCATTTTCTCCAAAAGATGTGAGCATCCTCAGAAGACGCAGAACCAACTCCCTCCAGATACTGATGGATGATTGCGTATCAGCAGAAGGAAGATCATCTTTATATCTTTTCCATTTATTTTTCCTGCCCTTTCTGTCTAACCCACGGCTACTACGATACCGACATTGATCTTAGAATATTGAAGGCAACCTCCACATGGCGACAGTAACCCGGCCAGGAAACCTTTGCTAGAAGATATATTTAGGAGTGGTGAGCTTAGGCCTGGGGAGACGGTTCGGTGTTTAAGAGCACTTACTGCTTTTTCAGAGGAGTCAGGGTTGGCTTCCAGAACACATCTCAGGAGGTTTGCAACCACCTGTGACTCTAGTTCCAGAAGATCCAATGCCCTCTTCTGATCTCCCTAGGTATCTGCATGATGGTGTGTGTATGTGTGTATATATACATATATGTGTGTGTTTACGTGTGTATATATGTATACACTATATTCTACACACACACAATAAAATATAAATAAATCTTTTTTTTAAAAGAGCTATGAGCTACATGGGAGGAGGCATGACCAAAAATTATAGACACGTGGAATCGGGTGTCACTCAAGATCTACATATGACCAGTATGGTTACAAGAAGACTGGAATTCAAATAGATAAAAATGAAAATATGAGATCTAATTTTTAGCTTAATAGAATATATACCTCTGTGTGTGTGTGTGTAATTTCTTCCTTACCTCAGAGAGTTGAAGTTTACACAACGTTTTTAGGGGCGGTTTAGGAATATGGGGAAATGTCCTTACACGTGTGCATGCCGACTGGACCAGCTATGATTCCTTCTCCGTGACATGCTTCTGTCCGCAGTAATCAGCACTGGTGTACACAGTGCATTCACCTATAGGGACATTCCTTATCTTGAAAATTATTGCAAAAATAATGCCAACTCAGGGGATTCTGAACATTACGGCTTGCTGGCAAGATGGAATACTAAGTGTATAGCCACTTCAAATTGTGTACCTGGGCATCCAGTGATAAACTCAGCCTTATGTGTCCCATCATTATGCCTCAGTTTAGGCGATGTGATCTTTTAAAAACGAACCAGATCGTATCACACCTTGTTTCAAGCCCCTCGGTGCCTTATTGTGCTGCTAGGACCACCAAGTCTCCCCTTTACGGTCCTGAAGAACCTGGACTCTTTTTTCTCCCCAGTTTCACGTCTCTGGCCCATCTCCAACCAGCCACAAGGTCCTTCTTTTAGCCCTCCTGGGCCTGGATTTCACTGTAGCCCTCCGATTGGATGCATTCTGTAACCCCGCCCCTACACTCCTCACGGACAAAAGCCTCTTCATCCAGGAGGATTCAGTTACAAGTGACACTTCTGGCAGAAAGCCCTTCCCTAACCTCTCAGTCTAAACCAGGTCTCCTCCCTCCGTGCCTGGCATCATCTTCCTTTTTAAACCTCCTTGTAACTTATCCTCGTCTCTGACTCTGCATTCCTTACTGGGATTATCCCCTCGCTGCCAGCTGACTACACAAATCCCACCTGGTGTGTAAAAGCTGTGCTGTAAATAGACGGGGATAAGCATACAGTGCTCTAATAAACCAAAGGCAAGTTCTGAAATCATATGTGTAATATAGTTTTAATATTAATAAAATATGGATGTAATTATTTCAAAAAGATAAAATAAAATCAAAAAGATCCAAGATGTGAACAGCAATTAGCTCTTTTTTTTTCATTTATCCAGATTTCCTGCAGTGAACATATCTAAATTTCAGTGAGGGTAGTTTAAATTAGTAATAATTGAAAATGTCCTGGGCTCAAGTCTCAACTCTTTCATTTTTAATTTTTTATCTGTATGTACGTGTGTGTGTGTGTGTGTGCGCAGATGTGTGTGAGGGCCAAAGGGCAACCTTGGGTGTCACCTTCAGTAACACTGTCCACCTCCTTTGAGATAGTCTCTCATTGACTTAGCACTCACCAACTAGGCTAGGACTATTACCTGGCTCAGCCTCAACACAAGAGGAGGAGCATAGTCCTGCCTCAACTTGAAGTGCCATGCTTTGTGCAAGCCCATTGGAGGCCTGTCCCTTTCTGAATGGAGATGGAGGAGGAGTGAACTGGGAAGGGGAAGATGGGGAAGAGGAGGAGACAGGAGGAAAGGAGGGAGGGGAAACTGGTTGGTATGTAAAACAAATGAAAAATGTTATCTAAATAAAAAAATAGGCAAGGCCACTGGCACTGACCCCAGGGATCCTCCTGTCCACCCTTCTCAATGCTGGGATTCCAAGGGGGCTTTTCTGTGGGTTCTGGGGATCCAAACTCATTTCCTCATGTTTGTGAGGCAGGCACTTGACCTTTGAGTCATCTCCCAGCCCTCAAGTCTCAATTCTTAGCAACAGCTTAATCTTAGGAAATGAGAACTCTTCATGAACTTTTTACTATATATATATGATGACAGGCCCTTCCCCTCGAGATCTGAAGACATTAATAGAATAAGTACATATAAATCATGTGTGCTCATGTGGGCCTATGTATGTGCACAAAGGCCAGAGAAGGACATCGGGTGGCTTATTCTGTTGCTCTTTGCCTTATTGCCAGGAGTATTCTTGACTTGATTGACCAAAAGTCCCAGCTACCATCCTGCTTCCCCTTCCCCTAGCACCAGGGATGCAGGCACAGACAGGATATTGGGATCCAAACCCTGGTCCTCGGGCACTGCCAGTACTCTTACCCACCCAACCATCTCTCCAACCCATGTGCAAAATGCTTTTGCGCATTTCAACTTCTAGTCTTGGTGTCTGGGGAAGGGGTAGCACTGGGTAGGACAGTGAGCGTTTGCATCCATTAGGAGGAAGAGACATTCGAATAGCCAGGGTTCCTGTCTCTGTCATGGCTTATTAGAGTTATGACTACTCAGAGAGGTGAGAGGTGGAAGCCTCTGGGTATTCCGGAGCAGACTTCATATGGAGAAAGAAGTAGAAGGCCCTCAAAGTTACAGAAATGTCTCTCCTTTCCCCCTGAGACCAACACTGGAGTCAGGATGCCTCCAGAGTCCAAGCAGAGTTCTCAGCGGGGATGAGAGCAGTTCAGGTTTAAACATGGAGTACTTGACACGTTTTAGGCTAAAGAACTCAGCATGGTGAGCGTTCTCTGCATTGTCTAAGCGAAAGTCTAACAGCCAGGGGCATCTTGTTTGAATTCTCCCTCTTTGGTCCTGTGCTTGGAGAGTGTAACTCCACATAGGGGTTCTGATCCCAGTAGAACATGACAACTCACTCTGTTTATTCCGTACATGCTTGTTGAACATTTAGAGTGTACTGGACCCTATGGGAGGACAGGGGCTCAGAGGAGCAAAGCACTGTTTCTACCTACCAGCAGTGTGTAACCTAGGCTTTCCCATCCACTGCTGCTGAATTCCTTCAGCCTTCCTTAGTCTGGCCAAGTTGTCACCCCTTACTTTACAGCTCAACGATGTTCATTTTCCTCATTAATACCACCAAAGTACTAAAGACTAACTTAGGTTAGTGTTAGTGTTAGAAAGAGAACCTTTCTCTATTAAGCCTGTAATCTGAATGACAGACTGTGCTTTGAGCTGCATCTACATCCTAAATCTAGCATGCTCAACAAGTGAGCAAAGGAAGAAATGATTCGGTTGCTGCATCTTTGCCTCCTTGCCTCCAAAAAGTAATAAAACAATAGAGGTTACCTAAAAAGTAAATACTTGGTGAGTCTTCATACTTTGACAGCTGAAGGAAATGTGTGCTGTCTGCACATGTGAACTGTTCCTACAGCAAACAGACTAGAGGTAAAAGGAAACGGATACAGGAAACAGGGGGCTACTTCTTCAGGGCACTCTTCGATACAGATGGCTCTTTTATGGCTCTATAGTCAATGCCCCAAAGAAGATTCATCACCCCCAATTATCCTGTCACAAGGTGTAGCACTGAACAAAAGCATTATATAGAGGTGCTTTAAGAGGAGAGTAAGCAGGGCTGGAGAGACAGCTCAGCAGTTTAGAGCACTGACTGCTCTTCCAAGGGGCCTGGGTTCAATTCCCTACGCTGATATAGCAGACTACATACAACCAGCTGTAACTCCAGTTTCAGTGGATCTGACTCCCTCCTCTGGTCTCTCCAGGCACCAAGCATGTATTGGTACACTGCTACAAGCAGGCAAAACACTCATACATATAAAACTTTTTAATGTTTATTATATATACAATATTCTGTCTGCATGTATGCCTGCAGGCCAGAAGAGGGCACCAGACCTCATTACAGGTAGTTGTGAGACACCATGTGGTTACTGGGAGTTGAACTCAGGACCTTTGGAAGAACAGGCAATGCTCTTAACCACTGAGCCATCTCTCCAGCCCCCACACAAAATTTTTTAAGAGAGAGAAGAAGAAAAGGAGGAGGAGACCCAAAATAGAGATATTGGGCAAACAGACAGATATAGAAGACGGTTAACAAATAGAGACAAATCCAAAAGAAGGAAAATAATTAATCTCAAATATCAGAATGAACAAAATACATAAAAGGAGTAAGATTTCTTCCTTGTGGCTCTCAAGATCAAGGGTAAGCCCTACAGGTGTTAGAGAGAGGCAGGTTCCTGGCTCAATAAGAGAGGCACATTTTAGTAAATTGTTCTAAGCAATGAAGGTTTGTAACTCAAGGTCAAAGACAGCAACAAAACTACCTATAACGGGCTGATTTCCAAGTTCCCAGAAAGAGTACTGGACACTGAAGTTGAGGATACATAAGAGAATCAGAAGTTCTTGGTCCCTTGCCCACTAGGAAAGAAGACTAAACCCAAAATCCTGTAAGACCCAAACTGATGAGTTCCTGGCCCTGCTAGTGGGCCTTGACTTTTCAGCAGGTCGCCTTGCGCATAATAGATAGAATTATCTTGAATGTACTTTGACCCATATAAGTCTGCAAGGCTGGACTAGCACCTCTTCAAAGAATGTGCTTGCATCACCGCAGGCCACAACGTCCCCCAGGACTTTCAGGTATGCATCAGCAGGGTGCCTCTGTTTTGACCTCTTTGGACTTGTCATTTCAACTCCTCGAATATCTGTGTTCTACCCTTCAGTTAGTTACTAGTCTCTGACCTGCACAGCTACAGAGGCTAGCGTAGTATCTTTCGCTGAACAGGCTGGACCCAAGCCAAAGAATGGAGGCAACTGACTCCGTCAAGGTCTTGAACAACATCTGTGTTTTTTTCAGCTCAGCATTGGCCATCCATCACCGAGAAGACCGGAACAGAAAAGTACAAGGTCATTTTCCTGAACCCCCAGCAACTCCATTCTCCAAGGTTGGACTGTTTTCTCCCTTTCTGCAAACAGCAGACCAGATGGCCCCCCAAACCTTGGCTTCTGTGGCCTAGCTCTAATTACAGTGTTAGTTAGCAATGAGTTTGACGATTCAGAATCACTGGTAGAGTCTTTCCAAGCGGTCAGACTTTTCTTGTGTACTCACTGAGAACAAGGCCTTGTTGTCCACCTTGAGCTGGCTTCCTATACTATAACTGCTTAGAAATGGAAAGAGCCCAGGGCTACCCAGCCCTAGCTGAAAGCACTGAGCACTCCAGGAGAGGGAAGGAAGTCGCAGGCAGATGGCGAAGTAGCCTCTGATGGTATTGCATTCAAATCGGGAAACATCCTTTGACTGTGTAATGACACAAGCCAGGTGTCAAACTCAGAGGTGCACCTGTGTCTGCCTCAATGCTTCTGAGTATGATTTAAGAACAACCTCGAAACTAAGCTCTTGAAACTGTAAACATTGGAAACACTATTTCCAATCATCTGATCCACATCTTTCCAAAGACAGAAAAATCGCACCAAAAACCTTGTTCAAGTTCAGTTCACTTTCCATGAAGGAAACTCAGCTTCAAGAAGCAGCCCGTTTTCGCTCAATTATATTGGGGTTTGCTTTGCTTTTGGTAACATACCTGACAACTCAGCTTAGCTTGTACGTGCGAGATCTTGTTCTATTCCCTAGAGATAAGCAGGGAGGTGGGGGAGGCTTCTGTGTCCATGGGTGAACCCTTTTCAAACAATTAAGGAAGCTTTCGGTTTCTCCTAAATCTTTATTTCTTTAAATATCCCACGTTCCTAATTGTTCATTACTTAGTTTAATCTCAAGCCTCCGCAGCTCACCTGCCTCCACCCTTCCCTCGGGAAATCTGTTCTCTGCCAAGTTAAGTGTAGCTGATTAGCTTCCACCCACCTGACCCCACTCTCTGGCCACCTTTGATTGGTCCCAAGAAGCCATCTGGCACAAGCACAGCCCTCATGATCATCCTGTACCTTCAGTTCAGATAAAAAAAAAAAATGAGTAAAATATTACTCTGCTGTCCTCAGAACCGGAACCAAAACCTAGCACTCACTATTAAACATCTCCCTCCCATTTCCTTCGAGCTCACTGTGGTATCCCAAATGCTTGATTGTGAAACCGAAGCCAAGAACTTCTAAGGAGAGATAAGGGTTGTATGAGAAGCCAGAGTCTGTGAGGGTGAAGGCGAAGACGAGGTCAGAATAAGCAAAAGTGATGCCCAAACTTGCAGCTGAGTTTGGACCAGGTACACAGGGCTGGTGAGCTTGTGTTGAAGCTTCAAGTGGTTTTATGTTTTTATTGTTTCTATTGAGTTATACATTTTTGTCTGCTCCCCTCTCTTCCTCCCCTCTCCCCTTTTGCCCTCTCCTTGTAAGGACATGAAAAACTTTAAGGAACTTTTTGCTTGCTTAGTAGCTACTTAGGGCACTGTGTTCAAATGCAAGACGTCTAGGGCTGGTTGAAAACAGGATGTCTAGCTAGGGAGGTGAGCTCACAAAGTGCTCCTGCATCCTGGCAGTGAGCCACCTGTTAACACCTAGCTCTGTGGTCTATCAGGGAGCAGAAAAGTCGACCACTTCTGGGAGGGCTTTGAGGAGGGGAGGCCTGCTAGACATAATCACTTTGGGGAGGGAGCTTGTTAGAGATAAGACACCTGCTGTTATGTAAGACTAACTCCTTTGACCCAAAATGAACCTGGCTTGCAGTTTTTGCCGATATAATGTCAACCCCAAATGATGAGGGGGCTCTCCTCTCTACTGTGCTGCAACAAGTAGGAGATGAGACCCCAGCCTGGCTGTATAGAGCCCCGAATAAACCTTGCTTTTGCATTCTGGACTTGCCTGGATCCTGGTGGTCTCTCTGGGGGTCGCAACTTGAGCACAACATCCTGTGATTCCCATACTCTCAATTTACTCAGGAGATGTTGTCTTTTTCCTCCGTCCTATGTAGAAAACGTTCCAGGTGGTTGGGTTGTGGACACTGTACTTTCTGAGCCAGAAGATTTGCAGTCCTGAGATTTAGTTTTGGTAGCTGAAATATGTAAACCTTCAAATCAGCAGAGCCTTGTGACTTTCCAGAAGAAAACAGGAGTCAAAGTTCAGAAGCATCAATCTAAAACAGACCTTGCACCCAAAGACAACAGATTATTCTCATGAGTGATCAGCTTTCTTTCAACTGCCTTGGCGGTTTCAAATATCCTGTGATGTTAAAGCAACCTCACAAAGGCCCCTCACTGCCAGATCCAAAGAATGCTTAGAACCAGGTGAGCAGCCTATGGGAAATAACCTACCTTCATTCAAAAATAATCTTAACATTTTGTAACTCAGCAGACTGTCCACTTTTGCTTAGCCACATACCCTGTCGTGGTGTGCAGCCTGGCCTCAGATCCCAGACCCAAAGGTGCACGGAGGCACGGAGGCCTTCAAAGCTGTGAGTCAAAATCAATCAGTTCTCTTCACAGCGGATGACTTCAGCTGTTTACTGTAGCAGCGAAAGTGTTTGGAAACGTTGCCATCCTTGAGACTGCACTAGAGAGGTGAGATAAAGTCAAGGACGTGGAAGCACTTGCAGGGAAGGAACGGCATTTCAGGAGAGAGAGAGAGAGAGAGAGAGAGAGAGAGAGAGAGAGAGAGAGAGAGAGAGAGAACAGACTGCTGCCTCCCCCAACAGTCATGCAGTGCGTTCTCTGTGAGCTTGACTTCCTGCCGATATCAAGGTTATCACTGGAGAAAGAGTATCACGTCACTCACCCTGCGGGAGACGTTATACACCAGGAGGAAACTGCATCTAACTGGAAGAAGCAGGTGGTACTGTAGGGAAAGTGCTACAAAGAGAATCCTAACTCAGCTAGAAGCGGTGGGCAAGGCTTCTAAAAGGAATCAGTATTAAAGTTGAGACCTAACAAAAATGCTGCACGAAAATCAGCCATGCGAAGACAAAGAAGGTCACAAGGCATGGAAGGGGACTGACGCGTGTACTCTGAGTCACACTCTGCGGCTTCAGTCCCTGGCTGTGTGGTTTGCCAGCTGCGTGACCTTGAGTGGGTTACTCGGTCTCTGGGTTCCAAGGTCTTTACCCGGTGAGTGAGGATCACAATCCCTTCCTTGTGGGGCTCTGAGAAGGGTATATTAAATAAACAAAGAGCCTTGTGGCTCTGTGGTTCGTGACAGCATCAAAGGAATGATTGAGGTTGTTTTTTGTTTTTGTTTTTGTTTTTAAGAAATAAGAAGGAACAGTCTGCGTGAAGACTGAAATGTAAGAACATCACTACGCACTCAAGGATGGTAGGTCAGCACCGGGAAATTTCAATGATGCCTGCAAAAGAAACCAGAGTCACAGAGGGATGACTGGCACACACTGGGGAGTGGCAGACCTGGAGAGTGTTATCATTAGGTCCTTAGTGTCCCCCAAGCTGGACCGCCTGGGGTGGCCTATTAGGAGCTCTGCAGACCACTGGGAACGTCTGCTCAAAGGGAATTGTAGGACCCAGGTTCTTTCTCTTTGTCTGTCTTCTTCCCATCTCTGAGCAGAATGGTATTGCTCTGCCACGCAGCCCTGCCATGACAGGCCACCTCAGCCTAGGGTCAACCAATTATCAACTCCAACCTCCCACAACTATGAACCAAAATCCACCTTTCTTCATAAACTGGTGGCTGCGGGTAGCTAGCCGTGAAAGACAGCTGTCTAACATGGAGAGAAATCCACAGCATTATTCTAGGGACAGAGTCACAGCAATTACATCACAACCACTTTCTGAAGGCGGGGGGAGACAATGAAGATGAGATTTGAATAAGAGTTACAAAGGCTGGGACACTGAATGACAGACAGCTGGGGTCCAGAGGGACGTGCAACAAGAAAGAAGCCAAGTTCATTCACGAAAGTCCTTACAACAGTAGTGGGATCCATCAACCTGTGGGGCAGAAAGGGAACCTCAACCTTTGGGGGACTCAACTTCTGACCCTGCCACCCACCTGTGTCCATACCGCTGCCCCACTCTTTGTCTCAGTAAGCAGGGGTTATCCTAGACTGGGCATTTAGAATCTAGAAACTACTGACACATATGAATCCATGAAGATGCTCATAGCTTGTCACAGCGGATTTGTGGCTTGTGTTTTAGAAGGGGATTAGTTCTGAACAGACAGAAAGGAGGATCAGAGCTGAAATGTGTAATGCCATCCTGGATGGCTTTACCAGACCATTGCGGCTCCCTTGGAAATCGAGAATCCCACCTTCACCAACTCTCAGGCACCTGGTCCTTGAGGTTAAAAGCATAGAGCTAGGCCTTTAATCTTAGCACTCGGGAGGTATAGGAGGGCAGATCTCTGTGAGGTCAAGGCCAGCCTGGTCTACAAGAGCTAGTTCTAGGACAGGCTCCAAAGCTACCCTGTCTCGGAAGGGAAAAAAAAGCATAGAGCTAGTAAGTCCTGTATTCAAATCACAGCTCTACACTTTGCTAGGTAAATGACCACAGGCAGATTATCAATCTCCATAATCGTAATATTTTGTCTGGGCTTGGACTGGGTTTTTGAGGGATGGTCCCATGTAGCTCAGTCTGGCCTCACACTCAGTAAGTAATGAAAAATAACCTTGAACTTCTGATCCTCCTTACTCCACTCCCAGGAGCTTGTATTATAGGTGTGGGCTATCATGTCCAGTTTTATGCATTGCTGGGGTCAAACCCAGGGCCTTGCCCATGCTAGGCAGGATCTCTACCAACCGCCCTACATTCCCTCATTCCCAACCCTCTTAATTTCTTAAATTATAAACTCTAAATTAAAAGAATATTTTCAGCTCACACAGCTCATTGGCAGACTCCTTCCTGAGACGTGCCAAATCTGCATATAAAACCTGAACTATGAGTTAGGTAATATTTTTCTTTAAAACAATCTACGCTTTCACTTAAATTCCTGTACTTTGCAGAAAGCGTTGTATAGCTGCCGCAAATGAGAGCTTCAAATTGACGATAGCGACCATACTAACAACAAGAAGAATCATCCAAAATTTTCATCTGAGTCGATGAAACAAATTATTGTTAAAATCTAGTAGAGTACCCTTTGCTATTGGGGGTTCTGGGCCTGGGACTGCCTTCTCTGTCTTTAACATAGAAACCAACAAGGATTTAAAAAGGGGGAAGGACGTTGAAAATACCCAGGCTTCCAACTAAAACTTTTGTCTTGAAGTAATAAGAAGAAGAAATTTAGAAGGTAACTGTGATTTAGCACTATTGAGAGCCTTACCTGGGCATCACCTAGAACGTTCTCTCACAGCACGTGTGCAGTAGAGGCACGCTGAGGTCAGGCACTCAGATCACTCAATATTAGAATTGGTCCAAAGTAAGGAAGTAAGGAAGTAAGGAAGAAAGTAAGTAGGGAAGAAGTGGACATTTATGCTAGAATTGGTAACAAAGGCGAAGATGACATACCTGGACATGACAGCTACCTGCCCTCTTCACTGCCACCCACACTGGGCACTGACAACCTGGCATATGGCAGTCACAGAAGCTTCTAGAAGCTGCAAAGTCTTTCACTCTTATGTGTTTTTCAGAGCCACTTATTTCATAGTACACGTTTAATTCATTCTTTTCTGTCCATGTCCATGACGCCCATCACGTGACCTTGGATCTCATCCCATCCTCTATGATTCCTGACCCTTCAGGATCCATCTGGAAACACTGCTCCGAAGACTTTCTCCTGAGCCTCAACCCCACGCCAGTCAGAGGTAACGGCACTCTTTACCTTGTTGTTTGGACTAAGTACATAAGCTTGTGTGGCGATAACGATGTTTAATCCAGGGACTAAACATCCACCTTGGTACCCTTGCTCACAAGATGTGTGGATGATAGTTGGGCGGGTAGGTAGATAGATGGTCGGGTGGGTGGATGTGGGATAGAAAGAAGTAGAAGGGAAAGATATGAAATAGGAGAGGGGGAAGGGACATTTATGGATTACATTACTTCTGACTTTCTCTGTTACTACAGAGAGAGGAAAAGGAAACCATGACAGAGCTCACTAAATTCCCTCTTGTCCAATTTCTGTACCTCACCTTCACACACCATGCCTAGCATTTTCCTCCTCTTACAAATACCTAAGGGCTCCTATAGCCTGCACAGAGTACCTTGGCTCCCAGCCAGAAAACAAACATAGCTAAGAATAAAGAAAGATCAGTAAATAACAACAGCGACAACGTCTCACCCTTTGAGGTCTGGGAAACGAATTCCAAATGGGAGCTGAACTCACAACCAAATGTTTGGCCTTCAGTGACAACCACCAACTACTTGGCTGAGAGCCTAGGCCCCTTCTGAGACCACTTAGGAAATGTAGCCCTGGGCTTCTCCCGAAAGAGGGTGCCTCCTTGACACTTTTCTCAGAGACACGGGAGAAATCACTGCCAAGGAAAGCAAGCTTCGAACTTCCTATTCACTCCCTGGAGGCTATCGCCTGAGTTTGATTGCCTTCTGCCTTGGGAACTTTCCAAGTAGTTTCTCGGGAACACAGTGTGCTTAGGGAAGGTTTAGACAAACCAGATGTGTTACCGCTCAGTTGTGATATAACATCCTGACAGACGCAATGTAAGGAAGAAAGGGTTGACTTTGGCTTGTGGTTCCGGGGGAATCGAGTTCACCTCATCATCATGAGCAAGGCAGGGCATGGCCACAGAAGCAGGATGCTGGCTGGTGACATTTCTATCCACACACAAGAAGCAGAGAGAGAAAATAGAAAGTGGAGGGCAGACTAAAAATCTCAAAAGTCTACCCCCAGTGACATACTTCCTACAGCCTGGCCCCACCTCCTAATGTTCCCATGACCTTCCTTAACAGCACCAAATGGAGATCAAGTATTCAAATACATATCACACACACACACACACACACACACACACACACACTTCTGTGTATACATGCAAACGCAAGGTAGGGAGCACTTTTAAGATGGAGGATCCAATTTCTCAGGAATCTTCATTTGATGGACAGAGCATACCTATTTATATACCCTGACCCTTGGGACAAAATGAGCTTCCAAGGAGGGAGTAGAACTGGGAATGATTAACTGGGCCAACTGTCTAGGTGTGCTAGGAGAGGGTACTGGGCAGAGCCCAGAAAGCAGAACAGAACAGCTTCTATGGACCACACTGAGCACCCGGAAGCCCCTGCAAGAGTGCAAAGCGAGCCCCATGTAAGACCTCGGTTCTTCACCCTAGAGCTACCATATCTGGTTTTCATCCCATTCTTTCCACTGATCTCCTCAGTAACACACCATGACAGCTGGTAGGCACTTTTGTGGTCATGATGCTAAAGCCTTATTCCAGCCTATCGGAGTGAAGCATCACCCTTTATTCAAATATACAAATCCAAGCAAATGTAGACAAGGGTGAGTTATGCATCTTAGAAGAGGGTTTGAGATGCTGACCACGTATGTGTAGTTTTAGGGAGCCATAGCAACCTAAGATATACTGTACCGATTTCTTCACATCTGAGTTTGTAATCCTCATCTATAAATTGGGAATATCCATGTCTTTGAGGATAGGTTATGAAGATAAAATCAGACAATGTAACATACAAAAAGTACAGGCCCTACGACTGCCTAAGTGTGTAACAATTTGTCGAAGATTAAAACTGAATTCAGGCTGGAGAGATAGCTCAACAGTTAAAACCATTTGTTGTTCTTCCAGAGGAACCAGGTTTGGTTCCCAGCACCCTCATGGTAGCCCACAATCATCCATAACTCCAGTGTCATAGGTTCTGATGCCCTCTTCTGACCTCTGTAGGTACCAGGCATGTGTGTCATACACATGCAAACAGACGGACAAAACACATAACACACACACAAATAAACCTTTGGGGGGGGGGGGAAAGGAGTGAATTTCCTTGCCCGAACTCTCAGTTAAGGAGAGGCAGGAAGATCTTGGACTCACTCTTAAAGCAACCTGCTTCATCCCTGACTTTCTTTTTTATTCAATTGTATGTACTCATGTGTGGCTATGTATGGGTTTGTATATATGTGTGGATATATACAATATATAAACATGCATGTCCATGGGCTCCAGAAGAGTGAGTTGGGTGCCCTGGCACTGGAGTTACATGGGACCACGAGCTTCTTGATATGAGTGCTGGGATCCAAGCTCTAGTCTTTTGTAAGCAATATATTCTCGCACCCCCTGAGCCATCTCTCCAGAACCCCTGATTCTGTTTATTTTTAGTTCCTGGCTTTCATTAACCATTCTTCTGTGGGCCAATTCCCAACCCCTAGAACTCAGGTCCTGTGTTCAGAGGTAGTCAATAGGCAGCAGAGAGCTGTATTCAGACAATAAAGAGGTGTGGTGCCCTTAAAGACTTTAAACGAGTGGTGTGGGAGATTTGTCTGTATTCTGTCAATCATATTTTAAATAAATGCTGAATGGCCAGGCAGGAAGTATAGGTGGGAAAACCAGACAGGAAGTAGAGGTGGAACAAAGAGAACAGGAGTATTCTGGGAAGCAGGAAGCTCCCTCCACTATTCCTGCCCAGACCACCGAAGAAGCAACATGTGAGCTGACAGCTGGAAAAGGTATTGAGCCACATGGCTAACACAGACAAGAATTATGGGTTACCGTAAGATGTAAGAATTATTTAATAAGAAGACTGAGCTAATGGGCCAATCAGTTTATAACCTAATGTAGACTCCATGTGATTTTCTTTGGGACTTACCAGCTGCGGGGTACTGGGCAGGACAGAAACCCCAACAAGCTGGCCCTCATGTTACAAACGAGCCCTGAAGAGATGGCTCCAAAGTTAAAGGTGTTTGTTACTACAGAGGACCAGGGTTCGGTTCCCAGCTCAAAACCGTCTGTAACTCCAGTTCTAGGATATCTGAGAGCCTGTTCTGACTTCTGTGGGCACCAGGCACACATGTTGCACATATACATCCATGCAGGCAAAGCTCTCATACACTTAAAAATAAATCTACTTAAAATTTTCTTCTTTATTTAAATTTTTCCTACAATATAGTTTGATCATATTTTTCCCTTCCTAAAAAAAAATTATAAAGCAAGAAAAGTCAGTCTGATCTTATCATCGCCAGTCATTGGCAGCTCTGAACAATGTCCGTAGCAAAATCATCTCCCCCACACCCACTCCACCCTACCAGTATGTCCATGTCTGTGCTACTAAAAGATAGAACAGAGTGCTAGCTGAATTCCTGTCAGGGCTCAGACTCCACCTGAAGGAGTCAAAAGCCACAACCAGGAGCTCTTCTAGCAATGAGAAGCACCCCTGATTCTTCATGTGTTTGTATATATGGAGAGAACTCCTGGATATTGTGGCTGGCGCACGCCTTTAGTCCCAGCACTCAGAAGACAGAGGCAGGCAGATCTCTATGAGTGTGAGGCCAGCCCGATTTGATCCAGATGGCAAGTTCCAGACCAGCCAGGGCTACATAGTGAGATCCTATCCCAAAACAGAGAAACAAACAAAAAAAAACTTTTAGCATGTGTTAGTGGTACAGTAGTGAGCATAGCTGCCTTCTAAAGAACTCCTCGAGCCTTTTGGTACCAACTGCTTTGAGAAGACCACAGAATGAGACTAAAAGGCCCCAGCCAGAATGGGTCTAAGAGGTCAGATCCAATCATTCCTCTTCCTCTCCTGATTATTTGACATCCCATAATGAGCCTTTTCCTCTGGAAACCAAAGTTTGACACATGAAGCCTTAGGTCTGTGCTTTCATAGTAAGAGGAAATGGAAATGAGGCTCATGTGCACACATCTACAAGTGCATACATACACACACACACACACACACACACACAAACACCTACAAGTGCACACACATAACAGAGCTAGAGGGGATCTCTCAAAACCTCACAGAAGAGAGAACTAAGGGACCAGCCCAGGGTCGAACAGCATGTGAGTGGCCAAGAAGAGAAATAAGCACCTAACTGTGGCATGAGGCGTGAGCTCTGCACTGGCACCGAGTGAGCAGTCGACAGTCACTGATTGCTGCTGCTGTGCTGTCATGGCCTCTGTTCTCACCATTATGTTGTGTTAGCCACTTTTCCTGCACTGCAATAAAACACCCTGATGAAAGCGGAGAAGAGCTCGGGAAGGGAAGAATTTATCTTGATCCCCAATACAGTTCACCATGGTGAGGTAGTCATGTTGTCCGGAGCCTGAAGAAGCTGGTCACATTGTTCTCAGTCAGGAAGCAGAGAGATGAATGCTATGATCAACTCACTTTCTCCTTACTTTGTTCAGGATCCCAGACTGTGAAACAGTGCCTGGGAGATGGGTCTTCCCACCTCACCTCACCTAACATAGATAATCCTTTACAGGGCCAAAAGTTTGTCCCTTAGGTGAGTCTAGATCCCATCACGATGACAAGTAGTGTTAGCCTCACAGTTGTTAAAAACAAGACTAAGCCCACATCTCTAACCTTTGATGTCCAACTTCCCAGTTTCCCTTCTCATACTGAGCTTAATATGAATGCCTCTCACAAGCCCTTGGGATAAATAAATCAGGCCTGTGACTTCTCAGAGATCCTTCTACATTGTATGAACATCTCTGTTCTGAGAGGCCTAGCCTACTCTTGTGTCTCTTTATTACACAGCTCTCTATTATAATGAGTCAATTTAAAAAATCTATCTCTAGTCTCTTGTGTCCACTGGTTAGTCCTAGATTTAATCTTGCCAGCATTGAGCCTCTTACAAAGAGATTTTGATGTTAAATCAGAACATGTAAGTCCCTGGATAGAAAGCATCCAATTAACCTGACGGGTGGTTAAAAAGATATATATTATCTCCCATCAGCCATTCACCTCAAGAAAGACAAGGTCAGCCTTTATCTTAATAACAGGGAGGATGCCTTAATCGTGAAGAGTCTTCAGCACACATCAAAACAATAAGCTTGCAGAAGGCAAATGTCCTCCATTAGGTAAATTAGGATGAGTGTCTCAATAGGGGCCCCTCGCCTTGACAGGAGCAGAGAGGAAAGCGTGTCTCTGTCCATCTTCCTTCAGAAAAGGCAGCATTGATTAGATGCTGACAAGTATTTGTGTCTGAAGAGCAGCAATAAGCAACAAAGAAAAGGAATGCCTCCGCCATCGTCTTTCCACTCCATAGCGCACATAACAATCCATGCCAGCTTACGGCTGTAAACAACTCTCTCTGTGCCTTTCTTTAAAAGTTCATTGACTTACAAGGCCCTCGTAGACATCCTAGGACATAATTGGAGAGAGGGAGAGAGGGGAAAAGGAGAGCGAATGGGCCAAAAATCAGAAGTCCATTAAAGAATCAAACAGCTCTGAAAAATACTAAAAATGGTCTGTATCCATTAACAAATATTTAGCCAGGAGTTAAATATGGGTCCCCTGGAAGAGCAGCCCAGGCTCGTAACTGCTGAGTTATCTCTCCAGCCTGGAAAATCATTTTTTTTAATATTTGCTTTCCATGATTATACCAAGAACCATTATATGTAGAGTAAAAACATGACAATTTGTAACATGCAATAGTCTCAAATCTTTTTTTTTAAAGATTAATTTATTTATTATGTATACAACATTCTGCCTCCATGTATGCCCGCACGCCAGAGGAGGGCGCCAGATCTCATTACAGATGGTTGTGAGCCACCATGTGGTTGCTGGGAATTGAACTCAGGACCTCTGGAAGAGCAGCCAGTGCTCTTAACCACTGAGCCATCTCTCCAGCCCCCAATAGACTCAAATCTTAACTGAGGTGTTTTGAGCAGCATTTGTTGGTATTGTGTGGCATGATGATGATGTGTGCAATGCCAAGTGTGCATGTTGTATGTTCAGAATGGGGCTGCAGTGATGTCATCTCATGCAACATGGGCAAGTACTCCCAGAAACAACACAGATTCATGACACATTTGATTTTTTTAAATAAACTTTTGGTGGTTGTACTTCAGAAAACTTTTGCTGGTGCTAATTTTTTTTTTGCAACCCCCACAATTATTTACAAGATTGACATGAGGTCTTGAGATGGTTTTAAAAAAAATGGTCCCCAAAGGGAGTGGCGTTTTTAAGAGGTGTGGCCTTGTTGGAAGAAGTGTGTCACTATGGAGGCAGACTTTGAAGTCTTGTATGCTCAAGCTACTCCCAGTGTCACAGATCACTTCCTGTTGCCTGCAAGATGTAAGACTCTCAGCTCTTTCTCCATCACCATGTCTGCCTGCACACCACCAAGTTCCACCATGATGTACTGAACCTCTGAAATGTCAAGCAAGGCACCCCAGTTAAATATTTTTCTTTATAAGAGTTGCTGCAGTCATGACATCTCTTCACAGCAATAGAAATCCTAACTAAAGCAGGGTCATAACTCACAATGTAATCATTTCTCAGAGGTTGCACTAGAGCCATTAAGGTGCCTCAAGAGATAAATGCTTCCCATACAAGCCTGAAAGTTGATTTGGGACCCTGGAACCCACAGTGGAAGAAGAGAACTGACTCCTAAACACTGTCCTCTGACCTATACACCCACCACACACATGCTGTGGTGCTCACAGCCAAGGAGACACACACATGCATGTACACAATAATAATGATATTAATAATAATAAAGGCAAGAAGTATACCTCACCATCATGTGATGGTGAAATCTGTCACCTCAATTGTATTAAGAAATGTTTATGATGTTAGTGAAGCACATATTTGAGCAGAAAAGTGAAGACTTTTCCAGAGAGAATTAACTAAAGGGGAAAGATGCATCTTGGATATGGAAGGCAACATCCCACAGGCTGGGGTCCAAAACCGAATAAACAAGGCAAACAAAGGAAGCAAGCATTTTTATGCTTGTTCATTCTTCTCTCCCCCAAAAAACACACATTTTGTGAAAAACATCAATTTTTCTAGCATCACTCCCCATGAGCTAAATACAGTGCCTGGTTCACAATAGATGTGCAACTAATATCAGGAGGGTGAGGCGCTAAGTGATGGGAGCAGTGAGGCAAAGATGTCCTTTCTCCTGAAGGGTTTTAGAACTACACCTACTCATGTGTTATGACCCTATGTTAATACTCTGACTTAGTTTTCTCTCACAGGTAAATCTTACACGCACACACACACGCGCACACGCACGCGCACGCACGTCTCAGACAAGTAAACTCCTCTCTTCTCAGTCACTATAAAGAAGATTTGACAGCAAGTCCCGCAGGCCCACTTCTGAGAGATCGCTATGGAAGCTGAGGAAGTTAATGGGCTAAAAACATCTCAATATTTTCTCCCAGTGATGTCTAAGAGGTTTAATTCAGATGGATTTATTTTTTAGTTTTTTTTTTTAATTTTTTATTGAGCTATACATTTTTCTCCACTCCCATTCCTTCCTCCCCTCTCCCCTTCTACCCTTTCCCATGACCTCCCACACTCTCAATTTACTCAGGAGATCTTGTCTTTTTCTCCTTCCTATATATATCCATGTATGTCTCTCTTAGGGTCCTCTTTGTTGTCTAGTTTCTCTGGCGTTGTGGCCTGTAGGTTGGCTTTTCTTTGCTTTATGTCTAAAAGCCACGTATGAGTAAATAAATATTATGTTTGTCTTTCTGGGTCTGGGTTACCTCCCTTAATATTGTTTTTTCTAGATCTATCCATTTGCCTGCAAATTTCAAGATGTCATTATTTTTTGTCACTGTGTAGTACTCTATTGTGTAAATGTGCCACATTTTCTTTATCCATTCTTTGGTTGAGCAGTATCTAGGTTGTTTCTGGCATCTGGCTATTACAAATAATGCTGCTGTGAACATAATTGAATCTCAAAGCATTAAAAGACACTTAAGGAAATGTTCAACATCCTTAGCCATCAGAAAAATGCAATTCAAACAACTCTGATATTCTATCTTACACCTGTAAGAATGGCCAAGATCAAAAACACTGATGGCAGCTTATGCTAGAGAGGATGTGGGGTAAGGAAAACACTCCTCCATTGCTGGTGGGAATGTAAACTTGTACAGCTGTTTTGGAAATCAGTATGGCGTTTTCACAGAAAATTAGAAATCAATCTACCTCAAGAACCAGCAATACCACTATTGGGTCTATACCCAAAGGATGCTCAATCATACCACAAGGACATGGGCTCAACTATGTTCGTAGCAGCATTATTTGTAATTCAGATGGATTTGATGACACTCATTTAACACTCAAATCTGGGAAGCATGTTAAGAAATAAGCAGCCTCAAGCAGATCAGAACTGTTTACTGAATTATTATATCAGGTATAATAAAGGATATTTTTCCTCAAAGAAAACATGAAGGGTCTCAACTTCAGAAACAAATGGAATTGGGTATTCCTCTAGGTAACACCACCAAAGTCCTTCTATCTCTAGCCCACTGTGAGTCTCCTTTTCCACTCCAGAACTTCAGAGTCCTCTTGTCCTGTGTCCCCTACACTTACAAAATGAAGGGATAAATATCTTTACAGTGAACTTTGAGTTTTGTTTATGCAGTCTGTAAGCTACCTAGTTAGCCTTCTGCTTGGAAAATGATGATATAGCAATGCATTACACTGCACTGCTCAATTTTCTATGCTTTCAACCCTTTTGAATCTTTGTGACAGTCTTGTGGCGTTTTTAGTTACAAGATTATTTCTTTGCTCCTCCCCAAATTAACACTAAGAAAACAAAATCTAAAGTTTGTCCAATGTCACATAACATACTATGGCTAAACCAAGGCTAGACCCCAGTCCTAATCCTCTGTCTTTTGCTTTGTTTGAGCCTGGTATGATCACTATTCCTCCCTTTCCAACTGTGGCAGACATTATTTATCAATCACTACCCTTCATCCTGATGCACCTAGAGGCATCTTTATTTAGAAGCCCTTTCATCACTGTTCCAGGCAGTCAGCACCAATCAATCTCAGGTTTCAAGCTAGGAGCAAAAACCTATCTGCCTTGCTGCACTAACCAAGTTGCATCTGTAAATTAGGAAGCCTTGATGCACTGCTTGCAGAGGGGGAATGTACATTAAAGAAATACCAGGGGACTAGGCAGTGGTCCCTGAGCAGATCTGACTCTTCTCATTCACACACCTTGCTCGGTTCCTTCCACAAGCGTGACAAACAAACGCAATAAGGTTGAGATGGAGAAATTCGATAAGGCAAAAGTGAAGAATACAGAGACACAGGAGAAAAATCCTCTGCCTTCAAAAGGAACGATTGAACATGAGAAGCCAGCTGGCGAATCACAATGAGGGGAGCGCCGCTGATGTGTACCGTGACAGTCCACACGTGGCCCCTGCTTATTTTCCTTCCTTCAGCTCTTTAGCTTTATAAGACACAGAAGTTGGGTCAGTTTAAGGACTGTGCTGACCCTTTCAGGACAAAGAATCAGAACTGCATACAACAAAGGCCTCCCCTGCCTCTCACAACCGTATTCTGGTCTGACTGACAGGGAAGGAAAAGAACTCACCTGTTGATGAAGGAAAAAGCTGGGTGGGAGGTGGTGAAATAAAGACAATTCATGATTGTCCAAGGCTGTTCAGGCTGTAAAACGCAGTTCAGTAAAAGTGCCCTTTGTTGTTGCTGCTATTCAAACTGCTTTAATTATTGGAATGCACAATTTTTAAACCAGAAAAGGAAGGAAAGGATGGATGGAGGGAGGGAAGGAGGGAGGGAGGGAGGGGAAGGGAAGGAAGGAGGGAGGAGGGAAGGGAAGACAGAAGGGAGGAAAGGAGGAAGGAAGGGAGGGAGGGAGGGAAGGAGGAGAGAAGGAAAGAAGGGAGGGAGGAAGAGAGGTAGGAAGGAAATAAGAGACAGAGGGAGGGAGGGAAGGAGGGAGGGAGGGAGGAAAGGAGGGAGGGAGGGAGGGAGGGAAGGAGGGAGGGAGGGAGGGGAAGGGAAGGAAGGAGGGAGGAGGGAAGGGAAGACAGAAGGGAGGAAAGGAGGAAGGAAGGGAGGGAGGGAGGGAAGGAGGAGAGAAGGAAAGAAGGGAGGGAGGAAGAGAGGTAGGAAGGAAATAAGAGACAGAGGGAGGGAGGGAAGGAGGGAGGGAGGGAGGGAGGGAGGGAGGGAGGGAGGGAGGGAGGGAGGGAGAAGAAAGGGCAAGGGAGGGCAAGTGAAGTGACTGAGGGCGATTGCTACCAAATCTGATGACCTTTGCTGGATTCCTGGGAACTACGTGGTGGGAGAAAAGAACCAACTCTCCAAAGTTTCCCTCATACTTTACACTACAAACACACACACACACACACACACACACACACACACACACACACACACACACACCAATCAATTAATTGGTGCAATTAAAATAGGGAATAATTAAATACATAGAAGGTAAACTTCTAAAATAATCCACCTGATGAATTTTGAATTTCCCATTTTATAGTTGCAGGCCTGAGTTTAATTTTATTCTAGTTGTTATAGGAAGCAAGGATAAGTCATTGCCACCACCTGAAATATTCCACTGTTACATGCAAAAAAAAATGTTAATTGCACCCTTCTCCTCCATTAAAGAGCTAAGTGATGGTTTCAACCTCTCCCTGGGTAACCAGTGTGTGCACATCCCTGCCCTGGTCCCACTATGAAAACACTTAAATGGTGCTTTTTGCAATCAACCCAGCTTGAAGCAATGGCTTTAGAGTTGACGTGCAAGCTCTTAGATAACATCTTACATAAACTCAAATGGTCTTCAGCTGTGGAAAACAAATGAGAGAGTGTCTCTTGGAAACTCTCTGTTTGGATATTTCATTCTCCAGTTTAACTGGGGTCTTAAGTAATAATAAAACTGATACCATACTTGAAGCCCTAGCAAATCATGTCTTCTTAGATGACTGCATCTTTCATACCGTACCATCCCCAGTAAACAGCTTTGACATAGATGCTTCTTCAGTTAACAGTTAACAGAAATTGACATCTATTTAATATATTCTAGGAATAAAAACACAAATTTAAAAGTGTCTAAGAACTGATAACTTTCCCAGGACTCCAGCCCAAACTGAAGTTGTTGACAGAATCTGTCTGAGAATACCCCCTTCTGGATTCTGTAAAGAGATTCAGTTTTTAAAATCACCTCTGAAACAGAAATGAGCACTTTCCCCTACACTATCTAATTGCTGTGCCTAAACTGAGCAGATGGGGCCTTGGGGTGGGTCTACCCTCTTGAGATCGCCAAGCATTTGTCTGTTTAATTGTACTTTAAAAACAGATTGTTCTGCTCAGGCATCTGTAACCAGCAGCATTTGGGAATTTGCCCACGATGTTTGATGGAGGTCATCCAATCCTCAGGTCACCTACTTCATATTTCATCGTGACCTCCTTTCTCCAGGTTATCCTTGAAGAAGGATACCTGGTACATCCTGAATATCAGAGGGCTTTGAGCTTTGGTCCCTCTGACCAATCTCTGGCTCAACCATAATGGCTGACCTAGCCCTAGAAGATGCTGGGCAGTCTCCTCAGAGCTTTGGGGAGATTTTTCTCATAAGCATCCTAAGCAAAAAGTGGATTTTAAGGTGATATCTATTTCACCAACGAGTAAACTGAGGTTCTGAGATTCAATCATGCTTCCACATTGTTCATTTAAGAGGAGCAGAGCCCAGACTTAGTGTAAGAATACAAGGCTTTGGGGCTACGCTTTGTGGTAACTCGCCTCCTAGCCAATGTCATTCCATTCCAGCACTCCAGGAAACGACAGCAGTGGCAGAGTTTTCCATGTTCTTCCACCTACCCATGTTGCTGTATTGAACCAACAAAGCATTTTTATCCTCATGACCCAAAACACCAAGACGATAATTCTCTTATCAGTATCAACCATGGCTTAAAATGTGTCTGCCATCGAAATTTTTCTTTCGGTTACTCAGTATATGAATCCTTTCTCATAAAGGAGAAATTCCCCTGCCCAGTTTAAAAGTCTTATTAGAAGCCAGGGAGTAAAAAGAGGATGTTTGTTCTCCTTTCCAAATTATCTTGAAAACAGATCACTGGGACATGCCTAGAAACAGCAACTAGAGACCCAGAGAATGAGAAACTATAGAATCTATTCTGAGGACAGGTAATCACCCTTAAAATGCCCAATTTCCTGGGAAAATATGGCCAGTGGTGTCCACTGTGGTGAGCAGTAGACATGTTGCTTGTGGTTTCCATAGCTCAGCTCTTTGGCCAGGGTCTGTCCCCTGTCCTAGCACTGGTCCTGCTTGTTGGACCTCTCTCTACTTGTGCTGAAACAGCCAGCCTCCCTCCAACCCACAACCACACTCTACCCAATGGCCTTTCAACACATTTCTTCCAAGATTATAATAGCCTGGTTTCGATGCTTCCCCTGAAGGGAGGTAAAAGTCAGAATCACGAAAGTCTCCATTCTCCCTGATTCCCCAATGATAACTTCACTAAAGGAGAGGCAGAGGAATCTCATTTTATAATAAAATCCAGAATCTTGAATTTCTGCATTCTTAGATAACACTATCTATCTAGGAGTAAAGGTCAATGCTAAAAGAATTCTCATTTCTATTTACATGACCGTAACAGCTAAATTTACCAGGCTTGGAGGGTGCTGCGAATAGAACCACGTGACTGATCTCATCAAGGTGGAAGGACTTTGAAAAAATACAAAATATCCTGGGGAGGAAAATATCATGTCTCTAGATTGAAGAGAAAATGCTCACTGAATACTGAAAAAGGTGAGGAGATTTCTTTAGTGAATAAGGCTTTACGAAAGAAAACATACTTTAAAAATCAAATGAATGAAAACTGGGGAACACAGAATGTATAGGCTCTGTGTTTTAGTTTGACAGTCTTCAGGTATGCGTGTCTTTGTGCACATGTTATAAAAAAAAAAACTTAAATGTTTCCTGTCCAAAATAGTGCCCCAGCTACTTAGACTTGGATTTCTGTTAAGATATTTTCTCATTCAATGACTTTTCATGCATTAAATATTTCTTCGAGCCCTATAAATACACAAATAATAATGGTTATCTTCTATAGTACCAGAAGGTGCTGTGAAGGCCACTAGGGGAAAAAAGTCATCAACAATCTTGTCCAACTATGAGCTACAAAATGAGTGGTCTGGCAAGATATACTCATGGGTACAATAGTGTCATGAATGTTATAGGTGCTACCAATCACATTCTGGTTGAGATGCTACACATGAGCAACACATGCCTAGTACTGGTAGGTAAATCTGGTCAAGAAACCATGGTGAGGAGCTCACAAGCCCTAGGGAGGTACCTACTACTATTTTTCTAATTGCACATAGTATCAAACTGCCTCCTCATTTGTATCTCTATACTCATATATTAGTGTAGCTCTTAGTCTTCATCAAAGAAGCTTCTCGGTACAGAAGGTGCTTAACACAAAACCTGACAGCTGGTCCGTGTAAAACATAATCCATCTGTGGCACACTCAGCCACAAATAAAACAACTATATCACAACCCATCCTCCCCCCAAAACTCAGCAAACATCACAGAAGGAGGAGTGGAAAGATTGCAAGAGCCAGAAGTAGAGAACAATGCAAAGAAGCAATGTTTTCTGGAAATAACAGGAACACTGTACTCATGAGCTCACAGCAGCTATGGTTGCCTACACAAGACCTGTACAAGTGCAAACCACTCAACATTACAGCATGAAACAAGGAGCGATTCATGAGTCCCCATCTCCAACTGAGGAGCTATAAACAGTCTATTGTTGGCAGAGGCTGCTCGTTCATTCCCAGCCACCCAGACCCAAAATAATCACACAGAAACTGTATTAATTAAAACACTGCTTGGTCAATCACTTAAGCATATTGCTAGCTAGTTCTTATATCTTAAATGAACCCATTTACATTATTTTATGTATTGCCACTAGGCTTGTGGTTTATCAGTGTCTTTCTCCTCCATTGGCTACATGGTGTCCCTCTGATTCTGCCCTCTTTCTCCTCCTCTATCTGCTTGGAATTCCTGCCTTGCCCTATTTTGTGCTGCAACAGGCCCAAAGCACCTTCTTTATTAACCAATGGTATTTACAGCATACAGACTGGGAATCCCACATCAGTCTATGGATTCGGGGTGGGGAGGAGAGCTTATTTCCTTTTAAAGATGTGGTCCCTGGTTGGGTCAACTATGCTCCAGAGGATGGCCTTGTCACAAACTGGACTGGGTGGGTTATTTTAAAAGGAGGTGGGCATGAAGTTGGGAGAGGGGTTGATGGTAAAGAGTGGATATGAAAAAAAGTTGGTGGAAGACTGGGGGTAAATGTGATCAAAATACATTGGATATGAAATATGTGGGGGAAAATCTCACAGTTAATAAAATATTGTATTTTTAATTGTTAAAACTGGCAAGTCCTTCAGCCTTGAAAGCTCTAGGCTGATGGGGAAAGGAGTTCCTGAGAATGTTCATAGCACAGAGTGGTGAGAACTGAGAGATGTGGGAAGAACAGTGAAAACGAGAATGTGGGAAGCTTGGTGCACACACCAGGAAAGACAAGCAACATTTAGGTGGACCTCAAAGGAAGAATATTAGAAGCTGATTCTTAGCTAACATGTATTCAGCTTTGTTTTACAAGCTACATGTACTTGTACCTATTTCTTCCAGGATGCTCTCCCATCTGTTTCATTTTTGAAGATTTACCACCATATACATCAATTAGTGGTTCTCAACTTGTCAAAGGAATCATTCACAGGGGTCACCTAAGACCATCCCAAAAAAACATAGATATTTACATTACAATTCATAACAATAGCAAAAGTACAGTTATGAAGTAGCAACAAAACTAATTTTATGGTTGGGGTCCCCACAACATGAGGAACTGTATTAAAGGGTTGGAGTATCAGGAAGGTTGAGAACCACTGATACATATAAGTCTTCCTCTCCACACTCACAGAGAAGAGGCCAGTGCTCAGCAATTCAGGCCTCCTTGTTCTAGGGCTTCGATTCTGAAACTAATGCTTCAAGGAAAGAAATGGCACTAACAGCAGCCAGCAGTTACTGTTCAACCAGTGTCTCATTGCTCTCTCCATGGTTTCTGTTTCTTATACCCTTAAGTCCTGGCTGTTTGTTGCCTTTTCGCAGACTTGGTCCCCCACATGCCCCATGCTCTGAGAGCATCTCGTAACTTCAGTCACCATATCCAGCTTCCAGAGCCTCCCAAACACTTCAGTAGCAAAATTCTTTACAAATAAATCATCTTGTTTAATCCATTGCAGCTGGACACCCAGGAAATGTTTTAGGACCCACAGAAGCTTTCACATCAAGGTCAAATCCTCCTTACTAAAGACCACCGATTCTTTTTCCACTCACCACTCCCCAGCTCCCCTTTTGACTTTGATCTTTCCCTTCCAGCGTTCACTCCCTCATTTGAAAATACATGGCCTCAAACCTGAAGAAGTTATTTTACATAGGAATGTTGGGCCATACCTAGTCACTAGCTAATGGTGAGCCTTTGAAACCCATTAAATGTAATGTTTTCAGGTTTGCCACATATGGATTACTGAGCTGGAAAAATGATGATAGACCTCAAGTATCCGTGATTCAGTTTTATGGACAATTAAGCTGAAAGCAGTGCTGGGGCTTGAGGAATCGATTAAATTAAATGTATAGAATAGAGCGTCCATCTCCAACAGCTTGTAGCTTCTAGAATTTCATGCTCAGACTCCACACACCACACGAATGAGCCAATGGTGAAGAGCTATAACGGAGACTAACTCAGCTACCGCAACAATATATCAAGTGCTCCATGAAAGCAGGACCAAATCCACTTTGTTCATTGCCAAATCCCCAGAGCCTGACACACAAGAGCAAATACTATTTAGATACTTTTTTTGAATCAATGGATGACAGACACAGGCTGAACGCTTTATCTCCATCATTTTGTTTAATTCCCTCCACACCATGGCAGATATTCTCATTTATAGCAAATGTGACTATGGAGGCACTGAGTGATTAAGCCAACAGGAAACATAAAGTCAGGGAGACCTAAATACAAGCTCAGGTAACTCCAAGGCTTAGATTCTTAAGCTCTGTGCTGTAGTTCATCCCACACCACGGCCTAAGTGCAGCGGTAAGGAAGTGATGGATTTTATGAAATGCTTCATTCTACGATCTGTTTTATGGTCTATGCTTTAAACAACGGGGATATGATAGGGCCAAGGCAGACCCAATCCTTTCTCCTTACGTGTTTTGATGGAGCGAGGCACAATTTAATACACAACTGCCGGGCGTATTAAATGCCTCTCAACATAGCAGGAAAAACTAGCATAGCTGGGGCAGGGAGTACAAGCAAAGGACAGGGAAGGTTACTAGGAAGGAGTGGATGCAGAAGCCTAAGGAATGACGAAAGTGTTACCAGGGCAATAAGAATCGGGATAAAGGGGTAGAAACCGTACAGGGAGAGAATGGCACAGACGAGGAACCGTAGGATGCTCAGAGAGGCAAGAATGTGGGGGGATGAAACTGGGGTAAGGCCAGAGACTGCATTTCTAACTGGCTTCCAGGTGATGTTGCTGAGAACCAATGACGTTCTTCTGTCTTAGACACAAGAAGGAGAAAAACAGTTCTGTGGCAGGAAGATGCCCCTGCTCGGAGAACAATAAGTGGATGCTGCTGAGCAATCTTGGAAAGTGGACATCAGAGAGGATGTGGCAGTGGGAGAAAGGTGCAAGACTTGCCAACCCAGTGCAAGAACTATTCGTAGTAACTTCCTGAGCTCGACCCCACCCCATTACTCAGTTTCCATCAGTAATAACTCAGTCTGAATCTGCTCCTTTCACTAGGCAGTGGACTCCTAAGCACCAGTCTATTCCTGTGCTACCTCTACCCCTTCGTCCTGCTTCTATTACCCTGGCAACACTTTCTCCATCCATGAGGCTTCAGCATCACTCCTTTCTAGTAACCTTTCCTATCCTTCACCCGTATTCACAGCGCAAGCCCTGCTAGTTCTCTCCCAGGTCCGGAGGCCACGGCAGTTGGGTATTAAATTGTGTCTCACACCACCACAACAAGTGAAGAAAAAGGATTGGGTCTGCCTTGGTCCTATCATATCCCCATTGCTTAAAGTGTAGACCCTAAATGAAACAAATCCTAGAATGGAGAAGTTCATAAGATCACTTCATTACAAAGCAATGTTCAATATTGCTTTTTTTTTTCTAAGCCCCTGAGTTAGGGGGGAAAAAAAGATGCCTGCAATGTTGTAAAACAGTATTTCTCTTCCTGTTGACTTTTCCAAGGAATCAGTCGTCAAAGTGTGTGGTCTCTGATACCGACACACAAGCTCATCCATATTCACACCCCAAAGTGACACCTACTGTCCATTCCGTTACAAAGAGAAGGGATTTATAAACTCAAGTCAGAGGCTGCATAAAGGGGCATTAGCGAGGAAAGAGAAGCCACTACACAAGCGCTGAGTTATGGGGTTGTGTGGAATGACCTACAGAGCTTGAAGCGAGGGCTGGGAGGCCAGCAAAGCGCTCAGCAGACAGCTTCAAAGGCACGGGTGCTGGGGACTTCTCTGGTACCTTCTAGTTCTTGTTGTTAAGAACACAGGTTCTGGGGGTGTGTAAAAAGTCTCCTCTAATTTTAATAAAAACCGATTAAAAGAGTGGCAGAAAAGGAAGGTTTCCTCACAACCACAGTAAAAACCTAAATCATCTCTTTGACCAGTTCTAGTAAAGCTCCATATTTGTATCATTGACCCAAATATTTATATGAACTAACACAGTTACTAATACATTCCCAGAACAGAAGAAAAGTAAACACACACACACACACACACACACACACACACGTACTCACACCAAGAAATGATGGCTTAAGACAATATGAACAGAGACTCTAAGTGATCTCAAAACTTATAACGGTTTTATTTTTAGCAGCTTGTAAGACACCAGTCCATCTTCAGATTGGAGCTCTGGTGTTGCCCTACCCACTCGGGGGTGGGGGGAAGTAAGCTCACATCTGTGTGCTGTAAACGGCCCTCCCTGGCACCCACAGTAACCACCCCTACTGACCTTATTATCATTTTTGCCAAGACATGGCTTCCAGGAGCTCATCCATGTGGCATTCCAAGTAGCCATTAACCGATCAGAGCTGGCATTCAAAATGAACCTTGGTTTTGCTGATTCAGAGCACAGAGCTGATGTCCTCCCTTCCTCCCACATAGCGTGCTTGACTCAGCCTCCATGACCTACCAACCAAAGGCTCCAATTGGAATCACAGTCTCCTTTCCATGCCTAGTTTGAATGTACAGGTCTCTCTTGAACTGATGCCAATGTTAATCCATTTAATGCCTTTCTTCTTATAGTGCTTTTGACTTTTTCAAAAACATTGTAAATTACATGACTATTGCATTCTCGGCAAATCCCTGCGAGCTAGGTTAAGCAAGTCATATGATCTCCAAGAGAACTAAGCCCTAGAGGGTTGGAATGAATTACAGAAAATCACCTAATAAGTAAGAAGCAAAACTGGGTAACAATCCAGTGAGGAGCTCCAGCTGCCACACCTATACTCTCTGATGCTCATCTATATCTTACAGGGGGGAGCACGTCTTCCACTTGAACTAAGCAGGCACACTATATAAATACAGTAGGGCACACACATGCATACTGAGAAGTTTGAATAGAGAAAAAGGTACCCAACCAGAAAGAGACAGGCCAACACGCTGAAACGGACAACCAAAAAGCAGGATGTAGAA
Organism: Myodes glareolus; assembly: GCF_982192425.1. NCBI lineage: Eukaryota > Metazoa > Chordata > Mammalia > Rodentia > Cricetidae > Myodes > Myodes glareolus. The sequence goes on along the minus strand of NC_142034.1, from coordinate 76,127,051 downwards.
TCATACACTCAGAAAAATAAAAACAAAAAAACTACTCAGAGCCAGGCATGACACCACACATCTGTAATCCTAGCACTTAGGAGGCTGAGGCAGGAGGATTGTGAATTCAAGACCATACTAGGCTATATAATGAGACCCTATCTGAAAAGGGGAAAAAAACTTCTTGAAAACACTCTGAGAAACACAAAAACACAAAGAGACAGATACAGGGACATTCACAGAGATATATGTAAATATAGACCCTCATACAAATACATACACACAAAAATAAAAGTCACAGAAGCATACAAGTATGCTAAATAGCAATTTCCATTTCAGCAGCCTAGTGTAGAGAATCCTAGTTTCTTCTGTGGCACTCTATCAGTGGGAGCTGTGAAGAACATTCTAGTCCTGACTTTGTCCCAGGAAAAACAATCTTCCCTCTGTGAGCCCATGACTTTAGCATGATCAATGGGAGATGATGGCTCTTAGCCACACTGGCATGTGGTGATCTATACAGCACTCATCAACTTAATAATCAGTCATTCATAACCCAGTTTGTGTTGAGATCTCAGAAGCTGCCATGCTTATCATGAGAAACCAAGGATGCACTGTAACTGTCCAGTTGGGTTCTGAAGACCCCATCTCAGGTCTGAATCCCGATTGCAACTGTCACATTTGCTTAATAACATGCTATCTCAATGCTGATGCCAGAGGTCTGGGCTGCCACCTGTGGCCATGTTGGCATCCTAGGGCCTCACTGCCATGGGGGCCATGCCAATCCAAGTGACCTGTTCACCCACATTGGGACCAGGCCTGGGCTTCAACCATGGGCCATGTCGGGGTCTGTGACCCAGGAATAACCAAGGTCTGAGCAAAAGTACATGGTTCATGTTAACACAGGGAGTCATAGGAACCTTGCGTGATAAAATCCAAGGACAGTGCTAAACAGTCCTGTTTCTCACTGGTGCCAGGATAGCTGACCCTGCCCTTCACTGGACACTGTTGCAGGAGAGCTGTCACTGCCTCCCAATGGGTGAGCTGACCACAGCACTTGGGGGAAATGGCCCCACCCCTCACCACAGGTATGGGAGAGCTGACCCCGATGGCATGGGTCTAGAAGAGCTGGCTCTGCCCCTTACCTAAGGGAGTGGTACAGGTGGTCCTGATTGACCAGCTCAGCTACCACCTGGACCTGAGTCTAGGGTTAGCCCACCCTAACAGCTGCCCCATCTGTGACCTGCTGGAATTTGAGAAGGGCCTGGTCCTATATGATCTCCATGACTCAAGGCAACAACAGGATATCTGAGAGGAGTTTTTAAAAGGACCTGGTGATGGTCATGTACCAGAAACCAGAGACCTTGAACAAGACCAATGACCAAAGACTCACTGCCATGAATATTTTGTGGATGGGGCTGTTTGGGCAAAAAGCATAACACACCACAGCCCCTGATTCCACTAGAATGAATGAAGGGGTGATAGAAAGTTGGAGGAGAGATGTAGATGGAAGTTTCTGTCCCACCTGGTCCCACAGCCATTCATTCCCAAAGAAACACACAGAAGCTTACATTAATTATAAACTGGTTGGCCTATTAGCTCAGGCTTATTATTAACTATCTCTTACAATTAAATTACTTACAATTACAATTTAATTGTAATTAAATTAATTACAATTATCTCTTACTTAAATTAACCCATAATTCTTATTTATGTTTAGCCACGTGGTTTGGTACCTTTTCTCAGAGTCGCATTCTCATCTTGTTTCCTGTGTGTCTGGCTAGTGACTGACTCTCTGCCTTTCCTCTTAACAGAATTCTCCTAGTCTGGTTGCTCTGCCTATACTTCCTGCCTGGCTATTGGCCAATCAGTGCTTTATTAAACCAATATGAGCAACAAATCTTTATGGTATATAAGAGCATTATCACACAGCAGAGAGAGGTGGGTTTTTGCAAACAGCAGAGATGAGGAGTAGATATTAAAGGACTGGGGGTGAGTGGGATTGGGGTGTCTGATGTAAAATTTCCAAAGACTCAATAAAAAATTATGTTTAAATTTTTTTAAAAAAACCTGCAAACTGAATTCAACAACACATTAAAAGACCATTTCATCATGAAAAAATGCTATTTGTGTCATCATCTGATTATACAAGGATGAAAGTATCTGATCCTGGTACTAAAGACTGTAATGGATCTTTGACAAAAGGCAAGGAGAAAGAAAGAACAGATGTTATCAAGGGAAGAAATTCAAATTGTGGCCTTTCTGGGCTGTTGGACAACAAATATAATGGAAGCTATCTTCAGCCTCTTCCTTATACTTCCTGATTAGTCCAGACTCTCCTTACAGAAAATTTACCAAGGCACACTTGCTCACATACTCAAATCTGCTCTCTTGGAACTCTTCTACTGTGGTAGAGCCCCAGTTGAGAAGAACATTTGCCTACTTCATGAATCCTACAGTCAAGGAAAGTCTTCAGTCCTTCAGCTCAAAGTAGGTGAATAACAATTAGGCTAAGGTAATCAATATTGATTGTATTCTTTTTGCCAATGACTGAATTGAGGAAAATTCTAGACAGTCACATTTGAAGAAAATCCTGTAGATAAAGCTATCTGAGGATATTTTTTTCAACCTCTAAATCAAAAAATATGGGACACTGTGATGCACAGATCAGCTGCAGTCTCCTTACCAGCCTCCAGAGGTTCTAGTTCCCATTATCAGCATGGGAGAGAAAAGGCAAGGAGTAATAAGACTCTGTTTGAAACATAAAAATACAAACAGGGTACACCATGACCAACATACAAATGGGGTACACCATGACCAACATACAGACCCTTCTTTCATACATACCCTTCCTTAAATTCTAAACTATATTTAATCAAGTCAGCCCCTAAATATAGCAGGGGAGGCACAAGATCATGTGATAGCTACCTAACCTCTTTTTTTTAATTTTTTTTCAAAGTTTATTAAATTATGAAAGTTTCCATTTCCACCCCTCCTCCCAACACCCTTCCACTCCCCACCTCTTAAACACTCATATCCAGCAGTCTTGGCTGAAGGAAAGAAATTTACCATGTAAGCCATCTGACTGCTCTGAGACCACCATATTGCAGAAGACTTTCAAAGAAGAGCTAACACAAATACTTCTCAAATTATTCCACAAAACATAAACAGAAAGAACATTCCCAAATTTATTTTATGAGGCCACAGTCACTCTGATACCCAAACCATACAAAGATTCGACAAAGAAAGATAATTACAGACCCATTACATTTATGAAAATAGATGGAAAAATATTCAATAAAATATTCACAAAACCAAATCCAAGAATATTTCAAAAAGATCATCCATCATGGTCAAAAAGGCTTCATCCCCGAGATATAGGGATCGTTCAACATGTAAAAATCAATCAATGTGATCCATTCTATAAACAAACTGAAAGAAAAGAAACTCCTTCATAATAATCTCATTAGAAGTTGTAAAACTCCTGTGACAGAATCTGATACCCTTCCATGGTAAAAGACTTGGAGAGATTAGGGATGCAAGGGAACTACGTAAACATAATAAAGGCAATTTACAGCAAATCTACAGCCAACATCAAGTTAAATGGAGAGAAACTCAAAGCAATTCCACTGAAATCAGGAAGACAAGGCTGTCTACTCTCTCCGTATCTATCCAATATAGTACTTGAAGTTCTAACTAGAGCAATAAGACAACTAAAGGAACTCAAGGGGATACAAATTGGAAAAGAAGAAGTCAAAGTATCATTATTTGCAGGTGATATGATAGTATATATACACAACCAAAAAAATTCCACCAGGAAACTCTTAAAGCTAACAAACACTTTCAGCAAAGTAGCGAGATACAAGATTAACTCGCAAAAATCAGTAGCATTCCTAAATATATGACAGATGAACAGAAAAAAAAACTAGGGAAACAACGCCTTTCACAATCACCTTAAATAATATAAAATATTATGGGGTAATTCTAATCAAGCAAGTAAAAGAATTGTATTGTAAAATTCTTCAAGTCTTTGAAGAAGGTATCAGAAGATGAAAATATCTTCCATGTTCATTGATTGATAGGATTAACATAGTAAAAATGGCCATCTTACCAAAATCAATCTACAGATTCAATGGAATCTTTATAAAAATTACAACAAATTCTTTATAGACCTTGAAATGATAATTCTCTGTTGAGGGGGGCCACTAGTTCGTTTCCTGACCACCCTGACTTGAAGTAATCACACACAAACTATAGTATTTAAAATCACTACTTGGCCAATTACTTAAGTGTATTGCTAGCTAGCTTTATATCTTAAATGAACCCATTTCTATTATTTCATATTTTACCATGAGGCTCATGGCCTACTGGTAAAGTTCTAGCATGCCTGTCTCGGGTGTTGACTACATGGCTTCTCCTGATTCTGACTTATTTCTCCCAGCATTCAGTTTAGTTTTCCCACTTAGCTTTACTCTGGGCTAAAAGCAGCTTTATTCATTAACCAATAAAAGCAAAACATAGACAGAAGGACTTCCCACACTATTTCCCCTTTTCTGTTCTAAATACTATCTATTCTTCAATTCTCAACTGCATATGGGAAACCAAAAACTCAGAATAACTAAAATAACCTTAAACAACGAAAGAACTATTGGAGACTTCACCATTCCTAATTTCATGTTGTACTACAGAGCTATAATAATAAAAGTCATTTGATATTAGCATTAAAACAGGAATTTTGATCAATGGAATCAAATTACAGACCCAGAAATAAATCCATACACATATAGACACCAGATTTTTTATGAATACACACCATAAAAAAGAAATACACACTGTAAAAATACATCTTCAACAAATGATGCTAGTGCAAAGGGATGTTGGCATGTAGAAGAATGAAAGTACATTCATGTCTATCACCCTACACAAAACTCAAGTCCAAGTGAATCAAATACCTCAACAAAAAAAAAGTTACACTGAACCTGATAGAAGAGAAACTGGGGAATAGCCTTAAACACATTGGCACAGGAGACAACTTCCTAGACAGAACACCAATAGCATAGGCTCTAAGATTAACAATCAATAAATGGGACCTCATGAAACTTAAAGGCTTCTGTAAGGCAAAGAACACTGTCAAGTGGACAAAGCAGCAACCTACATAATGGGTAAAGATTATCAGCAATTCCACATCTGACATAGGATTGATATTCAAAATATACAAAGAACTCAAGAAACTAGACATAAACAAACCAAATAATCTAATTTTAAAATTAAGTACAAATCTGAACAAAGAATTCTCAATAGAAGAAACTTCAAAGGCTGAGAAACACTTAAAGAAATGTTCAACATCTTTGACCATCAGGGGAATGCAAATCAAAACTACTTTGAGGTTCTGTTTTACACCTGTCAGAATGGCTAAGATCAATAATACAAGGGAAAGTTCATGCTGCTGAGGATGTAGAGCAAGGGGAACACTCTTCCAATGCTGGTGAGAATGCAACCTTATACAGCCACTATGAAAATCAATATGGTGATACCTCGAAGTTGAGAATCAATCTACCTCAAAGTCAGCTATACCACTCTTGGGCATATTCCCAAAGGACACTTCATCCTACCACAAGGACACTTGCTCAACCCTGTTCATTGTGGCTTTATTCATAATAGCCAGAAACTAGAAACGTGTGTGTGTGTGTGTGTGTGTGTGTGTGTGTGTGTACAATACAAATGGGTGAACATGGAGGTTTTTTCTCCTATTCTGTGACCACATAATTTATTAAAGTTTCAGGTTTTAGGTTATTCTCTGCATTTCTTTTTTTAAATTTTTCTTAATTTTTAAAATCGATTTTATTGATCTATATATTTTTCTCCACTCCCCTCACTTCCTTTCCCCTCCCCTTCTACCCTCCCCCATGGCTCCCATGCTCCCAGTTTACTCAGGAGATTTTGTCTTTTTCTACATTCCATGTAGTTTAGATTCATGTATGTCTCTCTTAGGGTCCTCATTGTTGGCTAAGTTCTCTGGGATTGTGAATTGTAGTCTGATTTTCTTTGCTTTATGTCTAAAAGCCACTTATAAATAAACAATAAAATTAAACTTTGAACAACCACAACACCAGTTAATAAAGAACTGGCTACATAAATTATAAATCCCATCCACACCTTAATAGACTATGAAGATATTATAAAAGGAAAATAAAGCTAGATGTATATCGATTATTCCAGGAAAATCTTTGTGAAGTATTGTTGAAGGGTAAAAGAAAATTGCCAAACAAGTTATACTATGATCCAAGGGCCAGTGAGATGGCTCAGTGGGTAAAGGAAACTGACACTAGACCAAACAAGCTGAGCTTGGTCCTTGGACCCCACATGGCAGAGAAAATCGACTATTGCAATCTACTCTCTAATATCCAATGTGCACATGCACACATTCATAAATATATTTTAATTTTTTCCAACATAAATTTTTTATTGATTATTTGGGAATTTCATATCATGCACCCCAATCACACTTACTTCCCAGTCCTCTCAGGCCCACACACCCCTGCCCTCATGACATCCCCCCCAAGCAAGAAAAGGAAAAAATGTCCAATTTGTATTGCACATACACTCACTGGGGCATGGTCAAACCGCCAGTGGCCAGTCCTTTAAAAAATACTGATTCCTACCCTACCAGAAGCCGTCAGTTGTGGAGTGCTACACTAACTGACCTCCTCTCCACACATATCTTTATGTTAATAGGAGTCTGGAAAACAATGTGGAGAGATATAATCTGTGCCAATAACACTGGCAGTGGGGGTGAGACAGGTGGGACTTGTGCTTATAATTATAATATTAAAGGGGATATTAGGGTAAAATATTAGCTTTATATGTCTTTTGGATTTTTCACTTGCTACGTGTGCTGTATAGTTTTATGTCGACTTGACACAAACTAAAATCAACTAAAAGGAGGGAAACTCAACTGAGAAAGTGCCTCCATAAGATCGGGCTGTAGGCAAGCCTGTAAGGCATTTTCTTAATTAGTGATTAAAGGAGGAGGACCCAGCCCATTGTGGTGGTGCCATCCCTGGTCTGTGACCCTGGGTTCTATAAGAAAATGAGCTAAGCAAACCATGAGGAGCAAGTCCGTAAACAGTACACTTACATGGTCCTGCATCAGCTCCAGCCTCCAGATCCCCGCACTGTGTTCTGTTCTGACTTCCTTCAATGATGAGCAGTGATATGGAAGTGTAAGTCAAATAAACCCTTTCCTTCCCAACTTGTTTTTTTTATCAGTGTGTTTTATCACAGCAATAGAAACCCTAAGAGTACAGTGATCACATTTCTTTTAAATAAAACAAACTCAAATAAATAAAATGAAGTTTTCCTACTAAGTTTTTACTTTTTTATTTTTTTATTAATTTATAAAAGTTTCCACTTCCGCCCCTCCTGCCAATACCCTCCCATTCCCCCCATTCCATCTCCTCCTCCCTCTCCAGCCCTAAGAGCAGTCAGTGTTTCCTGCCCTGTGGGAAGTTCAAGTTCCTCCCCCCTTCCTCCAGGTCTAGGAAGGTGAGAATCCAAACTGACTGGGATCCCAAAAATCCAGAACATGCAGAGGAAACAAGTCCCAGTGCCATTGTTGATGGCTTCTCAGACAGTCCCCATGCCAGCCACATTCAGAAAATCCGGCCACATTCAGAGAATCCGGTTTGATCACGTGCTCGTTCAGTCCCAGTCCAGCTGGCCTTGGTGAACTCTCATTAGATCAGTCCCCTTGTATCAGTGGGTGAACGCACTCCTCACAGTCCTGCCTTTCTTGTTCATGTTCTCCCTCCTTCTGCTCCTCATTTGGACCTTGGGGGCTCAGTCCAGTGCTCCAATGTGGGCCTCTGTCTCAATCTCCATTCATCATCGGGTGAAGGCTCCCTCTGATCCTGCCTTCTTTGTTCACGTTCTCCCTCCTTCTGCTCCTCATTTGGACCTAGGGAGTTAAGTCCAGTGTTCCAATGTGGGTCTCTGTCTCTATCTCCATCCATCGCCAGATGAAGGTTCTATGGTGATATGCAAAATATTCATCAGTATGGTTATGGGCCAACGCCAGTTCAGGCACCCTCTCCTCTGCTGTCCAAGGAACAATCTGGGGATCTCTCCTTGGACCTGGGAACCCCTCTAGAATCAAGTCTCTTGTAAACCCTAAAATGGCTCCCTTAGTTGAGATATATACTCCCTGCTCCCATATCCATCCTTCCTCCCTCCCCCCCATCCCAATCCCCCAAACTTTCCCCAATCCTCCCCTACTCCCTTCTCTCTAGCCCTCTCCCCTTCCATCCACTCCCGCCCCCGTGCACCCAATGTTGCCTGGTACTCTTGTCTATTTCCAATATCCAGGAGGAAAACTACATGATTTTCTTCAAGTTCACCGTCTTATTTAGCTTCTCTAGGATCACGAATAATAGGCGCAAAGACCTTTAATTATGGCTAGAATCCACTTATGAGTGAGTACATACCATATTCCTCTTTTTGGGTCTGGGTTACCTCACTCAGTAAAGCGTTTTCTATTTCCATCCATTTGCATGCAAAATTCAAGATGTCATTGTTTTTTATTGCTGAGTAAAACTCTAAAGTGTATATGTTCCACACCTTCTTTAACCATTCTTCTATTGAGGGGCACCTAGGTTGTTTCCAGGTTCTGGCTATTACAAATAGTGCTGCTATGAACATAGTTGAACAAATGCTTTTGTGGTATGATAGGGCATCTCTTGGGTATATTCCCAAGAGTGGAATTGCTGGGTCCTGAGGGAGGTTGACTCCCAGTTTCCTGAGAAACCGCTACACTGATTTCCACAGTGGCTGCACAAGTTTGCATTCCCACCAACAATGGATGAGTGTTGCCCTCACTCCACATCCTCTCCAGCATAGGCTATCATTGGTGTTTTTGAGTTTAGCTAATCTGACCAGTGTAAAATGGTATCTCATAGTTGTTTTGATTTGCATTTCCCTGATCACTAAGAATGTTGAACATGACCTTAAGTGTCTTTTGGCCATTCGAAGTTCTTCTGTTGTGAATTCTCTGTTCAGATCAGTACCCCATTTTTTAATTGAGTTAATTAGAGTTTTAGTGTCTAGTTTCTTGAGTTCTTTGTATATTTTGGAGATCAGACCTTAAAAAAGATGTATTTACTTATTTATTTATTTCAGTGTTCTGCTTGCATGTATACTTGCCGGCCAGAAGAGGGCACCAGATCTCATTACAGATGGTTGTGAGCCATCATGTGGTTGCTGGAAATTGAACTCTGGACCTCTGGAAGAGCAGCCAATGCTCTTAATCTCTGAGCCATCTCTCCAGCCCCCTACTAAGTTTTTAAAAAGAAAGAAAGAACATCAAGCTGGGAGTGGCAGGTAATGTTTCAATCATGGCTCTGCCAAATCCTAAGTCGTCAGAAACAAGATACCTGGATCTTCTGGGCCTTTGTGTTCCCATCTATAAAGGAAGAGTGGCAACGTTGACATTGTCGAATGCTTGCAAGGGTCAAACGAGAACACCCTCTTGTGAAGTGGCTCCAATATAAACCTCAGCACCACATATTGGGAAGCACAGGCCCAGAGAATTTTTTAATTGAAAAAACAAACACTTGAAGATTCTATTCTTCTCTCTCTCTCTCTCTCTCTCTCTCTCTCTCTCTCTCTCTCTCTCTCCCCTCTTTCTCTGAAAAAAAAATGAAACCTTGAAAAACTTTGTTAAAAATCCTTTCTCCAACTATTTACCCTGTCAGTGCAGTAACCTCCACACAGGTAATGGCGGTGATGGTAGTTATGATGGTGGTGGTGGTGATGGTGGTGGTGGAGGAGATGGAGGGGGGAAAGAAAAGAAAAAGGTGATTTTTCTGAGCCTTGACTGTGTGCCAGGAACACAAAGTCAAAAACAGGGAAGCAGCAGAGTGCCAGGAATATTGCCCAAGTCATTTTACTGCAAAATCAACTTTGGTTTTTGGATAGAGCACAACTATGCTGCCTGGCTGCCCTTGTAGCTCCTGAGTGCCGTTGATCCCCCTGCTTCAGCCTCCTGAGTATCTGAGACTATAGTCCTGTACCACTGTGCTGAGCTAAAACCAGCTCTTTAACCATATCACTGAAACTGGAGGAAACCCTGAATATCCCTCAAGACACCACGCTGCACCTACTCGTGGGAAATTCCAAATCATTTTCACCCTCTTTTCTGCTTTGACCTACACATCCTCAAATGCTATCCTCTGGCTACCTCATGGATCAACTCCTGTGAAACTCATCCTTTAGGTGATTAGTCACAAATGGAAGTCCAGTCAGTGTAAACATGGGATGTGCAAACCATGGATATGATGCCTGCCTGAACAACAAAAACAACTGATTCAGCACATCTCTACCCCAGTATCTCAAGCTTTCCTTACTTGGTCTTCTCCCACTCTGCCCTTACTTGCTTCAAATGTGAGATGTGGATTCTGTCTTCCTGCTCATGACCCACGTGGGATTGAACAGATACTACAAAGACTCCTTCTGATGTCCTATGGAGGGCTTAATGAGTCTTCAGTATGGTCATTCTCTCATTTGGTCCCTTCTCAAACGGAAATTTTTTAAGTCAAGCGTTCTAAGCATACAATCCAAAGGTGACCAATATGATACATGCTGAGTACTAATAGTGGGAAATACTCAAAATGTTTTCAGAAATTAAACCACTATGTTTTTATAAGAACAGGAAACCACGCACAGTAGAAGAGTTTTAATTCATGACCTACAATAGTCTAAAACGTAAGCCCAGGTGTTTTGGTGTCATGTGGTATGACAGCCTGCACAATACATTGTGTGTGTGTGTGTGTGTGTGTGTGTGTGTGTGTGTGTGTGTGCTCACACGTGCACATACGCACACATGCATGGTCAGAACCAAAGCTGCAGTAAAGCCAATGATGCAACATGGGAAGTCATCATCTGCAACACCTTGGGTTCATTATGTGTTTATTTTTTAATATGTTTTTTGGTTGCTGTGCATTCAGAAACCTTTTACTGTTGCCAAATTCCTTGCTGCTCCCTTAGACCTATTTTGCTTCAGTAGTCCTCTTCTTTAGCAGAGCCCACGTATCCCTACGACTTAACCAGAAATGGATAAATTCTGATACCTCCTGCCTAAGTCTGCCTCGTGGGAACAGGAATGTTACCTGTGTTCTAACTAAGGCATCAGCATGGCAGGCTTGTGAGCGGTCGGTGGGCTTCATTTTCTTACTTTCACATTTGACAGGGTATCATTAAAGGAATTGTTAAATTCTAAAATTCTGGGCTCAGAATTTTATCCTGTCAGGCATAGAATAGGTGCCTAAAGAAACATGAAGAAAGATTACTTCTCCTTCTCCCTGTCTTAGTAAAAATACCTGGGGCCTCCACTCTTACAAACATTAACTGCACAATTTTACTACATTAGCCACAAAGAGAGCCAGAGATGGCCCTATAATCTTGGAGTCACTCTGGTGACTGAGAATGGTGCATTTCACATCAGAATGTATGCTTTGACCTGATTGAAAGTAGGAAGGAAGAAAAAAGAAGTTGTACTGTGAAGTAATGGCTTCCTCAGAAGTTTGCTTAGGGTTCTGGTATAGAACCCATGGATCAGAGCTTGGAACCAGAACAGGGACTCAAGATTTTCATGACTAGTGTTGAGCTTAGCACATTACAATTTGCTTCTAAAGACTTATTTTAGGTTAGTGGGGGGAGGGGACTATGTGTGGCTATGTACCCTTGTGAGCACTGTTGCCTACAGAGTCCAGATGTGGTGATATCTTGTTTGTACTCTAACAAATAAAGCTTGCCTGAAGATCAGATGGTGAAGCTAGCTACTAGTTAACCATAGAGGTCTGGAGGTCTGTACAGACAGACAGGAAGTGATATGACTGGGCAGAGAGAGAAATATAAGATGGGAGGAGACGGTAGCTCAGTCTCTTTTTGGTCTGGGGATTCCATAGAGATAAATTCTAGTGGCTGACTATTCTACTTTTCTGGTCTTTTAGCTCAACTTTCACCACTAAATATCTGACTCCAGATTTATTATTAAGATCAATTAGAATTCATGCTATATCTGGCATACAACTTTAGGGCACAAAGTCATGAAAACTTCGCTTGCCTGTCACTTTGCAGCCACTGGCACAGACCAGAGTTGCACACAGGGCTCCCGCTGGGGTTACCTCCTTGAGGGATAGGTTCTTCTCTCTTTTTTCCCCTAAGCTTTTAAGTGAGTTTGAGATTTTCTGTTGCAGCCTCTCTGCAGCAAACTTCATAGGCATATATATTAAACTTTTTGTCATGATTTAAATTGCCATATAGAGTACTAATTAATTCTAGAAAAAAAAAGGCTTCTTCTACCTTTCTGTACATGATTTCAGGTTTGAGTCTCTCAGATAACTAGGAATTAAGTTTTATATTCTAGACATACATAACAATTTCTGATCCTTTAACCTCTTTGAGATCTGCTGCATATGACATTTAAAATGTTTAAATTTTCGGCAATGAGCCATAACCATGCCTAAGAGTGACCTTTGAGGTCTCCAAAACGATGATGCAGCCCCACAATGACGATTCCACCAAGACTATAATAACACCAATAAGCTGAAAAACACCACCCAAAGAATGGCTTTGGACTACAAACTACTCAGAACAATTTCGAGGTGGCTAGCTGAGATGGCCCAACTTAAACAGACTACTCTAGCCAGGACTTAAGACAAGTCCTGCATTTTCCCATTATGCAGAGACTAGATAACATATGATACAGCTACCTCTCCCAGGACTTGATAAATAACCCAATTTTTTTTCCAGAATCCTCTAAAGATGCCATCACCCGCAGACAGCAGAAAGTAAACTTAAGAACATGATACCCATGTTGCCAAGTGGTGGGGTGGGTGGATTTTGGTCATTCAGTGGGTTATGGATATTTGTTAACGTTTAGGGTGGTTGGTTACAAGTTGTTATTGGTTACAGTGAGGAGAAAAGTTGTTTTGATTTGCATTTCCCTGATTGCTAAGGATGTTGAGCATGACCTTAAGTGTCTTTTGGCCATTCGAAGTTCTTCTGTTGAGAATTCTCTGTTCAGATAAGCACCCCATTTTTTAATTGGGTTAATAATAACTAACCTGGCAAGATACACCCACAGATACCCAATAGCAACATGAATGTTATGAATGTAAGTGGCTACTTTTTTACTATATTTAAGGTCTACTCCACAGGGGAAACATATACCTGGTATCAAAATCAGGCCAGGAACCCATGATTAGGGGCCTCATAGAGGTGAATCTACTAAGATTACTTGACTAAATGAACATAATATCAAAGCACCCTCTACACTTACATCTCTCTACCCATAGTTTAGTGCAACTCCCAGACCTCTTCAGAGAAGATGCTTTGTGCAGTGGGTGGTGGTTAACACAGAAACTCACAACTGCTCCAAGAACAGAGAAGCATCAGTGGAATGCTCAGCCACAAATATGTCATCTTTACCTCTCTCTCTCTCTCTCTCTCTCTCTCTCTCTCTCTCTCTCTCTCTCTCTCACACACACACACACACACACACACACCATACAGAGTGAGAGGGGGGGAGCAGTCATGAGAGAGAGAGAGAGAGAGAGAGAGAGAGAGAGAGAGAGAGAGAGTTCAGGAATCATTACAGAAGAGGGTACAGACCAGAGATTAGGGAGCACTGGAATAAAACAGTGTCTTCTGAACAGGACAAGACCACCGCTCTTATGAACTCAGTTTTCTGTAAGGCAAAGGTCCTTGGTAAGTTGACCATGACCCAGTGGATGGCCCTGCATCCAGGGGTATGTGAGCAGAAAGAATTTTAGTCTATAGGTTATTTTATAAATAAATAAATAGAGAAAAGCAGAGGCAGGGGAAAATCTGTGAGTTCAAGACCAAAGTAATCCACACAGTGAGTTTCAGGACAGTCAGAGCTACGAATTGAGGTCCTGTCTCAGATAGATAGATAGATAGATAGATAGATAGATAGATAGATAGATAGATAGATAGATAGATAGACAGATAGACAGACAGACAGATGACATGAGGCTTGGAGTTACAGAAGTAGGGTGGATCTAGGAAGAGTTATGGGGACTGAATTTGATGAAAATATATTATATAAATTCTTATCAAATTAATAAAAATATTCTTATATTGCCATTTTATCTGTTTATTTACTAGGTTGGGGGTAGGCATCAATATAGAGGTCAGAGAACAACTTTCCAGAGTAATTTCTCTCCTTTCACCTTGGGAGTTTCAGGGATCAAGCTCAGGTTAGTAGGCTTGGTAGTAAGTGTCCGTGATGGCTGTTCTAGGTTGTCAATATCACTACATCTGGAATTAACTGAAACCCAAATGTCTGGATACACTTGTAAAGGGTTTTTTTTCCCTTCTATTTTTGGTTGTGAGCCTAACCTTTAACAGCAGAGCCATCTCTCCAACCTGGGTTTTTGTTTTCTTAATCAAGTAATTTGATGTGGGAAGACCTATTTTTAATCCAAATCTTTTGAGGTAAGAACGTCCACCTTTAACCTGGGCCACACCTTCTACTGGCAGTCTATATAAAGAACATTGAAGAAGGAAACTTTTGCTCTTTGTCCGCTTGCCCTCACCTTCCTAGAAAATCCATGCCTTCACAGGCATTAGAGCCTACTTCTTTAGGATTCCAGCATATAATGAAGACCAGATGAGACATTCAGCCTCGTGGACTGAACAACTACCTGATTCTTAGACTTTCCATTCATAGGCAGCCATTGTTGGGTTAGCTGGACCCCAGCCTGTATGTCATACCAATAAGTCCCCTTCCTATATAGAGAGAGTTCATTCTATAGGTTCTGCTGCCCTAGAGAACCCCAACTGATCCAGGTGCCTTTATTTACTGAGCCATCTTACAGCCCTGTGTCAAAATTCTAGAGTCACAGCTGCTGAGGAACTTTTCTCTATTTGTATCCTTATAACTTTCCCTGTCTTTCTATCCTGCTGCAAAATCTAAGACTCACCTTTTAATATAACCAGAACTAGAGATATGAGAACGTCTTAATTTCTTACTTATTTCCCGAGCTGTAAATAATGATGAGCTACACAATTTTTCATATCATCTCACATTCATGGCTGCGTGTTATGTGGGGACCTAGTAGCTGATAGTCTGATAAACTACATGACTGGGCTAGTGTCTCCTGGGTGGGCAAATGGATGAAACAGCCACTTTAATGAGGCAGTCGTAGCCTCTGTCATACCTCCTCTTTTCTAATGCTATTGCTGATACTTAAATGCTGCATGGCTTCAACTGTCTCTCATCTTTCCCTGTAACTTAGATAAAGTCTACACAACTTTCTATGTGCCTGATCCTCTAATATGTAGACTCCTGCTAACATAAATAGGCTCTTTAGTTATTGGCCAAAATCAAGGCCAATACCTGCCCCCCAAAAAAAAGAAAGAAAGAAAAACTTAAGATGAAAATCTCTCCAGGAAACATGGGTCATAGGCGGTGGTCAGGTGCTCCCAGGCAAACTTCACGTTCTAGTTACTGGAGATGGTTCAGTTCAAAAGAACATGAAAAAAATGATGCAGCGGGAAGAAATACTCTTTGCTCTTCAGGAAAGTCCTGGTGATGTAGGATCAATTTGTTAAAACATCAGTTGCCCTGCTATGCACTTTAGATAGGTACTATCCACTTCATCCTTCCAAAGGTTTTTGGAGCTGGGAAAGATCGATTGTTTCTACAACAACATTTGAGGGAACTCAGATGACGCTCAACTCAGAACCAAAGAAGCCCACATAAATAATGATCTGAAAAAGTCTTTAAACTAGACTTTAGTGTCTCATTTTGGCTTCCATAGTACATCTCGTATGTCAATAAAGTTTCAAAATGCAAAATTCTGAGAATTGCATGTTCTTTTTGTTGTTGCAGTACCTTAAGGCTCTATAATTAGTAAAATATTAGTCCTGAAACTATTCAATGAAAGTCACAAAAAGTAATCTACTAATGCCTTTTGAACATTCCCTATCAAATAGAAATACAATCACATGGCACATATCTGTGGATCCTTTTTGTAGGTCACAGCTGCACCAGTAACCTTCAGGAGCACATCTCTGTGGGCTCCACTCACACAGACTGCACCAACTTAGCCAGACAGGGATTGTGGGAAAGAACAGGGCAGCGCTCCTTGACATATGTCTGCACATATCTCTGTACCCTCCCAAGCTCACACTGAAACTCAATTCCCAATGCAACAGTATTAAAAGATAGGGTCTTTAAGAGCTGCTTAGGCCAGGTGATCAGAGTCTTTGCAGATGTGATTAGCATCATCATAAAAATGGGTGCAAGTTTTACTTCTACACACTACTGTTCCTTCTACCATATGAGGACATAGTAGTCCTCTCTTTTTGAGGCCAAAACTGCAAGACACCATCTTGAAAGCAGAGACCAGCCTTCACCAGATACCAAACTATTAGCACCTTGATCTTGGCAAACTTCAGAACTATGAGAAATAAATATCTATTGTTTATAAAGTAACTACTCTCAGGTACTTGGTTATGGCAGGCAAAAAAAAAGCAACAACATACTGAGTCTTTGATTACATAAAAAAAGAAAAAAAGAAAGAAAAAGAAAAAAACTCTTAGAAGCAAGTTATCTACAGAAGACCTAATTTTTATACAGGATAAAGTGAAAGATACTCTTTACATCACTGGAAAACTAAAGGAGGGAAAGAAAAAAGGAGGGCTAGAGCCACTGTGGTCACACAAAACTTATAAAATACTTTTGAAGAATAAGGAGATATAATATTAAGATATAAATCACATATATCTCCGTAATGTTAAATAATCCTATCTCCCCAATCCTTTAGGAAAACTAGCTCTGCCTCAGTACATCTAAGATGTACTTCTCGTGTTGTTATGGAGATAACCACTCCCACCTCCAAAAGCTCCTGGGAGGATGGAATAGGGTGGCACACCTGTGTAAAGTGCTTAGCAGGGCAATTGATATTGCAACAAGCTAGTTCTTTTATAAACTAGGCATATGCAAAGAGATATGAACATAAGAAAAAAGACAGAAACCGTTTTCTTGATGCTTTCAAAGTGGTGGGATTTCCTGTACCATGAGCTAGTAAAAACTGCAAAGAAAAGTTGAGAATGGTCTCGTCTCTGAGACAAGGAAGATAAAACTTTTGAGGGCTAAGACCACCAGCTAAGAAATCGTATGGACCCCTGGGTTTTCTTCCTATATGGAAAGTCTCTGCCTATACCCAAAGTGAGAAGGGGACTGAGAACGTGAATCGGTTAATAAGCTGCCCAGACTTATGCACCTCAGTCTGGATCCCCAGCCTACATGCAAAAGCAGACCCCAAACCCCAAAACTGGGAAGGCAGAAATAAGCAGATCCCAGTAACTCACTAGCCAGCTAGTCTTGCCAAATTAGGGAGCTACAGGCTCAGTGAGAGGAGAAACCCTGTCTCAAAAAGTAAAGTAGAGAGTAACTGGGGAATGCACCCAACATCCACTGACCTCTGGTCGTCACAAGCGTGCACACACACACACACACATGCACACACACACACATGCACACACACACACACACACACACACACATATATATATACTCATGTATGCACACACATACATGCATAATACAAAAAACTATTAAGTAGTTAATTAAATAGAAAAATGAGAAGTGGATTCTAAGAACTTTCTAGAACCTGACCAGCAAGTCCACAACTCTCTGTTCTGCTGCCCACCTTCCTTTGAGATACTAAAGAGCAAGAAGCTCAGATGCCAGAGTTAAACTTGCCTGGACTTTTGCCCACATTTTCCATGCCCCCATTCTCCCTATGTGAGCCAGCAGCATGATCTAGCCAGAATGACACTTTTGAACTTATTTACAAGTTTTATCATTACACTGGCCTATATTATGCAAGCAGTTTGCAATCTCCCCTAATTCTCCAGCTTTAATTATATAATTGAACAAGCCAAAAACTCATTTTTCCCAGGAAACATTAAACATTACCATCTTAATGAAATTCTTAATGAAATGGTTCACTATGCATGCAAATGACCAGTAGTAGCAGGGCCACTTGCTTATCACTGAGACAGGCAAAAGGACAAGTGCTCTTTCTTCTGTCAGTCACTAAGAATGGCAGTTCTCACCCTCACATCCCACACTAGAAGATGAGCCTCTGTGAGATAGGGAGCTATTGGATGAAAAGAGTCTAAACGAAGTAGGAACGGGTCTCAATCTTCACTAATCAAAACTTATTTTCAGGGCTGAAAGAATCCACTTGGGACTTTTCCTTGACAATTTAAAAAAAATAAAAAAAAGAAAAAAGAAAAGTTATCAACTGCCCTTCCTAGACTCTGGAGAGTAGGGGTCTGCTACAAAGTAATAGTGTTTATCTTCTCAACTTTCTTTTAGGATTGTCCCTAGGATGTAGGGGGAAAATTAGAGGGCTTCTGAAATGTCAGCATCATTAATGGGAAACGTCTTGAGTGCACATCCCTTTTCAGTTGCTTTTTTTTAACATTCCTATTGCATGGAAAACTCAACTATTGTACATATCAACCCCATCCTCACGCCAAAGTTTACCTGGTGAAAGCTGACCTGGAAGATGAATAGACCTGCTCACACTTCCATCCAATAACATGGACAGTGGTATTCCATGCTGAGTAGATACCAAATTCAATCATGTAAAAACAGCTATAATTGTATAAGAAATCTCTAGTTCCCAATATGAGTCAGAGCATTAAATTAGCACAGCGGTTCTCAACCTGTGGGTCACAACATCTTTGGGGGTCGCTGTGGTAGTCTGAAAGAAAATGGCCCCCAAAGGGAGTACACTATTCAGAGGTGTGGCTTTGTTGGAGTAGGTATGGCCTTGTTAGAGAAAGTATGACACCATGGAGGTGGACTTTGAGGTCTCATATATGCTCAAGTTTTGCTCAGTGTGATACTCAGACCACTTCCTGTTGCCTGCATACCAACATGTAGCAGCTCCTTCTACAGCACCATGTCTGTCTGCATGCCACCATGCTCCTCACTATGATGATAATGGGCTGAACCTCTGAACTGTACGTGAGACACCACAATTAAATGTTTTTTTATAAGAAATAGAAACCCTAAGACCATCGCATATCAGATATCCTGCATATCAGATACTTACATTACAATTCTTAACAGTCGCAAGATTACACTTATGAAGTAGAAATGGAAATAATTTCATGGTTGGGGAATCACCACAACATGAAGAACTGCATTAAAGGGCCACAGCATTAGTAAGGTTGAGAACCACTGCATTAACAGAAAAATGTCACGATGCCCAAAGTGCCCAGAACAGAACCTTAACCCTGAACACCCACAGTACTTCAAGAGTGGCCACCACTATCATGGTCCCTATCTCTGGAGTTCCATTTTTCCCAGGAAAACTAAAAGGCAAAGAAAAAATGATGTTTGTAATTTTTTTTCTTACCCCCCCCCCTTTTATTCAATTTTTGTTTCTGAGGCGGGATTTCTCTATTATGTAACTCAGGCTGTCTTGGAACTCACCAAGATCTGCCTGCTCTGCCTCCCAAGTGCTGGGATTAAAGGCGTGTACCACTATGCCCAGCTATGTTTGCACAATTTTTAATTGAGATATAATACACCATACAGGGTACCCCATGGAAATATAAAATCAAACAGGGCTTGGTACATTAATAATATTAATGTTGAAATAAATCTCATAATTCTTGGCTTTTTAACCATTTTAAGTATACAGTTATGGTGCACTAATTATATCTAAAATGTTTTACAGCTAATACTAGTATCTATTCCTCAGATTTTTTTTCATTACCCCAAACACAAATTTTTTCAGCGTCTGTCATCACTTCCCCATTCCTCTCAGGCCCTGGGTCTCTGGTTAACTTTCTGTGCCTTTTCCCAAAGCATTTTCCCTATCCTCAGCTGCACACCAGTGCCCCTCACTGCAGCTTAACTGTCTGTCGGTTCTGTTACCTGCAGTCAACCAGACTCTGTACAAAAAGGAACCATGCTATTCTAGAAAAGCAGAAAGCCAACCTGTTTCCCTATCACTTTATTGTAGTATATCGTTATCGTTTTGTTTCATTGCTAGATGCTATTGTTAATCTCTCACGGTATTTAACCTATAAATTGAAGCGTATCACAGGCATGTACAGGAAGTAAAACAGAGCAAAGCAGGACTTGATACAATCTGCCACTTCAGTCACCAGTGAGGCTCCCTGCAACGTTCCCCTTGAAGGGAAGGAGGGAGGGAGCGGCTGTGTTCTGTATAAATGGGCTTCTATAGAAACTGCTCCTTTGTGAGTGGTTTCCTCCCTTCACAAAATACTTTTAAGATGTTAAAAGTATCAGACTTTTGTTCCACTTATACCATGGTGATATACCATTATATATTATATGAGTAACTTGTCATGATGACCAAAATACATGACAGGAAGTACTTGAAAGAGGCAAGATGTTTTTAGGCTCATGATGCCAAATGTTTCAGACCAGAACAGTAGGGAAGGCATGGTGGAGCACATGACATCAGGGATGTACGATATGCCACAGACCAAAAACAAAGTAAAGACAGGCAGAATGCAGGAGAATAGCACCTTTAAAACAGCGTGGAAAGATGGTTCAGTGATCAAGCCTATGGACTGCTCTTTCCAGAGAACTCAGTTCAGTCCCAGCAGCCACATCAGGTGGCTCACAATCACCTGCCCAGTCCAGCTCCATGGCATTTGTCGCCCACTTCTGGCCTTCAAGGGCCCCTGCAATCATGAGCATATACACAAACACACATATAATTTAAAATAAAATCAATCTTTAAAAAAAGAAAAGCAACAACCTTCAAAGCTCTCCCCTAACAACCTGTTTCCAAATTCTACAGGCTCCATGGCCCTCAAAATGATACCACAAGCTGAGGACCAAGTGTTTAAAACACAAGTCTATGAAGACAATTTCATGGAACATACACATGTTCTACATTTTCTATATCCTTTTACTTTTCACTGTAGAGTTATCTTTTAAAATACTTTTCAAGAAACTCCATACATCAATTCACAGCATATACTTGTCACCAGTCAAGTCAAACGCTTTCTCTTAATGTGTTTTTCATGCAGACAGTTATCCAATACCCTTTTTTCCAATAGGCAGCCATGCTAAGATGTTTTAGGTAGATCTTTTTTTAAAAAGTGCATGAGGGTTTATGAAATGCACAATTGTACATGCCATTTTAATTCACATAATAGAATCTAGATTATATGAATCTCACTGTTTATTCTTCACTCAGCTCTCTTTCCAGATATATATATTTTATATAAAATATTATATATATACCCAAACATTACCCCAATATATATATTACTAGTTGGTGGTTAACTGCTTAATGCAGAGTCTCTGAACTACAGCATAAAGAAACCAGATGGCCTGGTTTTAGGATACGTCTCAAGTGAACACAACTCCCAAGGTGACTGTTTCGCTTCTCTGCAAAGGACTTTACATCCATCACGGGGCTACTTGCTCATGCATGTCTGATACTGCTCTATTCACAATAGTTAGGACACAGACAGATGCCTTTCTTAGCCTTGCTCTCTTCCTCCAGTATTGGGGTGGAGGACACTGAACCAGAGATCCTTGATTGGCAGAGTGTAAGAAATGAGGCTGGGGACTCTTTTTAGATCAACATGACCAGCTTGGAAGCAAAATCTCAAGAAGTAGAACCCTCGTATAAATAAATGTCAGGGGAATACCATGGAATTGTTCCTAGCTCAAATCCCTACATGCAATAGCTTTCTAAAACGTTTTTCCTTCTCTATGTCAATATTACACAGAAAATAACTTGGCCAGCATCCAGCATCAAAATAAAGGCTGTATCTAGCAAACAAATAGTATTGTTGGACTCTCGTGTCCAAACCAAGAAGGAGTCGCCCCCAGAGACCATTTCATATACCACAGCCGATGCAAAAGCATGAGGATTTTATTAATTCTGTCATGACAGGGTCCCCCAGCATTCGGGAAGCCGAGAGACCTCAAATAGCTGGTACAGTCTACTTTTAAAGGAGAAGGCCCCATAGAAACAAGAAGGGCTGTTCCTTGACCATTATGATTGGCTTATTCGAAAAGGACTAATACCAATAATTGACTGATGAGGTAAGAGGTCATTTTGGCCCCGTTTCCCAGGAGACTGAGTCAAAACATACATGTATGGGTAATTGTTCAGGAACTGAGTACGTGCATGTGTAGCTGTTAGGTCCTTGGTTCCCAGGGGAGGAGGGGAAGCACCAAGGCACGAAGGCTGAGAGGGTTCAGAAATGGCTTCAGAATTGTCTAAAATCTTACAGTATCAAAAAATGTACCTATGTTCCGTTCTCTGAATATGAAATCTCTTTCCGAAGCCTTTGCGCTGACCCCCTCTCCCTTCTACAAGCGTGTTCCGCGGATTAACTGCTTGTGCATCGCCCTCTCACCTGCAGCTCCTCAGGGCTCAGTCCTCCAGCAGCTAGGATCAGACCCTCTGGTACCTGTATTTAATAAAAAGCTGAAAGAGACTGAGAGCGTCTTTCATTTCTGTTCCCATCAGAAAGGTGTGTAGCTCAGCGGGGTCGCCTCTGAACCTTCCCTTTCTCGGGGACTACAGGCTGGTTTCTGTAGTCTGATTTCAAAACAAAATACCTGCGCCATTCCACACCTCCTTCTCCACATCTTGCTTTACTGTCAATAATCAAGAGCTCATCTTTCCAGCCTCCCTTTTATTGCTCTCAAATACTAACATTAACACTCAGCACTTGAGGAAACAGAAAGAAAGGTAATTACTATAATCTCGCTGAGCAAAATAATTTTCCTTCACAAATACAGTTCCTACTTATTCATCCCCAATGTCAGTTAAGCGGCATCATGCCGGTCCTGTTACATACAGGAAGAAAAGTACAGACACCTACTGTGTGCAGAGATTTGTAGCTAAAATATGCACTGGGTCCCTAAGCGAATTACTCCTGATATTTGTTCAAACCTAGGCATTCCAGTTGATGAGATGCTGTTCCCAAGCCAGGCACATTATTTTTGAAAGGGTTTCCTCCCTATTTGAAGCATATTGTCAAACAAGTATCTCTTGCCTAGTGTATCCCACTCACTATTGGTGGGAAGAAGATACCAAAATTAGGAGAAGTTAAAATTTGTTCAGCACATTGGCACAGGAGACCACTTCCTAAATATAACCCTAACAGCACAGACACTGAGAGAAACAATTAATAAATGGAACCTCCTGAAACTGAGAAGCTTCTGTAAAGCAAAGGACATAGTCAACAAGACAAAACAACAGCCTACAGAATGGGAAAAGATCTTCACCAACCCCACATCAGACAGAGGTCTGATCTCCAAAATATACAAAGAGCTCAAGAAATTGGTCATCAAAAGAATAAATAACACAATAAAAAAAACAGAGTACAGACCTGAACAGAGAACTCTCAACAGAGGAATCTAAAATGGCTGAAAGACACTTAAGAAAATTGTCAACATCCTTAGCCATCAGAGAAATGCAGATCACAACTCTGAGATTCCATCTTACACCTGTAAGAATGGTCAAGAACAAAAACATTGATGACAACTCATGCTGGAGAGGATGTGGGGTAAAGAGAACACTTCTACATTGCTGGTGGGAATGCAAACTGGTACAGCTGCTTTGGATATCAATATGGCAATTTCTCAGAAAATTAGGAAGCAACCTTCTTCAAGACCCAGCAATACCACTTTTGGGTATATACCCAAAGGATGCGCAACCATACCACATTAACATGTGCTCACCTATGTTCATAGCAGCATTATTTGTCAAAGCCAGAACCTGGAAACAACCTAAATTTTTCTGAACCGAAGAATAGATAAGGAAAATGTGGTATAATTACACAATAGAGTACTACACAGCAGGAAAAAATAATGACATCTTGAAATTTGTGGGCATATAGGTGGGTCTAAAAAACATCATATTGAGTGAGGTAACCCAGACCCAGAAAGACAAATATAATATGCACTCACTCATAAGTGGCTTTTAGACATAAGGCAAAGAAAATCAGCCTACAATTCACAATCCCAGAGAACCTAGATAACAAAGAGTACCCTAAGATACATGGATTTATTCTACACAGGAAGTAAAAAAAGACAAGATCTGTCGAATAAATTGGGAGCATGGGAACCATGGTAGAGGGTAGAAGGGAAGGGAAGAGGAAGGGAGAGAAGTGGAGAAAAAATATAGCTCAATAAAAACAATTTTAAAAAATAAATAAATGAAAATTTTTAAAAAAAAGAAGTTTGTTCAGGACCAGGCGGTAGTGTTGCGCACCTTTGATCCCAGCACTCAGGAGGCAGAGACAGACAGATCTCTGTGAATTCAAGATCAACCTGGTCTATATAGGGAGTTTCAGGACAGTCAGAGCTCTTACACAAAGTAACCCTGTCTCAAAAAAACAAACAAAAAATTGTTCAGGGACTCGGAGGAATAAAACAATTAATCCTAGAACTCTTTCTCAATGGAGAAAATTTACTAAAATGAAATCATGCAGTACTTTTATGCTGTATTTCAGAAACTTAATTAAACACAAACTAGACTTGTTACTGAAGTGCCAAACCCAGACTTTATACTTGGATTTTCTGCTTCTCTCCCCTCTACTGTTCACAAGCTTAACATCCAAGTGTGCATGGAATTCCTCTTCATCTCTGCTTCCAGTCCTACCACTGCAGGCTAAGCTGTCACCATCTCTCCCACAACAGGTCCCCTTAGCCACCTTATCAAATGACTGAAGAATATCTGACAGATATTCAGAATATCACTGTCAGAATCAGAAAATAAGGAGCTCTAGACTGGCTTGAAGAATTAGGTCAAAACAAACAAGATTAAATTTACTAAAAATAAATGGTAGCTTTTTCATTTACTTTCCAAAATTCCATGGCCTAAGTTTCAAGATGCATAAATGACTTCCATGATTGATTTGACTGCAAGATCAATTAAGACACAATGTGATTTACTTAACCAAAAATAAAAGAGTTTTCTACTTTTACTGAATGGATAAAATTGTAGCATCTGGACAAGGGCCCTTGCATCCCAATCATGAGTCATATTTCATTCTGAGCACCCAATTAAATATATACATATATCCTTCAGAACTGATTGAGAAGAATTTTGAAAAGCTAAACTGGGTCATTTGAGCAACAGCTTAAAAAAAACTAAGGATGCTTATCTAGAGCAAGGTCAGCATTGTCTAAAGGACATACATTTGTAATACTTGCAGCCTCCGTACCAAATCGAAGGGGAGACACCAAAGATAACTCCAGAAAGTTAAAAGAAATCTACATCTTTCATGGTTGAGCCAAAGTGGCTCCCACAGAGAAGTGTATGCTGAGTC
Organism: Myodes glareolus; assembly: GCF_982192425.1. Classification (NCBI taxonomy): domain Eukaryota; kingdom Metazoa; phylum Chordata; class Mammalia; order Rodentia; family Cricetidae; genus Myodes; species Myodes glareolus. The sequence goes on along the minus strand of NC_142034.1, from coordinate 76,101,686 downwards.
TATTGTCTTTGTAGCCCTAGACAAGCTCCACCTCAAGAAACTTTCCCACTTACCATGAGCTAGAACTGTCCTGTTTCTGTTTATGCTTATCCCGTGTCTGTCTCTGCCATGAGAGTAAGGATCATCTTCAAACTTGTTCACTATAACATTTTGTTCCCAGAAACAGAGCTAGCACATAGTAGGACTTCTATCGATATTTGATGACTGTGTTATAGTCATCTTTCCATCACTACAGTGAGATACCTGAAGTAAACAAATTATAAGGAGAAAAGGTTTCTTCTATCTCAGAATCTGATATCGTGGTCCATGGGCCTATAGAGATGCAGCACATCGTGGTAAGAGTAAGGAAGAGGAGGTTGTTCATCTTGTAGCCAAGAAAAAGAGAAAAAGGAAAGGGCTGGGGTCCCACAATCCCCTTAAGGGCACATTTCCCACAAAATCCTACCTAGCAAAAGTTCTACCATCTCTCCACAGACAAGCCTTAACACTCAAGATCCAAACCATGCCAGTGACTAGACAAACACATGGAGAAATGAGTGTCTTCTTCCCCATGGCAGCTTCAAGCACTAAAGGTCATAAAGGGTCATGTCTAAGGACACTTTGCAAGCACTTTGGGTTTTTAAGTGTCTTACTAGGAGAAAAGAGAGTTACATTATCCCTGTTGGGTTTTCCTTTATGCTTTTCACCCCATGACCCAATCTACAGAGTCCTTGGTGTCCTTTGGTCTTAGGTTGTCCTTCTACTAATACTTGACTTGAGATTTTTCCCCACAGTATGCACCTACCCTCCGTGGGGATTCCTGTTTGGCTTCATGAGCTCAAAAACTGTTGACTAGAAAATTACACACGCCTTTAATCCCAGCACTCGGAAGGCAGAGGCAGGAGAATCTCTGTGAGTTTGAGGCCAGCCTGATCTACAAAACTAGTTCCAGTACAGCTAGGACTGTTACACAGAGAAACCTTGTTTCAAAGAAACAAAAAAAAAAATGTTGACCTTCTTCATTCCAGATCTCCTAGAAGTATAAGGGGAAACTCAGGCTCCAGAAGAAACCAAGTAGAAGACTCCAGAAAGGAAAGGACATTCACCAGTCTGACATCCTTTCCTGAAGGGTAAACAGAATTCAGGACATAGATATTGTTTTCAGCCAAGTCTTTAGAAGGCATTTTGCTTTTAATTTTTTAAATGTTATTGGTTTTTATTGAGCTCTATATTTTTCTCTGCTCCCTCCCTGCCTCTCCCCTCCCATTCAACCCTCTCCCAAGGTCCTCATGCTCCCAATTTACTCAGGAGATCTTGTCTTTTTCTACTGCCCATGTACATTAGATCCATGTATGTCTCTCTTAGAGTCCTCATTGTTGGCTAGGTTCTCTGGGATTGTAATTTGTAGGCTGGTTTTCTTTGCTTTAGGTTTTAGAAACTACTTATGAGTGAGTACATGTGATAATTGTCTTTCTGAGTCTGGGCTACCTCACTCTAAATAATGTTTTCTAGTTCCATTCACTTTGCTGAAAAATTCAAGATGCCATTATTTTTTTCTGCTGTGTAATGTACCACATTTTCCTTATCCATTCCTTATCCATGTCAAGGGGCATTTATGTTGTTTCCAGGCTCTGGCTATGATAAAGAATGCTGCTATGAATATAGTTGAGTACATGTCCTTGTGGCAAGATGGAGCATCCGTTGGATAAATATCCAAACGTGGTATTACTGGGTCTTGAGGAACGTTGTTTCCTAATTTTCTGAGAAATCACCACACTGACATCCAAAGTACCAGCTTGCACTCCCACCAGCAATGCAGAAGTGTTCCCTTTACCCCACATCCTCTCCAGCATAAGTTGTCATCAGTGCTTTTGTTCTTGGCCATTCTTACAGGTGTAAGATGGAATCTCAGAGTTGTGATTTGTATTTCTCTGATAGCTAATGATGTTGAGCATTTTCTTAAGTGTCTTTCAGCCATTTTAGATTCCTCTGTTGAGAGTTCTCTGTTCAGGTCTGTACTCTGGTTTTTTTGCGTTATTTATTCTTTTGATGAGCAATTTCTTGAGTTCTTTGTATATTTTGGAGATCAGCACTCTGTCTGATGTGGGGTTGGTGAAGATCTTTTCCCATTCTGTAGGCTGTTGTTTTGCCTTGTTGACCATGTCTTTTGCTTTACAGAAGCTTCTCAGTTTCAGGAGGTCCCATTTATTAATTGTTTCTCTCAGTGTCTGTGCTGCTGGGGTTATATTTGGGAAGTGGTCTCCTGTGCCAATGCATTCAAGTGTCCTTTCCACTTTCTCTTTTAGAAGGCATTTTAAATGGTCAGCTATGAAAAACATTGTGGTCTCTACACACACAAATTAAGCCAGAGAGTAGGCTAATTACTAAAGTGAAAAGTGAGCTCAGTGCAGTCTGTTAATACAATCCCATTTTGTTTCAAAGCAGAGTACAAAATATAAAAAAAATACAAATCTCTAACAGAAAATATGTAAAAATGGTAGTTGCATAATCACTGGGGAGAACAGTGGTTCTTGACCTCCCTCATGCTGTAGCCTTTAATACAGTTCCTTATGTTCCAGTGACCCCCCAACCATAAAATCACTTTCATTGCTACTTCATAACTATAATTTTGCTACTGCTGTGAATCTGTGTTTTCTGATGGTCTTATGTGACTCCTGTGAAAGGGTTATTTGATCCCCCAAAGAGGTCATGATTCACAGGTTGAAAGCACTGGCATAGAAGACCATGAATACATTCATTATCTCTTTTCTCCATTTTTGCATTTCTTTCAATTTTATGAAGATAGTCTGTAGTTTTTATAATTCACAAAAAAGTAGTTTGGAATCAGCTTCTGGTTTGCTGACTGAGAAGGGTTTTCAGCCTCAGACTAGAGAGCCTGAGAAGGTTGGGGAGACGGAATGACTCCCCTCTGTGAGTGGCATCTCTTGTCTTCCTTCACCTTCACAACCCTCCATGAAGAGATGCTGAGGCTCTGGAACCATCTGCAATGTTTGATTCCAGCTTTGCTTAACCCTACTCTGTTGCCTCTACAGCTTCAGTGTTCCCACTTCACAAGGTGGTGAGGCTGCACCTGGATCAAGAGAGGCACGTCTCTGGGCCCTGGTGGCTTTCATCCAAGGTGAACACTCTCACCATTTTAGACCTCTGAGCCCACCCCCACTTGCCCCTCACAATCCCGTTTCTTATGGAACCTGCACAACAATATAAACACCACAGAAGAGTCTCAGACACCGTCTAAGACCAACTGAGTAAGAATCTTCACTGTCAAAAGATAAAATAATAAACTCACTAATAAAGTACTAGTTAGCTGTCAACTGGACACAACCTAGAAAGCTTGGGAAGAGAATCTTAATGAGGAATTATCTAGATTAGGTTAGCCTATACATGTATCTATGGAGGGTCGTCTTGATTGTTAATTGATCTAGAAAGATCCAACCCACTGTGAGCAGCACCATTCCCTAGGCAAGGAGTCCTGAGCAGAATAAGAAAGGAGAAAGCTATCTGAGAGCAAGCAAGTAAACAGATGCTTATTTTCTCTCTGCTCTTGACTATGGACGTGATGTAACTTGAGTGCCTACCTTGACATCCCAAAATGATGAACTGCAATTCTAAGTCAAACAAATCTTTTCTTCTTCTGCGTGGCTTCTTGTCAAGGAATCTGTCACAGCAACAGAAATTAAACTAATACACCTGAAAATTAAACCTATACCAGTGCTGTTTTCAAAATGCCTCCCCACCTCCTGTTCCTACCAGATTATTATGGAAACAATCATTCTGTATTCTACTATCTAGTCTCTTCACACAAATCTGAGTGCTGTCGCTGTCAGACACTCAGAGAAGCGTTGGAGCACAGAAAAAGGAAATATCATTACTAAAGATGATTTACTAGTTACACTAATTTGTTATAGATGAACCTCAACCTCAACTGGACCCAGTTCCTCTCTAACAGTCAGAATGGTGGTATATTGATAAATATTTAACAACTGGTCTAATGCAGGGCCGTGACTTAGCATTTGGAAGCTTCCCAAAAGGTCGGTTCAAAACCACAAAGGCGGTGTTACCGAATGTAGAGCTGAAGAGCACACACCGATGACCCTTGGATAGTGATGAACAGGGATATCAGCTCTGGCACACTGCTGAGTCACCACCCCGTTACCAAGTCAATATCTTTCCATTAAAAAAAAAAAAGAGAGAGTAAAATCTACTGTGGAGATGACTCGGTGGATAAAGGCTCCTGCTGCCAACCCTGACCACCTGAGTTCAGTCCTTGGGACCCACGTGGTGGGATGAGAGAACCAAGTTCTGCAAGATACCCTCTGACCTACACGCACACGACAAGAATAAATATATGTAATAATTTTTGAAAGGAAAAAAATCATAGCTCGTGAGGACAAAGACGTGTCATTGGCTTCTATAATCTTTCAACTGCATCCAACTCTAATCAATTTGGAAAAAAGAAAGCAATGCATCAAACAGACCCTGCGAGAGCCAGGCTGCAAAACTGTCTCTGGGAGTTGTTCTTTTGAAAAGCAAAAAGATTCTTGGGTTTGCAGTTGAGAAAGATTGGGATGCCCTAATTCAGTCTCATGAATAAACATTTCAAGTAGCTTCTAGATCGAAGGAGAATGGGGTTCCGTGCATTTCTTCCTAACTCTCCAACGTCTACTCTTGTTCCTTTGACCCCCCAAGGACAAGGTGTCACACTAATACAGCTGTGTCGTTTCGAGTTAGGAAGACAAAGCCAAGCAAGGACTCTGAAGAGGCGCTGGACTGATGGAGGGGCAAGAAGCAGCATCATGAGTGGTGGAAAGTGGGGCACATGTGTAGAGAAGAAAGAAACAAGACTCCTCGAAAGAAGAGACTAGGTCTGTTTGCTGGGGGAAGAAGCCAGTTATAGTTCATAATCCTCAGCCATCCACTACTAGCCACTTAGCCAGGATCCACGCTAAGCACTTTGAATCAGTTATTTCACCAACTCTGCAGAAATCCTGCATCACTATTGTTACTGCTGCCATTTTACAGAGGCGGAAACTATGATCTTAAAAGTTAAGATATTTGCTAAGGGCTACTAAGAAACAGAAACAGAAGCCAAGCTATAGTGGTGCACACCTTTAATCCCAGCACTCCAGAGGCAGAGGCAGACTGATCTCTGTGAGTTCGAGGCCAGCCTGGTCTACAAGAGCTAGTTCCAGGACAGGCTCCAAAGCTATAAAGAAACCCTGTCTTGAAAAACCCAAAAGAAAAGGAAACAGGACTCCAGCCCAGACCCATCCGATATTGAGGGCTGTGCTCCAGATGTTGCAATGCTTCACCCCTGGATGGCAGGAACACTGGGGACCTGGTTGGAAGAGGAGGTAGCCATCTCTGAGAGAGGATCTAAGAAAAGTGCCAATGCAGGGCAAAAGCCATGAGAACTGGAGATGAAGCAGCACTCCTCCTCTGGGTCCTGCATGCTGAGCGTGTGGGGATGTAAGTTCAAATAGCACCATTCGCCATGTTCAGCTCTGGGGGGACAATGGCCTCGGAGGAGCATTGGCAGATCATCGCGTGAGTGGAGGAATGACTTCGAGGGAAGAAAGGTTCAAACGCTGCTTTTACTAGAAAGGAATACAAAACAGAAAGCAAGGGTCTGCACAAACAAGTTGATAGGTGAGAAGCTGCTATTTAGTCATAAAACATAGGTCTCTCCTGCCTGCGCACAGAGAGACCACATTTCCCAGTTGTCTCTGTAATTATAGCCAATGGGATGCCGATGGAAGTGGGGTTAGGTGAGGACGCCTGAGACCCTTGCACCTCTGCTTCCTCATGTGCTTTCCCCTGCGGTGTAGGAGGGTCTTCTGTCTATGTGTTACTTTCATTGGTTAATAAAGAAACTGCCTTGGCTTTTTCATAGGGCAGAATTCAGATAGGAGGAGTAGACTGAACAGAATGCTGGGAGAAAGAAAACAGAGTCAGGCAGATGCCATGATTCCCCTTCCCTAGACAGATGCTAGCTAGACTCATGCTGGTAAGCCACGACCTCATGGTGGCATACAGATTATTAGATATGGATTAGTCAAGATGTGAGAGTTAGCCAATAAGAAGCTAGAACTAATGGGCCAGGCAGTGTTTAAATGAATACAGTTTCCATGTAATTATTTTGGGTGTAAACTAGCCGGGGAGCCAGGATCCCAGCGGGAACGCAGCCTGCCACTCCTTTTGCAACACCCCTGCCTTGGTGAGCATTTGTTGGAAAGCATGTGAAAGGAGCCTGGATGGCAGACCGCTGCCTGCAGTTGTGCTTCAGACTAGGTTTGGCTTTTCCATTTGCTAAGATGTGTGGGTAAGAAATAAGCTTGAACCTACCAGGAAATGTTTAAAGGCATCCTTGTCAGAGAAACTAGAGCCACCGACTGAGAGAAAACTCAGGAGGAGAGTTTGCAATTATGCTATCCAACTTCAAATATTCTGTGGGCCACCACAGGCGCTGTCTTAGTGTTACTCCAGGGCCAAGACCAGAGGTGACAGCTTCAAGGGGGTTAATTATGTGGGAGACTCCAAGTGTGGGGAACAAAAAAATCCAAAGAGTTGTAGAGAGGTTTCATGCCCACTCTTCCCATCCTTCCCCTCATCCATGAACACCCTGAGCTCCTCTGCATTCAGGGTCAGCCTGCACGCAGGTGCCTCTGCCTCAACCTCTCTTCCTGACTCACCACAGGTCACCTTCACAGTCATTCAATGACTCCATGCTGCTCTATGCCAGGCACCTTCGAAGTGTGTAAGTTATTGTAGTAAATAAAAAAAGACAAAACCCCTGCTCTTGGGGAACTTAAATTCTAGCCAGAGACAAACACTACAAATGATGAAATGGGCAAATGAGGTCATGTGTTGTCTTGGAAGCACTAAGAAAAGACAATAGAAAAGCCCCCAAAGGGAAACTGGAAAGGCCGGCCGTGGCCGGTTCACTACACCCTGCACCTAGCTCAGTGGCCAGCAGATGCACAATTAAGCACTGATGCTCAGTCGTTAGCCAGTGAAATAAATGACTGTTGGAATATTGTTGCCTCAGAAGTGGTGGCTGCTTCCACCCTGGACCACTGGAACAGAAGCAACACGGTATTGTGGCAGGCATTCAGCCATGCCAAGGCAATTAAACAATATGGACTGCAACCTGGCTTAAGAACCTGGCATTTCTGAAAGAAACAGGCGTGTGTTGTTCCGCTGCACACAGACAGAGACATTGCTTTCCTCCCCTTTAAAAGTTTCTCCCTTCTGGCTTGCCTTTGTCTGTGCCCCCTCAGAGCAATGTTAGATTCTGTTGAAAAAGTACAATTATTTTTCTGGATTCCCCACTTGCTATTGCTCCTTGGCCATTTGCAGGAACCCTAACCCTGAGTCCTCCACTTAGTAAATCTAGGTCTGCTCTGTCCCCTTCCCCCAACCCACCCACCCTTGCAATCTCCACAGCATAGTCGGTTGGCTATATAGGACACTGAGAGGGTCAGGCAAATATCATGACAGGCCCCTAATAACTCAGTTAAGAGTTAGGACTCAGTTACAGCCTCCTTCTAAGGAAGACAAGAGCAAAGGGCAATCAATCACCAACCACCGCCCCTGACACACACACACACACACACACACACACACACAGTAAGGACAAGGGGAATTGCACATCAGGACAGGGCCAACTCCCCTTCCCACCCAGGTACCTCAAGGCAATAACCAAGTAAGGACAAAGCCTGAGACTTGTCAAGATTTGTCCAAGAATAGAAAAGCTATAGCCTTGGCCCACTATAGCCCCCTGCTAGCCCTAACCAATTAGAAATGAACTAATATGATTGTTACTTACGTAAACCAACCCGAGGCAGAATGATCACTGTAGGACCCAGCCATGACAAACTCAAGTGAGACCTGAGTCTCAGTAGTTTACTCTGGTTCCAAGAAAGACCACAAACAGGGGCACCACCCAGGAACAGACCATCCAAAGGAAATTTCTAACGTTCCAACCGTTGTAGATGGGATCACCTGTCAGCACACACCCATCGCTTTTCACCAGGACACTCCTAGACAGATGTCAGCCAATCAGGAGTCCTGAACCTTAGAAATCCCTCACCCCCACCTTTGCTACTACAAAAGCCCAACCCCAACTGAACTGGGCGGGGGGGGGGGTTCTCCGATCACTCCAATACATTGGACATATGGAGAGATCGAGTTTGCAACCTTGTGTAAGAATAAAGGCTCTTTGCTTTTACATACAGGAGTCGGTCTCCTAGTTAGTTTGGGGGGAGACTCCATGATCTGGGCATAAAAATCGTATTGCTTTTAAAATTCTTTCAGCTATGTATAAAAGAGGCTGCAAGCTTTTCTTGGGGGGTCACCATTCACCATTTCTGCCTTTGCATTGGAGGCGCTACCCCAGCATGCTGGTACCTTCTCAAGAAAATAAATGCTCTTGCTGAGTGTATACAAGGATGGAGGTCTTTTGTTGGACTTCTGCAGTACTCTAACAGATAACAGAATCTGTTATCACAAATCTAAGGAACAGAGACTCTATCAGTACTCTAACAGATAACAGAATCTGTTATCACAAATCTAAGGAACAGAGACAGAATATCCAAATAACGTTTAGGAAAGACACGCTGTATTAGGGTTACATAAAGGAACAGAACTTATAGAATTAATACATTTACAAAATTTTCTAGAATAGCTTATAAGCTGTGACCAACCTAGTCCAACAATGGCTGTCTAAGAAAGGTTCAAGAATCCAGTAGTCATTAGTTCACAAGGCTGGGTGTGTCTGCTGGTCTTCAGCTACACCAGAATCCTAAAGAAGTAGGCTCCAATGCTAGTGGAGGAATGGATTTGCCAGCGAGACTGAGAGCAAGCAGAGAGCCAAAGCTTCTGTTTCCCATGGATGGGTTGTCAGCAGAAGGTGTGGCCCAGGGTAAAGATGGATCTTCTCACCTTAAAAGATCCATATTATACATGGATCACCCCACTTCAAAGTATTTAATTAAGGAAAAAACCTCACAGGTGTGTCCTACAGCTTGGGTTTTCATTGATTACAGATGTAGTCAAGCTGACAACCAAGAACAGACCTCACACAACACCAAAATGGAAAAGACAGAAAATGGGTAGAGTTGACTTTGTTTTTCAGTCTTAAAATAGAAGTCGTTCATGCTAAAATTTCAAACCATTATTCTCTAGGCCACAGTTTTCTCACCTGCAACTTGGGAGTGATAACTAACAGGGTTCACATCATGATGCTTCAGATGCATCTGCACACTGCGAAGGTTTTGAGGTATCACTCTAACATCATTGTTGTGTTATAATTTGACGACACACATGTAGGGGGCTCATGAGTCCTCTCTCCCTGACGGGTTATGGACAGTTAATGGTCTAGGGGGCAGAGAGTTCCTTTCTTTGGTGTGATACCCATTGATAAGCTATACGTGCTTCAGTAAATAGCCTCACACCCAAGCTCATGCAAAACCCTAATTAAACTTCAGGTCTTACACACAACGATAGACACACAAAGGCATCAAAGGTCAGCTCATGGGGAGGAGGAAGATTTAACCAGCTAATAAGAGATATGAGAGAGCAATGGAAGGGCAAAATGACCAGGATTTATTTTATTATATTATTTTATTGATTTTTATTGAGCTTTACATTTTTTCTCTGTTTCCCTCCCTTACTTTCCCCTCCCCTTCAACTCTCTCCCAAGGTCCCCATGCTCCCAATTTACTCAGGTGTGTTTCATGTATGCAGAAGAAGGATAGATTCTGTTTTCACATCCAATCTGTTAGCCTGTGTCTTTTTATAAGTGAGTTGATTCCATTTATATTAAGGGATATTAATGACCAGTAATTGCTATCTCCTTTTAATTTGGTTTTCATTGTTGATGATGTTAATTTGTGTGTTTCTCCCTCTTTGGGATTTGTTGCTGTGAGATCATCAATTGTCTGTGGTTTTGTTGATGTAGCCAACTTCCTTGGGTTGGAGTTTTCCTTCTAGTAATTTGTGTAGGGCTGGGTTTGTAGCTAGGTATTGGTTAAATCTAATTTTGCCATGGAATATCTTGCTTTGTCCTTCTATAGTGAAAGTTTTGCTTTGTATAGTAGTCTGGGCTGGCATCCATGGTCTCTTAATGTCTGTATAACACTTGATCATGACCTTCTGGCTTTCATTGTCTCCAGTGAGAAGTCAGGTGTAATTCTGATAGGTCTACCTTTATATGTTACTTGACCTTTTCCCTTTTCAGCCCTTAATATTCTTTCTTTCTTCTGTATGTTTAGTGTTTTGATTATTATATGGCAAGGGGACTTTTTTTTAATCCAGTCTATGTAACACGTGAGCACCATTCTGTAACATGTGGGCCTGTTTGTCACCCTGGCTGCCCGACTAGCTTAGCCCCCAAAAAAATCACACAGAGAGTCTGCATTAGATATAAACTGATTGGTCCATTAGCTCAGGCTTCTTATTAGCTCTTATAACTTACGTTAGCCCATTGTTCTTATCTATGTTAGCCACATGGCTCGGTACCTTTTTCAGCTGGGCAGGTCACGTCCTGCTTCTTCGGTGATCTGGACAGGACTGTGAGAGAGCTTTCTTCTTTCCAGAATTCTCCTGTTCTCATCGCCCTGCCTCTACTTCATGTCTGGTTGACCCACCTATACTTCCTGCCTGGCCAATCAGCATTTATTTAAAACGTGATTGAACAAATACAGACAATTCTCCTGCACCACTTCCCCCTCTTTTTTTTTAAACAAAGGAAAATAACCATAGTCCATTTTTGGGAATGTGGGCTTAGTATTCCAGGCTACTTCTGGCTGGTTGAGGGCATTGATTTAGGTATAAGGGCCTAAAGAAAATTTAGAGTTATGATCAAATCCTGACTGGAGTATCCTAGGAGGCTTGATCATCTCAGGCAGCAGTCTTGAATCTGTTCTGGATGTAGAACTCAGACATCTCGGTCATCTGTTCCTACCAGAGATTTCTCAGGTGGTCTTTCTTGACCAAACCTGAGTTTTCTTAACTCAGAATGAATCCACAGCCTCTCATTTCCTGTGGAAACAAAAGCAAAATCTCTTCTCCAAAGAAACATATCTTTTGACTTCAATTTTGAAATCAAGGTATTTTCAAAATACCTATCTTGGGTTAATTCAGCAGCATTTATAAACAAATATCTTCTAGCAGCTGTTGCTCCTTCCTCAGTATTCAAATAATTCAAAGAGTGCATAATAACATACAGTATCAAGATTCTCTGTGTATTTTCCATCCTTATGTGGCTTTATTTTAACCTCTATTTCTTTTATTTTTAATTTTTGGCTTTTTGAGACAGGTTCTCTGTGTGTCTTTGTCCTGGAACTCACTCTGTAGACCAGGCTGTCCTTGAACTCACAGAGATCCGCCTGGCTCTGCCTCCCAAGGGCTGGGATTAAAGGTGTATGCTACCACACCTTGAACTCACAGAGATCTGTCTGTCTCTGCCTCCCAGGCATTGGGATTAAAGGTTGTGCTACCACACCTTGAAGTCACAGAGGTTAATCTATCTCTGCCTCCCAAGTGTTGGGATTAAAGATGTGTACCACCACACCCAATTACTCTCTTTCTTTCTTTTTTACTTTAAGAACTTTAACCTTTAGCCTGCATATATTTTTAACACACAGTAAACCATTTAAAGGTTTTCTTTGTCTTTGAATCTCTCTTTACTGTATATCTCTCTTTTTCTGACTACATGAGTCTTTAATTTACTAAGCAGTATGGAGAGGATTAAAGCCATGGCTTTGACAGCTAGATCCAGCCCATTTCTTAGCTTTCTGAGATTTCAGCCTCATGGCTGAGGTACCAGCTATAGCCACATTTATCGCCACAACTCTATGACGTTTCAAAGTCCCTGCAAGCAAGCAAGCTGCAGCATTCTGCTCACAGACCACATTCAAATGCTTAGTAGTCAGACTGCTTGCCTGAAAGAGTCAGAGTTTGTCCTGGCAGGACAGCCCAGAAAGCCAGCATTTTAAAACAGCACAGCTTTTTTCCTGCTATAGCTGAAAATTGAAAAGCACGAAACACCATTTAAGTGTTTCGTGGCAGGACCTCTTAAAAAGCTGCAGGGTTTTGCAGCTAAAGCTGAGTCAGGAAGCCTCTCTTAGATGAGAGTGCTTGCTTGCCTTTAGCAAGCAGAGCAGACCCAAGAAATTGCTGCTACCAAGAAAACATGCTTTATTCTTTCCCAAGCTTTCTCAGGCTTTCTGTGAATGCAATTATCCACGTGGGTGCCATTCTGTAACATGAATGCCTGCTCTGTTGTCTGAGTTTCTGTTTTGCACAGTTCCCACAGTCAGCAAGTCCCAAAGAAAATCACATAGAGAGTCTACATTAGGTTATAAACTGGTTGGCCCATTAGCTCAGGCTTCTTATTAGCTCTTATAACTTACATTAGCCCATTGTTCTTATCTATGTTAGCCACATGGCTCGGTACCTTTTTCAGCTGGGCAGGTCACATCCTGCTTCTTCGGTATTCTGGGCAGGACTGTGAGAGAGCTTCCTTCTTTCCAGAATTCTCCTGTTCTCATCGCCCTGCCTCTACGTCCTGTCTGGTTGACCTACCTATACTTCTTGCCTGGCCAATCAGCATTTATTTAAAACATGATTGACAGAGTACAGACAATTCTCCTGCACCAAGTCTATTTGGTGTTTTGGACGTTTCTTGTATCTTCATAAGGCATATCTTTTTTTAGGTTGGGAAATTTTCTTCTATGATTTTGTTAAATATATTTTCTGTGTTTTCTGAGTGGAATTTCTTCTCCTTCTATATCAATTATTCTCAGGTTTAGTCTTTTCATGGTGTCCATTATTTCCTAGATATTTTGTGTTAAGCTTTTGTTAGATTTAATGTTTTCTTTGACTGATGAGTCTATTTCCTCTATTGTATCTTCAGTGCTTGAGAATCATTCTTCCATCTCTTGTATTCTGCTATTCATGCTTGCGTTTGTGGTTCCTAATCGTTTTCTCATGATTTCTGTTTCTATAATTCCCTCCGCTTGTGTTTTCTTTATTGTCTATATTTCAGTTTTCAAGTCTTGAATAGTTTCTTTTGTATGTTTGATTGCTTTTTCTTGGTTTCTTTAAGGGATTTGCTGATGTCTCCAATTTTTTGTTTTTTTCTCCATTACTTTTAGGGAATTTCTCATTCCTCTTTAAGAGTCTCAAACATTCTCCTGAAGTTATTTTTTAGGTCATTTTCTTCTGCTTCATCTATATTTGTTGTTCAAATCTTGCTGTTGTAGAGTCTCTAAATTTTACTGGTGTTGTGTCATTCTTTTGAGTGTTGTGTGTTTTCTTACCTTGTCTACTCATCTTTTCCTCTAATTGGTGTGTTTGGGGCTGTCTGTGACTCTGGTGATTAATCTTCTTGGTGCCAGTGGATCCGAGGTTCAAATGGTTGTTCCTCATGGTACAGTCAGTGCCATAATTCTAGTTACCCTGTTGGTCACTCTGTGTTCCTGGAGATCACTCAGCACTCCCAGTTTGCTCCACTTCCATGGAGTTTACTATCTCAGGCCTGCTATGGTCTAGGTTGCCAGCTCAGAGCTGTTTCTGTAAATGCCCCTGGTCTGGATCTGCTTCTAGCTTGGGGTTGGTCCTGCAAAGGTCTCTGGCTCTGATCTCCTCCCTCAGAGGTCCCAGACTCATGCCCAGACCTGCAGAGGTTTCTGGTTTCTGCCTAATTCCTCGGAGGTCCCAGACCAAAGCCTGAACCCACAAAGGTCCTGTCTCAGGCCTACTCCCTCAGAGGTCCCAGACTCATGCCCAGGCCCGCAGGGGTTCTATCTCAGATCTACTCCCTCAAAGGTCCCAGATTCAGGCCTGGAACTGCAGTGGTCTCTGTCTCTGCCCCACTCACTCAGCAGTTGCTCCCCTGTACATGCTCCTGAGGAGTTTGCTGCCTCGGGTCTGCTCTGGCCCAGGTTGCTGGCTCAGTCCTGCCCCTGCAAATGTCCCTGGTCTGGATCCATTCCTGCTCCAGTGGAGTTCACTGTCCCAGGCCCACTCCAGCCCAGGTTGCTGGCTCAGTCCTGCTCCTGTGGAGTTCACTGCCTCAGGCCTGCTCTGGCCTAGGTCGCTGGCTCAGTTGACCAGGATTTATTATATCCATGTATAAAATTGTCAATGGGAAATAATAATTGAATGAGGCAAATTCCTAACCCTCACTTTTGAAGACCTGCAGAGTCCCATTCCTAACTCTCAAAATTCAACTTCAGTCAATCTTCATATAGTTGCATCTTTCTGCCTCACAATCTTATCTGGCCAACACTGGCCAAACTTAAGGATTTCTCTCCCTTTAATTCTCAGCTTGGAACCTAAGGCTTAATGTAAGAATCCGAACAGGACATGACTGAGGAGAAGTAATTAACCATAAGGATCCATCATGGGAATCCAAGGATGTTCTATGGGGCCCCCTCATCCTGCCACAGGAGGACACAGCAAGAGGTCACCATTCTAGAGCAGGGAGGACTCACTGTTCCCTGAATCTGCAGGTCATCATGGCTAAAAAGAAGTGAGTTGCATATGACATTGCCTGGATGGCCAGGACCCAGATGTGGTAGATAGACCAGAGACCAGGACAGAATCAAACATGACTGGCAAGGAAAAAGAAAGAAAAAGTCAATGAAATGATTCCTAATGATATTCTGCTATACTCATAGATCATGCCTAGCCCAATTGTCATCAGAGAGGCTTCATCCAACTACTGATGGGAGCAGATGAAGAGACACAAGTCAAACACTAGGTGGAGCCAGGGGAATCCCATAGAAGAGGGGGAGGACGAGTTGTAGGGGCTGCAGGGGTTAAGGACATCACAAGAATCCAGCACAAAGAATCAACTAAGCAGGGTGCATAGGACCTCACAGAGACTGGAGGAACAAACATGGTCCCTGTATGGGTCTGAGATATATGTGTGTGTGTGTGTGTGTGTGTGTGTGTGTGTGTGTGTGATATATATATATATATATATATATATATATATAATGTTTGTGTGACTTGGTGTTCTTGTGTGATTCCCAACAGTGGGAGTGGGGGATTTCTCTGACTCTTTGGCCTGCTTTTGGGACCCTTTTCCTTCCTCTTACTGCTTTGCTTTGTCCATCCTTGGCACGAGGGTTTGTGCCTAGTCTTACTGTAGTATATTATGCTATGTTTGGTTGATATCCCTGTGAAACCTGCTTTTTTTTGTGTGGAATGAAGGAGTGGATCTGTGAGATAGGAGACTGGGAAGAGTGGAGGGAGGGGAACTATGGTCAAGATATAATGTATTAGAGAAAAATAAAAAGAAGCGAGTTGTGGAAAGGAGCTGACAAATGGTTAGCACTGAAGATCTTTGTTAGAAGAGAGAGCCTTGTGACCACAGGAAGTGAGGATCAGCCTTAAAGCTGGAGATCATCAGGACAGACTCAGCACTATGACCTTAGGCAGCTGCAATGGGACTTTTACAAACAGAGCAAGACAGAGCTTCTCAAGCTTCATACCACATGGCCAGAGTAGTCACTAAGTAGGACCAGGCTTTAAAGTTTCCCTGATCCCAGGCAGCAGAAGTTCAACTTGCTTTCCTGTGGAGACTGAAGTGCTCCAAGTAGGAGCACTTCTAAGGGATGGGGGGGGGCTGGATCCTCTCCATCTGGTCTTTTGAAGCAGCTTCATCTTATAGCAAAATGTCCATGATCTAATACTGGTCTTGTGATCTTGGACTCTCCATGTTCCGTTACTGTGGGGAGTTAAGTTTCTGGTGTTTATAAAGTTCTCACACAATAAGCCTTCTGAAAGGTATGACCCTTGGGTGCCTGTAGTTTGCCACTGCTGTCATCTAAATCGACTAGGATACTTTCTAAGATTGATTTCTCTTACCTGTCCTCCCTACCTGACAGTGCTACACCTGCTCTCACCAATTACTCAGGCTCTCAGTCATCTCTGACTTATTTACAACCCTTATTATGTCTTTGCACTTACAATGGTTACTGGCCTGTCTGTTTCACCAGACCAAAGCCAATATTCTTCCTCAATATCCTCACTGACAAAAACATGACTCTAGTTCACTAAATATTTCTTTTTTTAAAAGATTTATTTATTATTTATACAGCATCTGCCTGCATGTATCCCTGCAGGCCAGAAGAGGGCACCAGATCTTATTACAGATGGTTGTAAGCCACCATGTGGTTGTTGGGAATTGAACTCAGGACCTCTGGAAGAACAGTCAGTGTTCTTAACCTCTGAGCCATCTCTCAGCCCCAACTAAATATTTCTTAAAGCACATGAATAGATTTACTGATGGCAGCAGACAAATGAAAATAGAAAGACACAGTCAGGCATAGTGGCGCACACCCTTAATCCTAACACTCAGGAAGCAGAGGCAGGCATTTCTCTGTGAGTTCAAGGTCAGCCTGGTCTACATAGTGAATTTCAGGCAGCCAGAGTTATATAGAGAGACCCTGTATAAAAGAAAAAGGAAAGAAACAAAGAGAGACCCAACAAAAGAAGCAAGCCAAAGACTTTAAGGTATATACATTTAATAGAATATTCTAGAACCATTTGGAATTGTCATTGAGTGGGTTGTGCTGTGCTGTAGTAGCACAGTGAAGTACATAGAATATTATTTGAAGGCAGAAAATGCTACTTCCACTTGGTTTATACTATGTAAAATAGCAGTCTCCTCAGGCCAGAGGACAGACATCAACAAAGAAATGTCAACCTCTCCAGTGATTTGCTGGGTCTATGGGTGCTTTGCTTCACTTTTGTCTTTTGTTTCTGTTCTCACTGCCTTGACACCATTTGTCTGGAAGTTACAACTTTTCATATCTAAACTTAGGCAGACTGCTGGATTTCTCGAAAAGAGTGTCGGGACTGGGAAGACAACTCAGCTGGTCAAATACCTGCTGTGTAAGCATGAGGAACTGAATTCAAACCTCCAGCACTAACAGAAAAGTCAAATAGTTAGTGAAGAAGGTAGGTGGAGACAGGCAGATTCCCAGAGCCTGCTGTCCAGCCCATCTGCCCAGTTATTTAGCTTTGAGTTCGTTGAGAAACACACTTCAAAGAAAGGTGGACAGAAACTAAAACACCCAATATTGATAGCTTGCATTCAGGTCCATATGCACACACACTACACATACATACACATAAACTCTTTTTAATTTTAAAAAGAGGGGCCACTGTGGTAGTGTGGTGGTTTGAATAAGAATGCCCCCCCAAAGACTCAAAGGTCTGCATGTTTGGTCACCACAGAGTGGCACTATTAAGAGGTGTGGACTTGTTGAAGTAGGTGAGGCCTTGTTGGCAGAAGGATGCCACCGCAGGTGGGTTTTGCGGTTTCAAAGGCTCAAGCCAGGTCCAGTGCCTTACTTGCATGGAAAGGTGACGTTTTCTCTTTTCAGAAATCTGCCTAAGAGATTTGTAGCTATGTTCTTTCTTTCTTTCTTTCTTTCTTTCTTTCTTCCCCCTTCCTTCCTTCCATCCTTCCTCCCTCCCTTCCTTCTCACATAGTCCATTATGACCTCAGATTTATCCCTAAAAAAGGAGAGAGGGGTAAGAATCGAAGGAGGGTGAAGGGAGGGGGGGAAGAAAGGAGGGAGGGAGGAAGAAAGTAAGGAAGGAAGAAAAGAAGGAAAGAAAGGAAGAAAAGAAGGAAAGAAGGAAGGAAGGAAGAAAAGAAGGAAGGACATAGCTACAAATCTAAGATCTAAGAGGGAGACAAGAAGGAGGCTAGAACCCTGTCTGCAGGAATAGCAAAGGATGGGAAGCAGAATTTGTTCCAGTTCACTGCAAGTGAGTCTCCATCCTTCCTCCATCGTCCTCTGCCCTTCCTGAAATAACTCAACCCTCTGGCTAAGTTATTAGGGTGTTCCAAGATGATCCTGCACAGTGTTTCCCCAGTTAGCTAATTAAATGTAGCACATTTAATTGAATCATAGAAAAGCCCACAGTAGATGTTCCTACTCCCAGAGGGGAGCAGGTGAAGTGGGAAGAAAACCAAGCACCTCTATCTGGTGCCAACTGAAATTTTGTAGATATTTTTAGACCTTAGCATTTTTTAAAAAGCACAATATTCAAAGCAGTACCATGCAGAGATCAGAGCAATATCCCCAACAAGGGGAAGGCTGATATCCCATTTATAGAGCAACAGTTCAGTAAATTTTGTTTAGCTGGAATAGGATACAGTTAATTACAGTAATTTATCAAAGTGGCATAAGGTGGTATTCACACACACAAAGAGTATTTTCCCACAGCTGAAAATCCTGTATTTTATATAAGCTGAAACTAGGACTAATTGAATTTTCACTTGGGTAGATAAAATCTTTAACAACTCCTGGGTAACTAAATGCTCTTTGCTCAACGATGTGGAGCGGGTTGATTTACAGTGCCTATCACACGATCATGCTAATTTTGCTTTCATATGATTAATTAAAACAATATGTTCATTCTTCCTAAAGAGAAATTAGGGCAGCTAAAAAGCCAGCTTTTATTACCAACTTCCTTCTCTGCTGGCATAAAAACCATTTTCACACATCATCTTCAAAGAACGTGGTAAAGGACACAGGCCCTGATGGAGGAATTCTGCCAAATTTAGTTTTGCCTTTTGTGGGTTTTTTTTTTTTGAGACAAGTTCTCACTATGTAGTTCAAATTGGCCATGAGATCTTCTTGCCTCCACCTCCCAAGTGCTAGGATCCGAGGCATGCATCACCACCTATGGCTTCAACTTCTCTTGTGGGAAGGAAATAGGGGTACATCAGTGGGGCAGATAAAGGGTTCTAGGACTTCGGACTGGGAAGGATTTTAGAGGCAACCTCAAGAAAATTCTATTTCATAGATGAGAGAGAACTGTGGCTTGCAGATGCCAGTATATTGTCACCAGTTTATAAGACCTCAATTTTGACAAATTTGGCTATATTCAACTACCATGACACTTAGCACTCTACAAATCAATTTTTGACTCTAAGTTGGGGCAATATCATATATCTAGTGGGGCGCCATAAATGCCTGCAATAAAGAGCACTGTCCACTATAACTGTAGCACACAGGACATTACTACAATCATTAATGCTTTCTCTCTCACTTTTCCTTGAGTAGAAATGGATAGATAGCATGTGTACAATCAATCTTGCAAAATGAGAGGACTGAGGGAAATTCTAGTCAGCTTCCAGAAGACCAATGGGAACCAGAGCCTTAAACCCATGAGGATTTCATTCTTCAGATGCAAAATACTGTTCATGCTGCTCACAATGCTTTCTGTAGACTCACTACAAGCTGGACAGAAGTCTAAATAAGTACTGAAAGTCAGAAAAGAGCAATAGATTGCCTATGTCATCCACCTTATAAGGTAGAGTCAGGCTTGGCACTGGGTCTTTGCAGATGATGGATAGAAACAGGGCTATGAAGCCAGTCTGAAGCAGAAGTTGGAACCCCAAAGGTCTGTAAGAGTCAGCTCAAGAATTAAACAGATTATGTGAGCACCATGAGTTCAGAGACCGTGGGGGGGGGGGGGCTGGTAAGAAACACAGAGAACATGGGCCCTACCTACTCCAAATGACTTTTAGAACTCATCTATTTTGTCAGACTCCACCAGTTTGTAATCTCAGCAACACAAAGATGCCTCTCCCTAAAGAATCCCTGGGAATGGAGAAGAACTGATGAAAACCTCCCTAGAGACCTGTCCCCAGCTGAGAGGTCAGAGCCCACCAGCCCTGTCAGACTCGGGGACAAAGAATAAGACAGTGCTGGAGCCTGGGCACTGTGGAATTTGCATGGAGTATGGGAAAATGAGCCAGTGTTGGAACTCATGGCCACTTATGATTGAAGCAAACAGGTCTGAAACTCTAAGGGCCACAAGCTAAGTCATCGATAGCCTTTGTAAAATGGGGGGGGGGGGGGTGGGAGTGGTGTTGGGGGTTGAACCCAATATAATTTTCACTCTAAAATAACTATCAGCTAAAAGAAAACTGGGGTGTCCAACAACAGGAATCATTTAATACCAGCTCCCAGGCTGCCAGCCTGGTGACCATGGGAAAACAATTTACCCTGGCTTAGCTTCCATGACTTCACCTAAAAGAAAGTAATGGCAACGGTTGTCAGCCTTGACTGGAAATCAAACAAGATAACACAGGCAAAACCCTGGCTTTGGCACAAAATAAGTAGCTTTTACTTCGTTCCCTTTCCAACCGTTTTGTCTCAGGTTGGACCAGGTGTTAAATTGCATCAAAATTATAGATGTTCCCAGTTCGATGACTAGGTCTGGATTCTGCAAGAAGATACAAGATGTTTGGGCATTCCCCCCATCTGCAGCCTTCACATTCTCCCAAGTCTCCCAAAGCCTCCCCTGCTTCAGTGCCTGGGCACAGGCTTATTGCTGTGTTCTCCTTAGGTTCTTCGAAATGGGCTTATTCCTGATTGCTAGGTGAGCCAAAAGCCAGAGACAGCTAGTTTGGATTGAGACTAAAGTAATGTGCATGCTACCTCCTGGGTCTGTTCCAACGGATGACAAGTCTCTCAGATGATGACCCCCAACTCAGAGATTCCGACTGACCCTGAGGTTCTGACTTGCATGGGCAGCCCCCAAAAGGACCCCCCCCATTCATGACCTCCAACATCAGACTCAAATTCTCAGGTAAAGACAGAAAATTATGTCAACCACTTCTATGAAAGATGGGGAGACTGAACTGAGCAGAAAAGGGTGAACTGTTCACTAAGCACCTTTGACATGGCACCTCAAGGGGCCACACTGAACCCAGCTTCACAAAGAGCATGTAAGGCACCCAAGGTCACCTACCTGCTAATTGCTGCATCACGGCTCACCCAGGAACATCAGTCCTTCCCAGCGCTCCCTCCTCCAGCTGATCAGGCATGAAACAAAGGTCCCTTGCAACCTGTTTCCCATGCATTAACTGACTTCATATGTCTACCACCCCCCAGCAGTAATTACGATCATTCCCTCTGTACGGGTGAGGAAAGTAGACAGGAAACAGACAGGTGACATTTCCTGCCTGAACTAAACAACCCCAAAGGCCAAAGGCCGAGATTCTAATCCAGGCAGTCTGTCTCTCGAGTCCCCAGTCCAAACAGCCGTACCTGACAGCCACCCCCAATACACGCCTCTCTTTAATCTTCCGTTCGGTCTACAAAGGCACTGGACTTTCATGGAGCAATGGTCTCCACGCAAGTGAAAAATAAAATCAATTAGGAGGTGCCAAGCACAGGTGTCACAAGCCTTCAGACTGATGGCGTAAAGACTTCAAATGGACCTTCAAACGTTCTTGCTTCGCCCAAGGGCCACTGGCTCTAGCTCCAGGGGCGCCATTAGCATAATGACAACCCTGCCTGCTGCCTCAGCCCGCTGCTACCCGTGCCTGAGTCAGTGGCTTCCTCAAACAGCCTCCTCTCCTCCGCTACATGCTCCACTAGACTACACGCGCGCCACATTCGGCCCAAGCAAGGGACCCATTCAACAACTGGCATTCTCTTGCCCTTGCGACCAGCTTGCCAGAAAGACACGTGAGCCTCTGCGAACTGGCCTGCTGCTCAAAAGGCCAGAAAAGAATAAACGCATGGAAACCTTGACGAGCGTAGCAGAAAAGCATCAAGGCTGTTGCACTTAGTATGACGACATTCATTTATCCATTGGACATCCTATTCTCAGTGTCTGACCTTCCTGAATTTAGTCGCTTACTCGGTCGCTTCTAAGCAAAGATTCTAGGATTCTACTGAATAGCCACACATTTCTTTTTACTTCTTTAGAAATTAAAAGGGCGAGTACACGCCTTTAATCCCAGCACGTGGGAGACAGATAAAGGCGAATCTCTGAGTTTGAGGCCAGACTGGTCTACAGAGCAAGTTCCAGAGCAGCTAGGGATACACAGAGAAACCCTGTCTCCAAAAAAAAAAAAAAAAAAATTCCAAAGAAAATTATTAAAATTTGTATTTTACTTCCACAAGACAAAACTCGGTCAGCTTTAGAAGATAACTTCAGACATGGAACAAAAATAGAAGATGCTTCCTGTAAACTTTTAGACCAGACAGCCACGTGGACAAACAGGTGGCTGGGGGGGGGGATCAAAGTGAGTCTCATCCCATCCTACCATTTGCTAAGTGTGTGACCTGTGTAGGTGGCCTGTGGTGGCCACCTCACTTTCTTCATCTGTAAAGTGCGGCGGAGAGTTGCTACAGCGGTGTGACGGGATGGACAAAGGAGAGAGTGAGGGCTGCGGGCAAAGCTAAGTGTACAAGTGGTTGTCATCCGCATGGTATCGTGTGTTTTCACCGACAAACAAATGTGCTGTATTGATTTGAACTACTATGGCTAGAAGAGCTTGAAGCCACTTGAGGGAGAGGGAGAGGGAGAGAGGGGGGGGAGGGAGAGAGAGAGAGAGAGAGAGAGAGAGAGAGAGAGAGAGAGAGAGAGAGAGACTCACCAGCTCCCACACATGGCCATGTACGGATAATGCTGACTGGGGCTCCCCTGGATCCAGGAACGCTGAAGGCATTAGAATCCACCACTGGTCTGGCTCTGGTCTCATTTCAGCTGTTCTCTATAATTTATTCTCACTGTCCCACGCCTTCTGGAGACATGATTTCCAAAGCCAGTTCCTTTTACCTGAAGGTACAAAAGACCGAGAGATCTGCCACCTCCAGCCTTACCCCAAACTCCTAGAAGCTGGTTGTCACTGCACACCAGTAATCCCAGCGCTCAGAAGACAGGAGGATCACCAGTGAGTGGCCAGCCTGGGTTACATAGGAAGAAAGCAAAGGGGAAAGAAACACTTGCAGAGAAGTTACATGCTTTCCAACAGCTGTAGAAGTGGAACTGAGACACATTTCCTAAAGGAAGTGAAATCTCTCCAAAACAACAAAATGTTCATTATAGCTATCATCAAGATGTGAACCAGTTTGTCAAAACAAAAATCCCTCTAAAGAGTAGACACTATGCCAACCTATAATATTTGGTGCATATATACATTATTCAGCAAGCAATCGGTGTGCACCCTATTACTATAAAAGCTTTCTTATTAGTTGTGGTCAGAGATTATTTTCATGTTTTCTTCCTCCTGTCCTCCACGGAGCTCAGCATAGAATTCTGTCCCTGTATATGGAGGAATAAATTGGACAGTGCTTCATAGCTTAGCACAAATTCCTTCCTCCTTTTCAGAAAGTCTGCCCTAAGCATGGCTGGGCCTCTCCAGAGCAATCGTCTTCCATGAGATACTTGGAGACCCAGGCTCAGGGAGGCTCCATCCTGCAGGGAAACATCCCTCAACATGCAGTAGACAGTTCTGGGCGGATCGTCTCTTGGCAATTGAGTCAGTCACATCGCTGGGTTCATCGGACATTATCTAGACCCGGTAACTGGAGGGCGGGGGGGTGCCATCTCTCCACATACCTAAAGAAAATCAGATTATGCGTGAACATTTGCCAACCCCCACTGAACTCGACTAAAATGGCACTATACACTATATAAATTATGACCTAACTCTCAAATATAAAGCAGACCTAATGAGGAAGACAGCCACAGAGCTGTTAATAGAACTTGGCATGCCTTCTACTCCCTCACTCAGTGGATTCCCCAGCTAGCATTAGAAACACTTCTCACTAAAACCTTTATTATAGCCTGACGGAAATTAATTCCATTTGAAAGTTCAAAGTTTATTTTTTTTCCCTCTACTCTATTAGACAGAAACGACCTTCAAAATCCAACTATATTTAAAGATCTTACTAGAGGGCAATTGTTAGTTCTCTGCAAAAGGCTTCTGTAAAAAAAAAAATGTGGTATTTATTCTTGACCCTATAATTTCACTTCAGTGGTCTAACCTGAGGGAAAAGCATGGGTGCACACAGAGGGTTAGCTGTGGAGAGGTCCCTTGCAGGCTGTGTGAAACAGAGAAGAATCACCCTACACTCCAGCGAGAGTGTGCTGGCAAACAAATTCCGCGGTGAAAAAAACTACACAGCCATTTATAATCACACTCCGAAGGTGCATTCGTTAATGTGAAGAGGGATTTGTAGTACATTAAATGGAGAGAAAAGGAGGCTATAAAATGATGCACACTGCACATATGCTTGGAAAAGATTCTACCAAGAAATATATGAAGGAATTAATAACATTCACTCCTGTGTGGGTGTTTTTATTTTCTCCTTGTTGCTGGGCTTCCTTTTTAACTATTATGAGGCCTGCTGTTAAAATAAGTAAATGAAGCAATTTAAATTATAAATAAGGAATCTCCTTGGGCCTATCACACGCCCACCATAATGGGGCTTTTATCTTACAAACTGGCTGCAGCAATTAGGTTCCAGTTGGTCCAAACTGTGTGCAGGCACTACTGGCGCCAATAACAGCAGGAGCATCGTGAAGAACGATGCTTCTAGTCCATGAGCCTCTCACATTCACAACTGCAAGAGAAAGCAGATCAGGCCTTGGCAGCCTCGCTTTACAACCAAGGCTCAAAGCTGCTACAGTCAATCCAAGAACATGGACTACACGAGAATCCAGGACTTTGAACGGCTACTGTTTCGTCTAGGAAGCCTTGCTGTGTTCTACCTTCCACTCATTTCAAAAAGGGAATGTGAAAGGTTCCTTGGGATGGCAGTGTCCAGTCCTGGTCAAGCTGTTATCAGACACTGTATCCTGTACCCTTGTGGAGTGCAGGGCTTCTGTAAGTTAGCAAAATTAGGACATGTGGAGCAAAAGGTTTAACCTTTATTCTTTAGGAAACAAGGAGATATCTGAAAATCCTAAGTGACAGAAGTTAGTGATCTTTGTATGGAAAGGGAGTTATCCTGAAATGAAGAATCAGTAAAGTCAAGCAATAAAGGCACACACCTTTAATCCCAGCACTCAGAGGGCAGAGGCAGGTAGATCTCTGTGAGCTTGAGGCCAGCCTGACTCACAAAGCTAATTCCATGATAGCCAAGGCTACACAAAGAAACCCTGTCTCAAAAAAAAAAAAGAATCAGTAGAGGTGAACAGGACCAGACTATAGAGGAAAATGAATCAATAAGAAGGCTGTCATTGTCATCTAGGCAAGAGAAAATAATATTCAACTAGGGCAGGAGCACCTGAGCTATGGATAGAATCAGCATCAGCATCATTATCTATAATAGTAATATGATACTAAAAGATGCTTTATTAAGTGATCCCATGGTTATGTGAATAGCATAGAGTGTGCTTATACAAAGTGAGATCATTGTGTGTCCCTAGAAGCTATAACCTTGGGTACCACCATCCTATATGTGGCCCATCCTTAACCAACACACCATTAGGTGGCACACAATGATATTTGTAGTAGCTGCCATTCATTGAGCATTTATGGGCGAGATACTATGCTAGTGATTTGCATAATGATCTTATTCAGTCTTCAAATTAAACCCACAATGTGGGCTTTATATGTGTCCTTGTTTGCAAGGTCTGGAAAGTAGGTCACCTATCCGAGCTCGCATGCCTGGTATACAGCAACGATTCCAATTAGGGCCTGCATAATTTCAAAGCTCATCCTCTGTGCTATCGTGCTAAGAGTCGATAAAAGAAGGTAATAGCTGGATGGATGGTAGTGATGGAGAGACGGAGAGATAAGAGCTACATTACAAAACTATGGGGTGCCATGGGCTATTCATATAGACGGTCAGAAGACATGGAAAAAAGGCGGGGACAGGGTCTGAGTCTTTAAAACCTACCATTGAAAAAGTTGATGTCCTGAGAATGAACAAGCTCTTGTAGAAAACATAGAGAGAAGATAGTCTTGGATAGAACTCTGGGTAACCTTAAATACTAAAAACCAGGGAAGCATCTTCAAAGAATAATACACAATCCAAGCAAGAGAAAAATTCTAAGCAAATGAGGTCAAGGAAACAAAGAGTGACAAAGGTTCCAAAAACAGAGGGTGGACTCAATATTGTCAAATGCCATACATTTGACAATACCAAAGAGGCTAATGTTTTCAAGTAATTCTAAAACGCCGTGTACTATACTAAGCACTTTTAGGAAATTAACTCATTGGATCCTCACAACAATCTCATGGGGTGGGCACAATTAGCATCTCTACTTTCTCAATAGAAATTTACCTGTCCATGTGCCGTGGCCTGTGGGAGGTGTAGCCAAGCAGTCTTCTCCAAGTTGGTATTCACAGCCTTCACTCTGTATTGCCTCCCTCAGTAACAGCCAGTGCTTTAAGAGATGCAGTTTTGTTTTTAATGTGCATGGGTGCTCTACTGCTATATACATGTGCACCATGTGTGTGCCTGGTGCCAGAGGAGGCCAGAAGAGGTGATTGACTCCCTTGGAATGAAGTTATAGACAGTTGTGAGCTGCCATGTTGGTTCTAGGAACTGAACCCGGGTCCTCTGCAAGAACACCAAGTATTTGTCCTTGAGCACTGACCCTCTGTACAGCACTTTTCAAGCCTTCGGTATAGACCAGGTACCACTGTAAATCACAACTCATGACAACCGCACTAAGTCAGTACCATTATTATTCCCATTATGCAGATGGGAAACCTGAGTCATGGAGCAATTGCTCAGCGTCACTCGGCTAGTAGAATCATGAGGCAGAATAGTCTCATCCATGAAGAAATTAAGGAACTGCCAATGAGTGAGTGGATAAAGGATATCTGCTCAAAACCTAACCCATTCAGGAATTGTAACCAAAATAAAAAGCAGAAATTTAGAAGTCAATGGAAATTCAAGAACTATAAAACACCAGTGTGACAGCTACATGGTAGAATTTTACTTTCTGGCCCTCTATGTTTGTGTGAGGCTGTGAAATTAGTTCTTTCCGATGGCTCATAAGTCAACAAGTCATACGTCACTTCTAGACCAGTTGACTGCCAGTGGGAGACCCTGCTTTTTCTCCATCACAGAAATCTGCAGCAATGGAAATGGCAGCTACTCCACCAACATGAGTCCAGAGCAAGGGAACCTGGGCTGAGCCCTTGCTGACCCTCAGTAGACATATGACATCAGTGAAAATAGACATCATTGCAATGGCTATGCTGACTGATATAAAGTTTTAAGAAATACCTGGTTTGTAATTTTAAGAACACAAGAAGAAAGGGGCCTGTTTAACATCAGAGGGAATACAGAGAAGGCAAGAAATCAAGTCTGTTATTCCATTCGGTTTTTTTACCCTACCCCTCCCTAAGCATTTTAGACATCTTACAATTCACTGTTCCGCAGGGAGGGTAATGAGGGGAAATATGTGTGTGTGTGTGTGTGTGTGTGTGTGTGTGTGTGTGTGTGTGTGCGCGCGCGCGCGCGCGCGCGTGCGTGTGTGCGCACGTGCATGTGAGTGGGGGGTGCACACATGCATGTGTGTAAAGGGCAACAGAGATCAGTGTCCTGTTCTATCATGCCCCACCTCATTCCCTGGTGTTAAGGTCTTACCTTTCAGGCTAATATGGCTGGCCAGAGCTCACAAGATTCATCTCTCTATCCCTAGCCATTCTTCACTTTTGCATGGGTGCTGGGCAAACAAACTCAGGTCCTCATGCTTATACAGCAAACACCTTAACCACTGAGTCATCTCCCCAGCCACTTGTCCCTCTTTTAACCTGCAGCATATTCTATTTCTAGGCATGAATGCAAATGGGTAGAACTGAGCTAATCACTGCCTAACTTTTACAGTCTCTATTGCGTTACACTCAGAAGAAGTCATCTCAGGATGCGCAGGTAGAGGTGCGGGAGGGAAATCGTCTTCTATTATTTATAGAATCGGGGCTAATTGAATTAAGTTTTGACAGAAAGCATTCAATTTCTTTGACAGTTGCCACCCTCTTCTCCTGCACCCTCGATCTCCTGGTAGTAACTGATTCCACTCCATCTTCCCCCTTGATATATTAGGGCTATAAAATAAGGAGTATGCAAGTCACCTTCAAAGAGGTCTTTTGTCATGGCAATAACTAGAAGTAATTTATGGGTCCCCAGAATCGTGGATTTTCTCTCTCTGACTCGGCCAGCGGAGGAAACCACAATCCAGATGCTGGCAGTCAATCAGAAGGTCAGAGTGACTCTGAAAGAGATCAGTCTTCTAGAACGTTCCATGGGGAAGCATCAGCGCCCACACTCGGGAGAGGCAGTCAGCCAAGACTTTATACTGCATGTTTGGGGATTTGCACTTTTTTAAGGTGTCCTGGGATATCTTCCTATCTCCATCCTGAAACTGTCCAGGCCTCGCACATCTTTTAAGGTCCAGCTTAATTTACACATTTCCCTCATTAGCCGAGTCTGTGGTTTATATTATATACTCTGATGTTACCATTCTCTTGATTCTTATTCTCTCTTGATATTTAATCTTTGTTCACATTTAGATGCTATAGATAAGATTTTCATAGAAATAGATTTCATGTGCCAACCCCCACAAAGTTGTGGTTTTTTAAATTTTCAAAGCTAGGATTTTACAAAAGGGATTTTTTTTAATGTTTTGTTTTATTTCCTTGATTTTTCTTATTACATTTATTTGTTTATATTTGTTTATTTATTTTGAATATGTGTGGGGATCTGCTCATGCCATTGTCAAGTGCGTGGCGGTCACATGAGTCAGTTCTCTCCTTCCACCCTGTGGATCCTGGGGATGGAACTCCGGGCATCTAATTTGGTGGCAAGTGCTTTTACCATCTCAGTCAACTCACCAGTCCAGAAGAGATGAGTTTTGCCGAATCAGCCCTCTACTGTTGTCCAATCTTAAAATGTTAATGCCTTAGTGATTCCTTGTGGCTGTGACATTGCTAATGATTTTCAAAGTGTTTAAATCTCCACATTGGTATTGATGAATTTGCAAGTTTTTGAAGATTTCATGACCTTTATACAGTGAAATAATTGCACTGTAAAGATTACAAACTACTTGCTTACGGCTGCCTGATAATGTTAGGACCAGAAGAGGGAGCACCTTGTATGAGTTACTTTTCTCATTTCTGTGGCCAAATACCGGTCAAGAAGCCATTTAAGTGTAAAAGGATGCATTTTGACTCATAGTCTGCAACCACATAGTCCATCGTGACAAGGAAGGTGTAGCAGCAGATGGTTACGTGGTGACACAAGCCCGTGGTCACCTACTTCTACCTCAGTCAACCAAAAAGCAGACAGGGACTAGTCCCAGAGCAGAAGCTGGCTAGAATCCTCATGGTCCTTGGCTATAACCCCAAAAACCTTCCTCTAGCTAAACCCCACCTACTGAAGACTCTGCCTGCAACCTCCCAGAACAGTAGCCCCAGCTAGAGCTAATCACTCCGACACATGAACCCATAGGATCATTTCATATTCAAATCACAAAGGTCCAGCACTGGCCCCCACAAGCTCATGGTCATCTCATCATTACGGGATGTATTCAGTTATGGATGTCGTCAGTTACAAGACAGTATTAAGTTCAAGTTCCTCCATAGTCTTGCAGTTTCGACATTTTTGAAAAGCCCGTGTCTAAAGGCTCTTCTGGGAGACTGCAGGGTCTAACTACAGGGTCCTGTGAAAATCAAAACATATGACACACAGCTGATATGCAATAGCAGAGAGTACGCAATCCCAGCTAGAAAGGAAAAACAGGAAGGGAACCAGGAAAGGTGAGAACAAAGTAAAGCCAACACCCGATAGGCTAAACACCAAACTGTGTAGTTCAACGGTCAGTCTCTGGGGCTCACCGTGGCATCATCTAAACTCATAGGGGCTTGGCTGCCCCCAGCTCACATAACCTGTTTAGAAACAGCTTCACCTGGTGCTTGCAGCTTTCTTTAGCAGCGTGCCATGGTCCTAGCGTCTCCAACATCTCCATTGCAGCTTAGGCTTCACTTTCATTTGTTTGTTTTTTCAAGACAGGGTTTCTCCGTGTAACAGCCCTAGCTGTCCTGAAACTAGCTCTTGTAGATCAGGCTGGCCTTGAACTCACAGAGGTCAGCCTGCCTCTGCCTCCCAAGTGCTGGGATTAAAGGCGTGCACCACCAACAACTGGCTTAGGCTTCGCTTTCAAGGCTTCTTACACTGCCTTCTCGGGAATCTGAGCCTGCTACGTGTTACTTGGCCTCAACAGCTTCCGGGAACCTTGGTGCAAGTTTCCATGACATCCTCACTCTTATAGCATTTTTTAACTTGAAAATAGATTAAGGCTTCTCATCCTGCAACTTGTCTTCTCCACTTCCCCACCCACCCAAATCCACATTCTTTCTTCTCTCTTATTATAATGCAAACAGGCACATAAATAATAATAAGATAAAAAAAATAAAACCAAATAAACCAGAAAAGGATAAAACAAACAGGGGGAAAAAACAGTCAAAGAAAAAGCAAAAGAAATAACTATATAGACAGAGACACACATTCCCACACATAGAAGTTCTATAAAGACAAAATTGGGAACTATAATATATAAGCAAAAGATCTGTAAGGAAGAAAAAAAACTCCAAAAACTACCATTGAGTTCACCTTATGTTGGGCATCTACTGCTGGGCATTGGGCCTGCCCTTATGTGTGGTTTGTATACCCAGTGAGACTTCATTAGAGAAAAGTAATTATTCCTTTGTGAGCGATTATCAACTGTGTTGATTGCATCTGTGCTAGGGATGGAGGCTCGCATCTACTTCCCCTCTCGGCACTGGGACCCCACTGGTTAGACCTACACAGGCCCTGTGCATGCTGCCGTGGTCTTTGTGAGTTCATATATGTATCAGTCCTGTTTTCTTGGTGTCAGCTCAACTAGGATTTTGTGTTGGGAACTTCAGCGAGTGGCTGCACTGAGATTCAGCTCATCAGGCCTAATGCAAGAGCTGAGTCCAAAGCAATTCATGTATCTAAATATAAGAATTTATGGAACATAAGTTTAGGAAATGAAGTAGGTTTCCCTATTGACTTTCCATAGCTTTTATGATACTAAGAAACTTACTAACTTATTGTAAAGGGCCCTAGAAGAGAAATAATGCCACCTCATTGGTTCCAAACCATCTTCATCTAAAAGCATCTGTGCCCTTCAGAGCAGTTTTTAAAAATATCTGTCATTTATTTATCTTTCTTTGGTTTTACTACAGTACAAAACAATGGTTTTCGTTATAACCTTTCTGCACTAAGGATGGAAGGCAGGACCTCATGAACACCAGACAAGCTCTCTACCGCTGATCAGTTCAGCCCTTCATATTTTATTCTGAGACAGAGTCAGGTTAAGCTGCCCTAGCTCCCTCTCAATTTTCTCTGTAGCCCAGGTAGGACTTGAAGCTGCAAGCCTTATCTTTCCGAATAGCTGGGGTTATAGGCTTCAGCAACCAGGCCTGATATGTTGTATGTATATGTAATTTGTACCGGCTCACTTTCCCGCCCCCCACTGCTGTTCATCTTCCTCCCCCTAAACAGCCCTCATAGGTGGAAAACATCAAGAAATTACAACGAAGTGGGAAAAAAATGTGCATTTAGCTTTTTGAGTTTTATTTCTTTTAGCTTGCTGGCCTCTGGTTCTATCCATTTTCCTATAAATGACATAATTTTATTCATTGTAGTTGAATAAAACTCCATGGTGTGTGTGTGTGTGTGTGTGTGTGTGTGTGTGTGTGTGTGTATTTCCATCTGTTGATAGTGTCCTTTGTTTTTACCTCAAGTTCTTAGCAGGGTTCAAGTTCTGGTTACAGTAGTTGAATAAAACTCCATGGTGTGTGTGTGTGTGTGTGTGTGTGTGTGTGTGTGTGTGTATTTCCATCTGTTGATAGTGTCCTTTGTTTTTACCTCAAGTTCTTAGCAGGGTTCAAGTTCCCGTTCCAGTAAAACTGGTCCTGTGTCCACACAGGAATCCTTGCATCCCAGCCTCATTCGTTCATATGATTCTAATAAAGCCTTTCCTAGGATTGTCGTGAGGATTCAGTGAGACAAATCAGTGCTTCTAGCTCAGAGCAAACATGCAATAAAGGTTAGCTGATGCTGTTGCCAGTGAGAAAGAAAGCCAGAGTCAAACCTAAAATCAAAACAAATGTGATCAGTTGGCCTCCCTGGGAAGCACGCTCTGAGGTGGAGTGCAGTGTGCAGGAGGGTTGGGATGGCATCCTCGTGGAGTCAGCACCAGTGGGAGCAAGGGAGTCAGGCAACCTCCACAACTGCCCGGAGCTCAAACGCTCTTGCAGAACACCCCCATCTGGGTGAGGGAGCTAGGTCTTTACCATTCATGTGGACCAGGAAAAGCTGGTCTTGGGAGGGACTTTGCTCAGATAAAGTAACTCACTGTGATTCGAGGAGCTTTTCAAAAGGGGGCTACCAACACTGCAACAGCCAGAACATGACCCTCATTCAAGGCAAGCTGAGTAGCACACACAGTGTCCTCTAGATATCATCTACCATGGCAATGGGCATGTAAATAAATAGTCAAAATGTGAAATGAAGCAAAACCTTCCTGTGACCCTCTGGGGAGAAACAGGGAAGTCTGCAGCTATCGACCAGATCTAGCCCTTTATCCGTTCGTCACTCTAATGCCTGCTGTATGTCAAGCCCTGAGGTGTGGAGCTTAGGAAGCAGGTCCTGAGTCCACAGCAATCACAATAATAATGTTTTCTCTTTGCTGTGTCTAAGGGATGAAAATAAAGATGGGAAAACAGAGAAGAGATATCAAATCACTTGAAGCCAGGATATATTCTCCGGTGATCTGTCACTTGTCAACCCAGGATGAAAAGGTGTTAATTTGAATGAAGAAAGGGGCAGAGCATTTTCTTCCCATAGCAATACATCAAGCTGTTCTCCTGGTGACCTAGCAGGGTTGGCAAACTGTGTACACTGCACAAAATTGAATGCCCGGGTTTAGGGAAGCCTAGGCAGGCTCGTGGTGCACAAGGATTTATTGCTTTACTCACTTCAAAGGTCTTCCGCTAAATTTGTTGTGCCCTTCTCCCCCTGCCTATAGCCCCAAGTTAAGCACAGCCGGGGCAGAGCAGAGGTTAACAACACAGAAAATAAAACAAAAGCAGCCCCAAGAAGACAGGCCCCTGCTTCGTGGCAGCAGCAGAGCCGAGTTCTTCCCAGCCCTCAAATGCTTGGCTGTGACCCCCTCTCCCCATTAGTACCTTCAGACATTCGTACCTGCCCCACGCTGCAACTCTGTTCTGTCTGACTCCATCTTGTCACATAATGTGTTGTCTCACAGCCCCTTGAGTATTGTTCTTCAGCTTAATGCTCACCTTGTGACTGAATGTATCTTTGTACGTTGATGAGATTCGGGACATGACAATCCATGATCGTTGTGAAAGCCTACACTGTATCTCTCCTCTGCCTGTGCCTCTTTAATATAGGATTATTTTGAACTGGTTATTTATTTGTTTTTGTTTTTTCTGTGTAATTGCTCTGGCTGTTCTGAAACTAGCTCTTGTAGACCAGGCTGGCCTTGAACTCACAGAGATCTGCCTGCCTCTGCCTCCCGCTGGGATTAAAGGCGTGCGCCACCAAAACCCGGCTGAACTAGCTATTTTTTAAAGGTGAAGCAGAACTTCTGAAAACAGGATGAGGGGCTAGACTTGAACGGTGGCATTTAAGCCTGAAGTGTAAGACAAATCTGTGGCCCGTTCATGCTATTTCAGTCTTTGAGACTTCCCTGAATAGTGAGCCATGTTTACACACAGCTCAATTTTCCCTAGCTCCAGTTACCTATGGCCAACCATAGTACAAAAACTGTTCCACAGAAAATTCCAGAAATAATTTCTAAGTTTTCAATTCTTCACTCCTCAGAGAAGGGTGAGGAAACATCCCTCCTTCTCCATTCCAGGCAGTACATGATCATATCTTTGTCCGGTGTATCCCCACTTTCACATGTACCCACTTGTGTGACTTAAGCAGAAATCACTTCCCATTCACCCCCAGATAAAGAAGGTCACAACAGACAAAAGCAAAGGGTCCATCCAACTCTAGTTCAATTAATCACTGAGTTTATTGTGGGCTACGTACAGGAACGTGGGTGAATGATGACTTCCAAGATCAAGACAAGCCATGAACAGCCACACCTCTAAGAGTGTGGCAACTGTAAGCCACTCCTACATCCCTGAGCAGGGGGCAGGGTCTTATGAGCCTCATTACTCCCTCCCTGAGCATCCCTTCCTCCTGCTATGAGAGAAGGTGAACCAGCTCAATCTTGGGAGGATCATACAGGGTGATCACAAGTGGCTGTCACGCCAGTTTTCAGATGACTGTTATAGAACCACAGTGCTTGTGTAGAAGTAACCCTTCTTTTATTTAGTCTGGGAGACCCCCAAAAGTATTTCTCATAAACAGAAAAGAAGACATTCTCAATAGAACTAGGCATGATGGCTCATTCTTACAATCCCTGCACTTGGAAGGTGGCAGCTGGTGGATAGACCTAAATTCAAGGTCAATCTGAGCTTGAATTCCTTGCCAGCATGGCTTATATGAGACCCACATAGACAGATAGATGGCAGACAGATTCTCAGGCCAGTAAGACAGCCCATTGGATAAAGGTACTTGCTACCAAGTCTGACTTGAAGTCAAGCCCCAAGACATACATTGTGGAAGAAAAGGACCAACTCTACAGTTGTCCTCTAACCTCCACATATAGACAATGGCATGCACACACACACAAATAAATGTAATGATTTCTCTTTAATTCTTAACTAAATAAATAAAAATCATGTCCTGATGTTAGATCTATGATAAGAACAAAATTTCTGTCTATGAAAGTGAGAAGAAAGAATTAAAAGTCTATGCTAGTTTTGTTGTTGTAGCATAGTCTCCTGTAGGGCGCCGCGGCCGCCATGTTCTCGCTTGCCTGCCGTTTGGCATCAAGCGTCCGCCTCGCCCTGAGGCGGTTCGCGCATCCCCCCCCTCCCCCCCAGTGGCTTGATCCAGCCTCAAATCATGAGACGACCCGTATGCTCAGGAGGGGCCTAGACCAATCAGACACGGATACGTCATGGCTTTTGTTCTCCACTGCTTATAAGCAGTGCGCGCCTGGGATCTGGGTCCTTCGCCATCATCCTCAAGTTGTGTGCTCCCAATAAAGTGTGTTCTAAGAAGAATCCTGTTGTGGTCGTCTCTTCTGCTGGCGGATGTGGCGTGCCACAGTCTCCAAAGTTACAGCCTAGTGAAAAAGAGCTTACTTGATGTGAAAAAGACACTGAATTTGTGAGTTACAGATATCAGTAGAAAATCCATTATAACTAGTGTAACACATTATATCCAAAACCAC
Source organism: Myodes glareolus (assembly GCF_982192425.1). Lineage (NCBI taxonomy): Eukaryota > Metazoa > Chordata > Mammalia > Rodentia > Cricetidae > Myodes > Myodes glareolus. The sequence goes on along the minus strand of NC_142034.1, from coordinate 76,066,538 downwards.
TGATACTATGTAAAGACTTCAGCAAGTCCTTTGTAACATGTAAGACCAATGGTTATTTAGTCAACTTTTTATATTTTATTAATATCGTTTCATTTATTATTTATTGTTGGTGCTAAATCCTTACTATATACTGTCTTTACTGAGTTAAACTTTACCACAGTGCATTTGTGTGAGAAATATAGTATTTGTGGTGGTTTAAATGAGAATGGTACCCATAGGTTCATATATTTGAATGCTTAGTCACCATGGAGCAGAACGATTTGAAAGAATTATAAGGATTAGGAAGTGTAACCTTGTTGGAGTAGGTGTGAGTTTGTTGGGAGAAGTATGTCATTAGGAGTAGACTTTGAGGTTTTCAAAAGCCCGTGTTTCAGGATGTAGCTCTCGATTACTTCTCCAGCACCACATCCACCTGTGGGCCACCATGTTCCCTGCCATGATGATAATGGACTAACATCTAAAACTGGAAGCCAGCCCCCAATTAAATGTTTCTTTTGTAAGTGTTGCCTTGTCCATGGTGTCTTTTCCCAGCAATAGAACAGTGACTAAGATAATATTGTATTTATAGTTTCAAACAGCTACTTCATTCTGGTAACATAACCCCTAAGATTAAAAGAGAGACTACTGATTCTCCCATGTATAAGAGAATATGCATGTCATAAGATTTCTGTTATTCCCTTGTTGATGCCTTTTGTTGCAGAGAATCCCAGCAAAGAACCAGAGAGGGGAGAGAAAATACTGTTTTCCTCCTCCATGGTGTCTTGTGGAGCCAGTGAGATCCCGTGCAGCTAACGGTTTGCATGTGATGTGCTCTGTTTCACAACTGGCCAAGAAGCAAACATCAAAGAAATCCCATTCCAGAGACGAAGACTTCAAGATGCAGAAAGGTAAGGCAACCTGCCCTGTCACAGAACAAACTAAGCCAAGTCTTCTGATCCGCAAATGAGACTAAATCATGCCTCACTGTCTCTCAATCACAAGAAGCAGATGTTGGCAACAGACCTGACATTTGCTAGATCACAAATGCTAGATCTATTGAGATCACAGAGTAGGGGACAATTATTGGAGAACAGAGTGAAGATACTCAGCCTCCTTAAGGAGACTCACATTCACTTTTCTGCAAAAGTGCATTATCCAATTTCAGCATACCAACAAAGTGAAAGGTGTCTTTTCCCCTCTTGGTATTCCCATTATGTTAAAGAAATTAATTAAAATTTTTCCACATTTTTTATTTTATTTTTTAAGATAAGAAAACAAACATCTTTTTTTCATTTTACATACCAATGCCAGTTCCCACTCCCTTCCCTTTACCTTCTTCCCCACCTCACCCACCCCCCCCCACCCATCCCCACCCCCACCCCACCCCCCCACCCCCCCACCCACCCCCCCCTCCACTCATCTGAGAGGGTAAGGCACATTGCCTTGGGGAAGGTCCAAAGCCCTGCCTACTATGTAGGCTGAGCAAGGTATCTATCCAGAGAGGGTGGGTTCTCAAAAAAAAACAACAACAACAACAACAACAACAAGTACAAGCAGTAGGGATAAATCCTAGTGCCCTGTCAGCGGTCCCACAGTCTGCCCCAGCCATACAACTGTCACCCACATTCAGAGGGTCTAGTTTGGTCCTATGCTGGTTTGTCCCCCATCCAACTGCAGTTGGTGAGCTCCCACTAGCTCAGGTAAACTGTTTCAGTAGGTATCCCCATCATGGTCCTGACCTCTTTGCTCATATTCTCACTTCTACTCTTCAACTGGACTTTGGGAGCTCAGCCCAGTGCTCCACTAAATTTTTGAAATAAAAAAAAAAAAACTATTGTTGTTCTAGCCTTACTTTCCCAGGTGAATTTGAGAAATGATGGCCTTCCAAACCCTGTCAGTTAACATTCCCAGGCAGCTTTTTAAGAATGAGAGCTTGGCAAGTATTCATTATGCACCTACTATTTACCTTGACATTTCCTGAGCAACCACAGTGACCCGAGCACCGGGTTAAATGCTGAGAACAGTACTAAGGCGACACAACAGACTCCCCACTGTGGGGAGTCTGACAGTGTGACAGGAGCACACACTTCAAGATTTACAATCATTGCTCTTTGTGACTCTGCTGGTGGGAGTTAAAACAGTACAGCCTTTTGGAGGGCAAGAAACAGTAGCCATCAAAATTGTAAACGTATGTAACATCAGAGCCAAGAGACACAAAAGTTAACAATAAAAGTCAAACTAAACAGAACATACTAAAACAAGGGCACAAAGGTTTAAATGCTATAAATATAAAAATAGTCATGGTAACACTGTTAGGAATATAAAAATGGAGGAGGTGGAGAAGAGGAAGAAGGAGGAGAAGATGAAGAAGAACAAGAAAAGAAGGGTGGGAGAAAGAAAGAGAGAAAGGGAGGGAGGGAGGGGAAAGTGGTAGGGGGACAAAGAAAGAACTAGAAAAGTAGGAATGGAGGTAAATTTGATAAAAACACATCAATGGGAGTCAGAAGGGAGGGAGGAAGGGAGGGAGGGAGGGAGGGTGGGAAGGAGGGAGGGAAGAAGAGAAGGAAGGAAATTTTTTCAGAGGTAAAACCCATGAGAGACTATTCAACTCCAACTATTGGCAACATTAGGTGGATTTAGTGCACTTGCTGGTGTTACAGAGGACCTGAATTTTGTTCCCAACACTCAGATCAGGCAGTTCACAGCTGCTTGTAACTCAAGTTCCAGGGAATCTGGTGGCCTCCTCTGGCCTCTATGGGCATCTGCATACATGTGCACAAACACACAGGCAAGCACACTCATACCTATAAATAAAAAATAAATTAAAACAAATCTTTAAAAAGAAACAGAGCGCATGAAGTTTGGAGGGAGACGTGATAGGGGACAAAAGAGGAACTAGGAAAAAGGGGTAGGGTGAATTTGATCAAAGCATATCATATGCATGTATGAAATTCTCAAAATAAATTTAAAGAAGACAAATGGGCATGTTTTTAAATGGTGAAGAGTTTGAATATCCAGCCATTCATGAATTGACACCACCTAAGGGATACCTGGACAAACTTCTATAAGGTAAAGAAATACTTGGTAGAAGTGAAAAGTGCCTATCTCGGTATTTGTTAATGGTTCGTAACTGGCTAAACTTCCGTTCAGGGATTGTTTTACTTTCCTGAGAACCCTAGGTTCTGAAACTCTCTCTGCCTCATGCTCTCCATGAGTATTTTTAATAGTGAGAAAGGAGAGGGAAAGGGAAAAAATTTTAGGTATCCATCCAGAGAAGTGTGGTATAAACATTACCACATAACCAGTTGCAATGTCTCATGTCTAAAATCCCAACACTCAGGAAACTGAAGCAGGAGGATGGCCATGAATTTGAGCCAGCCCGTTCTATGTAGTGCAACCCCATCTAAAAAAAATAGAAAAGGAAAGAAAAGAAAAATAGGTCTAGAGTGATGGAGCAGCTGTTAAAAGCACTTATTGCTCTTGCAGAAGATCTGGGTTGAGTTCCCAACACCCACATGGCAACTCACAACTACCAGTAAATCCACTTCTATGGGGTATAATACCCTCTCCTTGCCCCCTCAGGCATTACACACATATAGTGCACATACCTACATGCAGGTAAAATACTCATACAGACAAAATACAAAAATCCTTTCAAAACAATAAATAAATAAAATTCATGATGCTATAGAATTCTATACAGTCAATTCATATGTTAATAGATCTGCCCTATCATAAGAAAAATGTTCTAAAGCCTGCCAAGAGGAAACAAGTTAAGTAGGGAGGTGTATGGGTTATATGTGCCTATTTTGAGGAAACACAGATATACCTATACGGGCACAGAAATGTATCTCTATTTAAAGGCAAATGAAAAAAAATCAAGAAAAAAAAAACAGCCCAAACTCTTACCAGTGACTCTCTCCAAAAGGAAATGGAAGTATTTGCCGCTGATACATTTCTGAACTAATTATAATCAACATTACGTTGTGTCACTTTGAAAAGACAATTTAACAAAGTAAGAATGTTAAGGTTATAACAGAGAGAGACTAGAGAGTTCCTTCTGAGCACTAAGAAGGAATTAGACTCCCTTCCTTTCTTGTTGCTTAACCTGCTTTTCTTGCACTCTTTGTGCAAGATCCCGGCAAGACTCGGAGCATTCCACAACATACAATCCCATCTAGTGGCAAGAAGTGGTCACTGAAGACACCCGGCTGTCAGGAAAACACACTTTCCTGAAAAGGAAGGTGAATGTGATGCATCTTGCAGCTAAGGCTGTAAAACACCACCGCTAATGACAAGTGGGGGTTCTTGGGAACCCCGTATCCTCAGAGGGATGCCGAGGGCGAGTGAGACAACTGAGTGTGGTTTATTTCTTATAACCTCGCTGAACTTCCCTTTTGAGCCCTGACTCTATCAAGATGGCATAAATTTATTGTCAATATAGAACCACCCACTGAACCCATGCCACCATCCCCAAACACATTTGCACATGGAACACCAGGTGATGTGGGATTCCCCTCCGTATGCTGTGAATATGTTTTATTACCATTGCTTACTAAAGAAGCTGTTTTGGCTGATGGCTTAGTAGAGTAAAGCCAGGCAGGAAATCCAAACAGAGATACGGAGAGAAAGTAGGTGGAATCAAGGAGTTGCCACCGCCATCCAGAACCTTACCAATAGGCCACAAACTCGCGACAATGCATAGAATAATAGAAATCGGTTAATTTAAGATGTTAGAGTTAGCTAGAAATATGCCTGCGCTATTGGCCAAACAGTATTGGAATTAACGCAGCTTCTGTGCTATTATTTGGGTCTGGGTGGCTGGGAAACAAACAAGCAGTCTCTGCCAACAACCAGGATTGTGTTAGAGCCCAGCAAAGGAGGGGTCTCTGAGAACAAATGTGCTGGGAGAGACAATTTAGGTCTATCATAAGGTGTCCTGATGCCCACCAACCCAGCCACAAAACCTTCAACCTACAATTTGTCCTGACCACAGAGTGTTCTGGGATCATCATCAAAAAGACCAGAGAGGCTTCACCTGTTCATCTGATGGGAGCAGATGCACAGCCCCACAGTCAAGCATTAGGCAAAGCTCAGGGAGACCTGCGGAGGAGGCAGGGATTGGAGGAACCAGCGAGGTCAGGAACACCAGAACACAGCCTACAGAATCAATTGACCAGGACTCATAGGGGCTCATAGTGATCAGAGAGCCTGTGGGGGGTCTGACCTAGGTTCTCTGCATATGTGATATGGTGGGGTAGCTTGGTGCTCTTGTGGGATTCCTGGCAGTGGGGATGGGGGCTATCTCTGACTCTTTTGCCTGCTTGTGGGATCCTTTTCCTCCTACCAGGTTGCCTTGTCCAGCCTTGATGTGATGGTATGTGCCTGGGCTTATTGTGGCTTATGCTGTGTTTTGCCGTCCCTGAAAGGCCTACTCTTCTCTGAGGGGAGGCAGAGGCAGAGTGGATCTGGGGTAGAGGGGAGGTGGGAGAAGGAAACGGCAGTTAGGATGTCATATATGAGAAATGATGATGATGATGATGATGATGATGATGATGATGATGATGATGATGATGATGCCCCGATACCTTGGCAAAGGAAAGATAACCAGATACTTGTCAACAGTGGTATAAGGCAGCTTCATTCGGGAGGACTTCTGCAAAGGGGTTTTGCAGCAAGGAAGAAATATGGCTTCAGACCAAGGCAAACAAGATTTACTGGGGATTTATAGCCCTGTAGCAGGGTGAGGGTCAGTAAATGAAAAAAAAAATCACTTAAAGGAAATGGTAAGGCTATGAGAACATTTGCTAAACTAAATTCACAGGAACTTTCCCAAACCTGGCTGAAGGACCAAGGACTAAACCAGGGTCATGAAGATCTAGAGGAATCTGACTGCAGTTGACTCCAGTGTCAGCCCTTGCGACTTCTTTTGATTCCAGCACACCTCTGAATGAGGAAGGCCCTCATTAAAGAGGTAGGATGTCATCTCTGGAAAAGCTAATTATCAGGCCCCCAAGAAAACAGCACATGAAAAGGAAGAGGGGTCTGGGAATGTGACTCGCTGATAAGAGCACTTGCCTACAGTGCACAAAACCCTAGATTTGATCCCTCAGCACTGCATAAACATGGGTGTGATGTCACACCCCAACACCTAGAAGGCACAGACAGGAAGATCAAAAGTTCAAAGTCATTCTTGGCTACACGAAACCCTGTCTCCACAAATATATATATATATGAATAAATAAATAAGAATAGGTGGTGGTGGCATGCACCTTTAATCCCAGGACTTAGAAGGCAGAGGCAGGAGAATCTCAGTGAGTTCGAGGCCAGCCTGGTCTATAAAGCGAGTTCTAGACAGCCAGGGTTTTTCTGTTTTTCTGTCTCAAGCCTCTCCCCCACCCCCCAAAAAATAGTTGATGGTAGTAGACTACCATCAACTAGTTAGGTTAGTTCAAACTTGCTGGAAGGATGCCCTGACCAGGGAAGTGTGCACAGTGTCATTACCCTTTTACCTTTCAACTTTAGGAATATTTAAATCTCTCTATATATTCTTGCATCTTAGGCATCTACTTGTACTGAATTAGACATAAAATGGGCTTCCATGATGGCAAGAAAAGGAGAAACAAAAGCTTCACTTCCCACCAAGGTCAAGGCCATTGCTGCTTTGCTCAATCTACTCTTTTTCTAAAGCACGTATCCTTCCTCAATAAAATTTAACTCTGACTGATTCCTTTATTACTGTGTCCATTTGGAGCCTTCTTTTGTGGAGAACACAGAACCTGATACGGCTATTAGGATTGATTGCTGCTGGGATTAACTCAAGATTGTTAAAATATGGGCCTGTCCCTTTAAGACACTGGTCACTCTCAGAGATGAAGGAATCAATCCCCACTCCCTCAGCTGGGACAAAGAAATGCAAAGCTGTGGTCAACAGCTCCTAATTTTGGGTACCTGGCCCCTCCATGCTCCTTGTCACATGTGCTGTCTTAAACTAAATCACATTATATAAAACTTTCCACCAGCTTCAAAAACTTTAAAAAGCCATTATTTGTTGGGGGATTTCTCTGAAGGCTCCTCTGAGCCTCTCCCCACCATCCCTCTCATGGCAACTTTATCTGTCTTACTCTAAGGTACCTTACTCTTAATGAAGTGCCTCTTCAGATTTGAAAGGAAGACCAGCCTTTACCTTTAAGGCCCCATGGTGCTGATTTTAATATATTCTCCTGTCCCTTTCTGAGGATCTCTCACCTTAAAGCCCTGTCATGGTCCAATGGCCTTTTCTACCCATGAACCTCATTCACGAAGGGTCTCCTCTCCCAAACCAACCACTGCTGGCCTGTGCTTATATCTGAAAAGACATCCTCATAACAGCTGGCAGACCATCTCTGCCTCACCCCAACAAGATTGGTCTCATCATATTTTTCTTTCTCACTCACTTTCTAGAGCTAAACCCAGGCCAGGATTAGCAACTAACTCGGAAAGTCCTTGTTGTTATTACCTCCAGTTCCCTGTTCCCATACACAACGGCAGATCTTCCCCCAAGTTGTAAGCCCCTCTATCCCCCAACCTCTCCAACATCTGTGTTGGAAAGAAAAATGTCCTAAAAGCTTTGCCTAAACCTCCCTGAGGTGAGGAAACAGTTTAGGGCAGTGTATAACACAAGGCTGGAGAGAAGAGAAAGGAGCCTCAGGTAGACATTTTAGCATGGTGGCTGGTGGTTTGGATTCTGATTTGAGTCCCTGAATTACCACTAACTAGTAGTAACCAAACTCCTTCATTCGTCTTTAAGGATAATACTACCTACCTCAGAGGACCACTGTAGGATTTATACCATTCAAGGGATAGCAAATATCAAAACTGCCTTGGCGCTGCACTTAACTAAAGACTGAAATTTGACATTGGTCCATTGTAATTTGATTCAGAGTGTATTACCCACCCTCTCTGCCTGAGGAATAAAATGTCAGTCATATGAGCATGAATCCCGTGCTGACATCTTTCTTCTGAAGAATGAGAGAGAAAGCAACTTTACCTTCTACAGCCACCATAAGAGATTTCCAGACCAATAGTCCTTTGGGAATTATAACTTTTTCCAGCATCATGATTGGATGTGATTATCACATCTGCTCAATCCCCTGGGGGCTTACTCTCATAACCCTTGGTCAGAAGTCTTCATTGCATACTCTATGACACCTTGAACCGTGAACAACCCTCTGCTACAAACATCTGGAAAAAGGGTTTCACATGCGTCTGAATTCTCAAGAAGGGAAGGCTTGCTGAACAACCTGCTGGACGCCAGCTCCCAAGGAACTGCAGGTCTAGGGAAGGGTCCACAGATGTGCGTGTCAGCCAGTCCTGAGGTAGTGGTGGATGACCGCTCAGAGCCACTAGACTAGGGAAATGTACAGCTTCCTAATGTGAGGTCCCAGTAGGAATTCTAAAAACTAAAACTAAGAGTTTACATGTATAATCCATCCCCTTGGGTTTATGGATATCTCACAGGAACACATGCACTGACTTTTGATGTGCTTTGCTCAAGAATTGAGCTCTTACAATTATTAGACTTTATTATTTCTATTATATGCTATATAGGAAGTTTCTGCCCCTGGAGGGAAAGAGTTTCTCAAAACCCCACTTCCTAAAGCACAACTCTGATATAAGCCATATGGACAGAATCAGGGAATTCAGGAGTCCTATCAATTCTGCATGCCTGTGTCTCCTTACCTATGCTCTGAAGATGAAGGTGATGCTCCCAGATCACCCACTATTCTGAAGACTGCCTTATTATGCACAGATTTAGCCATTCAAAGTAGCCACTAACCAACTGCACCTAACCATGGAGGAAAGGGGCCCACCAGAACTGGCTGCTCTCTGATGTCTAACAGATCCCTGACTCAAGCTTAGCCAATCAGAATTAGTCCTAGGAATTTGAAAATGGAATCCTGAGATATCTAGTCAGTAGATGAAGTTAGTTGGACTGGTAATTATGAAATGGCCAGGTAACCTAAAGTGCAGAAAATAAGAGCATATGTCAAATATAAGAATGAAGCGGCAGCAATTGTGGAGGGTGGTGGAGCTGACATATAATTGCCTTTCAGGAATAAACTTATTGAGATAAAGGTCATGATCAGGCCTTGAGGTAGGAGATTACTCTGAAGGCTCCTATGGACCATCCCACTTGTGTCCACTTTGCCTTTTTGTTTCGTTTTGTTTTAAGTTCTCTCTCTCTCTCTCTCTCTCTCTCTCTCTCTCTCTCTCTCTCTAACTCTCTCTCCATTTATTCATTATGTATACAGTGTACTACTTGCATGTGTGCCTGCACACCAGAAGAGGGCACCAGATCTTATTCCACATGGTTGTGATCCACCGTGTGGTTGCTGGGAATTGAACTCAGGACCTCTGGAAGAGCAGCCAGTGCTCTTAACCACTAAGTCATCTCTCCAACCCCCAAGCTCTGTCTCTTAATGGAGCTTCCCTCCAGGATTGAACAAAAGAAACTATGTCCTTTCAGAGGTGGCAGGAAGTTTCATACCACCTGATGAGGTTAAGGCCAGATCTCGGCTAGGATTATAAATTAGGCTGCCGTTGGATGTATAGCACAGAACAGCTCCTTAGCTCTTTATCCCAAGAAGAAAATTGCAAGGAGTGTGGGCTTGCATTTCTTTGGGTTGTATGATCTGGCTTTCTAAGAGTGATCAGGGTCTTAAAGGAGCAAGTAGTTGTGATCTAAGAATGTAGAGAAAAATAAGGCAAAGTCGCAAAGGTGGTGAGTATGTCCGTGGTCATATTTCAGATTGGATTACCTCTTTTCCCAAAACCTCATCCCCCTCCTTGGGTGTCATATAACATTTTATGTCCCCATCTTTACTACCCAGATTATCTTTCCTGCCTAAATTAATGGCACCCTTCACTTGTCAATCATTCATTCATTTGTTGAGCAACCAGCCAATTGAACTGGACCAGGTGCTGTCCTTGGTGTTTGATAAACAGAAAATTGGCCTTTACCGGATGCTGTCCTTGGTTCTGGATAAACTACAGCTTTCACCCAGATGCCACATAACCTACTTGCAACCATTTCTGTACCTCACAGCCAGTGCACCTAATATAGCTGGCTGTGCATACCACAAAATAGATGTGTCCACATTAAGAAAGGAAAGCAGAGAAACACAATCAGGCACTCATTCTGTGCCAGGCTCCCTAAATGTTTTACATGCACTTTGTCTCGCAGCCCTGGGAGCAAGTTACTACCACTACCCCCAGGTCATGGTAGGGCATGACTGTAATCCCAGGTGGAGGCAGAAGGATAAGAAATTCAAGATTATCCTAGGGTATATAGAAAGTCCAAGGCCATTCAGAGATACCTGAGACCCTGTCAAGAGAAAAGGAAGGAAGGAAGGAAGGAAGGAAGGAAGGAAGGAAGGAAGGAAGGAAGGAAGGAGGGAAGGAGGGAAGGAGGGAGGAAGGGAGGGAGGGAGGGAGGGAAAGAGGGAGGGAGGAAGGAAGGAAGGAAGGGAAGAAAGAAGGAAGGGAGGAAGAAAGGAAGCAACCAAACTAAATCATACTCATGTGTCTAAAGATGCATAAGACTCAAAACTAGATGGCCTAAATCTTCAGAACCACTGGGAACAAAACTAGGAAGAAGACAGCACACACATACATACATGCACATACATACACACACACACACACACACACACACACACACAGAATTCAGGTTCACTCCTAGCAGCACAGACTCAGACATTCTCTTGTTCTCTACAGGCACTGGTCTTTCTGCTGCAACTCTACCATAAAAGTAGAAGAAAAAACTTGACTCCTCCCTCTCCAGCAATAACCTTGAAGAGCAGCTGGACTCCATAATACTTTAATTGGACAAGAGCCTTCCAAATTTGGGCTCCTGAGCACAGCGGGGGATGCATTTCTATCTGCCTTTTAGAAAATGTGTCCACCCTGATTGCATATGAATGCTCTTAGGATAATGCCAGAGAATCACTTTAAATGCTTTCCACCAGCAGGTCAGCACTTACCCACCGGATGCCTCCCCAGGGGACCCCATTCAGAATGCTTTTCAAAGCCATCTCTGCCTACTCCCTGCCAAGACAAGGAGAGTCGGGGAGTTCTGGCCCAGGTAGACAGAGGTGTGGATGGTCCCTGGCAACAGCCCTTAACTCCTCAGGGTGAGCAAGCTCAGCACCAGGAGACTGGTCAGGACTTTGAGCCTGAAGAAGTTGGACAAGATATAAGATTCTAAAAGATAAGGGTGATTCCAGCCAGCAAGAACTGGAGGATTGAGGTACCCAGGCCCACTCATGTTGTATTCACTTCGCTTCCCCTCCAGAAAGTCGAGGTTCTCCAATCTGTCTTAACAGAAATAGACATCACACACTTGAACTTTTTAAGGTGCCAGGTATCATGCCAAACATGGCCACACGTTATTTTATTTGTGTGTGTGTGTGTGTGTGTAGACAATCAGAGAACAACTTTTGGTGGTTAAGTAATTGACAGTCAGAGGACAACTTTTGGGAGTCAAAAATTTCCTTCCACAGCAGACTCTATGCTTAGATTTGACTGTCAGCTTGATAAACCTAGAATCATCTTAGAAAAGAGTCTAAACTGGGTTGTCCATGTGCATGTCTGTGGACTACAGTCCTAATTAAGTTAACTGATAAACTGGATAACTACAGTTATCCAGCCTACTGTGGGCAGCAGTATTCCCTAGACAGAGGACTCTGAACTGTTTAGAGGGTGAATGAGTTGAGCTGGAAATAAATAAAAGGGAAAGTGAAATTGAAAGCATTCATTGTTCTTTACTTTTGATTTATGGATGTGATATGACTAGCTGTTCAAAGTTCCTGCCTTGATTTCCCCAGTTGTTAGCTAATTCCTCTAAGCTGCTTTTTGTAAGGGTATTTAATTACAACCAAGTTGAAACTAAGACACATGGCAATGCATATCCACTGAGCCATCTTTTAACTACTTGTTATTTTTAAATAACCAGATTAATCAGGGATAACTGTCTCAATTTTATACGTGACAGAACTAAGGCTCCAAAAGACATCAGTAGCTTTCTTGGCTTATGTTTTACAGGTGGAACCAAAAATGATAGGAATTCTGGAATGTTTTCGTTGTCCTCATTCAACTTAACCCAGATTAATCTTCTTTACCTCCTCCACCCCACTATAAACTATCTCCTAACTTTCCAGGACCCTAGGATATGATACTTGTAATGGTTAATCCTGACAGTCAACATAATGAGAATTTAGTGATGAGACAAGCTTCTGGACACATCTGTAAGGTGATTTCAGATTTTAGCTAAGGTGGAAAGACTCACCCTGCAGGTAGACAGCACCATCCCATGAGCTGAATGAAAAGGAGAAAAAGCTACGCACCACTTACCCTTGACTGAATGCAGTGCAAGCAGCTGCTGGATGAGGGACCACAGCTGTGGCCGTAACCTCAGCTACAGTGTGAAGGACTGCACTCCAAACAATGGGGTAAGCCTTTCCTCAGGTTGCTTTTGCCAGGTTTTCCATCAGAAACAAGAAAAGGAAACTCATATAACACTTAACCCCAGGAAACCTCAGCTGTCACCCAGCCCTGAAGTAGCCAGGGTCCTGACCGTCATACCTCTAGGGCAGGGGTTCTCAACCTGTGGCTGCAACCCTTTGGGATTCGAGTATCAAATATCCTAAATAACGGATATTCATATTAAATTCATAGCAGTAGGAAAGTTACAGTTGTGAAGCAGCAATGAAATAATTCTATAGTTAGGGTCACCACAACATGAGGAGCTGTTATAAAGGGTCGCAGCATTAAGAAGGTTGAGAACCACTGAGATAAGGTTTAACATCAAAATTCTGAGATGTGAGGAAACTTGGGCAATGGGAACTGGTACCAGAGTTTAGGCTCAGAATGTTTCTGAAACTGTAATAAGAAATAGTCTTGCGAGGCAATAGTGACTCACACCTTTAATCTCAGCATTTGAGGGAAATAGAGACATGAAAAAGTCATGTACTGGGCTGTGGAAGCATGTGCCTTTAATCCTAGCTCTTGGAAGGCAGAGGCAGGGGGATCTCTGTGAGTCTGAGGTCAGCCTGGTCTACAGAGTGAGTTCCAGGACAGTTAAGACTACACAGAGAAACCCTGTCTCCAAAAACCAAAAATGAAAGAAAAAGAAGGGGGAAGGAAGGAAGGAAGGAAGGAAGGAAGGAAGGAAGGAAGGAAGGAAGGAAGGAAGGAAGGAAGGAAGGAAAGGAAAGGAAGGAGAGAGGGAAGGAAGGAGAGAGGGCAGGGAGGAAGGAAGAAAAAAGAAGAAAATCTGAGTCATGAAGAAATGATAAAATTGGAATATCACCTTTACAAGCCCCAATCAATCAATGTAATTATTCACTGATGTTATTAAAATCACTATGTGTGAGTGTGCACGCACACGTGCACATGTCACAGTATGCATGTGTGCTGATTGGCTTTCTTATCAGCTTAATACAAGCTAGAATTATCCAGGAAGAGGAACCTCAACTGGGAAAATGCCCCCATCAGATTGCCTGTAGGGCCAGTCTGTTGTGTATTTTCTCCATTCATGATTGATCTGTGAGCGTCCAGCCCATTGTAGGCAGTGCAACCCCTGGGCAGGTTGTCCTGAGTTATGTAAAAGAGAAGCAGGGTGGGCAAACTCTAGGGAACAAACTAATAAGCAATGTGGGCCTCTACTTCAGCTCCTGCCACCCACGGGAATCCTGCCCTCCTGGACCTCCTGCCTGGAGTTACCTTCTTAGTTTCCTCTCAATGCACTGGGACCTTGGATGTATACGCCAAATAAACCGTTTCCTCCCCAAGTCGCTATTAGTCATGATCTTTATGATGACATTAAAAACCTAACTAGGACCATGTGTGAAGGTCAGGGGACAATGTTTTGGAGTTGGATCTCTCCCATCATCATGCCAACCCATAGGATCAAACTCAGGCGATCAGGCTGGACTCTTAGCATATTTATTGGGAGAGGCATCTCTCCAGCCCTCAAATTCACTTTTAAAGGACTGTCTTTATGTCCTTCCTCATGGAAGAGCACACAGCACTTGCAGAGCAAGCTTGCAAAAATGATTCAGATATGAATGCAATCACACCTCTAACTCCCCTTAAATAGGACATATGAAAACATGATCAGACTGAATAGCAACAGCACATGTGTGCAACCACCAAATCCACATCACATAAGGGAAGTAATATGTAATGTGTTTCCTCGCTGAAAACACTGCAAAGACACATGGCATTGAAGAAGCAAACTAGAGAGCAAAATAAATGTGTGAGCTGACATCAGTGACTATGAGAGTGAATCTACCCAAAAGCTTTCTCTATAAAAACAATGGGAATGGGGTTATCAAAGCCAACTTTCTTCAGAACTACAGAAATTAGCCAAAAACTAGCAGTAGTCTGCAGGGCATTGGCTTACAGGGTGCCAGTAAGAACAACAAGATTACTAGCTTGTTCTTCCCACTCCTTTCTCCCTAGCGTCAGCAGTACCTAAAGACCAACGTCCTGTGATCGGCCCACCGAAGCATCCCCAGGCAATTGCTGCTGAACAGAAAAGGGATGGAGTGCTTCCAGAGCCTCATGACCAGACGATTACCAATATCCAACCTGCCTGGGGTTCCCCTGGAAGACTGCACGTGAGACTCCTTCTTTGGCCGGCTTTGGAACTCACTCTGTCTGAGCATAGTCTCCCCTGGAGACATTTGTTGAAAAAACGATTGGTGACTGGAGCAGTGGGTGAGAGCTGCGGTGATCAATAAGCCAATCAAAAAGCTCCAAGGTGAAACGTAAGAAGGAACCCAAAATGGCAGACAGTGGTGTGGCAGAGAAGACCAGAGTCTTCAGGGAATAACCAAAGGAAACCTGAAAAACTGCAATCCGAAAAGCAGAGCACACCTAGTGCAGCTGTAGCAGTAACAGAAAGAGAAGGTGGGGAAGACCTCTGTCGCTATAGCTGGGTCCAAAGCACTGACAACCAGCAGAACAGAAGCAAGATTCCATTTCAAAAAGAATTCAGCTTGGTAGCAGCTCAGACACCCAGACCCGCTATGGAACACACTCCCTAGAAGCTCAGACCTAGTGTCTCAGGATGATACACTGAAATCTCACTAACAAAATACTATGAGGCTGCAGAAAAGAAAATCAAACCGACATGGCATCCAGGGACCTGACAGCCTGGTGGAAACCGAAACACACCTGGGAGCTTTCACACAGGCTCCAAGAGCTAAACAGAGGCTGGGCCAGCATTTACAACTGAACCCTGAGGGAATCTGGTTGGCCAGATCTGAGACACCACCGATGAAATGATGCCCACAGACCCACAAGCCAAGGCAGCAGCAGGAATCACTCCGATGAAGACTCAGAGGAGAGAAGGCTCCATCACAGAGGAGTCTGTGGGAGACAGTATTCCCAAAGCTGGGGAAGGAGAACCCAGAATCAATATTCAGAATATAAAAATAACTCAGAAAGCTAAACAAGGAAATAAATAACCCAGAAGGAAAAATAAAAATAAGCTAAGAGTTCAAGAAAAAGAGAAGTCTAATAAATATTCTTTAAGGCATTCAGCACCTTCAGTCATCAGGAAAATGCAAATTAAAACTTTGAGTTCCATCTCACTGCAGTCAGGATAGAATCACAATGAAAACAAGTAAGAACAATGCTGATGAAGACGTGAAGAAAGGTGAACACTGTTGGTGGGAGTGTACGCTAGTACAGCTGCTATGGAAACCAGTTTGGAAGCTTTTCAAAAAAGTGAAAACAGAACTTTCAGGTGACCCAGCTGGACCACTTCTTGGCATGTACCCAAAGGACTATATTCTGCCACTCCTCGCCTATCCTTGCTTACAGATGCACTACTCCCAGTAGCAAGGAGATAGAATCTACTTACATGCCCATCAACTGATGATGGATAATGAAAATATGGTATGTAAACACAATGGAATTTTTATTCAGCTGTAAAAGGCATAAAATTCATAGGAAAATGGCTGGAGTAAATAATGTACTGAGAGAAATACTTCAGAAATATGAACTCCATATGGTCTCTCTTTTATAAGGATCCTAGCTTCTGACTATTATATATGTGCACTGGTGTGGGAGTAAGTTTGTATAGAATCTGGGAAACTAAAAAGGAGCCCATGAGAAGTAGGGGAAAGGATTATTTAAGGGGTTGGAGGAAGATAGTGGACTTCTGGTGTGAGAACAGGTGAACACTAGAGATGACAGAGGGAGCGTGAGATGGGGGAAGGAAGGGTTATCTAAAATGAACAATATATGAAAAAAGTCACATGGAAATCTGAGACTTCATAAGATAATCAAAAAATAAAATTAAAGGAAAACAAAGTTTGAAGAGTATCCCACCCCCACCCCAGGTAGCTAAAACTGCTCCTAAAAGTCATAGATTGTTAAGCTAAAATTTGAATGCCATATATGGGTTGCCTCCTTAAAAGCTGTTGGTCAGGGATGTCCCATAAGTCTCCCAAATAATATAGGCAATTTCTACGCTTATTGGTTGCCCACCATAGCTAGATGACAAAACTCTATTGCTCAAGACAGCACACACTGGCTACAGGACCTAGAGAAATCAAGCTGGGCTGGAAGCTTCCTCCTCACTAGATAGCATTTGGAGTGCTAGAGGGTGCTGGGGAGAGTCATTAGCAGTCCTACTCAGCTGTGGACACTGTGTGCTTTAGTACCGACTGTTTGAGAAAGACGAGGCCACTAGCGCACCAATGGCAACTCTGTGATCGGGGTAACCAAACACATTTTGACTGGTTAAATAGAATTAATGCTCATTTTACAGGAGGCAATTCATCTCTGGTACTGTAAACCCAGTCAAAAGGCTCCAGTGGGGGAGTGATTGCTGGTGATTTGCTAAGTAGATGATGGGCCTCTATTTAGAAGTCAAATTGTCTTCTAAAAAACCCTTTAAGCCCATAGGTTAGTGCTGCTGTCTGCTTTGGGCAGAGAAGCTTCTCTTTTGTAGTGGTCATCAATAACCGAAAAGAAACATAACTGGTCAGTGGTGGTAGCCACTAAGAAGGTGTCCATACCCCTATGAATCCTTACCCTTGCTCCTATAAACTTCCCTAATGAAACTCATTGAGTCACCTGTGAGGGCCAGCCATGATAAACTAAGTATGTGCAGGTCACCCAAAGAAAATTCTTTACTTCCAACCATTATCACCTGGGACTCTGGTCAGCAATGAAATTAAATGGATGCCTGTATCTCAGTAGTTTACCCTGAGGCAATGTCTGGTTGCAGGAGGAACCACAAGCTGAGATTACCCGACCTTCACCCAAGAGTAGCCCATTCAAAGGAATGCCTGGCATTCCAACCCCTGTAGACAGGAACACCTGCCAGAACACACTCAACAGGACACCCCGAAAACAAATGTCAGCCAATCAGGGGTCTTAAAACCTCAGAAACCCCTCACTCCCACCTTTACTACTATAAAACCCTATCCTAATTGAGCTTGGGGCTCTCCGGTTACTACAATACGTTGAACATGTGGAGAGACCAAGTTTGCAAACTTGATTAAAATAAAGGCTCTTTGCTTTTACATATGGGACTCGATCTCCTTATTGGCTTTTGCAGGGGCTTCATGGATTGGGGCATACCATCACCCACAAAAAAAAAGTATGAAAGTAGAAGGGGCCAGTTGGGAAATGGGAGGGAGTTAGCCAGAATAGGAGGATGATAAGAGGGGGTAATGGGGTGGATACGATTGAAATACATTGTATTAAAATGTGACAATGAAACCCATTGTATAATATATGCTAACAAAGCATTAGTAAGCAAATAAAAGCAAAAAAAAGTTTCAAAAGGTACAAGAAATGAGATGCATATTATAAGTGGTTTTAAAAAGCTCTAACATACTGCTGTGTGTTCAGGAAATTACATGGAGTGTTATGTGAGCACTAAGAAAAGACTCACAAAGGTCTTAAGTTCTCCCTCTTGCAAACAGAGGGACTCTGCTATGACTGGAGGTCAAGGCTAAATTAGCTGAGCATTGAAGCTAGGCCTAACTGACTGTTCCTGGGCAAGGCCTGGGGATGCATTTCTAAAAAGTTTCGTCCAATATTAGCTCATTGAGACTTTAGTGACCACATGAGACTATGATGACAAATAGAGAATTGGTTTTTAAGATTATTAAACAATAAAGAACTGTAATAACAAATCTTCTGCAAGGGAAAAATATGCCACATTATATTATCTAAAATCTCCAGCTTTCAACAAAGAATATGTTGAAATATAGCTCACTGTATCAGGCTTACCTAGAATATGCAAGGTCCTGCATTAAATCCCCAGCAGGGGCCTGGGTTAGGAATTGAGGTGAGGACCTGTCTGTCACTCTGCCCAGATGCTGAGCTTAATAAACAAAAGGGTTTATCCTTAGCCATCAGAGAAATGCAAGTCAAAACAACTCTGAGATTCCATCTTACACCTGTAAGAATGGCCAAGACCAAAAACATTGATGACAACTTATACTGGAGAGGATGTGGAGTAAGGGGAACACTCCTGCATTGCTGGTGGGAATGCAAGCTGGTACAGCCACTTTGGATAACAGTATGGTGAGTTCTCAGAAAATCAGGAAGCCACCTACCTCAAGACCCAGCAATACCACTTTTGGATATATACCAAAAGGATGCTCGAGCATACCACAAGGACATGTGCTCAACTATGTTCATAGCAGCACTGTTTGTCATAGCCAGAACCTGGAAACAACCTAAATGCCCCTCGACCGAAAAATGGATAAGGAAAATGTGATACATTTACACAATGGAGTACTGCACAGCAGAAAAAAAATAATCACATCTTGAAATTTGCAAGCAAATGGGTGGATCTAGAAAATATCATATTGAGTGAGGTAACCCAGACCCAGAAAGACCAATATCATATATACTTACTCATAAATGATTTTTAAACGTAAAGCAAAGAAAACCAGCCTACAATTCACAATCCAGAGAACCTAGACAACAATGAGACATACATGGATCTAATCTACATGGGAAGTAGAAAAGGACAAGATCTTCTGAGTAAATTGGGAGCATGGGGACCATGGGAGAGGGTTGAAGGGGAGGAGAGAGGCAGGGAGGGAAGCAGAGAAAAGTGTATAGCTCAATAAAATCAATTTTAAAAAATGTTAATCCATAAAAAATGTTTTTCTTTGTTTGCTTGCTTAAAGATCATTTTTTGTTTTTCAAGAAAGTAAACCTGGCTGTCTTGGAATTCACTTTGTAGACCAGGCTGGCCTCAAACTCAGAGAACCGCCTGCCTCTGCCTCCCAAATGGCTGGAATTAAAGGTGTGTGCCTGTTGTGGGAGTAACTTCCGCTGCCTCAACCAATAGTCGCTGAAATACGAGCCTACAGTGCAGCGGGGAGCGACTTCCGCTCCGTCAGCCAATAGCTGCTGAAATACCAGCCCACTGGGGCGTGGTCTATTTCTCTTTTAAAAAGAGAAGCAGATCCGGATCAGGCCCTCTTGGTTCCAGTGCTTGCTCCTGGCTCCTGCTCCCGGCTCCTGCAACTTGGCTCCCTTCCTGACGGTTTATGGTGTATGTAAGTTTTACCCCCCAAAATAAATAACCCCTTAAAACATAACTGGTGTGGGATTGATTCGCCGATAATTGACGCCCAACGTTTGGTTTAAGAACCGCCCCACCCCCCCACCCCCAGCTCGGCCTCCCAGGATACACAGGTCCGGACAGTCTCTGCCGGCTTACTTTGCCCTGTTCGGCACGGATTTTTAAATTTCTCCTTGCAACGTGAGTCAAAGAGCTCACAGCACAAGCTCCCTTTGAAGTTCCAGCAAGCTGTTTGAAACCCCTGCCATCCGCCATAACTGATTAGGAGTGCTGCAAGCAGCTTGACCCTTAATCCCAGCACAGGGACACGGGGCCCAAAGCACTAGGCCTCTTTAGCAACAGCGCAGTGGCTGTGTCACAACCCTCTGCATCCGGTTGAACAGAGCAGCAGGGCCTTGTTTATTGCCTTGTTTATTGGCCACTAGAAGCTCTCTGACCTTTTGTGATCTGTGGATTTAACCTCTGGATTTGAGTGTATATATTCTAGAGTTTACTTCCTCAATCAACACCACTGCCACGTGGATTCAGGTGCGCCCCACCTCCTACTGGCAGGCAACGGTCATTACAGGTAAGATTTTTCTTTTCGGTTGAAAATAAATACATACATACATACATACAAGTACAATTTCCTTTGATTGAAAATGTCGGAAAATATTACTATCCAAAAGTTCAATGATTTTTTCAATTGTGCTATGGAGGATATTCTGAAGGATGTCTCAGATATTCCTCTTACTTTGTTATTCCTGGGATCTGTTGCTTTTCTGGTGTTTGGCTATTTTATAAGAAAGATACAGTCCTTACAGACTGAATCTACAATGCTGAGGGCAGAGATTAAAACCTTAAGAACAATTCAGACTGATACCAACCTCCTCAAAAAAGAGTTTGGAGATTTCAAGGAGGAAACTAGATCAGAGTTTGGAGTTTTCAAGGAGGAAACTAGATCAGAGTTTGGAGTTTTCAAGGAGGAAACTAGATCAGAGTTTGGAGATTTCAAGGAGGAAACTAGATCAGAGTTTGGAGATTTCAAGGAGGAAACTAGATCAGTTTGGAGTTTTCAAGGAGGAGACTAGATCAGAGTTTGGAGTTTTCAAGCAGGAGACTAGATCAGAATTTGGAGTTCTCAAGGAGGAGACTAGATCTTTGTTTGATATGACTCGGTCGACTGGCCAAAATATCAAGAAGGTACAGTCTGATATTGCTTCTTTAGAAGGGAGCGTCACTGCTCTGGAGGAGGGGACAACCAAAATGACTCATAACCTCCAGTCCATAACTGTAAGTGCTGAAACATTAGCTGAGAGGATTATAACCATTGAATGTGAAAATCGGACTTTATCAAAAGGGTATGATAGATTAATTGACAGGATTTCCATACAAGAAGGCACAGTACATGCCATGAGGATTATGTCCAAGGAGGATATCGTATCTCTAACGGACAAGCTTCACGCCTTGGAATTATCAATGAACGCGATTGTGCCCAAGGAGGAAATAGTGTCTCTGACGGACAAGCTCCATGCCTTAGAATCGTTAATGAAGGCTTTGGAGCATAATACTGGACAGGAGATTCAGGACTTACAGAAGGCAATGGTGAGCAGATTTAATAAGATTGAGGAAATCATAGACTCTGATGAACAGGAGCAAAAGGTAGAAAGGCAACCTTCACCTCAAAAAACTCTCAGTCTACATAGAGTTATACCTGCCTTTCCAGTAATAACATCAGAAAAGATAACTGGCTCCAAAACCCCTAAGGTCATTAAAGAACATACATGGGAGCCTATACGTATGAATGATCTGAAAGAATTTAAACAAGCAATTGTGAATTATGGACTACATTCATCCTTTGTTAGGGAGATGTTAAAATCCTGGGCTCTGAGCAACAGGGCCACCCCTCAAGATTGAAACCAGCTCATATCAGCTGTCCTTGAGAACGGACCTTTATGGCATTTCAAATGCCTATTCAAACAAGAGGCCAGACTTTTACAACAACAAGAATCAGCGAAAGGAATTGAGGTTTCTCTAGATCAAATTCTAGGGGAAGGACCTTACTCTGATCCTCAGGAACAAGCTCTTTATGATGAAAACATTTTATCCATATGTACTACAGCAGCTCTAAGGGCCTGGGACAGGGTTCAAGACTCAGGTCAGAGAGTAGAATCGTATGTCAGGGTCAAACAGGGTCAGAGAGAACCCTTTAGTGACTTTTTGCAACAACTAACTAAGGCTGTACAAATAGGGATACCTGATCCAGAAGCAAGAAATATAGTAATTGAGTCTTTGGCTTATGAGAATGTCAATGTAAAATGCAAAAGGATCCTGGGGCCTTTAAAGCTCAGATCAGCGCCTTTGGATGAATGGGTTTTACATACAATGAATGATGATACATTTGATTATGGCAATGAAACATGGGTACAAGAAGCAATTTCCAAAGGTAAAAGGAGACATCAGATTACAAAATGCTTTCATTGTGGCAAAATGGGACACATGAAAAGGGACTGCAGACAATGGAATTCCAGGAATAATGCCTCTTCTAGGAATAACAGGAATAGGAGGACTCAGTCTTCAGGTTTATGTAGGAGATGTGGAAAGGGCAGGCATTGGACGAATGAGTGTAGGTCAACAAGAGATAAACAGGGCAACCCGTTGCCATCGGGAAACTCAATAGGGGGCCTCTCGAAGGCCCCCATGGCAAATGTGGTCCAGTCATTTCCGATCACTGCAGAGAACATGCCTCTTCAGGGAAATTAGAATGCCCCATGCCTGCTGTTAAAAGCAATAATGGCCTGAAGGATGAGTTAAATGTGGTGAATGAATCAAGAAATCTAAGAGGACAAAGTAAACGAATATTCTGGCAGACTTCTATAAATGAACAAAGACCACAGCTAAGAGTGTGTGTAAATGGCAAACTTATTACTGGCTTACTGGACACAGGTGCGGATGTAAGTGTCATTACACCAGAGTCTTGGCATCTGCATTGGCCTCTTCAGGAGGTAGATATTCAGTTCTTAGGAATTGGAACCCTATCTTGAGTAAGACAAAGCACGAGATGGGTCAATTGTATAGGTCCAGACGGACAAATAGGAAAACTAAGGCCATATGTAGCAAATATTGCAGTGAATTTATGGGGCCGTGACCTATTGCAGCAATGGAACACCCAAATTAACATTCCTGCTGCTTCCAGAGCCTATATTTCTGAGGACAATATTACAAGATATTACAGATGGCGGAAACCAGCCATTAGAGCTATACAAGAACACAACACAATTGATGGCTCTTCAGAGGTACCAACAGCCATGCCTCTACAATGGTTGACTGAGAAACCAATATGGACTAAACAGTGGCCTTTAGCTGAGGAAAAGTTAAAGGCTTTAGAACAGCTGGTACAAGAGCAATTAGATGCTGAACATATAGAAGAATCTACCAGCCCTTGGAACTCTCCTGTGTTTGTTGTTAAGAAAAAATCTGGTAAATGGAGAATGGTGACAGATCTTAGAGCTATCAACAAGGTTATTCAACCTATGGGCCCTCTGCAATCTGGAATTCCTCTGCCCTCCCTGTTACCAAAGGGATGGCCTCTTATAGTTATTGATCTGAAAGATTGTTTCTTCACTATACCATTACAAGAAAAAGATAGAGAAAAGTTTGCCTTCACAGTGCCTACCTATAATAACTCTCAGCCTGCAAGGAGGTACCAGTGGACCGTCCTCCCACAGGGAATGTTGAACTCTCCCACCCTGTGCCAATATTTTGTAAGCCAACCATTGAAAATTATACGCAAACAATTTCCTAAGTCCATAATATACCACTATATGGATGATATCCTGATATCTGATCAAAACAAAGATACCTTAGAAAGGCTGTTTGAAGAAGTAAAACTAGTATTACCTAAATGGGGATTGCTAATTGCTCCTGAAAAAATTCAGAGAGGAGATTCTGTTAATTATTTAGGTTATAAAATAGGCTTACAAAGAATTAAGACTCAAAAGGCACAAATCAGGAGAGACCGGTTACGAACTCTTAAAGACATTTCCAGTCTACGACCAGCTGTTGGGATAACACCTGATCTAATAATTCATTTAAACAAAACCTTAGATGGTGACAAAGATTTGAATAGTCCCAGAGAGTTAACAGCTGAAGCAGAAAAGGAACTGATGATGGTTGAGGAAAAATTACAGGAGGCACATGTAGATAGGGTGGATCCAAATCTTAGTTGCATTCTAGTTATATTACCTTCCAGAATTTCTCCTACAGGAATTTTAATGCAGAGGGAAGATACTATTTTAGAATGGATCTTCTTACCACACAAACCAAGTAAAAAATTAAAAACTTATGTGGAAAAAGTCTCTGAATTGATTATAAAAGGAAAATTGAGACTTCGTCAATTAGCAGGTATAGACCCAGCAGAAATTATAGTGCCTTTCACTGCTGATGAGATAAAAAAGTTGTGGGAAGACAATGAACCATGGCAAAGAGCTTGTGCTAATTTTTTGGGAGAAATCAATAACAATTACCCAAAAAGCAAGAGACTTAACTTTATAAAGAGAACTTCTTGAATCCTCCCTCGAATTGTCCGTGATGCTCCAATAACCGGAGCCCATACATTTTATACCGATGCTAATAAATCAGGGAAAGCCCAAGGAGAAATCCCCCAGATTGCTCTCTGGACAGAGGAGAGGGTGCCTGAATCGGCCGTGGCCCATGACCATACTGATGTATATTTTGCTTATCACCATAGATCCTTCCTCTGGCGAAGGACGGCTATGCAGTCGGAGGCCCACATTGGAGGACCGGATTGAGCCCCCCGAGGTCCGGAGGGGGAGCGGAAGGAGGAGGAACATGAAAAACGAAATCAGTACTGCGAGGGATGCTATCACCCACTGATACAAGGGAACGGATCTGATGAGAGTTTACCAGGGCCAGCCGGACTGGGACTGAACGAGGACGTGATCTAGACAGATTCTCGGAATTTGGCCGGATTCTCTGACTGTGGCTGGCCCGGGGTCTTTCTGAAAAGCCATTGACTATGACACTGGGACCTGTTTCCTCTGCATATGCTGGATTTTGGGGATCCAGTCTGTTTGGATGCTAGCCTTCCTGGACCTGGAGGGAGGGGGAGGGAGCTGGAGCTTCCCACAGGGCAGGAAACCCTGACTGCCCTGGGGGACGGAGGGGAAGGAGGGGGGGAGTGGGGGGAGTGGGAGGGTGTTGGGAGGGGGGGCGGAATTGGAAACTTTTATAATTTAATAAAATTTACTATAAAAAAAAAAAATAAATAAATCAGGGAAAGCAGGTTACAAATCAGAAGAATTGAGTAAAGTGGAACAAAGTCCTTATGATTCTGTCCAGAAGGCAGAATTATATGCCATCCTTATGGTGCTTAGGGATTTTAAAGAACCTCTTAATATAATTACTGACTCACAATATGCAGAAAGAGTTATTTTGATATTGAAACTGCTGAATTTATACCTGATGATACAGAACTGACCTCATTGTTTATCCAGGTACAAGACATGATCAGAAACAGGCTCTGCCCTATGTATATAACGCATATCCGATCCCATACGGGTCTGCCAGGTCCTCTAGCACAAGGTAATGCAGATATTGATCAATTATTGATTGGTAGTGTGCTGGAGGCATCTGAATTTCATAAAAAACATCATGTCAATAGCAAAGGCTTGAAAAAAGAGTTTTCTATTACCTGGCAACAAGCTAAGGAGATTGTAAAGAAATGCCCTACTTGCTCTTTTTATAACCAAACACCATTGCCTGCAGGGACTAATCCAAAGGGTATTAAAAGGAATGAAATTTGGCAGATGGATGTGTTTCACTTTCCAGAATTTGGCAAGTTAAAATATGTACATCACACCATTGACACTTATTCAGGCTTTCAGTGGGCAACCGCTTTAAGCTCAGAAAAAACTGACTCAGTAATCACACATTTATTAGAAGTTATGGCCATTATGGGTATACCTGCACAAATAAAAACAGATAATGGTCCAGCTTATGTATCTAGGAAAATGAAACGATTTTTTGCTTATTATAATATTAAGCATGTTACAGGTATACCATACAATCCTACAGGTCAAGCAGTTATAGAAAGATCAAATCGTACTATAAAGGATATGCTAAACAAACAGAAAGGGACGAAAGATACCCCCAGAAATAGATTGCATAATGCTTTATTAACCTTGAATTTTCTTAATGCTAATGAGAAAGGAACAACAGCAGCAGAGAGGCATTGGATAATGGAAAAAACTTCTGAACTAAACCAACCTGTTTATTTCAAAGACGTGCTGACCTCTCAATGGAGGCCAGGAGATGTGCTACATTGGGGAAGGGTTTTTGCTCTTGTTTCCACAGGAGAAGAAAAATTGTGGATACCATCAAAATTAATAAAGGTTCGATTTGAAGAGGAGAAACCTCTTGGAAAGGAGAAATGACAGCTCATCCACAATGATGATATTCATACAGTTGGTAAGAAAAACATATAGAATGGGGGCAGGGTTCTGTTCTTATCTCCACAGGAAAACACTGATTTTTGAAAAGTTCAAGGGACCCTGGATATCTGAATACTGACAGATGGAAAATAATGGCCCAATAAGGACTATCAAGAAAACTGAATAGGTTCTGTAAGTAAAATATACTAAATCATATTTCTAAATTTATAGAGCTGGTTTTAGAGTTGGACTCTGGCTCAGTCCCTCTCTAATTCCAAGCCTGTTGTTAAAAGAAAAACCCAGAGTTTCTGGAGTTTCTGTCTCATGTCAAGAGCCATGATATGGGACAGAAAGGAATATGAGTTTAGAAAACATCTTTACTTTTCTTCATATCTATCATACCTTTCATTAAATATATCTATCATGTCTTTTATTGAATATATGTATGTCTGTATATGTCTATATGATTAATATATGATTATATATTATTATAATCATATAATATATGATATTAATATATGATTAATATATATGATTAATGTTTAAGTTTTCCACAATGAACAATAAGTTTTTCCTGCAGTGACATTTGAAGTTTCCAGGAAGAAGATGGGGCCCCATAAAAACAACTCCACCTGGTTGATATGACATCATGATACTGATAGCGCTACTACAAGACCTGTTTTGAGTACCAGCTGCACAAGACGATTCCAACGTGGTTAGCTGAAATGATGCACATCTTGTACAACATTCTGGCCAGTCCTCCACAAAATACTCAGAGACTATTTGCAATTTTAAAAGACATTGATCTTGAAATTTAACCATCATTTTGCTTTCACAGGATCCCCCAGAAGGAACGTCGCCCCCATGACAGCTGAAAGTAATTCTAGAGAATGACGTCCCCTCTCCCAGTAAAGTTTGTCCTTGGGTTTAGGGACATCATTTAGGGGTTAGTATAGGGTTGAGGCTTGGGGGAGGAATTTTATAAGCGCAGGAATCAAAAAAAAAAGAGGGATAATTGGATTATGGGATAATAGCTTTGTACTTGTGAGTTATTGTTTTTAGACAAATATATTGGTATTGATTCTTATATATTGATACAAACTTAAATTATGTTGACTATTTTATGCATGCATGCTTCTACCTCTGTTTAAAACATTTTTATGTATTGACATATATATATTGTATTGATATATGTATATTTTACCATATTGCATTGTACACTTCTACCTCTGATTAAGATACTTATATATTGTTTATGTATTGATATATATATTTACCATATTGCAATGTATACTTGCACATTGTTTATATTTGGAGGTCATATTGTCCCCATTTATTGCACAGTTGTTTACTATTTCAGTCTTTAAGTTAGATAGATATTGAGAATAATATAGATCAATAGTCATCTAAGTTTGTCATTTATAATTAGACTAATCAGGTTCTTTAGATACATAGACATTATATTCAGTATAGATAGATAATCTTCAACCTCTTCAAAGAGCTGTAGAAAATGGCCTTTAATCTAACTCAGAGTTCTGTGGTAGGGAAACACAATCGCTCCTGGCAACACTGATCTATTCCCGAGAGAATGTTGAGCACCAAAGACACTCCACCTGGAGCCTTTCTTCTTGGCAGAACTGGCCTTTGGGTAAAGAAATGCCCATACCTCAACTACTGACAGAGTTACAGAGTATCCGTAAATGGATAAAACAGGACTGTCATATCCTGCCAAGACAGGATAAGATAGTTTTGAAAAGTTCCTTGCCTTTGAAAATGGTATGTCAGTTACGTTAGGCCTTAGCCAAAGTTGGTTGCTTCAACACTGCAAACGTGATTTTGGGTGTTTGCCCAGGTAGCCAGTTGTCTATGTGATTTGTTACATGTTCTGGAAGTTTGATTGCACTTCCTAATTACTCAGGTAACATTATTTCCCTTCTCAGATCTTTGATGGGATTGAAGATTATATAAAAGTAGTTACTTTCTTTTCATGACGTGGTCAAGTTATTTCTTATACAAGACTTAAGCTAGTTATAATAGGATATTTGTATTTATTATATATAATTGTGTAGGTTTGTACTTACTGTATATAATTTCGTAGTAGGCTTAGAACTCTCTTACTTAAACAAAAGGGGGAGGTGTTGTGGGAGTAACTTCCGCTGCCTCAACCAATAGTCGCTGAAATACGAGCCCACAGTGCAGCGGGGAGCGACTTCCGCTCCGTCAGCCAATAGCTGCTGAAATACCAGCCCACTGGGGCGTGGTATATTTCTCTTTTAAAAAGAGAAGCAGATCCGGATTAGGCCCTCTTGGTTCCGGCTCTTGGTTCCGGTGCTTGCTCCTGGCTCCTGCTCCCGGCTCCTGCGACTTGGCTCCCTTCCTGACGGTTTATGGTGTATGTAAGTTTTACCCCCCAAAATAAATAACCCCTTAAAACATAACTGGTGTGGGATTGATCCGCCGATATGTGCCACCACCTGGCTGATCATTTTATGTATTTGTTTGTTTTTACTTTTTGTGTGTTGGTGTTTTGCCTGCACATATGGCTGTGTGAGGTTGTCTGGTTCCCTGGAACTGGAATTACAGACAGTTGTGAGTAACATGTGGGTGCTGGGAATTGAACCCAGGTCCTCTGGAAGAGCAGTTATTACTTTTCCAGATGGATGAACCACCTCTCCAGCCCCCTGAACAAAAGTTTTCATCAGTTATTTTAAATGTTATTCTAAAACTAAATGAAATCACCTGAGGAACTATAGTGGGGATTCCCTGGACAGTCTTCATTCCTTTTCCATTACCAAAAGGATAAAAATGGTCCCGAGCTCATGGCAGACTGAGGACGAGGAAATGAGACAGGGAAGAGAAGAAGGCAACTGTAAGAGCCTGCACTTCCAAATGGAAACCCACGCCCGACCCAGGCTGCAAGCTTCCTGAACTCGGGCCCACGAGAAGGGACGATTGTCCTGAGGGTTAAAAAAGAGACACAGACACAAAAGAGACTTGGCTCATCTACAAGAGTAAATGGCAACTTTATTAAACTCAAGACAGGTATTTATATCAGTGGGCTAGAAGAATCGAAAATGCAAGGCCTCCTCCCATCCAGGAGCAGGAGGAAGATTAAAGCTTCCAGGCCCCTCGGGCAGGGTCAGCTAGGTGAGGCAGGCATGGGCCCACTGCTAAGACCTTGAATACAAGTGGAATCACCATAACAATGAGAACCAGGTTCTAGCTAGGTTATCCCCTCAAGCCAGAGCTAGTGCAGAGTCTCCAGGAAGCAGAAGTCACACGGCCCTGCGAATCGCCAGGAGAAAAGGGAAGAAACTTTGGTAGCCACAGGCAACATTATCTTGGCATTTCCCATGTAAAGGCCCACAGACATACAGGGGACATGGGGACATGCAGCAGGGCTCCCTTGGGTCTGGAGTTGCCTGGATGAAAAGCACTCATTGCACATTCAGCATCACCAAGACCTTCTTCTCCGTCTCCGCTCAGTTATAAGACCCATGGTTGCCCACTGGCCCTCATCGTCTGCTGCAGCTTCCCATTTGAGACACTTTTTCTCAGTGGGCGATTTTTGAAAAAGTCCAGATGGTACCGAGCCTCCATTAGCAAGCGGACAAAGGACATGCTGATCGCTCAGACCAAAATCTCGGGAGAAATGAGCAGACCAGATAGCAGGCTGACAGTCCAAACGGGACAAGAAAAAGAGCCAAACAGGATTAATAGGTGGAGAACAATGTGGGGCACTAGGATTCTCCCACATGTCAAAAAATAAACAAAACCCCAGACCAGGAGCCACACACAGGGGATGATGGAAGGTCAGGAAATGCCCCAGACAAGTCGGTCACCAGCGTTTCTATTTTCCAAGTCATCCGGGATGAGACATTTACTATAGTGGCCTCTGACAGAAAGGTTCCTTCCAAACACTTGTGACAATATGAAACTGGTATTTTATAGTTTGTGACCTCAGTTGGGTGGTGGTGGCACACGCCTTTAATCCAACAGTCGGGAGACAGAGACAGCCTGATCTCTGTGGGTTCGAGGTCAGCCTGTTCTACAAGAGCTAGGTCCAGGACAGATCAGGCTGTTATACAGAGAAACCCTGTCTGGGGGTGGAGAGGATTTGTGACCTCTACAAGGGAAAAGTTTGGGATTTCTTAAAATTCAATTTAATTTTGGGTGCTGAAGAGACAGCTCAGTGGTTAAGAGCATGTAGCTCTCACAATCACCCGCAACTCCAGCTCCAGGGGCTATGATGCCCTCTTCTGGCCTCCAAGAGCACCTACGTGTAGGTTAACAGATGCATACACACATAATTTTTCAGATAATAATAGCTAATGTTAAACAAGCAAACTTCAACATTGTTTTCAATGTGGCCTTATTGTGTTAAGAACACTAAATCCTAATACCAACAAAAAGCACAGGCCTGTATTGTTAGCTTCAGACCCAATGTACAATGCTATCTCACCAGCTATAGATACAACACTCACGAATGTGGGAAAGATATTTGTAGAGAGAAGAGAGAGTTGAAGGAGTGGGAGGGAGACAGGACAAGGAAAGAGGTGAGAGCAAGCAGAATGCATTACATCCATGTGTGAAGCTGTCAAAGAAAAATGGAGTAAGAAGTAGACACACATACGATATTGTATCATATGCTGATAGGATGTTTTACTTCTTCCATGCCATCCGAGTGCTTTTATTTCTTGCCCAATCTATCTGAATAGAACTTCTAGCGTTATGTTTACAGAAAAAAATAAAACATTGCATCTGTGCCTTGTTTCTGTTACTGAGAGAAAACATTCTGCTCTTAATAATTTTTCAGCTTTATAACATGAAAGAGTACTGAATTTTGATTAAATACTTTTTCTGTATCTATAAGATGTTCATGTGGTTTTATTTTTTACTCTGCTGAGCTGTTAATTCACATCAAATGATATTTATATGTCAAATTCTTCTTACGTCTCAGGGATAAACCCAGGAGAGCCATGGTGTGTGAGTCTCTTAATGTGGTGCTGCATTGGCCCTACTAGTCTTTCTTGAGGATTGTCATAGAGAGTATTTGTTGAGGATTTTCATTATTCTTCAGGAATATGGACCAATAGTCTTCTTTCTTGTCATGCCTTTGGTATCAGATTGATAGTAGCCTTATAAAGACCTATCTAAAATTTTATTTCCTTCTGAGCTATACCACTCCTGATTGTGTAATCAAAGAAATATAAGCCATCATACCACGGAGACAACTGCACCTTCATATTCATCATGATATTCAAGTTATGACATCAGCCTAGGTTCCCATCAATAAATGAATGGATTTTTTAAAGGTAGTGTGTATATGACAATGAAGTATTGTTTGGCTACAAAAAATGTTCTTTGGGCTTAAAGAGACAGCTCTGACTGAAGAGATGACGGCTCTGTGGTTAAGAGTGTTTTCTGCTCTACCAGAGGACCTGAGCTGAGCTCCCAGCACCCATGACCAGCAGTTCACAACCACTCACAACTTCATCTGGACAGGTGTCTGAGACCTCTGACCTCTGTGGATACTACACATATATGCACACAACACAGAGAGACACACTTGCATACATGTAATTAATAATAAATATCCTTTACAGGGAAATGAATAGAACTTGATATTAGTGTGCTAAATAAAACAAATTCAGAAGGATAAATACTACATATTATCTCTCATATATGGAATCCAGAAACCCCAAAATGACATGAAAACAGATTGGGCAGTAGTGGTGCATGCCTTTAAGCCCAGTGCTTGGGAGGCAGAGACAGGAGAATCTCCGAGTTTGAGGCCTGGCTAGTCTACAGAGTGAGTTCCAGGACAGCCAGGGCTACACAGAGAAACCCTGTCTCAAATAAAACAAAACAATAAAATAGACATAAAAATGGAGGGATTATGAAGAAAGAGATTACAGTGTAAGAGAGGAAAGAGGAGATAAGTATGATGAAATTATCACAATGAGAAATGTTCTTTTATAAAACTAATATGTACTCATTAAAAAATTTGAAAGAAATTGATTTAGGTAAGGGGAGCCAGAGGGATGATGGAGTAAAAGAGTCACAGTGAGTGACTTTCTGGTGTAACTGAAATACTTGATGAATTATAAATAAATAAATACATACATACATACATACTTAACATACTGTTTTGGTGTTAGTTGACCTCAAGTTACCAATTTACCAAACCAAACACTTAATCTGCATTTAAGAAAATTATTTTTCTATAAATTATAAACTGGGTTTTTAATAGACCACATATAAATAATATTTCTTCTTATAATTTTAGTATGTTCTCAGACCTCAGAATTTGCAGAATGTAAATTAAGGGCCCCTAGGCTAAATGACTTCTAAAGGTTTCCTAATATCTCATATTTTCAGTAGTGGGAAAAAAATATATCTGGAATCATAAATAGTATCACAGAAGCAACAGGAAAAAAATGATTACCCTAAATTCTATTGATTTATGTTTCCCCTACAACATAAAGCAACAGACCCTCACATACATCCTTCATGGTAGTTAGCAGTTAGCTACAGTCTGTGTCTTCATTCTGGCTTGGCAGAGCAGAGACAGCAGTCAGGGAACTCATTATAAATACAGACTGGAGAACGCTGCTAGCCAGAGCAGCCACATCATGAGACAGCAGCCCTAGCTGGGAACTTCAAGCGTAGTTCTCACGAGGAGAACACTGAAAGAAACCTTGGAATTTAACAAGCCAATTGTCTCATTTCAAAAGGGAGTGCATCAAGTGCTAGAGGAGATTAGGTAACAATGTTCAGCCATCGAGTTAGTGGCAGAACCTGGATTTAAATCCTGTTCTCCTGAGCTCAGTTGTTATAGATCTTGTTTTGTTGGGCCAGTACGCATATTCATCCTCCTCTCTCTCTCTCTCTCCCTCTCCTTCTCTGTATGTGCACACACCTGGTGAATGTATACATGTGTGCACATGTGTGTATAGGTCAGAGGTCAACTTCTAGCATCATTCCTCAAGGGTAGTCAGTCACCTTTTCTCTTAAGACGGGTTATCTCCCTGGTCTAGAACTTTCCCAATAGCATAAGCTGGCTTGCCAGTGCACCCTAAGGATTCTCCTGTGCCACCATGCCCAGGTTTGACATGCTGTATTTTCTAGAAATTTCTTATTCACATTATGCATAGGGTCTATTATCTACTTTACCTGACCCATAGCTTATGGGTGCAGACATGAACATCTCATGTAGATTATGCCTGTCTAAGAGAAGCAAGAGAGGAAAATGAGCCCACCTCTTGTTAGACAGCAGCACTACACATATAAACTTGGGAGCTATTGGGAGAGGCCATTATCTGCCCTGTGATCTGGAAAGGCCATGAATCAGAGATGATGGTTGTTGGTCGGCCCCTGGATTCTTTTTATTGAGCTTCTAAGTTTTCAGAAATCATTTAGGAAGGTGCTCATCTGTGAAAAGACCGTGGGAAAATTAAAAGTAACAGTGTCATTGAAAATGATGTGCTGGCCAACAGAAAAAAAACGACATCTTGAATTTTGCAGGCAAATGGATGGAACTAGAAAACATCATATTGAGTGAGGTAACCCAGACCCAGAAAGACAATGATCACATGCACTCACTCATAAGTGGTTTTTAGACATAATGCAAAGAAAACCAGCCTACAATTCACAATCCCAGAGAACCTAGACAACAATGAAGACCCTACGAGAGACATACATGGATCTAATCTACATGGGAAGTAGAAAAATATAAGACCTCCTGAGTAAATTGGGAGCACGGGGACCTTGGGAGAGGGCTGAAGGGGGGGGGGGGTTGGGAAGAGGCAGGAAGGGGAGCAGAGAAAAATGTAACGCTCAATAAAAATAAATAAAATTAAAAAAATATTAAAGGGAGTTCAGGCTGCCAGCAGATTCACAAGAGCTACACGCTCTTTTGTGAAGAATAATGACAATCTATGATCTTAATCGCACACGGGCCAGGTATCTAAAAGGAAACGACCTGAGGGATGGCTGACCTTCCAAACAGAAACGTCTAGAACAGTGGTTCTCAACTAGGGCTGGTTATTCACCACCAGGGAACACTGAAAATGTTAGGGGATATGTGTTGACAGAGAGGAAGAATAGTATATTTCCTGGCTTCTCCTAGATAGAGTCCAGGTCACTATTACACAAGCTGTCACGACAGGACAGGTAAGACAGATAGCCTGCAATCACACTAGTGCCGAAGTTGAGAAATAAGACAAGAAACAGAATTCTGCTCCCTTATGAGTTGAAAACAGATCTGTTTCTAGAATGATGAAAATAACTTTGGAACTAAAGTCTGTTCCTTGACCTAGTTCTATAGATGTCATTAAAATAAACCAAGTCAACCGTTTCCAGTCTTGAAACTGTCCTCTTATAAAGACTAAAGGAAATCCAAAGACTAGAGTTGAACACTCAAATGACAAGCTGTTCAGCAATGGTCCCTACAGCAGAGTGTGTTCACCCTAGGGTACAAACAAGATCATTGACTTGGGAGCAGGAAGACAAGAAATATAACCTCTGCTCTTCCATCTCCCCATGTTAGACATTGAGCAGTGTCTTTCTTCTTTCAGCCCGGGTGTCATGTGGTGTTTGAGGGAACAGCAGCCGCTTCTCAGAAGCTCTAACGACACCTCACGATTGACTGCCCTTTAATGCTCAGGCCATTGGCTTGATCAGTCACACCCCACCAGTTTATGTTTGTTTCACACGGAGCATATCCGAAATAAAGTCTTTCGATCTTGGGCTAAAGTTGTAAAAAACAAAGAAAATGATGTGTTGGCACGTGAACAAGAGATACTTCTGAAGTTGAAATTCTTTGTTCTACTGTGAAAATGTGTGAAAAGATATGACTGTTCATCATATAGCTACTTATATTAGCAAAGATTTGGAAATCAATGTACAAAAATAGTAAAACTCGCTGAGCATGGTGGTACATGTCTTTAATTCCAGAACTCAGGAGGCAGAGTGTAATGATCTGTTCTGTCTCTTTAAGAGACAAGCCACGCCCACTCACTCCCTCCCCCACCCCGCCACCTCCCACCTGAGACTGTCTGATCTTCAGCTTCCAGCCTGAGTTCCCTCTTTTTTCTGTCTCCCTCTCAAAGAGGCAGCTTCTGTCTCTCCCTTCTCTCTCTCTCTCTTCCTTCTTTCTCTCTCTCTCTCTCTCTCTCTCTCTCTCTCTCTCTGCCTCTCTCTCTACTCTTCTCCCCTTCTCCCTTTCCCCCTCTATAACCCACTGAATAAATATCCAACCTCACTCTGCATGGTATGCCTATCCATGTCTCTGCCTCTTGCCAGCCACCATGTGTCTCCCTGCCCTGGAACCAGCCACCCCTTGGGGACCTGCAACCATCCCTGCCTGAGACTGGCTGCTCTCAGAGCCCGCTGCCTGCTGCCCGCTGCCATTGCTTGGTGGCATTTTTAATAATCCATTTCACAGAGACAAATGGATTTCTGTGAGTTTGAATCCAGCCTGTTCTATACAACAAGTTCAGGTCAGTTGGGGCTACATAGTGAGACCCTGTATCAAACAAACAAAATAAGAAAACAATTAAGTTTTGCTATACCTTTGAGATGAAATATCATATAAACATTAAATATTCTGCTCCAGAAGAACACTAAATGATTTGGTCATTGGTTTTAAAATTACTAAAGTATAAGCAACAGAAAAGCTATATAAACTAACTGAGACTAATCTAATTTTTTTAAAAAGAATATATGGTCCATACCTATGATCACAGCATTAAGAAGACTGAGGCAGAAAGAAAGTCAGTTTCAAGTCAGCCTGAGCTATACAATGAGACCCTGTCTCAAAATACATATACACATATGTATGTGTATATGAACCCATTTATGTGTGTATTGCAAATAACCACATACCTATGATTGTCATATTTATATGGATGTGATAAAAGACCTGGAAGAGAAAAAAGATTCACTGATGCTATCTCAGTGGCATGGGTTATGGTTTTGTTCCCATTGTTCAAGAGCTACAGAAAGCAACTTACTCCACTTCCATCCAGTTCATTTAAATTCTCTTCGTTCCAGGTTTTGTAAAAAGAAAGGATTTACTGATACAAGTTGTAGACAAAGTAAAAAGAGTTGGCATCAACACTGAGTCTTTCTAAATGTTCTATTTGATCCCAGTAGGGCATGGTTGAGCAGCTAAGCATCTCTCCCAAGATTTCATGGCTGGTAGCAGTAGATTCATAACCATCCCTCAAGACTCCAGCTTACATGTTGCTGTGTTCCTGGAAAGGATACTCCTTGTTGTGCAAAAGACAAAAGGATCACTCTCAATGCGTTCTTAAGAAAAATAGAACCAGTAGGATTAGAGAGAGAGAGAGAGAGAGAGAGAGAGAGAGAGATTTATTAAATCCACTTCCTTTGAATTAGCAGCAATAACTGAATAATCACACCTGAGCACTGAAAAGCTGATGGCTACTTGGGCCTTGAGGATGGATGCCTCAGCAGTCAAGTTGTTCCACAATGTCTGGCTCACACTGGAGAGACCTGTAGTTCAGGTCACAGGGTAGAGGACCTCAGCAATTCCAATCTGGTGCTGAAAACCTAGAGGGTTCCTGGAGAGCCATTGGTCCTTGGTTAACATTGGATGCCTGGAAATTCAGGTTCTGACATCAGCAAAGGAACAGACAGCTGCAGAATAAATTAACTCAGCAACTCAGGAAGAAAAATCAGGCTGCTTTTTATCTGGGCTGCTGCTAGAAGGTGTCAGTCACACTGGGGTAGATCTTTCCACATCAGCTAAGGTCATCAAGACAAGTCCTTGGGTAAGGCTTCCAACTCAGAAGGCACAAAAGCCCACCCTAAAGACAGGCCACCTGATGAAGGAAATGTAACCTGAAGCTTTGTAGCCCACTAACTGGGCTTGGTTGTCCCATAGTGCTTACCCGGTGTAATGATCTGTTCTGTCTCTTTAAGAGACTAGCCACGCCCACTCCCTTCCCTGTCTGCTGTGACAGGCTGATCTTCAGCTTCCAGCCTGAGTTCTCTCTCTTTTCCATCTCCTTCTTGAAGACGCTTCTGTCTCTTCCTTCTCTTCTCTCTCTCTCTCTCTCTCTCTCTCTCTCTCTCTCTCTCTCTCTGCTCTTCTCCCCTTCTCCCCTCCCTTCCCATAACCACTAAATAAATATCCAACCTCACTCTGCATGGCATGCCTATCCATCTGTCTCTCGCCCGCTGCCGCATGGTTCCCTGCCCAGGACCAGCCACCTTCAGTGACCTGCAGCATGGTCTCATGCATAGTCCCTGCCTAGGACTGGTTGTTCTTGGGACCCGCTCCCCCCTGCCTGCCACCACATGGCCCGCTGCCTGCCACCACATGGCCCGCTGCCTGCCACCACTCATGGACCTGCAACGTTTCTGTCACTGCAGCTACTCGGGGATCTGCAGCAATTTTTAATAATCCATTACACCTGGCCCTTGTCATTCATTGCTGCCCATCTCATTTTCATTAGAAGCAAGGGCACAGTTTATAGGGGACCAACCTCAACAAAAGTCAGGGTAAAGGCATGAGGATTTAGAAATATAGTAAAAAATATGAAGACACGAATGGCAATAATAAAACCGAGAAACATATAGGATTGTATCGGGAGGGAATTCCAGTGAGTACTGAAAATTCGCCCGTGTTTAGTTTCCAGCTGCTTAAAATACCCCTGACCCCGAAAGGCAGAAGTAAAACAAAAAGCTGCATTAACATGATACTGGAAATGAACAGATCAATTGAAGGTCATAGGCAACTTCCAGAGTTAAACACCCTATTGCTAGAACAAAACAAGTCACACTTACACCCTAGACCAAGACATTCTGTAGGTAAACCACTCCCCAGAAGGAATTCCAAATTATCTCCAAAAAGGGAACTGGAACTTAGTTAGATCCTGAGACTCTTGTTTGAGGTAGGAACAATCTACTTCCCTATTCCTGGAGCACAAGGTCTGGCTATTAGCCACACCTGTTGACAATAACCTTGGGAGGGCAGAACTCTGACCTCTGCCTAGGTGGGACCTTTGTTTGAGGTAGAAGCACAATAATCTTGAAGGAACTGGAGGTAAGTTCCAACTCTCTGACCTTTGCTCAGTGTGGAAACAGGCTCACATTTTGGGGCCTCCACAAATTTGCTGTCATGTCTGCTCTGGAATGGTATTCTTGAGGTCTCTGCTGTACTTAGTCTGAGCCTTGACGTTTGGGATTCATGAGGTTTGGACTAGGGGTTGTCCTTCCCTTGAATCAGAGCAGGAGAGGTCATGGGAAGAACTCACTAGACACTCAAAGCAACAGCCATGATCCACTGTCTGGGTGTGATTCCATCTGCAATACAGTCATTAGCAGCATATATTCCTAATCACAGTATAATGGTCTGTCCTGTCTCTTTAAGAGGCAAGCCACGCCCACTCCCCTCCTCTATCCACTGAGGCAGGCAGATCTTCCTTCGTGCTTGCAGCCTGAGTCTCTTCCTTTTCCTTCTCTCCCACAAGAGGCAGCTTCTGCCTTGCTCCATTCTCCCCACTTCTCCCCTTCTGTTTCTCTCTCTCTCTCTCTCTCTCTCTCTCTCTCTCTCTCTCTCTCTTCTTTTCTCTTCTCTTCTCCTCTTCTCTCCTTCTCCCTCTTCCCTTCCATAACCCACTAAATAAATATCTAACCTCACTCTGCATGGCATGGCTATCCGTCTATTTCTCACCGCCATGGTTCCCTGCGTGTGCCATCCCTGCCTGGAACTGGCTGCTCTTGGGACCCACTACCCACGACAACCTCTTGACCTGCAGTGTTTCTGCCACTGCAGCCACTTGGAGATCCACAGCAATTTTAATTAATCCATTACACACAGACCTGGGTAGGAAGGGTCCCTGCTCTGAATGCCACCCTTCAGGAGGCCCTTTATCACTCACATACTAATTACAGAACACGGGGTAGTTGGAGAGATGAATCAGTAGTTAAAAGTACTTGCTGCTCATCCAGAGAACTGGTGTTCAGGTCCCAGCACCAACACTGGGCAGCACCAACCACCTACAATTCCAATTCCAGGATACCTGATGTTATCTTCTGGACCCCAGCAATATTCATATACATATGTACAAATACATTCACACAGACACATAAACACACAGAGACACACACATAAATAAAAATAAATAAAAATTAAAGGACACAAGGTCACCTTTAATTGTCACTGCTCAGCAATTAACAAGCATGGACCCACTCCCTAAACACCTGCTGCTCCCAAGGCCAGCACCCTCCAGGCCTCAGGAAGCAGCTCTTCTCTCACGTGAGATTCTAAGACAGAATACAACTGAATCCACCTGTCAAAAAGGCTTGTGACTTAGGCCACTGCTGGCATCAAGAGGACGGCAATTCAACATGCCAAGAGGATTTGTGCAGTGGGAGTGCTTGGTTAGAGAGAAGACAAATTAATTAGGTTGTCACTTCCTTCCACAAAGATAACATAAATACATAAACATGACAGATCCCTGAATAATGAAGCACCATTTCCCAGTAGTGCTGTGGCTTTTTCTTTCTGACTCTCTTCGTGCTCCAATGTGCATTTCAGAGATATTCCCACATCAGCACAGCCTCCATAATTTGCAGGTAGTGCGTGATGAGTGTTTGTCATTCTTAAGACATATTCTGCACGTTCCATCCTGGAAAGGTATCTGAACTGTATTAAATTTAAAAATGGGTGAGGATCCCTGTCTCCACCAACATGGTTGGTTCCACGTCATCTCACAACACTCTCAACATCAAGCACCTGCTAGCCAAGAAACAAGGGGAAAATTTCCCCATTCCCACCCCCAGTGAATACCGGAAATAAAGCCAAGCATGACTCCAAGAAGAGACAAGCGGGTCTGTGAGGATTCACACGTGAGCCGGACTGCAGTCATTCAGCATCGAGATCACTGCCCCTTAACCTTGTAAAGCTGAGAAAGCCACCAATATCTGCCCTTTTGGGCACACTCTGGAGAAGGGCTGAGACGTTTTTCTCTGTTTCTGAGCTTGTCACTAGTTTGGTGCCTCAGCAATAGACGAGTGAAATGTATTGTTGATAAAACAGGTGCAGAACAGCGTGTGATTTATCCTCCATCATGAATTTTAAGGTAGTACACATTGAGATATATATTTGTAGAGTCAGCAAATTTCTGGAATTTTCTGTCTCAAGTGAACTAGATTGGCAATCTAGGGACAAGGGACACCGGCTCTCTATTTCAGGCCCTTCTGAAGTATATTTTTCCTATACGTAGATTACTCTTTTAATTTTTAAAAGCTAATATTTAATCTAAAAACACCTTGTGCATTCTCTTGCTGTCTCTATTTTCTAAATTGTTTTTGTGTTGACTATTCACTAGTCAGTAACTTGTTGAGTACCTGAGTCATTCTCTGTCGTTAAATAAACAAATACACTCGCACAAGATTTTCTCCCTGTCTCTGCGGATATGATTGTGTGGGCTTCTGGTGATGGAGGACATGCAGCTACTGCAGGGTTTGAGTGTCAGGTAGATAGAGACAGACAGGGGCAGAGACACTGAAAAATAACCACAACAGCTTCTACCATCTCCCTAGAGAAACAAACCCAGAAAAGCACCGTGGATACAGACACAAGGACAATGCTTCCTCTTGGGATATTCAGGGTCCCTTCCTGCAGCATTCTCCTCTGATAAAATCTCAGAAGAATGGATGGTACTGAGGATGCTAACCGGTGCCAAGGCAGAGGAAGATGAGAGTCTGGCATCTGATGTTAGATGGCCATCAGTTCTGTGAGCTGAAAGTGCCCGTTCTTACGATACCAGCCTGTGAAGTCTCTCAGGTATCCCAGCATGTACTGTACTACCAGCCCTCTGGCCCTTGTGTGTAAACCATCCAAGACTCTGAAACCAAGAAGTCTCTTTGGTCCAGCTCCTTACATACCCAGCCTCAAATCCCTCACCTTCTTTTTAAAAATGTGTGCTAACTCTATTTCATCTCTTTCTAAAATCCAATAATTCATTTGGGGACATAGGAGTCTTTTGATCTCTGATGGCCTGCTCATTCATAATTGGTAACTTCTCATCGAAAAGCAGTCACCGCTGGCTCTCCCATTTGATATGCCCAAGGCTTCAAATACAGAAGCTTTCCTAGTTGAACCAAATCTTACTCCAGGAGACTGGAGGGATGGTTTCATGGTTAAGAGAATGTACTGCTCTTTCTGAAGACCTGAGTTCCCAGTACCTACATTAGGTGTCTCACAATCACTTATAATTCCAGATCCATGAAGATCTCGCTCCTCGAACCTCCAAGGGGCCTATAAATCTACACTCATTAGCGTGTGTGTATGTGTGTGTGCGCGCGCACGTATGTGCACACACACACACACATACTTCAAAATAAAATAAATCTCTTTTTAAAAACTTCCCATTCCCTCATGTTCTCCTCCCTCTCTTCTCCCCTCCCCCTCCCCTCCCACCTTCCCTTCTCCCCAACCCCCATACTTCCTTTTTTTTTTCTCATGAGATCTTGTCTGTTTCCCCTTCCCAGGGGGATCCATGTATGTCTCTCTTAGGGTTCTCCTTGTTACCTAGCTTCTCTGGGATTGTGGACTATAGGCTGGTTATCCTTTGCTTTACACCTAATATCCATTTATGAGTGAGTACAGACCACGTTTGTCTCTCTGGGTCTGGGTTACCTCACTCAGGATGGTTTTTCTAGTTTCATCCATTTGCAAGCAAATTTTAAGATGTCATTGCTTTTTACCACTGAGTAGTACTCCACTGTGTAAATGTACCACAATTTCTTTATCTATTCTTCGGTTGAGGGGCACCTAGACTGTTTCCAGGTTCTGACTATTATGAATAATGCTGCTATGAACATTATTGAGCAAATGTCCTTGTGGTATGAGTGTGCATCCTTTGGATATATGCCCAAGAGGGAAGAATAGACAGGGAAAGAGAAGAAAGAAATATCCTAATTGAGGGATTCATCAAAGGGCTAGTGAGGAAAATGGCACTCGGGAAATTCCCAGGAATCCACCAGGATGACCACTCAAGGATGCTAAGACTCTAAGCAACAGTGGAGATCTTGTTCATCACTCATTCTCCAACAACCACGAGAACAGGAGCCTTGCTCAGCTTGCTCCTATTGTGTCCCCTGTGCCTGGAACACTGTCTAGTATGCAGTAGGTGCCCATTTGTGATTAAATAATTTCATTAATACTCAAAAGTAAGCACGTGAAACAAACAGAGAGCATTACCATCTCCATCTTAGAGTTAGAGAAACAGAGGCCCAGAGTGATGTGCTCAAAACAACAAGGAAAAAGAGTGAGGCTAAGATGAAATAACTACACAGTGACAGGGTTGATACAAACATTATTCTTTTTTTCTTATAGCCCAGTGTGCCACTACTATATAACTGGATTTTTATAGAGAGAGAATTCGGGAAATGAGAAATTCTTATGTCTAGACATTTACTCATTCAGTAAAATATTTTGTCACTTTTGGTGGACAGGGTTCGAGTCAGGGTTTCTCTGTGTAACAGGATAACTGTTCTAGAACTCCAAACTGGCCTCAAAGTCACAGAGATCCGCCTGCCTCTGCCTCCAGAGTGCTGGGATTAAAGGTGTGCGCCATCACACTGGGAGTCGCTTTTGTTTTTATGGGAATTCTGTGTGTGCAAATGTGTGTGTGTTGAGGTCTGAATGTATTTCTTGTGCTTTTTCTTTGACTCTTAGTTTTGTCCTGTTTTGATTTGTTTTTATTTCACCTTATTTTATTTTTTGAGATGCCTGTTGTATTCTAATGAGAGAGAGAGAGAGAGAGAGAGAGAGAGAGAGAGAGAGAGAGAAAGAGAAAGGGTGTGGATTTAGGTGGGGTGAATGGGGAAGTGAGGAGTTCTGGGAGGGGTTGGGAGGAGAGACTTTAATCAGACTATATTGTATAAAAGAATCTATTTTCAACTAAAAAAATTAAGACACTAAGTACTTATGTTAAGCAAAATGGGTGATTAAAGAGACAAACGAGGAGCTTTGACAGTCCCTGCCTTCAAGGAACTTCCGTCTTCTAAGGAAGTTATAATAAGTACACAAACTTTCACAATACTAAATGAAGACACTTCAGTGCCACTAGGAACTGAATTCTCGCCCTAGAAAATATTCCTATGTAGATGTCACATCTCCACCTTGCTTCACAATAAAACATTATTTGAAGGCAGCATCTTCAAAGAGGGGATCAGCATTAAATGAGAGTGCATGGTGGCTCTGATCCACAGGACTAGACTGGGAGGGAGGTCCTCCAAAGATTCGGTGAAATTAAACTGAGGCCATCGGGGTATCCCTAATCCAATAAGACTTTTGTCCTT
Organism: Myodes glareolus; assembly: GCF_982192425.1. NCBI lineage: Eukaryota > Metazoa > Chordata > Mammalia > Rodentia > Cricetidae > Myodes > Myodes glareolus. Next base: position 76,023,170 of record NC_142034.1, on the reverse strand, counting down.
GTAAGGAAAGCTGCAGGAAGGCACGCACAGAGGAAAGGCCGCAAGGATGCAGTGAGGAGAAGATTGCATCCACATGGTGAAGATGGAAGCTGCAGGAAAACTGCTGACACCCAGATCTAGGGCTTCTAGACTCTGGGACCACAAGCAAACCTGCAAGCAAATACGCCCCATTGTTGAAACCATCAACTTTGTAACATTTTATTAAGAGGGAGGAAATGAAGAACAATGTTCTCAGACTAGGGGAAATTTCCAACTAAGGATGAATGACATCTAGAAAGGGGCTTGAAAGAGACTGAGTTTGATGCGGACTCTAAGTGGAGGCTGATTGTAGCACAAAGAAAACAAATAAGTAAATGGAAGTCAAATTTGTACCCGTGGAGAAGAAGGGCTGGCAGAGGAGGTACCATAAAGTCTAGACCTCTCGTGGCTTTGAAAGCTCCTGGAAGATTCTGCGTAGAAGAACATAAAGAGGGAATCTTGGAATGAATGGTGATCATCTGGTAACTCAAATGAGATGGGCTCAAGGGAAGGAAGAGGAATGCCTGAAGTAAAGCAGGGAGATTATAGCAGTGACCCAAAGGGGAGATAACCAGGCATTAAGGGAGCTGGGAAAATGGTGCAGTGGTTAAAAGAACTCACTGCTCTGGTACAGGACCCAAGTTTGATTCCCTGCACACGGTAACTCACAACCATCTGGAACTCCAGTTCCAGGGCGTCAATACCATCTTCCAGCATCTACAGGCACCAGGTACATACATGACACATAGCTGTACATGCAGACAAGCACTCATACATGTAAACTGAATCTCTTTGAAAAAAGAATAAAAAGAATACATTATAGTGAATATGTGAATTCCTACCTGTACAACTTCCCACTCCCTTTTCTGGAAAATGCTCCCCAAATTCCTTTAGGAAGCTGATTCTGTAGCTCAGGTTGTTTGAGCAAAAACACTCCATAAGATGTTCAAGGACCCTGGGCTTGGCCAATCACCTTATTCTAGATTCCTGGCAATAATGATGGCTTTGTCCTGTAGCTCAGTTGGTGGAGTGCTTGCCTAGAATGCATGACACCCCAAGTTCAATCCCCAACAGTCTATAAAACAGACATGGTAGTTTCAGGCAAAGTAGAGGCAGAAGGATGAAAAGTTCAAAGTCATCCTTGATTACATATTAGGCTCCAGGTCAGCCTTGGCTACGCAGACCCTGTCTTAAACAAACAAACAAACAAACAAACAAACAAATAATAAGGCAACTGAACTTTGGTGTTCCTGAGGGCCTATTCAACACAACTATTTCAAAAAGTTGCCCTCACCCTGACCCAGGGTTGAGCAATTTTCTTCCCAGGAGTATTATCTTCCAGGCAGATAGGGAAGCCCCACACATCTGAACACAGTCATTAAATACCTGGCAAGAAATGACACCCCACTCACAGTTTAATAATTCATACCCCAATCCAATTACTGCACATTTCATAAGCAAGTGCTTATTAGAATACAGTCATTACCTCCGAACAAGTAGCATTTTTTAGGGCGGAAATTACAATGATTATCTTCAAGATAGAGGCATGAGTAATAGAATCATTCCCCCCCCCCCCCGCCTCGTTTCTATCACCTTCTTGCCCTGTTCTTTCTCATGGGAAGCCTCCAGCTGCAGCTTGATACAGCCAGTTCTACACTGTGCCCTCCATCCCTTGATACAAGGTCTTTCCTGGCTCTTCATCAAAATGCATCCATCCTGGGTCTCTAGGGAACCTCAGTGTAAGACACTGTTCAGTATCCTCATTATTAGTTCTTTCTAACTTATTGTATGCAGAGGCAGAGGGAGTTTGGGGTCCAGAAGAGCAGTAGGCTGACAGGAGGAAGGACCCTTGGGTATCTGTAACCTTTCTGAGCCTCTGAACCCTAACCACTAAGCAGAGAGAACTGGGTCAGACTGGGTACTCTTTACCATGCAGCACATAGACGGAAACCAGGGAGTTTAAGTATAAGGCTAAATAAACTGGATGCAGCAGCAGCTCAGCCTGGATTTCCAGCTCGATTTCCACTGTGCCAGAGGAATCATGATTTTCAGATCAGTCTAGGCAATATAATAAAAACCCAATCAAACCCAATCAAACCACACCCACATTAGGGGAAAAAAACAGCTTAATTTTGTCCAGAATGCTCTGTGTACTGGAACAGTGCTACCCTCAATTTCTGTTACAGGAAACAATGTGGTCTGAGACACAAACTCGGTGTTGGTTTTAAGGCAGAGCAAGGAATCTAGTTGAAGACCATCTTCCTGGCCAAAGTCATAGCACAAGGATGATCATCTATCTAAACCTTATAATCTTATAAACGAACCAAATCTGCTAGGAACACTGAAACAGGCAGCATTTCATGTTGGGACTTGGAGACTCAAAGCTCTACCAGTGAGCTCACCAGTGAGTCAGCCTTGTGACAGAGCTAACGATGCAGGAGGGACAACACAGGAACAGAAGAAATAAGAGCATTGCTGGAGCTTGGCCGCCACTACATCAAGTGTCACCTGATACCCTAGCATCTATGTGCCTGAAGCTTTTAGATCCATAAGGCAGCCACACAATAATGGGGCATGGGGGGGGAGAGAAATAGCTGGGCACCCAAGCACTGTCACCACCACCCAAAGTTTGCAGCTCTGACTCCAGGGGATCCAACACCTCTGGCCCTCACAGGCACGTCATCCGCATGCCACACACAGGCCTCAAAAACTAAATCCCAACAAGGATAGGATTCCATTGCTTAAGCTGCTTTTAGGACAGCATTCTGTAACTTGAAACTAGCAGCCACTTCAGTGACAGTATGTTTCTATCAATATGTTCTGAGAAGTGTCGTCATTTCTAGAAGATTCACAGAAGGAAAATCTTTTTAAATCGCTTGCAGCATTAACGTCCTGCAGCCTTAAGAATCTATGGAGCCCGAATGTGTTGGTTTAGCTGGTGCATAATAAGTAACTCTTACCATTGGAAGATGGTTGTGGGTTTTTTGTTGTTTGTTTTTTGGTTTGGGTTTTTTTTTTTGTATAGTTGGGGATTCCATTAAAAAGGAGATACACTCTCACTACAGTAACACTAGTAAGCTCTGAAAGCTAAAAAGACAGCTATTGCATATTTTGGAAATTTCCTCCCAATTTTTCTATTTTTCTGAGTGTCATAACAGAGACGTTTCAATACAGCTAAGTTCAAGTACAAGTTTGTATGATGCTTTTTTCCACATGAGATTATTATCTAATGACATAATCCCCACATCATTACAAACTCCTTATAAATAGTTATTTCAAATGACTTCCCACGCCACCTCACTGAGGACTATCCCTCACAGTATCCAAAGACACTACACAAGCCACGAAGGGAAAAAATAAATCAATACTCCTACCCAGATATAAAGCCAATGAAGCAAAACAAAAACCAGCCAGGCAAGAGATTCCCCAAAGGTGCAATAACGGCACTTGAGAGTAACCAACAGATATCTAACAGAATTTAACACTCAACAGAAGGGAAGCCATGTAAGGTAGTGCAAAACTAACCAACTACTTGTGGCTAAAGAGGTCATGGACCCTAGAGGAAAACCTACTACTACCATTTTTCTAAACCAGTATGATTTCTAGCTGCATCCCAAATGCTTATCCTTCTACCCACAGATATGTGTCTGTCTCAGCCTTCATCAGAGAAGCATCTTTTTGCAGCAATAGAGACTGATCAAAAGCAAAGAACTGACAATAAAATGTTGGTCTCTAAACCTAAGGCTCAGGGAACATTAAATAAGCAGAAAGATGTAAACAAAGGTTTCTCTGTCCCGCCCTGTCCCACAGCCACTTCTAAATAATCACTCAGAGACTAAATAGTAATTACAGAATGTTTGGCCTATAGTTCAGGCTTATTGCTAACTAGCTCTTACGTTTAAATTAACCCATCTCTATTAATCTATGTATTGCCATGTGGCTGCGGCTTTATCAGTCTGCTGGCATCTTGCTTCTTGGGCAGTTGCCTCACATCTCTCTTGATTCTGCCCTTCTTCTCCTTGTATCCCACCTAGCTTTCTTCTGCCTGGCCGTAGGCCAAATTCGCTCTTATTATCAACCAATGAGAGCAACACATATTCACAGCATACAGGATTATCCCACAGCAGAAAGATTTTATGAGGAAGACGATCGGGGTACTTTCTGCTAGTTCTAGACATAACAAGGAAGCTGTACCCATGAACTCTGAACAATACGGTGGCCTAAACAAGGCTTGCACAATGGCGTCAGCTGACATGACAATGAGGATAGGAAAATCTAACAAGGCCCCACCCGAGATGAAGAGCTATAGGCAATCAATGATTACTAAGAGAACCAGTCTCCACATGGTTGAGCCCCCTGAAATCATGTCAGCCTTAAATACATACACATAGGAGCAAAACTAAGCAGGCTCAGTAGGTTTTATGTGCTTGTATGTGAGTATGAATGAGTGAATGAATGAAAGAATGAACGAATGTACATAGCAGTAAAACAGAAAAAGAGGTCATGAATTTGAGAGTTTAGGGGACACGGGAAGAATCAGAGGTGGGAGAGGGAAGGATATAAATGATGTAAATACAGGACTCATTATGAAATTCTCAGAAAGCTAAAACCTTAAAATGAGTTCCTGGCATTCTTGAAAGAATATCCTATAATTTCCTTTACCATCACATGAATATTGAATAAAATGAGGCTATTTCCAGGTTTTACGTTTGTTCTATTTCCTTTGTAATAAAGGACTCTTTCTGTAGTGTAAAGGGGTTGCTGGCAGTAGATGCCCACTGAATGTCAGAGCAGGTGGGGTGCAAGGTACACATCTTCCTGGTTCTAGGAAATTGGGGGCCATGAAGACAACTCCTGGAGGCCCACAACTGACCAATGTTAAGCAGCACCTACCCCCCACATTTGGAAGATGCTCCTCCAGCACCCATCCTAGAGATGGAGTGGCCATTCTAGCATGTGGGCTTGGAAATCAACCCCATATAGACTCTGGACTTTGACAATCCATGCTCAGGCAGATATAAAAAATAATAGAATCATTACTGAAAATAGTCACTTCCGCTGGACAGTCAGACCACGTGCTGCTTTGAGATATCTTTTCTCCATGCCTAGTTCGTGCTACAAAAAACTCTACAAGCGAGATAGCACCACTGTTTGGCAAGTGAGAAAACAGAGGCTGAGAGGTTCCACAGCATCCAGATTCTCACCATCAGTGGCAGGATCCACACTTAGGTCGAAGGCCTCAGAAAGTCATCCCCACTCAAGGCTGATGCAGGAAGCTCTGTGGGTTCAGCCAGCAGAACATACAGGGCAAGCCGGAGGAACTGAGAATTCTGTATGCCACAGTACTCAGTCAAAGGTGTTCCACCAGCCACAGAGCCCATCCAGGGTCAGCAGCTTTCGTAGGTCACCTGAAAAGCGGTTTTATTTATGCTTCTGTTTTTTGAGATAAAATTTGTCATTTTGAGCTACACAGTTTAGGAGCATTTCATACACTCACAATGCTGGGCAATAACCACCATTTAGTTATAAAATATTTGCAACACCCTAAAAGAAAATCCAATGAAACCGTTTTCTCCCCCAGTTTTCCTGCTGTCAGTCAATAATCCACGTTCTGTCCCTGAGGAATGGCTGTTCTGTGGAACATCCTCTGGGAGCAACTGCCATACCCCACTTACTCTGTAGACAGTGGACCAAGCCTCAGAGCACAAAGTGGACAGAGTTCATCTTTACATGCCCATCCTGACGTCCCACTCTACTGACCCTTGACTATTCTCCCCCAAACTGGGCATCCACATCCACCCTCACCATAACCTTCCCCATCATTGGGCTGGAGGTTGCACCCCTTCCTGAGTAATGACCTCAGAAATCCCAAGGAGTCCATCCTTTTCTCTTTTGGCTCCCGATGGGCAGGACCTAGATGGTTCTGATTTTTACTGGCCTCCAACAGTCTGCACAACAGCCTTTAACCCGGACATAGGTGTCTTCACTGGTGAGCCTATGTCTTTGAATTTTCTCCCCTGTCTGCACCCCACTGGCCTTTGCCCTAAACGCTGGAGCTCTGAAAGCCACATGCACCTTATTGTTCTTCCTTTAAAACTCATTCTGTAGTAGTAACTTTGGCAGTATAGTAATCATTAAGAGTAGCTTAGAGTAGTTATTCTGTTGAATTATTTTCCCTTCTGGTTAGAGAAGGCAGACGAGAACTTCATAGCTTCTCAGAATGAAAATGATAGGTACAGAGCTGGAGAGAGAAATGAGAGTGTTAGCCCAGTGTCAAAGAGTTTCCCAACAATGTGAGAGAGGAGGAGGTAGGGAGGATTTTGTCCTTTAAGGCAACTTTTAAATTTCTCAAGACCACCCTGAAGAAACAAATGAAGACACAGACCCTTCAGCTCATTTTGGAGAACCCGTACAGATGTATGGTGTACTCTCTACAGTGTGGGCAGAATAAAACTCTTGATTCTAACTTTACTGGAAGAAAGAAGTAGTCTCCAAGTCAGTAATGCTGACAATTTCCCAAGACTCCTTCAGTTTCTCTGCCTCTCACCCTAAAAGTAGTGAATTATGATATTCAAGTACCTAGTATATCAGAAAACTTCAAAAAGTGTTTATTTTCTGAAGACTGGAAAGATGGCTCAGCAGTTAAGAGTGCTTACTGCTCTATCGTTAAGGCTCGAGTCCAGATCCCAGCATCCACATAGAGCAACTCACAATCCACTGTGACTCCAGCTCCAGGGGATACAATGCCCCCTTGTGGCCTCTATGAGCACTTCCATGCACAACTGTATGTGCATGCACACACACACACACACACACACAAATACATATACTAAACTATTTTTAAAGGATTCATTTCCCCTTCTCCTCACAAGAATTTGGCATGTTCATCCTTCCTCATCTTCTCTCAAAGGTCTCATTTACTTCTGAGCTACAGACAGAAGTTGCCAGCAGAGCTGTTGGAAAGGGTTCACAATGAGGCACACGCATACACATACACACACATATACATATATATTGTGTATTGCTCAAATCAAAGCAAGCATTCAAAATCTTTTCTTATGACTTTTTAATATTCTAAATAGCTTCACATTTTTATTTTTATTTTACATATCAATCCCAGTTTTTTAAAATATTTATGTATTTATTTATTTAATGTGCATGGTTATTTTGTCTACATGTATGTCTGTATATCACATCCACTCTTGGTTGCACAGGAGGCCAGAAGAGGGCATCAGATCCCCTAGTACTGGAGTTATAGATGGTTATGAGCCACTATATGAGTGCTGAGATCAAACCTGGGCCTTCTAGAAAAGCAACTAGCACTCTTAACTGCTAAGTCATCTCTCCAGCCCCTCTTGTGTCTTTTTAAAATATATATATTAGTATATATGCATGCACAGAGGTTCCCTATATTACAAACGGGACTTATTAGACTGGCTTAGGCTTATGGCCTGAGTAGTTCAACAATGGCTGTCTTCATACTGGAGAGGCTGAGAACCCCATACCTGCTCAGTCCACCAGACTGGATGACTCATAGATTCCAATTTAGCTCTGAAGGTCTGGAGGATTCCTGGAGAGCCATTGCCTTCCGTCAACACTAGAAAGCCCAAAAAGCTGGACTCCGTGGTCAGTAAAGGACAGCAGCAGGGACAGCAAAGTTGTAGCTGGACTTAACCACAAAGGGCAAAGGCAGGCAGACAAAAAAGCAGCAGCGGCTTTTCCATGGGCCTCCTAGTGATTGGGCTGCCACTGGAAGGGGCCAAGCTGTCCCCTGTTAGTCCTCACAGTCTACAGTCCATCCACCCACAGGCTTGTCTCTTAGTTGATTCCAAATCTAATCAAGTTGACAGCCAAGATTAAACATCACACACGCTACATTACCATTGTCTCCAGACACTGTAGCCCACACTAGTATACAGAACTTCATGCCTGTGTTGACCTTTAGCATAGGAGCCACTAATCAACCTTTCCAGCCACTCTCCCCAGCATCCCATAACCAACATCCTGCCCTCAACAGCTATGAGATGAACAACAGGACAGTCCTCACGTGAGAGTGGCAAGGCAGTGTGTGCCTCCTTGTGCCTGGCTTATCTCAATAGTCTCCAGTCCCATCCACGTTGGCACAGATGGCAAGATCTCATCTGTTTTAAGGTGAAGTGTTTTGCATTACATACAGTACTTTTTTTTCCTTTTCCTCATTGGGAAGACATGAAGATAGTTTCCATTTTCCAGCCATTGCAAATAACACTGTAAGTAAGCGCACGCCATACACAACAGGTGTCCCTCATCCTCATTCTGTGACAAGTAATTCGCTTGGAGGCCAAGTATCCCCAATGGAGACATTAATATGAGTAGTACAATTAAACATTTATGTGACCTTTGTCTTCTCATTTCTGGAACATAGGTCGCTGTCTGCCAAGGGTATCTTCCTTAACACTGCCTATCTGCTCCTCTTGATTTGAAATTCCGCTTGAAAAACAAGAATAGCTTGCATTACTTTATTAGAACAGGCCAAATAGTAAAGAAATACATCCTCAGGGTCACGCAAATTCAGTGTAAGAAGGTATGAAGAAATGGGTCTGAACATATACTCCATAAGCGCTTCTTAGAGCCCATTAGATAGCTCAACGCTTAAGAGCACTTGCTGCTCTTCCAGAGGACCTAAGCTCTGTTCCCAGCACCCATGCCAGGCAGTTCCCCACCATCTGTAACTTCTACAGCAGGGCATCTGATATCTCCAGCCTCAGCAGGCACCTGACTCACACACGCATATCCACATGTAGACACACGTGCCAATACCTAATAAAAATACGTCTTTTAGTAATAAACTGTCAGAGGGGTTAAAGGGATGTGCAGTGTTCAGAAAAGTTGCTCCTTTTGCAAAGGACCTGAGTTCAGATCACAGCATCCACACGGTGGCTCACAGTCATCTGTGACTCCAGGTCCAGCGTGTTCCGACTCCCTCTTCTGGTCTCCATGGGAAACAGGCATGCACCTAGCGTATATACACACATACAGGCAAAACAATAAAACAAATAATTCTATCCTTATATTTTTGGTTGTGAGCCTAGCCTTTAACAGCTGGGCCATCTCTCCAGCCCACAAATAAATCTATTCTTAAAGAGTAACTATCAGAGTTTCTTGAGAGGCTGTTTAATAAGTAGCAGAAACTCTAGCTATACTTTAATGTACAAATCACTGTGTTAATAAGTCTGAGCCCAGAGTACTGGTGTTGCTGTCTGGTATAAATCTAGACCATTCTTCTCTTTTTGTGTATGGGACACTGCTTTTAATTCAGTATCACTTGAAAGGGGGTACATAAATGTCACCTTGGAAGTCAAAGAGACCAACTGTGACTTTTAGCTCCATCACTGTGCAACACAGAAAGAACCCCCTAACTTCACTGATCTTGTTCACTCATCTCAAAAGAAGGAAGACAAGAGGGAGGAAGAGAAGGAACCAGGACTGGTGTGTAAACTACGAGATGGCATGTGCAAAACCCAGAGCTAGTGTCTGTTGTTCAAAATCGAACATTCGAAATCCTTTCTTATGGCTTTTAAATATATATTAATATTTTTGTTGGACTGGAGAGATGGCTCAGAGGTTAGGAGCACTGACTGCTCTTCCAAAGGTCCTGAGTTCAATTCCCAGCAACCATATGGTGGCTCACAGCCATCTGTAATGAAATCTGATGCCCTCTTCTGGCCTGCAGGTATATGTGCAGGCAAAACACTGTACATATAATAAATAATAAAAACATTTTTAAAAAAATATTTTTGTTGGCATTAGTTGGAGCTCTCTGGACAAATAGAACTGATAGGATGAATGTGTATTAAAATAGGATTCACCAAGTTTGAAGGTACACTAGCCCACCAGAGCATGCGGCTCTGGCAAGCCTTTCCCTTCTCGCACATTCCTTCTGCCTTGCACTACCATTAGATTACATTCCTAAAGCTGGCCACCAAGGTCTATTTCTTTAGTTGGCCACTTCCTCCTCCCGAGGTTGACTACCAAAGTTCAGTTGTCAAAGTGTTGAAGTCCAGCAATCAGAAGCCCCATTTGGCTCACCTAATTAACATGCCCAATTAAAATTAAACACCTCATCTGTACACAGGGTTTCACATTTTACCTTTATAAACCCCATTTCCTGTGTACCACATCTATCTCCTCTCTATCAAGAGGCAATCCTTTGTCCCCCAGAACAAATACTCCTGCCCCCTTTCCCTTGTCTCCTTCCCCTTCTCCCTCATCTTTACCACGGCATCCTATCGCATTCTAACACAGACCTCCCCTTCTTCCCTTAAAAACTACTGCAAGGTCATTTGCTGCTGTTTCCTGCCTTAGTCAGAAAGCAGCCCCTTTAACTTTTCTTCCCCCCTTATTAAAGGATCTCTCTGGGCAGGTGTTTTGGTACAGTAGGGTCTGGGAGGGAGCCCCCACTGTGCACAGTATGGGCTGAGTAGTCTTACATATGTCCCATAATGTAGACACTGCTTCTCATACAGCATGTCACAGAATGTGTTTTTTCTTTAAGATTTTTTTTATTTATTGGGTATACAGTGTTCTGTCTGCAGGTATGCCTGCCAGCCAGAAGAGGGCACCAGATCTCATTACAGATGGCTGTGAGTCACCATGTGGTTGTTGGGACTAGAACTCAGGATTTCTGGAAGAGCAGCCAGTGCTCTTAACCACTGAGCCATCTCTCCAGTCTGTGCTTTCTAAAAACTTATAGTGGTTACACAGGGTCATGAAAATAAGCACTCTTGAATTTTATGGGGGCTTTTGTTTGGTTTGGGGTTAGGGTTGCTATATTTTGTTTAATACAGTTAGCATTTGTTGAACACGCATTTCATGCTAAGCTTTATCCTGATTTTCATACAGTCCAGTCATTTCATTAGTGGCAAAGAGAGAGCAGGATTAGGGACCAGATTGCCTGGTCCCACACCTGCTCTCTGGACCACTATTCACACCAATAAGTATCTGTTGATTTTATAAATCCCAAAATAGGTTTTTTTTAAATAATTCAACATTTTTAAATACATATGTGAGAGATGACTAAGAAATCTCACTTATTGCCCATCAAAAGCTCAGCAAAATTCTTCAAAGACCTTGAAAGAACGGTACTCAACTTCATTTGGAAAAGCAAAAAACCCAAGATAGCCAAAACAATCCTGGGCAATAAAAGAACTTCTGGAGGCATCACAATCCCTGACTTCAAACTCTACTACAGAGCTACAGTACTGAAAACAGCCTGGTATTGGCATAAGAACAGACAGGAGGACCAATAGAACCAAATAGAAGACCCGGATACCAATCCACACATCTTCGAACACCTGATATTTGATAAAGAAGCAAAAAATATCAAATGGAAAAAAGAAAGCATATTTAACAAGTAGTGCTGGCATAACTGGATATCAACATGTAGAAAAATGAAAATAGACCCATATCTATCACCATACATAAAATTCTAGTCCAAATGGATCAAAGACCTCAACATAAAGCCAGCCACACTGAACTTTATAGAAGAAAAAGTGGGAAGTACACTTGAACGCATTGGCACAGGAGACCACTTCCTAAATAGAATCCAGCAGCACAGACACTGAGAGAAACAATTAATAAATGGGACCTCCTGAAACTGGAAAGCTTCTGTAAGGAAAACGACATGGTCAACAAGACAAAATGTCAGCCTACAGAATGGGAAAAGATCTTCACTAACCCCACATCAGACAGAGGGCTGATTTCCAAAATATACAAAGAACTCAAGAAATTGGACACCAAAAGATCACATAATCCAATAAAAAAAAATGGAGTACAGACCTAAACAGAGAACTCTCAACAGAGGAATCTAAAATGGCTGAAAAACACTGAAGGAAATGTTCAGCATCCTTAGTCATCAGAGAAATGCAAATCAAAACAACTCTGAGATTCCATCTTACACCTGAAAAATGGCCAAAATCAAAAACACTGATGACAACTTATGCTGGAGAGGTTGTAGGGAAAAGGGAACACTTCTGCATTGCTGGTGGGAATGCAAGCTGGTACAACCCCTTTGGATGTCAGTGTGGCAATTTCTCAGAAAATTAGGAAACAACCTTTCTCAAGACCCAATAATACCACTTTTGGGTATATATCCAAAAAATGCTCAATTGTGCCACAAGGACATGTGCTCACCTATGTTCATAGCAGCTTTGTTTGTCATAGCCAGAACCCAGAAACAACCTAAATGCCCCTCGATTGAAGAATGGATAAAGAAAAAAAAAAGTGGTACATTTACACAATGGAGTACTACACAGCAGAAAAAAATGGCAGCTTGAATTTTGCAGGAAAATGGATGGAACTAGAAAACATTATTTTGAGTGAGGTAACCCAGACACAGAAAGACAATTATCACATGTACTCACTCATAGGTGGTTTTAAACATAAAGCAAAGAAAGCCAGCCTACAAACCACAATCCCAGAGAACTTAGACAACAGTGAGGACCCTAAGAGAGACATGTATGGATCGAATCTTTTTTTACTTCTAGAAAGTAGAAAAAGACAAGATCTCCCGAGTAAATTGGGAGCATGGGGACCTTGGGAGAGGATTGAAGGGGAGGGGAGAGGCAGGGAGGGGAGCAGAGAAAAATGTAGAGCTCAATAAATATCATGGAAAAAAATAAAAGAAATAGGTTGAAAAAAAAGAAATTTCACTTACATCTAAGAACTGAAACAAGGATGATCCTTTACTGCAAAGGAATCTTTTTAATTTTCATTTATTTGTTGATAGTTTTTGACAGAGTCTCACCACGTAACTCTGGCTTGCCCAGAACTCACTCTGTGAACCAGGCTGGGCACAGATTCACAGGAATCTTCCTGCCCCCCCAAGTGCTGGGATTAAACTCGTGTCCTGCTGTGCACACCAGGGACTTTCGTTTTTAATTTATTTATTGCACACGTCCAATGCCAGCAAATGTTCAGAAGATGGCACCAGATTCTCCTGGAACTGGAATTAGGACAGTTGTGAGCAGCCCTGTGGGTGCTGGCAATCAAAACCAGATCTTCTGTAGCAGCAGCCTGTTCTCTTAATCACTGCAGCGTCTATCTAGCCCGAGACCTTCTTTCTTAACCTATGGTATAGACCATAGTATAAGGGTACTTTAAAATCTAAATCGTGTGATTTGTTAAAGCAATTGTCTTCTATCTCCCTGCCTCTGCCTCCCAAGTACTAGTATGAAATGCATAAATCCCCACACCAGAGGAACATTTTTAACATTTAAATTTTTGTTGTTATTGTTGTATAAATGATGCTGGACTTGAATGTGAGACTTTGGATATGGTAGGCGAGCTCTGAGCTATAGCCCCTACCTCAGAGGAACGTTTTAAGGGAGAACAGAGGTGTAAAGTACTGGCCAGGTTTCTATGAGTAGAAGAAATGATGTCTCCTCAGGACCTGTAGAGAGTGAACTATTATTACTGCGAGAGTGGATGGTCTTCAGTGCTCTGGTGTACCCAATTACCTTGTGAAAGGAATCAGGTTCATTATTACATTCCGTCTTCATAACAATCCACAACCCATATCCACAGGTGTGAATGAGGAAACCCATCCTTCGAAGGCTAATGATGCCCTTGGGGCTTCATACAGCAAAACCTGTGTACAGCTGAGAGCTATGACTGCCTCTGGCAATGTTTCCACTGCTCTCCTCCCCCACCATCCTGATAGGAGTGGGAAACACTGACGTACAGTGAACCTCAGCTTTCTAGTGCACTCTCATCACTAAAGACTTTCAATCCAGACACTTCGAGCTCTAGCCGGTGAGTTCTGACGGATTCCACTCTAGGAATTTCTGGGCCCCTTCTCACCTGTTCCACCAATGCCTCTTTTCCCATCTTCAACATTTGGAGACGGACCTGGGCTGCAGAAGAACCTGGGCTGCAGAAGAACCAATCTTCCTGCTCTCGCTTGCTAACTCTGCATTCCAAGACATTGCGTTACCCCTGATTTATGGCCTGACAGGCATCGTTCTAGTCCACAGCCCTGCGCTGGTGAAGTGCTCAGGGGAAAATTTCCTAGAGACGTGCTCATCCTGGTGCACTGTAGGGGACCCTTCAAGGGAAAAAGGCTCCAGAGGCAGGCACGTCTCAAAGAGCCAATTATGAAATGCAATCGTTTGATGACCACGTGTGGTAGATCTTCCAGCTCATTCTGTTCTCGTCTAATTAAACCTTTCATTTCCACAGGCGGCTTGCCTTACAAGCTCATGTTTGCCTTTGTCGGCAGGAGGTAATCAATAGGGGAGGTGTGGGTGCATTTCAGCATTTATTAGCAGCTCAATTGGAACTTGTTTTATTTTAATAACATCTTGCCTCCGTTCTGTTCCGGATAAATCAACAGCTTTGAAGAATAATAGAAGACAACGGGCTGCTTTATGTTAGCTCGTTAGGAGAAAAGAAAGCAGGGGAAGACAGAAAGCCCAGAGAGAAACTGAAAAGGACTTTAAAGCCACATTTCCTTTGTTAGGAAAAAAGCAAAAATCAAGAAAAATGTCTTCTATTTTTTTTCTGAAGGTCATCAAATCCAGTTGACTTCAAGAAGATAAACCTTCCAAGAAATAACAGTCTCACTTCTGAGCTTTCCGTTGTGCTAACTTGCAGCTTATACATGGTTATCTTCCATCAGTTTCTCTAGGAGCAACAAAAGGAATCAGAAACTGGACTATGGTGATATACACCTGCCATAGGCCATCCTCAACCACATAGCAAGCTTGAGCCAGCCTAGGCTACACGAGACCCTAGCTTTAAAAAAAAAAAAAAAACACCTGGAGGAAACAGGTACAAATGGCCATTTGCTTCTCAGACACCAGCCCAATGCCTGAAGGCTTGTACCCTCAAACACTGGTAGAAACCGGAAGCCTTCAGAACACGCATCACACCATGATCTATGAACTCACTGTATGCCTTGACCAATAGAATTCAACGGGATAAAAAGCCTTTTTGTGGATCAGAGCGAGACACCTCAGCCTGTAAAGTATTTGCCACACAGCCGGATGACCTGAGTTCGACCCCTGAGCCCCACGTAGAGTGGAAGCAATGAACTGACTTCACAAAATATCCTCTGAACTCACATGCATGCCATAGTACACACACATAACAGTAATAATAGTAATAATAATAATAAATTATAATTTTAAAAAGCCTTTTCTGAGCTCCTAACTGATGCACCCCACTATGATTCCGGCTTCTGCGATGCATCTAAAGCAGCCGGCCCTGTAGAAAGAGTGTAGAATGATAGCAGGTGGGGACTGCGGGTAGGGTGGGTGAGACATTGGTAGCAGCGTATGACGCTAGGCATTTCATCCAGGTCAGATGTTAAAGCTCTGGAGATGGACAGTGACGATGGCTGAGCAGTAGAGGGCGCTGAGCTGCACACTTGGAATGGGGTTGGTGTTATGCATAGTTAAGAATTTCTGGAGTCTTTAATCTTCAGATTCAATCGTCCTCTTCTACCTACCGGCTGGATGTGCTGCACTCTTGGCCATACTGCTCAAGCCAGCATGGGGGTGGGGGGCGCACCCTTCCTCCTCCCCGTGCCCTGATCACTCCAGACCCATCCTCCTGCCTGAGAGAGTACCCGTCTGCCAGCGTCCCTTCTCTTCCTGGACCAGACAATTTTCATCTCTCACTTGTAAGGGATCCCCTACCTGGTTTTCCTGCGTCTGCCCAGGTCCTGCTACCAGTAGTCTCTTCCCACCAGGCTCAAGGCTGAGTCTTTACAGACAGAAAGAAGGGGCTGCCATTTCCTGCTTGGACACTTCCAGCCACACACGGAACTGAATCTGGGCTCCTCTCCAAGCAGTCCTTGTCCCTACACTCGGCATGTCTATTCCTGTTTTGTGGCACATTGTCCCTTGGTCTTCTTACTCCACACACTTTGAAACTCCTTTGTTTCTCAAAGCAACTAGGTTTTACACTCAATCACAGCCTTTATCTACAGCAATGCCTTCCCCTGGAACATTCTTCCCTCCAACAGTTGTTTGTCCAAACCCTCCATGGATTTCAGGTATCAGCAGAAATGGAATTTTCTATCTTCTACACTCCCAAAGGTTCTCCTCTCTTCACTTGTCCACAACAATTTTTATTTACCCACGTTAGGCTCTTCCTTCCCAGACTGTCAGAGTCCTGAGGTAGTGATCATGGCTGCCTTAATAGCCCTGGCACTTACTACAGTATACAGTGAAGCATAGGCACTCGATAAGTGTATGTTGAATGAATAAATAAAGGAATGGGTCATCTTTTAGGTTATCTTAACAGGGAAATAAGAAAACCTATCTTTAGTCCAGGTAGCCTGGCCTTCTGCTTCCCTGGATACCCACAGACGTTTCTGCACAGCTCTACAGACCTGCTCTATGTACACAATTACATGTATCCACTGAAAGCCACTCAACAAGGACACATATGCTCGAAGGTTCTTGAGAAAGAACTTCACCTTTCCCAAGAGTGTGTCAGTGTGACCCTCGCCAAGGACAAGGTGATGGCTTGAGTCCTTCTCTGTGTTGAAATAAAGCCACTAACAAGTGCCACCCACCTGTTCCCTACCTTTGATTTTTCGATGGCATCCTGCCTTCTGCACTAGCGAATAAATTCCTTGGAACCACAAGAGGACAGCAACAGAGATGGAATATAAAATGAAGTCTGGGCTGCCAAGTGCCCTGAAGCAGTCCCTATGGCTTCTTAAGCAATAATGAGCCAGCCAAGGCACCCTCTGTAGACACTCCTCTTCCGGGAGACCCCCTCCTAGGTAATGCTCCAACAAGCAATACTTGGGTAAAGACCAAGGCTACAGGAATTGTTATTGTTGTTGTGGACTCTACTTTATTTTCTTTTAATTAGTAATTATATTAAACCTCATGGCTGAAGTGTTGTTAGAATGGATATTTCCTGGCCCTCGGTGGCTCGTTCTCCATCAGGGCATGAAGCTCTAGAGTGTTGGAGAGGGAAGAGTGTACAGCCCACCTATATGTATCACAGGACAATTCATGAGTTGGGTAAGGGGCTGGAGAAAGAGAGAGAGAGAGAGAGAGAGAGAGAGAGAGAGAGAGAGAGAGAGAGAGATGAAGTTATCCTTGAAACAAGAATGCCCCCTTTATTGTGTTCCAGGGCAGCTTATATAGGGTTCTCCTTGACTAACAGCCACACCCTAACTCTCGAAACTTTTCAGCTGCAAGCCCACAAGAAACCACTCCCCTGCCATCAGGAACTCAAGAGGGTCTCCTGCTCAGAGCAGCTGCAAGCATAGGAAAACAAGTTGTTTACTCCAGCAGGCAAGGGGTCACAGAAAATTCCAGGTCTGAGGGTCTGCAGTCCCCAACAGAGGAGTTCACGACCTTGCAGTATAGGTGGAAGTGGCCCCTTCCTTAACAATGCTCAAATAGCCACCGGTGGTGGTACACACCTTTAATCCCAGCTCTTGGGAAGCAGAGGCAGGTGGATCTCTGTGAGTTTGAGGCCAGCCTGGTCTGTAGAGTGAGTTCCAGGACAGGCTCTAAAGCTTAAACAGGGCTTGGTGGCACTCACCTTTAATCCCAGCATTGTAGAGGCAGGCCAGTCTCTGAGTTCAAGGTTCAACCTGGCCTAGAGAGCAAGTTCTAGGACAATCAGGGCTATACAGAGAGGCTCTGTCTCAAAAAACAAACAAACAAACAAACAAACAAAAAAGAATGCTCAAGTTTTCAGCTAACTCTTACTTGTGTGGCCATGATAAATACACCTCATCCTTTGGAATTGATATCTGGTTACAGAGGGAATTCTGGAACCCTGCCTGTATAGGGTGTGTATATGAAACAAACTGAGGGACTTGCTCTCTTTTTAAATTTTAAATATGCTATCTTTATTTTTTTATTTATTTATTATGTATACAGTATTCTCAGTACTCTGCCTGCAGACCAGAAGAGGGCACCAGATCTCATTACAGATGGTTGTGAGCCACCATGTGGTTGCTGGGAATTGAACTCAAGACCTTTAGAAGAGCAATCTGTGTAACCATTGAGCCATCACTCCAGCCCCTAAATATGCTATCTTTAAATCTTTGAATCTAAGGAATGAGTGGGATGAGCTTGGAATGCCTTTTGTGTCATAAAGAAATGTTTTAAAAAATAATAAAAGGTGTCAAAAAAAGAAATAGCATGAAGAAACTCCTACTGACCAAATTGGGAAATTCTAAGCATTAAAATAAATATATAAAAACAGAAAGGCTAAAGTTGACTTTGCAATTAAAAGCAATTGCGGCTCTCCTAGAGGACTTGATTCCCAATACCAATGTGGTGGCTCAGAACCGTCTGAAATTCCAGTTCCAGAAGATATAATGCCCTTTTGGGGCCTCTACAGGTACCCACACCTGTAATATACAGACATACATGCAGGAAAAACTCCCGTACAGCACAAGAAATAATATTTTTTTTTGAGATACGACAGGAAGCAGTCCCTGCCAAGGGCATCAAAGAAATAATATTTTTTAATTCATAAATAAATACAAACAGGGTTGATGAGATGGCTCAGTGGTTAAGGTGGTTATTGCTCTGGCAGAGGACCCAAGGTTGGGCTCTCAGCCCCCACGTGGCAGCTCACAGCCACCTATTGATTCCAGTTCTGGGGGATCTGACCCCTCTTCTGACCTCTGCCCACTCCTGCATGCATTTGGTATGCATACACACATTCAAGCACACACAAACTCATATAAAATAAAATAACTTATTTTTTAATAAGAAAATAAATAGAGGCAAAAGCTGGGAAGACGGCTCAGTGGACAGGTGAAGGAGCCTGGGGTTTAATCTCCAACGCCCACATAAAAAGCTGGACACAGCCTCACCCATACTTATAATCCTAGTGCTGTGGATAGCGGAGACAGGGAGACTGCTAGGGTTTGATGGCCGCCAGGGTTCAACAAGAGCCCCTGTCTACAGAAAATAAAGTAGAAAGTGGTCCTCCTCCAACCTCCACATGTGCACAGACCTGCACACATACACACATATATACATACATACACACACTCGATTTCACACACAAAAAACTGCATGTGTGTGTATGTGCGTATAAAATAAATAGCAGTATTTTATCATCTATTGACTAGGAAGAACACCATGGCAACTAAGAGAGTGGTAATTAATTCAGGCAAGGAGACATCAATGGCTGCTGAAACTCTAGCAAGTGGCAGGTTAATAAGGAAGGAGACATTCACAGGATCTCCGCATATCTCCTCTCAGGATTAATTACAGTGAGAATAGGGTGTGAGTTTGCTGCTGCGCCAGAGGCCAGCCTAAGTGATTAGAGCTAAAAGCACAGCCACCAAATGACCACACTGTGCCACTTCAGGCAAATGCGGGTCAGAGCTCACCATGTGGACACGAAGAGAGAGGGAGAGCTGCAAAATGCCTGCCCTACAATCTCCATTCATGTCCAGGTCATGAAAGTCAGGGAAAGGCTGAGGACCTCTTCCAGGCTGAAAGAAAACTAGAGAGACGGAGAATCTGGATACTATGCGTGAACTTGAACAGGACCCTCAACAACCAAGAGAATCTCTGAAACAAGTGGCGTTAGTGAGATCGAAGACGGATACGCCAAGCATCTGTAGAGTTGTTGTGCTTTGTATTTGAAATGTTCCCCCTGGGCTCACATGAATACCTGGTGTTTAACTGTTGGACTTGTTTTGGAAAGTCATGGACCCTTTAAGAGGTGGAGCCCCACTTAAGGAAGTGGGTCACTGATGACAGACCAGGCAATCTTATAGCCAGGCCCCACTTCCTCGGTCCCTGCTGCACACTCCTGTCACCATGCCGACCATATCTCTCAAACTGTGAGGTAAATAAGCCCTCCTCCCTTATGTTGTCTCCATGTTAGGTGTTTGATCAAAGCAACAAGAAAAACAATGCAACATTACTCTAGCACTTGGGAGTTTGGACTATTTCCAAGAACTAGGGGTGCATCTCTATGCTATAGAGTTTAAGATGCATAAGACACCTGGCTTTGGCCCCCAGCACTGCTTATTCTGAAAACTTATATAGGTGCCTTCTTCATTTTTCTGGAGGTAGGTGACCTCTTCTCAGTACTGGTATATGAATAGACTTCTATTTTCCCGTTCGAAGAAAAAGTCTAAGTATAATAAAGAACGGCACATGGCACTGGAAATATTTATTTCATTGGTAAAAATAAAGCCATTAAATACTTAAGTGAGCCAAGGTTCAGAAGTCGGACCTTTATATGCAAAGATGCACAATTTCACTCATCATTCAGAAAATATAAATCAAAACCAGAATTACAACAGGCTTTTTCTTTTGGGCCACCAACACAGAGGCTTGTTATTAGTTCTGAATGCTTGGTGTAACTTAAGCAAATTTCCGGCTAGTTCTTTTAAGATAACCCATTTCTCTTTATCTAGCTTTTGCCTTGGGGCTTTGAACCTTGTCTTATTTTCTTGCTCTCTGTACGCCCTATCCTGCTGGCTGACAGCTCCCTGGTTTCTGGCCTGCGATGTGTTCCTCATTCTCTCCTCCTCTTCTCTTTTCCTCCAGCCTAGGTTTTTCCTCCTATTTGTTCTCTCTGCCTGGCAGCCCTGCCTATCCTTTCTCCTGCCTAGCCATTGGCCATTCAGCTTTTTCTTAGACCAATCAGGTGCTTTGGGAAGGCAAGGTGAGACAGATGCAACACACCTTTTCATAATTAACCAAATGCAGCATAAACAAAAGTAACACAGCCTTACATAATTTCTGCAGCATAAA
Organism: Myodes glareolus; assembly: GCF_982192425.1. NCBI lineage: Eukaryota > Metazoa > Chordata > Mammalia > Rodentia > Cricetidae > Myodes > Myodes glareolus. The sequence continues at coordinate 76,002,405 of NC_142034.1, read as the reverse complement.
CAAATGTAACACATCTTTGCCCAGTTAAAATAATGTCCATAACACCAGAATGAGGTATTGCTCTGCCCCACCATGATGGCGAGAACAGAAACACACAGGCAGCAGGTGCTGTGACACTGTGGAGGAGGTGGCAGCTACTCTGGGCATTGCTGATGGGGTGTAACGCCTGCCCTTCCAGAGGACCTGGGTTTGACTTCTTGCACCCACATGACATTCCCCATTGTAGGGTCCATGGGTCTACCCCTCCTCTAGGGTACAGTTCATGCAATTGTACCATTCGCAAGCGGGGCAAGGGCCTAGAGATTAAAAGAACACACAAGAGACCTGGGTCATTTGTGAGGAGAGAATGCCAAATTCCGTTTATTCAAGTTTAGGAAATCCCTTATATACCTAACTGCTGCACAATAAAAGTCCCCCCAGGCAGGTGGGAAATTACCAAGCCCAAAATGGAGTAAGCAATCTCCCTATAGCTAACCACCAGGGGGGCAGAGGGAGCACAAAAACAAACAGGATGTTTAGCTGGAAAATACAACAAGATATCTGGCCAGAAACTGTCCTCAAGATGAACCCTGAGACCCCTGGGCCCTACAATGGGAATGTCATGTGGGTGCAGGAAGTCAAACCCAGGTCCTTGGAAAGAGCAGTCAGTACTCTAACCCACTGAGCAATCTCTCCTAATTAACAAAGCAGAAACCAGATTAAAGCCCATAAAACAGAATGATGGAGAAGGTAAACACATATAAAGCACATTGCCCAGTACATAGTAGGTGTCTGACCACACTGCTAAGACCATATAAAAGCACAAAGCACAGAACAGTGTGTCAGTATGAACTAAGTCAAACTTGGCATGATTTTATAGGCCAAGAAGAGGTGTATAGACTTTATCCCAAAGCCTGTGGAAGGCCACAGGAGTCATTTAAGTATGCAGTAGGATAGTACTGAGTAAGGCAGAGAAGGGCACAAAAGCCAAGCTTAGGATTCAGGGATATAACAGGTGGTGCCTATACATTTCACTTAGCCATGACCTAAGTGAGGCATGCCCCCTAACAGAGGCAATTAGCACACTGGCTTAAGGGCAAACAAGATGAAGGGAGACCACATCTAACCCTCACCAGACCTGGGGGCTGCCCACAGTGAAGGGCCTGACCAATGGAGCCTTAAGCATGAACTCCCAAGTGTAACATGAAGGGGCCTGCTTGTTGGGGTTTCTGTCCTGCCCAGTACTCCACAGCCAGCAAGTCCCAAAGAAAATCACACAGAGATCTCCATAAGTTATAAAACTGATTGGCCCATTAGCTCAGGCTATTTATTAGCTCTTGTAGCTTATATTAACCCATTATTTTTATCTATGTTAGCCACATGACTCAGTACCTTTTCCAGCGGGGCAGGTCACATCCTTCTTCTTCGGTGTCTGGACAGGAGTGGGGAGCTAGCTTCTTTCTTCCCAGATTACTCCTGTTCTCATCACCCCACCTCTACTTCCTGCCTGGTTGACCCACCTATACTTCCTGCCTGGCCAATCAGCATTTATTTAAAACATGATTGACAGAATACAGACAATTCTCCCACACCACCCAAGTGAGTGCTCTCCTTCCCTCCCACTTGAAACACAGGGTGGAGTGTTGAGGGACTTCCTTTGTCTCCATCACTTACCCAGGGCATCCCACTGTGTTCTCATCGGTCCAGTGCCCTGCGCCAGACCTTCTACAAACCTTAGCATCTGTAATGAGCAGGCCTGAATCAAAACAGTTTTGCCCCAGTTCCAAGCTGCACACGCACCTGAAGCAGAGCCACATCTCATCATTCCAGCAGCGTCTGGGATCACGTCTTTACCATCATCCACTTGCTGCCCTTTAATCACCTGCTCTCCCCTGAGTTTTCTCTCCACCTGGGAAACCTAAGCTTGAATGAAAAGTCAAGGTAATGAGAAGGCGTGTTATGCCCCGTTGTCACTGACAGGCAAGTACCTGTCTCCACCACAGATAGCAGCTGGAGAGAGCAGCCTCTCTGCCTCGGGTATTCCTTGTGAACCTTCTGTGGGAACCCTGGAACTCTCTGAAACAGACTTGGTGGTTGAGTGTGAACTCTCCTGCTCTCTCAGCTATTCCCAGTTTACTCCCCAACCCCCATGCAGATTTCAACAATGATTTACAGCTTAGCTGGTTTCTTACCCATGCCCTCCTCTCTGACAAAGTTAGGGTGCCACAGGCCCCTCCTTCCCTACACCTAGTTCAAGCTTGGCTCTCTTGGATTAGGTTAAACAGTTCATCACTAACCTTATCTCTAAAGAGTTTAGCAGGAGTCATGATTTTTGCCATTTGTCTGTTGTTTTTCTCACCGGTGTGGTGGGGGGATGCATTTTTGCAGCTTCATATAATAAGAAAAAAACATAAATCCACTTAAATGACAACTTCACCCCATGACAAATGTGTATCCTTAAGCCCGACTGAGGATTACATTTATGGCTACACAAGAAACATACTGTTTTAATAACAATTTGTTTTCTCTAGTTGGGTCAGTTATCCTTCGGTCTCCCCAAGTTTCCTCACCCCTTTATTAAGCCTCACAGGTGGCCTTAGGTTGATATCATCTCCTTTGAAAACCTGGTGTTCTTTATTAGAATTCAGATGGCTGGAACATGGAGTCATGTGCCATGCCTTACCATTCATTCAAGTTTTCCTTCCTCTGTGGTGCTTTTCATTACTTACATACGCCCCAGTGCCCCAATGCTTCCTTTATTCCCCAGCATTTAGTCTTGCGCTAGCTTTTTTAAATGACTGTCTTGTGTTCTCTGATGAGTGTTGATTTTAAAGGATCGGTTCTGTAGTTTGCAACCTGATTTTCACACCAGCTGCCTTCCTGAACTCCCCTTATGAGAACCTGGGAAGAGTAGCGTGGGGGTGAAGTATGTGCGTGTGTACACGTATGTGGAAGGCAGAAGACAGCCCTGAGTGTTATTCCTCATGCACTTTTCACTTTCGTTTGCAGCAGGGTCTCTCGCTGGTGAGGAACTTCACCAAGTAGACTAAGCTAGCTGTTGCACAAGCTGTCAGGGTTCTTCTCTCCCTCTGCCCGTCTCACCCTTGGCAGAATCACAAGCAAGCACCACAAAGCCTAGATTTGACTTGAGATCCAGGGGTCCTCCACTCACACAGAAAGTGTTTTCCAACTGAGTCAGCTCTTCAGCCCCTTCTAATAATCCTCACTGCCTTTTCTGGATTTCTAAGCAATATGAATGTAATAATCTCTTTGTTTTCAATAAAACCTCTTTGTTGATCTTACCACTTTGAGCTCTCAGGAAATACTAAATAATAACGGATATTGGGCCTTGCCTGGCCCTGGTGGGACACACCCAAAGAGTCAGAAAGCATGATTACTACTCAAGGTAGATAAAATAAATGCACAGGAATTATCTCAGAATACCAACCTCAAACAACGTTACTGTGAGACTAAAGGAGAGGAGGCCCACAGGTGTGGTGGTGGCAGCTTGTCATCCCTGCACCTGGGAAGAGAAAACCGGAAGACTGGGAGTTCGAGCCAAACTGGGCTTCAAAAGACCTTGTCTCAGAAAAATAAATAAATAGTAAACAAATAACTTCATCAAGTGAGTCACATCATAATTTTGTCTAAGAAGACAATAGTAAGGTTATTGTGGAACCCACAAAATGCCAAACATCTCTTTTTATTTTGGCCAAAAGCATGAATTTTGAGCTGGCAAGACATCCCAGTGGATAAAAGCATGTGTTGCCAAGTCTGATAACTAGAGTTCAAGCCTTCAAACTTACTCATATGGTAGAAGGAAAGCACCAACTCCAGCAAGTTGTTGCTATGGGATGACACCCTTGTACACTGTAAAGATTTGTCAATCATACTGGTTTAATAAAACACTGATTGGCGGGTGGCCAGGCAGGAATTATAGGTGGGGCAACCAGACTAGGAGAATCCTGGGAAGAGGAAAGGCAGAGATAGAATTGTCAGCAAGATGCAGAGGAAGCAAGATGAGAATGCCTCACTGAGAAAAGGTACCAAGCCACATGGCTAAACATAGACAATAATTATGGGTTAATTTAAGGTGTAAGAGCTAGTAAATAATAAGCCTGAGCTAATAGGCCAAACAGTTTAGAATTAGTATAATCTTCTGTGTGTTTCTCTGTGACTGAATGGCTGCAGGACAGAAACTCCCATCTACAAGTTGTCCTCTGTCTCACACACACCACACAGCAAGTATGTGCCCATTTACTCATATACAAAATAAGGAAATAATTAAACATAATAAAAGTTACTGTTTTGCTGGGCGGTGGTGGCACATGCCTTTAATCCCAGCACTTGGGAGGCAGAGACAGGTGGATCTCTGTGAGTTCGAGGCCAGCCTGGTCTACAAGAGCTAGTTCCAGGACAGGCTCCAAAGCTACCAAGAAACACTGTCTCAAAAAAAAAAAAACAAAAAATAAAAAATAAAAATAAAAATAAATGGGCTGAAGAGATGGCTCAGAGGTAAGAGCACTGACTGCTCTTCCAAAGGTCCTGAGTCCAATTCCCAGCAACCACATGGTGGCTCACAGCCATCTGTAATGAGATCTGGTGCCCTCTTCTGGCCAGCAAGCATACATATTATGTATACAGACAGAACACTGTATACATATTAAATAAATAAAAATAAATAAAAGTGACTATTCATTCTTTAACAAAGAATGCCTATTTTCTAAGTCATTCCTTGACTGGGAACTGGCAACAATCATCTGTAATACATTTTGTTTGCTAAAGGAGCCACAAAAGTGGTGGTGGTGGTGCATGGCTTTAATCCCAGTACTTGGGAGGCAGAGGCAGGCAGATCTCTGGGTTCAGGGCCAGCCTGGACTACAGAGCAAGTTCTAGGACAGCTAGGGCTACACAGAGAAACCCTGTCTCAAAAAAATCAAAAAAAAAGTCACAAAAGGGATGGAGAGATAACTCAGATGTTAAGAGCACTGGCTGCTCTTTCGGAGAAGCCAGGTTCATTCCCAACACCCACATAGCAGCTCACAACTGTCTGCAACTACAGTTCCAAGAGATCTGACACCCTCACCCAGACATTCATGCAGGAAAACACCAATGCACATAAAATAAAAATAAGTCATTAAAAATGTTTTTTAAAGGAAAAAAAAGTCTAGTTTCAGAGACTCCACCCTCCTAATGAAAAGAGCTGCAGAGCCAGGTTGCAAAGAGCATGGATACAGGAGACAGGTGAGGAAGGTTCTGTGGCAAGCAAGGCTTACAGCATAGCATCAAGATAGCTCACCCTGAAACCCAGGCAAGCAAGGCTTACATCATCAGCATCAAGATAGCTCACGCTGGAGCCCACCATGGGCTCTCAACATTCATGGAGCTGATCTCCAAAGGATATAGACATTTTCTCAAACTAACTCCAGAATGTATTCTTCCTCATGTGCATTAAACAACACTTTTGGGTTCGCGTGATACTCTTTCTTTAAATTCTGCTTCCTTTGACAGTAATATTGCCATCCCTGCTTTCCAAAGTGAAATTTTTATGATCATTCTTAGGCCATAAGTGAGAAATGATGATTCATTCAAGTCTCTAATGGAGAAATGTTTAAAATGTTTTATTTTAGTGCAGAAGTATATTCACCCACCAATATTTCCTCCCTCACTCAATGTACCTACAGTATCATAACAGACATATTCTAAATTACACATTTAAAAATTCCTAGTAGGCTGGCTTAAGAACAGCACCTCTGGCTGGGATGAAGCTTAACTGGTAGGACGTTTGCCTGGCGTGCACGATGGAGCCCTGAGCTTAGTCCTGAGCACCATATACAGCAAGTGTGGTGACACACGCCTAGAATTCCAGCTGACACACACCTAGAATCCCAGCTGACTCATGCCTAGAATCCCAGCACTGAGAGCAGAAGCGGGACTAGAAGTTCAAGGCCATTCTTGGCTCCATCGTGAGTTCAAGGCCAGGCTAGACTACAATGAGACCCTGTAGATACTCATAAAAATATAAACCTGATCCTGGACAATTACTAAGTCCAGACACGCAGCCCTGAATGTTTCAATGTCCCCTTAGTGTCACCTTCTCCTGCTTTGGAATCTGTCTGGATGCTCACCCAACTCCAGAAAACATTTCCTGCTTTAGAAACACATGTGCCAACCAGCCCCCTTTAATCAGCTAAAATTGGCAGTGCAACCTCTCTGTTAATTAAGACGAAATGCAGGGAATATATCTAATTACACTTCGGCGTTTACAGAGAAACAGATCCGTTTTATTTGGCAATGGCTGCAGGGTGTGTCACCCATCTTTCTCCTTGGACGGAGCCCTGCGTGGATTGTGTAAGCACAGTCGTCTCCAGAGGTCGTGTGTCTGCCATGGTACATTTCACACAGGCCTCGTGAAGGAGTGGTGAAGTCATGACGTCCACACTGTAAAAACGAGCCGCTTGGAGTTGATATAATTCTTTATTGATCCATATTTTGTCTTTACCCTTTTACCCTCACTGTATCTCTTGTTATTTGGGTTTTATTTTTTAATTATGGGCACTGCCCATGGAGGCCAGCAGAGGGCGGCAGAACCCCTTTGAGCTGGAGTGGCGGGTGGTTGTGAGCAACCAGATGAGGACGCTTAGGAATTAAATATGGGTCCTTTGCAAGAGCAGTATGTGTTCATAGCTACTGAGCCATCTCTCCAATCATCGTTTTACCTCTTTAAGGAAATAACTGCCCAGTCTCCTGTCCTTCCAAGTTTGTGACACAGAAGCACAATCATCACTTTGCACGGCTGATTTTTAGGCTGTCTTCCGGGTCAAAAATGGACTCCACTGGGTAACTGTGTTTGTTCTGTATCCTCAGCAGCAGGCATATAATGGGTGCTCATACGTGAAGCTGAACAAAACAGAAGCTGACCGCCTTTAAAAAACAAATAACCAGACTGGAAAGATGGCTCAGAGATTATGAGCACTGACTGCTCTTCCAGAAGACCCAGGCTCGATTTCCCCGTGCCCACATGGCAGCTTAAAACTGTGACTCCAAGATCTGACACTCTCACACAGACATGAATGCAGACAGGACACAAATACACATAAAATAAAAAACAAATAATTTATTAAAAATAGTAATGTTTAAAAAAAAAAACACCAGCTGGGCGGTAGTGATGGCCCATGCCTTTAGTCCCAGCACTCAGGAGGCAGAGGCAAGCAGAGCTCTGTGAGTTCAAGACCAGCCTGGTCTAGAGTGAGTGCCAGGACAGGCTCCAAAGCTACAGAGAAACCCTGCCCCCCCACACACACACACAAAGAAAGAAAGAAGAAAAGAAAAGAAAATATTAATAGGCAATTATTTTCTGAACATGTAAAGTTAAACTGAACATGGGCTCATCGACAGTCTTTCACATTAAAAAGTGTTCAGGCCGGGTATGTTGGTGCACATCTATAGTCTGCCCTTGAGAGAAGGATAACCCAACCAACTTAGGTCATATACCAAGTCTGAGGTCAGCCTGGGCTACATAGTTAACATGTACCAGGTCTTCAGCACGTGCACGCACACAAATTCGAGCTTTCTTCTGTTCCTTATTCCTTTAAAAAAATTCTCCCAGAGCCTGTCTGAAGCAGTGCTGCCAGCACCTAACTCGTAGTTAAGAGGTCAGACCTCCAAAGCTAAGAAGTGCGGGACTTCTGAGCCAGCAAACACGGAGTGCCTCTGCTCCACCAATTCTCCAACGTGGAGATCAGCATCGGGGCTTCTGTAAAGGCGAAGGTCTCCTGGTCCCCAGTGCTGGAGGCTCTGACTCACTTAGTCTGGGAGTAGGACTAAGGGCTTCCATTTGGAAACAAATCTTTTCCTTTTTCTCCTTTTGGAGTCAGAATCCCCCTCTGCTGCCCGAGCTGACCTCAGACAGCCCTGAGCTGGCATTACAGGCACGCAGTTCCATGGTTGGCTCTTCAAGACATTCAGAAGACTGTTCTCGGAGACCACTCTGAGTTCAGAACCTTGTTTTCTAATGAATGAAGCTGAGGGGCCAGGGATGCCTCCTCCTCCTCATAAAGAATACACAAGAAATCCCAGCACTCGGGAGACAGAGGAAGGCGGATCTCTGTGAGTTCAAGACCAGTCTGGTCTACAAGAGCTAGTGCCAGGACAGGCACCAAAGCTACAGAGAAACTTTGTCTCGAAAAAAAAAAAAACAAAAGAACGCACAAGAATGGGAATAAAGGCCGCCTTCCCCTTCTCCAGCGCCATCTCTGTGACTTCAGGTGGCTGTGTGGCTCAGGCCCCAGGAGGAACCGACCCTGAAGCTTGGCTTAGTCCACAGAGTCCTCAGGCCTTTCCACATTAGCTGGGGAAAATCCCCAAACCCACCTGTGCATTTGTTCAGAATGCAGACCCAGCCTCTATGGAAACCTAATTTAAATCACAGTGGCAATATTTACATGCTGCGTGACTCTGTGGCAATTACTTGAATCCTGTGTGCTTCACTCTCTCCCCGTATAAAGTGGTAAAACAATGCATTTGCCTCACGGCATGAAGAATTGCATCTTAATAAAACACTGGCACGGAGCTCAGCAAATAATGAGGTCCCAGTAAGCAGTGGCTATTAATCCATCTTGAAACATGGCACCATAATTGCATCCCTCACCAGAAGGTTCCCAGAGTGGGGTGCTGCCCCACATCATTACCTGGAAGTGCCTGCTTGAATAGTATATTTCCAGAACTAGCCTGTCAGAAGGCCTAGTGTATCACAACAGCAGTGGACCCAGAAGTCAACATTAACAAGCAAGGACCCAGATTTTTCCTTTAAAGATTATATATACAGTGTTTTGTCTGCATGTACGCCTGCAGGCCAGAAGAGGGCGCCGGATGCATTACAGATGGTTGTGAGCCACCATGTGGTTCCTGGGATCTATGGAAGAGCACCCAGTGCTCTTAACTGCTGAACCATCTCTCCAGCCCCCTTTATATACAAAAGTGCGGTGTGCTAGGGCTGTAGAATGCTTCTTATCAATGAAAAGGAATATCACAGAGGGCCAGCAGTTGAATAAATAAATTCAATAAATAGTTGAATACTATTTGATATGAATAAGAAATTAGTGAGCACCACCTACTGGTTAATTTTAGAATGCCCAGCTGGAGTTGGGGAGATGCTCAGTGGCTCACAGCTATTCCAGAGGATCTGAGTTTATTAACTCCAGCTCCAGGGGATCCAATGCCTCCTGCCTCCGAGGGCATTAGCATTTAGGAGCACAGACACACATGCAGATATATGTGTATATGTATGTGTATGTGTATATACATAAACATGTGTGTGTGTGTGTGTGTGTGTGTGTGTGTGTGTGTGTGTGTGTAAAATCAGAATGCAAGGCCTGGCCTGTAAGATACCTCAGTGGATAAAGGTATTTCCCACCAAGACTGATGACCTAAATTTTATCCCTGGGACCCACAAGGTTGTAGGTGAGAACTAACTACTGAAGGTTGTTCTCTGACCTCCATATGTGCACTATTTCACACACACACACACACACACACCTATCAATCAATTAATAAAATGCAAGGCTGAGGTTGATTCACATCCTTCCTCCATAATTGATTGTTGCCTTGAAAAAAAAAAACGAATTGATCCTAAAGATATTCAAACTGTAGAAAAGCAATCTTCTCTTAGTATAAAATATGAACATGCAATTTATTTAACCAGAAGAGAACTTTCAAAATTAAAGCATTTCTATAGTCTGAAATTACTGTACCTAAAAACTCCGATAATTTCAAGTCACTGCCAAAGAAAGTAAAGGAAGATACCATCCCTCACCCAATCGTCCATGGCAATACTAAAAGAAAAAAGCAAGCGTCATTAAGTGCCTTAAAACCTTACAGTGAAACACCACAAAGCTCCCCCACTTTCTCTACAGTGTCCCCTGATCCCACGGGATAAGGAAATTGGGACAAGTATTTTTGTCCTGGTATTCTATTTGATTCTTGTCCCAACTCTGCCACCTGCAGGACAAAACTAGAAAAGTTGATCATCCTTCCAAAAGCTACTCAAGATGGTGAACCTAACTAGGGCTGCTGCTGTGTTTCCAGCCGCAGTCTGCTTCCAGCCGCACAGGCCTACTCATATGCCCATCACAGACAGTGAGCAAAGCTTTTCAAAAAAATTCTATAAAACTTGCGTCTGGGACTGGCGAGTGGGCTCAGCCGGTAAAAGCCTTGCCACAAGCCTGCCAAGCAGAATCCTAGCCTGAGACTTAAATAACGAAAGAAGAGAACTGACTCTCCTCTGACCTACACACAGACTCCATGGTCCACACACACACAATAGAGAAATAAATTAAAATTGGGGACTGGAGCCAGGCATGATGGTGCACTCCTTTAATGCCAGCACTGGAGATTCAGAGGCAGGCGGATCTCTGTGAGTTCGAGGCCAGCCTGATCTACAAGAGCTAGTTTCAGGACAGGCTCCAAAGCTATACAGAGAAACCCTATCTTGAAAAACCAAAAGAAAAGAAAAGGAAAAGAAAAAGAAAAACCAAATATATATGTATATGTAATATGTGCGTGTGTGTATGTGTTGCAAGGAGCACAGGGCCCCTTGTTTGTCCCAGCTGCCTGGCTAGCTTATACCCCAAATAACCACACAGAAACTGTATTAATTAAAACACTGCTTGGCCATTAGCTCTAACTTCTTATTGGCTAACTCTTACATATTTTTATTTAATTTAACCCATCTCCAGTAATCTGTGTATCATCACGTGGCAGTGGCTTACCAGAGATTCTAACTGGTGTCTGTCTCAGGCAGAGAACCCATGGCTCTCTGGCTCTACTCTTCTTCCTCCCAGCATTCAGTTCTGTTTTCTCCACCTACCCAAGTTCTGCCCTATCAACTAGGCCAAGGCAGTTTCTTTATTCATTAACCAAAGAAAGCAACACACAGACAGAAGAAACTCCTGCACCATATATGTTTGCACCATATGTGTGTATGGACTGGAGTGAAGGCTCAGCAGTTAAGAGCACCATTTGTTCTTCCAGAGGATCTGGATTCAATCCCCAGCACCCACAAGATGACTCACAAATCATTTCTTCCAGTTCCAGGGGATCCAATGCCCTCTCCACACAGGATGCACAGACACACATGCAGGCAAAACACCCATACTTGTGAAAATAAGTACTTTTTAAAAAATTAAACTGGTAGTTAAGTACCCTTTTAGGAACTCAACAACAAATCATTTAAAAAAAATTGTCTTTGAGGTTAAGAAAGTAAAGAACAGAACAGCATTGTGGAGTCAGAGACCTATCAGAGAGTGTGGACAGCGGTCTGGCTGCGAAACCGCTGGGCACGTCTCCTGGCTTCAGCAGGCATCATCTTGAGAGCCTGTGCTGACTAGTTTTCTATCAACTGGACACGAGCTACAGTCACCGTTGAGAAAGTGCCCCCATAAGATCTGCGTGCAGGCGAGCAGGTGAGGAATTTTCCCTCCGTGATGGAGTGTGAACCGAGACTTGTAAGCTGAAATAAACCTTTTCCTCCCTACGTTGCTTTTAGTCATGACAGACTATTCCTCAAGCACAAGACAGGGTCTTTCCTCCAGCTTCACACGGAAGTGAAGCTTCTCTGATGCCAGAATCAGCCTCTACTATGGCAACAGATGCCTTTCAGACACCAGCCTCCCCCTAAGGAGGACCCAGATGGGAGAGAACAAGAGAATTAGAAGAAAAGGCTGCTCTCCATGGGTGCCGAGCCTGACCAGCAAAGCAATCCTGTTCTGACTGGATCCTAATATCACAGGCACTCAATGATTCGCTAGAAACAATCTCTCTCTCTCTCTCTCTCTCTCTCTCTCTCTCTCTCTCTCTCTCTCTCACACACACACACACACACACACACACACACACACACTTAAAAACAATGGAATTGGGGCTGGATAGATGGCTCAGGGTTTAAAAGAACTTACAGCTCTTGCAGAGGACTCTGGTTTGTTTCCCAGCACCCTCAGAGCCCCTCTCAACTGCCCCTAACTCCAGTTCCAAGGATTCAATTCTTTCTTCTGATCTCCATAGTGTATGTACACATACAGACACATAAAGGAAAATGAATAACATTAAAAGAACTCAGAAATGAAGACCTTTTTTTTCGAGACCAGATTTCAACCTGTCCTGGAACTAGCTCTTTTTTTTTTTTTTTCTTTTTGGTTTTTCAAGACAGGGTTTCTTTGTAGTTTTAGAGTCTGTCCTGGAACTAGCTCTGAAGACCAGGTTGGCCCCAAACTTACAGAGATCCGCCTGACTCTGCCTCCCCAAGTGCTGGGATTAAAGGCATGTGCCACTACTGCCTGGCTCAGAAATGAAGACTTTACAAATTAATTCTTTTTTTTTTCAAGACAGGGTTTCTCTGCAGTTTTGTGGCCTGTTCTAGAACTTTTTTTTTAAAAAGTAAATGGAATACCATCCTCTTAGGAAATACCAGCTTTCCTAAGAGGCTCAAACGAGATCCCTAGGGGGAAGCAAGCATCAGTCTCCCCAGCTGTGGGTGCTGTGAGCTACAGCTGAGAAACAAAATCACTGGTGCCCCGGTAGCCGCAATGTTGTCGGTGTCACCACTTCTGACTGAATTTAAGGCCTGCTCCACAAGACCGAATTCACGCCTGGCACCACTAGCAGCGTCAAGGACCCATGGTTAGGAAGCTCATGGTCCCCAGGAGAATTGAAATGATTCCTATGTTATCCCTATAGACGAGTGCATTACTCAATCCCCATAAGAGAAGCTGCTTTTTGCAGGAGATGGTTATTAACAGAGACCCAAAACTAGTCAATTTGCAGGCTGAGCACTAAATGGGACATGTACATCAAACCCCCTTCTCCAAGACTCAAGGGTTGTCATGGAAGAGGAGGCAAGAGGATTAGAGGAGCCAGAGGCAATGGATGGCTACAGCAACACGGTGAATCCAACAAGGTAGTTGCACACATGAACCCATAGTGGGTTCTCCACAAGATCAAGCCAGACGAAATCCCAGCCTGGAGGAGGTCAGGAAGCTCCACCCTTAGCTAAAGGCAATCTGCAAATGGCTGCTGGGAGAAGGACAGTAGGTAATTTGGGGGGATGCAGCCGTTGAGAGGTTCCAGTGGACGATCCTACACTCATGCACATACTGGCAACACTAAGTGGGCTAAGTGTTTATGTATGGGGTGCTTCACCTGTTTGGGCATCTTTGCGCCACTTGAGTGCCAGATGCTCACAGAAATCAGAAACATCAGCTGCCGTAGATCTGGAGGATCGTTGTGAATTGGCATGTGGGTGCTGGGAGTCAAACTCAGGTCCTACAGAAGAGCAGTCAGTGCTCTCAACTGCCGAGCCATCTCTCCAGCCCTCTGACTCAATGGTTTTTTTAAAATTTTTTTTAAAACTTATTCATTATGCATACAATGTTCTGCTAACATGTACACACCAGAAGAGGGTACCAGATCTCGTTATAGATGGTTGTGAGCCACTGTGTGGTTGCTGGGTATTGAACTCAAGACCTCTCTGGAAGAGCAGCCAATGATCTTAACCTGTGAGTCATCTCCCCAGCCCTACTCAATGGTTTTAAAAGAGAATTTACACAGTACTTGAAATCTAGAGGGAACAGTGTATCAGGGTGACAGAGAAGGGATTTGAGGGAGGGATGGGAAGTGGGCTTGATCAAAATACATTGCATGCATGTTTGAAACTCTCAAAAAATATAAAAATACAAAAAATGACAAAAAAGGGCTAAGGTTGAGAATCATTTTAAAATTCTGCACCTACTCTGCTGGGCCGTGTCACACGCCTTTAATCCCACACTGGGGAAGCAAGCACAGGCAGATGGATCCCTGTGGGTTCCAGGCAAGCCAAAAATACAAGGTGAGATCTCACATCAAAAAATAATGAAAATATGTCATTACAATCATCAATGACGCCAGGTGGTGGTGGTGCATGCCTTTAATCTCAGCACGGGGGGGGGGGGTGGCAGAGGCAGGTGAATTCCTGTGAGTTCGAGGCCAGCCTGGTCTACAAGAGCTAGTGCCAGGACAGCTAGGACTGTTACACAGGGAAACCCTGCCTCGCAGAAACAAAAACAAAACAAAACAAAATCATCAATGCAGCAGAATATACATGCCACAGCACTTATGTTGAGGCTGGAGGCAATTTGAGGGAACCAATTTTTCCTTCTACAATGTCTTAATCATACTAAACTAAAAATTAAACGTGGTCTGAGAACAGGGCTCAGCGGGTGATGGTGCTTGCTGTCAAGACTGAGACCTGAGTCTGATCCCCAGGTACCTCCCACGTGATGAAAGAAATAGAGCCGACTCTTGCATGTTGTCATTTGAACACACAGGCGCACGCACGTACACACACACACAGACACACACACAGACACACACACACAAAAGAGACAGAGAATTTGGGGCTTAATTTACAAACAGCTAAAGTGCGAACCAGAGTGGCCACTAGGTGGCAGCACCGAACTCTAGAGTCGAATTTGTAGCGGTGTTTGGTTTTGACAATGTCTGCATGCTTGTCCTTTTTCTACCTGTGGAATCCTTCTTAGAATGTCTATTTCCTGATGAATGCTTTACCTTCGAGTCTTCCTAAAGACTACTTCAGAATATTTTATTTTTTTTGTTTTGTTTTGTTTGTTTATTATTTTGATTTTTGAGACAAGGTTTCTCTGTAGTTTTTGGTACCTGTCCTGGAACTAGCTCTTGTAGACCAGGCTGGCCTCGAACTCACAGAGATCCGCCTGTCTCTGCCTCCCGAGTGCTGGGATTAAAGGCGTGCGCCACCACCGCCCGGCACTTCAGAATATTTTAATGTTCAAACTATAAAATGAATCATCCACAATTACAGAAAAATCTTGAGTTGCTCTAAATGTTTTGTTTATTTATTTATTTAGCTTTTAGGAGGGGAGAAGTGGGTTTTGAGAAGACAGGATTTCTCTGTAGCTTTGGAGCTTGTCCTGGAACTCGTTCTGTAGACCAGGCTGGCATCAAACTTATAAAGATCCACCTGCCTCTGCCTCCCGAATGCTGAGATTAAAGGCACGCACCACCAGCGCCTGGCAAAGTTATTTTTTTAATAAAAAATAATTTGTGCCTAGGTTTGGGCCCCAGCATCACAGAAAAAGATGAAGACGTGGTAATACATATGTCTCTAGTATAACACAAATAACTTACACAGAGGCAAGACTACGAATTCGAAATATTTAGACATAGTGGAGAAAGTGTCCCAGAAGACTGTAACAGCCTTCGTGGGATGCAAAAATACTCATGATCTGTCTCAGATCAAAGCTCAAATCCTGCTCAGCCAGCGACACTTTCTTACTTATCTTTGTTCGTCAGGACACCCAAAGGTTCGTGCTGATAAAGAGGTTCAATTTTGCCTCCAAGTTATAAGTGTTTAGTTCACACAGCCCTGTCAGTCTGGATGTCCTGTCTTATGCCTCTACTTGTAGATATTTATTTACGCTATGTAGATGTGTTATTGCCAAGGCACCTTCTGATTGGTTTAATAAAGAACTGAATAGCCAATAGCTAGACAGGAAGGGGTTGGGTGGGACTTTAGGGGAGAGAAGGGGCACTGGGAAGAAGAAAGGTGGACTTCCAGTCAGCTCACAGAAAGCAGGATGGGCAGGATGGAGAGATGAGCTATCGAGCTGCTACATAACTGAACGTAGATTTAAAAATATGGGCTAATTTAAAAGAACTATTTAGGAACAAACCTAAGCTAAGGTGAGCTTTCATAATTAATAATAAGTCTCCATGCTGTTATTTGTGAGCTGGTGGCCCAAAGAAAAATCCATCTATATCTACCTGGTGTGAGTATTCCCAGGAACACATATTTACTACCAGATCTGTGTAATAAGGATGAGCACAGGTGTGTGTATGCCGGCCTTGTGACCTTGTGTGGGGATAGTCAGAGCTCATACTCCCCATCGAAGGATAAAACCAGACACCTCCCAGATTTTAGGAAGGTGGAAGAGGTGGCCAGGTTCCTGCCAGGGTCTCGGGCACCTAGCCCAGAAAGCAGTGCTGCTGGAGGAGATGATACAGGTCTACAGAACAGATCAGGTCTTAGGAAGTCAAGTGTGCAGCATTGGGGAAGTTCTGAGCCTTGCACAGCAACTTGGCTGGTTACAGGCCCCAAGAATGTGTATCTCAAACAAGGTCCCGAGTGGAGGCCATCAGTGTCTGAGGACACTTTATGATACAGTTCTTCCTTACATACATCACTGTTCTGAATTTCTGCTCACAAGATCCCGAACCCCTAGCACCTTCCCAACCCAAGGTATTCTCCAGACCCTGAACAACCTCTCAGGAACACTTCTGTCTCCGTTCATCTCTGTCCCCCATACAGATCTCCGTCCACTTCAGGGTCTGTTCAATAGATTGCTGTCAAATGAAGTTATTGCATTGGGAGAGATCAAAACTATACCTGCCTGTAATCCCGGTGCTGAGGGGAGAAGGAGGAGAATCCCAGGGGCTTGTTGTTGCCATTCCAGGTTCAGAGAGAGATCTTGTCTCAAGGGACTAAGGTTGAGAGTGACAGAACACCTGTGGTAACCCACATGTGACTCGGTTTCCATCTGGAGTCAATTCTGACTTAAAAGTCATTTGAGTTCAAACTTGCCTGCTCTGCCTGCATCTTTGAGGGCCGTGAGAAAGTTCTGATTAAGCCCACGGGAAAGAGCATTTTGCCCACGGGGGGCTGGGGGAAAGAACACACTATCTAACAGAAAAAATACTGCTGATGCTAACCCCTGGGAACACTGAGATAGAATTTGAAACTGCTTACTCAGGGACAAGATGGTCTTGTGGTTAGACACTGACTTACTGCCTATGCTGCGCTTTTTTCTGCTTTTGTACACATGCAGGCTCTGAAATAAACTCGGGGCTTTAAAGAGTAAGCTGGCAGTCCCCCGCATCTATCCTATGGTTTCCATCCCAGTTTCTTTCAGTCTGTCATTTCCTTAATCCCGATGCCCCTGCTCAGATACCCCCAGCTGACTTTGTTGGAGCAGGCTCTAGCAGACACCCACACAAGTGAGCATACACACATACTCATACACAATAGCAGTCTTCTGAGATTCAAGGATATGTAACTATAAGCCCTCATTTACTGTTGTTTTTTTTAAAAAAAAAAAAAAAAGAAAAGAAAGTCAGTTAAGGAGATGGGAGAGGCGAGCCACAGTGCTCATAACACAGACGTGATGCCAGCAGAGGTCCAGAGTCCAGTGCATGCTGGGAAGTTCCCAGTCTGTCCCTGTTCCCAAGGGGTCACTCCTTACCATTTCACACCTCCTTCCCCACAGGCAGCAAAGCATGTGCAGATTTGTAGACTTTGAAATTGCAGTACCTTTCCCTATTTACCCTTGCTGGTGGCACCCTGTGGCAGTGGATGGTCACTTAGCGACTGTGGTAAAGGCAGAACTAGCCAACTTGGAGCTAGGGAACAAACCCTGACCTAGAGGTAAGCTCATGACCCATGAAGGGTGGGATGGCAGAGGCTGGGTGCCTGCTCTCTGCAGGGCTGTCTCCCTTAAAAACAGAGGGGCCCGAAGGTGCATAGACCCTCATTTATCTTAACTCTAGTTTGGCAGGACATGGCACCAGTCAGTTCCTAGGAGGCCCATGCCAGCCCTGGCCTGGTATTAGCCCTGGCTCAAACACCTCTCTGCAATAACCCCTCTTGCCCCCAGGAGGACCTTTCTCTAGCCATGAGAAAAAAGGCAACGTCTGAGCTGATCCAGAGTCCAGTCTCCAGAGCATGCCTCTGAATACTGTTCTTGACTTCAGTTGAGCACAGAGGACTCCGATGTGTCTGTCTTCTTCCACGTGACTGTTCTTGTCCTCATGCCCCCACCCACTCCAAGTACTGGAATGGCAGGGCATGTGCCACCGTACCCAGCCCATGGTGCTAGATATCAAGCCCAGGGCTTCAAGCCCACTAGACAAGTACTCTATCAAATGAGGTACATCTCAGACCTCATTTTCTTTTAAGGTATTTACTGGGAATGTTGGTGAATGTCTTTAATCCCAGCACGCAAGAGGTAGAAGCCGACAGATCTGTCAGTCCAACTGCAGCTTGGTTGGCTCAGTTTATTCTAGGACAGAACTACATAGCAATATAATTTTAATTATGCACATGCCTGTGTCTTTGTGGGGGTATGTGCACAAGTGCAGGTGCTCTTGGAGATTAGAGGCATCAGATGCCCACGGAGTTGAAGTCACAGGTGGTTGTAAGCCATACAATGTGGATCAGGCCCTGTACATGCTCAATCTCAGAGCCAGCTCCCCAGTTCCCATCTCCCTCCGGAGCCCCCTCAGGTATTTCTTAAATGCTGAGTTCCTTCCAATGGATTTTCGGGAAAAAGTCTGCTTCCTACTTTCGAGTGCTGGGGAGTGAAGACAAGACCTTGTATATGCCACTCAAAAATTCTCCCACTGAGCTCCAGTGCCTGCCATTGCCTTGACTGATTTATACATACATACATACATACATAGCCAGGGCTCAACTTTCTGACTCATAAGACTCCAGGTTCTTCTGAAAACGTTGTAAAGGAAGAGCAACTAAGGAATTTTTATCTGGGGAAACATTTTATTACAAAGATATTTTTGGTGAGCTGGAAACAGCTTAGCAGAGAAAAAGCACTGGCTGCCCTTCCAGAGGACTAGGGTTCAATTCCCAGTCCCTACACGTGGCTTACAACCATCTGTAACCCCAGTTTCAAGGGATTGTATGACTTCTTCTGGTCTCTGCAAGCACCAGGCAGATATGAGGTGCACAGACATACATGTAGCAAAGAAAAAATATTCAGTTAAAAAAATGTTTAAAAAGAAAAACGTTCAGTGCTCACAAGTACCCGTAGCTCCAGCTCCAGAACCCACCACCCTTTACTGGCCTCCACCAGTGCACACACACCAGTCTTAAATACATGTGTGTGTCAGTGGCACACGCCCTTAATCCTAGCACTTAAGAGGCAGAGGAAGGCAGATCTGTGAGTTACAGGACAGGCTCCAAAGTTACACAAAAACCCTGTCTTGAAAAAAGCAATAATAACAAAACATGTACACATGTACATGCTTTTGTGTATGTGTGTGTTTTCATTCTTAGTATGAAACAACATAAAGAGCCAGGAACATCTCACCTTACGAGTTTTTTTTTTTTTTTAAGGAAACAGGTGGGGGCTGGAGAGATGGCTCAGAGGTTACAAGCACTGGCTGCTCTTCCAGAAGTCCTGAGTTCAGTTCCCAGCAACCACATGGTGGCTCACAGCTATCTGTAATGAGATCTGGTGCCCTCTTCTGGCCTGCAGGCATACATGGAGTATACATTATGTTGTATACATCATAAATAAATAAATCTTTAAAAAAAAAAAAAGGAAACAGGTAGGTGAACTACTTCAGTGGCAAACGTGTTTGCCGCCATACCTAACAACATCAGCTCTATTCCCAGAGTCTGCCTGGTGGGTAGAGAGTACCCACTCTTGAAAGTTGCTCTCTTATCTCCACACACATACTACAGTGCATGTACACATGTGCAAACACACACATTTACATTTTTTCATGTATTTATTATACCCCATTACAGATGATTGTGAGCCACCATGTAGTTGCTGGGAATTAAACTCAGGACCTTTGAAAGATCAGGCAATGCTCTTAACCTCTGAGCCATCTCTCCAGCCTTACATTTACATTTTTTAAAAAAGATTTATTTATTATGTACACAGTGGTCTGCCTGTGTCTATGCCTGGACACCAGAAGAGGGCATGAGATCTCATTACAAGTGGTTGTGAGCCACCATGTGGTTGCTGGGAATTGAACTCAGGACCTCTGGAAGGGCAATCAGTGCTCTTAACCTTTGAGCCATCTCTCCAGTCCCATGTTTACATTTTTAAAAAGAGGCGGGGTACTGTCCTGGCCTGTTTTTTTCTTGCAGTGATGAAACGTTCCGAGCAAAAACATTTTGGGAATGAAAGGATTTAATTCTGCTTACAGGTCACGATCCATTATCAAGGGAAGTGAAAGCTGGAAGTCGAGCAGGAACCTGGAGTTCGGGAGGAATGCTTACTAGACTGCATAGGGACCAACCTCAACAAAAATACCTCTCGCCAGGGTACAGGCGCAGGGATTTAGAAAGGCATGCGTCACCACCGCCCAGCTATTTTTTTTGTTTTGTTTTGTTTTTTTGAGACAGAGTTTCTCTGTAGCTGTGGAGCCTGTCCTGGAACTAGCTCTTGTAGACCAGGTTGGCCTTGAGCTCAGAGAGATCCACCTGCCTCTGCCTCCTGGGATTAAAGGTGTGTGCCACCACCACCTGGTGGTTTTATTTCTTTTTATTTTGTTTTCCTCTTTTCTTCTTTTGGTTTTTCTGTCCAACCCTGGCTGTCCTGGAACTTGCTCTGTAGACCAGGCTGGTCTCAAACTCACAGAGATTCACCTGCTTCTGCCTCTGGAGTGCTGGGATTAAAAGGTATGCACCACCATTGAGTAGCTCCTTTTTGGTTTTATTATGACCCTAGCCAGTCTGGAACTTGCTATGTAGACTAGGCTGGCTTTGAATTTACAGTAATCCTCTTGAGTGCTTTGATTACAGACCTCTGACACTATGCGTAGTCCCCTTTATTCTCCACACTATTATATCATATAAGTGCTAATTTCAATCTTATTTCACAGATAAGAAACTAAACTCAGCCGGGCAGTGGTGGTGCACAACTTTAATCCCAGCACTCGGGGAGGCAGAACTCTGTGAGTTCAAGGTCAGCCTGGTCTACAAGAACTAGTTCCAGGACAGGGTGGAAAGCTACAGAGAAACCCTGTCTCGAAAAAGAAAACAAAGAAAGAAAGAAAGGAAGGAAGGAAGGAAGGAAGGAAGGAAGGAAGGAAGGAAGGAAGGAAGGAACTAAATTCAATGTATTTTACAAATAGAAAAACAAATACTTATATCTAGGGCCTGGTGTTTTAGGTCTATAATCCCAGTTACTTGGAAGGCTGAGGAGCAGGGATCTTAATTTGAGTTATGTAGATCCTGTATCAAAAAGTAAACAAGGATGAACATGGTGAGCAAAAGCCTTTGATCCCAGCATTCCCAGAGGCAGGTGGTTCTCGGAGTTCCAGGCCGGCCATGTTTACAAAATGTGACACTGTCTCAAAAGCAAAGAAAAACTAAACAAGGTTCTTGGGGAAAGAGAGACAGGTTTAACTTCATAAGGCTCTTCCTTAGCATATTGGCGTTCACCCAATAGCACCGAAATAACCAAATAAATGTGCCCTTCAGTACACATAGATATTAGTGGTTGTTGCCACCCTGATCAGCATTCATTTTTAAAAATATCTGAAATGACCAAGAGTCACCTGCAGCCAAGGCCACATGGCAGGAAAGAAAACGCCTGACTTGCACCTGTGCATTGCTGCAAGCGCACTCACACACAAAAAAATATTTTAAACATAAAACTATAAAGTTTAAGGAGAGATCTATGCCATTAGGGAGACATTACATATTTAAACAGGAGTTGAGAGGAAGGGCATCAAGTTGCCAGGTTATCAGTGTTCCTCTGCTTCCCTATCCAGGAACACTCTCAGGGCAAACTAGCAGGCTTTCTGTGGAGTGGTCATAACTACAGAAAGGGATTCCAACAAAATACCGCAGAAATCTGACGCCAGTACGTCCTCTCTAGCCCCGCCAGGCGACTCAAGCCTGTAATTCCAGGAAGCGGGCGACAGAAGCAGGATCAGAATCATCCTCGGCTACAAAGCCAATTTAAGACTAGCTTTCACTACACGAAACCGTGCCTTAAAGAAAAAAAGGCCAGATTTAGTGGCACACGCCTTCAGTTGCAGCTTTAACATCCTTAAATCATCGCTTAAGTTTGAGTCGTCAACCGAGGAACCGATTACCAAGCGGAAAGGGCGGAGCTCCGTCTCTGCCACGTAAGGGAGAAGGAGAGAAGCCGCTGCACTGTGGCAGTCAGCCGGTCGCCTCACTTCTTCTGCTCCCGCAGCATACTCTAACCTGCCGAGGAGTCTTTCTAGAAACCTGTTACATCTGACTTCAAAATGCATTTGTACGGTGCTGCCAAATTATGTTCCGTGGCAGAAGAAACGGCGGTACTGCAAGTTACCTCACCCAGCCCCTCCCACTATCCGGTGCCGCCGTCTACGGGCAGCAGTGAATCATGGGAATCCCCGCCTTGCTCTCCGGGTATTTCCGGTTCCGGCGGAGGCCGCTCTTTCTTTTCCTCCGCGGGGTCGCCGTGGCTGCCGCTGTGGTGCCTGGCTCCCTGAGCTATCCAGTGCCATCCTTGTCGCTCCGGCGACACTCGCATCAGCCGCAGCCATGACCGAGCAGATGACCCTTCGTGGGACCCTCAAAGGCCATAACGGCTGGGTAACCCAGATCGCCACCACTCCGCAGTTCCCGGACATGATCCTGTCTGCGTCTCGAGGTACGGGCTGCATGCCGGGCGGAGCACTGGTAGTTCAGGGGACTGCGAGTCTCCTGGCTTTGCAAGTGGCGCGCGCGCGGGCTGGCTGGCTTGGTCCACTCCCCACGCAGGTATGAGTTGGGGCGTGCGGACTCGAACCTGTGCCCCAGGGCGACCACTGCACATGTACGGAAACCGAGACGTGTCACGTAACTCTCCGAAGAATTGGTAACTTTAGGTCTCTCGCTTGTCTTCTGAAGATGTAGTTAAGGGGGCACAAGCCTGGTGGAGCAATGATGACCCCAACATGCCATCTGAGTTAACTTTGCTGAAATCCAGAGGCTGTTTCTGAGCCGCCGCCGCTTGGCCCTGATCCCTGTGAGCAGTGGGAACTGGGGCTGCCTTGTTCCCCAGGCCTCCAGTCTTGCCCTACTTCCCCTAGGTTTCCTTCCCTTGTAACGCTTTTTTTCCCATGATTTTCTTATATCGTGTTTTGTCCTCCCACATCTCCCTAACCACCCAAAATTTATGTTTATTCTCTCTAATAATGTAAAGCTTATCCGACTAGGGCTGTATCTGCTCCATAGCTACCGCATTCTCTCAACCTTTGAAAGGCACAGAAGGTGGTTCTGCTTATCCCACACCTAAGTGATTGTGCTTCAGTTAGAGAAGACTAGTTAGTTAACTCTTAAAGGAGATTAGGTAGGGTTTGTTTCCCAGAACCCACAAGGTGACTGCAGACTAGTTAAGGGGGAACTGACATCCTCTTGTAAGAATTCCATAGGCATACGTGTAGGTGAAACATTCAGTGCCCAATTATGTAATTTGGGGGGGATTAAATTTAAGTTTCAAGCCCAGGACGTTGTGGTGCCCATAGTCTCAGAGTGCGTTTTTAAATTCTGGAGTAACAAGCCACTCTTCTAACTTCAGTTCCCACCGGATGTAAGTAGCCTGTCGGGCTTCATGGATTTCTTTACCAATCTTTTCAGACAAGACCATCATCATGTGGAAGCTGACCAGGGACGAGACCAACTACGGCATTCCACAGCGTGCTCTACGAGGTCACTCCCACTTTGTTAGTGACGTTGTTATCTCCTCTGATGGCCAGTTTGCCCTCTCAGGCTCCTGGGATGGAACACTGCGCCTCTGGGATCTCACAACGCAAGTAGCTGCTTTGGGACATTGGGTGGGGAGGGGAGCTGGGCAAAGTAGAGGTAGATTCCCTAGGATGTGGTCTTCCTTTGAAAATTGATCCTTTTGTGGATGAGATAAGATGGAGTTGCTGAGGGCTGGACGAGTCTAGTTGAGCATTTTTTTACCAGGTACAGCAGGAAGTTAAAAATGTTTCATCTGGCAGGTGTGATAGAGGATCCTAGTGATGACATGAAGACATTGTCAACCAATCCCCACACGGGAATGAGGACATGTCCTGCAATTCTGAATGGGTTCTCTGGCACATACCAGACATAGGCTAATAGGACGTGGGCCACATGTGATGTGAGCTGTGTGGCATGATAGAGCCTACTGGAGCAAAGATGGAGCCAAGAGAGGGGTCTGACTAAATGGGTAAAATTTGTCTGGAAAGTGACCAGGTTCTACCTCTTAGGGGCACCACCACGAGACGATTTGTAGGCCATACTAAGGATGTGCTGAGTGTTGCCTTCTCTTCCGACAACCGGCAGATTGTCTCTGGATCCCGAGACAAGACCATAAAATTATGGAATACTCTGGGTGTCTGCAAGTACACTGTCCAGGTAAAGTGGTAGAGGTCATACACCTAGGAGTTCAAGATTGGCTCCCACCCACCCCTTGGGGCATGGTGCTGTGTTTGAGATGGGGTCATCACTATGTATTCCTGGTTAGCGTAGAACTCAGATCTGCCTGCTGGGTGCTGGAATTAAGCTGTGCACCACCATCTGGCTGCAGATGTAATGATGCGTTGTCTTCGGTGGGATTTTGGTTGCTTTTTACTATTTCTATGCATGCTCACTCATTAGTGGCAAGGGACTCAGGAATTAATTTTTCTCCAGAGTCAACATGGAACCCCAAGCCAAGGCATTAATTGGACAGGGCTTTGCACATGAGCAAATAAGCCAGATGTGTCCAGTAACTTTCCTAAGGGTTGGGTGATCTTAAGTCTCTCACCTACCTCCTGGAGGTATATTTAAGTACTTAAAGGAGTTAATGTCAGGCGGAGCAGTGATGACCCCAACATGCCATCTGAGTTGCAGTGCTGAAATCCAGAGGCTGTTTCTGAGCTGCGCCTGGCCCTGAGCTCCATTAGGAGTGGGTAGACAAGCAGGCTTGACAAGTGTTGTGCTGTGTTATCTGAAGTAAAGGCTCGGGTTCTGAGGGAACGAGTGTGAGAATGCTGTTGCCTCCACCTCCTTTAGGGTGCTTATTTGTAGACAGAGAAAGACTACTTTCTCTTACCTTACTCCTGTGTCTTCTGTAGGATGAGAGTCATTCAGAATGGGTGTCTTGTGTCCGCTTCTCCCCTAATAGCAGCAACCCTATCATCGTCTCCTGTGGATGGGACAAGCTGGTCAAGGTGAGCAGCAAGAAGGGCATGGCTGTTAGAAATCCAGACTCTGTCCCCATTCCTCTCATTTAGCAGTGCGCTCCAGTTTGGAATGGTTTGCGGATTACCTTGACTTTGGCTCGGCTCTTTAATGGTTTATCTTATATTTTGAGGCCAGTTCTCACTCGTGTACCATCCAAGCAGGCCTCAAATTAGCACTCTGTCTCAGCCACCCAGGTGTTGGGATTACATAGGTTTGCGTGAGAAGCCTGTTCAGAGATACCTTTAAAGAAGGTGTTGTGTATTTCTTATTGATGGTAGACCTTAATCCCGGTCACCCTATGGACCCGTTTTTCCTAGGTATGGAATTTGGCTAACTGCAAGCTGAAAACCAACCACATTGGCCACACTGGCTACCTGAATACAGTGACAGTCTCTCCAGATGGATCTCTCTGTGCTTCTGGAGGCAAGGTATTTGGGGCCTCATTTCCTTTATGGAGAGTGCTTTTATCTGATAACATGCACCGGTTAAAAGATTAGCTAGACTGCAGGAATATTTCTAAGCATTAGCTTAAAATCTGTAGAAAGGCATACCAAAAAAGTTTTCCCTCAAAAAGTAAATTGGTATGGGTATTGTGCATTAGAGAAGAAGGCTTGAGGGCATGAACACATGCTTCAGTCACTAGGTTTCTTTGTCCTAACTCACCTTTTCTCTCTGTTCAGGATGGCCAAGCCATGCTGTGGGATCTGAATGAAGGCAAACACCTTTACACACTGGATGGTGGGGACATCATCAATGCCTTGTGTTTCAGCCCCAACCGCTACTGGCTATGTGCTGCCACTGGCCCCAGTATCAAGATTTGGGTAAGTGTGGTCTGTTGTGAAGCACATTGATTTCACTGCTATAGGCCAAGCTTTTCTTGGTAGGTTCTATTAAGCGAGGTCAGGATTTTCTTTTTCTTGACAATTTGCTTGCTGACTTTTGCCTAAGAGAATATACATAGGGAATGCCTATGTGCAGCAGTTGCTTGAATGTAATAATTGCCATTTGGGGCCAAAAAGACTACCTTGTGACAGGCTGTTCTGTCAGAATACATGGCATCTACCTACGAGTACTTAAATGCAGTACAAGAGCCCCAAATTCAATCCCTAGAACCATTTGTAGAAAAGTCCTTCCTTGCTCTGTCAGTCAGTATTTAGTAATCTCTGTTAAAGGAGTTTAGACAGCTAAAAAGACTGGGGTGATTACTATGTGAGCTAGACTGTTTATATATTTTGGACAGTGCCTAGCCAAGGCCTCATTCTGTAGCCATTACTCTGGGGTGGTATTAGAGATTGAACCTGGGGCCTTGCACATGCTAGGCAAGTACTCTACCAAAGGGTAACCCCAACCTTTCTGCTTAAGTTTGGGGGGGGGCTTATTGTACAATCAGATCTTCTCAGCCCTATAATCCTACCTTGGCCTCCTAAGTACCATTGAGCTCTGAGATGATTGGGAGTTGTTAATGTTTCATACATCCTTTAAAGAAAAATACAATCTTAGAAATCTGAACTATGTAAGCAGACTCTTACTGTCTATGCGTTACTGTGTGGGTGGGTGCAGGGTCTGTTCATAACCAGGCCAACTGCTTCCTTCAGTTTATTTAAGGCATTTAACTTGTGCCACCTTGCCAGCTCCATAGAAGGAAATGTAGCATGATCAGCACAATATAAGTCCATGGCATAATCAGCTGTATTATGGGCATCCTTACCTAGTTTTGGTCTTTTCCCAGGACTTGGAGGGCAAGATCATTGTAGATGAGCTGAAGCAAGAAGTTATCAGCACCAGCAGCAAAGCAGAGCCACCCCAGTGCACCTCCCTGGCATGGTCTGCTGATGGCCAGGTAAGAACTTATAAGAGTAATTATGAATGATAGACTAGTAGAAAATTATTTTCATCTGGGGAAAGATAAAAGTTATCAACCTTTAATCTCTTCCTATGGGAATATATGCTCAGCATGCCATTCATCATGGCTGGGTTGGCATGACCCTATTGTTCTCTTTTACAGACCCTGTTTGCTGGCTACACAGACAACCTGGTCCGAGTGTGGCAAGTGACCATTGGCACCCGCTAAAGGTTCATATCAAGAGTATTAGAAATAAAGCTGACCTTTCTGAGACTGGTCTCAGCCATCTTTTTTTCTATCTGCCTGGTGAGCAAGACCCTAATTTGTAGTGGTGGCTGTGCACATTGTGTCTCATCCCCAACTAGGCAGAGTTGCCTTTAATCAATAGGTGCTCTGTACCATCATTGAATTGTACGCTACAACAATCCATGCCATTCCACCACTTATGGTGCAGTTCAGCTCAGAAGTACTAGTTTCATCTCAGTCTATAGATTTGGAGGGGGGGAAGTGATAAGCAGCTCTGGGGCTGGCTGTCTGTGGAAAGCACTTTTGGTAGCATGCAGGCTGCTTCTAATGAATTAAAGACTCCACAACAGCAGCAAATAAAGACTTTATTTTCTGCAACACGACCCACCTTTCCCCCAAGAACATGACTTGACCTCAGCCAAAGCAGAGGACCAAAGCTGTTAAGTGACAGAAGGCAAGGGGTTACTAGAAAAATAGATTATACTCAAGACTCTCCCAAGGATCCAGACCCCTGTCCCAAGCTCCCCAACAGGGCTTACCAAGTGGAGCTAAAAGGTATGGAAAGGCCAGAAACTGATGCTCAGTGAGGGGAAATAATCCTGGCAGTGAAGACCTGGAGGGGTAGGTGTGGGGCATGGCTCCTAAATTAGGAGACTGAGAGGAAATAATTTATTGGGTAATATGATGGTGTGCGGTGTCAAGTTGACTATTCCAGACAGATCTCACTGAAGCTAAATTCTGGCCATTCTATGGAGGTAGAAATTGGGGGTGGAAAGCTTAAAGAGTTCCTACTTCCCCAAGAAAAAGTAGACTTTACACAGCTCTACCCTTTTATCAGCCTGCCTCCCCACAAAAGCTTCCCAATCCCTTAGCTGAAGCTTGCACCAAAACGTGGAATTGGAATGGATGGGTCTTGCCCAAACCCTCCAGCCTCAGAAATTACTACAAGAGTTGAAGAGTAGATGTGGAAGAGGGAAGTTAAAAAATGAAGTTATCTCTGCTCATTCCCCTACTCAAATTGGGACCCAGAGCTGGACTGAGCTAGGCAGACAGGGAGGGAAGATCAGGCAGCTGTTCTCATGATCAGGGACCCATGCAGACTTGTCAGATAAAGTAGGTAAAACAGTTGGAGGGAGGGAGTCCAGGAAGTTGTTTAGGCTCCTAGAGCGATAAGCAGCCTGGTTCAAGGGGGAGCAGGAAGCAACTCAGTAAGAAACAGTGGGAGGAGCCTGAGCTCACAAACATAGTGAGTGGGCAAACATCCACCACCACCCGCCCCTCCAGTGACTGGAGGGGCCCCTGCGGGTGGTAGGCCAATCAAGGGCAGAGCTTGATGCGGGTGCCCTTGGAAAGCACCCTGAAGAAAGGGAAGACACGCTCGCCAAGGAAGGCAGCTGAGAAGGTATGTACGTGGGCTAGTGTATCTGCATTGTAGAATCCCAGGCGCCCAGCCTCATAGTCCAGATACACGCCAAAGCGCCGTGGTTTCTCACATGGGCTCAGCAGTGTCTGCTCTGTTGAGCTCTGTGCCTGGTATCGTTTGCCGTGGGTGCCCACACACCATACTTCCCGCTGGAGCAGGAGCTGCTGAGGCAGGTGGAGCCGGCGGCGGCGATGGTGATGGCGTGAGGAGCCGGCATCCCCACTGCTAACAGATGACCCCCCAGAGCTCACTTTTTCTTTATGATGGGTTGATTCACGGGCAGCACCCACTGCCCAGCCTCGCCGCCCACCCACCTCTACCTCCCAGTAGTGCCGGCCAGAGCGGAAGCCCTGGGCCCCTAGTACACAGCAGTCAGTTGAGAAGCGCTTGGAATGTTCAGGGACCTCCTGCCGACGTTCTGCCAGGCGGACCCCACGACGATCAGGGGACAACATAAGGGCTGGGTGAGCTGTGTCAGGGTCCAGCGTCAGGTCAACTTGGAAAAAGCAAAGACAAATATAGCAGAACTAAAACACCTTATCCTCACAGATGTGTCACTGTTGCCATCCTTTCCACCTCTGTCCTCCCCCCTCCAATCCCATCCTGGAGCCTTTCACCTTAATTCTCCTACCACCTGTCAGCCTTCCCCTGTTCCTTTTTTTTTTTTTTTTTGTCCGCCCCACCTACCCAAAACAGCTGGGCCACCATAGAAGCAACTCTTGACTTGGACCCTCAGCGTAGCCAGTGTTCTACTCCATCCCAGTTCCCCAAACTTCCCTCAGGACCTCAACTCAGGACTGGAAAAAGGAAGGTTATTGACCTCCCTACCTCTTGCAGCCTGACAGAACATCCGGCTCATTTTCCTCACAATGGCGTCTGTCAGGAAGTCGTGACTATGGGGTTGGCATGGGTCAGGGGACCAAATCTCTGGGGGCTGCAACTGTATCTCTTCACACCTGGAGGAGGGGACCAGGTAGGGGGTGGGAACATGATATTCCCAGAGTAAAGAACAAAAGCTAAGGGGGAAGAAGTACAGGGTCTGAGAAGGAGAAACTTAGCTCCTGGGAAAGAGGGAGGGAGGGAAGGAGAAAGGAAGTCTCAAGAGAGGCGGGAATGGGAAGCCAAACACAACTGGGTACAAAGGGTAGAGTGGGAACACACCTATTGAAAGTCTCCTTGATGTCCTGGGAATGAAAGAGAAAGAAAGTGTCAGCTGCACAAGTTCGCTGCTCTCTCCCAGTCTCCAACTAAAGAAAGGTCCAAACTTTGACAGGAAGGGAGAAAGCAACACTTTTCAGGATCACAATCGTGAGTGCTCCTCAACCACCCTGCTACCCACAGACCTAACATATCTCATCCTGCTGTAAGCCCCAGTAACTTTCAGTCTGACCCAGCACTTTCTCAAACTATCACTCTGTCAGCTCTTGAGCCCCTATCTCTAACAACTGAATCTGCCTTCTTCAGATATGACTGGAACATATATCACATTCGATACGGTCACCAGCCTCAAAAAAGTCTCATCTTCAAATGAAAAGACTTAGGGTTCTTCCCAATGAGGAACAGACGGTTCTGGGCAGTGGTTGATGAGCACTGCCTAACAGGACAAAAAGGGAGCTGGGGAGTGTGGAGCATGGCAGAGGAAGGACAGTGCTCACTCACCTGCAGCAGCCGCAGGCCCCCCTGCTGGCTCCGTTCTTGGGCTTCAGCTAGCAGGCGGCTGAGCTGGGCAGCCTGCTCTTCAAGGCGGTGGGCTGCTGCTCCTGCACGTCCCAGTTGAGCTTCATGCATCTCTCGGAGGCGCCGCTCTAGTCCCGCCTGCTCTTCAGCCAGAAACCGTGTTAGGCGCCCAAACTCTGAGGCCACAGCTGCCAACTCTGATTTCATCTGGCTCTGGAAAGACAAAGGCAGGCATGGAGACATAGTTCAGTGGTTAAGAGCACTGCCTGCTTTTCCAGAGGTCCTCCGTTTGATTCCCAGCATCCACATGGCAGCTCACAACCATCTGCAGCCAGTTCTAGGAGATGCAATGTTCTCTTTTGACCTCTGTGGTCACCAATCATGCACAAGAATACATATGCATAGATGCAGGCAAAACACACATACACTAAAATAAATTTTAAAAATTAAAAATTGGAGAGATGCAATGGGAATGGAAGCCACCATTGAACATACAGAAAGGTAAATTTGCAGTTTTCTATCTGATGACTCTTAGTCTCAGGCAGAAGCCTCGTGATCCCTAACGCCAAGTCCTGGGAAAGAAAAGAGATGTTTCCTCACCCCATCTCAGTCTTTTATTTTTTTTAAGGATAAAACAATTACATTTTATTTATTATAAGGGGAAAACTCATGAAACAGGAAACAAAAAATCTAAGTACAGAAATGTCCCGTGGGAAAAGGTGCAGAGAGCGAGCGCCTGGAGGTGCACACATTTTACCCTGGGGCTCAGCGAAGCCACGCTCACTAAGAACCACCTCTTAAAGATGATTGGCTTAAAAGGTTCCCCATCATCTCCCCCTTTTGTCTAAACAAGCTGTCTTATTGTACCACTGTGATAGCCCAAACTGGCATAATGGTCCAAATTCACCAACTGCTTTCTGTGGAATGCTTATCTCTGTCCTGCCTAATTTACTTTACAGATGGAAGCTTGCTTACATGTTCCAAAGGAGCTTCTCTCCTCTCCATATCACTGTATCTCTCCATAGTATATGTGTTGGAGGTGCTGTTATAATGGAGATGGACTGGGGGAACATGTGTGGAGGTCAGAGGATAACTTATAAGAGTTGATTCTCTCTTCCCACCATGTGAGTCCCAGGGATCAAACTCAGGTTATCAAGTCATTTTGCCAGCGAAGCTGTTCTGGTTTTTAGACAGAGTCCTGCTTTGCAGCCCAGGCTGGCCTCAAAATCAAAATTCTCCCCTCCAGTTTGCCAGTTTAAAGATAAAAGCTCCATGCGCAGCTTTGTATTATCTTTTAAAATTCTCCATATGCTCTCAGAGAGGACCTGTGCATGCCTCTGTGCCACAGTGCCACCAGAAGCTGCCAGAGTGCCAACCACAGGTAGGTACTTGGTAATAATTTTTTGAAATTAGCAAATGTAAGAGAATTCAGCAAACAAGACTTGAAGCTGGACATGAGGGTTCATACCTATAATACTAATACTCTTGAGGCTGAAACAAATTAATTACTCACATTTGAGGCCAGCTTGGGCTTTAATGTAAAAGAATCTTGTCTCAAAACACAAAAGATATTACAAAATTAAGTCCTTACTCAGTAGCCACAGTTGCCATAGGAGAATAGCCACTCAAATCCTTTACAGACTCTTCTGTAAAGGTGCAAATAGAAAATACTATACACTTAGGGGCCAACAGTAAAGTATTTTGTAGGTACAGTTGTTCCTAGAAAATTACGTGGGCTTGGTTCCAAGAGACCCAAATCAGCAGATATGCAAATCCCTTATATAAAATGGTATATCATATACTGTATACACTCCCATATACTTTAAGTATCTCATAATACCCAATACAATGTAAATACTACTAACTAAATAGATATATTTTACTTGTGGTAGTTTGAATGAGAATGACCCCCATAGACTCATATATTTGAATACTTGACCTATACTTGGTCCCCAGTTGGTAGAAGGTTTGAAGGATGAAAAGTTGAAGGAGATGTGTCACTGAAGTGGACCTTAAGAGCTGTGGCCCTGTTGAAGGTGTGTCACCCACAGTGGGCTTTGAGATTCCAAAAGTCCATACAATTTTGTTAGCGGCCACCACCCTGAATCATGAGGACCAATAAACATTTTATATGTTGCCTTTATAATCATGTTTCTTCAAAGCAATTGAAAAATAACTAAGACAATATTGTATATGTTAAAGACTGGCTGGCAGTGGTGGCACAACACCTTTAATTTCAGTGTTTGGAAGGCAGAAACAGGCAGATCTCTGAGTTCAAGGCAAACCTGGTCTATAGAGCAAGTCCCAAGACAGCTGAGGATATATAGGGAAACCCTGTCTCACCCCTTCACCCCCCCCCCAAAAAAAGTCTTTATTCTCTTTTGGGTGGTGGAGGAATTGAGACAGGGTCTCACTGTGTAGACTAGACTGGCCTCAAACTCACAAATGATCCACTTGCTTCTGCTTTTCAAGTCCCACAGGAATAAAGACTAAAGGTCTGTATAGTGGTGGTCATGCGTAGTGGTGCACCCCTTTTAACCCCAGCACTTGGGAGGCAGAGGCAGGCGGATCTCTGAGTTTAAGGCCAGCCTGGTCTACAGAGTGAGTTCCAGGACAGCCACAGCTACACAGAGAAACTCTGTTTCAAACAACAACAACAACAACAAGTAGTCTGTATATGTTAAGTACTGACATCATTTTTTTCTATGCCCAATTTGAACTTGAAGAAGTACATAACATAGAATACAAGCTATATTTAGCAGTTTATAACAACAGAAAACTGCTTAGTCCTAAGCCATTTGCCTGGGCTAGACCATTCTGAATGATTTTTTCCATTACTCTAGATAAAGATTATCAAAGACACAGATCCCAGCATTCTGTATAACTAACTCAGAGGACTCTAAAAGTATTAGCTTGGGCAGCTGGACAGAGGCAGAATGATTCCCCATTTCCCAACTCAGGTTCTGTTTATAGCACATTGTGATTGGCGTTTCACAGAAATGAGTCCCTAACGTGCAGGTGGCACTACTACAGGTTGTAGATCTGGCAACATCTGGACTTGGTTAAGAGGGAAAGAATATCGTCATTTGATGGCTGAAGCTTAGCTTGGTGACAGTACCAGTCCATTCCAGCAAAACCTGCTAGTCTTCTGAAGACAGGAAATGAGGGAGTGAGACTCCTGAAGAGGGGTGAACAAATGTGAAAGGACTGAGAACACTGGGAAGGAAGACAGGAGCTATCTGCACCCCTTAACTTAAGGTTCAGGGCAGCTCTGCCTGCCATCTGTGTGTATCCTGGGACTTGGTACTCTTCTGGCAACATTTGCTATATTTGCTCACTTGCTTTCTGTGCTATCCAGATTTTGTCAAGGGCTGGGTGTACTCCGTAGCTTTAGACCAGACAACCAGTCTCAACTAGCCAGGCCTCAGTTTTCACTGCATTTTACAAACAAGAAAGGAACATGCTTCCTACCCACCTCCCAGGCCCTGGCTATTCTTTCTTCAGGGATCTAGTCATTATATGTGATAGTTTCCAGTCTCATCTTCCTTACCCTGACAACAGAATCAGTCAGCCCATTCACAGACATCACCCACCTTCAGCTCTGACATCCGCCTCTCCTCCTTGGCCTTCATCTTCTGCACAGCCTCGAGGTGTTTCCTAAGTGGCTCCACATGACCTTGTAGCTTGGCCTGAAGGAGCAGGAAAGTTAGTCAGCGGGATGATGAGAAGCACCTGCAGAGCCTCTCTCCAATCCTCCCTACAGTGGAGACTCAATGCCTGAGATTACCATTGTTGTCAAATAAGCCCTTCCTTCCACACCTTCTGCCAGATGATCAGGAATGCCTCCAATTATCCCCTGCACTCATGATGCAGAAGCCTGTGCGTGCCTTCTTGAGAGGCTAGATCTTTATGGCTACAGAACTCTGTTCTCTACAGATGACATATACATGGGTTAAGCTCCTCACCACATGAAGTCCATCCACAGGAATATTCCTGCTTTTGGTCTTTCCCACTTGATAAGTCCTCTTCTTCAATGCCAACAAATCTAAACAATTTTCTGGAGAGTTTTGTACCTATGCTAATAGTTCGTTCGTTTTTGATTTTCAAAATAATGTTTCTCTGTGTAGCCTTAGCCGTCCTGGAATTCGATATATAGATCAGGCTTAAAGTGGTCCTCTGCCACTTTCAAAAGATAAACCCTACATTTCATCCTGTCCACCCCCTCAAAAGTTGTGACTTCATTCTATTCCCTTGACCTGGGATTGCCATGCTCCACTTAGTCCAAGGTATTGTACCTTTACAACCCTGCTTCCTGAACATGACTCTGACTCTACTTTAAAACTTTAAAAGAGTCTATACTAGCCAGGCAGCAGTGGCACATGCCTTTAATCCCAGCACTTGGGAGGCAGAGGCAGGCAGATCTTCATTGAGTTCAAAGCCAGCCTGGTCTACAAGCGAGTTCCAAGGCAGCCAGGAAACCCTGTCTCAAAAACTCGGGGGGGGGGGGGGGGGGTGGTGGAACGTCTAAACTACCCATAGCAGTGCTTCTAAATCTTCCTAATGCTGCGACCCTTTAATACAGTTCCTGATGCTCTGGTGACCACAACCATAAAATTATTTTTACTGCTACTTTATATTGTAATTTTGCTACTGGTATGAATCATAATGTAAATATCTGGCATGCAGGATACCTGATATACGACCACTGTGAAAGGATGGTTCGTTCCCCCAAAAGTATCATGATTCACAGGTTGAGAACCACATCCCGGAGCATAAGCAATTTTACAGATGTGTGTTCCAGGCATTACAGGATCCTTCACCCTCACTTTTCTCTTCTGAGGCAGGGTCTGCCCAAGTTAGTCTAGGGAACTTATACATTTGAGGATGACCTTGAACTTCTGACCCTCCCACTTCTACCTTCCTAGTGCTAGGATTGTCACTTTGTTTAGTTTCTATGTTCAGTCTGCCTTGTTTTCCATTCTATTGCTATCACATGAAAAACAAAAGCCCTTTCTTCTTTTAGTTACAATTCTAACACCAATCAGATACATGGGCTTTCAATTCCAAGGATTTACAGTCATGTCTTTTTCCTGAGGGGTGTTGCAGAAATCAGGATGGATATAATAAACTGTGCCTTCTGTTCTTTCCCTTCTTTTATGTCTTCTCCTTATTACTCGTTCCCTCCTTTTCATTAGGGGAAAATACAGGAATAGACCTTGAGCCTAGCTCTACCAGAACCAAAACTGTATCTAGGTGATTTGAGGCAAGTCATGCTTCCAGTTTCTCCAGTTTAAAATGCGAATAATGTCAACCTCACAGCACACTTAGCAAAGTTTGGACAAAAGATCAGTAAACATTATCCAGCACTTGCTAACTATGGCGGTAAGCTGCCAGTGGCATCCTGATAATGACCCATGAACTAAAAGATAACTGACCCTGAGTACAAAAGGCAATTGTTACACAACTGGTTGTAGGAAGTATCACAGGAGTAATAAATCAGTCATTCCATTAATATACACAAAATTATGCCCTTTGATATTATTGCATTTTCCACAGTAGAATCAGTCATTTCTACTCCATCAATTCAAAATTTACAAAGCTTTAGTTTACCCTTTAGTATTTATATAAATTGACAAATAAATTGCAAGCATGAATTCAAATACAATATTAGAGGGGTTTTGTTTTGTTTGAGATAGGGTCTCACTATGGAATATGGCTGACATAGTACTTGCTGAGTAGATCAGGCTGGCTCCAAACTCTCAGAGATCCGAGAGCTTCAACCTCCAGAATGCTAGGATTAAAAGTGTGTGCCACCACACCTGGCCCTTTTCCTTTTTTTGAACAAGCTCTCTGAGCAGGCAAGATGGTTTAGCAAGTAAAGGCTTGTGGCTAAACCTGATGTGTTCAATCCATTCGACTCACAATGTGGAGGTAGAAACCAATTCCCAAAATTGTCCTGTGACCTTTGCATGTGCTTACACTTCACACACAAAAGAGCCGGGATTGGTGGCTCGCCTGCACATAGGCAGCTCAGAGAGTTCGAGACAAGCCTAGTCTACATAGTGAGTTCCAGGACAGCAAAGGATATAGAGACCCGTCCCCCAAAACCAAATAAAATAATGAAAAAAAAAAAAAAACAAAACAAACAAGATGTGCGGTGGTGGCTCACGCCTTTAATCCCAGCACTAGGGAGAGGCGGCGAACGTCTTTGAGTTCAAGGCCAGCCTGGTTTTCTGGACGGAATTCCAGGACAGGCTTCAAAGCTACACAGAAAAACCCAATCTTGAAAAACAACCCAGGTGATGGTGTACACACTTTTAATCTCAGCATTTAGGAGGCAGAGACAGGCGGATTTCTATCAGTTTGAGGCCAGCCTGGTCCTCAAAGTGACAGCCAGGACAGCCAGGACAGTTACACAGAGAAACCCTATCTAGAAAACATCCAAACAGACAAACAAGGGGTGTCCAGTAACTCCAGTCACGTTCTGGAGTTACTCTATCTCACTAAGTAGTCAGGGATGACCTTGAACTGCTCTCCCGCCTCCACGTCCCCACGTCCAAGTGCAGGGATAAAAGGCACTACCACGCCCATCTTAGGTTGAATTTTCTCCAGATACTCTGATTCAGAACTTGCAGTTAGGCCTACTGTACTTTCGAAACCTCCTTAGTAACTGACAATCATCTGTGAAGCCTTAGACTCTCCAGTAGAGGTGGTGATGATGATCACCTAAATGAAGCTACTACTGACTCCATCAGGAGGTATAGAAGAAAGCTCTGGGCAGCCATACAGATACTACCCCCTCCTTCTAGTTCCATGGCTTCTAATCAGAAGGTAGTTCTATTTGCACTGACTGCTTCTTAGACAAATGTCCCGTTCATATGTCCAAAGAATTAGGGAAATAAAAAACAAGAGAGCTAACCAAACAAAAATTAGTCAACAACAGTCAAGTCAGAAAAGTCAAACGGAAATATCCAAGTAGTGTTACCGAGATGCCCCAAGGGGAGTCTGTTCATATTCAAGTCTGTCACTAAAGCTGAACATACATAAACGTCCATGTTCAGAATTTAAACCTGTTTCCCAATCAATAAAACAAGAATGTCAAGCATCAAACTCCCAGGGTGACTTTGAATTATGAATGATAATCCAGAAAAAGTGGCCAGCACAGTACTGACTATATGTAAAGTGCCCTATCAATATTAACTAACATTCCTGTGGTAGTTAAAGCTCAAAGACACTCTGAAACTTGAGCAAGAATTTTTTTGCCCTAAAAGCCTCTCTTTCCTGGTTAATACACGAGACTGAGTGCAGAGCCAACCAACAAAGCCATAACACAGGACGGGTGTAGAACCCCAAGTGGGGTGCATGGATCTGACACTAGTTATTTGGGTGCTCCTGTTTCAGACTCCCTTGTTCATTTGGGCCCCCATTTCTTTCCATCTGGAAGTGATTCTGTCACGGGTAAGACTTAAGATCCATCCAGAAGGAAGTCAAGTGGCAGGGAGGCCGTCCTTGTCCCCTGCACCCCTATCCTGTAGCCACCGAGGAAGCGACAGGATCCTTCTCACGTATCCACCTGGGAAGTCAGCGCTTGGATGGGGAGACTCCTTCCTCCAACACAGGAGGACCTGTTAGGAGAAGATTCATTCCCTTTCCCACTTCCCTACCCTCACTCAACCTTTGCCCGGTCCACCCACCTTGTACTCCTGCACCACCTCCTCCAGCGGCACCACGCTGTGCTGTTTGTGGCTCCTGGATTCTCGGCACACCACACAGATGGCTTCTTCGTCCACCTCGCAGAAGAGTTTCAGGGCTTCTTGGTGTCTCGGGCAGATGCCTTGCTCGTTCACACGACTCCCGCGCCCAGGGGATGGGTGCATCTGGCGAATCACCTGGACCATGTTGGCCAACTGCAGGTTGGGGCGGAAGCTCCGCCGAGGAAAACTTTTTCGACACTGGGGACAAGTGAAGCACCTCCGAGGGGCTGGAGGAGGCGGCAGTTGGGTGATCGGGTCTAGCTCTTCTTCCTCGTCTTCCTCCAGCACTTCCTCCTCCTCGTCCTCATCTTCCCCCCTCAGGTCCTCCACATCTCCCAAGTAATAGTCCAGATCTTCCTCCTCCTCCTCCTCCTCCCACACATAGTCCATGTTGTCCCAGTTGGACCCGTCTATGCCACTACTCCAGAACACACCCTCCTCTTCCTCCTCGGCCTCCTCCTCCATGTCACCCTCATAATCTTCATCCCGCATGGGGGTGTCCCAGCCCCCGCCTGCTCCCACAGCCTCCACTTCTTCCTCCTCTCCGACCTCCTCCTCCTCCTCCCGATCTAGCTCATCCCTGTCCTCCTCGTCTTCCCCGCCCCACAACTGGGTTACACACACGCGGCAGAAGTTGTGCCCGCAGCCGATGGACACGGGGTCCGTGAAGTAATCGAGGCAGATGGCGCACACCGCCTCCTCCTGAAGGGTCTGCACAGGGTTGGGTGTCATGGCAACGGCAGCCATCTTAGTGTCCAGTCAGCCAGGGTAGAAGTGCGGTGGGGGGGCCGAGGGGGGGTCCGGGGGGGGGGGTCTTCCTTCTCAGAAGCCCGGGACACCCGTCCCCACCCCAAGTCCTGCTTCTCCACAGCTTGCCTGCGGCGAGGCCGAAAGAATGTCCTCCCGACCAGCCCACCCGACCACACACAGTCCCCTACCCCTAGACAACAGTCGTGTCTCCGAGAGGAGAGGGAACAGAGGTGAGCGCCACCGACAAGTACCTCAGGTGGACCTGAGTGCAAATCTGCCCCAACGCTCCCCGGGCCTCCTCATAAACCCCCGCCCCTCCTCACTTCCTGGCCCCGCCCCCCAGCTTCCGGCCTCCCTCCCGACGCTTCCGGCGTCTCCACACGACCTAGACTCACGCGTTCCCTCCGAGGTTGTGCTACACGCCCACTTCTCCCACACCCCGCCCCGACCTCCGGGGCAACCGGAAACGAGGAGGAGACGCTCTAGCCGAGACGAGGGCACAGGACTGGAGGGCTAGGACGGCGGAGGCCCGCATCTCTGTGATGACTGGCCGCGGGGAACGCGTACAGAGCGGAAGAAGCCCCCATGTCCCGCCAGCGGGGACAGATGGCGGAGGGCAGCGAGGACGTGGAGCAGCACCCTGCTCTCCGTGCTACAACCGCAGCGGCCTAGCGCCATCCTACCGACCAGGCACGGACGACTGCAGAAGGGACTCCCAAAGCCAGCGCCGGAAGCTGAGGGGCGGGCCCGCTCAGCGTCAACTACTTCCGGCCCCTGTAGCCCTAGGGCTGGTTTGAGGGCCCTCCGAGTGGGATCGTGGGCGGAGTCTGGCGAGATAGGGAAGACTGGTGTTAGGGAGGCGCCGCCCTCCAGCTGGACTGGGCATTTCCATGCCCATTTTAGAAACTGCGACCTTGCCAGCACTCCTATAAGTCCGCCACTTGGGGAGGGGAAGAAGAAGGAGGATCGCGGCAAGTCGTCGCAGGCTTGTCTAACCTGGGTTACAAACTGAGACTGTGTCGCAGAAAGCAACCACCAACCGACCAAAACAGGCTAACCAAAAAACAAAACAAAACAAAACAAAAAAAAAAAAGCCTGTCAACTGGCCACTGTCCCATCATATATTATTAATATCTACGTGCATATTAAATGGAGCAGTGTTCAGCTATGTGGAAAGGAATCTTCGGAATGTGTTCTGTTTAAAAAGCGCAGAGAGCTGAACAGTCTGGAGTATACCATCTAGGAAGACAGGAAATGTTTTAAGTGTATTTGGTTCTTCGTGCGTCTGTGTCTGTACATTTAAAGTAAATCATAGTTGATGCCTCACAGAGTTTTGTGAAGATGTAAAGCGGTCAGAATGTTTCCTAGAGCCTGGGAAGATAAGGGTTAGCCAGCTACTCTACCATATCCTCGTCTGTAGAAGAAGACAGTAGAATTTCTCTAGGAAGGATGACCGGGCAGGAAAGACACTTTCCCGAGCATGTACTTCTTTCTATATCCTTCGAGTTTTGAAACAAGTCCATATGTTCTCTTAAAAAATAATATTTCTGGGACTGGAGAGATGGCTCAGTGGTTAGGAGCACTGACTGTTCTTCTAGAGGACCAGGATTCAATTCCTAGTACTCACATGCAGTTCACAGCTGTCTGTAACTCCAGTTCCAGGAGACCCAACACCCTCACACAGACATACACGCAGGCAAAACATCAATGCACATAAAATAAAAATAAAATATTAAAAAATAAAATTTACCCACTACTATGTATTCATTCAAATTTTAATATTTTATACTAGCGGTGCATACCTTCATGTTTTGCAATCCAAATGCTTTTGAGATTTGTTTTTGTTGAATTCCAGTCTAAGGGGAAAGAGAGTTTCGGATTGTGTTGTGGAACTTGTTTTGTTTTTGTGAGGGAATCTTGCCCTGGCTATATTAATAACAATAGCCCTGTGGTTCCCAGAGCTTTCTGCTGTCCTTTTTGCTTGTTTTGTCAGTTTATTAGTTAGAAATAATTGGTGATTATATCCTCTGAGCGCAAATTTAGTTGGGAATCATGACTCAGAGCAGCTCCAGCTGAACATGCCAAAATCAAGGACCTTCGTGGGACAAAGCTAGTTCTCTGAAGTGAACGCAAGTCTGTCGAATCATAGCTTCAGTAGCTTGTTATTCAGCCTACCTACAGCATCGTTTCCGTAGTGTAGTGGTTATCACGTTCGCCTCACACGCGAAAGGTCCCCGGTTCGAAACCGGGCGGAAACAGTTTTACGATGATTTTCTTTGCTTCTACAAAATACTGTATCGTGTTGAAAAAAATGGCCCTAGTAAAACCAGAAGTTGAGTCTTTAAATTCGGTGCACATTTTCTCCGAAATACGTTTGAAGCCATTATCCCGCCAAGAATAGCGGCGCCTCGGATGCTTATGACATCTTCAAGAGACACATATAATTAAATTTGACAAAGCCCAACTGTCGAGGTTGTGTGCTCTAGTCCTACACGGGGTGAACTTCCTTTTAGAACAGTGATTTGAGGAACTTTTGTGACCAAAGCAAAATGGTGCTCTGTTGTCTGAACTATTACAAAGATATGTCTTACCATATGTCTATATCTTAACATGGGATATATGGATCGAAATAAGCCGCTGCAGAGTTTTGGAGAAGTATTTGATTGCCACCCTATGCCCCAACAACTGAAAATTTCCCAGCCAGGTAGCTCAGAGCTACTTGGGAGACAGAGGCAAAAGATGGCAAATAATTTAGGGCCTGCCTGAGCAATTTAGTGAGAGACGCCTTTTTGTTTGTTTATTTTTGTTTTTGTTTTCCAAAACAGGGTTTCTTTGTAGCTTTGGAGCCTGTCCTAGAAAGCAAGAGATGTCTTAAAACTCAGTGGCAGCATGCTTGACACTAAGTATGAGACCCCCAAGTTCAATAGCTAGTACTGCAAAAGAAACACACACGCACGTAAACGTATATATGTGTATATATGCAAGATAGGATATGGTCATTGACCTCTTGAATGCTCAGCAGCATGAAATTGGACCCGTTAACAACTCCATTATTAAGGGAGGGCTCATGAAACCCCACCCTTCCTCTTTTTGAGAGAAGGGCTAAAATAGTCAGTATGGGGACACCTAGGCAGTTGACAATTGCTGGGAAAGGGTTTAGGAGACCCTGCCCACCACTAAAGATATGGCAGCAGCTAATGATTTCCAAAGAAGACTTTTCTTCAGTAATGTAGCCACTAGCAAGCTGCCTATGCTCCTATTAATCCCACCCACGTCCCTGAAAGCAACCCTAATTAAACTCCTTGGTTCACCAAACTAGACAAGGGTGAAATTGTTTCTTTGTTCTGCCATTGGTGCCTTATCTGGGGCGAGCAGATGTTTGTTCCACTTCCCAGGAAAAGTCCACACGGTAATCTCTGTTGTAAATAGCTGAGGTTCCTCTTTGCTTCCTGTGTGGTTATGTTGTCACTTGTAATGGGGTTAGGGATGCTTGTTATTTGCGCTTGATTTCGGCTTCCCCAGCATCCAGGTTGCCATTTTGGAAGGACGTGTTCTAAAGAACAGCACACTGCAGAAGGCATCCTTAGACAAGCATTTTTCCTTTCTCTGTTCGGCTCCCACCCACCCTATGGTGATCGCCCCTCTCCATTGTTGCTGGTATAGTCTTCAGACATTTCTTTTGAAGCAATGATTAGATTTTTACCACCACCCTTTTTTTTGTAGAAAAGATAACACATGTAAATACTTCTTGACATCCTTTTGTCCAGGAACATACAAACGTCTTGTTTGGTTTTGTGTTTTGAGTCAAAGTCTAAGTCGCTCAGGCTGCCCTCAGATTGGCTATGGAGCTGAAGATGATTTTGAGCTCCAGACCCTCCTGCCTCTGCCTCCTAATCACCAGGATTACAGGTGTGCATTACCATGCCCTGCTCCAGATGGCTTTTTATTAAAATATACAAACTAAATGACCTTCATGCGTGCTCAACAGCAGAACTAAACCATTGTTCGCTGGCAACTGAAACTAATAATGATTATTATGATTTGTTTTTAAAACATCAGCCAACCATTCACTTGACTTCTCTAAAGTTATCGATGAGGGACATGGACTTTCGCTTCCCAGCCAGTTCTCCAACAATGGCAGGCACTATTCTAGGAGTCAGAGTGAGGTCACCTTGGAGATTCTGCACTTCTTGCACAAATGCTTGCAGGGTCTTTTGCAGACCTCTAGGGTCATCTCTTACCTTCGGGACTAGTATTGGAACACTTTCCTAAAGAATCATGGTTTTGCATTAAAGAGACACGGAAGTGAACAAGTTTCTCCCTGCTTGCCCTCCCTACAAATATAATGCACACCTTCAAGAAACTGAAAATGGTGCAGGGGCACAGAATCAATGAGCTCAGGCTTGGATGAGCTGAGAGGCTGTGAGCGATCTTAAAGGATGCGTGACACAAGTGAGTCTGAGTCTTGGGACATTGGCCGTGGTGGCTGATGTCTGAGACACACAGTGAGGGTGTGGGTCGTGCTGTGAGCCCAGAGGTGGCCCTCCAGGGACATGGCTCTCAGCTAAAAAGAGAATGAGTTGGCATAGCAAGAAAAGAGGAAAGCTCCCGCTAGATGCAGAGGGAGCGAAGTAGGGAGAGAGAAACCCTGTTTGTCATCTGTTAAGAGGAGGCAATGCGTCCCTGGATTGTTATCCTGTTGGCTGTTGTTCGCCTCAACCAGAGACTCAGACTAGCCCAACGACTCCTTTCTGATGGAGAGGGGATTCTGAGGCTCAGGACCCTCAGGAGCCCCTGCATTACAAATCCTACCTCCTCGGGTATATGGGAATAAGTTTGAATCAGATCATTGTAAAATATTAAGCAATATATACTATTCTCAAATTTGCACAACACAGATCCATATTTAACATTTAGCATGCTAAATGCATCTCAACTCTACATAGGTTTGATGAGATTTATTTTTATTTAAAAAGTCCTTAAGTGAAACTTCAAATTTTAATAACATTTTCAGCTTTGCATAAGATTAGCTTCAAAGTTGATGTTCCCTAATTTCAATTTTTCTTTATTTAATAATTTTCATGCAATTATTTCTGGAAACACGTATAAAACGATTTCTCTTTTGACATTAGAGTCCTCCTCTCCATTTATTTCCTCCCGTCTGGGTTGTTACTGTCAACAGGGCCCAGATTACAAGGCATTTAAATCATTCTGCTTTCTTCCTTGGAATAAAAACACAAACGGGGTGAGTTGGTCATCCACTGAAGTCTAAGTCACATTAACCTTGTCCGTTGACAGACTGTTTTGTTGTTATTCCTCCCCACCCCACCCACAGTGGGGAGGCAAAATGCGCCAGGAAAAGTGGAAGCAAGGCTGTCACAATTCCTCCATTTAGGGTAGTAGAGAAGCCCTACGCGTAGGTTTCCGTAGTGTAGTGGTTATCACATTCGCCTAACACGCGAAAGGTCCCCGGTTCGAAACCGGGCGGAAACAAAGTAGGAGTCTTTTTTTTTTTCTTACTTTTCTGCAAATGAATGAATTCTTTGGTTTCGTGGCTGTGTATGTGTGTGTGTGTGTGTGTGTGTGTGTGTGTGTGAGAGAGAGAGAGAGAGAGAGAGAGAGGTTACAAGAGGTCCTTTTGTGCTCAGACTTTGTTGTCCTCAAAGAACTTAAAGCCCTAGTAGATGCAGCGGATCGGGAACGCAGTGTATCCACAAAGGAAGCACACACACTACATGAGCGTTATTTTGAAAATGAGTGTTGGAAGTCCAGGCTGCGGAAGATGTTCGTTCACAGGAAAGGTAGCGGCAGTGATACAGTCGTGGCACAGAAGGAGGAAAGAAAGGCAAAGGAATCAATAGAGAAAGGGACAAGAGGAGTCTGCGAGACATTCACGAGAAGTGCCGGCAAGTAGCGATTTGCTGGCCAGGAGATAGCGGTTGTTGGAGCCGGTTTGGTCACACACCGTCCGTGGTGTCCCACTGGTGTCTCCCTTGGATCTCCTGCTGTCTGTTCAGTTTCCGA
This sequence comes from Myodes glareolus, assembly GCF_982192425.1. Taxonomy (NCBI): domain Eukaryota; kingdom Metazoa; phylum Chordata; class Mammalia; order Rodentia; family Cricetidae; genus Myodes; species Myodes glareolus. Next base: position 75,957,703 of record NC_142034.1, on the reverse strand, counting down.
AAATACCTTACTTCAGGCTCTCCCCTTCTGACCATCCTTACCTGCTGCTGAGGATAGATGGACAGTTAGGGACCAGAGGGGGGCTCAACAGCCACAAGAAAAGCAACAGGGCAGTCAGCGTGACTGCTGGTCCCCTATCCAGACGTCTCGACTCAGTTGGGTGAATTGCATGGCTCAGCCCGCTCCCGCAACGTCTTCACACCCCAAGCAGAAGATGTTTAATCGTCTGCTGCTAGGCAATTTGTCTCCCAGCAGTTCTGCCAGACTTGAAAGTCGCACAAAACCGAAGTAATCAACAGCGTCCTCTTGAAAGATCCACACATCCGAAGTACAGGCACAGTTTGGTTCAAATCAGCCCAGTGCTGGCAAAACTGCGCAGACCATCTGCCTTAGTCCAACTTCATCCAAACTATACCAACATGTGGTCATTGCATAGTAACCGCTCAGTCCCAAAATCTGCAGATCAGTAAGTCCAGGATCCACAGCAGATTTAAAAACTCGTAGAGATGATGAGTGAAACCCTAGACTCGTGAGAATTATCTCGGAGTTCCTCTGCTTTTTATTTATTTACGTTTTCGCATAGTAGGGTTCTCGAATGTTAGACTTACTGGAGGTGTGTCTCTCCATGCCCCTACCCCAGGCTCTGGATTGCCTGGATACCTTCAGCCCCCATCTCCTCCTGCTGCCCCTATTTGAACCAGCATCACTCACCTCTATCAGTCCCATCCAGGTGGATTTGATTGATCCCACAGCTACTATAAGGCAGTTTTCAATGGCCTTTCACGTGGAGACAGAAAATAAATTGATAGCAACATAGCAATTACCAACCAATCTGCTGGGATGCCTAACAGCACTTACAGATAGATATCTGTCAATTTTGAGTCAGATATTTTTTTCAATTATGCTAACTTGTCAGAGCTTTACGACCTTCTTAGACTCTCTTTTTTAGCAGAGCCAACACAGATTTACCGATGAAAAGTGTGTGAGGACTCACAAAAGAGGAGCGGGCTTCCAACAGAACTACAACACCCCTCTCAGAGGATCTTTAGCTGGGTGTGGTGTAGCCTGCCTACAGTCGCAGCAGGAGGGAGGCAGAGGCAGGAGGGTTACTACTGATTCAGAGCCACCCTGGTCTTAAAACATACAAACAAACAAACAAACAAACAAACTCTTCCCCAGGCTGGCCTCAAACTCACAAAGATTCCCCTATCTCCAGCCTCCCAGGTAGGCTGGGATTAAAGGCGTGCCTACCACCGCCCTGCAAAACAAACAAACAAAATCTTTTTTGGTGTTTAAATTGTAGCAGTTTTTCACCGGCACTCTCCTTATGCTGTACCCCTGGCAATCTGAAAGCAACCTTGCTGCCTGGCAGTCACATTTGCTTTGGCTTTTCTGGAATTTTCTCTCTCCTCTGTTGCAGAAGAACGTTTAAGGAAGTTGAGTTTTTGTTTGTTTTCATTAAGTGTAAAAAGAAAAAAACCAAAAAATGATAAACAGGTATTGTAGGAATTTAGCAGAGTCACTGTATCCAGGGTAGACATTAGAGTGAACACTGTTTTATAGAAGGCCTTTGACCTTAAAGAATCCTTGTGGAAAACAAGGATTGTTTTCCATAACCTGTAGAATTGTTTTGCTGAAGGGGCATCACAGCCATCAGGCACACCTAAGGCTCCTCTATTATTGTTTGTTGCAAATGATACATAGTAAAGGGCTTGAGTCATGGGCAGCAGCGATGATTGCCTTTAGTAAAGCGTGCAAATTAGGCTAGTGACCTCGGTGTGAGGAAATACTTTGTGTAACTGTTCTGGATTCAGTCCACCAGAGAGGCTGGATGTCCTGCTGTCACACAGGCCTTAAATTTTCATCTTAGAGTCTCTTTCTTCAAGACACCAGTGCTACACCGTGCACTCCGACAAAGGGGACATAGTGATGCACCCTACCTAATCCACTAAGCTAGTTCCAGGACAGCCAGGGCTGTTACCCAGAGAAACTCTGTCTCCAGGGGGTAAAAAAATTCACAAAGGAAATTCTACTTAATGACAGCTTGTGGAGCTGATGAAACAGAACAGTGCATGCAGACTCTGGGTTTGAGCCCCAAAGGCTAGAAAATACTACAAACAAATCTTGCTACACATTTACAGGTTCAGTTCTATCCATCTACACACACACACACACACACACACACACGCACACACATACACACACACCTACCTTTATGAAGCTTTTTGGTTTTGAATGACTTATATATGTTTGAACATACGTCTATATATATACATATGTAGCACACGCATGCAATGGCATTAAGGAGTCAAGAAGGTAAGTATTTCCTGTAAAGAATAAGAACCAAACTGAGATACTCAGCCAGTGATCTTAACCACTGAGCCATCTCTCCAGCCCCCTATCTGTCTATGTTTAAGACTAGATTTCATTTGGCTGATCTTGAACTCAAAGTCTCATGTGATCATCTTGTTTCGTTATAGAAATTACCTGGCGCGAGCGAGACGGAAACAAGGAACACGCAACAAACCTGCTTAGGAGTTTATTAGAGGGGGTGCATACAGGCCTGAGGAATCGGTGTGCAGAGAGAGGGGGGAAGCTGCCTAGCACATGAGCACATGCAGGTGACGGGCTCACACATGCACACAAGGGTTTAGCTGAGTCATACGTGGATAGAACCATGCATGCGTGCACGTGGGTCACATGGGGCTGGTTAACATTCAGGCAATTTGCCTGAGGGCCCATCTGCGCATGCATGGCTCTAGAACCCGGAAGCACAGCCTTATTTGTGGCTGAATAATTACATTCCACCCTTTTGTTTATTATAAAAATGTGGGAGTTTGGGGGGTCTTAATGGGTGGGAATGGGGCATAGTAAGGTCTCTCATGACTGCTTCACGCTGACTTTGTAGGCATAGTTGCTGATTTTGTGGGTGTTGGGGAATTGAGATGTTTGACCATGTCCTGGGGTGGCTGATCACTGTTGTGTTTGTTTGGGCTTGGACCTCTCAAGATGCTGGAAAGGTAGAAAACTATGTCTGGAAAAAATTTTAGATCCCGGTGATTAAGAGAGGAGAGTATTAATCTCTTAAGATAGAGGGGGGGTCTTTTAGGGGGAGTGGAAGAGGGAATTTCCCAGGGGTTCCTGAGGCCAGGAATGATAAGGGAAGAAATAAATGATTTAAATGATACTTATTCTGGGTGAGTCTGGTCCGTTTAGATAGGTCCAACTGACTCCCTGGAGTTTATGGGGAAAAAAAAAATTTCTTGTGAGTCCAGGGAGCCGAATTGAAGGATCCACCTTAAACAGGTCAGATACACCCTCTCAATTCCCTGGTCCTAATTTTTTTTCCCCTAAACTTAACTTTGTCCTCTGTTCTGCCAATACCCTAAACAGGTGTAAGAGACACCAGACACTTCCATACCACAAACACCGGACAGGAACAAGCTGACCAGCTTTGCCAGGATGTGACCAACATCCAGCTTTCTCAGGTTCTCCCCGAAAGATGACACCCATAAATAAGCAGGAAGCAGTCTTGAGAATCTGCTGCCCCAATTCTCTCAACCTGTGGTGCCCAACCTCCCACCTTTTTATTATAAAAAAGAGATGGGAATGTAATGATCTGTTCTGTCTCTTTAAGAGACAAGCCACCCACACCCCACTCACATCCCACCCCACCCCAGGTCGTCTGCTGAGATCTTCCTTACTGCTTACAGCCTGAGTCTTTTCCTTTTCAGTCTGCTGAGGGAGCTTTTGTTTCTCCCTTCTCTCTCTCTCTCTCTTTCTCTCTCTCTCTCCCCCTCTCTCTGCTCTTCTCTCTTCTCCCCTTCCCTTCCATAACCTACTAAATAAATATTGAACCTCACTCTGCACAGCGTGCCTATCCATATCTCTCTCTCTCTGGCCTGCTCCCATGTGTCTCCCTGCCCAGGACCAGCTGCCTTCGGAGACCTGTGGTCATCCTTGCCTGGAACTGGCTGCTCTCGGGACCCGCTACCCACTGCCGCCTCTTGACCTGCAGTGTTTCTGCCACTACAGCCACTTGGGGATCCGCAGCATTTTAATTAATCCATTACAGTTATGGGCTTTTATTTTGCTTTGTTTTTCAAATAAACCCCAACGTTGTTTATTACAAAGTTTTTTGTCTATTTATATTCCTCTTCTTCTTCTTCTTTTTTTTTTTTTTTTTTTTTGAGACAAGATTCTGGCTGTCCTGGAACTCATTCTGTAGACCAGGCTGGCCTCAAACTTAGAGATCCTCCTGCCTCTGCCTCCTGAGTGCTGGGATTAAAGGCAGATTAAAGGCATGCACCATCAATGCCAGGCTCTACATAGATTTATTTATTTATTTATTTATTTATTTATTTATGTTTTTTCGAGACAGGGTTTTTCTGTAGCTTTGGTGCCTGTCCTGGAACTAGCTCTTGTAGGCCTCCTGAGTGCTGGGATTAAAGGCGTGTGCCACCCACCACCTCCTGGCTCTCTACATAGATTTCTAATCAACACTTAAAAAGGTCATCATTTTCTCTTTTGCTTATTGTTAAATTTCTCAATTCAAATATTTAGAATGAAGGCAAGTATGGTTGCCCCCTTTTTAATTCCAGCACTTGAGAGACAGGGACAGGAGGATCTAGGGAATTTGAGGCTAGTCTGCACTATGTAGTGAGTCCCAGAACAATACAGGAAGACCCTGTCTCAAAAAGAAAAAGAAGAAAAAAAAACAAGAGGAGAAGAAGGAGAAAAATGATATGTAGAGAGCTGCATAGTGCCGTGCCTTAAAGATGGCGCTGGTTTCCACCTTCCACCTCCCATATATGGTTAAGGCTAAGGATCTGGCTTGCTTCTGCGTTTCTGGACCTATCTGCATTTCCCACTTGGCATGCTGGGGTTGGCTACCCAGAGGCTATTTAAGCTGTGGGCTGGCTTTCCCCAGAGTCAGAAGATTGTTCAAGGTTCCTGAATAAACCGCAGAAAGAAGAGTCAAGTGTTGAGTCTTCCTTGCTGGTCAAGGTGGGCATGACAATGATATTGTAAGGCTCAGTCATGTCGGGCTCAAGGAAGACCATTAAGGCACCACCCAGGAACAGCCCATACAAGGGGAAATACCTAACATTCCAATCATAGGATCATCTGATGTGTCTTAGCCCAGCACACACCCACCCCCTTTCACCAGGACACCCCTAGGCAAATGTCAGCCAATCAGGGGTCCTGAACCTTAGAAATCCCCCCCCAACACTCCACTTTACTACTATAAAAACCCAACCCTAACTGAACTCAGGGCTCTCCCATCTTCAATAGGATGGACACACGGAGGGTCCGAGTTTGCAGACCTGTGTAAGAATAAAGGCTCTTTGTTTTTACAGGGCTTGGTCTCCTTGTTGGTTTTGAGGAAACTCCATGATCTGGGTATAACAAATAACAACAAAGATTGATACCTAGAACATGCATCACTCAGCTTTAACAAGTTTTATTCTTTCAGGAATTCTCCTTTATCTCCCCCTCCCTCCACCTCCTCCTCACTCTCATGGGCTACCCTTCCATAGTCACTTATTGACCATCTCCTGCTGACTGGTCCATCGATTCCTTTGTATCCCTTTTTGTTTTGTTTTGTTTTTTGTTTTTCAAGACAGGATTTCTCTGTGTAAGTTTGGAATCTGTCCTGGAACTCGCTCTGTAGACCAGGCTGGCCTTGAACTCACAGAGATCCGCCCAGCTCCTTGGTGCCCTTTTGAATTTAGAGATTAATATGGACAGCTTCAAATTTCAGGTATTAATCCCTTATCATGGTTCTAGCATTGTTCTAGGTGCTCAACATTGATTTATAAACCTGTGGTATCCCACCATTTAATTCTTCCCTTTTTATTGCAGTGATGGAAACACTGCTGTACCAGATAGACAGAGTCCCCATCTTCCTGAAGTTCACTTTCTGATAGGCTATTTAGATAACTGGAAGAGATGGAGAAGTAATGTCAGGGAATGATGACCATAGTGATTTCACAGGCTCAGAGTGAAAAAAGTGTCAGAGAGTGCTCAGGGAAAGACAGATTAAAAGAAGTGACAGGTAGCTGAGTCAGGAAAGGAAAGAGCCAGCCATCATCGAAAAATCTGGGGGAGGGGGCCTGCATGGGAAGAAAGAGAGAGGGTTCGAAGCTCTGAAGAAGCAGCACATGGATGGTTGCAAAGGCAGAGAGAAGATCGGTGGTGCCAATCTTCTGGGAGAGGACAGGTCATAACTATACTTCTCTGGGTCTGAATTCTGACAACGTCATCTACGTCACTGGTTTGTGCTTTATGCTTAGGTAGAAAGGTGAGTGGGAGCCATGGAATCTGCTGGGTGGGGGGGACTCCCAGGCTAGTGAACACATAGCATCAGCCCTAAAGAATGCGTGAATGCATATTTATCTTTATCTATGGGATTACATTAATGAAAGTACTAGCCAAAGGGATTGTCCCTGTTTGAAAAATTGCTACAATAACTTTAGAGAAAATCAACAATATTTGTAAGTAGGTTTTGAAGCCTTAAGGCAAACTAGATTTTAATGTTTTCAACCATAACAAATTGAAGGTCACCAAATTTTCACACAGAAAGTGGGTGCTCCTTTCCCATTTACAGACTCCACCCTTCAGATCCGATCTCCAGTAACAGTGGGAAACTGGGGAGTCTCCCAGAACACCCAGAGATTTTAGTCCAACTTGTCTTATCTGACAAACAGTGGAGGGGTGGGTTAGTTTGGGTCGTCTTCCTGGCCACTCTTCCTGTTCCAGGCATTCCTGGAGAATTAGGCTGTTCTGGCTGACATTTTCTTCCTCAGAACAAGGGCACGTGACTGGCATGGTCTTGTGTCTGTGAGACTTGGACCCTTGCACAGATGTGACGCAGCAATGAAATCGTGAAGTGGACACTTGAGGACTCTTGTCCCTCTCTTGACCCAAGGCAGACCCTGGGAGAATGATCTCAGGTTAGGCAAAGGGGAATCAGTGACAGTCGAAGAAACTATGGGATTATTTTTAGAATAGTTAGATGACACACCCACAAATAAACTAAATGTGGTGATCATTTTCCATATCCAATAAGGCTGTTTTTATTATATGCGTATGAGTGTTTGCCAGCATGTATGTATGTGCACCACATGTATGTCAGTGCCCTTGGGTGCCAAAGGGGGTGTTGAATCTCCTTGTATTCCAGTTAAAGATGTGAGCTGTTGGGGCTGGAGAGATGGCTCAGCAATTAAAAGCCCTGGCTGCTCTTCCAGAGGTCCTGAGTTCAATTCCCAGCAACCACATGGTGGCTCACAACCATCTGTAATGAGATCTGGCGCCCTCCTCTGTCGTGCGGGAATATATGGAGGCAGAATGTTGTATACATAATAAATAAATAAATCTTTAAAAAAAAAAAAAAAAAGATGTGAGCTGTTAGTATGTGGTGCTGAGAACCAAACTCAGGCTTTTTTGATCATTTGGCTTGGTTTAGTTTTCGTTTTTCTTTTTTTCAAAACAAAGTCTCCGTGTGGGGATCAGGCTGGCCTTAAACTCAGAGACCCACCTACGTCTGACTCCTAAGTGTTGGGATTAAAGGCGTGCAGTCACTATGTCAGCCCAAACTCAGTTTTCTATAAGCACAGCAAGTGTTTCTAACCAGAGTGATCCGTCTTTTCTGCCCCTCCAGTAAAGCTTGTGAATAAAAAAAGAACACCCAAGTGGATGGTCCCTGCAGCAGCTGTGTGAGCCCCTGCTGCAGCGGAGTCAGGTTCAGCAATCAAGCCATGTGTTTTCTTCACCACCAGTCTTCTCCTTATAATCAATGTTCCAGTTACTAGGCTTGGAGTGAGTATTGTTTTTGTACCTTTGCATCTATGTATTAGTGGCATTAATTCTCAGAACTGAGATTGGCTGAGTTGGGGTTTATATGTAATTGTAATTTTATAGAAAATTTCCCATTTCTAGGTTGATGATCCTTCCCAGTCCCTCCCAAGACAAAAGGTGGAAGGAATCCAAATATCCAAAGGTAAATAGATGGATGAATAAAGAAACTGTGGTATATACCTGTAATCGAATGTTATTTGACCTTACTGGAAAGAAAATTTAATGCACACCACAACATCAATGAACCGAGAAGATGTTCTGTTCTGTGAGATAAGACAGTTAAAAGGCATGAATGTGTTTGGCTTAGTAGTGCCTGCCAGTAACCTCAGCACTCTGGAGTGCTCTTGGAAGATGGGACTCAGTAGAATCCTAAATTCAAAAGCGCTAGTAAAGATAATGGAATTCACAAAGACAGTGGAACGGCGTTCGCAGGGGTGGAGTAGTGGGGAGTTAGTGTTTGATTAAAACAGTTTTGTCAGGACAGATGGAAAAGGTCCACGAGGCCAGGCATGGTGGAGCACGCTGACTGGTTCACAGGCCGCTATGGTCAACAGAGCGAGTTCCAGGACAGTCAGTGCTACCTAGAGAAACCCTGTCTCGAAAAACCAAAAAAAAAAGCCAAACAACAACAACAACAAAAAAAAAAAAAAGAAAAAAGAAAGAAAGAAAAGAAAAGAAAAGAAAGAACGAGCTAACGAAGGAAGAAGAGAGAGAGAAAAAAAGAGAGAATAAAAAAAGGTCCTCTCACCTGAAAATGAAAAAAGCGGCACAGCAATGTGAACACGGAACTGTACAGTTGACATGCTTCAAATAAGAATCGGAGGTGTAACTCAATGGTAGAGCTCTGCGCATGCAAGGCCCAGAGTTTGATTTTTAAAAAGAAAATATGTATTAAGATGAAGGATTTCGAATATATTTTGCCAAAATAAAACTGAGTTCACGGGGCTCATGACCTTTGCAAGAGGGGTGGTAGATTGCCGGCCCACAAACGTTTCGACCACAAGTTTCCAGAGTGCCGAGTGCCGTTTGTATTTCGCGGAGGGCTGGAATGAAGACTGCTGAAATTTCATTTCAAACATCCGTCATCAAGTCTAAAAGATTCGGTCATGCGCCCAACGTGGGGCTCGAACCCACGACCCTGAGATTAAGAGTCTCATGCTCTACCGACTGAGCTAGCCGGGCGCTCCGCTGAACGGCTTTTCGTTTCTTCAGGCCTATGTTCGGAGAACAGTCGGAAGTTTGGGGCTGAAGGGAGAATTTGATAGAACCACCAAAGTTTGGACATTTTGAGCCGTGAGTTCCTGACCATCCTCCCTATTTAGTTCCATTTTCTGCTTACGTTTTTCTAACAAGATCAGGGATTTTTTTGGGGGGGTGGGGGATGGGGGAGGGAATAATTTACTCTCGAATGTTATCGGGAGTAGTTCCGAGTTGAGAAAAGTGAGCGAAGCGAAGCCCGCTACTGCCAACGACCTTTTCTAACGCGTGTCTCCACCATCTGGAGTTTTTCGCAGCTGTCGGCTTGCTCGTTCAATTTGTAAATTTAGCATGAGAAAAACAAAAACCTAGTATGCAAAATGTTGCCACCATCTGGAGATGCCGGGGATCGAACCCGGGGCCTCATACATGCAAAGCATGCGCTCTACCACTGAGCTACATCCCCATTCGCTCTCGAGGGCTTCTTAGAACTTCCCTAGTGATTGCATAACTGTCTGCGGACCGCAAATACTAGAGAGGCCGCGTCGCCGCGTGAGTTCCGGAGTCTTCCTCCGACCCTCACTAAAGAAGCTTTTCCTCCCGGAAAGATGCCCAAGCGCGGACAGATCCGAGACCAGAAACTGGGTAGAGGGTAGAAAAGGGGAATAAAAACCCCACTCATCAGGCGTTATGACAAAAAAGAACCACGACCCGAAAAAGAAGATACGTTTAGTTTGTGTAAACGCAAGATAATAGTAAAACATAAAATGTTTAAACAAAATAATGAAGTTAATTGCTCTAGATGCGGAAAGCCCATAGGAAATGGGCAAGTTTTCAAATGCTTGATTTTTTTTTCCCTTTAATTTCACAATTTAAACCTGTGTGTGATGGCCGGCAGGCTTCGTGGATAAGGTAACATTTGAAAGGAGACCCGGAGGAGGTGGGCAGTACACTCTACAGGTTTCTGCGAGGAGACAGATCAGCCGTGCGAGCCCAGGAGCTGGGCCGCTGGGATTCGACGCTGGTGCAGTTGTGTGTCTGCATAGCATTTGTAAGTCAATCATAACTAATAAAACCACTTCAGCATGGCATCCCCATGAATCAGTTGCCCTGCCCTCCGTCCACTGAAGAGGTCTTCGCCACATTCCATTGCATGCTGTGTATGGATGAAAAAAAAAACAAAACAAAACAGCAAAAGTATTGAGAGCTATAGTCCACAAAAATAACCTTTTTAAAAATCTGGGTCTCAGATAACTCAAGCTGACCTTCAACTGGCCATATAGCCAGAGATGACCTTGAATTCCGGATCCTCTGCCCTTCAATGCTATGATTACAGGTCTGCGCCACCAGGTCCAGCAAAAACACATCACTGAAGATCCCTGAAGTATTTACTCTGACTTGGTGCCGGTCCTGCTCACCACCTGCAGTTCTGTGCCCGAAGGTCGTGGCATTCCTTAGTCCCGGGACTCACTCGTTTCTTCAACTGACTTAAAGTTCCTTATCTTAAAAATGATTGTAGTTGAATTTGCAGAAAAATTAAAACGTTTCATGACGGAGGGGGAGAATCAAGCAGGAGCCATTACAGGAGTCTTTCCGACATGTAGTAATATCAAGAAGGCCCACAGGGCTACATTGTGGTCAACACCAAAAGTCATAGGAGATGATGAGGACAGGGAAGTGTAGCTGGGCACAAAGAGAAGGTGAGGTCTTCAGGTTATTGTGAGACTTTCAGATTTTATTGAGAGTTAGTAGCTATTCAGAGGGTGTAGACTGTGGAGGCATCAGCTCTAAAACGGTTCTCTAAGGTCAAAAAACTGGAAGCTCGGACATGGGCTTAAGCAGAAAGTCTTTCCTAGCCGGCAACTATACTGGACAGTTAGGATCCCGGTGTAGTAGGGAGCGTTTCTCAGCGTGACTCTAAGCACAAAACCATTTCTGGGCTGACATATACTTATGTCAGATAGCCAGAAACAGAACTACAGAAGCTAAAAAGCAAGGTCAGTACATTTTGGGAGTTTCCCAGAACTATATGGATTTTGACGGATGAAGCCTTTGTTTTAGTTTTGGCAGGCGCTGCCGTCTACGGTCTTCATGCCGAGTGAGTGTTACAGTCTGAATGGCACTTCCACCATGGAGTCAGTTGTGCGAAGGTCTGGGGCCCTGTTCTAAAAGCTCACAGGAGTGTTCAGACTGAGGTTCAGGGACTGAGCCAGGACAGGGAGTGGAGTGAGAAGCCGTAGAAACTAAGAAGAAAGTAGGAGACCATAGACTGGAGACAAGCAGGAATGTAGGGTCCTGACTGGCAAGGAGAAAATGCTCTCAGGAAGGACACTTTAGAGAGCAGGAGAGGTGAGTGAGGGCTGCACCTTCGGATCAGAATTGCATGAGTGGTGGGCGACGTTGACTAGAAAGGTTTGACAGGGGTAGAGGAAGTAGTCTGACCCTCGTGGCCTCCCAAGCGAAACGAGACAGGGAAGCAGTTCCAGAAAGGTCCACAGAACCCAGCTGGAGCGACAGAGAGGGGTTTTTTGTTTGTTTGTTTGGTTGGTTGGTTTTGTGTTTTTGGGAGGTAGTGGTGGAATAATATTGAATGAAATGAGAAAAAGTGATCGTATTACTTGTTCAGAATTAAAGGGGGAGAATTGTAAGAGATTTAGTTAACAAAAGTGGACAAAAGGCCGTCCCTGGGGCGAGGAAGTACAGCCAAATTCCAGACCCTAAGTTTAGCTCAGCGCAGTGCCAGGGCGAGTCGGTATGCGGGGAACAAGATACCTTGCCCCGGAGAGCCAGGCCTTTGCCCCTCTCCTGCCAGGTCAACCCAGGTCGACAAATGGGAGTGGAGTCCTGCTGGGCTTGTGCGCTCACCTGTCCCGGAGTGTCCTACTGCTGCCTGGGCCATACTGGGCGGTCTAGAGGGGCTGAGGAAGGGGGGGGGGGTCAATAGAAGGGAGATCGCCGGTTGGGGTGGTGGCTCTGGGAGCCCAGAGAAAGGGCACCACCTGCCTCCACTCCCAGCTGGGTGCACCCTCAGCTCAAGTCTCAGCTTGCCCGGTGTCGGCCCCGCCCTTTCTCACCCAGTGGGTACACGGGAGCCCGGCCCAGCTTGGAGTTACTGTCGAGCCCAGGGGCCTCCCCAGCGCCACAGGACTTGGATGTACCAAGGACACGGATGGCGACAGTGGGGCCGAGGACCGGGCCGAATGCAGGGGCCGAAGCGCTGGCGCTGGCGGCAGAGCTCCAAGGAGAGGCGACATGCTCTATCTGCCTAGAGTTTTTCCGGGAACCGGTGTCGGTGGAGTGCGGTCACAGCTTCTGCCGCGCCTGCATCATGCGCTGCTGGGAGCGTCCTGGAGCGGGGACCGGCACCGTGACCCGCACGCTGCCCTGCCCGCTGCCCTGCCCTCAGTGCCGCGAGCCCGCGCGCCCCAGCCAGCTGCGGCCCAACCGACAGCTGGCCGCGGTGGCCTCGCTACTTCGGCGCTTCAGCCTACCCCCGACAGTCACCGGGGAGTGCGGGACCCCTGCGGTGGCGGCCCGGACAGCGGCTGCCCGGTGCTCGCAACACGGAGAGTTGCTTAAGCTCTACTGCCAAGACGACGGACGTGCCATTTGCGTGGTGTGCGACCGCGCCCGCGAGCATCGTGCGCACGCCGTGCTGCCACTGGAGGAGGCGGTGCAGGAGGCCAAGGTGGGTGCAGGATCTTCTGGACCCCTGGCTCTACTCCAGCCCTCCCGGCTCTCCTGGCAGACAACAGGCAGGATGGCCTACAGCGAAACTCCTGTAGTGTCTCCTTTCTCTCATCCTAAATTGTGGTTTTCCAGGACACCCCTCATCTCCTCTGGTCCCTCAGAGCCCGCTGCTGCCTGGGGACAACCCCTGGGACTTGAAGATGTTCTTGTCTGTTACCAACCGTTGTTGTAACTCTGCCCAGGAGCAAAGTCTCTGTTTCCATGCCCACATATCCTCCGCCTTCACTTACTCCTTTCCTAGGGGCGTGGCGCTACTCAAAGTACCCGGTTCTTGGAGGACCACAACGGGGCTTCCAGGTTTATGTGGCTTGTCTCAAGAAGTCTGTGCTGTGGGAAGCCTCTGGGCACCTCCCCTTTGTCTGTCCCTTGCTGGATAACTGCACAAGAGGTGTGTGCACCCCCTAGCCTTTGCTGCTCTGTCCCTCTCCAGCCCACGTATGCTTTCTGTTGCTGGAGACAAGATGGGCTGAACCAGTATGGGAGTCTTGACCCAGCATAGACCATGTGGCTGATGACCTTGGGGAAGCGAGCTCCAGGGGCTTTGGAGAGCCTCTGTGTCTGCTCTGCACCGATAGACTTAGTTTGCACACATTCTATTCGCCCCACAGCCAGAGATGGTATCTATCCGGTCTCCTGCTCCCAAGAGCGAGCGGAACCTTGGCTTTCTCCCAGATGGCTCTAGGATGGCATATGAGAGGGTTTCCAGAATTCTCTTCCCACAGTATCTTTCTTTGTACCACAGGAGCTGCTGGACTCCAGGCTGAGGGCCTTGAAGAAAGAACTGGAAGAGTATGAAGTGTTCCGGTCCACCGAGGAGAGGGAGAGCAAGGAGCTTCTGGTGAGTCCAAGTGTGGGAGGTATAGTGTGTGTGTGTGTCTGTGTGTGTGTGTGTCTGTGTGTCTCTGTGTGTGTTGTTAAAACAGTAGAGTGGATTTCGGAAAGATAATATGGTATATACATCATGAAGGTTGACCATATAATTTACAATACAAACCAGAGCTTATGAAAGGGACCGTTACAATAATTTTTAGGATGCACAGTCATTCATAACAGGCCAATTAGGATTTTAGTAGCATCTTGTAACTGAATGCATTAATATTTCTTCACAGAAACATGTCATAATAAGTGAAAACAGGAATACAATAAGGAGACACATGTTATTAGCCTGAGGCATATTCTGCAAAGGAAAGAACTAACTCTGTAGACCAGGATGGCCTCGAACTCATAGAGAGCCACCTGCCTCTGCCTACCGAGTGCTGGGATTAAAGGTATGCGCCTCCAACACTTGGCAGAAAATGTTCACTTTCAAAGCTTTGCTTTAAGAACTAGAGTTAAGGGAGAAGATGGTGAGAAGGAATCAGAGTTGCTCCTGGCTACGGCAGAGGACAAGAGGCTTGGAATCTCCGGTGCTAGGAATTTTCTAGAGTCCAGCACCTGCACCTCCAATTCGAAAAGAAAGTAAAATAGGCCTTGTTTTGGTTACTATGGACAAATATGAGTCACTGTCATTTTTTTCTTTCTTTCTTTCTTTCTTTCTTTCTTTCTTTCTTTCCTTCTTTCTTCCTTTTCTGGGGGGGATTTTTGAGATAGGATTTTTCTGTAGCTTTGTAGTCTGTCCTGGAACAAGCTCTTGTAGACCAGGCTGGCCTCGAACTCACAGAGATCCTCCTGTCTCTCCCTCTTGAGTGCTGGGATCAAAGATGTATACCAACACTGTCATTTTCTACCTCAAAAATCAGCCCCTAGCTCAATAAACAGTGCTGAAAGAATGAAAGGAACCACTAGGGTCTTTTAGGGCAAAATCATTTGTTCATGAAGCCAGGAATAGAGGGAGAAGCTGGGAGGATCCTCTTATTTTTTAGAAACTTATAGATATTTATGCGCCAGTGTCTGCATGTGAAGGTAAGAGGGCAACTTTGGGTCAGTTCCTGCCCTCCACCTTGATGTAATCTCGGGATTGGACAGATTGCCAGGTTTATGAGCCAAGTGTCTCTTACCTGCTGAGATGTCTCACTAGCCCAAACTCCCTATTCTTTAGGTTAGGAAGGGAAAGACTTAGGATCTCAGATACCCAGCCTCCTCTCTGTTGCTATTGTTGTTTTATTTTGTTTGAGACAAGGTCTCTCTATATAGCCCTGGCTGTCTTGGAACTTGCTATGTAGGTTGGCCTCTAACCTACAGAGACCCACTCACTTCTCCCTCCCTAGTGCTAGGACTGAAGTTGTGTACCACCATGCTTGGCCCTCTCCTGACTGCTGTAATTTAGAAAAAGCAGCGTGTGAGAGAAAGACATCATGAGACAGAGTTCATGTGAGGGTGGTTTTGTTAAGGGGAAGTTACGTAAAAGGAGGGGAGGGGAGGGCAAGTCCGCCTCTGGGGACAGGAGTGGCAGAATAAAAAAGAAAAGGGGGCAGGAGACAGACAGACAGACAGATGGAGACAGAGAGAGAGATGGGAGGTGGGCAGGGCCCTTTTAAAAGAGGATGCAGTGAATGTGCATAGAAGGTGCTCTTAGTGGCTACAGCTGAGGACATATCCTGTCAGAACCCCAAGGTTAGGCCAGCACAGATGCCCGAATACTAACACCCTTAACTGAGTACCAACACCCTTAACTGAGTACCGACACCCTTAACTGATTTACGCCTTTGTTTCCCATTTGCTCATTCCCTTCCATTCCCAAAGCAAAGTTCATCCATTCAGACCTTTATTCCACAGCTGCAGGAGATAGGAGAAAGAGCTGGCTCTTCAACCTTTGTTTTCCATCTTTGACTAAGAGTACATTCTCTTCCCAGTCTCTGACCCACCTCCCCAGGGCATTGTTCAGCACCTTCCACCTCTGCCCTTTCCCAAACCCAACCTATCCAAACCAGGGCCTTTCATGGCCAAGCAAGTGCTCTACCAGGGAGCCAGGTGTCCCTCATTCTTCTTACCACACACCAGCAGCGGGCGAACCTGCCTCTGCTCTTCCACTAAACGGGAATTTCATAATTGTACATATCATGTGGGCTGGAAGGTGGGGGGGGGGTAGGAAGAGGAACTTACTCTCATCTGAAAAAATGCCATTACCCCAAGGGTCATCCAGTGATGATTGCAGGCATTTTGGTTGTCAGCACTGGGAGTGTCATTGGCACTTACCGGCAGGGCTCTTTAGGTGTTAAATAGTCCATAATACACAGGGAAGCCCCCACAGCCAGGAATTATCAGGCCCCCAATGTCAACAACAGCAAGACCGGGACACCTCTGTTTGCAGTCTTCTTGGTCCGTTATTCTGCTTTCTGCTGGTGTTGCACAGTATCATTAGCTGCATGCTTTTTAAGGATAGAGTGTGTCATGGTAAATAAAAAGAAAGGTGAAGTGGGTACCTTTCGGCGAGCCCTGCCAAAGTATGCCACTAAGCAAACATGTTTGGAGCAGCAGTGTTAGTGCAAGAGGATTATCGGAGGGAGGGGGTAGAGAGGAGGGGAGGGGGAGAGGATAACTGTGAAAGGCCATGTGGGGGCAAGAAGAGGAAGGAGAGGAGCAAGAGGCAAGAAAGACGGGAGAGCGAGCTGTGCCCCAGCAGACACTTTTAAGGGGTGCACTTGTCGCACAGCTGATGGTGAAAGACACCTGGCAACTGCTTTGGTGGCAGAGGCAGGATGCAGCTGTAGTCGCAACTAACAGAGTGTTGCTGGGTTAAGATAGCTCACACCTTTGACTCCAGCACTTGGGGGGCAGAGACAGAAGGTGATCTGTGAGTCTGAGGCCAGCCTGGTCTTCATAATGAATTCCAGAACAGCCAGGGCTATATAACAACAACCGTGAAAATTTAGTGTACAGGTCTGGAGGCTGGGAAGTCATCAGAAGGATGGTGCCAGTAGCTCCTCTGCACGGCTTGAGAACCTTCTTGCGGAACCATAACAAAACGAAGGGCATCACGTGACAAGACGGGGGGGGGGACTATGTTCTTAGGTTCTTCCCTTCCTCCTTACCTTACCCCACTCCAGTCTTTAAAGGTGGTGTCTCGTGTAGCCCAGGTTGGCCTGGAACTCGCTACGTAGCCCAGGCTGGCCTTATACTTGCGGAGACTCATCCTCCCGAGTGCTACAGGTACAGAAATTTAACCACCGACGCAGATGCAGAGAGTTGTTTTGATAAACACCTTTACTTGGGTTCTTCCCTGGGAGTCAATGTCATATAGTTAACAGAAGTACAGACCTTAGAGTCAGACCCCGCCGCTTTAGAATCTTGACTAACAAGTTCGAGGACGGGTCTTCCCCTCCTAAAATGGAATAAGAAGTGTGCTGACCTCACTGGGTCAGGGTGAATGAGATAAAGTGCTCCTTGCTGATGCTACTGTTCAATGTCTGATGATGGAAGTGAGGCAGGTGTGCTGTGGGAAGCCTCGGGAGCCACCATCTGAGCCCAGCGCTCCTGACCGCACCCTCTCACAGTCTCCTCTTCTGCTCATCTTTTCTTTCCTCTGTAATGGCCTGGGAGAGGACCTTGCCTAATTGAACTTGCCCTGTGGGGGACAGGATACTTCCTTGTTGATAGCCAGGCCGGTCCTTGTTTACTCTATTGGAATTTTGCTACACAAATAAGTGTGTGTAAAAAAAAAAAAAATTCAAGGAGTTCATCTACAAACATGAAAGATCCTGAATCCGACAAGGGAAAGACTAGAATATTAAGTTTGCACGGAGCATGCACTCAGTGCCAAGTGTGTGTGCTGTAACCTCTGTTAACACACTTTAGTTTCTTCTCCCCTGTACCTCCAGAGTTCTACATTTTCACCTTGCATTTCCATCAGAATTGAAACCAAAATAGTGCTTTAAAAAAACAGGGTTGGATAGCTGGGTGGGGTGGTCTTAAGGCATGCCTTTAATACTAGCCCTCTGAAGGCTGAGGCCAGCAGATCTCTGTGAGTTCAAGGCCAGCCTGGTCTACCAGGATTACACAGTGAGACCCTGTCTCTAACATATAAGGTAAAAGGGAATTAAATAAACACACAGAGGAAGAAGAAGCAACTTTTGATTTAATTCTCATGATGGAAGCTGCAGCTTGAGGTAGCTGTGGGGAGTTTGAAGTTGCCCTAAGGGGTGTAAATCCCGCGCGCCTTAAGAGATAACAGAGGACGTTTGTGACAGGGGAGAGGGGAGCAAGAGTTCAGGCTCTGGCTTGCACACAGTTGGGTTATTTTCATTAAGGGTGTGTACAGTATGCATGAGTGGGTGGGTGTGCCTCTGTTTCCCCAGTGAGGAGAAGCAACCCTGCCCTCGAGGATGCCTCCTTAAAGCTCCTATCTTAAATTAGGTGGTGGTGGTGCTCACCTTTAATTCCAGCACTCGGGAGGTAGAGGCAAGCTGAGTTCGAGGCCAGCCTGATCTACAAGAGCTAATTCCAGGACAGTCTCCAAAGCTACAGACAAACCCTGTCTCGATAAACAAAAGCAAAAACAAAAACAAACAAACAAATAAAAAAAATAAACCACACCGAACAAACAAAAAGCTTCTGCAGGTTCCTCCACCTCTAAATCGTGTGTGCCAACTTCTCTTCCCGAGACAGAAGCAGATGGAAGCAGAGAAAGAGAAGGTGGGGGCAGAATTCCAGGCACTGCGGGCCTTTCTGGTGGAGCAGGAGGGTCGGCTTCTAGGCCGACTGGAGGTGCTGTCCCGGGAAGTGACCCAGAAGCAGAATGAGAACCTGGCCCACCTCGACGGTGAGATCACTCAACTGTCCAAACTCAGCAGCCAGATCCAGGAGACAGCTCAGAAACCGGATCTAGACTTCCTCCAGGTGAGGCTGGCTCAGTCACGGCCTTGAGGCCTTTGCCCTAGGCCTTAGGAGAGGCTGCTGGAGAACAGTCGGACCCCAGGAGGAAGGAGATTGGAGAAAAGAACACTGGTTGGAAGGTTAAAAGGAATGTGATAAAACATTCATAGTTATCATTATAATTTACAATTTATTTTACATTAATTTGTATATTCACACTTGAGTCCAGTCTCAGAACACAATTCTTATCTTTGCTATCTGTAATTCGCTCTAATGTGCTCTATGCTATTCTATTTTATTAAAAAAGAGTTGGGGCTAACCAGGCAGTGGTGGTAGTGCATGCCTTTAATCTTTTAATCTCAGCATTTGGGAGGCAGAGGTTTGCCTGAGTTCAAGGCCAGCCTAGTTCACAAAGTGAGCCAGGACTGTTACACAGAGAAACCCTGTCTCAAAGAACAAAAACAAAACAAACAAAACAAGTTGGAGCTGGATAGGTGACTCAGCAGTTAACAGCACTTCCTAGTTCCCAAATGGTGACTCATCACCTGTAACTCTAGTTTTAGGGGATCTGGCACCCTCTTCTGGCTGCTGGGCACAGGTGGTGCACAGACATACACGCAGGCAAAACATCCATACATAAACATTTGTTTTCTGTTTTTGTTTTCCGGGACAGGGTTTCTCTGTGTAGTTTTGGAGCCTGTCCTGGTACTCTGCAGACCAGGTTAGCCTCGAACTCAGAGAGATCTTTTTGCCTCTCTCTCCGTGCGCCACCACTGCCTGGCTGGCTACATAAACATTTTTTTAAAAAAAAATAAATAATTAATTAGCCGGGCGATGGTGGTGCATGCCTTTAATCCCAGCACTTGGGAGGTAGAGGCAGGCAGGTCTTTATGAGTTCGAGGCCAGCCTGGTCTACAAGAGCTAGTTCCAGGACAGGCTCCAAAGCTACAGAGAAACCCTGTCTCGGAAAAAGAAAAAATAAATAATTAAAAATTAGTCACCAGGCCAGGCATAGTAGCACACACCTTTAACCCCAGCCCTCAGAAGGCAGAGGTAGGTAGATCGCTGTGAATTTGAGGCCAGCCTGGTCTACACAGTGAGTTCCAAAACAGCCAGGGCTAGACAGTGAAACCCTGTGGGGGGGGGGGTGATGACGACACACACAAAAGAAATAAGACACCGTGGCTTGTCGGGGGTGGTTAGTGGTAAACACTGACTCTTGTCTGGTAGCCCAGGGAGGATTTCACGAGAAAGGCTTTGCCTATCTGTGGCCAACGCTGAAGGGTACTCTGAGCTGACTTAACACAGTAGCCACCAAAGCTGGCAAGTAGTGCTGCCTGTGTTCAGGGGGCATGGCTTCTCAAAGGGGTAATGGGGGCTATACGATCACTGATTTGGTTTCCTTCCCCCTTTCCTTCCAGGAATTCAAAACCACACTAAGCAAGTGAGTGAACCTAACCACCCCTAGGTCTTCCCAAGCTCCTCTGCCCTCCCACCAAGCTTTCTCTTTTCATCCCAACATATCTCCCACCTCCTGACCCCTGGCTCCTACCTCCTTCCTTACCTGGGTACCTTTTGAGGCAAAGGCCCACCTACCTGGCTGTGGGAATTCCTGCATGAGGTTGGCTTTCCCTTCTCCTCCTACAGGAAGCAGCAGGGAGGATGGAGAGAAGGGATGGGGAGAGGGAGGGAGGGAGGAAAAGAGAGAATAAGACAGTCAGTTTGATGCTCTTCTCTTCGAAGGCAATTCTCCAGGCATGTAAGTCCCACCAGTCCACCTCCTTTATAAGGGTTGTGTTATCTCCCAAGAGTGCACAAGTTGGTAATCAAGCCTCGAGGATTACACGTGTCTAAACTATATCGCCAGCCTAATTGCCAGAGGGCAGCAGAGTGGGCTGGTGTTCTTGGGACTTCCTCGGGGGCCTTGTCCTGCAGGTGCAGCAGCGTGCCTGGCTCCAAGCCAACCACAGTGTCATCTGAGATGAAAAATAAGGTGTGGAACGTCTCCCTCAAGAGTTTCGTCTTGAAAGGATTGCTGAAGAAGTTCAAAGGTATGGGACCTGGGTGTGGGCTGGGCCATACAGTGTTGGGTAGAGGGGGTGTGCTCCTGGTAGGTACATGGGACCTACAGATATGTCTTTCTTGAACTGCGAAGAAGGAGACAGGAGGTGGGACGCACCGAAGCCAGACTGTGGGATGGGAAGGCACCGATGACAAAGCCATCTGTGTTTCACCCCAAGGCCTTCTGCTCCCGATGGGGACAGATTAGAAGGGTAATGGGGGCAGGAAGAAGGCTAAAGGGGGAGATGCCAGGTCAGACCGGTTCTAGAGGGAGAAGGGGAAGTGGTGGAGCTAGGACACTTGGGGGGGGGGTCCCTCCTCCCTGTGTTCCCATCTTGGTTCGCTACATCCAACTCTTGGTGTCTTGAGTATCTGAAGTTAGGTGGGCTCTCGGTGTGTGGGAGAGGAGTCTTCCTGGCCAGGCAGACTCCCATGCTGTGCCCATTCGCTCTGCTTTGTTTCTCTGTAGAGGATCTTCAGGGAGAGCTGGAGAAAGAGGAGAAAGGTAAGAAGGACCCTTGCGACTGTGAGTATAAGGCTGGCCAGGTGGGGAACCTGCTCCCTGCCAGAGGCTGTCTCTCCGGGCTTTGCAAGTGGTTGTCTCTGTCTTCCCATCCATGACAGTGACTATCACTCTGCCCCCATCCTAATCCTTGTTTGACCTCTTTGAACCCTCAGGTGCCAATGGGGCCCATTGCTCCACAAGCCATGAGTGGTCAGGGTGAGGAATGATTTGGCCTCAGGTTGCTTGGGATAGAGAAATCTTCTCAATCTCTTGGAGATTGTGTGTGGGACTGGGGGGGACAGTGGAAACAAAGGGAGACTGCAGAGATCTGGGAGGGGGCGTTGATCCAACACTGAAGGGAGGGATGCATGTGCAGAGTACCTGGGTAGGATCCTGTAATGGCCCCTCTCCCTCTCTCTATACCCTCAGCCTCAGTGGCCTTCAAGGTATTTAACTTCATTGCACATCACGGCCTTGGCTTATCGTGCAACCACACACACTCCTTGCTACTTGTGGAGTGCGCCAACCACACAGGAACTTCAGGACCTTTGCATGGCAATGGCCATCCTTCAGTCAGAGTTAAGCTTCCCTGTCATATGGCTGATTTCCTCACTCACTTCAGATCTTTGCTCTAACGTACCCTTCCCGGGAGGCATTCCCGGCTACTGTCAATGAAATTACAATTTGCTCTCAAGTTAGATCTCTTACCTTCTGCAGATCACACACTGCCTTTCTCACACAACTGGGAAGGGAGCAACAATCAGGCAAGGTTGTTCACCTGCCTTGATCTCTCTAGTATTCCAGAGTGTCCTGGTCACTGTTTTATTTCTGTGAGGAGACACTAGGACCAATGTAACTCCTATAAAGGAAAACATTTAATTGGGGCTTGCCTTTATAGAGGGTTAGTTTATGATCATCATGACTGAAAATGGACAGGCACAGTTCAGTAGCAGTAGCTGAGAGCTTTGCATCCTGTTCGGTAGGCAGCAGGCAGAAAGGGAGAGAGAAAGACTCTGGGCCTGGCGTGGGGTTTTGAAACCTCAAAGCCTAACCTTAGTGACATACTTCCTCCAACAAGGCCACACCTGCTGATCCTTCCCAAACAGTTCTACTTTCTAGTGACTAAGCATTCAAATATATGAGCCCATCTGTCTTCAACTGCCAATTGGTGAACATTTTCTTCACCCTGGCTATATGTTCAGTTTTACAACAGAGCAAGGATGGTATTTCCACAAATGTCTCAGAATATGTTACCTCTAAAGACACAGACTTCTTAAGACAGGAACACACTGTATAGCCCTGGCTCTCCTAAAAAACAGAATCATCACACCTAGAGAACGTGATACTTCTTTCTTGTGTCTAATTGTCAGATTTCTGCAGTTGTCTTTGTTTTGAGACAAGGCTCTTCTGCCTCTACCTCCTGAGCTCAGGTCTTCTCTACCACCCCAGCTCCACAACTATCTTTGACATCAGATTTGTTGTCCGCTCAAATTGAGATCCAAATCAGGCCCACCGTATTTCTTAGATTTTATGAGTTTGTTAAAAATTTTAATACGTGTTTGTTAAATTGAAGAAAGAGATAAAGAAGAAAGAGGAAAGTTAAATAGCTAAGGTGGAGGGAGGAGGGAAGACCAGGAGATAAGAAGGTAATGTGCTCTGAGTGTGTCTGTACTGTGAAAGTCACGCTGTTGGAGACCTCTTTCCCTTTCTCTATCCTCAGTGGAACTCACTTTGGACCCTGACACAGCCAACGCCCGCCTCATCTTGTCCCTGGATCTAAAGAGCGTGCGCCTGGGACAGCGTGCCCAGGACTTGCCTAATCATCCCCGCCGCTTTGATACCAACACCCGCGTTTTGGCGTCCTGTGGTTTCTCCTCAGGGCGACATCACTGGGAGGTGGAAGTGGGCTCCAAGGATGGCTGGGCCTTCGGTGTGGCCCGCGAGAGCGTGCGTCGCAAGGGCCTCACGCCCTTTACCCCCGAGGAGGGCGTCTGGGCAATGCAACTCAACAATGGGCAATACTGGGCTGTGACCAGCCCTGAGAGGACGCCCCTCAACTGTGGACATCTGTCGCGGGTGAGGGTGGCTCTGGACCTGGAGGTGGGGGCGGTGTCCTTCTATGCAGTGGAGGACATGCGCCACCTCTACACCTTCCGAGTCAACTTCCAGGAGCGAGTGTTCCCCCTTTTCTCCGTTTGCTCCACTGGCACCTACTTGCGAATCTGGCCTTGAAGAGCTGTCTTGGGCTTCCTTGGAGGAGCCAGGGCAGCCGCGGAGGGAACTCTCCTCTGTAAGACAGAGGTGCTCCATCTTGGACCTTTCCTCCACACCCCTGACCCAGGCTAGAGGACTGTCATAGAGCACAACAGAGTCGCTAAAAGCTGACCGGACCGAGGAGAGACGCGCTGTGGGGTAACCGCAAAGGGAAGAGATGCCTCGGACCCTTGGCGCCTGCTCCCTTCCTGTAATGTTCCTGCTCTTTGTATCTGAACTGTGGAGAGGTGGTGGCCCACTCGGACAAATGCCCAGCTCTTAACAAGGGTGCTTCAAACCCCATGAGCTTACTACCTTGATTTAGAAGGGTCCCTGTGCGCACAGAACAGTGTCAAAGACTGGTACCCTTGCAAAAGGGTGTGCTTTGGCCCCGGACCCATCGGGTTATTAGTTTACATTCGTGGCAGCTGCAGGCTCTGCCTGGAGAGGTCATTGAGTCCTCCTGATCCAGCTGGCCAGGCTGGGCTGTTTATTTAGGGAGGAACGTTGTAGCTCCCGGCTCAGAAGCCAGTCTGACTAGATCTGGAAGGAAACTCTTGACCTATGTGTGAGGCCTGAACGACGGCGTACACGTATGTACGTGCATTGCTGCATTGCTGTTTTCCAGCACTCCTTAGCTTGATGTCCTTGAACACAGTGACTGGCGACGTGTGGTCACAGGTGCCTTAAGCTTCACGGTTTCCATCGGTGTATATCTCCTTTGGGTAAAGAGAGCAAAAGGTTCTGCAATTGTGAAACACAGGTTGATATTTAGGAGTTTTCAGGTGGCAGCTAGCACGGTGTAGAGATGCACATGGCATCAACACAGTCCTGCCGAACCCTCTCGGGAGAGGACTGCTGTGCCTCTTTGCCAGGAAGAGGGTTAAGCACCCGGGCAAGCCTCCTTATCTTATCTTTCTTGCTGGAAAGGCAGCAGTGTTCCCTGCTTCACACTCCCTTGGGAAGCTGCAGAGTGGATGGAAATACAGATTTTTGAACACATTTCTTGGAGTGGTTGGTCTTATTCTGTTTTGACTGCAGACGGATATGCCTGAGCAACGATTTCAGCTAGTGTCATGTGTTTGAGGTGTGTGAGCTCGTGCGCTTGTATCTCAGATTTGGGATGAGGGTTTTGGAGGGGGCATTCATGAACAGCTGTATAGGGGTTAGCTGTTGCAAACATGGCTTCCCACTTACTGTGAAATCATGAGGAACAGAGTTGGGATCCCAGCACCCATATAGCAGGCAGCGAGCTCTGTAAATATTTAGGTCTCTAGCTTCAAGGGATACTGTGATGTCCTCTTTTAGTCTTTGTATGCACACCCCAGAATCAGTGCACACATGTCCATATACATTCACACACACACACACACACACACACACAAACACACAATTTCACTTCAAAGGGAATAAAAGACAATCTATTCTGGTTTGGGGACATGACAGCCAGCCCTAACCTGATAGTGAAAGACCCCCAATATGGGGAGACTCTCACTCAAGTCTCAGGATAACACGACCCCCCCAGTAACTCACGAGAGACCATCCTTGCTGCAATCACATGAGGTTTAATCGATGGGAACCAGTGCACTGGGGCTGAGACTCATAACCCATGCAGGGGAGGAGTTCGACCCCCGAGTAGCTGGGAGAAGGGGTTTTTAAGGGAAGAAACCACAGCCCAGTAATCTGAAAGGGGTAGGGAGGTCCAGTGATGATCACAAGGGGGCAACTCCCTGTTCCTCAAGGTTATTCAAGATTATAATCAGCTAGTTCTTGAAACACAGTACCCCAAAAATACCAATGATAATCACAAGGGGGAAACTCCCTGTTTCTCAAGATTATTCTCAAGATTACAATCTAACTTTATCTTCAGCTAGTTCCTGAAACACTGAACCGGCTAATCCTAGATTTTTGATTCTTCCCTCCCTGCTTAGATTTTTGGCTCTATTTTTTCCTGCTAGGGGGATCTGGATTTATCCAGGTCTTTCCACAGCACTGTGTTATGTTATTGCCTGCCCTATCCCAGTCAACTAGCACACTTCCTCCAGGTTGATCAAATCTGTGTAATAATTTATACATCACTCCCCAAATGTTTAGGGGAGTTATCTTTAGTGCTGGGTAAAGAAACTTAATAAGGTCCCAGGCACCCCTTAAGGGCTGCTGACATTTACCCTGGAATGCCTGTGAGACCCCAGTGACCTGCAGGTGAGATAATTTTAGGATAGTGACGTCCCCGCTCTCTGCTTTTATGAACTCGCTTATCTTAGCTGTGGGACTGGAGTGGAGCGGCCTTCCTGTGACTACACAATGGGAAAGAGAAACAGCAGAGGGGAGAGAAGCGATTTCGCATCCAGCTGCGGAGTCCATGAACGTTGTCATGGACACTTTGGGTATCCCCTTTATAAGCCCCTCCCCCCTTAGGTCTCTACAGCACATCGTACTGTTTGGCTCGAAGGCTGCTGTCCTTCTGCTAGCAGTAAGGACAAATTCATTTAATCTAAATGGAGCCTGTCTTCAGTCTTTACCAGTGGATCGGAATGCCACAACACGACTCAAGTACAAGTGACTATGTCCTGGGGACAGATTTAGATAACTCCAAATACCAGGTTTCATGACTCCTTTAAAGATGAGGTCTCACTCTGTATCTTTGGCTAGCCTGGAACTCTCTTTATGTGGACTAGACTGGCCTTGGACTCACAGATCTGGGATTAAAGGCATCTGCCAATCATACTCAGTTTATATGGTTCTTCGATGACTGCAATTTTCTTTGCATCATTTAATAACTGTTTAGAAGGACAAAGTATTACATGTCCCAGGAAGTGGGATGTTGGGTATAGGTAGGTATCCTGTGGACATGTGAGGCCAGGATTAGGGATTGTGGGTAGCTACTGTCTGTATGCATATGTGATTGTGTCTGTCAGTGAATGGTACTTAGAGCATAATTACAGATTTCTGTATAATGGCTGTAATGGAACAACGGTTACTGCGACAATTATTTGGCTACAGGGAAAATTGGTGACTTGGCTGCCCGCTCACACGAGACTTTGGGTGCCTCTCCCTCTCATCTCTTGGGCGTCATCGGACTTCTAAGATTATTGGGTCTCTGAGAAAAACTGGCCCTAAGACATCCTTCGTTCTCCACCGTTAGTCCTAGACCCGAGAAACCCAGGATTCCACATCTTCACAGATGCACTCAGATGAAGGGTGCCCAGGGGCTGCCTCGGGCTTGTACAGCTAGTGGCTTTTGAGCCACGGCAGGCTACGGCAGGCTAGCCACTAGGGACTGTGGACTACAGTCACTGCTTTTAATATTCTCTCAGATTATGACTCCTGTCCTCCCCTAGACCCTCATCTTCTCTGTCCTCCGCTCAGGGAGCCCTTAGGGACCCTGACAAACTCGTTCATTGATGGCTTTAAGATGTACCCTTAAGGGTTAGTTGTCCTTTTCCAATTTGCGTGTGAGTCTCCCCGCCCCCGTGTTCTCCACTCAGCACCCCGGAATGGTCACTACCCAGCCCGTCTCAGGTACCACCCTAACATCTCTGACTTTGTGGACAGTTTCACCAGCACCGTCCACTTGAATCCTTGGTCACAAGTCCCCTTCCCGCTTCTCTGGCGGCCCAATGCCCTTCTCACAGCGGCTGTCGCAGGAGGGACACTCCTTTCCCGCCCGCAGGCACTTCGTGTTTGTGTTCCTCCCTTATCTGGCCTTGTGGGCGGTGCAGTCGGGTCTGTTGCTGCAACTCGATTGAAAGACAAAGTTCTACTTTCATCACTATCTAACTTGGCATTGCATTCTGCGGCAGAGCGATGATGGTGACAGTGTTAACTGCTTGTGCGCAGAAACCGCCCTCGTGGTTGGCTCCATAGCTCAGGGGTTAGAGCACTGGTCTTGTAAACCAGGGGTCGCGAGTTCAAATCTCGCTGGGGCCTACGACACTTTCATTTTTAGCTGCTTCCCAGAACCTGAACAAAACTGAAATCACCGGTGGGGAGCTAGGTTCTGGCCGTGATACTTTTGTTGCTTTTCTTCGTGAGCTAGGTTCTGGCGGTGATACTTTTGTTGCTTTTCTTCTCACGTAGTCACAGCCCACAGCTAAATTCCTGCATCCTCTCTTGAAATCAGACCCACAGGGAATTTCCCCACGAAGTCCCCGCGTCCAGCGCTCTTTCTCCGCTGTTCCCCCTCGGCATGCTCTCGGTGAGGCCACCCCCAACCTCCTGTCACCCCATCCGTTTTAATGGCTCGATCCCACTTCCCCTTTCCGGATGGAGAGCGCGGCTCCATAGCGCCTCTTCGCCTCCGGGCGCCAGCGTCCGGATCCCCCGCAGCCGGACCCTAGGTCGGCGCCTCTGGTTGACCGCCAGGGCGGGGTGTCTCGGGGCTGCAGGTCCCTGTCGCCCCCGTGTGGAATCACAGAAAGGCAAATGCAAATGACCGCTCACTTTCCTCACCTGTGGGCCCAACGACTAACTTTTGTCATTTTCACTCAATATTTTAAGAAAAAAAAAATAGAACCAATTATGCTCGTTGGCTTGTACAGTGCATAGAATGAGCGTAAATCCTCAGTAAATCTAGAGTGTTTGCCAAGCAAGGGCCAGGGCCAAGCTGCTGTAAGAATTTCCCTGCCGAGACACGAATAAATGTGTGTTCACTTTAGATAGGGAATTAGGAAAGAACAAACAAAAGATTCTACTTATGTCTAGTTTGGCGAACTTGCTAGCTAGACTTATGTCAAATTGACGCATAAACAAAAGTTATCTGAAAAGAGGGAACCGTAATTGAGAAAATGCCTTCATAATATCCGGCTGAAAGGCATTTTCCTAATTAGTTATTAGGAAAATTAGTTATCAGGGAGGGCCTAGCCCGTTGTGGGTGCTGCCATCCCTGGACTGCTGGTCCTGGGTTCTGTAAGAAAACAGGCTGAGCAAAGCCATGGGGAACAAGCCGCCAAGCGGCTCCCCTCCACTGCCTGAGCCCCAGCTCCTGCCACCAGGGTCCGGTCCTTTTTGAGCTCCGGTCTTCCTTCAGCGATGAGCAGTGCTGTGGAAGCCTAAGCCGAACAAACCCTTTCCTCTCCGAGTTCCTTTTTGGTTATGGTGTTTCATAGAAACCCCAAGACAGCGAACCTATGTATGAGCTTATTCCTTCGAGGACTCTGGGTGCAGGGTTATTTGCAGGAATATAGGTGATTCAAAACCATCTCTGAAAAGCCCGCCTCAACAAGGACAGTTGACTCGCGAAGGTTGCATCCAGGAGCTCCCTGCTGGACTCGCAGGCTGCCCCACCGAGTGGGCCTTGGGGTGAGTTTCCTGTCGGTATCAAGGGCGTGGGACACCGATTCCCACTCACCCCCCCACCACTCTCCGCCCTCATCGCCTCCCCCTCCAGCCGCCACCCTGGTGTTCGCTAGAGGTTTTTTCCGCTCTCGTGTGCTGGGGGAAAATTCTGTTTTTGAGTCCTGACCACCTGTTACAACCCCCTCGGGGCCTTTCCGAGCGAGGTTCCCTTCGGCTGGAGAATGGGTACCAGCCGGGAAAGCAACACTGTCTCCAGATCCCTAAATCTCCTGGGTTGTCTACTGTTTCCTCTGAATAGAGAGATTCGCTGTCGGTGGGAGAAAGGAGGCTGGTAAAATTAGTGAGCTAACGAAATTAGTTAAGACTCGGAAATGAGTGACAGGCCCTGAAAACTCAGAGAGTTCCCAGAAGCACACAACCTCTCTTCCTGAGGCTAGAGAGGCTGTAATCAATTGCTGGCTAGAAGAAAGGGACTCCGGTGGGGCAGCCTGCGAGTCCAGCGGGGAGCTCCTGGATGCAACCTTCGCGAGTCAACTGTCCTTGCTGGGGTGGGCTTTTCAGAGATGGTTTTGAATCACCTATATTCCCGCAAATAACCCTGCACCCAGAGTCCTGCTTTCTTATAGAACCCAGGACCAGCAGTTCAGGGATGGCAGCACCCACAACGGGCTGGTTGCCTCTCTCCAACTCCAGCCAGCTCTGACGTCCTCCAGGCTCCGCATTCTCCAGAACTTTCGTGCCTGGCCGCAGCAACGCCTCAGTTAAGCACATTTGAGAGAGGGCGCCCAAACCTCTGCAGTCAAAGAATGCTCCTGCCTCCCAACTCTGGATCCAGTTCTCAAAAGGGCCAAGAGTCTGAAGATTGACGCAGCAGTTAGCTGTGGCTGAGTTTGGAGCTGGACGAAAGGTTAAACTGCAATAAATATGTTTAGGGAAGTATTAAATCTTGAAGATTTTATCAAATTGCCAAAAACTTTCATTACGTTGATAAATAGTTCACATACAGTACGAATATGTATTGGTCAAGCGTACTACTTCAGCTGGCTCGTTGGTCTAGGGGTATGATTCTCGCTTTGGGTGCGAGAGGTCCCGGGTTCAAATCCCGGACGAGCCCATATAGTTTTTGCTTTTCTTAATAGTTTTGGTTTTGAGTTGTGTTTAGGGGCTCACCGCCAAGATTTCCGGGGATTCTGGGAATCTGAAACCTTAGATGAAAAAATACACGAGATGCCCAGGAATTCACGATTTGGGTTAAGAGTCTGAGTGCAGAGCTTCGGGTAGATACGTCTCTGCATACGTAAAATTTCCAGTCATAAACATCAAACTACTTCGTGCAACGCTGAAGTACTTATTACTGGCAATAACAAACTTACAGAGCGCTGGTAAGCTGTGCGTTTCCGTAGTGTAGTGGTTATCACGTTCGCCTAACACGCGAAAGGTCCCCGGTTTGAAACCGGGCGGAAACAAGGCTAAAGCGCCTATTTTTCTCTACTTCTTAAAAACCTGGGGGAAGGAAATGAAAAAAAAACAAAATCGTAAATTTGTGTTTTTTGAGAATTACCTTCAACGGTTTAATGACACATTCGGAATCCTAACACCTATTTTGTTGTTCTCAACGGTAGCGGCCTTTCCAAATGGGTTGGTCTACTGCGCCACCTGCTGTCAATCAGAATTCCAGATTTTGAATAAACCGATACTAAATGGCGCTCTTTGTCTTAAAAAAAAAAAAAGTATCAAAACATCATGGCAGCGGTGGGATTCGAACCCACGCCCCCGAAGAGACTGGAGCCTTAATCCAGCGCCTTAGACCGCTCGGCCACGCTACCTTGACACACAGTCTCTCAAACTGTTTCTATTCGGTCCTTATTCACCCCGGGGGTCTCTGCTGCAGAGAGTCTACGCGCTGCAAAATTGTGCAGTCTGCGGGTTGGTCCGGCCACCCATCCTGGAAATCTGCTTCACCTGCACCCGGACAGAATTCAACGTGCGCAGACTTCAAGATCTGACTTTCTGAAGGCACTCAAGAATCTGTCACCTCGTTGACATTTGGCAAATGGCCTCGAGTATAGAGGGAGCCAAGGCACTGTTTGTACTCGAAAGACCACATCTGTAGATTGCTTTGATTTTTTTTTGGGGGGGGGAAATCCTACATTCTCATTTAAAAAATTCATAGCTTCTTTTTCTTTCTGATGCATGGGATCATGGCGGCCACAAATTAGGGCCATCTGTCTTAATTAGGGTTCTACTCTTTAAACAGGTTTCCCAGTGGGAGGCACCGGTTTTGAAAGACTTTTCTCAAAACTCGATTGCTTGCACACTGTTCATCCCCCTCCCCAGAATAACGAAAATCAGTTGTTTTTTTTTTTTTTTTAAAATAGCAAGATTTAGGAAAATTTACAGAAGAATTCTGGAAACCCACGACCTGGAATAGACGGAGCCTTCGTTTTGCTGTGGTTGATTTCCCCTGCCCTGGGATGTCTGTCTCTTTACTTGGGATTTTCTTGTAGACTTAGGTTTGAATTTCGCTTTTTAAGTTTAGATTTTTATTTTAATGAATTTTTCTAAACCCCATTTGAATGGCCGAGTGAGTTTTAGAAAATGAATTCCCCCTCCAATCCCACCCCACTGCCACCCCCACAAAGAAAGTCACATTTTCCTGATTCATTTCTCCACAGATGGACAGTTGCAGACGGAATGAAAGGCCCAGAAACAGCCCGCTCAGATATCTGTGGCTCACGGCTGTGCTAGATTCCCTTTTCCCTTCCACTGGGTTCTCCTGAGGTCCAACCTTCAGCGTTCCGCGCGTGAAATCATGCTGTCGCTACGTCCCAACCAGCTTCCCTCACTTTTTCTCTTACTCAGGAAATAGTGTCGGCGTACTCCTGTCTGTCACACGCGCCTCCTGGGTGACCCTACATAGACGACTTCATTGACACTGTCAACTCCCTCCAGAATTGTCACCAGACTCTTCCGAGGAGTCCCGCAGACACTCTGGCCTTCCGGAAGAAAGGCATTATAAGCCCGCTAGCCAATCTCAAAGGGGCGCACGGTCAAAGTGCAGAACTCCCTGCGAAATAAAACAGAAGAGCCACTCAGGCGGGTGCTAGAGAACCAGGGGGTGGCGGCCAGGAATCCTAAGTGAGCTATTGGTCTCACTCTCCGGAGGCTCTGGGAACCTGTGAACTCCTTTGAAGCACGGACACACATTTTGCCTCTTCTCTTGCCTGAGAGCAATGGTTCTCAACTTTCCCAGTGCTTGAGACCCTTTAAAATACAGTTCCTCATGCTGTGGTGACTCCCAACCAAAAAATCATTTCGTTGCTGCTTCATAACTGTACATTTGCAACTATGAATTGTAACGTTAATATCTCTATTTCCTCATGGTCTTTTGGGGTCATGACCCACAGGTCGAGAACCGCTGCCTTAGACTGTGCTGAGACAGATGTATGAGAAGGTTTAATTGCTTCTATCTCTGTTTTTGTAGATGGCTTGTGGGTAACCTCCTAGCCCAATGCTCCTTTCTATAAAACACAGACAATCACATTTCACACGAATGTATTCTTTGTTATGTTCATGCAACGGTCGTGCCAAAACCCTAAAGCTCTTCAATCACATTAATATATTTGGTTCCTGCTTGTAGCTTTTTACCAAATTCTGCCAGTTCTGTAACATTCTAGTTTGTAACAGGCACTGTGGCATTCATGGTAGTCCAAACTATTCAGGAGGCTGAGGCAAGAGAATTGCCTGAGCCTGGGAGTTTGAGATCAACATTGGCTAAACAGCAAGATAAGGTCTCGGAAAAAAAAAATAAAACAAAAAACACAACAACACCTATAAATCAAATGTCTTCAGAGGTATTTGAATTCAAATGGCCACAAACATCCTAGTGTTTAGGCTTAGGCTGTTGGCGCCATCTTCTGTCAATAGTTGGTTATTGCAACGTCTTCACCCATAGTTGGAACAGAGTCTCTTGTTTTTGAGACAAGGTTTCTCTCCATAGCCCTGGTTGTTCTAGAACTCACTCTGTAGACCAGGCTGGCCTCGAACTCAGAGATCCACCTGCCTCTGCTTCCCTAGTGTTGGGATTAAAAGTGTGCACCACCACCACCCAGTTTGTAATTTTACTTTTAAAATGTCTATCATCTATCTATCTATCTATCTATCTATCTATCTATCTATCTATCTATCTATCTATCTATCTACCTATCTATCTGTCTATCTGAGACTAGGTCTCTCTACACAGCCCTACCTGTCCTGGAACTCACTATGCAGACCAGGCTGGCCTCAGACATGAGATCTTCCTGTCTCTACCTCCTGAGTGCTAGGATTAAAGGCATATGCCACCATGTTCAGTGTAAGAGTTTTTAAAAACTTATCTGTGCAGATCAGGAATGGAAAGTGCCTTACACAGCACAGTCCATTTATATCTCTACATCTCTTTATGCACAGCTGTGGTGTTGAATGAGCATGGCTCTCACATTCTCATATGTTTGGATACTTGATCCCCACTTGGTGGAACTGTTTGGGAAGAATTAGGAGGCGTGGCCTTGTTGGGGGTGATGTGTCACGGGGACAGACCTTCCCAGTTAGCTCTCTGCCTCCTGCTTGAGGATCAAGACGTATGAGTGCCTTTCTGTTTCTCTCACCCTGCCTTTGCTCTGCCATTATGGACTGCAAGCCTCTGAAACCCTAAGTCCAAGTCAACGCTTTCTTCTCTCAGGTGCTTTGCTCATGAGGTTTTGTCCTAGCCATAGAAGAGTAACTAAAGGGCCAGGCACAGTGGCACATGCTTTAAATCTCCGTACTAGGGAGGATGAGGCATGAGTTTGAGACCAGCCTGGTCTACACATCAGGTTCCAGGACAGCCAAGTCTACATGATGAGACCCTGTCTTGAAAAACAAAACAAGCAAAGAAAGAAAGAAAGAAAGAAAGAAAGAAAGAAAGAAAGAAAGAGTAATTAACAATTTATTTATTTTTTCTTGAAAGTTAAGTACAAATCTGATTGCTCGCTTATGCTTCCTACAGATTTTACAGAGTAGGTCTTCCTGGGGCAATTTTGTTTTAAAATACTGGACTGGACTAAGGCAAACAAAGAGAACTATGTTTCTATAGCAGACAGAACCTGGCGTTTCCCTGGTTTTGAATTAGAACCTTTCGATGACTCCATATCTGGCTAAGAAACAAGACTGAGGACTTCCTCAGCATCCCACTGCCGTCTGACCACCCCTCTTTTCTCTCCAACCCTGATGTCAGCCCTGGCCTCTAACAGAAGGCAAAGCCTGGGTGTTTATTGCTGTTTTCTACAGGAGCCTTTTTGCATGTGACCCTGCAGCTGCCCTGCATTCTTATCCTATCCAGGAGTTGGCCCTCACCAGAGGCAAACCCTACAGGCCACTCTAATTGGCTTTTCACCTCTGAAACTGTGGGAACATTTCAAGGTTTTATTTACATGTTTATTTAAGCTTTTCCAGACAAGGGTTGCTCTGTGTGACAGTCCTGGCTGTCCTGGAACTGACTTGGTAGACCAGGCTGGCCTTGAACTCACTGAGCTCTGCCTGCCTCTGCCTTCTGAGTGCTGGGATTAAGGTTGTGTGCCACCACACCCGGCTTCAAGATTTATTTTCATTTGTGTGTGTGTGTCTGCAAGAGCGCACACCACCTGTGTGTGAATGCCCACAGAAGTCAGCAGGTAGTGTCGGAGCCCCTGGAATTACACGGAGTTGTGAACCACCTGCTGTGGGTGCTGGGAAGAGACCTCAGGTCTGTTCAGCAAGTTTCCTATCCATGGATCCGTCTACCTAGCTCCTAAAATAATGAGTTATAAACCTCATTTCCTTTTGTATCACCCAATCTCAGGTATTTTGTTCTAATACCAGGAAATAGACTAACAGATTGTCCTTGAGAAGATCAGTCTTCACCGCATAGGCTCAAGGGTCAACACCATCTCCTGGCAATCTCCTTGAACCCTCATCACACATTTGAAAGAGATATCCTTAGCAAATTCTCCTCAAATGGTCCAGTGTGAAGTCCACTGATGCTGTTACTCTCTTGCCATGACACTGATTCATGTAAACCAGAGGTTCCCTCTTAAGATATTTATTTTTTGTTCTTTTGAGACAGGGTTTCTCTGTGTAATAGTCCTGGCTGTCCTGGAATTCACTCTGTAGACCAGGCTGGCCTTGAACTCACAGGGACCCGCCTGCCTCTCTGTCCTGTGTTATCTGAGTGCTGGGATTAAACGTGTGCACCATCACCACCACCCAGAAAGAATTGCTTTTAGGAAACTGGCAGAGAATGTGTGAAAGGTAAGCACCTTGCATTAAGAATGCTGTCTGGAATGCTGTCCCCAGCACCAAACAGAATCCAGAAAACAATTGTTACCACATTCTCCACCTGCTTCTAGATTTGAATTAGGTGTTCCTCTGTGCCAGATGAGTGCTTAGCAACAGGGGTATCTAAGGAAAGGAAGGAGAATGAGAATAAAAAGGCATTCATGAAAAGCAACTGATTTTACTGTTTTAGAGGAAAGTTGATTCAGACACACATCACACTGGACGAGTGAAAACAAATTTTCTAAATTCCAAACCTAAGAACCATGGTCGATAATTTTTTTTTTAAACAATTTGTTCCTGTTCCTCAGTGGAACAATGCATTAGAATTGAGACAAAGGAGATGAGTGATTTTTGAACTCCTCTCAAAGGATCTAAAACTCTTATAGAAAATGTTGTTCTATTGATGTGGGAGTCTCCTCTGTGTGCTGTTATTAACATTAATGAATAAAGAAACTGCCTTGGCTTGTTGATAGGACAGAACTTAGGTAGGTGGGGAAGATGGAACTGAATGCTGGGAGGAAGAAAGGCGAAGTCAGGGAGACGCCGTGGATCCACAGCTGGAGGTAGACGTCTTGAATCTTTGCTGGTAAGCCACTGCCACATGGCGATATGCAGATTAACAGAAATGGGTTAAATTAAGATGTAAGAGTTAGCCAATAAGAAGCTAGAGCTAGTGGGCCAAGCAGTAATTTAATTAATACAGTTTCTGTGTGATTATTTCGGTTCTGGGTGGCTGGGACGGATAAGCGATTCCTTGCAACATTCTATCTCTTGATTTCTAGTGGGTCCTAGGTGCTACCCAAGGCAGTCTGGTTCCGTGGGAGAAGGGTGTCAGACCACTCCCTACGTTAGATTTGAGAAGGGCTGATGGAGTCTTTCATGATTTTCTTCAGGATGGTCTTGGTGTCCTGGGCAACTGACAGAAGTACACGTTTGTGTCTCATGCGTCCGAAACAGGGGACACAGCGACGAAAACCCGGGAGATTTTTAAGAATGCGGAAGAATCCATTCACAAACCCACAGGTCATCAGTCTCAGTCTCCAGTCCCCTCTGCGGAGGGTGTGCAGGGTTTGGGACTTCATGTCGGCCTTGTACACTTGGACTACTGTCCCCATACTCTGGGCTACCTGCTGAAGCGATTCATCGTCGACACCAAATTTGAGTCGGTATGTTCTCAGACACTCTCTCACATCTTCATTATCCCTGATGCTAAGAGGGCGCTCCGAACATCCCTCATCTATTCTCTTCCTCAGGGAGGCCGCTCTATCATCAATGGTCTTCTCAAAGGCGCTCGACAGAGTGCTTAAGGGCCCACAGCATCTGATGTTGGAGAGGTCTTTATGCAGTGTGTCTCTAAGCCTTGGGAAGTCATATAGTAAAGGGTCTAGACTGGATACCAGGAATATGGGTGGTTCATTCACTCTCTCCTTCTGGAGTTCCTTCTGAATATTCTCCCGGATAGTCTGCACGAGTGGGGTCTCTGAATGGGCATGTGGCCTGAGGTCCCTGTCCAGCTTGGTCCAGACAATATAGAACCTCTTTCCCATCCCCTGGATGACTTTGGCAAGATTTACGTGGTTCGAACTGAACTGCTCAGAGGCGATGATGATGAATAAATCATACATGCTGAATTCCATCTCTTCCCTATAGCTATCTATGGTTTGGGCTGTGGCCCCCAGGCCAGGCAGGTCCCACAGTATCGCATTGGGGAAGTGGGATGAGGAGTACTTAGCCCGTGTCTGGGTGGTCCTCACCACCCCACTGGGAGCTGAGTCATCTTCCTCATGGCCAATGATTCGGAGTGCATTGATGAAAGAAGACATGCCATTGCCCGAGTTCCCAGTCACGGTGATGTTCACTGGCGTTTGGGACAATGTTTCCACGGTCTGCTTGATCCCATGTACCACGTCCAGCAATTTCCCTTCTTTCAAGGCCCTTTCAACGGTCCTATTGAGTTCATGTAAAGTGCTGTCCCCTGTCTGATACGACGTGGCAAACGGGAAGGACGACTTCAGCGGAGCATAAGGAGTCTCTGCCATGTTGGGGAGTAGTGGCTCAACCTGGAGAAGCAGAAGAGTTGTGGAGTTAGATATTGGGGTGTCGGAATCAGCGGACTTCACATCACAGCCTCGGGGTTTCAGAGCCACCACCAGAGAAGTAGCAAAGACATTTCATTTACAAGCAGAACAGTTCGGGAGACAATTGCACATTCGTAGAGGTGCAATCTCCCGATGGCGCGCAGGAGGATGGGTGGGTAGCTGCTGCGTCAAGGGCAGGACTGGAGAGGTTAGTCAGATCAGCCAGCGGGAACACAGGTCAGTCTAAATAAATGAGGCTGAATAGGCAACAGAAAGTGCTTGGCCCGGCTCTCCTCACTGAGCTGCGTGCTGGCGAGGACCCACAAGCCCTCCGTATAGTTTCATTATTCCTTTCTAAAAAGCACCCTCTGCCTTTTCCTTTTTCAAATGATATTTTTATTGGGGGATCAAATTTTTCTTGTAAATGCTCATGTCCCATCGACTTTAACCGATGAATCAAAACAATTTCTAATAGCCGGCCACTGACATTTTGAGCAGTATTTACGTGTGTACATTTCTGTGCAGGACTGTGGGTAGTGTTGTTATTATTGTAGGTACTCAAGTGAATGTTGAAAGCAGATTTTTCTTGTTGGCTGATGTCTTGCAATGAAATTAAAGCATTAGTGGGACTGACCCAGGACTGAGAAAAGAACCAGTTGGTTCACCAAGTGGATTCTACACAAGCTTACAGCACACAAACTGCTCCTTACTGATAGACTATGCTATCCTCTCTTAAAATTCAACCTTTTCCAGGTGTTGGCACACGCTTTTAATCTCAGCACTAGGGAGGCAGCTGGATCTTTGTGAGTTCAAGGCCAGCCTGGTCTACAGGACAAGTTCCAGAACAGCCAGGACTCTTTCACAGAGAAACCCTGTCTCGAAAAACCGAAGGAGAAAAAAAATTCAACTTTCCTCTTGTGCATGATTATAAATAAAAAAATTCCACCACTCAGGGCTAGTGAGATGGCTCAGTAGCTAAGGGTACTTGGTGCTTAATCTGATGATCTGAGAACAAACCCAGGAACCCTCATGATGGAAAGAGAACTGACTCCCTGAAGTTGTCCTCCAACCACTCCCACATGCATGCCTGAGCATATGTACACACACACACACACACACACACACACACACACACTGTAATAAGTTAAAACAATTCTAAAATCCAAGGCCTTCTTTTTTAGAAACAGAGCCTTTCTGCTGCATTAGGAGCACCCAATGGGACGTCTGGAGACCTGTTTGCTCTTACTGAGGGGGGAGGTTTCCCTCTAAGACCCTGCTATGTATCAGTAGGGCACACTCATGACTATGATATGTCGCACAGTGCAGTTTCTCACCTTCCATAATCTCCTTGGGCTTGGGCACAACCTTCACTTATACCTCTCCTAGGATAGCATCTGAATATAATCCAGCTCTGTTCCCCATAGCCTTGGAACTTAGATTCTTCCTCTACAGAAGGACTCGGGCCAAGTGACCCTTCTGTGTTTGAGGTGCTCAACTCCTTGTAACATGGACACACTCCTGGAACACCAGTTTCTGCCCCGAGCACCAGAAAAGAATGCGACCCACCTCCCAGGGTTTGTGTGATGGGTTCATGACAAGCTCCGGGTGATGCTCTCTGCACACCTCTCGGTCTCTTGGTGAGGCTCTCTGGTTTTATTAGGGTCTCCGAGGAAGCCGGTCCTCGGGTTCTTCCTCCACTCTTCGACTTTAACCACACAGCAAGTAGGTCCTTTGTCTGTGAGTCTGTGTTGGGTCCTTCGAATGCCTTATCTCACTTAATAGTCCTTAAGCCCTGTTAGATAAGTGGTATTCATTATTGTTGATTGTGGGTGAAGAATCAGAGAATTATGAAGAAATTGTCTTTTTTTGAGACAGGGTCTTGTTTTGTAGACAGGCTGACCTCAAATTTATGATCCTCCTGTCTCAGTCTCTCTAGTGTTGAGATTACAGGAGAATATCACCAAGTCTAAGAATCAGTCTTGAATTACACACAGTGTGTAAGGAATTCACAGGTTGACCCTGGCAAGTGACTCCTGGCATAGTGAGGACAATCCTACCTAAGAGGATTTGATGCATGCTGAGGGGTTTCCCTTGGGAACCCTGGTCTACTCACTGCCACCAATTGTCATTTACACCTTATATGGGCACACATTTTATAATTTCGGAAACCAATGTGTCTGTCCTCTTTGAGGTTTACCCTAAAACTGAATTGCAGTGGTAAAGGAAACTCCCCCAATGTCTCCAACGACTCAGAGCTTGCTTGGGGGGCTTACACTCAGCGAGAGACCAAGAGGCTTCATCAAATGATGCTAGAGGTGCCCAGAGTGCAGTGGGAGGGAGGATATGGGAAAGGTCGCTGGCACATATCCCTGCACAGAGGCTGCAAGCCCTTCAAACCAGTGACAACGGAGACTACCCAGAGTCTTGCTGCAGCGGACTCCTTCTCCAGCAGAGTGCTCCTGCAGCAGTGCCGGTGCCAGACCTGAGGTGATGTGGCTCAGCCAGGGTACTGCCTCCTGCTTCAGAGTGTCAAGGTGTCCAGAGCTGGGTATAGAGGCACCATGATGGGCTGGTATACTCTGAGGCAACGTTGGCTAGAAGCTAGGGGAATGAAGCCTGACAAAATCCAGGAGCAGAGAACATTCTGCAGTGGTGTGTGAAGACGGGGGAACAGAGGACAGCTGGGCGACGTTTAGTAACGTCCTGTCCTCAAGGCAACTCTTCCCTCCTTGGCTGTTGCTGGCCAAGGTCAGGTTCTGCGTCTGCTTTGCTTTGCTGTGAGTTTTACTCTCCAGGGCAGAAGATGAGCGCAGACCACGCTCTTCTCAGGGCTGTTTACGTGACTGGCTGGAGATGGGGGCTTCCCACACCTGCACACCCTGTACCGGACCCTGTGGGAGATGGCGCAGGTCACGGCTGCACACAGGATCCGGTAACTCTCAAGAGGGTTGGAACCTGCCTCAGTCCATGTATTGTAAGCAGACTTGGAAAGGCATGGGTAACTGTGTAAAGCTACAAGTTTCTTTGGGGAACCACTTGGGAGAGTGCTGTCGCGGGTAGCTGTGGGGTACCATAGGTCAGAACACTGACCCAGTATTGGCAAAGAGCCCATTGAATTCTTTTTGGGATTCATGTGTCCTCCCGCTTCCTTTTTTTGGAGGCTCTTTCCTAGCTTATACCCCTAGTTCACCTCCTCTGTGCAAGGTTGAAGATGCCCACAGAAGAGTGTAGATCCCTGTGACTTCCGGAGGGAGCTCAACAACTAGCTCCAACCAGAGAGGGGAGCTGGGCCTGGGAAGGAGAGGCAGACCCTGTGAGCAGTGCCTTTGGGGTCTCCCGCAGACACAGAACTAAGAGCATGCTCACACACTTGTACACAGCTGCATGCTCACACACTTGTACACAGCTGCATGCTCACACTTGTACACAGGTGCATGCTCACACACTTGTACACAGCTGCATGCTCACACGCTTGTACACAGATGCATGCTCACACGCTTGTACACAGCTGCATGCTCACACGCTTGTACACAGATGCATGCTCACACGCTTGTACACAGCTGCATGCTCACACACTTGTACACGGCTGCATGCTCACACACTTGTACACGGCTGCATGCTCACACACTTGTACACAGACGCATGCTCTTAAAGGTGGTAGGTACCACACGGTTCACCCCGGCACTGCTTCCTTCCGCCTTAGTTCATTGAACTGAGTTTTACTATTTTCTACTCCAATTAATTAACTTGAAAACATGCTTATTATAGTGCACTCCATAAATTTTGTGGCTTACCTGATGCAAAATGAAGCCCATCTACAAGTGGATTTTTTTTTTCTGTGTAGGACTCTGTGTAGTTTGTGTATCATAGCTGTTATAAATCTCCATCAGAGAGACTCATGGAGATGTGGAGACCAGAACACACTAGTAACAAAGTTAAATCAAGGATTTTGGTGAACTGATAGTCCTGTGTGTGCTGAAATCCTCATCTATTCCTTATTCAATC
Source organism: Myodes glareolus (assembly GCF_982192425.1). Taxonomy (NCBI): domain Eukaryota; kingdom Metazoa; phylum Chordata; class Mammalia; order Rodentia; family Cricetidae; genus Myodes; species Myodes glareolus. The sequence goes on along the minus strand of NC_142034.1, from coordinate 75,916,612 downwards.
ACCATTAGGGAAGACTGAGAGAAAAGTCAAGAAGTTTCTTTATCTCTGAGAGTGTGATAAGCTTCCTCAAGGTGAATGGGGACAGTACTGAGCCCGGTACGCTCTGGGAAGATGGTGTTTGAAAAGTCAGTTAATTTATAGGTGGACGAATTGGTGCCTTAAACAGAGCCACTACAATGCGTATAAACATTTGGATGGAGTCAGGCAAAGAGGTCGCTAAGCTACCTTATCTTCAAAACCCACCCTAAGGTCCAGAAAAGGAGCAAATCCTTCTTTTCATATTTTTCAGGTATCTTAGACATTGCCTGTGGTCCATTCTGATCGTGGGAATTTATTCTTGTGGAGAGGCGAAGAGTACCATCTTAGACTCTAAGAGAATATGGGTTGGCACACTCAGCCCTCCTTCTTCAAATTTAGTCACCATTAGAAGACCCACAGGCCAAGAATATGCAGGTGAGCTAGATAGACCTTTGCCTCCATGCTGGTTTGATCAGCAAAGATATGCTGAAGACAGTCAGAGAGAGGCCCTGCTGTGCAGAGAGGAAATAGGCCAGACCTCAAGGTCCTGTGACCTGGTGTCAAAGCTTTGCTTCTCTCTCTCTCTCTCTGTCTCTCTCTTTCCAAGTGCTTTCTTTTTTATTTTTTATTTAAATGCAAAATTTTTGTTTTTTATTTTTCCTACCACCACAGTAACCCCTCCCTCCCCTCTTCCCACTGCCCCCTCCCCTCTCAAACTCCCATCTACTCCTGTGAGAGGGTAAAGCCTCCCATGGGAGTCAACAACACAGTCACAGTTCTCTTTGTCATAGCATAAGGATGGAAGTTGCAGGAGATTGGGGCGACCAAGCTATACTTAGAGGCTTTTACTTACAGGCTCCAGAGGAGGGAGTATGTGGGATCCAGATGTTCGAGCCTCCCTGGAGTGCTACTCCTTCTTAGAAAACGTTTGTCCTCCTGCAGAGGTTCTCTATGGAGAGATCGGGACCTGAAATCCAGACCCGGGATATTCGAGATGCAGAGGTCTGGAGTCCTTCCGAGAGACCAGCTAGGAAGAGCAGGAGCTGGCTGACTGCGCGGATCGCCTTTGCAGACCTCCTTTTTGTCCTGCACTCGCTAGATCTGAGTGTTGATGCCAAGACAGGACAGGGAGGGGATTCCGGTGAGAGTAGGTTTCAGTTTCAGATTCCTGGAAACAGCTGGTTTAAAGGAGAAGGCTGGGCAGGCTACATAGTAGTTTTCAGAGAGGGGGCTGTGCTTATCTGAGTTCAACAAATGTGGGAATGGGAATGGGGATGGGACAGGGGGATGGCTTGCCAAATCTGCTTAGGGACCTTAACAGTCAGCCCAGGGTCAGAGTATCCTGTGCCTGGACCTGCTACTTCTTTACATAGACACTAACTGGGCAATGTTAACCTTCAGACTCAGAAACACTGACCCCTCAGGTGCTTGGAGACACGGGCAGCAACCTTGTTCTGTGTGATTGTTTTCACTGTTTGCTGGCTCACTCAATTATCCCCAGGGAGTGGGGAATCAGGTTCTGGTCCTTGCAGTGTTTGAGTGAGAAGAGGGTCTGAGCTGGAAGGGCCCAGATTTCATTTTCCTACAACCCAAGAGTTAGTTTATTAGAATTGCACACCTGAGCAAAAGCAGACATTGGAGACTTTGACCCCAGCCTAGAAACATGACCCTCATGTGCTATTGTCTTGAAGAAAACCAGACGTGTTTTCTGGCAACGGGTAACAGGCCCAGTGACAAAGGGAGGAGGCGAGAGGAGCCATGCTGCTTTCAGAGGGTCAGGGCAGCTCTGTCATCTCCTTTGCCGCTTTTCTGTACCCACTGGCGAGTTCTCACCACACAGCTGAGTAAAGAGGAGCAGGGGTGTGTATGCAAACAGAACTGAGCCTGCTTCATACTCACTGTGGAGGGAGACAGGCTGGGTGGGGAGGAATGAGAAGGCTCACACAGGCCCTTTCCAGCGCCCTGAACACAACTTCTGCCTACTTGCAGGCTCCCTGTTGCCCAGAGGTTTGCGCAATGTAACCCCGCAGTCACAAAGAGCCCTCTCTGTCACCCCTTCAGGTGACCAGTCATGCGATCCTCTATTGGCAATTGTAGCTTTCACTTTCTCCTTCCCGGAAAAGACTGAGTTGCTCAGAAGAGTTATAAGTGTGGGTGCCGTTCACATTCCTGCTGCTGTTTAATGAACTGGAGGTTTCGAGTGAAAGCCAGAAGCTGTCCCTCCTGTTTGCTTCTCTCTAAGTCCTACGCCTCTAGGCAGAGCCCGGGGAGAAACCACGCAAGTCTCTGGCTGATTTCCACCTCTGTCTTTAGAGACTGGTGGGGGCTGTCGGTCTGTCCTGCTTTCTTTATGTGAGTTCACAAGAACAAATAGGAGCAGGTCTCAGGGTGGCACAGGAAGATCAGGAAGGGAGCGTCTGGAACCTTCTCTATAAATGAGCCAGAGCTCCAGCCCAGGCAGTGTTTCCCTGGACCCCAGAGTCAATCCTCTCATGCTCTTGCTCTTGGGGGGGGGAACTGAGGCTAGGCACAGCAGGGTTCGTTGCGATTGGGCATCAAGGAAAGGTTCCTCAAAGTAGGATGCTGTAATGGCTGGATGCAGTGTGTGGACACAGGGTAATCAGAGCACAGGCGGCCTGTCCTTGAAAATGCCATTTGCCGAGGACCTTTGGGTGGGCCGGTCTGGAGTTAGACCTCCCTGACAAGGCAAGGCTGAGGGTTAACGTCAGGTGGGCACCTGGTTAGAAGCTGTGTGTGAACTGGGCCGTGGGGACACATGCAGAATCTAATCAGTTGAGAGACAGAGGTAAGGAGATAAGGAGAGTTTGAGTTGCAGACGAACTTGTGTTATAGTAGCGAGTTCCAGGGCAGCCTCAGCTTCATAGAGAGACTTTCCAAAGAATTTAGAAAAAAATCACATAAACAAACAAACAAAAAAAGGAAGGTGTCTATTTCGGTCACCTTGCTGTGCAAGGAATGTGGAAGTTCAATGACCTCAAGCTCCAAGTCTGTCACCATCTTCTTTACTTTGTGTGTGTGTGTCCTTCTGAGTGAAAGATTTATTAGGAGAATTCTTAGAATGGTGGAGAGACAGCGTAGTGGAGGCTATAGGAGAGCTCAGACCCACAAGGCAGAGCAGAGGGCTCCTTTGAAGAGGTTCAGGAGAAGAAGGAGGCTCCATGCCACACGATGTTTGAGCAGTCCATAGTGCATGCCCTTGTCGGGCTCTCCGATTCCTGGAAAGTTCAGTGTAAGGGGTGCCTTATGTTTTGGGGAAGGAATGAGTGACTTTGAATATGTGTAGGAAGTGGAGGAAGGACCTCATTTAGCTACTGGGTACCCCTCATATGGGATATGCTGCCGATAGTCCCTGATACCTTGGAGTCTGGTGGACTGGGCTTCCCTGTACACAGTATGAGGGTGGAGTGAGACAGATAGGTCTGACCTGAGAAGGTCTGGTTTGGATTCTAAGTGGTGTGTGTGTGTGTGTGTGTGTGTGTGTGTGTGTCTGTCTGTCTGTCTGTCTGTCTGTCTGGGAGGGGCTGAGGCAGCATTTCTCTGTGTAACTCTGAATGTCCTGGAACTTACTCTGTAGATCAGGTTGGCCTCAAACTCAGTGATCTGCCTACCTCTGCCTCTTCAAGTGCTGGGATTCAAAGCATGTACCACCATCTCCCAGCAAGATTTCTTTTTAACGATGAATTTGTTTTATGCATATGAATGTTTTGATGGTATGTGCATGCACACTGTGTGAGCCTGGTGCCTGCAGAGGCCAGAAGAGAGTGCCCGATTCCCTGGAACTGGAATTAAGGATAGTTGTGAACCACCATATGGGTGCTGGAAACTAAACCTGGGGTCTTTTGCGAGAATAGAAAAGTGCCCTTTTTGACAAATGTTTTGAGATAGAATCTCACTGTGGTCCTCCTTGGCCTGGAACTCTCAGTGTAGGCCAGGCTGGCCTTGAACCCACGAAGCTCCACCTGTATCTGCCTCCTGAGTGCTGGAACTAAAGGCATGAGCTACCATGACCAACACAGACCCTTAACATCTGAGTTATTCAAGATCCAGCTTCAATAGGCTTTCACTCTGATTAATCATTAATCCACTATAGACAGAAAGGGAAGGTCAAGGGCTATAAAATACACAGCACAAATGTTTCTCTGTTTATCTGACACTCAAGTGGCTGTGGGGACTGCCTCCCTCTGGTGCTTTTCCCCTTCCGTTCAACAGTGACATCCTGGTACTGTTCCTTCATTCCCACACCAGGTTACACCTCACAGAAAGATTCATGCTGACTCACCCTGGATGAGCAGGGTTTTGTACATAGCTGGGTGACCTGTCAATCACAATCTCACACGTATCACACACGGAGGCATGCCCATGTACAGACAGACATGCACAAGTCCATATGCACACGAACACACACACACACACACACACACACACACACACACACACACACACACACACACTCATGCCCAAACAACTTGCAACCACAGAGCCTTGTACCCACTATTGTTACAGGCTAATTAGTTCTCCTCCGATTTGCATTGTGACTAAAGAAAGGGCCCTAGTATTCCTATCAGGGGTAGTATAGGTGCCTTAGCTCCAAGATCAGCAAATTTAGTTTCTCATGGGCCTTGTTATTATTATTACTGCTATTATTTTATCATTATTAGTTTGGTTTTTAGAGACAGGGTTTCTCTGTGTAGCTCCAGCTGTCCTGGAACTTACTTTATAGACCAGGCTGGCTTCCAACTCAGAGATCCACCTACATCTGCCTCCCGAGTGCTAGGATTAAAGATTTGCACCACCACAGCCTGGCGGTCCAACTCCCTCACCGAAGGCTTGTCTACTGCAGCATGGAGGGGGCTCTGAGAGCAAGGGCTTTCCTGGTCTCCCGCTCTCACTGAGCTGAGGACCCTTGCTATTCTTCCTCCCCCTCCCTCCCACAAGGTGCCCAGGGAGGTAATCCATCCATCACACGCTGTCCTGATTAGCGCTCCAGTTACCGTGAAGTCGCCCCTCCGTTCTTCAGCATACAGAACTGCACTTTGACTCCCACATGGAAAGCAAGGTGTTTATAGTTGGGGGTCAGAAAGGAGGTTACCCCGTCTGCAGCTGCCTCTCCTGGTTGTGGCCTCTTACTGGATACTGGACTCAGAGGGCTCAGGAAGGGTGTGCTGAAGAAGCTGTGAAGTGTCTGAGCGCCCTGACCACACTTTGGAGGAGGCGGTTTCTCTCAGCACTTCCTGGTGTGATTCAGGTGAGATGAAGCAGTTTTTCTCTAGTCTTCTTTTCAAATCCTCGTTTATTTGCTTTGCCCTCTCAGCTTTTATCATTCACGTCACGTCGTCTGTCTTCGCAGATCATTTTGAATTTCCAAAGTAATTGCCTTTGCATTCTCTGAAGGGACAGGAAGTGGGATTATTTCCCCGTGTAATATTTTGGTTTCCTCATAATGAACTCATTTTGCCCTGGCTCACATATTTCACATAAAACATTTCTCTCTTAGGGCTAACCAGTCTTCTCTGAGGACGAGACTCCTGACGGATCATCCAGCCTCAAATGATCAGCTCTGAACACTTATACGTACAGGCAACACTAAATGGACTCGGCATTTTTGTTTGTGTGTTTGTGTTTGGGCGTGTGTGTGTATGTGTGTGTGTGTGTGTGTGTGTGTGTGTGTGTGTTTGGGTGTGGTGTATGCATGTATGTGTGTAGCAATAAATAAAGAAAAAGAGGCCATGAATTTTAGAAGAAGTGGAGGAGTTGGGGGAAAGGGAGTTATGAAAGTGATGTAAGCAGAATATTCATTTATGGAAGTCTCAAAAAATGTTAAATTAAAAAAGGAGAAGCACACAAGAAAAGTCGTCTTTCCCTAAGCAGCCTCTAGGTGTCACTGCGGTCCCGTTTTCGTTCCCTCTGGCAGCATGGATTACTGACCTGAGAGCTAAGGATGATGATAAGGGGTGATGGTCAGGAGGCCACAGACTCAGTCATATGACTTTTCTGGAGAGATGTGAACGATCATCTTTTCCCCCCAGATAGAGCAAAGCCATTTCCTCCAAGCCCGTCTTAGCCAACCAGCAAATATTTTGGGGGTGGTTTGCAGAAACCTGGGCGACTGAGGGCAGAGGCCTTACTGGGAAGCCCACTCACTAGGGCCTGCATCCTTGGAAGCCCCTGTGCCGGGTGTAGGCAGCTCTACTGTAGAAAGTGTCCTCTCTGCAGCAAGTGTTTGCTGCTTGTATCACCTTGGAGGAGGGACCAATATATATGCTGCTCTTGAGCATCTATTTTTGCTTCGTTTTGTTTTTGTTTTTGAGATAGGGTTTCTCTGTGTAACCTGATTGTCCTGGAACTTGCTTTGTAGACCAGGCTGTCCCAGAATTCACAGAGGTCCGCCTGCCTCTGCCTCCCATGCGCTGGGATTCAAGGCTTGTGCCACAACCACCAGGCCAAATTTCTGGTTTTATTCCGCATTTGTCCAGTAGGGGGAAGAGTGAGCTAACACCAATCTGTTGATTTATTCCAGAAGGACTTGATCTACTTCCTCATGATTGACAATGTCCGTGGCGCACAGGGCATGCATGGGAAACTGGAAAAAAGGGAATTTGAAAAGTTCCCACTGCATTCACGTAATGTACAGAGGGACGAGTCTGTGCCTGACTGTGGAGTTGGCTTCTCAATGCAGATAAAATACTTGAGCTGAGTCAAACTGGAAGGGTGCACAGACAGCGCCATCTTTCAACCCTAGGTTGAGATTTGTCTTCCATGAGAGGTGAGGTGAGGGACTCATGTTGGTGAGGGGCTCATGTGGGTGAGGGGCTCATGAGTTCTTTTCTTTTTTTTCCAGGGTCTACAATGAATGTGTCTTTATTAAAGGATATTCTAAAAGAATAATTGGTCTTCACCGGAAGGAAAACAGTTTGAAGGGAGGTTCAGAGTTAACAGAATAGTGGACGGTTCTCCTGGTGACTGTGTTGTAATATCTGTTTCATATCAAATTACCCACCAAACCGCAGCCTCAAATAACGGACCTTTGATATATTGCGTATTTTCTGAGGGTTAGTAATCAGAGAGAAGCTTAGCTGGGCAGGTCTGGCTCAGGCCATTTGAAGAGGCTGCAGCCAGGCTCCCCATCCAGGTAGAGGCCATGGGAGGCCAGGCCCCCTGCTTCCAAGCCTACTTGGTAGTTTATAGCAGGCCAAATCCTAGTTGGCTTTGAGACCAAGAACCTTATTTCTTTGTCACCTGGGCCTCTCTGCAGGGGTGCCCAAGTGCCCTTAATAGGTCCAACACAAGGTTCTGGATGGCTGTCATACCTGTTGCTGAGTGTGATCAAAGTGTGATCAAATAGTACAAATCCTGATATCTATTTCATAGGATTTTTTTTTAAACTAGCAACTCTTATACAGAAATGGAATATACATCAAGAAATCACTATATGGGGGCTGGTGAGGTGGTGCTCAGAAGTTAAGAGCACTGACTGTTCTTCGAGAGGTTTTGAGTTCAACTCCCGGCTCATGAGTTTTTATGGTTACAGGGTAACCAAGGTATTGTCTATGGGTGGTTCTGACAGTGGGGTTTAACCCTCTGAAGAAAATGAGGAAGTTACAGTTGAGATTCCCTTAGACCTGTGGAACATATTATACTCTGTTCCCCCCAAACTTGAACCCTATTAGAAGACCCAGGAAGTGAGCATAGGCAGATAGAAGGGATATTTACCTCCTCACTGCTGTGTTGGATGAGCTTAAGCAGGTAAAAGAATACACTAGTTGGTACAGAAGACCATCACAAGACGGAGAGCTGGCAAAGAGGCTAAGGCACTGGTTTCTCTTGCCCAGCACCCAGGTTCAATTCCCAGCACCCACATGGCGCCTCACAGCCTACTTTGATTCCCATCCCTCTGTGGGCACAAGGCTTGCACATGGCGCACATACACACATGCAGGCAAAGCACTCATACACACATAACGGCTACATAAATCTTTAAAAAGAAGAGCACCAGAGGGGCCCTGTTGTGACCTCCTGAGTGGAATAAACCAGACCTCCAACTCTCCTGTCCTGGTTGAATTTCATGTCACCCCACGAACAGGGTTGTAATGGTGAATCTTTTTTTTTTTAAGTAATTTTATTAAATTATAAAAGTTTCCATTTACACCCCTCTTCCCAACACCCTCCCACTCCCCCCCACCTCTCCTCCTCCCTCTTTGTCCCTAAGGGCAGTCAGGGTTTCCTGCCCTGTGGGAAGTTCAAGTTCCTCCCCCCTCCCTCCAGGTCCAGGAAGGTGAGTATCCAAACAGACTGGATCCCAAAAATCCAGTATATGCAGAGGAAACTAGTCCCAGTGTCATTGTCAATGGCTTCTCAGAAAGACTCCGGGCCAGCCACATTCAGAGAATCCGGCCACATTCAGAGAATCTGGTTGGATCAATGTAATGGTGAATCTTTGCTGTCATTTCATTGACTTTAAAATTACGTAGAGAGCAAACTTCTGGTTGTATCTGTGGTTCGATTTCTAGGGAGGTTTAGTGGCAGTAGCAAGACCCACTCTGACTGTGGGTGGCACCATTTCCTGGACTGAGGCCAGGGACAGAATGAATCACCACCATCGGCATTTGTTGCTCTCTGTTTCCTGACTGCAGACGTGATGTGACCAACTGTCGCACACTCCTGCTTTCCCACCTTGGTGCCACCCTGGGCTGTGTGCTGGTTTGGATGAGAATGGCTCCCACAGGCTCCTAGGCTGGAAGACTTTGAATACAGTTGGTGGGATGCTTGAGAAGGATTAGAAGGTGTAGCCTTGTTGGAAAGTCATGTGGCTCTGAGGTTTCAAAAGTCTATAGTATCTGCATTTACGTCTCCCTGCCGGCTTCTAGGGGATATAAGCCCCCAATCAAACGCTTTCTTTTTCAAGTGGTCATGGTGTTTTATCAGAGCAGTAGAAAACTCACTAAGACAGATGGTAGCTCCTTATAAACCACAAACAAAAACAAACTCTTATTTTTAAGTTGTCTTTGTCACAGAAACGGATAAGAAAACAACAGAAACTTCTGCTTACCTTCTACTTATGTGACTGTGGCCAGATGCTGCTTTCCTCCAGAAGGGTCACCCCCCCCCCCCCAAGGAAGTAGCTTGAGCTCACACAGGGTCCGCTCCTCACACAATTATGCAGACTGAGGATGCTCAGCAAAGGAAGTGGTGAAGTGTGAAGTTCTGAGGTCCTCCTGACACCCAGAGCCCGAGGCGGAGGAGGAGTTGAGAGTGCTCTGATCTCTGATCGTCCTGGATTTTCTTCCAGATCCCGTTCACCACAAGCCCCTGTTTTCTGTTCTGCAACTTCTTTGTCCCTGAACTCTTATGGGGTGAGGCCTGCGGTGAGGGCTGGTTTGGTTCCTATTTTTGGACCCTGCATATTCAGCCAGTTTCTTAACCTTCTCAGAGGGGCGGAGCCTAACTCCAGGCTTTGCATATTCTGCCCAGAGATGATCACACTTCAGTCAATGGGGCAGGCTTTTTCTGGGTCTGACTGTGTAGAACCCATCTTCCCGGGACAATATTAATCCCGGAGTTGCCCCTCGGATGATTGCACACCTCACCCAGCCTGCTCCCTGACAAGCTTCCTTTCTTCTCATCTGCTTCCTCCACCATCTCTACAGGAGAGATGATTTCATCCAGAAAGAGGAGAAGAGGTCTCCAGTCAGTATGCAGGAGGCTGAGAGGAAAGGGGCGCTGAGCTGGGGTAGGAGGAGGAGCTCAGTTTCCTAAGAGCTCAGAAATGTTCGGTGAATGGTTGACTTCTGGATGGAGCCGGGGACTGGGTTCACCATGTCAAAGTAGCACTAACTTTGACATTTCCAAGATGGAAGTGAGATGGGCTGGGGAATTCTAGGAAAAGCAGGTGCAGGGCACAAGGAGCCACGTTTCCTTCAGGAGGCCAGGGCAGCTCTGTTATCGCCTCTGCGGTTTGGTAATTACTGGAAGTTCTCTCTGCAAATCTGAATACAGAGGAGCAGGAGTGGAGGGCAGAGCTGAGCCTGTGTCTTTTTTTTTTTTTTTTTTTTTTTTTTGAGCCTGTGTCTTATGCTGGAAGGAGACAGGCTGGGCAGGATAGGAGCTGGGTGTCTCACATAACCCTGCATTGGCCAGAGCCTTGCTCTGGAGACCTGAGCACAAACCCTGCCCATCACACGGCCGGATCTCCTCTCTCTTGTGTTGCAATGTCACCCCTGTTTCTTTGTGCCTGACTTCCTCCCACCCAAGCAGGAAGGGGCTGAGGGTAGGCACAGGCACCTCCAAGGCAGTATCACAGTTGTTATTGTGACTTCCTTCGGTACCCAGCATTGGCTCCGTCTCCCCTTTTTTCTCCCTTTCATCTGTCTGCCTTTCCTCTGTCTGTCTTTGTTACTGTCTATCTTGGATTTTTGAGTCAAAAATCTCAGTCTCTTTCCCTGGCAGTCATTAATTCTATGTATAACTGGAAGCCATCCAGGAGATTGCAGTGTCCGTTCCCTGGCATGAGTAAGAGTTCAACAGCCAGGAAAGACAGAAGACCAAGCCAGACATCATGTGGATGCTGGGAATTGAACCTGGGTCCTCTGGAGGAACAGCCAGTGCTCTTCACCACGGAGCCATCCCTCCAGCCCCTCCTGTCAGTTTAATTATCTGTGTCACACACCTCAGCAGGCCAGGGTGAGGGTTTCTGTAATAAATCATTTCTGAACCCAAACTGCATCCATTCATAGCTTTTGAAGCTACACTCCAAGCTGAGGGGAGGAAAGCCTGGGCCTGAGCTTCTTGGAGGAACTCATCTTCTCCAAGAAGATAAGTTCCCTCTTCATGAGGAGGCAGGGCAATAGAATCGACTCCAATGAGGAAGAAAGGACTAATGGACTGCAAACATGTCTGTCTGTCCTCCTTAAAAGAAAGCAATTCTGTTTTCCCCCCATTTACTCTGTTTCCATAATTTCTTAGAAAGTACAGTTTTTTATTAGATCTTCGAGTATTTCATGCATGCAATGCATTTTGATCAAATTCATGCATGCTCTCTCCCTAACTCCTCCCAGATCCACCCCTACTTCCTGAGTTTCCTTCCAGCTTCATGTACTCTTTTCTTTTTAACTATAATCCAGAGTCCAATATGTGCTGCCCATATACCCATGAGGGTGAGGCACTTTTTTTCCCCTACTGGGGACCATCCCCATCCTTAAAGAAAATGGATTTTCCCTCTCAGAGAATCCAGAACTCAATGGAGGGGGCTCAATGTACCCCAGGGCATAGTCTCTCAAGCTCCAAACTCCCCATGCATTGGTACATATACCCCATGCCCATCTTTAGACTCTAGAGCAGGCCTTGGATTTCCCATGGCTTCTGTGTGTTTGTTTTCTGTACATTGCTGGAGTGATAGAAAAAAGAAAAAACAAAGATGTTTGTTGCACTGGATGAGGATGAATGTGCAGACGACCTTGGCACACCTCCCTGCTGTGAGACTTGTGGAACTGGAGCTTCTGATGCCCTGCTTTGGTAGTAAGATCGTTCTGTCTAATCCTTCATTCACTGTAGACACACAGGTGAAAACATGAGGCATGATTAATAGAACCCAGAGACAGATATTGGGGTTCAACCTGAAGGTCAGAAAAGCAGAGCAGTCAGTCACTGACTCTTAACTCTCTCTCAGTCTGAAATGGCAATCTTGCCTCCAGGAATCTCAGAATGAGACTCTGTCTGAAACCTGTCTCCTCCCATCTCTTCTTCCTTTTTAGGGCTGGCTTAAAGGCGTGCACCACTACCACCCAGTTTCTATGACAAAATAGTGTGGCTACTGGGATTAAACGTGTGTGCCACCATTGCCTGGTCTGTAAGGCTCATCAGTGGGGCTGTTTTCCTCTCTGATATTCAGGCAAGCTTTATTTATTAAAATCCCAGTGAAATATCACTACCAAAAAAAAAAACATGCTGCTAAATGAGCAGTCCAGGTATTTCTCTGTTGTCAGTTCTGGAAGTATTTATTTATTTATTTATCATGCACACAATATTTATTTATTTATTTATTATGTATACAATATTCTGTCTGTGTGCCTGCAGGCCAGAAGAGGACACCAGACCTCATTACAGATGGTTGTGAGCCACCATGTGGTTGCCGGGAATTGAACTCAGGACCTTTGGAAGAGCAGACAATGCTCTTAACCACTGAACCATCTCTCCAGCCCCCCCCCTCCATTGCTTTTCTTTTTTTCATGTGTTCAGCCAGTGGTTTCCTTGTACAGGTCTAAGATTTAGCACTTAGTACAGCACTTTGATGTCCAAGAAACTGTAGGAAGGATTCATGCTTGTCCACTCCAAGCATATCACACACATCACTACCACACATAGGATAAAAAGACAGGAAGTTTGCATACATCACAGGTTGAGTGAGTAGAAACCCAAAGGACAGTTGATTAATGGGCAGTTATTTGTTTTATTTTGTTTCTTTTTTTTTTTTTTTGAGATAGGGTTTGTGATAGTTTGAATTACTCCCCTTAAGTCATGGGGAGTGGCACTATTAGGAGGCATGGCTTTGTTGGAGGAGGTATAACCTTGCTGGAGGAAGTGCACCATTGTGGAGGTGGACTTTGAGGTCTCTTTTGCTGAAGATTCCCTCAGTGTGACTGTCAGACCATTTCCTGTTGCCCGCAATGTAGGACTCTCAGCTACTTTTATAGCACTATGTCTGCCTGCATGCTGCTATGGTCCTTGATAATTGTAATGGGTTAAGTAAAATGCTGCAGATACCCAGTGGCTTCAGCAGGCAGTGGGCCATGAGACCTTACTGCAAGTCCCCTAGTGGGACCAGGCAGCAGGCAGTAGGTCGCGAGAGCAGACAGTCCCAAGCAGGGACGGTGCAGTTCCCCAAGTGGCTGCAGTGAACCATGAGTTCCAGGCAGGGATGGCGCAGGGGCAGGAAATCCCATGAGGAGAGACAGATGGGTGGGCACAACATGAGATCATGTCACAAGTCTCAGAAGGTGGCTGATCCTGGGGAGCCACAGGGCAGGTGAGAGTCATATGGATAGGCACATCATGCAGAGTGAGTTTGGTTATTTATTTAGTGTGTTATAGAAGGGAAGGGGAGAAGGAGTAAGGGGGAAGGGGAGAAGGGGGAAGAGCAAAGAGAAACAGAGAGAGAGAGACAGAGGGGGCAAAGGGGAGAAGTGGGGAGAATGGAGCAAGGCAGAAGCTGCCTCTTTGCAGGAGAGACAAAAAAGAGAAGGGACTCAGGCTGGAAGCTGAAGATCAGCCTCAACTGACAGGGAAAGAGTGGACCTGGCTTGTCTTTTAAAGGGACAGAACATTACATTAATAATGGACTGATTATCTGAATTAAATGTTTTCACCCCAATTAAATGTTTCCTTTACAAGAGTTACTGTGGTCATGGTGTCTCTTCACAGTATCAGAAACCCTAACTCAGACAGAAGTTGGTACCAGGAGTGGAGTATTGCTGTTATAGGCTTGACCATGCTTTTGTTTGAAGGAATATGGACGTTAGGACTATGATTAGAAAAACAGTTGGATGCTTTAAGTACTGCTTAATGGGCCATACTAGTACTAGCATGGAAGACAGTAGTGTTGAATGTGATTTGATGAACTGTGGGAGTTTGCTCGAGAGGTTACATGGGAGAATTTTAGTATGTTGCCTTAGTAGATAGTTCTTGTGACATTTTAGTGAAGAAAATAGCTGTTTTCTGCCCTTGTCTGAAGAGTCTGCCTGAGGCTAAAGTTAAGACTTTTGGATTAATTCCATTGGCAGAAGACATATCAAAATAGCCTGGTATGTACTCTGTCAGGTTAACTCTAACGAATTAGTGTTAACTCTAATGAAGATTTATAATGAAAAGGAGCAATCTGAGCAGGGTAAATTACAAAATGTAAATTTTAAGGAGAAAAAAAAAGCATCAGGAAGTGGAATAGAGCTAAATCCTGTGTCCAAGGAGATAAACAGATTAAGAAATGTACTAAAGGGAGTGGTGACCGCAGGGCCAAATCCCACCCAGCTAAATTTTCAACTTGTGGAAAGGAACTAGAGAAAAGTTTAGAGCCTGGTGTGGTGGCACACATCTTTAATCCCAGCACTGGGAAGACAGAAGCTGGCCGATCTCTGAGTTTGAGGCCAGCCTGGTCTACAGAGCAAGTTTCCAAATGATCAAGCTTAGGCTGTGATGGAAATCATCAAAACCAGGTAGCTGGTGAAGATGTAAATGAACGAGGGGGGCATTTTCCAGCCCTAGCAAGCAGTGGAACTTGGCACCTTCGGACATGTCATTCTGGACTTAGAGCTAAGGATAGAAGAAAGGGTTAAGGGATTTGCCTCTGCACTTAAAGAAGGCTGCTGAGGCTCTTATGTCCATCCTGGAGAAGCATGGACAATGGTCACAATCCCATCTACCAAGTGGCTCTTGTATCCAGGAGATACTGCCTCATGTGGAGATGTGTTCTGGGAATCAGCCCCCTATACTTCATAACCCCAAAAGATATTCATGTGGCAATGCCTGGGGACTCTCCATGAGACAAAAGATCCAAGTTTAACTTCAGAAGGGTATTACAAACCACTGGAATCCACCCATGTGTTCTCATACATGATATTTTAGTGGGAGACAGCTTTTCCCATGTGTGTTTGCACTGTTGATGACTCTTCAGCTTGCCACAGTCTCTGAAAGAGGTGAACCCTCTGGTCTTTCATAGAAAATGTTTGCTGCTTCAAAGTAGCTCATAAGTCAGTGACCAAAGTCAACCCACAGGTAAGTGCCTCATAGCTCCATCGCTGCTTCCCAGTATTCTGGGGGGTCAGTCAGCTTCTCTGATAAAAACTCCTCCTTATTGAGAAGAGCCTTGGCATCACTTGCCACGGTATCAATGAAGAGATTTTTCAAATAGAAAGTCTTTCTAAAGTAAAGGCCTGCGGCAAATGGCCCCCCAGTAACAGAGGAAACATATTTAATGTATTTCCATAGTTTGTTTTCTAAGGACATGTCGTTGGTCCTTGTTAGCAAATGGGGAGACTTAAGGTGTGCCTTGATTTCATTGACAGACACGTGAAAATCCTTGGCAATATTTTCCAGCGAGGCATCATCCAGCCCAAAGTAGGACCTGTAGAGGTCCAAGGTCTCCTCTACCTTCTGGATCTTATCTCTGACCAAGCCCCCAAATGGAATGGTGGCCCAAGCTCCAGCCTTCAAGGCCTCCAGCTGGATCTTCTGTTTCAGGAAATCCCTCTTCCGGTCAATGGCAGTCTCAGTAACACTGCTCAAGGACAGCATGAAGATATGGCGCTTGTGGGCTGGGAGCTCACTCAGTAGGGTGGTCTCCAGCTCTGGGAAGTCAAAGTCGGACACATCAAAGTTAGAGACCAAGAAAACTGGGGACTCACTGGAGAGAGTCTCCTGGAGATGCCTTGAACAGTCACCTCGGATTTTCTTTAAGACACTGTCTCTATTGAAAGTCTTAGGTTTACCCTTCTTCTCATTCCTTACATCTTGATCTATCTTGGTTCGGACAAAGTAGAACTTTGTATTCATCTTGGCGATGGCTTTGGCCAGATGGGCATCAGTGTCTTTGAAGCGTGTAGCCGAGATGATAACTAAGAAGTCATACTCACCAAACTTCATTTCCGTTAGGTAGTCTTGGGGAGGGAAGGACGTGGACCCAATGCCAGGCAGGTCCCATATTGTTACCTGGGGAAGCTTTGGGTGGGGGTATGGAGTTCTCTCCATGGTTGTCTCTGTCACCCCAGTGGGAGCTGCACCTTCCTCTTCATCCCGCACTCCCCTCAGGGCATTGATAAAGCTGGATTTGCCTGCCCCTGCTTCTCCTGTCACTGCGATGTTCAGCGGGGCTCTGTCGATGTTTCTGAGAGCATTGCTGATTGCAGAAACCGCTCCTGGGAGATTCTTATCCTCCAGGTGGGATTCAATCAATGAGATAGTTTCCTCAGAGAGGATTTTGCTTTCCTTCTTGAAGTTCTTAAAAAAATTTTCAAAGCTAGATTCCAAAAGCTGAGCCGTTGAAGGAGAGGGTCTGGAAGGCTTGCATGCAGCTGTTTCCAGGAAAAGATGCTGAAGAGAGGAGACAAGAGAGACATTGAAATTATGAGTCCAGCAGAGCAGGGCCTAGGACTTTGCTGCTTCTGTAAAGCAGGACTTCATCCTCTGTGCCCTTTAGAGGCAGACACCCTTTTCTCTCAGTCCCTGGCTGCTGGCTCGATTTCTGGCCAGCATGTCAAATGCCATCTTTCTCAGGCTTTACTTCTCCTATGGTTTTCCTCTTTCTTTGCTGTCTGATTCAATGTCCACTTATTCCATGCAATTACCTTCCCTTGTGTTTATATCTTATCAACAATTATCTTCAGATTCTGTTTACTCTTTTTAAAGTTACCATCTGTACAATGTCAGACCCTATGGGCAGAGATCAGCAGCATAGCAAATCTTCAAGCAGCATCTCCCCTGGAAAGGCTCCCTGCCTCTTGTGAATGCTCACAAACATTGCTCTTAGGCCTCATGCCCTCTGCTCCCTTAGCACAGCTCTTGTGGCTTCTCTTGGGAGGAGTGTGAATGAAGGAGAAGGGACATGAGGTGGGGAGTGGACAAGATTCATTATGTGTCCCACAGAGGGGTGGACACATCACTACCCAGGTGTAATGAACTTTGTTCTAGCCATAAAGAAGACAAAAACTATGACATTTGTAGGAAAGCAGATGTATCTGGAGATAATTGTTTTAAGTCACTAAACCAGCCTCAGAAAGAGAAATATATTTTGTTATTCATGAATCTTAGATTTTATATAGATACATAGTTATATATATATGTATGATATGAAAGGGAAAGAGAAACTATCTCAGGAACAAAGGGACTAATAGGGGCTATACTTAACATGTAGTATGTGCTTGTTTGAAAACTTAAAAATGGATAAATTAAAAAAATCATTATTAAAAATCTATGTTATCCCTTTTTTTCAACAGGGGAAGTAGGGGGCAGCCTCATTGGTAAGCAAATTCCCCGTGTGTCCCTGCTTTCTAGTGGTTTGGTCTTTAAATCTTAGGCAAACAACCAACAAAAATGAAAAATCCCAAACTGGATACAGAAAGACAGAGAAACAGACAGACAGACAGAGAGCACAAAGAAGACACTAAAAAATGTGTCCTCAGGCCAGAGAGATGGCTCAGAGGTTAAGAGCACTGACTGCTTCTCCAGAGGTCCTGAGTTTAAGTCCCAGCAACCACATGGTGGTTTACAGTCATGTATAATGAGATCTGGTGCCCTCTTCTGGTGTGTAGGCATACATGGAAGGGATGTTGTATACATAATAAATAAATAAATAAATCTAAAAAAAATTTAAAAAGAATGTGTTCTCATTTTCTTAAAATTAAAAAACCTGAAGCTGGGTGGTGGTTGTGCACGCCTTTAATTCCAGTACTTGGGAGGCAGAGGCAGGCGTATCTCTATGAGTTTGAGGCCAGCCTGGTCTACAAGAGCTAGTTCCAGGACAGGCTCCAAAGCTACAGAGAAACCCTGTCTCGAAAAACAAAACAACAACAATAACAACAACAAAAAAGAAACCTGAAGAAATGAATTCCCTTCAAACCCTTCCCTGAAAAAGCATCAATTTTTAAAGCAGAAGAGGTAGGGTAAGCTCAGACAGGTTCCATTGGGAAGCGACACATGCTTCCCTTAAATATCCACAGATTTCATATTTTGGACTCTATATGTCACATCCAATTTCTTTCACATACTTACAGTTTATTATGATCTTAAAAGGCCATTAAAACTCTTTTTAATTTATGAATTATATAATACCAAACTTCATGATAGCTTTGAGTGTAGATCCATGTTTATCAATTCTGATCCTAAAGATACCAGAGCTTTGGGAGAAGGTGCAGATCTACTCTTGTATCCTTTTCTTTTGATGTTAGAAACACAGACTAGAATTGTAACTAGAACAGAAGGTAATAGCAGGCAGTCATGAGAGACTGGCTTCATGTTGCTCTAATATTCTGTTGTATGATATAATTCAATATAGGAGCTTCAGGTATACAGAATTCTATTTGTGATTCTGCCAATCACCTTGTTGGAAGTCATGTCACCAATAACAGTAAGGGAAGTGGAGGAGGAACGACACAGCATTACAGATGCTACAATCATTCAAAGTAATACATGAAAATATCAAAACTCTCAGGTGAATAACTTGAGATGTTGTGTGTGAAGCTGCATGCGTGTGTGCAAGTGCACATGTATGTAGTATGAGTCCTAGGGGTCTACCTGTCTCTGCCTCTCCAGTGCTGGAAATCTGCCCACAACTGATTGACAAGTAGAAGCAATGTTTAGGAACTCCTGGTCATTGTGGCTACAGAAATGAATATAAATTCATGTATAATGAATTTCTTTCTTTTTTTAAAAATATTTATTTATTATGTATACAATATTCTGTCTGTGTGTATGTCTGCAGGCCAGAAGAGGGCACCAGACCTCATTACAGATGGTTGTGAGCCACCATGTGGTTGCTGGGAATTGAACTCAGGACCTTTGGAAGAGCAGGCAATGCTCTTAACCACTGAGCCATCTCCCCAGCCCGATATAATGAATTTCTTACATTGTACTATTTATGTCACAGTTGCTTGTAATGCATGAGAGTCCCCAGTCTTGTGTGACCAGCTGAGACAATGGTTCTTTACAATTCTGACATGGAATGGACTGAGACAAAACTCACTAATTGCCACCAGAATGAAGACATAGCCCCTATACTGTGATGGTCAGCTGGAAATAAACCCAATATCGCATAACAAACCAAACTCCTAAGACACATTTTCTGGAGAAGTTGCTTAGTACAGATATCCTATTTAAGTAGTAGAGATTTCCACTGAGAAGCAAGAATTGTTACACAGAACACAAGAATTATTAAAAATGGCCAAGGCAGTGATACACAGAGAGGATCATAACTCTTGAGTAAAAGATTCTGAAGAAGTTAAAATAAATGGCATTTCTTTTAAATATTTCAAAAACAATGACAAAAATTTCAATCACATGAGCGGGAGAAGAAATGTTAAAGGAGGAAATGCATAGGGTGAGTAATAGAGTATATATGATAAGAAGGAGAAGAAGGGACTCTGGGGGAAAAAAGGAGCTAGCTAGACATGCACAAGGGCATGATGGAGGGCAGGAGGGTAATGAGTAAGAGCATATGAATGAATAAGAACATATCAGAATGAATGAGAATGTACAATGGTACACTTGTATATAAATGCCATAATATAACCCACTATGTTGTATGTAAACCAAAACTATAATAAAAAACAAGAAAAAAATCTTACTGAGATCCAAAAAATACTGATGAATGAAATTGGAACGACAATGCAGTATTTTCTTTAGAAAGTCTGAAGTGTAAAACTTTGAAAGAAACCTTGAAAGTTCGTTTATAATAGACGCAGATACACATACAGCAGATAGGAAGGCAAAGAGAAAAGGAGAGAAGAAAGGAAGGGAAAGGAAAGGAAAAGAGAGGAGAGGAAAGATAAAAAGGAAAGGAAAAAAGAAAAGGAAAGGAAAGACAGGGGAGCAATCAAATTCAATTATTAACCAAGGAAGTGGAAAGCATTGAACAATGCTCACAAAACACTGATGAAAGAAATCTCAAACAAGGCTTCAAAAGATCCTCAGATTGCCATGTTTATACCTTATAAACACTAAATGTTGTCAAATTGTCCATACTTTGCATAGTAATCATTAGTCCCAATTAAATCTCATCTAAAATATCAGTGTCATTTAAAGTAGAGCTAGACTGTGGAATGATCAAATGTACATGGAAACAAGAGCAAATGCTAATAGTCCAACAGCATTGGTCAAAAAGAACAGGGCGAGGAGGCCCCAAAGTACCTGGAATAAAACAGAACCACAGAAAACAGTATGACAGTGGCATGGAAACGGGTCCATGGTCTAACCACCTGAGCAGAAGAGAGGACCCAGAAATGTCTGCATACATGTACAGCCACCTGGGGGCACCTACAGTCAATCAACATCTCAGTGAGGCTTCCAAAACTAATACTGCACAAAGGGCACAGTGTTCGACGAGCAGAACTGGGCAAACTGGACATCAGGCAAGACTAAAACTTGACCATTATCTTTCACCCTATACAAAAACCAACTCAATTGGCCAATGAGCTTGATATAAGAAGGGAAATTTGAAGTTCCTAAAGGGAAATGTATATGATAAACTTCTTCAGAATATCAGGACATAGGGTCCCCATAGCATAGGAAACAAAAGCAAACTGGCAAAGGAGGACTCCATCTAATGGAAATATTTCATAGAAACAAAGCAAATAAACACCACAGTGATAAGACAATTTGTAGGGAAAAACCTTAAGAGTGCATCGTATAACAGTCTGAATCTGAGAGACCATTGGTGTGGGAAGTCCTTCTGTCTATGTGTTGTTTTTATTGGTTAATAAAAAAACTGCTTTTACCCAATGGCTTAACAGAGTAAAGCCAGGCTGAATGAGATATAGGGAGAGAGTAGGTGGAGTCAGCAGGAAGTCATGTGGCCACCACTGGAGTCAGATGCGCTGAAACCTTGCTGGTAAGCCTCAGACACATGGTGATACACAGATTAATAAAAATGGGAACCAAAGATGTAAGAGCTAACTAGCAATATACTTAAGCTATTGGTCAAACAGCATTGCAAATAATATATTTCTGTGTGGCTATTTTGGGTCTAAGCAGCCGGGAACAAACAAGCAG
Organism: Myodes glareolus; assembly: GCF_982192425.1. NCBI lineage: Eukaryota > Metazoa > Chordata > Mammalia > Rodentia > Cricetidae > Myodes > Myodes glareolus. The sequence goes on along the minus strand of NC_142034.1, from coordinate 75,895,829 downwards.
CCTTCTCCAACAGATCATAAGATTTCAACAGGTGCAGAAAATGGACTCGACAACACCGTGAAACATTTCAACAAAATGCAATAGAAAGGTTCTTCCTGGAACAACTGTGGAAGACAGTTTTGACACATTGACGTCTCCTAATATAGAGAGGCTTGAGAGTTGAAATGAACTTACCCTCTCTGTGAAAAGCTCTTCTTTGCTAAGGAGAATTTTAACATCATTTGTCACAGTGTCAATGAAGAAATTGTGCAAGTGGAAAGTCTTTGAAAAGTAGGGATGGCTAATGTGCTCCAGAAGTTTATCTGTTAAGGATTTACCTTCCTCTTCTGAGAACAAATGTGGAGACTTAATGTTCTCCTTAAGTTCCTCCAGGGCCATGTGCGAATCCTCAGCGATGTTTTCCAGGGATGCCTCATCCAGGCCAAAGGAAGATCTGTAGAGGTTCAAAGTCTCTTCCAACTTCTCTATGTCATTTTTGGTCCAGCCCTTAAATGGTATGGTGATCCATGCTCTTGGCATTACGGATTCCTTCCAGACCTTCTGTTTCAGTGAGTCCCTCTTCTGGTCTATGGCAGACTGTGTAACAGCTGACAAAGTGAGCATGAAGATGTGACGTTTCTGGGCTGGGAGGTCCCTCAGAAGGGTGGCCTCCAGCTCTGGGAAGTCAAAGTCAGACACATCAAAGTTAGAGACTAAGAAGACTGGAGGTTCCTGCTGGGTCACTTCCTTAAGTATACTTGAGATGGAATTTCGAATCTGCTTTAAGGTGTTCTCTCTATTGAATCTCTGAGGATTGCACTGTTTTTGAGCCATTAGATCATTGTCTGTGTGGGTTCGAACAAAATAGAAACGCCTATTCACTTGCACGATGGCTTTGGCTAGTTCTGCGTCATTGTGTTTAAAGCGTCCAGAAGAGACAATAATGAAGAAGTCATACTCCTCAAACTTGATTTTCTTCAGATAATCATGTGGTTGGAAGGCAGTGGACCCGATGCCCGGCAGGTCCCACAGTGTCACACTGGGAACCTTGGAGTATGGGTATGCTGTTCTCTCAGTGGTGGTACATGTCACTCCGGTGGAAGCAGCCGCACCCTCTTCATCAGGCCCCACTCCCTGTAGAGCATTGATGAGACTGGATTTTCCAGCCCCAGTCTCCCCCATCACTGCAATGCTCAGTGGGGCTTTCTCGATGTCACTCAGAGCATCGCTGATTGCAGAAACTGCTCCCCGCAGGTTCCCGTCCTTTAGGTATGATCCAATCAAAGCGATTAATTCCTGAGACAGGATTTTGGTTTCCATCTTGAAATTGTGAAGATTTGTGTCAAAGCTGGAGGTCAAATCAGGCTCCTCCTTCTGAGGGGGTGTAGAAGAGGAGGTCTGACCCATGACTGGTAACAGTTGATGGTACTAAGGGAGGAAAGAACCAGGAAGGTCAAAGAATTAGTTCAGAAAGAGCAAGCCAATGGGAAAGCAGAGTCCCTGTAACCACCCACATTACAAATGGGGTCTTTCCCCCTTTTAATCAAATGCTCAGGACTCAACTGCATTTACTTCCAGCCTGATTGTATATTTTGTCTTGACTGAGACTCCTTTACCCTTGACCATTTTCCTCTTTGAAGCATTTTTAGTTCGTCAAGATCAAATTCAGACCTACACCACCAGCACTAAGGAGGTCGTGCTATGGATCACAAGTTTGAGGTCAGCCTGGGCAATGATCCCAAGACCGCTGTCTGCTGTGCCATCATTCACTGAAACAGAAAAGTTCTTAAAGTTCCGTTTGAAATTACAAAAGATCCCAGACAGAGAAAGCAATGCCAAGGCGGGGAAAATGCTGAGGCCATCACTGTTCTTGGTCACAAGTTATATTCCAGAACCACAGTAACACAAGCACCTTTGTGAGCCCCTAGCAGTTGTCAATTCAGCTTCACTTCTAAATGGCTGCCGTTTCTCGGGAATGTCCTGTCCCTGACTTCAAAACATTCAAACAGAGGCTCTGGTGCTCAGAATTTGCCATTTGGCCTGTTTCACAAACGCTACCATCCGAACCAGGTATCAGTGGGATTGCTGGGAACCACAGAATAGAACCCCGTGGCCAGGGAAGATTTTCAAAAAGAAGCGACATCTAAGCAAGGTGTGGAATGCTGTGTGGAGCGGGCTGGGTGAATGGAAAGGGCGGGAGTGAAGAGAGCGCGTGGGTGGAGACAAAGATGGCGCCCTGTGGTGCCTCTGGATAACTGCCAGTCGACCTGTGGCTGGAACAAGGAGTTCAAATTCAGAAGTGAGGAGAAAGAGTGGATGGCAATCAAGGGTTCATTTGAGCGATTCAATAGTGAGAGACGGTGCCACTTTGGGACACCTGGAAAGAGGCAGCCTACAAAGTGGAAGAGATCCAGGATCTGGGAGCAGCATTTTTTCAGGTTCCGACTGACACCCACAGCAGGGAATCCTTTTGACACAGCACCCAATGCGTGTACACTCATAGCACCATGGTATAAGAAAGAATTTACTACTCAGTTGTGCAGCCGGGTCTACTCTGTTGGTGTTCCCTGAATTAAAAAAATTATATTATCTTCCATTTGGTCAACTTTTTTTTTCCGAGACAAGGTTTCTCTGTAGTTTTAGAGCCTGTCCTGGAACTAGCTCTTATAGCCCAGGCTGGCCTCGAACTCACAGACATCCGCCTGCCTCTGCCTCCCGAGTGCTGGGATTAAAGGCATGCACCATCACCGCCTGGCTCATTTGGTCAACTTTAACTTTAAATGTGCTCATACCTTACCAAATAAACAAACGAGTTAATACAAAATAAAGGCTATTCACGAATAGATTTTCTATGCTGTGCTCTATGTAGTTCTTGTTTCATGTAACTAATCTGAACTTCCATTAAAGGACTGAAAGACAAAACAAACAAACAAACAAACAAAAACAAACCTAGCCTAGCCCTGATATATATATTCTGATAATATATGTATGAAACAATGAGAATTCTTGAAAGTGGGCAAAGTAGCTGCCATTGCATATGTACATACATATCATGATAACAATTAAAGAATAGATCAGTAACTGAGGGAAGATTTGGAGTGAGAAGAGAGGGAACCCGGAGTGAGGTAGATGCAGTGTTCATGCACGATGCTCTCAAAAAATATATTAAATGACAAAAAAATTTGACATCTGAATAAAAAGAGAAAATTTCCTGATAATATTTGACTACAATATGGAAAATTTGAGAGAATAATTAATGTGCTATCTTATTACATCCAACTATACTTTTTTTTTTTGACTTTTCGAGACAGGGTTTCTCTGTAGTTTTTGGTGCCTGTCCTAGAACTAGCTCTTGTAGACCAGGCTGGCCTAGAACTCACAGGGATTCGCCTGCCTCTGCCTCCCGAGTGCTGGGATTAAAGGCGTGCGCCACCACCGCCCGGCTACATCCAACTATATATGCCTGCATGATCCTCAGATCAGTACTGAGCGTGGCATACTCTTTGAAGGGTAGGAAAAGGTCAAACTTCAGTAAAGTAATCACTGAAGGAGTTTATTCCCTGCCTCAGTTTCCTCAATGCAGAGAAAATAGTTGATCCGAGTCAGAGAAAAAGACCACTTAGAGGCTTCCTCTTCAAAACCCAATCCAAAGACCTTGCTACTCTACAGGTGGTCAAGATCAAGTTCATGGTTTTTCATAGATTCAATGTTCACCAGGAAATACCAGTGGGTGTTCTAATTATAGGATTTTATCCCCATGGGGTAAATAAAATAGTTATAGTATAGCAGGGTGTGGTGGGACACACCTTTAATCTCAGCACTAGCAGGAAGAGGTAGATAGATCTTGAGTTTGAGCCCAGCCTGATTTCATGTCCTAGACCAGCCAGAGGCACACAGAGGGATCCAGTTTCAGACAGAAACCAAAACAATGAAAACAACAAACAGCCCCAAGAACAAAACCCGCCCAAAATAGCTTACAGCAGTGACTCTGAGGAATCTGCTCACACAGCTGCCCCCTTCTTCAGGCTGAAGCTCTCATCAGAAGAGCAACAGGCCCAGGAATGTGCAGGAGATAGAAAAGGTTGTTGCTGCCTCCCTGGGGGTTGGGGTCCTCTGTGGTGCAGAAGACAGAGAAGGGCCCAACTGTAAAAAATCCTTGAGTGAAATAAACCGGAATACAAGCTCCTCTGCCCTGGTACCAGGAATTCGCCTGCCATGTCATAAGTAAGGAGGATTTCTGGTCAGGCTGCACTTAGATTCCTTCACATACCTGCTCCCCAGCGATGAAGTGGGTGACCCTCCTGTGATGTCCCCTCTTCCCTGGAAACAAGGTCGCTGGGGTAGCTGTCTATGGAATCTTCTTAGCTGGGATGTCCAGCAACCAGACCGAATGTAGAGCGCTGGGTTTCTGGTGTTTTCAGAGAGCAGAACAGCTGGGAAGCAAAGGCTGATCTGCCTAGATTTCTTTCTAGATCCTGCTCCTCACAGTCTCTGCTCTCTGCTCTGCATTTCCTAGATCCCAATCCTGCCTCCTTGGCCCCTAAAGGGAGGGGCTGCAGTGAGGGTAGGGTTTGGTTTCTGTTCTTTGAACTAGGGTGTTGGCTTGCACAAGTCAGCGGAATAGGTTTCACATCCTCCTTCTGAGAGGGAGGCGGAGCTCTGCTGAAGTGGCCCTAGCCCAAATCCAGGGTTTCCTGAGTGCTTGGGACCTTGGTAGCCGACTCCAGTGTCATCCTGTGCTCCCTGGCACTGACCATTTTACTCCACCACCTCAACACCCTCTGTTCAGATGATGGCATCTATTGACTTTCACACCCAGGGATCCCAGGGTTCAGCCTTTGCAGACTCTTGCTGTAACCCTGCACCCTGTGCTGCTGTCCTGTTGATTGTTTCTCACTCAGGACCATTCTCCTTACTATGAGACAGACACTCTCCCTGTCTCAGACTTCACCAATCAGACAAGGCTGCCTGGCATGTGAGCTCCCGGGAGAAATGAATGGTCTCCCTAGCCATTTATGGAGATTCCCCCTGTGATGACAAACACTGTGTTTAGAGGATACACTTACTGTGGCTGTAAAAATAACATTGTATTCAGCTTGTAGAAGCCACGAGGAAGTTGTTTCTACTTTGAATGTGCCCTGTCAGCTGGCCCGAGATGGACCATTTCCTGATACAGTTGGGCTATTCTTAAAAAATTGCTAATTGCTGTAAAATATTTTACTGCTTCAGCTATTCCTGCAAGGCAATGGGTCACAAGATTAAACAGGGTAACTGTAAGGTCTGCTGTTTGTAACATGAGGAGTGAGCTTGTTGGGGTTTATGGCCTGCCCAGTTCCCACAGCTGGTAAGCCCCCAAAGAAAATCACACAGAGGTCTACATTAGGTTATAAACTGGCTGGCCCATTAGCTCAGGCTTCTTATTAGCTCTTATAACTTATATTAGCCCGTTATTCTAGTATATGTTAGCCACATGGCTCAGTACCTTTTTCAGCAGGGTAAGTCACATCCTTCTTCAGTGTCTGGACAGGACTGGGGAGGAATGTGCTTCCTTCTTCCCAGAATTCTTCTGTTCTCATTGCCCCTCCTCTACTTCCTGTCTGGTTGTCCTTCCTATACTTCCTGCCTGGCTACTGGCCAATCAGCATTTATTTAAAACATAATTGACAGAATACTGAATTGTCCCACACCAGCTGTTGTTGGAGACACTAGATAGCTTGGATGGCTGTGCCGCCTGCTGGACATCACTTATAAAAACCAAGCCTTTCTCACACCCAGACAGGGTATGAGTTAATTTTGTTACTCCCAAAGTCCGGATCCCTAAAAAGTCATCATGATACCATTTCCAAACCAAAAGCAAAGAGTCTTTATTGTGAGTTTACTTGGATGCCTCGTTCTTCCAAAGTGGCAGCAGTAACAGGAACAACGCAGGGGTTTGTGAAAAGAGGCGGTTTATATAGGGGAAGAGGCTTGGGGAATTCCAGACTTCCGGACTTGGGATTGTCTGTCCCCTCTGATGGAAGGAGATTTCCAGGCCTGAGAAGAATTCCCAACTGCCAATAACTGCCTCAGTGGAATTCCAAGCCTCTAGGTGCTCAGTGATTGGTCTGTTTTCCGTGCTCAGGGATTGGGTGGTTTTGTGTCAGGGTCAGAGATAGCTTTGATTCTGGGGTCAAACTGTATTTCTTTATTTGGTTCTTTTTACCTTTTTGATCTAATTTTGAGACCAGGGAAAATATATTTCATATGCTCTGAATATAGGGGCTTAGTGTGTTCTTCTGGTCCTGGTTTCAAGGTTCGTGAAATTTTTTCCGGCTATAGGTTTGGGGGCAAAGTGTCTCTTCCCCTAAGTTGGGTCCCATTTTTAGTGTGTGTTTCTTTTCGTGGACTGGGGCTTAGAGCCAACCAGTTCAGGGACTGAGTATGGGCTGCAGATCAGGGCTTTTCTGGGGCCTGGGCCTCTTTAACCTAGTCAACATCACCAAGAGAGATGATGGGAGGATGAATCCACAGCCTGCTGTCAGGTCTTTTTGGAAGAGGAAAGGTACCAGATTCAGGCAGTGTGACCACCAAGCATGAAAGGGGGAAGTCGCTACCTAACCAGACTGGACTGAATATGCCTAGCTAGCTAACAGTCAGTCCATGGGAGTTCACTGTGACCAGTGAAGTCCATGGTGAGGTGCAGTCTCGCCAGTCCTACAGGACAGAGTGGGGACACTAGACACTGAATGAGTGTCACTCAATTACCCGGTGATTATTTAGGACAGCCAAGGTGGGGGACTTACCAATCAGCCACTATTGGATAAGGGAGTTGGAAGACAGAAGGACTTGAATGTATGGAATGCTGGCCCATCCACTCTCAGCACCAATGAGGGAGAACCTCCCCTGCAAAGTGGGGGCTCCCTCCTGGACCCCGTAATAGGCATAAACCACATCCATACACTTATTTTCACAGAGAGATCCTTTATGAAATGGGGGAGGGTTAAAATGACTGCTTTCTGACTCAGGCAGAAAACCAGCAGCAAATGACCTTGAAGGTGTAATTTTTAAGAAAAGAAAAAGGGGAGATCAGTGTTAGAATGGGCTAGGATGCTGCGCTGTATTTTGATTGGGCATGTTAACTAGGTGAGCCAAAGAGGGTTGTTGATTTCTGGACTTCAATACTTTGATAACTGGACCTTGGTAGTCGGCCTCAGGAGGAGGAAGTGGCCAAACAGTGAGAGGCCAGCTTTAGGAATGTAATTTAGTGGTTTTCAGCGAGGCAGAGGGAATAGGAGAAAAGAGCAAAGCCTACCAGAGCCACATGGTCGAATGGGCTAGCGTCACTGCAGTCAGCATGTAGCTACAAGTACTGGGTCATCAGTTACACACAAACACACATACATTCAGATTCACTCCTGCACACACACACACACACACACACACACACACACACACACACACACACAAACTCATCCACAAGCATATATGCATCAGGCACACAACATTGTACTTGTTGTTGCCCTAGAATGATGGTCTTAATCTTCTACAATTTTCTCTGTAACTAAAGAAAGGACCCCGAGCTCCTCTCAGAGACAGTGGAGGTGCCTTAGCTCTGAGGTGAGCAGATTTGGGTTTTCACAGACTTGGTTCCCACATGTGACCTTGACTCCCTCTTTCCTTGCTGGTCTCACTGTGAGATCAAGTGATAAAGGAATAAACTTCCCGGTATTCTGTTACCCAGGGACAGAGGTGGCTGCTCTCCTCTCTCCCCTCCTCAGCTCACAATACACTGGCACAGAAAATGAGTCAGGGCTTCCGGGTGCTGACGTCAGCTGCTCTGCCCCGGTTCTCCAACTCCTAGAATTGTGCTGTGACTGCCACAGTGAAACCAAGGAGGAGTTTATGGTCAGGGCGTAGGCAGGACACCAGTAAGACTGTGACAGGACGTGTGTTTGGTATGGAGAAGGGATGACTGTGTCTCCAGACAATCGGAGACAGAGCTTCCAGACGATAGCATCAGCCCCTCTCCCACAGCCTCTGCTCACTCTGCCATTCTAACCTGTCAGGGGAATCAATGAACCCAACCCTGGGGACTGAAATGCCACAGTCTGAGCTGGCAGACCTTTACTGTTGCTATCAGTGTCAGTGACATGTACTTGTAATGTACTTTCCTGTAAATAGGACCAAGAGGCTCCCACCCTCAGAGACGACTTCATTAGGGACAGGCCATGCCACCTGCTGATAGATGCCTTCTGCTACATGGCAACATGGCTGCTCTGTGATCAGAAGTATTGAAGCACATTGAAATATATGTATATATTTAGATATACATTTTTTTTTCAAGACAGGGTTTCTCTGTGTAACAGGCTGTCCTGGAACTCACTCTGTAGACTGGACTGACCTCGAACTCACAGAGATCTTCTTGTCTCTGCCTCCTGAGTGCTGGAATTAAAGGCGTATGCCACCACTGCCTGACTAGGTATACATATCACAAGTATGTAAAGGCTGGAATAAAAAATAAGGATTATAACGGGAATGGGGAGATAAATTTTGCATGGAAACCTGGCCAGGTTGTACCACCCAGATGCACCAACCATTAGTAGAGGTGAGCTGAAGCCGTATTTAGATGACACTAAATTCTGAGTGAGGAGACACATTGGACAAATTTCTATATTGTGGATTACATCAGACAAGTCATTGAAGAAGATCCAGCATCACCAAAGAAGAGAGATGTTTTTGCTCCAGGCTGTTTGGATACAAGTTACAACATCAATTTCTCCACGAATGTCTGGGTTTTCGGGAAGAGAATAAGCTATGGATACAAGAGTATTGTGTTTGGAATCTGGAATGAGCTCCACAGGCTCCTGTATTTCACGCTGTGGATCCTGGGGCAGGGCTGTTCATAGGTCTGGAGCCCAGGACTGTGAATTCCCTGCCTCGTGTCCTCCAGCTCTGTCTGCTGCTTCTCTGTCATCTCCCAGACAGCCTTCTGCTTGGATGGACCCCACCCTTCTGCCACCTACCACCTCTGGAATGTGACCTGCAGTTCTCCGACTCTGAGACAAAGCAGACCTTCCTCCCTCATGCTGTTTTGTCGGGTGTGTGGGTCACCACACTCAGAAGTCACTAATGTCAGTGTGGTGTGCACATGGATGGAGCTGACAGAGGACTCGGGCCTTGACCACTGCCTCTGGTTTTCTGTAGGATTCCAACACTGACCTAACATGTGCTTTATTTTCTGCCCCTGGGATGCCATGCCTGCCTCTCTACTCGTCTGCTGGGAAAACTATCAATATAGAAATTCCACAGGGGCTTTAACCATTAGTCCAGTCAGGTGTTTACCTGAGTTTCTTCTCTGTGGCTGTGACAAAATGTCCTGCAAAGCAATGTAAGGCAGCCAGGGCTTCTCTCAGGTCACAGTTCAAGTTTGTAGTGCCCTCAGTGGGGAGGTCACAGCGGTAGAGGCCTGAGAGAGCTGGGCCTGTTGCAAGCACAGTCCAGAAGCAGAGAGGGGTAGAAAGCATTCATGTTCAACAACCCTTGCCGGCTTTATGCAGTCCCGAATCCTCTGTCTTGGAAGCAGGACCCTGCCTCACACTAAGATGGCCTTCCACAGTTCAGACTGGCTCAAGGCATCCACAGGCCTGCCTAGTGCTGCTCGGCTCAGACAGGCCGGCAATACCCACAGGCCATCCTGGGTCCTCGTGGGCTAGGCTTGCTGAAGGCTCACACATGCCATTATAATGGGCACATATATGATAGTGAGATGGGAGAGAAAGAGAAACAGAATGGTTCACATGCCGTGGAAAGAGGCAGAACTGAAGAAATGAGGTGGTGAGGAACAGGCTGATGTGGGTGGCCTGCTTGTCACCCAGGGCCAGGGTGGTGTTGGGGCCCGGGCTCCTGCCTAGGCTCATGTCTGGGTCCATTGTCCTTCCACAGCCAGGGTCTGTGTTGACGTCCATGATCCATTTTGCCACCAAAGACCACACAGATGTCCAGGGTCTAGGCCTCAACCTGTGGCAATACTGGTGTCTGAGGGCCCTGCCACCGCTGGGCCATGCCAATTTGAGTCAATTGTGCTACCACGCCCGTCCATGGTGTTACCTGGGGCTGCTGCCACGGGCTATATCTGGGTCAACGGCCCTACAACAGCCAGGGTCTGAGTAGACAGCTGTGGCTCCTGTTACCACTGCAGTCTGTGCAGATGCCCAGGGTCTGGTCAGCTCTCTGAGATCATGTTGGTGTCTGAGGGGCATGCCGCCACCGGGACCACACTGATCTGGGTGGCCTGTGCTGCCACTGGGGCCAAGGTGGCACACAGCCTGAGCTGCTGCTGAAGGCTATGTATGGGCCATGTTCCTGCTGCATCTGGGGTCTGTGTTGATGTCCATGATGTCCATGGTCCATGTTATCACAGGGGGTTGTTGCATGTTGAATTCTGAGGGTCTTGTTAAGCCGGTCCCTCCTCTCACTGTCCCTGTCCCTTACTGGACACTGCAGCAGGAGAGCTGGTGCTGCTTCTCATGGGAGAGCTCCCTCTGCACTCAGGAGAGGGATTGCCTCACCCCACACTGTGAGCATGGCAGAGCTAGCCCTGGTGACACAGGCCTAGGAGACCTTGCTCCACACCTCTCTTGAAGGGGGAAGTCCCAGAAGCCCTGACTGAGGAACTCAGTAACCACCCAGGCCCAGATCCTGGGCCTTGGGTTGGCCCACCCTTACATCTACCCCATGATACTTGCTGGAGCATGGGAGGGGACTGGTCCTGCAGAACAATAGTCACAGGTTCTCCAAGACTTGGGGCAACATCAGGACAACCAAGAGGAGGTTCTGTGAGGGTCCAGGGATGCTGGTGTGCCAGAGGCCTTGCATCAGACCAATGACTCATTACTATGGTCATCTTTGGGTAGAGTGATTGAACAAAAGGGTATACTGTGGGACAGCATGGCTCCCAGTGCCACGAGGTCAAATGAAGAGGTTATAGAGGGATGGGAAACATGGAGAAGGACCGTTTTTCTTTTCTTTTCTTTTTTATTTTACTTGTTTTTCTGTTTTGTTTTGTTCTTAATTAATTTGCGGGTGTTTCTTTTGTGGGGGACGCTGTAGGAGTGGGGGCAGATACCATGGGACTGGGAGTCGAGACAGATTGGGGTGCATGATGTGAAATTCCCGAAGAACCAATGAAGAATTATGTCCAAAAAAGGCGGTTCTTCCTGGATCAGTGATAGATAACATAATGAGATAGAACAAAATAAAAGAATCAAGACAACCTTTCACAGCGTTTTCAGGCCCATCTCACATTCTGCCGTGCTATCAGAAAATCCATAATCAACATGAACGGTCAGGAGGGTAGTGGGGCAAAGCAGTTGTCAACAGCTCCACATCCTGGCCCAGTCAAGGGAGAGCAAGTCCCAACAGTACCCACGGGAGACTAGAGAAAAACGGTCAAATGGGATTTTCGTTTTTTCTAATGAGTGAAATAACAAGGAGAGACAGTTCATAATTAGAGTTCCAGTTGCCATTCACACTGTGTGACTTTCCAGCTGTTCAGATTGGCCAGGGAAGGCTAGGACATCTATCTTGATTTGTGTGCACTGACTGGACCTACAGATGTTTGCTCATGCTTCCCCCCCCCCCCCCCAAGCTCCTCCTGGATGGAGCTTGGCTAATAGTAACCGTTTCCATTTGTCATGTGACTACTGTGTGGGTCTCACACCTCTTACCTAGGTGTGTTCATCTACACAGTGTTGGGCACCAGTGATGACCTCAAAGCAAAGTGACAAAGCAGACCTGGCTATGAGAACACAGAACTGTGTGAAGACTTTCACAGGGGGAAAAAAATCCAGGAGTCATTAGACCACAAAACCACAAATCAAGTCAATATTTTCATGTGTGCTTCACACACTATTTTAATGGAAAGGAGGTTTCCTCAGGCATTTGCTCAATGTTGCTGACGGTTTTGCTACTCCAGCACATTTGAACACTTGCCACATGGATCTTCTAACTCCAGAACAGGAAAAGGATGAGCCCTTTGGCACTCCTCAGACAAGGTTTGTTTCTCAGGTGTAGATTATGTTCCAGTGTCCAAAGCAACGCCAAAAGTAAACACTGATTGGAAATTGTGCCTCATTTCCCCATCATTCCCAGTAATCGGGAGGCTGAGATATATATGGTTCCTCCTTGTTTTCTAAAAGATCTTTCATATTAAGAAGAGCTATGGCATCATTTGCTGCAGCATCAATAAAGAGATTCTGCAAATAGTAAGACTTTTTGAAATAAATGCCGGCAGCAACAGGACCACCAGTAACTGAGGAAATGTGATGGATATATTTCCGCAGTTTGTCCTCTAAGGACTCATCGTTCTGTGTAAATAAATGGGGAAACCGAAGTCGTGCCTTGAGTGTATTGACAGGTGTGTTAAATTTCTTGGCAATGTTTTTCAGTGAGGCATCATCCAGGCCAAAGTAAGACTTGTAGAGATTGAACGTTTCATCCAGGTTCTCAATGTCATTCATAATCATGCCGCCAAGTGGAATGGCAGCCAGTACTCCAACCTTCAGGGCCTCTAGGAAGACTTTCTGCTTCAGGGAATCTCTCTTGAGGTTAATGATTTCTTCAGTAACACTGTTCAAGGACAGCATGAAGACATGGCGCTTGTGGGCTGGGAGCTCTCTCAGTAGGGTGTTCTGCAGCTCTGGGAAGTCAAAGTCGGACACATCAAAGCTAGAGACTAAGAAGATTCGAGGCTCACTGGAGAGAGCCTGCTGGAGATGCCTTGAACAATCACCTTGGATTTTTGTCAGGACATTCTCCTTATTGAAAGTCTTAGGTTTACTCTTCTGTTCATTATCTATGTCAATATCTATCTTGGTTCGGACAAAGTAGAAATTCATATTCATCTTGGTGATGGCTTTGGCTAGCTGGGCATCATTTTCTTTGAAGCGTGTAGCCGAGATGATAATAAAGAAGTCATATTGACCAAACTTCATTTCTGTTAGGTAGTTTTCTGGTGGGAAGGAAGTGGACCCAATGCCAGGCAGGTCCCATAGTGTCACCTGGGGAAGCTTTGGGTGCAGGTATGGAATTCTTTCCCAGGTTGTCTCTGTCACCCCAGTGGGGGCTGCACCTACATCTTCCTGCCCCAAACCTCTCAGGGCATTGATGAACGTGGACTTCCCTGTCCCTGTCTCCCCTGTCACAGCAATGTTCAGAGGTGCATTCTCGATGTCTCTCAGTGCATTGTGGATTACAGAAAGTGCTTTCTGGAGCCTATTTGTCTCAGTGTAGGATTTAATCAAGATGATGTTTTCCTCAGAGAGGATTTGGCTTTCCCTCTTAAAATTCTTAAAGAATGCATCAATGCTGGAGGCCCAATCCATGGTTTCATACAATAGAATCTGAATGGAGCAGAGAAGAGAGAAATTGTAATTATTAATAAAGCAGGGCAAAGCCTTGGTGTTTGCTGGTTCAGGAAAGCAGGACCCTGACCCTGACCCACGTCAGAGCCGGCGTTGCCTGTCTTCTCTTCTCTTGGCTGCTGCTTCCCCTAATGACCTGGATATAACGAGGTCTCTTTCTCACACTTCACTTCCTCCTAGGAATTTCCTTGCACTACTTGCTCTAATTCAGACTCCAATTACTATGTGATCTCACCTACTGCAACCTTTACTATCAGTTTAAAGTCTCCTTTATATTCCTTTATTTTCGTTAAAATGATACTCATACATGATGGCAACCCTAAAAGGACTTAAAAGAAGCAGCACTTCTAGCAGGGTCCTTGACCTTATGTGAACCCTTTACTGAATTGCCTGTAGGTCCACAAGGATTCTGGTCTCTTTGCATAGTTATTATATAATGAGGAAATGAGGAGGAACAGAAAAGACTGAATTGAAAAGAGATGTCCAGTTGCTCCAATACTGAGGTGAGTCAGTGGCAACAGGGCCGGACAGACATCGCACTTTTGGGACCTCCCCAGTGGAACAAAACCCAGGGGCCCTCCCCAATTCCCTCAGCTTTTCTAGCTAGCCAGCAGGGAATTTTCCTGTGGCTGGGCTATCCCCCAACCCACCCTGCTCCCAAACCCATCTTTTCACCTGCGAGGTCTGTGGAACACTGAAACACAGCTTGCTGCAATATTGAGGGGACCTGGGAGGTGAGCCAACAGCCACAGTACTGGACGGCTGGATGCCCAACTCTCTGCGACCTCCCTAGTGGGACAAAACCCAGGGACTCCTCCCCAACTCCCTAGGCTTTTCTAGCCAGGCAGCAGGAAGTTTTCCTGCAGCTGGGCTATTCTCCAATCTCACCTGTTCGCCTGCCTGTGAGCTCTGTGGAACCCTGAAACACAGTTTGCTCTAATACTGAGGGGACCTAAGAGAGGGCAGACCAAGAAAAACTCTCAAGTACTTAGACAGCCACAGCAAGGATTGGACCAAGACGCCAATACACTGCCAGCCTCATTTGAAGAAAGAGATGGGTAGGTGCCAATGCAAGAATTCTTCCAACATCCTAAAAAGTAATGGAAACACTAGAACCCAGCAGTCACACAACAGGAAGACTTGATCATGAAGTAGATCAATTGATCATCAAGAAGTAGAAGAAAATGACTTTAAACATAACTTTATGAAAATGATGGAGACCTTTAAAGAGGAAGTGAAAAATTTCCCTAAGGAAGAGACGACAAACAAAAAGTTGGAAGAAATTAATAAATCCCTCAAAGATACCCAAGAAAACCAGGAAAAAGCAATCAAACTGGTAAAGGAAACAGTTCAAGACTGAAATAGAGGTAATTGGTGTAGGAGGGTCTTCTGTCTATGTGTTACTTTCATTGGTTAAATAAAGAGACTGCCTTGGCCTTTTGATAGGACCAAAAATTAGGTGGGTGGAATAGACAGAACAAAATTTTGTGAGGAAGAAGGCAGAGTCAGAAAGGGCCACCCACCATGAAGCTGCCAGGTCAGACATGCTGAATCTTTCCCGGTAAGCCACGAGCTCATGGTGACATACAGATTATTAGAAATGGGTTGAATCAAGATGTGAGAGCTAGCCAATAAGAGGCTAGCACTAATGGGCCAGGCAGTGTTTAAATCTGGGACATCATGAAAAGAGCAAACCTGAGAATAATAAGGGTAGAAGAAGGAGAAGAACTCCAGCTCAAAGGCACAGAAAATATACTCAACAAAATCATAGAAGAAAATTTCCCAAACTAAAGAAGGATATCCCTATTAAGGTTTAAGAAGCTTACAGGTGCCCATCAAAATCCCAGCAAAATTCTTCAAAGACCTTGAAAGAACGGTACTCAACTTCATTTGGAAAAGCAAAAACCCAGGATAGCCAAAACAATCCTGGGCAATAAAAGAACTTCTGGAGGCATCACAATCCCTGACTTCAAACTCTACTACAGAGCTACAGTACTGAAAACAGCCTGATACTGGCATAAGGACAGACAGGAGGACCAATGGAACTGAATAGAAGACCCGGATATCAATCCACACATCTTAGAACACCTAATAATAAGACACAAAAAAATATCAAAGAGAAAAAAAGAAATCAAATTTAGCAAGTGGTGCTGGCATAACTGGATATCAACATGTAGAAAAATGAAAATAGACCCATATTTATCACCATGCACAAGCTCAAGTCCAAACGGATTAAAGACCTCAACATAAAGCCAGCCACACTGAACCTTATAGAAGAGAAAGTGGGAAGTACACTTGAATGCATTAGCACAGGGAACCACTTCCTAAATAGAATGCCAGCAGCACAGACACTGAGAGAAACAATTAATAAACAGGACCTCCTGAAATTGAAAAGCTTCTGTAAAGCAAAGGACATGGTTAACAAGACAAAATGACAGCCTACAGAATGGGGAAAAGATCTTCACTAACCCCACATCAGACAGAGGTCTGATCTCCAAAATATACAAAGAACTCAATAAACTAGACACCAAAAGATCACATAATCCAATAAAAAAATGGAGTACAGACCTAAACAGAGAACTCTCAGCAGAAGAATCTTAAATGACTGAAAGACACTTAAGGAAATGTTCAACATCCTTAGTCATCAGAGAAATGCAAATCAAAACAACAACACCTGTAAGAATGTCCAAGATCAAAAACACTGATGACAACTTATGCTGGAGAGGTTGTGGGGAAAAGGGAACACGTCTGCATTGCTGGTAGGAATGCAAGCTGGTACAACCCCTTTGGATGTCAGTGTGGCGATTTCTCAGAAAATTAAGAAACAATCTTTCTCAAGACCCAATAATACCACTTTTGGGTATATATCCAAAGGATGTTCAATTGTGCCACAAGGACATGTGCTCAACGATGTTCATAGCAGCTTTGTTTGTCATATCCAGAACCTGGAAACAACCTAAATGCCCCTCGATTGAAGAATGGATAAAAAAATGTACATTTACACCATGAAGTACTACACAGCAGAAAAAAATAACGACAGCTTGAATTTTGCAGGAAAATGGATGGAGCTAGAAAACATTATTTTGAGTGAGGTAGCCCAGATGCAGAAAGACAATTATCACATGTACTCGCTCATAGGTGGTATTTAAACATAAAGTAAAGAAAGCCAGCCTACAAACCACAATCCCAGAGAACTTAGATAACAATATGGACACTCAGAGAGACTCACATAGATATAATCTACATGGGAAGTAGAAAGTATAAAAGAGAAGCTCTCCTGAGTAAATTGGGAGCATGGGGACCTTGGGGGAGTATTGAAGTGGGGAGGGGGAGAGGCAGGGAAGGGATCAGAGAAAAATGTAGAGCCCAATAAATATCATGGGAAAAAAACTAGATGCCTACATTCCCCTGAGTGATTCTCATTTAATTGGGTTGAGGTAAACCCTGTAATAGGTATTTTGATAAAGTTCCTTGGAGGATTCTAATGAGCCACCAGGACTGAGAGTCTTGACTTTAGAAGTACAGCTGAGGATTTCACACCAATAAACCTATTTCATTAATAACATTAATAGAAAGAAAGGGTTAAGAAATTCTATCACTACGAAGTTTAGTGTGGGTAAAGAAGTATTTTAACACAGGAAAGCAAAAGCCTGTTTTCTCTTGCGGGATCAGTTTTTAAACTTGGAAAAATATTGTTCTTGTTAAAAAAAGAAGAAGCTTACTGGACACCAAATAGACTGGAACAAAAAAAATCCCCTCATCATATAATAGTCAAACACAAAACATAAAGAATAAAGAAAGAATATTAAGAGCTGTAAAGGAAAAAGGTCAAATAACATGTAAAGGTAAACTTATCAGAATTACACCTGACTTCTCAATGGAAACCATGAAAGCCAGAAGGTCCTGGATAGATGCACTGCAGACACTAAGAGACCATGGATGCAAACCTAGACTACTATACCCAGCAAAACTTTCTTTCACCATCGATGGAGAAAACAAGATATTTCATGACAAAAACAGATTTAAACAATACATATCCACAAACCCAGCCTTACAGAAAGTATTAGAAGGAAAACCTCAACCCAAGGAAGCCAACTACACCCACAATAACACAGACATCTGATAACACTCCACCAGCATAACCCAAAGAAGGGAAACACATAAATTCTACCGCAAAACAACTGAAGTAGACAACTTCTGGTCATTAGTATCGTTTAATATCAATGGACTCAATTCACCTATAAAAAGACACAGGATAAGAGAATGGATATGAAAACAGGATCCAGCCTTCTGCTGTGTACAAGAAAAACACCTCAACCTCAAAGACACACACTAACTGAGAGTAAAGGGTTAGGAAAAGGTTTTCCAATCAAATGGACCTAAAAAACAAGCAGGTGTGGCTATGCTAATATCTAACAAAATTGATCACAAACTAAAATCAATCAGAAGAGATGAAAAAGGACACTTTATACTCATAACAGGAACAATTCATCAAGATGAAGTCTAAATCCTGAATATCTATGCCCCTAATGCAAGAGCACCCACATATGAAAAAGATACATTACTAAAACTTAAATTGCACATCGAAACTTCTCTTGAGTTGTGGGTCAGGGGAGTTCACGATACTCCTCAAACAGCACAGGCTCCTGCTGTTGCCCTTGCTTGAGCCCCAGAAGTTGAAAGGCTATGTGCTGAAGACACAGGACACTTCAGATAAAGGACGCATAGAAATCAAGCTGTATATGATCCATGGTCTCCTCCCTAAGGCCCAGCTCCCTAACAACAGAAGGAGCTGTGAGAGTTTCCAAGGGAGGAGAACATTCCGTAATCCTACCCAGCTGGGACTCCCGTGAGCCACAGTGATGATCATCACACTGGGGTAACTAAAGGTGCAGGGGTGGCATTTGTGTGTTGGTGGTGACTCACATCTGTCTAATTGTTCATTACGCTGGCTGAAGAAGAAGAAAATCGTGCCTGGTAACTGAAAACCTAACCAACCACCGTGTGCTGTTAGTGAGGGGTCACAGATCTCAGAGCAGAATCCACTGTGGCCACTTTCCTATCCCAGAACATTCTTAACTGTTTTCTAAATACTTTTCTTTATACCCACAGGTACATGGAGCTCTTGCTCACCACCAAAGATGCTTCTTTTCACAGCAGTGAGAGATCACTTCAGAAAGCCTCTCACTTCAGCTGGTCACAAAGCAGAGAACAGCTGACTTTGCGGTGCCCAGCCTCGGTTGATGGCTTGAGCCTTAACCTAAGAGAGAGAAAACACCGAGGAGGAGGGTGCAGACGACACAAGAGTCAGAAGATCACACAGTCCGCTGCAAGGCTGAGTCTTCTGGATATGACCAAGATACCCATGAAACCTCAACACTATGGCTTTTGACACAAGACCTGAACCCTGACACCAACAGTTGACGTGCCACAGTGAATGTCGGAAATTGCGTGGGTATAACACGTTGATGAAGAGCCACAAGTGCTAAAAAGCTGCAGAGAGACGGTAGTCTCACCCAGAAAGGAGCTCCCTAGTTGATCATTCAATCCCTAATGTTAAACCCTAATACATATCTGTTTGTCTTTATATATCTTCTATCTATCTAGCTATCTATCTACCTACCTACCTATCTACCTATATATCTATCCGAATATCTGTATATCTATCTACACAAACTCTACTAAATGCAGCAGGTTGAACCTACATATTTATTTTTTTAGACATGTCACAGTAATGTAGACTCATCAGTCATACATTTGAAAGGGAATAGGAGGTATGGGAAGGACTGCAGGGAGGAGAAGGCAGGGATAAACGATGCACTTTTATTTTAATCAACAAATGTTAGCTTTCTTCATGGCAAGCATTTAAATTAAATAAAGTTCAAAATTTTAAAAAGAAAAAAAAGAAAGAGTACTGTTAGAAGCAAGGGCAGCCACGAGGAGAACAGACTCCAAAGAACATAATTCACAGCATCTAAGTACATTACAGTGATGTACTAAGCCACCAGGGTTATACTGTAGGATATTGTCTCCAAATCACTATTTAGAGCTCGCCTGACCAACTCCCTACTTCATGAGTGCTGGTAGCTGCCAACCTCCCTGTGTACCCACTACCCACCCATGAGGTGATTTCCTGTGCCTCAGAGACTTCAGGTCCCCCAGCTTCACTGCCTGCCAGGCTTCTTGCCCACGCACTGTGTGGCCTGTCAGAGTTGCCAGCTGTCTACCCACCTACTCACCCAGGGAGGTTAGCATTCCCCCTGTTGAGTCTTAGACATCCAAGTTCACCTGACCTCTGTTGACCAACCCATGTATCAGAACCTTCAAAGCCCACCCGACTGCTTCCAATTATAAAATAAGTAAGGAGGTAAATATATACAAAAGAATATCCAACTACTGATCTAATAAAATTCAAACAGAAAGCTTGGTTATGTGAAAAACGAAGACAGTTTGTCTGCTCTAAAAAAAAATAAACCCCAGAACTACAGCCTTCATGATAATGACTTAGATAAAGTTCCAAATGAAGAATTCAAAAGGATGATGTAAATGTGACCAAAAAAATGGGGACTCAAACAATTAGTTGAATGAAAGATAGGTCAACACAGAGCATGAAAATAGAATTCAATAATGAGAAATACTGAGCAAAACCTTGATTTAAATGAAGCTAGAGATGAAAAATACATTAAACCAAATGCTCAGAGCAGACTCACTATCAGAGCGGATCATATGGAGGGGAGAATGTCAGGAACTGAAGACAATGTAGAGGAATTGGAGGATTTGGTCAGGAAAGACCATTAAAAATTGAAAAATCCATGAACAAACCACGTATGACCTTTGGAACACCATGAAATATATTTTCATAGAAGGAGAAATCCATTCCAACAGCGGAGAAAATATTCTCAACCAATCATAGCAAGAATGTCCCCCAGTTTAAGGAGAGAAACGCATATCCAGACAGATACAAGAGGATTGTAGAAGACCAGATACACAGGGCAGAAAAAGTTACAGTTAAACCGTGAAAATACAGGGCCAAGTGTTCTGCAAACTGGCAGAGAAACAGCAGGAAGTGTAAAGATGGGGCCATCAGAATAACAACTGACTGACAGCAGGGGAATCTTTGAAAGTCAGAGGGCTCAACCTGATCTGCCAGAGATTGTGGCTGTTTCTCATCTGGGATTTTATCCCCATGGCGTAAATGAGCAGTTTACAGCAAAGACTCCAAGAGCATCGGGGGTATCCCAGCTTGCGGTCTTTCTCCAAGCTCAACTACTTCAGAAGACCAGCTAGGTCCACACAAGCAGGAAGAAGGAAGGGCTGCTGCTTGTCTGCTTCGGGATGCTCTGTGGCACAGAAGATGGCACAGAAGGATGCTGCTGTGAGTGCTCCCTGACTGAAATCCCCACGCCCTCCTACCCCGGAGTCAGGGCTCCCCTCCTCACGCTATTACACACATAGGGCTATTGGCCAAGCTGAACTTAGAACCCTTCACTCACCTCAGCAGTGGTGGCCTTGATCTGAGGGCAGTGGCACCTCTGGGAAAGTTCTCCTCTTAGGAGAGGTCTGTGCACTGCAGCAGGGGCAGTTGTCTTGGAATGCTCTAGAACTGGAATTCAGACTCAGGATGTTCAGGAAGAAAAGCAGTGAGTGCTGGAGTTCTGAGTCCTAGGGAGAACTGCAAAGAGAAAGGTGGAGCACTTGGGATGGCAGCCGGGTCTTCTTAAAGTTACTTCATCATTCCTGGTCTCCACCCACCATTGCTGTGTACAGTTTCCAGACTGGATAAGAGCTCTAGTCAAACAAACCACCTCCAGGAAAGGGGCTGCACTCAGAGTTGGTTTCAGTTTTTATTCCTAGAAATGGCTGGTTTGCACGAAACACTTGGGAGGTCCTTTAGAGGAGGTCTCAGATGGGTCAAGCTGTTTGAGGTTGTCTTACTAAGTCTGTGGCATGCCCATGAGAGCAGAGTTCATGGTAGAGAATCTTGGTCTGACCCTCTGGATTCCCCACTGGAGACTGCTAACTCAGGTGTGGGCACCTAGCCCTGGGCAAGCTACCCTTCTACTGTGGGTTCCAGGTTCGTTAGAAATTTATGAGCCTGACTTCAGTCTAGGTTTTAATGAATTGGAGACTTTTAATTAAAGACACCAGCCAGGAACAAACCCGATGTTCTCTAGGTAATGCCCTGGCTATTGTTAGTCAGTGGAGTATAAAGGAAAAAAGCGTTCAAAGTTTTAATTTGGGGAGCCAAATAACCATATTCCTGTCTGGGTGTGAACAATGCTTTATCTTGTAACAGTCATCCTGCAGATGCTTCAGACGTCCAAACAAGCAAGTGCTTCCCACAAAAGCAGAATGTAGCAGGTTAACCTGTTTTATTCTCTGACCATTACCTTGTAGGAACAGAGGAAGTGAAATGTCCAACGTTCGACGTTCTCTCTCTCTCTCTCTCTCTCTCTCTCTCTCTCTCTCTCTCTCTCCTTTCTTCCCTCCTTCCTTCCCTCCCTCCCTCCCTCTCTCCCTCCTTCCCTCCCTCCCTCCTCCCCTCCTCCCCTTCCTTCCTTCCTTCCTTCCTTCCTTCCTTCCTTCCTTCCTTCCTTCCTTCCTTCTTTCCATTTTCCCCCACCAAGAATATCCTGTTTAGGTTAAAGCCTCACCCAAGTCCCTGGCATTCATATACCCCAGGAGTCTAGAATGTTTGGATTAAGGCTTCACCCCAGCCCCTGGCATCCATGTATCTAAAGAGTCTGGAATATTTGGGGAAAAGTACCATCCCAAGCCCTCTTCCCTCAGTCCAGACTCCACCCATAAGAAAGCCTGCCAAATGATGACCTCTCCCCAGAGATAGTCAAGACCACACCCAAAGGGTATTTAAACTGCCCCCAGAGAACAAACGTGGTTTTCTGGTCTTCCTTCCCCAACTACTCTCTGGGGTGCTGGAAAGTCATCCGGGAGTGTTGTTATCCATTAAACCTGGGCTTTTTTTTAATTCGGTTTGATTTGGTCTGATTTGGATCATTGCCTTGGTGGAGGGGCTCATTGGGGTGCAGAAACTTTTTATAGCCTAACTGTTTCAGGAACCGTTCTGTCTGGGGCTAGCTGACAGGGCACATTCAAGGCAGGAGCAACTTCCTCATGGCTTATACAAGCGAAGAACAATTTTGTTTTTTCATGCTTAACATGGTAAATTGATCCTCTAAACACAATGTTCACCATCACACTTCAAACTCAGCGAATCCTGGCTGTTAGAAGGCTACAGACCATCATGGTGGCCTTGCTCACGGAAACTTGCCTGCTGTGTTTCCTCTCTGCATCTACTTGTTTGTTTGCTGTAATCTCACCTATCGGCCGTCTTCAAACAAGAAAACACAGGAGCAATGAAGGATGCCTGGTCAGAACTCTGGCCCTGCACCATGTGTCTCAGTGTGGAAGTGTGTCTGATGCAGGTTTTGGGGAAGATCACAGTTTCCTAACAGCCTGGAGTCAGCTGAGCAGACAGCAAACTCCTGACTGCAATCAGAGACTGGGTGTTCTGGCCTTGTCATGGAAGCAGCAATAATCATGTGATATTCACATCAGGGAATGGAGGGAGATTTTCCCAGCAAAAGTGATGTGGTGAGCATGGGGCAGGATCCATGTTCCTTTCAGAGGGCTAGGTCAGCTCTGCAGTCACAGCCACTGTCCTCATGGAGGAGACTGGCAAATTCCCTCCCGATAGTGATGAGACGAGGGGGGCAGCAGAGCAGAGCCTACTCCATGTTCAATTTGAGCTGGTGCACATTTCTTTCAGGTTTTAGTTCCTGCTTTGGGAGACTAACAGGCTGTTTCTGTGTCCTGCTTCCTTTATGTATTGGTGCTAAGTGAGTGCCTGGGAGCACAAGGGTTAGGGGGAGAGATTCAGAGCTTTGTATCTCAGTGAGTCCAGCACCCCAGCTCAGGGACACAAGGGCTACATCTCCCCATGTCTCACAGTCAGTATTGTTTGCCCCTTTATGCTCCTGGGTAGAGACCCTCCTCGGTAGAGCAGAATATAGTGAACCGGGCGTCAGGCAACTAGCAGTCTGTTAGGCAGGAAGGACTTCATCAATGGACGTAGTGTGCAGACACAGAGGACAGCCAGAGTCACCCATTCTGTCCTTGAAGCTGGGATTTGTCACAAATCATTGGGTGTCACAGTCCAGTGTTGTGTCTCCTCAGTGGGCCCAGGCCTGTGGGTTATGTGCGCACAGGTAATTGTTTAGCAGCAGTGTGTGGGATTAATCTCCCCACCCGCCGTGGAAGGAAAATGGGACGGCTGTCTGCTTAAAGTCATCACTTCTCTTCTTTAAAAAGATGTTTTATTTAGGGCTGGAGAGATGGCTCAGAGGTTAAGAGCATTGTCTGCTCTTCCAAAGGTCCTGAGTTCAATTCCCAGCAACCATATAGTGGCTCACAACCATCTGTAATGAGGTCTGGTGCCCTCTTCTGGCCTGTAGGTATACACACACAGACAGAATATTGTATACATAATAAATAAATATTTTTTAAAAAAAGATATTTTATTTAGTTTTTATTTTAAAAAAAATTAATTTTGCATGCTAATCCCAGTTCCCTCTCCCTTCCCTTCTCCCACCTTCCACCCCCCCCATTGTTGGGTATGGGGGGGGTCACACAATGATGGTGACAGACCACCAAAGTCTAATAAACCAGAAGCAAACTTTATTCCAGAAACCAGACTCAGACAAAAAAAAAATTAAAAATTAAAATAAAAAAATCTCCATGGGGCACAAAAAGCTTATCAGCTAGCTGAGACCACAGCCAGAGATTTTGTAAGGCTGTGGCAAAGACTGGATTCTGAACCCACCTTTTTATAGTATAGGCACCAAGAATTAGGTCTGAACAAAGGAATTTTTACAATCTCAGGGTCAAATTCAGATACAGATTGCCTTACTTTACAATCTCCATTAACAGAGTTTTTTTTTAGTTAAACTAGTGTTTGTACTTACTATTGTATTAGTACTTCCAGGAGGTGTTTACTGAAGCCCTGTGCTCTCCCCTTGGATGCTGCCAGCTTCACAGAGCAGGGATAGTGCATAACCCAGAGGTCATATATCTGTCTCCTAAAAGCTGACTCAGCTCATATCCATAGGCTAGCTCTCAGTTTGCAGAGAGATGCTTTGGCCTTGTAAATTCAGCTATGGGTTGTAAAGTGGAGTAACCCACTGTTAATAGTTAATCCTTAAGCTACTAAGAAAGCTACTGACAGTCTTCTCTCATTCTCCTAGGTTTACAACTTTATATTTCTTTATTTCTCCATTCCTAGTTCTGGAATCTACATTTTTATATTCTTATTCTTGGACCCTTCACCCATCCTACCTCCATCCACTCCTCAGAGGGTGTAAGGCCTCCTTAGGGGAGTTATCAATGTCTGGTATACCAAGTTGAGGCAGGACTGATCCCCGCTCCCCTATATCAAGGCTGAGCAAGGTGTCCCACCATAGCGATGGGCTCCAAAAAGCTAGTTCATGCACCCAGGATAAGTCCTGGTCCCACTCTCAGTTCCTCCCAACAGATCAAGTCACATAACTGTCACCAACAATCCCATGTAGGACCCCCTGCTGTCAGTCCAGAGTCAGTGAGCTTCCACTAGCTTGGGTCAGCTGTCTTTCTGGTTTTCCCAATCATGATCTTGACCTGCCTTGCTCATATGATCCCTCCTCCCTCTCTCCAACTAAGCTCCAGGAACTCAGTCCAATGCATCTGCTTCCATCAGTTACTGGATAAAGTAATCCACTGTTGACAGTGAATCCTTAAGCAGCTGAGAAAGCTGCTGACAGTCTGCTCTCTTTCTTCTAGGCTTTCAGCTTCATGTTTCTTTACTTTTACATTCCGTTTTCTGGAACCTACATTTCTATATTCCTATTCTGCAACTCTTCAGAATGTATCCTGTCAGCTGGCCCCAAATGGAACACTTCCTGGTTCAGTTAACTTATTCTTTAAAAAAAAAGTCTATTTGTTGGATATTTCAATTTCTCAGCTATTCCTACAAGGTAATTGATCACCAATTAAACAGGCTAACGACTAAGGTCTGTTTTTGAATAAGACGCTTGTTTGCTTGCTTGCTTGCTTGCTTGCTTGCTTGCTTGTTTGGACGTCTTGAAGCATCTGCAGGATGTCTGTTACAAGATCAAGCTTTGCCCACACCCAGACAGGATATGAGTTAATTCCTTTATAATTGTTTTACTAACAAGAGCCAGAGCCTTACCTAGAGAACTCTCTCTGGTTTCTTCCTGGTCTGTGTCTTTTTAATTAAAAGTCTCTAATTTATTAAAACCAAAACTGAAGTCAGGACAGTAAATCCCTAAACGACCTGGACCCACAACAGAAGAATAGCTTGTCCAGGGCTAGGTGCCCACACCTGTGTTCGCAGTCTCAAGTAGAGAAGCCAGAGGTCCAGACCCAGAATCTCTACCATAAACTGTGCTGTTGTGGTCACAACAAGACTTAGTAAGGTCAACCACAAACACCTGTGCCCATCTGCAACCTTCTATAAAGGACCTCCTTAATCATAAATCAGGACTAGTTAGAGTTATTGTAAATCCCGATCTCTGCCCTCCATCTGATGTTAGAAATATTTTCTAACTGGAGCTCTCTGTCAGCGCAAAATCCCAATCAAGCCGAATCAAAACAAACCAGATTAAAAGATGTCCAGCTTTAATGGGACTCCTGCACTCTCAGGTGGCCTTCAGGGGAACCAGGAAGCTGCCAACGTGATCACCAGGGGAAAGAGGGAAAACCACGAAGGGACTTTCTGGGGAGCAGTTTAAATAGACTGGGGATGTGGTCCTGACCTCCTCTGGGGAGGGGTCAAGGTTTGGTGGGCTACCTTGACCCTTCTCGGGGTGGTGTCAAGGTGCAAGGGGCACAGGGCCTCCAGAGATGGAGGCCAGAGACCGGGATTTACAGTTATCATGGCTGTGTTGGAAACACTTTAGAAGGCAGTGGAAAACACAAGTAGTCAGAGCAGATGGGCTACAGTGGTGAGGACCTCAAAAGCCAGAACAAGGAGCCTGTCCCGGGTGGACCAAAGAAAAGGGAAGTGGAGTCGGGAGCTGTCAAAGGTACACCTGAGATGTCCTTATGATTTAAGGTGCTACTGCCTCTGACTAACAGTTACCACCAATAGTTGTCTGGAGTTCCTGAGACAGTGGGGTATGTCTGCTTTCCTCTTAAACACAAACTGTGGCAGCAATCAGATGCCCACAGAGCTGGAGACTCATATAAAAGATTGACTTCAGCAGGACAATCCTTGGGTCCTCCCTTCATGCCCTAAAGCCTCTGTATCCTATTCATCTGGTGATTTCAGTGTGCGAAGCTGAGTAGTTACCTGAGGGTTATACAGAAGTTTTACTTCATTAGAAAATCAAGCAAAATGAACAGCATCAATGTGGGATTCCCCCTCTGTGTGGTGTGAATATATTTTATTGCCATTGGTTAATAAAGCAACCACTTTGGTCTATAGCAGGGCAGAATAGAGCTAGGCGGGAAAAGTAAACCAAATGTAGGGAGAAAGAAGGCACAGTCAGGGAGACACCAAGTACATGCTGAAGAAGAAAGATGCCGGAACTTTACCGGTAGGTCACAGCCTCGTGGTGATACAAAGATTAATAGAAATGGGTTGATTTAAGATATAAGAGCTAGCTAGGAATATGCCTAAGTCATTGGCCAAGCAGTGTTGTAATTAATATACTTTCTGCACGATTATTCGGGTCAGGGTGGCCAGGAAACATACTTATAGTCTCAGTTTTCAAAATGACGACCACCATCTGGGGCATGGATCCACATTAGATCTAAAACAGGGATTAAGAAAAACAAGAGGGTTTCTAGACCCACAAAAACGGGAGCCAGCTGAAACTTCTTGGTAGCTGCATCTTTTCAGATAGGCTCTATTTGCTGACGGCAAGTAGAAACGTGGATCCTTAAAGAGAAGGCTTTCTGACAGCCTTAGCAGCAAAAACTGAGAGGTTCCTTTAAGAAACAGCTTTCTGGTTCGTGCTGGTGGCACAAATGTCTCTGGCTCTTTCAGGAGGTTCTGTTATGGAACACTTGAATTGGGTTTGTGGACAGAGTGCTGCAAGTTACTTGGTGGTGGAACAGGCCAACTGCTTCCCAGAGTTGAGGTGGTGAATGTGACTTCCACCTGGTGGTGCCAGAACTAGCAGTGAACATACCCTCCACCATATTAAAAGGCCAAGAGAGGCAGAGCCAGAAACCAGGGCTACAGTGATCACACTGTTTACCATGTTAAAATGGTCCTTGTCAGAAAAAAATTTCAGATACACAATAGTACAGATTCAGACATAAAAGACCTCTAAATGAGACACGGTGTATTTTAAAAATGTATATAGGCTTGGGAGACAGAGGAAAAAGAATATAAGCAATTATTTTATAAAAGTAGTTTTAAAAAAATAAATAAACGTCTTTAAAGAGACAGTACAAATAATACAAAAGAGAACAGACGTAGATAAAAAGTAAAGATAATAAATATTAAAAAGTAATAGAAAAAATCCACATAAAGATGGAATATGCACAGAAAGACTATATTATGTATATTATTGTGTTTTCTTTGACTTTTTTGACTGCAGAGAGACATTTGATGTTAGGGGCTGTTAAGTTAAAACAACATATATATTTTAAAGATATCTTGACTTCAAAATTTAAGTCTAAGGATATGTTACTTTGGAAAAGGGGTTCTGCTATGTTTCCACAGAGGATGGGAACCTGTGGATTCATTCCAAACTAATGTGGTTTGATGGAACAAGATCCCCCCAAAAGGTCTCCATGAACCCTAAAACTACTTCATGCAACAACAAATAGCAAGAAAAAGTTTGGAGAAAACTACACCCAAATTCCCAAAATGATTGTTTGTAAATGTTTGTTTTCATTTAAAGAGGATTGATTATAAATTATTAAGGATCCAGTCTAAAAACAAACAATAAGGGGTGTGATATAGAAATGAACACTTTGCATTGATATGGACTTTGGTTTATTGATACAAATTTAAGGTTGATTTTGTTATGCTGTGTACATGTATTTCTGCTCTTGTTTAAGATGTTATATTTATATAGCTCATTTAAAAATGTAATGAATAATTAAAATAATGACTTAATAGATAGTCATCTATAATAAACAAACTATAGTGATGTTAGTTAGATTTTCTAGATTTACAGAGAGATACATTTCAGATGAATAGATATTCTTCAAACCTTTCAAAGACCTACAGAATATGGCATTTAAAAGATTTTAAGAACTTAGGCTTTTCTCGACAGTGAGACATGTCTGCTTCTGGCCGCACCAATGATTTCAGAGAGGTTGATGGGCATCAGAGAAACTCCTTATGGAATTTGCCTTCAATGTGACAAATCTAGCTATTTGGGTAAGAACCTGCTCTTGTTTGAACTTCTTGATAGTATACTGTATCAACTGGACATGTGGGACCCACAGAAAAATAACTGCTGAACTTTCCAAAAGATGGGATGGTCCTTCAGGGTTCCTGTTTCACAGAAAAAACTTCCAGACATTCTGCAGGACACAGAAGAAAGTGACCGATAAACTGTCAATATAGGCAAAGCAGTCTTTCAAATTTCCTGCTTCATGGAAAAATCTTCCAGATACTATGGGCCTATAGGCTGAATATATATATGTCCCAACTTTACAGAAGAACTTTGGGTGACTGTCCAGGCAGCAAAATGTCTCTGTCAATTCTAGAGTTTTGGAAGTTGCTTACAATGCACTTCCTGTTTATTTAGTAATATTATGTTCTTCTGGGGTCTTTGATAAAATTGAAGATTGAAGACAGTTATAGTTTTTCTTAACTATGATAAAAGATAAATTAGATATGAAGCTTTAGACTCACAAAGAAATATTTTAACTGTAACTCTTGCTTGATACCTGTTTTGTTATGTGTAATTTTACTATGTCAAAGTTAAAAATCTTCCTTTTTATTTAGACAGAAAAGGGGAGGTGATGTGGTACTCCCCTCCATATGCTGTGAATATATTTTATTACTGTTAGTTAATAAAGAAGCTGCTTTGGCCTATGGCAGGGCAGAATAGAGAGAGGTGGGAAAACTAAACTGAATGCAGGGAGAAAGAAAGTGGAGTCACGCAGACGCCATGCAGCTGCCACAGGAGAAAGATGCCAGAACCTTGTCAGTAAACCACGAGCCTCATGGTAAAATATAAAATAATAGAAATGGGTTAATTTAAGATGTAAAAACTCTCTAGGAATATGTCTGAATGGTTGGCAAAGCACTATTATAATTAATACAGTTTTAGGGTAATTATCAGGTCTGGGTGACCAGGAAACAAAGTCCTGACTTTGATTACATATAAGTGTATATTTATGTGT
This sequence comes from Myodes glareolus, assembly GCF_982192425.1. NCBI lineage: Eukaryota > Metazoa > Chordata > Mammalia > Rodentia > Cricetidae > Myodes > Myodes glareolus. Next base: position 75,866,064 of record NC_142034.1, on the reverse strand, counting down.
GAGGTAAGTAGATCATCAAACCATAAAGGAGATCATGGAAACAGAAGAGATCTTATGGACAGTGGGTAATAGAGATGGTAGTGAAACACACTCAAACAAAAGCAGAAATTGAAACTAACTGGGGAAAGAGAGGGAACTGACTGTGGGGAAGGGGATATAAGGGCATGGCCACGGGGGAGAGAAATGAATGAGAGCATAGTTTAATGTCATGTGTATGGAGGTGTAACATGAGGGCCGGCTTGTTGGGGTTTCTGTCCCGCCCGGTACCCCAACAAGCCAGCAAGTCCCAAGGAAAATCACACGGAGTCTACATTAGGTTATAAACTGATTGGCTCATTAGGTCAGGCTTCTTGTTAACTCTTATAACTTATGTTACCCCATTATCCTTATCTACTTTAGCACATGGCTCCGTACCTTTCTCAGCTGGGCCAGTTACATGCTGCCTCTTCAGTGATCTGCGTAGGAGTGGCTGAGAGAGAGCTTCCGCTTCCAGAATACTCCCAGTCTCTTTGCTCCACCCCTACTTCCTGTCTGGCTTTCCCGCCTATACTGCCTGCCTGGCCAATCAGCATTTTATTAAAATATGATTGACAGAATACAGATAATTCTCCCGCACCATGGAGGTGCTATAATTAAACCCTTACTTTGTATGGTAGCCTAAGGAGGTGACTAAAAGAAATAGTTAACCTTCCTGTTGATTATGCCTCTGCTTCCAACTCACCGGATCTGCCAGAGAATTTCGAAGGTGTTTTTGTGAGGGCCCAGGAGTAGAAATGTAGAAGTGTAGGGTCAGGAAATAGAATATAAGAGTGTAGGGTCCAGTAATATAGAAGTGTAGGGTCCAGGAATATAGGAGTGTAGGGTTCAGGAATATAGGAGTGTAGGGTCCAGGAGTATAGGAGTGTAGGGTCCAGGAATATAGGAGTGTAGGGTCCAGGAATATAGGAGTGTAGGGTCCAGGAATATAGGAGTGTAGGATCCAGGAATATAGGAGTGTAGGGTCCAGGAGTATAGGAGTGTAGGGTCCAGGAGTATAGGAGTGTAGGGTCCAGGAATATAGGAGTGTAGGGTCCAGGAATATAGGAGTGTAGGCTCCAGGAATATAGGAGTGTAGGGTCCAGGAATATAGGAGTGTAGGGTCCAGGAATATAGGAGTGTAGGGTCCAGGAATATAGGAGTGTAGGCTCCAGGAATATAGGAGTGTAGGGTCCGGGAATATAGGAGTATGGGGTTCAGGAATATAGGAGTGTAGGGTCCAGGAATATAGGAGTGTAGGGTCCAGGAATATAGGAGTGTAGGCTCCGGGAATATAGGAGTGTAGGGTCCGGGAATATAGGAGTATGGGGTTCAGGAATATAGGAGTGTAGGGTCCAGGAGTATAGGAGTGTAGGGTCCAGGAATATAGGAGTGTAGGGTCCAGGAATATACGAGTGTAGGCTCCAGGAATGTAGGAGTGCAGGGTTCAGGAATATAGGAGTGTAGGGTCCAGGAATATAGGAGTGTAAGGTTCAGGAATATAAGTGTAGGGTCCAGGAGTAGGAATATAGAAATACAAATTTGTAAGCCTAAAAGAAACGGGAGCTGACAGTCATCAGCCCTGTCAGCAAATCGTGATTAACTTTTAACAGTGTGGTTTTTTTTCTTTGCTTTATTGACCAGCAGCTCTGTCTGTGACCAAAGCTTAGTGTTTTATGGCTTTCAGCAGCTAAGGGTCAGCTTTTAGATAACCCACTTGGCACTTACAAATGTCAACCTCCATAAACTAAAGTTAACTTTTAATAACGATTTGTAGGTGACTTTCTGTTTGCGTTGTTCCATATTCTTCCCCGCTATGGGAAACCGGCAGTGTCGGGGAAGTGCAGAGTTTCTGTAAACACCATTAGAGAGGCAAAGAAGAAGCATCAGACTAAGACAAGCACTAATTTAGCCGAAAACCTTGTTAGCAGGAATTGTAAAAGTCAATCTGTATCTAAGTTTTACCTCGAGACTCTAAAAGTTCTTTTGTCCACGCCTAACGCTTACCTCTTACTCTAAAAGGGGAGCTCAGAAACCTGGCCCCTTTGCCACAGTTTCAGAAGCCTGAACCCTGGCTGTGGTCACATGGTCTCAGCTAACTACCTGATAAGCTTTCTGTGCCCTCCAGTGATTTGGTTTTGGGGGTGGGGGGGGGATAAAGTTTGCTTCTGCTTCAGATTTTGGTGGTCTGTCCACCATTGTTTGTACCCTTGAACACAACACCTGAAATGAAACACATGAAACCATTTGAATGGATCTCCCAGTAACCTCCCAAGTCAACACCCTGAGGCCTCTCTCTTCTATTACAGATCATTCCCACTCACCCACCTACCTACTCTCTGCTGATGTTGAACACCAGCTGGCCCATTTCCTTGCGATATAGCAAGTTCCGAACAAATAGCTCGTGTTTGCTTTCGCCTTTGATTTTCTTTATTTCTACAGGTCAAAAAGGAAGCTAGGAACTGAACGAAGATGAATTACATAAAATCAAAATGCGCAGACCACAACTGAAGTCCACCTGATGTAAATGCATAGCTTTAAATACCTGTATTAGCAGTACCAGACAGAGAGGACTTGGTAAAGAGCCGTGATGATTTTTTGGTTTTGGGGTTTTTTAAAATAATTTTTAAAAAATATTTATCTATTTATTATGTAGACAATATTCTGTCTGTGTATATGTCTGCAGGCCAGAAGAGGGTGCCAGACCTCATTACAGATGGTTGTGAGCCACCATGTGGTTGCTGGGAATTGAACTCAGGACCTTTGGAAGAGAAAGCAATGCTCTTAGTCACTGAGCCATCTCTCCGGCCCCTTGGTTTTGGTTTCTAAGTTTAATTTATTTACTAAGTATACAGTGTTCTGGCATGTCTGCCTGCAAGCCAGAAGAGGGCATCAGATCTCATTACAGATGGTTGTGGGCCATCATGTGGTTGCTAGGAATTAAACTCAGGACCTCTGGGAGAGCAGTCAGTGTTCTTAACCTCTGAACCATCACTCTAGCCCAGCTATGATGTTTTAAAAGGTCTCAAACCAACAACCAATTTCACCTGTATAAAGAAACTCAAAACAGAAAAGTAAATTAAATTTAAGAAGAAGTGAGGAGCTAAAGATCTGAGCAGATAGAAAGATTGGCAAAAACTAGCCAAAGTTAATTCTAAGGGGGAACAATTAATATAATTTATAAATCATTAGCTAAAGTCCAGCTAGACTGAGCATACATGACTGAAATCAGAAATGGAAGGGGGGGCATTGCTGAGTCTGTACAAATAAAAGAATTATAAAGATCTGTGGAAGACTTCACCCCAATGCATGAACCAACATAGACGGAAGAGTAAAACTCTTAGAAATAAACATTATCAAAATGATGTCATCTTAGTAAAAATCTGAAGAGACAGTACCAAGTAAACACTCTGAATAAATACTTTTGAATCTTCTCAAAGATTGTCCAGTATATGGACAACAGTTCTACACTATATACTCAATAGCTCAAAAAAGGGGGGGACTAGAATGATATTTCTATAAGGAGATGATAAGCATCTGAGAAACTAGATATGTTTAAGCAGATTTAGGCATAAGATAACATGCATTTGCATTGATACATCACATGGCACCCTCTTAATCTTTGTTTTCTTCTATTAATTAAAAGTGAATTGTGACTATGAGTGGTATATGCATGTGTTTGTGCCTTTGGAGGCCCCTTGAGCTGTCCCTGGAAGTGAGGGAGCATCCCTCAGGAAGACTGTTACAAGGTGTTTCCTGAGCCTCTAAGTCCACTGGAGGGAGCTTCATCCTTGAAAGAGTCTTGAGGAACTCATTCACTACACCCAGGATCAGACCCAGATCCTTGGCATCTGACCCAGGGCCAGGGCTCCTCCTGTCCTTCTCCATAAGGACAAGGCAGAGTCAAGGCAGGAGGGTTGCAGCCATCAACTCTACTCATTCTTTCAATGTGGATATGAAGGGGTGGGCATTGTCTCCCTGGCAGTTCCTTGTTGACCTTGATTGGCCCTCTGTATGAAATGGGGGCTTAGCCAAAGTTTCTAAACCCTTCCACATTCTGGGACTCTTGAGACCAAAGTCACTGTTCACAGCCAGCCCTTAGCCGACCATAGTCTCCTCCCGCATTGCTGCCTTGGGGAATGACAGTGACTGATTGTGATTACTGATTAGGTGCAGTTATTGACAGTTTCTGATTGTAAAGATGGTATGTAAACAGAGTCTGTTCTTACAGTTCCCAGCCACCTTGACCCAAATAATCACACAGAAACAGAAATCACACCAAGCACTGCTTGGCCAGCGGTTTAAGTATATTCCTTGCTAGCTCTTATATCTTAAATTAACCCATTATTATTAATCTGTGTATCATTTGAGGATGTGACCTACCAGTAAGGTTCTGGCACCCTTCTCCTTCAGCAGCTACATGGCTTCATCCTGACTCTGCCTCCTTTCTCTCTGCATTCAGTTTAGTTTTCCTGTCTGGCTCTCTTCTTCCCTGTCATAGGCCAAAACAGTTTCATTATTAATCAATGGTAATAAAGCAATCTCTCCAACAGTGAGACCTGAAAGTTGGAGTGTCTGTGGGATGTCCAGATTCCCATCCAGCTGTATCCACTCACCCATTTGGTTAACCCATCCTGGATCAGCCAGGATTCTGCCTACCTCAATTATCATATTACCTACACAGCACCTCCATCTGGTATGTCTAGGAAGATCCCAACTGTGTAAAGGCAGCTGAGCCCCAGATCCCTCCCCTCACATCAGCTCCTGCCACTCCTCTCCATGTCAGGTAAGGGTGATGCTGCCCTCCCAGTCACACAGGGGTCACCCACACAATCCTTCCTCCCAGCCTCTCCGCTGCCACCATTGCTGCTATTCCATGTTTATTCCCAAAGCCGACACTTCCGTTCTCATCACTCCCTCCCGACCACTCCTAACCAGACGTTCTTTGAAGCAACTCCAGTGTCCTCTCCACACCCTGTCCATCCCCTGCATCAGATTTCCGCTGTTCCTGCAACTAGCCAAACCTGTTCTCACATTAGTGTGCAGTGTTTCTAGCTATAGACACACCCAGTGTTTGTCCCCCTGACCTCTTACATGCCATGTTCTTTCCTGGGTCTTTTCCTGAAGGCGACACCCCAATCCATTTCTACATACAAGGACTTCCCTCCTGGACCCCACATTAGACACGAATACCCATTTTCACAAAGAGATCCTTTATTAATGGGGGGGGGGGAGTAAAAGTAGATGCTTTCTGACTCATACAGAAAAACAGCAGAAAATGGCCTTGCAGATGTAATTTTTAAGAGTAGAGAAAGGGGAGGCCTGTTTTAGAATGGGCTAGGATGCCGTGGTAAGGGAAATAGGAAACAAGGGAGAAGGGGGAGGGGAAGAGGGAAGGGGAAAGAGAAACTGTCCCAGAGGGACAAAGAACAGCCTCCGGATAGAGAAGAGACACATAGGCAAATGGTGGTTTCTAAAGGTGAAATGAGAAGCCCCGTGTTACAATCAGGTGTTTAGTTTTAATTGGGCATGTTAATTAGGCGAGTGAAAGGGGGCTCTTGATTGCTGGACTTCAATACTTTGCTACCTGGACCTTGGTAGTCAGCCTCGGGAGGAGGAAGTGAACGAATAAAGGTTCACTTGGTGGCTAACTTTAGGAATGTAATCTAATGGTTTTTAGCAAGGCAGAGGGAATGGGAGAAAAGGACAATGCCTGTCAGAGCCACACACTTCAGTGGGCTAGTGTCCCTTCATCTCCTACTTCACTGCTTTATCTTGTCACCACCTCCTGGCTATGTTGCAGTTTCCCACAGCGAACATTTTGCAATTCCGTTAGCGGTGTTCTCATATTCATGAGCATCCTTACGCTGGAGAGCAGGGCGCTGAGATGATAACTGAGAAAGAATTGGGAAATGGTAATATATACAATATATACTCCTCATCTTGTTATTACAAACTGTGTTTTGTTTTGTTTTGTGAGGTTTCTTTTTTGCCTTTGTTCTCTCTTTTTATATATATATATAAATGGGTCAGAAACAGGTTCTGTCTTGGCACAGAGAATAGTTGAAAGCAGGTGATGTGTTACTGCTGGAGATCAAGCATAATAAACCATGGACAGAAAAAAGAGGCTATGGTCACAAAACAACTCACGGGTGACAGTGATTTCCAAAGGATAGCAATGGACTTCCTTCACCGGACAGACATCTTAGGGAAGAGCTGGCCTGGGAGTTTGGAGGAAGGACACCCCCATTGCCAGCTTGGATACACAAGCCCTGAAATTCGTTTACTGTTTAGCTAGGCAGTATTTCCTGCTTTTATCATGTTCAAGAGACACTTAGCATCATCAGCCACCATGTCAAGGAATTTTAACCGTAGAATGTAGACTTTCAAACCCTGAATGACAGAAGACCCAGGACCTCCTTCCACGGCATAAAAAGACTCAGCACCCTTCACGATTTTTGCTGCTATGCTGTCATCCTTCACAAGGGACCAGAAATCCAAGCACTTGAGGGAGCCCCTGATGTCTTCCACAGACGTGCCCAGCTGTGCAGCAATCTCTTCAATCGATTTATCATCCAAGCCAAAATACCGTCGGTAATCCTTCAAGCACTGTTCCTGTTCAGGCAAGTTGAAGCCATTCAAGAAGGGCATGAAGGGGATGAAAGACTGAGCTGCTGACTTCAAGGCCTCCAGCCAGATCTTCTCCTTGAGAAAATTTCTCTTTATCTCAATGGAAGCATCAGCGATATTGGGCAGCAGCAGAGCAAACGTATGGCGCTTGTGCCCGGGGAGCTCCATCAGTAAAGTTTCCTCCAGCTTTGGGAAGTCGAAGTCAGCCAGATCAAAGTTGGAGATCAAGAAGATGCGCGGTTCAGACACTCCAATGTCGCTGAGATTAGCCAGACAGTAGTCTCGGATCTGCTGAAGGACCCTCTCCTTTTTGAAGGTTGTAGGCTTAGTTTTCTCTTCGTTATATAAGTCACTGTCCACTTTGGTTCTAACAAAGTAGAATTTCTTTCCCACATCCTTGATTTTCTGGGCCAGGAGAGCATCATTGACACTGAACCGAGAGGAAGAAATGATGATGAAGAAGTCATAGCTAGCAAACTCCACTTTTTCTAGGTAAGTGTCTGAAAGGAAATTGGGAGTCCCGGTTCCAGGCAGGTCCCAGAAGGTCACTTGGGGATATTTCGGATGTTGATAGGGGGTTCTGTGCATAGTAGTCTCCACAACCCCAACAGTAGCTGACTCCTCTGCTTCGTGGCTCAGCCCTCGGAGGGCATTTATGAAGCTGGACTTGCCAGCCCCAGACTCCCCGATGACAGCGATCGCCAAGGAAGCCTTTTCTGCGGCAGCCAGTGCTTCCTGAATCTGGCCCACCAAGTCACTCAGTTTTCCCTCCCGGATGGCCTTTTGAATACAGCCGAGAGTTTCTGGAGAGAGTATGCCTCCTACCTTACTGACTAATGCAGAGTAATGAGGCAGGAATTCCATGGACAGTTTTTGGAAATTCTTTCCAGAAGCATTCTTCAGGAAGGCTGAGATGAAGTCATCCATGACCACTGCCGCAGAAGGTCTGGGCGGAAGGAGAAAGACCAGAGAGGTCAGGAGAGTGGAGTGGCAACACAGACACCCACCCGCTCAAGACACACTGGCCCTGGGGGCCACTTCTCTCCTCTCAGACTGATCCCTGTCGCTGTGATTCCTTTATATTCCTGTCACCCCTGGAGAAGGAACACCAATTTTCTGCCTTGTTGGTTTCTGTGTCTCAGATTCGGGAGAGGGTAGCCATCCTTGCAGTGTCAGAAACATGATCCCGAAGATGTCCACACCCTAACTCCCAGAATCTATGACTATATAATTTACACAACTAAGTGAGTTGGCCATTGTGATCGACAGTTTTCAGAAGGAAGTCGATACTTTGCAGTATCCAGATGTGTTCATTTGCGCATTTAATTTGAACTAATTTTGGATTTCTGGCTTCTAAAACTAGGAGAGAATAAACTTCTGTTGTTTCAGTTGCCCCTTAAAAACTGCTCATATGGTCAAGATCATGATGGGGAAACCCACAGAGACAGCTGACCTAAGCTTGTGGGAGCTCAGGGACTCTGGATGGACAGCTAGGGAGTCGATATAGGACTGACATAGGCCCTCTGTATCTGGGTGACAGTTGGGTAGCTTGGTCTTTTGTGGGGCCCCTAACAGTGGGCCCCACAAGAACATGAACACAAACTGGCTCTTTGGGTTCATCTAACAGAGAACAAATGTCTCCTGCTTCATGCAGATGCTTCAGAAACACTGTTCAAAAGGAGAAAGACTTTCAACTCTCAAACAAAACAAAATAAAATGAACATACTAATTTTACCGTAGCCTATAATCCTGACTAGTCAGGAGGCTGAGGCAGGAGGGCGGCAAGTTCAAGGTGCACCTGGGCCCCAAAGTGAGTTTGAGAGCAGCTTGAGCAAATCAGGAAGACTCCAGCAAAATTTAAAACACATAAATCAAGCCACCCTGAGGCTGTAGGCAGGCGCCTGCCTTATGTAAACAAGCCCAGGACAAAGGAAGGCCTGCCAGGTCCTTCTCCTGCCTCTCTGGGACTGCTTCTTGGGGAGAAGTGGCCTCGCCATGGAAAATCTGAAAAAAAATCCCTCACCACTACTGAAAAAAATAAGGTGAGGGAGCCCAGATTTTGCATACTGGCTTACATACATGAACTCTACGTACAACTTTATGAACAAGGAACGGACCCAGAAGCTGGGGAAGCAGGAGATGCTGGCCTTCCAAAGACGTCCCACTGAGACGGCCAAGCTCTACAAGAGAAGTTGAAGGTCTCATTGCTGTCTAGGATGTGCAGTGAAATTACTTCGTGCAGCAATGTGGAAGATGTGTCCTTCTCGAGGGAATTAATGACACTGTAGCTGTGTGAGTCAGTGGAAGTGGATAGCAGAGAGAACGAAGAGATGTGTCTCCAGTGGACAGCAGAGAGAACAAAGGGATGTGTCTCCCGTGGACGTGGACAGCAGAGAGAAGGAAGAGATGTGTCTCCAGTGGATGTGGATGGCAGAGAGAACGAAGAGGTGTGTGTCCAGTGGACGTGGACGGCAGAGAGAACGAAGGGATGTGTCTCCAGTGGACAGCAGAGAGAACAAAGGGATGTATCTCCCGTGGACGTGAACGGCAGAGAGAAGGAAGAGGTGTGTCTCCCCAGTGGGTCTCACCACTGTGTTCTTACTGGCCCCTTGCTTTGCTGCTGTGTTACGTGTTCCTCATTCATAGCGACAGCCAGTCTGCCAGATGTGCGCCTCTGCCGTGCCTGAAGTTAGCGGAACCTACTAGTTATGGCAGCAGATTTGACAGAACAGAAAAAGAAACTAAGAAAGAGAATGAGAAATGCATACACATGTCACAAAAACTTAAAATAGTAAACCATAATATGCAACTAGGAAACCAAAAAAGTTTTTTTAAAAACAAAACAAAACAAAAAAGCTCAAATAAAGCAATATGTGATTTAAAAAAAATCCAAAATAAATAAACCTTTAAATTCATTTTGTGTTGGCCATCTATTGCTGGGCATGGGGCCTGCCCTTAAATTTAAAAACGGTTTGTATAACCAGTGAGATCCAAGTATAACTTGGAGAAATGAATTTTTCCTTTGCAAGTGATTGTTAATTGCAGAGAGCTTCTTGGTTGGGAACAGGAGCTCACTAGTCTGCTTCCCCACCTCAGGGCTGGGAGCTCAACTGGCTGGGACCTGTGCAGGCCGGGTACCTGCTGCCATAGTTGCTGAGAGCTCATGGGTGCTCAGTCCTGTTGTATCTTAAAGACACTACTTTCTTTCTTCCTTCCTCTCTTCCTCTCTTTCTTTCTTTCTTTCACCTAATGAATCTTGAAAGGCTATGTAATCACTAAATAAGTATACTATAAACAATATACCATATTTTCTGAAGAAGTAAAAATTTTCAGTTCAATAAACAAAATCTTCATTTGTGTGCATCAGGAATTTTAAGTATGCCTCTCTGAAATACCAGTGTGCTTATCTTTACTCATAAGCCCTAAGTCACCAAAGTGGGTTTTCAAAAATAAATTCTGAAAAATCCAGAACACTATTCAGCTCTGTTCCCATAACAGAAACCCAATGGGCTTTTTTCTTTTTCTTTTTTTTTTTTTTGCAAGGCTAATGCAGTTTTAATCTGTTTTATTGATTCTTAAATTTTGTTTTATTTGACACCAATTAAATGACAGTAGAGGCGTCTGGAGAGTTGGACAAGCCACTGAGAGCACTCGCTGCTCCTCCAGAGGACCCAGGCTAGGTTCCAGCACCCACAGTCTGTAACTCTAGTCCCAGGGGTCCGACGACCTTCTCAGACAGCACCAGGCACGCACATGGTACACACACATGTGCACAGGCAAAACACTTAAACACAGAAAACAAAAATGCATACATCTTTAAATGACAGTAGAAGCATTAATTTTCTGTGTAGCATTTTGTTACCATGAAGGTTTTAATAAGGCTTAGAATATTTAAATAGTCACCTTCTCTGCTGTCTTTAAACAAACATCAGCTTTGGCTAAGTACCATGGTAAGTGCACAAGGTCACTCACTCTCAGCAGACCATTCTGAGAGACAACAATTTGTGATCAGCAATTAATTGATAATAAACAGTGCAGACTCTGCATTTTCTTTCTAAAACCCAAGCACATGCCTTCTCTACAAAATGTATATGGACTCCTAGGTTTTATACATTTCTAGGTTATCTAGATCTGAAACAATTCAGGAAATTATATTAAGAAAGGATCTTGTTTACAGAAAATTTTAATGTATAATTTCTTTACTGTAAACCTATTTTAGTACATACTTAAGTAATGTTTTAAAACCAAACAATGACACGATTGCCATAGTATGCACACTGTCTGTGGCAAAAATACACCCATTTTAGTGGTAATGAAAAGAAAAACGGGGCAAGAAGATGGGTAAGTGGGTGGAAACGCTTGACGTGCAAGCCTGGCCACCTTTACTCTCTGGAGCCCACATCAAAGGCCAGATATGATGATTCACTCAGTAACCTCTGCTCTCAGATAGGAGCCGCAGGAGAAGGAAGCATGAAAGTCACAGCCCAGCTACCTAGAGTACACAGCGCAGCCACAGAAACAAGAGCGACCCGGTCTGCATAAGGGAGAAAGTAAGTCTGCTGCCCCAAAATTGTTCTCTGACCACTACAGATATGCATTAGCACTTGTGTGACCACACACACACACACACACACACACACACACACACACACACACTTTTAAGTCAAAGATATAAAAAAAAAAATAAAAGGGCTGAAAATGTAGCTTAGCCGTCGAGCTCTTCCCTCGTGTGTGGGAAGCCCAAGGTTCAATCCCAGCACAAAGAAGGAAGAGGACACAAAGAGAAAGAATGGGAGGACAAAAACCAGGAGGAGGAAGAGCAGGGAGAAAGAGCAGGAAGAGGAAGACGAATTGTTTTATCTCTGATTACTAATGACACAAGGTGAGTGCTAGAAAGAGCGGAGGTCTGTGAGCATCTTAAACAACAGACACGTTTGCTCTCAGGTGTGTTCTCTGAGTGTGAAAATGGAAAATGCTCTTATAGAGCAGGGCGGACATCATCAGACCTCGGCAAACAGGAGCGATGTTGAAACATTACTTAGAGTTTTGCTAACTATGGAAACCTCACAGAGTTGTGACCATAGCTCCCTGGCAGTGGAACACTAGACTCAGAACAGGCAGCTGTTTCACAGTGAGAACTTCACGAATTCCCGGAGAGTCACCCATAACCATTCTGCTCGGTCCAAACTTTTCCACAACTCCACAGCACCAGCGGCACCAAACAGCAGCTCCAGACCCACGGCTCCCTTCTGTATAAAGATGACGACATGACTTGTTGCTTAGCCAAGCCAGCTCTGCCCTCTGCCCACAGAGCTGACACCAGGTCACTGCCGAGGCAAAGGCTTTTCTCACTCACCAGCTCCAAAGAATTTCTGCTGTAAATAACCAGGGCCAGAGCTTCCACAAAAGCTGAAAGCCCTGAGTCTGCTGCTCACTGCAGCCCAGAGCACAGTTGCCAAAAGCTGCACAGAGCTGCCCTCCTTATAAGGAGAGCAGAGACCGGGAGAGCAGAGGTGGGGAGGGTGGGGCCTCTGTGGAGAGTGGAGCAATGAGCCCAGTGTACAGAGAGGAGTGTTCTGAGGAATGTTCTGCAGCTGTCTCTGTCGATAGGCGGAGCTGGCTGGTGGGTAGACATTTTCAGGAAACAGAAGTGAAACTTAACCTCTCTGTGTGCATTCTGGGCAGTATAAACAGTTCCGGGAAAGAGAAAATGAACAGTTTATGCCTTCAAGATGGAAAAAAAGCTGAAAGATTCTGGGTCAGGAGGCGGTTCCCTTGAGGCATGTGAGGGTGTCCCTTGGCCAAAATTCCTGAGGAATGAGCTCTCTGAAGCCAAAGGAGTCCTGGGGACAGGGAAGAATGCTGGGAAGAGTTTCCAAAAACACTAGTGAGTGAGAGAAACAGGTTGCCCTGCCTCATTGTCTGTTTTCTCAGGAGCACTATGACTGACTATCCTCATTTCAACCCAAGGGCACACATGAGCGCGGGGTCTTACAGAGTCCAGAGCCATCAAGACAACTCAAGATCGGGGATCAGATCACACATCATGAAAGATTGGAGTGTTTCTGGGGAGCTCATAGTACTACATAAGATGGAACTTTGAGAAGTCTGGGTACTCCCTCTGACCCTTCTTCAGTGAGTAGGAAGGCCATGCAGAGCAGAGGGGATGGTAGAACTTGAGGAAAATGAAAAGGTCCAGCTGCTGGGTTGTGGGGAAACCCTCATGGGCTCCCTGGATATTTGGGGGCTTGTAGGTGTAGAGATTGCTGATGGGGGAGGGGAGAGAGCATAAGAAGTTCCTCAGCCTCACCAGCCCTCCCTCAATGCTGTGAACATATTTTTTCACAGCTACAGCCACAAGCCTCTTGTCGCCTGGGTTCATTCTCTAGGTCTTAGATCTCCAAAAACCCTAAGACGGTGTGTTCTTCTAAGTTGCCTAGACCCTGCAGACGATCCTACCAACCAGACAAACGCACCCACTGGTGGAATAGTGGCAAGACTGTCTATGGGAGTAACCAACAGCTCTCCGCTGGATCGGAGGCCTGTTCCACAGAAGGAATTTACATCTGGTACTGAAAACATGGTTTTTTTAAATAAAAAAAAAAAAGAAGAAGAAGCCGGGCAGTGGTGGCTTGTGCCTTTAACCCCAGCACTTGGGAGGCAGAGGCAGGCGGATCTCTGTGAGTTCGAGGCCAGCCTGGTCTACAGGAGCTAGTTCCAGGACAGGCTCCAAAGTCACAGAGAAACCCTGTCTCAAAAAACTGCAAAGAAGGAGGAGGAGGAGGAGGAGGAGGAGGAGGAGGCTCGAGAGCTCATTGGTCCAAAGGGAGGACCCACTATTTTCCTAAGCAGCCCTCTTGCCAAACTGCCTTCTAAATATCTATATTGGTATTTTCAGATGTGTGCCACCCTCAGCCTTAGGCAGAGGATCTTCTTATTCTAGTGGGTGGTAGTAACTGCAGAGATTCTTACTCTTCAGAGTGCTAGGAAACAGTGATTAGGAAGGTCTGCCGTAGATGGAGCACCTACATTGATCCTCCCTTGATCTTTAAGGCTCAGGAAGATCACAGAAGAGCTGGAAGAAAACTTCTAAGAACTAGAGAATAAAGAGGAGGAGTAAAACAATGTCCCCTGGACCTGGCATGGCTGTTGTACGTGAGCTCCCGGTCGCCATGCTTACTCTATTAAGATCCTCACAAGATCTAGTCAGTTAAAAATGTCAGAATATTAACTAATATCATTGGTGAAAATAGCTGTAAAAATCTTCAGTTAAAAAAAAAAAAGAGTACAGAAAGTCCGGGCTGATGGTAAGAAATCCACGGCCTCCCTGATGCAATTCTCAGGTGGGTTCTAGCCACCCCCAGGTTCAGTCAGGGCCCTCAAGGTCCAAGCTGGCAGAAGACATCCACCACCCACCTGGCGCCTTGTGCACTGGTCAAGTGGGTCCCGTTATGACGAGCAAATTTGTGGTAGAGAAATGGGAAGAAAAGAGAAGCAGAATGGTTCAAGTGCTGTGGAAAGAGGCAGAGAATGGAAGAAATGAAGGCGGTGAGGAGGAGGCTGATGTGGGAGGCCTGCTTGACACCTGGGACCAGGGTGACATCAGAGCCCAGGCTACTGCCAAGAGACATGTCTGGGTCCATGGTACTACCACAGCCAGGGTCTGTGTGGGCATCCACAGTCCGTGTTGCCACCAAAGACCACAGGATGCCCCATGCCTGGGCTGCCACCTGTGGCCATGACGGTGTCCAAGTGCTGTATCACTGCTGGATCCATGCTTGTCTGGGTGGCCTGTGTTACCAACCAGGGCTCTGGTGTTGTCCAAGCTTGGGCTGCTGCCAAGGGCCCTGACTGGGTCCGAGGCCCAGCTGCAACAGTCGTGGCCTGTGTAACCTCAGGGGGGCATAGGAACCATGTATGATGAAAATAGAGAGCCATGCTGAGACGACCCCACCCTTCACTGGCCCTGGGGAAACTAGCCCTACCTCTCAATGGAAACTACAGCAATAGAGCTGGCCCCCAGCAATAGAGCTGGCCCCAGTCCTTGCTGGAGAGCTGGCGCCTGCACTCAGGAGAGTTGGTCTCATCCCTCACCACAGGTGAAGAAGAGCTGACCCTGATGGCATGGGCATTGGGGAGCTGGCTGTGCCCCTCCCCTGAAGCAGGCAGCTCCAGTGACCCAGACTGACCAGGTCAGTTACCACCCATGCCCATAGCCAGACCTTGGGTTGACCCATGCTAACATCTACCCCATCTAGGACCTGCAAGAGTTCGGGAAAGGACTGGTCCTGTGGAATTATACCCACAGGATCTCCACCATTAGAAGCAGTCACAGGATATCCCGGAGGAGTTTCTGAGGATGCAGTGAAGACCCAGTGATGATGGTGTACCAGAAACCAGAGGCCTTGGACCAGAGCAGTGAGTCATTGCAATGAACAACTAGTGAAGCTGATTGGACAAAAGGGTGTGCTCTGTGACACACTGCCCCCATCAGAGCAAATGAGGAGGAGTTGGAGAGGTGGCAAAGAAGGAAAAGCAAAGAGGAATTTTTTTGGTTGTTTTGTTCTTGTTTGGTTTGTTTGATTGATTTGTTTTGTTGTTGTGAACTTTCTTTGTGGGGGACACTGCATGAGTGAGGGGGAAACATGGGGGGTGGGGAGGTGAGCAGAACTAGGGTGCATGATATGAAATTCCCAAAGAATCAATAAAGAAATTATGTTACAGAAAGAAAGAAAATTTTTAAAAATGTGTACAGACAAATCTCAAAAACATTATCTAGCAGGATAAAGTTGTCTTTATCCCAGAGGTGCAGAGATGATTCAGCATATGTAACTCAACAAGTGTAATAAATCATATACATGTACTAAAAACTGATTATCTCAGTAGATGCAGAACATCTTGGACAAAATCCACTACCCCTACATAATAAAAGTCCTAGAGAGGTCAGGGATGATGGAGCAGCTCTTTAATCCCAGCACTTGGGAGGCAAAGTGAGCAGCTAGAAAGAGTCAGAATAAAGGGAGCATACCTCAACACAATAAAAGCTGCACACAGCAAGTCCACAGCCAGTATCATCCTAAATGCAGAAAAACTTAAAGCAACCCCTGCAAACCAGGAACAAGACAGGGTTTCCCACTCTCCGCACTCCTTTTCAAGAGAATGCTTGAAGTACTAGTCAGGGCAATAAGACAAGAGTAGGAAATTAAAGGGACACAAATAGGAAAACAAGTCAAATTATCCCTAATGAAGATGGTATGAGGTCTCAACAATTCCATAAGAAAACTTCTAGATCAACACTTTCAGCAAAGTAACAGAATACAGAATTAACATGACCGGAGCTTGCTTCACAGCTGCAGGACTGACACCACGGATCCAGCATCATGGCAGCAGGAGTACTGGTGGTGGGCTCAGGAGAGCAAAGACAACGCTGGCAGGAGTAGCAAGGCTCTTCTCCAGCATCCAGACTTGGACCAAAGGTGTTTGTTACACTTGAGTGCCCAAGCGTCTCAGTAAAATCAGGTTCTGGCTGAGTATCCCAGAGCTGTTTCCCACACCAGAGACAGTGTCCTGGCTAAATACAGGGAACAGGGTGAAAGTCAACACTGCAGCACCCCCCTCCAGGATCTGAAGAAGGCTGTTTCCTCATGGCCTGCCTCCTCAATATGTGATGCAGGTGAAGACTTGGTGAAGCTTGTCTGATGGTAGAGAAGCCCCCAGCTCTAGAGCTTCTGGGCTTCCTGGCAAATGCTGCTGTTGCCCATCCAGCTGTGCGGTATCTTCTCTTTGGACAGAAGGGAACAGGAAGAAAACCTCAGTCTCGGCCTTGCTGTTCATTTCTGTGTAAAGCATGACCGGCTGATTCTGTATATTCTGGATGCTCATCTTTGGGTTAAAACTGCAGTAGCGTCTTCAGTCCACCTGCAACAAACAGAGCTTTGATCGACGCTTAGAGGCTTATACCTGGCTGAAGACTTTCAAAACCCAGGATGAGCGCTTCCTGAGCTAGATAAAAGTTCAAGAGAAGCACGTTTGGAAGAAGAGAGAACGCACTGAGAAATGCAGACCTCCATGAGATGTTGTTGAGAAAACACGAGCGAGGAATGCCACAGACATCCTTGAGATTGCAAGGAAGGAGTTAAGGAGGCAGAATCCCTTAGGGCTCTTTCACCTCCTGGTGGCAGAGGATGGAGTCAATGCCTTCTGGGGAAGGTTGAAGGTACAAAGAGAACATAGGACCCTGATTGCCCCGGAAGAACTAGCCCTTGCCCACAACCTAAGGAAAATGGTGGAAAATGATTGGCGTGGAGGTGCAATCATGTTGAGTTTGAGCTGAACTGGGTCTCTCTTTAAGTCCTCAACGTCCAGCTCCAACAGAAGAGGAAGGAAGGAGCTAAAGTCCCTGAGAAACTTTAACGGGGGCAGCTGGGGCCGGGGGTGGGGTACTCTGTGCTTGCTTGTCAGCACAGACACAGTGCAGCACATCTGGAAGACGTTTCCTTCCAGCTCCCTCACATGAGGAAGTTCCTAGGTACACAAATGGACCAGCTGACCGGCAGTGAGGGAACAACAGATAGTTCATCCTGGCTGGAGCAGCTGGGGACATCACATCTACAATCAGGAAATAGAGCAATGGATTCTTCCTAATGCTCAGGTCACTTTCTCTATTTTATCCATCCTGGGATTCCCTACTGAGAGAATAGTCTGGCCCACAGAGAGGATAGTTTCTCCTACATCAGTTAAAGCAGCCAAGATAATCCCCCATGGGCATTCCTCAGAGAGCCCATCTTCCAGGTGTTTCTAGATATTGTCAAATTGGCAATTAATACTGACTACCACAGATATAAACATGTAACTATTATATTTATGTAGTCAGAATTTCCATATCCTTAAGCATTTTTACAGAAAATTTTGTCAATATTATGTGGACATATTGACAGAATTCTTCAATATGTTCTAACCAAATATACATACTTTTGTTACTATTACAGCATCATTTCTTAGTTTTGGTGAGTTTCGGCACTTCGATTTGCTTATTATTGATATATCAGAGGGTAATTTTTGAATTTCTTATTGTTAGAGAATTTCGTGTGTGAATATAATTTGTTTTTATGAAATCTACTCCATTGTTCCTCTCTATAGTTCCTTCCCCATCCCCACTGCCATATTTCTATGTCACCTTCACATGCTCTTTTTTTTTCCTTTTGAGGAAGTCTCACTTTATAACGACTTGTTTGCTTAGAACTCACTATGGAGACAAGGCTGGCCTCCAGCTGAAAGATCACCAGCCTCTACCTCCTGAATGCTAGCTTTAAAAGTGTGCCGCCACATCTAACAATGTGGTTTTTTTTAAAGCCCACTGAGACCACTTAGTGCTGACTGTTTGCACATGGGTGCCGGAGCAGCTACTGGATGGTGGGTAGCATCTCTGGGGACACATCCCCGAGAAAACGGATTCTCCCTTGCCCAGAAGCCCCCAGTTGCCAATAGTCCTCAAAAAGGAATGGGACTTAATTAGCTCTTCTCCCAAGCATGCTACGGCTCTGCAGGTGTTGTTCATGCTGTCACAGCCTCTGAGAGTTCATGTATGCAACACTCCCACAGTGCCCAGCAAATAGTGTTTCCCTGAAGATGTTCCCTACCTCCAGCTCTTACAGTCTCTGTCTCCCCTCTTCTGTAGTATCACTCGGTCATGCAGAGAGGAGAGGCACAGAAATACCATTTAGAACTGAGCACTTCACTATCTCTTATTCTTTGAATATGAGAGCTTCTCTGATAAGAATTGAAAGATGTACAAGTCTATGAGTATAAAGATGAAGACTTAAGAGACATTCATTACTATGTCCTTTTAGTAGAATAATAGTATTAGATTCTCCCATTAGGGCCTGTGTCCTAGCCAGCTATGGTTTTTTTTTTTTAGCTTAGTTAGCAATACCAGACATGAGTCTGGTCTTGTGACACAGGCTTTACATGTAATCAGAAATCCCTGACTATTCCCATAACATCTGTGCCACTGTTGTACACATATCTGTTGGGTATATCTAGGCAGAGCACTCATTATTGTAATTTGCAGGAGTCACAGCTGGGTGATACTGCTGATTACTGTTCCCTCCAGCAGCATGCATGGAACCTTACATCACTATGAAAACTAACCAGGAGGGATGAAGCTCCAGCTTGATTTCTCCATGTCCTATGACTCAATTGAGTGGTGCCTTCAGCAATAGGATCTTACTGTCAAGTTCTGGAGAGTAACCAAGAGCAACAACAATAACCTATAATGTTTAGAAGTCTATGGGATCCCAATAGCCAACAACCTAAAAAGAAGTAACCTATACTTCACACTGAGCTTTTTATTTGGTAGCCTATGGTGTCAGGGAGAGGCACTGTCCTCTCCATTGTAGGGTGGCTCCATTTAAACTCATTTTCATATTTTATGAATGTTCCATAGGAATAGGCTCCCTGTGGCTTTTTCAACGATCTTCAGCGTTAGTTGTCCCTCCCTATATGCCCTCCTCTTGTGAAGGAACTTGTGCCAATACCTTCTTCTCCTTCTAGATTTTTTTCTCTTGTGGCATTATGTTCTTTTCTTTCTATTCCATTGTTTGTAAACTCTGGTAGCTTCTACAGAACAGTCTGGTGTCCACTTGCCTGCCTCTGTGTCCTATTGCAGAGGCTTCACATAACCAGTACTGTGGCCTCAGGCGGAAAATGAGCACGTGGACAGTTGTCCCCCACCCATCTCCCTGTAATACGTACCCCTGCCTTGGTGTGTAGAACAGCCCAGTGACTGATCTTAGCTCCATATTTAATCCATCTCTACATTTTCAACATTTATCATCATGGAGGAAAGACACTGGCTGCCATGTCGGAAAAGGAAACGTTCAGCAACTGACATGTTCTGTTCTTGGTAAATCTGTCACTGAGCATGCGATAGTTGTGTTCTGAATACAACAAGTGTTCCTGCATATCTCCAGCACATGTAACCAGACATGAAGAACAGATCACTAACTCAAACTGTGGCATTTCCCCAGCTCCCTGGGGTTTGAGTTTGTTCTAGATCTGCATGGCTGTGCAAGTGCGGACAGTGGAAGGTTGAGGCCATGGCCTGGGCTTCTATCTGGTTATCTGAAGCACACAGTCCTCCTGTCTCCTTCCATACACAGAGTCATGAAATTAATATATATCTGTCTTTGAACTAACCACAGCTCTTCCTTGGTTTCCTTGTGGGAGTCAAAATATAGTTGTAGCTATTGAAAGTTTGGGGTACAGAGCCTGGCTTCCGTGACTCAATTATATGGCGATGTGTCACAATTTCACCAGGAAGATTCTCTGTGATTTGAAAGGGGGAGAGAGGACACTGTCTGTCTTTATCTCTGCAGCAGCAGGGGACCAGTGCAGAGTATTCCTAGGGCACCTGGGGGGTCCATGGTACAGAGGGAAAAGTGAAGCAGGAGTGAGCTGCAGGCCTCAGTGTCTCAGAGAAGCCTCACCTGCTTAATTCAGAGCTGAGACGTCTCTGAGAGGGACACTATGGTTCTCTCTTTAGTTACAAAGCAAATGATAGGTGACCTCACCATCCTGGATCAAAGACAAAACTGTGTTTACATTCATGTGTGCACATTCTGTGTGTGTGTGTGTGTGTGTGTGTGTGTGTCTATGAGCTGGTATATGTGTCTACTTGTGAGGTAGGTATGTATTCCTATGTAACAGTTGACACAGTACACATAGCTTCTCATAGTACCCTCCATGTAACATGTGTGGATGTGAGAGCACAAATCCCGCACTTTCTTGGAACAGTGACATGCTGTGTGAAGTTGTTAATGATCAAAGTCATATGAGGAAAACCTTTGCTCCTCCCTCTTCTCTTTTTCTCCTTCTGTTTATTCTCTCTGCCTGGAAGCCCCATCTATCCTTCTCCTGACTAGCTATTGGCCATTTGGCTCTTTATTAGACCAATCAGGCATTTTAGACAAACAAAGTATCCCAGCATCACAGAATTAACAATGCAACAAAAAAGAATGCAATTTGTCTTTGCATCTTTAAGCAAACAGTCCACAGCATAAATGAATGTAACACATCTTCAAGTAATATTCCACAACAGTGGTGGACTCAGAGGATGGCACTCAAAATCATGCGGAGGTAAGTCCTCACACGTGGGAGTCACATCTCAGCTCCTGAGCTCTCTCCGTCCTTTCCCACTCCTGTGAACACACAGCCTGGGATTCTGAACCATGGTCTCCTGCCTCCTGTCTCCAAGGTGCGCTGTCCAGCTCTCTGCTCCCAGCAGCTCTAAGGACATATGTTCTTACAAATGGATATTCCTTTGCTCTAGTTTTTAGTTTTCATTCATAAAACACAAAATAAAGACTGACTTCTTACATCTAATGAGGTAACATGGAAGAATGAAGAAATCAAAACCCATATTTGCAGTACTACCAAAATAGGGCAGAAATTTAAAAAAAAAAGGGAAAAGGAAAAGAAAATGGGAATCTGGACTTGAGTCAGGACTTTGAGGACTCTTCCTCGATATGGATCTGCTGACACAGCTCCCACATCCCTGAGAGACTTCAGTGACACTGAGGACCCAGAACAGTAGCACACAAATTAGGCATGACAAGCCAAACCTCAACCATGTGCAAGACATGCTCATACCTAATCACTTCAGAGAGCACAGGGTGAAGGAAGCAGGGCACTGATCAGCTATTAAATATTGTTTTAAAGAAGAGAAGGTGAAGACTTTAAACACACAGCCATCCCAATTCCTTCCACAGAGAGAAGACCCCACACACTGCTTCTAAACAATTAACTGTGAGCACATAACCCACAGGCCTGGGCCCACTGAGGAGACACAACACTGGACTGTGACACCCAATGATTTGTGACAAATCCCAGCTTCAAGGGCAGAATGGGTGGCTCTGGCTGTCCTCTGTGTCTGCACACTACGTCCATTGATGAAGTCCTTCCTGCCTAACAGACTGCTAGCTGCCTGACGCCCGGTTCACTATATTCTGCTCTACCGAGGAGGGTCTCTACCCAGGAGCATAAAGGGGCAAACAATACTGACTGTGAGATATGGGGAGATGTAGCCCTTGTATCCCTTAGCTGGGTGCTGGACTCACTGAGATACAAAGCTCTGAATCTCTCTCCCTAACCCTTGTGTTCCCAGACGCCCACTTAGCACCATGACATAAAGGAAGCAGGACACAGAAACAGCCTGTTAGTCTCCCAAAGCACGAACTAAAACCTGAAAGAAATGTGCACCAGCTTAGCTGAACATGGGACAGGCTCTGTTCTGCTGCCCCCCACTTCTCGTCACTGTCCGGTGGGAATTTGCCAGTCTTCTCCATGAGGACAGTGTCTATGACTGCAGAGTTGTCCTAATCCTTGGAAAGGAACATGGATCCTGCCCCATGCTCACCATATCACTTTTGCTGGGAAAATCCTCCTCCATTCCCTGTTGTGATATCACATGATCGTTGGTGCTTCCATGACAAGGTCAGAACACCCAGTCTCTGAGTGAAGTCAGAAGTTCACTGTCTGCTCAGCTGACTCCAGGCTGTTAGGAGACTGTGATCTCCCCCATCACCTGCATCAGACACTCTTCCACACTGAGACACATGGTGCAGGGCCAGGGTTCGGGCCAGGGTTCTAACCAGACATCCTTCATTGTTCCTGTGTTTTCTTGTTTGAAGACTGCTGATAGGTGAGATTACAGCAAACAAACAAGTAGACAGAGACAGCAAACACAGTGGGCAAGGCCACTCTGAGGGTCTGTAGCCCTCTCACAGCCAGAACTCCCTGGGATTGAAGTGCGATGGTGAACATTGTGTTTGGAGGACAAATTTACTGCATTGAACTTGTAAACACAAAATCGTTTTTAGTTTGTATAAACCTGGAAGACATTGCTGCTATCTTGTATCTTTCCTTCAGCTGGCTCCAGACAGACCACTTCCTGGTGGTTAGGCTATTCTTTTAAGAGAGAGAGAGGGAGAGAGAGAGAAGAGAGGAGAGGAGAGGAGGAGCTGATAAGGCTGATTGTTGGACATTTCACTTCCTCCTCTTTTCTTACAAGGTAATGGGTCACAAATTAAACTGCTAAAAATTAATTGCTAAGGTCTACTTTTGTCTGAGACTCTTGCTTGCTTGGACGTCTGAAGCTTCTGTAGGACGTCTGTTACAAGATCAAGCTTTGGCCACACCCAGACAGAATTTGAGTTAATCTGGCTCCCCCAAATCATAACTTTGTAATTTGTTCCTTTATAATTCTTTGGCTAACAACAGCCAGGGCCTTTCCTAAAGAACTCTCATGGTTTCTTCCTGGCTGGTGTCTTTTTAATTTAAAGCATCTAATTTATTATAACCCAAACTGGTTAATCTCTAAATGACCCGAGACCCACAGCAGTAGCTTGCCCAGGGCTAGGTGCCCACATCTGAGTTAGCAATCTCCAATGGAGAAGCCAGAGAGTCAGACCCAAAGTATTTCCCATGAACTGTGCTATCAAGGCCACAACACAAACTTAGTAAGACAACCTAAAACAGCTTGACCCATCTTAGACCTTCTCTAAAGGTCCTACCAGTTGCTTCCTGCAAACCAGCCATTTCTAGGAATAGAAACCGAAACCAGCTCTGACCATAGCCCATTCCAAGTGCGGATGGTTTGTATAAATAGAGTTCATACTCAGCCAGCAAGGGCAGTGCGTAGAACAAGAACGGTAAAGTAACTTGGGTGTCGGGGGGGGGGGGGAGATGTGGTTGTGCATCCCAAGTCCTTCTCTTTTCTCTATTCTGTTCCTAGGACTCAGAACTCCAGCACTCACCACTTTTCTTCCTGAACATCCTGAGTCTGAATTTCAGTTCTAGAACGTTCCAAGGCAACTGCCCCTGCTGCAGTGCACAGACCTCTCCTAATAGGAGAGCTTTCCCAGAGGCACCATTGCCCTCAGATCAAGGTGAGTGAAGGGTTCTAAGTTCAGCTTGGCCAATGGCCCTACTTGTGTGATAACGTGAGGAGGGGAGCACTGTCTCCGGGGGCAGGAGAGCTTGGAGATTTCACTCAGGGAGCACTCACAGCAGCATCCTTCTGTGCCATCTTCTGTGCCACAGAGCATCCCGAAGCAGACAAGCAGCAGCCCTTCCTTGTCCCTGCTTGTGTGGACCTAGCTGGTCTTCTGAAGCAGTCGAGTTTGGAGAAAGACCAAGGCTGGGATACCCGGATGCTCTTGGAGTCTTTGCTGTAAGCTACTCATTTACTCCATGGGGATAAAATCCCAGATGAGAAACAGCCACAATCTCTGGCAGATCAGGTTGTGCCCTCTGGCTTTCACAGATTGCCCTGTTGTCAGCCAGTTGTTATTCTGATGGCCCCACCTTTACACTTCCTGCTGGTTCTCTCCCAGTTTGTAGAACACTTGACTTTGCATATGTTCAGGGGTTTAGCTGTAATACGACCTCAGGAGTTTCTTTTTCTCCCCGGTGTTTCTGGAGCTTTACAAACCTTTGTATTTGTCTGGATGTGTGTTTCTGTCCCTACATTTGGAGACATTCTTGCTAGGATTGGTTGAGAATATTTTCTATACAGTTGGAATGGAGTTTCTGTTTCTTCTCTGTGGATGTGTTTCACGGTGTTCCAAAGGTCACATGTGGTCTGTGCATAGGGTTTTCAATTTTTTATGGTCATCCCTGACCAAGTCTTCCCATTCGTCTACATAGTCTTCAATTCCTGATATTTTCTCCTCTACATGATTCACTCTGATGGTGAGTCTTTGCTCTGAGCAGTTGGCTTAATGTATTTTTCATCTCTAGCTTCATTTAAGTCAAGACTTTCCTCAATATTTCTCATCATTGAATTCCATTTTCATACCCTATGTTGACCTGTCTTTTATTCAACTAATTGTTTGAGTCTCCATTTTTTGATCACATTTACATCATCCTTTTTAATTCTTCATCTGGAACTTTATCTAAGTCATTCTCAGGAAGTCCATTACTCGGGGGTTTATAGTTTTTGGAGGAGACGAGCTGACTCGGGTTTTCATATAACCAAGTTTTTGTGTTCGTATATGCTTAGATCACTGGTTGGATTTTCTTTTGTATATATTTACTGCCTTACTTATTTTATAATAGGAAGCAGTTGGTGGGCTTTGAAGGCTCTGATTCATGGGGTGGTCAACAGGGGTCAGGTGAACTTGGATGTCTAAGACTCAAAAGTAGGAATGCTGACCTCCCTGGGTGAGTAGGTGGGTAGACAGCTGGCAACTCTGACAGGCCAAGCAGTGGGTAGGCAAGAGGCATGGCAGACTGTGTGGTCTTCTGACTCTTTTTTTAAATTTATTTTTATTTCTTTATAAATAATACCAATGAAAGTTCCCACTTCTTCCTCTTCTCCCACTTCCCTCCTGCTCCCCCACCCCTCCCCCACCCCTTCCATTCCTAAGAGAGGGCAAGGTACCCTGCCCTGTGGGAAGTCCAAGGCCCTCCCCACTACATCTAGACTTAGGAAGGTTTGCATCAAAGAGAATACGATCCCAAAAAGCCAGTACATGCAGTAGAGACAAATCCCAGTGCCATTATCATTGGCCCCTCAGTCTGTCCCAGTTGTCAACCACATTCAGAGGGTCCAGTTTGATCCTATGCTCATTCAGTCCCAGTCCACCTGGAGTTAGTGAGCTCCCATTAGCTCAGGCACACCATCCCAGTGGGAGAACCAACCCCTCGTGGGCCTGACTTCCTTGCTCATATTCTCCCTCCTTCCCCTCTTCAACTGGACCTTGGGAGCTCAGTCCAGTGCTCCAATGTGGGTCTCTGTCTCTGTCTCCATCCATCACCAGACGAAGGTTCTGTGGTGATATTCAAGATAGGCATTAGTCTGACTATGGGACAAGGCCAGTTCAGGCACCCTCTCTGCCATTGCCCAGGGTCCTAGCTGGGGTCATCCCTGTGGACTCCTGGGAACCCCTCCAGAGCTGAGCCTCTTGTCAACCCCAAAATGGCTCCCTCAATTAAAATATCTCATTCCCTGCTCCTATATCCATTCTTTCTCCATCTCAACCATCCCACTCCCCCAAGTTCTCCCCAATTCTTCCCTTCTCCCCTCTCTCTCTCCCTCTCCCCTTTCCTTTATCTCCCTTCCCATGCTTCCAACTTTTGCCTGGCAATCTTATCTGCTTCCAGTCTCCAGGAGGATCTATATATGTTTTCTTTTGGGTTCACCTTATTACTTAGCTTCTCTAGGATCATGAACTATAGGCTCAATGTCCTTTGCTTATGGCTAGAATCCACTAATGAGTGAGTACACACTATATTCATATTTTTGGATCTGGGTTATCTCACTCAGGATAGTGTTTTCTACTTCCATCCATTTGCATGCAAAATTCAAGATGTCAAGATGTAGTACTCTAAAGTGTAGATGTGCCACATTTTCTTTATCCATTCTTCCGTTGAGGGGCATCTAGATTGTTTCCAGGTTCTGCTATTACAAATAATACTGCTATGAACATAGCTGAACAAATGCTTTTGTGATATGATTGTGAATATTTTGCATATATTCACAGATTCAATGCAATCCCCATCAAAATCCCAACAAAATTCTTCACAGACCTTTAGAGAACAATAATCAACTTTATATGGAAAAACAAAAAACCCAGGATAGCCAAAACAATCCTACACAACAAAGGAACTTCCGGAGGCATTACCATCCCTGACATCAAACTCTATTACAGAGCTACAGTAATGAAAACAGCGTGGCATTGGCATAAAAACAGAGATGTTGACCAATGGAAATGAATTGAAGACCCAGATATTAAACCACACACCTATGAACACCTGATTTTTGACAAAGAAGCTAAAATTTATACAATGGAAAACAGAAAGCATCTTTAACAAATGGTGCTGGCATAACTGGATGTCAACCTGTCGAAGAATGAAAATAGATCCATATATGTCACCATGCACAAAACTCAAATCCAAATGGATTAAAGACCTCAATATAAATCCAACTACACTGAACCTGATAGAAGAGAAAGTAGGAAGTAGCTTGCAATACATGGGCACAGGATACCACTTCCTACATATAACCCCAGTAACACAGACAATAAGTGCAGCAATGAATAAATAGGACCTCCTGAAACTGATAAGCTTCTGTAAAGCAAAGGACACTGTCATTAAGACAAAAAGGCAACCTACTGGGAGAAGATCTTCACCAACCCCACATCAGACAAAGGTCTGATCTCCAAAATATATAAAGAACTCAAGAAACTAGACACTAAAATTATTAATAGCCCAATTAAAAATGGGGTACTGAACTGAACAGAGAATTCTCCATAGAAGTATTTCAAATAGTCAAAAGATATTTAAGGATGTGTTCAACTTCCTTAGCTATCAGGGAAATGCAAATCAGAACAACTCTGAGATATCATCTTACACCTGTCAGAATGGCTAAAATCAAAAACACCAATGATAGCTTATGCTGGAGCGGATGTGGAGTAAGGGGAACACTCATCCATTGCTGGTGGGAATGCAAGCTTGTACAACCACTTTGAAAATCAGTGTGGTGGTTTCTCAGAAAGTTGGGAGTCAACTTACCTCAGGATCCAGGAATATCACTCTTGGGAATATACCCAAGAGATGTCTTCTGACTCTGGTAATCTTTCTGCACCCTCTTCCTCAGTGTTTCCTGTGTCTTGAGTTAAGGGTTATGTTATAAAATGAGGCAGGGAATAGGTTGTTCTCTGCTTTTTGACCAGCTGTGGCTTTCTGAAGTGGTCTCTCACTGCTGTGATAAGAAGAATCTTTGGTGCAAGAGAGAGCTCCATGTACCTGTGGGTATAAAGATGAGTATTTGGAAAGTAGTTAGGAATATTCAGGTTTCTGTCTGAGATATGTGCCCTCACTAGCAGCAGCTGGTTGGTTAGATTCTTAGTTACCAGGCACAATTTTTCTCTTGTTCAGCCAGGCTGATGAACAATTAGACAGGTGTGGGTCACCACCAACACATAAATGCCACCTCTGCACCTTTAGCTACATCAGTGTGATGATCATCACTGTGGCTCATGGGAGTCCCAGCTGGGCAGGCTTACAGAACGTTCTCCTCCCTTGGAAACTCTCATAGCTCCTTCTGATATTAGGGAAGTGTGCTTTGTCTTCAACTTCTGGGTCTCAAGCAAGACAACAGCAGGAGCCTGTGCTGTTTAAAGAGTATCGTGGACTTCCCTGACCCACAACTCGAGAGAAGTTTCTCATGCCTGACAATAAAGTTCCTGGTACTCTATGGGTCACAGGGGAGGCATCATCAGCCATGGCATAATGTCATTTAAAGTATGTGTATATACTATACACACACACACAATTTATGAAAATATGAAATTATAACATTCCAAAAGGAGCCTTTTTCTATAGTTTTCACTTTTTCTCCATGTTAATCCTGTTTTTTTTTTTCCCCTGGAGTCTTTGAACTTGTGTGATTTTAAGAAATGTTATGATCTTACAAATCTAGTCAGCATTATGCAGGATGCTTATCAGAGTTCTCCCAGGATATCCCTCTCAGTGCCTGGGGTGGAAGCTCTGATTCCTAGTTTGTCTTGATTTCTGACCTAGTCACCCCAGAGAACACAAGCAGAGATGCACACAACTGAGTAATACAAAGTTACTAAATTAAGATAATTTCATATGTTAGTTTTGGGGTGCTTTGGTTAAGAAGGCCCCATTTCTCTTGTCCTTTCATACTGGGAGAGATATTTCATAGATAGAAACCGACCTGGATTGCTCCGGTCTGAGCTCAGATCACATAGGACTTTAATCGTTGAACAAAAGAACCATTGCTACACCACTGGGATGTCCTGATCTAACATTGAGGTCGTAAACCCTAATTGTCAATATGGACTCTTGAATAGGATTGCGCTGTTATCCCTAGGCTAACTTGGTCTATTGATCAAAAAAAATTGGGTCAATTAGATTTTAGTTACTTTGACTTGTGAGTCTCGGTTAAAAATCATTCGGAGATTTATTTATTCTCTGATGTCACCTCAACTGAAATTACTAGCTTATGTCTTGTTATTTGAGATTGATCTAAAAGTTAGGCTAGTAAATTAAAGCTCCATAGGGTCTTCTCATCTTATTATTCCCGCCTCTTCATGGGAAGGTCAATTTCACTGATTGGAAGTAAGAGACAGTTGAATCCTCGTGTAGCCATTCATTCCAGTCCCCAATTAAGAGACAAGTGATTATGCTACCTTTGCATGGTCAGGATACCGCGGCCGTTTAACGTTAGTCACTGGGAAGGCGGTGCTTCTAATACTTTTTATGCTAGAGGTGATGTTTTTGGTAAACAGGCAGGATTCTTATTTGCCAAGTTCCTTTTACTTCTTTTAATCATTCCTTATGTCATGCCTGTTTTGAATAAACAATTTGAACGCAGGTGGTGTTGATCTTTAACGCTTTCTTTTTTGGTGGCTGCCTTTAGGCCAACAATGGTCTGAGGTTTAAGGTTGATTCACTATAAAAGGTTGTTCCCATTCCTGAAGAGCTGTCCCTCTTGAGGCTAAAATTTAAGTTTACATTTTGATTTTTGATTTCTTATGGTAATCTTAAAGTTGACGTGAAATTCTTTACTGGGTAACCAGCTATCACCAAGCTCCGTAGGCTTTTCACCTCCCTAGGAGTCATCCCACTATTTTGCTACATAGAAGGGTAAGTTCTTTGTACTGCTCTTAGGTGGCTCGTTTGGTTTCGGGGTATCTAGCTTAAGATCTCTTGGAGGTTTTCTAGTTAACTCACTATGCAAAAAGCATAAGGTTTAATCTTTGCTTATTTTTATTTTTGATTGATCTTTCATCTTTCCCTTATGGTACCGTCTCTATAGCTCCTAGTTTAACTTTCTTTCTCCAATACTTGCTTTTGCCAAATGTTTGGTTTTATTGTTGTTTATAGTTGAATTTAATATATATTAGGGCTAGGTTTAATTCATAGTGTCCATTGGTTGTGGAGTCTTCTGGGTGTAGACCAGATGCTTTACTAGGGTTAAGCTACACCATGACTATTCCAAGCATACTTTCCAGTATGCTTACCTTGCTACGACTTATCTCCTCTCATAAATTGTGGATGTAGTTATATATTTGTTTCACTTATTTAGTTTGAGCACCAGGAAGCAGGAGTCCCTCACATAGGAGTCTGCCAACCATGGACGTCATGTCCCGCCTCTGATAGGAGAAGAAGGGGGAATCACAGTTAGTTGGACATCTCTTTTCAATTCAGCCTTTTCCAGCCCTTGTCATTTCGTCATTATATAATAACTATGCAAATAGACCAGATTCCTTGTGGACTCACAGGCCATTCAGTAAAGGGTTCACATAAGGTCGAGGACCCTGCTAGGAGAAGTGTTGCTTCTTTTATGACCTTTTAGGGTTGACACCATGTATGAGCACCATGAATGAGTGTCATTTTAATGAAAATAAAGGAATGTAAAGGTTGCAGTAGGTGAGGTCACGTAGTAATTGGAGTCTGAATTAGAGCAAGTAGGGCAAGGAAATTCCTAGGAGGAAATGAAGTGTGAGAAAGAGACCTCGTTATATCTAGGTCATTAGGGGAAGCAGCAGCCAAGAGAAGAGAAGACAGGCAACGCTGGCTCTGACGTGGGTCAGGGTCAGGGTCCTGCTTTCCTGAACCAGCAAACACCAAGGCTTTGCCCTGCTTTATTAGTAATTACAATTTCTCTCTTCTCTGCTCCATTCAGCTTCTACCATAAAGAGTCATGGCTTGGGCCTCCAGCTTTGATGCATTCTTTAAGAATTTTAAGAGGGAAAGCCAAATCCTCTCTGAGGAAAACATCATCTTGATTAAACACTACACTGAGACAAATAGGCTTGAGAAAGCACTTTCTGTAATCCACAATGCACTGAGAGACATCGAGAATGCACCTCTGAACATTGCTGTGACAGGGGAGACAGGGACAGGGAAGTCCACGTTCATCAATGCCCTGAGAGGTTTGGGGCAGGAAGACGTAGGTGCAGCCCCCACTGGGGTGACAGAGACAACCTTGAAAAGAATTCCGTACCTGCACCCAATGTTTTCCCAGGTGACACTATGGGACCTGCCTGGCATTGGGTCCACTTCCTTCCCACCAGAAAACTACCTAACAGAAATGAAGTTTGGTCAATATGACTTCTTTATTATCATCTCGGCTACACGCTTCAAAGAAAATGATGCCCAGCTAGCCAAAGCCATCACCAAGATGAATATGAATTTCTACTTTGTCCGAACCAAGATAGATACTGACATAGATAATGAACAGAAGAGTAAACCTAAGACTTTCAATAAGGAGAATGTCCTGACGAAAATCCGAGGTGACTGTTCAAGACATCTCCAGAAGACTTTCTCCAGTGAGCCTCGAATCTTCTTAGTCTCTAGCTTTGATTAGTCCGACTTTGACTTCCCAGAGCTGCAGAACACCCTACTGAGAGAGCTCCCAGCCCACAAGCGCCATGTCTTCATGCTGTCCTTAAGCAGCGTTACTGAGGCCACCATTAACCTCAAGAGAGATTCCCTGAAGCAGAAAGCCTTCCTAGAGGCCCTGAAGACTGGAGTACTGGCCACCATTCCACTTGGTGGCATGATCATGGATGACATTGAGAACCTGGATGAAACATTCAATCTCTACAAGTCTTGCTTTGGCCTGGATGATGCCTCACTGGAAAACATTGCCAAGAAATTTAACACACCTGTCAATACACTCAAGGCACGCCTTCGGTTTCCCCATTTGTTTACACAGAAGAACAATGAGTCCTTAGAGGACAAACTGTGGAAATATATCCATCACATTTCTTCAGTTACTGGTGGTCCAGTCGCTACTGGCTTTTATTTGGGTCAGGCTTACTATTTGCAGAATCTCTTTATTGATGCTGCAGCAAATGATGCCATAGCTCTTCTTAATAAGGAAGATCTTTTAGAAAACGAGGTGGAACCATATATATCTCAGCCCCCTGATTACTGGGAATGACGGGGAAATGAGGCACAAGTTCCAATCAGTGTTTACTTTTGGCGTTGCTTTGGACACTGACACCTAACCTGTGGATCTCCTCTGGAACAAGAAGATCACTGTGGCAAGAGCTCAGTTGTGCTGGAGTAGTAGTACAACAGTTATCAACAGTGTGCAAATGCCTGAGGAAACCTCGTTTCCATTAAAGTCGTATGAAAACCATTCATGATAATTTGGATTTGACTTGCAATTTTATGATCAAATGACTTCTGGATCTTTCAATCCTGTGAAAGTCTTCACACAGTTCTGCATTCTCAAAGTTAGCTCTGCTTTGTAACATTGATTTGAGGGCATCTGGTGCCCAACACTGTGTAGATAAACACGCCTCTTTAAGAGGTGTGAGCCCCACATAGGAATCACACAATAGGAGGGGACTGTGGTCATTAGCCAAGCTCCATTCAGGAAGAACTTGGGGGAAAATACCCACTAGCAAACATCTGTAGGTCCAGTTAGTGCACACAAATCAAGATAGATGTCCTATCCTTTCCTGGCCATTCTGAACTGCTAGAAAGTCACACAGTGTGAATGGCAACTGGAACTCTAATTATGAACCGTCCCTCCTCATTATTTCACTCATTAGAAAAAACGAAAATCCCATTTGACCTTTTTTCTCTAGTCTCCCGTGGGTACTGTTGGTACTTGCTCTCCCTTGACTGGGCCAGGATGTGGAGCTGTTGACGACTGCTTTGCCCCACTACCCTCCTGACCGTTCATGTCGATTATGGATTTTCTGATAGCACGGCAGAATGTGAGATGGGCCTGAAAACGCCGTGAAAGGTTATCGTGATTCTTTTATTTTGTTCTATCTCATTATGTTATCTATCACTGATCCAGGAAGAACTGCCTGTTTTTAGACATAATTCTTCATTGATTCTTTGGAAATTTCACATCATGCACCCCAATCTGTCTCGACTCCCCATCCCTTGGTATCTGCCCCCATCCTTACTGTGTCTTCCACAAAAAGAAACACACAAATTAATTAAGAACAAAAAACCCCCCAGAAAACAAGTAAAAGACAAACAAAAAAACCAAAAAACAAAAGCACTTCCTTCTCCCTCTTTCCCATCCCTCTACAACCTCTTCGTTTGACCTAGAGGCACTGGGAGCTGTGCTGTGTCCCACAGTATACCCTTTTGTCCAATCACCCTAACCAAAGATGACCACTGTAATGAGTCATTGGTCCAGTGCAAGGCCTCTGGCACACCAGCATCCCTGGACCCTCACAGAACCTCCTCTTGGTTGTCCTGATGTTGCCCCAAGTCTTGGAGAACCTGTGACTATTGTTTTGCTGGACCAGGCCCCTCCCATGCTCCAGCAGGTATCATGGGGTAGATGTAAGGGTGGGCGGCCCACCCAAGGCCCAGGATCTAGGTCTGGGTGGTAGCCGAGATCATCAGTCAGGGCCGCTGAGAAACTTCTCCCTTCAGGAGAGGTGTGGAGCCAGGTCTCCTAGGCCCATGTAGTCAGGGCTAGCTCTCCCATTCAGGGGTAGAAAGTAAAGCACATGTTAGGTCAGTGTTGGAATCCTACAGAAAACCAGAGGCAGTGGTCAAGGCCCTGTCAGCTCCGTCCATGTCCACACCACACTGACATTAGTGACTTCTGTGTGTGGTGACCCACACACCCGACAAAACAGCATGAGGAAGGAAGGTCTGCTTTGTCTCAGAGTCGGAGAACTGCAGGTCACATTCCAGAGGTGGTAGGTGGCAGAAGGGTGGGGTCCATCCAAGCAGAAGGCCGTCTGGGAGACGACAGAGAAGCAGCAGACAGAGCTGGAGGACACGAGGCAGGGAATTCACAGTCCTGGGCTCCAGACCTATGAACAGCCCTGCCCCAGGATCCACAGCGTGAAATACAGGAGCCTGTGGAACTCATTCCAGATTCCAAACATAATACTCTTTTATCCATAGCTTATTCTCTTCCCGAAAACCCAAACATCCGGGGAGAAATTGATGCTGTACCTTGTATCCAAACAGCCTGGAGCAAGAAAGCCTCTCTTCTTTGGTGATGCTGGATCTTCTTCAATGACTTGTCTGATGTAATCCACAATATGGAAGTTTGTCCAATGTGTCTCCTCACTCAGAATTTAGTGTCACCTAAATACGGCTTCAGCTCACTCTACTGATGGTTAGTTCATCTGGGTGATACGACCCGGCCAGGTTTCCATGTAAAATTCATATCCCCAATCCCCATGTTTATCTTTATTTCTTTATGTTTTAGACTTTACATACATGTGTATGCATATAATAATATGTATATCTGAAGACATATATATGTACATGTGCATATATATAGCTATATAGAGAGACAGTGAGTTGTATTTTCATGAGATACAATACGACATTTGGCATAGACGTGCAACACAAAATGATCAAATCTAAGCAGTTATACTTTCCATATCCTTAACCATTTTTCAGTCTTCTGATTCACAGGTACTACGTCCATATCAAGGAGGACAATGTGACATTTTGTTACATGCATGCCATGATACTGCCTTAGTTTCTCCTGCTGGAGCTCTGATAAAATACCATGACCAAAGCAACAGTGGAGAATGGGTTTATTCCAGCTCACAGTTCAGGGTTACAGTCCATGGTAGGGAAGTCATGGCTGGCACCAGAAGCATCTGGACCTGTCACATCCACAGAGACTGCAAAGAGCAATGATGCATTGATGCTAATGCCCAGCTCCTGCCCTCACTCGACACAGTCCAAGGTCTCCTTATATCCACAATTAACATAATCAAGGCAACCCCAGAAAGGATGCCCAGAGCATCCCAGGAGACTCTAGAGTTTGTCAAGTCATCAACACTGTTCATCACAGGCACTGACCACATCAGGGTTCTCTGTTACCCTATAGTATTGGTTTTGTGTCATTGAAGTGTTTCAGAACCACCATTTGGCTTCTTCATAAAATGTGTGAAAGATTATTTTAAACTGGCCACTCTGATGTGCTTTTGCAAAGTGGACTATTCCTTCCATCTTCCTCATGGTACCTCTGATCCGAACTCTCTCTAGCCCTCTTTCCAGCCTCTACTGAACACTTTTCCACATTCAGTTCCCCCACTGGCACACAGGAGAGACCGAGCATTGATACCTTGTTGCCTTTGTGGTTTTCCTTCATGACACTATACTATCTGCTGACCTGTCTGCTCCTGATGGCCGCTTCCGTCCCTCTGTGTCCTGCTGCAGAGGCTCCCATACCCATGCTGTGGTCTGAATACGAATGGGAGCATGTGCACAGATGTGTCTTCCACCTCCCTGAAATACGCAGCCCTGCTTTGCTGTGTAAAACAACAGTGCCCAGTAGCTCAGCCTTTGATGTATTTGCGTGTGTTCCAATCCTTCTGATCGCAGAGAAAAGCTGCTGCTGCCATGTTGCAGAAGGAAGTTGTCAAAGGCTGGCATGGTCACTGACAGGACACGAGCCAGCACGAGCATGGCATACATGGCTCTGGCAGGCCATACCCTTCTCTCCCATTCCCTCGGCCGTGCTAAAAACCCTTAGGTTACCTTCCTAAAGCTAGACACCAAGGTCTATTCCTGCACTTGGCCTTTCCTCCTCCTTAGGCTGACTACCAAGGTCCAGGCATCAAAGTATTGAAATATGGCAAATAAAAGCTGCCCTAATCAACGTGACCAATTAAAGTTAAACACCTTTCCCTAACACAGGGTTTCCTCCTGTGCCCTTAAATATGCCGGTGCCAGTGCTCACTGATAACAATCCACTGCTGCCTGCTCAGACTGTGGCATTTCAGTTCCCAGAGTTGGGTTTATTTATTCCCCGGAGAGGTTAGAATGACTGGGTGAGCAGAGGCTGTCGGAGAGGGGCTAATACTGTCGTCTGGAAGCTCTGTCTCTGATTGCCTGGAGACACAGCCATCCCTTCTCCCTACCATACACACATCCTGTCACAGTCTTACTGGTGTCCTGCCTACGCCCTGACCATAAACTCCTCCTTGGTTTCACTTGGGAGTCACAGCACAATTCTAGGAGTTGGAGAACCAGGGCAGAGCAGCTGACGTCAGCACCCGGAAGCCCTGACTCATTTTCTGTGCCAGTGTATTGTGTGCTGAGGAGGGGAGAGAGGAGAGCAGCCACCTCTGTCCCTGGGTAACAGAATACCGGGAAGTTTATTCCTTTAGAGCCTTGATTTCACAGTGAGACCAGCAAGGAAAGAGGGAGTCAAGGTCACATGTGGGAACAGAGTTTGCAAAAATCCAAATCTGCTCACCTCAGAGCTAAGACACCTCCACTGTCTCTGAGAGGAACAAGGAATCCTTTCTTTAGTTACGGAGGAAATTGTAGAAGACCATCACCCTGGTACAACAAAAGGAATAAGGTGCTGTCCCTGATGCATCTATGCTGTGGATGTGTTTGCATGTGTGTCTCTGTGTGTGTTTGTATAGGGTCAGCCTGCAGCTATGTGTGTTTGTGTGTAGCTGATGACCCAGTGCTTGAAGCTACACACTAACTGAAGGGACTGGAGCCCACTCAAGCATGGGCTCTGGCAGGAACTGCTGTTCTCCCTAGTTTCCTCTGCCTTGCTGATAATCTTTAGATTCCACTCCTAAAGCTGGCCACCAAGGTCTCTTCCCTCATTTTGTCATTGCCTCCTCCTGAGGCTGGTTACCATGTTCCAGACACCAAAGAATTAATGTCCAGCATTCAAAAGCCCCTCTGACCCACTTATTTAACATGCCCAACCAAAATACCCCACCTCATCCTAGCCGACTCTGACACAGAACTCCCGTTTTCTCTCAGGGATGACACCTCCAGGGTCATTTGCTGCTGTTTCTCTGCCTGAGTCAGGAAGCAGCCACTTTACCTTTTCTTCCCCACGTAATAAAGGATCTAATCTGGGTTGGGAAAGGGCACTCCCTCTGTGCAGAGGTCTCCTCATTGGTTCTGGGATTTGGCCCATTATCACCCAGTCCCTTTTCACACACCCCAGTCCTTCTGGATGCCCTCACCCAACAGATGACTGTAAGGCCCTGACCCTGGTTGTTCTAAACAGTCCCCAGGTTATTGGGTGACAATCATCAAATATCTAGTGTCCCCACTCTGTTCTGTGGGACTGGGAAGACTGCACTGCACCAAGAATTTCAGTGGTTGCCCTGGGCTCCTGTGGACTGGCTGTTAGCTAGGCACATTCGTTCAGTCTGGTGTGGTGAGGACTTTTCCCTTTCGTTCTTGGTTGTCATTCTGCCGGAATCTGGTGCTCTTTGCTCCTGTGAAAAAACCTGTTGAAAGGTCCCAGATTCATCCTTGGACCTACTCGGGTCCCTCTCTGGATTACAGAGCCTGGATGACTGTTATTCTGCCTCTCAAGGTTCATAGGGACACCTGGTCTCTTGACTTTTGGCCCTCTCCTCAGTCTCTCAAGAGACAGAGGAATACCTGGTATCTTGACTTTGACATGCTACCGCCAAGGGTGATGGGCTCTACCCCCTCCATTGTGATTCATCATCTTTGGGATTTCTCCTCCAGAGTCTTCAATGGCTACAGCACTCAGACATCAAATTTCCTAAACTCATTCACTATAGTGCCCAGGCTCGGGCTCTACACCCATGAGATAACCAATCTAAAAGGTGGCCTAACAGTTTAGGATCCTGTCATCATTCAGAGTCTTTGCAACTTTAATAAACTCACAGGAAAATGGAAAGAGATCCTTTATGTCTCTGCTTCTTCCTTTCTTTGATCCAAGATCTCACTGTACACTTCCTGCTCACCATCTCATGGCCTCCTTGTTCTCAATGAGAGTTCATGGATGCAACATTCGCACCATGTCCAGCAAATAGTGTCTGATGTTCACTACCTCCAGCTCTCACCATCTTCCTCTCCCTTCTTCTGCAGTATCACTCAGGCGTGGGGAGAGGATTGTGGTATAGAATTGTCATTTAGAACTGAGCACTGCACAATCTCTTGTTCTCTGAATGTCAGCCGGTTGTTGGTCTGTTCGTATCAACAACTCCTCAAAAGGAGGCTCTCTGGTAAGAATTGAGACATGTACTACTCTATGAGTATAAAGATGAACACTTAGGAACAATTTATTACTCTGTCCAGTTAGCAGAATAATAAAATTAGCTTCTCCCATTAGGGCCTGTGTCCTAGCCAGCTACGGGATTTTTAGCTCAGTTAATAGTACCAGGCGTGAGTCTGATCTTGTGGCACAGATTTACATGTAATCAGGAAGTTACTGGTCACTCCCATAACATCTATGCCAGTGTTGCACCCACAGTATATCTTAGCAGAGCATTCATTATTATAGATTGCAGGACTCACAGCTGGGTGATACTGATGATTACCGTTCTCCTCCAGCAGTATGCATGGAACCATACTGTGTGGTGCTTTCAGTCCTAGGGACTTACTGACAATTCTGGAGGTTAACCATGAGTAATGGTAATAACCTATAATGTTTAGGGGTCTAAGAGATCCCAGTGACCAAAGAACACAAAACAGGTTTCCTATGTTACACATTGAGCTTTTTATTTGGTAGACTATGGTATCTGGGAGAAGCACTGCCCCCTCCATGTAGGCTTGCTTCATTTAAACTCATTTTTACATTCCTAGGAAGATTCTACAGTAATAGGTTTCCTCTGGCCTTTTCAAAGTTCGTCAGTGTCAGCTATCCCTCCCTATCTGCCCTCCTCTTCTGAGGGAGCATGTGTTAATACCTTCCACATTTTCTAATTCTTTTTTCCCTGGGACACTACATTCTTTTCTTTCTGTTTCATTATTTGCAAACCTTGGTAGCTTCTACTGAACAGTTTGTTCCTGGTCCAGTTATCTACCTCTGTGTCCTACTGCACTGGGTTTCCCAACTGCACTGTGACAGTTGACTGTCCCCAACCAGTCTCCTGTAACCATACCCCTGCCTTGGCGAGCAAAACACCCCAGTGCCTGGTCTTAGCTCCATGTTCAACCTATTTCTGTGTTTTCAACATTGATCATCATGGAAGAAAGACACTGACTGCTATGTTGGAAGAGGAACCTCCTAGCGGCTGACATGTTCTGGTCTAATAAGTCTGTTAGAACATGTGATGGTTTGTGTTCTGTTTACAGTGAGTATTCCTGCATATCTCCAGCACATGTAACCAGATATGAAGAAGAAATCACTAACTCAAACTGTGGCATTTTCCCAGATTCCCGGGGTTTGAGTTTGTTCTAGATCTGCAATCTGCATGGCTGTGCAAGCGCAGACAATGGGAGGTTGGGGCCATGGCCTGGGGTTCTGTCTGGTTATCTGAAGCACACAGTTCTCCTGTCTCCTACCATACACAGCCATGTAATTAGTATATTTCTGTTTTAGAACTAAAAACAGCTCTCCCTTGGTTTCCTTGTGGGAGTCAAAATATAGTTCTAGATATTGAAAGTTAGGGGTACAGTGCCTAACTTCCATGACTCAATTATATGACTATATTTCACAATTTCACCATGAAGATTCTCTGTGGTTTGAGATGGGGAGAAAGGATACTGTCTGTCTTTATCTCTGCAGCAGCAGGGAACCAGTGCAGAGCATTCCTAGAGCACCTGGAGTGTCCATGGTACAGAGGGAAAAGTGAAGCAGGAGTGAGCTGCAGGCCTCAGTGTCTCAGAGAAACCTCACCTGCTTAATTCAGAGCTGAGACGTCTCGAGAGGGACACTATGGTTCTCTCTTTAGTTACAAAGCAAATGATAGGTGACCTCACCATCCTGGATCAAAAAGAAAGCTGTGTTTACATTCATGTGTGCACATTCTTGGCCTGTGCCCATGCGTGCGTGTATGTTTGTGTGTGTGCGCGTGTGCGTGCATGTGTGCCTATGAACTGGTATATGTGTCTACCTGTGTGGTAGATATGTGTTCTTATGTACACATAGCGACTAACAGAACTCTGAACTTCACATGTGTGGGTGTGAGGGCACAAATCCTGCATATTTTTGGACTAGTGACATCCTGTGGAACACTGTTAATAATCAAAGTTAAATGAGAAAAACATTCGCTCCTCCCTCTTCTTTTTTTCTCCTTCTCTATTTATTCTTTTTGCCTGACAGCCCCGCCTATCTTTCTCCAGCCTAGCTTTTTTTTTCCCGTTCGACTCTTTATTAGACCAATCACTATGTTTTAGACAAAGTAACACAGCTTCACAGAATTAAGCAAATGCAGCATAAAATAATGCAGTAAGTCTTTGCATCATCAAACAAATATTTCACAGTATAAATGAGTGTAACACATCTTCAAGTAATATTTCACAGCAGTTGTGGACTCAGAGCACGGCACTCGAAATCACGCGGAGGTAAGTCCTCACGCACGGGAGTCACTTCTCAGCTCCTGAGCTCTCACCATCCTTTCCCACTCCTGTGAACACACAGCCTGGGATTCTGATCCACAGTCCCCTGCCTCCTGACTCCAAGGTGCGCTGTCCAGCTCTCTTCCCCCAGCAGCTGTAAGGACATATTGTAGGGGAATGTGGTATAGAAGTGGTGCTGGGATATCCTGATTTATTGGGAAGCCAGGGTATACTTAGAGCCACAACAGGACAGCTCTGGAGGGGTAGAGCCACTGCAATAGGACAGCTCTGGAAGCTGCAGCTGCAATGGGACAGCTCAGCAAAGTGTCCTGACTATTGGGAAGTCAGGGCTACCTGAAACTGGGATGCTGTGGGGGATGGTCTCCTGGCAGGACATAGGGATGCTGCTCTTCTCCTGGAGAGTCGCTACAGCTGAGGTCTGCTCTGTTCACTTACCAGAGCATTCGAGCAGAGCTATCTGCTTGTAGCAATCTCCTTCGTCTCCAGCAAAACATTGGTACTTTTCCTCTGCCGGCCTTGCTCAGCCCCCTTAAGGAGTCTCCTAGCAAGGTTCTTCTGCCCTGCCTTGCTGAGGCCCCCAAGGGAGCATCTCAGCAAGGTTTTTCAGATCAGTTCCCTAAGGGACGTCCCAGTCAGGTTCTTCTGCTCTGGACCAGGGAACGAAGGTCATCACCCAAGCCTCTTTTGAGAAAGAGATTTATTTGGGAAGGAGGAGTCCAGAAGAGTGACCACCTCTGCCAGGGTGGGATTAATGGCAGCTCTTAACTGAAGGGTTGGAGAGACTTATATAGGGCCTGTTAGAGTTGGAGTTTTTCCAGAGAGAAGGGGGATTGGTTAGTTTTTCCTTGCTCAGGGATTGGTCAGTTTAGCTGTTCAGGGGCAGAGATGGCTCTGCCTTCATGGCCAAACTGTGTTTATTTTACTGGTCCTTTCTAGTTTTTTGACTCTAATCTTAGGACAAGGACATATTTTCTTCACTGGATCTGATTCTAGGGACAAAGTGTGTTTCTTTGACACTAGTTTCAAAACAAGGATACATGCCTTTAGTCCTCAGTTCAGGGATAAAGAAGTTTCTCTGCCTGACCCAGCTCTCAAATATGGGGTGTGCTTCTTTCTCTGACTCTGGGTCAGAGTCAGGGTGCTCAGTGATTGGTTGGTCTCCTGCTCCAGTCGGCCCTTTTGTCCTACACATATGTTCTTACGAATGGATGTTTCTGTGCTCTGGTTTTTAGTTTTCATTCATAAGACACAAAATGAAGGCTGGCTCCTTATATCTAATGAGGTAACATGTAAAAATGAAGAAATTAAAACATATCTTTGCAGTACCACCTAATAATGGCGGGGGAATTATAAAAAGAAAGGAAGAAAAGAAGGAAACAAATGGTAGGAATCTGGACTTGAGTCAGAACGTTCCAGGTTTATGAGGACTCCTCCTCACTAAGGATCTTCTAAGGCCACTCCCACATCCCTGAGAGGCTTCAGTGACGCTGAGTACCCAGAAGAGTAGCACACCACGTGGGCATGACCAACCAAACCTCAAACGTGTGCAAGGCAGACTCATACCTTATCAATTCAGAGAGCACTGGGTGAAGGGAGCAGGGCACCAGCCAGCTCTAAAACATCTTTTTAAAAGAGGGAAGGTAAGGACTTTAAACACACAGCCGCCCCACTTTCCTTCCACAGAGAGAAGACCCCACACACTGCTTCTAAACAATTAACTGTGCACAAGTAACCCATAGACTGGGTCCACTGAGGAGACACAACTCTGGACTGTGACACCCAATGATTTGTGACAAATCCCAGCTACAAGGACAGAATGGGTGGCTCTGGCTGTCTTCTGTGTCTGCACACTATGTCCATTGATGAAGTCATTCCTGCCTAACAGACTGCCAACTGCCTGACGCCCAGTTCACTATATTCTGCTCTACTGAGGAGGGTCTCTATCCAGGAGCATAAAGGGGCAAGCAATACTGACTGTGAGATATGGGGAGATGTAGCTCTTGTGTCCCTGAACTGGGATGCTAGACTCAGCTTAATGCAAAGCTCTGAATCTCTCCACCTAACCCTCGTGTTCCCAGGCGCCCGCTTAGCACCATGACATAAAGGAAGCAGGACACAGAAACAGCCTGTTAGTCTCCCAAAGCATAAACTAAAACCAGAAAGAAATGTGCACCTGCTTAGCTGAACATGGGACAGGCTCTGCTCTGCTGCCCTCCTCTTCTCGTCACTGTCCGGTGGGAATTTGCCAGTCTCCTCCATGAGGACAGTGGCTATGACTGCAGCGCTGTCCTAACCCTTGCAAAGCAACATGGATCCTGCCCCATGCTCACCACATCACTCTTGCCTAAAAAATCCTCCTCCATTCCCTTTTGGGAATACCACATGATTGTTGCTGCTTCTATGACAAGGCCAGAACACCCAGTCTCTGACTGCAGTCAGAAGTTCGCTGTCTGCTCAGCTGACTCCAGGCTATTAGGAGACTGTGATCTCCCCATCACCTGCATCAGACACTCTTCCACAATGAGACACATGGTGCAGGGCCAGGGTTCTGACCAGGCATCCTTCATTGCTCCTGTGTTTTCTTGTTTGAAGATGGCCGATAGGTAAGATTACAGCAAACAAGCAAGTAGATAGAGACAGTAAACACAGTGGGTAAGGCCTCAGTGACAGAGGCC
This sequence comes from Myodes glareolus, assembly GCF_982192425.1. Lineage (NCBI taxonomy): Eukaryota > Metazoa > Chordata > Mammalia > Rodentia > Cricetidae > Myodes > Myodes glareolus. The sequence continues at coordinate 75,823,435 of NC_142034.1, read as the reverse complement.
TTTAGGATGGTCTGTAGCCATCTAACTGGCAGGGCTTGTTGGGTTTGAAGTGTGATGGTGAACACTGTGTTTGGAGGCTGAATTTACCATGTTAAGCATGTGAAAACAAAAGTGTTTTTAGCTTGTATAAGCCATGAGGCCGTTGCTCCTACCTTGAGTGTATCCTGTCAGGTGGCTACAATACAAACGCTCTCTGGAGCTGTTAAGTTATTCTTTTTTAAAAAAGTGATTTGCATGGAAATTGAACGATGCCCACCTGAATCATTAATGGCTCAAGGAAGAAATAATGGAAGAAATTAAAGACTTTCTAAAATTCATTGAAAATGATCACACAACATACTCAACTTTATGGGAAACAATGATAGCATTGTTAAGAAAGTTCATAGCATTTATGAATTAACAGAGCATTTGAAAACTTTAGGAAAAAAAAGAAGCAAAAAACCCCCAGAAGAACTAGAGAGTGGGAAATAATCAAATTGAGAGCTGAAATCAACAAAATGGAAACAAAGAAAACAATACAAAGAATCAATGAGACAAAGAGTTGGTTCTTCAGAAAATCAAAAAGAAAATAGGAAAAACTTTATCCAAATTAATCAAAGGGCAGAAAGAAAAATATCCAAATTAACAAAATGAGAAATGAAAGGGGGCACAAAACAACAGACTCGGAGAAAATACAGAGAATCATCAGGTCATATTTCGAAAACTTGTACTCCACAAAATTGGAAAACTTAAAGGAAATGGAAAACTTTCTGGATAAATACCACTTACAAAAATCAAATCACAAACAGATGAGCAAATTAAATAGAGTTAACTGCTGAAGAAATAGAAACAGTCATCAAAATTCTCCCAACGTAAAAAAGCCCAGGACCAGATGGTTTCAGCTCAGAATTACACAAGATTTTCAAAAAGAGGTAAATACCATACTCCTCAAATTGTTCCACACAATAGAAACAAAAGAAACATTGCCAAAGTCTTTTTATGAGTCTACAATTACCCTGATACCCAAACCACAGAAAGACATTACTAAGAAAGAGAATTAAAGACCAATCTCACTCATGATCATTGCTGGAAAAATACTAAATAAAATACTGGAAAATCGAATCCAAGAACACATCAGAAACATCATCTACCACGATCATGTTGACTTCATCCCAGAGATGCAGGGATGGTTCAACATATGAAAATCTGTCAACGTAATCCACCATATAAACAAATTGAAAAATAAAAATCACATGATTATCTCATTAGATGCTGAAAAAGCTTTTAAAAAAAAACAGCATCGCTTCATAATTAAGTTTTGTGGAGAGCAAAGATACAAGGAACATACCCAAACATAATAAAGGCAATATACAGTAAACCAACAGCCAGCATCAAACTAAATGAATTGAAACTCCCAGCAATTCCACTGAAATCAGAAAAAGACAAGATTATCCACTCTCTCCATATCTATTCAATATAGTTCTTGAGGTCCTAGCTAAAGCAATAAGACACCAAAAGGAGATCAAGGGGATATAAATTGGAAATGAAGAAGTCAATTTCTCACTGTTTGCTGATGATATAATAGTTTACATAAGCGGTCCCAAAAATTCTACCAAGGAACTTCTACAACTCATGAACACTTTAAGTAATGTAGCAGGATACAAGATCAACTCAAAAAAATCTGTAGCTGTCCTGTACACAGATGATAAAAGGGCTGGGAAAGAAATCAGATAAACAACACCCTTCACAATAGCCACAAATAGCATAAAATATCTCTGAGTAAATCTAACCAAACAAGTAAAAAAGCTGTATGAAATAACTTTTTTTTTTCATGAAATAACTTTAAATCTTTGAAGAAAGAAATTGAAGAAGACACCAGAAAGTGGAAAGATCTCCCATGCTCTTGGGTAGACAGAATTATCATAGTAAAAATGGGAATCTTACCAAAAGCAATCTACAGATTCATTGCAATGCCCTTCAAAATCCCAACAAAATACTTCAAAGACCTTGAAAGAACAGTATTCAACTTCATATGAAAAAGCAAAAAACCCAAGATAGCCAAAACAACCCTGTATGATAAAAGAACTTCTGGAGGCATCACAATCCCTGATTTCAAAGTCTACTACAGAGTTACAGGACTGAAAACAGCCTGGTATTCGCATAAGAACAGACAGGAGGACCAATGGAACTGTATTGAAGACCCTGATATTAATCCATACACCTTCAAACACCTGATTTTTGACAAAGAAGCAAAAAATATCAAATGGAAAAAAGAAAACATATTTAACAAATGGTGCTGGCATAACTGGAAATCAGCATGTAGAAGAATGAAAATAAATCCATATCTATCAACATACACAAAACTCAAGTCCAAATGGATCAAAGACCTCATCATAAAGCCAGCCACACTTAACTTTATAGAAGAGAAAGTGGAAAAAGATCTTCACTAACCCCATTTCAGACAGAGGTCTGATCTCCAAAATATACAAATAAATCAAGAAGTTGGTCATCAAAAGAACAAATAATCTAATAAAAATTTGGAGTACAGTCCTAAACAGAGAACTCTCAACAGAGGAATCTAAAATGGCTGAAAGACATGTAAGAAAATGTTCAATATCCTTAGTCATCAGAGAAATGCAAATCAAAACAACTCTGAGGTTTCATCTTACACCAGTAAGAATGGCCAAGATCAAAAACACTGGTGAAAACTTATGCTGGAGAGGCTGAGGGGAAAAGGGAACACTTCTGCATTGCTGGTGGGAGTGCAAACTGACACAAAATCTTTGGATACCAGTGTTGCAATTTCTCAGAAAATTAGGAAACAACCTTCTTCAAGATCCAGTAATACCACTTTAGGGTTTATATCCAAAGAATGCTCAATCATGCCACAAGAACATGTGCTCAATGATGTTCATAGCAGCATTGTTTGTCATAGCCAGAACCTGAAAACAACCTAAATGCCCCTCAACCAAAGAATGGGTAAGGAAAATATGGTACATTTACACAGTGGAGTACTACACAGAAGAAAAAAATAATGACATCCTGAATTTTGCAGGAAAATGGATGGATCCAGAAAATATCATATTGAGTGAGGTAACCCAGACTAAGAAAAACAATTATCACATGTGATCACTCATAAGTGGATTTTAATCATAAACCAAAGAAAACCAGCCGACAAATCACAATCCCGGAGAATTTAGACAACAATGGGGACCCTAAGAGAGACATATAAAATCTAATCTACATGGTATGTAGAAAGAGACAAGCTCTTCTGAGTATATTTGGAGTTTGGGGACCTTGGGGGAGATTTAAATGGGAGTGGAGAGGCTGCGAGGGAAGCAGAGAAAAATGTAGAGCTCAATAAAAATCAATAAAATAAAAAAATCAAGGCAATGTGTCACAGATGAAACAGGTTAACTGCTAAGGTCTGCTTTTGTATGAGACTTTTGCTTGCTTGGATGGTTGAAGCATCTGCAGGATGTCTGTTACAAGATCAAGCTTTGGCCACACCCAGACAGGATATGAGTTAATTTGGCTCCCCAAAATTTTAACTTTGTGGGTTTTTTCCTTTATAATCCTTTTGATAACCATGTCCAGGGCCTTACCTAGAGAACTCTTTCTGGTTTCTTCCTAGCCAGTGTATTTCTAGTTAAAAGCCTCTAATTTATTAAAACCTAAGTGTTAAGTTAGGCTGGTAAATCTCTAAATGACCCGGGACCCACAAGAAAAGGGTAGTTTTCCCAATAGGTGCCCACAGCTGAGCTACCAATCTCCAGTGGGAATCTCTACCACTAACTCTGCTATAATGGCCACGCCACAGGCTTAGTAAGTCCGACCTAAAACAGCTTGGTCTATCTGCCACCTTCTCTAAAGGTCCACCCCATTGTTTCATGCAAACCATCCATTTCTAGGAATGGAAACTGAAACCAATTCTGAGTGCAGCCCCTTCTCTGGGGGTGGTTTGTATAACCAGAGTTCATACCTAACCAGGAAGTTGTAGACAGAAAGGGCTGTGTGTGAACCAGGAACAGTAAGGTAATTTGGGGGAAGATCTGGGAACGGTGAGGTATCTTGGGGAAGATCTGGCTGTTCATTCCTGTGTTCCTTCTTCCTTTATTCAGTTCTTCCTAGGACACAGGAGACCACACCTCACCTCTTTTCTTCCTGAACATCCTGAGTCTGAATTCCAGTTCTAGAGCGTTCCAAGGCAACTTCCCTTTCTGCAGTGCATAGACCTCTCCTAAGAGGAGAGCTTTCCCAGAGCCGCCATTGCCCTCAGATCAAGGCCACCACTGCTGAGGTGAGTGAAGGGTTCTAAGTTCAGCTTGGCCAATAGCCCTAGAAGTGTGATAGCATGAGCAGGGGAGCACTGACTCCAGGGCAGGAGGGCGTGGGGATTTCAGACAGGGAGCACTCACAGCAGCATCCTTCTGTGCCATCTTCTGGGCCACAGAGCATCCTGAAGCAGACAAGCAGCAGCCCTTCCTTCCACCTGCTTGTGTGGACCTAGCTGGTCTTCTGAAGTAGTCGAGCTTGGAGGAAGACAGCAGGTTGGAATATCCAGATGCTCTTGGAGTCTTTGCTGTACCCCATGGAGAAAAAAATCCCAGATGAGAAACAACCATCCACAGTGTCTGGCAGAGCAGTTGAGCCCCCTGGCTTTCAGGAATCTGCTGCTGTCAGACGGTTGTTATTCTGATGGCTCCATCTTACACTTCCTGTTGTTTCTCTCTGGCAGTTTGCAGACATTTGGCCCTGTATTTTCAGGGGGTTTAACTGTGATACGACTTCAGGAGTTTCTTTTTTGCCCTTTGTATCTGGAGATCTACATGTCTTTGTATCTGTTTGGATGTGCATTTCTCTCCCTAAATTTGGAGACATTCTTGCTAGGATTGGTTGAGAATATTTTCTGTGTCGCTGGAATGGAGTTCTGCTCTGTCTCTGCAGATGTGTTTCATGGTGTTCCCAAGGTCACACATGTTCTGCTCATGGGCTTTTCAATTTTTATGGTCTTTTCTGACCAAGTCTTCCCATTCGTCCACATAGTCTTCAATTTCTGATATTCTGTCTTCTATATGATCCACTCTGATGGTGTGTCTTTGTTCTGAGCATTAGCTTTAATGCATTTTTCAGCTCCAGCTTCATTTAAGTCAAGATTTTGCTCAGTATTTCTCATTATTGAATTCTATTTTCATGCCCTGTGTTGACTTGTCTTTAATTAAAAAATGATTGCTTGAATCTTCTTTCTCTGATCACATTTAAATCATCCTTGTGAATTCTTCACCTGGAACTTTATCTAAGTCTTTCTCATGAAGATCGTTACTCTGGAGTTTGTAGTTTTTAGAGGAGATGAGCTGTCTTGGGTTTTCATATAACCAAGTTTTTGTGTTCGTATATGCTTAGATCACTGGGTGGATTTTCTTTTGTATATATTTACTGCCTTACTTATTTTATAATCGGAAGCAGTTGGGTGGGCTTTGACGATTCTGATACATGGGGTGGTCAACAGGGGTCAGGTGAACTTGGATGTCTAAGGCCTAAAGGGGGGAATGCTGACCTCTCTTGGGGAATAGGTGGATAGACAGCTGGCAAGTCTGACAGGCCAGGTAGTGGATGGGCAAGAGGCCTGGCAGGCACTGGATCTGTGGGATCTGAAGTCTCTGAGGGACAGGAGACCGCCTCATGGGGTGGGTAGTGGGTATGCAGGAAGGTTGACAACCACCAGTATTAATATGTAAGTGTTAATCTCATGAAGCAGGCAGCTGGTCAGGCGGGCTCTGATCAATGTTTGGAGATAATGTCCTGCAATGTAACCCTGGCTGGCTTAGGGACATCACTGCAGTGTCCTTAGATAGATGTTGTGAATTACATTCTTTGGAGGATGGTCTCCTCAAGTGCCCTTGCCTCTAACAGTAGTCTTTCTTCCTTTTTCAATTTTGAATTTATTTAATTTAAATATTTGTCACAAAGCGAGGGTCCTTTTGTTTAATACAATATAAGAGCATCCTTCTCCCTCTCCTCCCTGCTGTCCCTTCCAGACCTCCTGTTCCCTTTCAGATGTGTGCTCTCTAACTCTTTATTATTGTGACAGTGTACTAACAAATAAATACATACACTCAACCTGCGGCTTTTAGCATAGCTTGTATAGATAGGTATACTGGTAGACATCAATAGAATATATATATATATATATATATATATATATATATATATATAGATAGATAGATAGATAGATAGATAGTGTCAGATAAAGAGACAGACAGATGGGAATTAGGGCTGGACATTTGGAATTGAATTATCAACCAGGAAGCTCCTCTCTGGCTGAGACTACTTCAGCCTCTCGGCAGCTTGTTACCACTTGTGCCTCTTCATCTACGTGTGACAACCCACGCAATTTCCCACATTCACTTTGGCACGTCAACTGTTGGTGTCAGTGTTCAGGTCTTGTGTAAAAAGCCATAGTGTTGAGGTTCTATGGGTATCTTGGTCATATCCAGAAGACTCAGCCTTGCAGCGGACTGTGTGGTCTTCTGACTCTTGTGCCGTCTGCACCCTCCTCCTCAGTGTTTTCTCTCTCTTAGGTTAAGGTTTGTGCTATCAACCGAGGCTGGGCACGGCAAAGTCAGCTGTTCTCTGCTTTGTGACCAGCTGTGTCTTTCTGAAGAGATCTCTCACTGCTGTGAAAAGGAGCATCTTTGGTGGTTAGAGAGAGCTCCGTGTACCTGTGGGTATAAAGAAAAGGGTTTGGAAAGCAGCTAGGAATATTCTGGGATAGGAAAGTGACCATAGTGAATTCTCCTCTGAGATCTGTGACCTCACTAGCAGCACACGGTGGTTGGTTAGGTTTTCAGTTACCAGGCACGATTTTCTTCTTCTTCAGCCAGTGTGATGCACAATTAAACAGGTGTGGGTCACCACCAACACACAAATGCCACCCCTGCACCTTTAGTTACCCCAGTGTGATGGTCATCACTGTGGCTCACGGGAGTCGCAGCTGGGCAGGATTAAGGAATGTTCTCCTCACTTGGAAACTCTCACAGCTCCTTCTGACGTTAGGGAAGCTGGGCCTTTGGGAGGAGATTATGGATCAGATGCAGCTTGATTGCTATGCGTCCTTTATCTGGAATGTGCTGTGTCTTCAGCACAGCACCCTTCAAATTCTAGGACTCAAGCAAGGGCAATAGCAGGAGCCTGTGCTGTTTGAGGAGTAGCGTGGGCTCCCCTGACCCACAACTAGAGAGAAGTTTCTCATGTCTGACAATGATGTTTCTTTTACCCTATGACTCAGAGGGGAGGCATTATCAGTCAATGGCATAATGTCATTTAAAGTGTATAAATATACAAATACCTATATACATATACACAGACGGCATGTATATATGTATAATTAAGTAAATATGAAATGAGAGGATTCCAAAAGTCATCTTTTTATATAGTTTTTCCTCTTACCCCAATTTGATCCTGATGTTTTTTTTTTTTCTGGAGTCTCTGAGCCAGCATGGTTTTGAGAAATTTTATGACCTCACAAATCTGTCAGCATTATTCAGGATGCTTGTCAAAGATCTCTCAGGATGCCCCTCTCAATGCCTGGTGTGGATGCTCTGATTCTTAGTTGTCTTGATTTCAGACCTAGTCACCCCAGAGAACACAACACAGTGACGTACCCAACTGAGCATCTGAACACCAGAGAGCAGAGTACCTCACTTAGGAGTCTCTCGACCATGGACATCTTGCCCCGCTTCTGCTGAGAGAAGAAAGGGAAGCCACAGTTAGTTGGACATCTCTTTTCAATTCAGCCTTTTCAGTCCCTTGTCTGGTCTCATGTCCTCATAAGAATAACTATCCAAAGAGACCAGAAGCCTTGAGGTCCCACAGGCAACTCAGTGAAGGGTTCACGTGAGGTTGAGGACCCAGCCAATAGAAATGTTACTTCTTTCATGTCCTTTTAGGTTTGATAACGTGTATGGGTGTCATTTTAATGAAAATAAAGGCATTTAAATGGAACTTCAAAAATGATAATAAAGGCTGCAGTGGGTAACTGCATAGAGTAAGTGGAGACTGAATTAGACAAAGAAGTACAAGAAAATTCCTAGGAGTGTGAGCAAAAGTCTTCTTCCTATCCAGGGCAGCAATTGCAGCAGCAACCAGAGCAGCAACCAAGAGAAGAGAAGACAGACAACGCCGGCTCTGATGTGGGTCAGGGTCAGGGTCCTACTTTAATGAACCAGCAAAAAACATTTTTTTTTCCTGCTTTAATTAATGATTACAATTTCTCTCCTTTCAGCTCCATTCAGCCTCTACCATAAAGAGTCATGGCTTGGGCCTCATGCATCGATGAATTCTTTAAGAATTTTAAGAGGGAAAGCCAAATCGTCTCTGAAGAAACCATTACCTTGATTAAATCCCACATCGAGAACGGAAACCTCCAGGAAGCACTTTTTGTAATCCACAGTGCACTGAGCGACATCGAGAATGCCTCCCTGAACATTGCTGTGACAGGGGAGACAGGATCGGGGAAGTCCTCGTTCATCAATGCCCTGAGAGGGGTGGGGCATGAAGAAGAAGGAGCAGCCCGCACTGGGGCGACAGAAACCACCACAGAGAGAACTCCTTATCTACACCCAAAGCTTCCCCAGGTGACACTATGGGACCTGCCTGGCATTGGATCCACTTCCTTCCCACCAGAGAAGTACCTAACAGAAATGAAGTTTGGTGAGTATGACTTCTTCATTATCATCTCTACTTCACGCTTCAAAGAAAATGATGCCCAGCTAGCCAAAGCCATCGCAAGGATGAACATGAATTTCTACTTTGTCCGAGCCAAGATAGATAGTGACATATATAATGAAAAGACGAGCAAACCTAAAGCTTTCAACGAGAAGAAAGTCCTGAAGAATATTCTAGAAGAATGTTCACGTCATCTCAAGGAGGCTCTCTCCAGTGAGCCTCCAGTCTTCTTAGTCTCTAACTTTGATACGTCTAAGTATGACTTCCCAATACTGGAAAGCAAACTCCTATATGATCTCCCAGCCCACAAGCGCCATGTCTTCATGCTGTCCTTGAGCAGTGTTACTGAGGCCACCATTAACCTCAAGAGAGATTCCCTGAAGCAGAAAGTCTTCCTAGAGGCCCTGAAGGCTGGAGCATGGGCCACCATTCCATTTGTTGGCATGATCAGGGATGAGTTAGAGGATCTGGATGAAACATTCAATCAATTCAGGTCTTACTTTGGGCTGGATGATGCCTCACTGGAAGAGATTGCAAAAGATTTTCGCATGCCTCTGATTGCATTCAAGGTGCACCTTCGGTTTCCCCATTTGTTTACAGAAGATGACGATGTGTCTTTAGGGAGAAAACTATGGAAATATATCCAGATTATTTCCTCAGTTATTGGTGGTCCCATTTCTGCTGGCTTTTATTTCAAAAAGTCTTACTATCTGCAGAATCTCTTTATTGATGCTGCAGCAAATGATGCCATAGCTCTTCTTAATAAGGAAGACCTTTTTGAAGAGAAGGTGGGACCTTATGTATCTAAGCCTCCTGATTACTGGGAATGACAGGAAAAAGAGACACAAGTTCCAATCAAGTGTTTACTCTTGGCCTTGCTTTGGACACTGCCTGACAAACGAACCTTGTCTGTGGAGCTCAGAGGGCTCCTTTTCCTCCCCTGGAGACAGAAGATCACTGTGGCAAGAGCTCAGTTGTGCTTTAGTAGGAAACAGTCATCAACACTGTGTAAAAAACAAAAACAAACAAACAAAAAAACCAAAAAAACCCAAACAAACAAAAAGAAAAACACTGTAAAAAAAAAGGAAATCTCTTTTTCTTTAAAATAGTATGTAAAACACACATGAAAATATTGTTTGGATTCCTGATTTTATGGTCTAATGACTCCTGGATCCTTTACCCTTCTGAAAGTCTCCACACACTTCTGCATCTCACAGCCATTTCTGCTTTGTCACTTTTCCTTGAGGGCATCTGATGCCCAACACTGTGTAGATAAACACACCGCAGTAAGAGGTGGGAGCCCCACACAGTAGTCACACGACAGATGGAGACTGTTACTATTAGCAAGCTCCATCCAAGAGGAGCTTGGTAAAAACAGAAGTATAAACATTTGTATAGATCCTCTTGCCTCACACAAATAAGGATGTCTATTTCCTATCCTGCACTGCCAATCAGAGTGAATTGAAATTCACCCAATGTGATTGGCAACTGCCACTTTAATTATAAACTGTCTCTCCTTGTTGTAATTTCTCTCATAAAAGTAAATAAAATAAATTAAAAAAGATCTGCTCGACTGCTTTCCTCGAAAGTCGCAGAGCCACAGTTGGTCCTTGTTCTCATTTCAGCAGGGCCAGGCCATGGAGCTGCTGACAGCTTGTTTGTCCCTCTACCCTGTTGATCATTTGTGTCGATTATGAATTTTCTGGTTGTCTGACAGAACTTAGAACCGAGTGTGAGAGGGCTCCCTGAGAATCCCAATGAGAGATTATCTGGATTAGTTGACTTTATCTCTTTATGTTATATATCAGTGACATCAAAGGACCATCTTAATGGGAAGCAGGACCCTCCTCCCAAGGATGGGATTCTGGACTGCATAAAGTATGTAAGGGTAGTTGAACATGAATTTGTTTTACCCCTGACTGTGTTTGCCACAGGACCAGCTCTCTCAGGCCTGTTCCACTGGGAACTTCCCACTAGAGGGCAGTGCAATCTTGAATTGTGACCTCAGAGATTCCCTGGCTGCCTTACATGGCTTTGCAGGACATTTTGTCACAGCCACAGAGAAGAAACTCAGGTAAACACCTGACTGGGCTCTTGGTTAAAGTCCCGGTGGAATTTCCATACTGATAGCTTTCCCAGCAGACGAGGAGAGAGGCAGGCATGGCATCCCAGGGGCAGAAAATAAAGCACATGTTAGGTCAGTGTTGGAATCCTACAGAAAACCAGAGGCAGTGGTCAAGGCCCGAGTCCTCTGTCAGCTCCATCCATGTGCACACCACACTGACATTAGTGACTTCTGAGTGTGGTGACCCACACACCCGACAAAACAGCATGAGGGAGGAAGGTCTGCTTTGTCTCAGAGTCGGAGAACTGCAGGTCATGTTCCAGAGGTGGCAGGTGGCAGAAGCGGTGGGGTCCATCCACGCAGAAGGCTGTCTGGGAGATGACAGAGAAGCAGCAGACAGAGCTGGAGGACACGAGGCAGGGAATTCACAGTCCTGGGCTCCAGACCTATGAACAGCCCCGTCCCAGGATCCACAGCGTGAAATACAGGAGCCTGTGGAGCTCATTTCACATTCCAAACACAATACTCTTGTATCCATAGCTTATTCTCTTTCTGAAGTTCCAGACATCCGGGGAGAAATTGATGCTGTACCTTGTATCCAAACAGCCTGGAGCAAGAAAGTTTACCTTCTTTGGTGATGCTGGATCTTCTTCAATGACTTGTCTGATGTAATCCACAATATGGAAGTTTGTCCAATGTGTCTCCTCATTCAGAATTTAGTGTCATCAAATAGGGCTTCAGCTCACCTCTACTGATGGTTGGTGCATCTGGGTGGTACGACCTGGCCAGGTTCCCATGCAAAATTTATGTCCCCATTCCCATTATAATCCTCATTTTTTATTCCAGCCTTTCCATACATGTGATATGTATACCTAGTCAGGCAGTGGTGATTTACACCTTTAATTCCAGCACTCGGGAGGCAGAGACAAGCAGATCTCTGTGAATTCTAGCTCAGCCCAGTCTATAGAGTGAGTTCCAGGACAGCCTGTACTGTTACACAGAGAAACCCCGTCTTGAAAAAAAAATAGTATATCTAAATATATACATATATTTCAATGTGCTTCAATACTTCTGATCACAGAGCAGCCATGTTGCCATGTAGCAGAAGACATCTATCAGCAGGTGGCATGGCCTGTCCCTAATGAAGTTGTCTCTGAGGGTGGGAGCCTCTTGGTCCCATTTACAGGAAAGTACATTACAAGTACATGTCACTGACACTGATAGCAACAGTAAAGGTCTGCCTGCTCAGACTGTGGCATTTCAGTCCCCAGAGTTAGGTTCATTGATTCCCCTGACAGGTTAGAATGGCTGGGTGAGCAGAGGCTGTGGGAGAGGGGCTGATGCTATCGTCTGGAAGCTCTGTCTCTGATTGTCTGGAGACACAGCCATCCCTTCTTCCTACCATACACACGTCCTGTCACAGTCTTACTGGTGTCCTGCCTACGCCCTGACCATAAACTCCTCCTTGGTTTCACTGTGGGAGTCACAGCACAATTCTAGGAGTTGGAGAACTGGGGCAGAGCAGCTGACGTCAGCACCCGGAAGCCCTGACTCCTATTTCTGTGCCAGTGTATTGTGTGCTGAGGAGGGGAGAGAGGAGAGCAGCCACCTCTGTCCCTGGGTAACAGAATGCCGGGAAGTTTATTCCTTTATCACTTGATCTCACAGTGAGACCAGCAAGGAAAGAGGGAGTCAAGGTCACATGTGGGAACCAAGTCTGTGAAAACCCAAATCTGCTCACCTCAGAGCTAAGGCACCTCCACTGTCTCTGAGAGGAACATGGGATCCTTTCTTTAGTTACAGAGGAAATTGTAGAAGATAAAGACCATCATTATGGGACAACAACAGGTACAATGCCCTGTGCCTGATGCATCTATGCTGTGGATGTGTTTGCATGTGTGTCTCTGTGTGTGGTTGTATAGGAGTCAGCCTGCAGCTATGTGTGTTTGTGTGTAACTGATGACTCAGTACTTGTAGCTACACACTAACTGAAGGGACTCGAACCCACTCAAGCATGGGCTCTGGAAGGCTTTGCCCTTTTCTCCCATTCCCTTTGCCCTCCCAAAACCCATTAGATTGCTTCCCTAAAGCTAGCCACCATGGTCTAGTTCCTTATTTGGCCACTGACTCCTCCCGAGGCTGATTACTAAGGCCTGGTTATCAAAGCATTGAAGTCTGGCAATCAACAACCCTCTTTGGCTCATCTAATTCACATGTCCACTCAAAATATACTACAGCATCCAAGCCCATTGTAACACAGACCTCCCCTTTTTCATCTCGTAAAAATTACACCTGCATGGTCATTTGATCTGTTTTTCGGCCTGAGTTAGAAAGCAGCCACTTTAACCCTCCTTCACTTCATAAGGGATTTCTCTGTGAAAATAAGTGTGTGGGTGTGGTTTGTGCCTATTATGAGGTCCAAGAAGGAACCCCCATTCTGAGGGGGTTTCCCTCATTGGTGCTGAGACTCGGATGGGCCGGTAATTTCCCAGCCCCTTTTCACATATTCCAGTCCTTCTGGCACCCATTTCCCTCATCCAAAAGCAGCTGATTGGAAGTCCCCCACCTTGGCCATCCTAAACAGTCACCATGTTATTGGGGGACAGCCATCCAGAGTCTAGTGTCCCCACTCTGTCCTGCAGGACTGGGGAAGACTGCACCCCACCATGAACTTCAATGTTTACAGTGAACTCCCATGGACTAGCTGTTAGTTAGGCACATTCAGTCCAGTCTGGTTAGGTAAGGGCTTCCCCTTTTCCCTCTTAGGGGTTGCACTGCCTTAATCTGGTGCCCTTTCCCCCTCCAAAACAAACTGTCAAGAGATGGCAGATTCATCCTCAGGCCACGTTGGACATGGCCTTGGTGATATTGTCTTGGTGACGACCCACCCTCTCTATGAGACTGCTCCTTGGCCTCTCAAGATTCACAGGGACACCTGGTATCTTCACTTTGACCCACTACTACCAAGGGTGATGGGCCCCACACCCTCCATTCTCAGTGACTTGACCTCGGCATGTCTCCTCCAGAATCTCCAAAGGCTACAACACTCAGACATCAAATTTCCTAAGCTCATTCACTGTAGTACCCAGGCTCGGCCTCCACACCCACGAGATAATCAATCTAAAAGGCTGCCTAACAGCTTTGGGATCCTAACATTACTCAGAATCTTTACAAATTTTGTGAGCACACAGGAAAAGGGAAAGAGATCCTTTATGTCTCTGCTTTTCACTTTCCTTGCTCCAAACCCTCCCAGTAAGCTTCCTGCTCACCACCCCAAGGTCTCTTTGCTCTCAAGTCCTCCGCCCCTCCCTGGCTCTTCTGCTCCTAAAACTGAAACTCTGTCCTGTGACCCAGCAGATTTACCACCATCCACCTTCCTCCTCATGGTCAGGTGGCTTTCTTACCTTTGTCTGACACCCTCCCCACTTCTCCATCCACTTGGGTTTCACCAAGGCCAGACAGACCAAATGGTAAGTTCTTGACTCCCACTTCCTCCTCCCCTACTTGCCCCTCTCCCTCACATCAGCCCAGGATGCTGCAGAACCCTCCCAAGCCACAGCTTCACAGGTCACTCCCCTCAGTAGTGACCTCTGCTTTCCCCACCATCCGCAGGTGCTCCATCATTCCCTCTTCTTTCCTGCCCACCTAGGCTCTGGTAACATTGCAATGGCCCCCCCTCCTTCTCCTAGCCAATCTGGCTGGGCCACACCCTCTCCCACGTCAGCCCTGCCCACTGTGCACTCTCCAGCCTGGCCTGTCCAGAGGACATCAGTATGAGCATACCTGCTTCTCCAGCACTCTTTGACAACCAGGCACTTCCTTCTGTTCTAGAAGTTCTGTAACCTCCTTAGGTGGGTGTAAGGCTACTGTGACTGACACCCCCTTACACACCCACACTACCCCACTCCCAGAACCCCCTCAGCCTTCCTCCTCAGCTCCATGTTCCACCTGCAAGGGTCCAATAGCCCCTCCCTCACTCCGAAAGCCCCCTTCTTTCAGCCTGACACAGCTCCTCCTCCCTTCCTAAAGTCAAATTCTCCACTGTTGAGAACCAAGGAAACTAACAACTCCCTGGCCAAGGCCCTTGTTGCTGCTGCTTTCCCACCTTAACCCTTTCCTGTCCCGACAATGCTTTCAGTTTAAACTTAATCACACAGAAATTATAATATTCTGTATATTCTGTAATGACAAAACTTTACTACATTTATGGTTTATGGTTTGTTTTCATGTTAAAAGATTTCCAATGAAATATTCAACTCAAACTTTAAGGCTCAACTTAACAGGAATAAAGCTGCAAGTTCTAATCTTACAAAAGCTGTATTAACTTATTATAAACTGTTACACATAATCAAAACATACAAGTTAATTATCAGCTACCTCAGAGATGTTCATATTTTTTAATATGTTCATAACTATGCTTATAGTCATGATTAATTGCAGAAATAAATTTTATATTACCTCCTGCATATTTTTTCAAAGTTAAATCTTTGAAACAGGTAACAACTCATAGACAAAGTTGATCTGCTTTAGATATATTTAGTAGATAATGATCTTCAACTTGTCAGCGATCTGCTGAACATGGCATTTAACATTTTCAATAAAACAGACTTTGTTATAGACATGTCAGCTCCTGAAAACACCCCTAATCTCTCCCAAAGAAATGGATGGGGTCAGGAGAACCTCCACATGGAGCTTACTTGAAATGTGACAAAGCTGGCCACTGGGTGTAAAACTACCCTTCCCCCTTCACCTTCCACTGCTGTAACCTAGTCCAAACCTTAGACAAGTAGGGCACTGGAGAGTTGATTATCCTCCTTTGCCTACACAAGGGAGGCCAGTAGCTTCCCCCTCCTCCAAAGTTCCTATTCCACAAGAAGGTCCTCAGAATCTTCTGAGGCTGGTCAAAGGATCATGCTGCCCAGGGACCTCTGTCCCTAATGACCTTGGAGGACCCTAGGGTAACTGTCCAAGTTGCTGGTAAGTCTGTCATTTTTAACAGATTCAGAAGCTGCTTGGTCTGCACTTCCTGTTTCTCAGGTGAAATTCTTCGCTCTCAGATCTCTGATGGTGTGGACAAGTAGGCCAGGGACAGCTTTGCCTGCTAAACAGCAGCAACCAAGGCTTCGGTTGTTCCCAATCCTCTCCCTATGTGAAAATCAGGCCTCGCTTTGCTAGAGCTACTGCTAGGTCTAGACACAGCTTACCTTGTTACCAGACTCAGATAAGAGTTAAGCTCACAAAAGAAATCTCAAAGTAACTTTTCACTATTCCTGCTTTTGAAGGAACTTGATTTACCATGGCTACTCTCAGTGATCAATCACCTGTGTCTCCTGGTGAGTGATTTTTTTTTGTTTTGTTTTAAGTATAAAGTATTTCTACAGTCTGAGGATGTAAAAGCTTAAGTTGTGATTTTAAAAGATGTGACTGGGGCTGGAGCGAGGGCTCAGAGGCTAAGAACACTGCCTACTCTTCCAGAGGACTCTGATTCAACTCCCAGCACCCACATGGTGGCTCACAACCATCTATAATGAGGTCTGATGCCCTTTCCTGCATACATACACAATAAATAATTCTTTAAAAATAGATGACTTAAGGCACATGAAAACTTGTTTCATATTTCCTTCCTCCTCTCTATGCTCCTGTTGGGGTCCCACTCACCCATAGTCAGAATTCACACCAGCCCTCCAGAGCCCTCCAGAGCCCTCCAGAGCCCTCCCTTAACTCACTCCGGCCAAGGTTTCTTCCTCCTCATCCCCTCATGACCCATTTCCTCACTAGGAAAAGATGTCCTCTCCAGAACTGACTTGAACCTTTCACCTCAACCCATAACCCCCTCATTTTAGTCCACCTCACCCATCTGTGCTCCTTATCTCTGCCATGATGGTCAATTTCCTCTGCTCATAGATCCCTAAATCCCCAATCCTAGTACATCTTCCATACCAAGCTGCTTCTGCCTCACCCCCACGAGCCTCTCTCTCCCATCAGTAAACAATTCTTTAAACTCAAAGACACTCCGCTTGCAGCTCCAGCTCGGCCTCACAGATCTATACAAATCTTCCCGTCCTTACACGACCAAACTATGCAAACACTTCCTCAGACTGACTTTTGTCCCCGTAGTTCACCTCTCCAAAGCTTTATAGTACACACTCCCCAGGTGGCCTCCCTGTCTTTGCACCCTTGCCACAACCTGTCTGCTCATTTCTGAAGCTGATAAATTCACTGGGGTCCTTCCCATCACATTCTATCCTAACCACTCACTCTCAACGTTTAACTTACAGAAGACTCCAGGCTCTTTCCCTGACTCAGAGTCTAACCCTCCCTGCTTAACTCATCCTGCACATTCCTTACCTGTCCTCCACACAGTCCCCCCACGCTTCTCCCTTTCCCCCAGCTTCTCCAGACCCCTTCACTCCTGCACAGGATTCCTCCTACACACAAGAGGGTCCCTTAGCCTACACTTTTTATATAAATGACGGCACCTTCCTGTCAGACATACACTTCTGACTGACCCCTCCATCATCAGTAAAGACAGCAGTTACATAGACATGACAGCCTGTCAGCTGCCACCCCACTTTTATGATTCACCTCACTTTCGTGACTCCCCTCCCCTCCCCAAAGGCTACCCTACTGCAAACCCAGATAATGAGGAAACCCAGACACCTAACCCTCCTACAA
Source organism: Myodes glareolus (assembly GCF_982192425.1). Classification (NCBI taxonomy): domain Eukaryota; kingdom Metazoa; phylum Chordata; class Mammalia; order Rodentia; family Cricetidae; genus Myodes; species Myodes glareolus. Next base: position 75,805,989 of record NC_142034.1, on the reverse strand, counting down.
CACAGGACACTATCCTTACACCAACTCTGTGCAGTCATCCTCACCCTCCAGTTCCTGTTCCCCTGAGATCATCCATTCCCACAATCTCATCTCCCTTCATACACTCCTACTTCATTCTGTCCTTATGATTGCCAAACATCCTCCATGAAGTGCCTTCCCTAAATTCATTAACTGTCCAGACATTCTCAGACATCAAATGCTCTGAACAAATCCTGCACTCCCAATTACAATACATAACCAAACCCATTGGTCTTCTGTCCAATGCACACACACACTCATGGCGAAGCTCTCACTTGGGTCAAGGTCATGCAATAAACTCTCTCCTCATGTTCACTGATGCCTCCTTCAAGGCCTCTCACGGCTTCCTCTGGCCCTCTCTTCAAAGTCCTCTGTCAGTCACAGTCCCTCTATTGCTACTGACACCACAGTTACCAGTGCTCTGCCCCACTACTGACCACTTGTCCCCTTGACCATCCAAGTCTCACTTTGGGAACCAAAGTTAAATTCTCCCAACCCTTCCACACCAACATTCCAGCCTATTACAGACATTCCCTCTCACCATTTGCCAAGCGCCTCCTCAATCATCTATGCTCCTACAATATTTTAATTTCAAAACCCACCTAAACTCCCCCAAAAGACTATTCTGATGTAACAAGAGCCTCTTAAATTGCATTGTCCACAACCCAACCAGACCCTGCTTTCAGATAACAGTTGTTCCCCCAATTAACTTTATATAGCCAATCCGAATTTTCCAGGCTCCTCTCAAGCACTCTCAAACAGATTTTAAGTAAGTATCCTGCCAAACAACAGCCTAAATTTTCCTGCCTATTGCCTCTTCCTAAGGGTGGGATCTCTCTTCATTTCCCTGGGATCTGTCCCCCTTTCCCTGGTCTTGAGACTCCTTTTCCAGCTACCAGGACCATGAACCTAACAGTTTCAAATGTACATCAAGAAAAATATTTTTTCTAGACTCCTTCACTTTACCTCTGTTAAAGTAGCTATATATCTGTCTGGGCAGATTTCAAATCAGCTGCAGACTCCAGCAAACCCCAGCACCAGGGCCATCTTTTTCCTCAAAAATCTGCATCCTGGTCCAGCATCAGACTGTACTTTTCTAGCCTCAGTTGGTCCTGCAGAACCTGAACATTAACTGTTCTTCCCGGCCTTCACCAACAACCCAGCTTCCTAGGGTCCCTTAGCAACTATGCCCTGATGTCATCAGGAAGCAACCAGAGAAAACAATACTCATTTACCCAACTCACAGCAACTCAATAATAAATCAAACAGGAGGGGGTAAAGAGACACTAGCCCACTGGAGCATGTGGCCCTGGCAGGCCTTGCCCTTCTCCCCAGTTCTCTCTGCCTTGCTGAAAACCCTTAGAATGCATCGCTAAAGCTAGCCACCAAGGTCTGTTCCCTTATTTGGCCACTGCCTCCTCCTGAGACTGGCTACCAGCTCCAGACATCAAATTATTAAAGTCCAGCCATCAAAAGCCTGCTTTGGTCCACCTAATGAACATGCCTGATCAAGATATACCACCGCATCCTAGCCCACTCTAACGCAGCCCTCTCCTTTTTTTCTTCTTAAAAATGACACCTGTATGGTCATTTGCTGCTCTTCTTCTGCTTGGGTCAGAAAACTGCCACTTGGAACTTTTCTTCCCCCGCTGAGAGGAGCAGATTGTGGGAGGGTTGGGGGTGTCACCGTATGGTGACTAACCTCTACAGTTAGCAGTCAGGGTCAGGTCTAACGAGCATGTGTTCGGCAGGATCTGGGAATGGTGAAGCCCTGCGGCAAATTCTGAGGATCACTTTCATAGGAGGACAACACTGTGGAATCCATGAGCGAGAGGACAGCAGGGAAACACTCCTCAGACACCGCCGAACCCGAGAAAGCCAAGAGAGAGGCACATTGCCCATGTGCTTTTTGCAGTGCCTGACTCCACCCAGCACTTAGTGCAGCAGGGTCGGTTATGAGTCATCCCACAGCCATGCTGGGTTATAACCACTTCCTGTTATGCTCCTCAGAGCAGGAAATGGTGCAGACCTTTCAAAGCTGTACTTCTGAAAGCCTGTGCATGTAAGCTCTGACACTTTGTCTACCTTCTAACGAAGACGCTGCAGAACTCAGAAGTGGAGAGACTGAGAAAGATGTGTGTCAATGCGAATCAACTTCAGTGACTTAAGACAAGACATAAACTCTTATGGGTGATGTTAATCTCGACTGATTTTTAAAAAAGAAAAGAAATAAGATAAAAGGTGGCCAGAGTCCTTGCTCAGTACGGGTAGGTGTCACCATTATTACTGTGAGCTAGAGGACTGCTGGGGCCTGAGGCTCACCCCTACCCCTCGCTAGATGAATCGGGAGAATCAGGTGCTAGGAACATAGGCGTGGTAGAGCCTGAAAGAGAGGAGTCTGGGTACCAAGCGTCATAGATACCAAAATAGATTCCTTGGATATTTTAAACATGTGGATCTCGTCTTTTGGTGAAGGAGAGGATAGGATTGTATGGGGTAGATCATGGGGCACAGGTCAAGTTTCCCAGGGAAGTGGCAGTGAGCCCTAGAGATGACATAGATTGAATCATGAATGAGCAAAGGGAGATGGTCAGAGTGAAAAGCAGCACAGTGGGTGTTGTGGGCGGACACAACACACACATCTGCTCATCCCAGATAGGGAGCCCATGACAGACCAAGGTACAGGACTGAAGGGACTCTGGCCAGCTCAAGCCAGATGAGTGAGGTTCTGGCAGGCTTTGCCCTTAACTCCCATGCCCTCTGCATCACTAAAAACCATTAGGTTACATTCCTAAAGCTAGCCACCAAGGTCTTTTCCCTTAGTTGGCCACTTCCTCCTCCTGAGGCTGACTATCAAAGCCCAGTAATCAGAAGCCACTTTGTCTCCCCTAATTAACAGACCCAACTAAAATCAAACACACACTTCATCCTAACATGGAGTTTTCCATTTTCCCTTTATAAACCACCATTTGCCGATGTGCCACATCTGCCTCTCTTTACCCAGAGGCAGTCCTTTGTCCCTCCAGGACAAACTCCCCTGGCCTCTTTCCCTTGTTCCCTCCCTCTTCTCCCTCTTCCTTTATCTCAGGTCTTTGTCTCTATTTCCTGTCCTCTGTCCCTCTGGGGCAAATAAATCTCCTTTGTGCTGATAACTTGGTTTTGGGGGTCCTGAGCCGGTATGTTTCCTTGCACAGACACCACCAAAATCCAGCTTGGTGAGCCAGTGAGTTTTATTGGGATTACTTACTGGAATATGTGTGAAGCGTTACAGGAGCCAGAAATTCTCAAAGACAGATACATCAGCAAGGCCCACCCCTGCATGAGGAACAGCTCACAAAAGCTAGGGAACCTGGAGCAGTCTAACAGGGTGCGGTGTGGCCTTTCCATGTGGCCCTGTCTTAACCGTCTTCCAGGCACCTGGGGGGGTTTGCACAGGTCCAGCAGCTGGTCTGCACTCACGGTTTTCTTTGCAGCTCAGCTTTATCACTTTAGGAGAGACCTTCAGCTTTTATTGCTTACTCTGTCAGGGAAGGGTCTAGTGAATCTAGTCAGTTTCAGGGACTTCCTGAGGGTATTTTGAGTTTACTTCTCTGCCTAATGAGTTTCCCTGCAGAATGGAATGTTTCAGTCCCAGAGAAAACTGTTATACAACAAGGGGTCACGGCTTAAGTGCGCAGGCGCGGGCGTGGGACAGGCTGTGAGCCGAATCTCAGCGAGCCTCAGTCTCTGCTGCATCCCCTTGCCTATAGCCATGGCCGCCTACAAGCTGGTCCGGTGAGAGCGCCGAGAGAACCGCTTCAGTGGTTGGTACTATGCCGACCTGAGCCTGGCGGGCCACGAGGAGGTGAAGCGCGGCAGACAGGCATTGCGACATGCTGGCTATGAATTCGACATCTGCTTCACCTCCGTGCAGAAGAGAGCAATCTGGACCCTCTGTACAGTCCTGAATGCCATTGACCAGATGTGGCTGCCAGTGGTCAGGACCTGGCGCCTCAATGAGCGACACTATGGGGGTCTGGCTGGTCTCAATAAAGCAGAAATTGCCGCTAAGCATGGTAAGGCACAGGTAAAGATCTGGAGGCAATCTTATGATGTCCCACCACTGCCAGTGGAGCCTGATCGTCCCTTCTACAGCAACAGCAGTAAGGATCGCAGGAACGCAGACCTTACGGAGGACCAGCCACCCTCCTGTGAGAGCCTAAAGGACACTATTGCCAGAGCACTGCCCTTCTAGAATGAAGAGATTGTCCCCCAGATCAAAGAGGGGAAGAGAGTCCTGATTGCCACCCATGGCAACAGCCTTCGGGGGATCGTCCAGCATCTGGAGGGTCTCTGAGAAGAGGCCATCATGGAGCTGAACCTGCCAACTGGCATTCCCATTGTCTATGAATTGGACAAGAACTTGAAGCCCGTTAAACCCATGCAGTTCCTGGGAGATGAAGAGACCGTACGTGCGGAAAGCCATGGAAGCTGTGGCCGCGCAGGGCAAGGCCAAGAAATGAAGGTGAGCAGACAGACTTCTACCCCAAGACCCTCCTCCCTGCCTGTTCTGCCTCCTGCTCTCTTTCCAGCACCTGTCACTGACTCCATGTTTAGGAACTTAAGTTGTAGCTGCAGATGGGGACCCGTGGCTCCCATTTTGTTTTAGTATATTATCCCCTGCACCCACTCCCTTCATAGAATCTAGTCAGAGTAACACCTCTAGGGTGCAGGTTCTTGGTCCACATCCAGGGATGGCTCCTCTTCCCGAGAGAGTTGAGAAGTAGTAATTACAGTTTTCTTAGTCCTTTGTTTACAAGGGTCTGCTTTAGGAGGAGGTCAGGGAGGAGTCATGTTGTGGCCTGACCAGTGAGAAGCTGCAGCCACGTTTTGTCCCTGGAGCCTGTCCTGCACTCTTCCGGTCATTCCAGTGGAAGGTGAAAGTAGCTTGCATTTAAAAGATGATTTAGAAGATACTACCTTCCTCTCTGACCCTAAAGGAGCTGCTGGCCCCAGAAGGTTGGGATCAATCCTGTCAAGTGTGTTACATTTACTTTTACGGAAACAAAAAAAGTACATATATACACACACCCCTCTGAGGTTTCTAGTGGTGATTGAAATAGTCCTATGTGGTCACCAGAAAATAAGGCATTCCTCATATCAAGTGGGATAAACTCCTTGTCCTCAAGGGACAGGAGTGTCTCTTACTGTGTGTTAGGATCCCTCTGCCATGTGCTGTAGAGGGGAAGTGCCCCTTGATCACGTCTAGGGTTTTTTTTTTGTCTTTCGCTATCTGAATCATGTTCCAACTGCTTGACCCTACCATGTGGGTTCAGAACTTGTTTTGGGCATACTAAATCTTCTTTTCCAGATCAGTATAATAAAGGAGTGATGTGCAATAAAAAGCAAAACCAAAAACAAACAAACATAAAAAAACAAGGGGTCACATTGCCCAAACCTCTGTGCAATTTTGAGACTTCAGTTGGTGGAGCTTCTGCTGAGGATCCTGGGGCAGTGTTTGTGTCAGAGCCCTGGGTTCTGTCTGCCCATACCTGAGCGTGCGCTCTCTCTCTCTCTCTCTCTCTCTCTCTCTCTCTCTTTCTTTCTCTTTCTCTTTCTCTCCCCAACGGCTTGTTATCCACTTCTGCTCCTCTTTACCCCCTTTCTAGTAAGATCTTACCTGTAGGTACTTGAGGGGTCGTAAACTTCAGAGTCACTCTGAATCTCTGAGAGCAGCATGGCTCCTTTTCTGTCCTGGTTTCCCACCCCCGGCATTGCAGTTTGAGGAGAAACTTTTCCTCCATCCTTTTTGAGAATACCAGTTTCTGATCTCACAGAGAAGTCAACTCCACTCTCTCTTAAACTGACTCCAAGATGTCATTAATTGAAACCTACTCTAGCCAAACACTCACCACCTCACCAGGAACAATCACCCTAACCACAAGGACACACACTAGGGGGACATAAGTCTGACTCAGGGCTCTCCCCTGCTCCAGTACTTTCCTTTGTGGTGTTGTGGTCTGGGGTTCTTCAGAGATTCGGTTTTAGTTCAAGTTTTTGTTTTATTAAATTAGAGGCCTTTTATTATATTTTTTAAAAAGGAAAGATGTACTGGCTGGATCCAAACCACAGACTTCTCTAGGTAAAACTCCTGATTATTGTTAGTCAAAGGATTATGAAGGAAAAAGTCAAGATGCTTTAATTTTGGGAAGCCAAATTAACTAATACCCTATCTGGGTATGAGAAAGGCTTCATTTTTATGAGAGATGTCCAGCAGGCCTCTCAGCCACCCAAGGAAGCGGCTCCTACAAAAGCAGACCTTAGCAGTTACCCTGTTTAATCTTGTGACCTTGTAGGAAAAATTGGATGTTGTGAAGAATTTTACAACAATTATCAATGTTGTTTTAAGAGTAGCCCAACGGTATAGGTATCATTCAAAGCAGGAGTAATTGCCTAAGGGCTTCTGGAAGCTGAATACAATGTTGTTTTTACAGCCACAGTAAATTATCCTCTAAACATAGTGTTCGGCATCACAGGGGAAATTTTCATGAGTGGCTAGGAGCTCACTTGCCGGGCAGCATTGTCTGATTGGTGAAGTCTGAGCCAGGGAGACTGTCTCATAGTAAGGAGAATGGTCCTGAGTGAGAGACAGTCAACAGGACAGCAGCACAGGGTGCGGGATTACAGCAAGAGTCTGCAAACGCTGAACCCCGGGATCCCTGGGTGTGAAAGTCAATAGATGCCATCATCTGAACAGAGGGTTTTGAGGTGGGGAAGTAAAATGGTCAGTGTCAGGGAGCACAGGATAACACTGGAGTCGGCTACCAAGGTCCCAAGCACTCAGGAAACCCTGGATTTGGACTAGGGCCACTTCAGCAGAGCTCCGCCTCCCTCTCAGAAGGAGGATGTGAAACCTGTTTTGCTGATTTGTGCAAATCAACCCCCCTTAGTTCAAAGAACAAAACCAAACCCTACCCTCACTGCAGCCCCTCCCTTTAGGGGCCAAGGAGGCAGGATTGGGATCTAGGAAATGCAGAGCAGAGAGCAGAGACTGTGAGGAGCAGGATCTGGAAGGAAATCTGGGCAGATCAGCCTTTGCTTCCCAGCTGTTCTGCTCTCCGAAAACACCAGAAACCCAGCGCTCTGCATTCGGTCTGGTTGCTGGACATCCTAGCTAAGAAGACTCCACAGAGAGCTACCCCAGCGACCTTGTTCCCAGGGAAGAGGGGACATCACAGGAGGGTCACCCACTTCATCACCGGGGAACAGGTATGTGAAGGAATCTAAGTGCAGCTTGACCAGAAATCCTCCTTACTTATGACATGGCAGGGGAATTCCTGGTACCAGGGCAGAGGAGCTTGTATTCCGGTTTATTTTCTTCAGGGATTTTTCACGGTTGGGCCCTTCTCTGTCTTCTGTACCACAGAGGACCCCAACCCACCAACGAGGCAGCAATAACCTTTTCTATCTCCTGCACATTCCTGGGTCTGTGGCTCTTCTGATGAGAGCTTCTGCCTGGAGAAGGGGGCAGCTGTGTGAGCAGATTCCTCAGAGTCACTGCTGTACTCTGTTTGGGGCGGGTTTTGTTCTTGGGGCTGCTTGTTGTTTTCATTGTTTTGGTTTCTGTCTAAAACTGGATCCCTCTGTGTGCCTCTGGCTGGTCTAGGACATGAAATCAGGCTGGGCTCAAACTCAAGATCTATCTACCTCTTCCTGCTAGTGCTGAGATTAAAGGCGTGTCCCACCACAGCCTCCTATACTGTCACTATTTTATTTACCCCATGGGGATAAAATCCTATGATCAGAATGCACACTGGTATTGCCTGGTGTACAGTGAATCTGTGAGAAGTCATGAGCTGGACCTGAGCCACCTGTAGAGTAGGAAGGTCTTTGGGTTTTGAAGAGGAAGCCTCTAAGTGGTCTTTTTCTCTGGATCAGATCAACTATTTTCCCTGTACTGAGGGAACTATTTCTATTGGCAGGGCAGAAACCCCTTCAATGATTACACTACAGAGGTTGGGCTTTTTCCAACCCTTCAGAGAGTGTGCCATGCTCAGTATGACCTGAGGATCATGCAGGCATATACTATTTTGCTGTAAAAAATCAGCACATTGATTTCTCTCTCAAACTTTCCATTTAGTGGTCAAATATTACCAAGATTTTTTTTTCGGATGTCAAAATTCTCTTTTTCTCATTTAATGTATTTTGTTTTTGAGAACTTCATGCATGAACACTGAACACTGCATCTAGCTCACTCAGGGTTTCCTCTCTCCTCAATCTGTCTCTTCCCATCTCTCAATTAATCATCTATTCTTTAATTGTTATCATAATATGTATATACATATGTAATGGCAGGAACTTTTTCAACATTCAAAATCTGTGATATTTCATATATAGAAAGACTAGGCTACTTTGTTTTTTTTGTCTCTGAGTCCTTTGATGGAAGCTCAGATTAGTTACATGAAACAAGAACTATTTAGAGCCTAGCATAGGAAATCTATTCATTAATAGCCTTCATTTTATATATATTTTTTTATTGGATAAGGTACAACACATTTGTTAAAGTTGACCAAAAGGGAAGATAATGTAATTTTTAAAATTCAGTGAACACCAACAGAGACTGCACAACTGAGTAGAAAATTCTTTCTTATACCATGGTGCTATGAGTGTGCATGCATTGGGTGCTGTGTCAAATGGATTCCCTGCTGTGGGTGTCAGTCGGAACCTGAAAAAATGCTGCTCCCAGATTCTGGATTTCTTCCACTTTGTATGCTGCCTCATTCCAGGTGTCCCTAAGTGGCACCGTCTCTCACTATTGAATCGCTCAAATGAACCCTCGATTGCCATCCACTCTTTCTCCTCTCTTCTGAATTTGAACTCCTTGTTCCAGCCACAGGTCGACTGGCAGTTCTCCAGAGGCACCACAGGGCGCCATCTTTGTCTCCCCGCACGTGCTTTCTTCACTCCTGCACTTTCCATTCACCCAGCCTGCTCCACACAGCATTCGACACCTTGCTTAGATGTCGCTTCCTTTTGAAAATCTTCCGTGGTCATGGGGTTCTATTCTGTGCTTCCCAGCAATCCCACTGATACCTGGTTCGGATAGTTGCGTGTGTGAGGCAGGCCAAGTGACAAATTCTGAGCATCAGAGCCTCTGTCTGAATGTTTTGAAGTCAGGGACAGATCATTCCTGAGAAATGGCAGCCATTTAGAAGTGAAGCTGGGGTGACAACTGCTAGGGGCTCACAAAGGTTGCTTGTGTTACTGTGGTTCTGGAACATAACTTGAGACCAAGAACAGTGATGGCCTCAACTTCTTCCCCGCCTTGGCATTGCTTTCTCTGTCTGAGATCTTTTGCAATTTCAAACGGAACTTTAAGAACTTTTCTGTTTTGGTGAATGATGACACACCATGTGATCCATAGCACGACCTCCTTAGTGCTGGTGGTGTAGGTCTGAATTTATCTTGACGAACTAAACGTGCTTCAAAGAGGAAAATGGTCAAGGGTAAAGGAGTCTCAGTCAAGACAAAATATACAATCAGGCTGGAAGTAAATGCAGTTGAGTCCTGAGCATTTGATTAAAAGGGGAAAGACCCCATTTATAATGTGGGTGGTTACAGGGACTCTGCTTTCCCGTTGGCATGCACCTTCTGAACTAATTCTTTGACCTTCCTGGTTCTTTCCTCCCTTAGTACCATCAACTGTTATCAGTCATGGGTCAGACCTCCTCTTCTACACCCCCTCAGAAGGAGGAGCCTGATTTGACCTCCAGCCTTGACACAAATCTTCACAATTTCAAGATGGAAACCAAAATCATGTCTCAGGAATTAATCACCTTGATTGGATCATACCTAGAGGACGGGAACCTGCGGGGAGCAGTTTCTGCTATCAGCGATGCTCTGAGTGACATTGAGAAAGCCCCACTGAGCATTGCAGTGATGGGGGAGACTGGGGCTGGAAAATCCAGTCTCATCAATGCTCTACAGGGAGTGGGGCCTGATGAAGAGGGTGCGGCTGCTTCCACCGGAGTGACATGTACCACCACTGAGAGAACAGCATACCCATACTCCAAGGTTCCCAGTGTGACGCTATGGGACCTGCCAGGCATCGGGTCCACTGCCTTCCAACCACATGATTATCTGAAGAAAATCAAGTTTGAGGAGTATGACTTCTTCATTATTGTCTCTTCTGGACGCTTTAAACACAATGACGCAGAACTTGCCAAAGTCATTGTGCAAGTGAAAAGACGTTTCTATTTTGTTCGAACCCACACAGATCATGATCTAATGGTTCAAAAACAGTGTAGTCCTCAGAGATTCAATAGAGAGAACACCTTAAAGCAGATTCGAAATTCCATCTCAAGTATACTTAAGGAAGTGACCCAGCAGGAGCCTCCAGTCTTCTTAGTCTCTAACTTTGATGTGTCTGACTTTGACTTCCCAAAGCTGGAGGACACCCTTCTGAGGGAGCTCCCAGCCCAGAAACGTCACATCTTCATGCTCACTTTGTCAGTTGTTACACAGTCTGCAGTAGACCAGAAGAGGGACACACTGAAGCAGGAGGTCTGGAAGGAATCTGTAATGCCAAGAGCATGGATCACCATATCATTTAAGGGCTTGACCAAAAATGACATAGCGATGTTGGAAGAGACTTTGAACCTCTACAGATCTTCCTTTGGCCTGGATGAGGCATCCCTGGAAAACATCGCTGAGGATTTGCACGTGGCCCTGGAGGAACTCAAGGAGAACATTAAGTCTCCACATTTGTTCTCAGACGAGGAGGGTAAATCCTTAACAGATAAACTTTCGGAGTACATTAGCCATTCTTACTTTTCAAAGACTTTGAACTTGCACAATTTCTCCATTGACACTGTGGCAAATGATGTTAAAATTCTTCTTAGCAAAGAAGAGCTTTTCACAGGGAAGGTAAGTTCTTTTCAACTCTAAAGCCTCTCTATATTGGGAGGCATCAGAGCAACAAAACAGTGTTTTCCACAGTTGTTCCAGGAAGAACCTTTCTACTGCACTTTGTTGACATGCTTCACGGTGACCCTGATGATATTGTCAAGTTCATTTTCTGCACCTGTTGAGATCTTATGGTCTCTCTGGTTGAGGCTGTTGCAGGATGCACTCGTAAGGTTTTTCCTACAAATTGTCCCATTACTGTAAAATTACTGTTTATTTGCTTTGTTTTAGACAAAATTTTATATTAGATGGAATCCTCATTGCCAGCTTGCTTTTGTTTCCTACGCTATGGGTCCCTTTGTCCTGATGTTCTGATGAAGTTTATCATATACATTTCCCTTTAGGAACTTCAAATTTCCCTTCCTATATCAAGCTCATTGGCCAATTGAGTTGGTTTTTGTATAGAGTGAAAGATACGGGTCAAGTTTTAGTCTTGCCTGATGTCCAGTTTGTCCAGTTCTGCTTGTCAAACACTGTGCCCTTTGTTTAGTTTAGGAAGCTTCACTGAGATGTTGATTGACTGTAGTTGCCCCCAGGTGGCTGTACATGTATGGAGACATTTCTGGGTCCTTTATTCTGGTCAGTTGATTAGTCTATGGACCTGTTTCCATTCTGTTGTTTTACTACTTAGTGTGGCTCTGAAATATTCCTGGAAGCAAATATTTTGATGCCTCCTCGCCCTGTTGTTTTGATCAATACTGTTTGGGCTATTTGTTGTCTTTTGTGTTTCCATGTATATTTTATGATTCCACAGTCTAGTTCTATTTTAAATGACACTGATGTTTTAGATGAGATTTAATTGGGTCTGTAGATTACTATGTATGGTATGAACACTTCGACAACATTTAACGTTTATAAGCTATGAAAATGGGACTATGAGCATCTTTTATAGCTTTGTTTGAGATTTTTTTCATGAGTGTTTTGCTATCGTTATTCAATGCATTCCACTCATTGATTAATTATTGAAATTTGATTGCTCCCTTCTTTTCCTTTCCTTTCCTTTCCTTTCCTTTCCTTTCCTTTCCTTTCCTTTCCTTTCCTTTCCTTTCCTTTCCTTTCCTTTCCTTTCCTTTCCTTTCCTTTCCTCTCTCCTTTTCTTCCTACCTGCTGTGTGTGTCTATCTCTGTCTATTATAAACGGTCTTTCAAGGTTTCTTTCAAAATTTCACATTTCTGACTTTCTAAGTAAAATTTTACATTTTAATTCATCAGTATTATGTTGGACCTTGATGAGGTTTTTTTTTTCTTGTTTCTTAGTATTGTTTTGGTTCATATACAACATAATGGGTTAAATCATGGCATTTCCATACAAGTGTGCCATTATAATTCTCTTTCATTCTGATATGTTCTTATTCATTCATATGTTCTTACCCATTACCCTCCTGCCCTCCACCATGCCCTTGTGATTGTCCGGCTAGCTCCCTTTTCCCCCCCAGAGTCCCTTCTTCTCCTTCTTATCATATAGACTCTATTACTCACCCTATGCATTTCCTCCTTTAACATTTCTTCTCCCTCTCATCTGACTGGATTTTTTGTCATTATTTTCAAAATATTTAAGAAGAACTTCATCCAATTCAATTTCTTCAGAATCTTTTATTAGAGAATTATGATCCTTTCTATGTATTACTGACTTTGCCATTTTTAATAACTCTTATGTTCTGTGTAACAGTTCTTGTTCTCAGAGGAAATCTCTACTACTTAATAGGTTATCTGTACTAAGCAACTTCTCCAGATAATGTGTCTTAGGAGGTCTGCTTGTTAGGTGATGTTGGGTTTATTTCCTGCTGACCATCACAGTGTAGGTGCTATGTCTTCATTCTGGTGGCATTTAGTGAGTTTTGTCTCAGTCCATTCCATGTCAGAATTGTAGAGAATCATTGTCTCAGCTGGTCACATAAGACTGTGGACTCTCATGCATTACAAGTAACTGTGACATAAATAGTACAGTGTAAGAAATGCATCATACATGAATTTATATTCATTTCTGTAGCCACAATGACCAGGAGTTCCTAAGCATTGTTCTTACTTGTCAATCAGTTGTGGGCAGAGTTCCAGCACTGGAGAGGCAGAGACAGGTAGACCCCTAGGACTCATACTACATACATGTGCACTTGCACACACGCATGCAGCTTCATACACAACAGTTCAAGTTATTCACCTGAGAGTTTTGATATTTTCATATATTACTCCGAAAGACTGTAGGATCTGTAATGATGTGTCCCCTTTCCCTTACTGTTACTGGTGACATGGCTTCCAACAAGGTGATTGGCAGAATCACAAACAGAATTTTGTATAACTGAAGCTTCTGTATTGAGTTATTGTACGCCAGAATATTAGAGCAATATGAAGCCAGTCTCTCAGGATTGCCTGCATTTATCTTCCGTTCCAACTGCAATTCCAAAGCCCTGTCTGTGTTTCTAACATCAAAAGAAAAAGGATACAAGTGTGTAGATCTGCACCTTTTCCCAAAGCTCTGGTATCTTTAGGATCAGAATTGATAAACGTGGATCTACACTCAAAGCTATCATGAAGTCTGGTTTTGCAGAATTCATGAATTAAAAAGAGTTTTAATATCCTTGTAAGATCATAATAAACTGTAAGTATGTGACAGAAACTGGATGTGACATATAGAGTCCAAAATATGAAATCTGTGGACATTTAAGGGAAGCATGTGTGGCTTCCTGACAGAAACCTGTCTGAGCTTACCCTGTCTATTCTGCCTTAAGTACTGAATCTTTGTTGGGGAAGGGGTTTGATGGGAATTCAGTTCTTCAGGTTTCTTAAGTTTAAGAAAATGAGGACACATTTTTGTAGTATCCTCTTTGATCTCTCTCTCTCTCTGTATGCAGTTTGGGATTTTGGTTTTGTTGGTTGTTTGACTGGTTAGTTGTTTAGAGACCAAACACTTGAAAACAGGGACACATGGGGAATTTGCTTACTGCTGAGGCTGTCCCCAAAGCCCTGTTGAAAATAAGGAATAACAGAGATATCTCCTTACTAATAATTTTAAAAAATATATCCATTTTAAGTTGTTAAACAAGCACATCCTTTGTGCTAAGTATAGCCCCCATTAATCCCTTTGTTCCTGAGACAGTTTCTCTTCCCCTTTCATACCATACATACGTATGTAACTATGTATCTATATAAAATCTAAGATTCATGAATAACAAAATATATTTCTCTTTCTGAGGCTGGTTTAACTGACTTAATACGATTATCTCCAGATACATCCACTTTCCTACAAATGCCATAATTTCCACCTTTTTTTTCCATTCAAAAGTTTACACTTCCTCCCCTCCTCTCTTTCCCCTCCCACTTCCTCCCTCCCCCTCCTTCCTCCTCCTCCCTCCTTAAAAGAAGGCAGGGAACCCTGTTTTGTGGATAGTCCAAGGACCTCCCCACTATATCCAGGCCTAGGAAGCTTTGCATCCAAATTGACTAGCGTCCCCAAAAGCCATACATGCAGTAGAAACAAGTCCCAGTGCTCATTCAGACCCGGTACAGCTGGATTTGGTGAGCTCCCATTAGAACAGGCACACTGTCTCAGTGGGTGGATCAACCGCTCATGGTCCTGACTTCCTTGCTCATGTTCTCCCTCCTTCTGCTCTTCAAGTAGACCTTGGGAGCTCAGTCCGTTGCTCTGATGAGTTCTCTGTCTATATCTTCATCCATCGCTGGACAAAGATTCTATGGTGATATTCAAGATAATCATCAGTGTGAGAGTGGGGCAAGACCAGTTCAGGCACCCTCTGCTCCGCTGCCCAAGGACCTAGCTGGGGACATCCCAGTGGACACCTAGGATCCCCTTTAGAGCCAAGTCTCTTGCCAACCCTAAAATGGCTCCCTTAATGTAGATATCTTCTTCCCTGCTCCTATATCTGCCCTTCCTCCATCTGGACCTTCCCACTCCCCCAAACTCTCTCCAGTCTTTCCTCTCTCCCTTCTCTCTCCCCCTCTCCCCTTCTCCCATCCCCACCTCTACTCCTACCCCCACCCCTATGCTTCCAACTTTTGCCTGGCAATCTTGTTTCCTTCCAATTTCCAGGAGGATCTGTATATGTTTTTCTTTGGGTTCATCTTGTTATTTGGCTTCTCTAGACTTACGAATTATAGGCTCAATGTACTTTGTTTATGGCTAGAGTCCACTAATGACTGAGTACATACCATATCCATCTTTTTAAGTCTGGGTTATCTCACTCAGGATAGTGTTTTTTATTTCCATCCATTTACATGCAAAGTTCAAGATATCAATGTTTTTTACCGCTGAGCAGTACTCAGCAGTATACATTATACTCTAATGTGTATATATATTCCACACTTGCTTTATCCATTCTTCCATTGAGGGGCATCTAGGTTGTTTCCAGGTTCTGGCTATTACAAATAATGCTGCTATGAACATAGTTGAACAAATGCTTTTGTAGTATGATTGAGCATTTCTTGGGTATATTCCCAAGAGTGGTATTGCTGGAACCTGAGGTAGGCTGATTCCCAGTTTCCTGAGAAACTGCCACACTGATTTCCAAAGTGGTTGCACAAGTTTACATTCCCACCAGCAATGAATGAGTGTTTGCGTTACTCCACATCCTCTCTAGCATAGGCTATCTTTGGTGTTTTTGATTTTAGCCATTCTGACAGGTGTAAGATCGTATCTCAAAGTTGTTTTGATTTGCATTTCCCTGATTGCTAAGGAGGTTGAACAAGACCTTAAGTGTCTTTTGGGCATTTGAACTGCGTCTGATGAGAATTCTCTTTTCAGTTCAGTACCCCATTTTTTAATTGAGTTAATTAGAATAGTCCAGCTTCTTGAGTTCTTTATATATTTTGGAGATTGGACCTTTGTCTGATGCGGGGTTGGTGAAGATCTTCTCCCATTCAGTAGGTTGCTTTTTTGTCTTAATTACAGTGTTCTGTGCTTTACAGAAGCTTCTCAGTTTCAGGAGGTCCCATTTATTCACTGTTGCTCTTGTTGTCTGTGCTATTGGGGTTATATGTAGGAAGTGGTCTCCTTTGCTCATGTGTTGCAATCTACTTCCCACTTTCTCTTCTATCAGGTTCAGTATGGTTGGATTTATATTGAGGTCTTTGATCCATTTGGACTTGAGTTTTGTGCATGGTGATAGATATGGATCTATTTTCATTCTTATACAGGTTGACATCCAGTTATGCCAGCACCATTTGTTGAAGATGCTTTCTTTCTTCCATTGTATACTTTTAGCTCTTTTGTCGAAAATCAGGTGTTCATAGGTTTGTGGGTGAATGTCCGGATATTCGATTTGATTCCATTGGTCAACGACTATGTTTTTATGCCAATACCAAGCTGTTTTCATTACTGTAGCTCTGTAATAGAGTTTGAATTCAGGGACGGTAATGTCTCCAGAAGTTCCTTTATTGTGTAGGATTGTTTTGGCTATCCTGGGGTTTTTTATTTTTCCATATAAAGTTGATTATTGTTCTCTCATGGTCTGTGAAGAATTTTGTTGGGATTTTGATAGGGATTGCATTGAATTTATAGATTGCCTTTGGCAGAACTGCTATTTTTACTATGTTTATCTTACCCATCCAAGAGCATGGGAGATCCTTCCATTTTCTGGTGTCCTCTTCAATTTTTTCTTCAAAGCCTTAAAGTTCTTGTCAAATAGATCTTTCACTTCCTTGGTTAGTGTAGCCCCAAGATACTTTATGCTATTTGTGGCTATTGTAAAAGGTGAAGTTTCTCCGATTTCCCTCTCTGCTTCTCTATCTTTTGTATATAGAAGGGCTACTGATTTTTTTGAGTTGATCTTGTATCCTGCCACATCACTGAAGGTATTTATCAGCTGTAGGAGTTCTTTGGAAGAGTTTTTGGGGTCACTGATGTACACAATCATATCATCTGCAAATGAAAGTTTGACTTTTTCCTGTCTGATTCAAATCCCCTTGATCTACTTACGTTGTCTTATCGCTATATCTAGAACTTCAAGCACTATATTGAAGAGATATGGTGAGAGTGGACAGACTTGTCTTGTTCCTGCTTCTAGTGGAATGGCTTTGAGTTTCACTCCATTTAATTTGATATTAACTGTTGGTGTGCTGTATATTGCTTTTATTATATTTAGATATGATCCTTGTATCCCTAACCTCTCCAAGACCTTTATCATAAAGGGGTGTTGAATTTTGTCAAATGCTTTTTCAGCATCTAATGAAATAATCATATGTTTTTTCTTTGAGTTTATTTATATGATATATTACCTTGATAGATTTTTGTATGTTGAACCAGCTCTATATCTCTGGGATGAAGCCTACTTGATCATAATGGATTATTTTTTTGATGTGTTCTTGGATTCGGTTTGCCAATATTTTATTGAGAATTTTCATTGATGTTCATGAGTGAGACTGGTCTGTAATTCTCTATCTTTGTTGAGTTTTTGTGTGGGTTTGTTATCAGGGTAACTGTAGCTTCATAAAAAGAGTTTGGCAATGACTCTTCTGTTTCTTTTATATGAAACATCTTGAGGAGTATATGTATCAGCTCTCGGAATTTCTGGTAAAACTTTGCATTAAAACCATCTTGTCCTGGGCTTTTTTTGGTTGTGAGGCTTTTTACGACAGCTTCTATTTCCTCACGACTTATAGGTCTATTTAAATTGTTCACCTGGTCTTAATTTAATTGTAGTATATGGTATTTATCTAAAAACAAGTCCACTTCTTTTACATTTTCCAACGTTGTGGCATATAGGCCTTTGTAGTAAGACCTAATGATTTTCAGAATTTTCTCAGTGTCTGTTGTTATGTTCCCCTTTTCATTTCTGATCTTGTTAATTTGCACGTTCTTTCTCTGCATTTTGATTAGTTTGGATAAAGGTTTGTCAATCTTGTTGACTTTCTCAAAGAAGCAGCTCTTTGTTTCATTGATTCTTTGGATTGTTTTCTGTGTTTCTATTTTGTTGATTTCAGCCCTCAGCTTGATTATTTCCAGTCTTCTACTCCTCCTGGGTGAGTCTGCTTCTTTTTTTTTTCTAGAGCTATTGGGTGTGCTGTTAAGTCTCTAATGTGAGTTTTTTTTCTCCACTCATTGCTACGAACTTTCCTCTTAGCACTGCTTTCATAGTGTCCCATAGGTTTGGGTATGTTGTGTCTTTATTCATTGAATTCAAGGAAGACTTTAATTTCTTTTTTTAATTCTTCCCTGACCCAGGGATGGTTCAGTAGTTGACTGTTCAGTTTCCATGAAGTTTGTAGGCTTTCTGGGGGTAGAATTGTTGTTAAATTCTAACTTTATTCCATGGTAATCTGATAAGACACAGGTGGTTATTAAAACTTTTTAGTATCTGTGGAAGTTTGCTTTGTTACCAAGTATGTGATCAATTTTCGAAAATGTTCCATGAGATAATGAGAAGAAGGTATATTCTTTCCTATTTGGGTGGAATGTTTTATAGATGTCTGTTAAGTCCATTTGATTCATTACCTCCATTAGTTCTCTTATTTCTTTGTTAGATTTCTGTCTGGTTGACTTGTCCATTGGTGAGAAAGGTGTGTTGAAGTCTCCTACTATTAGTGTGTGTGGTTTGATGACTGTCTTGAGTTCTAGTAATGTTTCTTTTACATATATGGTGCTTTTATATTAGGGGCATAGATATTCAGGATTGAGACTTCATCCTGATGAATTGTTCCTTTTATGAGTATAAAGTGTCCATCTCCATCTCTTCTGATTGATTTTAGTTTGAAGTCAATTTTGTTAGATATTAGAATAGCCACACCCACTTGTTTCTTAGGTCCATTTGATTGAAAAACCTTTTCGCAGCCCTTTACTCTGAGTAAATGTCTGTCTTTTTGGTGGAGGTGTTTCGTGTAAGCATCAGAATGTTGGGTCCTGCTTTTGCATCCATTCTCTTAACCTGTGCCTTTTATAGGTGAATTGAGACCATTGATATTAAGTGAGATTAATGACCAGTGATTGTTAACTCTGGTTATTTAGTTCTTTATTTTGGTGGTAAAGTTTGTGTGTTTCCCTTCTTTGGGTTGTGCTTGCGGAGGGTTATCAGATGTCTAAGTTATTGTGGGTGTTTTTGGGTTCCTTGGGTTGTGATTTTCCTCCTATTACTTTCCGTAAGGCTGGGTTTGTGGCTACGTATTGTTTAAATTTTTTTTTTTTATCTTGGAATACCTTGTTTTCTCCATTGATGGTGAAAGAAAGCTTGGCTGGGTATAGTAGTCTGGGCTTTCATCCATGGTCTCTTAGTTTCTGCAGCACATCTATCCAAAACCTTCTGACTTTCATGGTTTCCATAGAGAAGTCAGGTGTAATTCTGATAGATTTACCTTTATATATTACTTGACCTTTTTCCTTTGCCGCTCTTAATATTCTTTCTTTATTCTGTATGTTTTCTGTTTTGATTATTATATGACGAGGGGATTTTTTTTGATCCAGTCTTTTTGGTGTTCTGTTATGCTTCTTGTACCTTCATAGGAATATACTTCTTTAGGTTGGGAAAGTTTTCTTCCATAATTTTGTTGAGTATATTTTCTGGGCCTTTGAGCGATAATTCTTCTGCTTCTTCCACCCATATTATTCTTAGGTTTGGTCTTTTCATGGTGTCCCAGATTTCCTGGATGTTTTGTGTCAAGAATTTGTTGGATATACCTTTTCTCTTTGATCAATGAATTTATTTCCTGTACAGTACCTTCAGCACCTGAGATTCTTTCTTCTATCTCTTGTATTCTGTTGGTTATACTTGTCTCTGTAGTCCCTGTTTGTTTACCCAAATTTTCCATATCCAGCCATCCGTCGGTTTGGTTTCTTCATTACCTCCATTTCATTTTTCAAGTCTTGAACTGTTTCCATTACCTGTTTGATTGCTTTTTCTTGGTTTCCTAGGGTATCTTTGAGGGATTTATTCATTTCTTCAACCTTTTTGTTATTCTTCTCATCCATTTCTTTAAGGGAGTTTTTCACATCCTGTTTAAGGGACTCTACCACTTTCATAATGTTATGTTTAAAGTCTATTTCTTCTACTTCTTCTGTATTAGAGTGTTCAAGTTTTACTGTTGTGTGTTCACTGGATTCTGGTGTTATCATGTTGTTTTTCAGATTGTTAGAGGAATTCTTGCATTGGCGCCTGCCTGTCTCTTCCTTCAAATGCAGCCAGGAGAGTCTTGGTGTCTAGGTCCAATCTATGCTGTGACTGACTCTCTGGGTGGATCTCCTCAGTGCAGGAGCAGAAACTGTTTCTGGGTCAAGGACCTCGCAGACAATAGGGCAGGCTTGGGGGAGGCAGGGTCATGTGGAACAAAGAAGCCCCTGCAGCATGAGTTGGAGGGGCCCTGTGCTCCTTTCTCGGACCATCTGTCCCAGGGTGGGACACACTCACCAGTCTGAATTGATCTCCTCAGCACAGGAACAGGGACTCCTGGTAGTCCAAGAACCCCACAGACCAAGCAATTTCCACCTTTTTTACGGCTACAACAAAGTCCATTACACCTGGGTAGTGATGTGTCCACCTCCCTGTGGGACACGTAATGAATCTTGCCCACTCCCCACCTCATGTCCCTTCTCCCTTCATTCACACTCCTCCCAAGAGAAGCCGGGAGAGCTGTGCTAAGGTAGCAGAGGACATGAGGTCTAAGAGCAATGCTTGTGAGCTCACAAGAGGCAGGGAACCTTTCCAGGAGAGATGCTGCTTGAGGATTTGATAGGCTGCTGATCTCTGACCATTGGGTTTTTACATTGTACGGATGGTAACTTTAAAAAGAGTACGCAGAATTTGAAGGTAATTGTAGATAAGATATAAACACACGGGAAGGTAATTGTATAGAATAAGTGGACCTTAAATCAGATAGCAAGGAAAGAGGGAATCCATAGAAGTAGAGCATGAGAAAGAGGGCATTTGACACGCCGGCCAGAAATCGAGCCAGCAGCCAGGGACGGAAAGAAAGGGGTGTCTGCCTCTAAAGGGCACAGAGGATGAAGTCCTGCTTTACTGAAGCAGCAAAGCCCTAGGCCCTGCTCTGCTGCACTCATAATTGCAATGTCTCTCTTCTCTCCTCTCTTCAGCATCTTCTCCTGGGCACAGCTGCATGCAAGCCTTCCAGACCCTCTCCTTCAACAGCTCAGCTTTTGGCATCCAGCTTTGAAAATTTTTTTAAGAACTTCAAGAAGGAAAGCAAAATCCTCTCTGAGGAAACCATCACCTTGATTGAATCCCACCTGGAGAATAAGAACCTTTCAGGAGCGGTTTCTGCAATCAGCAATGCTCTGAGAAACATCGACAGAGCCCCACTGAACATTGCAGTGACAGGAGAAACAGGGGCAGGCAAATCCAGCTTTATCAATGCCCTGAGGGGAGTGTGGGATGAAGAGGAAGGTGCAGCTCCCACTGGGGTGGTAGAGACAACCATGGAGAGAACTCCATACCCACACCCAAAACTTCCTATGGTGACAATATGGGACCTGCCTGGCATTGGGTCCACATCGTTCCCTCCCCAAAACTA
Organism: Myodes glareolus; assembly: GCF_982192425.1. Classification (NCBI taxonomy): domain Eukaryota; kingdom Metazoa; phylum Chordata; class Mammalia; order Rodentia; family Cricetidae; genus Myodes; species Myodes glareolus. The sequence goes on along the minus strand of NC_142034.1, from coordinate 75,784,561 downwards.
CCTAACGGAAATGAAGTTTGGTGAGTATGACTTCTTCGTCATTATCTCGGCTACACGCTTCAAAGACACTGATGCCCATCTGGCCAAAGCCATCGCCAAGATGAATACAAAGTTCTACTTTGTCCGAACCAAGATAGATCAAGATGTAAGTAATGAACAGAGGAGTAAACCTAAGATTTTCAATAGAGACAGCGTCTTAAAGAAAATCCGAGGTGACTGTTCAAGGCATCTCCAGGAGACTCTCTCCAGTGAGTCCCCAGTTTTCTTGGTCTCTAACTTTGATGTGTCCGACTTTGACTTCCCAGAGCTGGAGACCACCCTACTGAGCGAGCTCCCAGCCCACAAGCGCCATATCTTCATGCTGTCCTTGCACAGTGTTACTGAGACTGCCATTGACCGGAAGAGGGATTTCCTGAAACAGAAGATCTGGCTGGAGGCCTTGAAGGCTGGAGCTTGGGCCACCATTCCATTTGGGGGCTTGGTCCTAGATAAGATCCAGAAGGTAGAGGAGACCTTGGACCTCTACAGGTCCTACTTTGGGCTGGATGATGCCTCACTGGAAAATATTGCCAAGGATTTTCACGTGTCTGTCAATGAAATCAAGGCACACCTTAAGTCTCTCCGTTTGCTAACAAGGACCAACGACATGTCCTTAGAAGAAAAACTATGGAAATACATTGAATATGTTTCCTCTGTTACTGGGGGACCACTTGCCACAGGCATTTACTTTAGAAAGACTTTCTATTTGAAAAATCTCTTCATTGATACCGTGGCAAGTGACGCCAAGACTCTTCTCAATAAGGAGGAGTTTTTATCAGAGAAGCTGACTGACCCCCCAGAATACTGGGAAGCAGCGATGGAGCTATGAGGCACTTACCTGCGGGCTGGCTTTGGTCACTGACTTATGAGCTACTTTGAAGCAGCAAACATTTTCTATGAAAAACCAGAGGGTTCTCCTCTTTCAGAGACTGTGGCAAGCTGAAG